>NC_137646.1:3051352-5706352 GCF_963383615.2 Lipophrys pholis | reverse complement strand
TATACCACTATACCTGTATACACACTTCCAGACCTCATACATGCTGAGCATGCGCTCTACCACTGGGCTCCATCCTCTGTTTTCTACTTTGTTAAGCTGGATTGATTTTTCAACTGAATCATGAAAGACAATAAGGAAAACCACCCAAGGCTCCGCCCACTTTCAAGTCTCCATCCTTTCATGTTTTGTCTGAAACATTGTGGTGGAGGCAGTGCGGTGTTTTTATCTGCTCTATAAAACTACCATAAAACATGACAAACTACGTTGCTACCAGGATATTAAAGTGGAAGATGAAAACTGAGCTGGATGATCAGACGAGGCTTCATGTTGCCTCATCTTTTTTTAATTAGACCAGAGAGAACGATATAGAAAGTGGACTGAGTGGCCAGAGAGAAAATAATAATAATGTGGGAACGAGTCAATAAGTCGTTACCTCAAACTAATAAAGCGAGGGAACCAGATCATTTAATCTCTGGCCACGAGATTGACGAAGGGAGAGATCTGTATGAGGCAGCAGGGGGCGCTCCACTATGAGACACTCCACAGAACTTCTTTATAATAAAGCAAACTGTTTGGTTCATCAGTAACTACTAAACAAACTACAAACTACTGTAAATGAAAGCTCTGCGTTTTTAGACATAAAATGAGCCTTTTAATGGTTTCATGTGAAAGAGAACTTTAATCAGAGTGTTTATGTAGGTTGCCATGGAAACGGCTGTAGAGCAGCGTTCTATCATTCTACACCTCCATTCCTCCATGTTGAAGCTTTTGATTCAGACACGTCCAGAAATAAAGTGAAAGGAGCAGAAAGTCACTATGGAATGCTGAAATGTTGAAAAATAAGCCCCAGCCTCATTTATTTATGGTAAAGATGAGAAACATGAGAATTAGAGCTTCTCTTTCTGGACCAAGGTGAGTTTAACATGTCTGTATTTCACATGCTTTAGTTAGAAAATACAAATATCTTCTTCTGTGAAGACAAATTGGGAACATTTCACATATTAACAAAAACCAATGTTTCAAGTAAACATACACAAATAAAACAAAAATAAACATCAATTTAGCTGGTGGTGTTATCCTGAAACGCATTCAGAAATAAGTAACCACACTCTCAAATCATTGAAGACAAAAACATACACTTTTGAAAACTGATATAAAAGTACTGAACCCTATATTTTGTCTACTTACTGGGTTATATCTTAGTAATACTTTTAGTACTGATAAGAACTATCAAATGCTTAATACTAATCAGAACTTTAACTCTCTAAATGCTAGTAAATCAGCCTTTTAAATCTTTAAAAGCCTTTAAATTTGAATCAGTCTTTTAAAATGAAGAATCAAATGGAGCTGAAATTGTTGCTTGCTCTTGAAATGATCACCAAAACGTCTGCGAGCTCAACAGTTGTGTAGTTTTATGCAGAAAATGTAGTGAGTTTGGTAAAACAGTAATTCCCACGCTCAGTGAATGCAACAGCAGCAATACTGTGGCGCAGGCAGAGCAGGTGTTTAATTGATGGCTCCCCTCCCCCACCTCAGACAGCCCGACCTGGAACTGAACTGAACTCACCGTCTGACATGAATCCTCCATGAAACCATCCAACTCAACCTTCATCACAGCCATTTTTACCCACAGTACTACGAGGTTGACTACATATAAATATATTTATATATTGTGTATTTTTAAATAAATTGATAAATTTTTCGTTAGTTAGTTAGTTAGTTAGTTAGTTAGTTAGTTAGTTAGTTAGTTAGTTAGTTAGTTAGTTAGTTAGTTAGTGAGACAAAATGTAAGTTCATAACATCTGGAGTACAAGGCCTGATACTCTTTAAATGTAGCATGTAGCATCTCTGGAGTTGGAGGTCTGAATCTCTTTAAATGTAAAGATGCTACATGCTACATTCAAAGCGTATCAGGCCTCCAACACCAGAGATGAGGCCTGAAACTCTTTAAATGTAGCATGTAGCATCTATGGCGTGAGAGGCTTGAAACTCATAAGCCTGTATCATGTAGCAACACTGGTGTACCAGGTCTGAATCTCTTTAAATGTAGCATGTAGCATGTAGCATCTCTGGTGTACGAGGCCTGATACTCTTTAAATGTAGCAGGCAGCATCTTTGGAGTTTGAGGTCTGAATCTCTTTAAATGTAAAGATGCTACATGCTACATTTAAAGAGATTCAGGCCTCGTACACCAGAGATGCTACATGATACATGCTAAAGAGTTTCAAGCCTCAAACACCAGAGATGAGGCCTGCTACTCTTTAAATGTAGCATGTACCATCTCTGGAGTTTGAGGTCTGAATCTCTTTAAATGTATGGATGCTACATGCTACATTTAAAGAGATTTAGGCCTCTTACACCAGAGATGCTACATGCTACATTTAAAGCGTATCAGGCCTCCAACACCAGAGATGAGGCCTGAAACTCTTTAGATGTAGCATGTAGCATCTATGGCGTGAGAGTCTTGAAACTCATAAGCCTGTATCATGTAGCAACTCTGGTGTACCAGGTCTGAATCTCTTTAAATGTAGCATGAAGCATGTAGCATCTCTGGTGTACGAGGCCTGATACTCTTTAAATGTAGCATCTATGGTGTGCAAGGTCTGAATCTCTTTAAAAGTAGCATGTAGCATCTCTGGTGTACGAGGACTGATACTCTTTAAATGTAGCATGTAGCATCTCTGGAGTACGAGGCCTGATACTCTTTAAATGTAGCATGTAGCATGTAGCTTCATCTGGAGTACAAGGCCTGATATTCTTTAAATGTAGCATGTAGCATCTCTGGAGTACGAGGCCTGATACTCTTTGAATGTAGCATGTAGCATCTCTGGAGTATGAGGTCTGAATCTCTTTAAATGTAAAGATGCTAAATGTGTGACCCAACTGTGTTGTTTGGTCCACCACAGAAAGTCCAGTTAAAATGTAGGCGGGTTGTGAATGACACAGATGCTCCTGGTACGGTATCAGAGTCTGACTGCTTTAAAAAGGTCCAGTGATCATACAAGAGTATCAGTCACTCTGATGCTCACTCTATCAGTCACTCTTGGTTCTATTGACAATAAGAAGCAAAAACACAACACTACTGCTTGGACATGTTTAATGGATCACATCAGGATGGATGGATGGATGGATGGATGGATGGATGGATGGATGGATGGATGGATGGATGGATGGATGGATGGATGGATGGATGGATGTAAGGATGCTGGATGTATGATGGAGGATGGAGGATGGATGGATGGATGATGGATGACGGATGGATGGATGGATGGAAGGAAGGTTGATGAATGGATGGATGGAGGGAGGGATGGATGAATGATGGATGGATGGATGACATATGGATGGATAGAAGGATGGATTGGTAGATGGATGGATGGATGACGAATGGATGGATGATGGAAGGATGGATTGGTAGATGGATGGATGGATGAATGACGGATGGATGACAGATTGATTAATGGATGGATGGATGGATGATGGATGGATGGATGGAAGGAAGGTTGATGAATTGATGGATGGATCGAGGGATGGGTGGATGAATGACGGATAGATGACAGATGGATGGTTAAATGGATGATGGATGGATGGATAGAAGGAAGGTTGATGAATGGATGGATGGAGGGAGGGATGGATGAATGATGGATGGATGGATGACATATGGATGGATAGAAGGATGGATTGGTAGATGGATGGATGGATGAGGAAGGATGGATTGGTAGATGGATGGATGGATGACGAATGGATGGATGATGGAAGGATGGATTGGTAGATGGATGGATGGATGAATGACGGATGGATGACAGATTGATTAATGGATGGATGGATGGATGATGGATGGATGGATGGAAGGAAGGTTGATGAATTGATGGATGGATCGAGGGATGGGTGGATGAATGACGGATAGATGACAGATGGATGGTTAAATGGATGATGGATGGATGGATAACGGATGGATGGATCGAAGGATGGATTGGTAGATGGATTGATGGATGGATAACAGATGGATGGATGATGGAAGGATTGATTGGTAGATGATGGAAGGATGGATGGATGAATGACAGATGGATGACAGATGGATGGATGAATGACAGATGGATGGATGGATGGATCGAAGGATGGATTGGTAGATGGATTGATGGATGGATGACGGATGGATGGATCAGGAAGGATGGATTGGTGGATGGATGGAAGGAAGGATGATAGTTGGATAGATGGATGGATGGAAGGAAGGATGATGTTTGGATGGATGGATGGATGGATGGATGGATGATGGATGATGGATGGATGGATGGATGGATGGATGGATGGATGGATGATGGATGGATGATGGATGGATATAATATACAGACATGACTTATGTTCACTAGGAAAAAGTTCCCTTTACTCAGTATTGGTGTGAATCTTGGGAACAAATGAGAGAAGAAAGTTTTTCTTTTCAACTTTTTAAAGAATCCAGGACTTTTCAGGCTTTTGGGTTCTTTGTAGAACAATCTGACGGTTCCAACAACAACAAGGGAGCTTAACTGGTGACAATAAATTGTGAAGGTGTGTGTGTGTGTGTGTGTGTGTGTGTGTGTGTGTGTGTGTGTGTGTGTGTGTGTGTGTGTGTGTGTGTGTGTGTGTGTGTGTGTGTGTGTGTGTGTGTGTGTGTGGCTGTTTGTCTCTGACTGTCCTGTGATGGAGGAGACCCTCCAGGAGACCCTCCAGAGTGGATCCTGTCCTCGTCCATAGTAATGTGGGAGCAGCTAGTTACAGTTATTTACTTATTTAGTTGTCAGGTTAGTGAAATATCTCCTAAAATGTTCTGACTCCAACCATGAAATCCTCACTAACAGACAACACTTCCATAAATCCTCCCCTCCAGCAAGCAGCCACACACCACAATCCAAAGTGTCCTGGTGAGAGAGGGACAGTGTCCTGGTGAGAGAGGGACAGTGTCCTGGTGAGAGAGGGACACATGCTGCTCAGGGCTTGTCCTCCTTGTCTTACATCAACTGATTCAGTTCAATCAAAACCACCAAAACAAGGATTTAGCTGTATGAGGTCCTGGGTTCAATCCCCAGCATCTCCAAGCTTTATGTCTGACATCAACAGCAGCAAGTAGATTAATAGTGAGTTAGTGTCTCTTGATTGTGAGGAGACAAGAGACAAACAGGGTCTGACACGTCTCACTCACAAGCATGAGACACCTTTCTGTCCCATTCTACAAACATCTTCAAGTCTTCTTCACCATCGCTCTATATTCTTCATCATCTTTGCCAGGTGAAGCCACTCAGAGTAGTGACGGTGGTATAGTGGTGAGCATAGCTGCCTTCCAAGCAGTTGACCTGGGTTCGATTCCCGGCCGTCACAGAGGAGAGACTTTCCTTATAAGTTGGGATGTTGGATCTTTATCAGTTCTTTCAAACCTTTATTCAAGGACTGAGTCTCCTGATTATTGAATGTCCTCTTAGAGAAAACACAACTCTTGGACAAATGAGCTACACCCTTCCAAGAAAACCAGCTAGAGCAACCAGACACACAACACGGTAGAACCCTCTCCTGCCATGCAGGAGTCCAGGGTTTGATTCCCGGCCAATGCAGCACATTGTTTTTAACCCTCCTCCTGTGTGAGCTTTCACAACCCAGTCACATGTTAACGGCTCAGTTTTGATCTGAGTCTTAGGCTCCGTTTACACCACAACATTCCAAGGGACAACAACTTGTCCGTTAAGGAAAAGTGAAGCTTTTACAGGACAGCAGCTCTACGGAGGCCGCCATGTTTGTTACTCACACATGAGTAGAAGCACTATTTACCACGGCGGAGGTGCACATGCTCAGTAACAGCGCTCCGTAGCCTCCGCCTGTCCCTGTGGGGGGAGTCGGGAGTGTGAAAGAAAAGTTCCACCTTGAGAGCCGGGACCAAAAAGTGACGGTTGCAGTGGATCCGAGCACCACTGTCGTATAAACGGAGCCCAAATGTGACTAAAGTTTTGTGGTTCCACTTGTTTTTGTTGTGGTGTAAACGGGCCTTAAATCATGTGTAAATTAGAACCCTGATTGTTGTGGGCTGAAGATGGAGATGTGCAGTCTGTAAGTCACCAGCAGCTCAGTGTCTCTGACTAGAAAGCACTAAGAGAGTCTTGAGGGCCACTGAGAAGATCATGGGGACCTTGTTGCCTCCAACAAGGGCCTTGCCTGTCAGGGACATTGAGGACCACCAAGGACGTCCTCAGCCTGCCCTGGACTGTTCTCTCTCCTCCCCTCAGGCAGGAGGAACCGCAGCCTGAGATGGAAAACTGCCAGCTTTCTTTCCCACTGCCATCCAACTTTAAACAGAGAACTGTAAATATCACATGTGGGATTAGGTCAGGTACAGTGACGGCCATTTATTCTCTCTTTCTACTGAGTTATTCCCAGGTACTGCATTTCCTCACTAGTATTATAGAACTCATTGTAATTCTGGTATTTTTTAATTGCTTGTGTTTTTATCACTGACCAGGCGTCATCATTTCATTCTGCAGAGCATCTTTGATGTGAATTGTCAGAATGGCAATAAGGGAATGAATGTTTTCCCTGTTTTCCATTCTTTTATGACATCACTATGACATCACCAAACAGAGTTAGCAGATAGAACCATCAGGGTGTCTGGAAATTGTGAATACACAGACACTTTGAAACTTACATGGTGATTTCATTTAAATGCAACTTCTTTACAGCAACCCACTGATTGTCAGAATAGTTGATTATTCTTTTGTTCTCTGGAGGATTTTGCAGTAAAAACACTGAAGATAGAAAATTGGATCACTTGCAGGTTGCAGGTCACTGTGTCTGGTTCTGGTTCTTCTTCTGGTGATCCCTGATGGTTCCTGGTTCTTCTGGCTCAGTTGGTAGAGCATGAGACTTGCAATCTCAAGGTAGTGGGTTGATGTCCCATGCTGGGCGCCACCTTCCTGTGGGCTCACTACCTGCAGGAAAGGTTCTTAATCGGTGCAATGTGATCTGGGTGACAGTGCCGACCCGGGGATGGCTGGATCTGGTTTTCAAAGGCAAAATGTAGACTAAGATTAAGTCAGGAGTGTCATTACATTATTTCCAGGTCTTGCTGAGACAAACAAGTGAGTTTTGGTTTCATCTCTCTATGACTTTCCTACGGGTGGTGAGACCCAATTTAAATTTCTGCTGATAATCTTATTTTGAAAGGCAAATTGCAGACTTCCTGTTGGACTTAGGTCAGCAGTAGTGGTTCAGTGGTAGAATTCTCACCTGCCATGTAGTACGCCCGGGTTTGATTCCTGGCCAGCGCAACAGAACTTTAGCAAACTCTACTTTGTGAAGAGTTGACATAAGTATCACACCGTCTGCACCTTTCAAGCCTCGTATCCGCCCCCCTCACGCCCGCATGTTCGACCCGATTCCAGCTCATCACTGCCTGCCCCGGTCCTATGTCCTGAAGAACCTGATGGCAGCCGAATATGTATTTATTTGACATGACGCTCATCGTTCCCCACTTCAGCCGCCATATGACGGCCCGTTTCACGTCCTCGAGAAAGGGCCGAAGAACTTTGTGGTGGATATGGGGGGTAGGCATGTCCGGGTTTCAGTGGACCGTCTGAAACCTGCCCAAAACTCCTATTCTCACTTTGATAGTCAGTTTAATATGAAAAAAACTCCTATTTTCCCTTTGATAGTCAGTTTAATTTGAAAGAAACTCCTATTCTCACTTTGATAGTCACTTTAATTTGAAAAAACTCCTATTTTCTTTTTGATAGTGATTTTAATTTGAAAAAAACTCCTATTTTCCCTTTGATAGTCAGTTTAATTTGAAAGAAACTCCTATTCTCATTTTGATTGTCACTTTAATTTGAAAAAAACTCCTATTCTCACTTTGATAGTCAGTTTAATATGAAAAAAACTCTTATTTTCCCTTTGATAGTCAGTTTAATTTGAAAAAAAAAACTCCTATTCTCACTTTGATAGTCACTATAATTTGAAAGGACCTCCTATTCTCACTTTGATAGTAACTTTAATTTGAAAGGAACTCCTATTCTCACTTTGATAGTAACTTTAATTTGAAAAAACTCCTATTCTCACTTTGATAGTCACTTTAATTTGAAAGAAACTCCTATTCTCATTTTGATAGTCACTTTAATTTGAAAACAAAATCCTATTTTCCCTTTGATAGTCAGTTTAATTTGAAAGAAACTCCTATTCTCACTTTGATAGTCACTTTAATTTGAAAGGAACTCCTATTCTCACTTTGATAGTAACTTTAATTTGAAAGGAACTCCTATTCTCACTTTGATAGTCACTTTAATTTGAAAACAAAATCCTATTTTCCCTTTGATAGTCAGTTTAATTTGAAAGAAACTCCTATTCTCACTTTGATAGTCACTTTAATTTGAAAGGAACTCCTATTCTCACTTTGATAGTAACTTTAATTTGAAAGGAACTCCTATTCTCACTTTGATAGTCACTTTAATTTGAAAGAAACTCCTATTCTCATTTTGATAGTCACTTTAATTTGAAAAAACTGATATTTTCACTTTGACAATCACTTTAATTTGAAAAGAAAACTGATATTTTCCCTTTGATAGTCACTAAAATTGGAAAAAAACTCATATTCTCACTTTGATAGTCACTTTAATTTGAAAGAAACTCCTATTCTCACTTTGATAGTCACTTTAATTTGAAAAAAAAAAATCCTATTTTCCCTTTGATAGTCACTTTTATTTGAAAGAAAATCCAATTCTCACTTCGATAGTCACTTTAATTTGAAAAAAAACCTCCTATTCTCACTTTGATAGTAACTCTAATTTGAAAAGAAAACTAATTTTTTCCCTTTGATAGTCACTTTAATTTGAAAAAAATTCTATTTTCTTTTTGATAGTCACATTAATTTGAAAAAAACTCCTATTTTCCCTTTGATAGTCACTTTAATTTGAAAGAAACTCCTATTCTCACTTTGATAGTCACGTTAATTTGAAAAAACTCCTATTCTCACTCTGATAGTCACTTTAATTTGAAAGAAACTCCTATTCTCACTTTGATAGTCACTTTAATTTGAAAAAAGAAAATTCTTATTTTCCCTTTGATAGTCAGTTTTATTTGAAAGAAACTCCTTTTCTCACTTTGAGAGTCACTTTAATTTTTAAAAAAAACTCCTATTCTCACTTTGATAGTCACTTTAATTTGAAAAAACTCATATTTTCTTTTTGATAGTGAGTTTAATTTGAAAAAAACTCATATTTTCCCTTTGATAGTCAGTTTAATTTGAAAGAAACTCCTATTCTCATTTTGATTGTCACTTTAATTTGAAAAAAACTCCTATTCTCACTTTGATAGTCAGTTTAATATGAAAAAAACTCCTATTTTCCCTTTGATAGTCAGTTTAATTTGAAAGAAACTCCTATTCTCACTTTGATAGTCACTTTAATTTGAAAGGAACTCCTATTCTCACTTTGATAGTAACTTTAATTTGAAAAAACTCCTATTCTCACTTTGATAGTCACTTTAATTTGAAAGAAACTCCTATTCTCATTTTGATAGTCACTTTAATTTGAAAAATACTCAGATTTTCCCTTTGATAGTCACTAAAATTCGAAAAAAAACTCCTATTCTCACTTTGATAGTCACTTTAATTTGAAAACAAAATCCTATTTTCCCTTTGATAGTCACTTTTATTTGAAAGAAACTCCAATTCTCATTTTGACAGTAACTTTAATTTGAAAAAACTCCCATTTTCACTTTGACAATCAGTTTAATTTGAAAAGAAAACTGATATTTTCACTTTGATAGTCACTTTAATTTGAAAAAAATTCTATTTTCTTTTTGATAGTCACATTAATTGAAAAAAACTCCTATTCTCACTTTGATAGTCAGTTTAATATGAAAAAAACTCCTATTTTCCCTTTGATAGTCAGTTTAATTTGAAAGAAACTCCTATTCTCACTTTGATAGTCACTTTAATTTGAAAGGAACTCCTATTCTCACTTTGATAGTAACTTTAATTTGAAAAACTCCTATTCTCACTTTGATAGTCACTTTAATTTGAAAGAAACTCCTATTCTCATTTTGATAGTCACTTTAATTTGAAAAATACTCAGATTTTCCCTTTGATAGTCACTAAAATTCGAAAAAAAAACTCCTATTCTCACTTTGATAGTCACTTTTATTTGAAAGAAACTCCAATTCTCATTTTGACAGTAACTTTAATTTGAAAAAAAAAAATTCTATTTTCTTTTTGATAGTCACATTAATTGAAAAAAACTCCTATTCTCACTTTGATAGTCAGTTTAATATGAAAAAAACTCCTATTTTCCCTTTGATAGTCAGTTTAATTTGAAAGAAACTCCTATTCTCACTTTGATAGTCACTTTAATTTGAAAGGAACTCCTATTCTCACTTTGATAGTAACTTTAATTTGAAAAACTCCTATTCTCACTTTGATAGTCACTTTAATTTGAAAGAAACTCCTATTCTCATTTTGATAGTCACTTTAATTTGAAAAATACTCAGATTTTCCCTTTGATAGTCACTAAAATTCGAAAAAAAAACTCCTATTCTCACTTTGATAGTCACTTTTATTTGAAAGAAACTCCAATTCTCACTTTGACAATCACTTTAATTTGAAAAGAAAACTGATATTTTCACTTTGATAGTCACTTTAATTTGAAAAAAATTCTATTTTCTTTTTGATAGTCACATTAATTGAAAAAAACTCCTATTTTCCCTTTGATAGTCACTAAAATTAGAAAAAAACTCCTATTCTCACTTTGAGAGTCACTTTAATTTAAAAAAAACTCCTATTCTCACTTTGATAGTCACGTTAATTTGAAAAAACTCCTATTCTCACTCTGATAGTCACTTTAATTTGAAAGAAACTCCTATTCTCACTTTGATAGTCACTTTAATTTGAAAAAAGAAAATTCCTATTTTCCCTTTGATAGTCAGTTTTATTTGAAAGAAACTCCTTTTCTCATTTTGAGAGTCACTTTAATTTTTAAAAAAAACTCCTATTCTCACTTTGATAGTCACTTTAATTTGAAAAAACTCCTATTTTCTTTTTGATAGTGACTTTAATTTGAAAAAAACTCATATTTTCCCTTTGATTGTCACTTTAATTTGAAAAAAACTCCTATTCTCACTTTGATAGTCAGTTTAATATGAAAAAAACTCCTATTTTCCCTTTGATAGTCAAGTTTAATTTGAAAGAAACTCCTATTCTCATTTTGATTGTCACTTTAATTTGAAAAAAAAAACTCCTATTCTCACTTTGATAGTCACTATAATTTGAAAAGAAAACTCATATTTTCCCTTTGATAGACACTTTAATTTGAAAAAAAACTCCTATTTTCCCTTTGATAGTCACTTTAATTTGAAAAAAAACTCCTATTCTCACTTTTATAGTCACTTTAGTTTGAAAGAAACTCCTATTTTCTTTTTGATAGTGAGTTTAATTTGAAAAAAACTCATATTTTCCTTTTGATAGTCAAGTTTAATTTGAAGGAAACTCCTATTCTCATTTTGATTGTCACTTTAATTTGAAAAAAACTCCTATTCTCACTTTTATAGTCACTTTAATTT
The DNA here is from genome assembly GCF_963383615.2 of Lipophrys pholis. Taxonomy (NCBI): domain Eukaryota; kingdom Metazoa; phylum Chordata; class Actinopteri; order Blenniiformes; family Blenniidae; genus Lipophrys; species Lipophrys pholis. The sequence goes on along the minus strand of NC_137646.1, from coordinate 5,694,787 downwards.
GAAAGAAACTCCTATTCTCACTTTGATAGTCAGTTTTATTTGAAAGAAACTCCTTTTCTCACTTTGAGAGTCACTTTAATTTTTAAAAAAAACTCCTATTCTCACTTTGATAGTCACTTTAATTTGAAAAAACTCCTATTTTCTTTTTGATAGTGAGTTTAATTTGAAAAAAACTCATATTTTCCCTTTGATAGTCAGTTTAATTTGAAAGAAACTCCTATTCTCATTTTGATTGTCACTTTAATTTGAAAGAAACTCCTATTCTCACTTTTATAGTCACTTTAATTTGAAAGAAACTCCTATTCTCACTTTGATAGTCACTTTGATTTGAAAGAAACTCCTATTTTCTTTTTGATAGTGAGTTTAATTTGAAAAAAAAACTCATATTTTCCCTCTGATAGTCACTTTAATTTGAAAAAAAACTCCTATTCTAACTTTGATAGTCACTTTAATTTGAAAAAAACTCCTATTCTCACTTTGATAGTCACTTTAATTTGAAAGAAACTCCTATTCTCATTTGGATAGTCACTTTAATTTGAAAAATACTCAGATTTTCCCTTTGATAGTCACTAAATTCGAAAAAAAAACTCCTATTCTCACTTTGATAGTCACTTTAATTGGAAAGAAATTTTCTTTTCTTTTTGATAGTCACATTAGTTTGAAAAAAAAACTCCTATTCTCACTTTGACAGTCACTTTAATTTGAAAAAAACTCCTATTCTCATTTGGATAGTTACTTTAATTTAATAAAACCCTCATATTTTCAGAACCGTACACCTTAAATGTGTTTGATTCTTCTTAACGATTCATTTCCCAGCATGACATCAAGTCACATTGCGGTACGTTGCATGACGTCACATCCTGCGATGTAGAGCTTCTTCAACCAGGAGAAAACATGGAGGATGAAGGTCTAAAGTGGGAGACGATAAAGGACTAAATATAGGATCCGGTAATACATGTTCCACTCACCAAGTCCTGAATCCACAGAGTCCACAGCCTCTCGCCTCACAGCCACAAGGTCCAGTTAAAAAAAATTTAAGTCTGGGTTCAAATCCCGGCAGGAGCCTTTCTGTGTGGAATTTTCATGTTCTCTCTCTCTCTCTCTCTCTCTCTCTCTCTCTCTCTCTCTCTCTCTCTCTCTCTCTCTCTCTCTCTCTCTCTCTCTCTCTCTCTCTCTCTCTCTCTCTCTCTCTCTCTCTCTCTCTCTCTATATATATATTCAAATCACAAAAATCTTTGAAAAACTGTGTCATACAAAGAAGATGGGAGAGGCACCTCACGGAGATCAGAGCAGATCAAAGCAGGAGCTCTCCTTCTCCTATCTCCTTCAATCTGATATGATCTCAGCACTGGAGCCATGGAAACACATAGATCAAAGGAGATCAGCTTTATTCAGCATTCGCACTTGCATTTTCTTCTGGAAATACAAACCTCTAGTAATTATAATTATCATAACAAACTACAAATAACTATGATGAATTTAGTGCGATATAAATAAAGATTCATTGAATTGATGTCATGAGGCACTAGTGGGATATGAACCCAGGATCTCCTGTTTACTAGACAGGTACTTTGGCCAGCTAAGCCACAGCGCCTCCTTTGGTGCATTTCAGTACTGCATTACCTGGTGTCAGAACTAGTTGAAGTGAAACTCAGAGAGCAGATGGCATCGTACAGGTGTTCCTCACCTGTTGAACTAATGCTGGATTTACAGAAGAGTGGCTTCATGACAGCTGGGGAACATCTGGACCTGATGTCACAAAGCTTCCACATTGTGACATCACTGTGATGTCACAATGTGGAAGCATGGTAACAGACACATGACAAGGACACAGCGTAACCCAGGATCCAGACAAGTGTAAGCAGTGTGGATCAGGGCTGCTCCATGTGATGTGATCAGCTGAAACAGATGTTAACCAGGTGTGAACGGCCCAGAAAGACCTGATGAGACACACAAGCTGAAGAGGCTCTGACAGAACTCACTCAGAAACCTGAGTCACTTCTCTGTCTGACAAAACAAACTCCTCCACTTCTTATCATCTTCTTATCATTCTTACCATCCCGTCTTACATCAGCTTAAATCCCAGCAGTTCCTCACAACATTAATTCAGTTCAACTTTACTTATATAGCACCAAATACAACACAGTCATTTCTTGGTGTTTTTACAGGAGAAACCCAACAAGTCCACATCATCAAGCATGAGGGTGACAGTTTGGTACAGTACTTTTAGTACCATCCACAACTTTAGTCAGTGAAAACACATGAAAACCCGTACTGTATCATAATGTACCAGCACATACTGAGTGGTGGAAAGGATTTATTTCAAACAGGATAAGTATGAAAGAGTTGGTGAGAGGGTGAAGCTCCCAGGGAGCTGATGGGGTCAAAGATCATGATCTAGATCAGGGGTCTCAAACTCAGTTCCTGGAGGGCCTCAGCTCTGCATGTTTTCCACGTCTCCCTGCTTCAACATGGCTGATTGCAATGAGTGGCTCCTGATGGAGCTTTGTGCTGAATGTGGTGATGAACCATTCAGGAGTGTTAAAGAACCCACACCTCCTGAGAGACTGGAGCCTTAATCCAGAGCCTTGGACCGCTCAGCCGCACGACCTGCACTTTACCAATAACGTGTTCAAACTTGGTCAGATAAAAGTCGCAGCTAACGGTTATTCATTAATACTGTGATGTCTGATTTCTTTCAGATCAGAATCAAACGTGTATTTTTTTTGTTTTTTTAATGTTTTTATCAGACTGCTATCAAATGTAAATATTTTCCTGCAGTACATCTGACACCAGGTAATGCAGAACTAAAAATGCACCAAAGGAGGCGCTGTGGCTTAGCTGGCCAAAGTACCTGTCTAGTGAACATGAGTTCCTGGGTTCAAATCCAAGCAGTGCCTCAATTCAATTAATCTTTATTTATATAGCACCAAATACAACACAGTCATTTGTAGTTTGTATTTACTGGGAGAAACTCATTATGTACTATAAAGGTACAAATCCTCCAATTGCAGTTGAACTTTCAGCTTCATTTCTTCAAGGTCGGCCATAACTAATGTTTTCATTCACTTTGGTCAGGATGTGGTCATTCCAGGAGCTCTGTCAAGGCTGTCAGGAGTCCTGATCTCCTGCCTTATTTAGGACAATCAGTTGCAGTTCAATTCCCGGATGAGCCCTTGGAGTGACCATGTCGTTCCATGATCAGTCCCCAAATAGCAGGTTGAACCCACACCAGAACGCTCCGAGGAATTTATTTCAGATTGTGTCCATGTAATAATAGAGATTAGACATAAAATGTGGTTCTGATAGGTCCAGATCTAGTCTCCTACCCCGCCTCGCTCTACTCTGGCCTCAAAACTTCATTTCATCAAGGATTTTAGAAAAACTGTTGCTTCCCAGCTCATTTCTTTGATGGATTGAAATCAAACCTTTGGGACATTTCAGTCTGGTTTCCTGCACATCATAGCTCTGACACTGTGCTGGTTAAGGTCACCAACCATTTTAACAACCTTTGCTCTAGTCTTGGTAGCTCATTGAGAAATGTTTGAAAAGAGGCACACAATTTAGGTGTGGTGTTCGACTGCGACCTGTCCTTTGACGGTCAGGTGACCAAGGTAGTCCAATCCTGCTTTGCTAAGCTGAGACGACTAGTCAAGACCAGGTCATTCCTCTCCCCAGCAGACCTGGAGAAAGTAATACATGTCTTCATCTGGTCCAGGCTGGATTACTGTAACTCCCTTTATTCTGGCATCAGTAGGCTCAATGTTCAAAGACTGCAGCTGGAGCAGAATGCTGCTACCAGGTTTTTAACAGGCACCAGGAGGAGGGACCACATTTCACCAATCCCTTCTTCCTTTCACTGGCTGCCTGTCAGTTTTAGAAGAGATTTTAAAAAGCTACTGCTTGTTTTTAAAGCCTTGAATGGTCTGACTCCTCCATATATCAGAGACCTGTTATGATAATAATAATTACTAGATGTTTGTATTTCCAGAAGGAAATGCAAGTGTGAATGCTGAAGATTGAATAAAGCTGATTTCCTTTGATCTCAGCGTCTCCATGGCTCCAGCGCTGATCTCTTATCAGATCAAAGGAGATCAGTGCCTTTTGCCATAGATATGCTCAGATCAAAGATTTCCTCCCGCATTGATCTCCGTTGATCTCCATCCGGTGCCTATCCCATCCACTTTGTAATGAAAGTTTTGTTATTGTTCTTTTTCACAACCTTGGTGATGATGTCATCATTAGATTCAGGTATGCTGAAGCAGGCAGAGAACTAAAACATGCAGGACACTGGCACTCTAGGACCCAGTTTGGGCACCCTGATGTAGACCATCAAGAGACAGGTTAGTTGTATCTTACTGATGGTGTGTTGCTGTAATAGTCATCCTGCTCAGTTTCAAGTTTGTTCCCACAAATAGCCTGAAGAGGGACTTGAACCCTGGACCCTCAGATTAAAAGTCTTATGCTCTACCGTCTGAGCTCCCCAGGCCTGCCAACACAGTGTTGTGTCTCCATATGATTCTCACTTCTGAGTGAGACGAAGCAGACACTGATCCTGACCACCAAGGTGCAGAAGTGGAGACTCTTTTGCTCGCTGTTTTGAAACTCAACAAATTGTAGTCCATTGTTCCTTCCTGAAGATGCTTAAAAGCTGGCTGTTTTGCATTGTATTTTCTCACTGCCTGATAGGCTGCAGGTGAGAAGTTTTGCTTCAGGAAAACAAGTATTACTTCTTTATTTACAAAGTGACTCAAACTCAAAGTTAGGCTTCCTCCTGTCTGGTGCACATGGCTAATTTGCATCATGCAGGACTGACTCCAGCAGACTCTAACCTTCAGTTGTGGATGAAGTTCATCTGCAGATACTTCTGGACAAAAAAAAAAACAGAAGTGGTCTGAGTGAAAGCACTTTGGTGTCTGTTCACACTTGTCTTCAGGACTCGCCACTTGTGATCTGATCACCTGAAACACATTGGAACCCTGCTGGGCCCAGAACCCAGAGCTCCATGGATCCAAACCTTCCTCTGCTACTGACACTTTCTCTACTATGCCTTCCAGAACTTTACGAGGGAGGCTGTGAAGTGTGATACCCTGATGGTTCTATCTGCTAACTCTGTCTGGTGATGTCATAGTGATGTCATAAAAGATGGGAAAAGGACAAAGTGACAACATATCTTTCTTCACTTTGATCTCCTCTCTCTCTCTCTCTCTCTCTCTCTCTCTCTCTCTCTCTCTCTCTCTCTCTCTCTCCCTCTCTCTCATTAACAACATTTCACATATACGGTACAAATCCAGCTTTTATACATTTTACACCTCACCTGGGTTTGAGGGAATCACATGCAGAACAGGATGGAACACAGGAGCCATCTTGGATGGGTCTACTGTCCTTTACAGAGATCTGGAACCATTTGCATGACCAATCTGATTCTAGACAGACCTGAAAGCTAAAGGAGCAAATCATAATGCTAAAGTCTGAGTCAAAATGAAAGACTTGCTGAAGTGCTTCAGTTTGGTTCAATTAGTTATAAAGACACAAACTGGAAATTACAATGACATTTCTCTGATAAAAAGTCCATGAGGTGAAGAGCAGAGATCAGCCAAGCCTCCAACACAAAGTCTCAGTCTCTTTTAAAATTTAACACAAAGAGATCCTGGTTGATGACCAAAGTTAAAACCATTTGTAGGAGAGGGTCATGGTAACTCCAAGGGCTCATCTGGGAATCAAACCCAGGACCTCTGACACCCAAAGTGAGAATCATACTCCTAGACCAACGAGCCAACGTGTTCAAGAAACTAAAGGACTCAACTGATTGTCATAAATAAGGCAGGAGATCAAGACTCCTGACAGCCTTGACAGAGCTCCTGGAATGACCACATCCTGACAAAAGTAAATGAAAACATTAGTCATGGCCGACCTTGAAGAAATTAAGCTGAAGGTTCAACTGCTATTGGAGGATTTGTAACTTTATGGTCCATTTGACCTGAAGCAGTTTTCAGGTTTGTGAGTGAGTTCTGTCAGAGCCTCTGAAGCTTGTGTGTCTCCATCAGGATTCATTTTAATACATGGCTTACTGCCATGAGGACAAGTTCTCTTTGACATTTAAAATGGAGACGGGTCTGATCTGCTGTGTTAGCATTGGTGCTTCAGTGGTAGAGTTGTCCCCTGCCATGCTGGAGGCCTGGGTTTGATTCCAAGTCAATGCAACTAATAATTACAATACAGCCATTTATAATAGTGGTGCCTTGCTCATGCAGTGTGAGCAATACACCACAACAATCCTTTAACTCCATCAGGAAAGTGAACCCCAGTCTCCTGGTTCGAAGATAGATCCTGAAGTACTGGCAATGAAGTGTTTTTTCGATATTTTTTGAAGAGACACCGCCATCTAGTGGCTTCAGATAATATATACTGGTTTCTGAAGCGTCATATGGCCAGTATGGGGATTGAACCCATGACCTTGGTGTTATTAGCACCACACTCTGACCAACTGAGCTAAACGGCCCACGTGGGGGAAAACATCTACTTTCTTTCTTCCAATATTTGTTGTGAATGTGATTGTAAATGTTTTCTATACAAGAGCAAAACAAGATGTGAAACATACAAAGAAACCATCAGTCATTCATCCAAATCGTCTGCATCATGGATCAACCAGCAGCAGAAAACTAGTCAAGACTTTGTCTTCATGGGACAGCTTCATTGTTGACAGCTTTTTAATCACATTTCAATGATTTTGCTGCATATTTGGTTTATTTATTGTGTTTTAAGTTGCTGTGATCTTAACCAGAAGTGTTTCTATTTTCCAGTGTTTCTTACTTGCAGTGGTTTTATTTCCCATTGCCTCTGAAGGCAACAGATGAACACACAATCATGTCCATACTCCACTTCTGGGTTAACTTCAGTGTTCGTTCCATAACGTAACGTAACAATCCTGAAAATATCTCTACTTCTAGGGGCGGCGTTCTCCTCCTTTCCTGAAGTACTTTATGTTTCACTCCAGGAGTTCTGATCCATCTGGAGCTTATAAAAAAATAATCTATTGATGACGTCATCACCAAGGTTGTGAAAAAGAACAATAACGAGCCTTTCATTACAAAGTAGATTGGAGATGCACCGGATGGAGATCAACGGAGATCAAAGCCGGAGGAGATCTTTGTTCTGAGCATTTCCATGGCAAAAGGCACTGATCTCCTTTGATCTGATAAGTGATCAGCACTGTAACCATGGAGACGCTGAGATCAAAGGAAATCAGCTTTATTCAATCTTCAGCATTCACACTTGCATTTTCCTCTGGAAATACAAACCTCTAGTAATCATTATCATAACAGGTCTTTGATATATGGAGGAGTCAGACCATTCAAGGCTTTAAAAACAAGCAGTAGCATTTTAAAATCTCGTCTAAAACTGACAGGCAGCCTGTAATGAGTCTACCAATATAAGAGCCATAATACAGCTGAGCAGGTCTGGGATGGATTTCTTTATTTCTCTGCCATGTGTAGTGAACTAGAATTCAAGCTCAACACCACAGAAGCTATTCTGCCCTTCATCATCTGCAGCCATATGGAAAGGACATACCAGTCAGTCACTAGTGCAAATGCAGAACGCAGTTTCAGCCTGAAATGAATTCAAAACTCTCTCTGGGCATGAAGGAGGCCAGACTCTCAAAGCTCACTTTGCTCTCCATAGACGTTGTGCTTGATAAGAAGGAGGTGGCTGAAAGGTTTGTGAGGATGAAGGAGAGGAAGATGGGGCTATAAGATATGAGGCCACGTTACTGTACATAGTTCAGAAATACCTTGGGGCCAGTTGTTCAAAGGTAATCTGATTGGATTTTGGTTATCAAATCTTGAAAATGGGTTGTTCAAAAGGGAAAGAAGGATTCTGAAATCGGATAAGATCATGTAATCCAATCCTAGTTTTAATCTGGATCGGACCTTCAGTTTGTGTTGTTCAAAACATTTCAGTAGGATCTGGATCTGGATCCCAAAAAACAGGATTATTCTGGTCCCAACAGGGGGCAGGATTTCATAGTGGATTTCAGGAAGAAAATGTAGCAAAACTTTAAAATTGGTCAAAAATCAATTTGTATATATACTTTTATTTATATTTTGCACTTGATTTGTTCATCTGTTGCAGTATATCCATTTTCTCCCGCTTATCCCTTTCTGGGTTGCAGGGGTGGTAGTTTGATCACTGTCACCCAGATCACATTGCACCGATTAAGAGCCCATGGGAAGGTGGCGCCCAGCGAGGGGCATGAACCCACTATCTTGAAATGAAGAGTCTCATGCTCGACCAACTGAGCCAGCCGGGGTATTTGGAACAGTATTTTCCGGAAAATTCCCAAATTCTTGCGATGGAAACCCGAACCATAACGGACTATACCAGTCCATTCCGGCACTTTTTGTGCGGTGGAAACACACCTTAAGTGACCTGAGAGGGAGGGATTGGGAAGAACGTCTGGCCTGAAGGTTATCAGGAACCACAAACAGAAAACCTTACACTGCCCTCTGAGGAATTGAACCCTGGTCTCCTCAAAAGGCAATAAAGTGGGTTAATCCTGATTTAAAACTGCACTGAAGCATGTTGTTGTGGCCGAGAAGTTAAGGCGATGGACTCGAAATCCATTGGGGTCTCCCTGCGTAGGTTCAAATCCTGCCAACAACGCTGCTCATTTCATTGTGAAGGTTAAAGTAAAACTCTTCTTGTGGATTATTTTGTACAGTAAAAACTCAGATGTAGAGACGCCCTGAAATCATAGGACAAGAGTCCCCTGAAGACAGGTTCTCCTCTTCAGAGGGTCTCGTCATGAGGACCAGAATGGACCAACCACCAAATATCTTATGGTGGCTGATCATGATTCTACAGTTGCAGAGTCACTTAACTTACCGAGCAGAACATAGTTCAGTCCCAGATGCATAGAAGCGCAGAGCAATGAGAACCTGTTCTTCCACAGAATGTGACTCTTTTGGGTTCTGCGTTGAAGTTTTGGCCTGACAAGGTCTGCAATGTACTTAATATCAGCATTCCCAAAGGGGGAGCGAGCGTACAGTTCTTCAGTGGTGTATTGCTCCAGTGGTTTTGCACACTCAACATATACCCTTTGACGGTGTCCTTTTCCACCAAAATGGTGGTGGAGATGGACAATACCTGCCATGTCAGTGTCTCTCTGTAAGTCCTCTGAGAAAGGCTTGATATAAGATGGCTGTCAAAAAGCAGACCACTCATCAGCTGACATCTTTTGGCTTGTGATCAATTAAGTCAATCGTGTCCAAGGCCTATAAATACTATGCTCACTGCAGATCAGGTGGAACCATGGACTCAAAAGGGCCTAATTTCACTGTAGCAGAAACCCATGCACTGCTGGAGGGTGTAAAGTGCCATTGTGCCTCAATAGTAGAAAGTTCTGTTGTGGCTGGAATGTTGAGGAACAAAAGGAAGAAAGACATTTGGGTTGAAATCACCCAGAATGTGAATGCAATGGGGTCTGGCCAGAAGAGGATCTTGGAGCAGGTGAACTTTAGATGGAAGAATCTGACGGCCAGAGCCACTAAGGACCTTGCTGAAACAAAAAACACCCAAACGGGCAACAAAACCTTTAAGAAAGGTGAATACACAGATGTGGTTCTGGACATTATTGGAGGTGAGAAGCACTAATACTCCTGGCAGAGGAACAAATCAAGCTGGCAAAACTTCACATCTGCCTCCTAAAAGTAAGGCTAGATTTTTAAGGTTGCTTTTAGGTCCTACTCGTCTGGTCTGTCCTACTCGTCTGGTCTGTCCTACTCGGATGAAGAACCCTGAACAATGCTGTCATAGTTTTTGTTCCCTCAATTTGAATCGACTTTTATCTGAGTCAGATGGAGCAAAATCCCGCGTCTGAGTCAAACTGCGCCTCCTCATGTCTAAAGTTTAAAATCCACACAGACAGAATATGATTCCCAAAAACCTAAACTGATATACGTTCTCAATATTAACTCCATCGATGGATATTGTGGCTTCACCTTTTAGCAACAAAACAATCAATATACTCACTTCTCCAGTTAAAACATTCGTGGACAAAGTTTAGAAGTGGCACTTCAAAAATAGTTGAATTCTGGTTGTAAAAGTTCCTGGACTGGTGTCTCCTGAGGTTAACTGATGAGAGAAGAGCCAACTGGTTCTGTAAACTCTGTTGGGTGATTCTTCAAAGCTCAGTGTGACATCACATATCGCCTTTACCAACTTCAAGGCTCGGTGTGGTCACACGGGATAAAAGGAGTTAAGCCCCGCCCCCTTGGGCCTGCTGCCATGACCACCATCAAGCGCAGAATCTAATTTGTAGACCTGTGACTGTTTAAGCAAAACTTTAACACCTATTTTGTCTTCAATATTTATCAAATAAATAACAATCCAATGATGGATGAACAAAAGTAAACCTCTCCAGTCTGAAGTCTCACTGTCACTTGGAATTGTATTTTTGCCATCAACCAGCTCAACCATCACTTCCAGTTTTAAAAATTCTGCTATTTTGCTCACAATAAATGACTTTACATCTGATTTAATCTCAAACTGCTCAGGCCTGAAAGTCAACAGGTGCTAAATCAGCACCGTATAGTACAGAAGATCAGTTTGTGAACTGGCTTATCTGAGTTCCATTTCATTTCCAACTGTGGAAAAAAATCTAACAACATTTAAAACATCAACATTTACAAACCGTCAGCATAGTGAAGGCAGAAGTAAAGCGGGGCAGGAAATTCCAGGCAGTGTGAAAAAAATAAGTGTTTTTCCCAATAAGCAGTGAAAATATTACTTTAATATACCTATTATTATTGGCTACAGCAAAGTCACCTTGATTCAGACATATTTCTCTTCTTAAAAAAAGAGAGAGAGATTCACACCAGCATTTAAAAAAACATTTTCCCCCGTTACAGAAATGTGGAGATGTGTTGACATATTTTACTGGAATCAACTAGTGTCCAGTCCAGCATGAGAGGCCCCAGTTTGGTTTTGTCTGGGAGCTGATTGGACGATGCACAATGAATTGAAAGGAGTGATTCCAGCCGATCACTCTGACCTCCATGTAGAAGTCCAGGCCCAGTGTGGCTGAGCTGAACTTTGCTTGATCCTCCTTCAAACACTAAATATCATGGGAGATAAACCACAGAGATGTAATCTGAGTACCTTAGTGACACTTTTAAAGGTTTCAACTGAGCTAACATTTTTAATATTTGCACAAGCAGATTTGTGGTCCATCTGAGGTTGTCATATTCAAACTCATGTATCTTGTAAGTGATGAGAGATTTAGCCTTTTGACTTCAGATTCAGAATCCTGATGAATTTTGCATTATGTATGTATGTCTTCAGATTCATAAAGCAAAGTAGATGTTTCACCTAAAAGGGCAGTGTAATGTAACTCAGGTCTTGAAGCCTGTCCTCCAAGTGTTTATTGTGGATGAAAGTGGGAATTTCCACAATAAAATATAGAGATTAACAATAGTGCAGAGTTTCTTGAATTCAAAACAGGTAATAACGTTTTTCTCTTCAACATTAACTTCATGTGTTGTTTAGTACAGAATATAGTTCTCCGGTTCTTTTCAAAATGTAATACTGTAAGAGTAACCATAAACTGTTCCTGGCATATACATATACACGAGACGCCTCACCAACTGGCAGGAACATACGTCAGTGCATCAGCCATCTTGGGAGGGGCATTTGTCAGGACTTCAGCAACGATACGGCATCACTGTTCTGCTTTTGGTTGTACAAACAGACAAAATAAGGACAATGGACTGCGTGGGATTACCTTCCACAGGTAGGAAAAACATATTTATTGTTGTTGTCGTTTTGTTTAGCTCATATAACATTAACTTGGGACATAGATGAGCTGGAGCCGTGGGAAATGCTCTCTATTCCCTGGCTTAAGCTCGCCATCAAACAACAACAACAACAATATCAACGTCTATTGGGTTCATCTAACGGAGGCTATTTTAGTTGCAGTGTGTAGAATATTACATTTCAAAAGAAATGAGTTGCTCAGAACCAGTCAGTGTACTGTTCCCCGCCTGTTCCAGCAGGAGAACCTCAGCCTGATCCCAGTAGGAAGTACTGTCTGGCTGTGCTCAAACAGCTGAGCAACATGTCACACCTCACTCCTTTTAGACATACTGACATGTACACAAACATTATTATTATATAAATTGATTAGGATAGCAGATTGCACTTTGCACAAGCAGTGAATGAATGTGACAACACAGGACTCTGAACATGTAAATCTTTTTCCCCACTAGGACCTCTCCTATGCACTGCCCACATGTCCTGATGCTTTGACAGCCAGACTCAGTGAAGCCATGGCCGAGGTGGAGAGTCTGAGAAGAGAGAAGAGGAATGAAAAGATGGAGAACGGAGGGCAAAGAGCACAGTGTGTGGTCTTCTGGAGGAACTGAGAGTGAAACATCTAATAAATGAAGAGCTGAAAGAGAATATGTCATATAATATGTAATAATAGATAAATGTGTAACAATAAATAAATATGTACTAGGTAAATATCTAACAATTATTTTCTATGTAATATTAAAGGTAAATATGTACAAATAAATGAAAGTATAATTGGTAAATATGTTATTGTGTGTAAATATGTAAAAAAAAATCTAAATTTGTTACACAAAAATGTATAACTTGTGCCCTGATGTACATGTTCACTGTACATAAATGTCACATTGTGTGTAAATAAAGGCTTTTGCATATATTTGTCATGGCTCCATCATGTTTATTGTTAATAAATAAATAATTTAACAAATTAAAAATGAAAGCAATGATTCTTCACAGTCATCTAAATGTCTATCTGCGTGGTTTTCTTCAGAAAACACATCGCGGTCACAGAGACTTGTTTAGGCTGACGGGTCAGACTTGCCCCTCACAAGATGGCGGCCGCTCTGACGTGTCGGAGCGGCGGGCGGAGACAGGCTGCGCGGTGTATCGTGTTTATGTCTATGGTTCCTGGGTGATCGCGTGACGTCAGACCGGAAACAGGAACGAGAGGAGCTGAGCAAGCGCGAGTGGAGTTACAGGAGCATGCAGAGCCACGGAGAATACGTCGATATTTTAGCTCGAGCCGCCCTCCACTACTGTTTGGAGCTTGTTGGACTCTCTCGGCTGTGTTGTCGTGTCTCACAGAGGAAACATTTCATCTCGTGCAGCAACAATGAGTTCAGTTCAGGCTTTGGGAGAGTTTGAACAAACTATCGTCCAGCACGAGGAGGAGGTTGATCGTCAGCACAGACTGCTTGAAACCATCTGGAACCCTCAAATCAAGCTCCACAGAACCGGTCTGGAAAAGTGTGAATGAACACATGAATGTGACTGGAGCAGGATCTCCATTGTTCTGACTGGGTTTGGTTTATCCACCGCACACAGAAGCAGGATTTGTGTCTCTGGAGGGAAACTTGGATTGAACTCAGACTTTGACTCTTTTCCATGTTTCCAGGTTTTAATCAATACACAGTTGTAGTTGAAGTCAGAAACAGGAGAAGAGCGTCTAGAATCACCTGGAACTACCTGACAATACATTGAAACAAGGTTAAAATAATAATATGAGCAGCCATTGACAAAACATAGAGGGTATTTTTCTTAATCATTTCTGATTTCAGTGGATTTGCATTGTTTGCAACTTCCTGTGTTTGGTCACTTCCTGTCCTCTCCAGTCCAATCACAGCAGAGAATAGTCCCTCCTCTCTCCAAAGGCAGGCTCAAGCCTCCAGCCTCAGGATGCAGACACTTCCTGGCTCCAGGTTTCCATATTAAAAGACGATTGTCTCTGAGTATCAGTGAAACCAACATGGAGGAACATGGAGGCAAAAGCACCTGGAAGAATGTAAACCTCTTGTCTCTGGAACAGTGAGGCTCCAAATGGCAACATGGAAGAATTATCAAGTTAAAATACTTCAGCAACTAGAGTTTTAGAAATATGAACATCTAAGATGTTTAAAAAGATTGTTGCACTTCCTTTTTTAATTTATTTTTTCAAATAAGCATATGAGTATGGTACATGCAGTATTCTTATCTTACAAATACATTTCCAATATCTGTTTAGAAGGACATAAAAACCAAAAGAACCAAACAACTAAATGACATCATCAACAAATGTGGGACCCTCCCTTCTCTTCCTCCTCTGTTCCTCCTATTAATCTAGTCTTTTGTCATTAAGTAAATGAAAAGATAAATAAATAGATTGTAGATCAATGAAACTTCTCTTTTCCATTCCTACTTTAAACAGCCGTCCCTCCATACAAACAGCCGTACTGAAGGTCTGTTAAAAAACCTTCCATCCAATCAAGAGAAGGAAAAAGAAAGAGAAAGATGGATGCCCTCCGTCTCCTTCCTAGAATGTCTGTCTACCTTTCTGCCTCTTTATTCTTCTCCCCCTTTCACCATGTGTCCAGACACCCGCTTCTTAAATGTCTAAATAATGTAATGAAATGATCCTAAAACAAATCTGCTTAATGCAAACACAACAAGTAAATACCTTAGTTAGAGATGTTAATTCAAATCAAAACAAACAAAGCAGTAGATCTCAATGAGAGTGCTTTGTAAATAATGAAGTAAGTCCCTTGTGGGGTGATTCTGTTTGAATCCTCCTTTGTATATAGGGAGACCACAGGTCTTCACATTCCTTCACTTTGTTTTGGAACCTTGCTCTTACTTGTTCCATATTCAGCACATCTTTGATTGGGTCCCACCATTGCTTTATGCAGGGGGGGTTTGGTTCCATCCAGCACACTCTAATCTTTTACTTTTCTACAATAAGTAACATTCTAATCATTTTTGGGTTTAAAACCCAATAAAAATCATTTCAGGTCTAAATCAATGTTTTCATCCAAGATTCTTTTGATCTCTTTCTGTATATTTTTCCAATATTCTCTGAGTTTGGGACGGTCCCAGAATATATGTCTCTAGTCTCCTACTGGACCACAACCCCTCCAGCATTTATCACATGTTTTACTATATTAGGACATATTTAGTGGGAGCAGAAAATCTTGTGTTTTTAATTTCATTCACCTTCTTTCCATATAATGCTCCTAAACATTTGATGTCCTTCTTTAAATGATTCCCCCCAATTCTTCTTTCACTTTCCCATTTCTATTTAATGTTCATGTTGTTGTCTTGTTCAGCTGCTTTCTAAAGCTTTGAAAAGACTTTCTTCTTCTTCTCCAGCTTGGTCATTAGTACTTTCTCTACTTCATTTGGTTCTTTACCTAAGAATTCCCATCCTTTGTGTTTTAGAAGACGGCTTCTAATTTGTAAGAATTTATAAAAGTCTTGTGTTGGCAGATCAAATTCAGTTTTAAGCTGCTCAAATGGTTTCATATTTTCCCTTTTTGAAAAGCCGTCCAATATAGAGCAGCCATTTGGATTCCCTCCTATGAAATCCCCCGTTTATGGTTGAAGGAAGAAAATCTAAATTCTTTCCTATTTTAGTCGCCCTGCAGATTGAACCAGACATTTTCATTCTCTTTTTTATTACTGCTCATATTTTCATTGTTCCTTTAACCCATTTGTTTTTCATCTTTAATTCATTGCCATAATTGCCTCAGGTGATTTTATTGTAATCAAATTACTCGTCTGAGTCATTTTAAAGCAGGAACTGTAGAAGTAATGTAACTTTTATTTTGTACTTTTTTGTCCCTCCAGAGCTCCAACTGCACCGTGACTGTAGGGAGGAGCAGCTCTTTAAACCGGAAACAAACTCCAGTCTAGAGCAGGAAGAACCAGAACCTTCACAGATCAAAGAGGAACCAGAACAACCAGAACCTCCACAGAGCAAAAGGAACCAGATGAACCAGAACCTCCACAAATCAAAGAGGAACCAGAAGGACCAGAACCTCCACAGAGCAAAAAGGAACGAGAAGAACCAGAACCGCCACAAATCAAAGAGGAACCAGAAGAACCAGACCCTCCACAGATCAAAGAAGAACCAGAACCTTCACAGATCAAAAAGGAACCTGAAGAACCAGAACCTCTACAGATCAACAGGGAACCAGAACCTCCACGGATCAAAGAGGAACCAGAAAGTCCACAGATGAAAAAAGAACCTGAAGAACCAGAACTTCCACAAATCAAAGAGGAACTAGAAGAACCAGAACCTCCACACATTAAAGAGGAACCAGAAGAACCAGAACCTCCACAGATCAAAGAGGAACCAGTAGAACCAGATCCTCCACAGATCAAAAAGAAACCAGAACCTCCACGGATCAAAGGGGAGCCAGAAGAACCAGAACCTCCACAGATTGAGGAGCACCAGGAACTCGGTACCAGCCAGGAGGGAGAGCGGCTTCTACTGAAGTTTGAAGGTGATTCCTTTAGGGTTCCTTCAATTGAGGAACAAAGTTCCCTGAGTGAACCAGAAGAAGTACCAGACACTGAGCAGTTCCTCTCTCATGACTCTGAAGTCCACGATGTGAAAAAACTTGTTGACTCAGAATCAAGTAGAAATGTAGAGATGAAAAGAAGAAGCATGTTTCAGAGTGATTGTGTGGACAAGTTCCCTGTGTCAGAGAAGCAGGCTGAATGTGAAAAGCTTCTTTGTGAGGAAACATGTGGAAATATGGTCCAGAAAAAACCTCAATTACGTCAGAATTTAACAACTTTCAATGATAAGAAGAAAAGTGGTGAAATCTTTGTTAAAAGTTCCACCGGACAGGATGGTTTGTTGGTGCAGAAGAGAACTCTCACAGGTGAGAAGCCGTATTCTTGTAAAACATGTGGGAAAAGTTTCACTCGACAGAGTGATTTGAAGATACACAAGAGAACTCACACAGGTGAGAAGCCGTATTCTTGTGAAACGTGGGGAAAGTTTCAGTGGATCAAATGATTTGATGAGACACAAGAGAACTCACACAGGTGAGAAGCCTTTTTCTTGTGAAACATGTGGGTGGAGTTTCTGTGATCGTAGTAATTTGCGGCGACACATGAAAAACCATAAAGAGATGAAATCATGAAAGACTCTATGTGAGATGTGTGTCAGTTTTCTCATGGTGCCACTTTTACTTATAATTTTCTTGAAAAAGTATCTAGTGCATTTTTCCCCTTCCTCCAGTTTCCTTTCCCTACTTCTTAAAATGATGCCTTTACTTTTGATTGCTGCTAAAACCGACA
This sequence comes from Lipophrys pholis, assembly GCF_963383615.2. Classification (NCBI taxonomy): domain Eukaryota; kingdom Metazoa; phylum Chordata; class Actinopteri; order Blenniiformes; family Blenniidae; genus Lipophrys; species Lipophrys pholis. The sequence continues at coordinate 5,677,657 of NC_137646.1, read as the reverse complement.
TTTCCTTTTTGATTTGTTTAATTTCGTCATTAAAATCCAACCCATATTGTGTTAGTTTAAAATATCTTTGTAGTCTTTTTTGCAGTCCCATCATGCGTCTTTTTGCTTTAGCTTTTTGATTCTTGCCAACTTGTTTAAAAAAAGTCTGAGTCTTTCCCTTCACCATTTCCCACCACTGTGCCTGTGAATCGTACATGTCTTGAAGGGTCTGCCACTCCCTGTACTGCTCCCTGTACTGGCTGACAACATTGTTGTCCTCCAGCAGGGAGCAGTTGAGCTTCCACAGACCTCTTCCTACAGTCACACCAGAGGACAGTGAAAGGGTGCAGGACAGAATGAGGTGATCGGAGAAGAAAACAGGGGTTAATGTAGCATCGGTTGGGGGGCAGTCTCTTGTAAAAAGGTAGTCTATGCGAGAGGCTCTGGTGCCGTCACTACTGAACCAAGTGAAGCCCTCCTCTCTGGGATGCATGGTTTTAAAACAGTCTTGGAGTTTAAAATCCCTGCATAGATTCTGCAATAAAACCGATGTCTTGTCGACTTTAAAATCTTCCCCTGCTCCTCTCCTATCTTTTCTAGTTAAAATACAATTAAAATCACCTCCTAAAATAAGTGGCACTCGTCCTAGCATGTGGGACTGCAAGTCCTCTAAAAGGTCATACCGATCATTTTTCTCATTAAAACCATAAATATTCAAGAGCTTAAAATCCTGGTCCATAAAAGTCAAATGTATTAAAAGTGCCCTACCGTCTCTCACCACAGTGCTGCCCTTCACCAAGATCCGGGGGTTATTTATTAAAATGGCCACTCCATCATTTCTATTACTGTTGGAGCCACTCCATACTGACGGGAGTGGCCACATTTCCTCCCACTGTTGGTAAGAGTTTAAAAACGGTATAGCACACTCTTGTAATAAAAACACATCTGACTTAAATGAACTTAAAAAGGATAAAACACTCTGGGCTCTAATTCTCGACTTCACACTTCTCACATTGATGGTAGAGAAGGTGAGGGTCATGAGTATGGTTAAAAACAACAGGTAGGACATTTTAAAAAGACTACAAAGTTTGAACTATAAAATCAGTTAAAAACAGTGACTAAGTTATCACTTGTGAACTGAGCTCTTCCTTCACTTCCATAGGTGAGGTGTGAAGGCTTTGAGCTCTGTTCCCCGTTCGGGCTCTGGGAGTTGGTCTCTCCTGCAACCTCCTATTCATTTTTGAGCCTTTTGGGGTTGATTGCAGAGCCCCTCCCCTTCTGCCTCAACTGATCCTTCTCCTCCAACCACAGTGGTTGGTGGGGGATCAGGGTTCACAATACCCGCCTCTTCAATTATCTCTTTCACCTGTTCCTCGTGTCCGTCACTTCTTTCCTTTTCCGTCTGTTTTGCTGCCTTCAACTTGTTGGCAAAGGATTTAGGGCAATCTCTGAAGAGGTGGTTTGTCTCTCCACAGAGGTTGCACCTTCTGCCATTGGTACACTCCTCAAAGGTGTGACCAATTTCTCGGCACTTCCTGCAAACGACCAGCTCACAGGCTTCAGCCAGGTGGCCGTGCTGACCACACTGACGGCAGAGCTTGGGCTGGCCCTGGTAGTGAATATAGCCCCTGTTGTCACCCAGGACTACCATGGGTGGGAGATGTTTCAGGCCCTGGAAGCCCTGGGGGTCCTGCCATTGTTGAATGGGGACCCTCCAAGCGCAATTCCAGATGCCGTCCTCATCCCTCACCTTGGTAGCCTGGCCTTTAACAGTGCAGTATCTACCCAGCCATGCACAGATGTCTTCTGCATTCACCGTTTCATTGAACATTCTGACAATAACGGTTTTAAGCGCATTGTCAGAAAGCTTCTCCACATTGAACACAGCAAACTGGGGTTTTACATTTTCAAAGCGTAACCAGAACTGTCGCAGGAGTGCTGCAGAGCAAAAACTTACATCAAATCCCTTGTTGAAGGGCAGGGTCAGGACACAATTCAGGTCTGTCGGGGAAAAGTTGAGCACACCTTGAACGAGCTTCCTGGAAAAATCAAGGCGTGACATATATACCAATTTCCCTTCTTTTTCTAAAAAGGTAAAACGCACGCTGTGGTGCCTCCTAATGCCGGCATGACTGGCCGACATGTTGGAGGCACCACCAGCTTAAAAAGGTAAAAAACAAAACAATTAAGAACACAATAAATAGTTAAAAATATAAATAAACTTTAAAAGTTAGCAATAAAAGGTCGAGCAGACAGAGAGAAAGCTATTAGAACAGCTCCCCTCAGTCTGCACAACAACACTTTTTTTCAGGACAAAATACTCGACTACAAACAAAATGCAAAAGAGAAATAATATTCCTGAAAAAAATAAATGTCCTCCTAAACAAGTAGGAAATCACTACCACGACAGGCAAACGATTTCACCACCCAAAGGAGGGGACCACTGTCTTAGCCAAAAGGCCGAGAAGCGATACCACAATGGGTCTGAGCTAAAGGGAGCACTGGATGCACAGTCACCACAAGTCCCAGTCGGACATTGAGCCGCGCCTATTTAAGGCCTTTTACAAAACACAAAGTGTGCAAGAGTCATTTTGGCAACTTTTTTAGTTGGCTTGAATATTTGTCGACTTGTAGAATATTTGGCGGCTACCCAAACTGTCTCTCTCCTTACCACACCCCGAGGTGAGTGCACCTTTCAAGCCTCGTATCCGCCCCCAAGCGCGCTCACACACGCCTCCATCTACTCCAACGCAACAATACTTGTTAATGCCACACGGGGCAGCAAACACACACGCATTCACTCTGTGCTCCCCAAACCCTGATTCCTATCCCTTTTGAACAACCCATTTTCAAGATTTGATCCAATCCCATAACCAAAATCCAATCAGATTACCTTTGAACAACTGGCCCCAAGGTATTTCTGAACTATGTACAGTAACGTGGCCTCATATTTTATAGCACCATCTTCCTCTCTTTCATCCTCACAAACCTTTCAGCCACCTCCTTCTTATCAAGCACAACGTCTCTCTATGGAGAGCAAAGTGAGCTTTGAGAGTCTGGCCTCCTTCATGCCCAGAGAGAGTTTTAAATTCATTTCAGGCTGAAACTGAGTTCTGCATTTGCACTAGTGACTGACTGGTATGTTCTTTCCATATGGCTGCAGATGATGAAGGGCAGAACAGCTTCTGTGGTGTTGAGCTTGATTTCTAGTTCACTACACATGGCAGAGAAATAAAGAAATTCCTCGCAGACCTGCTCAGCTGTATTATGGCTCTTATATTGGTAGAATCATTACAGGCTGCCTGTCAGTTTTAGACGAGATTTTAAACTGCTACTGCTTGTTTTTAAAGCCTTGAATGGTCTGACTCCTCCATATATCAGAGACCTGTTGTGATAACAATAATTACCAGAAGTATGTATTTCCAGAAGAAAATGCAAGTGTGAATGCTGAAGATTGAATAAAGGTGATTTCCTTTGATCTCAGCGTCTCCATGGTTCCAGTGCTGATCTCTTATCAGATCAAAGGAGATCAGTTCCCTTTACCATGGAGATGCTCACAACAAAGATCTCCTCCGGCTTTGATCTCCGTTGATCTCCATCCGGTGCATCTCCCATCTACTTTGTAATGAAAGGCTTGTTATTGTTCTTTTTCACAACCTTGGTGATGACGTCATCATTAGATTCTTTTTTTTAAGAATTGACAGAACTATTTGAAAATATCACATCCAAACTGTAAAAACATTGTTGGATATGTTTGTTTCTTTAAGAAACTCAGACCAACTTGTTACTACAGAAGAGTTTTAGGGCCACTCATGACAAAATAAAATAAGAGTTTGTTTCTTTTCATGCAATTTGATTTAAACTCAAAAAACAATGTTGAGATATTTTTTCATCATACAATATGATAACAAAGTTGAAATACTGCATCATTCTGCAGAACTTCCTGTCCATCCACCAGGTGGCGCTATCACTGTGACTGTATAGTGGTCTATGGAATTGATCAGGGCAGGACTCTGATCACACATGTAAAGAACTGTATGATAAGTGTAGTATTGAGTAACAGTCACCTTGATCCAGTGATATAACAAAGTAACACCAGGACAACAAAAGCTGCCGTCACAGTGAGGAATTAATATTCCAACAAACAAACAGGCTCACACGGGGGGCGGAGCCTCAAAAGAACTCAATGAAAATCTAAAGTCAAGGAAGAGCAAAATCGAACTTCACCTGGAAAATGTTTTTTTTTTTTTAATTAAAGTGAACATCAGGGTGAGAATGGGATATTCTTTATAAAATTAAAGTGACTATCAAAGAGAAAATAGGAGTTTTTTTTTTTTTAAATTAAAGTGACTATGAAAGTGAGAATAGGAGTACTTTTTCAAATTAAAGTGATGTCCAAATGATGGAAAAATCCTCATCCTCCACTATGTGCAATTAAAAAGCAAATAAAGCTCCAGATGGATCAGAACTCCTGGAGTGAAACATAAAGTACTTCAGGAAAGGAGGAGAACGCCGCCACTAGAAGTAGAGATATTTTCAGGATTGTTACGTTACGTTATGGAACGAACACTGAAGTTAACCCAGAAGTGGAGTATGGACATGATTGTGTGTTCATCTGTGGTCTGGTGGCGAGTGTGTGTGTTGCCTTCAGGGGCAATGGGAAATAAAACCACTGCATGTAAGAAACACTAAACAATAAAAACACTTCTGGTTAAGATCACAGCAACTTAAAAAACAATAAATAAAGCCAAATATGTAGCAAAATCATTGAAATGTGAATAAAAAGCTGTCAACAATGAAGCTGTCACATGAAGACAAAGTCTTGACTAGTTTTCTGCTGCTGGTTGATCCATGATGCAGAAGATTTGGATGAATGACTGATGGTTTCTTTGTATGTTTCACATCTTGTTTTGCTCTTGTATAGAAAACATTTCAAATCACATTCAACACAAATATTGAAAGAAAGAAAGTAGATGTTTTCACCAACGTGTGCCGGTTAGCTCAGTAGGTCAGAGTGTGGTGCTAATAACACCAAGGTCATGGGTTCAATCCCCTTACTGGCCAAATGACGATTCATAAACCATGGTCTTTACTTTCTGAAGCCACTAGATGGTGCTCTCTCTTCAATAAACATCTAAAACACACCTGTCACACAGGAGACTGGGGTTCACTTTCCTGATGGAGTTAAGGGATTGTTGTGGTGGATTGCTCACACTGCATGAGCAAGGCACCACAATTATAAATGGCTGTATTGTAATTATTACTTGCATTGACTTGGAATCAAACCCAGGCCTCCAGCGTGGCAGGGGACAACTCTACCACTGAAGCACCAATGCTGACACATCAGATCAGACCCGTCTCCATTTTAAATGTCAAAGAGAACTTGTCCTCATGGCAGTAAGCCATGTATTAAAATGAATCCTGATGGAGACACACAAGCTTCAGAGGCTCTGACAGAACTCACTCACAAACCTGAAAACTGCTTCAGGTCAAATGGACCATAAAGTTACAAATCCTCCAATAGCAGTTGAACCTTCAGCTTCATTTCTTCAAGGTCGGCCATGACTAATGCTGCTGTTGCTCTTAACTAGTTTTCCTGGTATTTATCAGACAGATCATTTTCTGTTCAGCTTGGAGAGACCTCTTCCTCTTGTGCTGCTCTTTGTTGTGGTGTCCCTCAAGGCTCTGTTTTGGGTGGCCTTAATGTTAACTTTCATTTTTATGAAGACGACACACAACTGAACTGCCCTATAAAGCCTGGCTCTACGGACTCTGCCTCTATCCTGTCCTGCCTCACAAAAGTAAAGAACCAAAGTCCAAAAACTTTTTACAGCTGAACGGTTTAAAAACTGAAATCATTTTGATCGCCCCCAATGGACCCAGTTCTGGTGGTTTTAACAACCTTTGCTCTAGTCTTGGTAGCTCATTGAGCAATGTTTGAAAGGAGGCCCACAATTTAGGTTCGACTCCGACCTGTCCTTTGACTGTCAGGTGACCAAGGTAGTCCAATCCTGCTTTGCTCAGCTGAGACGACTAGTCAAGATCAGGTCATTCCTCTCCCCAGCAGACCTGGAGAAAGTAATACATGTCTTCATCTGGTCCAGGCTGGATTACTGTAACTCCCTTTATTCTGGCATCAGTAGGCTCAATGTTCAAAGACTGCAGCTGGAGCAGAATGCTGCTACCAGGTTTTTAACAGGCACCAGGAGGAGGGACCACATTTCACCAATCCCTTCTTCCTTTCACTGGCTGCCTGTCAGTTTTAGAAGAGATTTTAAAATGCTACTGCTTGTTTTTAAAGCCTTGAATGGTCTGACTCCTCCACATATCAGAGACATGTTGTGATGTCCCTCCGGTAGAAGGCCTCGGGGCAGACCTAGGACACGCTGGAGAGACTATGTCTTTCGGCTGGCCTGGGAACGCCTTGGGGTCCCACCGGAGGAGCTGGAGGACGTGTCTGGGGCGAGGGAAGTCTGGGCTTCCTTGCTTAGACTGCTGCCCCCGCGACCCGGCCCCGGATAAGCGGAAGAAAATGGATGGATGGATGAAAAACCATAAAGAGATGAAATCATGAAAGACTCTATGTCAGATGTGTGGATGGATTTCACTTATATAGTGTTTTTCCAGCGTATAAAAGCCGATTCATCCTCCATAAGAACAAGAAGAACGTTGGGCACTCCAGAGTCTTGCCGTACTAAATGATGTCATGTTCTTCAGCCAGCTCCCTCTGGCCAGAGACTTTTTGTTCAGCAGTACCAACCGTCAGGACTGTCAGTTCCTGCAGTTAAAACCAGACCAACATCATGTCCTGGACACAAACTTTCTCTTTTCTTACTGAAACACTTCAGAGAAATGTATTTCTGAAAACGCTTGAAGTGAGAAATAAGCTGCAGTTGAAAAGTTAAAAGGTTTTACAGAAGTGTCAGCTGTGAGGGGGTGAGAGTATGAACTCTCCTGCTGAACAAGCATTTTTTCCAGCAGCTGGCTGACGTCAGCGCTGAACTTTTCTTCTTCTTCTTATGGGAGGATGCAGAGGCCTTTAGCAGTCCCCAAAGTGGTTTACACTGTTCATCACATTCACCCATTCATTCACACACCAATGGAGGCGGCGACCATGCAAGGCACTCAGTCCATCCACTGGGAGCAGTTTGGGGTTCAGTGTCTTGCTCAAGGACACTTGGACATGTGGACAGGTGGAGATGGGAATGGAGCTCCAACAGATGTGGTTCAGGAAGTCCAGCTTGAGCCCAGAATCACAAGGTCTCCTCCAGTTTGAAGTCAACATTGCTGATTTAAACCCTGTTGAGACGCTTCAGGAAATCATTTAGTTTCTGGTTCGTCACCAAAATGAGAAGATTTCAATCAGTTTGGTTTCCATTTGTGTTGAACTGCACAGAGGCTGACAAAAGGTCCCTGCTTGATAATGAATGTTAAAGAAGCACATTTCATTATTAGTTCTAACAATGCTGCTTTCTGTGGTTTGAAAAATGTGAGGTTAAAAATCTTGTATGAGCAGATGTGAACTTTGAAGAAATGGAAGTAAAATGTTGACATGAATCCAATGGCTTTTGTTCTTCACTGTTTTTATTTAACATTAATGAGTCGTAATTTCATTTTTCACTCTTTTTACACTATGGAGGAAAAACTACTGTTTGTTTACCTGCAACACGTACTGAAGTACATATCATGAAAGTAAAACTCTTCAGTGGAAACATGCAATGATTTCCTCGTTTCAAATAATTATTCAATTATTATAAATTATAATTTATTAATTTACTATTGCAACAACACATCATAAGTAGGGTAAAACTAACCTGTCTCACGACGGTCTAAACCAGCTCACGTTCACTATTAGTGGTGAACAATCCAACGCTTGGTGAATTCTGCTTCACAATGAGAGGAAGAGCCGACATCACTATGAACGCTTGGCCGCCACAAGCCAGTTCTCCCTGTGGGAACTTTTCTGACACCTTCTGCTTAAAACCCAAAAAGTCAGAAGGATGCAATGGAAATACTGACATGCAGTTTCTTTTAAATCCAGTAGGTGTCAGTATGAAGCAGCATTGGAGACATGGGGAGCAGGTGAAGGGGAAAGTATGGATAGTATGGAGCTGTGAAATAAGTCCACAGATTTTTCATATGGAGAAACAAAAAGCAATAAAAAAAAACAGTAATAATGAACTCAGATGATAAGGGTGGCCGTAACTTTTTAGACTTTTCCACCTTAAATAATACTTTCAAAATAAATTGGCCAAAGCAATTAATCACGAACCTTCTTCACTTTGGAATTTCTTTCCAAATCTTGTTTTCTCTAAGTTGGGAGGCCTAAATATTCTTTTATTTTGTAATTATACTGTTGAAAAAGTCCCCTTGAATCTATCCAGTTACCATAACCAGATGCTTCTCTCTTGGTCTTTGATCTACCAACATCATTTCTCCCTGCATAAGTACTACACCATAAGTACTACACCATAAGTACTACATATGGAATAATAAAGACGTCTTCCATAGAAACAAATCCTTATTTTACCCTGACTGCTTTTCTCATAACATACTTCTGGTTCTTCAGCTGTTTAACTCCGATGGATCATTAATAAAAGATCAAGAATTTATTTCAAAATATAGAATTGCAATTCCTATAAATGAATTTAATAATGTTATAAAAGCTATACCCACTGGAGTAATTATGTTATTTAAAAGTACTGCAGGACAAAATCCAACACTTTTACTCTTCGATCCAACTAAACTAGATATACGTCAAATTTGTTTCTCATCAACATGTAATAATAATAATAATAATAATAATAATAATAATAATAATAATAATAATAACAATAATAATAATAATAATAATAATAATAATAATAATAATAATAATAATACTATGCTCATTATTTCAAAAACATGTTGTCTCAGTTCCACATGTGGAATCTTATTGGAACAACTTTATTAGTGACCTTGACTGGAAAAATGTGGTGAATTTGCCAGCTAGATATATGATAAACAATAAAGTAAAAGAAGTATCTTTTAAAATAATCCACAGATTTCATGTATTTTCTTGCAAGGTTTTAAAAAAGACAAAGATATAAATTGCTCTTTCTGTAAAGAACTCCCTGAAAATATATTTCATCTGTTTTTGTCTTGCCCCTTTTCTAACAAGTTCTGAGAAGATATTTGCACCTTGATCTCTACTAGTATTGAAGCGTCTTACAGTCAATGATATTTACTATATACTAATATTTTACTTATCTGTGATTATCCTATTTCTGATATTTTTATATTGTTTTATTCTCATTTTTTTGTATTTGTGAATGTTTTTTTATGGACTCCTGTGTCTGCAATAAAGATAAAATGATGATGATATGCAATTTTATTTGATTGTAAAGAAAAAAAAATTATCATTCCAAACTAGTTCTGTGTACAAATGTTTATCCACAAATAAATGTTGACTATGACCTACAGCAACAACAAAAGTTGAGCAAGATGGCTGAGCGGGAGTTCAGAGTGACGGCTCCTCCACTATCTAACTGGCCAGGTTTAAAACCTGTGGTTTATGAGACTGTTGACGGCAAGCTTCTAGTTGAGGACCAGTTTTTAAACTTTCTCCTGGTCAGAATGAGAACAATGAGCCAGGACCATCTTGTTCTAACAGCTTCCAACACGTTGGACTTGAAATGGATTGAATCCTGAAGAACGAGGCTGTTTGAACTCTGTCCTGACACCAAACAAAGATGTGTGGCTTTTAAAGGAGATCAGAAAAACATCAACAACATTAAAAGTTGCTTCAAGGTTTTGAATGAGTGCAGAGAAAACCTCCCTCGGTTCGTCTCCCACTATTTGGATGAGCTACCGCCTGTCACCTTTAACAGCATGGATTAGTCCAACTTGCTGAGTAACATGGAGCGGCTCCAGAGTGAAATGTCTGCGCTCAGACATGGAGTGAAACTACAAGCTGGTGTCAGCGAGGGGCTGCATGAGATCACCTCCACTACTGAGCACAGAGTTGCTGCTTTTAGTCACCATCTGAAACCAGGACATGACGGAGGGCAACACAGGGCTACGCCCAGCGTCATCGCACATGGCAGTGAGGCCTCACTCCCTGGAGCCTCTACCCTGGGTCAAAGACTGGTGAGGAGGATCTCGGCAGAGTTAAAGTAGAGACTTGGCCGTGATGTAACTTGTCAGCGTATTGACACTGCAAGCAACAGGTCCAGCTCATTTAGACCAGGATACAAAATAGAGCAGTCAAACCTCAGTTGATAACCTTAAGCCACTCCACACACCTTGTAGTCAGTGTTAACATCAGACAGAAGAGAGTATTTCAAGATCAATTCTAACTCTGCAGACCTGAGATCAGATCAAATCAACTGGCATCAATTCAAAATGTCTGATAAACAGAAGAGAGGTTGACATGCAGGAAATATAAATCTGTTTGTTTGTTGATATTTTAGTCTAATTATGACAAACTGAAGGCAGCATGTGAAGAAGATGGATGAAATGTATATATAGAATAATCTCCTAGTTTGAGGCACATCACAGCATCCTGGTCTTTTTGTGAGTTGCCAAACCGTCTGTATATTCATCCTCTTTCATTTTGATAACTTTTTCTGAACGATACACCAAAGATAAAGTCATGATCATGTTTTCATTTGAGTTTATAGAACTGTGCTAATATTTACGATGTGAAACAATATATTTAATGAACTAGACCTTTCATGACTGGGCAAAGAACCAGCCAGTGTCATGATCTTGCTCAGTCATGAATTCTTGCACCAATGCTACAATGGGAATCCTGAACCAAATAATGGTGAAAGTCAAATAGTTTTGCAAATGTGGGTCAGGATACTCTGATAATCATACATATAATGAAATTATAACTTAAATTTGACTGGTGACTGGAATTGAGGGTCATGAATTTCAAATGATGTCCTGTTGCATATTATGACTTGATTGTAAAATTCTATTGTGTGTATGCCAATATCTTTTTGGAAGAAACACCTTAAATTACACTATGTAGATAATCAAAAGGTAACAGGCTGTGGGTTTCATACAAGTGTGTAAAGTTATTCTCACCTTTCAAACAGGATGTATGTGAGGGAGCACTTCACCTTAAAGTCTCGTAGCGCAGGCCGAAGGACATGTCCACGTCACGACCACAAACTCTTAAAAGTCCTGTAGCGATGGGAACGGGGCGTAAACGGCAGGTGGATGATGTCACTGGAAGCCGTAGTCTCAATCCTGCATGCAGGCGGTTCGGTGTACTATGGCCGCTTGACTTCGATGGAGACGACGAAGTCATGAGGTGTCGTCCCGAGCGTCCAAGCAGCCTTTTCTAGGGATGCACTGCTTGCTCCACATGGAGAAGGGTCAATAAAAGGCGGCCTAAACAAAGCTTGTTTCCACTCGGAACCCAGTTGGCTAACCGCGGTCAACGGGCATCATATCTCGCGGTCGACAAAATAAAATAAAAAATCAAAAGAGAAAATACACGGTTACGCTCCCTCAGATGAATGGACTAAAAGTAGCTTGTTGGAATATCCGAACTATGTTAGATCTGAAAAACAGCAATAGACCAGAGCGTCGGTCAGCACTGATTGCTCACGAACTCTCACGTCTAAAAATTGATATCGCAGCTCTCAGCGAGGTGCGCTTCCCAGAAGAAGGCAGTCTTCAGGAACGTGGCGCTGGCTACACCCTCTTCTGGTCTGGAAAGCCTGCTACAGAACGGCGTCAGTCTGGCGTCGGTTTTATGGTAAGGACATCCATCGCCTCCAGGCTGGATAGATTGCCCACTGGTCACTCGGACCGTATCATGTCCATGCGCCTCACACTCGACTCCCATCACCACCTCACTCTCTTTAGCGTCTACTCACCAACTCTTCTAGCAGATCCCCCAGAGAAGGAAAAGTTTTACTCAGATCTTCGTAGGCTTCTATCGAACACCCCCACTGAAGACAAAGTCTTGATTCTCGGTGATTTTAACGCCAGAGTCGGTCGCGATTCCGAAGCATGGAAGGGCGTCCTCGGCAGTCATGGAGTGGGCAAATGTAACGACAATGGGCGTCTGCTTCTCGAGTTCTGCTCAGAGCAGCAACTTGTCATCACCAACACTATCTTCCAGCAACGCGACAATCGTAAAACCACATGGATGCACCCAAGATCGAAGCACTGGCATCTCCTTGACTATGTGCTTGTCCGTCAGCGTGACCGGGTCGACGTCCTTCACACTAGAGTAATGCGTAGCGCCGAATGTCACACAGATCATCGTCTAGTCCGTTGCACACTTCGACTACGTGTCAAATTGAAACCTAGAAGTAGGGGGGGACCAATCAGGAAAAAGTTTCAGACTAGCTTACTAAAGGATCCTATCGAAAGAGAAAAGTTTCAATCCAGTCTTCAACCACGTCTCAACCAAAATTCTGATCCTTCTCCGGATGCACTCTGGGATCATATCAAGTCCTCTGTCCTTGAGACTTCAGAGGAAGTCTTAGGCTTCGCTAAAAAGAAAAATAAGGACTGGTTCGACGAAAATGATGTTCTTATCCAGGAACTGCTTTCAGAAAAGCGTTCTGCACATCAAGCCCATCTAGCTCAACCCTCTTGTTTAGTAAGGAAAGCAGCATTCCGTCTCGTATGCAGTAACCTACAGCGTAGGCTCCGAGAGATGCAGAACGATTGGTGGACCGATCTAGCTAAGACTACCCAGCTATGCGCAGAGCTTGGTGACTACAAGGGGTTCTACGAGGCCGTCAAGGGTGTGTATGGGCCAAGTCATCAGGTTCAAAGCCCTCTTCGTAGCTCTGATGGTCAGGAACTTCTCACCGACGGCACCGCCATTCTCAATCGCTGGTCAGAGCACTATCAGACTCTCTTCAATACCGACCGCTTCATCCAGGACGCCGCTATCAACCGTATCCCCCAAGAACCTATGAGAGAGGAGCTAGACGATCCTCCCACCCTTCAGGAGACAACTTGCGCTATCCACCAGCTTAAGTCAGGCAAGGCAGCCGGTATAGACGGCATTCCTCCAGAAATTTGGAAAAACGGTGGACCTGCTTTGCATACAAAACTCCATGAACTCTTCCTGTGCTGTTGGGAACAAGGTGAGCTACCTCAAGACCTCCGAGACGCCGTCATTATTACCCTGTACAAGAACAAGGGAGAAAAATCAGATTGCTCCAATTACAGGGGGATCACCTTGCTCTCCATCGCAGGCAAGATCCTTGCTCGTATATTACTGAACAGAATCATCCCGACAATAGCCATGGACCATATACCTGAAAGCCAGTGTGGCTTTTGTTCAAATAGAGGAACTACTGACATGGTTTTCGTATTACGTCAGCTGCAGGAAAAATGTCGAGAACAAAATAAGGGTCTCTTCGCCACCTTTGTCGACCTTACCAAAGCCTTTGATACCGTAAGCAGGTCGGGCTTATGGCTGATCCTGCAGAGGCTTGGCTGCCCTCCAAAGTTTGTTAATATGATTATGCAGTTGCACTTTAACCAGCAAGGTCAGATCAGGCTAAATGGGGAACTTTCCGAGTCATTTCCTATCAAGAATGGAGTTAAGCAAGGTTGTGTCCTTGCTCCAACACTCTTTAGCATATTCTTCAGCAGCATGCTGAAACAGGCCACTGAAGATCTTGAAGACGAAGACAACGTTTATATCAGGTATCGTCTGGACGGAAATTTATTCAACCTCAGACGCCTACAGTCCCAAACCAAAACCTTCAATCAGTTAATTCTGGATCTGCTGTTCGCTGATGATGCCGCTCTCGTCGCCCACTCTGAGAGAGCTTTGCAGCATATTACATCATGTTTTGCTGAGGCTGCCCAGCTTTTCGGGCTGGAGGTGAGTCTTAAAAAGACAGAAGTTCTGCATCAACCCGCCCCCCAGGACACGTATATCGCCCCCCACATCACCATCGGCAACACTGAACTAAAAACAGTACAACAATTTAAATATCTTGGCTGCATCATCTCCATTGATGCTCGCATTGATAAGGAGGTTGACAACAGGCTTGCGAAAGCAAATAGCTCATTCGGCAGACTGTACAAACGAGTTTGGAAAAACAAACACCTCAAATCCAACACTAAGATCAGTGTGTACAAAGCAGTTGTTCTTACCACCCTTCTCCACGGTTCAGAAGCCTGGGTTCCATACCGCAGCCACATCAGTCTCCTTGAACGTTTCCATCAGCGATGCCTGCGCACCATTCTAAACATCCACTGGAAGGACTATGTAACCAACACCAAGGTCCTGGAACGTGCAGGAGTAAGCAGCATCGAAGCCATGCTTCTAAAATCACAGCTTCGCTGGGCCGGACATATAGCTAGAATGGAAGATCATCGTCTACCAAAGATCATCATGTTCGGCGAGCTTTCGAGTGGTCACCGGGACAGGGGTGCTCCAAAGAAACGATATAAGGACTGTTTCAAAAAGTCTCTCAACATCTGTGGTTTAAACCCAAGCGAGTGGAAAACACAAGCAGAGGATCGAGTTGGATGGCGTCACACCATCAACGTAGCCGCCTCAACCTTTGAGAGTGAACGTAGGAGCAACTTAGCTGTAAAGAGACAACAACGGAAAGACCGGATAGCACAGCCATCAGACCCAGATGACCAATCCTTTATCTGTTGACACTGCAGCTGAGCCTGCCGTGCTCGCATTGGACTTATGAGCCACGAGAGGTCTTGTGGGAGAAAACGGGGTGGACCTCCTTCATGAATCTTCGTTCGCGAAGCCAAAGCCATGACATGTGAGGGAGCGTTGGATGCTCTGCCTGAGCAGGTGATCAGGCTGACAGGGCCTGGAGGAGGGCGGGCTGGGTGCTGGTGATGCAGGCAGATACTGAGTTCCATTCCATGTTAAAGCTGAGGAAGGCTTCTGGGATGATGTTGAGACTGCGGGATGGCCAAACGGAGACTCCATTTTCTTTGCCGTGCAGTCTTAAGAGAGGCGGCTCAAGAGGTGCAAAGTCTCGTGATCGGGGTTAATGGCACTTGTAGCCTATTGACTGAAAAGACACAAGACAGAGTTCTTTCGTAGATTATGGTTTGTCAACACGTCCAAAATACATTTGAGGTCGGTCAAACATTGAGTAAGGAGCCTCTCCTTTGATCTGCTTTGTTCTCCTTTGATATCCTTTGATACAATTTTCACTCATTTGCTCTCCTTTGCTCTCCTTTGATATCCTTTGATCTCTGAGTGCTAAAATAACTCAAAAATACCTTTGTTAATGCCACATGTGTTTGCAAAACCGAGCAAGTGAGAGGAGGATATTTTGTCTTTTGAAGCAGAAGAAAAGTTCCCCCTGCTTGGACTCAACATATTAATTGACTTCACTGTGAGAACAGAAGTCAGCAGCACCGATATCATGACTCGAAGAGGTAAGTAACATTGTGTCCAGGATTCTGCGATCTCATTATGTCACCTAATGAGCTCCATGCTTGACAGTCACAATAGAAAATGGCTGTTTGGTGATCAGATGCTCAGTTTGATAATGAGAAGAAACAAACGGCTGAGGCCAATAAGAGAAAGTCTGTTTTAGTGTTTAATCTTGGGCTTTATTGGAACCATCACCATTTCCATTATTTTGGGGGAAATTATATATTTAACAACCCTTCCTATTTTTTCCTCCATTTGTAGATTACCTTAGTGCTAAGATTTGATTTTAAATCTCATGAGTGCTCAATGTTTATGTTAGGACAGCCCAATGTTGCCAATACAGGAAGACATAGTACTCCACCAAGGTTGTGTCTTGTCAGCCCTTCTGTTTGTGATTTTCATGGACAGGGTGTCGAGGTGCAGCTGAGGCAAGAGGAGACAAAAACTCAGAGAGGCTGACAGTAAGGTAAGGCTCTATACTTTCTATTTCATTGGACTTACACTTTCTTACAGGTCTGTGCTCTCTCTCTCTCTCTCTCTCTCTCTCTCTCTCAGCCTGCTGGTCACTTCATAAGAACAACCATTCCATCAAAGAAAATTACTTCTTTATCACGTCACACCTGAAGCTCCAGACATTAGCCGACATTTTACTGTGTTAATGTGACGTAGCTAAACTGTACAGCTGAAACACTAATAATTAATAATTAAAAACATAATGAATGCTATTTATCTTTTTGTCCATTTAACCATCAGCTTAATTCCTCCATGTAAAAATCCTGCAAACTTATTTACAACACATTCAGGCAGTAGGTAGGTAATAAACATTTTAATAAACTGGTGACATCTTATTGTTCCATGCAGAGACGTCCCCCTCCGTCCCCCCCGGCTTTTATTAACACATGATCAATCTGACGTTCAGAGTCAGTGTTGTCTCCAAAGATTGCTGAGATATTTTCATTGTAATGTTTCCTTGTGGCCGTGATCGTATAGTAGTTAGTACTCTGTGTTGTGACAGTGATCGTATAGTGGTTAGTACTCTGTGTTGTGACAGTGATCGTATAGTGCTTAGTACTCTGTGTTGTGGCTGTGATCGTATCGTGGTTAGTACTCTGCGATGCGGCCGTGATCATATAGTGTTTAGTACTCCGTGTTGTGACAGTGATCGTATAGTGCTTAGTACTCTGTGTTGTGGCTGTGATCGTATCGTGGTTAGTACTCTGTGTTGTGGCTGTGATCGTATAGTGGTTAGTACTCTATGTTATGACAGTGATCGTATAGTGGTTAGTACTCTGTGTTGTGACAGTGATCGTATAGTGGTTAGTACTCTGTGTTGTGGCTGTGATCGTATAGTGGTTAGTACTCTGTGTTATGGCCGTGATCATATAGTGGTTAGTACTCTGTGTTATGACAGTGATCGTATAGTGGTTAGTACTCTGTGTTATGATAGTGATCGTATAGTGGTTAGTACTCTGTTTTGTGACAGTGATCATTTGGTTAGTACTCTGTGTTGTGGACGTGATCGTATAGTGGTTAGTACTCTGTGTTGTGGACGTGATCGTATAGTGGTTAGTACTCTGTGTTGTGGCCGCAGCAACCCCGGTTCAACTCCGGGTCACGGCAGTGGCTCCTAAAGTGTTTATCTTGTCGTCACTCATGAAGCTGCTCTATCATCAACTTGTAGACTGAAGGAATCTCAAGAAGATTCTAACTCCTTTAAAATCTACCATCAGTATGTCTCTCTGTGTCATAGTTACTCTAGAATAAAATAGTTACTCATTATCTATTATATGTTGTTGTTTCTGTTCATATTTATTTATGTTCTTAAATTCTATTAACGTTTCAGTACAAATATTAGGGGTCCATATATTCTGCTGTGGAAAATGGACCTCGGGGTTCAGATTCTATGAGGGTCCTTTTACAATCTTACACCGGCACTGAGCCTCGGTGGAGCCTTGGCCAAATGAAGCCTCATCAACCATTTTCTTTATTTTCTGACTCCACCAGATGGAGCTGTTGGTTTGAAGATAGAGGCTGAAAAATTGGCAATGAAGTGTGTTTTCAAACATTTGTTGAACAGACAGCGCCATCTAGCGCCATCTGCTTGTATGGGAGACTGCCTGAGAATAGCAGGTGCTGTGAGCTTTTAACCCCCCTGGCCAGAGGGGGTGCTCTTCTTGCTCTTTTTCAACTCAAATTTTCACAAACACATCAATGTTGGTAAACGCTGTGTGACCTGAGGCCTGAGGCCTGTACTACGAAGCTGGATTTTCTCTTATCCAGATAACTTTCCATACTATGACACTCATTCACTTCTCACCAGGATAAATCACCATGGTAATTTACCCTGAATGTCTAACCTCCGGAGCAGGTTATGTTCTGGATAAGAGGTCAAAGCTCCGCCTCCTGACCAATCAGATCTCTTGGAAAATGCCCCACCCATTCTTAAATGATGGTGATTGGTGGGCAGGTTCAGCACTGAGCTGCAGCAGAGCGGAGATGAGAAAGTAATTTAGAAATCTTTTTGACATAATAAAATAAATCCTGGTCTCTGAGGGTTTGAAGGATGTTTTTGTTCTTGACTTGTTCCAAGTCTGTTTATCTCCACGAGGGTTGATCTGGAATAATGAGCTTAATGATCACACCTGACAGAACTGCAGAAACAGGAATTTATGGAACCAGAACTACTCCTGTCGTCACGGTGATGAATTAATATTCCAACATAAAACACAAGAGAAACTCAGCCTCAAAACAACTGGATGGAAAATCTAAACTAAAAGAAGATCAGTGAGGAAGTTCAGCCCGACACGTTTCTGCTGGAATAAAGTGAAACTGAGTGATCACAGTGCTGTCTGTTTATATAGTCTGATGAATTAATCTGGTATAATCTCACCAAGTCAGCATTAACAAGTCAGGAATGTTCTGGCTTTGGCTGCAGCAGCAGTGTTGCTTTTAGCTGCTGGATGTGTTTTAATTCTTCATAATCTCAGAGATTAACTGCTCCTTCAGTAATCTGTAAACTGCTCTGCAGAGTTTCTCTGTCTGTGATTGGTCAGATGCTGCAAACTCCGCCCCTTTCATGTGAACAAGCACACATAGGTCTGGGTTGAACCAGAGAGTTGATAACCTGCTTGGTAGTAACGGTGATCAGGATCAGTCAACCCAGGAAACAGAGAGATCCTGGATATGTTGATCAGGGTTCCTAGTACAGGCCACAGGCCTCAGTGTGATTGAAACAATATTTAGATTTACTTGCCGCTCAGTAAACCAGCGGCGGCCTTGCGCATGCGCGGTTCCTTCTCAGTGTGGACGCAGTGTGGTGAGGGTCTCCTCTGGTCTGACTGCAGGAGGGAGGGAGGGGCTGTCAGACTGACCGCAGGTCTGTCAATGCTTCAGGACGGGGGAGGGGCTCACAGCAGGACCCGCTGCTCGTTGACCACAGTGAGTGCAGAACCAGACCTGCTTTCACCTCAGAGTCGCCAAACACACTAGAAAGTCGCTAGAATTGTCGCCAGTTGCTTTTCACAAAAAAAGTTGACAACAGGACCTGAAAAGTCACCAGATTTAGTGACAAAGTCACCAAGTTGGCAACAGTGACAGGCTCACACCCCTGCTGACACAGACAGGATCTTTGTTCTACACTTCTTTTGAAACTTGCTTTCTTTACTTAACTTCAAGAAAGAACTATTTAGTTTTCATTCAACAGGAGAGGAGGGTGCACCATTCCCAGATGAACTGCAATACCAGGCTGATGCGTGGAGTGGACAGAGCAAGCTCCTATTCCATCTCCCTGTTCCAAAAATCAATTTAATACACAGTCCCCAGATAGGGGACATATCAGATATTAAACTGATAAGAACAGATTTTTTTTTTTTTTTTTTTACAAGATTTTATTGACACATTTTACAGGTCATTTTCTTCCATTTCTTCCACAGATGTTTTCACTCATTTAAAACATAAAAGCAAACAAGGTACAAGCTTCTGTTTTAAAATATCATAAATACAGTACTTTAAATAAATAGAGATTTACAAATAAAGCAGGACCTGTTGAGTAAAATGAGAAACATGAGGAAATAAAAAGTGTCTATCGTTGTAAAAGTCAATAAATAGGAGTGCATTCAGTTTAAAAGGTCTATTCTGTTGTGCAGGAGAGCAGTGAGTCCCTATCAAGGGGAACTCATCCTGTTCTCTCAAACATTTGGTCTCTCGGGGTTCTGCCATGGTGCTCAGAGGAGGTCCTCTCCCTCCTGCTCCTTCCCTCCGTCCACACCCGGAGAGCCAGGCCGCCGCTGCCTTGACCTTTTCTCGTGAGGCTCCGGCTCCTTCGTCCGAATGGGCAGGGAGGCGATTCTTCTTTGTGGCTGTGTCCTCGGCCTGCCGCCTGCAGCTTCCACCTCGCGGACCGTCGCTGCGGCCATCTGGATCACAGCCACGAGGGGGATCTGCCTATGCCTTCTCACCAGCAGGTTTCTGGAGGTCCAGGTGGCGTCTTTGATGGCGGCCAGGGTGAGCCACATCTTTTCAAAGTCCTTCTTTGTCATGAACTCGTGGCTCACCCCGTATAGCACCAGCTGTGCTGTAAGGACCCCCCCCTGCTGGTAAGTACGGGAATTGCAAGGAGCCGGCCGTTGCCCACTGGTCTACGGCAGCGCTGCACTCCCAGAGGAGGTGCCTCACCGACTCAGGAGCGCCACAACCAGGCCGGGGGCAAGTTGAGTGCGCTGCCATTCCTCGGGAGTGCATGACGGCCCTGACTGGGAGAACCTCATGAGCCACCAGCCATGACAGGTCCCGGAGTCTGTTTGGGAGGACAGGATGGTTCACGTTGCGCCAAACTGTGGAGGGCTCACCGAGTGCAAGCCCGCGCACTGGACTCACTGGTTCCCGTTCCTGCACAACAGAAATGAGAGATTTGTGGTTAGTTAAAATCTGCAACTCCTCCTGTTCCAGGTTAAACTGTTTAAAAAATGTCTTGATAAAATCATAGGCCGGTGGCAGGTTAAAAGAAACTGGTATTTTAAGATCAATGGGTAAAATCTTAATCCTTCGAAGGTAGGACCCCATCCAGAAACGAGCCATTGCTGTCGTCTTTGGGTTCCTGGAGGGGTCCGTGGCAACAGCCATGTGCTGTGCTGTGTAGAAGCTTCCCAGTGTTAGATAAAAATCCGGTACTCCCTTCCCTCCTTTATCTTTAGGCTTTTTCATGACCTCCCTTCTTAGTCTGTCCCACTTTGATCCCCATAAAAAATAAAACATGGCCCGGTCCAAGTCTAAAAGCACTCTCCTAGGAGGCATAAACACAGAGCTGATCAATAAAAGCAACGGTAAAATCACAGCTTTGATGATTAAAACCTTTCCTTCCATGGTCAGTCCTCTAAGTCCCCAGAATCCCAGTCTTTGTCTTACTTTCCCTACCACGTCCGGCCAGTTTGTCCCTCCCCCTCCCTCCCTGTCAAATTTCACCCCCAGTATTTTTTGCTCAGTCTGGGTCACGGTCAGGGGAAGTCCAGTCTTCTCAGTCTCCATCCATGGTCCATAAAACTGGGCTTGGGTCTTGTCTCGGTTGAGCTTTGACCCAGAGGCCTGTCCATAAAAGTCAGTCACGTCCAATGTCCTGTTGACTGATAAAAGGTCAGTGCATAAAATGTTCACGTCGTCCATGTAGAGGACACATTTAGTGGTGAGTCCCCCGCTCCCCGGGATACTCACCCCATTGATTCGTTTATCCCTTCTCAAGATCTGTGCCAGAGGTTCCACACATGTTACGTACAGGAGGGCAGATAACGGACAGCCCTGACGGACACCGCAGTTGATTTTGACTGCTTTTGTCAGATGCCCATTAACCACAAATCTGCTGCTGATGTCCCGGTACAGCAATCCCACCCAAGCTAGAAACCTTTCTGGGAATCCCATTTTCTGCAGCACTTTGAAAAGGTACTGGTGCGAGACCCGATCAAAAGCTTTTTCAAAATCTAAATTTAGGACTACCAGCCGGATGTTTCTGTCTCTCGCAAAACAGATGGTGTCTCGGATCAGCAGGAGGCTGTCGGTGATCCTCCTCCCCGGGATGGCACAGGCTTGATCCGGGTGAATCAGGTCCTTTAAAAACAACGACATTCCTGAGGATAAAAGTTTACTAAAAAGTTTACAGTCAAAGTTTAAAAGCGTGATAGGTCTCCAATTCTTTAGGTCGGTCTTGTCTTTATCTTTATGAAGGAGAGTCACTATCCCTACTTTAAAACTGTCTGGAAGTTGCTCATGTTCATCAAAGTCTTTAAAAACGGTGAGCAGGTCAGGTGCTAAAAGGTCCCAAAAGGTCAAATAAAATTCCAAAGGAAGTCCGTCTTGTCCGGGTGACTTGCCTTTTTTAAAACTATTTACACATTTATTTAACTCAAAAAATGTAAAATCTTGGGTTAAAAGCACACTGTCCTCCACCGTTTTTTCAATAAAATTTAAAACTTCTGTCATGGCATCAATATTTACGGGTTTCTTTTGGTAAAGGTTTTCATAAAAACTTTCTACTTCCTCCTTCATTTCTTCTGTTGAGTTAGTAGTGGATTCATCTTTTTTTCTCAGTTTTCTCATGGTGCCAGTTTTACTTATAATTTTTTTAAAAAAGTATCTTGAGCATTTTTCCCCTTCCTCCAGTTCCCTTTCCCTACTTCTTAAAATGATGCCTTTACTTTTGACTGCTGCTAAAACCGACATTTCTTTTTTGATTTGTTTGATTTCATCATTAAAATCCAACCCATATTGTGTTAGTTTAAAATATCTTTGTAGTCTTTTTTGCAGTCCCATCATGCGTCTGTTTTCTTTAGCTTTTTGATTTTTGCCAACTTGTTTGAAAAAAGTCTGAGTCTTTCCCTTCACCATTTCCCACCAGTGTGCATGTGAATCGTACATGTCTTGAAGGGTCTGCCACTCCCTGTACTGCTCCCTGTACTGGCTGACAACATTGTTGTCCTCCAGCAGGGAGCAGTTGAGCTTCCACAGACCTCTTCCTACAGTCACACCAGAGGACAGTGAAAGGGTGCAGGACAGAATGAGGTGATCGGAGAAGAAAACAGGGGTTAATGTAGCATCGGTTGGTGGGCAGTCTCTTGTAAAAAGGTAGTCTATGCGAGAGGCTCTGGTGCCGTCACTACTGAACCAAGTGAAGCCCTCCTCTCTGGGATGCATGGTTTTAAAACAGTCTTGGAGTTTAAAATCCCTGCATAGATTCTGCAATAAAACCGATGTCTTGTCGACTTTAAAATCCTCCCCTGCTCCTCTCCTATCTTTTCTAGTTAAAATACAATTAAAATCACCTCCTAAAATAAGTGGCACTCGTCCTAGCATGTGGGACTGCAAGTCCTCTAAAAGGTCATACCTATCATTTTTCTCATTAAAACCATAAATATTCAAGAGCTTAAAATCCTGGTCCATAAAAGTCAAATGTATTAAAAGTGCCCTACCGTCTCTCACCACAGTGCTGCCCTTCACCAAGATCCGGGGGTTATTTATTAAAATGGCCACTCCATCATTTCTATTACTGTTGGAGCCACTCCATACTGACGGGAGTGGCCACATTTCCTCCCACTGTTGGTAAGAGTTTAAAAACGGTATAGCACACTCTTGTAATAAAAACACATCTGACTTAAATGAACTTAAAAAGGATAAAACACTCTGGGCTCTAACTCTCGACTTCACACTTCTCACATTGATGGTAGAGAAGGTGAGGGTCATGAGTATGGTTAAAAACAACAGGTAGGACATTTTAAAAAGACTACAAAGTTTGAACTATAAAATCAGTTAAAAACAGTGACTAAGTTATCACTTGTGAACTGAGCTCTTCCTTCACTTCCATAGGTGAGGTGTGAAGGGTTTGAGCTCTGTTCCCCGTTCGGGCTCTGGGAGTTGGTCTCTCCTGCAACCTCCTATTCATTTTTGAGCCTTTTGGGGTTGATTGCAGAGCAATTGAAAGAAAAGAAACCTCATTGGGTGAATTGGAGGGGAAGACTCTGGGTTCCTCCACAGACGAACTGTCTGAGTACACCTCAACTCTTCCCCTCTTCTCTGAGCCCTGGGGAGACTCAGAGGACAATTCTGATGCCGGTCTCTTGGGGAGTTGGGCATTGGGGAGGGAGGCATCATTGCTGGATCCCTGGCTTTCCTCACCACTGGAAACAGCTCCACCTGCTGCCTGCCTGCTCTCATCTCCGGTGGATTCACCTGAGGAGGTCTTTGCAGGCCCCTCCCCTTCTGCCTCAACTGATCCTTCTCCTCCAACCACAGTGGTTGGTGGGGGATCAGGGTTCACAATACCCGCCTCTTCAATTATCTCTTGCACCTGTTCCTCGTGTCCGTCACTTCCTTCCTTTTCCGTCTGTTTTGCTGCCTTCAACTTGTTGGCAAAGGATTTAGGGCAATCTCTGAAGAGGTGGTTGGTCTCTCCACAGAGGTTGCACCTTCTGCCATTGGTACACTCCTCAAAGGTGTGACCAATTTCTCGGCACTTCCTGCAAACGACCAGCTCACAGGCTTCAGCCAGGTGGCCGTGCTGACCACACTTACGGCAGAGCTTGGGCTGGCCCTGGTAGTGAATATAGCCCCTGTTGTCACCCAGGACTACCATGGGTGGGAGATGTTTCAGGCCCTGGAAGCCCTGGGGGTCCTGCCATTGTTGAATGGGGACCCTCCAAGCGCAATTCCAGATGCCGTCCTCATCCCTCACCTTGGTAGCCTGGCCTTTAACAGTGCAGTATCTACCCAGCCATGCACAGATGTCTTCTGCATTCACTGTTTCATTGAACATTCTGACAATAACGGTTTTAAGCGCATTGTCAGAAAGCTTCTCCACATTGAACACAGCAAACTGGGGTTTTACATTTTCAAAGCGTAACCAGAACTGTCGCAGGAGTGCTGCAGAACAAAAACTTACATCAAATCCCTTGTTGAAGGGCAGGGTCAGGACACAATTCAGGTCTGTCGGGGAAAAGTTGAGCACACCTTGAACGAGCTTCCTGGAAAAATCAAGGCGTGACATATATACCAGTTTCCCTTCTTTTTCTAAAAAGGTAAAACGTACGCTGTGGTGCCTCCTAATGCCGGCATGACTGGCCGACATGTTGGAGGCACCACCAGCTTAAAAAGGTAAAAAAACAATTAAGAATACAATAAATAGTTAAAAATATAAATAAACTTTAAAAGTTAGCAATAAAAGGTCGAGCAGACAGAGAGAAAGCTATTAGAACAGCTCCCCTCAGTCTGCACAACAACACTTTTTTTCAGGACAAAATACTCAACTACAAACAAAATGCAAAAGAGAAATAATATTCCTGAAAAAAATAGATGTCCTCCTAAACAAGTAGGAAATCACTACCACGACAGGCAAAACGATTTCACCACCCAAAGGAGGGGACCGCTGTCTTAGCCAAAAGGCCGAGAAGCGATACCACAATGGGTCTGAGTTAAAGGGCGCACTGGATGCACCGTCACCACAAGTCCCAGTCGGACATTGAGCCGCGCCTATTTAAGGCATTTTACAAAACACAAAGTGTGCAAGAGTCATTTTGGCAACTTTTTTAGTTGGCTTGAATATTTGTTGGTGATGCTTAATTTGGACCCTTTTTGCAGTAATCCCAGGCTATTTACGTAGGGGGTGTGGCGGCTTCTTTCTCAGCTGATTCCTGTACTAGCCGCCAGAGATTAGTTTTGGGTCCTGTAGAAATAATTATCACACAAACAATCTGAAATGCAAATGGCACAAGAGCATTAGAGTCCATGATAACGCCACATGGGAATCTTCTTTTTTCTCGTCACTACTTTGACCTATAAAGTCCATGATGTGTGGCTGATGTGTGTTTTTTGGGGGGGGATTTTCGTAGCACCATCCTCACTCATTGAGTTTTCACATCAGTTCCACACAATCAATCAGCAAAATATATATTTACAGAAACAGACGACTACAGTTCACAAACTGATCTTCTGTACTACACGGTGCTGATTTAGCACCTGTTGACTTTCAGGCCTGAGCAGTTTGAGATTAAATCAGATGTAAAGTCATTTATTATGAGCAAAATAGCAGAATTTATAAAACTGGAAGTGATGGTTGAGTTGGTTTATGGCAAAAACACAATTCCAAGTGACAATGAGACTTCAGACTGGAGAGGTTTACTTTTGTTCATCCAACTTTGGATTGTTATTTATTTGATAAATATTGAAGATAAAATAGGTGTTAAAGTTTTGCTTAAACAGTCACAGGTCTACAAATTAGTTTCTGCGCTTGATGGTAGTCAAGGCAGCAGGCCCAAGGGGGCGGGGCTTAACTCTTTTGATCCCGTGTGACCACACCGAGCCTTGAAGTTGGTAAAGGCGCTTTGTGATGTCACACTGAGCTTTGAAGAATCACCCAACAGAGTTTACAGAACCAGTTGGCTCTTCACTCATCAGTTAACCTCAGGAGACACCAGTCCAGGAACTTTTTCAACCAGAATTCAACTATTTTTGAAGTGCCACTTCTAAACTTTGTCCACGAGTGTTTTAACTGGAGAATTGAGTAGATTGATTGTTTTGTTGATAAAAGGTGAAGCCACAATATCCATTGATGGAGTTAATATTGAGAACGTATATCAGTTTAGGTTTTTGGGAATCATATTCTGTCTGTGTGGATTTTAAACTTTAGACACTAGGAGGCGCAGTTGGACGCAGACGCGCGATTTTGCTCCATCTAACTGATAAAAGTCATTTCAAATCGCGGGAACAAAAAACAAAACAACTCAGACCTCGGCCAGCCAGCTGGCGACTGGGAAGTTCGGTCCTTGAGCTGCACCTTTAGACTTCGAGAACGTGCATGGAACGCAGCGCTAAGCCTGTCATGATAATAAATCTTGCTGGACGATAAATTGTCCCAGAATCTATTGTGATAAATGATAATATTGCTGTTTTCATAACATTTTTCCACTAATATATTAATAATGGTATAATAATGCAAGTATACCCTTTTAAAGATAGATAAACTTTTATTTCTTAAGAATATTTAAAATTGGAATTGTATTACGAAAAAAGAGATTGTAAATATCCAAAGTAAATAATCAAAACAACCTCATCTCTCTCTCTCCTCCTCACGGGGCTCTCATGCTGCACTCAGGTGTGCCAGGTGCCCTGCCTCCCCATACAAGAGTGATTGACAGGCAGTGTTGGGAAGGTTCAGTTTCTACATGAACTCGTTCGAAGTTCAGTTTACAAATTTTAATATGAACTAGTTCAGTTCATAGTTCTAAATTCAGAGTTCCAAAAATTAACGAGTTCATAATTCTTTTTTTTCAATATGTTGCTGCGAGCATTGGAGTTCCGTGATGCACCTGAATGCATCACCCAGTATCAGCAGCATGAAGCTTGTTAACCCTTAAAAAGCCGAGTCGTCTTCCGCAGGGTTCAAAGCATGTAAAGAAAAAAAAAGTACTGGCTTGTCGTCTGGAAAGTACGGTAACCATACGAAGA
This sequence comes from Lipophrys pholis, assembly GCF_963383615.2. Lineage (NCBI taxonomy): Eukaryota > Metazoa > Chordata > Actinopteri > Blenniiformes > Blenniidae > Lipophrys > Lipophrys pholis. The sequence goes on along the minus strand of NC_137646.1, from coordinate 5,650,809 downwards.
TGAAGTATTAATGGTGGAGACAGAGTCTGAGGTAGAGCTGCAGTCTTCTACTTGGTTTTGTCATGATGCTTCACATTTTGATGACGTATGCGGTGGTGCGACTCTGGTGGCTTCTGTTGCCAGATTGGCTGTTTTCCCCCTACATGTTAAGGCCCGTTTACAGTGAGCCTGACCCAGGTTTTCCACTGGAAGGCTCAGAAATCTGTCAACTCTCTAAAACAACGTTAAACTGTGAGAGTGCCGTTCACTAACACCAGAATGAGCGCCGCTCACAGTGACGTCTTTGGTAAATGAAACATTATGCAGCCTGGCAAACTTATCAAGCTCATTTTTAATTATTGTGCAATTAATTGATTTATTGATTATCACGACAGGCCTATACACAACATGGAGGAGCTGGAGAGATTAGGCTGAGTACTGGAATAAGGTTAAACTACATGAAGGAACCACATGAAACACAACTCCAGAAATAAGGCATCATCAGCTACTATGACTGTAAACACTGAACCTCCAGAATTAAAAACATTCAATTACATTGAATACAAACATCAGGGCATGGAGGATGATGTCGACCCGGACAATAACTTCCACTACAACATCACTGACAACTGCTGCTATTACTCTCAAGATGAATTCAACAGGACAATTCAAAGGGACAATAAACTTTCAATTCTACCTTCAATAGTTGGAGCTTCTATTCAAACTTCAGCCAAATCAAACAGTATGTAGGTCAGTTCAAACAACCATTCAGTATTGTCACCATCTCTGAAACATGGATCGGCACTGAGAAGGGAGCTGATTTGAGCTGATGGATACGAGTTCAACTCCTTAAACAGAGAGGGGAAGGCGGGTGGAGGGGGAGCTATATATGTGGGTGTAGACCTGAAATATAAAGTGGTGGAGAAAATGACAAGAGCAATGAAAGATGTGTTTGATTGCAACACAGTTAAACTCTGTATGAAAAAAAAGAATGTAATTGTAAGCTGCATTCATAGAACACCAGGGGCCAGTTGTTCAAAAAAAATTTAATCTGGATCAAAATGATCCGGATTTAAAAATCTCTTTTGTTGTTTTCCAGGATCAGGTAATCTGTCTTACTTTTAAACTGGTTTTTCAAAGCGACATTGGCTTGGATCACCCTGATCTCGATACACAGTTTTCAAGATTACCAAATCCAGATTACCAGTGCTCTAAATGGGACAACATATCACAATGTGGGCTACCAGCAATGTAAAGGTTCAGGGTTTTACCATGAGAGCAAGGGATTGTGGGTAATGGTGTTGCTCTGTTTATTGGTGGAGGAGAAACCATCTGTTTCAATCCTCACTGACTGGCTGCAGGATTGAACAACTTTGGTGTGAATCAGGAAAAATCTCCTTCTGCACCTCCCGCTGCACCTCCTCCTGTGCCTCTTCCTGTGCCTCCTCCTGTACCTCCTCCTGTGCCTCCTCCTGCACATCCTTCTGTGCCTCCTCCTGCGCCTCCTCCTGTGCCTCTTCCTGTGCCTCCTCCTGCACCTCCTTCTGTGCCTCCTCATGCACCTCCTCCTGTGCCTCCTCCTGTGCCTCTTCCTGTGCCTCCTCCTGCACCTCCTCCTGTGCCTCCTCATGCACCTCCTCCTGGGCATCCTCCTGTGCCTCCTCCTGCGCCTCTTCCTGCGTCTCCTCCTGCACACATACAAACATAAAAGTCAGTAACTTAATGCAGTTGAAAACAGAAACTTTTGCATAAACACAGCAGCAAGTCGTCAGGTGAGTCGGGATCGATTGTAAAAGGAGGAAACGTTTGTTTGGACCTGTCCTGTTTATCAAACATGTCCTCCATCAACTCTTTCCAGTTGTTATTTGGGCTGATCTGATCACATATGTTGAAAATATGAGCATTTATAATCTACACAGCAGGAGACGAGCCATGGCACCGCCAGTCACAGGCGCCGTCCCTCTGGACGTCTGGGGGCGTCCCAATGTAGATAAGATTTGTTTTCTGTCAGGACGTCTTCAGCTTTCTCTCGTCATCGATTCAAGCTGACATTCATGTCCCCGATACACCAAAACAAAGGACCTCAGTAGGTCACAAGATCAGACAATGGAAGTTGATTTTGGAAGAAAACATGTTCGGAAATAAACCACAGAGTGCCTCTTCGTAATGAAACAATGAGTGCTCGTGCTCGACAATGAAATCGATTTCTAGAATAATGCAAACAGAACTGCAAAGTACAGTGGACACTCCTTGAGAACCCTGCACTTAGCAGAGTGGTGCAGCGGAAGCGTGCTGGGCCCATAACCCAGAAGTCGATGTATCGAAACCATCCTCTGCTAGTGACAGTTCAGGTTTTCTCCTCTTCCAAGTTTTCACAGTCAAATAACCATGTTCAAAGATCCGACACTTGCTGGAAATCAAAATTCTCACTGGAATGGCTGTGAATGAGTGCAAAACAGCAACGCTTGTTAACAATGGTCTTGATCTTTGTGTAATGAAAGAACACCATTCTGATGTTGCTCACCCATGGACAGTCATGGCGTCAGAATTGGACGAGCCCTTAATCCAAGCTGATTCAGGTAGTGTTGCCGAGTCATCCAAGGTGTTGGATTAAGACTCCAGTCTCTAAGGAGGCATGGCTGCAAATCCCACTGCTGCCAGTTCAAGGTTTTGAATGGAATTAATTGCTCAAATCAGCCAGTAATGATTCACCACCATCATTTATGGTCCTGATATGTTGGACACTTGTCTTGAAGGAGCAACGAACGTCAGCGATTAAAGGGGTCATATTCTGCAAAATTGACTTTCTACTGGAATTGCAAGAGTAATATTGACTGGGAATGATGCCCCAGCAGTCAAGAAAGTCTGTCAACCTGGCTTGTTTCAAATTTTAAAGAGTGGATCATGAATCAAACTCTATACTGTGTAATAGCGGGGTGTAGCCAATCCAAATCAAGGTCAGCCCTCCCTTTTCCCAATTAGGCAGCTCTGCTCTGGCACATGGCACATGGCACCATGTGAGGAAGTATAATTGTTAGTCCTTGAAAGGTTCACAGACACACATGCATGTTTCAACACATGCTCTGCTGTCAGAAGTGGGATTTGAACCCACGCCTCCAGAAGAGACTGCGACCTGAACGCAGCGCCTTGGACCGCTCGGCCATCCTGACATAAAAACGTCAAGGTCACGTTTTGCCGAGGACGTTTGGGGTTCCCTAGTTGGTCTCATCTCACAGCCTTCACCCTGATGATGTTGTTTGGTTGTCCAAGCCTTTACCATCCTGGCCAACACTGTCAACAAGTCCAAAAACACATTGGAAACAAATCACGCTCCAGTAAATGGTTGGGAGGGATCGATTCAAGTCTACATTCATGTCCCCGATACACCTAAACAAAGGACCTCAGTAGGTCACAAGATCAGACAATGGAAGTTGATTTGGGAAGAAAACATGTTCGGAAATAAACCACAGAGTGCCTCTTCGTAATGAAACAATGAGTGCTCGTGCTCGACAATGAAATCGATTTCGCAAATAATGCAAACAGAACTGCTAAGTACAGTGGACACTCCTTGAGAACGTGGCGCAGCGGAAGCGTGCTGGGCCCATAACCCAGAAGTCAATGGATCAAAACCATCCTCTGCTAGCGACAGTTCAGGTTTTCTCCTCTTCCAAGTTTTCACTGTCAAATAACCATGTTCAAGGATCCAACACTTGCTGCAAATCAAGATTCTCACTGGAATGGCTGTGAATGAGTGCAAAACAGCAACGCTTGTTAACAATAGTCTTGATTTTGTGTAATGAAAGAACACCATTCTGATGTTGCTCACCCATGGACAGTCATGGCGTCAGAATTGGACGAGCCCTTAATCCAAGCTCATTCAGGTAGTGTTGCCGAGTCATCCAAGGTGTTGGATTAAGACTCCAGTCTCTGAGGAGGCATGGCTACAAATCCCACTGCTGCCAGTTTAAGGCTTTGAATGGAATTAATTGCTCAAATCAGCCAGTAATGATTCACTACCATCATTTATGGTCCTGATATGTTGGACACTTGTCACACCCCTGTGAATTTCACCCCAGCAAAACCTTCAGGCTCAAACTGGTCATGCTTAATTTTCACCCTCTGCACCGGTAACAGTGAGTGAGTGCACTAATTATTACCTCCGACATAACACAAAATAAAAATAAGGATGGCACAAAAAAAAACCATTCTCAATCACACTCAATCACATTCACACATCTTACTGTGTCTCACTCACCGCTGAGTGGAGGTAGGAATGATTTGGCTCTGTAATTGTCCACCTTGTACAGACAGCACCTTTCATCGGCTGCTCATGCTGCTCTAACCGAGTTTAACAATATATTGATCAGCATGGGGTAATTCCCATCACTAATCAATATAACGTCACTCAGAAGTTAATATTTGTCCCTCACCCAGCAGATGGATGTAGATCATACAGCCCTCTTAACTTTTTCCAAGTTTTCAGGTCAGCACGAGGCAGCATCCGCCTCTTTTCTGAGATCACTTTATTTCCGGAAAACATAGTTTGCAGAGGTCTCACGGAGGTTTTGTGATAGGTTCGCGGAGGTTATCAGAGCATTGTCGTATTTGGCCCTTCACAATAAAATGCACGATGATTCACTTCATCGTTTGTTGAAGTATTTTCGTCCAATTTTCTCTAATCATGATAGCTTTAAGATTTTAAATGCGATTCTTTCCAATATTTACATACGTATAAGTAGGCTTGTGTAATGAATGCGTTTTGAGCAACAGCAGGTGAAATTGATTCACAGTTAGTGTTGCTTCCTAACTGGACAGGTTGATTTCACACCAGTGTGATACACTTGGAGTTACATTGTGTTGTTCAGGTGTTCCCTTTATTTTTTGGAGCAGTCACACACACAGCTGAAAGTAGAATGTACTTCTGTGTTGAATGCTCATGAACCCATTAGGAAACACTTTCAGATGTGAGATGAACTTGATCAGAGAAAAGCAAATTAAAACAAAACTGTTCCTGCTCCATGGTCTTTACCATCTTTTTTTTTATTTGTGTGTGTTTTGTATATTTACACTTCAACTGTTTGTTACCATTTTGACTGTTTTGTTCAGTCACAGCTGCTGAAAACTGATTTGAGCCAAACCAGCCTTTAGCCGCTGTCGGTGTTCCCAAGAGCTCCGAAGGTTACAGAGACAATGGTGAGTCCAGTATATTCTAAAGGTTATTATTTTTACTGACATAAAATGTAATATGTAATATATGTTGTTTTTATTACTAAATACTGCATGCATGTGGGGTTGATATCCAAAAAGGAGATAAATTCCATCCTTCCAAATTATCTTTGCAAAAACAATAGTTTGTCCTCTACAAATGAAACCGATTTTATTGTTGTCAGATACTGTTTTCACGATGATTTGAAAGAATCAGTGAATCATATCACGGCACGTCACTGGATTACAATGTAAATGTTTTATTAAATTAGTGCCTACTATAAACACGAGATACAGACATGTTTGGTCATTCCATTTCACTTCTGCCTTTGATAGTAAGTAAGTTGTTCTGTGGTTCTCAGCTCCAGCTCATGTAGAAGACTTCAGGACAAAGTGAGACCAGTGTCACTCTGCAGTGGAACAAAGTGAACAACAACATCAGCTTCATCCTCCAGTTTAATGGTACCGAGACAAACATCAGAGCACCAGATGGAGACGGACCAGTAACTCACACAGTCTCATGTCTCTCTGCTGATGATGTCACATACCTGCGTCATTATGCAGCCGTTCACAACATAGATATATACACTAGATGCCTCACCGACTGGCAGGAACATACGTCAGTGTGTCCGCCATCTTGGGAGGGGCATTTGTCAGGACTTCAGCAACGATACCGCATCACTGTTCTGCTTTTGGTTGTACAAACAGACAAAATAAGGACAATGGACTGCGTGGGATTACCTTCCACAGGTAGGAAAAACATATTTATTGTTGTTGTTGTTGTGTTTAGCTCATATGACATTAACTTGGGACATAGATGAGCTGGAGCCGTGGGAAATGCTCTCTATTCCCTGGCTTAAGCTCACCCTCAAACAACAACAACAATATCAACGTCTATTGGGTTCATCTAACGGAGGCTGTTTTAGTTGCAGTGTGTAGAATATTACATTTCAAAAGAAATGAGTTGCTCAGAACCAGTCAGTGTACTGTTCCCCGCCTGTTCCAGCAGGAGAACCTCAGCCTGATCCCAGTAGGAAGTACTGTCTGGCTGTGCTCAAACAGCTGAGCAACATGTCACACCTCACTCCTTTTGGACATACTGACATGTACACAAACATTATTATTATATAAATTGATTAGGATAGCAGATTGCACTTTGCACAAGCAGTGAATTAATGTGACAACACAGGACTCTGAACATGTAAATCTTTTTCTTCACTAGGACCTCTCCTATGCACTGCCCACATGTCCTGATGCTTTGACAGCCAGACTCAGTGAAGCCATGGCCGAGGTGGAGAGTCTGAGAAGAGAGAAGAGGAATGAAAAGATGGAGAACGGAGGGCAAAGAGCACAGTGTGTGGTCTTCTGGAAGAACTGAGAGGGAAACATCTAATAAATGGAGAGCTGAATGAGAATATGTCATATAATATGGAATAATAGATAAATGTGTCACAATAAATAAATATGTAATAGGTAAATATCTAACAATTATTTTCTATGTAATATTAAAGGTAAATATGTAAAAATAAATGAAAGTATAATAGGTAAATATGTTACTGTGTGTAAATATGTTTAAAAAAAATCGAAATTTGTTAAACAAAAATGTATAACTTGTGCCCTAATGTACATGTGAACTGTACATAAATGTCACATTGTGTGTTAATAAACGCTTTTGCATATATTTGTCATGGCTCCATCATGTTGCTGCTCTAAAAGGAGAGGACAGCGTCCCAATGTCCCGTCTGCAAACTTCTTCCATTTCCTCTCAATACTTTCTATTAGTATGCTACATTGAATAAATAAATAAATAAATGAAATACTTTTTAATTTAATAAATTAAAAATGAAAGCAATGATTCTTCACAGTCATGTAAATGTATATTTGCGTGGTTTTCTTCAGAAAACACATCGCGGTCACAGAGACTTGTTTAGGCTGACGGGTCAGACTTGCCCCTCACAAGATGGCGGCCGCTCTGACGTGTCGGAGCGGCGGGCGGAGACAGGCTGCGCGGAGTCTCGTGTTTATGTCTATGGTTCCTGGGTGATCGCGTGACGTCAGACCGGAAACAGGAACGGGAGGAGCGGAGCGGAGCGGAGTTCCAGCAGCGTGCAGAGCCACGGAGAATACGTCGATATTTTAGCTCGAGCCGCCCTCCACTACTGTTTGGAGCTTGTTGGACTCTCTCCGCTGTGTTGTCGTGTCTCACAGAGGAAACATTTCATCTCGTGCAGCAACAATGAGTTCAGTTCAGGCTTTGGGAGAGTTTGAACAAACTATCGTCCAGCACGAGGAGGAGGTTGATCGTCAGCACAGACTGCTGGAAACCATCTGGAACCCTCAAATCAAGCTCCACAGAACAGGTATGGAAAAGTGTGAATGAACACATGAATGTGACTGGAGCAGGATCTCCATTGTTCTGACTGGGTTTGGTTTATCCACCGCACACAGAAGCAGGATTTGTGTCTCTGGAGGGAAACTTGGATTGAACTCAGACTTTGACTCTTTTACATGTTTCCAGGATTTAATCAATACACAGTTGTAGTTGAAGTCAGAAACAGGAGAAGAGCGTCTAGAATCACCTGGAACTACCTGACAATACATTGAAACAAGGTTAAAATAATAATATGAGCAGCCATTGACAAAACATAGAGGGTATTTTTCTTAATCATTTCTGATTTCAGTGGATTTGCATTGTTTGCAACTTCCTGTGTTTGGTCACTTCCTGTCCTCTCCAGTCCAATCACAGCAGAGAATAGTCCCTCCTCTCTCCAAAGGCGGGCTCAAGCCTCCAGCCTCAGGATGCAGACACTTCCTGGCTCCAGGTTTCCATATTAAAAGACGATTGTCTCTGAGTATCAGTGAAACCAACATGGAGGAACATGGAGGCAAAAGCACCTGGAAGAATGTAAACCTCTTGTCTCTGGAACAGTGAGGCTCCAAATGGCAACATGGAAGAATTATCAAGTTAAAATACTTCAGCAACTAGAGTTTTAGAAATATGAACATCTAAGATGTTTAAAAAGATTGTTGCACTTCCTTTTTTTATTTTATTTTTTCAAATCAGCATATGAGTATGGTACATGCAGTATTCTTATCTTACAAATACATTTCCAATATCCGTTTAGAAGGACATAAAAACCAAAAGAACCAAACAACTAAATGACATCATCAACAAATGTGGGACCCTCCCTTCTCTTCCTCCTCTGTTCCTCCTATTAATCTAGTCTTTTGTCATTAAGTAAATGAAAAGATAAATAAATAGATTGTAGATAAATGAAACTTCTCTTTTCCATTCCTACTTTAAACAGCCGTCCCTCCATACAAACAGCCGTACTGAAGGTCTGTTAAAACACCTTCCATCCAATCAAGAGAAGGAAAAAGAAAGAGAAAGATGGATGCCCTCCGTCTCCTTCCTAGAATGTATGTCTACCTTTCTACCTCTTTATTCTTCTCCCCCTTTCACCATGTGTCCAGACACCCGCTTCTTAAATGTCTAAATAATGTAATGAAATGATCCTAAAACAAATCTGCTTAATGCAAACACAACAAGTAAATACCTTAGTTAGAGATGTTAATTCAAATCAAAACAAACAAAGCAGTAGATCTTAATGAGAGTGCTTTGTAAATAATGAAGTAAGTCCCTTGTGGGGTGATTCTGTTTGAATCCTCCTTTGTATATAGGGAGACCACAGGTCTTCACATTCCTTCACTTTGTTTTGGAACCTTGCTCTTACTTGTTCCATATTCAGCACATCTTTGATTGGGTCCCACCATTGCTTTATGCAGGGGGGGTTTGGTTCCAGCCAGCACACTCTAATCTTTTACTTTTCTACAATAAGTAACATTCTAATCATTTTTGGGTTTAAAACCCAATAAAAATCATTTCAGGTCTAAATCAATGTTTTCATCCAAGATTCTTTTCATCTCTTTCTGTATATTTTTCCAATATTCTCTGAGTTTGGGATGGTCCCAGAATATATGTCTCTAGTCTCCTACTGGACCACAACCCCTCCAGCATTTATCACATGTTTTACTATATTAGGACATATTTAGTGGGAGCAGAAAATCTTGTGTTTTTAATTTCATTCACCTTCTTTCCATATAATGCTCCTAAACATTTGATGTCCTTCTTTAAATGATTCCCCCCAATTCTTCTTTCTTTCACTTTCCCATTTCTATTTAAAGTTCATGTTGTTGTCTTGTTCAGCTGCTTTCTAAAGCTTTGAAATGACTTTCTTCTTCTTCTCCAGCTTGGTCATTAGTACTTTCTCTACTTCATTTGGTTCTTTACCTAAGAATTCCCATCCTTTGTGTTTTAGAAGACGGCTTCTAATTTGTAAGAATTTATAAAAGTCTTGTGTTGGCAGATCAAATTCAGTTTTAAGCTGCTCAAATGGTTTCATATTTTCCCTTTTTGAAAAGCCGTCCAATATAGAGCAGCCATTTGGATTCCCTCCAATGAAATCCCCCGTTTATGGTTGAAGGAAGAAAATCTAAATTCTTTCCTATTTTAGTCGCCCTGCAGATTGAACCAGACATTTTCATTATCTTTTTTATTACTGCTCATATTTTCATTGTTCCTTTAACACATTTGTTTTTTATCTTTAATTCATTCATTAGTTTTTGTATTAAAAAGGTAAACTTTCTAATATTACGTTCAGGCATGAGATTTGTTCCATATCCCTCCATCCTGTCTCCTCATACTTATTTATGATTCTTAATTGTGCCGCCCAATAATATATTTTACATTAGGTAAATTCAAACCTTTTTCTTTAGGGCACTGTAATAGTGTATACCTTACTCTTGGCTTTTTATTTCTCCAAATACATTTTGATCTCATTTTGTCTATTATCTATTAAATGTTTCTTTTGGGAGCTTAATTGGTGAGGATTGGAACAAAAATGACAGCTTTGGCAAAACATTCATCCGTATAGTTTCAATTCTTCCTAGAAGAGAATTTTATTACATTATTCTTGCAAGAAGAGACAAAGTCACAGTAGAACCTTTACATGATGGTCCAAGAGTTCTTCTTACTCTGAAGTCAGACAGCTCCTTCTTAAAGGCTGAATTGTTTTGAGTCTGCATTGAAGGTCAGCAAAAGTAGCACAGGGGTTCCAAAAGTGCTGACACAGGTCATCCTAGAACACAGACTGCAAAATTACACATCATTATTTATGAGACAAAACAAGATTTCTCTAACAATTAGTATCGTCTACAAAAAGGTCCTGCCAGTCGTGATTTATAAGATCTGCCTTTAATGCCATAATTGCCTCAGGTGATTTTATTGTAATCAAATTACTCGTCTGAGTCATTTTAAAGTGGGAACTGTAGAAGTAATGTAACTTTTATTTTGTACTTTTTTGTCTCTCCAGAGCTCCAACTGCACCGTGACTGTATGGAGGAGCAGCTCTTTAAACCGGGAACAAACTCCAGTCTGGAGCAGGAAGAACCAGAACCTTCACAGATCAAAGAGGAACCAGAACAACCAGAACCTCCACAGAGCAAAGAGGAACCAGAAGAACCAGAACCTCCACAAATCAAAGAGGAACCAGACCCTCCACAGATCAAAGAGGAACCAGAAGAACCAGAACCTCCACAGATCAAAGTGGAACCAGAAGAACCAGGACCTCCACAGATCAAAGAGGAACCAGTAGAACCAGAACCTCAATGGATCAAAGGGGAGCCAGAAGAACCAGAACCTCCACAGATTGAGGAGCACCAGGAACTTGGTACCAGCCAGGAGGGAGAGCGGCTTCTACTGAAGTTTGAAGGTGATTCCTTTAGGGTTCCTTCAATTGAGGAACAAAGTTCCCTGAGTGAACCAGAAGAAGTACCAGACACTGAGCAGTTCCTCTCTCATGACTCTGAAGTCCACGATGTGAAAAAACTTGTTGACTCAGAATCAAGTAGAAATGCAAAGATGAAAAGAAGAAGCATGTTTCAGAGTGATTGTGTGGACAAGTTCCCTGTGTCAGAGAAGCAGGCTGAATGTGAAAAGCTTCTTTGTGAGGAAACATGTGGAAATATGGTCCAGAAAAAACCTCAATTACGTCAGAATTTAACAACTTTCAATGATAAGAAGAAAAGTGGTGAAATCTTTGTTAAAAGTTCCACAGGACAGGATGGTTTGTTGGTGCAGAAGAGAATTCACACAGGTGAGAAGCCATTTCCTTGTGAAATATGTGAAAAACGTTTCGCTCAACAGAGAGATTTAATGACTCACAAGAGAACTCACACAGGTGAGAAGCCGTATTCTTGTGAAACATGTGGGAAAAGTTTCAGAGGATCAAATGATTTGAAGAGACACAAGAGAATTCACACAGGTGAGAAGCCGTATTCTTGTGAAACATGTGGGAAAAATTTCAGTCGAGGGAGTCATTTGAAGATACACAAGAGAACTCACAGAGGTGAGAAGCCGTATTCTTGTGAAACATGTGGGAAAAGTTTCAGTCAAGGGAGTCATTTGAAGATACACAAGAGAACTCACAGAGGTGAGAAGCCGTATTCTTGTGAAACATGTGGGTGGAGTTTCTGTCATCGTAGTAATTTGCGGCGACACATGAAAAACCATAAAGAGATGAAATCATGAAAGACTCTATGTGAGATGTGTGGATGGATTTCACTTATATAGTGTTTTTCCACTGTATAAAAGCCGATTCATCCTCCATAAGAACAAGAAGAAAGTTGGGCACTCCAGAGTCTTGCTGTACTAAATGATGTCATGTTCTTCAGCCAGCTCCCTCTGGCCAGAGACTTTTTGTTCAGCAGTACCAACCGTCAGGACTGTCAGTTCCTGCAGTTAAAACCAGACCAACATCATGTCCTGGACACAAACTTTCTCTTTTCTTACTGAAACACTTCAGAGAAATGTATTTCTGAAAACGCTTGAAGTGAGAAATAAGCTGCAGTTGAAAAGTTAAAAGGTTTTACAGAAGTGTCAGCTGTGAGGGGGTGAGAGTATGAACTCTCCTGCTGAACAAGCATTTTTTCCAGCAGCTGGCTGACGTCAGCGCTGAACTTTTCTTCTTCTTCTTATGGGAGGATGCAGAGGCCTTTAGCAGTCCCCAAAGTGCTTTACACTGTTAATCACATTCACCCATTCATTCACACACCAATGGAGGCGGCGACCATGCAAGGCACTCAGTCCATCCACTGGGAGCAGTTTGGGGTTCAGTGTCTTGCTCAAGGACACTTGGACATGTGGACAGGTGGAGATGGGAATGGAGCTCCAACAGATGTGGTTCAGGAAGTCCAGCTTGAGCCCAGAATCACAAGGTCTCCTCCAGTTTGAAGTCAACATTGCTGATTTAAACCCTGTTGAGACGCTTCAGGAAATCATTTAGTTTCTGGTTTGTCACCAAAATGAGAAGATTTCAATCAGTTTGGTTTCCATTTGTGTTGAACTGCACAGAGGCTGACAAAAGGTCCCTGCTTGATAATGAATGTTAAAGAAGCACATTTCATTAGTAGTTCTAACAATGCTGCTTTCTGTGGTTTGAAAAATGTGAGGTTAAAAATCTTGTATGAGCAGATGTGAACTTTGAAGAAATGGAAGTAAAATGTTGACATGAATCCAATGGCTTTTGTTCTTCACTGTTTTTATTTAACATTAATGAGTCGTAATTTCATTTTTCACTCTTTTTACACTACGGAGGAAAAACTACTGTTTGTTTACCTGCAACACGTACTGAAGTACATATCATGGAAGTAAAACTCCAGTGGAAACATGCAATGATTTCCTCGTCTCACACTATTTATTCTAACAACAACCAACAACAACAAAAAATGTATGTGATGTGGAATATTTTGACTTGAGTGACATTTAAACTTCACGTTCCTTAAAGCACACTGTTGAGTGTTGAGACGTTAGATGAGGCTGTTAAGCTTGTTAAGAAACAGCAAGTTGTGCAAAAAGACCATTTTAAATGAGATCAAACCGTTAAGTTCTTTCAATGACTTTAATCTGGAAGTAACTCATATTTTAAGATTTCTAGATAGAAAAGTTTCTGAATTGTACAAATCTCTCATTGATTACATTTACACTACTAAGTACCACAGTCACACCATGTTTCAGTAGATGACAAAGGAAATTAAACCTCATGTATGAGACTGTCACTTTGATTTGACATTTTAAAACAGTATTTCAATGTTTCCAGATGGAGTTTTTGAAAGTGATGTTTCAGAAGTGCACAGAAAGTTTAAAAGTCTTGTGATTCTAACAATTGATATGTCTTGTGTAAAAGATGTAATAGATTGTATACTTAAGCAATTACTTATATATGCAATAGATCCTTTTTAACAGGTATTTTTCCTGACAGGATGAAAATGGCCAAGGTGGTTCCAAGCTATAAAACTGTAGACAAATACTCAATCTGATATTCTAGAATTTGTTTCCTCAGTTTGAGAAAATAACAAAAACTTCAAAACATTATATGTAAACAGACTGGATAATTTTATAGAAAATACAACTTACTGAATGATCATCATGATGAGTTGAGAAGAAAATGATCAACATCTTTGACATTAAATGGGTTTTGTTATGGGTGGATGGATGGACGCAATAGAAATACTGACCTGCAGTTCTCCCTATATCCAGTAGGTGTCAGTATGAAGAAGCAGCTTTGGAGACATGGGGAGCAGGAGGAGGGAAAAGGAGTATTTGAAGTACACGGCCAGTATTGCAGATACTTTTTACTAAGATAAGCAGCTCATCTACTTTAATGTGGGGGAGAACAATGTGTCATTACTTATGAAGCGAATTATCATTAATATGCAAATCTGAATGAAAATAAAAATAAAGTTTTTTCATGATATTTGAATGATTTGGGGAGTTTTTTCTTTTATCAGTTGATTGTGACTATAATAAAATGCAGGACAAAGTTTGTAGGTACACAGAAATGACTTGTTATGAACAAACTCAATATATGCAGGGTAAATAAAATCTACACAAAGTATCACTGCAGAACTGAGAAAGGATTTGTTCACAAACAATATCAACAAGAGAATAACATCAACCTAAAACAACAAATGTACTTTCACTACACAGTTGTTTGTGAAAATAAAGGCAACAGTGCAAATGTAGGTGAGTTAACAAAATAATTAACTTGATAAAATACATGTAACCTAAATATAAGAAGAGTAATGTTACTTTGACAGTGAACACAAAAGGGTTTTTCTATTCAGCCAGATTCATATTATAAGTAAATATCTTTATCTAGGTATTTATCTTTCAGTTCCAGTAAAATAATTCATGTAGATTTATTTCAACTGACTGAATATATTCCATGTCTCTCTGAATAGTCTAGAGTTAATCAGTCTACTGTAATTACTACTATGAAGACGATGACCAATTACACTGAGAAGAACAACATGAACTAATGCTGGAGATGATTAAATCTAACTTTCCTTCTATAAATCAGCTCCCTGGATATTGCTGCCTTGCTCAAAGGCCTCTGGCAGTGACTGCTGTCTCTGTGCCGGGGTCCAGTAGTGGTTTGGGGATTCCCCTCCTCCTCCCTCCATTTTTTGGGGGGAGGTAATTTGCCGGCTAGATATATGATAAACAATAAAGTAAAAGAAGTACCTTTTAAAGTAATCCACAGATTTCATGTGTTTTCTTAGAGCGTTTTTAAAAAGACATACATAGATATAAATTGCTCTTTCTGTAAAGAACTCCCTGAAAATATATTTCATGTGTTTTTGTCTCGCCCCTTTTCTCTTTTTTTTTTTTTTTTTTTTTTTTTTTTTTTTCGCCCTTGTCCTGTTCGGCAGCTTGGGCCAACAATATGATGTGATTGAGAGCCTTCGGAGTCAGAACAGATTTTGGTCTTGCAACAGGGAGAGACCTGGAGGCTCCTCCTGTTGCCTTCTCCGTCAGAAGATGGCATGGCTGCCGTACACGACCGGGGGGGAACGCTCAAAGAGAGAGAGAAGAGAAAAGAGAGAAAAAGGTTGAGGGAGGAGGGAGGAGGGGGGAGGGGGTAGGGGGATAACATACAATATCCTTGTTGTGCTACATATATTATTTGCAGTTATCACACTGATCCAAATATTTTCCAACTGTTTTTGGATTAAACCAGCCTGAGCTGCTCTATCTAGACAGTAAAATGATTTCTTAGATTAACCAGCCTGAGCAGCTCTATAGACAGTAAGATGATGTTCTAGATTAACCAGCCTGAGCAGCTCTATCTAGACAGTAACGTGAAGCAGGAACATGAATTAACAAAGAGGTGACAACAAAAGAGGAACATGATTTTTAAAGTTTGAGCAAATGATGATAGAGAACAAGCAACTTCAGAAGCACCTTTCGTGAGGAATGGAAGTGTGTGTGTGTGTGTGTGTGTGTGTGTGTGTGTGTGGTTTGTCCACTGGGTGGGACCGGAACTGCTGTGGGGGGACCCGTGGCGAGACCCCGGGGTCCGAGGCCATCGGGCCCGGACACCGCCACCCCGGCAGACGGAAGCCCCCCAGGCCCGGGGAGACCCCAGCGAACCACCCCAGAGAGCCACGTCCCCGCCCAAAAAGCACCCGACGGAGAATGCAGAGAGGAATCCCCCCCAGGCAAGAGGGGCCCACAAGAGAAGGATAAAGGGCACAGGGCCCCAGGCCCCGACCCAAGCCGCCAAGCCGAGAAAAGGCCGGAGCAGGGCCCCCGGGCCGAGCGGGTCGAGAGCCCCCCCAACCCCGGCGGCGAGTCCCGCCGCACCCCCGGGAACAGGCCCACCCACCGCCCCCCCCCAACCCGGCAAGGCAGAGACGGCCCCAGCCGCCGCGCCCCGGACCAGCCCCGCCCCCAGACCCAGGAAAGCGAAGGCCGGCGCAGGCCCCGGTCGGAGGACAGTCAACTCTACACCCCCAGGAGCCTCATATCCCACCCGCCCCATGATCCTCCCCCCCGGTTTTAATTGAAATACCCAACCCCTGACCCACCCCCCACAGACACCCACCCTTGACGCAGACGCAGACGGGCACATACACACACACACACACACACACACACACACACACACACACACACACTCGGGACGGTGGGGGAGTGATGACTCTCGCCCCCCCAGGCCGCCGGCCGGGCCCCCACCCGGCCACCGCGGTGTCCCAACCTCCACTAATCCAACAGCAAATGGAGAAGGAGCACCGCGCCCCAGCCCCCCCACGAGCGCCATGCCCGAGGGAGCGCGCCCCCCGCATCCCAGCCGCACTCACCCCGGGCCGGGGCGGGACCCCAGCGGGAGGTGCTGGGGGGAGCCACGTCTCCCGCCCTTCCCCTGCCCTATATGTGTGTTGGATGTATGTAAGGGTGTGTCTTTGTGTTTTGAAGAGGTGGATGCAATGTGTGTGTCTATGGTGCGGTTTAAAATTGGGGGGTAGCGGGGCCCGGGCGTTCTACCGCTGACAAGCGGCAGAACCCCGAAAGCGGCTTACCCCCTCAAGACCCTGCGTGACTAAGTGTGGCTCGCCCCTTTTCTAACAAGTTCTGAGAAGATATTTGCACCTTGATCTCTACTAGTATTGAAGCATCTTACAGTGGATGAGCCTGCTGTATGACACGTCTCTAGCTGATCATGGACCATTGCTATGACTCTTAATGTTGATCATCTTCCTGAGCTGCTTCATGAGGCCAGTGTGGACAGCAGGGCTACATTGGACTGGGTGAAGCTCACCAATGAGGAGCTTCTGTTTTACCATAGGAGAACTGAGGAGCTCTTGGGTGGCTTATTTCTACCTACAGACGCTCTAATGTGCTCTAATGTAAACTGTAATGATGTTTCTCATGGTAAATCCCTTTGCTCTTTTTATAATGGTATCATAGGATCTATTTATGAGGCCAGCAGAGCACACTTTACTCTCTATATGAATACAGGTAACATCAAACCAAGATGGATCAAACATGAAGCTGTCCATCATACGTCACCTGTTGGGGTGAGCAATGGTGCACGACGGGGGGGGGGGGGGGGGGGGGGGCTTTCACCTGCTCTCTTTAACTTGTACATGGATGAGTTATCTCAACAACTGAATAGTTGTAAAAGTGGATGTGTGCTGGGTAACAAGATAATTAATCATCTCATGTCTGCTGGTGATCTGGTCATTCTCTCTCCCAGCAGGTTTCAGCAGCTTTTAAATATCTGTTCTGAGTATGGCTTAAACTCTGATGTTAAATATAATGTTAAATATAATGTTAAATATAATGCCAGAAAGAGCACAGTTCTGATATGTAGAACTAAGGAGGAGAAGGATCTCAACATCCCTCATTTTTACCTGTCAGAACAGGAAGTCACTGTCAGTAGCAAAACTAAATATCTGGGACATCTCATCTCTGATAAAATGTGTGATGATGATGATCTGGATAGACGATGCTGTACGCTGTATGTTCAAGCCAACATACGAGCAAGGACATTTTCTATGTGCTCCATACATCCATCCATCCATCCATCCCTCCATTTTCTCCCACTGATCCGTTTCCAGGTCGCGGGGGTGGCAGTCTGAGCACTGTCACCCAGATTCTATGTGCTCTGATAATGTGAAAATGACTCTCTTTAGAGCTTATCGTACTCCCTTGTATACTGCCCCCTTGTGGATTAAATATAGAAAATCAAGCCTACGAAGTTCTCAAGGTTGCTTACAATGATGCTCTGAGGATCCTGCTGAAAAAAACCTGGCTGGGAAACAGGAAGTGAGATGTTCTGTCAAGCAGGTGTTTCTACATTTCAGGCTCTCATGAGGAATCTGATGTATACATTTATACGCAGGCTTGAGGACTCTCAGAACACCATTATAATGCTGCTGAATAATCTCAGTCACAGTCCTGTAAAAAACCACTCATCCTTGTGTATGGTATTATTGTATTGGTATGGATGTCTTTTATAAATAGGGTCATATTAGACTTATCTGTGATTATCCTATTTCTGATATTTTGTTTTATATATTTGTTTTATGTATTTGTGAATGTTTTTTTATGGACTCCTGTGTCTGCAATAAAGATAAAGATGATGATGATATATAATTTTATTTGATTGTAAAGAAAAAAAATCATCATTCTAAACTAGTTCTGTGTGCTACAAATGTTTATCCACAAAGAAATGTTGACTATGACCTTGAAGGAAAAACAGTCATTAATGTGTTCTTTTATTGATGAGGAAACAAGAGTGGAATTAATCACACAGTTTCACAGATAATTACCTTCAGCAGACTACATGGAATAAAACGAGATCTCGGGCTCAAGCACCAGTCTGTCCTGGAGGACCAGGCTTCAATGGTCAAGAGCGCAGAGTACAGAAAAACGTTGGTTTATAAGCATTTCTTTCACCTCTCCCTGCACATATGGTGTGGATATCACATGTTGTCTTTATCGAAACTGACTATATCTCGTGTTCTGTCCCGAGAAGTTTTAGACGTCACAATCGTACTTTCTTCAGACAAGGAGGATGTCACCTCGACATATGTTGCAAACTGGTGTGTTTGTAGTTGCATCCTCCCATATATGGTCGTGTTATTAACAGTTCTGAACAGAAGTGAGACAAGCTGATTATACTGGTATGTAAGCTAGTGCGTTGATAACTCATAACACCTATTTCTTCCTTTACCTACAGCAACAACAAAAGTTGAGCAAGATGGCTGAGCGGGAGTTCAGAGTGACGGCTCCTCCACTATCTAACTGGCCAGGTTTAAAACCTGTGGTTTATGAGACTGTTGACGGCAAGCTTCTAGTTGAGGACCAGTTTTTAAACTTTCTCCTGGTCAGAATGAGAACAATGAGCCAGGACCATCTGGTTCTAACAGCTTCCAACACGTTGGACTTGAAATGGATTGAATCCTGAAGAACGAGGCTGTTTGAACTCGGTCCTGACACCAAACAAAGATGTGTGGCTTTTAAAGGAGATCAGAAAAACATCAGCTACATTAAAAGTTGCTTCAAGGTTTTGAATGAGTGCAGAGAAAACCTCCCTCGGTTCGTCTCCCACTATTTGGATGAGCTACCGCCTGTCACCTCTAACAGCATAGATTAGTCCAACTTGCTGAGTAACATGGAGCGGCTCCAGAGTGAAATGTCTGCGCTCAGACATGGAGTGAAACTACAAGCTGGTGTCAGCGAGGGGCTGCATGAAATCACCTCCACTACTGAGCACAGAGTTGCTGCTTTTAGTCACCATCTGAAACCAGGACATGACGGAGGGCAACACAGGGCTACGCCCAGCGTCATCACACATGGCAGTGAGGCCTCACTCCCTGGAGCCTCTACCCTGGGTCAAAGACTGGTGAGGAGGATCTCGGCAGAGTTAAAGTAGAGACTTGGCCGTGATGTAACTTGTTAGCGTATTGACACTGCAAGCAACAGGTCCAGCTCATTTAGACCAGGATACAACATAGAGCAGTCAAATCTCAGGTGATAACCTTAAGCCACTCCACACACCTTGTAGTCAGTGTTAACATCAGACAGAAGAGAGTATTTCAAGATCAATTCTAACTCTGCAGACCTGAGATCAGATCAAATCAACTGGCATCAATTCAAAATGTCTGATAAACAGAAGAGAGGTTGACATGCAGGAAATATAAATCTGCTGTTTCTTTGATATTTTAGTCTAATTATGACAAACTGAAGGCAGCATGTAAAGAAGATGGATGAAATGTATATATAGAATAATCTCCTAGTTTGAGGCACATCACAGCATCCTGGTCTTTTTGTGAGTTGCCAAACCGTCTGTATATTCATCCTCTTTCATTTTGATAACTTTTTCTGAACGATGCACCAAAGATAAAGTCATGATCATGTTTTCGATTGAGTTTATAGTACTGTGCTAATATTTACTATGTGAAACAATATATTTAATGAACTAGACCTTTCATGACTGGGCAAAGAATCAGCCAGTGTCATGATCTTGCTCAGTCATGAATTCTTGCATCAATGCTACAACGGGAATCCTGAACCAAATATGGTGAAAGTCAAATAGTTTTGCAAATGTGGGTCAGGATACTCTGATAATCATACATATAATGAAATTATAACTTAAATTTGACTGGTGACTGGAATTGAGGGTCATGAATTTCAAATGATGTCCTGTTGCATATTATGACTTGATTGTAAAATGATATTGTGTGTATGCCAATATCTTTTTGGAAGAAACACCTTAAATTACACTATGTAGATAATCAAAAGGTAACAGGCTGTGGGTTTCATACAAGTGTGTAAAGTTATTCTCACCTTTCAAACAGGATGTGTGTGAGGGAGCATTGGATGCTCTGCCTGAGCAGGTGATTAGGCTGACAGTGCCTGGAGGAGGGCGGGCTGGGTGCTGGTGATGCAGGCAGATACTGAGTTCCATTCCATGTTAAAGCTGAGGAAGGCTTCTGGGTTGATGTTGAGACTGCGGGATGGCCAAACGGAGACTCCATTTTCTTTGCCGTGCAGTCTTAAGAGAGGCGGCTCAAGAGGTGCAAAGTCTCGTGATCTGGGTTAATGGCACTTGTAGCCTATTGACTGAAAAGACACAAGACAGAGTTCTTTCGTAGATTATGGTTTGTCAACACATCCAAAATACATTTGAGGTAGGTCAAACATTGAGTAAGGAGCCTCTCCTTTGATCTGCTTTGTTCTCCTTTGATATCCTTTGACACAATTTTCACTCATTTGCTCTCCTTTGCTCTCCTTTGATATCCTTTGATCTCTGAGTGCTAAAATAACTCAAAAATACCTTTGTCAATGCCACATGCGTTTGCAAAACCAAGCGAGAGGAGGATATTTTGTCTATTGAAGCACAAGAAAAGTTCTCCCTGCTTGGACTCAACATATTAATTGACTTCACTGTGAGAACAGAAGTCAGCAGCACCGATATCATGACTCGAAGAGGTAAGTAACATTGTGTCCAGGACTCTGCCATCTCATGATGTCACCTAATGAGCTCTATGCTTGACAGTCACAATAGAAAATGGCTGTTTGGTGATCAGATGCTCAGTTTGATAATGAGAAGAAACAAAAGACTGAGGCCAATAAGAGAAAATCGGTTTTAGTGTTTAATCTTGGGCTTTATTGAGATGCAAGAGGAGGCGCAGGATGAGGTGCATTATGTGTGCAGGAGGAGGCGCAGAAGGAGGCACAGAAGGATGTGCAGCAGGAGGTGCCGGAGAAGCTGCAGGATGTGTGCAGGAGGAGGTGGAGGAGGAGGTGCAGGAGGAGGCGGTGCAGTTGGAGGCACATGATTGTGCAGGAGGAGTTTCAGGAGGAGGCGCAGGAGGAGGTGCCGTCTGAGATCATGAAGCTAAACTTGCTCCATTGTCTGATGGAAATAAAACAATGACTCAGCGATAACTCTCTGCAGCTCAATGCAGACCAAACAGAAACACTGGTTATTGCCCCTGATGATTCAATCCCTGGGATTAAACAGTACCTGGGTGACTGAGGCCAGTCTGCTAAGCCAAGTCTTAGAACCTTGGGAGTTCTCTTTGACAAAGACCTGTCATTAGTGCCGCACTGGAAGCAGCTGACCAGGAACTGCTTCTTTCAACTCAGGAACAGATCTAAACTTAGGAACATGGTCTCATGGAATGATTTGGAGCTTCTCATTCCTGCTTTTGTGTCTTCATGTTTAGACTATTGGAACCGTTTGTTTTCATGTCTGAACAAGAAGGAGCTCTCTCCACTGCAATTAGTGCAAAACTCTGCAGAGAGAATTCTGAGCCGTACTAATAGGAGGACTCACATGTCCCCGGTTCTAAAAGAACTTCATTGGCTGCCAGTGTCCTATAGGATCAAGTTTAAAGTTCTGGTCCTGGTCTTCAGAGCCTTGCATGGTCAGGCTCCTTCTTATATCAGTGATCTGATCCAGCCTTACACCCCTGAACGGCTCTGAGGTCTGTGGATCAGAACCTGCTGAAGGTTCCACGCTCTCCTTTTCTCACTAGAGGTGACCGATCCTTCCAGGCTGTTGCTCCGAGGCTTTGGAATGATCTTCTTCCCTCTTTGTGCACAATTGACTCTGTTTACACCTTCAAGAGCAAACTTAAGACTCATCTATTTGTTCAGGCTTTTAATTAACTCCCTTTGTGCTGCTAGGATTTTGTCTTGTCTTGGCCTTTTATATTCTGTGTACTTTCTGATGTTTTTGAACTGTGTATTGAAGTACTTTGTGGCTTTTTATCTGTGAAAGGTGCTATATAAATAGACCTTATTATTATTATATGATTATGGTTTGGGTGAGCGGTCCAAGGCTCTGGATTTAGGCTCCAGTCTCTCAGGAGCTGTGGGTTCAAATCTCACCACTGTCAGTTAAAAGGTTTTGGGTTGTTATATTTGCTTATGTAACAAGACGTCATTGTCCATTGTGCTCCTAATATGTTAGAAACTGTGTTGATGAATTTCAAAAACCTTTCCTTGTGTTTTGAACAGGGGACCTTTTGCATGTGAAGCAAACATGATAACCACTACACTACAGAAACTCTGCTGAAGGTTAACAGGGTCGTGTGAAAACATTTGACTACAAGCAGCAACTCAATCCAGAAGAGACTGTAACAAGAACACAGCTCCTTGGACCGCTTGGTTTCCTCACTCAGCTCATCTCACTCTGAGGGAAAAGTTGTTCTTGATGATAAAAAAGTTCTTCTGAGAACATCAGTCCTCATCACTTTCTGCAGAGGAACATAGAGAGTGAGCTACCAGCAGCTGCTCTCTGTGGAGGAGAACATCTGTCCTCACCTCCACCCTTTCTGACAGGGTGTCTGATGGATGAAGTGTGTGTGTGTGTGTGTGTGTGTGTGTGTGTGTGTGTGTGTGTGTGTGTGTGTGTGTGTGTGTGTGTGTGTGTGTGTGTGTGTGTGTGTGTGTGTGTGTGTGTGTGTGTGTGTGTGTGTGTGTGTGTGTGTGTGTGTGTGTGTGTGTGTGTGTGTTCAATGACAGTTGGATCTATTTGATGTTTGACATTGTGGATTTGCTGTGAGATTCTCTGCACTTTAACACTTGAATTGTGAATCTCTTTGTTTAGTGTTAAAGGTAAGATCAGAGTCTTCAATAGATCAGATCAAAGTACTTTAATAGAATGTATTCAGTCCTCCTGACTGTCCTCTTGGAATGCCAACAGTTGCACCTCTTTGTGGATCAGTGAAGCCTGGAGCAGCCGCGGTAGAAAAGATGCTCTCTCAAACTGATGCTTCTCAACTTTATTGAGCCTTGCAGGTGAACACACCGTAAGAACTACAATGTAAACTGAAAAAAACCATTAGCAACTCTTAACAGCATGTTTCACCTTTAAACTTTGACCATATTTACTACCTTTAAGGGCTCGTCCAATTCTGACGCCATGACTGTCCATGGGTGAGCAACATCAGAATGGTGTTCTTTCAATACACAAAATCAAGACCATTGTTGACAAGCGTTGCTGTTTTGCACTCATTCACAGCCATTCCAGTGAGAGTCTTGATTTGCAGCAAGTGTCGGATCCTTGAACATGGTTATTTGACTGTGAAAACTTGGAAGAGAAGAAAACCTGAACTGTCGCTAGCAGAGGATGGTTTCGATCCATCGACTTCTGGGTTATGGGCCCAGCACGCTTCCGCTGCGCCACTCTGCTAAGTGCAGGGTTCTCAAGGAGTGTCCACTGTACTTAGCAGTTCTGTTTGCATTATTTGAGAAATCGATTTCATTGTCGAGCACGAGCACTCATTGTTTCATTACGAAGAGGCACCCTGTGGTTTATTTCCGAACATGTTTTCTTCCCAAATCAACTTCCATTGTCTGATCTTGTGACCTACTGAGGTCCTTTGTTTAGGTGTATCGGGGACATGAATGTCGGCTTGAATCGATGACGAGAGAAAGCTGAAGACGTCCTGACAGAAAACAAATCTTATCTACATTGGGACGCCCCCAGACGTCCAGAGGGACGGCGCCTGTGACTGGCGGTGCCATGGCTCGTTTCCTGCTGTGTAGATTATAAATGCTCATATTTTCAACATATGTGATCAGATCAGCCCAAATAACAACTGGAAAGAGTTGATGGAGGACATGTTTGATAAACAGGACAGGTCCAAACAAACGTTTCCTCCTTTTACAATCGATCCCGACTCACCTGACGACTTGCTGCTGTGTTTATGCAAAAGTTTCTGTTTTCAACTGCATTAAGTTACTGACTTTTATGTTTGTATGTGTGCAGGAGGAGACGCAGGAAGAGGCGCAGGAGGATGTGCAGGAGGAGGCACAGGAGGAGGTACAGGGGGAGGTGCAGCGGGAGGTGCAGAAGGAGATTTTTCCTGATTCACACCAAAGTTGTTCAATCCTGCAGCCAGTCAGTGAGGATTGAAACGAATGGTTTCTCCTCCACCAATAAACAGAGCAACACCATTACCCACAATCCCTTGCTCTCATGGTAAAACCCTGAACCTTTACATTACTGGTAGCCCACATTGTGATACGTTGTCCCATTTAGAGCACTGGTAATCTGGATTTGGTAATCTTGAAAACTGTGTATCGAGATCAGGGTGATCCAAGCCAATGTCGCTTTGAAAAACCCGTTTAAAAGTAAGACAGATGACCTGATCCTGGAAAACAACAAAAGAGATTTTCAAATCCGGATCATTTTGATCCAGATTAAATTTTTTTTGAACGACTGGCCCCTGGTGTTCTATAAATGCAGCTTACAATTACATTCTTTTTTTTCATACAGAGTTTAACTGTGTTGCATTCAAACACATCTTTCATTGCTCTTGTCATTTTCTCCACCACTTTATATTTCAGGTCTACACCCACATATATAGCTCCCCCTCCACCCGCCTTCCCCTCTCTGTTTAAGGAGTTGAACTCGTATCCATCAGCTCAAATCAGCTCCCTTCTCAGTGCCGATCCATGTTTCAGAGATGGTGACAATACTGAATGGTTGTTTGAACTGACCTACATACTGTTTGATTTGGCTGAAGTTTGAATAGAAGCTCCAACTATTGAAGGTAAAATTGAAAGTTTATTGTCCCTTTGAATTGTCCTGTTGAATTCATCCTGAGAGTAATAGCAGCAGTTGTCAGTGATGTTGTAGTGGAAGTTAAGGGTTAACAAGCTTCATGCTGCTGAAACTGGGTGATACGTTCAAGTGCATCACGTAACTCCAAAGCTCGCAGCAACATATTGAAAAAAAAGAATTATGAACTCGTATTTTTGGAACTCTGAATTTAGAACTATGAACTGAACTAGTTCATATTAAAATCTGTTAACTGAACTTTGAACTAGTTCATGTAGAAACTGAACCTTCCCAACACTGCCTGTCAATCACTCTTGTGTGGGGAGGCGGGGCACCTGGCACACCTGAGTACAGCATGAGAGCCCCGTGAGGAGGAGAGGGAGAGATGAGGTTGTTTTGATTATTTACTTTGGATATTTACAATCTCTTTTTTCATAATACAATTCCAATTTTAAATATTCTGAAGAAATAAAAGTTTATCTATCTTTAAAAGGGTATACTTGCATTATTATACCATTATTAATATATTAGTGGAAAAATGGTATGAAAACAGAAATATTATCGTTTATCACTATTATTTGCTATCATGACAGGCTTTGCGCTGCGTTCCGTGCACGCTCTCGAAGTCTAAAGGTGCAGCTCAAGGACCGAACTTCCCAGTCGCCAGGTGGCTGGCCGAGGTCTGAGGTGTTTTGTTTTTTGTTCCCGCGATTTGAAATGACTTTTATCAGTTAGATGGAGCAAAACCGCATGTCTGCGTCCAACTGCGCCTCCTAGTGCCTAAAGTTTGAAATCCACACAGACAGAATATGATTCCCAAAAACCTAAACTGATATACGTTCTCAATATTAACGTCATCATTGGATATTGTGGCTTCACCTTTTACCAACAAAACAATCAATCTACTCACTTCTCCAGTTAAAACACTCGTGGACAAAGTTTAGAAGTGGCACTTCAAAAATAGTTGAATTCTGGTTGTAAAAGTTCCTGGACTGGTGTCTCCTGAGGTTAACTGATGAGAGAAGAGCCAACTGGTTCTGTAAACTCTGTTGGGTGATTCTTCAAAGCTCAGTGTGACATCACAAAGCGCCTTTACCAACTTCAAGGCTCGGTGTGGTCACACGGGATCAAAGGAGTTAAGCCCCGCCCCCTTGGACCTGCTGCCATGACTACCATCAACCGTAGCAACTAATCATGTTTATTTAACTTTTCTGTGCAATATATTTTAATTAAATCATTATTTAAGTACAGTCATTTATTTTCCTATATTTAAGCGTAGTGTTACTGATCTAACTGTGTATAATGTTACAATGGCTGACAATATTAAATATACTTCTTTAGGAGTAAAACCTCTGCCTTGTTTTTGATGAATGCTTAGGCTTACTAGGCTACTGTATAGAGTTGGTCTTTATGGTGGTACTTGAAAAGCCAAGTATTTTCTGGGTTGGTATTTGGTGTAAAAAGTTTGAGAACCACTGCTGCAGAGGAAAGGACATTGAGGCCTAATGGGCTTCACTCGCTTGTTGTAGTTCTGTTATCAATTCATTTACTTTACATTTAAAGGTTCATGTGTTTTTACTGAAAAGGACAAAGTGAAGCCAAAAACTTCAGTTGTATTATAAATTATCAATTATTCTTTATTCAATTGAGTCATTTTTTTTCAGAAACATAATCAAAGTATTTGATTTTAACTGGCCTGTCTTTTCTGTCACATTTAGTAATAGTATTGTTGTTTAAAAATGTTTAAATCTTTGGTAAAATAGTCAATTTCAAAACAAATGATTAGCTGCAACCCTGTATTCCAGTTTTAATTACTTGTGCTTTTTTGTATTGTTTGTGTTTTAATATGTTCTACGCTTTTGGTCTATTTCATATGTAAACATTCATAGAGACTAGCTATCGCTGCTTTTCTCTGCATTATTTGCAGATCAAGATGATTTAATATAATCAGCACAGAAATGGATCTACTGAGTAACACTTACTATCTTTCTGCAAGATGTAGGAATGTTTGATAATAATATTTTTTCTTGAACAAGTGATCAGGGGAGAGCGCGGACGCAGTCCCCCACTACCAGAAATTATGCAGTCGAGATTCCCACATTTGGGGAATTCACAGGGGTCAGCAGAGCCGGAGTGCAATGGCTGAGCCTCAAATCATGATATGTACTGTTAATACTGTTTTGATAAACTTTTTGTGAAAAACATTGTGGGCTTTTATTTTGAAAGCCTAGCTGAACAGTTAATATCCATTATAAAGTCAATATTGCGTGGTGTCATGTTTAATGAGGACTTTAATTTTGAAGGTGTTTGGGGCTTTAATTTGAGTCTATCTGGGATGAAATTGAACATTAAGACCAAATGGGCTTCACTCACTTGTTGTATTTATCAATTCATTTACTTTACATTTAAAGGTTCATGTGTTATTACTGAAAAGGACAAAGTTAAGCCAAAAACTTCAGTTGTATTATCAATTATCAATTATTCTTTATTTAATTGAGTCATTTGTTTCACAAACAAAAGCCAATTATTTGGTTTTAACTGGCCTGTCTTTTCTGTCACATTTAGTCATAGTATTGTTGTTAGAAAATGTTCAAATCTTTGGTAAAACACTCAATTTCAAAAAGAATCAATAGCTGCAACCCTGTATTCCAGTTTTACATATTTATGCTTTTATGTATTGTTTAGCTTCCTTTATTTTATTCTACTCCTGTTTGGCCTATTACATTTATATTGAAATAATCATAGAGCCTGGAAAACAGTCAGTGCTTTTCTCTGCATGACTTGAAGACTATATAAGATCAACACTGAAATGAACCTGCTGAGTAACACTTAATATCTTTCTGTAAGATGTGGGAATGTTTGGTAATACTACATTTTCTTGAACAAGTGATCAGGGGAGAGTGCAGACGCAGTCCCCCACTACCAGAAATTATACAACCGAGATTCCCAGTGAATTCGCGGGGGTCAGCAGAGCCCAAGTGCAATGGCTGAGTCTCACCCTGGGTGAACCACCTTCTTGATCATGGTATCTCCCCTATCAAGTAAGTATGAATTGTACACGCTCCACACACACACTCCTTTCACTCACACATACACCTCACTTATGGTCTCATTATTCACATGGGAAAAACACTAGAGTCTATCTGGGATGAAATCGAATTGTTCCTGTAGAGCAGTCATTCTCAAAGTGTGGTACGTGTACCACTAGTGGTACTCGGGGCTCCATCTAGTGGTACCCCAAAGGATCACTGAAATAAATATAAAAGCACTGACATCAACAGTTATTCACGGTAGCAGGTAGGAATTGATGGCAAGAGGTGGAGGTTTTTAACCCTTTGGGCCCTAAAGCTCATTTTGACTGTTTTCACTGCTGTTGTTTTTACCTTCATATCTCACTATATAAAGTGTTTTTCTTGAAAATTTGGTACCGGCAAGTGAACTAATCAGTTGCGGGGTGACCAGCTGTGCCAGTCGGCGTTGTTATGCCCACCTGATGGTGGGTACAGGTGGGCATCTCCGCCTATACAGCGCCGGACAACGTTTCTGAACATGAATTTCCAAGAGTTCCTCCCCTGTACCATGAATAACGACATATACAATCGAGTTCTTATAAAAAATACAGTTTTTATGTGAAAACGGTTATTCAGCGGTGCTTTCTGTGGACTGACCCCGACAAAGGGACCTCATTTCTGGGTTCGCGTCACGGCAACTCACGGTAGAGCGTTTATACCCTAACTTAGTGTGTACTGCAGCTGAAAACACGGGATTTAGCAGCTCTGTGAGAAAAGGCCTATCGAAGCTGATTCTAGTGAAAAAAGTGAAATATTTTGTGTGTAAAATGACTTTTCAGGTCGAGTCCCGGAGGTTAGCGGGTCGCTAAGCGTAGCATTACGGGCGATCGTGACACGAAGTGCCGCCACTGCCGTAACGCTGCCCGCTGATTACTAATATGGATGAATTGGACGGTGGAAGAGGAGTTACTTCGATCGCTTCTAAAGCCGTTATCTACTTCATCATATTTATCGTCTGAAATACTCAGTCCGTGAATAAAACATAATTTCCTGAAATGACAGCCATGTTTCATTTTGATTGGCTCAAGCGGGGCCATGTGACACGAGAAGGGAGGGGGGATCCCGGATCTATAGTAGAATGATAGAGAGACATTCGCTAGAATCCATTGACCATCTTTTTTATCATAGTTTTATTCTTAATCTTATTGTTCTTCCTCTGTGTGTGTGTGTGTGTGTGTGTGTGTGTGTGTGTGTGTGTCTGTTTCAGAAAGCAGCCTGTTTTGATTCTTTTTTAATCAAGTACAGTACATTGTTTACTTAACATTTAAGTACAGGACAGTTTTATTTAATCTTTAAGAACTGTCTTTTGTTCGTTTGTGTTTCATATATTTAAGTACTTATGAGAAAGTATTTAACTTTTCTGTGCAATATATTTTAATTGAATCATCATTATTTAAGTACAGTCTTTTATTTTCCTATATTGCTGTGTAAAATGTGACAATGGCTGACAATATTAAATATACTTCTTTAGGAGTAAAACCTCTGCCTTGTTTTTGATGAATGCTGAGGCTTACTAGGCTACTGTATAGTGTTGGTCAGTATGGTGATACTTGGAGAGCCGAGTATTTTCTGGGTGGTACTTGGTGTAAAAAGTTTGAGAACCACTGCTCTAGTAGATCGTTTATCACTGTATGGTGTGAAAACTAGAGGCTCACACACATAGACATATACACTAGACGCCTCACCAACTGGCAGGAACATACGTCAGTGCGTCCGCCATCTTGGGAGGGGCATTTGTCAGGACATCAGCAACAATACCGCATCACTGTTCTGCTTTTGGTTGTACAAACAGACAAAATAAGGACAATGGACTGCGTGGGATTACCTTCCAGAGGTAGGAAAAACATATTTATTGTTGTTGTCATTGTGTTTAGCTCATATAACATTAACTTGGGACATAGATGAGCTGGAGCCGTGGGAAATGCTCTCTATTCCCTGGCTTAAGCTTGCCATCAAACAACAACAACAATATCAACATCTATTGGGTTCATCTAATGGAGGCTATTTTAGTTGCAGTGTGTAGAATATTACGTTTCAAAAGAAATGAGTTGCTCAGAACCAGTCAGTGTACTGTTCCCCGCCTGTTCCAGCAGGAGAACCTCAGCCTGATCCCAGTAGGAAGTACTGTCTGGCTGTGCTCAAACAGCTGTGAGCAACATGTCACACCTCACTCCTTTTAGACATACTGACATGTACACAAACATTATTATTATATATATTGATTAGGATAGCAGATCAATTGATTAAACGTTGCACAAGTAATGAATTAATGTGATAACACAGGACTCTGAACATGTAAATCTTTTTCTTCACTAGGACCTCTCCTATGCACTGCCCACATGTCCTGATGCTTTGATAGCCAGACTCAGTGAAGCCATGGCCGAGGTGGAGAGTCTGAGAAGAGAGAAGAGGAATGAAAAGATGGAGAACGGAGGGCAAAGAGCACAGTGTGTGGTCTTCTGGAGGAACTGAGAGTGAAAAAGCTAATAAATGAAGAGCTGAAAGAGAATATGTCATATAATATGGAATAATAGATAAATGTGTAACAATTATTTTCTATGTAATATTAAAGGTAACTATATATAAATAAATGCAAGTATAATAGTTAAATATGTTATTGTGTGTAAATATGTTTAAAAAAATCTAAATTTGTTACACAAAAAGTTATAACTTGTGCCCTAATGTACATGTTCATTGTATATAAATGTCACATTGTGTGTAAATAAATGCTTTTGCATATTTTTGTCATGGCTCCATCATGTTGCTGCTCTAAAAGGAGAGGACAGCGTCCCAATGTCCCGTCTGCAAACTGCTTCCATTTCCTCTCAATACTTTCTATTAGTATGCTACATTGAATAAATTAATAAATGAAATACTTTTTAATTTAATGAATTAAAAATGAAAGCAATGATTCTTCACAGTCATGTAAATGTATATTTGCGTGGTTTTCTTCAGAAAACACATCGCGGTCACAGAGACTTGTTTAGGCTGACGGGTCAGACTTGCCCCTCACAAGATGGCGGCCGCTCTGACCTGTCGGTGCGGCGGGCGGAGACAGGCTGCGCGGCGTCTTGTGTTTATGTTTATGGTTCCTGGGTGATCGCGTGACGTCAGACCGGAAACAGGAACGGGATGAGCGGAGCAAGCGCGAGTGGAGTTCCAGCAGCGTGCAGAGCCACGGAGAATACGTCGATATTATAGCTCGAGCCGCCCTCCACTACTATTTGGAGCTTGTTGGACTCTCTCGGCTGTGTTGTCGTGTCTCACAGAGGAAACATTTCATCTCGTGCAGCAACAATGAGTTCAGTTCAGGCTTTGGGAGAGTTTGAACAAACTATCGTCCAGCACGAGGAGGAGGTTGATCGTCAGCACAGACTGCTGGAAACCATCTGGAACCCTCAAATCAAGCTCCACAGAACAGGTATGGAAAAGTGTGAATGAACACATGAATGTGACTGGAGCAGGATCTCCATTGTTGTGACTGGGTTTGGTTTATCCACCGCACACAGAAGCAGGATTTGTGTTTCTGGAGGGAAACTTGGATTGAACTCAGACTTTGACTCTTTTCCATGTTTCCAGGTTTTAATCAACACACAGTTGTAGTTGAAGTCAGAAACAGGAGAAGAGCGTCTAGAATCACCTGGAACTACCTGACAATACATTGAAACAAGGTTAAAATAATAATATGAGCAGCCATTGACAAAACATAGAGGGTATTTTTCTTAATCATTTCTGATTTCAGTGGATTTGCATTGTTTGCAACTTCCTGTGTTTGGTCACTTCCTGTCCTCTCCAGTCCAATCACAGCAGAGAATAGTCCCTCCTCTCTCCAAAGGCGGGCTCAAGCCTCCAGGCTCAGGATGCAGACACTTCCTGGCTCCAGGTTTCCATATTAAAAGACGATTGTCTCTGAGTATCAGTGAAACCAACATGGAGGAACATGGAGGCAAAAGCACCTGGAAGAATGTAAACCTCTTGTCTCTGGAACAGTGAGGCTCCAAATGGCAACATGGAAGAATTATCAAGTTAAAATACTTCAGCAACTAGAGTTTTAGAAATATGAACATCTAAGATGTTTAAAAAGATTGTTGCACTTCCTTTTTTTATTTTATTTTTTCAAATAAGCATATGAGTATGGTACATGCAGTATTCCTATCTTACAAATACATTTCCAATATCCGTTTAGAAGGACATAAAAACCAAAAGAACCAAACAACTAAATGACATCATCAACAAATGTGGGACCCTCCCTTCTCTTCCTCCTCTGTTCCTCCTATTAATCTAGTCTTTTGTCATTAAGTAAATGAAAAGATAAATAAATAGATTCTAGATCAATGAAACTTGTCTTTTCCATTCCTACTTTAAACAGCCGTCCCTCCATACAAACAGCCGTACTGAAGGTCTGTTAAAAAACCTTCCATCCAATCAAGAGAAGGAAAAAGAAAGAGAAAGATGGATGCCCTCCGTCTCCTTCCTAGAATGTATGTCTACCTTTCTACCTCTTTATTCTTCTCCCCCTTTCACCATGTGTCCAGACACCCGCTTCTTAAATGTCTAAATAATGTAATGAAATGATCCTAAAACAAATCTGCTTAATGCAAACACAACAAGTAAATACCTTAGTTAGAGATGTTAATTCAAATCAAAACAAACAAAGCAGTAGATCTTAATGAGAGTGCTTTGTAAATAATGAAGTAAGTCCCTTGTGGGGTGATTCTGTTAGAATCCTCCTTTGTATATAGGGAGACCACAGGTCTTCACATTCCTTCACTTTGTTTTGGAACCTTGCTCTTACTTGTTCCATATTCAGCACATCTTTGATTGGGTCCCACCATTGCTTTATGCAGGGGGGGTTTGGTTCCAGCCAGCACACTCTAAGCTTTTACTTTTCTACAATAAGTAACATTCTAATCATTTTTGGGTTTAAAACCCAATAAAAATCATTTCAGGTCTAAATAAATGTTTTCATCCAAGATTCTTTTGATCTCTTTCTGTATATTTTTCCAATATTCTCTGAGTTTGGGACGGTCCCAGAATATATGTCTCTAGTCCCCTACTGGACCAGACATTTTCATTATCTTTTTTATTGCTGCTCATATTTTCATTGTTCCTTTAACCCATTTGTTTTTGATCTTTAATTCATTGCCATAATTGCCTCAGGTGATTT
This sequence comes from Lipophrys pholis, assembly GCF_963383615.2. Lineage (NCBI taxonomy): Eukaryota > Metazoa > Chordata > Actinopteri > Blenniiformes > Blenniidae > Lipophrys > Lipophrys pholis. The sequence goes on along the minus strand of NC_137646.1, from coordinate 5,617,459 downwards.
TATTGTAATCAAATTACTCGTCTGAGTCATTTTAAAGTGGGAACTGTAGAATTAATGTAACTTTTATTTTGTACTTTTTTGTCCCTCCAGAGCTCCAACTGCACCGTGACTGTAGGGAGGAGCAGCTCTTTAAACCGGAAACAAACTCCAGTCTAGAGCAGGAAGAACCAGAACCTTCACAGATCAAAGAGGAACCAGAACAACCAGAACCTCCACAGAGCAAAAAGGAACCAGAAGAACCAGAACCTCCACAAATCAACGGGGAACCAGAACCTTCACGGATCAAAGAGGAACCAGAACCTTCACGGATCAAAGAGGAACCAGAACCTCTACAGATTAAAGAGGAACCAGAACAACCAGAACCTCAACAGATCAAAGAGGAACCAGATCCTCCACAGATCAACAGGGAACCAGAACCTTCACGGATCAAAGAGGAACCAGAAAGTCCACAGATGAAAGAAGAACCTGAAGAACCAGAACCTCCACAGTATTAAGAGGAACCAGAAGAACCAGAACCTCCACAGATCAAAGAGGAACCAGAACCTCCACAGCTTAAAGAGGAACCAGAAGAACCAGAACCTCAACAGATCAAAGAGGAACCAGATCCTCCACAGATCAAAAAGGAACCAGAACCTCCACGGATCAAAGGGGAGCCAGAAGAACCAGAACCTCCACAGATTGAGGAGCATCAGGAACTCGGTACCAGCCAGGAAGGAGAGCGGCTTCTACTGAAGTTTGAAGGTGATTCCTTTAGGGTTCCTTCAATTGAGGAACAAAGTTCCCTGAGTGAACCAGAAGAAGTACCAGACACTGAGCAGTTCCTCTCATGACTCTGAAGTCCACGATGTGAACAAACATGTTGACTCAGAATCAAGTAGAAATGCAGAGATGAAAAGAAGAAGCATGTTTCAGAGTGATTGTGTGGACAAGTTCCCTGTGTCAGAGAAGCAGGCTGAATGTGAAAAGCTTCTTTGTGAGGAAACATGTGGAAATATGGTCCAGAAAAAACCTTGATTACGTCAGAATTTAACAACTTTCAATGAGAAGAAGAAAAGTGGTGAAATCTTTGTTAAAAGTTCCACCGGACAGGATGGTTTGTTGGTGCAGAAGAGAACTCACACAGGTGAGAAGCCATTTTCTTGTGAAACATGTGGAAAACGTTTCGCTCAACAGAGAGGTTTAATGACTCACAAGAGAACTCACACAGGTGAGAAGCCGTATTCTTGTAGAACATGTGGGAAAAGTTTCATTCGAGTGAGTCATTTGATGCATCACAAGAGACCTCACACAGGTGAGAAGCCATTTTCTTGTGAAACATGTGGGAAATGTTTCTCTTCACAAAGTAATTTTCAACGCCACATAGGAACTCACACAGGTGAGAAGCCATTTTCTTGTGAAACATGTGAAAAACGTTTCGCTCAACAGAGAGATTTAATGACTCACAAGAGAACTCACACAGGTGAGAAGCCATATTCTTGTAGAACATGTGGGAAAAGTTTCATTCAAGGGAGTCATTTGATGTGTCACAAGAGAACTCACACAGGTGAGAAGCCATTTTCTTGTGAAACATGTGAAAAACGTTTCGCTCAACAGAGATATTTAATGACTCACAAGAGAACTCACACAGATGAGAAGCCGTATTCTTGTGAAACATGTGGGAAAAGTTTCATTCGACAGGCCAATTTGATGAGACACAAAAAAACTCACTCAGGTGAGAAAACATTTTCTTGTGAAACATGTGGGAAAAGTTTCAGTGTATCAAATGATTTGAAGATACACAAGAGAATTCACACAGGTGAGAAGCCGTATTCTTGTGAAACATGTGGGAAAAGTTTTAGTGCATCAAATAGTTTGAAGAAACACAAGAGAACTCACACAGGTGAGAAGCCATATTCTTGTGAAACATGTGGGAAAGGTTTCAGAGGATCAAATGATTTGAAGATACACAAGAGAACTCACACAGGTGAGAAGCCGTATTCTTGTGAAACATGTGGGAGAAGTTTCTCTGATCCTAGTAATTTGTGGCGACACATGAAAAACCATAAAGAGATGAAATCATGAAAGACTCTATGTGAGATGTGTGGATGGATTTCACTTATATAGTGTTTTTCCACCGTATAAAAGCCGATTCATCCTCCATAAGAACAAGAAGAAAGTTGGGCACTCCAGAGTCTTGCCGTACTAAATGATGTCATGTTCTTCAGCCAGCTCCCTCTGGCCAGAGACTTTTTGTTCAGCAGTACCAACCGTCAGGACTGTCAGTTCCTGCAGTTAAAACCAGACCAACATCATGTCCTGGACACAAACTTTCTCTTTTCTTACTGAAACACTTCAGAGAAATGTATTTCTGAAAACGCTTGAAGTGAGAAATAAGCTGCAGTTGAAAAGTTAAAAGGTTTTACAGAAGTGTCAGCTGTGAGGGGGTGAGTATGAACTCTCCTGCTGAACAAGCATTTTTTCCAGCAGCTGGCTGACGTCAGCGCTGAACTTTTCTTCTTCTTCTTATGGGAGGATGCAGAGGCCTTTAGCAGTCCCCAAAGTGCTTTACACTGTTAATCACATTCACCCATTCATTCACACACCAATGGAGGCGGCGACCATGCAAGGCACTCTGAACCCCAAACTGCTCCCAGTGGATGGACTGTGTCTTGCTCAAGGACACTTGGACATGTGGACAGGTGGAGATGGGAATGGAGCTCCAACAGATCTGGTTCAGGAAGTCCAGCTTGAGCCCAGAATCACAAGGTCTCCTCCAGTTTGAAGTCAACATTGCTGATTTAAACCCTGTTGAGACGCTTCAGGAAATCATTTAGTTTCTGGTTCGTCACCAAAATGAGAAGATTTCAATCAGTTTGGTTTCCATTTGTGTTGAACGGCACAGAGGCTGACAAAAGGTCCCTGCTTGATAATGAATGTTAAAGAAGCACATTTCATTATTAGTTCTAACAATGCTGCTTTCTGTGGTTTGAAAAATGTGAGGTTAAAAATCTTGTATGAGCAGATGTGAACTTTGAAGAAATGGAAGTAAAATGTTGACATGAATCCAATGGCTTTTGTTCTTCACTGTTTTTATTTAACATTAATGAGTCGTAATTTCATTTTTCACTCTTTTTACACTACGGAGGAAAAACTACTGTTTGTTTACCTGCAACACGTACTGAAGTACATATCATGAAAGTAAAACTCTTCAGTGGAAACATGCAATGATTTCCTCGTCTCAAACTATTTATTCTAACAACAACCAACAACAACAAAAAAATGTATGTGATGTGGAATATTTTGACTTGAGTGACATTTAAACTTCACGTTCCTTAAAGCACACTGTTGAGTGTTGAGACGTTAGATGAGGCTGTTAAGCTTGTTAAGAAACAGCAAGTTGTGCAAAAAGACCATTTTAAATGAGATCAAACCGTTAAGTTCTTTCGATGACTTTAATCTGGAAGTAACTCATATTTTAAGATTTCTATATAGAAAAGTTTCTGAATTGTACAAATCTCTCATTGATTACATTTACACTACTAAGTACCACAGTCACACCATGTTTCAGTAGATGACAAAGGAAATTAAACCTCATGTATGAGACTGTCACTTTGATTTGACATTTTAAAACAGTATTTCAATGTTTCTAGATGGAGTTTTTGAAAGTGATGTTTCAGAAGTGCACAGAAAGTTTAAAAGTCTCGTGATTCTAACAATTGATATGTCTTGTGTAAAAGATGTAATAGACTGTATACTTAAGCAATTACTTATATATGCAATAGATCCTTTTTAACAGGTATTTTTCCTGACAGGATGAAAATAGCCAAGGTGGTTCCAAGCTATAAAACTGTAGACAAATACATCATCTGATATTCTAGAATTTGTTTCCTCAGTTCGAGAAAAAAAACAACTTTAAAACATTATATGTAAACAGACTGGATAATTTTATAGAAAATACAACTTACTGAATGATCATCATTATGGGTTGAGAAGAAAATGATCAACATCTTTGACATTAAATGGGTTTTGTTATGGGTGGATGGATGGACGCAATAGAAATACTGACCTGCAGTTCCCCCTATATCCAGTAGGTGTCAGTATGAAGAAGCAGCTTTGGAGACATGGGGAGCAGGAGGAGGGAAAAGGAGTATTTGAAGTACACGGCCAATATTGTAGATAGTTTTTACTTGGAAAAGCAGCTCCTCTACTTTAATGTGGGGGAGAACAATGTGTCATTATTTATGAAGTGAATCATCATCAATATGCAAATCTGAATGAAAATAAAAATAAAGTTTTTCATGATCTTTGAAAGATTTGGGGAGTTTTTATTCTTTTATCAGTTGATTGTGACCATAATAAAATGCAGGACAAAGTTTGTAGGTAAATAGAAATGACTTGTTGTGAACAAACTCAATATATGCAGGGTAAATAAAATCTACACAAAGTATCACTGCAGAACTGAGAAAGGATTTGTTCACAAACAATATCAACAAGAGAACAACATCAACCTAAAACAACAAATGTACTTTCACTACACAGTTGTTTGTGAAAAATAAAGGCAACAGTGCAAATCTAGGTGAGTTAACAAAATAATTAACTCGATATAATACATGTAACCTAAATATAAGAAGAGTAATGTTACTTTGACAGTGAAATCAAAAGGGTTTTTCTATGAAACCATATTTATGTTTAAGATAAATATCTTTATATAGGTATTTATCTTTCAGTTCCAGTAAAATAATTCATGTAGATTTAATTCAACTGACTGAATATATTACATGTCTCTCTGAATAGTCTAGAGTTAATCAGTCTACTGTAATTACTACTATGAAGACGATGACCAATTACACTGAGAAGAACAACATGAACTAATGCTGGAGATGATTAAATCTAACTTTCCTTCTATAAATCAGCTCCCTGGATATTGCTGCCTTGCTCAAAGGCCTCTGGCAGTGACTGCTGTCTCTGTGCCGGGGTCCAGTAGTGGTTTGGGGATTCCCCCCCTCCTCCCTCCATTTTTTGGGGGGGTAATTTGCCAGCTAGATATATGATAAACAATAAAGTAAAAGAAGTATCTTTTAAAATAATCCACAGATTTCATGTGTTTTCTTAGAACGTTTTTAAAAAGACATATATATAAATTGCTCTTTCTGTAAAGAACTCCCTGAAAATATATTTCATCTGTTTTTGTCTCGCCCCTTTTCTAACAAGTTCTGAGAAGATATTTGCACCTTGATCTCTACTAGTATTGAAGCATCTTACAGTGGATGAGCCTGCTGTATGACACGTCTCTAGCTGATCATGGACCATTGCTATGACTCTTAATGTTGATCATCTTCCTGAGCTGCTTCATGAGGCCAGTGGGGGGGGGGGGGGGGGGGCTTTCGCCTGCTCTCTTTAACTTGTCCATGGATGAGTTATCTCAACAACTGAATAGTTGTAAAAGTGGATGTGTGCTGGGTAACAAGATAATTAATCATCTCATGTCTGCTGGTGATCTGGTCATTCTCTCTCCCAGCAGGTTTCAGCAGCTTTTAAATATCTGTTCTGAGTATGGCTTAAAATCTTATGTTAAATATAATGTTAAATATCTTGTTAAATATAATGCCACATAGAGCACAGTTCTGGTATGTAGAACTAAGGAGGAGAAGGATCTCAACTTCCCTCATTTTTACCTGTCAGAACAGGAAGTCACTGTCAGTAGCAAAACAAAATATCTGGGACATCTCATCTCTGATAAAATGTGTGATGATGATGATCTGGATAGACGATGCTGTACGCTGTATGTTCAAGCCAACATACGAGCAACAATATTTTCTATGTGCTCCATCCATCCATCCATTCATCCATTCATCCATTCATCCATCCATCCATCCATCCATCCATCCATCCATCCATCCATTTTCTCCCACTTATCCGTTTCCAGGTCGAGGGGGTGGCAGTCTGAGCACTGTCACCCAGATTCTATGTGCTCTGATAATGTGAAGATTACTCTCTTTAGAGCTTATTGTACTCCCTTGTATACTGCCCCCTTGTGGATTAAATATAGAAAATCAAGCCTACGACGGCTCAAGGTTGCTTACAATGATGCTCTGAGGATCCTGCTGAAAAAAACCTGGCTGGGAAACAGGAAGTGAGATGTTCTGTCAAGCAGGTGTTTCTACATTTCAGGCTCTCATGAGGAATCTGATGTATAAATTTATACGCAGGCTTGAGGACTCTCAGAACACCATGATAATGCTGCTGAATAATCTCAGTCATAGTCCTGTAAAAAACCACTCATCCTTGTGTATGGTATTATTGTATTGGTATGGATGTCTTTTATAAATAGGGTCATATTTGACTTATCTGTGATTATCCTATTTCTGATATTTTGTTTTATATATTTGTGAATGTTTTTTTATGGACTCCTGTGTCTGCAATAAAGATAAAGATGATGATGATATATAATTTTATTTGATTGTAAAGAAAAAAAAAAGCATCATTCCAAACTAGTTCTATGTACAAATGTTTATCCACAAATAAATGTTGACTATGACCTACAGCAACAACAAAAGTTGAGCAAGATGGCTGAGCGGGAGTTCAGAGTGACGGCTCCTCCACTATCTAACTGGCCAGGTTTAAAACCTGTGGTTTATGAGACTGTTGACGGCAAGCTTCTAGTTGAGGACCAGTTTTTAAACTTTCTCCTGGTCAGAATGAGAACAATGAGCCAGGACCATCTTGTTCTAACAGCTTCCAACACGTTGGACTTAAAATGGATTGAATCCTGAAGAACGAGGCTGTTTGAACTCGGTCCTGACACCAAACAAAGATGTGTGGCTTTTAAAGGAGATCAGAAAAACATCAACAACATTAAAAGTTGCTTCAAGGTTTTGAATGAGTGCAGAGAAAACCTCCCTCGGTTCGTCTCCCACTATTTGGATGAGCTACCACCTGTCACCTTTAACAGCATAGATTAGTCCAACTTGCTGAGTAACATGGAGCGGCTCCAGAGTGAAATGTCTGCGCTCAGACATGGAGTGAAACTACAAGCTGGTGTCAGCGAGGGGCTGCATGAAATCACCTCCACTACTGAGCACAGAGTTGCTGCTTTTAGTCACCATCTGAAACCAGGACATGACGGAGGGCAACACAGGGCTACGCCCAGCGTCATCGCACATGGCAGTGAGGCCTCACTCCCTGGAGCCTCTACCCTGGGTCAAAGACTGGTGAGGAGGATCTCAGCAGAGTTAAAGTAGAGACTTGGTCGTGATGTAACTTGTCAGCGTATTGACACTGCAAGCAACAGGTCCAGCTCATTTAGACCAGGATACAAAATAGAGCAGTCAAACCTCAGTTGATAACCTTAAGCCGCTCCACACACCTTGTAGTCAGTGTTAACATCAGACAGAAGAGAGTATTTCAAGATCAATTCTAACTCTGCAGACCTGAGATCAGATCAAATCAACTGGCATCAATTCAAAATGTCTGATAAACAGAAGAGAGGTTGACATGCAGGAAATATAAATCTGTTGTTTTGTTGATATTTTAGTCTAATTATGACAAACTGAAGGCAGCATGTAAAGAAGATGGATGAAATGTATATATAGAATAATCTCCGAGTTTGAGGCACATCACAGCATCCTGGTCTTTTTGTGAGTTGCCAAACCGTCTGTATATTCATCCTCTTTCATTTTGATAACTTTTTCTGAACGATACACCAAAGATAAAGTCATGATCGTGTTTTCGATTGAGTTTATAGTACTGTGCTAATATTTAGTATGTGAAACAATATATTTAATGAACTAGACCTTTCATGACTGGGCAAAGAACCAGCCAGTGTCATGATCTTGCTCAGTCATGAATTCTTGCATCAATGCTACAATGGGAATCCCGAACCAGCTGAAGATTTATGGGAATAGAGGACAAAACTCATCTTCCATATCATGAGTCCTGGTCAACTGTAGAGTGGAGATTCTAAAACTGAAAGGGGTTCGATCAACTAACCTCATTTCTTGAGTCCCTGATGTTGAACAGTATAGTTCTGTACTTGTTGGTGTATTTGTTGTTGGTGTTTCAAAAAATGTCCAACATCTCCGTCTCAATGCTTGCGACAAGTTTGGCAGCTTCACTCTCTGACATCTTCAAATCCTCACACTCACACACCCTTAAATGAAAAGAGTTAGTGAACAAATAGTGATATCAACACTCAACCTTTGACTGCTGCTCACATTTAACTACCAAGAGTTTCATGTGACTATTGTAAAATAAATAATGGTGAAAGTCAAATATTTTTGCAAATGTGGGTCAGGATACTCTGATAATCATACATATAATGAAATTATAACTTAAATTTGACTGGTGACTGGAATTGAGGGTCATGAATTTCAAATGATGTCCTGTTGCATATTATGACTTGATTGTAAAATTCTATTGTGTGTATGCCAATATCTTTTTGGAAGAAACACCTTAAATTACACTATGTAGATAATCAAAAGGTAACAGGCTGTGGGTTTCATACAAGTGTGTAAAGTTATTCTCACCTTTCAAACAGGATGTGTGTGAGGGAGCGTTGGATGCTCTGCCTGAGCAGGTGATAAGGCTGACAGGGCCTGGAGGAGGGCGGGCTGGGTGCTGGTGATGCAGGCAGATACTGAGTTCCATTCCATGTTAAAGCTGAGGAAGGCTTCTGGGATGATGTTGAGACTGCGGGATGGCCAAACGGAGACTCCATTTTCTTTGCCGTGCAGTCTTAAGAGAGGCGGCTCAAGAGGTGCAAAGTCTCGTGATCGGGGTTAATGGCACTTGTAGTCTATTGACAGAAAAGACACAAGACAGAGTTCTGTCGTAGATTATGGTTTGTCAACACGTCCAAAATACATTTGACGTAGGTCAAACATTGAGTAAAGAGCCTGTCCTTTGATCTCCTTTGATCTCCTTTGTTCTCCTTTGATATCCTTTGATAGAATTTTCACTAATTTGCTCTCCTTTGCTCTCCTTTGATCTCTGAGTGCTAAAATAACTCAAAAATACCTTTGTTAATGCCACATGCGTTTGCAAAACCGAGCAAGTGAGAGGAGGATATTTTGTCTATTGAAGCACAAGAAAAGTTCTCCCTGCTTGGACTCAACATATTAATTGACTTCACTGTGAGAACAGAAGTCAGCAGCACCGATATCATGACTCGAAGAGGTAAGTAACATTGTGTCCAGGACTCTGCGATCTCATTATGTCACCTAATGTGCTCCATACTTGACAGTCACAATAGAAAATGGCTGTTTGGTGATCAGATGCTCAGTTTGATAATGAGAAGAAACAAAAGGCTGAGGCCAATAAGAGAAAATCTGTTTTAGTGTTTAATCTTGGGCTTTATTGGAACCATCACCATTTCCATTATTCTGGGGGAAATTATATTTTTAACAACCCTTCTCATTTTTTCCTCCATTTGTAGATTACCTTAGTACTAAGATTTGATTTTAAATCTCATGAGTGCTCAATGTTTATGTTAGTACAGCCCAATGTTGTAATTCAGGATTGTGACTACAGGCTTAGGAATTCAGAACCAAACTTTCACCTCAGGGAACGTGGAGAAAAATAAATCGCTGCCAAATAACAGCTGAAACCTTCTAAACAGGAAAGGTAATTGTCAAAGAAAAGGATGATTCAGTTGAAATTTTTAATTATTTAGAGCCAAAAATGCAAACTGACTTTGAGTACATTCGTCCAAATAATTGGTCAAACCAAGAAAATGTATATGAAAGTGTCAGGCTTCATTATCCCTCAGCTTATCCTTTGCAAATCAAAGCAGCTAACTTGAATTCATTAGAAATCTCTATGTTTTGTTCTTGAGGATGAATGTTTGTCATTTCTTTTAGCATATTCAAGCCCCAGGTCTGACAGGGCCCACAGAGACCGTCCTGGACAGCGTTCCAGGCTCACTGATGGTGATGGAGACGCCATCATGAGTAACAGCTCTCAAAACTTCCAGCGGAAACAGTAAGTGTTGGAAGATTCCCTTGTGATTTCAATTAAATACTCTACTTCCTGGTATGAGGTGAAAAGCCTTCTTTAAAATATGTATGAAAGTATTCAATGAGGATCTGGTTGAACCTCTTGGCAGCTGGTGGTGCAAGAGGTGCAGCTGTTGGTTTGAACAGAAGAAAGTAGAACATCACTGACTAGTTATTCTTCTTGTAAAATAAAGCCCCTCATCTCTAATGAAAGTGTGATTTGAACTGGGTTTGGTTTCTCATTTGTCACAATACAGTTATTGTTCTTTAGGTTTCTTATAGAAATGGTGCATTTGAATTACTGCAATTATATTACATTTTGAAGGAATTAAGACTTTATTCACTTTATTCATCACAAACAATCTCCATTGAATTTGTCACTTGATACTTTGTACAAAGAGTTTGTATTATTTTGGTGTGTCGTTCATACTCTTGAGCTAAATGTTGTGTAATGACATGACGTGGGAAATGTGTGTTATTGGAACAGTTCCCAGTTTCAAGAAAAGGACAAGAAAACTGGAGATATAATTACATTGACTTTTCTTCAAGACATCAGAATCAACGTTCAGGAATAGGTTGCTATGACTTTTCTTAACGATTCCGCAAACACTTTCTGGATAAAACGCAAAAAACATCAAAATAAAAGTCTGATACAAAGTGGATGGAAGAGGCACCTCATGGAGGAGATCAGAGGATGTTGCCAGCAAGAAGCAGGAACACATTTCTTCTGGAACTTTATTGGATTTATTTTTTTTAAATTGATGTTTTGTTAATTTCTACAGATTTTCTGAAGGTGTGTGGATCCTTAAATAGCAAGTTTAAAGAAAGATTGACCAGTTGAGAAAGAATTTTTATCAGAATAAATAGTGAATGGTGACATGAGTTAGAGTGTGACTTCCTGTTTTGGAGTGAAATGATCACTGTGAAGGTCTCGTTCCGTCTCCTGTCTGTGCTCAGGGTGTGAATGGGGTTGGTCGGCTCGTGGGGCCTTCCAGTGGCTCAAGAATGTCGGAGGATTGTCTTGTGAGGTCATCTTCTGTTCTCTGACCTTCAGAGCAATTCTACACCCTGTGGGCAAAATATCATTGCATTAAATTCTCATCAGTCAGTGAGAGATGCTGATCAGGCCAATGGAACCTGCAGCGGGCAACAATAGACATCACAGCATCAAACTTCTACATTAAATCATTTTAAGTTTGGATCAAACCATAAGGACTGGATTGCCGCGGTTCTCCTTGAGGAAACCATGCTGGCTTTGTCTTTGGCTGGGGTGGATCGTTAGGTAGGGCTCACAGCGGGGGATCGCTCAGAATCACGCGAGATTTCCTCATTGGATGATGATTTATTGAGTTCACAACTGTATGATTTAATATGTATATTTACATGTGCGTTAGTGTGGTTGTGAAACAGAGAAACAGAATTAAAACATAACTAGCAGAACACAAATGGTCTATAATGCAAGAAACATCCATTTGTCTTCACTATATGCTAGTATAGCAATAGAGCTGAAATAATAACAATAAAGTATAAACATGGCCGAAACTGGCATTAAATAATGAAACAAGGCTGCTCTGTGGGCCGAAACAGCTTCAACCATGAAATGGGGAAAAAGAAACCATCCGCAATACAATGGCTCCCTCTGCTGGTCGCATGAATAACTACAACAGGCCGCACCGGGAGGTGTCACGTGACAACGGGTGGACATGGGGAGGCGGTGCCTTATTGCCAATTAGCTGGATTTACAGCGAATATAAGAGAGATAAATGACAAACTATAGCATCTCCAGAAAGGAAAGTCACGGCACGAGGCCGAGCCAGGCAGGCAAAGCCTGAGCTCACATTTAGCAACGCTAAGCAGACAAAACACTTCCAATCTCACACCGACAGTAAAGGAACAACAAAATAGCCCTTCTTACTTGTAAAGACACACAAAACAGGACAGATGTAAGCAGGCAGCTAGTCCGTGCTGAGAACAGGAACTACTGGCTAAAGTCTGGGACCGAATGTTAGCAGCCCGCGAGCAGCCTGAGTCAGCTTGTGATTGGCTAAAAGTCCAGGTGAAGCGAGGCGTCTTCCAAAGGGGAGAGAGAGAGTCAACAGAGAGTGTCTGATGCTGAGCGGCCACAAGGGGGCGTTTTTCACAATAAAATAGCAGTCTTTGTCCTGGTGGTCCACCGTCCTGCGTGTCTCACATGTCCCTCATTTTACCAGGAAGTGTCAACAAGTTAGAGATTTCTTTCACACTGGAAACCGGCCAAATAAGACATCGTGGCTAAACCCTAAAGACACAACAAAACATGTTTACGAGTACCAAAATAATCAAATCTTGTTATTTAGATGTCTTATGAATCCCAACAAAACACGTCCTCAGGTGTAATTCTAATGATGCTCTTGAATGTTGTAATAGATATTCGTGTTTCCAGCTCAAGAAACAATCAAACACATTGAACAGAACTCAGTACCAACTTTGTTAGTGAGACACATAGGCGTAGGAACCGGGGGGGACGTCCCCCCCAATATTGGAGACTTGCGCATTTGTCCCGCCCAATAATCCTCCCGCGGAGGAGAAAAATATTTGGTGTGCTTTTATTTTGACGGTGCAGCACACCTATCTGCCACTGCCCCGCCCCCTCCCTCACCCGCTCCCTCAGATATTTAATAACGGGACTTCTTATGAAGGAGGTCAAACGGTCTGCAGGGAACCTTCCCACGAATATGGCTTGTTTATAACATCATGTTGTTGTTTACATTCATATTTAGAAAGTAGATCTTCTGAATGAAATCCTCTTAATCCTGAGATGCTCATTGCTCCTTTATTTACCTGCAAACTTTGTCAGTGTTCCCAAGTATCGTCAAAGCTTGTCAAAGTGTTCTGTCCTCTTATTCCAGTACAACGTCCCCACCAAAGAAAAGGAGGAAACTGCAGCAAGACTTGCTTTGTTTTTTTAAAGAGTAATGTCAGTATGAGTAACGTTACTCTACACAAGGAGAACATCGAATCACTCCAACATTTATCAACGAGTTTGACTTTATATGAGACATTATGTGTAAAATGTCTCATCAGGAGAATGATAGAACATGGAGCTCTTCTAATAGAGTGAGAACCTTTACTGTCAGGGCCAAGTTCTACTCTAAACACAGTTCATGTGTCCGGGACAATATACATCTGCAACCCTGTTCTTAAAAGTCTTTATTCTGTAGGACAAAAACCTCAACATATATTTTTTAAGCTTTTGTAAGTCAAATACTGATAGTGTATATGACCATAAGTAATACTGTCTGTTGTAAACACATGAATTCCATGCAGGGACATCAAGGGCTCAAGGCAGAGAATGAAACTGAGGGACAGACACGAGCAGAGCAACAGGTAAGAGACAGGGACATCTAACAGGAGATATTTGACAAGAGTTCACAACAATTGTAATTGCTTGCTTGTAGTAAGTGCCGTCTCCTGGCGCTGTGGGACTTTGTGACTTTTCCTTTTATGGTGTTCAGAGTAGGGACAGACAGCGGGCAGACTCTGAAGTCAAAGGACAGAGGACAGCGCCATATCAGCCACGCCCAGAATTCATTGAGACTCAAGTTCTGTCAAACAGAAACTTTAAGTTTCCAAGAAAAGTGGTACAAGGACTTTCCATGGCTTCATCATGATGCAGTACTGAAGGTTTTTGGTGTTTTTGTTACAAGACAATTTAGCAGGACAGACGCACCGTCTTCACTGGGACATCAGAGCCCACCTTTATCACTTCTGGATTTACAAACTGGAAAAGGGCTTTAGACAAATGTAAAGCACATGAGAACAGTCCTACACACCGTCATGCTGTGTCTGTGACGGCACAAGAACGTCCTCCTGTAAATGTTCAGTTGATCAACAAGACGTCAAGTTGCAAGAAAAGTGTGACTGCAGAGGACAGGAGGACAAACAATTTGGCTCTTTAGCTTCAGCCAGTGACTGAAATTCAAAAGAATCAATTCCTTTTTCAGTCAACTTCAGGAAATGTATTTTTTTTACTGATATATCAAATGGACGTTTCTAGTACCAGTACTGCACCTGATAAAGTAAGAGTACTGTGCTGTGATGACATCATCACTGTGCTTTGACCAAAGAGGGAGAAGAGTTTTCTCTGGGTGGCTTGCCCACATCTTAAGATCATAAAACATTTACATACAGATATACATGTATGAATATTGGTGAGCAGTATTTGTACAAGAAACTTTTGAAAAAGAAGAAAGTAAAAGAAGAGCATTTGGTGAATGTTTTCCAGTGTCGTTCATTCATGACATATTTCTGCTCAAACTATTTATGGGTCTGTCAGGTTTCCAACATGTGTCCCCCCCCAATGTTAAAGTCATTCCTCCACACTGATTAGAACACGTAGTAGTGGACTGTGTGTGTGTGTGTGTGTGTGTGTGTGTGTGTGTGTGTGTGTGTGTGTGTGTGTGTGTGTGTGTGTGTGTGTGTGTGTGTGTGTGTGTGTAGGGAGTCTGGAGTGATGTGGGTGAGTAGATGTAATAACCTTGGACGTCCACCAGAGGGACGCAGAAGTCTGGTTAGTGAAGGAGGGAGCGAGGGAGAGGGGGAGAGGGGGAGGGGGAGAGAAGAGAAGGACAGAGTTCTGGTGAGGTTCGGTTCTGAACCTCGGTTCCTCCACACAGAGATTGAAGGAGCTTCTGGAAGCTCATCTGGTTCTCTGGTTCCTGCGGTGGGGAACCCAAGTTCCTACTGTGATGGTGGAAGGAATGCAGCTTCCAGGGAGGGGTTGCCGGGGACCCCCTGGTGGGGGTCACGTGACCAATGGGGAATTTTTCCACTGGTGACCACATGTTTCTTTATTCTCAAAAAAACCATTGTCACCCCCCCACAATGTCTGCTTCCTGCCTTGTTGTTTTAACTTTCCAGGTCATCAGTGATGTCCTCATATAACAGCTGCTTGTCCTCTTGTGGTTGATGCTGATTATTGTAAGAGCAGTGAGGCCATCCCGTCCCTGGATGACCTCTGAACTCAGGTTGGTCTTGATGAGCTTCAGCTTTGAGAAGTTCCTCTCTGCTGAGGCCACAGGCAGAGTGCAGCTCCTTCTCAGGGCGATCCACACATTGGCTTATCTGAGTTCCGTTTCATTTCCAACTGTGGAAAAAAATCTAACAACATTTAAAACATCAACATTTACAAAGCGTCAGCATAGTGAAGGCAGAAGTAAAGCGGGGCAGGAAATTCCTGGCAGTGTGAAAAAAATAAGTGTTTTTCCCAATAAGCAGTGAAAATATTACTTTAATATACCTATTATTATTGGCTACAGCAAAGTCACCTTGATTCAGACATATTTCTCTTCTTTAAAAAAGAGAGAAAGATTCACACCAGCATTTAAAAAAACATTTTCCCCCGTTACAGAAATGTGGAGATGTGTTGACATATTTTACTGGAATCAACTAGTGTCCAGTCCAGCATGAGAGGCCCCAGTTTGGTTTTGTCTGGGAGCTGATTGGACGATGCACAATGAATTGAAAGGAGTGATTCCAGCCGATCACTCTGACCTCCATGTAGAAGTCCAGGCCCAGTGTGGCTGAGCTGAGCTTTGCTTGATCCTCCTTCAAACACTAAATACCATAGAATATAAACCACAGAGAAGTAATCTGAGTACCTTAGTGAAACTTTTAAAGTTTTCAACTGAGCTAACATTTTTAATATTTGCACAAGCAGATTTGTGGTCCATCTGAGGTTGTCACATTCAAACTCATGTATCTTGTAAGTGATGAGAGATTTAGTATTTTGACTTCAGATTCAGAATCCTGATGAATTTAGCATTATGTATGTATGTCTTCAGATTCATTAAGCAAAGTAGATGTTTCACCTAAAAGGGCAGTGTAATGTAACTCAGGTCTTGAAGCCTGTCCTCCAAGTGTTTATTGTGGATGAAAGTGGGAATTTCCACAATAAAATATAGAGATTAACAATAGTGCAGAGTTTCTTGTCATTGAATTCAAAACAGGTAATAAAGTTTTTCTCTTCAACATTAACTTCATGTGTTGTTTTGTACAGAATATAGTTCTCCGGTTCTTTTCAAAATGTAATACTGTATGAGTAACCATAAACTGTTCCTGACATAGACATATACATCCAGTAGGTGTCAGTATGAAGCAGCTTTGGAGACATGAGGAGTAGGAGGAGGGAAAAGGAGTATTTGAAGTACACGGCCAGTATTGTAGATACTGATACTTTTTACTAA
The DNA here is from genome assembly GCF_963383615.2 of Lipophrys pholis. Classification (NCBI taxonomy): domain Eukaryota; kingdom Metazoa; phylum Chordata; class Actinopteri; order Blenniiformes; family Blenniidae; genus Lipophrys; species Lipophrys pholis. The sequence continues at coordinate 5,601,264 of NC_137646.1, read as the reverse complement.
GGTAAGCAGCTCATCTACTTTAATGTGGGGGAGAACAATGTCTCATTATTTATGAAGCGAATCATCATCAATATGCAAATTTGAATGAAAATAAAAATAAAGCTTTTCTCATGATATTTGAAAGATTTGGGGACTTTTTATTCTTTTATCAGTTGATTGTGACCAAAATAAAATGCAGGACAAAGATTGTAGGCAAATATAAATGACTTGTTATGAACAAACTCAATATATGCAGGGTAAATGAAATCTGCACAAAGTATCACTGCAGAACTGAGAAAGCTGATTTCTCCCACAGCAAAGCAAGGCAGTAACGCCCCAGATGAAGGTGATCACAACATTGTGCTACGTCACTACAAGTAGGCTGCAGCAGTGCAGCGGTGATGACGGGGGTTTGTCCCAGTCCTCCGTCGGCAGAGTGTCAGTCTGACCGTTACGGTTCTTTCACAGCCCCACATTGGTGGTAAATCACAGGAAGTGGTGACGCTGCGTCGCCTCCACCATTAATATCAAATACATTAAGTGGTAAAAATAAGAGAACAATAATCAAATCAATGTAATAATCGACATGTGAACCAGGAAAGTTCTATCATTCTTAAGCTGTGTACAAATTCAATTAATTTCTCTGAGTTTCATAAAATAGACATAAATAATTTTCATGATTACACATTTTTAATAGAGTCCAAGATATTTGATGGGTTAATTTTACTCTCCATTCATTAGGAGGAGCACAGAGGCTTTTTTCTTTCTTCCTTTCTCTAACAACCAATCAGCTTTCAGCAGACTGCGTCATACATGGCAACGGGGTCGACCTGGCCTCCTCACTAAGATAAAAGTTGCTGTCAACTCCTCGCTCAGAGTTGCTCTTAGAAACTTCCTGAATCACTTTGAAGCTCAGATTCCTTGCTAAGAACTTTGAGGCTAAGACAGGAGCTCCCTAAGAGGACTCTGAGACGCTTCCTGAATACGAGCACAGGAGTGGAGGATGGAGGCAATCGTGTATCACCCGCGGCCCGCCGACAGTCTCCGGACACGCAATGTGGAACGTATGGCGGTTCTGAATATGAATATGTCTGATGAATTAATCTGGTATAATCTCACCAAGTCAGCATTAACAAGTCAGGAATGTTCTGGCTTTGGCTGCAGCAGCAGTGTTGCTTTTAGCTGCTGGATGTGTTTTAATTCTTCATAATCTCAGAGATTAACTGCTCCTTCAGTAATCTGTAAACTGCTCTGCAGAGTTTCTCTGTCTGTGATTGGTCAGATGCTGCAGACTCCGCCCCTTTCATGTGAACAAGCACACCTAGGTCTGGGTTGAACCAGAGAGTTGATAACCTGCTTGGTAGTAACGGTGATCAGGATCAGTCAACCCAGGAAACAGAGAGATCCTGGATATGTTGATCAGGGTTCCTAGTACAGGCCACAGGCCTCAGTGTGATTGAAACAATATTTAGATTTACTTGCCGCTCAGTAAAGCAGCAGCGGCCTTGTGCATGCGCGGTTCCTTCTCAGTGTGGACGCAGTGTGGTGAGGGTCTCCTCTGGTCTGACTGCAGGAGGGAGGGAGGGACTGTCAGACTGACCGCAGGTCTGTCAATGCTTCAGGATGGGGGAGGGGCTCACAGCAGGACCTGCTGCTCGTTGACCACAGTGACTGCAGAACCAGACCTGCTTTCACCTCAGAGTCACCAAACACACTAGAAAGTCGCTAGTCGCTTTTCACAAATGAAGTTGCCAACAGGACCTGAAAAGTCACCAGATTTAGTGACAAAGTCACCAAGTTAGCAACAGTGACAGGCTCACACCCCTGCTGACACAGACAGGATCTTTGTTCTACACTTCTTTTGAAACTTGCTTTCTTTGCTTAACTTTGAGTTCAGCCCTTCAAGAAAGAACTATTTAGTTTTCATTCAACAGGAGAGGAGGGTGCACCATTCCCAGATGAACTGCAATACCAGGTTGATGCGTGGAGTGGACAGAGCAAGCTCCTATTCCATCTCCCTGTTCCAAAAATCAATTTAATATACAGTCCCCAGATAGGGGACATATCAGATATTAAACTGATAAGAACAGAAACTACACTTGATCTTAGCCAAAAGGCCGAGAAGCGATACCACAATGGGTCTGAGCTAAAGGGTGCACTGGATGCACAGTCACCACAAGTCCCAGTCGGACATTGAGCCGCGCCTATTTAAGGTATTTTACAAAACACAAAGTGTGCAAGAGTCATTTTGGCAACTTTTTTAGTTGGCTTGAATATTTGTTGGTGATGCTTAATTTGGACACTTTTTGCAGTAATCCCAGGCTATTTACGTAGGGGGTGTAGCGGCTTCTTTCTCAGCTGATTCCTGTACTAGCCGCCAGAGATTAGTTTTGGGTCCTGTAGATTGAATGAGGCGCTTTTAGCCTTTACAGAGACGCTGGATCCAGGATGCGTGTTGATATGGATTTATTGTCGCGCACAAACTGCTTCCACAGCGGACGAAAGGACATGGACCAAGAGCGAGAATATTGTCAGAATGACTACTGGATACTATAACGCCACATGGGAATCTTCTTTCTTCTCGTCACTACTTTGACCTATAAAGTCCATGATGTGTTGCTGATGTGTGTTTTTTGGGGGAGGATTTACGTAGCACCATCCTCACTCACTGAGTTTTCACATCAGTTCCACACAATCAATCAGCAAAATGTATATTTACAGAAACAGACGACTACAGATCACAAACTGATCTTCTGTACTACACGGTGCTGATTTAGCACCTGTTGACTTTCAGGCCTGAGCAGTTTGAGATTAAATCAGATGTAAAGTCATTTATTGTGAGCAAAATAGCAGAATTTATAAAACTGGAAGTGATGGTTGAGCTGGTTGATGGCAAAAATACAATTCCAAGTAACAGTGAGACTTCAGACTTGAGAGGTTTACTTTTGTTCATCCATCATTGGATTGTTATTTGTTTGATAAATATTGAAGATAAAATAGGTGTTAAAGTTTTGCTTAAACAGTCACAGGTCTACAAATTAGTTGCTACGCTTGATGGTAGTCATGGCAGCAGGCCCAAGGGGGAGGGGCTTAACTCCTTTGATCCCGTGTGACCACACCGAGCCTTGAAGTTGGTAAAGGCGCTTTGTGATGTCACACTGAGCTTTGAAGAATCACCCAACAGAGTTTACAGAACCAGTTGGCTCTTGTCTCATCAGTTAACCTCAGGAGACACCAGTCCAGGAACTTTTACAACCAGAATTCAACTATTTTTGAAGTGCCACTTCTAAACTTTGTCCACGAGTGTTTTAACGGGAGAAGTGAGTATATTGATTGTTTTGTTGCTAAAAGGTGAAGCCACAATATCCATTGATGAAGTTAATATTGAGAACGTATATCAGTTTAGGTTTTTGGGAATCATATTCTGTCTGTGTGGATTTTAAACTTTAGGCACTAGGAGGCGCAGTTGGACGCAGACGCGCGATTTTGCTCCATCTAACTGATAAAAGTCATTTCAAATCGCGGGAACAAAAAACAAAACAACTCAGACCTCGGCCAGCCAGCTGGCGACTGGGAAGTTCAGTCCTTGAACTGCACCTTTAGACTTCGAGAGCGTGCACGGAACGCAGCGCTAAGCCTGTCATGATAATAAATTTTGCTGGACGATAAATTTTCCCAGAATCTATTGCGATAAACGATAATATTGCTGTTTTCATACCATTTTTCCACTAATATATTAAAAATGGTATAATAATGCAAGTATACCCTTTTAAAGATAAATAAACTTTTATTTCTTAAGAATATTTAAAATTGGAATTGTATTATGAAAAAAGAGATTGTAAATATCCAAAGTAAATGATCAAAACAACCTCATCTCTCCCTCTCCTCCTCACGGGGCTCTCATGCTGCTCTCAGGTGTGCCAGGTGCCCCGCCTCCCCACACAAGAGTGATTGACAGGCAGTGTTGGGAAGGTTCAGTTTCTACATGAACTAGTTCAAAGTTCAGTTAACAAATTTTAATATGAACTAGTTCAGTTCATAGTTCTAAATTCAGAGTTACAAAAATTAACGAGTTCATAATTCTTTTTTTTCAATATGTTGCTGCGAGCTTTGGAGTAACGTGATGCACCTGAACGCATCACCCAGTATCAGCAGCATGAAGCTTGTTAACCCTTAAAAAACCGAGTCGTCCTCCTTCAAAGCATGTAAAGAAAAAAAAAGTACTGGCTTGTCGTCTGGAAAGTACGGTAACCATACGAAGATGAAGTATTAATGGTGGAGACAGAGTCTGAAGTAGAGCTGCAGTCTTCTACTTGGTTTTGTCATGATGCTTCACATATTGATGACGTATGCGGTGGTGCGACTCTGGTGGCTGCTGTTGCCAGATTGGCTGTTTTCCCCCTACATGTTAAGGCCCGTTTACAGTGAGACTTACCCGGGTTTTTCCACTGGAAGGCTCAGAAATCTGGCAACTCTTTAAAACAACATTAAGCTGTGAGAGCGCCGTTCACTAACACCAGAATGAGCGCCGCTCACAGTGACGTCTTTGGTAAATGAAACATTATCCAGCCTGGCAAACTTATCAAGCTCATTTTTAATTATTGTGCAATTAATTGATTTATTGATTATCACGACAGGCCTATCCACAACATGGAGGAGCTGGAGAGATTAGGCTGAGTACTGGAATAAGGTTAAACTACATGAAGTAACCACATGAAACACAACTCCAGAAACAAGGCACCATCAGCTACTATGACTGGAAACACTGAACCTCCAGAATTAAAAACATTCAATTACACTGAATACAAACATCAGGACATGGAGGATGATGTCGACCCGGACAATAACTTCCACTACAACATCACTGACAACTGCTGCTATTACTCTCAAGATGAATTCAACAGGACAATTCAAAGGGACAATAAACTTTCAATTCTACCTTCAATAGTTGGAGCTTCTATTCAAACTTCAGCCAAATCAAACAGTATGTAGGTCAGTTCAAACAACCATTCAGTATTGTCACCATCTCTGAAACATGGATCAGCACTGAGAAGGGAGCTGATTTGACCTGATGGATATGAGTTCAACTCCTTAAACAGAGAGGGGAAGGCGGGTGGAGGGGGAGCTATATATGTGGGTGGAGACCTGAAATATAAAGTGGTGGAGAAAATGACAAGAGCAATGAACGATGTGTTTGAATGCAACACAGTTGAACTCTGTATAAAAAAAAAAGAATGTAATTGTAAGCTGCATTTATAGAACACCAGGGGCCAGTTGTTCAAAAAAATGTAATCTGGATCAAAATGATCCGGATTTGAAAATCTCAATTGTTGCTTTCCAGGATCAGGTAATCCGTCTTACGTTTATGCCAGTTTTTCGAACCCACATTGGATTGGACTACCCTGATCTAGATACACAGTATTCAAGATGACCAAATCCAGATTACCAGTGCTCTAAATGGGACCACATATCACAATGTGGGCTACCAGCAATGTAAAGAACAACAGGTAGAAGAGCCAACATGGGGACACTTTAAGTGTTTTTTATTTTGAGACAAAACACAAAAATAACATAAACATAAACATCCACTTCTATTTATGATTTCTTTTATGACCACGCATCTGAGCCACAACAAATAACAAGTGTACATAAAGAAATACTTTGTGGATATTTTGAAAAAGTCTTAAATAAAATAAAAAAAAAAGAAAAAGGCTAAATGTCCAATAGTTAACAGAATAAAGAATGTTCATGGTTCTTCATCCGAGTAGGACAGACCAGACGAGTAGGACCTAAAAGCAACCTTGAAAATCAAGCCTTGCTTTTAGGAGGCAGATGTGAAGTTTTGCCCTGGTTTGCTGCAGTTTGGCCAGCTTGATTTATTCCTCTGCCAGGAGTATTTGTGCTTCTCACCTCCAATAATGTCCAGAACCACATCTGTGTATTCACCTTTCTTAAAGGCTTTGTTGCCCGTTTGGGTGTTTTTTGTTTCAGCAAGGTCCTTTGTGGCTCTGGCCCTCAGATTCTTCCATCTAAAGTTCACCTGCTCCAAGATCCTCTTCTGGCCAGACCCCATTGCATTCACATTCTGGGGGATTTCAACCCAAATGTCTTTCTTCCTTTTGTTCTTCAACATTCCAGCCACAACAGAACTTCCTACTATTGAGGCATAATGGCACTTTACACCCTCCAGCAGTGCATGGGTTTCTGCTACAGTGAAATTAGGTCCTTTTGAGTCCATGGTTCCACCTGATCTGCAGTGAGCATAGTACCATGTTTTTCGGACCATAGGGCGCACCGGATCATTAGGCGCACTATAAATAGCTGTGTCAATTTTTCATAAATAAGGCGCACCGGATTGTAAGGCGCATCAATTAAGCGAGACAAAACGGTCAGACAAGTCAAACATTACTCAATTTATTTATTATAAAGTCAATAATTAAAACATTTGTTTTAAATAAAAAAAATTGGATAATAATTCATGAAATACTTAATAAACTCAACAATTTCAATAACTCAACTAATTTTTTAGTTTTTATTCATGAAATACGAAATAAACTGAATAATTTCAAAAACTCAAAAAATTCAGCTATAACTCGTGAAATACTAAACAATACACATACTTGTCAGTTCATTCCTCTTCCGCAAATCCTTCAAAATCTTCGCCATCAGTGTCTGAGTTAAACAGTTGTGCGATGGTGGCGTCAAGCACACCCGCATCCCTCTCGTCCTCATCCGACTCACTCTCGCTGTTACTTGGCTGCTCCGTGATGATTCCTGCCTTCGTGAACGCTCGAACTACACTTGTCACGGAAACCTTGGCCCAGTCATCCACGATCCACTGGCAGATAAGCGAGTAGCTTGCCCGGCGTTGCCTCCCTGTCTTGGTGAATGTGTGTTCGCCGTCTGTCATCCGGCGCTCCCACGTTGCTCGCAGTTTAACTTTGAACGACCTGTTGACGCCAATATCCAGCGGTTGGAGTTCTTTCGTTAATCCACCGGGAATGACGGCGAGCTCCGAGTTTGTTTTCTTTACCTGGTCTTTGACGGCGTCAGTGAGATGGGCGCGCATGGAGTCGTAGATCAAAAGGGACGGAAATGTGTGGAAAAAGCCATTCGGTCGCTGCACGTAAATTTCGCTCAGCCACGCACTCATCATCTCCTCGTCCATCCAGCCCTTTGCATTTGCCTTGACAATGACGCCAGCTGGAAACTTTTCTTTTGGAACAGTTTTTCTCTTGAAAATGACCATCGGTGGTAGTTTCTGGCCATTTGCCTGGCAACTGAGGACAACCGTGAAAGATGACTTTTCGTTCCCTGTGGTGAGGATAGACACCGTGCTCGTCCCCGTTTTCTCGACCGTACGGTTCATGGGAATATCAAAGGTGAGTGGCACTTCATCCATGTTGGTTATGTTGCTCTACGCGGATCTTCTTTTCAGCGATCTTTCCCGCACAGTAGGTGCGGAAAAGGGCTAGCTTTTCAACGTAATCTTTTGGCAGTTGTTGTGAGACGGTAGTTCTTGTGCGTATGGAGAGATTACGTCTTTTCATAAAACGAAAGCACCAAGAAGGGCCACCTCGAAAGTCGTTGATTTGCATATCACTCGCTACTGCTGTTGCCTTGAGTCGTATAGTGACAGTAGAGACGCTTCTACCCGCTGCTCTCTGTTGAATGACCCACTGTTCAATGTTGTCTCCAAACTTTGGCCATCTTGCTTTGTTGCCGCGGAAACCTTTTTTAGTCTTTTTTACTTGGCGCAGGTCGTCTGCTTGCTTCCTCCATTTACGTACCATTGATTCGTTAATATTAAATTCTCTCGCAGCTGCTCTATTTCCATGTTGATCTGCGTGACTGATGGCCTTAAGCTTGAATTCTGCTTCGTAAGCGTGTCTCTACACAGGAGCCATTTTAGGGTCATTAAATAAACACAACAGTATTACAGTACATAATGTGTATTACTCCGCGAGGCGGCAAAATCCGATGGGCAAAATACTCAGCGGCGCAGCTAGGTCCGTAAACACAGCTGGAAGTGATACACAAGGCGCACCGGAATGTAAGACGCACTGTTGATTTTTGAAAAAAATATGGACATTTAAATGCGCCTTATGGCCCGAAAAATACGGTAAGTTTATTCTTTATACACCCGCTGCGTACATGATTGTCTAAGTTGTCTAACTCTCTCTGAGCCTATTTCAGCAACACACTGCAGCTGTAACCACAGTGAAGCTCAGGGTCAGAGGTCAGAGGTCAGCTACTAAACTGATCTGCCTCCTTCATTCATCCAGTGACAATGTGTGCTGCATGAAGCAAAACAAAGGACCAGAATGGAGAATAACTGTAGTTTCTTCAGCAGGAAAGGAGGAAATGTCCATGACAAACCTTCAACAAACACCTATGACACCTTTAAAAGAATAAAACCATCATAAAACATGTCATTGTTCTGTATTATATATACAATCACAGGGTACTTTAACAGAGAAAACCCAACAAATCCACATGAGCATGCCTGAGCGACTGTGGAAAGGAAGAACTCCCTCTAACAGGAAGAGACCTGCAGAAACCAGACTCAGAGGTGGAGGCTTCCTGCTGGGAGGGTGGGGTGAGAGGACAGAAGAGAGGACAGACAGATAGATAAGAGAGAGATCCACCCGGAAGACTGATCAGGACAGGAGGCTTCAATCCACCTTCAGCTCCACTGTCAGACATCCAGCAGGGAGGTTGAGAGACAGACTACAGGAGAGAAAGGCAAATGTTAGTGACATGTAATAGTGACATGTAATAGTGGTGAATAAAAAAGGAAAGAAGCTCAGTTTAGGTCCTCCAGCAGTCTGAACCTCTGGCAGCTTCACTAGAAAATGGTCTCAGGTGTCCTGAAGCAGCTCTCACTGTAAACTTTAATAGAAAAGTCTTCATCCTAACCTCCAAATTAGAGGCTGTGTCAGACTCTTTAACTGAAACTGGGATCTGGTTCCACATCAGAGGAACCTGAAAGCTGAAAGCTCTGCCTCCATTCTACTTTTAGAAAACCTAGGAACCTCCAGTAAGCCAGCACTCTGAGAACCAAGTGTTCTGGGGAGATCTGGGACCAGCAGTTCTTTAAGATCTTTTGAATTAGTTGAAGACTTTTTAAGCAGTGACTTGGACCCCCTGATAATAGGGAGTTACAATAGTTACTCTGGAAGTAAATGCATGGATTAGCTTTTCAGTGTCACTCTATCAATATATTCTTGATTTTAGAGAAATTATGCAAATGTAAATGTAAAGATTCCAATAGATAAGATGGTGATGAGTGACAGCAGTGCAGGTTCACTCTACTATCAGATGAACACAGGAAGATATAGGATTACTACTACATCACCGGATGCGTTCAGACTCTCTTGTTCATCATGTACGGTTGGTTCCCCTGTGAGAGCATGTTAGAACTTTCTCCCTCTGGCTATGATGACCTCTGCCTCAAGCCTTGTATGACCTTCGGCCATCAGGATGTTGATGATGATCTGAAAAACATTGACAAGGTGTATGTAGATAGCTTTCCAAAAACTCAAAATATTGAGCACTCTACTTCTATGATGTCCTCCATTCCATTGATCATCTTACTTCTGGGAGCAAAACATCAAAACGTATCGGATGAGTCTCTGGTCCTCCTTCTGGATTCCTGTGACTTCCTCCATCTCCTTCAGCATCTCCAAGATCTGCTGCAATACAGAGGAATAAAAGTAAACAAATCAAACTTATGTTATGTAAAAACTCTCAAAGTTGATTGATGAGGTGTTTTCTTGCCTGCTGCTCACTGAAAGGAAACATCCTCAGTTTGAGCTGCTGCTTCAGGGAAAGTGATGCTGACGACATCTTCCAGAGGTTTATTCTGTCTGAACAGACCCTCGACTCCATGAGATCATCATGTTAGATCTGAAGACAAAGAGCAAAGAGAGAACATATAGCAGCACTAGAGAATAGATCCACTAACAGCACAGTTTGTTTCACTCACCTTGATCTGCTCTCTGGAGAATACAGTCAGGATCTCCCCCCTTCAACACCTCAATGATCCTGCAGAAAAATAAAAAGAGTTAAAATGAGATAAAAAGCAGCACCAACTGTGACATTTACACTTTGATTAAAGTCAAAATTACTGGAGTTTATTTGTTCCTGTCATTTAACAAAAGGAATCAGCCAACTGTTGAATCAGCTGACATTTTGCTTTCACAAAGTGATCATCAAACAACTGTTCTATTCAACATAAAGGAGTGCAGCTCAATATGTCAGCCAGGTGTTTCAGTCATTTCTGCCATACCACATGCATCTATTGAACTACTGAACCAACTATTGTAGTACCTGTGCTCTCTTTTTGGGGGTTGCATCCACAGCTGAATGATGCATTGGGAACATTTGTGGATTTTCCAGCACAATGGACATGAAGCCAGCCTCTGCAAACTGTGACCTCCACCCATTCCAGAGTGTAAACATGTAGATAAAAAATCCTGCAAAACAATAATTAAAAAAAAAAAAATCATTTCCTTTATGTCTTATAAATAAAGAATCAGAGAAAAAAAACGTAATATGAATTATCTGAATCCTACACACACACACACACACACACACACACACACACACACACACACACACACACACACACACACACACACACACACACACAATGAACCAATGGCTGGAGACAAAGTAATACTCTAACATCATTTCACGAGGCAGAGGCTGAGGAATCAGATGGATTAGGTGTGATCTTTTTATCAGTGGATATGTAGGTGGATGAGTGATGGTTCCTGTGTGTTATATGTTGTTAGTGCAAAGTAAAAGCCAACAAGGCTGAGCAGAGTCTGGCTCCATGCTGGCAGCCTGAGTGATGCGGTTGAAGGAGTGAGAAGGTAGCTTTTCAACCCACATTTACTTTATCAGGTTTTCTTGTGGTAATAAATTACAGGTTTTTAATACACCAACACATGGGACAAAGATAGAAAGAGCAACATAAACATTCGAGCTGATCTTACGTGCATTGCTCCTAACAAAACTATAAAACTATTCCTACTCTCATTAATACTGATATAACTACAGCTACCATTTCATTCTTATTAGTGCAGGCTGATATGTTCTACATAGACAAGAAAGCAATTGTTTACCTTAACAGAAGAAAATCCTTTACTCCGTTGAGCTTCGAGTACACGTGTGAAGAATCCAAAGACGAAAAAACAAATGTGCGCCGATTTAATTTAGGTCGAGTGGGTCTCACCACGTCACTTCCGGCATTTGCGTGTCGTCCACGTAACTTCCTGCATGTTTGGTCCGCACGTCACTTCCTGTGGGTCGGCTTTCGTGTACGTATCTTCCTTCACGTTCAGTCCATTTCGTCACATCCTGTGGGTCGGCTTCTACATACGTCACTTCCGGCGCGTCATTTTGCGACATTTCCGTCCATGCTTCCGCATAGCACCATTTCAAGATGGCGGCGACCAAGAAATAAATATGGCGGCGCACGCAACACCGCCATCTTGGTTTTCCCCACTGGCATCTCTTGCCGCGAACCTATCACAAAACCTCCGCGAGACCTCTGCAAACTTTGTTTTCCAGAAAAACAGCGATTACAGAAAAGAGGCAGAGGGGTGAGCAACATCAGAATGGTGTTCTTTCGTTAGACAAAGATCAAGACCATGTGTCCATGAACCTTTCAAGGACTAACAATTATACTTCCTCACATGGTGCCATGTGCCAGAGCAGAGCTGCCTAATTGGGAAAAGGGAGGGCTGACCTAGATTTGGATTGGCTACACCCCGCGATTACACTGTATAAAGTTTGATTCATGATCCACTCTTTAAAATTTGAAACAAGCCAGGGAGAGAGGTGACAGACTTTCTTGACTTCTGGGGCGTCAGTCCCAGTCATAGGGATTAATATTACTCTTGCAATACCAGTAGAAAATCAATTTAGCATAATATGACCCCTTTAATCGCTCACGTTCGTTGCTCCTTCAAGACAAGTGTCCAACATATCAGGACCATAAATGATGGCAGTGAATCATTACTGGCTGATTTGAGCAATTAATTCCATTCAAAGCCTTGAACTGGCAGCAGTGGGATTTGCAGCCTCGCCTCCTTAGGGACTGGAGTCTTAATCCAACACCTTGGATGACTCGGCAACACTACCTGAATCAGCTTGGATTAAGGGCTCATCCAATTCTGACACCATGACTGTGCAACATCAGAATGGTGTTCTTTCATTAGACAAAGATCAAGACCATTGTTAACAAGCATTGCTGTTTTGCACTCATTCACAGCCATTCCAGTGAGAGTCTTGATTTGCAGCAAGTGTTGGATCCTTGAACATGGTTATTTGACTGTGAAAACTTGGAAGAGGAGAAAACCTGAACTGTCGCTAGCAGAGGATGGTTTCGATCCATCGACTTCTGGGTTATGGGCCCAGCACGCTACCGCTGCGCCACTCTGCTAAGTGCAGGGTTCTCAAGGAGTGTCCACTGTACTCAGCAGTTCTGTTTGCATTATTTGAGAAATCGATTTCATTGTCGAGCACGAGCACTCATTGTTTCATTACGAAGAGGCACTCTGTGGTTTATTTCCGAACATGTTTTCTTCCCAAATCAACTTCCATTGTCTGATCTTGTGACCTACTGAGGTCCTTTGTTTAGGTGTATCGGGAACATGAATGTCGGCTTGAATCGATCCCTCCCAACCATTTACTGGAGCGTGATTTGTTTCCAATGTGTTTTTGGACTTGTTGACAGTGTTGGCCTGGATGGTAAAGGCTTGGACAACCAAACAACATCATCAGGGTGAAGGCTGTGAGACGAGACCAACTAGGGAACCCCAAACGTCCTCGGCAAAACGTGACCTTGACATTTTTATGTCAGGATGGCCGAGCGGTCCAAGGCGCTGCGTTCAGGTCGCAGTCTCTTCTGGAGGCGTGGGTTCAAATCCCACTTCTGACAAAAGAGCATGTGTTAAAACATGCAGGTGTGTCGGTGAACCTTTCAAGGACTAACAATTATACTTCCTCACATGGTGCCATGTGCCAGAGCAGAGCTGCCTAATTAGGAAAAGGGAGGGCTGACCTTGATTTGGATTGGCTACACCCTGCGATAACACTGTATAAAGTTTGATTCATGATCCACTCTTTAAAATTTGAAACAAGCCAGGGAGAGAGTTGACAGATTTTCTTGACTTCTGAAGGTAAAGTAGGACAGAATAATCAGCAACAAGTGTGCAGTTATTAAGGATATTGTTAATTAAAGGGGACATATCATGCTAAATCCACTTTTTTAGCCCTTAAATGCATTTTGTTGTATATTTAGAGTGTTTAGAAGTACAAAAAAGTTCAAAGTAGTCTCTTCAGGTGCTCCGTTGATATCTTTATATTCTGTTTTGGTCATATTTTGCGATCGGTTTCGATTTTTTTATTCTCTATTACGTTTTTTGAACAATGACGTCACAGTATTCTCAGCGGAACTGCCAAATTAGGACATCGACATTTCGAGCAATCCGCCATTTTTGTTTCTCGCTGCGATTTTGTAGTCCAACCGAAGTTACGAGAGGATAAGTCGAAATGTTCGGTTGTTGGATGTAGTAACCCACAAGCTTCGTTACACCGTCTCCCAGCACCGGAATTCTGTGTTAAATAGTCATTGTAATACAGGCAGTATTGTAGTAGTGGGCATGGATGGAGAAGTTAGTGTAAATATAGAAACACACCATTGCGTTACATCCATATGAAGACGTTGTTCTGTAGGTGCATCATCGTCATTTTCATCTCGCTCCGCCGGGTCCGACTCTGGCTCCAACATGTATGGCTGGATGGACAAATCTTCCCTTGTTGACATTTTGTAAATAATGTGTGAATATAAAGTTTCTGCGCCGCTAGATAATTGTATCTGTTCTATCAAACTACAAAGATGGCCGAACAGGGTGGCGTTGAACCGAGTGTCACCTCTGCAACCTGGAGAGGAGGCGGGGTATGAAGTGTCTCATTTGCATTTGAAGAGACCGCCCCAAAACGAGTTGCTCTCAGAAGCACATCAGAAAAGGGGTAGAAAAGGGGCCTGTGGAGCTCTAATAATGAGGAATTCAGACCCAAGCATTGCAGTTCCGCTTTATATAGACCACAACTGTATGATTTATATGTAAAAAGGAAGGATTTAAAAGCATGATATGTCTCCTTTAATGTAGGGGAGAGCAATGTGTCATTATTTATGAAGCGAATCATCATTAATATGCAAATCTGAATGAAAATAAGAATAAAGCATAATAATGCACAGTGCAAATCGAGGTGAGTCAACAAAATAATTAACTATAAAATGCAAGTAACCTAAATAAGGAAACTTCAAAGTGTACCATACACCATAAAACCATAAAAAGGCCATTAAACAGGGTCAAAAATCGAATTGTATTCTATAAAATACATGTAACCTAAATATAAGAAGAGTAATGTTACTTTGACAGTGAACACAAAAGGGTTTTTCTATGAAACTATGTTTATGTTTATGGTAAATATCTATATATAGGTATTTATCTTTCAGTTCCAGTAAAATAATTCATTTAGATTTATTTCAACTGACTGAATATATTCCATGTCTCTCTGAATAGTCTAGAGTTAATCAGTCTACTGTAATTACTACTATGAAGACGATGACCAATTACACTGAGAAGAACAACATGAACTAATGCTGGAGATGATTAAATCTAACTTTCCTTCTATAAATCAGCTCCCTGGATATTGCTGCCTTGCTCAAAGGCCTCTGGCAGTGACTGCTGTCTCTGTGCCGGGGTCCAGTAGTGGTTTGGGGATTCCCCTCCTCCTCCCTCCCTTTGCTTTACAGCTCAGAGTTTTCTTTTGCCTGTTTTTAAGTGTTTAAATAAATGTGTGGTGTTTCCTCAGGAACTACTTTCTTGTTCAGACGTCGTAGCTTGAAGTGTTTTGGTCTGCAGCTGTGAAATAAGTCCACACATTTTTCATATGGAGAAACAAAAAGCATTAAAAAAACAGTAATAATGAACTCAGATGATAAGGGTGGACGTAACTTTTTAGACTTTTCCACCTTAAATAATACTTTCAAAATAAATTGGCGAAAACAATTAATCACGAACCATCTTCACTTTGGAATTTCATTCTAAAACTTGTTTTCTCTAAGTTGGGAGGCCTAAATATCTTTTATTTTGTAATTATACTGTTGAAAAAGTCCCCTTGAATCTATCCAGTTACCATAACCAGATGCTTCTCTCTTGGTCTTTGATCTACAAACATCATTTCTCCCTGCATAAGTACTACACCATAAGTACTACACCATAAGTACTACACCATAAGTACTACACCATATGTACTACATATGGAATAATAAAGACGTCTTCCATAGAAACAAATCCTTATTTTACCCTGACTGCTTTACTCATAACATACTTCTGGTTCTTCAACTGTTTAACTCCGATGGATCATTAATAAATGATCAAGAATTTATTTCAAAATATAGAATTGCAATTCCTATAAATGAATTTAATAATGTTATAAAAGCTATACCCACTGGAGTAATTATGTTATTTAAAAGTACTGCAGGACAAAATCCAACACTTTTACTCTTCGATCCAACTAAACTAGATATACGTCAAATTTATTTCTCATCAACACGCACCTTGATCTCTACTAGTATTGAAGCGTCTTACAGTCAATGATATTTACTATATACTAATATTTTACTTATCTGTGATTATCCTATTTCTGATATTTTTATACTGTTTTATTCTCAGTTTTATGTATTTGTATGTATTTATGAATATTTTTTATGGACTCCTGTGTCTGCCATAAAGATAAAGATGATGATAATATGCAATTTTATTTTATTTTAAAGAAAAAAAAATCATCATTCCAAACTAGTTCTGTGTACAAATGTTTATCCACAAATAAATGTTGACTATGACCTACAGCAACAACAAAAGTTGAGCAAGATGGCTGAGCGGGAGTTCAGAGTGACGGCTCCTCCACTATCTAACTGGCCAGGTTTAAAACCTGTGGTTTATGGGACTGTTGACGGCAAGCTTCTAGTTGAGGACCAGTTTTTAAACGTTATCCTGGTCAGAATGAGAACAATGAGCCAGGACCATCTTGTTCTAACAGCTTCCAACACGTTGGACATGAAATGGATAGAATCCTGAAGAACGAGGCTGTTTGAACTCTGTCCTGACACCAAACAAAGATGTGTGGCTTTTAAAGGAGATCAGAAAAACATCAACAACATTAAAAGTTGCCTCAAGGTTTTGAATGAGTGCAGAGAAAACCTCCCTCGGTTCGTCTCCCACTATTTGGATGAGCTACCGCCTGTCACCTCTAACAGCATAGATTAGTCCAACTTGCTGAGTAACATGGAGCGGCTCCAGAGTGAAATGTCTGCGCTCAGACATGGAGTGAAACTACAAGCTGGTGTCAGCGAGGGGCTGCATGAAATCACCTCCACTACTGAGCACAGAGTTGCTGCTTTTAGTCACCATCTGAAACCAGGACATGACGGAGGGCAACACAGGGCTACGCCCAGCGTCATCACACATGGCAGTGAGGCCTCACTCCCTGGAGCCTCTACCCTGGGTCAAAGACTGGTGAGGAGGATCTCGGCAGAGTTAAAGTAGAGACTTGGCCGTGATGTAACTTGTCAGTGTATTGACACTGCAAGCAACAGGTCCAGCTCATTTAGACCAGGATACAAAATAGAGCAGTCAAACCTCAGTTGATAACCTTAAGCCGCTCCACACACCTTGTAGTCAGTGTTAACATCAGACAGAAGAGAGTATTTCAAGATCAATTCTAACTCTGCAGACCTGAGATCAGATCAAATCAACTGGCATCAATTCAAAATGTCTGATAAACAGAAGAGAGGTTGACATGCAGGAAATATAAATCTGTTGTTTTGTTGATATTTTAGTCTAATTATGACAAACTGAAGGCAGCATGTAAAGAAGATTGATGAAATATATATATAGAATAATCTCCTAGTTTGAGGCACATCACAGCATCCTGGTCTTTTTGTGAGTTGCCAAACCGTCTGTATATTCATCCTCTTTCATTTTGATAACTTTTTCTGAACGATACACCAAAGATAAAGTCATGATCGTGTTTTCGATTGAGTTTATAGTACTGTGCTAATATTTAGTATGTGAAACAATATATTTAATGAACTCGACCTTTCATGACTGGGCAAAGAACCAACCAGTGTCATGATCTTGCTCAGTCATGAATTCTTGCATCAATGCTACAATGGGAATCCTGAACCAAATAATGGTGAAAGTCAAATATTGTTGCAAATGTGGGTCACGGTACTCTGATAATCATACATATAATGAAATTATAACTTAAATTTGACTGGTGACTGGAATTGAGGGTCACGAATTTCAAATGATGTCCTGTTGCATATTATGACTTGATTGTAAAATTCTATTGTGTGTATGCCAATATCTTTTTGGAAGAAACACCTTAAATTACACTATGTAGATAATCAAAAGGTAACAGGCTGTGGGTTTCATACAAGTGTGTAAAGTTATTCTCACCTTTCTAACAGGATGTGTGTGAGGGAGCGTTGGATGCTCTGCCTGAGCAGGTGATTAGGCTGACAGGGCCTGGATTAGGGCGGGCTGGGTGCTGGTGATGCAGGCAGATACTGAGTTCCATTCCATGTTAAAGCTGAGGACGGCTTCTGGGATGATGTTGAGACTGCGGGATGGCCAAACGGAGACTCCATTTTCTTTGCCGTGCAGTCTTAAGAGAGGCGGCTCAAGAGGTGCAAAGTCTCGTGATCGGGGTTAATAGCACTATTAGTCTATAGACAGAAAAGACACAAGACAGAGTTCTTTAGTAGATTATGGTATTTCAACACGTCCAAAATACATTTGAGGTAGGTCAAACATTGAGTAAAGAGCCTGTCCTTTGATCTCATTTGATCTCCTTTGATCTCCTTTGCTCTCCTTTGCTCTCCTTTGCTCTCCTTTGATATTCTTTGATAAAATGTTATCTCCTTTGCTCTCCTTTAATCTCCTTTGATCTGTGAGTGCTAAAATACCTCAAAAATACCTTTGTCAATGCCACATGCGTTTGCAAAACCAAGCGAGAGGAGGATATTTTGTCTATTGAAGCACAAGAAAAGTTCTCCCTGCTTGGACTCAACATATTAATTGACTTCACTGTGAGAACAGAAGTCAGCAGCACCGATATCATGACTCGAAGAGGTAAGTAACATTGTGTCCAGGACTCTGCGATCTCATGATGTCACCTAATGAGCTCCATGCTTGACAGTCACAATAGAAAATGGCTGTTTGGTGATCAGATGCTCAGTTTAATTATGAGAAGAACCAAAAGACTGAGAAAGAGAAAATCGGTTTTAGTGTTTAATCTTGGGCTTTATTGGAACCATCACCATTTCCATTATTTTGGGGGAAATAATATATTTAACAACCCTTCTCATTTTTTCCTCCATTTGTAGATTAGCTTAGTGCTCAGATTTGATTTTAAATCTCATGAGTGCTCAATGTTTATGTTAGGACAGCCCAATGTTGTAATTCAGGATTGTGACTACAGGCTGAGGAATTCAGAACCATACTTCCACCTCAGGGAACGTGGAGAAAAATAAATCGCTGCCAAATAACAGCTGAAACCTTGCAAACAGGAAAGGTAATTGTCAAAGAAGAGGATGATTCATTTAAAAAATTTTAATCATTAAGAACCAAAAATGCAAAACCGACTTTGAGTACATTCGTCCAAATAATTGGTCAAACCAAGAGAATGTATATGAAAGTGTCAGGCTTCATTATCCCTCAGCTTATCCTTTGCAAATCAAAGCAGCTAACTTGAATTCATTAGAAATCTCTATGTTTTGTTCTTGAGGATGAATGTTTGTCATTTCTTTTAGCATATTCAAGCCCCAGGTCTGACAGGGCCCACAGAGACCGTCCTGGACAGCGTTCCAGGCTCATTGATGGTGATGGAGACGCCATCATGAGTAACAGCTCTCAAAACTTCCAGCGGAAACAGTAAGTGTTGGAAGATTCCCTTGTGATTTCAATTCAATACTCTACGTCCTGGTATGAGATGAAAAGCCTTCTTTAAAATATGTATGAAAGTATTCAATGAGGATCTGGTTGAACCTCTTGGCAGCTGGTGGTGCAAGAGGTGCAGCTGTTGGTTTGAACAGAAGAAAGTAGAACATCACTGACTAGTTATTCTTCTTGTAAAATAAAGCCCCTCATCTCTAATGAAAGTGTGATTTGAACTGGGTGAGGTTTCTCATTTGTCACAATACAGTTATTGTTCTTTAGGTTTCTTATAGAAATGGTGCATTTTAATTACTGGAATTATATTAGATTTTGAAGGAATTAAGACTTTATTCACTTTATTCATCACAAACAATCTCCATTGAATTTGTCACTTGATACTTTGTACAAAGAGTTTCTATTTTTTGGTGTGTCGTTCATACTCTTGAGCTAAATGTTGTGTAATGACATGACGTGGGAAATGTGTGTTATTGGAACAGTTCCCAGCTTCAAGAAAAGGACGAGGAAACTGGAGATATAATTACATTGACTTTTCTTCAAGACATCAGAATCAACGTTCAGGAATAGGTTGCTATGACTTTTCTTCACGATTCCGGAAACACTTTCTGGATAAAAAGCAAAAAACATCAAAATAAAAGTCTGATACAAAGTGGATGGAAGAGGCACCTCATGGAGGAGATCAGAGGATGTTGCCAGCAAGAAGCAGGAACACATTTCTTCTGGAACTTTATTGGATTTATTAAAAATTTTTACAATTGATGTTTTGTAAAATTCTACAGATTTTCTGAAGGTGTTTGGATCCTTAAATAGCAAGTTTCAAAAAAAATTGACCAGTTCAGAAATAATTTTTATCAGAATAAATAGTGAATGGTGACATGAGTTAGAGTGTGACTTCCTGTTTTGGAGTGAAATGATCACTGTGTAGGTCTCGTTCCGTCTCCTGTCTGTGCTCAGGGTGTGAATGGGGTTGGTCGGCTCATGGGGCCTTCCAGTGGCTCAAGAATGTCGGAGGAGTGTCTTGTGAGGTCATCTTCTGTTCTCTGACCTTCAGAGCAATTCTACACCCTGTGGGCAAAATATCATTGCATTAAATTCTCATCAGTCACTGAGAGATGCTGATCAGGCAAACGGAACCTGCACCGGGCAACAATAGACATCACAGCATCAAACTTCTACATTAAATCATTTTAAGTTTGGATCAAACCATAAGGACTGGATCGCCTCGGTTCTCCTTGAGGAAACCATGCTGGCTTTGTCTTTTGCTGGGGTGGATCGTTAGGTAGGGCTCACAGCGGGGGATCGCTCAGAATCACGCCAGATTTCCTCATTGGATGATGATTTATTGAGTTCACAACTGTATGATTTAATATGTATAATTACATGTGCGTTAGTGTGGTTCTGAAACAGAGAAAGAGAATTAAAACATAACTAGCAGAACACAAATGGTCTATAATGCAAGAAACATCCATTTGTCTTCACTATATGCTAGTATAGCAATAGAGCTGAAATAATAACCATACAGTATAAACATGGCCGAAACTGGCATTAAATAATGAAACAAGGCTGCTCTGTGGGCCGAAACAGCTTCAACCATGAAATGGGGAAAAAGAAACCATCCGCAATACAATGGCTCCCTCTGCTGGTCGCATGAATAACTACAACAGGCCGCACCGGGAGGTGTCACGTGACAACGGGTGGCCATGCGGGAGGCGGTGCCTTATCGCCAATTAGCTGGATTTACAGCGAATATAAGAGAGATAAATGACAAACTATAGCATCTCCAGAAAGGAAAGTCACGGCACGAGGCCGAGCCAGGCAGGCAAAGCCTGAGCTCACATTTAGCAACGCTAAGCAGACAAAACACTTCCAATCTCGCACCGACAGTAAAGGAACAACAAAATAGCCCTTCTTACTTTTAAAGACACACAAAACAGGACAGATGTAAGCAGGCAGCTAGTCCGTGCTGAGAACAGGAACTACTGGCTAAAGTCTGGGACCGAATGTTAGCAGCCCGCGAGCAGCGAGCCTGAGTCAGCTTGTGATTGGCTAAAAGTCCAGGTGAAGGCGTCTTCCAAAGGGGAGAGAGAGAGTCAACAGAGAGTGTCTGATGCTGAGCGGCCACAAGGGGGCGTTTTTCACAATAAAGTAGCAGTCTTTGTCCTCGTGGTCCACCGTCCTGCGTGTCTCACATGTCCCTCATTTTACCAGGAAGTGTCAACAAGTTAGAGATTTCTTTCACACTGGAAACCGGCCAAATAAGACATCGTGGCTAAACCCTAAAGACACAACAAAACATGTTTACGAGCGCCAAAATAATCAAATCTTGTTATTTAGATGTCTTATGAATCCCAACAAAACACGTCCTCAGGTGTAATTCTGATGATGCTCCTGAATGTTGTAATAGATATTCGTGTTTCCAGCTCAAGAAACAATCAAACACATTGAACAGAACTCAGTACCAACTTTGTTAGTGAGACACATAGGCGTAGGAACCGGGGGGGACGTCCCCATATTGGAGACTTGCGCATTTGTCCTGCCCAATAATCATCCCGCGGAGGAGAAAAATATTTGGTGTGCTTTCATTTTGACGGTGCAGCACACCTATCTGCCACTGCCCCGCCCCCTCCCTCACCCCGCTCCCTCAGATATTTAATAAGGGGACTTCTTATGAAGGAGGTCAAACGGTCTGCAGGGAACCTTCCCACCAATATGGCTTGTTCATAACATCATGTTGTTGTTTACATTCATATTTAGAAAGTAGATCTTCTGAATGAAATCCTCTTAATCCTGAGATGCTCATTGCTCCTTTATTTACCTGCAAACTTTTTTCAGTGTTCCCAAGTATCGTCAAAGCTTGTCAAAGTGTTCTGTCCTCTTATTCCAGTACAACGTCCCCACCAAAGAAAAGGAGGAAACTGCAGCAAGACTTGCTTTGTTTTTTTAAAGAGTAATGTCAGTATGAGTAACGTTACTCTACACAAGGAGAACATCGAATCACTCCAATATTTATCAACGAGTTTGACTTTATATGAGATATTATGTGTAAAATGTCTCATCAGGAGAATGATAGAACATAGAGCTCTTCTAATAGAGTGAGAACCTTTACTGTCAGGGCCAAGTTCTGCTCTAAACACAGTTCATGTGTCCGGGACAATATACATCTGCAACCCTGTTCTTAAAGCTAACCAGGAGTTGAATCTGGAACCTTCTGAGCAGTAGACAGACATGTTCTCCATTTCACCACCAGCTCCTTGGTAAGGTAAGTTTTCACATGTTTGTAACTGTTTATATTTATAATACTGAAGCAGAAACTAGTAGAAAAAGCCTTTGACTCTCAAATTGTCATGAAGTTGTTTTTGTTGTTCTGGTGACGTATCAGTGTCCGATTGCTTTCTACTGGAATTCTACTGTCACATTTCCATATCTGTTTGATCTTCCATTAACAATAAGTAGCAACAACACGACTGCTGGACCATGTTGACTGTATAACTGACACTCATTGGGTGTCTTAGGACCCATAACCAGGTGGATGGAGAGTCTTCACTGCTTCTTGAGGAAGTTTGAGTTAGCACAATGGAAACCAAGCTGATCCGTGTCAAAATTTCACCTGTGTATTGTCCTGGGGAATCTTCTGTCCTGGCCAGAAGTCTTAGTTGACACCCTTCGATAGCTCAGTTGGTAGAGCGGAGGACTGTAGTGGTCAACATTGACATCCTTAGGTCGCTGGTTCAAATCCAGCTCGAAGGAGTACTTTTTATAAAACTGAGTATGTAGGATTTAGAAGAGCAAGTTGACTTTGTAACATAAATGTTGAGTTGGAAGGTCAAACTTCAGTGTCACGACATCTTACCACAGTCCTCAAGGCTTCAAAGGAAGCTCTCTGAAGTCGTGAAATTTATCAATGATGCACTTTTAATCTGAGGATCCACCGTTGAAATCCAGAGGCTTTTCAGAAACATGAGTCAGCACAATGTAAACTATTGATGTGTGTCTTTTCCACTGGAATTTATTCTCCCCTGTCAGGAAACACAGTTTACACCCTTCGATAGCTCAGTTGGTGGAAGCGGATCCTGGATTCATTTGTCAGAATGACTCTGAGCTGATGTTCATTCAAGACTTTTGAGGCGTTACAATGAAGGAAAGTTCTCCTCAGGACTACGTCAACTAGGTGGATGGAGAGTCTTCACAGGTAGTTGAGGAAGTATGAGTTAGCACAATGGAAACCAAGCGGATCCTGTGGTGATCCAGTAGTTAGCACAGGGGTTCTGATGTTAAATTTCCATATCTTCATGAAAAATCAGCTCATATAGGCCGAAATAGCTCAGCTGGGAGAGCGTTAGACTGAAGATCTAAAGGTCCCTGGTTCAATCCCGGGTTTCGGCAAAGAGTAGTGGTCGTAATGGAAGCAATATAGACTCTCTTTCTCTCTCAGCAACAACATTTCACATATACTGTACAAATCCAGCTTTTATACATTTTACACCTCACGTGGGCGTGAGGGAATCACATGCAGAACAGGATGGAACACAGGAGCCATCTTGGATGGGTCTACTGTCCTTTAGAGAGATCTGGAACCTTTTGCATGACCAATCTGATTCTAGACAGACCTGAAGGCTAAAGGAACAAATCATAATGCTGAAGTCTGAGTCAAAATGAAAGACTTGCTGAATTGCTTCAGCTTGGTTCAATTAGTTATAAAGACACAAGCGGGACATTACAACGAGGTTTCTCTCATAAAAAGTCCATGAGGTGAAGAGCAGAGATCAGCCAAGCCTCCAACACAAAGTCTCAGTCTCTTTTGAAATTTAACACGAAGAGATCCTGGTTGATGACCAAAGTTAAAACCATTTGTAGGAGAGGAGAGTCACCTTCCCGTGGGCTCACCACCTGCAGGGAGGTTCTTAATCGGTACATTGTGATCTGTGTGACGGTGTTCAGATTGTCACCCCCGCGACCCGGAAACGGATAAGCGGAAGAAAATGAATGTTGGAGAGGGTCAAGGTATCTCCAAGTGCTCATCTGGGAATTGAACCCAGGACCTCTGACACCCAAAGTGAGAATTATACTCCCAGACCAACGAGCCAACATGTTCAAGAAGCTAAAGGACTCAACTGATTGTCATAAATAAGGCAGGAGATCAAGACTCCTAACAGCCTTGACAGAGCTCCTGGAATGACCACATCCTGACAAAAGTAAAATGAAAACATTAATCATGGCCGACCTTGAAGAAATGAAGCTGAAGGTTCAACTGCTATTGGAGGATTTGTAACTTTATGGTCCATTTGACCTGAAGCAGTTTTCAGGTTTGTGAGTGAGTTCTGTCAGAGCCTCTGAAGCTTGTGTGTCTCCATCAGGATTCATTTTAATACATGGCTTACTGCCATGAGGACAAGTTCTCTTTGACATTTAAAATGGAGACGGGTCTGATCTGATGTGTTAGCATTGGTGCTTCAGTGGTAGAGTTGTCCCCTGCCACGCTGGAGGCCTGGGTTTGATTCCAAGTCAATGCAACTAATAATTACAATACAGCCATTTATAATCGTGGTGCCTTGCTCATGCAGTGTGAGCAATCCAGCCACAACAATCCCTTAACTCCTTCACGAAAGTGAACCCCAGTCTCCTGGTTCAAAGATAGATCCTAAAGTACTGGCAATGAAGTGTTTTTTAGATGTTTTTTGAAGAGACAGCACCATCTAGTGGCTTCTGAAGTGGTTTATGAAGCTTTATTTGGCCAGTATGGGGATTGAACCCATGGCCTTGGTGTTATTAGCACCACACTCTGACCAACTGAGCTAACCGGCCCACATTGGTGAAAACATCTACTTTCTTTCTTCAAATATTTGTGTTGAATGTGATTTGAAATGTTTTCTATACAAGAGCAAAACAAGATGTGAAACATACAAAGAAACCATCAGTCATTCATCCAAATCTTCTGCATCATGGATCAACCAGCAGCAGGAAACTAGTCAAGACTTTGTCTTCATGGGACAGCTTCATTGTTGACAGCTTTTTAATCACATTTATATGATTTTGCTGCATATTTGGCTTATTTATTGTGTTTTAAGTTGCTGTGATCTTAACCAGAAGTGTTTTTATTGTTTAGTGTTTCTTACATGCAGTGGTTTTATTTCCCATTGCCCCTGAAGGCAACACACACACTCACCACTAGACCACAGATGAACACACAATCATGTCCATACTCCACTTCTGGGTTAACTTTAGTGTTCGTTCCAAAACGTAACGTAACAATCCTGAAAATATCTCTACTTCTAGTGGCGGCGTTCTCCTCCTTTCCTGAAGTACTTTATGTTTCACTCCAGGAGTTCTGATCCATCTGCAGCTTTATTTGCTTTTTAATTGCTCATAGTGGAGGATGAGGATTTTTACATCATTTGGAAATCACTTTAACTTGAAAAAAACCCCTCTTATTTTGCCTTTGATAGTCACTTTGATTTAAAAAAAAATAATAACATTTTCCAGGTGATGTTTGATTTAATTTGAAAAAAAAATACTATTTTCACTTTAATTAAAAAATAAAATAAAATAAAACCTCCTATCCTCCAATAGAGATCACTGAAGAATTCAAACTCATCATCCAGGACAAAGCAACACTGTTGCTGCAACAAAATCCAGGAAGGATTGCTGCAGAAAATGAGCGACTCTGTTAATGAGTCACTTTGTGAGATTCTACAATATTAATTCATGGTACAATAGAAACACTGTGATCAGTCAGTTTCACTTTATTCCAGCACAGACATTTCAGGCAGAGCTTCCTCACTGCCCTTCCTTTACTTTAGATTTTCATTGAGTTCTTTTGAGGCTCCACCCCCCGTGTGAGCCTGTTTGTTTGTTGGAATATTAATTCCTCACTGTGACGGCAGCTTTTGTTGTCCTGGTGTTACTATGTTGTATCACTGGATCAAGGTGACTGTTACTCAATACTACAATTATTATACAGTTCTTTACATGTGTGATCAGAGTCCTGCCCTGATCAATTCCATAGACCAATATACAGTCTCAGTGATAGCGCCACCTGGTGGATGGACAGGAAGTTCTGCAGAATGACGCAGTATTTCAACTTTGTTATCATATTGTATGATGAAAAAATATCTCAACATTGTTTTTTGACTTTATATCAAATTGCATGAAAAGAAACTAACTCTTATTTTATTTTGTCATGAGTGGCCCTAAAACTCTTCTGTAGTAACAAGTTGGTCTGAGTTTCTTAAAGAAACAAACATATCCAACAATGTTTTTACAGTTTGCATGTGATATTATTAAATACTTCTGTCAATTCTTAAAAAAAAAGAATCTAATGATGACGTCATCAATAAGGTTGTGAAAAAGAACAATAACAAGCCTTTCATTACAAAGTAGATGGGAGATGCACCGGATGGAGATCAACGGAGATCAAAGCCGGAGGAGTTCTTTGTTCTGAGCATCTCCATGGCAAAAGGCACTGATCTCCTTTGATCTGATAAGACATCAGCACTGGAACCATGGAGACGCTGAGATCAAAGGAAATCAGCTTTATTCAATCTTCAGCATTCACACTTGCATTTTCTTCTGGAAATACAAACCTCTAGTAATTATTATTATCATAACAGGTCTCTGATATATGGAGGAGTCAGACCATTCAAGGCTTTAAAAACAAGCAGTAGCATTTTAAAATCTCTTCTATAACTGACAGGCAGCCTCTAATGATTCTACCAATATAAGAGCCATAATACAGCTGAGCAGGTCTGCGATGGATTTCTTTATTTCTCTGCCATGTGTAGTGAACTAGAAATCAAGCTCAACACCACAGAAGCTGTTCTGCCCTTCATCATCTGCAGCCATATGGAAAGGACATACCAGTCATTCACTAGTGCAAATGCAGAACGCAGTTTCAGCCTGAAATGAATTCAAAACTCTCTCTGGGCATGAAGGAGGCCAGACTCTCAAAGCTCACTTTGCTCTCCATAGAGAGACGTTGTGCTTGATAAGAAGGAGGTGGCTGAAAGGTTTGTGAGGATGAAGGAGAGGAAGATGGTGCTATCAGATATGAGGCCACGTTACGGTACATAGTTCAGAAATACCTTGGGGCCAGTTGTTCAAAGGTAATCTGATTGGATTTTGGTTATGGGATTGGATCAAATCTTGAAAATGGGTTGTTCAAAAGGGAAAGAAAGATTCTGAAATCGGATTAGATCATGTAATCCAATCTTAGTTTTAATCTGAATCCAACCTTCAGTTTGTGTTGTTCAAAACATTTCAGTAGGATCTGGATAACTTTGATCCCAAAAAACAGGATTATTCTGATCCCAACAGGGGGCAGGATTTCAAGGTAGATTTCAGGAAGAAAATGTAGCAAAACTTTAAAATTGGTCAAAAATCAATTTCTGTATATAATTGTATTTATATTTTGCACTTGATTTGTTTATCTGTTGCACTGATTAAGTAGATAAAGAAGACATAAACTACCAATTAAGCCTTTCAGTATATCCAATGATGGAGGGATTGGGAAGATCGTCTGCCCTGAAGGTTATCAGGAACAACACACAGAAAACCTTACACTGCCCTTTGAGGAATTGAACCCTGGTCTCCTCAAAATGAAATAAAGTGGGTTAATCCTGATGTAAAACTGCACTGAAGCATGTTGTTGTGGCCGAGAGGTTAAGGCGATGGACTTGAAATCCATTGGGGTCTCCCTGCATAGGTTCGAATCCTGCCAACAATGCTGCTCAATACTTTGAGAAGGTTAAAGAAAAACTCTTCTTGTGTATTATTTTGTACAGTAAAACCTCTGATGTAGAGACTCCCTGAAATCCAAGGACAAGAGTCCCCTGAAGATAGGTTCTCCTCTTCAGAGGGTCTCGTCATGAGGACCAGTTGTAGGACCAGAATGGACCAACCACCAAATACCTGATGGTGGCTGATAATGATCCTACAATTGCAGAGTCACTTAACATACCGAGCAGAACATAGTTCAGCCCCAGATGCATAGAAGCGCAGAGCAATGAGGACCTGTTCTTCCACAGACTGTGACTCGTTTGGGTTCTGCGTTGAAGTTTTGGCCTGACAAGGTCTGCAATGTACTTAATATCAGCATTCCCCAAGGGGAAGCGAGCGTACAGTTCTTCAGTGGTGTATTGCTCCAGTGGTTTTGCACACTTAACATACACCCTTTGACGGTGTCCTCTTCCACCAAAATGGTGGTGGCGATGGACAAGACCTGCCATGTGAGTGTCTCTCTGTAAGTCCTCTGAGAAAGGCTTAATATAAGATGGCTGTCAAAAAGCAGCCCACTCATCAGCTGACATCTTTTGGCTTGTGATCAATTAAGTCAATCGTGTCCAAGGCCTATTGTGAGGTGGACACTGTTTTGCTCACTGTTCCCACAGGACTGGAGATTTTTGTTGGGATTCACTCCCAAATGATGAGGCTTAAGATTCTTTTCCCCATTTATTTTTCAGGTGAAAAACCTGGAACACACAGTGTAAATATTCATTCATTCATTCAATATTCATTTTTAAATAAAGTATAACAATATCAAACAGTAAATGTTCAGTTATATATTAAATAAGTACATTTCTATTATATATATCTATATATACATATACAGTACATACACAGATACAGATATATATATACTCATACACATATGATATTTCATTGATATACTTCACAATAAATAGGTAAATATTATTTCCATATTTTTTAATTACTGTACATGATACAAATAAATACAATACAAATCGTATAAATAATACTTCATGTATTTTGAATTCAATAATCTAACCAACAATCATGACTTCCTTTTCATTTAGGTTGAGATATCAATTGATTTCATTTGTACATTTATTTTCATTGCACGTTTTATTTAATAATAACACTTTACCGGTTAACGTAAACACAAATTTAGCCAACTGAGGGCAAACCACAACGTGAACAGCTGTTTTTAAAAAGTCCCACATTTCCGGACACAATTAAATGCACCTCACAGTCCAAACTCAGCGTGAAAGTGAAAGTAAACAATCGCCTCTTACCGGCAGTCATCTTCAGTTTTATTTGAGTGGGTACCCGTTTCTGCACGTCCATCAGCCACGCTGAAGCACTTCAGCGCTTCCTCAGCTCACTTCTTCGGCTCTGGCTTTCACACACGCCACAGCTGATGACGTTGAAGAGAAGCTGAAACACTTCCTCCTTTCTGATTAAAACAGCTGGAGCACCGCTGCTGCTTCCGTGAGGGGAGGGCTGCGTGGCTGTGTAGCACTCTTCCTTGTTCACCACAACACATACTATGCTCACTGCAGACCAGGTGGAACCATGGACTCAAAATGACCTGATTTCACTCTAGCAGAAACCCATGCACTGCTGGAGGGTGTAAAGTGCCATTATGCCTCAATAGTAGGAAGTTCTGTTGTGGCTGGAATGTTGAGGAACAAAAGGAAGAAAGACATTTGGGTTGAATTCACCCAGAATGTGAATGCAATGGGGTCTGGCCAGAAGAGGATCTTGGAGCAGGTGAACTTTAGATGGAAGAATCTGAGGGCCAGAGCCACAAAGGACCTTGCTGAAACAAAAAACACCCAAACGGGCAACAAATCCTTTCAGAAAGGTGAATACACAGATGTGGTTCTGGACGTTATTGGAGGTGAGAAGGACAGATACTCCTGGCAGAGGAACAAATCAAGCTGGCCAAACTGCAGCAATCCAGGGCAAAACTTCACATCTGCCTCCTAAAAGCAAGGCTTGATTTTCAAGATTGCTTTTAGGTCCTACTCGTCTGGTCTGTCCTACTCGGATGAAGAACCCTGAACATTCTTTATTCTGTTAACTATTGGACATTTAGCCTTTTTTTTTATTTATTTTTTATTTAAGACTTTTTCAAAATATCCACAAAGTAATTCTTTATGTACACTTGTTATTTGTTGTGGCTCAGATGCGTGGTCATAAAAGAAATCATAAATAGAAGTGGATGTTTATGTTTATGTTATTTTTGTGTTTTGTCTCAAAATAAAAAACACTTAAAGTGTCCCCATGTTGGCTCTTCTACCTGTTGTTCTTTACATTGCTGGTAGCCCACATTGTGATATGTTGTCCCATTTAGAGCACTGGTAATCTGGATTTGGTCATCTTGAAAACTGTGTATCTAGATCAGGGTAATCCAATCCAATGTGGCTTTGAAAAACCGACATAAAAGTAAGACGGATTACCTGATCCTGGAAAGCAACAAATTAGATTTTCAAATCCGGATCATTTTGATCCAGATCACATTTTTTTGAACAACTGGCCCCTGGTGTTCTATAAATGCAGCTTACAATTACATTCTTTTTTTTTCGTACAGAGTTCAACTGTGTTGCATTCAAACACATCTTTCATTGCTCTTGTCATTTTCTCCACCACTTTATATTTCAGGTCTACACCCACATCTATAGCTCCCCCTCCACCTGCCTTCCCCTCTCTGTTTAAGGAGTTGAACTCGTATCCATCAGGTCAAATCAGCTCCCTTCTCAGTGCTGATCCATGTTTCAGAGATGGTGACAATACTGAATGGTTGTTTGAACTGACCTACATACTGTTTGATTTGGCTGAAGTTTGAATAGAAGCTCCAACTATTGAAGGTAGAATTGAAAGTTTATTGTCCCTTTGAATTGTCCTGTTGAATTCATCCTGAGAGTAATAGCAGCAGTTGTCAGTGATGTTGTAGTGGAAGTTATTGTCCGGGTCGACATCATCCTCCATGTCCTGATGTTTGTATTCAGTGTAATTGAATGTTTTTAATTCTGGAGGTTCAGTGTTTACAGTCATAGTAGCTGATGATGCCTTGTTTCTGGAGTTGTGTTTCATGTGGTTACTTCATGTAGTTTAACCTTATTCCAGTACTCAGCCTAATCTCTCCAGCTCCTCCATGTTGTGGATAGGCCTGTTGTGATAATCAATAAATCAATTAATTGCACAATAATTAAAAATGAGCTGGATAAGTTTGCCAGGCTGGATAATGTTTCATTTACCAAAGACGTCACTGTGAGCGGCGCTCATTCTGGTGTTAGTGAACGGCGCTCTCACAGCTTAATGTTGTTTTAGAGAGTTGCCAGATTTCTGAGCCTTCCAGTGGAAAACCCGGGTAAGGCTCACTGTAAACGGGCAGAATATGATTCCCAAAAACTTAAACTGATATACGTTCTCAATATTAACTTCATCAATGGATATTATGGCTTCACCTTTTAGCAACAAAACAATCAATATACTCACTTCTCCAGTTAAAACACTCGTGGACAAAGTTTAGAAGTGGCACTTCAAAAATAGTTGAATTCTGGTTGTAAAGGTTCCTGGACTGGTGTCTCCTGAGGTTAACTGATGAGTGAAGATTCAACTGGTTCTGTAAACTCTGTTGGGTGATTCTTCAAAGCTCAGTGTGACATCACAAAGCGCCTTTACCAACTTCAAGGCTCGGTGTGGTCACACGGGATCAAATGAGTTAAGCCCCGCCCCCTTGGGCCTGCTGCCATGACTACCATCAACCGTAGCAACTAATTTGTAGACCTGTGACTGTTTAAGCAAAACTTTAACACCTATTTTATCTTCAATATTTATCAAATAAATAACAATCCAATGATGGATGAACAAAAGTATACCTCTCCAGTCTGAAGTCTCACTGTCACTTGGAATTGTATTTTTGCCATCAACCAGCTCAACCATCACCTCCAGTTTTATAAATTCTGCTATTTTGCTCACAATAAATGACTTTACATCTGATTTAATCTCAAACTGCTCAGGCCTGAAAGTCAACAGGTGCTAAATCAGCACCGTGTAGTACAGAAGATCAGTTTGTGAACTGTAGTCGTCTGTTTCTGTAAATATACATTTTGCTGATTGATTGTGTGGCACTGATGTGAAAACTCAGTGAGTGAGGATGGTGCTACGTAAATCGCCCCCCAAAAAAACACACATCAGCCACATATCATGGACTTTATAGGTCAAAGTAGTGACGAGAAGAAAAGAAGATTCCCATGTGGCGTTATCATGAACTCTAATGTTCTTGTGCCATTTGCATTTCAGATTGTTTGTGTGATAATTATTTCTCCTACTTTTAATGTTGGATGAATTATTGCTAAAATCAATAATTAGGGGCTGGTGTATAGGAATCAGGGTTTGGGGAGCACAGTGTGAATGCGTGTGTGTTTGCTGGCCCGTGTGGCATGAAGGAGTATTGTTGTGTTGGAGTAGATGGGGGCTTGTGTGAGCACGCTTGGGGGCGGATAGGAGGCTTGAAAGGTGCACTCACCTCGGGGTGTGGTAAGGAGAGAGACAGTTAGGGTAGCCTCAATTTTTCTGGAGCGCTTTGTCTTATTTTTTGGTTTTATTTTATTTTATCCAGTAGTCATTCTGACAATATTCCCGCTCTCGGTCCATGTCCTTTCGTCCGCTGTGGAAGCAGTTTGTGCGCGACAATAAATCCATATCGACACGCATCCTGGATCCAGCGTCTCTGTAAAGGCTAAAAGCGCGTCATTCAATCTACAGGACCCAAAACTAATCTCTGGCGGCTAGTACAGGAATCAGCTGAGAAAGAAGCCGCTACACCCCCTACGTAAATAGCCTGGGATTACTGCAAAAAGTGTCCAAATTAAGCATCACCAACAAATATTCAAGCCGACTAAAAAAGTTGCCAAAATGACTTTTCCACACTTTGTGTTTTGTAAAATGCCTTAAATAGGCGCGGCTCAATGTCCGACTGGGACTTGTGGTGACTGTGCATCCAGTGCTCCCTTTAGCTCAGACCCATTGTGGTATCGCTTCTCGGCCTTTTGGCTAAGACAGCGGTCCCCTCCTTTGGGTGGTGAAGTCGTTTACCTGTTGTGGTAGTGATTTCCTACTTGTTTAGGAGGACA
This sequence comes from Lipophrys pholis, assembly GCF_963383615.2. Lineage (NCBI taxonomy): Eukaryota > Metazoa > Chordata > Actinopteri > Blenniiformes > Blenniidae > Lipophrys > Lipophrys pholis. The sequence goes on along the minus strand of NC_137646.1, from coordinate 5,568,365 downwards.
TTTTGTTTTTTTCAGGAATATTGTTTCTCTTTTGCATTTTATTTGTAGTCGAGTATTTTGTCCTGAAAAAAACTGTTGTTGTGCAGACTGAGGGGAGCTGTTCTAATAGCTTTCTCTCTGTCTGCTTGACCTTTTATTGCTAACTTTTAAAGTTTATTTATAATTTTAACTATTTATTGTATTCTTAATTGTTTTTTTACCTTTTTAAGCTGGTGGTGCCTCCAAAATGTCGGCCAGTCATGCCGGCATTAGGAGGCACCACAGTGTGCGTTTTACCTTTTTAGAAAAAGAAGGGAAATTGGTATGTATGTCACGCCTTGATTTTTCCAGGAAGCTCGTGCAAGGTGTGCTCAACTTTTCCCCGACAGACCTGAACTGTGTCCTGACCCTGTCCTTCAACAAGGGATTTGATGTAAGTTTTTGCTCTGCAGCACTCCTGCGACAGTTCTGGTCCCGTTTTGAAAATGTAAAACCCCAGTTTGCTGTGTTCAATGTGGAGAAGCTTTCTGACAATACGCTTAAAACCGTTATTGTCAGAATGTTCAATGAAACAGTGAATGCAGAAGACATCTGTGCATGGCTGGGTAGATACTGCACTGTTAAAGGCCAGGCTACCAAGGTGAGGGATGAGGACGGCATCTGGAATTGCGCTTAGAGGGTCCCCATTCAACAATGGCAGGACCCCCAGGGCTTCCAGGGCCTGAAACACCTCCCACCCATGGTAGTCCTGGGTGAAAACAGGGGCTATATTCATTACCAGGGCCAGCCCAAGCTCTGCCGTAAGTGTGGTCAGCACGGCCACCTGGCTGAAGCCTGTGAGCTGGTCGTTTGCAGGAAGTGCCGAGAAATTGGTCACACCTTTGAGGAGTGTACCAATGGCAGAAGGTGCAACCTCTGTGGAGAGACCAACCACCTCTTCAGAGATTGCCCCAAATCCTTTGCCAACAAGTTGAAGACAGCAAAACAGACAGAAAAGGGAGGAAGTGACGGACACGAGGAACAGGTGCAAGAGATAATTGAAGAGACGGGTATTGTGAACCCTGATCCCCCACCAACCACTGTGGTTGGAGGGGAAGGATCAGTTGAGGCAGAAGGGGAGGGGCCTGCAAAGACCTCCTCAGGTGAATCCACCGGAGATGAGAGCAGGCAGGCAGCAGGTGGAGCTGTTTCCAGTGGTGAGGAAAGCCAGGGATCCAGCAATGATGCCTCCCTCCCCAATGCCCAACTCCCCAAGAGACCGGCATCAGAATTGTCCTCTGAGTCTCCCCAGGGCTCAGAGAAGAGGGGAAGAGTTGAGGTGTACTCAGACAGTTCGTCTGTGGAGGAACCCAGAGTCTTCCCCTCCAATTCACCCAATGAGGTTTCTTTTCTTTCAATTGCTCTGCAATCAACCCCAAAAGGCTCAAAAATGGATTGCAGGTTGCAGGAGAGACCAACTCCCAGAGCCCGAACGGGGAACAGAGCTCAAACCCTTCACACCTCACCTATGGAAGTGAAGGAAGAGCTCAGTTCACAAGTGATAACTTAGTCACTGTTTTTAACTGATTTTATAGTTCAAAATTTGTAGTCTTTTTAAAATGTCCTACCTGTTGTTTTTAACCATACTCATGACCCTCACCTTCTCTACCATCAATGTGAGAAGTGTGAAGTCGAGAGTTAGAGCCCAGAGTGTTTTATCCTTTTTAAGTTCATTTAAGTCAGATGTGTTTTTATTACAAGAGTGTGCTATACCGTTTTTAAATTCTTACAAACAGTGGGAGGAGATGTGGCCACTCCCGTCAGTATGGAGTGGCTCCAGCAGTAGTAAAAATGATGGAGTGGCCATTTTAATAAATAACCCCCGGATCTTGGTGAAGGGCAGCACTGTGGTGAGAGACGGTAGGGCACTTTTAATACATTTGACTTTTATGGACCAGGATTTTAAGCTCTTGAATATTTATCGTTTTAATGACGAAAATGATAGGTATGACCTTTTAAAGGAACAGCACATGGCTGTTGCCACGGACCCCTCCAGGAACCCAAAGACGACAGCAATGGCTCGTTTCTGGATGGGGTCCTACCTTCGAAGGATTAAGATTTTACCCATTGATCTTAAAATACCAGTTTCTTTTAACCTGCCATCGGCCTATGATTTTATCAAGACATTTTTTAAACAGTTTAACCTGGAACAGGAGGAGTTGCAGATTTTAACTAACCACAAATGTCTCATTTCTGTTGTGCAGGAACGGGAACCAGTGAGTCCAGTGCGCGGGCTTGCACTCGGTGAGCCCTCCACAGTTTGGCGCAACGTGAACCATCCTGTCCTCCCAAACAGACTCCGGGACCTGTCATGGCTGGTGGCTCACGAGGTTCTCCCAGTCAGGGCCGTCATGCACTCCCGAGGAATGGCAGCGCACTCAACTTGCCCCCGGCCTGGTTGTGGCGCTCCTGAGTCGGTGAGGCACCTCCTCTGGGAGTGCAGCGCTGCCGTAGACCAGTGGGCAACGGCCGGCTCCTTGCAATTCCCGTACTTACCAGCAGGGGGGGGGGGGGGTCCTTATAGCACAGCTGGTGCTATACGGGGTGAGCCACGAGTTCATGACAAAGAAGGACTTTGAAAAGATGTGGCTCACCCTGGCCGCCATCAAAGACGCCACCTGGACCTCCAGAAACCTGCTGGTAAGAAGGCATAGGCAGATCCCCCCCCGTGGCTGTGATCCAGATGGCCGCAGCGACGGTCCACGAGGTGGAAGCTGCAGGCGGCAGGCCGAGGACACAGCCACAAAGAAGAATCGCCTCCCTGCCCATTCGGACGAAGGAGCCGGAGCCTCACAAGTAAAGGTCAAGGCAGCGGCGGCCTGGCTCTCCGGGTGTGGACGGAGGGAAGGAGCACGAGGGAGAGGACCTCCTCTGAGCACCATGGCAGAACCCCGAGAGACCAAATGTTTGAGAGAACAGGATGAGTTCCCCTTGATAGGGACTCACTGCTCTCCTGCACAACAGAATAGACCTTTTAAACTGAACGCACTCCTATTTATTGACTTTTACAACGATAGACACTTTTTATTTCCTCATGTTTCTCATTTTACTCAACAGGTCCTGCTTTATTTGTAAATCTCTATTTATTTAAAGTACTGTATTTATGATATTTTAAAACAGAAGCTTGTACCTTGTTTGCTTTTATGTTTTAAATGAGTGAAAACATCTGTGGAAGAAATGGAAGAAAATGACCTGTAAAATGTGTCAATAAAATCTTGTAAAAAAAAAAAAAAAAAAAAAAAAAAAAATCTGTTCTTATCAGTTTAATATCTGATATGTCCCCTATCTGGGGACTGTATATTAAATTGATTTTTGGAACAGGGAGATGGAATAGGAGCTTGCTCTGTCCACTCCACGCATCAGCCTGGTATTGCAGTTCATCTGGGAATGGTGCACCCTCCTCTCCTGTTGAATGAAAACTAAATAGTTCTTTCTTGAAGGGCTGAACTCAAAGTTAAGCAAAGAAAGCAAGTTTCAAAAGAAGTGTAGAACAAAGATCCTGTCTGTGTCAGCAGGGGTGTGAGCCTGTCACTGTTGCCAACTTGGTGACTTTGTCACTAAATCTGGTGACTTTTCAGGTCCTGTTGGCAACTTTTTTTGTGAAAAGCGACTAGCGAGAATTCTAGCGACTTTCTAGTGTGTTTGGCGACTCTGAGGTGAAGGCAGGTCTGGTTCTGCAGTCACTGTGGTCAACGAGCAGCAGGTCCTGCTGTGAGCCCCTCCCCCGTCCTGAAGCATTGACAGACCTGCGGTCAGTCTGACAGTCCCTCCCTCCCTCCTGCAGTCAGACCAGAGGAGACCCTCACCACACTGCGTCCACGCTGAGAAGGAACCGCGCATGCGCAAGGCCGCCGCTGCTTTACTGAGCGGCAAGTAAATATAAATATTGTTTCAATCACACTGAGGCCTGTGGCCTGTACTAGGAACCCTGATCAACATATCCAGGATCTCTCTGTTTCCTGGGTTGACTGATCCTGATCACCGTTACTACCAAGCAGGTTATCAACTCTCTGGTTCAACCCAGACCTACCTGTGCTTGTTCACATGAAAGGGGCGGAGTTTGCAGCATCTGACCAATCACAGACAGAGAAACTCTGCAGAGCAGTTTACAGATTACTGAAGGAGCAGTTAATCTCTGAGATTATGAAGAATTAAAACACATCCAGCAGCTAAAAGCAACACTGCTGCAGCAGCCAAAGCCAGAACATTCCTGACTTGTTAATGCTGACTTGGTGAGATTATACCAGATTAATTCATCAGACAATATAAACAGACAGCACTGTGATCACTCAGTTTCACTTTATTCCAGCAGAAACGTGTCGGGCTGAACTTCCTCACTGATCTTCTTTTAGTTTAGATTTTCCATCCAGTTGTTTTGAGGCTGAGTTTCTCTTGTGTTTTATGTTGGAATATTAATTCATCACCGTGACGACAGGAGTAGTTCTGGTTCCATAAATTCATGTTTCTGCAGTTCTGTCAGGTGTGATCATTAAGCTCATTATTCCAGATCAACCCTCGTGGAGATAAACAGACTTGGAACAAGTCAAGAACAAAAACATCCTTCAAAGCCTCAGAGACCAGGATTTATTTTATTATGTCAAAAAGATTTCTAAATTCATTTCTCATCTCCGCTCTGCTGCAGCTCAGTGCTGAACCTGCCCACCAATCACCATCATTTAAGAATGGGCGGGGCATTTTCCAAGAGATCTGATTGGTCAGGAGGAGGAGCTTTGACCTCTTGTCTAGAACATAACCTGCTCCGGAGCAGGTTAGACTTTCAGGGTACTCGCTTTCTGAACCCATAAGAACAAGAAGAAAATTCTACATAGTTCTGCCAGGGCAGTTGGCACAGCCCAAACAAATTCCTTCCTCATTTTGTTCGGCAGGACCTGCACTGCTGAACCTTCATCTTGTTCTTATGGAGGATGAAGAGGCCTTTAGTGTTGTGACGTCTCCATCCCTCATTAGCAGTTAATTCCACTAGTCATACTAGTAGGATGTTTTTATGTTACTAGTAGTACTCATAAACATCGAATTAGCTACTGGTAGTACGAGTGCGTCTTTTTAGTCCATGCATTTCCCTGGACTAAGCCACTTCACCTCAGTGTGTAGCAACAACAACAGCAACTTTTATCTTAGTGAGGAGGCCAGGTCGACCCCGTTGCCATGTATGACGCAGTCTGCTGAAAGCTGATTGGTTGTTAGAGAAAGGAAGAAAGAAAAAAGCCTCTGTGCTCCTCCTAATGAATGGAGAGTAAAATTAACCCATCAAATATCTTGGGCTCTATTAAAAATGTGTAATCATGAAAATTATTTAGGTCTATTTTATGAAACTCAGACAAATTAATTGAATTTGTACACAGCTTAAGAATGATTGAACTTTCCTGGTTCACATGCCGATTATTACATTGATTTGATTCTTGTTCTCTTATTTTTACCACTTAATGTATTTGATATTAATGGTGGAGGCGACGCAGCGTCACCACTTCCTGTGATTTACCACCAATGTGGGGCTGTGAAAGAACCGTAACGGTCAGACTGACACTCTGCTGACGGAGGACTGGAACAAACCCCCGTCATCACCGCTGCACTGCTGCAGCCTACTTGTAGTGACGTAGCACAATGTTGTGATCACCTTCATCTGGGGCGTTACTGCGTTGCTTTGCTGTGGGAGAAATCAGCTTTCTCAGTTCTGCAGTGATACTTTGTGCAGATTTCATTTACCCTGCATATATTGAGTTTGTTCATAACAAGTCATTTATATTTGCCTACAATCTTTGTCCTGCATTTTATTATGGTAACAATCAACTGATAAAAGAATAAAAAGTCCCCAAATCTTTCAAATATCATGAGAAAAGCTTTATTTTTATTTTCATTCAAATTTGCATTTTGATGATTTGCTTCATAAATAATGAGACATTGTTCTCCCCCACATTAAAGTAGATGAGCTGCTTATCTTAGTAAAAAGTATCTACAATACTGGCCGTGTACTTCAAACACTCCTTTTCCCTCCTCCTACTCCCCATGTCTCCAAAGCTGCTTCATACTGACACCTACTGGATTTAGGAGGAACTGCAGGTCAGTATTTCTATTGCATCCATCCAGTTTCCAATAAGTTGCAATAAAAGAAACTACAACTTCTTTCAACCACCTTCACAGTGTAACTATATAAAGTGTAACTGTTTTACTGAGGAACATTATTCTTTGCTGTCAGTTTTTTAATGTGTAACTATATTCAACATTGCTATAAATAAATTTTGCTTCTCTGTAAAAAATGAGTTTAAAAACTTAAAAACTTCCTGAGGAAAAACAAAAGAAAGGTTTGTTGTGCTAAAATGAGACCTTTAATCCACACATCTTTCCAGTGATGGTGTGAGGCTGCTTGTTGCTGCAGATCTTCTCAAATCTGGGTTGCAGTTGTGAGACTGTCACTGCAGAGGAAAGGACAACATTGATCCCGGTACTGACATCAACAGTTATTCACGGTAGCAGGCAAGAATTGATGGCAAGAGGTGGAGGTTTTTAACCCTTTGTGCCCTAAAGCTCATTTGGACTGTTTTCACTGCTGTTGTTTTTACGTCCATATCTCACTATATAAAGTAATTTCCTTGAAAATTTGGTACCGGCGTGTGAACTAATCAGTTGCGGGGTCACAGGCTAATCCAGTCAGCGTTGTCATGCCCACCTGATGGTGGGTACAGGTGGGCATCTCCACCTATACAGCTCCGGACAAGGTTTCTGAACATGAATTTCCAAGAATTCCTCCCCTGTACCATGAAGAACGACATATACAATCAAAGTTCTTATAAAAGATAAAGTTCTTATGTGAAAACGGTTATTCAGCGGTGCTTTCTGTGGACTGACCCCGACAAAGGGACCACATTTCTGGGTTCGCATCACGGCAACACAAGGTAGAGAGTTTATACCTTAACTTAGTCTGTACTGCACCTGAAAACACAGGATTTAGCAGCTCTGTGAGAAAAGGCCTATCGAAGCTGGTTCTAGTGAAAAAAGTGAAGTATTTTGTGTGTAAAATGACTTTTCACGTCGAGTCCTGGAGGTTAGCGGGTGGCTAAGCGGAACATTACGGGCGATCGTGACACAGAGTGCCGCCACTGCCGTAACGCTACCGTAACGTAACGCTGACGTCACGCCGCCATAACGCCGCCGGAATGCTTCCGTAATGCTGCTGCCGTAACGCCGCCGTAACGAAACGCTGCCGTCACGCTGCCATCACGCTGCCGTAACGTAACGCTGCCGTCGCGCTGCCGTAACGCCGCCGTAACGCCGCCGTCATGCTTCCGTAATGCTGCTGCCGTAACGTAACGCTGCCGTCACGCTGCCACCACGCTGCCGTAACGTAACGCTGCCGTCACGCTGCCGTAACGCTGCCGTCACGCCGCCGTAACGCCGCCGTCATCCTTCCGTAATGCTGCTGCCGTAACGCCGCCGTAACGTAACGCTGCCGTCACGCTGCCGCCACGCTGCCGTAACGTAACGCTGCCGTAACGCTGCCGTCACGCTGCCCGCTGATTACTAATATGGATGAATTGGACGGTGGAAGAGGAGTTACTTCGATCGCTTCTAAAGCCGTTATCTACTTCATAATATTTATCGTCTGAAATACTCAGTCCGTGAATAAAACATCATTTCCTGAAATGACAGCCATGTTTCATTTTCGATTGGCTCAAGCGGGGCCATGTGACACGAGAAGGGAGGGGGGGATCCCAGATCTATAGTAGAATGATAGAGAGACATTCACTAGAATCCATTGACCATCTTTTTATTATAGTTTTATTCTTAATCTTATTGTTCTTCCTCTGTGTGTGTGTGTGTGTGTGTGTGTGTGTGTGTGTGTGTGTGTGTTTCTGTTTCAGAAAGCAGCCATACAGCAGTGTGTGAAGTTCAGTCAGCATGTTTTGATTTTTGTTTAATCAAGAAGAGTGCATTGTTTACTTAACATTGAAGTACAGTACAGTTTTATTTAATCTTTAAGAACTGTTTTTTGTTCGTTTGTTTTTCATTTATTTAAGTACAATGTTTATTTAACTTTTCTGTGCAATATATTTTAATTGAATGATTATTTAAGTACAGTCTTTTATTTTCCTATATTTAAGCGTAGTGTTACTAATCTAACTGTGTATAATGTGACAATGGCTGACAATATTAAATATACTTCTTTAGGAGTAAAACCTCTGCCTTGTTTTGATGAATGCTGAGGCTTACTAGGCTACTGTATAGTGTTGGTCATTGTGGTGGTACTTGGAGAGCCGAGTATTTTCTGGGTGGTACTTGGTGTAAAAAGTTTAAGAACCACTGACCTAGAGAATACTACAATATTTAAAATAATCTTCAGTCCAGGAGACGGGTGACTTTGCACTTGTTTATGAGCAAGTTATATCGTAAAGAATTTTCTAAATATTCTAAAAGCGATCTCCAAGCCAATAAAAAATATTTCAACAGTTGAGAAGTGATTTGCAGGAGTGGTCAGCAGCTCCTTAACAGTCTGGTAAGCCATTTATACTGTAATAATTAATACACACTCAATTAATACACACAAGTTTTCAACAGCACAGCTGGTTCTCAGTGCTGCCCCCTGGAGGTTGATAGCTTTTCTACAGTGGGAAAGTGGGAATTTCCCCAATAAAATATAGAGATTAACAATAGAGCAGAGTTTCTTCTCATTGAATTCAAAACAGGTAATAAAGTTTTTCTCTTCAACATTAACTTCATGTGTTGTTTTGTACAGAATAAAGTTCTCCGGTTCTTTTCAAAATGTAAAACTGTATGAGTAACCATAAACTGTTCTTGGGTGATCACGTGACGTCAGACCGGAAACAGGAAAAGGAGGAGCGGAGCAAGCGCGAGTGGAGTTCCAGGAGCGTGCAGAGCCACGGAGAATACGTCGATATTTTAGCTCGAGTCGCCCTCCACTACTGTTTGGAGCTTGTTGGACTCTCTCGGCTGTGTTGTCGTGTCTCACAGAGGAAACATTTCATCTCGTGCAGCAACAATGAGTTCAGTTCAGGCTTTGGGAGAGTTTGAACAAACTATCGTCCAGCACGAGGAGGAGGTTGATCGTCAGCACAGACTGCTGGAAACCATCTGGAACCCTCAAATCAAGCTCCACAGAACAGGTCTGGAAAAGTGTGAATGAACACATGAATGTGACTGGAGCAGGATCTCCATTGTTCTGACTGGGTTTGGTTTATCCACCGCACACAGAAGCAGGATTTGTGTCTCTGGAGGGAAACTTGGATTGAACTCAGACTTTGACTCTTTTACATGTTTCCAGGATTTAATCAATACACAGTTGTAGTTGAAGTCAGAAACAGGAGAAGAGCGTCTAGAATCACCTGGAACTACCTGACAATACATTGAAACAAGGTTAAAATAATAATATGAGCAGCCATTGACAAAACATAGAGGGTATTTTTCTTAATCATTTCTGATTTCAGTGGATTTGCATTGTTTGCAACTTCCTGTGTTTGGTCACTTCCTGTCCTCTCCAGTCCAATCACAGCAGAGAATAGTCCCTCCTCTCTCCAAAGGCGGGCTCAAGCCTCCAGCCTCAGGATGCAGACACTTCCTGGCTCCAGGTTTCCATATTAAAAGACGATTGTCTCTGAGTATCAGTGAAACCAACATGGAGGAACATGGAGGCAAAAGCACCTGGAAGAATGTAAACCTCTTGTCTCTGGAACAGTGAGGCTCCAAATGGCAACATGGAAGAACTATCAAGTTAAAATACTTCAGCAACTAGAGTTTTAGAAATATGAACATCTAAGATGTTTAAAAAGATTGTTGCACTTCCTTTTTTTAATTAATTTTTTCAAATAAGCATATGAGTATGGTACATGCAGTATTCTTATCTTACAAATACATTTCCAATGTCCGTTTAGAAGGACATAAAAACCAAAAGAACCAAACAACTAAATTACATCATCAACAAATGTGGGACCCTCCCTTCTCTTCCTCCTCTGTTCCTCCTATTAATCTAGTCTTTTGTCATTAAGTAAATGAAAAGATAAATAAATAGATTCTAGATCAATGAAACTTCTCTTTACCATTCCTACTTTAAACAGCCGTCCCTCCATACAAACAGCCGTACTGAAGGTCTGTTAAAAAACCTTCCATCCAATCAAGAGAAGGAAAGAGAAAGATGGATGCCCTCCGTCTCCTTCCGAGAATGTATGTCTACCTTTCTACCTCTTTATTCTTCTCCCCCCCCCACAATAAGTAACATTCTAATCATTTCTGGGTTTAAAACCCAATAAAAATCATTTCAGGTCTAAATCAATGTTTTCATCCAAGATTCTTTTCATCTCTTTCTGTATATTTTTCCAATATTCTCTGAGTTTGGGACGGTCCCAGAATATATGTCTCTAGTCTCCTACTGGACCACAACCCCTCCAGCATTTATCACATGTTTTACTATGTTAGGACATACAGTGAAGAAAATAAGTATTTGAACACCCTGCTATTTTGCAAGTTCTCCCACTTAGAAATCATGAAGGGGTCTGAAATGTTCATGGTAGGTGCATGTCCACTGTATGAGAGATAACCTAAAAAGAAAAATCCAGAAATCACAATCTATGATTTTTTAACAATTTATTCATGTGATACAGCTGAAAATAAGTATTTGAACACCAACGTTAATATTTGGTAGAGTAGCCTTTGTTTGCAATTACAGAGGTCAAACGTTTCCTGTAGTTCTTCACCAGGTTTGCACAGACTGCAGGAGGGATGTTGGCCCACTCCTCCACACAGATCTTCTCTAGATCAGTCAGGTTTCTGGGCTGTCGCTGAGTAACACGGACTTTCAGCTCCCTCCAAAGATTTTCAATTGGATTTAGGTCTGGAGACTGGCTGGGCCACTCCAGAACCTTGATATGCTTCTTACGAAGCCACTCCTTGGTTTTCCTGGCTGTGTGCTTTGGGTCATTGTCATGTTAGAAGATCCAGCCACGACTCAGCTTCAATGATCTGACTGAGGGAAAGAGGTTTTTGGCCAAAATCTCACAATACATGGCTGCAGTCATCCTCTCCTTAATACAGTACAGTCGTCCTGTCCCATGAGCAGAAAAACACCCCCAAAGCATGATGCTACCACCCCCATGCTTCACAGTAGGGATGGTGTTCTTGGGATGGTACGCATCATTCTTCTTCCTCCAAACACGCATAGTGGAATTATGACCAAAAAGGTCAATCTTGGTCTCATCTGACCACAAAACTTTCTCCCATGACTCCTCTGGATCATCCAAATGGTCATTGGCAAACTTAAGACGGGCCTTAACATGTGCTGGTTTAAGCAGGAGAACCTTCCGTGCCATGCATGATTTCAAACCATGACGTCTTAGTGTATTACCAACAGTGACCATGGAAGCAGTGGTCCCAGCTCTTTTCAGGTCATTGACCAAGTCCTGCCGTGTAGTCCTGGGCTGATTCCTCACCTTTCTTAGCATCATTGAGACCCCACGAGGTGATATCTTGCATGGGGCTCCACTCCGATTGAGATTGTCCGTCATGTTTAGCTTCTTCCATTTTCTAATGATTGCTCCAACAGTGGACCTTTTTTCACCAAGCTGCTTTGCAATTTCTCCGTAGCCCTTTCCAGCCTTGTGGAGTTGTACAATTTTGTCTCTGGTGTCTTTGGACAGCTCTTTGCTCTTAGCCATGCTGAATGTTTGGGTCTTACTGATTGTATGGGGTGGACAGGTGTCTTTATGCAGCTAACGACCTCACACAGGTGCATCTGATTCAGGATTATACAGTGGAGTGGAGGAGGACTTCTAAAGGCTCAGAATTCTAGCTGATAGACAGGTGTTCAAATACTTATTTTCAGCTGTATCACACAAATAAATTGTTAAAAAAATCATAGATTGTGATTTCTGGATTTTTCTTTTTAGGTTATCTCTCATACAGTGGACATGCACCTACCATGGAAATTTCAGACCCCTCCATGATTTCTAAGTGGGAGAACTTGCAAAATAGCAGGGTGTTCAAATACTTATTTTCTTCACTGTATTGTTGCCACAAGAGGGAACAGACTCAAATACCCCTTACTATTGTCCAGGTAAACAATGCAGTTTGAGATGGTTTGTTTTTTCCTGTAAGTATTACTTCTTGTTACCGATTTAGAAACAAGCTGCACCTCAGAAAGAAAAGACCTGGACTGCAGAGGATTGTATTGAATGACTGACTGAACTTCTTAACCTCATGTATGTGTATGTTGCTGCATTTACTTTGTCATCATTTATTGTTTCATTTACTTTTCCTTACCTTCATCAACAGACAAACCAAATGAAATCTGTTAGCTGAAAGTCAAAATGTCTTTGTGGGATCTGAGAGTTTTTCCTGAACATTCAGTTACAGTAGAATATTTCCAGATTTTGTCAAACTCACCTTCAGGTGCTCCAAGTCGTCAGGCTTCAGGTCGGACCACAGAAATGAGCGGGGAGCGCTGGGGTTCAGGTGCATTTTCACCTGGAAGAACCAAACAAAGACTGATCAGGCACTGATGATACAGCTCAGTCATTTCAATCAAAAGGGATTCATAGCAGTGAGTTCAATATAGAGAAACTAGTGGCCAAACTGCAGCTTCAGGAGTTTGTGATGCATTAAAGTACCAAAAAACCCCAACAAAAACCTTCATATAATCATATTGAAAAGGGAAATTTGTTGCACTTATATTCAAACTCACCTTACAACGTGGGTGGTTGCTGCCTCCACCTCCTCCCACCTTGCCTCTTCGGCCATCACCTTTCTGCGCTCGTCTTGCACATGGGTTGCTACAGAAGACAAAGAGAATTCACCTTAAAACCTAGAAGCCAAGACGACAAGTCAAGTGTAGAAGCGCTTTTCACAGTTTCAGCTGCTTCAGAGCTCTTGACATGCAAGGTGAGCAACTGATGCTTTTCGTCAAATAGACTTCAAGCTTTTGTTTCGTTTCAGGTGTCCCGTTACACGACAACGGCACTCGAAGCCGCTGAAAACACAACTTTTTGAAGATGGCTTCTTAGGTTGAAGATTTCAAAAACACTTGGACTCCATTGCCGTGTATGTGACGCCCATTAAATGTATCGTCACATTTTATGAAATTTTGGTTGTTTTAATTTGGAAAGATTATTTCCGTCAAAGAAATGTATTAAGATGAGCCCAAATGGCCAATTATTAGGTTTTGAGAACACCAAAAACTTTATTTATTTGATGCACTGAGAGCTTTCCAGTGTTGCCAGCAGGAGGCAGTGTTGCGCCGTGCTTTTCCTTTGGGACCCTCCTTGTGAGCGGACTTTCGTTGACTTCCTCATTCGGCTGAGAGAAGTTCAATGGTAAAGAAGCAACGGTCGCCTGTCTCATCATTTCTCCTGTTTTACAGGTTGGTGGAGTCATAAAAATGTTAATAATCACTCGTGTGGGTGCTATACATGTAAAGAAGATGTTAGATCGATTCTGGGAAAGTATTGTCAATGTTTGAGTGGTTTTCAGAACAAGTGAAAAATATGTTTTTTCCGTGTGTCGTGTGTGGCTAAAGATGGCGTCGCGGTATTATTATTTTGTTGTGACCAAACCACGTCATAGTTTCTGGCTCCAGTACATTTTATTTTGAGTTTAAAAACGATTCTTAGGGACAGTATATTGTTCACCTGTAAATTCATGAGATGTTAAAGTTTCATATGTATGTCTGTGTGTCGTAAGTAGTTAAAAGTGTAAGATTGTGTAATGTTCAGCTCATGCCTTGATCCGAAGCCCACAGTTATGGAATGGGATATGCTCATGTCAGTTTTATTTGCACTAGGTAAGATGAAATACACATTTGGTGTTTCAGGTTATTGTTTTTGTATATATAAAGTATATAGTGACTCAGTTAACATACTGAATGGCAATATGTTAGTACAGTAATACACTGAATCCAGGACAAAGTGTGTATTTTGGTTCTGGTTTTGAATATTGTGCATGTTGCGCTGTCAAACTGATATTTGAGTGTGAAAAGACCTATTGCATGAAAGAGAATCTTTTAACTTTGTAAATAAATTCGGCTGAGAGAAGTTCAATGGTAAAGAAGCAACGGTCGCCTGTCTCATCATTTCTCCTGTTTTACAGGAAACCTTATCTGTTTACAGCAGGGGTGCTCACACTTTTTCAGCATGCGAGCTACTTATAAAATGATCAAGTCAAAATGATCTACCTACTACAAAAATGCAAAACATATATTTATTTCTTGCTTGTTAGTTTTGCCCTATGGTGCAGTGCGCCCTATGTGTGTGTTGTTGTTGTAAAGCGGACGTAGTAGTGAACACCATGAGAACGTTAAAGGGGGAAGTGTGGGCGTGGATTGTATATAAATGAACGGGTATGTGCGTTATGCAGAACATCGTTGTTTTAACAACCCTGAAAATGGCGAAGAGACACGCTTATGAAGCACAGTTTAAACTGAAGGCCATCAGCTACGCGGAGGAACATGGAAATCGAGCAGCCGCGAGAGAATTTAAGATTAATGAATCGATGGTTCGCAAGTGGAGGAAGCTGGAAAACGAGCTCCGACAGGTGAAGAAGACGCGGCTGAGTTTCCGCGGACATAAGGCGAGGTGGCCCGAGTTGGAGGAAAGACTCGAGCAGTGGATCATCGCACAAAGAACGAGTGGGAGAAGCGTTTCGACGGTCACCATTCGACTAAAAGCAGTAACGCCAGCAGAAGAAATGAAAATTCTCGGAACTCCAACCGCTGGACATCGGTGTGAACCGGCCGTTCAAAGTAAGGCTGCGAGCGGCGTGGGAGCGATGGATGACCGATGGAGACCACAGTTTCACTAAGAGTGGAAGGCAGCGCCGGGCGAGTTACGCCACAATTTGCAAATGGATTGTAGATGCTTGGGCTAGCGTGTCTGCTGGCACTGTTGTTCGAGCTTTCGCAAAAGCCGGCATCATTTCCAAGGAGCCGCACGGCACGGAAAGTGACTCTGACAGTGAAGAAAATGAACCCGGTATGTTTGATGGAGATTTAGCGCAGCTGTTCAATTCAGAAACAGAGGACGAGGAGTTCGATGGGTTTGATTGATGACGATTACAGGTAAAAAAAATGTTAGTACTTTGTAATCAATACTTAAATAAAGCACAACCAAACTCAGTTTTGCTCCCGCTCTATTTTTAAATACGCACACTTGTATGCTTGTGTGTGTGTGTTGTTGTAATGCGGACACCATGAGAACGTTAAAGGGGGAAGTGTGGGTATGGAACCCGCGCCCTATGAGCGTATGTAATGCGATCTACCAATACTACTTTCGCGATCGACCGACGTATTGAGCACCCCTGGTTTACAGGTACTCAGTCTGAGACCTGTTACATGTACAAGGAGGGAAAACCTTACTTATCTGTGAATGTGTGTCGTTTCATTAGAAAAATAATAGCAGTCACTAGCGGCCCAACAGGAATGTTAAATGAAGTAAAGGGACGTCGTTTTCAGAACGATGTTGTGTAAATGTGAAACTTTTCTGAAACAAAAACTCTGAGTTTTCACTTGTTATCACACTTGTCATGTAAACGGGGCGTTGTTCTGTGTTCAAGGGAGGAGTATTAAATAGTTTTCTAGTGAGTTCTTAGCATCTGATCCAGAAAAACTTCTACAGAAAAGCATATATTTATCCTTTCTTGAGCTCAGGGCTAATTTCTCATTTAAAGGGGACATATGCTAAATCCACTTTTTTAGCCCTTAAATGCATGTTGTTGTATATTTAGAGTGTTTAGAAGTACAGAAAAGTTCAAAGTAGTCTCTTCAGGTGCTCCGTTGATATCTTTATATTCTGTTTTGGTCATATTTTGCGATCCGTTTCGATTTTTCTATTCTCTATTACGTTTTTTGAACTATTACGTCACAGTATTCCCGGCGGAACTGCCAAATTAGGACATCGACACTTCGAGCAATCCGCCATTTTTGTTTCTCGCTGCGATTTTGTAGTCCAACCTAAGGGTGCCGAAGTTACGAGAGGATAAGTCGAAATGTTTGGTTGTTGGATGTAGTAACCCACAAGCTTCGTTACACCGTCTCCCAGCATCAGAACCTTTTCCAAGTGCCTGGTTGAGTTTTATTTTTCACAGAAATGTACCCACATCTGTGGGTAAGGTCATTTTTGTGTGCGCGAATCACTTCAAGGACGACTGCTTCAGTAACCTCCGCCAGTATAAAGAAGGATTTGCCGAAAGACTTGGTCTGATTGAGCGGTCAGTTCCTTCTATCTATGGAGACGACGAACAGAGCACTTCGGTAAGCTGTATATAACGCTAAAAAGTGTGATGATAAGACGTCCCTGTCATTGTTTTGTTAGCATTAGCAGTTGCACCGTCTTCATATGTTAGCGCTGTGTGCTCGTTTTAGATTATAATGTAACTTCTGTGTTAAATAGTCGTTGTAATACAGGCAGTATTGTAGTAGTGGGCATGGATGGAGAAGTTAGTGTAAATATAGAAACACACCATTGCGTTACATCCATATAAAGACGTTGTTCTGTAGGTGCATCATCGTCATTTTCATCTCGCTCCGCCGGGTCCGACTCTGGCTCCAACATGTATGGCTGGATGGACAAATCTTCCGTTGTTGACATTTTGTAAATAATGTGTGAATATAAAGTTTTTGCGCCGGTAGATAATTGTATCTGTTCTATCAAACTACAAAGATGGCCGAACAGGGTGGAGTTGAACCGAGTGTCACCTCTGCAACCTGGAGAGGAGGCGGGGTATGAAGAGACCGCCCCAAAACGAGTTGCTCTCAGAAGCACATCAGAAAAGGGGTTGAAAAGGGGCCTGTGGAGCTCTAATAATGAGGAATTCAGACCCAAGCATTGCAGTTCCGCGTTGTATAGACCACAACTGTATGATTTATATGTAAAAAGGAAGGATTTAAAAGCATGATATGTCTCCTTTAAGGTATTTTACAAAACACAAAGTGTGCAAGAGTCATTTTGGCAACTTTTTTAGTTGGATTGAATATTTGTTGGTGATGCTTAATTTGGACCCTTTTTGCAGTAATCCCAGACTATTTACGTAGGGGGTGTAGCAGCTTCTTTCTCAGCTGATTCCTGTACTAGCCGCCAGAGATTAGTTTTGGGTCCTGTAGATTGAATGACGCGCTTTTAGCTTTTACAGACACGCTGGATCCAGGATGCGTGTTGATATGGATTTATTGTCGCGCACAAACTGCTTCCACAGCGGAGGAAAGGACATGGACCGAGAGCGAGAATATTGTCAGAATGACTGCTGGATAAAATAAAATAAAACCAGAAATTAAGGCAAAGCGTAGCACCATCCTCACTCACTGAGTTTTCACATCAGTGCCACACAATCAATCAGCAAAATGTATATTTACAGAAACAGACGACTACAGTTCACAAACTGATCTTCTGTACTACACAGTGCTGATTTAGCACCTGTTGACTTTCAGGCCTGAGCAGTTTGAGATTAAATCAGATGTAAAGTCATTTATTGTGAGCAAAATAGCAGAATTTTTAAAACTGGAAGTGATGGTTGAGCTGGTTGATGGCAAAAATACAATTCCAAGTGACAGTGAGACTTCAGACTGGAGAGGTTTACTTTTGTTCATCCATCATTGGATTGTTATTTATTTGATAAATATTGAAGATAAAATAGGTTTTAAAGTTTTGCTTAAACAGTCACAGGTCTACAAATTAGTTTCTACGGTTGATGGTAGTCATGGCAGCAGGCCCAAGGGGGCGGGGCTTAACTCATTTGATCCCGTGTGACCACACCGAGCCTTGAAGTTGGTAAACGCGCTTTGTGAGCTTTGAAGAATCACCCAACAGAGTTTACAGAACCAGTTGGCTCTTCACTCATCAGTTAACCTCAGGAGACACCAGTCCAGGAACTTTTACAACCAGAATTCAACTATTTTTGAAGTGCCACTTCTAAACTTTGTCCACGAGTGTTTTAACTGGAGAAGTGAGTATATTGATTGTTTTGTTGCTAAAAGGTGAAGCCACAATATCCATCGATGGAGTTAATATTGAGAACGTATATCAGTTTAGGTTTTCTGGAATCAAATTCTGTCTGTGTGGATTTTAAACTTTAGACACTAGGAGGTGCAGTTTGACACAGACGCGGGATCTTTCTCCATCTGACTCTGATAAAAGTCTCTTCAAATTGTGGGAACACAAAATATGACAGCATTGTTCTCTCTCACACACACTAGCAATTTCACACTCGCTCTCTGAAGCGAGCAACAAAGAAAACTTTATCATAACCCTCCTGGGGTGGGACTGAATTTTACACTGAGGCTCATTTACTTGATCACTGCAGGTCGTTGCTGCTCTGTGATATTTTGGGATTTTTCACGGAGCACATTCATAGAGCACACTAACTAATTACCAGAGGATTTTATTTTGAATGCCAAATATCAAAAGTTTAACTGGAGTTTATGAGAGCACATTTCAACATTTTGTTTTGACTTTCCACGGTCTGTCACTCTCACCGGTCGATTGATTTAACATTATAACACTACTAAGCTAGAGATAAACCCAGTTCAGTGAAAAGGTGGGACACTTCTTTGTAATATAGATTCAGAAGGACTAAACCAAAGCAAAAAAAAGTCTATTTCAAGAAAGTCTATATACATCTACTGCACGAGCAAATGCTAAGCTGCATAATTCAGTAATTGGAAACAACAATCTGCACCAATCACCACCGCATGGTGCCATTTCTTTGATGGACCCAGTGCTCCAAAGAAATGACTCGTTAAATACAAAACAAACACACAACAGATAAAGATAATGTCCTCCATGCCATAACAAAAAAAAAAAAAAAATTAATTTCATGTTCACAGCTTAGGTTGTTAAAAGAAGTGCTGATGCAACTGTGTGCATTTTTCTCCATCTGATTTTCTCAACTCGAAGACTATCAGAGGACCTGTTTACTACAGCCGTGGTGCCCATGCACAATAGCAGGAGTGTAATGATTCTTGAGTGTAATGTGTAATGATTCTACCAATATAAGAGCCATAATACAGCTGAGCAGGTCTGGGATGGATTTCTTTATTTCTCTGCCATGTGTAGTGAACTAGAAATCAAGCTCAACACCACAGAAGCTGTTCTGCCCTTCATCATCTGCAGCCATATGGAAAGGACATACCAGTCAGTCACTAGTGCAAAAGCAGAACGCAGTTTCAGCCTGAAATGAATTCAAAACTCTCTCTGGGCATGAAGGAGGCCAGACTCTCAAAGCTCACTTTGCTCTCCATAGAGAGACGTTGTGCTTGATAAGAAGGAGGTGGCTGGAAGGTTTGTGAGGATGAAGGAGAGGAAGATGGTGCTATAAGATATGAGGCCACATTACTGTACATAGTTCAGAAATACCTTGGAGACTGGACGTTCAAAGGTAATCTGGTGTGAACATGAAATGTGTCGGCGTTGCTGTTTGAAAGCTCCTCAAACTGAATAAAGCCCCGACACTGTTGGTTGAGTCCTTTTGCTTCTTGGTCTGGGAGGAGGATTCTCACACACAAAGTCAAAGCCTCTTTTGAAATTTAACACAAAGAATCATGGTTGATGACCAAAGGGCTCATCCGGGAATTGATCCCAGGACCTCTCGCACCCAAAGCGAGAATCATACTCCAAGACCAACGAGCCGACATGTTGAAGAAGCTAAAGGATTCCAGTGATTGCCATAAATAAGGCAGGAGATCAGTTTGACAGTCTGGTTCAGTAGCACATGCTCAGTAACAGCGCTCCGTAGCTTCCGGCTGTCCCTGTGGGGGGAGTCGGGATTGTGAAAGAAAAGTTCCACCTTCAGAGTCGGGACCAAAAAGTGACGGTTGCAGTGGATCCGAGCACCACTGTCGTATAAACGGAGCCCAAATGTGACTAAAGTTTTGTGGTTCCACTTGTTTATTGTTGTGGTGTAAACGGACCTTAAATCATCTGTAAATTAGAACCCTGATTGTTGTGGGCTGAAGATGGAGATGTGCAGTCTGTAAGTCACCAACACTATCCTGAATGGACTTTCTTCTTCTTCTTTTGGCTTTAATGGCAGTTGGCATCCATGAAGTAGTATTACGCCATCTGCTGGTTCTAACTAGTCTATACTATTTCCAAGGATTGGGAAAGATCAAAGTGACAAAAATCCCTTCTTTAGTTTGATCTTTACTTTGATCAGAATTTGACATTCTGAATGAATGACAATCTTTGAATAAAGAAGAGAAACAGTGAAAATGCTCCACTGTATCACCTCAGCATGACCAACGAGAGATTAGCAGGGATACAAATATGTCAGAAAATAGGCTTTGTAAATGACCTGGATATTAAGTTCTTTTTTTACAATGGTTCATAAATGTTTATTTTATGTTGTTATTATAGCATAGTGCTCATGCTTTTACTTTGAAAGAACTCACAGACAAGGTGTGGTAAATCAGAAGTAATTGTTGTAAATCAGATAGAAGTACCACAAACGTTGATGAGCAGTAAAAGCGAATTTTAGTGTACTGTGATTTCAAGCTTAGTTTAATTGTAATGTAAAGTAAAAGGTAATCTATATTATTTCATGGTACAAACATATGGTTAAAAAGGACAAAGTTGTAAATATACATGGAAATTACATATTAAGAGCACTCAAGGTAGAGATTGTCAACGGTGAATAACTTAAGGCAATTCATTTAAGGTTGTAAATATGGTAAAAGTGTAAAGGTAAAACATGCTGCAAAGAGTTGCTCATGGTATTTTTCTGTTTACATTGTAGTACTTACGGTGTGTTCACCTGCAAGGCTCAATAAAGTTGAGAAGCATCAGTTTGAGAGAGCATCTTTTCTACCGCGGCTGCTCCAGGCTTCACTGATCCACAAAGAGGTACAACTGTTGGCATTCCAAAAGGACAGTCAGGAGGACTGAATACATTCTATTAAAGTACTTTGATCTGATCTATTGAAGACTCTGATCTTACCTTTAACACTAAACAAAGAGATTCACAATTCAAGTGTTAAAGTGCAGAGAATCTCACAGCAAATCCACAATGTGAAACATCAAATAGATCCAACTGTCATTGAACACACACACACACACACACACACACACACACACACACACACACACACACACACACACACACACACACACACACACACACACACACACACACACACACACACACACACACACACACACACACACACACACACACACACACAAGTGAACCAAGCCAAGGAATTGATGAATTCTTCATCCATCAGACACCCTGTCAGAAAGGGTGGAGGTGAGGACTGATGTCCTCCTCAACAGAGAGAAGCTGCTGGTAGCTCACTCTCTATAGGCATCGGTTCAAATCCCATAGAGTCTAGTTTGGACAATTCTAGTTTCCCAAAACCTTTAATCTCTGGATTGAGTTCCTACTTGTAGTCAAATGTTTTCACACGACCCTGTTAACCTCCAGCAGAGTTTCTGTAGCGTAGTGGTTATCACGTTTGCTTTACACGCAAAAGGTCCCCTGTTCGAAACCGGGCGGAAACATAAAGCAAAGTTTTCGAAAGCACAGTTTCCAAAATATTAGGAACTTAATGGACAATGATGTCTTGTTACATAATCCCAGAGTTTAATTTGTGCCGGATCTTGCCGAAACAGGATCTGGCCCATCACAGATTTTGACCGGCACTTATTTGATTGGATCCAGCAGCTCATTACAAACAAATTTAATAAAATCTAACCCCTTTAATTTACTTTTATGAATTTAATAATCTTTTTAAAATATTATATTTGGACAGCTGTATATTTTATCGAGTTGAAATCAGTAGAAAGTTCACTGTACACAAAACTGGATGTAAAAACTGAACGGTGAGGAGGAGAGGGAATTTCCGGCGCTCTCACGCCACGTCACTCTAAACTGTGATTTTGAGTTAAAACTGTGTGTGTCAGCTCGCTGGGAAGACGGTGGGAGACGATGGACAAAAAGAGACAGTTGGATTTGAAGAGCTTTTTTAAGCCAGGGCTGTTTTTTGGGCTGTTTTGGACGATTAAAAAGGTAAGCAGGTTATTTCTTTTCATTTTCTGCTGCTGCTGATTCATGAGAGGATTTGTGGCCTTATGGGTATAAAAGGTGGTAAATATATATATATATATAGAGAGAGAGAGAGAGAGAGAGAGAGAGAGCGCACCCTACTGACTGATTCTCCATAAAAAATAAAAATTTGGTCGATTGCATTGAGACCAGCTGATCAATTCCATGGTTGTTTCAGTTCAGATGGGGATGTAAAGAGAGGCTCTTGTTAAATTCTGACACAGGAAGAACGAGCGGAGCGGTTTGTGGGACAGTAAACTCACGGAGCTGATAGAAAATATGTCGGCGCTGTTGGGATCAGATGACACTTCGTTCCTCTTCTCCCAGCTTTTTCTGCTTCAGCTCCGGCTGGTGGTGCGCTCGGCTCGAGCCACTTGGCCTCTGGTGCAGGATAAGGACTATCATGGTGGAGGAAGTTGGAGGCCTTGTGGGGCCTTTCGGCGCCTCAACAATATCACATCCAATAACGCATGACTGGTACCTGCACCTACTCCAGGGGTGGTGCAACCCAGCCGTTATGGCCGCGTGCTAAGACCTCCAAACAGGACTTAAGTCATTTTTTTAACGACTGGGTGGTACCATTCTGAATGTTCAGGGGGGGCCTGTGTGGTGCACCTTTGGGAAAAGTTCTCTAATTCAGAGTGGAGTGGGTGTGTCGGTGACGTGTGAGGGGTGTGTTGGTGATGCGGTAGCTGTTAAAGGTGGATGTGCGGTGATGTCACGGGGTAAAATGTTTGACAGGACGACTGTCATTCTGTGTGGAAAGAATAAAGAAAATCTACTCGACAACTCTGCCGTCCCTTCTTTCACGGCTTCCACAAGTTATTATTAAGTTATAGTTATTAATGTATTTATTCAGTTGTCTACTTTAAAATACAAACAAAATCTTCCTTCCATAACATATTTGCTGTTTGGTTAATTCTGGTCCTACAAATTGTCCTCATGATGAGACCCTCTGAAGAGGAGAACCTGTCTTCAGGGGACTCCGGTCCTTGGATTGCAGGGAGTCTCTACATCAGAGGTATTACTTTATAAAATAATCCACAAGAAGAGTCTTTCTCTTAAATTTACAAAACATCTACTAACGTTGTTGGCAGGATTCGAACCTAGGCAGGGAGACCCCAATGGATTTCAAGCCCATCGACTTAACCTCTCTGCCACAACAACATGAGTCAGAGGTGTTTTATGGCAGTGTAAGGTTCTCTGTGTGTGGTTCCTGATAACCCTCGGGTTCAGATCAGAAACGTCTTTTCAGGACAGACGTTCTTCCCAATCACTCCCTCTCAGGTCACAAAGTGTTTGCCAAGGTGAGTGTCCATGTGACACGTGACTGTTCAGCCCCGTTTCCACTGTACAAAATGTGTCTGTACAGTTTGGTTCAGTATTTTGTTCGCTTCAATTCGCTTGGAACCTCAACCAAGCAGGTACCACGAAAGTACCAGGTACTACCATGTAGTGGAAAAGCATCAAAAGTGAGGTGAGTCAAGTAGGGCTGAGTAGGTACTAGTGGAAAAGCACCATCAGTTGACAAGTAAGAAATAAACCCCCAAAAAACATGGTGTGATACTTACATCAACTTTTCACAAAGTAGGGTTTGGTAAAGTTCTGTTGCATTGGAATTGAACCTGGGGCCCCCATGTGGCAGGTGTGAATTCTACCACAGAACCACCAACGCTTACAAGTGATCACAGTCCAACCAGGGGAGGTCAGGTGAAACAACTGCTCTGGTCCATGAGCCCCTCCCCCGCAGTTTGAGTGATACTCAGCTCTGGTTACACAAGAGTCCATGTAAAGTTTTGCTACTTTGACTCCTGAGATGCTCTGACAGAAAGCCTGGGTTCAATCCCCAGCATCACCAAGCTTTACGTCCAACATCAATAGCAGCGAGTAGATTAATAGTGAGTTAGTGTCTCTTGATCATGAGGAGACACAAGTCAAACAGACTCTGACACGTCTCACTCACAAACATGATACACTTTTCTGTCCCATTCTACAAACTTCTTCAAGTCTTCTTCACCATCGCTCTATATTCTTTATCATTTTTGACTCACTTCAATTCACCACTTCACCATCTGGTTCAATTCACCACTTCACCCTCTGGTTCAATTCACCACTTCACCATTTGGTTCAATTCACCACTTCACCATCTGGTTCAATTAACCACTTCACCATCTGGTTCAATTCACCACTTCACCATCAGCTCTACCAGTTGTCCCCCGTAACAAAATATTCCTGGTCAAAGTTCATCTGGTTCAATTCATCACTTGATCATCTGGTTCAATTCACCACTTCACCATCTGGTTCAATTCACCACTTCACCATCTGGTTCAATTCACCACTTCACTATCAGCTCTACCAGTTTTCCACCGTAACAAAAATGTTCCTGGTCCAGGTCCATTGTTGTCATACTAGTACGCACAGTCTCCTCCTAAGTTTATTTTAGATCACAAACTTCGTGTGGAAAGTGGCGTACGCATCTTTCAGGACCTGTTATGTCATAATCACCCTTTATAAGTGAGCCCAAACATTGTTCTGGCTCCATCATGTTCCTGGTCCAGGATCAGTTTAACATCCAGACCCAGAGCATCGAGTGTTTTTAGGAGAAAATCATGAAATGTGTCGGCGTTGCTGTTTGAAAGCTCCTCAAAGTGAATAAAGCCCCGATACTGTTGGTTGAGTCCTTTTGCTTCTTGAAGATGTTGCTGGTTGGTCTGGGAGGAGGATTCTCACACACAAAGTCAAAGCATCTTTGGATATTTAACACAAAGGACCATGGTTGATGACCAAAGGGCTCATCCGGGAATTGAACCCGGGACCTCTCGCACAAAATCATGAAATAATCCCCTGATAAACAAAAATTAATAATTAAACAAAACACCAAATGATCACATGACCTTAAACTCGCGCTCAGGCTTTGTTCTAAACCAGGGTTAACTCCGCCCCTCTTCCCTGTCACCAGCTCCGGCCCGTCATGTCACCGGTCAGTGTGTGTGTGTGAGTGTGTGTGTGAGGCTGTTTGGATGTTTGCACGGGTAAACCATGGCCAGTCCAGATGTGCACCCCTGGATCACTGTGCTGACAGGGGGGGAGCCAAAGATGAACTCAGTGAATGATGTCATGAGAAATACGGAGGGGATGAGGAAATGAGTGAGGCATGTGTGTGTGTGTGCTGATGGAGCCACTCCATCACAGCCTCCTCCTGCTCACGTCCTGCATACATCCTGCACACATCCTGCACCTCCTCCTGGACTCATCCTGTGCCTCCTTCTGCGCCTACTCCTGTGCCTCATCCTCCCTCTCCTCCTCATCCTCCTGCACCTCCTTCTGCACCTCCTCCTCCCACCTCCTCCTGCACCTCCTTCTACACCTCCTGCTGCATCTCTTTCTGTGCCTCCTCCTCCGATCTCCTCCGCCTCCTTCACACATCCTGCACCTCCTTCGGCACCTCCTCCTCCGCACCCTTCTGCACACATCCTGCGCCTCCTCCTGTTTACATCCTGCACCTCCTCCTGCACCTCCTTCTGCGCCTCCTCCTCCTGTACACATCCGGCACCTCCTCCTGCACCACATCCTGCACACATCCTGCACCTCCTCCTCCTCCTCCTTCTGCGCCTCATCCTGAGCCTCCTCCTGCAGACATCCTGCACCTCATCCTCGACTCTTCCTGCGTCTCCTCCTGCGCCTCCTCTTGCACACCTCCTGCGCCTCCTCCTTTAAAAACCCTGCACCACATTCTGCACCTCCTCCTGCAACTTCTCCTGTGCCTCCTCCTGCGCCTCCTCCTGAAACACATCCTGCACCTGCTCCTACACCTTCTCCTGCACCTCCTCCTGCACACATCCTGCACCTCCTCCTCCTCCTTCTGCGCCTCATCCTGAGCCTCCTCCTGCAGACATCCTGCACCTCATCCTCGACTCTTCCTGCGTCTCCTCCTGCGCCTCCTCTTGCACACCTCCTGCGCCTCCTCCTTTAAAAATCCTGCACCACATTCTGCACCTCCTCCTGCAACTTCTCCTGTGCCTCCTCCTGCAACACATCCTGCGCCTCCTCCTGCACCTCCTCCTGCACCTCCTCCTGTTCACATCTTGTGCCTCCTCCTCCAGACATCCTGCGCCTTCTCCTGGACTTATGCTGGACCTCCTTCTGTGCCTCATCCTGTGCCTCCTCCTCCTCCTCCTCCTGCACCTCCTGCACATCCTGCACCTCCTCCTGCGCACCCTTCTGCACACATCCTGCCCCTCCTCCTGCACATATTCTGCGCCTCTTCCTGCACCTCCTCCTGTGCACATCCTTCGCCTCCTCCTGCTGACATCCTGCACCTCCTAGTTGACTCATCCTCCACCTCCTCCTGCACCTCCTTCTGTGCCTCATCCTGGGCCTTCTCCTGCAGTGCACCTCCTCCTGGACTCTTCCTGTGCCTCCCCCTGCACCTTCTCCTTCTCCTCCTCCTGCGCCTCATCCTGTGCCTCCTCCTCCCCCTTCTCCTCCTCCTGCACCTCTCTCTGCGCCTCCTCCTGCACCCTCTCCTACGTACCCTTCTGCACACATCCTGCACTTCCTCCTGGACTCATCCTGTGCCTCCTCCTGCACCTCCTCCTCCTCCTCCTCCTGCTTAGAAAGTGTAAATAGTATAATGTAACTGCAAATGAATGCTGCTGATTCTATTTGTAGCCTCACATCTGTAATTATTATTTTCTGTATTTTTCTCCTGAGAAATGTGTCTTTTAATGTGAAGAGCGGGCTCTGAGGACACTCAGCCAGTAGGGGGCGCTGTGACACTGCGGTTAGACCAGTGAAGAGGCTGCATGGTCTTCCTGAAGGACGACTTGAGTTGTGAAAACCAGTTCAGCTCCTTCCAGGGAGGACAAGTGACCAGGAGAAGCTTCTGTGTCACTAATCATTTGTCTTCCTTCAGCGCTTCACTCAGTACGGAGGAGGAGATGCAGGAGGAGGCACAGGAGGAGGCACAGGAGGAGGCGCAGGATTGGTCCAGGTGGAGTATTCGGGCCATTGAAGGAAAAAACATTAGAGGCTAAAAAACAAACCAACCTTTCTTCCCTAACTTAGATTTCCGTCTTCGTCTAAAGACAAAGTGAAGTAAAATCTTGGTTTCAGTACTCAGTACCACGTCTTTCATCCTGAGTACTAGTGCCACTAGTAGTACTAGATTACTGTAGTGTAGGATTACTATTGCAGCAACACATCATCAGAAGGCTCAAACAGCTCCAGAAATCATGATTTAGAAGATAAAACATCAGATAAAGGTCCAGAGGGGGACTTATTGAAAGAGTGAATCCAAACCAATCCTTTGGAGTAAAAATCAAACTTTGCTGGAAACTTCAAAACTTCCAAAATAAACTTTCCAGAAGCTTCTCAGTCCGGCCAAAGCTAAAGATCTGTTAGTTTAGAAATCCCTTCAAAGAGGGAGGTCTGGGGAAACTCTCACATTCACTGAGCTGATCCAGTTCAAAACTCTTCAAATACGATTTAAAGCAACCAACAACCTGCTGCCAGGCAACATTCAGGAAATGTTCAGGTCCAACTTCAGGGGGAAAATTCCAGTCCAAAAGTCCAAAAGTCCAAAAGTCTAAAAGTCTAAAAGTCTAAAAGTCCAAAAGTCCAAAAGTCCAAAATCCAAAAGTCCAGGTCAGCCAGAAAAGCTTGTGAACCAACATCCGGCCTGTAAAATGATGGAATCAATTCTGTGCAGAGATGAAACAATTATCAAACTTAATAGAGCTGAATCAAATAGAGCTGATTCTGGCCAGGTTCAGGGTTTTACCATGAGAGCAAGGGATTGTGGGTAATGGTGTTGCTCTGTTTATTGGTGGAGGAGAAACAATCTGTTTCAATCCTCACTGACTGGCTGCAGGATTGAACAACTTTGGTGTGAATCAGGAGAAATCTCCTTCTGCAACTCCCCCTGCACCTCCTCCTGTGCCTCCTCCTGCACATCCTTCTGCACCCCCTCCTGTGCCTCCTCCTGTGCCTCCTCATGCACCTCCTCCTGCCCCTCCTCCTGTGCCTCCTCATGCACCTCCTCCTGTGCCTCCTCATGCACCTCCTCCTGCCCCTCCTCCTGTGCCTCCTCATGCACCTCCTCCTGGGCATCCTCCTGTGCCTCTTCATGTGCCTCCTCCTGCACCTCCTCCTGCACCTCCTCCTGTGCCTCTCCCTGTGCCCCCTCATGCACCTCCTCCTGTGCCTCCTCCTGCGCCTCTTCCTGCGTCTCCTGCACACAAACATACATACAAACATAAAAGTCAATAACTTAATGCAGTTGAAAAAGAAACTTTTGCATAAACACAGCAGCAAGTCGTCAGGTGAGTCGGGATCGATTGTAAAAGGAGGAAATGTTTGTTTGGACCTGTCCTGTTTATCAAACATGTCCTCCATCAACTCTTTCCAGTTGTTATTTGGGCTGATCTGATCACATATGTTGAAAATATGAGCATTTATAATCTACACAGCCATGGCACCGCCAGTCACAGGCGCCGTCCCTCTGGATGTCTGGGGGCGTCCCAATGTAGATAAGATTTGTTTTCTGTCAGGACGTCTTCAGCTTTCTCTCGTCATCGATTCAAGCCGACATTCATATGTTGGACACTTGTCTTGAAGGAGCAACGAACGTGAGCGATTAAAGGGGTCATATTATGCAAAATTGACTTTCTACTGGTATTGCAAGAGTAATATTAATCCCTATGACATGGACTGACGCCCCAGAAGTCAAGAAAGTCTGTCACCTCTCTCCCTGGCTTGTTTCAAATTTTAAAGAGTGGATCATGAATCAAACTTTATACAGTGTAATCGCGGGGTGTAGCCAATCCAAATCAAGGTCAGCCCTCCCTTTTCCTAATTAGGCAGCTCTGCTCTGGCACATGGCACATAGCACCATGTGAGGAAGTATAATTGTTAGTCCTTGAAAGGTTCATGGACACACCTGCATGTTTTAATACATGCTCTGCTGTCAGAAGTGGGATTTGAACCCACGCCTCCAGAAGAGACTGCGACCTGAACGCAGCGCCTTGGACCGCTCGGCCATCCTGACATGAAAATGTCAAGGTCACGTTTTGCCGAGGACGTTTGGGGTTCCCTAGTTGGTCTCGTCTCACAGCCTTCACCCTGATGATGTTGTTTGGTTGTCCAAGCCTTTACCATCCTGGCCAACACTGTCAACAAGTCCAAAAACATATTGGAAACAAATCACGCTCCAGTAAATGGTTGGGAGGGATCGATTCAAGCCGACATTCATGTTCCCGATACACCTAAACAAAGGACCTCAGTAGGTCACAAGATCAGACAATGGAAGTTTATTTGGGAAGAAAACATGTTCGGAAATAAACCACAGAGTGCCTCTTCGTAATGAAACAATGAGTGCTCGTGCTCGACAATGAAATCGATTTCTCAAATAATGCAAACAGAACTGCTAAGAACAGTGGACACTCCTTGAGAACCCTGCGCTTAGCAGAGTGGCGCAGCGGAAGCGTGCTGGGCCCATAACCCAGAAGTCGATGGATCGAAACCATCCTCTGCTAGTGACAGTTCAGGTTTTCTCCTCTTCCAAGTTTTCACAGTCAAATAACCATGTTCAAGGATCCAACACTTGCTGCAAATCAAGACTCTCACTGGAATGGCTGTGAATGAGTGCAAAACAGCAACGCTTGTTAACAATGGTCTTGATCTTTGTCTAACGAAAGAACACCATTCTGATGTTGCACAGTCATGGTGTCAGAATTGGACGAGCCCTTAATCCAAGCTGATTCAGGTAGTGTTGCCGAGTCATCCAAGGTGTTGGATTAAGACTCCAGTCTCTAAGGAGGCATGGCTGCAAATCCCACTGCTGCCAGTTTAAGGCTTTGAATGGAATTAATTGCTCAAATCAGCCAGTAATGATTCACTACCATCATTTATGGTCCTGATATGTTGGACACTTGTCTTGAAGGAGCAACGAACGTGAGCGATTAAAGGGGTCATATTATGCTAAATTGATTTTCTACTGGTATTGCAAGAGTAATATTAATCCCTATGACTGGGACTGACGCCCCAGAAGTCAAGAAACTCTGTCACCTCTCTCCCTGGCTTGTTTCAAATTTTAAAGAGTGGATCATGAATCAAACTTTATACAGTGTAATCACGGGGTGTAGCCAATCCAAATCTAAGTCAGCCCTCCCTTTTCCCAATTAGGCAGCTCTGCTCTGGCACATGGCACCATGTGAGGAAGTATAATTGTTAGTCCTTGAAAGGTTCATGGACACACCTGCATGTTTTAATACATGCTCTGCTGTCAGAAGTGGGATCACTGGAATGGCTGTGAATGAGTGCAAAACAGCAACGCTTGTAAACAATGGTCTTGATTTTGTGTAATGAAAGAACACCATTCTGATGTTGCTCACCCATGTTGCTCACCCCTCTGCCTCTTTTCTGTAATCGCTGTTTTTCTGGAAAACAAAGTTTGCAGAGGTCTCGCGGAGGTTTTGTGATAGGTTCGCGGCAAGAGATGCCAGTGGGGAAAACCAAGATGGCGGTGTTGCGTGCGCCGCCATATTTATTTCTTGGTCGCCGCCATCTTGAAATGGTGCTATGCGGAAGCATGGACGGAAATGTCGCAAAATGACGCGCCGGAAGTGACGTATGTAGAAGCCGACCCACAGGATGTGACGAAATGGACTGAACGTGAAGGAAGATACGTACACGAAAGCCGACCCACAGGAAGTGACGTGCGGACAAAACATGCAGGAAGTTACGTGGACGACACGCACATGCCGGAAGTGACGTGGTGAGACCCACTCGACCTAAATTAAATCGGCGCACATTTGTTTTTTCGTCTTTGGATTCTTCACACGTGTACTCGAAGCTCAACGGAGTAAAGGATTTTCTTCTGTTAAGGTAAACAATTGCTTTCTTGTCTATGTAGAACATATCAGCCTGCACTAATAAGAATGAAATGGTAGCTGTAGTTATATCAGTATTAATGAGAGTAGGAATAGTTTTATAGTTTTGTTAGGAGCAATGCACGTAAGATCAGCTCGAATGTTTATGTTGCTCTTTCTATCTTTGTCCCATGTGTTGGTGTATTAAAAACCTGTCATTTATTACCACAAGAAAACCTGATAAAGTAAATGTGGGTTGAAAAGCTACCTTCTCACTCCTTCAACCGCATCACTCAGGCTGCCAGCATGGAGCCAGACTCTGCTCAGCCTTGTTGGCTTTTACTTTGCACTAACAACATATAACACACAGGAACCATCACTCATCCACCTACATATCCACTGATAAAAAGATCACACCTAATCCATCTGATTCCTCAGCCTCTGCCTCGTGAAATAATGTTAGAGTATTGCTTTGTCTCCAGCCATTGGTTCATTGTGTGTGTGTGGGTGTGTGTGTGTGTGTGTGTGTGTGTGTGTGTGTGTGTGTGTGTGTGTGTGTGTGTGTGTGTGTGTGTGTGTGTGTGTGTGTGTGTGTGTGTGTGTAGGATTCAGATAATTCATATTACGGTTTTTTTCTCTGATTCTTTATTTATAAGACATAAAGGAAATGATTTATTTATTTTTTTTAATTATTGTTTTGCAGGATTTTTTATCTACATGTTTACATTCTGGAATGGGTGGAGAATGGGTGGAGAATGGGTGGAGGTCACAGTTTGCAGAGGCTGGCTTCATGTCCATTGTGCTGGAAAATCCACAAATGTTCCCAATGCATCATTCAGCTGTGGATGCAACCCCCAAAAAGAGAGCACAGGTACTACAATAGTTGGTTCAGTAGTTCAATAGATGCATGTGGTATGGCAGAAATGACTGAAACACCTGGCTGACATATTGAGCTGCTCTCCTTTATGTTGAATAGAACAGTTTGATGATCACTTGTGAAAGCAAAATGTCAGCTGATTCAACAGTTGGCTGATTCCTTTTGTTAAATGACAGGAACAAATAAACTCCAGTAATTTTGACTTTAATCAAAGTGTAAATGTCACAGTTGGTGCTGCTTTTTATCTCATTTTAACTCATTTTATTTTTCTGCAGGATGATTGAGGTGTTGAAGGGGGGAGATCCTGACTGTATTCTCCAGAGAGCAGATCAAGGTGAGTGAAACAAACTGTGCTGTTAGTGGTTCTATTCTCTAGTGCTGCTATATGTTCTCTCTTTGCTCTTTGTCTTCAGATCTAACATGATGATCTCATGGAGTCGAGGGTCTGTTCAGACAGAATAAACCTCTGGAAGATGTCGTCAGCATCACTTTCCCTGAAGCAGCAGCTCAAACTGAGGATGTTTCCTTTCAGTGACCAGCGGGTAAGAAAACATCTCATCAATCAACTTTGAGAGTTTTTACCTAACATAAGCTTGATTTGTTTACTTTTATTCCTCTGTATTGCAGCAGATCTCGGAGATGCTGAAGGAGATGGAGGAAGTCACAGGAATCCAGAAGGAGGACCAGAGACTCGTCCGTTACGTTTTGATGTTTTGCTCCCAGAAGTAAGATGATAAATGGAATGGAGGACATCATAGAAGTAGAGTGCTCAATATTTTGAGTTTTTGGAAAGCTATCTACATACACCTTGTCAATGTTTTTCAGATCATCATCAACATCCTGATGGCCGAAGGTCATACAAGGCTTGAGGCAGAGGTCATCATAGCCAGAGGGAGAAAGTTCTAACATGCTCTCACAGGGGAACCAACCGTACATGATGAACAAGAGAGTCTGAACACATCCGGTGATGTAGTAGTAATCCTATATCTTCCTACTAAATCTGGTGATGTAGTAGTAATCCTATATCTTCCTGTGTTCATCTGATAGTAGTGTGAAGCTGCACTGCTGTCGCTCAACACTATCTTATCTATTGGAATCTGTACATTTGCATAATTTCTCTAAAATCAAGAATATATTGATAGAGTGACACTGAAAAGCTAATCCATGTATTTACTTCCAGAGTAACTATTGTAACTCCCTATTATCAGGGGGTCCAAGTCACTGCTTAAAAAGTCTTCAACTAATTCAAAAGATCTTAAAGAACTGCTGGTCCCAGATCTCCCCAGAACACTTGGTTCTCAGAGTGCTGGCTTACTGGAGGTTCCTAGCTTTTCTAAAAGTAGAATGGAGGCAGAGCTTTCAGCTTTCAGGTTCCTCTGATGTGGAACCAGATCCCAGTTTCAGTTAAAGAGTCTGACACAGCCTTTAATTTGAAGGTTAGGATGAAGACTTTTCTATTAAAGTTTACAGTGAGAGCTGCTTCAGGACACCTTAGACCATTTTCTAGTGAAGCTGCCAGAGGTTAAGACTGCTGGAGGACCTAAACTGAGCTTCTTTCCTTTTTTATTCACCACTATTACATGTCACTATTACATGTCACTAACATTTGCCTTTCTCTCCTGTAGTCTGTCTCTCAACCTCCCTGCTGGATGTCTGACAGTGGAGCTGAAGGTGGATTGAAGCCTCCTGTCCTGATCAGTCTTCCGGGTGGATCTCTCTCTCATCTATCTGTCTGTCCTCTCCTCTGTCCTCTCCTCTGTCCTCTCACCCCACCCTCCCAGCAGGAAGCCTCCACCTCTGAGTCTGGTTTCTGCAGGTCTCTTCCTGTTAGAGGGAGTTCTTCCTTTCCACAGTCGCTCACGCATGCTCATGTGGATTTGTTGGGTTTTCTCTGTTAAAGTACCCTGTGATTGTATATAAAATAAAGAACAATGACATGTTTTATGATGGTTTTATTCTTTTAAAGGTGTCATAGGTGTTTGTTGAAGGTTTGTCATGGACATTTCCTCCTTTCCTGCTGAAGAAACTACAGTTATTCTCCATTCTGGTCCTTTGTTTTGCTTCATGCAGCACACATTGTCTGGATGAATGAAGGAGGCAGATCAGTTTAGTAGCTGACCTCTGACCTCTGACCCTGAGCTTCACTGTGGTTACAGCTGCAGTGTGTTGCTGAAATAGGCTCAGAGAGAGTTAGACAACTTACTCAATCATGTACGCAGCGGGTGTATAAAGAATAAACTTACCGTATTTTTCGGGCCATAAGGCGCATTTAAATGTCCATATTTTTTTCAAAAATCAACAGTGCGCCTTACATTCCGGTATGCCTTGTGTATCACTTCCAGCTGTGTTTACGGACCTAGCTGCGCCGCTGAGTATTTTGCCCATCGGATTTTGCCGCCTCGCGGAGTAATACACATTATGTACTGTAATACTGTTGTGTTTATTTAATGAACCTAAAATGGCTCCTGTGTAGAGACACGCTTACGAAGCAGAATTCAAGCTTAAGGCCATCAGTCACGCAGATCAACATGGAAATAGAGCAGGTGCGAGAGAATTTAATATTAACGAATCAATGGTACGTAAATGGAGGAAGCAAGCAGACGACCTGCGCCAAGTAAAAAAGACTAAAAAAGGTTTCCGCGGCAACAAAGCAAGATGGCCAAAGTTTGGAGACAACATTGAACAGTGGGTCATTCAACAGAGAGCAGCGGGTAGAAGCGTCTCTACTGTCACTATACGACTCAAGGCAACAGCAGTAGCGAGTGATATGCAAATCAACGACTTTCGAGGTGGCCCTTCTTGGTGCTTTCGTTTTATGAAAAGACGTAATCTCTCCATACGCACAAGAACTACCGTCTCACAACAACTGCCAAAAGATTACGTTGAAAAGCTAGCCCTTTTCCGCACCTACTGTGCGGGAAAGATCGCTGAAAAGAAGATCCGCGTAGAGCACATAACCAACATGGATGAAGTGCCACTCACCTTTGATATTCCCATGAACCGTACGGTCGAGAAAACGGGGACGAGCACGGTGTCTATCCTCACCACAGGGAACGAAAAGTCATCTTTCACGGTTGTCCT
Organism: Lipophrys pholis; assembly: GCF_963383615.2. Classification (NCBI taxonomy): domain Eukaryota; kingdom Metazoa; phylum Chordata; class Actinopteri; order Blenniiformes; family Blenniidae; genus Lipophrys; species Lipophrys pholis. Next base: position 5,533,475 of record NC_137646.1, on the reverse strand, counting down.
CAGTTGCCAGGCAAACGGCCAGAAACTACCACCGATGGTCATTTTCAAGAGAAAAACTGTTCCAAAAGAAAAGTTTCCAGCTGGCGTCATTGTCAAGGCAAATGCAAAGGGCTGGATGGACGAGCAGATGATGAGTGCGTGGCTGAGCGAAATTTACGTGCGGCGACCGAATGGCTTTTTCCACACATTTCCGTCCCTTTTGATCTACGACTCCATGCGCGCCCATCTCACTGACGCCGTCAAAGACCAGGTAAAGAAAACAAACTCGGAGCTCGCCGTCATTCCCGGTGGATTAACGAAAGAACTCCAACCGCTGGATATTGGCGTCAACAGGTCGTTCAAAGTTAAACTGCGAGCAACGTGGGAGCGCTGGATGACAGACGGCGAACACACATTCACCAAGACAGGGAGGCAACGCCGGGCAAGCTACTCGCTTATCTGCCAGTGGATCGTGGATGACTGGGCCAAGGTTTCCGTGACAAGTGTAGTTCGAGCGTTCACGAAGGCAGGAATCATCACGGAGCAGCCAAGTAACAGCGAGAGTGAGTCGGATGAGGACGAGAGGGATGCGGGTGTGCTTGACGCCACCATCGCACAACTGTTTAACTCAGACACTGATGGCGAAGATTTTGAAGGATTTGCGGAAGAGGAATGAACTGACAAGTATGTGTATTGTTTAGTATTTCACGAGTTATAGCTGAATTTTTTGAGTTTTTGAAATTATTCAGTTTATTTCGTATTTCATGAATAAAAACTAAAAAATTAGTTGAGTTATTGAAATTGTTGAGTTTATTAAGTATTTCATGAATTATAATCAAATTTTTTTTATTTAAAACAAATGTTTTAATTATTGACTTTATAATAAATAAATTGAGTAATGTTTGACTTGTCTGGCCGTTTTGTCTCGCTTAATTGATGCGCCTTACAATCCGGTGCGCCTTATTTATGAAAATTGACACAGCTATTTATAGTGCGCCTAATGATCCGGTGCGCCCTATGGTCCGAAAAATATGGTACTATGCTCATTGCAGATCAGGTGGAACCATGGACTCAAAAGGACCTAATTTCACTGTAGCAGAAACCCATGCACTGCTGGAGGGTGTAAAGTGCCATTATGCCTCAATAGTAGAAAGTTCTGTTGTGGCTGGAATGTTGAGGAACAAAAGGAAGAAAGACATTTGGGTTGAAATCCCCCAGAATGTGAATGCAATGGGGTCTGGCCAGAAGAGGATCTTGGAGCAGGTGAACTTTAGATGGAAGAATCTGAGGGCCAGAGCCACAAAGGACCTTGCTGAAACAAAAAACACCCAAACGGGCAACAAAGCCTTTAAGAAAGGTGAATACACAGATGTGGTTCTGGACATTATTGGAGGTGAGAAGCACAGATACTCCTGGCAGAGGAACAAATCAAGCTGGCCAAACTGCAGCAAACCAGGGAAAACTTCACATCTGCCTCCTAAAAGCAAGGCTTGATTTTCAAGGTTGCTTTTAGGTCCTACTCGTCTGGTCTGTCCTACTCGGATGAAGAACCCTGAACATTCTTTATTCTGTTAACTATTGGACATTTAGCCTTTTTTTTAATTTTTTTTTTTATTTAAAGGGGACATATCATGCTAAATCCACTTTTTTAGCCCTTAAATGCATTTTGTTGTATATTTAGAGTGTTTAGAAGTACAGAAAAGTTCAAAGTAGTCTCTTCAGGTGCTCCGTTGATATCTTTATATTCTGTTTTGGTCATATTTTGCGATCGGTTTCGATTTTTTCTATTCTCTATTACGTTTTTTGAACAATGATGTCACAGTATTCGCAGCGGAACTGCCAAATTAGGACATCGACATTTCGAGCAATCTGCCATTTTTGTTTCTCGCTGCGATTTTGTAGTCCAACCGAAGTTACGAGAGGATAAGTCGAAATGTTTGGTTGTTGGATGTAGTAACCCACAAGCTTCGTTACACCGTCTCCCAGCATCAGAACCTTTTCGAAGTGCCTGGTTGAGTTTTATTTTTCACAGAAATGTACCCACATCTGTGGGTAAGGTCATTTTTGTGTGCGCGAATCACTTTAAGGATGACTGCTTCAGCAACCTCCGCCAGTATAAAGAAGGATTTGCCGAAAGACTTGGTCTGATTGAGCGGTCAGTTCCTTCTATCTATGGAGACGACGAACAGAGCACTTCGGTAAGCTGTATATAACGCTAAAAAGTGTGATGATAAGACGTCCCTGTCATTGTTTTGTTAGCATTAGCAGTTGCACCGTCTTCATATGTTAGCGCTGTGTGCTCGTTTTAGATTATAATGTAACTTCTGTGTTAAATAGTCGTTGTAATACAGGCAGTATTGTAGTAGTGGGCATGGATGGAGAAGTTAGTGTAAATATAGTAACACACCATTGCGTTACATCCATATGAAGACGTTGTTCTGTAGGTGCATCATCGTCATTTTCATCTCGCTCCGCCGGGTCTGACTCTGGCTCCAACATGTATGGCTGGATGGACAAATCTTCCGTTGTTGACATTTTGTAAATAATGTGTGAATATAAAGTTTCTGCGCCGCTAGATAATTGTATCTGTTCTATCAAACTACAAAGATGGCCGAACAGGGTGGCGTTGAACCGAGTTTCACCTCTGCAACCTGGAGAGGAGGCGGGGTATGAAGTGTCTCATTTGCATTTGAAGAGACCACCCCAAAACGAGTTGCTATCAGAAGCACATCAGAAAAGGGGTTGAAAAGGGGCCTGTGGAGCTCTAATAATGAGGAATTCAGACCCAAGCATTGCAGTTCCGCGTTGTATAGACCACAACTGTATGATTTATATGTAAAAAGGAAGGATTTAAAAGCATGATATGTCTCCTTTAAGTCGGATGTGTTTTTATTACAGGAGTGTGCTATACCGTTTTTAAATTCTTACAAACAGTGGGAGGAGGTGTGGCCACTCCCGTCAGTATGGAGTGGCTCCAACGGTAATAAAAATGATGGAGTGGCCATTTTAATAAATAATCCCCGGATCTTGGTGAAGGGCAGCACTGTGGTGAGAGACGGTAGGGCACTTTTAATACATTTGACTTTTATGGACCAGGATTTTAAGCTCTTGAATATTTATGGTTTTAATGACGAAAATGATAGGTATGACCTTTTAAAGGAACAGCATATGGCTGTTGACACGGACCCCTCCAGGAACCCAAAGACGACAGCAATGGCTCGTTTCTGGATGGGGTCCTACCTTCGAAGGATTAAGATTTTACCCATTGATCTTAAAATACCAGTTTCTTTTAACCTGCCATCGGCCTATGATTTTATTTCTGTTGTGCAGGAACGGGAACCAGTGAGTCCAGTGCGCGGGCTTGCACTCGGTGAGCCCTCCACAGTTTGGCGCAACGTGAACTATCCTGTCCTCCCAAACAGACTCCGGGACCTGTCATTGCTGGTGGCTCATGAGGTTCTCCCAGTCAGGGCCGTCAGGCACTCCCGAGGAATGGCAGCGCACTCACCTTGCCCCCGGCCTGGTTGTGGCGCTCCTGAGTCGGTGAGGCACCTCCTCTGGGAGTGCAGCGCTGCCGTAGACCAGTGGGCAACGGCCGGCTCCTTGCAATTCCCATACTTACCAGCAGGGGGGGGTCCTTATAGCACAGCTGGTGCTATACGGGGTGAGCCACGAGTTCATGACAAAGAAGGACTTTGAAATGATGTGACTCACCCTGGCTGCCATCAAAGACGCCACCTGGACCTCCAGAAACCTGCTGGTGAGAAGGCATAGGCAGATCCCCCCCGTGGCTGTGATCCAGATGGCCGCAGCGACGGTCCGCGAGGTGGAAGCTGCAGGCGGCAGGCCGAGGACACAGCCACAAAGAAGAATCGCCTCCCTGCCCATTCGGACGAAGGAGCCGGAGCCTCACGAGAAAAGGTCAAGGCAGCGGCGGCCTGGCTCTCCGGGTGTGGACGGAGGGAAGGAGCACGAGGGAGAGGACCTCCTCTGAGCACCATGGCAGAACCCCGAGAGACCAAATGTTTGGGAGAACAGGATGAGTTCCCCTTGATAGGGACTCACTGCTCTCCTGCACAACAGAATAGACCTTTTAAACTGAAGGCACTCCTATTTATTGACTTTTACAACGATAGACACTTTTTATTTCCTCATGTTTCTCATTTTACTCAACAGGTCCTGTTTTATTTGTAAATCTCTATTTATTTAAAGTACTGTATTTATGATATTTTAAAACAGAAGCTTGTTCCTTGTTTGCTTTTATGTTTTAAATGAGTGAAAACATCTGTGTCGAAATTGAAGAAAATGAACTGTAAAATGTGTCAATAAAATCTTGTAAAAAAAAAAAAAAAAAAAATCTGTTCTTATCAGTTTAATATCTGATATGTCCCCTATCTGGGGACTGTATATTAAATTGATTTTTGGAACAGGGAGATGGAATAGGAGCTTGCTCTGTCCACTCCACGCATCAACCAGGTATTGCAGTTCATCTGGGAATGGTGCACCCTCCTCTCCTGTTGAATGAAAACTAAATAGTTCTTTCTTGAAGGGCTGAACTCAAAGTTAAGCAAAGAAAGCAAGTTTCAAAAGAAGTGTAGAACAAAGATTCTGTCTGTGTCAGCAGGGGTGTGAGCCTGTCACTGTTGCTAACTTGGTGACTTTGTCACTAAATCTGGTGACTTTTCAGGTCCTGTTGGCAACTTTTGTTGTGAAAAGCGACTAGCGACAAATCTAGCGACTTTCTAGTGTGTTTGGCGACTCTGAGGTGAAAGCAGGTCTGGTTCTGCAGTCACTGTGGTCAACGAGCAGCAGGTCCTGCTGTGAGCCCCTCCCCCGTCCTGAAGCATTGACAGACCTGCGGTCAGTCTGACAGTCCCTCCCTCCCTCCTGCAGTCAGACCAGAGGAGACCCTCACCACACTGCGTCCACACTGAGAAGGAACCGCGCATGCGCAAGGCCGCCGCTGGTTTACTGAGCAGCAAGTAAATATAAATATTTTTTCAATCACACTGAGGCCTGTGGCCTGTACTAGGAACCCTGATCAACATATCCAGGATCTCTCTGTTTCCTGGGTTGACTGATCCTGATCACCGTTACTACCAAGCAGGTTATCAACTCTCTGGTTCAACCCAGACCTACGTGTGCTTGTTCACATGAAAGGGGCGGAGTTTGCAGCGTCTGACCAATCACAGACAGAGAAACTCTGCAGAGCAGTTTACAGATTACTGAAGGAGCAGTTAATCTCTGAGATTATGAAGAATTAAAACACATCCAGCAGCTAAAAGCAACACTGCTGCTGCAGCCAAAGCCAGAACATTCCTGACTTGTTAATGCTGACTTGGTGAGATTATACCAGATTAATTCATCAGACAATATAAACAGACAGCACTGTGATCACTCAGTTTCACTTTATTCCAGCAGAAACGTGTCGGGCTGAACTTCCTCACTGATCTTCTTTTAGTTTAGATTTTCCATCCAGTTGTTTTGAGGCTGAGTTTCTCTTGTGTTTTATGTGTAGGAGTTGAAAGCAACTTTTATCTTAGTGAGGAGGCCAGGTCGACCCCGTTGCCATGTATGACGCAGTCTGCTGAAAGCTGATTGGTTGTTAGAGAAAGGAAGAAAGAAAAAAGCCTCTGTGCTCCTCCTAATGAATGGAGAGTAAAATTAACCCATCAAATATCTTGGGCTCTATTAAAAATGTGTAATCATGAAAATTATTTATGTCTATTTTATGAAACTCAGACAAATTAATTGAATTTGTACACAGCTTAAGAATGATTGAACTTTCCTGGTTCACATGCCGATTATTACATTGATTTGATTCTTGTTCTCTTATTTTTACCACTTAATGTATTTGATATTAATGGTGGAGGCGACGCAGCGTCACCACTTCCTGTGATTTACCACCAATGTGGGGCTGTGAAAGAACCGTAACGGTCAGACTGACACTCTGCTGACGGAGGACTGGGACAAACCCCCGTCATCACCGCTGCACTGCTGCAGCCTACTTGTAGTGACGTAGCACAATGTTGTGATCACCTTCATCAGGGGCGTTACTGCGTTGCTTTGCTGTGGGAGAAATCAGCTTTCTCAGTTCTGCAGTGATACTTTGTGCAGATTTCATTTACCCTGCATATATTGAGTTTGTTCATAACAAGTCATTTATATTTGCCTACAATCTTTGTCCTGCATTTTATTATGGTCACAATCAACTGATAAAAGAATAAAAAGTCCCCAAATCTTTCAAATATCATGAGAAAAGCTTTATTTTTATTTTCATTCAAATTTGCATATTGATGATGATTCGCTTCATAAATAATGAGACATTGTTCTCCCCCACATTAAAGTAGATGAGCTGCTTATCTTAGTAAAAAGTATCTACAATACTGGCCATGTACTTCTAATACTCCTTTTCCCTCCTCCTACTCCTCATGTCTCCAAAGCTGCTTCATACTGACACCTACTGGATTTAGGGGGAACTGCAGGTCAGTATTTCTATTGCATCCATCCATTTTCCAATAAGTTGCAATAAAAGAAACTACAACTTCTTTCAACCACCTTCACAGTGTAACTATTTAAAGTGTAACTGTTTTACTGAGGAACATTATTCTTTGCTGTCAGTTTTTTAATGTGTAACTATATTCAACATTGCTAAAAATACATTTTGCTTCTCTGTATAAAATGAGTTTAAAAACTTAAAAACTTCCTGAGGAAAAACAAAAAAAAGGTTTGTTGTGCTAAAATGAGACCTTTAATCCACACATCTTTCCAGTGATGGTGTGAGGCTGCTTGTTGCTGCAGATCTTCTCAAATCTGGGTTGCAGTTGTGAGACTGTCACTGTAGAGGAAAGGACAACATTGAGGCCAAATGGGCTTCACTCGCTTGTTGTATTTCTGTTATCAATTCATTTACTTTACATTTAAAGGTTCATGTGTTATTACTGAAAAGGACAAAGTTAAGCCAAAAACTTGAGTTGTATTATCAATTATCAATTATTCTTTATTCAATTAATCATTTGTTTCACAAACAAAAGCCAATTATTTGGTTTTAACTGGCCTGTCTTTTCTGTCACACATTTAGTAATAGTATTGTTGTTAGAAAATGTTCAACTCTTTGGTAAAACACTCAATTTCAAAAAGAATCAATAGCTGCAACCCTGTATTACAGTTTTATATATTTATGCTTTTATGGATTGTTTAGCGTCCTTTATTCTACTCCTGTTTGGCCTATTAGATTTATATTGAAATAATCATAGAGCCTGGAAAACAGTCAGTGCTTTTCTCTGCATGACTTGAAGACTATATAAGATCAGCACTGAAATGAACCTGCTGAGTAACACTTAATATCTTTCTGCAAGATGTGGGATTGTCCAGTCAAATTACATTTTCTTGAACAAGTGATGAGGGGAGAGCGCGGACGCAGTCCCCCACTACCAGAAATTATGCAGTCGAGATTCCCACATTTGGGGAATTCGCTGGGGTCAGCACAGCCAGAGTGCAATGGCTGAGCCTCACCCTGGGTCAACCACCTTCTTGATCATGGTATCTCCCCCACCAGGTAAGTATGAATTGTACATGCTCCACACACACACACTCCTTTCACACACACATACACCTCACTTATGGTCTCATTATTCACAGAATCAAAAATTAGAGTTAATTTCATACATTTCATACTTTCCTGTAAACAGGAGTTTATTACAGCCTCATACCAAATCAACAATAATGATAATAATATTAAAGAAAACAGAGCTCTGGTATCGGAATAGTATCAGTATCGGCAGATATCCAAATTCAGGTATCGGGATGGGATTGGAAGTGGAAAAATGTGGATTGGTGTATCTGTGGAAAAACACTAGAGTCTATCTGGGATGAAATCGAATTGTTCCTGCAGAGGAAAGGACAACATTATACCAGAAATTATACAGTCGAGATTCCCACATTTGGGGAATTCGCAGGGGTCAGCACAGCACAGGCCTATCTAAGCTGATTCTAGTGAAAAAAGTATTTTGTGTGTAAAATGACTTTTCACGTCGAGTTCCGGAGGTTAGCAGGTCGCTAAGCGTAGCATTACGGGAGATCGTGACACGAAGTGCCGCAACTGCCGTAACGCTGCCCGCTGATTACTAATATGGATAAATTGGACGGCGGAAGAGGAGTTACTTATAACTTATTTGTTAATAAATGAAATACTTTTTAATTTAATAAATTAAAAATGAAAGCAATGATTCTTCACAGTCATGTAAATGTATATTTGCGTGGTTTTCTTCAGAAAACACATCGCGGTCACAGAGACTTTTTAGGCTGACGGGTCAGACTTGCCCCTCACAAGATGGCGGCCGCTCTGACGTATCGGAGCGGTGGGCGGGACAGGCTGCGCGGAGTCTCGTGTCTATGGTTCCTGGGTGATCACGTGACGTCAGACCGGAAACAGGAAAGGGAGGAGCGGAGCAAGCGCGAGTGGAGTTCCAGCAGCGAGCAGAGCCACGGAGAATACGTCGATATTTTAGCTCGAGCCGCCCTCCACTACTGTTTGGAGCTTGTTGGACTCTCTCGGCTGTGTTGTCGTGTCTCACAGAGGAAACATTTCATCTCCTGCAGCAACAATGAGTTCAGTTCAGGCTTTGGGAGAGTTTGAACAAACTATCGTCCAGCACGAGGAGGAGGTTGATCGTCAGCACAGACTGCTGGAAACCATCTGGAACCCTCAAATCAAGCTCCACAGAACAGGTATGGAAAAGTGTGAATGAACACATGAATGTGACTGGAGCAGGACCTCCATTGTTCTGACTGGGTTTGGTTTATCCACCGCACACAGAAGCAGGATTTGTGTCTCTGGAGGGAAACTTGGATTGAACTCAGACTTTGACTCTTTTCCATGTTTCCAGGTTTTAATCAATACACAGTTGTAGTTGAAGTCAGAAACAGGAGAAGAGCGTCTAGAATCACCTGGAACTACCTGACAATACATTGAAACAAGGTTAAAATAATAATATGAGCAGCCATTGACAAAACATAGAGGGTCTTTTTCTTAATCATTTCTGATTTCAGTGGATTTGCATTGTTTGCAACTTCCTGTGTTTGGTCACTTCCTGTCCTCTCCAGTCCAATCACAGCAGAGAATAGTCCCTCCTCTCTCCAAAGGCGGGCTCAAGCCTCCAGCCTCAGGATGCAGACACTTCCTGGCTCCAGGTTTCCATATTAAAAGACGATTGTCTCTGAGTATCAGTGAAACCAACATGGAGGAACATGGAGGCAAAAGCACCTGGAAGAATGTAAACCTCTTGTCTCTGGAACAGTGAGGCTCCAAATGGCAACATGGAAGAATTATCAAGTTAAAATACTTCAGCAACTAGAGTTTTAGAAATATGAACATCTAAGATGTTTAAAAAGATTGTTGCACTTCCTTTTTTTATTTGATCTTTTCAAATAAGCATATGAGTATGGTACATGCAGTATTCTTATCTTACAAATACATTTCCAATATCCGTTTAGAAGGACATAAAAACAAAAGAACCAAACAACTAAATGACATCATCAACAAATGTGGGACCCTCCCTTCTCTTCCTCCTCTGTTCCTCCTATTAATCTAGTCTTTTGTCATGAAGTAAATGAAAAGATAAATAAATAGATTCTAGATCAATGAAACTTCTCTTTTCCATTCCTACTTTAAACAGCCGTCCCTCCATACAAACAGCCGTACTGAAGGTCTGTTAAAAAAGCTTCCATCCAATCAAGAGAAGGAAAAAGAAAGAGAAAGATGGATGCCCTCCGTCTCTTTCCTAGAATGTATGTCTACCTTTCTACCTCTTTATTCTTCTCCCCCTTTCACCATGTGTCCAGACACCCGCTTCTTAAATGTCTAAATAATGTAATGAAATGATCCTAAAACAAATCTGCTTAATGCAAACACAACAAGTAAATACCTTAGTTAGATATGTTAATTCAAATCAAAACAAACAAAGCAGTAGATCTTAATGAGAGTGCTTTGTAAATAATGAAGTAAGTCCCTTGTGGGGTGATTCTGTTTGAATCCTCCTTTGTATATAGGGAGACCACAGGTCTTCACATTCCTTCACTTTGTTTTGGAACCTTGCTCTTACTTGTTCCATATTCAGCACATCTTTGATTGGGTCCCACCATTGCTTTATGCAGGGGGGGTTTGGTTCCAGCCAGCACACTCTAATCTTTTACTTTTCTACAATAAGTAACATTCTAATCATTTTTGGCTTTAAAACCCAATAAAAATCATTTCAGGTCTAAATCAATGTTTTCATCCAAGATTCTTTTGATCTCTTTCTGTATATTTTTCCAATATTCTCTGAGTTTGGGACGGTCCCAGAATATATGTTTCTAGTCTCCTACTGGACCAGACATTTTCATTCTCTTTTTTATTGCTGCTCATATTTTCATTGTTCCTTTAACACATTTGTTTTTGATCTTTTATTCATTGCCATAATTGCCTCAGGTGATATTATTGTAATCAAATTACTCGTCTGAGTCATTTTAAAGTGGGAACTGTAGAAGTAATGTAACTTTTATTTTGTACTTTTTTGTCCCTCCAGAGCTCCAACTGCACCGTGACTGTAGGGAGGAGCAGCTCTTTAAACCGGAAACAAACTCCAGTCTAGAGCAGGAAGAACCAGAACCTTCACAGATCAAAGAGGAACCAGAACAACCAGAACCTCCACAGAGCAAAAAGGAACCAGATGAACCAGAACCTCCACAAATCAAAAAGGAACCAGAACAACCAGAACCTCCACAGATCAACAGGGAACCAGAACCTTCACGGATCAAAGAGGAACCAGAACCTTCACGGATCAAAGAGGAACCAGAACCTCCACAGATTAAAGAGGAACCAGAAGAACCAGAACCTCCACAGATCAAAGAGGAACCAGAACCTCCACAGATTAAAGAGGAACCAGAAGAACCAGAACCTCAACAGATCAAAGAGGAACCAGATCCTCCACAGATCAAAAAGGAACCAGAACCTCCACGGATCAAAGGGGAGCCAGAAGAACCAGAACCTCCACAGATTGAGGAGCACCAGGAACTCGGTACCAGCCAGGAAAGAGAGCGGCTTCTTATGAAGTTTGAAGGTGATTCCTTTAGGGTTCCTTCAATTGAGGAACAAAGTTCCCTGAATGAACCAGAAGAAGTACCAGACACTGAGCAGTTCCTCTCTCATGACTCTGAAGTCCACGATGTGAACAAACATGTTGACTCAGAATCAAGTAGAAATGCAGAGATGAAAAGAAGAAGCATGTTTCAGAGTGATTGTGTGGACAAGTTCCCTGTGTCAGAGAAGCAGGCTGAATGTGAAAAGCTTCTTTGTGAGGAAACATGTGGAAATATGGTCCAGAAAAAACCTCAATTACGTCAGAATTTAACAACTTTCAATGATAAGAAGAAAAGTGGTGAAATCTTTGTTAAAAGTTCCACCGGACAGGATGGTTTGTTGGTGCAGAAGAGAACTCACACAGGTGAGAAGCCATTTTCTTGTGAAACATGTGAAAAACGTTTCGCTCAACAGAGATATTTAATGACTCACAAGAGAACTCACACAGGTGAGAAGCCGTATTCTTGTAGAACATGTGGGAAAAGTTTCATTCGAGTGAGTCATTTGATGCATCACAAGAGACCTCACACAGGTGAGAAGCCGTATTCTTGTAAAATATGTGGGAAATGTTTCTCTTCACAAAGTAATTTTCAACGCCACATAGGAACTCACACAGGTGAGAAGCCATTTTCTTGTGAAACATGTGAAAAACGTTTCGCTCAACAGAGAGATTTAATGACTCACAAGAGAACTCACACAGGTGAGAAGCCATATTCTTGTAGAACATGTGGGAAAAGTTTCATTCAAGGGAGTCATTTGATGTGTCACAAGAGAACTCACACAAGTGAGAAGCCGTATTCTTGTAAAATATGTGGGAAATGTTTCTCTTCACAAAGTAATTTTCAACGCCACATGGGAACTCACACAGGTGAGAAGCCATTTTCTTGTGAAACATGTGAAAAACGTTTCGCTCAACAGAGATATTTAATGACTCACAAGAGAACTCACACAGATGAGAAGTCGTATTCTTGTGAAACATGTGGGAAAAGTTTCATTCGACAGGCCAATTTGATGAGACACAAAAAAACTCACTCAGGTGAGAAAACATTTTCTTGTGAAACATGTGGGAAAAGTTTCAGTGTATCAAATGATTTGAAGATACACAAGAGAATTCACACAGGTGAGAAGCCGTATTCTTGTGAAACATGTGGGAAAAGTTTTAGTGCATCAAATAGTTTGAAGAAACACAAGAGAACTCACACAGGTGAGAAGCCATATTCTTGTGAAACATGTGGGAAAGGTTTCAGAGGATCAAATGATTTGAAGATACACAAGAGAACTCACACAGGTGAGAAGCCGTATTCTTGTGAAACATGTGGGAGAAGTTTCTCTGATCCTAGTAATTTGTGGCGACACATGAAAAACCATAAAGAGATGAAATCATGAAAGACTCTATGTGAGATGTGTGGATGGATTTCACTTATATAGTGTTTTTCCACCGTATAAAAGCCGATTCATCCTCCATAAGAACAAGAAGAACGTTGGGCACTCCAGAGTCTTGCCGTACTAAATGATGTCATGTTCTTCAGCCAGCTCCCTCTGGCCAGAGACTTTTTGTTCAGCAGTACCAACCGTCAGGACTGTCAGTTCCTGCAGTTAAAACCAGACCAACATCATGTCCTGGACACAAACTTTCTCTTTTCTTACTGAAACACTTCAGAGAAATGTATTTCTGAAAACGCTTGAAGTGAGAAATAAGCTGCAGTTGAAAAGTTAAAAGGTTTTACAGAAGTGTCAGCTGTGAGGGGGTGAGAGTATGAACTCTCCTGCTGAACAAGCATTTTTTCCAGCAGCTGGCTGACGTCAGCGCTGAACTTTTCTTCTTCTTCTTATGGGAGGATGCAGAGGCCTTTAGCAGTCCCCAAAGTGCTTTACACTGTTAATCACATTCACCCATTCATTCACACACCAATGGAGGCGGCGACCATGCAAGGCACTCAGTCCATCCACTGGGAGCAGTTTGGGGTTCAGTGTCTTGCTCAAGGACACTTGGACATGTGGACAGGTGGAGATGGGAATGGAGCTCCAACAGATGTGGTTCAGGAAGTCCAGCTTGAGCCCAGAATCACAAGGTCTCCTCCAGTTTGAAGTCAACATTGCTGATTTAAACCCTGTTGAGACGCTTCAGGAAATCATTTAGTTTCTGGTTTGTCACCAAAATGAGAAGATTTCAATCAGTTTGGTTTCCATTTGTGTTGAACTGCACAGAGGCTGACAAAAGGTCCCTGCTTGATAATGAATGTTAAAGAAGCACATTTCATTATTAGTTCTAACAATGCTGCTTTCTGTGGTTTTGAAAAATAAGAGGTTAAAAATCTTGTATGAGCAGATGTGAACTTTGAAGAAATGGAAGTAAAATGTTGACATGAATCCAATGGCTTTTGTTCTTCACTGTTTTTATTTAACATTAATGAGTCGTAATTTCATTTTTCACTCTTTTTACACTACGGAGGAAAAACTACTGTTTGTTTACCTGCAACACGTACTGAAGTACATATCATGAAAGTAAAACTCTTCAGTGGAAACATGCAATGATTTCCTCGTCTCAAACTATTTATTCTAACAACAACCAACAACAAAAATATGTATGTGATGTGGAATATTTTGACTTGAGTGACATTTAAACGTCACGTTCCTTAAAGCACACTGTTGAGTGTTGAGACGTTAGATGAGGCTGTTAAGCTTGTTAAGAAACAGCAAGTTGTGCAAAAAGACCATTTTAAATGAGATCAAACCGTTAAGTTCTTTCAATGACTTTAATCTGGAAGTAACTCATATTTTAAGATTTCTATATAGAAAAGTTTCTGAATTGTACAAATCTCTCATTGATTACATTTACACTACTAAGTACCACAGTCACACCATGTTTCAGTAGATGACAAAGGAAATTAAACCTCATGTATGAGACTGTCACTTTGATTTGACATTTTAAAACAGTATTTCAATGTTTCCAGATGGAGTTTTTGAAAGTGATGTTTCAGAAGTGCACAGAAAGTTTAAAAGTCTCGTGATTCTAACAATTGATATGTCTTGTGTAAAAGATGTAATAGATTGTATACTTAAGCAATTACTTATATATGCAATAGATCCTTTTTGACAGGTATTTTTCCTGACAGGACGAAAATAGCCAAGGTGGTTCCAAGCTATAAAACTGTAGACAAATACATCATCTGAAATTCTAGAATTTGTTTCCTCAGTTTGAGAAAAAAACAACAACTTTAAAACATTATATGTAAACAGACTGGATAATTTTATAGAAAATACAACTTACTGAATCATCATCATTATGAGTTGAGAAGAAAATGATCAACATCTTTGACATTAAATTGGTTTTGTTATGGGTGGATGGATGGACGCAATAGAAATACTGACCTGCAGTTTCCCCTATATCCAGTAGGGGTCAGTATGAAGCAGCTTTGGAGACATGGGGAGATGGAGGAGGGAAAAGGAGTGTTTGAAGTACACGGCCAGTATTGTAGATAGTTTTTACTTAGAAAAGCAGCTCATCTACTTTAATGTGGGGGAGAACAATGTGTCATTATTTATGAAGTGAATCATCATCAATATGCAAATCTGAATGAAAATAAAAATAAAGTTTTTTCATGATCTTTGAATGATTTGGGGAGTTTTTTTCTTTTATCAGTTGATTATGACCATAATAAAATGCAGGAAAAAGTTTGTTGGTAAATATAAATGACTTGTTATGAACAAACTCAATATATGCAGAGTAAATAAAATCTGCACAAAGTATCACTGCAGAACTAAGAAAGGATTTGTTCACAAACAATATCAACAAGAGAATAACATCAACCTAAAACAACAAATGTACTTTCACTACACAGTTGTTTGTGAAAATAAAGGCAACAGTGCAAATGTAGGTGAGTTAACAAAATAATTAACTTGATAAAATACATGTAACCTAAATATAAGAAGAGTAATGTTACTTTGACAGTGAACACAAAAGGGTTTTTCTATTCAGCCAGATTCATATTAGAAGTAAATATCTTTATATAGGTATTTATCTTTCAGTTCCAGTAAAATAATTCATGTAGATTTATTTCAACTGACTGAATATATTCCATGTCTCTCTGAATAGTCTAGAGTTAATCAGTCTACTGTAATTACTACTATGAAGACGATGACCAATTACACTGAGAAGAACAACATGAACTAATGCTGGAGATGATTAAATCTAACTTTCCTTCTATAAATCAGCTCCCTGGATATTGCTGCCTTGCTCAAAGGCCTCTGGCAGTGACTGCTGTCTCTGTGCCGGGGTCCAGTAGTGGTTTGAGGATTCCCCTCCTCCTCCCTCCATTTTTTGGGGGGGTAATTTGCCAGCGAGATATATGATAAACAATAAAGTAAAAGAAGTACCTTTTAAAATAATCCACAGATTTCATGTGTTTTCTTAGAGCGTTTTTAAAAAGACAAAGACATAAATCACCTGCTCTCTTTAACTTGTACATGGATGAGTTATCTCAACAACTGAATAGTTGTAAAAGTGGATGTGTGCTGGGTAACAAGATAATTAATCCTCTCATGTCTGCTGGTGATCTGGTCATTCTCTCTCCCAGCAGGTTTCAGCAGCTTTTAAATATCTGTTCTGAGTATGGCTTCAAATCTGATGTTAAATATAATGTTAAATATAATGTTAAATATAATGCCAGAAAGAGCACAGTTCTGATATGTAGAACTAAGGAGGAGAAGGATCTCAACTTCCCTCATTTTTACCTGTCAGAACAGGAAGTCACTGTCAGTAGCAAAACTAAATATCTGGGACATCTCATCTCTGATAAAATGTGTGATGATGATGATCTGGATAGACGATGCCGTACGCTGTATGTTCAAGTCAACATATGAGCAAGGACATTTTCTATGTGCTCCATCCATCCATCCATCCATCCACCATCCATCCATCCATCCATCCATCCATCCATCCATCCATTTTCTCCCACTTATCCGTTTCCAGGTCGCGGGTGTGGCAGTCTGAGCACTGTCACCCAGATTCTATGTGCTCTGATAATGTGAAAATGACTCTCTTTAGAGCTTATCGTACTCCCTTGTATACTGCCCCCTTGTGGATTAAATACCTTGAGCCTACGAAGGCTCAAGGTTGCTTACAATGATGCTCTGAGGATCCTGCTGAAAAAAACCTGGCTGGGAAACAGGAAGTGAGATGTTCTGTCAAGCAGGTGTTTCTACATTTCAGGCTCTCATGAGGAATCTGATGTATAAATTTATACGCAGGCTTGAGGACTCTCAGAACACCATTATAATGCTGCTGAATAATCTCAGTCATAGTCCTGTAAAAAACCACTCATCCTTGTGTATGGTATTATTGTATTGGTATGGATGTCTTTTATAAAT
The DNA here is from genome assembly GCF_963383615.2 of Lipophrys pholis. NCBI lineage: Eukaryota > Metazoa > Chordata > Actinopteri > Blenniiformes > Blenniidae > Lipophrys > Lipophrys pholis. Next base: position 5,517,007 of record NC_137646.1, on the reverse strand, counting down.
AGGGTCATATTTGACCTTTCTGTGATTATCCTATTTCTGATATTTTGTTTTATTTATTTGTGAATGTTTTTTTATGGACTCCTGTGTCTGCAATAAAGATAAAGATGATGATGATATATAATTTTATTTGATTGTAAAGAAAAAAAATCATCATTCTAAACTAGTTCTGTGTACAAATGTTTATTCACAAAGAAATGTTAACTATGACCTTGAAGGAAAAACAGTCATTAATGTGTTCTTTTATTGATGAGGAAACAAGAGTGGGATTAATCACACAGTTTCACAGATAATTACCTTAAACAGAATACATGGAATAAAACGAGATCTCGGGCTCAAGCACCAGTCTGTCCTGGAGGACCAGGCTTCAATGGTCAAGAGCCCAGAGTACAGGAAAACGTTGGTTTATAAGCATTTCTTTCACCCCTCCCTGTACATATGGTGTGGATATCACATGTTGTCTTTATCGAAACTGACTACATCTCGTGTTCTGTCCCGAGAAGTTTTAGACATCACAATCGTACTTTCTTCAGACAAGGAGGTTGTCACCTCGACATATGTTGCAAACTGGTGTGTTTGTAGTTGCATCCTCCCATATATGGTCGTGTTATTAACAGTTCTGAACAGAAGTGAGACAAGCTGATTATACTGGTATGTAAGCTAGTGCGTTGATAACTCATAACACCTATTTCTTCCTTTACCTACAGCAACAACAAAAGTTGAGCAAGATGGCTGAGCGGGAGTTCAGAGTGACGGCTCCTCCACTATCTAACTGGCCAGGTTTAAAACCTGTGGTTTATGAGACTGTTGACGGCAAGCTTCTAGTTGAGGACCAGTTTTTAAACTTTCTCCTGGTCAGAATGAGAACAATGAGCCAGGACCATCTTGTTCTAACAGCTTCCAACACGTTGGACTTGAAATGGATTGAATCCTGAAGAACGAGGCTGTTTGAACTCGGTCCTGACACCAAACAAAGATGTGTGGCTTTTAAAGGAGATCAGAAAAACATCAACAACATTAAAAGTTGCTTCAAGGTTTTGAATGAGTGCAGAGAAAACCTCCCTCGGTTCGACTCCCACTATTTGGATGAGCTACCGCCTGTCACCTTTAACAGCATAGATTAGTCCAACTTGCTGAGTAACATGGAGCGGCTCCAGAGTGAAATGTCTGCGCTCAGACATGGAGTGAAACTACAAGCTGGTGTCAGCGAGGGGCTGCATGAAATCACCTCCACTACTGAGCACAGAGTTGCTGCTTTTAGTCACCATCTGAAACCAGGACATGACGGAGGGCAACACAGGGCTACGCCCAGCGTCATCGCACATGGCAGTGAGGCCTCACTCCCTGGAGCCTCTACCCTGGGTCAAAGACTGCTGAGGAGGATCTCGGCAGAGTTAAAGTAGAGACTTGGCCGTGATGTAACTTGTCAGCGTATTGACACTGCAAGTAACAGGTCCAGCTCATTTAGACCAGGATACAAAATAGAGCAGTCAAACCTCAGTTGATAACCTTAAGCCACTCCACACACCTTGTAGTCAGTGTTAACATCAGACAGAAGAGAGTATTTCAAGATCAATTATAACTCTGCAGACCTGAGATCAGATCAAATCAACTGGCATCAATTCAAAATGTCTGATAAACAGAAGAGAGGTTGACATGCAGGAAATATAAATCTGTTGTTTTGTTGATATTTTAGTCTAATTATGACAAACTGAAGGCAGCATGTAAAGAAGATGGATGAAATGTATATATAGAATAATCTCCTAGTTTGAGGCACATCACAGCATCCTGGTCTTTTTGTGAGTTGCCAAACCGTCTGTATATTCATCCTCTTTCATTTTGATAACTTTTTCTGAATGATGCACCAAAGATAAAGTCATGATCGTGTTTTCAATTGAGTTTATAGTACTGTGCTAATATTTAGTATGTGAAACAATATATTTAATGAACTAGACCTTTCATGACTGGGCAAAGAACCAGCCAGTGTCATGATCTTGCTCAGTCATGAATTCTTGCATCAATGCTACAATGGGAATCCTGAACCAAATAATGGTGAAAGTCAAATAGTTTTGCAAATGTGGGTCAGGATACTCTGATAATCATACATATAATGAAATTATAACTTAAATTTGACTGGTGACTGGAATTGAGGGTCATGAATTTCAAATGATGTCCTGTTGCATATTATGACTTGATCGTAAAATTCTATTGTGTGTATGCCAATATCTTTTTGGAAGAAACACCTTAAATGACACTATGTAGATCATCAAAAGGTAACAGGCTGTGGGTTTCATACAAGTGTGTAAAGTTATTCTCACCTTTCAAACAGGATGTGTGTGAGGGAGCGTTGGATGCTCTGCCTGAGCAGGTGATCAGGCTGACAGGGCCTGGAGGAGGGCGGGCTGGGTGCTGGTGATGCAGGCAGATACTGAGTTCCATTCCACGTTAAAGCTGAGGAAGGCTTCTGGGATGATGTTGAGACTGTGGGATGGCCAAACGGAGACTCCATTTTCTTTGCCGTGCAGTCTTAAGAGAGGCGGCTCAAGAGGTGCAAAGTCTCGTGATCGGGGTTAATGGCACTTGTAGTCTATTGACAGAAAAGACACAAGACAGAGTTCTTTCGTAGATTATGGTTTGTCAACACGTCCCTAATATATTTTGAGGTAGGTCAAACATTGAATAAAGAGCCTGTCCTTTGATCTCCTTTGCTCTCCTTTGATATCCTTTGATAAAATGTTATCTCCTTTGCTCTCCTTTAATCTCCTTTGATCTCTGAGTGCTAAAATAACTCAAAAATACCTTTGTCAATGCCACATGCGTTTGCAAAACCAAGCTAGAGGAGGATATTTTGTCTATTGAAGCACAAGAAAAGTTCTCCCTGCTTGGACTCAACATATTAATTGACTTCACTGTGAGAACAGAAGTCAGCAGCACCGATATCATGACTCGAAGAGGTAAGTAACATTGTGTCCAGGACTCTGCGATCTCATTATGTCACCTAATGAGCTCCATGCTTGACAGTCACAATAGAAAATGACTGTTTGGTGATCAGATGCTCAGTTTGATAATGAGAAGAAACAAAAGGCTGAGGCCAATAAGAGAAAATCAGTTTTCGTGTTTAATCTTGGGCTTTGTTGGAACCATCACCATTTCCATTATTTTGGGGGAAATTATATTTTTAACAACTCTTCTCATTTTTTCCTCCATTTGTAGATTACCTTAGTGCTAAGAATTCATTTGAAATCTCATGAGTGCTCAATGTTTATGTTTACAGCCCAATGTTGTAATTCACGATTGTGAATACAGGCTTCCTCACAAAGTGAAATAAGCCAGACCGTTCCTCTGACAGGGGTCTACTAATGGTACCAAGAACAAGGCTCATTACCAGGGTGACAGAGCCTTTACTCTCCGGCCCCTCGGCTCTGGAACTCAGGCAGGAAAACTCAATATCCTGTTTTAAGTCTCATCTTAAAACTCATTTTTATCACTTGGCTTTTAGAAACTGATGTTCTCTTATTTTTAGTTTCTATTTCTTCTTGTCTATTTTTAATTGTTCTGTATTTCATTGTTGTAAATTTTATTGTGATTTTAATGTAAAAGTACTTTAATACTGAGTTTAGAAAAGTGCAATAGATATAAAGTCATTATGTTTGCTGGTTATGTAACCTCAGAGACTTTTAATACTTGATATGATCAAGATAAACAGCAGCTCCACCAGAGTATTTCTCTACTGGACAGCAGCTCCTCAGGATATCAGTCATTTGACAATTGGGTGGAGATCAGAGTTCCACAATTCTTGGCCTCGTTTCAGGTTTCTCCCAGTTGTAACACACCTGAACACAATAAGGGCCTCCTTACCTGGCTTTTTTACAAGCTTGATGATGACATCAACATCAGATTGAGGTGTGCTGAAGCTGGGAGAGCTAGAACGTGCACGGCATGTTGAGGCCCAGAATTGAGGAACCCTGGTGTAGATCATGAAAGCAACACTCCTCTGCATGGAGACTCAAGAGAATTGTTCTGCGTTGACATAGAACATCAAGAGACAGGTTAGTTTTATCCTACTGATGATGTGTTGCTGCAAAAGTAATCCTGCTCAGTTTCTTCCCACCAAGAGCCTGAACAGGGACTTGAACCCTGGACCCTCAGATTAAAAGTCTGATGCTCTACCATCTGAGCTACCCAGGAAGACATAGTACTCCACCAAGGTTGTGATTTTCATGGACAGGGTGTCGAGGTGCAGCTGAAGCAAGAGGAGACAAAAACTCAGAGAGGCTGACAGTAAGGTAAGGCTCTATACTTTCTATTTCATTGGACTTACACTTTCTTACAGGTCTGTGCCCCCCCTCTCTCTCTCTCTCTCAGCCTGCTGGTCACTCCATAAGAACAACCAGTCCATCAAAGAAAATTACTTCTTTATCACATCACAGCTGAAGCTCCAGACATTAGCCGACACTACATAACTAATAATTAAAAACATAATTAATGCTATATATCTTTTTGTCCATTTAACCATCAGCTTAATTCCTCCATGTAAAAATCCTGCAAACTTATTTACAGCACATTCAGGCAGTAGGTAGGTAATAAACATTTTAATAAACTGGTGACATCTTATTGTTCCATGCAGAGACGTCCCCCTCCGTCCCCCCCGGCTTTTATCAACACATGATCAATCTGAAGTTCAGAGTCAGTGTTGTCTCCAAAGATTGCTGAGATATTATCATTGTAATGTTTCCTTGTGGCCGTGATCGTATAGTGGTTAGTACTCTGCGATGCGGCCGTGATCATATAGTGGTTAGTACTCTGTGCTGTTGCTGTGATCGTATAGTGGTTAGTACTCTGTGTTGTGGCTGTGATCGTATAGTGGTTAGTACTCTATGTTATGACAGTGATCGTATAGTGGCTAGTACTCTGTGTTGTGACAGTGATCGTATAGTGGTTAGTACTCTGTGTTGTGGCCGTGATCATATAGTGGTTAGTACTCTGTGTTATGACAGTGATCGTATAGTGGTTAGTACTCTGTGTTATGGCCGTGATCATATAGTGGTTAGTACTCTGTGTTGTGGCCGTGATCATATAGTGGTTAGTACTCTGTGTTATGACAGTGATCGTATAGTGGTTAGTACTCTGTGTTATGGCCGTGATCATATAGTGGTTAGTACTCTGTGTTATGACAGTGATCGTATAGTGGTTAGTACTCTGTTTTGTGACAGTGATCATTTGGTTAGTACTCTGTGTTATGACAGTGATCGTATAGTGGTTAGTACTCTGTGTTGTGGCCGCAGCAACCCCGGTTCAACTCCGGGTCACGGCAGTGGCTCCTAAAGTGTTGATGTTGTCGTCCCTCATGAAGCTGCTCTATCATCAACTTGTAGACTGAAGGAATCTCAAGAAGATTCTAACTCCTTTAAAATCTACCATCAGTATGTCTCTCTGTGTCATAGTTACTCTAGAATAAAATAGTTACTCATTATCTATTATATGTTGTTGTTTCTGTTCATATTTATTTATGTTCTTAAATTCTATTAACGTTTCAGTACAAATATTAGGGGTCCATATATTCTGCTGTGGAAAATGGACCTCGGGGTTCAGATTCTATGAGGGTCCTTTTACAATCTTACACCGGCACTGAGCCTCGATGGAGCCTTGGCCAAATGAAGCCTCATCAACCATTTTCTTTATTTTCTGACTCCACCAGATGGCGCTGTTGGTTTGAAGCTAGAGGCTGAAAGATTGGCAATGAAGTGTGTTTTCAAACATTTGTTGAACAGACAGCGCCATCTTGCGCCTTCTGCTTGTATGGGAGACTGCCTGAGAATAGCAGGTGCTGTGAGCTTTTAACCCCCCTGGCCAGAGGGGGCGCTCTTCTTGCTCTTTTTCAACTCAAATTTTCACAAACACATCAATGTTGGTAAACGCTGTGTGACCTGAGGCCTGAGGCCTGTACTACAAAGCTGGATTTTCTCTTATCCAGATAACTTTCCATACTATGACACTCATTCACTTCTCACCAGGATAAATCACCATGGTAACTTACCCTGAATGTCTAACCTCCGGAGCAGGTTATGTTCTGGATAAGAGGTCAAAGCTCCGCCTCCTGACCAATCAGATCTCTTTGGAAAGTGCCCCGCCCATTCTTAAATGATGGTGATTGGTGGGCAGGTTCAGCACTGAGCTGCAGCAGAGCGGAGATGAGAAAGTAATTTAGAAATCTTTTTGACATAATAAAATAAATCCTGGTCTCTGAGGCTTTGAAGGATGTTTTTGTTCTTGACTTGTTCCAAGTCTGTTTATCTCCACGAGGGTTTATCTGGAATAAAGAGCTTAATGATCACACCTGACAGAACTGCAGAAACATGAATTTATGGAACCAGAACTACTCCTGTCGTCACGGTGATGAATTAATATTCCAACATAAAACACAAGAGAAACTCAGCCTCAAAACAACTGGATGGAAAATCTAAACTAAAAGAAGATCAGTGAGGAAGTTCAGCCCGACACGTTTCTGCTGGAATAAAGTGAAACTGAGTGATCACAGTGCTGTCTGTTTATATTGTCTGATGAATTAATCTGGTATAATCTCACCAAGTCAGCATTAACAAGTCAGGAATGTTCTGGCTTTGGCTGCAGCAGCAGTGTTGCTTTTAGCTGCTGGATGTGTTTTAATTCTTCATAATCTCAGAGATTAACTGCTCCTTCAGTAATCTGTAAACTGCTCTGCAGAGTTTCTCTGTCTGTGATTGGTCAGATGCTGCAAACTCCGCCCCTTTCATGTGAACAAGCACACGTAGGTCTGGGTTGAACCAGAGAGTTGATAACCTGCTTGGTAGTAACGGTGATCAGGATCAGTCAACCCAGAAAACAGAGAGATCCTGGATATGTTGATCAGGGTTCCTAGTACAGGCCACAGGCCTCAGTGTGATTGAAACAATATTTATATTTACTTGCCGCTCAGTAAAGCAGCGGCGGCCTTGCGCATGCACGGTTCCTTCTCAGTGTGGACGCAGTGTGGTGAGGGTCTCCTCTGGTCTGACTGCAGGAGGGAGGGAGGGACTGTCAGACTGACCGCAGGTCTGTCAATGCTTCAGGACGGGGGAGGGGCTCACAGCAGGACCCGCTGCTCGTTGACCACAGTGACTGCAGAACCAGACCTGCTTTCACCTCAGAGTCGCCAAACACACTAGAAAGTCGCTAGAATTTTCGCTAGTCGCTTTCCACAAAAAAAGTTCCCAACAGGACCTGAAAAGTCACCAGATTTAGTGACAAAGTCACCAAGTTGGCAACAGTGACAGGCTCACACCCCTGCTGACACAGACAGGATCTTTGTTCTACACTTCTTTTGAAACTTGCTTTCTTTACTTAACTTCAAGAAAAAACTATTTAGTTTTCATTCAACAGGAGAGGAGGGTGCACCATTCCCAGATGAACTGCAATACCAGGCTGATGCGTGGAGTGGACAGAGCAAGCTCCTATTCCACCTCCCTGTTCCAAAAATCAATTTAATATACAGTCCCCAGATAGGGGACATATCAGATATTAAACTGATAAGAACAGATTTTTTCTTTTACAAGATTTTATTGACACATTGTACAGGTCATTTTCTTCCATTTCTTCCACAGATGTTTTCACTCATTTAAAACATAAAAGCAAACAAGGTACAAGCTTCTGTTTTAAAATATCATAAATACAGTACTTTAAATAGAGATTTACAAATAAAGCAGGACCTGTTGAGTAAAATGAGAAACATGAGGAAATAAAAAGTGTCCATCGTTGTAAAAGTCAATAAATAGGAGTGCCTTCAGTTTAAAAGGTCTATTCTTGTGCAGGAGAGCAGTGAGTCCCTATCAAGGGGAACTCATCCTGTTCTCTCAAACATTTGGTCTCTCGGGGTTCTGCCATGGTGCTCAGAGGAGGTCCTCTCCCTCCTGCTCCTTCCCTCCGTCCACACCCGGAGAGCCAGGCCGCCGCTGCCTTGACCTTTTCTCGTGAGGCTCCGGCTCCTTCGTCCGAATGGGCAGGGAGGCGATTCTTCTTTGTGGCTGTGTCCTCGGCCTGCCGCCTGCAGCTTCCACCTCGCGGACCGTCGCTGCGGCCATCTGGATCACAGCCACGGGGGGGATCTGCCTATGCCTTCTCACCAGCAGGTTTCTGGAGGTCCAGGTGGCGTCTTTGATGGCGGCCAGGGTGAGCCACATCTTTTCAAAGTCCTTCTTTGTCATGAACTCGTGGCTCACCCCGTATAGCACCAGCTGTGCTGTAAGGACCCCCCCTGCTGGTAAGTACGGGAATTGCAAGGAGCCGGCCGTTGCCCACTGGTCTACGGCAGCGCTGCACTCCCAGAGGAGGTGCCTCACCGACTCAGGAGCGCCACAACCAGGCCGGGGGCAAGTTGAGTGCGTTGCCATTCCTCGGGAGTGCATGACGGCCCTGACTGGGAGAACCTCGTGAGCCACCAGCCATGACAGGTCCCGGAGTCTGTTTGGGAGGACAGGATGGTTCACGTTACGCCAAACTGTGGAGGGCTCACCGAGTGCAAGCCCGCGCACTGGACTCACTGGTTCCCGTTCCTGCACAACAGAAATGAGAGATTTGTGGTTAGTTAAAATCGGCAACTCCTCCTGTTCCAGGTTAAACTGTTTAAAAAATGTCTTGATAAAATCATAGGCCAATGGCAGGTGAAAAGAAACTGGTATTTTAAGATCAATGGGTAAAATCTTAATCCTTCGAAGGTAGGACCCCATCCAGAAACGAGCCATTGCTGTCGTCTTTGGGTTCCTGGAGGGGTCCGTGTCAACAGCCATGTGCTGTTCCTTTAAAAGGTCATACCTATCATTTTCGTCACTAAAACCATAAATATTCAAGAGCTTAAAATCCTGGTCCATAAAAGTCAAATGTATTAAAAGTGCCCTACCGTCTCTCACCACAGTGCTGCCCTTCACCAAGATCCGGGGATTATTTATTAAAATGGCCACTCCATCATTTTTACTACTGCTGGAGCCACTCCATACTGACGGGAGTGGCCACATCTCCTCCCACTGTTTGTAAGAATTTAAAAACGGTATAGCACACTCCTGTAATAAAAACACATCAGACTTAAATGAACTTAAAAATGGTAAAGCACTCTGGGCTCTAACTCTCGACTTCACACTTCTCACATTGATGGTAGAGAAGGTGAGGGTCATGAGTATGGTTAAAACAACAGGTAGGACATTTACAAAGTTTGAACTATAAAATCAGTTAAAAACAGTGACTAAGTTATCACTTGTGAACTGAGCTCTTCCTTCACTTCCATAGGTGAGGTGTGAAGGGTTTGAGCTCTGTTCCCCGTTCGGGCTCTGGGAGTTGGTCTCTCCTGCAACCTCCTATTCATTTTTGAGCCTTTTGGGGTTGATTGCAGAGCAATTGAAAGAAAAGAAACCTCATTGGGTGAATTGGAGGGGAAGACTCTGGGTTCCTCCACAGACGAACTGTCTGAGTACACCTCAACTCTTCCCCTCTTCTCTGAGCCCTGGGGAGACTCAGAGGACAATTCTGATGCCGGTCTCTTGGGGAGTTGGGCATTGGGGAGGGAGGCATCATTGCTGGATCCCTGGCTTTCCTCACCACTGGAAACAGCTCCACCTGCTGCCTGCCTGCTCTCATCTCCGGTGGATTCACCTGAGGAGGTCTTTGCAGGCCCCTCCCCTTCTGTCTCAACTGATCCTTCTCCTCCAACCACAGTGGTTGGTGGGGGATCAGGGTTCACAATACCCGCCTCTTCAATTATCTCTTGCACCTGTTCCTCGTGTCCGTCACTTCCTTCCTTTTCTGTCTGTTTTGCTGCCTTCAACTTGTTGGCAAAGGATTTGGGGCAATCTCTGAAGAGGTGGTTTGTCTCTCCACAGAGGTTGCACCGTCTGCCATTGGTACACTCCTCAAAGGTGTGACCAATTTCTCGGCACTTCCTGCAAACGACCAGCTCACAGGCTTCAGCCAGGTGGCCGTGCTGACCACACTTACGGCAGAGCTTGGGCTGGCCCTGGTAATGAATATAGCCCCTGTTGTCACCCAGGACTACCATGGGTGGGAGGTGTTTCAGGCCCTGGAAGCCCTGGGGGTCCTGCCATTGTTGAATGGGGACCCTCCAAGCGCAATTCCAGATGCCGTCCTCATCCCTCACCTTGGTAGCCTGGCCTTTAACAGTGCAGTATCTACCCAGCCATGCACAGATGTCTTCTGCATTCACCGTTTCATTGAACATTCTGACAATAACGGTTTTAAGCGCATTGTCAGAAAGCTTCTCCACATTGAACACAGCAAACTGGGGTTTTGCATTTTCAAAGCGTAACCAGAACTGTCGCAGGAGTGCTGCAGAGCAAAAACTTACATCAAATCCCTTGTTGAAGGGCAGGGTCAGGACACAATTCAGGTCTGTCGGGGAAAAGTTGAGCACACCTTGAACGAGCTTCCTGGAAAAATCAAGGCGTGACATACATACCAATTTCCCTTCTTTTTCTAAAAAGGTAAAACGCACGCTGTGGTGCCTCCTAATGCCGGCATGACTGGCCGACATGTTGGAGGCACCACCAGCTTAAAAAGGTAAACAAAAAAACAATTAAGAATACAATAAATAGTTAAAAATATAAATAAACTTTAAAAGTTAGCAATAAAAGGTCGAGCAGACAGAGAGAAAGCTATTAGAACCGCTGTCTTAGCCAAAAGGCCGAGAAGCGATGCCACAATGGGTCTGAGCTAAAGGGAGCACTGGATGCACAGTCACCACAAGTCCCAGTCGGACATTGAGCCGCGCCTATTTAAGGCCTTTTACAAAACACAAAGTGTGCAAGATTCATTTTGGCAACTTTTTTAGTTGGCTTGAATATTTGTCGACTTGTAGAATATTTGGCGGCTACCCAAACTGTCTCTCTCCTTACCACACCCCGAGGTGAGTGCACCTTTCAAGCCTCATATCCGCCCCCAAGCGCGCTCACACACGCCTCCATCTACTCCAACGCAACAATACTTGTTAATGCCACACGGGGCAGCAAACACACACGCATTCACTCTGTGCTCCCCAAACCCTGATTCCTATCCCTTTTGAACAACCCATTTTCAAGATTTGATCCAATCCCATAACCAAAATCCAATCAGATTACCTTTGAACAACTGGCCCCAAGGTATTTCTGAACTATGTACAGTAACGTGGCCTCATATTTTATAGCACCATCTTCCTCTCCTTCATCCTCACAAACCTTTCAGCCACCTCCTTCTTATCAAGCACAACGTCTCTCTATGGAGAGCAAAGTGAGGTTTGAGAGTCTGGCCTCCTTCATGCCCAGAGAGAGTTTTAAATTCATTTCAGGCTGAAACTGAGTTCTGCATTTGCACTAGTGACTGACTGGTATGTTCTTTCCATATGGCTGCAGATGATGAAGGGCAGAACAGCTTCTGTGGTGTTGAGCTTTATTTCTAGTTCACTACACATGGCAGAGAAATAAAGAAATTCATCGCAGACCTGCTCAGCTGTATTATGGCTCTTATATTGGTAGAATCATTACAGGCTGCCTGTCAGTTTTAGACGAGATTTTAAACTGCTACTGCTTGTTTTTAAAGCCTTGAATGGTCTGACTCCTCCATATATCAGAGACCTGTTATGATAACAATAATTACCAGAAGTATGTATTTCCAGAAGAAAATGCAAGTGTGAATGCTGAAGATTGAATAAAGGTGATTTCCTTTTATCTCAGCATCTCCATGGTTCCAGTGCTGATCTCTTATCAGATCAAAGGAGATCAGTTCCCTTTACCATGGAGATGCTCACAACAAAGATCTCCTCCGGCTTTGATCTCCGTTGATCTCCATCCGGTGCCTCTCCCATCTACTTTGTAATGAAAGGCTTGTTATTGTTCTTTTTCACAACCTTGGTGATGACGTCATCATTAGATTCTTTTTTTTAAGAATTGACAGAACTATTTGAAAATATCACATCCAAACTGTAAAAACATTGTTGGATATGTTTGTTTCTTTAAGAAACTCAGACCAACTTGTTACTACAGAAGAGTTTTAGGGCCACTCATGACAAAATAAAATAAGAGTTTGTTTCTTTTCATGCAATTTGATTTAAAGTCAAAAAACAATGTTGAGATATTTTTTCATCATACAATATGATAACAAAGTTGAAATACTGCATCATTCTTCAGAACTTCCTGTCCATCCACTAGGTGGCGCTATCACTGAGACTGTATATTGGTCTATTGAATTGATCAGGGCAGGACTCTGATCACACATGTAAAGAACTGTATAATAAGTGTAGTACTGAGCAACAGTCACCTTGATCCAGTGATACAACATAGTAACACCAGGACAACAAAAGCTGCCGTCACAGTGAGGAATCAATATTCCAACAAACAAACAGGCTCACACGGGGGGCGGAGCCTCAAAAGAACTCAATGAAAATCTAAAGTAAAGGAAGGGCAGTGAGGAAGCTCTGCCTGAAATGTCTGTGCTGTAGTAAAGTGAAACTGACTGATCACAGTGTTTCTATTGTCCCATGAATTTTTTTTTTTAAATTAAAGTGAACATCAGGGTGAGAATGGGATGTTATTTAACAATTAAAGTGACTATCAAAGGGAAAATAGGAGGGTTATTTTTTTTAATTAAAGTAACTATGAAAGTGAGAATAGGAGTTCTTTTTAAAAGAATTCATTGTCAAAAAATATAGGTAAAATAAAAGTAGACATTGTGAAAATATGTGATTGGATTGAGCAGCGACGACATGAAATACAGAGCATTGTTGTGTGGAGCCCACACCATTTTCACAGAATGACTGAGCAGTTTCAGTTCAGACCAGGATCACTTCACTGCAGACCAAACTGCTTCAGTTCAGACCAGGATCACTTCACTGCAGACCAAACTGCTTCAGTTCAGATCCCACTGAGTTCAATACGATGCAGGAAAAGTTGGTCTCAGTCCAAAGCAGGTTAACATGTGGCTCCGTTCACAAAATGTTCAGTTCAGTTCCTTTTCAGCTGCTCAATTTTCCTGCTGAGCCTGTGTCCGTCCAAATTCATGAGGACCTTCTGGGAAAACTCTAATATGTTCTTCAAGTGTCTTAGAAAGTGAGATCGAGGGTCTAGATCAGCCCAAATAGAAAGATGAATGTCATTATGGTACGTTCCATGTTGTTGGAGAATGTGAAGCCTTCAAAGACGACTCCACATCTCATGAAAGACTCTTGTCCTCTGAATGTGTAAACGGCTTTAACTGAGGTGAAGTGATGTCCAAATGTTGTAGAAATCATCATCCTCCACTATGAGCAATTAAAAAGCAAATAAAGCTGCAAATGGATCAGAACTCCTGGAGTGAAACATAAAGTACTTCATGAAAGGAGGAGAACGCCGCCACTGGAAGTAGAGATATTTTCAGGATTGTTACGTTACGTTTTGGGACATGATTGTGTGTTCATCTGTGGTCTGGTGGTGAGTGTGTGTGTTGCCTTCAGGGGCAATGGGAAATAAAACCACTGCATGTAAGAAACACTAAACAATAAAAACACTTCTGGTTAAGATCACAGCAACTTAAAACACAATAAATAAAGCCAAATATGCAGCAAAATCATTGAAATGTGATTAAAAAGCTGTCAACAATGAAGCTGTCCCATGAAGACAAAGTCTTGACTAGTTTCCTGCTGCTGGTTGATCCATGATGCAGAAGATTTGGATGAATGACTGATGGTTTCTATGTATGTTTCACATCTTGTTTTGCTCTTGTATAGAAAACATTTCCAATCACATTCAACACAAATATTGGAAGAAAGAAAGTAGATGTTTTCACCAACGTGGGCCGGTTAGCTCAGTTGGTCAGAGTGTGGTGCTAATAACACCAAGGTCATGGGTTCAATCCCCATACTGGTCAAATGAAGCTTCATGAACCACTGTCTTTATTTTCTGAAGCCACTAGAGGGCGCTATCTCCTCAACAAACATTTAAAACACACGTCATTGCCAGTACTTCAGGATTCGAACCAACAGTGCCATCGGGTGGTGAGTAAATTAAGAACATGGTTCATGAGGCTTCATTTAGCATCACTACTTGTGAGTATCTCCACCTGTCACACAGGAGACTGGGTTCACTTTCCTGACGGAGTTAAGGGATTGTTGTGGTGGATTGCTCACAGTGCATGAGCAAGGCACCACTATAATAAATGGCTGTATTGTAATTATTAGTTGCATTGACTTGGAATCAAACCCAGGACTCCAGCGTGGCAGGGGACAACTCTACCACTGAAGCACCAATGCTAACACATCAGATCAGACCTGTCTCCATTTTAAATGTCAAAGAGAACTTGTCCTCATGGCAGTAAGCCATGTATTAAAATGAATCCTGATGGAGACACACAAGCTTCAGAGGCTCTGACAGAACTCACTCACAAACCTGAAAACTGCTTCAGGTCAAATGGACCATAAAGTTACAAATCCTCCAATAGCAATTGAACTTTCAGCTTAATTTCTTCAAGGTCGGCCATGACTAATGTTTTCATTTACTTTTGTCAGGATGTGGTCATTCCAGGAGCTCTGTCAAGGCTGTTAGGATTCCTGATCTCCTGCCTTATTTAGGACAATCAGTTGAGTCCTTTAGCGTTTTGAACACGTCGGCTCGTTTGTCTGGGAGTATGATTCTATGTCAGTATGATGGGTGTCAGAGGTCCTGGGTTCAATTCCCAGATGAGCCCTTGGAGTTACCTTGACCCTCTTCTACAAATGGTTTTAACTTTGGTCATCAACCAGGATCTCTTTGTGTTCAATTTCAAAAGAGACTGAGACTTTGTGTTGGAGGCTTTGCTGATCTCTGCTCTTCACCTCATGGACTTTTTATCAGAGAAACTTTGTTGTAATGTCCCGTTTGTGTCTTTATAACTGATTGAACCAAACTGAAGCGCTTCAGCAAGTCTTTCATTTGGACTCAGACTTTAGCATTATGATTTGCTCCTTTAGCTTTCAGGTCTGTCTAGAATCAGATTGGTCATGCAAAAGGATCCAGGTCTCTATAAAGGACAGTAAACCCATCCAAGATGGCTCCTGTGTTCCATCCTGTTCTGCATGTGATTCCCTCAAACCCACGTGAGGTGTAAAATGTATAAAAGCTGGATTTGTAAAGTATATGTGAAATGTTGTTGCTGAGAGAGAGAGAGAGAGAGAGAGAGAGAGTCTATCCTGCTTCCATTACGACCACTACTCTTTGCTGAAACCCGGGATTGAACCAGGGACCTTTAGATCTTCAGTCTAATGCTCTCCCAGCTGAGCTATTTCGGCCTATATGAGTTGATTTCTCATGAAGATATGGAAATTTAACATCAGAAACCCTGTACTAACTACTGGATCACCACAGGATCAGCTTGGTTTCCATTGTGCTAACTCATACTTCCTCAACTACCTGTGAAGACTCTCCATCCACCTGGTTGACGTAGTCCTGAGGAGGACTTTCCTTCATTGTAACGCCTCAAAAGTCTTGAATGAACATCGGCTCAGAGTCATTCTGACAAATGAAAGCAGGATCCGCTCTACCAACTGAGCTATCGAAGGGTGTCAACTAAGATTTCTGGCCAGGACAAAAAGTTCCCCAGGACTATACACAGGTGAAGTTTTGACATGGGATCAGCTTGGTTTCCATTGTGCTAACT
Organism: Lipophrys pholis; assembly: GCF_963383615.2. Classification (NCBI taxonomy): domain Eukaryota; kingdom Metazoa; phylum Chordata; class Actinopteri; order Blenniiformes; family Blenniidae; genus Lipophrys; species Lipophrys pholis. Next base: position 5,501,353 of record NC_137646.1, on the reverse strand, counting down.
CAAACTTCCTCAAGAAGCAGTGAAGACTCTCCATCCACCTGGTTATGGGTCTTAAGACACCCAACAAGTGTCAGTGATACAGTCAACATGGTCCAGCAGTCGTGTTGTTGCTACTTATTGTTAATGAAAGATCAAACAGATATGGAAATGTGACAGTAGAATTCCAGTAGAAAGCAATCGGACACTGTGACGTCACCAGAACAACAAAAACAACTTCATGACAATTTGAGAGTCAAAGACTTTTTCTACTAGTTTCTGCTTCAGTATTATAAATATAAACAGTTACAAACATGTGAAAACTTACCTTACCAAGGAGCTGGTGGTGAAATGGAGAACATGTCTGTCTACTGCTCAGAAGGTTCCAGGTTCAACTCCTGGTTAGCTTTAAACCCTTTAGCTAACTTCACAGACAACATTTCCCTTGTCGTTGTTGGAACCTTCACATTATTCTACAATAATGTATGCAAAAGCCTCCAGATCTCTGTAAAGGAAAGTAGACCCATCCAAGATGGCTCCTGTGTTCCGTCTTGTTCTGGATGTGATTCCCTCAAACCCAAGTGAGGTGTAAAATGTATAAAAGCTGAATTTGTACCGTATATGTGAAATGTTGTTGTTGAAAGAGAGAGTGGAGATCAAAGTGAAGAAAGAAATGTTGGCACTTTGTCCTTTTCCCATCTTTTATGACATCACTATGACATCACCAGACAGAGTTAGCAGATAGAACCATCAGGGTATCACACTTCACAGCCTCCCTGGGAAAGGTCTGGAAGACATAGTAGAGAAAGTGTCAGTAGCAGAGGAAGGTTTGGATCCATGGAGCTCATTGCAGCGTCTGTCCTCTATTATGGAGACGATACGAGTCGGCAGCAAGAGACAAAATGGAGGCACAAAGATTATTATCATAGGAGTGTAACGATTCTAGAGTGTAATGTTTAATGATTCTACCAATATTAGAGCCAGAATACAGCTGAGCAGGTCTGGGATGGATTTCTTTATTTCTCTGCCACAGAACACCACAGAAGCTGTTCTGCCCTTCATCATCTGCAGCCATATGGAAAGGACATACCAGTCAGTCACTAGTGCAAATGCAGAACGCAGTTTCAGCCTGAAATGAATTCAAAACTCTCTCTGGGCATGAAGGAGGCCAGACTCTCAAAGCTCACTTTGCTCTCCATAGAGAGACGTTGTGCTTGATAAGAAGGAGGTGGCTGAAAGGTTTGTGAGGATGAAGGAGAGGAAGATGGTGCTATAAGATATGAGGCCACATTACTGTACATAGTTAAGAAATACCTTGGGGCCAGTTGTTCAAAGGTAATCTGATTGGATTTTGGTTATGGGATTGGATCAAATCTTGAAATGGGTTGTTCCAAAGGGAAAGAAGGATTCTGAGATTGGATTAGATCATGTAATCCAATCCTAGTTTTAATCTGGATCGAACCTTCAATTTGTGTTGTTCAAAACATTTCAGTAGGATCTGGATCTGGATCCCAAAAAACAGGATTATTCTGATCCCAACAGGGGGCAGGATTTCAAAGTGGATTTCAGGAAGAAAATGTAGCAAAACTTTAAAATTGGTCAAAAATCAATTTGTATATATACTTTTATTTATATTTTGCACTTGATTTGTTCATCTGTTGTAGTGATTAAGTAGATAAAGAAGACTCAAGCTCCCAATTAGGCCTTTATCCATCTTCTCACGCTAATCCCTTTCCGGGTCGTGGGTTTGCATTGCACCAATTAAGAGCCCATGGGAAGGTGGCGACCAGCGAGGGGCATGAACCCACTACCTTGGAATTGTGAGTTTCATGCTCTACCAACTGAGCTAGCCGGGGCATTTGCAACATTATTTTGCAGAAAATTCCCAAATTCTTGCGATGGAAACACGAACCATAACAGATTATACCAGTCCATTCCGGCACTTTTTGTGCGGAGGAAACACACCTTAAGTGACCTGAGAGGGAGGGATTGGGAAGAACGTCTGGCCTGAAGGTTCTCAGGAACAACACACAGAAAACCTTACACTGCTCTTTGAGGAATTGAACCCTGGTCTCATCATAAGGCATAGTTTCTGTAGTGTAGTGGTTATCACATTTGCCTAACACGCAAAAGGTCCCCTGTTCAAAACAGGGCAGAAGCACCAAGTATGTTTTTTTTTCTAAAACTCCAAACAGAGTTCAACTCTGGCTAAAACACTTTTAGTCCTATTTGCGCAGCTTTCAAGTTGACATTCAGCACATTAATTTGTCCTTCCTAATTGTCATCCTTTGCAAACACTGACTACGATCTGAAAATCACATTTGAATGCCATCATTCAGATCATACTTCATAAAGGAGATCATTTTTCCTGATCGCTTTCGCTGTGAGACGAGACCAACTAGGGAACCCCAAACGTCCTCGGCAAAACGTGACCTTGACATTTTTAGTTCAGGATGGCCGAGCGGTCCAAGGCGCTGCGTTCAGGTTGCAGTCTCTTCTGGAGGCGTGGGTTCAAATCCCACTTCTGACCGCAGAGCATGTGTTAAAACATGCAGGTGTGTCCATGAACCTTTCAAGGACTAACAATTATGCTTTCAACCTTTCAAGGATATACAATTATACTTCCTCACATGGTGCCATGTGCCAGAGCAGAGCTGCCTAATTGGGAAAAGGGAGGGCTGACCTTGATTTGGATTGGCTACACCCCGCGATTACACTGTATAAAGTTTGATTCATGATCCACTCTTTAAAATTTGAAGCAAGCCAGGGAGAGAGGTGACAGACTTTCTTGACTTCTGGGGCGTCAGTCCCAGTCATAGGGATTAATATTACTCTTGCAATACCAGTAGAAAGTCAATTTTGCATAATATGACCCCTTTAATCGCTGACGTTCGTTGCTCCTTCAATACAAGTGTCCAACATATCAGGACCATAAATGATGGTAGTGAATCATTACTGGCTGATTTGAGCAATTAATTCCATTCAAAGCCTTAAACTGGCAGCAGTGGGATTTGCAGCCATGCCTCCTTAGAGACTGGAGTCTTAATCCAACACCTTGGATGACTCGGCAACACTACCAGAATCAGCTTGGATTAAGGGCTCGTCCAATTCTGACACCATGACTGTGCAACATCAGAATGGTGTTCTTTCGTTAGACAAAGATCAAGACCATTGTTAACAAGCGTTGCTGTTTTGCACTCATTCACAGCCATTCCAGTGAGAGTCTTGATTTGCAGCAAGTGTTGGATCCTTGAACATGGTTATTTGACTGTGAAAACTTGGAAGAGGAGAAAACCTGAACTGTCACCAGCAGAGAATGGTATCGATCCATCGACTTCTGGGTTATGGGCCCAGCACGCTTCCGCTGCGCCACTCTGCTAAGTGCAGGGTTCTCATGGAGTGTCCACTGTACTTAGCAGTTCTGTTTGCATTATTTGAGAAATCGATTTCATTGTCGAGCACGAGCACTCATTGTTTCATTACGAAGAGGCACTCTGTGGTTTATTTCCGAACATGTTTTCTTCCCAAATCAACTTCCATTGTCTGATCTTGTGACCTACTGAGGTCCTTTGTTTAGGTGTATCGGGGACATGAATGTCGGCTTGAATCGATGACGAGAGAAAGCTGAAGACGTCCTGACAGAAAACAAATCTTATCTACATTGGGACGCCCCCAGACGTCCAGAGGGACGGCGCCTGTGACTGGCGGTGCCATGGCTCGTCTCCTGCTGTTTAGATTATAAATGCTCATATTTTCAACATATGTGATCAGATCAGCCCAAATAACAGCTGGAAAGAGTTGATGGAGGACAAGTTTGATAAACAGGACAGGTCCAAACAAACGTTTCCTCCTTTTACAATCGATCCCGACTCACCTGACGACTTGCTGCTGTGTTTATGCAAAAGTTTCTGTTTTCAACTGTATTAAGTTACTGACTTTTATGTTTGTATGTATGTTTGTGTGCAGGAGACGCAGGAAGAGGCGCAGGAGGATGCCCAGGAGGAGGTGCCTGAGGAGGCACAGGAGGATGCCCAGGAGGAGGTGCATGAGGAGGCACAGGAGGAGGCACAGGAGGGGGTGCAGGAGGAGGTGCAGAAGGATGTGCAGGAGGAGGCACAGGAGGAGGTGCAGGGGGAGGTGCAGAAGGAGATTTCTCCTGATTCACACCAAAGTTGTTCAATCCTGCAGCCAGTCAGTGAGGATTGAAACAGATTGTTTCTCCTCCACCAATAAACAGAGCAACACCATTACCCACAATCCTTTGCTCTCATGGTAAAACCCTGAACCTGGCCAGAATCCGCTCTATTTGATTCAGCTCTATTAAGTTTGATAATTGTTTCATCTCTGGACAGAATTTATTCCATCATTTTACAGGCCGGATGTTGGTTCACAAGCTTTTCTGGCTGATCTGGACTTTTGGATTTTGGACTTTTGGACTTTTGGACTTTTGGACTTTTGGACTTTTGGACTTTTGGACTTTTGGACTTTTGGACTGGAATTTTCCCCCTGAAGTTGGACCTGAACATTTCCTGAATGTTGCCTGGCAGCAGGTTGTTGGTTGCTTTAAATCGTATTTGAAGAGTTTTGAACTGGATCAGCTCAGTGAATGTGAGAGTTTCCCCGGACCTCCCTCTTTGAAGGGATTTCTAAACTAACAGATCTTTAGCTTTGGCCGGACTGAGAAGCTTCTGGAAAGTTTATTTTGGAAGTTTTGAAGTTTCCAGCAAAGTTTGATTTTTACTCCAAAGGATTGGTTTGGATTCACTCTTTCAATAAGTCCCCCTCTGGACCTTTATCTGATGTTTTATCTTCTAAATCATGATTTCTGGAGCTGTTTGACCCTTCTGATGATGTGTTGCTGCAATAGTAATCCTACACTACAGTAATCTAGTACAACTAGTGGCACTAGTACTCAGGATGAAAGACGTGGTACTGAGTACTGAAGCCAAAATTTTACTTCATTTTGTCTTTAGACGAAGACGGAAATCTAAGTTAGGGAAGAAAGGTTGGTTTGTTTTTTAGCCTCTAATGTTTTTTCCTTCAACGGCCCGAATACTCCTCCTGGACCAATCCTGCGCCTCCTCCTGGACCAATCCTGTGCCTCCTCCTGCACCTCCTCCTCCGTACTGAGTGAAGCGCTGAAGGAAGACAAATGATTAGTGACACAGAAGCTTCTCCTGGTCACTTGTCCTCCCTGGAAGGAGCTGAACTGGTTTTCACAACTCAAGTCATCCTTCAGGAAGACCATGCAGCCTCTTCACTGGTCTAACCGCAGTGCCACAGCGCCCCCTACTGGCTGAGTGTCCTCAGAGCCCGCTCTTCACATTAAAGGAGGAGGCACAGGCGGAGGTGCAGGATGAGTCCAGGAGGAGGTGCAGGAGGAGGCGCAGGATGTGTGCAGAAGGGTGCGTAGGAGAAGGTGCAGGAGGAGGCGTAGGAGGAGGAGGAGGAGGAGGAGGCACAGGATGAGGCGCAGAAGGAGATCCAGGACGAGTCCAAGAGGAGGCGCAGGATGTCTGTAGGAGGAGGCACAGGATGTGTACAGGAGGAGGTGCAGGATTTTTGCAGGAGGAGGCACAGGAGGTGTGCAAGAGGAGGCACAGGAGGAGGAGGAGGAGGTGAAGGAGGAGGCACAGGATGATGCGCAGGATAAGGCGCAGAAGGAGGTGCAAGAGGAGCTGCAGGAGGAGGTGCTTGAGGAGACGCAGGATGTGTGCAGGAGGTGTGCAGGAGGAGACACAGGATGTATTCAGAAGGAGGCACGGGATGTGTGCAGGAGGAGACGCAGGATGTATTCAAGAGGAGGCACGGGATGTGTGCGAGAGGAGGCGCAGGATGTGTGCAGGAGGAGGCGCAGGAGGAGGTGCAGATGGAGGTGCACGAGGAGGTGCAGAAGGAGGTGCAGGAGGAGACGCAGGATGGGCATAGGAGGAGGTGCGGAAGGATGCGCAGGATGAGGCGTAGGATGTGTGCAGGAGAAGGTGCAGGATGTGTGCAGGAAGAGGCACAGGATGAGGCGCAGGATGTGTGCAGGTGGAAGCGCAGAAGGAGGTGCAGGATGTTTGCAGGAGGAGGTGCAGAAGGAGGTGCAGGATGAGGCACAGGATGTGTGAAGGAAGAGGAGGAAGAGGAGGAGGGGGTGGAGGAGGAGGAGGAGGAGGCACAGGAGGATGCGCAGAAGGAGGTGCAGGATGTGTGCAGGAGGAGGCTCAAGGTGTAAAATGTCTAAAAGCTGGATTTGGACCATAGATGTGAAATGTTGTTACTAGAAGTGATGTTTGAATCACCACAGATGAAAATGATCTTGTTTGTTCTTTTGGTTCCAACACAAGTTGAATCAATCAATGATTAGAAAGACTGAAGGTCCAGAACCTCCTGGAATAAAGACTCATTAAGTTACAGATCAAAGTGTGTCTCACTCTTTGATCTAAAACTTTAACAAGCACATCAACTTCCTGGAAATCCAGACACTTCAAGGTGCAGTGGTGGAACCACTTGTGAGGAGAAGATCCTTGAACTAGACAGAACAATGGTTCTATGATTGGGACAGTCATTGGTTGGTGCATGGGCTGGGAATTGAACACGGGACTCTTGAGTGGGAGGAAAGAATTGTAGCATTGAAGCACCGAGGCCTTAAACAGAAGAAACAATGAAGAGAACTTCTGGACAAAACTAATGAAGATTTGGTTGAATTGCTGCAGTTCTGATTCCAAGCATGAGGACAGAAGGACAGTTTGGTGGACACATTAGTTCTTTCATTCCACAGTTTGTAGAAAATATCTTCCTAAACAGTTTGAAGCTCAGAGTTTGCTCAGCGCTCAGTGTCAGATCACTCTTCCCACAGTAGTGAACCTTGAAAAGGTTTGAACAAGGTTTCCACACACAGAGCATCTGGAGCAAAGCTGAGGCTCATTGACACTGTCTCTCTTTTCATGTCCTCAACAGTCCCACCCTGGAAATGTGAGCCCAGTTGATGTTTCCAGGGTGGAGCACCTGAGAACATGTTGAGCAACACCATGAGCAACCTGGACATCCCCATCAGCTGGGACGCTTCTCAGAGGAGACATGTTGAGTCCTGATGTGACGAGTCAGCACGGCCACACTGTACAAAGCAGCAGCATGGTAAGAGACACTCAGCAGACCTTTGAGGACAAGTTCTATGGTAGAACTAGAAGCTCCGCCCACCTCACTACAACCTCCACTGGACTCTCTCCACCTATCAAGGCCAGCTGTCACTACAGGCTCAGAGGCTCAGGTGTTTTGTTGAGCTGCTGCTGCCCCCTGTTGACCGCTGTGTGACGGTGCAGATCACTCAGTGTGACCAACACACAGCGGAGGAGTCATTTCACTTTCAAGACACAATCAGTCCAACGCTCTCTGTCCATGCAGCTCACTCTCTGTGCTGTGGACACGTCCTCAGGTGATGGAGGTGAAGGTGGTGAACAGCTCCTGCTCCACTCTACACAAGCTGAAAAACTCACACACACACCAGGTCACTCTTTGAAGGTTCCAGAGTCTCATTGTCCTCTGAAGGACACTTGTTAAGGTCCAACATGAAGGAACGGGATTCAAACCTCAACAAAGAATTTAGAACAACAAGAAAAAATCTCTACAACTTCTAATGAACCAACAAATGAAGAGGAGGAGGAGCAGGAGGAGGAGGAGGAGTTCGAAGAGGAAGAGGAGGAGCTGGAGGAGGAGGAGGAGGAGGAGCAGGTATCGTCCTCTCTGCTCTCCTCAGTGGATCTTCAGGACACAGTGTCCCCTCTGCTGGGGGACCCCTGAGACACTATGACAGACAGGCAGCAACATCAGCATCTCCTCGTTAGTATAGTGGTGAGTATCCCCGCCTGTCACGTGGGAGACTGGGGTTCAATTCCCCGACGGGGAGTGAGAAGCTTTTAGTTTAGTCATGGAGAACCATTGGGTTCAAATCAGGAACAGACTTTCTACCAACCACCTCCTTCCAGATTATCCTGCCTTGGCAGACATGAGAGAGTAAAGGCCTCTTCATCCTCCATAAGAACAAGATGAAAGTTGTTCATGATGCGTTCAGGTGCATCATGTAAAAGCTTGCACTCCGACATTTTAACGAGCTGTGGCGCTCGTACAGTAGCGATGGTATAAGTTAAATATGATTAAAATATGACTGATAGTCATGAGCGAACTGGAACACGCATGAGCAGCACACAGCAGACCAGAAGTTTCGGCAGAGCGGCTCCTACATAGTTCGGCCAGGATGGCTGGAAGACGGAAATGACATCATTTTGTTTGGCGGGACCCACGGCTGAACTTTTGTCTGACAGAGCCTTTACTCTCCGGCCCCTCGGCTCTGGAACTCAGGCAGGAAAACTCAACATCCTGTCCAAGCTGTGTCCTGGAAGGCCGGTGTCCTGCAAGGTTTAGCTCCTCCCAGCTGCTGCACACCTGATTGCAATGAAAGGCTCGTTATTGTTCTTTTTCACAACCTTGGTGATGACGTCATCATTAGATTCAGGTATGCTGAAGCAGGCAGAGAACTAAAACATGCAGGACACTGGCACTCTAGGACCCAGTTTGGACACCCTGATGTAGACCATCAAGAGACAGGTTAGTTTTATCTTACTGATGATGTGTTGCTGCAATAGTCATCCTGCTCTGTTTTAAGTTTCTTCCCACAAAGAGCCTGAACAGGGATTTGAACCCTGGACCGTCAGATTAAAAGTCTGATGCTCTACCATCTGAGCTGCCCAGGCCTGTTTGCTTCACACACAAAAGGTCTCCTGTTCGAAAGCGGGAGGAAATATAGCGAAAGGTTTTTGAAATTCCTCAACACAGTTTCCAACATATCAGGAGCTTAATGGACGACGACGTCTTGTTACTTCAGCAACCCAAAACTTTTTAACTGGCGGTGGTGGGATTTGAACCCACGCCTCCTGAGAGACTGGAGCCTAAAGGCCCCTGCATACTCCCTTAAGAACACAAAGAAAACTCAGCAGTGACGTCAGCCAGCTGCTGAAAAAAAAGCTTTTTCGGCAGCACGACTGTTCATTCTCCGATAAGAAGCTGCCAAACTATCAGGCCACGCCCTTACATAACAGGCCACGCCCCCTCACAGCAGCCACACGTCTGTGATGCAGCGTTTACTTTAACTTTTCAACTGCACAGTTTATTTCTCACCTCCAGTACTTTCAGAAACACATTTATCTGAACTGTTTCACTAATAAAAGAGAGTTTCTGTCAGAGCTCGATGTTGGTCTGGTTTTAACTACAGGAGCTGACAGCTGTTTGTGATGCGTTCAGGTGCATCATGTAAAAGCCTGCACTCTGACATTTTAACGAGCTGCAGCGCTCGTACAGTAGCGATGTTACAAGCTAAATATGATTAAAATATGACTGATAGTCATGAGCAAACTGGAACACGGATGCGCAGCACACGGCAGAGCAGAAGTTTCGGCAGAGCGGCTCCTACATAGTTCAGCAGGAAGGCTGGAACAGCCCAAACTAATTTCTTCGGCCAGAAGAAGCTGGACGAAGGAAATGACGTAATTTTGTTCGGCAGGACTCCGCACTGCTGAACTTTCTTCTTGTTCTTATGGAGGATGAAGAGGCCTTAAATCCAGAGCCTTGGACCGCTCACCCACACTATAATCATATAATAATAATAATAAGGTCTACTTATATAGCAGCTTTCACAGACAAAAAGCCACAAAGTACTTCAAAACAATGTTCAAAAACGTCAGAAAGTACACAGAATATAAAAGGCCAAGACAAGACAAAATCCTAGCAGCACAAAGGGAGTTAATTAAAAGTCTGAACAAATAGATGAGTCTTAAGTTTGCTCTTGAAGGTGTCAACAGAGTCAATTGAGCACAAAGAGAGAAGAAGATCATTCCAAAGCCTCGGAGCAACAGCCTGGAAGGATCGGTCACCTCTAGTGAGAAAATGAGAGCGTGGAACCTTCAGCAGGTTCTGATCCACAGACCTCAGAGCCGTTCAGGGGTGTAAGGCTGGATCAGATCACTGATATAAGAAGGAGCCTGACCATGCAAGGCTCTGAAGACCAGGACCAGAACTTTAAACTTGATCCTATAGGACACTGGCAGCCAATGAAGTTCTTTTAGAACCGGGGACATGTGAGTCCTCCTATTAGTACGGCTCAGAATTCTCACTGCAGAGTTTTGCACTAATTGCAGTGGAGAGAGCTCCTTCTTGTTCAGACATGAAAACAAACGGTTCCAATAGTCGAAACATGAAGACACAAAAGCAGGAATGAGAAGCTCCAAATCATTCCGTGAGACCATATTCCTAAGTTTAGATCTTTTCCTGAGTTGAAAGAAGCAGTTCCTGGTCAGCTGCTTCCAGTGCTGCACTAATGACAGGTCTTTGTCAAGGAGAACTCCCAAGGTTCTAAGACTTGGCTTAGCAGACGGGCCTCAGTCACCCAGGTACTGTTTAATCCCAGGGATTGAATCATCAGGGGCAATAACCTGTGTTTCTGTTTGGTCTGCATTGAGCTGCAGAGAGTTATCGCTGAGTCATTGTTTTATTTCCACCAGACAATGGAGCAAGGAGTTTAGCTTCATGATCTCAGACGGCTTAAAGGAACAGTAACGCTGATATCGTCAGCAAATAAGTGGAAAGAAACATCACTGAACCTTTGGGGGATCTTCCCCAAAGGGGTCAAATTATGCAAAATTGACTTTCTACTGGTATTGCAAGAGTAATATTAATCCCTATAAAGTCTGTCACCTCTCTCCCTGGCTTGTTTCAAATTTTATAGAGTGGATCATGAATCAAACTTTATACAGTGTAATCGCGGGGTGTAGCCAATCCAAATCAAGGTCAGCCCTCCCTTTTTAGGCAGCTCTGCTCTGGCACATGGCACCATGTGAGGAAGTATAATTGTTAGTCCTTGAAAGGTTCATGGACACATCTGCATGTTTTAACACATGCTCTGCTGTCAGAAGTGGGATTTGAACCCACGCCTCCAGAAGAGACTGCAACCTGAACGCAGCCCCTTGGACCGCTCGGCCATCCTGACATAAAAATGTCAAGGTCACGTTTTGCCGAGGACGTTTGGGGTTCCCTAGTTGGTCTCATCTCACAGCCTTCACCCTGATGATGTTGTTTGGTTGTCCAAGCCTTTACCATCCAGGCCAACACTGTCAACAAGTCCAAAAACACATTGGAAACAAATCACGCTCCAGTAAATGGTTGGGAGGGATCGATTCAAGCCGACATTCATGTTCCCGATACACCTAAACAAAGGACCTCAGTTGGTCACAAGATCAGACAATGGAAGTTGATTTGGGAAGAAAACATGTTCGGAAATAAACCACAGAGTGCCTCTTCGTAATGAAACAATGAGTGCTTGTGCTCGACAATGAAATCGATTTCTCAAATAATGCAAACAGAACTGCTAAGTACAGTGGACACTCCTTGAGAACCCTGCACTTAGCAGAGTGGCGCAGCGGAAGCGTGCTGGGCCCATAACCCAGAAGTCGATGGATCGAAACCATCCTCTGCTAGTGACAGTTCAGGTTTTCTCCTCTTCCAAGTTTTCACAGTCAAATAACCATGTTCAAGGATCCAACACTTGCTGCAAATCAAGACTCTCACTGGAATGGCTGTGAATGAGTGCAAAACAGCAACGCTTGTTAACAATGGTCTTGATCTTTGTCTAACGAAAGAACACCATTCTGATGTTGCACAGTCATGGTGTCAGAATTGGACGAGCCCTTAATCCAAGCTGATTCAGCTTGGATGTCAGGATGGCCAGGATGGTAAAGGCTTGGACAACCAAACAACATCATCAGGGTGAAGGCTGTGAGACGAGACCAACTAGGGAACCCCAAACGTCCTCGGCAAAACGTGACCTTGACATTTTTATGTCAGGATGGCCGAGCGGTCCAAGGCTCTGCGTTCAGGTCGCAGTCTCTTCTGGAGGCGTGGGTTCAAATCCCACTTCTGACAGCAGAGCATGTATTAAAACATGCAGGTGTGTCCATGAACCTTTCAAGAACTGCAAATCAAGACTCTCACTGGAATGGCTGTGAATGAGTGCAAAACAGCAACGCTTGTTAACAATGGTCTTGATTTTGTGTAATGAAAGAACACCATTCTGATGTTGCTCACCCCTCTGCCTCTTTTCTGTAATCGCTGTTTTTCTGGAAAACAAAGTTTGCAGAGGTCTCGCGGAGGTTTTGTGATAGGTTCGCGGCAAGAGATGCCAGTGGGGAAAACCAAGATGGCGGTGTTTTGCGTGCGCCGCCATATTTATTTCTTGGTCGCCGCCATCTTGAAATGGTGCTATGCGGAAGCATGGACGGAAACGTCGCAAAATGACGCGCCGGAAGTGACGTATGTAGAAGCCGACCCACAGGATGTGACGAAATGGACTGAACGTGAAGGAAGATACGTACACGAAAGCCGACCCACAGGAAGTGACGTGCGGACAAAACATGCAGGAAGTTACGTGGACGACACGCAAATGCCGGAAGTGACGTGGTGAGACCCACTCGACCTAAATTAAATCGGCGCACATTTGTTTTTTCGTCTTTGGATTCTTCACACGTGTACTCGAAGCTCAACGGAGTAAAGGATTTTCTTCTGTTAAGGTAAACAATTGCTTTCTTGTCTATGTAGAACATATCAGCCTGCACTAATAAGAATGAAATGGTAGCTGTAGTTATATCAGTATTAATGAGAGTAGGAATAGTTTTATAGTTTTGTTAGGAGCAATGCACGTAAGATCAGCTCGAATGTTTATGTTGCTCTTTCTATCTTTGTCCCATGTGTTGGTGTATTAAAAACCTGTCATTTATTACCACAAGAAAACCTGATAAAGTAAATGTGGGTTGAAAAGCTACCTTCTCACTCCTTCAACCGCATCACTCAGGCTGCCAGCATGGAGCCAGACTCTGCTCAGCCTTGTTGGCTTTTACTTTGCACTAACAACATATAACACACAGGAACCATCACTCATCCACCTACATATCCACTGATAAAAAGATCACACCTAATCCATCTGATTCCTCAGCCTCTGCCTCGTGAAATAATGTTAGAGTATTGCTTTGTCTCCAGCCATTGGTTCATTGTGTGTGTGTGTGTGTGTGTGTGTGTGTGTGTGTGTGTGTGTGTGTGTGTGTGTGTGTGTGTGTGTGTGTGTGTGTGTGTGTGTGTGTGTGTGTGTGTGTGTGTGTAGGATTCAGATAATTCATATTACGGTTTTTTTCTCTGATTCTTTATTTATAAGACATAAAGGAAATGATTTTTTTTTTTTTTTAATTATTGTTTTGCAGGATTTTTTATCTACATGTTTACATTCTGGAATGGGTGGAGGTCACAGTTTGCAGAGGCTGGCTTCATGTCCATTGTGCTGGAAAATCCACAAATGTTCCCAATGCATCATTCAGCTGTGGATGCAACCCCCAAAAAGAGAGCACAGGTACTACAATAGTTGGTTCAGTAGTTCAATAGATGCATGTGGTATGGCAGAAATGACTGAAACACCTGGCTGACATATTGAGCTGCACTCCTTTGTGTTGAATAGAACAGTTGTTTGATGATCACCTTGTGAAAGCAAAATGTCAGCTGATTCAACAGTTGGCTGATTCCTTTTGTTAAATGACAGGAACAAATAAACTCCAGTAATTTTGACTTTAATCAAAGTGTAAATGTCACAGTTGGTGCTGCTTTTTATCTCATTTTAACTCTTTTTATTTTTCTGCAGGATCATTGAGGTGTTGAAGGGGGGAGATCCTGACTGTATTCTCCAGAGAGCAGATCAAGGTGAGTGAAACAAACTGTGCTGTTAGTGGTTCTATTCTCTAGTGCTGCTATATGTTCTCTCTTTGCTCTTTGTCTTCAGATCTAACATGATGATCTCATGGAGTCGAGGGTCTGTTCAGACAGAATAAACCTCTGGAAGATGTCGTCAGCATCACTTTCCCTGAAGCAGCAGCTCAAACTGAGGATGTTTCCTTTCAGTGACCAGCAGGTAAGAAAACATCTCATCAATCAACTTTGAGAGTTTTTACCTAACATAAGTTTGATTTGTTTACTTTTATTCCTCTGTGTTGCAGCAGATCTTGGAGATGCTGAAGGAGATGGAGGAAGTCACAGGAATCCAGAAGGAGGACCAGAGACTCATCCGTTACGTTTTGATGTTTTGCTCCCAGAAGTAAGATGATCAATGGAATGGAGGACATCATAGAAGTAGAGTGCTCAATATTTTGAGTTTTTGGAAAGCTATCTACATACACCTTGTCAATGTTTTTCAGATCATCATCAACATCCTGATGGCCGAAGGTCCTACAAGGCCTGAGGCAGAGGTCATCATAGCCAGAGGGAGAAAGTTCTAACATGCTCTCACAGGGGAACCAACCGTACATGATGAACAAGAGAGTCTGAACGCATCCGGTGATGTAGTAGTAATCCTATATCTTCCTGTGTTCATCTGATAGTAGAGTGAAGCTGCACTGCTGTCACTCATCACCATCTTATCTATTGGAATCTTTACATTTACATTTGCATAATGTCTCTAAAATCAAGAATATATTGATAGAGTGACACTGAAAAGCTAATCCATGCATTAACTTCCAGAGTAACTATTGTAACTCCCTATTATCAGGGGGTCCAAGTCACTGCTTAAAAAGTCTTCAACTAATTCAAAAGATCTTAAAGAACTGCTGGTCCCAGATCTCCCCAGAACACTTGGTTCTCAGAGTGCTGGCTTACTGGAGGTTCCTAGCTTTTCTAAAAGTAGAATGGAGGCAGAGCTTTCAGCTTTCAGGTTCCTCTGATGTGGAACCAGATCCCAGTTTCAGTTAAAGAGTCTGACACAGCCTCTAATTTTGAAGGTTAGGATGAAGACTTTTCTATTAAAGTTTACAGTGAGAGCTGCTTCAGGACACCTTAGACCATTTTCTAGTGAAGCTGCCAGAGGTTCAGACTGCTGGAGGACCTAAACTGAGCTTCTTTCCTTTTTTATTCACCACTATTACATGTCACTATTACATGTCACTAACATTTGCCTTTCTCTCCTGTAGTCTGTCTCTCAACCTCCCTGCTGGATGTCTGACAGTGGAGCTGAAGGTGGATTGAAGCCTCCTGTCCTGATCAGTCTTCCGGGTGGATCTCTCTCTTATCTATCTGTCTGTCCTCTCCTCTGTCCTCTCACCCCACCCGGCCAGCAGGAAGCCTCCACCTCTAAGTCTGGTTTCTGCAGGTCTCTTCCTGTTAGAGGGAGTTCTTCCTTTCCACAGTCGCTCATGTGGATTAGTTGGGTTTTCTCTGTTAAAGTACCCTGTGATTGTATATATAATAAAGAACAATGACATGTTTTATGATGGTTTTATTCTTTTAAAGGTGTCATAGGTGTTTGTTGAAGGTTTGTCATGGACATTTCCTCCTTTCCTGCTGAAGAAACTACAGTTATTCTCCATTCTGGTCTTTTGTTTTGCTTCATGCAGCCACACATTGTCACTGGATGAATGAAGGAGGCAGATCAGTTTGGTAGCTGACCTCTGACCTCTGACCCTGAGCTTCACTGTGGTTACAGCTGCAGTGTGTTGCTGAAATAGGCTCAGAGAGAGTTAGACAACTTAGTCAATCATGTACGCAGCAGGTGTATACAGTATAAACTTATGTCACATGGCTCGCCGACAATTTGGGATATAAAATGACACAGGTGCAGTGAAGTGAAATGTAAATGTAAAGCAGAATTTAGAATAGAGCAGAGTGGAGTTAGATGAGACACTTTTCTTATTTTGTCCTGAAGGTAAGGAAATATGACAAATAGACATCCTGAAATAATTCTACCTTGTTTCTTTGTCAATAATTCATTTCCAGTCATACATTATTGCCTCAAATAGCAATGTTTTCATTTCTTTTCAGAAAGTTTGTAGTGATTCTATCTGAGCCTGGAGATCAGTCAGAGGCTGTTTTCATGATGATACTTCAATTTAAATCCTCCTCACATAAAGGTTTCATCATTTACAGTAATAAATGATTTAAAGTAATTCAGCATTTTGTTTAGAATAAGAAGAATCATACAGGTATCTAAAGAAATTCAAGATCTCCTTCACTATACTTTTTGGTTCTAAGTATTCTTCCCCGTTCATCATGAGAGTGAATCTTTTCTTTCTTGGCTGAATGTGGAGTATGAAGGTTCCCCGGCTAGCTCAGTTGGTAGCGCATGAGACTAACAATCTCTAGGTTGAGGGTTTGTGTCCCATGCCAGGCGCCACATTCCCGTGGGCTCACCGGCTGCAGAAAGGTTCTTAATTGGTGCGATGTGTTCTGGGTGACAGTGCTCAGACTGTCTCCCAGTGCTTCCCAGAACTGGACATGACCCATGAAGCAATGAAGCAACTTTAGCCACTGATGTCATTGTGCCTTTTAAATATGGCGGCGACCACATACAAGTATGGCGGGGACCGTAAACAAGCATGTCGGCAACCACAAACAAGTATGATGGCGCCCTTACGCCGCCATTATTTGATACCGCACTGGCGGGGTTTCAATTTTGAGAATAGTATGGCGCTGTCCGTGTGCCATTATGGCGGCGACCGCTAACAACTATGTCAGCGCCCGCAAACAAGTATGTCAGCGCCCGTAAGCCACCATCTTGATACCGCACTGGCGGGGTTTCAATTCTGGAGATGCAAGGTCGCACTGCAGATCATGTACTCTTTTTTGGATTCCCCACTGGTAGCCTCTCCGTCTCATGTCTATGGTTCCTGGGTGATCGCGTGACGTCAGACCGGAAACAGGAAAGGGATGGGCAGAGCAAGCGCGAGTGGAGTTACAGGAGCATGCAGAGCCACGGAGAATACGTCGATATTTTAGCTCGAGCCGCCCTCCACTACTGTTTGGAGCTTGTTGGACTCTCTCGGCTGTGTTGTCGTGTCTCACAGAGGAAACATTTCATCTCGTGCAGCAACAATGAGTTCAGTTCAGGCTTTGGGAGAGTGTGAACAAACTATCGTCCAGCACGAGGAGGAGGTTGATCGTCAGCACAGACTGCTGGAAACCATCTGGAACCCTCAAATCAAGCTCCACAGAACAGGTATGGAAAAGTGTGAATGAACACATGAATGTGACTGGAGCAGGATCTCCATTGTTCTGACTGGGTTTGGTTTATCCACCGCACACAGAAGCAGGATTTGTGTCTCTGGAGGGAAACTTGGATTGAACCCAGACTTTGACTCTTTTCCATGTTTCCAGGTTTTAATCAATACACAGTTGTAGTTGAAGTCAGAAACAGGAGAAGAGCGTCTAGAATCACCTGGAACTACCTGACAATACATTGAAACAAGGTTAAAATAATAATATGAGCAGCCATTGACAAAACATAGAGGCTATTTTTCTTAATCATTTCTGATTTCAGTGGATTTGCATTGTTTGCAACTTCCTGTGTTTGGTCACTTCCTGTCCTCTCCAGTCCAATCACAGCAGAGAATAGTCCCTCCTCTCTCCAAAGGCGGGCTCAAGCCTCCAGCCTCAGGATGCAGACACTTCCTGGCTCCAGGTTTCCATATTAAAAGACGATTGTCTCTGAGTATCAGTGAAACCAACATGGAGGAACATGGAGGCAAAAGCACCTGGAAGAATGTAAACCTCTTGTCTCTGGAACAGTGAGGCTCCAAATGGCAACATGGAAGAATTATCAAGTTAAAATACTTCAGCAACTAGAGTTTTAGAATTATGAACATCTAAGATGTTTAAAAAGATTGTTGCACTTCCTTTTTTTAATTTATTTTTTCAAATAAGCATATGAGTATGGTACATGCAGTATTCTTATCTTACAAATACATTTCCAATATCCGTTTAGAAGGACATAAAAACATAAAGAACCAAACAACTAAATGACATCATCAACAAATGTGGGACCCTCCCTTCTCTTCCTCCTCTCTTCCTCCTATTAAAGGGGACATATCATGCTAAATCCACTTTTTTAGCCCTTAAATGCATTTTGTTGTATATTTAGAGTGTTTAGAAGTACAGAAAAGTTCAAAGTAGTCTCTTCAGGTTCTCCGTTGATATCTTTATATTCTGTTTTGGTCATATTTTGCAATCTGTTTCGATTTTTCTATTCTCTATTAAGTTTTTTGAACAATGACGTCACAGTATTCGCAGCGGAACTGCCAAATTAGGACATCGACACTTCGAGCAATCCACCATTTTTGTTTCTCGCTGCGATTTTGTAGTCCAACCTAAGGGTGCCGAAGTTACGAGAGGATAAGTCGAAATGTTCGGTTGTTGGATGTAGTAACCCACAAGCTTCGTTACACCGTCTCCCAGCATCAGAACCTTTTCGAAGTGCCTGGTTGAGATTTATTTTTCACAGAAATGTACCCACATCTGTGGGTAAGATCATTTTTGTGTGCGCGAAGCACTTCAAGAATGACTGCTTCAGCAACCTCCGCCAGTATAAAGAAGGATTTGCCGAAAGACTTGGTCTGATTGAGCGGTCAGTTCCTTCTATCTATGGAGACGACGAACAGAGCACTTCGGTAAGCTGTATATAACGCTAAAAAGTGTGATGATAAGACGTCCCTGTCATTGTTTTGTTAGCATTAGCAGTTGCACCGTCTTCATATGTTAGCGCTGTGTGCTCGTTTTAGATTATAATGTAACTTCTGTGTTAAATAGTCGTTGTAATACAGGCAGTATTGTAGTAGTGGGCATGGATGGAGAAGTTAGTGTAAATATAGTAACACACCATTGCGTTACATCCATATGAAGACGTTGTTCTGCAGGTGCATCATCGTCATTTTCATCTCGCTCCGCCGGGTCCGACTCTGGCTCCAACGTGTATGGCTGGATGGACAAATCTTCCGTTGTTGACATTTTGTAAATAATGTTTTCAATATAAAGTTTCTGCGCCGCTAGATAATTGTATCTGTTCTATCAAACTACAAAGATGGCCGAACAGGGTGGAGTTGAACCGAGTGTCACCTCTGCAACCTGGAGAGGAGGCGGGGTATGAAGTGTCTCATTTGCATTTGAAGAGACCGCCCCAAAACGAGTTGCTCTCAGAAGTACATCAGAAAAGGGGCCTGTGGAGCTCTAATAATGAGGAATAATAATGAGGAATTCAGACCCAAGCATTGCAGTTCCGCTTTATATAGACCACAACTGTATGATTTATATGTAAAAAGGAAGGATTTAAAAGCATGATATGTCTCCTTTAATCTAGTCTTTTGTCATTAACTTCCACTACAACATCACTGACAACTGCTGCTATTACTCTCAAGATGAATTCAACAGGACAATTCAAAGGGACAATAAACTTTCAATTCTACCTTCAATAGTTGGAGCTTCTATTCAAGCTTCAGCCAAATCAAACAGTATGTAGGTCAGTTCAAATAACCATTCAGTATTGTCACCATCTCTGAAACATGGATCAGCACTGACAAGGGAGCTGATTTGACCTGATGGATACGAATTCAACTCCTTAAACAGAGAGGGGAAGGCGGGTGGAGGGGGAGCTATATATGTGGGTGTAGACCTGAAATATAAAGTGGTGGAGAAAATGACAGCAATGAAAGATGTGTTTGAATGCAACACAGTTGAACTCTGTATGAAAAATAAGAATGTAATTGTAAGCTGCATTTATAGAACACCAGGGGCCAGTTGTTCAAAAAAATGTAATCTGGATCAAAATGATCCGGATTTGAAAATGTCATTTGTTGCTTTCCAGGATGCAGAGAGTTGCACAGTAAGACTCTGGAGTCCATTTGTGGTTCCCTTTCTAGGACCTCACCACAGGACACCCGGTTCTGTGCACCTTTTTTTTAGGGACCGAGCCCAGAAGGGAAGCTGCCTGGAGGCGAGGACCATATTGCATCTGGAGTGTTTCTTTCTTTGTTTCTTCTCCTGACGCCATTGAACCCAAATTTGACTTAAACTTGCAAACCAAATGTGGCACACTCATCAGGACTGGTGCAGACTACAAGAAAATACAAACAATTAACCCACAAAGTGCCAAAGTGTGCTCTCTAGCACCACCTACAATCACCAAAGCCATGGTGTGATCTCTCTAGAAATGTCGTAGAGAGATCAAAACAAAACTCATCTGTTCGTCTCATCACGACATAAAAATCACACTCTGACACCCCTGACCTAAGTCCAACAGGAAGTCCTCAATTTGATTTTAAAAATAAGATTATCAGCAGGAATTTAAATTGGGTCTCACAGCCTGTAGGAAAGTCATAGAGCGATGAAACCAAAGCTCACTTGTTTGTCTCAGCAGGACCTGGAAATAATGTAATGACACTCCTCACTTAATCCAACAGGAAGTCTACAATTTGCCTTTCAAATCAAGATCCATCCATGCTCATGTCAGCACGATCACCCAGATCACATTGCAACAGAGCCCACAGGAAGGTGGCGCCCAGCGTGGGACAAGAACCCACGACCTTGACATTGCAAGTCTCATGCTCTACCAACTGAGCTAGAAGAACCAGGAACCATGAGGGATCACCAAAAGAAGAACCGGACACAGTGACCTGCAACCTTCAAGTGATCCAAGTTTCAATCTTCAGTGTTTTTACTGCAAAATCCTCCAGAGAACAAAAGAATAATCAACTATTCTAACAATCAGTGGTTTGCTGTAAAGAAGTTGCATTTAAATGAAATCACCATGTAAGTTTCAAAGTGTCTGTGTATTCAAAATGTGCAGACACTCTGATGGTTCTATCTGCTAACTCTGTTTGGTGATGTCATAGTGATGTCATAAAAGAATGGAAAATATTAAAGTGACAACATTTCTTTCTTGACTTTGATCCTTCTTGACTTTGATCTTGACAAAACTATTATCTATTAGTAGTTTATTGATACTTTCTCTGAGTTTGTTAATACTTTCAGTAATAAAAATAAATTATCAAGAAAAGATTACAGTTCCTGAGTAACATTGATGAGGAGACTCGTGGTGTAAAGGTTGAATGAGTCCAGTGACTTGAGTTGAAATAAACGAGGGAGTTGAGGTCAAAGAAACACACTTTGACTCCAAAGATCCAAGTTTAAATCTTCAATGTTTTTACAGCAAAATCCTCCTGGAAACAAATAAATAATCAACTATTCTGACAACCAGTGAGTTACTGTAAAGAAATAAAAAGAAATAAGGTGCATTTAATTTAAATCACCATGTACAAAGTATCTGTGTATTCACAATTTGCAGAAAAACTTAAAAAAGCTCTGAAAAATGTTGAAGCGTCTGTAGTTGAAGTGTTTTCATTGACTAGATGTCCATGAATGCACCATGCTGAGCTGCTCTCTGTGGTTCCATGGTGTAATGGTTATCACTCTGGACTCTGAATCCAGTGAACTGAGTTCAAATCTCAGTGGAACCAGACTTTACTGGTGCTGCTCTGCTGTGGTGAACATTCTCCACAATAGTAAGAACCTTCCATGGACAATAAATAATGATTGAGGACAAGTGATGAGTAATTTTCATTATCAGGTGGGACAGAAGAAGCTGCAGCCTGGACTTGAGGCCAGATGTCTTGCAGCAGCCAGTTCAGAGTTTTCTGGAGAGGAAGTTGACTCCAGATTTGGTTGGCTGCTTTAAAGCTGGGTGACGTCTCCTGTAAGTCAATGAGCTCAAACTGCATTTCTGCAGGCTCTTCCTCAGGGACACATGAGAAAGGATTTTGGAAGAGGTTGAATGACTTCTCATGGACCCTGAAGTCGGAGAAGTGGTGGTCGAATTCCTGTCTGAGTTTATTTATGATGTTATGGTTCTTGTTTGAACGCAGGTGACGTAAAACGTGGCGCCCGTCTGTGTCGTCTCCAAGCGCCTTACAGGCGAGAAAATGGGTGAGATGTCCCTGTTTGAGCTGTCCCTGCAGCAGTTCAAGTTTTTGCTGGAAAGTTTTGACATTGTCAAATAGTGTGGAAATGAGCTTCCCATGGCCCTGCAGCTTCACATAGACCTTTTTCATGACAACCTGAAGTAGCGCCTCGTGGAGCTCAATCACTTCCTGTTTGTGCCTCATTGAAAATGGACCTTATCTTTTCACCGACGCTCCTGAACTTGCCAGCTTTTTCATTTGCTGATGCGGAGGCCATCGCAGCGGGGAATACATGAACAAATACACTTGAAGAAGGGTATAAGTTCATCCATGAAGAATATCTCCACAGCTATCAAGGTAAGAAAAGACGGAGTTCAGTGAGCTAACCGCGGCGCTAGCTACAACATATGATGAAGATAAACATGGTGACTAAGGAGCCTCATCTCGTCTGCTAAAGTATTAGAGGTATTTATTAGAGGCATGATCTAGACTTTTAAATGATATTTTAACATTCTGATATGTGTTTGCTATTATAATATGGAAAAGTGATGATGATGATGCCAGATGTTCACCTTCACCCTGCTTTGCTTCTGCAGGCTTCTAGTATCACATATTGTGGAGGGACAGGTGGTGGTCAGAGCTCCATGCTTCAGCTCCATGAGGAACCATGGAGAGACAGGTAGTGGTCAGAGCTCCATGCTTCAGCTCCATGAGGAACCATGGAGGGACAGGTGGTGGTCAGAGCTCCATGCTTCAGCTCCATGAGGAACCATGGAGGGACAGGTGGTGGTCAGAGCTCCATGCTTCAGCTCCATGAGGAACCATGGAGGGACAGGTAGTGGTCAGAGCTCCATGCTTCAGCTCCATGAGGAACCATGGAGGGACAGGTAGTGGTCAGAGCTCCATGCTTTTGCTCCATGAGGAACCATGTAGGGACAGGTGGTGGTCAGAGCTCCATGCTTCAGGTCCATGAGGAACCATGGAGGGACAGGTGGTGGTCAGAGCTCCATGCTTCAGCTCCATGAGGAACCATGAGGAACCTCACAGACTGCAGGTTGAAACAGTCAGAGAGTCGCTGGGCTCATGTTCAGTAGTTTGACTTCCTGTTCTTCAGCTGTCAGATGAGAGCTGAAGAACTTTCATGTACGATGGACACTCCTGTATAGGGTTGCCACCTTTCAGAAAAAAAAATAAGGGACGCCCCTGGGCCATGGCCCCCACGGGCCCGTGTGGGGTGCGGCACCCATAGAACTGTTCTAATTTGTGTCAGTGTTTTCCATAAAGGTGTGATGAAGAAATCAATTAGTCAAAGTTAAAGCTTGAAATGCTTTATTATAAGGAACACATTCTAATGTGTTATCACTTAACACATTGAATGAAATCTATTATCTGAAACATGGTATTAACAGGAGCACCTAAAAGATGTCTGTATGGAGTGTGCAACAATGAACTTTTAAAAATAAATTAAATCAATTTAAAACATAATGCAATTTAAAATGCGTAACTGACATTCTATGAACACTTAGAGAGGAAAAAAAGAACATACACTTCTAAACATATTCACCTGCTTATTCAAATAAGAAAAAAAAAGTGCAAAACAGACTTAACCGTCTGGTTCATCAAAACCGGTCTGTGGAGTAGGCCACATTTGAACTGATTTCACTCTTTTCCTGCCTGAATCACTTATTTTTCCAAGTGTACTTCTTGTTACTCCTTGCAGAACTGAGTAACTCTTTGTCTTTTAAAGCGCTGTTGTAAAACTCTGAACAGGACTGCTCAAAGTTGAGAGTGATAAGAAGCTCACTCCTCATGAGCTCCAAGGAGCATTTGTTCCTGCATGCACTCCATTTGTTGGCCATTCTGGAAAATATTCTTTAACATTCAATTGAGGCCTTTTTTTATTAATTTATTGCTGATGTTTTGCTTGTTTTAGAATTTGAACATCACCTTTTGGTGTATTTTTAAAAGTTGTGCCACAAATTATTATTGATGGATGAGGGAAAAGTATGTGCATGTAAAAAACAAAAAACAAACAAAAAACAACAACAACTACTACTACTACTACTAATAATAATAATAACAATAATAATGTTAAATAAAATAAAATAAATATGATTATTGTATAGACACATTTTTCTGGGTACCTCCTGAGAGGTTTTAGTACCCCCAGGGGTACACGCCACTTACCCCAGCTTGGGAACCACTGAATATACAGAACTCTCTACTACAAACATTTTAACATTTTTAATCTAGGGAATATATATATATAGATGCATTTATTTATTCAATGTTAACCTATCACTATGATTAATTGATTAGTAACACTGTAATAATAATTATTATTGTCAGACTCGAAAACCTCCACATCCTAAATATTAAATGAAATCCAAGTATATTTTATTTATCAATACAACCATGATGGTCCTTACTGTATCAGCTTCAGGGGATGCTTGAGGGATGAAAAACTGTGACACTGATGCTTGGGTCTTCTCAGACTGAATATATCGACGGTGCTGTTCTCCTGAGGCGCTGTTTGATATCAGACAGTCCACCGTGTGACACTGAAAACTCTCGCCGGCACACCTTGCAACTGGCTTTGTAATCGCTCCCAATGACGCTATTTAGCCAATGATGCGCCTCTTCCCACTCTCTCCTGTACTTCTGCAAACGCTTTCTTTTTTGAGGAGGACGAGGTGAGGCACTGGGTGTACAAGACATCTTTAAAATTCGGTTTGTGCAGCGCAGGATCGCTGGTGTGTGTCATCGCTTTCTCTCTCTCTCTCCAACACTCCGTGACAGCGCAAGACGCTGTCAGTGTCCGCGTCCGGTGAAATTAGGGGTGGGGCAGACGCGCCGGAGGAGCAGGGGTCCTATGTATATCCCGCCACAACAATATTGCTGGCCTTGACATACCCTGCGTTTTATTTTGTTTACAATTCTCATATTTAGTGGTTTGTGTGTGTGTGTGCGTGCGATTGACGGCCTGATGGACATGTCTGGTTAAATTTATGCAAATACGGAACAAACAACGTTCCGTTTTAGCTCAATACGGGACGCACCATTTAATGGCCAAATACGGGACGACTCCGTATTTTAAGGGACGGGTGGCAACCCTACACCTGTATGACAGAGAGCTTACTATTCCTCTTCTGCTGCTCTGGATTCTGGGACTTGATTAAAGCTAATTATGTTTTAACAAGTATTAATTTCTATATATGTGTTAAAAACACTTCTCTGTTTTAGATCTCACTGGGTGTTGACAAGCTGAGTTGTTGGTTTATTCCTGTAGTTGTGCAGCTGGTAAAGGCTTTAACAACCATGTAGTTGAACTCCTGGATCAGCCTGCACACTCCTCCCAGCTCCAGCTGCCAACGCTTCCTCCTGCACTGACCTGCACAAGTCATCTACACAGAGGGACCAGACCAAGAACACAGGTAAAAAAAAAGAGGAACCATTGTTTTCCTTTTGTAATATCATTTAGTACTGTGAGTATTGTGATGTGTAATTAAGCAGGTACAAGTGAAGTGTTTTGTTGTATCTAACAGTCTTCTGGTGTCTGGCTCAGTACACCAGCATGGAGCAAAGCGGGTCCCCAGAATAAAACACAAAAAAAAACTGGTTGGGGAACAAAAAGTAAAGTCCGAGCTGAAACACATTGAACTATGTACTTTGGTGAAATACGTACCTTTATTATGCGTGCATGTGTGCAGAACTGTGATATGAGAAATGAAATCCATTCAGTGGTTAGTGTGATAGCCGGGAACTGAATGGCAAATTGAATTTCTCCTACTGGGTTCATATTTTTGTAAATTTGGCTATGAAGGAGTGAGTGGCTCATCTGATATAAAACTCACCGTACAATACTGGATTACACCAGTGGATATCTTTTACTGATGTTATACGTCAACATCCCATTAAAAAAAAATAATGTCATAAGGTAATAGATAGCTGCATGATTTTGTCCATCACATTTGGTCCTTCAGTGTCATTTCTGCCTTTGATAGTAAGTAAGTTGTTCTGTGGTTCTCAGCTCCAGCTCATGTAGAAGACTTCAGGACAAAGTGAGACCAGTGTCACTCTGCAGTGGAACAAAGTGAACAACAACATCAGCTTCATCCTCCAGTTTAATGGTACCGAGACAAACATCAGAGCACCAGATGGAGACGGACCAGTAACTCACACAGTCTCATGTCTCTCTGCTGCAACTGAGGACACATTCACTGTCTTCTCTGTGTTTGGGAGCGTTACAAGCAGTGGAGTCAGCATTAATGCAGTCACTGGTAAGATGCTGTTTTCAGGAAGCTGTGGGAGTTTGATTGTGATCCCACATGTGTATAATGTAGTTCTTTGTACTACCAACGTAATTCTTGTGGCTCTTTGTCTCTGACTGTTTGGCCGCCCCTGCTCTATAAGAACAAGAAGAAAGTTCGCCACTCCAGCATCTTGCCGAACAACAACAACAACAAACGTTGGCACATCGACCGGCTTTTCTTCAGTTCTTATGGGTTCTAATAGGAGGATGCAGGGGCCTTTACTCAGACGTCTCAGCTGCAACGCAACAAATGTGTTTGTTGTGGCTGGTCCCGCAGTGTTTACTGTCACGTGATGATGTCACATACCTGCGTCATCATGCAGCCGTTCACAACCCCGACTCTCTGCGGTGGGACGGAGCAACAGAGTTGGGTGTGGGTACGCTGTTTACCGTACCGTGCGGTACCATGCAGTGGAAACGAGGCCTATGATACCTCTTTACATGACTCAACAAAAAAGAGCTGGCTCGGTTACAGTTAGTCCAGAACTCAGCCGCCAGACTTCTGACCAGCACCAACAGGAGGGCCCATCCCCCCCCCTGTGTTAAGATCTCTTCACTGGCTCCCTGTTGAGTCTCGTGTTCAATATAAAATCTTGGTGCTAACTTTTCGAGCCCTACATGGTCCAGCTCCTCCTTACATTGCTGACCTCATAAAGCCCTACAGCTCGACTCGGACCTCGAGATCGTCTGGGCAGAACCTAATAAAAGTTCCACGTACTTGCTTTAAAACCCGGGGAGACCCATCATTCAAAGCTGCCGCACCCCGACTTTGGAATGAACTCCCACTTGACCTGCGCTCCCTGGACTCAGCGGACATCTTTAAAAAGTGCCTAAAAACACATTTGTTTGCCAAAACATTCTCGTCTGATCGACCCACGCTGTCGACTGTCGACATTTGTTGTGTTTTTAAGATGTTTTTTTCTCTTATCTGTTTTCATCTGTTTTTACTGTGAAGCACTTTGTGACACCGTGTCTGTGAAAAGCGCTAAAGAAATAAAATTTGCTTACTTACTTACGTACTTACTTACTTACTTATTTACATACTCTTAGGTGTGCAGCTCAGCTCCAGTGCAGGTCTTGTTGACTCCGCCCAGCACACAGACACACGAGGAAGAAGAAAAAACACAGAATATACAGCAGCAGAGCGACACTTTGTTCAGTCACAGCTGCTGAAAACTGATAGGAGCCAAACCAGCCTTTAGTCACTGTCGGTGTTCCCAAGAGCTCCGGAGGTTACAGAGACAATGGTGAGTCCAGTATATTTTAAAGGTTATTTTTAGATTAATATGAATTATTTTATGACACGTTTCCTAATGTTCCATATCAGATGTGGCATGTACATGAATAATGTGATCAGGAATTAAGCTTTAAAATGAAAGAATACTTTATTTTTGCATCTTTTCAAAGGTTTACCTCATGGAGAGGGGACTGGTGCTTTTTGTTCTCACAGGTTGGTGCAATTTTAAAAAGGCAATTACATCTGTAGCTCATGTTTCTAAAGTGTTGCTGCACCTTGTTAGGATGACAAGGCCCCTGAGGAGGATTGGTGTGTTTCAGGAGAAAACAGGAAGCAAAGGGGATGGAAAGAAAAACATCCAAACAGGAAAATAGTGACAGATGAAGAGCAAATCAAACGGAGCATACTTTTGATTAATACATTGTATATTCTGGTTTGCTTTAGGAGTGATCACCAATGTAGGTTTTGGCCAAACTCACTACAACTTTGTAAATACTCCTCTGAACTGGACAAACGCTCAGCGTGTGTGCAGGGATGACTTCACTGATCTGGCCACTATTGAAAGTGCAGCTGACGTTGATGCAGTTGGAAACACAACTTCGAGCGATACTGGTGAGTCCTGAATACTTGCACCGTATTTGACACACACTGTTGTGGCCAGTCTTTCATCCCAAAAATCTAAATTTAGAGTTGCACATTGAGGAGATTTTCCACTCGCAGAAAGTAAAAAACACTCGCAGAGAGATTTTCCAGGTTTCACAATAAAGATGCACTATTTATTTAAACAAACAAAAAATATTCTCAGTGGTTTACGTTCTTAAATAATACAAATACTTAACATAAATTCTAGTTTGTACAGGCTTGTGTGCCTGCAGTAGAAAAACCATCACTCCCTCCTCCTTCCACACTCACAGCTTCACCTCCTCCTGATTCTAAGGAGGAAGGCCTGACGAGGAGGAGGAGAGATCCACACATTTCTAATGATCAAAATAACTAAAAAACAAACAATAATAGGAAAACTTTAAATAGTATTTCTTATCATCACTTCAGTTTGCACCAATTTGACAAAGAGCATTTATAGTCTCAAATGGCTCCAACACACACAGAATAATCCACAATGGCAAGTTTCAATTGTCTTGTTTTTGACCGAATCAACATCTTTTATTTGAGCAGGAAAAGCCTGGATTGGTCTTCATGATGACTTGCAAAACAGCTGGATGTGGTCCTTAAATGACAGCAGCTTCTATGGCGAGGGAGAGGCGACGTATAGAAATTGGTTCAGTGGTCAGCCTGACAATTATAATGGAAGAGATAACTGTGGAGGACTTTGGAGGTCATTCAATGACCAATGGATTGACGGGCCTTGCAGTGAAAATCTTCAGTCTGTGTGCTTCAATGGTGAGTTTTTTTAAAGAGTAACATTTTAAAAGCATTACTTTTTGACAAGAGCTTCCAGAAATGTCAATACTTCAGACTGTGTGTAAATGTGTTGAATAAGTCATTGCCTTAGAAACTACTGTCAAATATTCAGCTTTTTCTTTTATTTTGATTCACAGCAAATAGTAGAAGAACTCATTCTTTGTTTCTTAAAGAAAAAAAGTGTCTATATTTCCAGGTACATTGAATGGAAAAGCAACCTTTGTTAGGATTGAAACATTCAGCACTTGGACAGAAGCTCAGAGGTTCTGCAGAGAGAATTATGTCGATCTGGCCAGGTACCGTATGAACTCACTAATTTGTTCATTCCATCCATGAATCTGTGAATTTGTTTTCCATACAGTACGATGCAGATCTGCTACTCTTCCCTCCACAGCATACGAAACGAGCCCGAGCATGAAATGGTCAAGAGAGTTGCAGGTGACAACAATGTGTGGATTGGTCTGTATCGGCGAAAAGTTTGGTCTGATGGGAGTGACTCTCTATATCGAAACTGGGAGAACAACCAGCCCGACACTTCAGGCGAGACGTGCGTCGCTACATCATTGGAGTCAGGACTGTGGTCAGATGAAGGCTGCTCCACCCAACGGCCTTTTGTCTGTTACACAGCAAGTAATATATATGTTATTTTTACTACTAAATACTGCATGCTTGTGGCGTTGAGATCCCACAATAAGACTTATTCCATCCTCGCAAATTCTTATTGCAAAAACAGTGTTTTCATAAACTCCATTTACAAATATTTGAAAGAATCAGTGACTCATCTCTCGGCACGTCACTGGATTACAATGCAAATGTTTGAACGATTTACATAAACCTGTTATGCAACAATAGTTTATATGTATGTTGTGTTAAATTGGTGCTTCTATAAACACAAGATACAAACATGTTTGGTCATTCTGTTTCACTTCTGCCACTGATAGTAAGTAAGTTGTTCTGTGGTTCTCAGCTCCAGCTCCTGTAGAAGACTTCAGGTCAACAGGACAAAATCAGACCAGTGTCACTCTGCAGTGGAACAAAGTGAACAACAACATCAGCTTCATCCTCCAGTTTAATGGTACCGAGACAAACATCAGAGCACCAGATGGAGACGGACCAGTAACTCACACAGTCTCATCTCTCTCTGCTGCAACTGAGTACACATTCACTGTCTTCTCTGTGTCTGGGAGCGTCAGAAGCGGCGGAGTCAGCATTAATGCAGTCACTGGTAAGACGTCTTGACTCGTGTCATCAAACAGATGAACGATAGAAAAACAAAATACTTTAGTGGAAAAACTGTTTTTTTGTTGTTTTTCTTCTCTCATCCCTGAGTTATACAGTCAAGCAACACATGTTAAAGTTAAGTTACTGTTAAATGTACATACAGAATTTCTAAGTATAATGAATGCCGTCTTTCCGTTTACTTCATTCCATGTAAACCTGACTGCTTGACACTTCTAACAACAGAGGGACCCTGTAAGTATGCTTTTCTTTCTTTGTAATTGAGATTTTTCTTTTCCAGAATATTTTCATCGGCTCCTGATCACAGGAATACCTCAAACCATACACCTACAAAGTGCAACCTGATGTGTTTTATCTAGGCACAATGTGAACGCGTTGGGTTTGGTTTTGTGAGCTTCTCTGTTTTTCTCTCAACAGATTATGTCTATAGGTTCAAAGTCAGTTTCAGTTCAGGTGGTGAACTATTACAACATGAAAAGGAGGCTCTTTTGGACCAGGTGGGACTAATATCAGTTAACATTTTAGTATTAACTATCATTTATCTTTCATTATTCTTTTGAAAAAAAATAAAAAATTTAATTCCTAATATGGACATATTTTCTGCGTGTGTTGTTGTTGTTCAGCTCATCGAGAAGTACGGCCTGTCACCCCAGTCTGTGAGGAATAAGTCTATTACTTGAAACTACTGGATCCAACTGGAGACGCACATGGAAGGATTTCAACCTTTTACATTCAAAGTCACTTTCCAGGGGAATTATATGATCTATAATAAATGCATAGCATCCCTTTGTGTAATTAATGTCACTGCAAGAGTGGCAGGGATGAGTTTTGATGAAGCTATTTCCACTTTTCTGTCATCGTTAAATCATTTCCATATTATTGCTCAGGGCTGTCCTCTCGTCCTGACTCTCTATATTGTTCACACAAGTTAAAAAAGGCGACATTATGCAGGGATGTTGTCTGTTTGTCTCGTGGATTATTGGATTTGTGATTTTGCTTTGCCATTTTGATTTTGTTCTGTGGATTGTTGCACCTTTGCTTGGTGGTGGTGAAATTTGAGAAAGCTTCCTTGAAAGCGATTGACAAGCGCTTGGGCGTGATTATAGTGACATCTGCTGGGGGTTTGTATGTACTGCACGTGAGGGGAAGATTTGACCAGGGATCATAATTTCATGACTGTGACTGGTCTCATCCTTTCATCTTTCATTTCAGTTCTTGATTTAAAATAAATAAATAGTTGTTTTCCAACCAAACTTGTGTCACTGTAGTAAATCACATTGAAGATCTTTATTTTCTAAAGAATAACTTCGACAGTCTTTCACTCTGGCCGACACCTTTTCTCACTATACTGCTCTGGCTATGTGAGAAAACCCACACATACACAGGGATAACTTGCAAACGGTGCACAGAGTCAGTGTGGAGGAATACTGCCAATGCTAATCCCCCAAAACAAACTTTTTTGTAGGTATTCTTTTTTTTTTTTTAGCTTTTTATCTGTCAGTCATTCATTTGTTTTCCACATTTGAAGAAATGCAGCGTTACATCATTGCATGCCAAGGCCTGATTGCTTCATCAATAAAGAAATGACAGTATTTTCAACAGAAGTTACCAGTTTTGGGTGCTTTCAATTCGCACCACAAGTCCTTTTGTTGCCAGTCTAACTAAAGAAAGACACATGAGTCAGGTTTCTTAAAAATTGATTATCAAACTATATTGAAGTGCGGTAAGCAAGCAATATTCTCAATTTACAGAATTCTGGGTCCTGGTTCCTACTCTAAACCGAGCGACGTGAACTGCGAGCATGTCTGCCGATGCAACATGTGTATTTATGCATTCATCTGCCCACAGGGGCAGGACGGTCCAGATGGTGAGTCACGGGGTCACCGCAGGGTTAGCTGAGGTTTGCAGGATGTCACGAAGCCAGGCTGGGTCAAGGGGTACTTGAGGGAGGTCATCAAAAGGGACCAGTTGTGACGGGTTTCCTCCGATTGTAGTCTAGGTTTCGATCCCCCCACTCAAGTTCCTGTTTCACAGGCTTTGTCTCCTACAAACACTGAGATAAGCACATTTTACAGGCAGCATCCTGCAACCATAAACTAAAGTTGTTTCTCATTAGAGCTGACCTCAGCAGATTGTTAGTCATGCGCTAAGCAAATTTCCTCAGAGCAAGTTAGTATCTTTCACACAGTGTTTAAGCAGAGCAGTTATTTTAAGAATAGAATCTCTTAACACCAGGTAAAGTCACTTTAGGAATGCTGTAGAATGAAAGAGCTTGCAAACTTTGTTCTTCAATTACAGTATTGATCATTTATACCCATATACAACCATATAAGTCAAAAGCAAGGGAGGACAGAAAAAGAAAAAAGATGAAGCTATACGGCAATGAACAACTCCCCTCTTCTAGATCCTTATTCAGAGTTTAAATTAAATTCCAGTTTATTGTCATATGCAAATCACCAAACCTGTTTCCCCTGTACGAGGAAATTCTTCTTCTGCTGTTCACAGAGAATGCCAGCAGCAAAATAGCATGTAAAAGAAAACGGTGCAAAATAAGTCAATGACTGTCTACAATACATAAATAGAAAGTGGTGCAAGAATAGGTGAAGAAATGTTTATGTACAAATAGAAAAACTAGAGTCAAAAGATGCAGCATGAAGCATGTACAAGCAGTCTTGTGCCAAACGTGTTGTATGAGGCAGAAGGAAGAAGGATCTTCTCATTTTCACCGCTCAGAAAAATAAAGGGAAGACTAAAATAACACATCCAACGGATGTTCTCCTGAGGGACATTCTCCTGGGGGATGTTCTCCTGAGGGATGTTCTCCTGTGGGATGTTCTCCTGAGGGATCCCCTCCCAGACTTGGATCAAAGCATCAGTGCATTCCTTTTCGTTTGTTGTTTGTTTTCAGTTTTGTCATGACCATGTGTTAAACTAGGCTATTTTCATTTATTTTTATTTGTGCATGAGGGTGAATCTTCACTCTTTCACTTTAATAAAGTTGCCGGCCTGCATGCAATTCCTGTCCTCACCATTGAAGTGTGGGGGCGCAAGTCTTAAACATCATTAAATCATACATTCGCTCAATTTGAAACAGGGAAACCTGGTAAATGTCGGCTTTCGTAAAAGAAAATAAGCTGGGGGACTCTGAGGAGCAGCAACAGAAGCTGATCCAGGTCTGTGGTGCTTCTGTCTGAAGGTAATATCGATTAACTGTAGTTGTCAAGTGCGTCTATATTTTTCTGCAGCTCGTCCCCACTTGATAGGACATCCTCCCAACTGAACCACAGGACTCCACTCTTTGCGAATTGGCTGCTTTTATTTTCTTTTGCAGTCATTTGCAGCAGGTGGAAAAAACCACAAAGGAACAAAGGGAATGCAGGATAAGCACATGTACATATGGTTTGTTTTCAGATTCACAGAGTTTTCACACCTTTCTTAACAACAAGCACATTTTCCATTCTGTGTTTTTCTCTTTAAGAATTGAAATTGTATTTTAACTAAGTGTACATTTTTTAGCAGTCTTATGGTGTTACCATCACAAAATAAGAAAATCAAATCACAAAATAATAATTTCCACATGCCTACTAAGTATTTATACTTTTCCCCTTAATTCCTAACCTTTGACTTTGTTCTAAATAGTTCTAACCCTCCGGCTAAAGCCGTGTTAACCAGGTCTCTCTCTGATAACATAGTAACTAAATTCAAGGAAAGAATTCCCTCTGCTATAGAATCAGTAGTGAATCTTCCTGACCCGTATACTGTTGCTAGCTCAGACATTGAATACCTAACAAACAGTCTGACAGATATGCTAAAAACAACGCTAGACGACATAGCTCCTCAAAAAATGAAACTGAAAAAACAGGAAAAGTCCTCCCCATGGTTTAACTCATCAACCCGCCAGCTTAAACAACGCTCCCGTAGATTAGAAAGAACTTGGCGTTCAACAAAAACAGAGCTAGATTATATAGCCTGGAAGGATAGCTTCAAAACTTATAAGAAAGCTCTGAGTAGAAGTAGAACTAATTACTACTCATCCTTCATAGAGGAAAAAAAAAACAACCCTCGGTTTCTTTTCAGTACTGTAGCCAAACTGACCAAGAACCAAAATAGCGTCGAGCCCACTATTCCTATCAATATATGTAGTGAGGACTTCATGAAGTTCTTTCAAAATAAAATGACAAGGCTTAAGGATAACATCCATCAAACCCTACCGTCCGTTAGCCCCATAACAGAGGAACTGGTTAAACCTAACAGTCATCTGGAATGCTTTCAGCAAATACAACTAGTCCAACTAAACTCCCTTAGTTCTTCTGCTAAACCAACTACTAGCCTGTTGGACCCAATTCCTACTAGAATTCTGAAAGAGGCACTGCCACTAATTAATAATTCTATACTGGCAATTATTAACCAGTCTCTAACAATAGGCTATGTGCCCCAATCCTTTAAACTAGCAGTTATTAAACCTCTCATTAAGAAGCCAAACTTAGACACAAGCCTTCTCTCAAACTACAGGCCGATCTCCAACCTTCCTTTCCTGTCAAAGGTTCTGGAGAAAGTAGTCGCTAAACAACTCCAGGATTATCTGCAGGAGAATAATCTGTTAGAGGACCTTCAGTCCAGCTTCAGTGTCACGTTTCGCAGTGTATACTGCTGTGTTTGTTTTTGTGTGTGGGCGTGTGTGTGGGCGTGTGTGCGTAGGTGGAGCGGACGGCGTGGGAGGCTCACCTGAAAGAGATGATTGAGGCCACTATATAGGAACCGGGTTTCCAGGCTCTCATCGCCAGATCGTCTCGTTTACCCCCCGCGGTACTTTGACTCGGCCCCTCGAGCCTTATTGTAAAGCCAATTGTTTATCGTATACTACGGTATTTTGAGTAATCTGTGTAACTCCCCTCCTGTGCAGTCCCGGTGTGCGCCGCGCTGTCCAGCTCGGGAGATCGCTGTCCGGTGACGTCAACCTCCGCCTTCACGCCACTCTCCGAGGATTGTCCGCCCGCTGGAGAGATCGCCTAAATAAACTCTTTTCTTAAACTCAACTTCCTCGTCCTGTCGGCGCCTGAATCCTCCTTACACCTTACATGACAGAACGATCTGGCCAAGATGGATTCAGCCGACCCGGAAGTCCTCCAGCGCGCCATATCCTCCCACGGCAATCTTTTGTCCCAGCACCAGACGTTCCTCCGGGAGATTGGGACAACGTTAAATGAACTGACCGCCAAGATGTCACTCCTCACCAGCCGCCTGGACGGGCTCGCCGTCGGTCAGCAACATCCCGGTGACGCGGCTGCGGCTGTGGCTCCTCCCCCCGGGACAATACCGCCGACCGCCACCAGGGAGCCGCATATGCCCACCCCGGAACGTTATTCTGGGGAACTGGGAGGTTGTGGCCGTTTCCTCCTCCAGTGTGAACTAGTGTTCAAGCAGCAGCCGGCTACTTACTCCACCGATGACTCTCGTGTTGCTTATTTAATTGGATTATTGTCTGGTAAAGCGGCAAAATGGGTGACGGCATTGTGGGAACGGGCATCACCCATATGTAGATCAAGCACTCGGTTGATGGAGGAGATGAGGCAGGTCTTCGATCATCCTCTCCAGGGCAAGGAAGCAGCTCGACGTCTGATGTCTCTCTCCCAGCAATCACGGTCGGTTGCTGAATATGCTGTTGATTTTCGGATCTACGCAGCGGAGAGTGGCTGGAATGATCCATCGCTCCAAGGAGTGTTCCTTCAGGGGCTCTCCGACGAGGTTCATGATGAAGTGGCAGCCCGGGACGACACGACCAATTTGGAGGAGCTCATCTCCTTGGCGGTCCGGATAGATAATCGACTCCGGTACCGTCGCAAGAACCAGAGGAGCCGTCAGCCCCCTCTTCGTCCTGGAACCCTGGTGGCCACCCCTGGTAACTCTATTCTCTCCCATCCAGCTCTTCCGGCCCCAGAGGGTCCCGGGGAACCGATGCAGCTCGGGAGAGCCCGCCTGTCCCCCGCAGAGAGGAAGCGCAGGTTCGATGCCCGTCTTTGCCTGTACTGTGGGGAGGTGGGACACCAACGAGCCACCTGTCCCCATCAGCCAAAAGCCTAGGCTCATCAGGATTGGAGGTGGTCCTGATGAGCCATAACCCCAGCCCTCAGCCTTCGGCTCCCTCACGCCTCCAACTCCAAGCCTCCCTTGTTGGTGACAAGGGCAGTTTCCCCCTGCAGGCCTTGGTAGATTCTGGGGCGGATGACAATTTTTTGGATCGGGAGTTTGCGGTCAAGGCTGGCCTCACCTTGGAGCCTCTTTCAAACCCCTGGACCGTGAGTGCCCTGGATGGCAGGAGGTTGGCTAACCTCACTCATCGCACCGTCCCTCTCCGTCTTCTGGTCTCTGGGAACCACAGTGAGGAGATTAGGTTCCTGGTCCTGTCATCGCCCCACGTTCCGTTGATCCTGGGTCTCCCCTGGCTGAAGAGACATAACCCCCACATTAACTGGAACCTGAACACCATTTCTAGTTGGGGTACTTTTTGCCATACCCACTGCCTCCAATCAGCTCCGGGGCGCCCCCTGACACCCCCCTCCACAGACCAGGAGGAGATCGACCTGGGTTCCGTCCCTCCTGAATATCACCATCTGAGAGAGGTGTTCAGTAAACAGCAGGCTACCTCCCTTCCCCCCCACCGACCATATGACTGTGCCATTGAGCTTCTTCCAGGGGCGCCTCTTCCCTCTAGCCGTTTGTATAATGTGTCCCGTCCAGAGAGAGAAGCCATGGAGAAGTACATTCACGAGTCCCTCGCCGCGGGTCTGATCCGCCCCTCATCTTCACCCTTGGGAGCCGGGTTCTTTTTTGTGGCTAAAAAGGACGGTACATTACGGCCATGCATTGACTTCCGAGGTCTCAACAACATCACGGTGAAGAACAAGTACCCCCTGCCGCTCATGGACTCCGCCTTTCAGCCGCTCCATGGCGCCACAGTGTTCTCCAAGCTGGACCTCCGGAACGCTTATCACCTCATTCGGGTCCGTGAAGGTGATGAGTGGAAGACGGCGTTTAAGACTCCCCTCGGACACTTCGAGTACTTAGTGATGCCGTTTGGACTCACAAACGCACCCGCAGTGTTCCAGCATTTAGTCAACGACGTGTTGAGGGACATGCTGAACAGGTTCATTTTTGTTTATCTGGATGACATCTTGATCTTCTCTCACAACCAGGAGGAGCATGTTCTACATGTTCGAGCAGTTCTACAGCGGCTTCTGGAGAACCGGCTGTTCGTGAAAGCAGAGAAGTGTGTCTTCCATGCGACCTCTGTGAGTTTCTTGGGTTACATCATTGAACGGGGACAGGTGAAGGCGGACCCGGACAAGGTCCAAGCGGTGGTGGACTGGCCCAGACCGATGACCCGTAAGCAGTTGCAGCGGTTCCTGGGGTTCGCTAACTTTTACCGGAGGTTCATCAGAGACTACAGCAAGGTCGCAACCCCCCTCACTCGACTCACATCCACCTCAACCTCTTTTCTGTGGACACCGGCGGCCGAACAGGCGTTCAGCACGCTTAAGCAACTGTTTACCCAGGCTCCGGTGCTGTGCCATCCCGACCCCCTAAGACAGTTTATTGTGGAGGTCGACGCCTCGGACTCTGGCGTGGGAGCAATATTATCCCAGCGTGCCGAGGATTCTAGAGTGCACCCCTGCGCCTTCTTTTCAAGACGCCTCACTCCTGCTGAACAAAAT
Organism: Lipophrys pholis; assembly: GCF_963383615.2. NCBI lineage: Eukaryota > Metazoa > Chordata > Actinopteri > Blenniiformes > Blenniidae > Lipophrys > Lipophrys pholis. The sequence continues at coordinate 5,463,676 of NC_137646.1, read as the reverse complement.
TATGACGTTGGTAACCGAGAGTTGTTGGCGGTGGTGCTGGCGTTGGAGGAGTGGAGGCACTGGTTGGAGGGTGCTTCCCAACCTTTCGTGGTCTGGACGGACCATAAGAACCTCTCTTACCTTCAGACCGCGAAAAGGCTAAACTCTCGGCAGGCGCGCTGGGCGTTGTTTCTGGGACGGTTTAACTTTACTCTCACTTACAGGCCAGGGTCCAGAAACACAAAGCCTGACGCCTTGTCCCGGCAGACCACCGTCGAGAAGACTGAAGTGGAGCCAGAGAACATCCTCCCCTCCACCTGCATGGTCGCGTCCTCTTCCTGGGACATCGAGAGTCAGGTCAGACGTGCTCAACTCACCCAGCCCGATCCGGGTAACGGTCCGACTAACTCTCTCTTTGTCCCTGAGCCTATGAGGTCCAAGGTTCTTCAGTGGGGGCACTCTTCCAGGTTAACCTGCCATCCCGGTTTCCAACGAACACTTTCCTTCCTGAGACAACGTTTCTGGTGGCCCTCCATGTCTCAGGACACCCGAACCTTTGTGGCTGCCTGTGCCGTCTGTGCCCGAAGCAAGGCATCTCACCAACCTCCTGCGGGGCTGCTCCGCCCATTACCCATCCCTAGTCGACCCTGGTCCCATATTGCCGTGGACTTTGTTACTGGTCTCCCCCCGTCCGACGGGAACACGGTAATAATGACTATTGTTGACCGCTTCTCCAAGTCTGTGCACTTTGTCCCTCTCCCGAAATTGCCCTCAGCGATGGAGACAGCGGATCGGATGGTCAGGGATGTGTACCGACTGCACGGGATCCCCCTCGATGTGGTGTCTGACCGTGGCCCGCAGTTCACGTCTCAGGTATGGAAGGCTTTCTGTAAGGCTCTTGGAACATCTCCCAGCCTCTCCTCAGGGTACCACCCTCAAACCAATGGTCAGACGGAGAGGACCAACCAGGACCTGGAGACTGCACTGCGGTGCATGACGGCTCGACTTCCATCGTCCTGGAGCTCCCAGTTGCCTTGGGTGGAGTACGCCCACAATTCCCTCACCTGCTCAGCCACTGGTATGTCCCCGTTTATGGTGGCCCTGGGTTACCAACCCCCCCTGTTCCCCACCCAGGAGGAGGATGTTGCTGTGCCCTCAGTGCAGGCCCACCTTAGACGCTGCCGACGGGTTTGGAGGGAGGCTAGGGCCGCCCTGGTCCGATCATCGGCCCGAAACAAAAGACTGGCTGACCGTCGGAGGGCTCCTGCCCCCTCATATCGCCCTGGACAGAAGGTATGGCTCTCCTCCCGTGACCTCCCACTCCAGGTGGAGTCTCGCAAGCTGGCGCCTCGATTCATCGGGCCGTTTGAGATTGAGGAGATCATCAATCCGGCGGTGGTGAGGCTGAAGTTGCCAGCATCCCTAAAGATTCATCCCTCATTCCACGTCTCCCTGGTGAAACCGGTTCACTCTAGCCCTCTTAGCCCCACCACAGAGCCCCCGCCACCCCCCCTGCTCATCGATAACCATCCTGCCTTCACAGTTAACAAGATCTTGGACGTTCGTCGCCGGGGTCGGGGATTCCAGTTCCTGGTGGATTGGGAGGGTTATGGGCCTGAAGAGCGGTCGTGGGTGCCGAGGGGCCACATTCTGGATAGGAGTCTGTTGGTCGACTTCTACCGGGAGCATCCGGAGAAGCCTGGTAGGACGCCAGGAGGCGTCCGTTGAGGGGGGGGTCATGTCACGTTTCGCAGTGTATACTGCTGTGTTTGTTTTTGTGTGTGGGCGTGTGTGTGGGCGTGTGTGCGTAGGTGGAGCGGACGGCGTGGGAGGCTCACCTGAAAGAGATGATTGAGGCCACTATATAGGAACCGGGTTTCCAGGCTCTCATCGCCAGATCGTCTCGTTTACCCCCCGCGGTACTTTGACTCGGCCCCTCGAGCCTTATTGTAAAGCCAATTGTTTATCGTATACTACGGTATTTTGAGTAATCTGTGTAACTCCCCTCCTGTGCAGTCCCGGTGTGCGCCGCGCTGTCCAGCTCGGGAGATCGCTGTCCGGTGACGTCAACCTCCGCCTTCACGCCACTCTCCGAGGATTGTCCGCCCGCTGGAGAGATCGCCTAAATAAACTCTTTTCTTAAACTCAACTTCCTCGTCCTGTCGGCGCCTGAATCCTCCTTACACCTTACATGACATTCAGAATGAACCACAGTACAGAGACTGCTCTGCTAAAAGTTACTAATGACCTTCTAACGGCCTCAGATAGAGCTCTTCTATCTGCTTTACTTCTTCTGGACCTTAGTGCCGCATTTGATACTGTCGATCATAATATACTCTTAAGGAGATTAGAAGATGCCGTCGGCATTAAAAACTTAGCCTTAAACTGGTTTAAATCATATTTATCTGACCGCTTTCAATTTGTTCATGTAAATAACAAATCTTCAATGCATGAACGGGTCCTGTGTGGAGTACCACAAGGCTCCGTCCTCGGACCCATATTGTTTAATCTCTAGATGTTACCACTCGGAAATATTATTAGGAAACACAACATTAACTTTCATTGTTATGCAGATGATACTCAGCTATATTTATCAATTAAAGCCAATCAGGCCGACCAACTTGTTAAATTAGAGTTCTGTCTCAGGGACATTAAGTCCTGGATGTCTATCAACTTCTTAATGCTCAACACATCCAAGACTGAGGTTCTAATCCTAGGTCCTAAAAAGCTCAGGGATTACTTTTCAGACAGTCTGATTAGGTTAGATAATATTACCTTAACCTCTAACAGTGATATTAGGAACCTGGGTGTTATTTTTGATCAGGATCTGTCCTTTATGTCCCATGTTAAACATGTCTCCAGGACAGCCTTCCTCCATCTAAGGAATATTGCAAAAATTAGAAACTTCTTGTCCTTCAAAGATGCAGAAAAAATGATTCCTGCCTTTGTGACTTCAAGATTAGATTATTGTAACTCCCTAATGTCAGGATGTCCAAACTCCTCTGTTAGGACCTTACAGCTAGAGCAGAACGCTGCTGCAGGTTTACTAACCAGAACTGGAAGAAGAGAGCACATCTCCCCAGTCTTAGCATCCTTACACTGGCTTCACATCAAATCTAGAATAGAATTCAACATCCTTCTGATCACATATAAAACTCTTCATCACCAGGCTCCGTCCTATATGGAGAAACTTCTAGAAGTGTCTCACCCTCCACGGGCCCTTGGCTCTGAGGATGCAGGACTGTTGGTAATCCCTAAAGTCCTTCAAAGTAAAAGAGGAGGCAGGAGTTTCAGCCATATGGCTCCTTTACTCTGGAATCAACTAGCAGCCTCGGTCCGAAGGGCCCACACCATTAGTTTATTTAAGAGGAGACTAAAAAGCTTCCTCTTTGATAGAGCTTCTCATTAGGAATAAAATAGGAGCACTAAGTTGAGCTGCTCTAGGCCTAGACTGCTGAGGGGATTTCCTCTCTCCCGTTAAAGGGAGGAACTCTACATTTGGAGCTTCTGTTTCTTGTCTTTCTTTCTTTCTCTCTGTGTAACAACATTACTGGAGCCACCAGATACTGACAGGAGGGGAGCAGGATCCAGGGGATCAGACCCAAGACTCCCAGAGTGGAGTTACCACGGTCCTACTACCCGACCCCACCACAGCACCGGGACCCCACCGCAACGGCACGGCCCTTAAACTCCAGACTGAGATTGGTTCATCATCAGACCAACGCTCATCATAGACTTTTCTTAGTATTTGTACTTCTGTGGCCTGTCTGCCACTCTCTCTCTCCCTCTTCTATTCCTCTCCCTCCCTGTCCTATCCCATGTACTTCTCCCCCCAACCGGTCAAGGCGGATGGCCGCCCTTCCAGAGTCTAGGGTCCGCCCCACGCTTTCTTCCTGAAGAGGGACTTCTTATGAACTGTTCTTCCTGAGAGGGAGTTTTTCCTGGTTTCCACTGTTGCTTGTTCCATCTGCTGCTCTGGAAGGTTTAGTTGGGTTCTGTTGTTCCCTGTCATTGTAAGAGGCTCTGAGATGTTTGTTGATGTGATTTAGTGCTTTACAAATAAAATTGAATTTAATTGAATTATAAGTTTCATGTACAAACAGGTGGTAGGTATGTGCGCATACCGGCCAAATATCCATGCATACTGCACACATCACCGAAGGATCAGCACATGACACTGAATTACCACCAATGGACAATTTCTAGGGTATTTCAATCAATGCTTTGTGTGTTTTTACGATCTTTTATGGTATTTTAGATTTTTTTTAATCATTATTTTTAACCTAAACAACAATTGATTCTAATTTGTTAGGGTATTTTCTTTATATATCAACTATAAATAACAACAAACCAGGAGTAAATAATCCACATTTTAAAATTCTGTGTCATTGCACTGTAGACCTACCGCTCACCAACATGGAATGAGTGGATCAATGAAAAGGAGCGCCTTGGGGCTAATGATGACCTTAATCCTCCCCTGGTCACGAATATGTCACAAATGTTGTGAATTGGAAGAATTTTGTCGCTGTCCTCTGGCTCCTCTTCCTTAGACTTGTTGTCCGGAACAACAGTGGGAGGAGGAACAACTGCAGGAACGTCCTGAGGAGCAGCAGCAGCAGCAGCAGCAGGCCGGTGAGGGAGGGGCGGAGCGTCAGTGCTGACCGATTCAGAGGACGTGAAGGACTTTCGAGTTTTGAGCTGACTCGAGCATTCGAGCTGAAAGCCTCATGTGACCTTAAGGAGCTGGTAGCTGCTGTGCTTAGCAGCAATTAGCGTTAGCGGCATGGTTAATAGCACAGCTGCTTTTCCCACAGGGCAACAAAAGTGAGTAATGTGATATATTCATACAGTTGGATTTAGACTAGCAGCAGCACAACCGTGACATTTATGTTTTCCTCTCTGCAGCTGGATGGCTGTTGCAAGAATGACTCAGTGAACCAGTCAATGAATGTGATGATTCGAGAGACACCGTTCACCGTGGATTTAAACCCTCGTGGTGGCGGGAGTGGGGCGTAGCCATTTTGGAGTGTCTGCCCACTTCTCACACAGATCGGTCAGGTTTTTTGTTTTGGGTTTTCTTCTCTCTTTGTGATTGAGAAAAGCGACTGGATCCATCCAGAGAACCAAGATGGCGAGCCTTGAAACCTGGACCTAACAGAAAGAAAAGACAAGCCGGGACGTGTCTTCACGTTCCCTCCAACACTGACACAGGTTTACTGCACTGGGCAGTGTGGTAAGCCAGACATCACACCTGAGTATTTGTACAGAAAACTCAGACCCCCCCCCCCCCCCCCCCCCCACTCATGTGGAACTGTTGCAATCATTAGACATACCTTTTTCTTTGACATCTCTTTGGAGATCTGGACTTATTGACTGTTTACTTATGGACTGAATACCATTGACGGTCGTATATTGACCTTGAACTGTGTGGTTTTTCATTTATGTGGTTAAAGTTCACTTTAAGTGATTGTGTCTGGGTGAGGTAACTAATTCTGAGTTTGTAGATTGATATTGAATGTGATAACTTGACTATAAGGAGAGTCTAAACTTCAGGGTGCACCCGAATAGATAAGTTATAGACGGATCCATATTTGTTTTCTCTTATTGGCCAAACTTTAAGGTTGTCATATCCCTACTGTTACTGTAAGCTTTTTGTTACTAAAGCCGGCAATTGTTCCAAGTTTAAACGGTCTCAGAGTCTCTTTCCAACACTCCATCAAGCTTCAGCAGTTGAACCTACTGATCCATTCTTTTATTCAACCAAAGAGTTCATTGGTCAACCATTCTAAGGTAATAAGAGCTACAGAAAGGCAACTTGGCAAAGTGGTGGACGCTGAGTTCTCTAGGAGTTGGGAATTAGATCAATTTAGTAGAGAAAGCAAGAGACAGCAGGATACAAGGGATCGTATTCTAAATTTGGAAAGCGCTAAACAACATGTAAACAAGGAAAAATGTATTTTAGAAGTTTGATGAAAATACAGCCAGGGAAAGAAAGAGAAGAATTTGAGTTTTAGTGTGCTTGTGTCCATGTTTCGGCCTCCGTTTGGGCCTTCTTCAGGACATGCACACTAAAATTGTTTTGGTTTTCTGAGCGAGCTGTTTCTCCTTGCAGGATCAGTGCTGGAATGAGCTCTGCTCTGAGCTTCCTCCATTAGATATCCATGGGGGGCGGAGTCATTGAAACTTTTTTCTGTATGCCATAAGCAGCCTAGCATTAGCGTTAAAAAGTATTAAAAAACATGCTACCGAGTGATACCAATGTGTGTGTGTTCAAGACTGAATACCCACACACAGTGTTAATGTGTCAATAAATACCTTGAAAAAAAGAGAATAGATATCTGTCATTTATTGCTAGTTGCTTGTGCAGATAGACACGAGGTGGTGCTAGAGCACTTATATTGTTTAATGTCACCAATTTCAACATAAAAAAGTTTACCTTTATTGTGTATGTATTTTATTTAGTATTTATTTTGCATGTATCTTTGTATTGGTTCAGTTATGTGCTTTTAAATCACAATTTTTCTTCCAGAATATATTTGGCATTTGGTTCATTTAATACTAACTTCGTCCTGCAATTTGTCCTCATGACCTGCCCTTCCAAAGAGACACTTGTCCTCTGGGGACACTTGGATTCTAGAGTGTCCCTACATCAGAGGTTTAACTGTAGTTACAAGCTAACAACACTACTAATTTTGCTTCAAAACAGATTGATGTAAATATGGTTTTAAAACCTAGATGAAATGTCACATGGGAATCTTATTTATCAAGCTGTTTTATTCTGTCTTGATGGTTTTAATGGTTTTATAGTATATTGTTTGCAATCTTGTTTTTATTGGTTTGTAGTACTTTCTTGTTTGGACTTCTTTGAAAGACATCTGATAAATTGATTGTCCGCCCTCAGTGACACTGGATTGGTGGACTATGCAGGAGAGACGCTTTTTAAGGTGATGATCCACAGGTGCGTGAGAGAACTGGGAGCGAAGAAACAAGAAGGGAAGACGGCAGAACCAAAGGGAGGAGGGGGACGCAGAAGCTTGGTGGAGTACAGCACAGAACCGAAGGCAGCGGCCGAGGCCTGGTAACACGTAGCGGGAGCAGAGGAAGACTGGACGGGCCAGCGACTGTTCCAACGTGCTGATCAAGTCAGTCGGCTGCTGGGCAAAGCGTGTGAGGCAAGTAGATGCAAGCAAATTCACCTGCCACTCTAAGACCTGTTTCCTCCCCCCCGGCTCCGCTGCGGTCCCCAGGCGAGGAGCTGCTGTCCTGCCGATGAAAGGAGGAGCCGAGGAAGCGACAGCGCAACACAGGACTGCAGCACAGAGGACGTCACCCTGCACCTTTTCACAATACGAGCTGGAAAGTGTCCCTCATCAACTGTGTTGGATCTTTTTAAGAGGAAACTGACTGGACAATTTTATTATTCTTTTTTGGACTGTGTTTAGCTAACATCTGTGCAAATAAATTGTGAGCAATTGGTCGGTCTTGGTAATTTTCCTGGTACAGTGGAACTCTCTTTGAGATAGCTTGTACAAAGAACCACTAGCTGGCGTTTACTTAAGATAACTTAAGATTTAATCAATTCAAAACAGTACATGACAATAAGTGACTTGACTTGGACTTGATTTGACCAAGAAAAGCTGACTTGAGATTAACTTGAGACATTCACATGTGTATCTTGGTCCTAGTCTGGTGAATATACTGTAAAGATGTTATAGCATTTACATCTCATCAGATCACTTTACATATTTTGAATTGAACTAACTTTACAAAGCACTCTTGGTTGCTAGGCAACAGTTGACATGGAGTTGGAGATGGAATGAAGTATGACATCATAACTTCAAGCTTTGATCAACAAAAGATTAAAGGCACATCACAAGGTCCAAACTTCAAAGCTTTCATGACTGGACTAGATCTGTGCAGCTTTACAATCAAACCAATAGTTCGATGCTACATAGAAGTGATAGCCATGGCTTTTGAGTACCGTTCTGCGATAAACAGGTTCTTCCTCCCTCCGATCATGAAAGTCTGTAAAGATGTGGTCACTATTCGAAATTTGAAAGAAAGTGAACATGATGGAATTGATCATGTTCAACAGCAAATTGCTGCTTCTAAGTGTCAACTGGAGCGAAACTATCAATTGAAAGAAAAGCAAAGGATCCAGGCTGAAGATAAATTGGAGGAAAGGCAGCTTGACAAAGTGGTGGACGCTGAGTTCTCCAGGAGTTTGGAATTTGACATATTTAGGAGAGAAAGCAAGAGACAGCAGGATATACAGCATCATATTGTAAATTTGAAAAGAGCTAAACAACATGTGGAGGAGAGTAGAGCTCAGAAGGAAAAAATATTTTCACAAGAAAAAGAACATAACCGGAATGTGATGGAAAGACTTAAGTTTGATGAACGTACAGCCAGGGAAACAAAGAGAAGAATGGAAATTGATATCTGGCATGAAAACCAGCGATTAGCTGCCAAGGCTGAGCAAGTCAAACTTCAATTGCTGGAAAAAGAGAAACTGGCTGCTCTAAAAAATGATGAATACAAATTGAAAAAGAGGCAGAGAGAGGCAGAATTCAATCAACAACATAGGAGGGCATACAATAGAGACGCGCATGTCTCGGAGTTGTTAGTCCAGATTAATCGGGAAAGAAAACTGAAGATAGAGCAGGAAGAGCTCAACCGCCAAAAAATACAACAAAGTCAAGAGGCTGCGAGGAAAAAGATTAAATTGGAATTGGCTGAAAAGAAAGCACACAACGACGCCATGTTCAGGGCTGCCCAGGCACAGCAGCTTAAGGATAATCAACGCTACAGATCAGAGCAAGCTCGGAGGGAAAGAGAAGAAGAGGAAAGAGTCCGGACTGTACAAAAGCAATTATCCAAAATACAGCGGGAAAAACAGATGAGGAGAGATGAAGTAGCTGTTGAATGTGAACAGTTCCTCATGGCCCAAATGGAGCAAAAGTACCTTGTGGACACTGCTCAGGGCAAACAGAAGGTGAAGGAGAGGCACAACATCATTGAGCGGGAGCAGCTCCACAGTAGGCACCTCCATGACCTGAAAAAGAAAAACTTGAAGGAGCTGACCTCTGTACGCCAGCAGCTGGCCAAGGAGAATACTTTACTGCCCTTGAGAAGAAAACTGCCATTCAACAGGATTCGTAGCCCAATTTCCCACACTGCTGCAGGCCTACCCACTTTCTCAACCGCTCTTCCTCCGATATCACTGAAATGTCACAAGAATAGAGTTGATGAAATTGATCATGTTCAACAGCAAATTGCTGCTTCTCAGTGTCAACTGGAGCGAAACTATCAATTGAAAGAAAAGCAAAGGATCCAGGCTGAAGATAAATTGGAGGAAAGGCAGCTTGACAAAGTGGTGGACGCTGAGTTCTCCAGGAGTTTGGAATTTGACACATTTAGGAGAGAAAGCAAGAGACAGCAGGATATACAGCATCATATTGTAAATTTGAAAAGAGCTAAACAACATGTGGAGGAGAGTAGAGCTCAGAAGGAAAAAATATTTTCACAAGAAAAAGAACATATTCGGAATGTGATGGAAAGACTTAAGTTTGATGAACGTACAGCCAGGGAAACAAAGAGAAGAATGGAAATTGATATCTGGCATGAAAATCAGCGATTAGCTGCCAAGGCTGAGCAAGTCAAACGTCAATTGCTGGAAAAAGAGAAACTGGCTGCTCTAAAAAATGATGAATACAAATTGAAAAAGAGGCAGAGAGAGGCAGAATTCAAACAACAACATAGGAGGGCATACAATAGAGACGCGCATGTCTCGGAGTTGTTAGTCCAGATTAATCGGGAAAGAAAACTGAAGATAGAGCAGGAAGAGCTCAACCGCCAAAAAATACAACAAAGTCAAGAGGCTGCGAGGAAAAAGATTAAATTGGAATTGGCTGAAAAGAAAGCACACAACGACGCCATGTTCAGGGCTGCCCAGGCACAGCAGCTTAAGGATAATCAACGCTACAGATCAGAGCAAGCTCGGAGGGAAAGAGAAGAAGAGGAAAGAGTCCGGACTGTACAAAAGCAATTATCCAAAATACAGCGGGAAAAACAGATGAGGAGAGATGAAGAAGCTGTTGAATGTGAACAGTTCCTCATGGCCCAAATGGAGCAAAAGTACCTTGTGGACACTGCTCAGGGCAAACAGAAGGTGAAGGAGAGGCACAACATCATTGAGCGGGAGCAGCTCCACAGTAGGCACCTCCATGACCTGAAAAAGAAAAACTTGAAGGAGCTGACCTCTGTACGCCAGCAGCTGGCCAAGGAGAATACTTTACTGCCCTTGAGAAGAAAACTGCCATTCAACAGGATTCGTAGCCCAATTTCCCACACTGCTGCAGGCCTACCCACTTTCTCAACCGCTCTTCCTCCGATATCACTGACACGTCACAATTGAGTTCAGTGTCACGTTTAGCATCACCAGCAGGACAGGGAAAAATATGCAAGTCGCAATGTAACACCAAGAACACCCACTGGATGAAGCGTCGTCTGAAACTGGAAAAAACCTCTGCAAGGGTTTTTCCACCACAAACAACCAGGCGCTAGCTCAGGTGCTATTGCCAGTTCTTAATGCGCACTGCCATAGACAAAGACAAAGACGGGAAAGTATGGACTCGGGGAAGACATGAAAGTATGGATTTGGGGAAGACAGGAAAGTATGGACTTGGGGAAGACAGGAAAGTATGGATTTGAGGAAGACAGGAAAGTATGGACTTGGGGAAGACAGGAAAGTATAGACTTGGGGATGACAGGAAAGTATGGACTTGGGGAAGACAGGAAAGTATAGACTTGGGGAAGACAGGAAACTATGGACTTGGGGAAGACAGGAAAGTATGGATTTGGGGAAGACAGGAAAGTATGGACTTGAGGAAGACAGGAAAGTATAGACTTGGGGAAGACAGGAAACTATGGACTTGGGGAAGACAGGAAAGTATGGACTTGGGGAAGACAGGAAAGTATAGACTTGGGGAAGACAGGAAACTATGGACTTGGGGAAGACAGGAAAGTATGGATTTGGGGAAGACAAATTATATATTCTTTTTCTTTTCACTCCGGCCCATATTTGACCCCCTAAACACGCTCAAAAACTCACCAAATTTGGCAGGCTGCAGAAATAGGCGCTGGATGATCTGAATCTTGAGGTGCAGGAGGTGCAGGGGGAGGTATAGGAGGAGGCACAGGATGTGTGCAGGAGGATGTGCAGGTGGAGGCGCAGGAGGAGGTGGAGGAGGCAGCAAAGAAAGAGGTACATGAGGAGCTGCAGGAGGAGGCGCAGGAGGAGATGCAAGAGGAGGCGCAGGTTGAGGTGCATTATGTGTGCAGGAGGAGGCGCAGAAGGAGGCACAGAAGGATGTGCAGGAGGAGGTGCCGGAGGAGCTGCAGGATGTTGCAGGAGGAGGTGGAGGAGGAGGTGCAGGAGGAGGAGGTGCAGTTGGAGTCACAGGATTGTGCAGGAGGAGTTTCAGGAGGAGGCGCAGGAGGAGGTGCAGGAGTAGTCGCAGCATGTGTGCAGGAGGAGGCACAGGAGGAGGTCCAGGAGGAGGCGCATAATTGTGCAGGAGGAGGCGCAGGATTGTGCAAGAGGAGCTGCAGGATGTGTCCAGGAGGAGGTGCCCGAAGAAGCGCAGGATGAGGTGCAGGAGGTGCAGGATGAGGTGCAGGAGTGTCTTCGTGTTTCGACTATTGGAACCGTTTGTTTTCATGTCTGAACAAGAAGGAGCTCTCTCCACTGCAATTAGTGCAAAACTCTGCAGAGAGAATTCTGAGCCGTACTAATAGGAGGACTCACATGTCCCCAGTTCTAAAAGAACTTCATTGGCTGCCAGTGTCCTATAGGATCAAGTTTAAAGTTCTGGTCCTGGTCTTCAGAGCCTCGCATGGTCAGGCTCCTTCTTATATCAGTGATCTGATCCAGCCTTACACCCTGAACGGCTCTGAGGTCTGTGGATCAGAACCTGCTGAAAGTTCCACGCTCTCCTTTTCTCACTAGAGGTGACCGATCCTTCCAGGCTGTTGCTCCGAGGCTTTGGAAGGATCTTCTTCCCTCTTTGTGCCCAATTGACTCTGTTGACACCTTCAAGAGCAAACTTAAGACTCATCTATTTTTTCAGGCTTTTAATTAACTCCCTTTGTGCTGCTAGGATTTTGTCTTGTCTTGGCCTTTTATATTCTGTGTACCTTCTGATGTTTTTGAACTGTGTATTGAAGTACTTTGTGGCTTTTTGTCTGTGAAAGGTGCTTTATAAATAGACATTATTATTATGATATGATTATGGTTTGGGTGAGGGGTCCAAGGCTCTGGATTTAGGCTCCAGTCTCTCAGGAGGCGTGGGTTCAAATCGCACCACTGCCAGTTAAAAGGTTTTTGTTGTTATATTTGCTTATGTAACAAGACGTCATTGTCGATTATGCTCCTCATATGTTAGAAACTGTGTTGATGAATTTCAAAAACCTTTCCTTGTGTTTCGTACAGGGGACCTTTTGCATGTGAAGCAAACGTGATAACCACTACACTACAGAAACTCTGCTGGAGGTTAACAGGGTCCTGTGAAAACATTTGAGTACAATGAGCAACGCAATCCAGAACAGACTGTAACAAGAACACAGCTCCTTGAACCGCTTGGTTTCCTCACTCAACTCATCTCACTCTGAGGGAAAAGTTGTTCTTGATGATAAAAAAGTTCTTCTGAGAACATCAGTCCTCATCACTTTCTGCAGAGGAACATAGAGAGTGAGCTACCAGCAGCTTCTCTCTGTGGAGGAGAACATCAGTCCTCACCTCCACCCTTTCTGACAGGGTGTCTGATGGATGAAGAAGTGTGTGTGTGTGCGTGCGTGCGTGCGTGCGTGCGTGCGTGTTCAATGACAGTTGGATCTATTTGATGTTTCACAATGTGGATTTGCTGTGAGATTCTCTGCACTTTAACACTTGAATTGTGAATCTCTTTGTTTAGTGTTAAAGGTAAGATCAGAGGCTTCAATAGATCAGATCAAAGTACTTTAATAGAATGTATTCAGTCCTCCTGACTGTCCTTTTTGGAATGCCATCAGTTGCACCTCTTTGTGGATCAGTGAAGCCTGGAGCAGCCGCGGTAGAAAAGATGCTCTCTCAAACTGATGCTTCTCAACTTTATTGAGCCTTGCAGGTGAACACACCGTAAGAACTACAATGTAAACAGAAAAATACCATTAGAAACTCTTAACAGCATGTTTTACCTTTAAACTTTTACCATATTTACTACCTTTAACTCATGTGTGAGTAACAAACATGGCGTCCTCCGTAGAGCTGCTGTCCTGTAAAAGCTTCACTTTTCCTGAACAGACAAGTTGTTGTCACTTGGAATGTTGTGGTGTAAACGGAGCCGAAGACTCAGATCAAAACTGAGCCGTTAACATGTGACTGGGTTGTGAAAGCTCACACAGGAGGAGGGTTAAAAACTATATGCTGCATTGGCCGGGAATCAAACCCTGGACTCCTGCATGGCAGGAGAGGATTCTACCGTGTTGTGTGTCTGGTTGCTGTAGCTGGCTTTCTTGGAAGGGTGTGGCTCATTTGTCCAAGAGTTGTGTTTTCTCTAAGAGGACATTCAATAATCAGGAGACTGAGTCTTTGAATAAAAGTTTGAAAGAAGTGAAAAAGATCCAACATCCCAACTTATAAGGAAAGTCTCTCCTCTGTGACGGCCGGGAATCAAACCCGGGTCAACTGCTTGGAAGGCAGCTATGCTTACCACTATACCACCGTCACTACTCTGAGTGGCTTCACCTGGCAAAGATGATGAAGAATATAGAGCGATGGTGAAGAAGACTTGAAGAAGTTTGTAGAAAGGGACAGAAAAGTGTCTCATGTTTGTGAGTGAGACGTGTCAGCGCCTGTTTGTCTTGTGGCCGTTTTCCAATTCTTATAGCGCCAGTGTGTACTCGCCTACGTCACGAGTCACTACTTGCAGGGCGTCCTCGGAAGTGCGGAAATGCAAATTTATCAGGACGTATAGGCGTTAATGGAGAATTGGAACACGAGTACTTGATGACAGAGAATGTGTGAAATATTGACGTCCAATAACTGGTCCAATTGGGACATAACCAAAATGTATGGATCAGTGTACCAGTGTCCAATTTACAGCGATTCCACAGCGGGTCAGCACCTGGGTCAAACTTGGCTCATTTATCTTTGGAGATGTGTGGACGATGAAGGAGCTGAAACTGAAGGAGGCCATGTGGAGCACGAATAGAAGAGGAATGTACTTTCTGTTGCATCGCCTCCCAAAGATCATCTGTTCTGGTCAATGACAGATCTGTTTCCCACTCTGATCTTATTATTGAGAGATGAGGACTGCAACCTGAACAGATTTGTGAAAAATGTTTTAATCGCACCTTTTTTATGAATATTAACGTCCAAAACGTCATCCATGGTGGCGACTCTGGAAAATTCATCCCTTCTTTTTTAAAGTCTGTTCATTGACTCAGTAGCAGGTCCAGCGGGTTGGTCAGTTATTATCAATCAGTGATTCATGCTGCCAGATAAACAAACATTTATATTTATATTTAGAGAGAGAGAGAGAGAGAGAGAGAGAGAGGGAGAGAGGGAGAGAGGGAGAGAGAGAGAGAGAGCGAGAGGGAGAGAGAGAGAGAGAGAGAGAGAGAGAGAGAGAGAGAGAGAGAGAGAGAGAGAGAGAGAGAGAGAGTTCTCTTTACCTTTACGTATCTTCTGTTTGTTTTGAAAAAGATGAGCACATTTTCTTGAGTAGAAATGGTTTTGACGAACACTTGAACAATTTTTAAAACTTTATTTTGTGGTTTTGATTCTTTTAAAAAAAATCAGTGTTCGACCCCTGATGTGTTACTGAGAGTTGATGGTTCAAAACCTCTTCTGTTAAGTGCAGGTTGTGTACGCTGGTAGAAGATTTATCAACACACTGAGCAGACGACACATTCTATTCTCTCTTGTCTTTATTTTTTATGTTTGCTGGTGAAGTAATCCAAAAGCAACTAAAAGTACTCTGGTCCGTTACGTTTTGAGTTTAGTACTTAGAGTAAGTTACTGATTCCTTTTTTTGACAGGTAACTTGTATTTGTAACGGATTACAGTTTTCATGTAACCTTCCCAACCCTGCTCAGGACCTGAGGTCGGAGCGACATCCAGTTTGAAGAAGAGCAGCGCAATGGATGATTCCAGTCGTGTCCCACCAGCGCCCTCATCTGCAAAGAGTGGAGACCTGCATGCATCCTGGGAATTGTGAAGTGCTTCTCTTAAAGCTGCTATTTTCACTTCCAATCTGTCCTCAGAAATTATGGTTCCTACCTGGCCATGTTGTGTTAGAAGTTTGTGAAAGGCTTGTATAACAGTGACTCCAGTCTTGGCCGGAGACCACAGTGTTGGCTCATTCTGTAAACTTTGTCCTTTCAGACTGAGTCAATAAATTCACCCGTCACAGCTTCAAAATCCAAATTCACTTTGGCCATGGCTTTGAGTGCAACGCTGGCTTGGCTTTGCTCAATCGCTGGTAATCTCTGTTCTACATGCTGGTCTGGAGATTATAGTGGGAGACAGGAGTTTGAGACGCTCAGTTTGAGGGTCAAACTTCAATATGGTCTGAAAGGTTTTTGTTTGTGCTTGCAGTTGTGTCTTCATGTGCAGCCCAAGATGGAACTTCAGGTCTAAGGTGCAGCTCACACACTGAGCTCTTGGAGCGTCTGAAGGTAAGACACTATCTTACTAAAACTCTGACACCAACCTCTCACTCATCCACTTAGAAGCTTTCAATAATGAAATAAAAGCTCAGTATTTCTTTGTCTTATTTACTGTAAATCAAGCATTGTTTGTTTCAAATTTGGATAATTTTGGTTACCAGATAAAGAAATAACAATCAGTTAATTTCATAATATTGGAATCCGTCATGTGAAGTCCAACCAAAAACAATGTGTGGTAGAAAAAGGTGCATTAAGCAGCGTTGAAGATTGTCAAGAAGCTGGAGAAGCTTGAAAGAGCAGGATTCCAGGCCAATAAATGGAGCACAGCTTTTACATTGACAGTGTGAAGCAGCGCTGAGCCAGAAGTGGTGTGAGGAGAGTCTCACCTGGGGGGAGGAGAAGACCTGGACCACTGCTCAGAGAGAGTTTAAAGAATGGGAGGACTCCTGTGACTCCTCCTCCTCCTCCTCCTCCTCCTCCTCCTCCTCCTCCTCCTCACCCTCGGGGCCTCCCCACAGAGACAGATTCCCAAACTGCCATTCTTTTATTAAAGTAGATGAAAACTAAGACAAAACACACACAGACCAACAGCATCTCCTATGGTCTGTGTGCTCCACCTTTCACACCTGTGTCCGGCAGCTCCTCCTTTATGGGCAGAGAGCTGCTCCATCACCTTTCTGCCACAAGAATCTGTGGGTGGCTGAGAAGACCATGATCTGCTGGAGACAGGATCCAACTCAGTCCCTGAGATCCAGTTGGAGTGTTTTCACAAACTCGGTACCCCAAAGGTACCCCAAAAGGTACCCCAAATGGTACCTCAAAAGGTACCCCAAAAGGTAGCGGACGTTTTGTGTTTTCATCGTACCTGAGGCCTTATGTGGACATTGTTGTCAAGGCAACCTGAGCTTCAAGACATCAACACAGTTCTGCAGGTAGATTGACTTTCTGCTGCTGTTAAAGTCACGGCTGAAAAACTATTTATGACCAGCTATTATATATATTAGTGTTAAGATTATTGGTTTGAAAAGATATATTATGTCTTGCAACAACCAATAATGTAATAATTGTGATCAATTAAAAATTTCAAGGCTCATAATATGATAATTTGGGCCATTTTAAATATAATAAAGCCAACAATGTAATACCTGCCAATAGTGTAATGGGACATATTTGAGCCATTATCATAAAAAAACATTCTACCAATGATCTAATGAGATATTACATTAAAGATCGTCGCTGTACTCATTCATTGAGGAAACAAACTGTGCAAAGCTCTCTCTCAATTATGGCTGTAAAACAATAATTTACTAGTTTATTACATTTTAGTTCAAAATGGCCAAACGTATTCCAATACTGATACTGAACTGTCTGATCTGATCCAGCAGGTGGCAGTAGAGTGTGTTGACGCCCCTCCATCGGGTTGGAGTGGACAGCAGACAGCTGCTCTCCTGCTCTCCATGAAGAATCTGACTGACACTTTGCAGAGACAGCAGCTGAGAGGTGGGGGGACGAGCCTGGACCTTGTGTGACTGGGTGGGCTCTCTGCATGTCCCACTGCATCTGTGTTCACCGTTAGACGGTACTGGCAGTTTGTTGAAACAGTGTGAAGATGTGGATTAGAAAAGATGTGTGACACACCATATTGACAAAGACAGATGGTGAGGCATCAGCTCCAGAGCAGGACAGAACCTGATCAGGACATGAAAACAAGCTGATCTTATCAGTCAGGCTCTAAACCAGGGGTTTCAAACCTAAAGCCCGTGGGCCTGTGGAGTTAATGTCCGTAGTTATTGTTTCATTTTTCCATCACGTATACTCTGTACCAAAAGCAATCAAATCTTTAAAGTTAAATGTCCCCAGTCCGGTCCACTCCAGGTGAAAGTGGACTGAATGTGGCTGTCCTGCTCTAAGACATGAGCGTCTGCACACACTGGGATCATTTGTCTTTTTTTTTTAAACCCACACAAATGATTTTATTTTCAGTTCAAGTTGGAATGGACTGGACTCCAGTGATGCAGAAACCTGAAGCCCATCGTGGGAACAATGATTGCTGCGATACACAAAAGCCATTTTCAAACTGAAGAGCACTGAAGTGGAGATGCAGATCATTTTAGCAATCAGAGTCCTTCAGGGGCGAGCCAGGTGGCTCCAAAGTCACCACATTTCTCACCTCACTGAAGTGACTCAACTCATTGGCAAGGCAGCGGTTGGTGGCAAATGGGAGGTTTCCTACATACTAGAGACTCTCATCACTGATCAAGATGAAAGGTTGTGGTCTCATATCCACAGATGGGCTCTTAAAGCTCGGAATTGCAAAGTAGATTTTCATGACACCCTGAAATTTGCTGTTCTGAGAACAGACACTTGTAGGTTTTCTTCAGGGTGGTGAAAATTCTGGGAAGCCTCCTACCCTCCCGCCCCGCCCCGCTCCGGCTCGTATTGCGGTGGAACCACGGCTTTATTCTCACTGTTCTAATCAGGGAAGAGGTGCAGGTCCATCCAGGCCCAGACCACCAGATTAACCAACACTCTCTACCCGGGTGCAGTACAAATACTGAACACTCAACAACTTTAAGCATCTTGTTTAAAGATATATGTTCATTGTATGTGTATCCCCAGTGTTTCAGTGAAACGTAATCAGTGCTATACACTATACATGTTTGTTGTCGGCTGTCAAGCTTATTGTTTTACACCACAAACCCTATTTGAAGTTTCTATTCGCTGATATATTTCTAGTTTTTATCTTTGTATTTATAGATTTGATCTTTTGTCTTATTCTAGTTGTACTGTGCACCACAAGAGTTAGAGTTCTTTTTATTGCGTAGTACCTGTACAATGACAACAAACGCTTCTATTCTATTCTATTCTATTCTATTCTAAGCGATTGTGAACAGCTTCTATGACTGAAATTCATCAAAACAGTCCTTCATTTCCAGGTTGTCATGGAAACGGGCCGGGGAAATGCCCCAATGCAGAAGTGCCCGATAACGGGGGGCTAGCATGTGTCACAGTAGCCAACAAGCGCTACTGCAAACCTCTGTGCAATCATGTGAGCAGCTTTACCAGATCTTCATTTCTATGTAAGACTTGTGCTGATTAAATAATGGAACCTTGATCATCTGGGTCTTTCCTGGCAGGGTCATGATTTTGGCTTCATGAGGAGAGGCCGGCTGTTTGATGAATGCAGTGAGCAGACCAGATATCAATGGAATAGCCAGTACGTAGGAGGAAACACACTGGCTGTGTGTCATGGTGAGGCTGGCACTATGGACTTGTTTCTGTGGTGATACTGCGTATGGCAAAGCTAAACTTCACCTCATCTCCTTTTTTCTAGAATCAGCTTTTCAAGTCTCAGGAACCAGTTCGGCCTATTTTCCAAAAGATGAGGACTGCCTGGCGGTGAAGAGCAGCAGTCAGCTGACAAACGGCGTCATGGAGGCTTTTGCTGCTGAGCTGAAGAATCAAGGCATTGAAGGAGAGCCGCAGTTTGCCTGTCTGGTTTGTGGATAAGCAGGATTTGAGAATTAAAAGCATAAACAAGGGGTTTGGTTTCCATTTCATCTTTCAACAGTAAACATGTTCCTGAAATAGTTTCTGAGCTTGAATAGGTTTAGTTTGTCTTGGTTTTCATAAACTTTATGAGTCATTTTGAAGAACTCACAGTTTAATGCCCCGTTCACACAACAAACCTTTTCAAGGTAAAACACAAACATTGTGGTGCTTCGAAGTACTGACAACACACTGGTGAAAACGCTCTGACACCGCCCCCCTCAAAACGGAGGAAAACATAACTTTAGAAAGCTCTCCAACTCCGTCTCCGTGGAAACCGGGGCAACAGCAGCTCTTCTGAAACGCTGCTACTGCATATGGCCACCACTTGTTCTGCTCACCCGACCGTGGGTCCTGTGACTTTGACTTGCTTACAGTTAGTAGGACATTCTGCAAGTGACTGCAACCAGCGAGGATCATGCTACGTCAGCTCCATCACCTCTTCTTATTCTAAAGACACGTTTACATGTAACCGGGGATTTACAAAGACGGTGATGCAGTCCTGATGCAAATCTTTTAAAATGTACATTTTGCAGTGTTCAATGTTAAATAGTGGAAAGTAGGACTTTAAAATCCAAAAAGAAATGGGAGCCAGAGACATTCTGGAGCAGCACTATACCAGCACTGGCAGCTGGTGGTAAAGTCCTTAGGTTGACTCCTCATTATTATTCAGTTTCAGTCAATGTTATCTTCATTTAAATACAGTGCCTTTATAAACCATGTCACAACAACCTTGTCTCTTTTAGATTGAGAGAGCCCCCTAGTGGTGAAAATCCTTCTTCTTTTAAACAGCTCGTGAACAGAGAGCAATTATTAGGACTCTTATCAACATACTTGTAAACAAACACAAGCAGAAGCTTCACTAGTCCCTTTTAGAAAATGAATGTTTTGGGGCTGGTTTACTTGAAATGACAGTTATTCTGCGTTTAGCTAAAACAAAAGATATATCAGGTATATTTTCAAACAACACATCTGTCCATCTTTCAAATCTTTTTAGAACCCTTTGAAAGAAACCTCAAATTAAGAAGTGGAAGATAAACTGCTTTTTTAAGCCCTTAGATTTTCAGATTTGTTTTAAAATATGAGCATATCTAAACATTTGTAAACATTAAAAAACCTGGACACATTTGCAACATTCTAAACATAATTCTGTTTGTGTCATCGAGCAGGTCTGGTGACAGGAGATCTCGGACATGAAATGACAATGATTAGTTTAATTCTGTCAGTCACTCTGGTTTTAATCAGTAGTTGGTCACAGAGAGTAATAGAACCCAACTTTAATCAGCAAATTTGAGAGGCTGCCAGTGGGGAATCCAAGATGGCCGACAATATGGCTGCTTCCTTGTGATCGCTGCCACATTGTTCCGCCATTTTGTTCCGAATCACCACCACAGCGCCACTATCGGTACTACTTAATATGAATGGATGAAAAGTTCCTGTTACCTGGTAGTTTCACTGACCAGGTGTTCCTGTTACCTGTTGGCAACTAGTTTCACTGACCAGGTGTTCCTGTTACCTGTTGGCAACTAGTTTCACTGACCAGGTGTTCCTGTTACCTGGTAGTTTCACTGACCAGGTGTTCCTGTTACCTGTTGACAACTATTTTCACTGACCAGGTGTTCCTGTTACCTGTTGGCAACTAGTTTCACTGACCAGGTGTTCCTGTTACCTCTTGACAACTAGTTTCACTGACCAGGTGTTCCTGTTACCTCTTGACAGCTAGTTTCACTGACCAGGTGTTCCTGTTACCTGTTGGCAACTAGTTTCACTGACCAGGTGTTCCTGTTACCTGTTGACAGCTAGTTTCACTGACCAGGTGTTCCTGTTACCTGTTGACAACTAGTTTCTCTGACCAGGTGTTCTTGATACCTGTTGACAACTAGTTCACTGGCCAGGTGTTCCTGTTACCTGGTAGTTTCACTGACCAGGTGTTCCTGTTACCTGGTAGTTTCACTGACCAGGTGTTCCTGTTACCTGTTGACATCTAGTTTCACTGACCAGGTGTTCCTGTTACCTGTTGACAACTAGTTTCACTGGCCAGGTGTTCCTGTCACCTGTTGACAACTAGTTTCACTGACCAGGTGTTCCTGTTACATGTTGACAACTAGTTTCACTGGCCAGGTGTTCCTGTTACCTGTTGACATCTATCTGGGATGAAACCGATAAAAACACAGCACTTAGCACCTTGTATACGTCCATTAATACGATACGATTACTGGTACGGGTCAATGTCGGCACATTCGTCTCTTAACACATCAAAAGTTACTGGAACAAGTTTTCACAAGGCAAGAAATTAACTTAATAAACCAACACATGGAACGAGGATAGAAAGAGAAACTTAAACTTTCTTTGCTCCTAACATAACCACACAACTACTCCTACTCTCATTAATACTGATATAATTACTCCTACGCTCATCAATACTGTTTTAACTACTGCTACTCTCATTAATACTGATATAACTACTCCTACTCTCATTAATACTGATATAACTGCTGCTTCTTATTACTAATAAGTAAGGATGCTCCCTGTGTCATCTCACTTTTATTGATAAACATTATCAAATGTTCATAAAAAATATTAGTTTTATATAAGTTCTGCTGTTTTGTGCTGTTTTGTTTTGTTGTCTTGTTCTTTCACACCATGTTGAGTTCAAATGTCTGGAAGGTTTTGAGGCAAACAATGAATCTTTCTTGAAATGACTAATATAATGTCAGTGTGGATTACTTCAAAACTCTAGTAGTGTCTTGCTTGTGTTTGAATACTGAAACGTCTTTATGTGTGTCTGTATGTTTTAAGAAGAGCAGGGCACTAATGTTTCTTTCAGATTGGACGTCACTCCACCAGGTGGGGAGACAACAGTGGAAGAGGAGTCTTGTCTCACAGTCTCTGTCTGTCAAATACTATTGATGCAGCATTGCAAAGATCATTTTTCTGTCTGTCTTTTTCAGAGGACACGTGTGAATCAGGGATTGTTGGTGACTGCAGACGTGCAGTAAAGTGGGTTCAGGAGAACATGGAGCAGGAACAGGCCCTTCAGTACTGGACATGGTGCAGGAACAGGCCCTTCAGTACTGGACATGGAGCAGGAACAGGCCCTTCAGTAATGGACATGAGGGAGCAGGAACAGACCCTTCAGTACTGGACATGGAGCAGGAACAGGCCCTTCAGTAATGGCCATGAGGGAGCAGGAACAGGCCGAGGCTGGTCTGCATTACTATGGGTCTGTGTACCTTCCGGCCATTCGATTTTCGTTTTGATGTCGGGGAACGAAAAACTGGAGACCATCCGATTTTCATTTTTCGATTTGGTATCGGGAAACGAAAAATGAGAGACAGCTCGTCTCCTGTTTTTCGTTTTACAATTGAAAATCGAAAAACGGAAATCGGACGGTTTCCCGTTTCCCAATATGCGTTTCTTAAACAGAAATCGGGAAATAAAATACGACCGTCATTCTTTATTTCTAGTTCAATTTGCCGGAAAACCCGGAAGTCGACCCTCTTCTTCGCTTGATGAGAGTAAACAACGGCGCATCGCGTTGCTGCCCTCTTCAGGCTGTCCGTGTGAGCTTCGAACTCGCCCACCAGTTGATTTAGATGTTTATCTGGCTGCTGCAGTTTAAATAAAAAAATAAATAATAAATACACACGGTGCAAATAGATTGACTGGAGCGGGGCTAGGATTTATTAAGCGTACCCCTACTCCTTTTCACACGTTAGCTTTTCTACTACAATCTATGTTTTTTCCCTTTAATGTTTGAAATTAAACAAAAAATGACTAAATAAAACCTTACTTTTGTTATGTTATTTGAAATAGCATGGAATAAATTTAGCATTATTTCATATCCCAGGTGTTGGTTAAATGTTTTTTTTTTTTTATTCATTTAATTCATGAACAAACCTTGTCTTAATATTTAATATAAAAACAGATTTAAATACAAAATGGAAATCCCACATTTTTTCAACTAACTTTATTGAAAGAGCAAATTCTCTCATTAAGAATGAATATTTTGTTAAAATCACATGTTGCACTTTTTTCCTTTGCTTTTTCATTCACTATTGAGCCGGATGAGGAGCCGCAGAGCCTCCAGACGTAGGGTCGGACGTAGGGTCGGACGTAGGGTCGGCACTCGCTGGCAGTAAGGACTCAAACTGGCTGATGCCAAAGCTGGTGACCTGGCAGGCAAGGCTTGAGACAAAGAACCTGGCAACCCCATCTTGTAGACTGAGGAACTCTTGATCCAGCAAATGAGTCAGGCAGCCCTTTATTTTATAGTTGATATTCATCTACAAAGTTGTCAGGAGTATTTCCTAGTAAAAACCTCAGGGAGACAGAATACACAAAGTTTAAGACCATTTTATTCCATTATTCTTGAAAGAAGAGAATGTCACAGTACAACCTTTCCAATAAATAAATAAGACATGCAAACATGAGAATTATATTTTGTTGGAGCTCAGTTGAATATAATTCCAATTTTAGTTCAACGAACTTAATGGCTCACAGTAAGAAAAACATACAATCCTCCCCCCAACTCCTTTCAATGTGACGGTTCTGAAAGTAAAGAAAAGGGATTTGCATATCACAAATAACCTCTGAGTGCATGTAAACAACAACAAAAGATTTAAATGCATGATAAAGTAAAAAATATATATTTTTAACTTACCATTCCTGCAAAGCAACATCGAGATTTAATCATCAGAATATTAATTATCAGAGCACGTCAATTTCACAAAGTGCCGCTCAGAAAAAGAACAGCAACAAAGAAAACCTACCGATTTTGATGCCGTCAGCAAGAAAATGTGTTTTGTGGTGTTGAATCTCTTGTAAAGCTGCTCCTGTCCTTTCACTGGCACGTCCTCCTTTAGAAGACACAATCCTGTCCTTTCACTGGCACGTCTTCCTTTAGAAGACACAATCCTGTCCTTTCACTGGCACGTCTTCCTTTAGAAGACACAATCATGTCCTTTCACTGGCACGTCTTCCTTTAGAAGACACAATCCTGTCCTTTCACTGGCACGTCTTCCTTTAGAAGACACAATCATGTCCTTTCACTGGCACGTCTTCCTTTAGAAGACACAATCCTGTCCTTTCACTGGCACGTCTTCCTTTAGAAGACACAATCATGTCCTTTCACTGGCACGTCTTCCTTTAGAAGACACAATCCTGTCCTTTCACTGGCACGTCTTCCTTTAGAAGACACAATCATGTCCTTTCACTGGCACGTCTTCCTTTAGAAGACACAATCATGTCCCTTCACTGGCACGTCTTCCTTTAGAAGACACAATCCTGTCCTTTCACTGGCACGTCTTCCTTTAGAAGACACAATCATGTCCTTTCACTGGCACGTCTTCCTTTAGAAGACACAATCATGTCCCTTCACTGGCACGTCTTCCTTTAGAAGACACAATCCTGTCCTTTCACTGGCACGTCTTCCTTTAGAAGACACAATCCTGTCCTTTCACTGGCACGTCTTCCTTTAGAAGACACAATCCTGTCATCATCTCAACCATCAATTAAAGCAACACATAAATCAGTAAGATGATGAAAATGACACATAACTGCATACAGAGCTGCATCAGGTAGTTAATAGTAATAGTATCAAGAAAAACAACACTAATAATACATTTTTATATTTTATTATTATATTTTAACCAAAATACAAAACGGTACCATTTGTATTTTAAAATGTGTAAATATTATAGTGTAACTAAGAAGTAACCCTGCTGAATCTCACATTTATAATCATTATTTAGTTTTTAATTTGGATTTTTCTCTCCTGAGAAATATTTCATTTAATGTGATGACTGAGCTCTGAGGACAATCTGCAAGTGTGCTGCTTCTGACAGTAGGGGGCGCTGTGAGACTGCAGTCAAATCAATGAAAAGACACGATTTTAATGATGTAATGTATATCATAAATTAATCTCGTACAAGGCTGCTCACCTCAGCAGCAGCTGAAGCAGCTTCAGCTTGGAGGTGATGCTCCATCATGTAGGTGGAGCAGTCTGGCTCTGGTGGAGCTCCATGTAGGTGGAGAAGCCTGGCTCTGCTGGAGCCCCATGTAGGTGGAGAAGCCTGGCTCTGCTGGAGCCCCATGTAGGTGGAGAAGCCTGGCTCTGGTGGAGCTCCATGTAGGTGGAGAAGCCTGGCTCTGCTGGAGATCCATCTTCAGACATTCCTCCCTGAAACTCTCATTTCACCCGTAGTCATGCCGTTGGGGTCCGTGTCCTATATTATGTTGGCGCAACCGTCCAAAGACATTTTTTTAAGTTTTTAATCATTAAATTTATACAAGAATATCACCGAGGGGAAAGCCAGACGAGTCTGGATGGTAAAGCAGCGGTAGCAACAGACAAAGAAGAGGGTCGACTTCCGGGTTTTCCGGCAAATCAAACTTGAAATAAAGAATTACGGTCGTATTTTATTTCCCGATTTTTGTTTAAGAAACGCATATTGGGAAATGGGAAACCGTTCAATTTCCGTTTTTCAATTTTAAATTGTAAAACGAAAAACGGGAGACGAGCTGTCTCCCGTTTTTCGTTTCCCGATATCAAATCGAAAAACGAAAATCGGATGGTTTCCGGTTTTTCCCATCCGGACCCTCTGCACACTCCTGGAACTCCACTCGCGCTTGCTCCGCTCCTCCCTTTCCTGTTTCCGGTCTGACGTCACGTGATCACCCAGGAACAGTTTATGGTTACTCATACAGTATTACATTTTGAAAAGAACCGGAGAACTTTATTCTGTACAAAACAACACATGAAATTAATGTTGAAGAGAAAAACTTTATTACCTGTTTTGAATTCAATGAGAAGAAACTCTGCTCTATTGTTAATCTCTATATTTTATTGGGGAAATTCCCACTTTCCCACTGTAGAAAAGCTATCAACCTCCAGGGGGCAGCACTGAGAACCAGCTGTGCTGTAGAAAACGTGTGTATTAATTATTACAGTATAAATGGCTTACCAGACAGTTAAGGAGCTGCTGACCACTCCTGCAAATCACTTCTCAACTGTTGAAATATTTTATGGGCTTGGAGATCGCTTTTAGAATATTTTGAAAATTCTTTACTATATAACTTGCTCATAAACAAGTGCAAAGTCACCCGTCTCTTGGACTGAAGATTATTTTAAATACTGTAGTATTCTCTAGTTCAGTGGTTCTCAAACTTTTTACACCAAGTACCACCCAGAAAATACTCGGCTCTCCAAGTACCACCATAATGACCAACACTATACAGTAGCCTAGTAAGCCTCAGCATTCATCAAAAGCAAGGCAGAGGTTTTACTCCTAAAGAAGTATATTTAATATTGTCAGCCATTGTCACATTTTACACAGTTAGATTAGTAACACTACGCTTAAATATAGGGAAATAAAAGACTGTACTGAAATAATCATTCAATTAAAATATATTGCACAGAAAAGTTAAATAAACATTGTACTTAAATATATGAAAAACAAACAAACAAAAAACAGTTCTTAAAGATGAAATAAAACTGTACTGTACTTAAATGTTAAGTAAAGAATGTACTGTGATTTAAAAAATATATATCAACAGGCTGTCTGAACTTCACACACTGCTGTATGGCTGCTTTCTGAAACAGAAACACACACACACACACACACACACACACACACACACACACACACACACACACACACACACACACACACACACACACACACACACACACACACACACACACACACACAGAGAGGAAGAACAATAAGATTAAGAATGAAACAAGAGTGAGGAAGAGCATTAAGAATAACGGCTGTAATGAAACAACTTCCATGAGCTTAATGTGATGAGTGTGCGTTCCTCTGTGAACACAGTCCTGCAATGTCTGGAAAATTAGCTGACATAACAATTAAACTTTTCTATAATCTTATTTTTTAAATGTACCTGTGATTAAGAGATTCGATATCAAGAAATGTCTGTTCAACAAAGTGTACACAGTAAAACACAAATCCCCAGAATACATTTTTCTCATGTTGTTTCTCTGTGATGTTTGTTTTAAGGATGGTAATGACCTTCCTCCTCCCACCGGCTCTGATGTGGAAACGCCCACCACCATCCCCGACTGCAAGGTCAGTTGATTAATGTTTGGAAAAGCTCTTTCTCAGTGAAATCCATCTGCCACTTTTAATGTAGTTGTAGTAGTGTTTGTACTTTAGAACTGACGCACAGTTTCCTTGAGTATTTTGACTGGGTGTGTTCTTTCCACCCCTGCTGAGCTTTTTATGCAACGCTTTAAGCTGTGTTGACTTCTTCTTGGTTAGAGGAAGACATTTCTCTTTTCTTTCTAACACCTGACAAATCTTTCCATTGAGAACTTCCAGGACAGCGACGTCTGCACCGAGGAAACCAAAGAGTTCATCCAGCAGTTCCTACAGCAGTACGTTTCTGACTCTTTAATGTAGAAAATAGTTTTTTATCGTGTTTGTATCAATTTGAATTCACTTTAAAGTGTAGAAAAGCGTTACACACTAAATAGGAATGAAAGGAGTGAACAGCAGTTACTCACTACTTTGTGATGTGTGTCACAGGTACTACAGTATTTACGACTCGGGGAACAGACAGCCTCTCCTGGGTGCCTACTATGATGGAGCATCCTTCTCCCTCACCACGCCGTACTCCACCCAGAGTGAGTTTGCCTTCATCATGTCTTAGTAGTTCAGTCATTCTGTGTGAGAAGCTCTCTAATGTTTCCCTCTTTGAACTGCGCCTGCCTTTAGCGATGCAGCAGCAGGTGCTGAAACACACACGGCAGAACGTGGTGGCCTTCCTCAATGAGTTGCCCAAAACTCAACACTTCTTTCACCGTGGCCGTGAACACCTGCACGGTGAGTCCACGCTTCATTCTGCAGAGCGCCACGTGTCCCTGTCACTCTTTGATGTCTTTGTTCTTACTCTGCTTCCATCTTTTCTACCCACAGAACACCTTACTATCGTTCACTGTCAGTGGAGTCTTCAAAGAAGGTGCGTCATTTCAACCCATTTATCAGGAGTCATTTCCATTCTCTCCCTCTGGGGCTGTTTCACTTGATCATTGTTGCTCATGTCTGTATTTCAGTTGCTGTTGATGGTAAAGCTCGGGATACCACCATGGCCTTCTCTCGAGCTTTCATCACAGTCCCAGCAGAGAATTCTGGGTAAGTACAGAGCTCCCAGCTGCTTGCATTGTCCTCCTGTTGTCCTCCATCAATTTAACTGTGGTCAAGGACAAACTAATTTGGTCTGTTTCAGTTTTGAACAAGAAGCTCTTTGCTGTGAAAATATAGTGATGAGACTAGTAATTTATTTGCTTTCTTCATCAAACCAATGCAGGAGGGGTTCAGTCTCTGAAATACAGAGAAAAAAAGCTTTGTGGCTTCATAGAATGTCTGCAGTCGGATGGAGAAATATATTTGATTCAAGTAAATTTAAGCAAAATAACTCTGTAAAATGCACTTAATACACATTTAACATCAACTTACACTGATGGCAGCGATCAACTATTCACTCAAAGACTCGGGCCCAAAGTTCTTTCATTTGGTTCCAAATAGAAACATATTTGTGTTATTATTTTAGCTTTTGACTCCAAATAGAACTGATAGTTCTATATTTGCTATAGTGTTGTTCATGTTTTGAACTGCAGTGAAAAGACATTTGATCTCCTTGACTTTACCATAAGTCACTGCTCAGTAACTCCAACAGCTAAATGAGGTGTGATTGTACTCCACACTTCCTTTTGCCCTAATCCAAGTCACCCTGACAAAGCAGGACATTGTGACCCAACAATGAGGCAGTTTGTGGGTTTTGTAAACTTTTACTGGACAAGTGGTTATAAAACCCTTCAAATCCTCCTCATTGATGGTCTTCTGTGTTCCAATGGCCACTGAGGAGATCCCCCGAGCGTCTGTGGCTCCTGCCAAGACTCCATCTTCCACTTCCGCCCCCACCCTCACTGCCCTGCAGCAGGAGATGCTGGCCGTCTTCTCACAGAAGTCGGGGATGAAACTGGAGGGGTCCCAACAGTAGGTCTCCTTTTTTGCCCACTTGGCCTGGATGAGGCAAGATAAGCTGTGAATATCTTCTCACTTGTTTCCTCTGGCAGGTGTCTGCAGGAAAACCAGTGGGACTTCCACAGGGCAGCACAGGTCTTCTCTCATTTAAAGGTGACATTAATATCTCCATTGTTTTCCTCTGAACTTTTGAATACAAACATTGTTGTCGTGCCAAAACTCTGAAACACTTGATCCTTTCTTTACAGACGGAGGGCAAGATCCCAGACGGAGCGTTCACAGAGTGAGACTTCAGTAAGGCGTCAGTTAAATAAAACTAGGGAAGTGTTTTTAGGATTTGGAGGTGTTTTCTGAGGTTTGTAGTGTTTTGCACTTCCAGGCCACCTTACAAAACTGGCAGTTGTATTTTGATTTAGTTTTTTCATTCGTTCTTTGCCTTTTTTGCTTAATTCAGAAAAGTTTTCAACAAGTTCCATTAACTGTTTTATGAGGTATACAGGTACATCTCAAAAAATTTGAATATCATGAAAATTTGTTTGTCACTCATTTCAGACAGTCAAACCCAGATATGATCTAGGCTCATGAGACATCGAGTGAAATCTTTCAAGCCTTTATTTCTTGAAATGTTGATGATTATGGCTGAAAACCCAAAATTCAGGGTCTCAGAAAAGGAGAATTTTGTGGAAAAGTTTTGTTTTGAAACGTCATGGTGTCACACCCTAATCAGCTCGTTAACTCAAAACACCTGCAAAGGTTTCCTGACGTACCTCGGTATCTGAAAAAACCATGATATTTCTCTGCGTTTGGGCCGCGCATTTACACATGAACGCAACTACGACTTGCCACAAAGAATGATTCCTGAAAACTCCGGCCACGGTGGAGATCTGGATCAAATCTGTTTCTCTGTTTGCATCTGAAGGGGGAAGGAGGATATTTACAAGAGATGCCAGTGCAGAAATCCAAGATGGCGAGACTACAGCGCCGCCATACTCGTTCACGGTCGCCGCTTAATAAAACCTAATGCTAAAATGAATACAATACAAAGACTAAACATTGATGGCGATATCACCGAAGAGCCCCAAAAAATAGTTAAATACTTTTTCAGACTTTTACACCAAACTATATGAATCAATGGTTGTGAGGGTCAGCGTGTGTCAGAGTGTCGGAGAGGGAAGGAGACAGATTTGTAGGAGACCACAGTGGAGACCAGACTGATAAAATACACTTTGATCTGTTTATTAAATGTACAAATGAAATATTTCAACAGGAAGTATTAAAAAGGCTCAGTGGACTTTGTGTTTTATCCTCAGTCACTAGAGTTGGAGGCGGTGGGTGACGAGGAGCTCGTCTGTCTGCAGCACCAGAGCGTCCAGAGCGCATGGCGGTACCAGAGCATCCACAGTGCAGCTTTACACACGGCTGTCACCGCTCTATGTATGTGCTCACTTTGAAATGAGACTGATTGTTCCACACCTTGTCACAGTTGATCATCAATCAGTTCTATCCACCGCTCTGGATCATTTGGAGATGAAAGTCTGACAGATGATCATCGTGCTGCAAATTCAGGATTCAGCCTAAAGTCTCAATAAAGAAACATCTAGAACACTGCTGCTCAATAAAGGAACATCTAAAACACTGCTGCTCAATAAAGAAACATCTAGAACACTGCAGCTCAATAAAGAAACATCTAGAACACTGCAGCTCAATAAAGAAACATCTGGAAAACTGCAGCACGGCCCTTTCTGATGACCTGGATCAATAATTCTGCTCTTTTAATTTATTCATTTATCTTTTATTATTACTTCTTCGGTCGGTGGTCAACAAAATAAAACAAAATAAAACAAACAAGAGCAAAGATTGACAATTTTACAGATTGAAAGGGTTTAGGCTGAAGTTAAACACTTATTTCTCCTAACCCTATTAACAAATCAAAATACAAGATGTAGCAAGACCCCAAGATATGTAATGACATTCACTGTATGAGATGAATCTGGCCTCAATTCACCTCTTCATCATCTGGTTCATTTCATCACTTCACCATCTGGTTCAATTCACCACTATATCATCTGGTGCAATTCACCACTTCACCATCAGCTCTACCAGTTTTTCCCCGTAACAAAAATGTTCCTGGTCCAGGATCAGTTTAACATCCAGACCCAGAGCATCGAGTGTTTTTAGGAGAAAATCATGAAATGTGTCGGCGTTGCTGTTTGAAAGCTCCTCAAAGTGAATAAAGCCCCGATACTGTTGGTTGAGTCCTTTTGCTTCTTGAAGATGTTGCTGGTTGGTCTGGGAGGAGGATTCTCACACACAAAGTCAAAGCCTCTTTTGAAATTTAACACAAAGGATCATGGTTGATGACCAAAGGGCTCGTCCGGGAATTGAACCCGGGACCTCTCACCCCCAAAGCGAGAATCATACTCCTAGACCAACGAGCCGACATGCTGAAGAAGCTAAAGGACTCCAGTGATTGTCATAAATAAGGCAGGAGATCAAGACTCTGACACTGTCAGGTCACAGTTTGACAGTCTGGTTCAGTTTGAGTGACAGTGACAGTGAGAATCACTCAAACTGTGGGGGAGGGGCTCATGGAGCACTGAAGGTGGAACGCTTCACATTTCCTGGTTGGAATGAAGGGAAGTGTAACGTTGGTGGTTCAGTGGTAGAATTCTCTCCTTCCATGCAGGAGTCCAGGGTTTGATTCCCGGCCAATGCAGCATATTGTTTTTAACCCTCCTCCTGTGTGAGCTTTCACAACCCAGTCACATGTTAACGGCTCAGTTTTGATCTGAGTCTTCGGCTCCGTTTACACCACAACATTCCAAGTGACAACAACTTGTCCGTTAAGGAAAAGTGAAGCTTTTACAGGACAGCAGCACTACGGAGGCCGCCATGTTTGTTACTCACACATGAGCTAAAGGTAGTAAATATGGTAAAAGTTTAAAGGTAAAACATGCTGTTAATAGTTGCTGATGGTATTTTTCTGTTTACATTGTAGTTCTTACGGTGTGTTCACCTGCAAGGCTCAATAAAGTTGAGAAGCATCAGTTTGAGAGAGCATCTTTTCTACCGCGGCTGCTCCAGGCTTCACTGATCCACAAAGAGGTGCAACTGTTGGCATTCCAAAAGGACAGTCAGGAGGACTGAATACATTCTATTAAAGTACTTTGATCTGATCTATTGAAGACTCTGATCTTACCTTTAACACTAAACAAAGAGATTCACAATTCAAGTGTTAAAGTGCAGAGAATCTCACAGCAAATCCACAATGTGAAACATCAAATAGATCCAACTGTCATTGAACACACACACACACACACACACACACACACACACACACACACACACACACACACACACACACACACACACACACACACACACACACACACACACACACACACACACACACACACACACACACACACACACACACACACACACACACACACACACACACACACACACACACACACACACACACACACACACACACACACACACACACACACACACACACACACACACACACACACACACACACACTTCATCCATCAGACACCCTGTCAGAAAGGGTGGAGGTGAGGACAGATGTTCTCCTCCACAGAGAGCAGCTGCTGGTAGCTCACTCTCTATGTTCCTCTGCAGAAAGTGATGAGGACTGATGTTCTCAGAAGAGCTTTTTTATCATCAAGAACAACTTTTCCCTCAGAGTGAGATGAGCTGAGTGAGGAAACCAAGCGGTCCAAGGAGCTGTGTTCTTGTTCCAGTCTCTTCTGGATTGAGTTGCTGCTTGTAGTCAAATGTTTTCACACGACCCTGTTAACCTTCAGCAGAGTTTCTGTAGTGTAGTGGTTATCATGTTTGCTTCACATGCAAAAGGTCCCCTGTTCAAAACACAAGGAAAGGTTTTTGAAATTCATCAACACAGTTTCTAACATATTAGGAGCACAATGGACAATGACGTCTTGTTACATAAGCAAATATAACAACCCAAAACCTTTTAACTGACAGTGGTGAGATTTGAACCCACAGCTCCTGAGAGACTGGAGCCTAAATCCAGAGCCTTGGACCGCTCACCCAAACCATAATCATATCATAATAATAAGGTCTATTTATATAGCACCTTTCACAGATAAAAAGCCACAAAGTACTTCAATACACAGTTCAAAAACATCAGAAAGTACACAGAATATAAAAGGCCAAGACAAGACAAAATCCTAGCAGCACAAAGGGAGTTAATTAAAAGCCTGAACAAATAGATGAGTCTTAAGTTTGCTCTTGAAGGTGTAAACAGAGTCAATTGTGCACAAAGAGGGAAGAAGATCCTTCCAAAGCCTCGGAGCAACAGCCTGGAAGGATCGGTCACCTCTAGTGAGAAAAGGAGAGCGTGGAACCTTCAGCAGGTTCTGATCCACAGACCTCAGAGCCGTTCAGGGGTGTAAGGCTGGATCAGATCACTGATATAAGAAGGAGCCTGACCATGCAAGGCTCTGAAGACCAGGACCAGAACTTTAAACTTGATCCTATAGGACACTGGCAGGCAATGAAGTTCTTTTAGAACCGGGGACATGTGAGTCCTCCTATTAGTACGGCTCAGAATTCTCTCTGCAGAGTTTTGCACTAATTGCAGTGGAGAGAGCTCCTTCTTGTTCAGACATGAAAACAAACGGTTCCAATAGTCTAAACATGAAGACACAAAAGCAGGAATGAGAAGCTCCAAATCATTCCATGAGACCATGTTCCTAAGTTTAGATCTGTTCCTGAGTTGAAAGAAGCAGTTCCTGGTCAGCTGCTTCCAGTGGGGCACTAATGACAGGTCTTTGTCAAAGAGAACTCCCAAGGTTCTAAGACTTGGCTTAGCAGACTGGCCTCAGTCACCCAGGTACTGTTTAATCCCAGGGATTGAATCATCAGGGGCAATAACCAGTGTTTCTGTTTGGTCTGCATTGAGCTGCAGAGAGTTATCGCTGAGTCATTGTTTTATTTCCATCAGACAATGGAGCAAGTTTAGCTTCATGATCTCAGACGGCACCTCCTCCTGCGCCTCCTCCTGAAACTCCTCCTGCACAATCATGTGCCTCCAACTGCACCGCCTCCTCCTGCACCTCCTCCTCCACCTCCTCCTGCACACATCCTGCAGCTCCTCCGGCACCTCCTGCTGCACATCCTTCTGTGCCTCCTTCTGCGCCTCCTCCTGCACACATAATGCACCTCATCCTGCGCCTCCTCTTGCATCTCAATAAAGCCCAAGATTAAACACTAAAACCGATTTTCTCTTATTGGCCTCAGTCTTTTGTTTCTTCTCATTATCAAACTGAGCATCTGATCACCAAACAGCCATTTTCTATTGTGACTGTCAAGCATAGAGCTCATTAGGTGACATCATGAGATGGCAGAGTCCTGGACACAATGTTACTTACCTCTTCGAGTCATGATATCGGTGCTGCTGACTTCTGTTCTCACAGTGAAGTCAATTAATATGTTGAGTCCAAGCAGGGAGAACTTTTCTTGTGCTTCAATAGACAAAATATCCTCCTCTCGCTTGGTTTTGCAAACGCATGTGGCATTGACAAAGGTATTTTTGAGTTATTTTAGCACTCAGAGATCAAAGGATATCAAAGGAGAGCAAAGGAGAGCAAATGAGTGAAAATTGTGTCAAAGGATATCAAAGGAGAACAAAGCAGATCAAAGGAGAGGCTCCTTACTCAATGTTTGACCTACCTCAAATGTATTTTGGATGTGTTGACAAACCATAATCTACGAAAGAACTCTGTCTTGTGTCTTTTCTGTCAATAGACTACAAGTGCCATTAACCCAGATCACGAGACTTTGCACCTCTTGAGCCGCCTCTCTTAAGACTGCACGGCAAAGAAAATGGAGTCTCCGTTTGGCCATCCCGCAGTCTCAACATCATCCCAGAAGCCTTCCTCAGCTTTAACATGGAATGGAACTCAGTATCTGCCTGCATCACCAGCACCCAGCCCGCCCTCCTCCAGGCACTGTCAGCCTAATCACCTGCTCAGGCAGAGCATCCAATGCTCCCTCACACACATCCTGTTTGAAAGGTGAGAATAACTTTACACACTTGTATGAAACCCACAGCCTGTTACCTTTTGATTATCTACATAGTGTAATTTAAGGTGTTTCTTCCAAAAAGATATTGGCATACACACAATATCATTTTACAATCAAGTCATAATATGCAACAGGATATCATTTGAAATTCATGACCCTCAATTCCAGTCAGCAGTCAAATTTAAGTTAGAATTTCATTATATGTATGATTATCAGAGTATCCTGACCCACATTTGCAAAACTATTTGACTTTCACCATTATTTGGTTCAGGATTCCCATTGTAGCATTGATGCAAGAATTCATGACTGAGCAAGATCATGACACTGGCTGGTTCTTTGCCCAGTCATGAAACGTCGAGTTCATTAAATATATTGTTTTGCATACTAAATATTAGCACAGTACTATAAACTCAATCGAAAACACGATCATGACTTTATCTTTGGTGCATCTTTCAGAAAAAGTTATCAAAATGAAAGAGGATGAATATACAGACGGTTTGGCAACTCACAAAAAGACCAGGATGCTGTGATGTGCCTCAAACTAGGAGATTATTCTATATATACATTTCATCCATCTTCTTTACATGCTGCCTTCAGTTTGTCATAATTAGACTAAAATATCAACAAAACAACTGATTTATATTTCCTGCATGTCAACCTCTCTTCTGTTTATCAGACATTTTGAATTGATGCCAGTTGATTTGATATGATCTCAGGTCTGCAGAGTTAGAATTGATCTTGAAATACTCTCTTCTGTCTGATGTTAACACTGACTACAAGGTGTGTGGAGTGGCTTAAGGTTATCAACTGAGGTTTGACTGCTCTATTTTGTATCCTGGTCTAAATGAGCTGGACCTGTTGCTTGCAGTGTCAATACGCTGACAAGTTACATCACGGCCAAGTCTCTACTTTAACTCTGCCGAGATCCTCCTCACCAGTCTTTGACCCAGGGTAGAGGCTCCAGGGAGTGAGGCCTCACTGCCATGTGTGATGACGCTGGGCATAGCCCTGTGTTGCCCTCCGTCATGTCCTGGTTTCAGATGGTGACTAAAAGCAGCAACTCTGTGCTCAGTAGTGGAGGGGATTTCATGCAGCCCCTCACTGACACCAGCTTGTAGTTTCACTCCATGTCTGAGCGCAGACATTTCACTCTGGAGCCGCTCCATGTTACTCAGCAAGTTGGACTAATCTATGCTGTTAAAGGTGACAGGCGGTAGCTCATCCAAATAGTGGGAGACGAACCGAGGGAGGTTTTCTCTGCACTCATTCAAAACCTTGAAGCAACTTTTAATGTTGTTGATGTTTTTCTGATCTCCTTTAAAAGCCACACATCTTTGTTTGGTGTCAGGACAGAGTTCAACACTAGCAATACCATGATTTTTCAGACTTCCTCCAAGTCCCAGCTCTAAGTCAAATGACTCTATTTACAAATGAAAGGACATTACCTGAGGATCAGCAGGGGAGTGAAAATGAGAATCTGACTTGCGCATTGGAATTTTTCACACCATGGATGTTTTGGAGTGTTTGGGGACGGGCAAAGCTCAGAGCTTCTTTTAGCACACTCAATAAATCTCAGCAATAAATTGTAGAATATTTGCTTGTGTGATAACCTATAATGCAGGGCTATTCAATTAATTTGGAATCGGGGCCAGTTCATGAAACTGATGAAAAGTAAGAGGCCGGACAAAATGAGTAATTACAGTAACAAATAAAGAAAAAATTACAACATATTGAAGAAATCAATGTATTGTATTTTGCAAGTATTTAACAATGTACTTTGTGCTACACTGACACATACTGCCATTGTGACACTTAAATTGCTTGTTTAAATATTAAAAAATCTGACCAGGCGAGCAATATCCAGGCCATATTAACAGGCAATTAGAGAAAAACAATTAACCAACAGTAAACATCACCTTATTGAACATAACTGTACCAACACAACTTTACAGGTCGCTATCCTCAATATTTATGATTCCAGTCATTTGATTAACAGGCAACATCAAATGTATCTCCACCAAAAATAACAACAAAAGTAAAAAAGTGCAAAATAAAGAGAACTGCAGCAACACAGCAGTGCATGGTATTTCAAACTGAAGCACCAAATCAGTCATTTAGAATTTAATTAATCAAACAGGCAAACAACCTCCTAGTGCACCAACAAATCCAAAACAAAAGTGCATAGTATGCCTCCAAATATAATTATAACAAAATTAAAGTGCAAGATACTTTATCAAGACAAAATGATTCAAATAACATATAACCATCATCTATTTGAAGACAGAATAATCACTGTGACCGTCCCTCAGTTGGCCTCTCTACAATGCCAGTGTTCAGCAGTTCCTCTGCTGAGGGCTTTTCACTACATTTTCTTTGATGGAATTGCATCAGACACCCCAGATTTCAGTCCAGCTGAGCCAAACAGTAAACATAAAACAATACTCATTGCTTGCTTGACTGATCACTTACATACAACACGAAAAGATTTGCCATCTAATGGGAAAAATGGCATTTTTTTGACCTCGCAAGACCAGTGAAGTCAGGTGTATAGGTTGTCAAGGCAATGCGCAGGCAGTTTTGCAGATGCTGGTCAGTAAGGGACATGCGGTCATGAGTTTTAATTGCATTCATATGTGAGAATGACGACTCACAAGTGTATGTTGAACCAAACATTGTCAAAAGAAAAAGTGCAAGATCCCTTGAGTGTGGAAATTTGTCTTGGCTGACTTCACAGGTCCAGAATTTTTCAAAACCTGCCTTCTGAAATGACTGTTGCAAGTCATCTGATGACTGAATGTCAATGAGTTCCAGTTGTAAAGACGCCTCATCCAATGATGATACCAGCTCCTTTCCTCTCAATGCAAAGTCTGACTCCACATTCACACAGAAAGGGTCCTTCACAAATCTCATAACTTCAGTGGCGATGTTGAAGTCATCAAACCTACTGGCAAAGTTGCTTTTCAATGACTCTATAAATCCTGACATCACCTTGGTAATTTTCAGACCAGATTTCCTCAATGTGGGGAAGTGAAGCATCCTCCCAGGACAAAGATCAGCAGAGAAGAGGGAGAGCTTTCTTTGGAATGCATGAAGTTTCTCAACAAGCTCTGCTACTGTCTTCTCTCTGCCCTGCAGCTCCATGTTTAGTTGGTTCAAATGATGGAAAATGTCGCTCAGAAAGCAAACAGCCGCATTAAACTCCTCATTTTCCATCAGAGACAGAAACTTGCCAGCTTTTTGGAATGTTGAAGTTCGCAGAAACATCAGAATATCCTCCCTTAGTTCACAGAAACGTTTCAATGCATTACCTTTGCTCAGCCATCTAATGTCATTGTGAACAAGCAGGTTGGCCTGCTATAATGTGTCCCAGGAATAACTACAGTCTGAGGTCTAAAGACTTGTTTTTACACACAGTTCCGACCATCCATTATAAACTGGGCAAAAAAGCCTTTATGTATTCTGCTCCATGTTTATGGAATGCTGTACAGAAAAAAATTAAAAACTCACAGTTTGTCATGCTGGGCGAGTTTACTGCCATTTTACAGCACATGTAAACACAAACCTAACCTTGTTCTTGTTTTAGCTAACTTATATTTAAGTATTTGGTGGCTTTTATAGTTTTGTCTTTCTCTGCGACTGTACTTTTTATTGTTTCCATCTATTTGTCTTTTGTGCTATTTATTTGTTTTAAGAATATTTTTGTATTTAGAATTAATATAAGATACAGCAAACCTTTTTATGTACTAAAAGAGGTGCGTAATCTCAATGTGGTTCTCCTGATTTCAATAAATATACATGTACACATGTGCATTTCAATACCTGGCTCCCCCTCCTGTGGTGCACCAGTATTAGCCTTGTTTCCATAACAAACAGCTGAGGGTGAGGTGTTAGCTGAAAGTCTGTGAGTCAATTGACTGTTCTCTAGAACTGGTATCTAGAGGAAGAAAAGTCAAATGACTTCTCCATGGTATTGTGAGTGTTAAAGGGGTCAAATTATGCAAAATTGACTTTCTACTGGTATTGCAAGAGTAATATTAATCCCTATAAAGTCTGTCACCTCTCTCCCTGGCTTGTTTCAAATTTTAAAGAGTGGATCATGAATCAAGCTTTATACAGTGTAATCGCGGGGTGTAGCCAATCCAAATCTAGGTCAGCCCTCCCTTTTCCCAATTAGGCAGCTCTGCTCTGGCACATGGCACCATGTGAGGAAGTATAATTGTTAGTCCTTGAAAGGTTCATGGACACACCTGCATGTTTTAACAGATGCTCTGCTGTCAGAAGTGGGTTTTGAACCCACGCCTCAAGAAGAGACTGCGACCTGAACGCAGCGCCTTGGACCGCTCGGCCATCCTGACATAAAAATGTCAAGGTCACGTTTTGCCGAGGACGTTTGGGGTTCCCTAGTTGGTCTCATCTCACAGCCTTCACAGCCTGATGATGTTGTTTGGTTGTCCAAGCCTTTACCATCCAGGCCAACACTGTCAACAAGTCCAAAAACATATTGGAAACAAATCACGCTCCAGTAAATGGTTGGGAGGGATCGATTCAAGCCGACATTCATGTTCCCGATACACGTAAACAAAGGACCTCAGTAGGTCACAAGATCAGACAATGGAAGTTGATTTGGGAAGAAAACATGTTCGGAAATAAACCACAGAGTGCCTCTTCGTAATGAAACAATGAGTGCTCGTGCTAGAAAATGAAATCCATTTCTCAAATAATGCAAACAGAACTGCTAAGTACAGTGGACACTCCTCGAGAACCCTGCACTTAGCAGAGTGGCGCAGCGGAAGCGTGCTGGGCCCATAACCCAGAAGTCGATGGATCGAAACCATCCTCTGCTAGTGACAGTTCAGGTTTTCTCCTCTTCCAAGTTTTCACAGTCAAATAACCATGTTCAAGGATCCAACACTTGCTGCAAATCAAGACTCTCACTGGAATGCCTGTGAATGAGTGCAAAACAGCAACGCTTGTTAACAATGGTCTTGATCTTTGTCTAACGAAAGAACACCATTCTGATGTTGCACAGTCATGGTGTCAGAATTGGACGAGCCCTTAATCCAAGCTGATTCAGGTCGTGTTGCCGAGTCATCCAAGGTGTTGGATTAAGACTCCAGTCTCTAAGGAGGCATGGCTGCAAATCCCACTGCTGCCAGTTTAAGGCTTTGAATGGAATTAATTGCTCAAATCAACCAGTAATGATTCACTACCATCATTTATGGTCCTGATATGTTGGACACTTGTCTTGAAGGAGCAACGAACGTGAGCGATTAAAGGGGTCATATTATGCTAAATTGATTTTCTACTGGTATTGCAAGAGTAATATTAATCCCTATAACTGGGAATGACGCCCCAGAAGTCAAGAAAGTCTGTCACCTCTCTCCCTGGCTTGTTTCAAATTTTAAAGAGTGGATCATGAATCAAGCTTTATACAGTGTAATCGCGGGGTGTAGCCAATCCAAATCTAGGTCAGCCCTCCCTTTTCCCAATTAGGCAGCTCTGCTCTGGCACATGGCACCATGTGAGGAAGTATAATTGTTAGTCCTTGAAAGGTTCATGGACACACCTGCATGTTTTAATACATGCTCTGCTGTCAGAAGTGGGATTTGAACCCACGCCTCCAGAAGAGACTGCGACCTGAACGCAGCGCCTTGGACCGCTCGGCCATCCTGACATAAAAATGTCAAGGTCACGTTTTGCCGAGGACGTTTGGGGTTCCCTAGTTGGTCTCATCTCACAGCCTTCACAGCCTGATGATGTTGTTTAGTTGTCCAAGCCTTTACCATCCAGGCCAACACTGTCAACAAGTCCAAAAACACATTGGAAACAAATCACGCTCCAGTAAATGGTTGGGAGGGATCGATTCAAGCCGACATTCATGTTCCCGATACACCTAAACAAAGGACCTCAGTAGGTCACAAGATCAGACAATGGAAGTTGATTTGGGAAGAAAACATGTTCGGAAATAAACCACAGAGTGCCTCTTCGTAATGAAACAATGAGTGCTCGTGCTCGACAATGAAATCGATTTCTCAAATAATGCAAACAGAACTGCTAAGTACAGTGGACACTCCTTGAGAACCCTGCACTTAGCAGAGTGGCGCAGCGGAAGCGTGCTGGGCCCATAACCCAGAAGTCGATGGATCGAAACCATCCTCTGCTAGTGACAGTTCAGGTTTTCTCCTCTTCCAAGTTTTCACAGTCAAATAACCATGTTCAAGGATCCAACACTTGCTGCAAATCAAGACTCTCACTGGAATGCCTGTGAATGAGTGCAAAACAGCAACGCTTGTTAACAATGGTCTTGATCTTTGTCTAACGAAAGAACACCATTCTGATGTTGCACAGTCATGGTGTCAGAATTGGACGAGCCCTTAATCCAAGCTGATTCAGGTAGTGTTGCCGAGTCATCCAAGGTGTTGGATTAAGACTCCAGTCTCTAAGGAGGCATGGCTGCAAATCCCACTGCTGCCAGTTTAAGGCTTTGAATGGAATTAATTGCTCAAATCAGCCAGTAATGATTCACTACCATCATATATGGTCCTGATATGTTGGACACTTGTCTTGAAGGAGCAACGAACGTCAGCGATAAAAGGGGTCATATTATGCTAAATTGATTTTCTACTGGTATTGCAAGAGTAATATTAATCCCTATGACTGGGACTGACGCCCCAGAAGTCAAGAAAGTCTGTCACCTCTCTCCCTGGCTTGTTTCAAATTTTAAAGAGT
Source organism: Lipophrys pholis (assembly GCF_963383615.2). Lineage (NCBI taxonomy): Eukaryota > Metazoa > Chordata > Actinopteri > Blenniiformes > Blenniidae > Lipophrys > Lipophrys pholis. Next base: position 5,421,623 of record NC_137646.1, on the reverse strand, counting down.
GGATCATGAATCAAACTTTATACAGTGTAATCGCGGGGTGTAGCCAATCCAAATCTAGGTCAGCCCTCCCTTTTCCCAATTAGACAGCTCTGCTCTGGCACATGGCATATGGCACCATGTGAGGAAGTATAATTGTTAGTCCTTGAAAGGTTCATGGACACACCTGCATGTTTTAATACATGCTCTGCTGTCAGAAGTGGGATTTGAACCCACGCCTCCAGAAGAGACTGCGACCTGAACGCAGCACCTTGGACCGCTCGGCCATCCTGACATAAAAATGTCAAGGTCACGTTTTGCCGAGGACGTTTGGGGTTCCCTAGTTGGTCTCATCTCACAGCCTTCACAGCCTGATGATGTTGTTTGGTTGTCCAAGCCTTTACCATCCAGGCCAACACTGTCAACAAGTCCAAAAACACATTGGAAACAAATCACGCTCCAGTAAATGGTTGGGAGGGATCGATTCAAGCCGACATTCATGTTCCCGATACACGTAAACAAAGGACCTCAGTAGGTCACAAGATCAGACAATGGAAGTTGATTTGGGAAGAAAACATGTTCGGAAATAAACCACAGAGTGCCTCTTCGTAATGAAACAATGAGTGCTCGTGCTCGACAATGAAATCGATTTCTCAAATAATGCAAACAGAACTGCTAAGTACAGTGGACACTCCTTGAGAACCCTGCACTTAGCAGAGTGGTGCAGCGGAAGCGTGCTGGGCCCATAACCCAGAAGTCGATGGATCGAAACCGTCCTCTGCTAGTGACAGTTCAGGTTTTCTCCTCTTCCAAGTTTTCACAGTCAAATAACCATGTTCAAGGATCCAACACTTGCTGCAAATCAAGACTCTCACTGGAATGCCTGTGAATGAGTGCAAAACAGCAACGCTTGTTAACAATGGTCTTGATCTTTGTCTAACGAAAGAACACCATTCTGATGTTGCACAGTCATGGTGTCAGAATTGGACGAGCCCTTAATCCAAGCTGATTCAGGTCGTGTTGGCGAGTCATCCAAGGTGTTGGATTAAGACTCCAGTCTCTAAGGAGGCATGGCTGCAAATCCCACTGCTGCCAGTTTAAGGCTTTGAATGGAATTAATTGCTCAAATCAGCCAGTAATGATTCACTACCATCATTTATGGTCCTGATATGTTGGACACTTGTCTTGAAGGAGCAACGAACGTCAGCGATAAAAGGGGTCATATTATGCAAAATTGACTTTCTACTGGTATTGCAAGAGTAATATTAATCACTATGACTGGGACTGACGCCCCAGAAGTCAAGAAAGTCTGTCACCTCTCTCCCTGGCTTGTTTCAAATTTTAAAGAGTGGATCATGAATCAAACTTTATACAGTGTAATCGCGGGGTGTAGCCAATCCAAATCAAGGTCAGCCCTCCCTTTTCCCAATTAGGCAGCTCTGCTCTGGCACATGGCACATGGCACATGGCACCATGTGAGGAAGTATAATTGTTAGTCCTTGAAAGGTTCATGGACACACCTGCATGTTTTAATACATGCTCTGCTGTCAGAAGTGGGATTTGAACCCACGCCTCCAGAAGAGACTGCGACCTGAACGCAGCGCCTTGGACCGCTCGGCCATCCTGACATAAAAATGTCAAGGTCACGTTTTGCCGAGGACGTTTGGGGTTCCCTAGTTGGTCTCATCTCACAGCCTTCACAGCCTGATGATGTTGTTTGGTTGTCCAAGCCTTTACCATCCAGGCCAACACTGTCAACAAGTCCAAAAACACATTGGAAACAAATCACGCTCCAGTAAATGGTTGGGAGGGATCGATTCAAGCCGACATTTATGTTCCCGATACACCTAAACAAAGGACCTCAGTAGGTCACCAGATCAGACAATGGAAGTTGATTTGGGAAAAAAACATGTTCGGAAATAAACCACAGAGTGCCTCTTCGTAATGAAACAATGAGTGCTCGTGCTCGACAATGAAATCGATTTCTCAAATAATGCAAACAGAACTGCTAAGTACAGTGGACACTCCTTGAGAACTCTGCACTTAGCAGAGTGGCGCAGCGGAAGCGTGCTGGGCCCATAACCCAGAAGTTGATGGATCGAAACCATCCTCTGCTAGTGACAGTTCAGGTTCAAGGTGTTGGATTAAGACTCCAGTCTCTGAGGAGGCATGGCTGCAAATCCCACTGCTGCCAGTTCAAGGCTTTGAATGGAATTAATTGCTCAAATCAGCCAGTAATGATTCACTGCCATCATTTATGGTCCTGATATGTTGGACACTTGTCACACCCCTGTGAATTTCACCCCAGCAAACCCTTCAGGCTCCAACTGGTCATGCTTAATTTTCCCCCTCTGCACCGGTAACAGTGAGTGAGTGCACTAAATATTACCTCCGACATAACACGAAATAAAAATAAGAATGGCACCAAAAAAAAACCATTCTCAATCACACTCAATCACATTCACACATCTTACTGTGTCTCACTCACCGCTGAGTGGAGGTAGGAATGATTTGGCTCTGTAATTGTCCACCTTGTACAGACAGCACCTTTCATCGGCTGCTCATGCTGCTCTAACAGAGTTTAACAATATATTGATCAGCATGGAGTAATTACCATCACTAATCAATATAACGTCACTCAGAAGTTAATATTTGTCTCTCACCCAGCAGATGGATGTAGATCATGCAGCCCTCTTAACTTTTTCCAAGTTTTCAGATCAGCACGAGGCAGCATCCGCCTCTTTTCTGAGATCACTTTATTTCTGGAAAACAAAGTTTGCAGAGGTCTCGCGGAGGTTTTGTGATAGGTTCGTGGAGGTTATCAGAGCATTGTCGAATTTGGCCCTTCACAATAAAATTCACGATGATTCACTTCATCGTTTGTTGAAGTATTTTCGTCCAATTTTCTCTAATCATGATAGTTTTAAGATTTTAAATGAGATTTTATCCAATATTTACATATGTGTGATTATATCCTATGCTATTTATAGCAATATTTTTTCTTAATTAACACGTTATCTGTTTTTTAACCTATGTGTAAATCTACTACTATGAATTGATTATTTATTTCCAAATAACACCTAACGTTTTTTAAGAGATTAATAATTTTCCTAATGAACTATTTAAGTGGATAATAATACTTTTCCGTAATATTTTAGAGCCTGGGCTCCAGAAGCCACATTTATTTGAGGACATCTTGGCAGGAGAAGACCTCTGACATGAGAGCCGATTGAAAGCGATCAGGAAAAATGATGTCCTTTAAGAAGTATGATCTGAATGATGGCATTCAAATGTGATTTTCAGATCGTAGTCAGTGTTTGCAAAGGATGACAATTAGGAAGGACAAATTAATGTGCTGAATGTCAACTTGAAAGCTGCGCAAATAGGACTAAAAGTGTTTTAGCCAGAGTTGAACTCTGTTTGGAGTTTTAGAAAAAAAAACATACTTTATGCTTCTGCCCTGTTTTGAACAGGGGACCTTTTGCGTGTTAGGCAAACGTGATAACCACTACACTACAGAAACTATGCCTTTTGATGAGACCAGGGTTCAATTCCTCAAAGAGCAGTGTAAGGTTTTCTGTGTGTTGTTCCTGAGAACCTTCAGGCCAGACGTTCTTCCCAATCCCTCCCTCTCAGGTCACTTAAGGTGTGTTTCCTCCGCACAAAAAGTGCCGGAATGGACTGGTATAATCTGTTATGGTTCGGGTTTCCATCGCAAGATTTTGGGAATTTTCCGCAAAATAATGTTGCAAATGCCCCAGCTAGCTCAGTTGGTAGAGCATGAAACTCACAATTCCAAGGTGGTGGGTTCATGCTCCTCGCTGGTCGCCACCTTCCCATGGGCTCTTAATTGGTGCAATGCAAACCCACGACCCGGAAAGGGATTAGCGTGAGAAGATGGATATTCATAAAGGCCTAATTGGGAGCTTGAGTCTTCTTAATCACGACAGCAGATGAACAAATCAAGTGCAAAATATAAATAAAAGTATATATACAAATTGATTTTTGACCAATTTTAAAGTTTTGCTACATTTTCCTCCTGAAATCCACTTTGAAATCCTACCCCCTGTTGGGATCAGAATAATCCTGTTTTTTGGGATCAAAGTTATCCAGATCCTACTGAAATGTTTTGAACAACAAAAATTGAAGGTTCGATCCAGATTAAAACTAGGATTGGATTACATGATCTAATCCGATCTCAGAATCATTCTTTCCCTTTGGAACAACCCATTTCAAGATTTGATCCAATCCCATAACCAAAATCCAATCAGATTACCTTTGAACAACTGGCCCCAAGGTATTTCTGAACTATGTACAGTAACGTGGCCTCATATTTTACAGCACCATCTTCCTCTCCTTCATCCTCACAAACCTTTCAGCCACCTCCTTCTTATCAAGCACAATGTCTCTCTATGGAGAGCAAAGTGAGCTTTGAGAGTCTGGCCTCCTTCATGCCCAGAGAGAGTTTTGAATTCATTTCAGGCTGAAACTGCGTTCTGCATTTGCACTAGTGACTGACTGGTATGTCCTTTCCATATGGCTGCAGATGATGAAGGGCAGAACAGCTTCTGTGGTGTTCTGTGGCAGAGAAATAAAGAAATCCATCCCAGACCTGCTCAGCTGTATTATGGCTCTTATATTGGTAGAATCATTACACATTACACTCTAGAATCATTACACTCCTATGAATATAATCTTTGTGCCTCCATTTTGTCTCTTGCTGCCGACTCGTATCGTCTCCATAATAGAGGACAGATGCTGCAATGAGCTCCATGGATCCAAACCTTCCTCTGCTACTGAGACTTTCTCTACTATGTCTTCCAGAACTTTCCCAGGGAGGCTGTGAAGTGTGATACCCTGATGGTTCTATCTGCTAACTCTGTTTGGTGATGTCATAGTGATGTCATAAAAAATGGAAAAGATCTAAGTGACAACATTCCGTTCTTCACTTTGATCTCCACTCTCTCTCTCAACAACAACATTTCACATATATGGTACAAATTCAGCTTTTATACATTTTACACCTCACTTGGGTTTGAGGGAATCACATCCAGAACAAGACGGAACACAGGAGCCATCTTGGATGGGTCTACTTTCCTTTACAGAGATCTGGAGGCTTTTGCATACATTATTGTAGAATAATGTGAAGGTTCCAACAACGACAAGGGAAATGTTGTCTGTGAAGTTAGCTAAAGGGTTTAAAGCTAACCAGGAGTTGAACCTGGAACCTTCTGAGCAGTAGACAGACATGTTCTCCATTTCACCACCAGCTCCTTGGTAAGGTAAGTTTTCACATGTTTGTAACTGTTTATATTTATAATACTGAAGCAGAAACTAGTAGAAAAAGCCTTTGACTCTCAAATTGTCATGAAGTTGTTTTTGTTGTTCTGGTGACGTCACAGTGTCCGATTGCTTTCTACTGGAATTCTACTGTCACATTTCCATATCTGTTTGATCTTCCATTAACAAGAAGTAGCAACAACACGACTGCTGGACCATGTTGACTGTATCACTGACACTCGTTGGGTGTCTTAGGACCCATAACCAGGTGGATGGAGAGTCTTCACTGCTTCTTGAGGAAGTTTGAGTTAGCACAATGGAAACCAAGCTGATCCGTGTCAAAATTTCACCTGTGTATAGTCCTGGGGAATTTTTTGTCCTGGCCAGAAGTCTTAGTTGCCACCCTTCGATAGCTCAGTTGGTAGAGCGGAGCACTGTAGTGGTCAACATTGACATCCTTAGGTCGCTGGCTCGAAGGAGTACTTTTTATAAAACTGAGTATGTAGGATTTAGAAGAGCAAGTTGACTTTGTAACATAAATGTTGAGTTGGAAGGTCACACTTCAGTGTCACGACAGTCCTCAAGAATTCAAAGGAAGCTCTCTGAAGTCGTGAAATTTATCAATGATGCACTTTTAATCTGAGGATCCACCGTTGAAATCCAGAGGCTTTTCAGAAACATGAGTCAGCACAATGTAAACTATTGATGTGTGTCTTTTCCACTGGAATTTTTTCTCCCCTGTCAGGAAACACAGTTTCCACCCTTCGATAGCTCAGTTGGTGGAAGCGGATCCTGGATTCATTTGTCAGAATGACTCTGAGCTGATGTTCATTCAAGACTTTTGAGGCGTTACAATGAAGGAAAGTTCTCCTCAGGACTACGTCAACTAGGTGGATGGAGAGTCTTCACAGGTAGTTGAGGAAGTATGAGTTAGCACAATGGAAACCAAGTGGATCCTGTGGTGATCCAGTAGTTAGCACAGGGGTTCTGATGTTAAATTTCCATATCTTCATGAAAATTCAGCTCATATAGGCCGAAATAGCTCAGCTGGGAGAGTGTTAGACTGAAGATCTGAAGGTCCCTGGTTCAATCCCGGGTTTTGGCAAAGAGTAGTGGTCATAATGGAAGCAATATAGACTCTCTCTCTCAGCAACAACATTTCACATATACTGTACAAATCCAGCTTTTATACATTTTACACCTCACGTGGGCGTGAGGGAATCACATGCAGAACAGGATGGAACACAGGAGCCATCTTGGATGGGTCTACTGTCCTTTACAGAGATCTGGAACCTTTTGCATGACCAATCTGATTCTAGACAGACCTGAAAGCTAAAGGAGCAAATCATAATGCTAAAGTCTGAGTCAAAATGAAAGACTTGTTGAATTGCTTCAGCTTGGTTCAATTAGTTATAAAGACACAAGCGGGACATTACAACGAGGTTTCTCTCATAAAAAGTCCATGAGGTGAAGAGCAGAGATCAGCCAAGCCTCCAACACAAAGTCTCAGTCTCTTTTGAAATTTAACACGAAGAGATCCTGGTTGATGACCAAAGTTAAAACCATTTGTAGGAGAGGAGAGTCACCTTCCCGTGGGCTCACCACCTGCAGGGAGGTTCTTAATCGGTGCATTGTGATCTGTGTGACGGTGTTCAGATTGTCACCCCCGCGACCCGGAAACGGATAAGCGGAAGAAAATGAATGTTGGAGAGGGTCAAGGTAACTCCAAGTGCTCATCTGGGAATTGAACCCAGGACCTCTGACACCCAAAGTGAGAATCATACTCCCAGACCAACGAGCCAACATGTTCAAGAAGCTAAAGGACTCAACTGATTGTCATAAATAAGGCAGTAGATCAAGACTCCTGACAGCCTTGACAGAGCTCCTGGAATGACCACATTCTGACAAAAGTAAATGAGTCATGGCCGACCTTGAAGAAATGAAACTGAAGGTTCAACTGCTATTGGAGGATTAGTAACTTTATGGTCCATTTGACCTGAAGCATTTTTCAGGTTTGTGAGTGAGTTCTGTCAGAGCCTCTGAAGCTTGTGTGTCTCCATCAGGATTCATTTTAATACATGGCTTACTGCCATGAGGACAAGTTCTCTTTGACATTTAAAATGGAGACGGGTCTGATCTGATGTGTTAGCATTGGTGCTTCAGTGGTAGAGTTGTCCCCTGCCACGCTGGAGGCCTGGGTTTGATTCCAAGTCAATGCAACTAATAATTACAATACAGCCATTTATAATCGTGGTGCCTTGCTCATGCAGTGTGAGCAATCCACCACAACAATCCCTTAACTCCATCAGGAAAGTGAACCCCAGTCTCCTGGTTCAAAGATAGATCCTAAAGTACTGGCAATGAAGTGTTTTTTAGATGTTTTTTGAAGAGACAGCACCATCTAGTGGCTTCAGAAAATAAAGACAGTGGTTTATGAAGCTTTATTTGGCCAGTATGGGGATTGAACCCATGGCCTTGGTGTTATTAGCACCACACTCTGACCAACTGAGCTAACCGGCCCACATTGGTGAAAACATCTACTTTCTTTCTTCAAATATTTGTGTTGAATGTGATTTGAAATGTTTTCTATACAAGAGCAAAACAAGATGTGAAACATACAAAGAAACCATCAGTCATTCATCCAAATCTTCTGCATCATGGATCAACCAGCAGCAGAAAACTAGTCAAGACTTTGTCTTCATGGGACAGCTTCATTGTTGACAGCTTTTTAATCACATTTCAATGATTTTGCTGCATATTTGGCTTTATTTATTGTGTTTTAAGTTGCTGTGATCTTAACCAGAAGTGTTTTTATTGTTTAGTGTTTCTTACATGCAGTGGTTTTATTTCCCATTGCCCCTGAAGGCAACACACACACTCACCACCAGACCACAGATGAACACACAATCATGTCCATACTCCACTTCTGGGTTAACTTTAGTGTTCGTTCCAAAACGTAACGTAACAATCCTGAAAATATCTCTACTTCTAGTGGCGGCGTTCTCCTCCTTTCCTGAAGTACTTTATGTTTCACTCCAGGAGTTCTGATCCATTTGCAGCTTTATTTGCTTTTTAATTGCTCATAGTGGAGGATGATGATTTCTACATCATTTAGAAATCACTTTAATTTGAAAAAAAAAACTCTTATTTTCCCTTTGATAGTCACTTTGATTTAAAAAAAATATATAACATTTTCCAGGTGATGTTTGATTTAATTTGAAAAAAAAATCCTATTTTCACTTTAATTTTAAAAAAATAAAATAAAACCTCCTATCCTCCAATAGAGATCACTGAAGAATTCAAACTCATCATCCAGGACAAAGCAACACTGTTGCTGCAACAAAATCCAGGAAGGATTGCTGCAGAAAATGAGCGACTCTGTTAATGAGTCACTTTGTGAGATTCTACAATATTAATTCATGGGACAATAGAAACACTGTGATCAGTCAGTTTCACTTTATTCCAGCACAGACATTTCAGGCAGAGCTTCCTCACTGCCCTTCCTTTACTTTAGATTTTCATTGAGTTCTTTTGAGGCTCCGCCCCCCGTGTGAGCCTGTTTGTTTGTTGGAATATTAATTCCTCACTGTGACGGCAGCTTTTGTTGTCCTGGTGTTACTATGTTGTATCACTGGATCAAGGTGACTGTTACTCAATACTACACTTATTATACAGTTCTTTACATGTGTGATCAGAGTCCTGCCCTGATCAATTCAATAGACCAATATACAGTCTCAGTGATAGCGCCACCTAGAGGATGGACAGGAAGTTCTGCAGAATGATGCAGTATTTCAACTTTGTTATCATATTGTATGATGAAAAAATATCTCAACATTGTTTTTTGACTTTAAATCAAATTGCATGAAAAGAAACAAACTCTTATTTTATTTTGTCATGAGTGGCCCTAAAACTCTTCTGTAGTAACAAGTTGGTCTGAGTTTCTTAAAGAAACAAACATATCCAACAATGTTTTTACAGTTTGGATGTGATATTTTCAAATAGTTCTGTCAATTCTTAAAAAAAAGAATCTAATGATGACGTCATCACCAAGGTTGTGAAAAAGAACAATAACAAGCCTTTCATTACAAAGAAGATGGGAGAAGCACCGGATGGAGATCAATGGAGATCAAAGCCGGAGGAGATCTTTGTTGTGAGCATCTCCATGGTAAAGGGAACTGATCTCCTTTGATCTGATAAGAGATCAGCACTGGAACCATGGAGACGCTGAGATCAAAGGAAATCAGCTTTATTCAATCTTCAGCATTCACACTTGCATTTTCTTCTGGAAATACATACTTCTGGTAATTATTGTTATCATAACAGGTCTCTGATATATGGAGGAGTCAGACCATTCAAGGCTTTAAAAACAAGCAGTAGCATTTTAAAATCTCGTCTAAAACTGACAGGCAGCCTATAATGATTCTACCAATATAAGAGCCATAATACAGCTGAGCAGGTCTGCGATGAATTTCTTTATTTCTCTGCCATGTGTAGTGAACTAGAAATAAAGCTCAACACCACAGAAGCTGTTCTGCCCTTCATCATCTGCAGCCATATGGAAAGGACATACCAGTCAGTCACTAGTGCAAATGCAGAACTCAGTTTCAGCCTGAAATGAATTTAAAACTCTCTCTGGGCATGAAGGAGGCCAGACTCTCAAAACTCACTTTGCTCTCCATAGAGAGACGTTGTGCTTGATAAGAAGGAGGTGGCTGAAAGGTTTGTGAGGATGAAGGAGAGGAAGATGGTGCTATAAAATATGAGGCCACGTTACTGTACATAGTTCAGAAATACCTTGGGGCCAGTTGTTCAAAGGTAATCTGATTGGATTTTGGTTATGGGATTGGATCAAATCTTGAAAATGGGTTGTTCAAAAGGGATAGGAATCAGGGTTTGGGGAGCACAGAGTGAATGCGTGTGTTTTTGCTGCCCCGTGTGGCATTAACAAGTATTGTTGCGTTGGAGTAGATGGAGGCGTGTGCTTGGGGGGCGGATACGAGGCTTGAAAGGTGCACTCACCTCGGGGTGTGGTAAGGAGAGAGACAGTTTGGGTAGCCGCCAAATATTCTACAAGTCGACAAATATTCAAGCCAACTAAAAAAGTTGCCAAAATGACTCTTGCACACTTTGTGTTTTGTAAAAGGCCTTAAATAGGCGCGGCTCAATGTCCGACTGGGACTTGTGGTGACTGTGCATCCAGTGCTCCCTTTAGCTCAGACCCATTGCGGTATCGCTTCTCGGCCTTTTGGCTAAGATCAAGTGTAGTATCTGTTCTTATCAGTTTAATATCTGATATGTCCCCTATCTGGGGACTGTATATTAAATTGATTTTTGGAACAGGGAGATGGAATAGGAGCTTGCTCTGTCCACTCCACGCATCAGCCTGGTATTGCAGTTCATCTGGGAATGGTGCACCCTCCTCTCCTGTTGAATGAAAACTAAGTAGTTCTTTATTGAAGTTAAGCAAAGAAAGCAAGTTTCAAAAGAAGTGTAGAACAAAGATCCTGTCTGTGTCAGCAGGGGTGTGAGCCTGTCAATGTTGCCAACTTGGTGACTTTTCAGGTCCTGTTGGCAACTTTTTTTGTGAAAAGCGACTGGCGACAATTCTAGCGACTTTCTAGTGTGTTTGGTGACTCTGAGGTGAAAGCAGGTCTGGTTCTGCAGTCACTGTGGTCAACGAGCAGCAGGTCCTGCTGTGAGCCCCTCCCCCGTCCTGAAGCATTGACAGACCTGCGGTGAGTCTGACAGTCCCTCCCTCCCTCCTGCAGTCAGACCAGAGGAGACCCTCACCACACTGCGTCCACACTGAGAAGGAACCGCGCATGCGCAAGGCCGCCGCTGCTTTACTGAGCGGCAAGTAAATATAAATATTGTTTCAATCACACTGAGGCCTGTGGCCTGTACTAGGAACCCTGATCAACATATCCAGGATCTCTCTGTTTCCTGGGTTGACTGATCCTGATCACCGTTACTACCAAGCAGGTTATCAACTCTCTGGTTCAACCCAGACCTATGTGTGCTTGTTCACATGAAAGGGGCGGAGTTTGCAGCATCTGACCAATCACACACAGAGAAACTCTGCAGAGCAGTTTACAGATTACTGAAGGAGCAGTTAATCTCTGAGATTATGAAGACTTAAAACACATCCAGCAGCTAAAAGCAACACTGCTGCTGCAGCCAAAGCCAGAACATTCCTGACTTGTTAATGCTGACTTGGTGAGATTATACCAGATTAATTCATCAGACTATATAAACAGACAGCACTGTGATCACTCAGTTTCACTTTATTCCAGCAGAAACGTGTCGGGCTGAACTTCCTCACTGATCTTCTTTTAGTTTAGATTTTCCATCCAGTTGTTTTGAGGCTGAGTTTCTCTTGTGTTTTATGTTGGAATATTAATTCATCACCGTGACGACAGGAGTAGTTCTGGTTCCATAAATTCATGTTTCTGCAGTTCTGTCAGGTGTGATCATTAAGCTCTTTATTCCAGATCAACCCTCGTGGAGATAAACAGACTTGGAACAAGTCAAGAACAAAAACTTCCTTCAAAGCCTCAGAGACCAGGATTTATTCTATTATGTCAAAAAGATTTCTAAATTACTTTCTCATCTCCGCTCTGCTGCAGCTCAGTGCTGAACCTGCCCACCAATCACCATCATTTAAGAATGGGCGGGGCATTTTCCAAGAGATCTGATTGGTCAGGAGGCGGAGCTTTGACCTCTTATCCAGAACGTAACCTGCTCCGGAGGTTAGACATTCAGGGTAAATTACCATGGTGATTTATCCTGGTGAGAAGTGAATGAGTGTCATAGTATGGAAAGTTATCTGGATAAGAGAAAATCCAGCTTCGTAGTACAGGCCTCAGGCCTCAGGTCACACAGCGTTTACCAACATTGATGTGTTTGTGAAAATTTGAGTTGAAAAAGAGCAAGAAGAGCGCCCCCTCTGGCCAGGGGGGTTAAAAGCTCACAGCACCTGCTATTCTCAGGCAGTCTCCCATACAAGCAGAAGGCGCAAGATGGCGCTGTCTGTTCAACAAATGTTTGAAAACACACTTCATGGCCAATCTTTCAGCCTCTATCTTCAAACCAACACCGCCATCTGGTGGAGTCAGAAAATAAAGAAAATGGTTGATGAGGCTTCATTTGGCCAAGGCTCCATCGAGGCTCAGTGCCGGTGTAAGATTGTAAAAGGACCCTCATAGAATCTGAACCCTGAGGTCCATTTTCCACAGCAGAATATATGGACCCCTAATATTTGTACTGAAACGTTAATAGAATTTAAGAACATAAATAAATATGAACAGAAACAACAACATATAATAGATAATGAGTAACTATTTTATTCTATAGTAACTATGACACAGAGAGACATACTGATGGTAGATTTTAAAGGAGTTAGAATCTTCTTGAGATTCCTTCAGTCTACAAGTTGATGATAGAGCAGCTTCATGAGTGACGACAAGATAAACACTTTAGGAGCCACTGCCGTGACCCGGAGTTGAACCGGGGTTGCTGCGGCCACAACACAGAGTACTAACCACTATACGATCACGTCCACAACACAGAGTACTAACCACTATATGATCACGTCCACAACACAGAGTACTAACCACTATACGATCACGTCCACAACACAGAGTACTAACCACTATACGATCACTGTCATAACACAGAGTACTAACCACTATACGATCACAGCCACAACACAGAGTACTAACCACTATACGATCACTGTCATAACACAGAGTACTAACCACTATATGATCACGGCCACAACACAGAGTACTAACCACTATACGATCACTGTCACAACACAGAGTACTAACCACTATACGATCACTGTCATAACACAGAGTACTAACCACTATATGATCACGGCCACAACACAGAGTACTAACCACTATACGATCACAGCCACAACACAGAGTACTAACCACTATACGATCACTGTCACAAGACAGAGTACTAACCACTATACGATCACTGTCACAACACAGAGTACTAACCACTATACGATCACAGCCACAACACAGAGTACTAACCACTCTACGATCACAGCAACAGCACAGAGTACTAACCACTATACGATCACGGCCACAAGGAAACATTACAATGATAATATCTCAGCAATCTTTGGAGACAACACTGACTCTGAACTTCAGATTGATCATGTGTTAATAAAAGCCGGGGGGGACGGAGGGGGACGTCTCTGCATGGAACAATAAGATGTCACCAGTTTATTAAAATGTTTATTACCTACCTACTGCCTGAATGTGCTGTAAATAAGTTTGCAGGATTTTTACATGGAGGAATTAAGCTGATGGTTAAATGGACAAAAAGATATATAGCATTAATTATGTTTTCAATTATTAGTTATGTAGTGTCGGCTAATGTCTGGAGCTTCAGCTGTGATGTGATAAAGAAGTAATTTTCTTTGATGGACTGGTTGTTCTTATGGAGTGACCAGCAGGCTGAGAGAGGGGGGGGGGGGGGGGGGGGGCACAGACCTGTAAGAAAGTGTAAGTCCAATGAAATAGAAAGTATAGAGCCTTACCTTACTGTCAGCCTCTCTGAGTTTTTGTCTCCTCTTGCTTCAGCTGCACCTCGACACCCTGTCCATGAAAATCACAACCTTGGTGGAGTACTATGTCTTCCTGGGTAGCTCAGACGGTAGAGCATCAGACTTTTAATCTGAGGGTCCAGGGTTCAAGTCCCTGTTCAGGCTCTTGGTGGGAAGAAACTGAGCAGGATTACTTTTGCAGCAACACATCATCAGTAGGATAAAACTAACCTGTCTCTTGATGTTCTATGTCAACGCAAAACAATTCTCTTGAGTCTCCATGCAGAGGAGTGTTGCTTTCATGATCTACACCAGGGTTCCTCAATTCTGAGCCTCAACATGCCCTGCACGTTCTAGCTCTCCCAGCTTCAGCACACCTCAATCTGATGTTGATGTCATCATCAAGCTTGTAAAAAAGCCAGGTAAGGAGGCCCTTATTGTGTTCAGGTGTGTTACAACTGGGAGAAACCTGAAACGCGGCCAAGAATTGTGGAACTCTGATCTACACCCAATTGTCAAATGACTGATATCCTGAGGAGCTGCTGTCCAGTAGAGAAATACTCTGGTGGAGCTGCTGTTTATCTTGATCATATCAAGTATTAAAAGTCTCTGAGGTTACATAACCAGCAAACATAATAACTTTATATCTATTGCACTTTTCTAAACTCAGTATTAAAGTACTTTTACATTAAAATCACAATAAAATTTACAACAATGAAATACAGAACAATTAAAAATAGACAAGAAGAAATAGAAACTAAAAATAAGAGAACATCAGTTTCTAAAAGCCAAGTGATAAAAATGAGTTTTAAGATGAGACTTAAAACAGGATATTGAGTTTTCCTGCCTGGGTTCCAGAGCCGAGGGGCCGGAGAGTAAAGGCTCTGTCACCCTGGTAATGAGCCTTGTTCTTGGTACCATTAGTAGACCCCTGTCAGAGGAACGGTCTGGCTTATTTCACTTTGTGAGGAAGCCTGTAGTCACAATCGTGAATTACAACATTGGGCTGTCCTAACATAAACATTGAGCACTCATGAGATTTCAAATGAATTCTTAGCACTAAGGTAATCTACAAATGGAGGAAAAAATGAGAAGAGTTGTTAAAAATATCATTTCCCCCAAAATAATGGAAATGGTGATGGTTCCAACAAAGCCCAAGATTAAACACGAAAACTGATTTTCTCTTACTGGCCTCAGCCTTTTGTTTCTTCTCATTATAAAACTGAGCATCTGATCACCAAACAGCCATTTTCTATTGTGACTGTCAAGCATGGAGCTCATTAGGTGACATAATGACACAATGTTACTTACCTCTTCGAGTCATGATATCGGTGCTGCTGACTTCTGTTCTCACAGTGAAGTCAATTAATAAGTTGAGTCCAAGGAGGGAGAACTTTTCTTGTGCTTCAATAGACAAAATATCCTCCTCTAGCTTGGTTTTGCAAACGCATGTGGCATTAACAAAGGTATTTTTGAGTTATTTTAGCACTCAGAGATCAAAGGAGATTAAAGGAGAGCAAAGGAGATAACATTTTATCAAAGGATATCAAAGGAGAGCAAAGGAGATCAAAGGAGATCAAAGGACAGGCTCTTTATTCAATGTTTGACCTACCTCAAAATATATTAGGGACGTGTTGACAAACCATAATCTACGAAAGAACTCTGTCTTGTGTCTTTTCTGTCAATAGACTCCAAGTGCCATTAACTCCGATCACGAGACTTCGCACCTCTTGAGCCGCCTCTCTTAAAGAGGACATATCATGCTAAATCCACTTTTTTAGCCCTTAAATGCATGTTGTTGTATATTTAGAGTGTTTAGAAGTACAGAAAAGTTCAAAGTAGTCTCTTCAGGTGCTCCGTTGATATCTTTATATTCTGTTTTGGTCATATTTTGCAATCCGTTTCGATTTTTCTATTCTCTATTACGTTTTTTGAACTATTACGTCACAGTATTCCCGGCGGAACTGCCAAATTAGGACATCGACACTTCGAGCAATCCGCCATTTTTGTTTCTCGCTGCGATTTTGTAGTCCAACCTAAGGGTGCCGAAGTTATGAGAGGATAAGTCGAAATGTTCGGTTGTTGGATGTAGTAACCCACAAGCTTCGTTACACCGTCTCCCAGCATCAGAACCTTTTCGAAGTGCCTGGTTGAGTTTTATTTTTCACAGAAATGTACCCACATCTGTGGGTAAGGTCATTTTTGTGTGCGCGAAGCACTTTAAGGACGACTGCTTCAGCAACCTCCGCCAGTATAAAGAAGGATTTGCCAAAAGACTTGGTCTGATTGAGCGGTCAGTTCCTTCTATCTATGGAGACGACGAACAGAGCACTTCGGTAAGCTGTATATAACGCTAAAAAGTGTGATGATAAGACGTCCCTGTCATTGTTTTGTTAGCATTAGCAGTTGCACCGTCTTCATATGTTAGCGCTGTGTGCTCGTTTTAGATTATAATGTAACTTCTGTGTTAAATAGTCGTTGTAATACAGGCAGTATTGTAGTAATGGGCATGGATGGAGAAGTTAGTGTAAATATAGTAACACACCATTGCGTTACATCCATATGAAGACGTTGTTCTTCAGGTGCATCATCGTCATTTTCATCTCGCTCCGCCGGGTCCGACTCTGGCTCCAACATGTATGGCTGGATGGACAAATCTTCCGTTGTTGACATTTTGTAAATAATGTGTGAATATAAAGTTTCTGCGCCGCTAGATAATTGTATCTGTTCTATCAAACTACAAAGATGGCCGAACAGGGTGGCGTTGAACCGAGTGTCAACTCTGCAACCTGGAGAGGAGGCGGGGTATGAAGTGTCTCATTTGCATTTGAAGAGACCGCCCCAAAACGAGTTGCTCTCAGAAGCACATCAGAAAAGGGGTAGAAAAGGGGCCTGTGGAGCTATAATAATGAGGAATTCAGACCCAAGCATTGCAGTTCCGCTTTATATAGACCACAACTGTATGATTTATATGTAAAAAGGAAGGATTTAAAAGCATGATATGTCTCCTTTAATGACGTTTAAGACTAGCGCCCCCACACTTCAATGGTGAGGACAGGAATTGCATGCAGGCCGGCAACTTTATTAAAGTGAAAGAGTGAAGATTCACCCTCATGCACAAATAAAAATAAATGAAAATAGCCTAGTTTAACACATGGTCATGACAAAACTGAAAACAAACAACAAACAAAAAGGATTGCACTGATGCTTTGATCCAAGTCTGGGAGGGGATCCCTCAGGAGAACATCCCTCAGGAGAACATCCCTCAGGAGAACATCCCTCAGGAGAACATCCCTCAGGAGAACGTCCCTCAGGAGAACATCCCTCAGGAGAACATCCCTCAGGAGAACATCCCCGAGGAGAACGTCCCTCAGGAGAACGTCCCTCAGGAGAACGTCCCTCAGGAGAACATCCGTCGGATGTGTTATTTTAGTCTTCCCTTTATTTTTCTGAGCGGTGAAAATGAGAAGATCCTTCTTCCTTCTGCCTCATACAACACGTTTGGCACAAGACTGCTTGTACATGCTTCGTGCTGCATCTTTTGACTCTAGTTTTTCTATTTGTACATAAACATTTCTTCACCTATTCTTGCACCACTTTCTATTTATGTATTGTCGACAGTCATTGACTTATTTTGCACCGTTTTCTTTTACATGCTATTTTGCTGCTGTCATTCTCTGTGAACAGCAGAAAAAGAATTTCCTCGTACAGGGGAAACAGGTTTGGTGATTTGCATATGACAATAAACTGGAATTTAATTTAAACTCTGAATAAGGATCTAGAAGAGGGGAGTTGTTCATTGCCGTATAGCTTCATCTTTTTTCTTTTTCTGTCCTCGCTTGCTTTTGACTTATATGGTTGTATATGGGTATAAATGATCAATACTGTAATTGAAGAACAAAGTTTGCAAGCTCTTTCATTCTACAGCATTCCTAAAGCGACTTTACCTGGTGTTAAGAGATTCTATTCTTAAAATAACTGCTCTGCCTTAAAACTGTGTGAAAGATACTAACTTGCTCTGAGGAAATTTGCTTAGCGCATGACTAACAATCTGCTGAGGTCAGCTCTAATGAGAAACAACTTTAGTTTATGGTTGCAGGATGCTGCCTGTAAAATGTGCTTATCTCAGTGTTTGGAGGAGACAAAGCCTGTGAAACAGGAACTTGAGTGGGGGGATCGAAACCTAGACTACAATCGGAGGAAACCCGTCACAACTGGTCCCTTTTGATGACCTCCCTCAAGTACCCCTTGACCCCAGGCTGGCTTCGTGACATCCTGCAAACCTCAGCTAACCCTGCGGTGACCCCGTGACTCACCATCTGGACCGTCCTGCCCCTGTGGGCAGAAGAATGCATAAATACACATGTTGCATCGGCAGACATGCTCGCAGTTCACGTCGCTCGGTTTAGAGTAGGAACCAGGACCCAGAATTCTGTAAATTGAGAATATTGCTTGCTTACCGCACTTCAATATAGTTTGATCATCAATTTTTAAGAAACCTGACTCATGTGTCTTTCTTTAGTTAGACTGGCAACAAAAGGACTTGTGGTGCGAATTGAAAGCACCCAAAACTGGTAACTTCTGTTGAAAATACTGTCATTTCTTTATTGATGAAGCAATCAGGCCTTGGCATGCAATGATGGAACGCTGCATTTCTTCGATGGTGGAAAACAAATGAATGACTGACAGATAAAAAGCATAAAAAAAAAAAAAGAATACCTACAAAAAAGTTTGTTTTGGGGGATTAGCATTGGCAGTATTCCTCCACACTGACTCTGTGCACCGTTTGCAAGTTATCCCTGTGTATGTGTGGGTTTTCTCACATAGCCAGAGCAGTATAGTGACAAAAGGTGAAGGCCAGAGTGAAAGACTGTCAAAGTTATTCTTTAGAAAATAAAGATCTTCAATGTGATTTACTACAGTGACACAAGTTTGGTTGGAAAACAACTATTTATTTATTTTAAATCAAGAACTGAAATGAAAGATGAAAGGATGAGACCAGTCACAGTCATGAAATTATGATCCTTGGTCAAATCTTCCCCTCACGTGCAGTACATACAAAACCCCAGCAGATGTCACTATAATCACACTCAAGCGCTTGTCAATCGCTTTCAAGGAAGCTTTCTCAAATTTCACCACCACCAAGCAAAGGTGCAACAATCCACAGAACAAAATCAAAATGGCAAAGCAAAATCACAAATCCAAGAATCCACGAGACAAACAGACAACATCCCTGCATAATGTCGCCTTTTTTAACTTGTGTGAACA
The DNA here is from genome assembly GCF_963383615.2 of Lipophrys pholis. NCBI lineage: Eukaryota > Metazoa > Chordata > Actinopteri > Blenniiformes > Blenniidae > Lipophrys > Lipophrys pholis. The sequence goes on along the minus strand of NC_137646.1, from coordinate 5,402,536 downwards.
ATATAGAGAGTCAGGACGAGAGGACAGACCTGAGCAGTAATATGGAAATGATTTAACGATGACAGAAAAGTGGAAATAGCTTCATCAAAACTCATCCCTGCCACTCTTGCAGTGACATTAATTACACAAAGTGATGCTATGCATTTATTATATATCATATAATTCCCCTGGAAAGTGACTTTGAATGTAAAAGGTTGAAATCCTTCCATGTGCGTCTCCAGTTGGATCCAGTAGTTTCAAGTAATAGACTTATTCCTCACAGACTGGGGTGGCAGGCCGTACTTCTCGATGAGCTGAACAACAACACACACGCAGAAAATATGTCCATATTAGGAATTCAATTTTTTATTTTTTTTCAAAAGAATAATGAAAGATAAATGATAGTTAATACTAAAATGTTAACTGATATTAGTCCCACCTGGTCCAAAAGAGCCTCCTTTTCATGTTGTGATAGTTCACCACTTGAACTGAAACTGACTTTGAACCTATAGACATAATCTGTTGACAGAAAAACAGAGAAGCTCACAAAACCAAACCCAACGCGTTCACATTGTGCCTAGATAAAACACATCAGGTTGCACTTTGTAGGTGTATGGTTTGAGGTGTTCCTGTGATCAGGAGCCGATGAAAAGATTCTGGAAAAGAAAAATCTCAATTACAAAGAAAGAAAAGCATACTTACAGGGTCCCTCTGTTGTAAGAAGTGTCAAGCAGTCAGGTTTACATGGAATGAAGTAAACGGAAAGACGGCATTCATTATACTTAGAAATTCTGTATGTACATTTAACAGTAACTTAACTTTAACATGTGTTGCTTGACTGTATAACTCAGGGATGAGGGAAGAAAAACAACAAAAAAACAGTTTTTTCACGAAAGTATTTTGTTTTTCTATCGTTCATCTGTTTGATGACACGAGTCAAGACGTCTTACCAGTGACTGCATTAATGCTGACTCCGCCGCTTCTGACGCTCCCAAACACAGAGAAGACAGTGAATGTGTACTCAGTTGCAGCAGAGAGAGATGAGACTGTGTGAGTTACTGGTCCGTCTCCATCTGGTGCTCTGATGTTTGTCTCGGTACCATTAAACTGGAGGATGAAGCTGATGTTGTTGTTCACTTTGTTCCACTGCAGAGTGACGCTGGTCTCATTTTGTCCTGTTGACCTGAAGTCTTCTACATGAGCTGGAGCTGAGAACCACAGAACAACTTACTTACTATCAGTGGCAGAAGTGAAACAGAATGACCAAACATGTTTGTATCTTGTGTTTATAGAAGCACCAATTTAACACAACATACATATAAACTATTGTTGCATAGCAGGTTTATGTAAATCGTTCAAACATTTGCATTGTAATCCAGTGACGTGCCGAGAGATGAGTCACTGATTCTTTCAAATATTTGTAAATGGAGTTTATGAAAACATTGTTTTTGCAATAAGAATTTGCGAGGATGGAATAAGTCTTATTGTGGGATCTCAACGCCACAAGCATGCAGTATTTAGTAGTAAAAATAACATATATATTACTTGCTGTGTAACAGACAAAAGGCAGTTGGATGGAGCATCCTTCATCTGACCACAGTCCTGACTCCAATGATGTAGCGACGCACGTCTCGCCTGTAGTGTCGGGCTGGTTGTTCTCCCAGTTTCGATATAGAGAGTCACTCCCATCAGACCAAACTTTTCGCCGATACAGAACAATCCACACATTGTTGTCACCTGCAACTCTCTTGACCATTTCATTTTCAGCCTCGTTTCGTATGCTGTGGAGGGAAGAGTAGCAGATCTGCATCGTACTGTATGGAAAACAAATTCACTGATTCATGGATGGAATGAACAAATTAGTGAGTTCATACGGTACCTGGCCAGATCGACATAATTCTCTCTGCAGAACCTCTGAGCTTCTGTCCAATTTCTTAATGTTCCAATCCTAACAAAGGTTGCTTTTCCATTCCATGTACCTGGAAATATAGACACTTTTTTTTTCTTTAATAAACAAAGAATGAGTTCTTCTACTATTTGCTGTGAATCAAAATAAAAGAAAAAGCTGAATATTTGACAGTAGTTTCTAAGGCAGTGACTTATTCAACACATTTACACACAGCCTGAAGTATTGACATTTCTGGAAGCTCTTGTCAAAAAGTAATGCTTTTAAAATGTTACTCTTTAAAAAAACTCACCACTGAAGCACACAGACTGACGTTTGAAACTGCAAGACACGTCATTCCATTTGCCATTGAATGAACTCCAAAGTACTCCACAGTTTTCTCTTCCATCATAATTGTCAGGCTGACCACTTTCCCAATTTCTATACGTCGCCTCTCCCTCGCCATAGAAGCTGCTGTCATTTAAGGACCACATCCAGCTGTTTTGCAAGTCATCATGAAGACCAATCCAGGCTTTTCCTGCTCAAATAAAAGATGTTGATTCGGTCAAAAACAAGACAATTGAAACTTGCCATTGTGGATTATTCTGTGTGTGTTGGAGCCATTTGAGACTATAAATGTTCTTTGTCAAATTGGTGCAAACTGAAGTGATGATAAGAAATATTATTTAAAGTTTTCCTATTTTTGTTTGTTTGTTTAGTTATTTGGATAATTAGAAATGTGTGGATCTCTCCTCCTCCTCGTCAGGCCTTCCTCCTTAGAATCAGGAGGAGGTGAAGCTGTGAGTGTGGAAGGAGGAGGGAGTGATGGTTTTTCTACCGCAGGCACACAAGCCTGTACAAACTAGAATTTATATTAAGTATTTGTATTATTTAAGAAAGTAAACCACAGAGAATATTTTTTGTTTGTTTAAATAAATAGTACATCTTTATTGTGAAACCTGGAAAATCTCTCTGCGAGTGTTTTTTACTTTCTGCGAGTCGAAAATCTCCTCAATGTGCAACTCTAAATTTAGATTTTTGGGACGAAAGACTGGCCACAACAGTGTGTGTCAAATACGGTGCAAGTATTCAGGACTCACCAGTATCGCTCGAAGTTGTGTTTCCAACTGCATCAACGTCAGCTGCACTTTCAATAGTGGCCAGATCAGTGAAGTCATCCCTGCACACACGCTGAGCGTTTGTCCAGCTCAGAGGAGTATTTACAAAGTTGTAGTGAGTTTGGCCAAAACCTACATTGGTGATCACTCCTAAAGCAAAACAGAATATACAATGTATTAATCAAAAGTATGCTCCGTTTGATTTGCTCTTCATCTGTCTCTATTTTCCTGTTTGGATGTTTTTCTTTCCATCCCCTTTGCTTCCTGTTTTCTCCTGAAACACACCAATCTTCCTCAGGGGCCTTGTCATCCTAACAAGGTGCAGCAACACTTTAGAAACATGAGCTGTAGATGTAATTGCCTTTTTAAAATTGCACCAACCTGTGAGAACAAAAAGCACCAGTCCCCTCTCCATGAGGTAAACCTTTGAAAAGATGCAAAAATAAAGTATTCTTTCATTCTAAAGCTTAATTCCTGATCACATTATTCATGTACACGCCACATCTGATATGGAACATTAGGAAACGTGTCATAAAATAATTAATATTAATCTAAAAATAACCTTTAACATATACTGGACTCACCATTGTCTCTGTAACCTCCGGAGCTCTTGGGAACACCGACAGTGACTAAAGGCTGGTTTGGCTCCTATCAGTTTTCAGCAGCTGTGACTGAACAAAGTGTCGCTCTGCTGCTATATATTCTGTGTTTTTTCTTCTTCCTCGTGTGTCTGTGTGCTGGGCGGAGTCAACAAGACCTGCACTGGAGCTGAGCTGCACACCTGAGAGTAAGTAAGTAAGTAAGTACGTAAGTAAGTAAGTAAGTAAGTAAGTAAGTAAATTTTATTTCTTTTGCGCTTTTCACAGACATGGAGTCACAAAGTGCTTCACAAACAAACAGATAAGAGAAAAAAACCATTTTAAAAACACAACAAATGTCGACAGTCGGCAGCGTGGGTCGATTAGACTAGAATGTTTTGGCAAACAAATGTGTTTTTAGGCACTTTTTAAAGATGTCCGCTGAGTCCAGGGAGCGCAGGTCAAGTGGGAGTTCATTCCAAAGTCGGGGTGCGGCAGCTTTGAATGATGGGTCTCCCCGGGTTTTAAAACAAGTACGTGGAACTTTTATTAGGTTCTGCCCAGACGATCTCGAGGTCCGAGTCGAGCTGTAGGGCTTTATGAGGTCAGCAATGTAAGGAGGAGCTTGACCATGTAGGGCTCGAAAAGTTAGCACCAAGATTTTATATTGAACACGAGACTCAACAGGCAGCCAGTGAAGAGATCTTAACACAGGGGGGGGGGATGGGCCCTCCTGTTGGTGCTGGTCAGAAGTCTGGCGGCTGAGTTCTGGACTAACTGTAACCGAGCCAGCTCTTTTTTGTTGAGTCATGTAAAGAGGCATCATAGGCCTCGTTTCCACTGCACGGTACCGCACGGTACGGTGAACAGCGTACCCACACCCAACTCTGTTGCTCCGTCCCACCGCAGAGAGTCGGGGTTGTGAACGGCTGCATGATGACGCAGGTATGTGACATCATCACGTGACAGTAAACACTGCGGGACCAGCCACAACAAACACATTTGTTCCGTTGCAGCTGAGACGTCTGAGTAAAGGCCCCTGCATCCTCCTATTAGAACCCATAAGAACTGAAGAAAAGCTGGTCGATGTGCCAACGTTTGTTGTTGTTGTTGTTCGGCAAGATGCTGGAGCGGCAAACATTTTCAAATTGATTTTCTATTTTGAAGGAGCTCAGTGGTATGTGAGTACTGCAGTGTGTACTCCATATAAAATCATGTTCTGTGTTCCTCGATGCTCGTGTTGCAAACATCATAGGTCTTGTTCTAACGTGTGAAATTCTGTTAGTTAAATCACATCACAAAGCAGGAATACAGGTACTAAGTTGATATATTCTTTTCATTTAGCCCAGGGTCAATAACCTGAGAAGATGACTATAGACTTCTACACTGAGTATTATGAACTTTGTACTATGTGATTACAAAACACCTTCACCAACAGCAGGTTCCTCATTATTTCTGCTTATTTGCATCTTTTGATGCAAAATGTCATGTCGTGCCATCAGTCAAACAAATGTCTCTCATGTCCACACACTGTTAGTATCACAGATCAGATCATTTCCTCACCTCTCATTTGAATAACTAGGGAATATTTCCTGTTTGCCGTGTAGGTATATTCTACAAGCTTTTCATTGTGTAACGTCTCCACCATTGATGAGGCTTTTGTGTTCTATGTTTCTGTAGCTCTCACTTCTACAAGCTGCTCATAGACAAAGTTTATCACATTAACTAACAATATTTCTGTCAGATTGACTGGATTCTTCAACCCTTGAGGAGAACAAACACACCACATAAACGTATTCAGTCGGTCCTATGCGGTACGGTAGAAGGTGAAACTATAGTTCAACTGCAGTTAGTGAGCCGTAAATTCATTGTAGTCCAGCGAGGCTAAAACAGATTATTGCCTCTGATTATACAAATTAAATATATAAGTTGTTGGTGACAAGTATTCATAAAAGACTGGGACACTGCCCTTTCTGAAATGTTAATTTGAGCTTTAACCTAAAACTAAACCTTTAGGTACGATCAAACACATGGCAATCCTTCGCTCAGGTATTTCACTTAAACACAGGCTCATCATGAGGTGGAGATGGAATTGCATTTTTGCAATCTTTCATTTTAAAGCTTTTTTTTTTTTTTTTTTTTTTTTGCCCTTGTCCTGTTCGGCAGCTTGGGCCAACAATATGATGTGATCTAGAACCTTCGGAGTCAGAACAGTTTTTGGTCTTGCAACAGGGAGAGACCTGGAGTCTCCTCCTGTTGCCTCCTCCGTCAGAAGTTGGCATGGCTGCTGTACACGACCGGGGGGGAACGCTCAAAGAGAGAGAGAAGAGAAGAGAAAGAAGAAAGTTGAGGGGGGAGGGGGGAGGGGGAAAGGGGATAACATACAATATCCTTGTTGTGCTACATATATTATTTGCCGTTATCACACTGATCCAAATTCTTTCCAACTGTTTTTGGATTAAACCAGCCTGAGCAGCTCTATCTAGACAGTAAGATGATTTCTTAGATTAACCAGCCTGAGCAGCTCTATCTAGACAGTAAGATGATTTCTTAGATTAACCAGCCTGAGCAGCTCTATCTAGACAGTAACCTGATTTCTTAGATTAACCAGCCTGAGCAGCTCTATCTAGACAGTAAGATGATTTCTTAGATTAACCAGCCTGAGCAGCTCTATCTAGACAGTAAGATGATTTCTTAGATTAACCAGCCTGAGCAGCTCTATCTAGACAGTAACGTGAAGCAGGAACATGAATTCACAAAGAGGCAACAACAAAAGAGGAACATGATTTGTAAAGTTTGAGCAAATGATGACAGAGAACAAGCAACTTCAGAAGCACCTTTCGTGAGGAGTGGAAGTGTGTGTGTGTGTGTGTCTGTGTGTGTGTATGTGTGTGTGTGTGTGTGTGTGGTTTGTCCACTGGGTGTGACCGGAACTGTTGTGGGGGGAACCGTAGCGACACCCCGGGGTCTGAGGCCATCGGGCCCGGACACCGCCACCCCGGCAGACGGCAGCCCCCCAGGCCCGGGGAGACCCCAGCGAACCACCCCAGAGAGCCACGCCCCCGCCCAAAAAGCACCCGACGGAGAATGCAGAGAGGAATCCCCCCCAGGCAAGAAGAGCCCACAAGAGAAGGATAAAGGGCACAGGGACCCCAGGCCCCGACCCAAGCCGCCAAGCCGAGAAAAGGCCGGAGCAGGGCCCCCGGGCCGAGAGCCCCCCCAACCCCGGCGGCGAGTCCCGCAGCACCCCCGGGAGCCGGCCCACCCACCACCACCCCCCCCCAACCCGGCAAGGCAGAGACGGCCCCAGCCGCCGCGCCCCGGACCAGCCCCGCCCCAGACCCGCCCCCAGACCCAGGAAAGCGAAGGCCCGCGCCGGCTCCGGTCGGAGGACAGTCAACTCTACACCCCAAGGAGCCTCATATCCCACCCGCCCCATGATTCTCCCCCGCCGATCTTGATTGATAAACCCAACCCCCCACCCACCCCCCACAGACGCAGACGCAGACGCAGACGCAGACGCAGACGCAGACGCAGACGCAGACACAGACACACACTCACACACTCACACACTCACACACTCATACACTTGGGGGGGGGGGGGGGGTGATGACTCTCGCCCCCCAGGCCGCCGGCCGGGCTCCCACCCGGCCCCCGCGATATCCCACCCTCCACCAATCCAACAGTAAATGGAGAAGGAGCACCCAACCCCAGCACCCCCACGAGCGCCACGCCCGAGGGAGCGCGCCCCCCGCATTCCAGCCGCACTCACCCCGGGCCGGGGCGGGACCCCAGCGGGAGGTGCTGGGGGGAGCCACGTCTCCCGCCCTTCCCCTGCCCTATATGTGTGTTGGATGTATGTAAGGGTGTGTCTTTGTGTTTTGAAGAGGTGGATGCAATGTGTGTGTCTATGGTGCAGTTTAAAATTGGGGGGTAGCGGGGCCTGGGCGTTCTACCGCTGACAAGCGGCAGAACCCCGAAAGCGGCTTACCCCTCAACACCCTGCGTGACTAAATGTGGTTAAAATTGTGGGTGGTGCAAAGTCGGTGAAGGACCCAGACCGCAGTTAAGTAGCCAGGACCCCCCACCTAGGCACCGCCCCACTGTTCCCTATTGTGGAGTAATATAAGGTGAGGTAAGGCAGGGAGGGTTCTGAGGGAGGGGGTCCCCCCGTCGCTAGGACCTTGGCCCAGCTGGACCCCCCGCTCTGCCCTACCCCACCCCCGAGCGGCCGGCCTAGGACCCGGGGAGCCACACCCCCCCCAACAAGGCGCTGCAAGGGGACCCGGGCAGGGAGCCCCCACCCCACCCAACGGCCAGACAGCAGAGTCTGAGACCCGCAGGGCCCAGTGCGAGCCCAGCCGGAGGCCAGTGGTCACGGCACCCCCCCTCCTTCGCGCACACACACACACACACACACACACACACACACACACACACACACACACACACACACACCATATATCAGGCCCTGGAGGTCAGTCTCAGTCAACCGTCCATCCAGAACCCGGAGCCCCCCCGTCCCCAGCTCCCCCCAATCCGGGAACGAGACAGACCCGGAGCGCGGCAGCAGGGGCCAACCCGCCCCACCGGGGGAGGGGGCCAGAGGGAGGACCCACCACCAGCGCCGCAGCGGGCACCCCCACCGGAAAGGGGGAAGCCCCGCACCCCCACAGGGCTACATGGTGTATTTAATTATTGGAGACCATGTGGACTCAAATTGTGTCAAATGATCTTTCCTACAAGCAGACGTTCTCTCCAATGTGATGTGGTCTAGAAGTAAGTTTTTAAATAACTTTATATTCAGATTACTTTTGGATTTCCAGTTCATGAGGATCGCCTTTTTTGCGACGCTTAGGGAAACCAGGAGCATGCAGGACTCATTTTTTTCTCTTTTAATTTCTGCGAGATCTCCTAACAAGCAAAGTGAAGGTGAGACCGGAATTGGGTAGCCCAGGCATAACGATAAGTCTTCACAAATCTTTTGCCAGAACGTTTGGACTGGCGTACACAGCCAAAGTGCGTGTAAATAGGTATTGGGGAGATCACCTGTGCAGTTTGAACATATGTTAGTGGGAGTGAGCCCCATCTTGAACATCCTTTGTCCCGTGTAATGAACTCTATGAAGGACCTTGTATTGTATGAGCTGTATATTGGGGTTTTTGTTCATTTTGAATGTATTTTTACAGATTTCTGACCAAAACGTTGGGTCTCTGTTGATGTTGAGATCTTCTTCCCATTTGAAGGTGGGAAGGGATATTGAGATATTTGAACCTGACAGGATTGAGATAATTTTAGAAAGAGGTTTAGGAGCTGAGATCTTCAGGAGATTTGTCACTGTCTGAGGTAAGTTCAGGTTAATCTGTTCTAGTTTGAACTTAGTTTGTATTATTGACTTAAGCTGAAGATATTCCAGATAGTTGCTTTGACTGATGCCATATGTTTCTATTAGCTCATTAAATGGAATAAAAGAGTTATTGGAGATAAGTTGTTCTAAGTGTCTTATTCCTTTATTTTGCCATCTTGGGAAGTTTATTGGTTTCTTTCTTTGCAGGATGTCGGGATTGTTCCAGATGGGTGTGAGTTTGCAGGGAATGAGTGAAGATCCATTTATTTTAAGAAATTCCCACCAAGCTGTCAGCGATGTGTTTATATTGATGCTTTTAAAGCAGCTGTGCTTTTTAATGACAGGACTGAAGAAGGGAAGATCTCTGACTTGGAGATCTTCACAGAATGTTTTTTCAACGTCTAGCCAGCCTTCATCTAGGGGTTTCTGATTGATCCATTTTACAACATAAAGTAGTTTATTGGCCAGATAGTAATTATAAAAATTTGGGAGTTCTAAGCCACCTTGGTCCTTGGTGTTCTGTAGTGTTTTTAAACTTATACGTGATGGTTTGTTTTTCCATAAGAATTTTGAGACATGAGAATCAAGAGTGTTAAACCAGGTTTTTGGTGGTTTTGCTGGGATCATTGAGAAGATGTAGTTAATTTTAGGCAAGACCATCATTTTGATTGTTGCTACTCTCCCCATAAGTGAAATTATGAGTGTCCTCCATCGAATGAGGTCCTCCTCTATTGCTTTAATAAGGGGGGGTAGTTTAAGTGTACCAAGTCTGAGAGTTTGCCTGAAACGTTAATGCCGAGATATTTGATGTTCCCTGGTTTTAGTGGGGTGTTCGGTGTGTGCTGAAATGTAGCGTTTATAGGCAAGACGACTGATTTGTTCCAATTTATAGAATATTCTGAGATTGAGGAGAATCTATCTATTAACCCTATTGTTTCTGGAAGAGAGGTCTGTGCGTTTTGCAGGAAAATTAGCACATCATCTGCATAGAGACATATTTTATGTGTTACATTTGCTGTTCGTATTCCTTTTATGTTATTGTTCTGTCTGATGGCTGCTGCTAGTGGTTCGATAAAGATTGCAAAGAGAGATGGTGAGAGTGGACACCCCTGTCTGGTGCCTCTCTCAAGATTGAACCTTGAGGACATTTGGTCATTGGTTTTAACACAGGCACTGGGTGAGGTATACAGTATTTTTATCCAGGAGAGGTAATTTTCTCTAAATCCAAATTTCCGTAGTGTAGCAAGTAGAAATTTCCAATTTACCCTATCAAAGGCTTTTTCTGCATCTAAGGAGGTGATAATGGCTTTTTGTTTATTGTGGTGGCAGTGGTCTATAAGATTAATTAATCTACGTGTATTGTTAGTGGAGTGTCGTCCTTTAATAAACCCAGTTTGATCTGGGTGTATGATGTGGGGTGTGATTTTTTCCAGTCTGCTTGCTAATGTTTTACTAATTATTTGAAGATCTACATTGATTAGTGATATCGGCCGATAGCTAGATGGTAGTGTGGGATCTTTATCCGGTTTTAGAAGAAGACTGATATTTGCACAGTTCATATGTTGGGGGAGAGTTGAAGATTCTTTAATTTCCTCAATTATTCTGAAAAAAATAGGTGAGAGTAAAGACCATAATTCTTTGTAAAATTCAGTGGGGTATCCATCAGGTCCTGGAGCTTTACCATCAGGCATGTGCTGGAGAGCTTCCTGCAGTTCTTCAATTGAGATGGAAGCTTCTAGACCTTGGAACTGTTCTTCTTTTAATTTTGGTAGGTCAACTGTTCTCAGAAAGCTCTCTATTTCAGATTGTGAAGGATCAATTTGTGAAGAGTAAAGTTTTTTGTAGAATTCTCTGAAAGTATTGTTTATTTCTTGTGGGTTAAAGGTGATTTTACCATTTTGAGTTTGGACTGAGGGGATTGTACATTTTTCTTTATTTCATTTTAACTGATTGGCTAAAAGTTTGCTGGATTTATTACCATGTTCAAAGTTCTCCCAGCGTAGTCTCTGCAGTTGAAATTGTGTTTTATGTTCGATTATTTTGTTTAACTCTATTTTAAATTTTCTTAGTTCCATTAATAGGCTGTCGTCTTTGCAGGCAGCATGAGCTGTCTCCATGGTTTTGATTTTATCTTCCAGTTCTTTCTCCTTTATTTTTTCCCTTTTGGTCTTGTATGAGGAATAAGAAATGATTTTACCTCTCATGACAACTTTAGCCGTCTCCCAGAGGACACAGGGAGAGACACCAGGCAGGTCATTTGTTTCTAAAAAATTTGACCATTGTTTTTTAAAGAATGTGCGGAAGTCTGGATCCTTAAGCAGTGACGTGTTAAATCTCCACTGTCTAATAGGAGGGGTGATTGTTCTATTAGTAACTGTCATAGTGACAGGTGCATGGTCACTGATAGTAATGGGGTGAATCTGTGTGTCCAGGATGTCTTTAATCACTGATTTACTCACCAGAAAGTAATCTAAGCGCGAATAGGATTGGTGCTTTGCTGAGTAGAAGGTGTACTCTTTAAGGGTGGGATGAGAGGTGCGCCAGGCGTCGCAAAGACCATAGTCACTCATGTACTGCTGGACTACGTCTGTAGATTCCCAGTGTCGGGTGTTTGCTGCTTTACTAACTCTGTCTACTTGTGGATTGAGGGCGATGTTGAGGTCTCCTCCCACTATCAGTGTTTTATCAGTGTGTTGAGAGGGTGGTGAAGAAATTATGATAGAAGGAGGGGTCATCAACATTTGGGCCATAGATGTTTGCGATACACATCTCTATGTTCTGCAGAGAGATGTGAATAATTATAAATCTTCCCTCTGGATCTGTGATTGTGTCTTTACACGAGAATTGTATTTTATTGTTGATTAATATAGCTACGCCTCTCTGCTGGGAGTTAAAACAAGCTGAGTATGTGTGAGGGAATTGTGGTGATATCAATTTGTGATGTCCTGTTGTAGGTGTGTGTGTCTCTTGTAACAAGACAATGTCTGCCTGTAGTTTGTTTAAGTATTCAAAAACTTTTTGTCTTTTTATTTGCGTGCCCATTCCTCGTACATTCCAGGTGACAAACTTGAGCGTGTTCCTAGCTACACTCATCTTCTAGGTGGGTTCTCTAATGCTGTATGTGTGGGTGTGTGTGTGTGTATGTGTCCGCGTGCGTGCGTGTACGGGTGTGTTTGTATGTGTGTGTGTGTGTGTGTGTGTGTGTGTGTGTGTGTGTGTGTGTGTGTGTGTGTGTGTGCGTGCGTGCGTGCGTGCGTGCGTGAGTGTGTGCGTGTATATGTGTCCGCATGTGTGCGCGACTATGTGCATGCGTTTGTGGGCATGCGTGCATCTTTGAATGTGTCTGTCCGCATGTGTGTGTGTGTGTGTGTGTGTGTGTGTGTGTGTGTGTGTGTGAGTGTGTGTGGATGCATATATCTGTGCGTGTGTATTTAGGATCCCTAAGTCTGACTGGCTATTCAAACGTAGTAGTGTGTGTCTGTCAGTATATGAGTGTGTGATATGGTGACAGTTGGATTGTGATGTTGAGGTTTTAATGTGGTGAAAACAGTGGAAGTGTATTGTTATCAAAACAAGGGAGGGGGGGTGGAAATAGAAAAGAAAAGTGAGAAACCAAAAACAGAAAAAGAACCAATTCAAACCCATAGGTGACATTTAGCGGTGACGTAACGAGTGCTTTTTTTTTTTTTTTTTTTTTTTTAAATAATATCCCAGTGCTTTTTTTTTTTTTTTTTAATATCCCAGTGCTGACAGTGCAAGTCCATTATAATTATTACTACAGCAATATAGCAAACATCGTGTATATTAATGATGTAATATTAATTCGCTTCGCTTTAATATACGTTGTTCATGATGTTCACTGATGTTACTGTTAAACACTTACCTGAACCTGAGTAAACCTGTGAAGTGTGTGTGTTAGAGTGGTTATACTCAGCTTGTGAGGACCATCAGTACAGCCAGGGAGTGACGGCGGGGTCTCGGAACAGCTGGCCGTTGACATAGAGCCTGTCCACGGTGATGACGGCTCGGGATCCCTCAGCGATTAACTTCTTTCTTACCGGAGAAAGAAACATTTTCAAATTGATTTTTATTTTGAAGGAGCTCAGTGGTATGTGAGTACTGCAGTGTGTACTCCATATAAATTCATGTTCTGTGTTCCTCGATGCTCGTGTTGCAAACATCATAGGTCTTGTTCTAACGTGTGAAATTCTGTTCGTTAAATCACATCACAAAGCAGGAATACAGGTACTAAGTTGATATATTCTTTTCATTTAGCCCAGGGTCAATAACTTGAGAAGATGACTATAGACTTCTACACTGAGTATTATGAACTTTGTACTATGTGATTACAAAACACCTTCACCAACAGCAGGTTCCTCATTATTTCTGCTTATTTGCATCTTTTGATGCAACATGTCATGTCGTGCCATCAGTCAAACAAATGTCTCTCATGTCCACACACTGTTAGTATCACAGATCAGATCATTTCCTCACCTCTCGTTTGAATAACTAGGGAATATTCCCTGTTTGCCGTGTAGGTATATTCTACAAGCTTTTCATTGTGTAACGTCTCCACCATTGATGAGGCTTTTGTGTTCTATGTTTCTGTAGCTCTCACTTCTACAAGCTGCTCATAGACAAAGTTTATCACATTAACTAACAATATTTCTGTCAGATTGACTGGATTCTTCAACCCTTGAGGAGAACAAACACACACATAAACGTATTCAGTCGGTCCTATGCTGTACGGTAGAAGGTGAAACAATAGTTCAACTGCAGTTAGTGAGCCGTAAATTCATTGTAGTCCAGCGAGGCTAAAACAGATTATTGCCTCTGATTATACAAATCAAATATATAAGTTGTTGGTGACAAGTATTCATAAAAGACTGTGACACGGCCCTTTCTGAAATGTTAATTCGAGCTTTAACCTAAAACTAAACCTTTAGGTACGATCAAACACATGGCAATCCTTCGCTCAGGTATTTCACTTAAACACAGGCTCATCATGAGCTGGAGATGGAATTGCATTTTTGCAATCGTTCATTTTAAAGCTTAATTCCTGATCACGTTATTCATCTAAATGGAACATTAGGAAAAGTGTCAGTAAGAATAATGACCTTTAGAATATACTGGACTCACCACTGTCTCTGGAACCTCCGGAGCTCTTGGGAACACCGACAGTGGCTAAAGGCTGGTTTGGCTCATATCAGTTTTCAGCAGCTGTGACTGAACAACATGGTAACAAATAGTTGAACAAACCACACGCAAACAAAAAAGCTGGCAAAGACCACGGAGCAGGACTGAGGAACCGACAGCAAAAAGTGACAATGTGACCTGTTTATTTCTTTTCTTTCTTTTGCAGTGTTTTGACTGAATGGTACGGAAACATGAGCCGGGGAATGGGGACGCTTTCCTGTGTGTTTATCCTGATGATTCCATAACCACAAGTGGCCTTCAGATGACACGGGGATTCTCACTGTCTTACCTTTGAGTTTGTTCTCTGGCAATGTAACTAACAAAATGGAATCATCTGATCCTTTCTAGTTGCAATTATTCCCGTCAGGTAATACATTTTATGTTTTCATTTTATTCATTTCATTTTGAATTGCTTAACATATTAAGATTTTAATTCATAAAATTGAAATTCATAAATGAAACTTTTGACATGATGCTGCAACATTGTGTTTAACTATTGTGTACAAATAAATACAGTTTTCGTTTGAATTTGCTTGTGTTTCCTGATGGCTTTATGAGCATTCAACACAGAAGTACACGCTACTTTGAGCTGTGTGTGTGCCTATATTCTATTCAGACTGTTGTGTCAACGGTTTTCTTCTTATTTCCCCTCACAGTACCAAAAACATACATTTTAGGCCAATTGGTGACTGTGAATATGTGTGGGTATATATGTGTGATTGACTGTCTGTGTCCAGACTGGTAACCTGTTCAAGTTATACAGTAGTGCCCTCACCCAAAGTCAGCTGTGATCGGCCCTGTAGCCAATGAAGACCATGGATGTAAAGTCTAATAATAAATAATTGATGCTCATATTCAGATGTACGTCGTGTGTTTCTGACACTAATGTCTGACAACTGTAACTAAAGATACTTCTGAATCACACTAATCCGTTAATTGTTGCTTTCATCTTAAACGGCTGAATGTTGAAACCAATGTAACGTCAAGTAAACCGAGAAGAAATAAATATCCTGAGAATGGGAATCAATGCAAAGGGTCAGTGGGAATAAACAAAATGGAAGAAAAAATGTAACATTATTTTAACTCTGCCGGTATTATTGGTTTTTATTGTGTTGTGTTTGGTGTCAGTTACTATCATTTATACATTTAATACAGCACCTGCAATGCAAACCCGGATCACCGTAACTGAATTCAAGTAAAAAAGAATGCTAAAAAGAACATTTTAGTGACAAAAGATGGATTAAAAAACTCATTTGAAATCAAAGTGACAGGTTTTCTTCTATGAAGATATGAGGTTGACCTATTGAGAGCAAGAAGTCAGACAAGGTGTAACTAAATGTAACTCCAGCAAGGGGCGCTCTGAAATAGGTAACACACACACACACACACACACACACACACACACACACACACACACACACACACACACACACACACACACACACACACACACACACACACACACACACACACACACACACACACACTCTTCCATTGTGCTTGTGCAGACTTGACTCAGATGCTGCGTTCAATGCGATGGGAAATGTGAATAATGTGAAAAGACAATGGAAAGGTAAAAGCCACTTGCAAAAATTTCCCCATAAAACAAATAAAAACAAATATTACAATACCTGTTTAGTTTTTTTTCCCCACAAACCTTAAAATAAATGTACCAAAACATTGTCAGTACTGAATTGGTTTTTATGCGATACATTGTGAATTGCCTCTGGAATAAAAACACTAATTGCATACTGAATTGCATGTGAACAAAAGCAAAGGAAACAGACGACTTCATATTTACTTATGTTTATATCTTAGCATTTTTTTTATGTATATTTAGTAGTGCTGTCAATCGATTAAAAAAATTGCATTGTTTTTCTACTTAAGACCGAAACTTGTAATGGATATTTATTCAGGGAAAACCATGAAATTAATGTCGACTCAACAAACAATATTAGACTATATTTAAATTCAACTACTCTCTTTATAACGTCCTTTTAGCCAGATTTATTCCTACAGAATAAAGACTTTTAAGAACAAGGTTGCAGATGTATATTGTCCCGGACACATGAACTGTGTTTAGAGCAGAACTTGGCCCTGACAGTAAAGGTTCTCACTCTATTAGAAGAGCTCTATGTTCTATCATTCTCCTGATGAGACATTTTACACATAATGTCTCATATAAAGTCAAACTCGTTGATAAATGTTGGAGTGATTCGATGTTCTCCTTGTGTAGAGTAACGTTACTCATACTGACATTACTCTTTAAAAAAACAAAGCAAGTCTTGCTGCAGTTTCCTCCTTTTCTTTGGTGGGGACGTTGTACTGGAATAAGAGGACAAGGCACTTTGACAAGCTTTGACGATACTTGGGAACACTGACAAAGTTTGCAGGTAAATAAAGGAGCAATGAGCATCTCAGGATTAAGAGGATTTCATTCAGAAGATCTACTTTCTAAATATGAATGTAAACAACAACATGATGTTATAAACAAGCCATATTGGTGGGAAGGTTCCCTGCAGACCGTTTGACCTCCTTCATAAGAAGTCCCCTTATTAAATATCTGAGGGAGCGGGTGAGGGAGGGGGCCGGGCAGTGGCAGAGAGGTGTGCTGCACCGTCAAAATAAAAGCACGCCAGTTAAAAATTTCTAAATCAAATATTTTTCTCCTCCGCGGGATGATTATTGGGCGGGACAAATGCGCAAGTCTCCAATATTGGTGGGGACGTCCCCCCCGGTTCCTACGCCTATGTGTCTCACTAACAAAGTTGGTACTGAGTTCTGTTCAATGTGTTTGATTGTTTCTTGAGCTGGAAACACGAATATCTATTACAACATTCAAGAGCATCATTAGAATTACACCTGAGGACGTGTTTTGTTGGGATTCATAAGACATCTAAATAACAAGATGTGATTATTTTGGTACTCATAAACATGTTTTGTTGTGTCTTTAGGGTTTAGCCACGATGTCTTATTTGGCCGGTTTCCAGTGTGAAAGAAATCTCTAACTTGTTGACACTCCCTGGTAAAATGAGGGACATGTGAGACACGCAGGACGGTGGACCACCAGGACAAAGACTGCTACTTTATTGTGAAAAACGCCCCCTTGTGGCCACTCAGCATCAGACACTCTCTGTTGACTCTCTCTCTCCCCTTTGGAAGACGCCTCGCTTCACCTGGACTTTTAGCCAATCACAAGATGACTCAGGCTGCTCGCGGGCTGCTAACATTCGGTCCCAGACTTTAGCCAGTAGTTCCTGTTCTCAGCACGGACTAGCTGCCTGCTTACATCTGTCCTGTTTTGTGTGTCTTTACAAGTAAGAAGGGCTATTTTGTTGTTCCTTTACTGTCGGTGCGAGATTGGAAGTGTTTTGTCTGCTTAGCGTTGCTAAATGTGAGCTCAGGCTTTGCCTGCCTGGCTCGGCCTCGTGCCGTGACTTTCCTTTCTGGAGATGCTATAGTTTGTCATTTATCTCTCTTATATTCGCTGTAAATCCAGCTAATTGGCGATAAGGCACCGCCTCCCGCATGGCCACCCGTTGTCACGTGACACCTCCCGGTGTGGCCTGTTGTAGTTATTCATGCGACCAGCAGAGGGAGCCATTGTATTGCGGATGGTTTCTTTTTCCCCATTTGATGGTTGAAGCTGTTTCGGCCCACAGAGCAGCCTTGTTTCATTATTTAATGCCAGTTTCGGCCATGATTATACTTTATTGTTATTATTTCAGCTCTATTGCTATACTAGCATATAGTGAAGACAAATGGATGTTTCTTGCATTATAGACCATTTGTGTTCTGCTCGTTATGTTTTAATTCTCTTTCTCTGTTTCAGAACCACACTAACGCACATGTAATTATACATATTAAATCATACAGTTGTGAACTCAATAAATCATCATCCAATGAGAAAATCTCGCGTGATTCTGAGCGATCACCCGCTGTGAGCCCTACCTAACGATCCACCCCAGCCAAAGACAAAGCCAGCATGGTTTCCTCAAGGAGAACCGAGGCGATCCAGTCCTTATGGTTTGATCCAAACTTAAAATGATTTAATGTAGAAGTTTGATGCTGTGATGTCTATTGTTGCCCGGTGCAGGTTCCGTTTGGCTGATCAGCATCTCTGTGACTGATGAGAATTTAATGCAATGATATTTTGCCCACAGGGTGTAGAATTGCTCTGAAGGTCAGAGAACAGAAGATGACCTCACAAGACACTCCTCCGACATTCTTGAGCCACTGGAAGGCCCCATGAGCCGACCAACCCCATTCACACCCTGAGCACAGACAGGAGACGGAACGAGACCTACACAGTGATCATTTCACTCCAAAACAGGAAGTCACACTCTAACTCATGTCACCATTCACGATTTATTCTGATAAAAATTATTTCTGAACTGGTCAATCTTTCTTTAAACTTGCTATTTAAGGATCCACACACCTTCAGAAAATCTGTAGAATTTAACAAAACATCAATTGTAAAAAAATAAAATAAATCCAATAAAGTTCCAGAAGAAATGTGTTCCTGCTTCTTGCTGGCAACATCCTCTGATCTCCTCCATGAGGTGCCTCTTCCATCCACTTTGTATCAGACTTTTATTTTGATGTTTTTTGCTTTTTATCCAGAAAGTGTTTGCGGAATCGTTAAGAAAAGTCATAGCAACCTATTCCTGAACGTTGATTCTGATGTCTTGAAGAAAAGTCAATGTAATTATATCTCCAGTTTCCTCGTCCTTTTCTTGAAACTGGGAACTGTTCCAATAACACACATTTCCCACGTCATGTCATTACACAACATTTAGCTCAAGAGTATGAACGACACACCAAAATAATACAAACTCCTTGTCCAAAGTATCAAGTGACAAATTCAATGGAGATTGTTTGTGATGAATAAAGTGAATAAAGTCTTAATTCCTTCCAAATCTAATATAATTCCAGTAATTCAAATGCACCATTTCTATAAGAAACCTAAAGAACAATAACTGTATTGTGACAAATGAGAAGCCTCACCCAGTTCAAATCACACTTTCATTAGAGATGAGGGGCTTTATTTTACAAGAAGAATAACTAGTCAGTGATGTTCTACTTTCTTCTGTTCAAACCAACAGCTGCACCTCTTGCACCACCAGCTGCCAAGAGGTTCAACCAGATCCTCATTGAATACTTTCAGACCTATTTTAAAGAAGGCTTTTCATCTCATACCAGGAAGTAGAGTATTGAATTGAAATCACAAGGGAATCTTCCAACACTTATTGTTTCCGCTGGAAGTTTTGAGAGCTGTTACTCATGATGGCGTCTCCATCACCATCAATGAGCCTGGAACGCTGTCCAGGACGGTCTCTGTGGGCCCTGTCAGACCTGGGGCTTGAATATGCTAAAAGAAATGACAAACATTCATCCTCAAGAACAAAACATAGAGATTTCTAATGAATTCAAGTTACCTACTTGATTTGCAAAGGATAAGCTGAGGGACAATGAAGCCTGACACTTTCATATACATTCTCTTGGTTTGACCAATTATTTGGACGAATGTACTCAAAGTCGGTTTTGAATTTTTGGCTCTTAATAATTAAAAATTCCAACTGAATCATCCTCTTCTTTGACAATTACCTTTCCTGTTTAGAAGGGTTCAGCTGTTATTTGACAGCGATTTATTTTTCTCCACGTTCCCTGAGGTGGAAGTATGGTTCTGAATTCCTAAGCCTGTAGTCACAATCCTGAATTACAACATTGGGCTGTCCTAACATAAACATTGAGCACTCATGAGATTTAAAATAAAATCTTAGCACTAAGGTAATCTACAAATGGAGGACAAATGAGAAGGGCTGTTAAATATGTCATTTCCCCCAGAATAATGGAAATGGTGATTGTTCCAATAAAGCCCAAGATTAAATACTAAAACAGATTTTCTCTTATTGGCCTCAGTCTTTTGTTTCTTCTCATTATCAAACTGAGCATCTGATCACCAAACAGCCATTTTCTATTGTGACTGTCAAGCATGGAACTCATTAGGTGACATAATGAGATCGCAGAGTCCTGGACACAATGTTACTTACCTCTTCGAGTCATGACATCAGTGCTGCTGACTTCTGTTCTCACAGTGAAGTCAATTAATATGTTGAGTCCAAGCAGGGAGAACTTTTCTTGTGCTTCAATAGACAAAATATCCTCCTCTCACTTGCTCGGTTTTGCAAACGCATGTGGCATTGACAAAGGTATTTTTGAGTTATTTTAGCACTCAGAGATCAAAGGAGAGCAAAGGAGAGCAAATTAGTGAAAATTCTATCAAAGGATATCAAAGGAGAACAAAGGAGATCAAAGGAGATCAAAGGACAGGCTCTTTACTCAATGTTTGACCTACCTCAAATGTATTTTGGACGTGTTGACAAACCATAATCTACGACAGAACTCTGTCTTGTGTCTTTTCTGTCAATAGACTACAAGTGCCATTAACCCCGATCACGAGACTTTGCACCTCTTGAGCCGCCTCTCTTAAGACTGCACAGCAAAGAAAATGGAGTCTCCGTTTGGCCATCCCGCAGTCTCAACATCATCCCAGAAGCCTTCCTCAGCTTTAACATGGAATGGAACTCAGTATCTGCCTGCATCACCAGCACCCAGCCCGCCCTCCTCCAGGCCCTGTCAGCCTAATCACCTGCTCAGGCAGAGCATCCAACGCTCCCTCACACACATCCTGTTTGAAAGGTGAGAATAACTTTACACACTTGTATGAAACCCACAGCCTGTTACCTTTTGATTATCTACATAGTGTAATTTAAGGTGTTTCTTCCAAAAAGATATTGGCATACACACAATAGAATTTTACAATCAAGTCATAATATGCAACAGGACATCATTTGACATTCATGACCCTCAATTCCAGTCACCAGTCAAATTTAAGTTATAATTTCATTATATGTATGATTATCAGAGTATCCTGACCCACATTTGCAAAAATATTTGACTTTCACCATTATTTATTTTACAATAGTCACATGAAACTCTTGGTAGTTAAATGTGAGCAGCAGTCAAAGGTTGAGTGTTAATATCACTATTTATTCACTAACTATTTTCATTTAAGGGTGTGTGAGTGTGAGGATTTGAAGATGTCAGAGAGTGAAGCTGCCAAACTTGTCGCAAGCATTGAGACGGAGATGTTGGACATTTTTTGAAACACCAACAACAAATACACCAACAAGTACAGAACTATACTGTTCAACATCAGGGACCCAAGAAATTAGGTTAGTTGATCGAACCCCTTTCAGTTTTAGAATCTCCACTCTACAGTTGACCAGGACTCAAGATATGGAAGATGAGTTTTGTCTTCTATTCCCATAAATCTTCAGCTGGTTCGGGATTCCCATTGTAGCATTGATGCAAGAATTCATGACTGAGCAAGATCATGACACTGGCTGGTTCTTTGCCCAGTCATGAAAGGTCTAGTTCATTAAATATATTGTTTCACATAGTAAATATTTGCACAGTACTATAAACTCAATCGAAAACACGATCATGACTTTATCTTTGGTGCATCGTTCAGAAAAAGTTATCAAAATGAAAGAGGATGAATATACAGACGGTTTGGCAACTCACAAAAAGACCAGGATGCCGTGATGTGCCTCAAACTAGGAGATTATTCTATATATACATTTCATCCATCTTCTTTACATGCTGCCTTCAGTTTGTCATAATTAGACTAAAATATCAACAAAAAAACAGATTTTTATTTCCTGCATGTCAACCTCTCTTCTGTTTATCAGACATTTTGAATTGATGCCAGTTGATTTGATATGATCTCAGGTCTGCAGAGTTAGAATTGATCTTGAAATACTCTCTTCTGTCTGATGTTAACACTGACTACAAGGTGTGTGGAGCGGCTTAAGGTTACCAACTGAGGTTTGACTGCTCTATGTTGTATCCTGGTCTAAATGAGCTGGACCTGTTGCTTGCAGTGTCAATACGCTGACAAGTTACATCACGGCCAAGTCTCTACTTTAACTCTGCCGAGATCCTCCTCACCAGTCTTTGACCCAGGGTAGAGGCTCCAGGGAGTGAGGCCTCACTGCCATGTGCGATGACGCTGGGCGTAGCCCTGTGTTGCCCTCCGTCATGTCCTGGTTTCAGATGGTGACTAAAAGCAGCAACTCTGTGCTCAGTAGTGGAGGTGATTTCATGCAGCCCCTCGCTGACACCAGCTTGTAGTTTCACTCCATGTCTGAGCGCAGACATTTCACTCTGGAGCCGCTCCATGTTACTCAGCAAGTTGGACTAATCTATGGTGTTAAAGGTGACAGGCGGTAGCTCATCCAAATAGTGGGAGACGAACCGAGGGAGGTTTTCTCTGCACTCATTCAAAACCTTGAAGCAACTTTTAATGTTGTTGATGTTTTTCTGATCTCCTTTAAAAGCCACACATCTTTGTTTGGTGTCAGGACAGAGTTCAAACAGCCTCGTTCTTCAGGATTCAATCCATTTCAAGTCCAACGTGTTGGAAGCTGTTAGAACAAGATGGTCCTGGCTCATTGTGCTCATTCTGACCAGGAGAAAGTTTAAAAACTCTTCCTCAACTAGAAGCTTGCCGTCAACAGTCCCATAAACCACAGGTTTTAAACCTGGCCAGTTAGATAGTGGAGGAGCCGTCACTCTGAACTCCCGCTCAGTCATCTTGCTCAACTTTTGTTGTTGCTGTAGGTAAAGGAAGAAATAGGTGTTATGAGTTATCAACGCACTAGCTTACATACCAGTATAATCAGCTTGTCTCACTTCTGTTCAGAACTGTTAATAACACGACCATATATGGGAGGATGCAACTACAAACACACCAGTTTGCAACATATGTCGAGGTGACATCCTCCTTGTCTGAAGAAAGTACGATTGTGATATCTAAAACTTCTCGGGACAGAACACGAGAGATAGTCAGTTTCGATAAAGACAACATGTGATATCCACACCATATGTGCAGGGAGGGGTGAAAGAAATGCTTATAAACCAGCGTTTTCCTGTACTCTGGGCTCTTGACCATTGAAGCCTGGTCCTCCAGGACAGACTGGTGCTTGAGCCCAAGATCTCGTTTTATTCCATGTATTCTGCTGAAGGTAATTATCTGTGAAACTGTGTGATTAATTCCACTCTTGTTTCCTCATCAATAAAAGAACACATTAATGACTGTTTTTCCTTCAAGGTCATAGTTAACATTTATTTGTGGATAAACATTTGTACACAGAACTAGTTTAGAATGATGATTTTTTTTTCTTTACAATCAAATAAAATTATATATCATCATCATCTTTATCTTTATTGCAGACACAGGAGTCCATAAAAAATATTCACAAATAAATAAAACAAATACATAAAACAAAATATCAGAAATAGGATAATCACAGATAAGTCAAATATTACCCTATTTATAAAAGACATCCACACCAATACAATAATACCATACACAAGGATGAGTGGTTTTTTACAGGACTATGACTGAGATTATTCAGCAGCATTATAATGGTGTTCTGAGAATCCTCAAGCCTGCGTATAAATTTATACATCAGATTCCTCATGAGAGCCTGAAATGTAGAAACACCTGCTTGACAGAACATCTCACTTCCTGTTTCCCAGCCAGGTTTCTTTCAGCAGGATCCTCAGAGCATCATTGTAAGCAACCTTGAGCCGTCGTAGGCTTGATTTTCTATATTTAATCCACAAGGGGGCAGTATACAAGGGAGTACAATAAGCTCTAAACAGAGTAATCGTCACATTATCAGAGCACATAGAAAATGTCCTTGCTCGTATGTTGACTTGAACATACAGCGTACAGCATCGTCTATCCAGATCATCATCATCATCACACATTTTATCAGAGATGAGATGTCCCAGATATTTTGTTTTGCTACTGACAGTGACTTCCTGTTCTGACAGGTAAAAATGAGGGAAGTTGAGATCCTTCTCCTCCTTAGTTCTACATATCAGAACTGTGCTCTTTCTGGCATTATATTTAACATTATATTTAACATTATATTTAACATCAGATTATAATCCATACTCAGAACAGATATTTAAAAGCTGCTGAAACCTGCTGGGAGAGAGAATGACCAGATCACCAGCAGACATGAGATGATTAATTATCTTGTTACCCAGCACACATCCTCTTTTACAACTATTCAGTTGTTGAGATAACTCATCCATGTACAAGTTAAAGAGAGCAGGTGATTTATGTCTTTGTCTTTTTGAAAACGCTCTAAGAAAACACATGAAATCTGTGGATTATTTTAAAAGATACTTCTTTTACTTTATTGTTTATCATATATCTAGCTGGCAAATTACCCCCCCAAAAAATGGAGGGAGGAGGAGGAGAATCCCCAAACCACTACTGGACCCCGGCACAGAGACAGCAGTCACTGCCAGAGGCCTTTGAGCAAGGCAGCAATATCCAGGGAGCTGATTTATAGAAGGAAAGTTAGATTTAATCATCTCCAGCATTAGTTCATGTTGTTCTTCTCAGTGTAATTGGTCATCGTCTTCATAGTAGTAATTACAGTAGACTGATTAACTCTAGACTATTCAGAGAGACATGGAATATATTCAGTCAGTTGAAATAAATCTAAATGAATTATTTTACTGGAACTGAAAGATAAATACCTATATAAAGATATTTACTTATAATATGAATCTGGCTGAATAGAAAAACCCTTTTGTGTTCACTGTCAAAGTAACATTACTCTTCTTATATTTAAGTTACATGTATTTTATCGAGTTAATTATTTTGTTAACTCACCTAGATTTGCACTGTTGCCTTTATTTTCACAAACAACTGTGTAGTGAAAGTACATTTGTTGTTTTAGGTTGATGTTATTCTCTTGTTGATATTGTTTGTGAACAAATCCTTTCTCAGTTCTGCAGTGATACTTTGTGTAGATTTTATTTACCCTGCATATATTGAGTTAGTTCATAACAAGTCATTTCTATGTACCTACAAACTTTGTCCTGCATTTTATTATGGTGATAATCAACTGATAAAAGAAAAAAACTCCCCAAATCATTCAAAGATCATGAAAAAACTTTATTTTTATTTTCATTCATGATGATTCACTTCATAAATAATGACACATTGTTCTCCCCCACATTAAAGTAGATGAGCTGCTTTTCTAAGTAAAAGGTATCTACAATACTGGCCGTGTACTTCAAACACTCCTTTTCCCTCCTCCTGCTCCCCATGTCTCCAAAGCTGCTTCTTCATACTGACACCTACTGGATATAGGGGGAACTGCAGGTCAGTATTTCTATTGCGTCCATCCATCCATCCATAACAAAACCCATTTAATGTCAAAGATGTTGATCATTTTCTTCTCAACTCATAATGATGATCATTCAGTAAGTTGTATTTTCTATAAAATTATCCAGTCTGTTTACATATAATGTTTTAAAGTTGTTTTCTCAAACTGAGGAAACAAATTCTAGAATATCAGATTGAGTATTTGTCTACAGTTTTATAGCTTGGAACCACCTTGGCTATTTTCATCCTATCAGGAAAAATACCTGTTAAAAAGGATCTATTGCATATATAAGTAATTGCTTAAGTATACAATCTATTACATCTTTTACACAAGACATATCAATTGTTAGAATCACGAGACTTTTAAACTTTCTGTGCACTTCTGAAACATCACTTTCAAAAACTCCATCTAGAAACATTGAAATACTGTTTTAAAATGTAAAATCAAAGTGACAGTCTCATACATGAGGCTTAATTTCCTTTGTCATCTACCGAAACATGGTGTGACTGTTTTACTTAGTAGTGTAAATGTAATCAATGAGAGATTTGTACAATTCAGAAACTTTTCTATCTAGAAATCTTAAAATATGAGTTACTTCCAGATTAAAGTCATTGAAAGAACTTAACGGTTTGATCTCATTTAAAATGGTCTTTTTGCACAACTTGCTGTTTCTTAACAAGCTTAACAGCCTCATCTAACGTCTCAACACTCAACAGTGTGCTTTAAGGAACGTGAAGTTTAAATGTCACTCAAGTCAAAATATTCCACATCACATACATTTTTGTTGTTGTTGTTGGTTGTTGTTAGAATAAATAGTTTGAGACGAGGAAATCATTGCATGTTTCCACTGAAGAGTTTTACTTTCATGATATGTACTTCAGTACGTGTTGCAGGTAAACAAACAGTAGTTTTTCCTCCGTAGTGTAAAAAGAGTGAAAAATGAAATTACGACTCATTAATGTTAAATAAAAACAGTGAAGAACAAAAGCCATTGGATTCATGTCAACATTTTACTTCCATTTCTTCAAAGTTCACATCTGCTTATACAAGATTTTTAACCTCACATTTTCCAAACCACAGAAAGCAGCATTGTTAGAACTAATAATGAAATGTGCTTCTTTAACATTCATTATCAAGCAGGGACCTTTTGTCAGCCTCTGTGCAGTTCAACACAAATGGAAACCAAACTGATTGAAATCTTCTCATTTTGGTGACGAACCAGAAACTAAATGATTTCCTGAAGCGTCTCAACAGGGTTTAAATCAGCAATGTTGACTTCAAACTGGAGGAGACCTTGTGATTCTGGGCTCAAGCTGGACTTCCTGAACCACATCTGTTGGAGCTCCATTCCCATCTCCACCTGTCCACATGTCCAAGTGTCCTTGAGCAAGACACTGAACCCCAAACTGCTCCCAGTGGATGGACTGAGTGCCTTGCATGGTCGCCGCCTCCATTGGTGTGTGAATGAATGGGTGAATGTGATGAACAGTGTAAAGCACTTTGGGGACTGCTAAAGGCCTCTGCATCCTCCCATAAGAAGAAGAAGAAAAGTTCAGCGCTGACGTCAGCCAGCTGCTGGAAAAAATGCTTGTTCAGCAGGAGAGTTCATACTCTCACCCCCTCACAGCTGACACTTCTGTAAAACCTTTTAACTTTTCAACTGCAGCTTATTTCTCACTTCAAGCGTTTTCAGAAATACATTTCTCTGAAGTGTTTCAGTAAGAAAAGAGAACGTTTGTGTCCAGGACATGATGTTGGTCTGGTTTTAACTGCAGGAACTGACAGTCCTGACGGTTGGTACTGCTGAACAAAAAGTCTCTGGCCAGAGGGAGCTGGCTGAAGAACATGACATCATTTAGTACGGCAAGACTCTGGAGAGCCCAACTTTCTTCTTGTTCTTATGGAGGATGAATCGGCTTTTATACGGTGGAAAAACACTATATAAGTGAAATCCATCCACACATCTCACATAGAGTCTTTCATGATTTCATCTCTTTATGGTTTTTCATGTGTCGCCGCAATTTACTACAATGACAGAAACTCCACTCACATGTTTCACAAGAATACGGCTTCTCACCTGTGTGAGTTCTCTTGTGTATCTTCAAATCATTTGATCCACTGAAACCTTTCCCACATGTTTCACAAGAATATGGCTTCTCACCTGTGTGAATTCTCTTGTGTATGTTCAAATTATTTGATCCACTGAAACTTTTCCCACATGTTTCACAAGAATACGGCTTCTCACCTGTGTGAGTTCTCTTGTGTATCTTAAAATCATTTGATCCCCTGAAACTTTTCCCACATGTTTCACAAGAATACGGCTTCTCATCTGTGTGAGTTCTCTTGTGAGTCATTAAATAACTCTTTTGAGCTAAACGTTTTTCACGTTTCACAAAAAAATGGATTCTCACCTGTGTGAGTTCCCATGTGGCGTTGCAAATTACTTTGTGAAGAGAAACATTTCCCACATATTTTACAAGAATACGGCTTCTCACCTGTGTGAGTTCTCTTGTGTCTTGACAAATTATTTGAACATCTGAAACTTTTCCCACGTTTCAAAAGAAAATGGCTTCTCACCTGTGTGAGTTCTCTTCTGCACCAACAAACCATCCTGTCCGGTGGAACTTTTAACAAAGATTTCACCACTTTTCTTCTTATCATTGAAAGTTGTTAAATTCTGACGTAATTGAGGTTTTTTCTGGACCATATTTCCACATGTTTCCTCACAAAGAAGCTTTTCACATTCAGCCTGCTTCTCTGACACAGGGAACTTGTCCACACAATCACTCTGAAACATGCTTCTTCTTTTCATCTCTGTATTTCTACTTGATTCTTAGTCAACATGTTTTTTCACATCGTGGACTTCAGAGTCATGAGAGAGGAACTGCTCAGTGTCTGGTACTTCTTCTGGTTCACTCAGGGAACTTTGTTCCTCAATTGAAGGAACCCTAAAGGAATCACCTTCAAACTTCAGTAGAAGCCGCTCTCCTTCCTGGCTGGTACCGAGTTCCTGGTGCTCCTCAATCTGTGGAGGTTCTGGTTCTTCTGGCTCCCCTTTGATCCGTGAAGGGTCTGGTTCTACTGGTTCCTCTTTGATCTGTGGAGGTCCTGGTTCTGGTTCCTCTTTGATCTGTGGAGGTTCTGGTTCTTCTGGTTCCACTTTGATCTGTGGAGGGTCTGGTTCCTCTTTGATTTGTGGAGGTTCTGGTTCTTCTGGTTCCTCTTCGCTCTGTGGAAATTCTGGTTCCTCTTTGATCTGTGGACGTTCTGGTTGTTCTGGTTCCTCTT
Source organism: Lipophrys pholis (assembly GCF_963383615.2). NCBI lineage: Eukaryota > Metazoa > Chordata > Actinopteri > Blenniiformes > Blenniidae > Lipophrys > Lipophrys pholis. The sequence continues at coordinate 5,373,881 of NC_137646.1, read as the reverse complement.
TGATCTGTGAAGGTTCTGGTTCTTCCTGCTCCAGACTGGAGTTGGTTCCCGGTTTAAAGAGCTGCTCCTCCCTACAGTCACGGTGCAGTTGGAGCTCTGGAGGGACAAAAAAGTACAAAATAAAAGTTACATTACTTCTACAGTTCCCACTTTAAAATGACTCAGACTAGTAATTTGATTACAATAAAATCACCTGAGGCAATTATGGCATTAAAGGCAGATCTTATAAATGACGACTGGCAGGACCTTTTTGTAGACGATAATAATTGTTAGAGAAATCTTGTTTTGTCTCATAAATAATGATGTGTAATTTTGCAGTCTGTGTTCTAGGATGACCTGTGTCAGCACTTTTGGAACCCCTGTGCTACTTTTGCTGACCTTCAATGCAGACTCAAAACAATTCAGCCTTTAAGAAGGAGCTGTCTGACTTCAGAGTAAGAAGAACTCTTGGACAATCATGCAAAGGTTCTACTGTGACTTTGTCTCTTCTGGCAAGAATAATGTAATAAAATTCTCTTATAGGAAGAATTGAAACTATACGGATGAATGTTTTGCCAAAGCTGCCATTTTTGTTCCAATCCTCACCAATTCAGCTCCCAAAAGAAACATTTACTAGATAATAGACAAAATGAGATCAAAATGTATTTGGAGAAATAAAAAGCCAAGAGTAAGGTATACACTATTACAGTGCCCTAAAGAAAAAGGTTTGAATTTACCTAATGTCAAATATATTATTGGGCAGCACAATTAAGAATCATAAATAAGTATGAGGAGACAGGATGGAGGGATATGGAACAAATCTCATGCCTGAACGTAATATTAGAAAGTTTACCTTTTTATTACAAAAAAACTAATGAATGAATAAAAGATGAAAAACAAATGGGTTAAAGGAACAATGAAAATATGAGCAGTAATAAAAAAGATAATGAAAATGTCTGGTTCAATCTGCAGGGCGACTAAAATAGGAAAGAATTTAGATTTTCTTCCTTCAACCATAAACGGGGGATTTCATAGGAGGGAATCCAAATGGCTGCTCTATATTGGACGGCTTTTCAAAAAGGGAAAATATGAAACCATTTGAGCAGCTTAAAACTGAATTTGATCTGCCAACACAAGACTTTTATAAATTCTTACAAATTAGAAGCCGTCTTCTAAAACACAAAGGATGGGAATTCTTAGGTAAAGAACCAAATGAAGTAGAGAAAGTACTAATGACCAAGCTGGAGAAGAAGAAGAAAGTCATTTCAAAGCTTTAGAAAGCAGCTGAACAAGACAACAACATGAACTTTAAATAGAAATGGGAAAGTGAAAGAAAGAAGAATTGGGGGGAATCATTTAAAGAAGGACATCAAATGTTTAGGAGCATTATATGGAAAGAAGGTATATGAAATTAAAAACACAAGATTTTCTGCTCCCACTAAATATGTCCTAATATAGTAAAACATGTGATAAATGCTGGAGGGGTTGTGGTCCAGTAGGAGACTAGAGACATATATTCTGGGACCGTCCCAAACTCAGAGAATATTGGAAAAATATACAGAAAGAGATCAAAAGAATCTTGGATGAAAACATTGATTTAGACCTGAAATGATTTTTATTGGGTTTTAAACCCCAAAATGATTAGAATGTTACTTATTGTAGAAAAGTAAAAGATTAGAGTGTGCTGGCTGGAACCAAACCCCCCCTGCATAAAGCAATGGTGGGACCCAATCAAAGATGTGCTGAATATGGAACAAGTAAGAGCAAGGTTCCAAAACAAAGTGAAGGAATGTGAAGACCTGTGGTCTCCCTATATACAAAGGAGGATTCAAACAGAATCACCCCACAAGGGACTTACTTCATTATTTACAAAGCACTCTCATTAAGATCTACTGCTTTGTTTGTTTGGATTTGAATTAACATCTCTAACTAAGGTATTTACTTGTTGTGTTTGCATTAAGCAGATTTGTTTTAGGATCATTTCATTACATTATTTAGACATTTAAGAAGCGGGTGTCTGGACACATGGTGAAAGGGGGAGAAGAATAAAGAGGTAGAAAGGTAGACATACATTCTAGGAAGGAGACGGAGGGCATCCATCTTTCTCTTTCTTTTTCCTTCTCTTGATTGGATGGAAGGTTTTTTAACAGACCTTCAGTACGGCTGTTTGTATGGAGGGACGGCTGTTTAAAGTAGGAATGGAAAAGAGAAGTTTCATTGATCTACAATCTATTTATTTATCTTTTCATTTACTTAATGACAAAAGACTAGATTAATAGGAGGAACAGAGGAGGAAGAGAAGGGAGGGTCCCACATTTGTTGATGATGTAATTTAGTTGTTTGGTTCTTTTGGTTTTTATGTCCTTCTAAACGGATATTGGAAATGTATTTGTAAGATAAGAATACTGCATGTACCATACTCATATGCTTATTTGAAAAAATAAAATAAAAAAGGAAGTGCAACAATCTTTTTAAACATCTTAGATGTTCATATTTCTAAAACTCTAGTTGCTGAAGTATTTTAACTTGATAATTCTTCCATGTTGCCATTTGGAGCCTCACTGTTCCAGAGACAAGAGGTTTACATTCTTCCAGGTGCTTTTGCCTCCATGTTCCTCCATGTTGGTTTCACTGATACTCAGAGACAATCGTCTTTTAATTTGGAAACCTGGAGCCAGGAAGTGTCTGCATCCTGAGGCTGGAGGCTTGAGCCCGCCTTTGGAGAGAGGAGGGACTATTCTCTGCTGTGATTGGACTGGAGAGGACAGGAAATGACCAAACACAGGAAGTTACAAACAATGCAAATCCACTGAAATCAGAAATGATTAAGAAAAATAGCCTCTATGTTTTGTCAATGGCTGCTCATATTATTATTTTAACCTTGTTTCAATGTATTGTCAGGTAGTTCCAGGTGATTCTAGACGCTCTTCTCCTGTTTCTGACTTCAACTACAACTGTGTATTGATTAAAACCTGGAAACATGGAAAAGAGTCAAAGTCTGAGTTCAATCCAAGTTTCCCTCCAGAAACACAAATCCTGCTTCTGTGTGCGGTGGATAAACCAAACCCAGTCAGAACAATGGAGCTCCTGCTCCAGTCACATTCATGTGTTCATTCACACTTTTCCATACCTGTTCTGTGGAGCTTGATTTGAGGGTTCCAGATGGTTTCCAGCAGTCTGTGCTGACGATCAACCTCCTCCTCGTGCTGGACGATAGTTTGTTCAAACTCTCCCAAAGCCTGAACTGAACTCATTGTTGCTGCACGAGATGAAATGTTTCCTCTGTGAGACACGACAACACAGCCGAGAGAGTCCAACAAGCTCCAAACAGTAGTGGAGGGCGGCTCGAGCTAAAATATCGACGTATTCTCCGTGGCTCTGCACGCTGCTGGAACTCCACTCGCGCTTTCTCCGCTCCTCCCTTTCCTGTTTCCGGTCTGATGTCACGTGATCACGCAGGAACAGTTTATGGTTACTCATACAGTATTACATTTTGAAAAGAACCGGAGAACTTTATTCTGTACAAAACAACACATGAAGTTAATGTTGAAGAGAAAAACTTTATTACCTGTTTTGAATTAATTGAAAAGAAATTCTGCTCTATTGTTAATCTCTATATTTTATTGTGGAAATTCCCACTTTCCCACTGTAGAAAAGCTATCAACCTCCAGGGGGCAGCACTGAGAACCAGTTGTGCTGTAGAAAACTTGTGTGTATTAATTATTACAGTATAAATGGCTTACCAGACAGTTAAGGAGCTGCTGACCACTTCTGCAAATCACTTTTCAACTGTTGAAATATTTCTTATTGGCTTGGAGATCGCTTTTAGAATATTTTGAACATTCTTTACTATATAACTTGCTCTAAAATACAAGTGCAAAGTCACCCGTCTCTTGGACTGAAGATTATTTTAAATACTGTAGTATTCTCTAGTTCAGTGGTTCTCAAACATTTTACACCAAGTACCACCCAGAAAATACTCGGCTCTCCAAGTACCACCATAATGACCAACACTATACAGTAGCCTAGTAAGCCTCAGCATTCATCAAAAACAAGGCAGAGGTTTTACTCCTAAAGAAGTATATTTAATATTGTCAGCCATTATAACATTTTACACAGTTAGATTAGTAACACTACGCTTAAATATAGGAAAATAAAAGACTGTACTGAAATAATCATTCAATTAAAATATATTGCACAGAAACGTTAAATAAACATTGTACTTAAATAAAAAAAATAAAAAAATAAAAAAAAAAAACAGTTCTTAAAGATTAAATAAAACTGTGCTGTACTTAAATGTTAAGTAAACAATGTACTGTACTTGATTAAACAAAAATATAAACAGGCTGCCTGAACTTCAGACACTGCTGTATGGCTGCTTTCTGAAACAGAAACACACACACACACACACACACACACACACACACACACACACACACACACACACACACAGAGGAAGAACAATAAGATTAAGAATAAAACTGATAAAAAAGATGTTCAATGGATTCTAGTGAATGTCTCTCTATCATTCTACTATAGATCTGGGATCCCCCCTCCCTTCTCGTGTCACATGGCCCCGCTTGAGCCAATCAAAAATGAAACATGGCTGTCATTTCAGGAAATGATGTTTTATTCACGGACTGAGTATTTCAGACGATAAACATTATGAAGTAGATAACGGCTTTAGAAGTGATCGAAGTAACTCCTCTTCCACCGTCCAATTCATCCATATTAGTAATCAACGGGCAGCGTTACGGCAGTGGCGGCACTTCGTGTCACGATCGCCCGTAATGCTACGCTTAGCCACCCGCTAACTTCCGGGACTCGACGTGAAAAGTAATTTTCCACACAAAATACTTCACTTTTTTCACTAGAATCAGCTGCGATAGGCCTTTTCTCACAGAGCTGCTAAATCCCGTGTTTTCAGGTGCAGTACAGAATAAGTTACGGGTATAAACGCTCTACCGTGAGTTGCCGTGATGCAAACCCAGAAATGAGGTCCCTTTGTCAGGGTCAGTCCACAGAAAGCACCGCTGAATAACCGTTTTCACATAAAAACTAAAAAATTTTTAAGAACTTGATTGTATATGTCGTTATTCATGGTACAGGGGAGGAATTCTTGGAAATTCATGTTCAGAAACGTTGTAAGGAGCTGTATAGGCGGAGATGCCCACCATCAGCCGACTGGCACAGCCTGTCACCCCACAACTGATTAGTTCATGCGCCGGTACCAAATTTTCAAGAAAAACACTTTATATCGTGAGATATGAAGGTAAAGCAACCGCAGTGAAAACAGTCAAAATGAGCTTTAGGGCCTAAAGGGTTAAAAACCTCCACCTCGTGCCATCAATTCTTGCCTGCTACCTTGAATAACTGTTGATGTCAGTGATCCTTTGGCATACCACTAGAGGGAGCTAGTGGTACTCATACCACACTTTAGGAATGACTGGCTTATGGGTTGTAGTGGAAGTTTGAAAGTTCAGTGTTATGGTTAACTAACAGATGCACCAGTATTATGACTGGGTGAGTTTATTTCTTGATTTCAGAGACACTCCACCACTCTGATCATATTCCCTCCATCATTACTCCATGAAGGAAGCAAAGAATGTTCATCAATGACAGAGAGTGTATGAACTGAATCATTACTCTCTGTCTACTTCACGCTCAGGAGGGAATATCACGACTCATCATCATGGGTAGAGAGACCAAACACTTTAGAAACACATTTCTCAAGTCAAGAACTATAGAAATGATCCCTGAAAGTATAGTCCTAATACTCTTTAGTACAAACAGCAGAGGCCTTGAATGAATCAGTCTTTCTCATCACTGGTGAGTCAAAGCAACAACAATCTATAGAAACGGCTCGTCTCACCAAAAGCAACAAACCACATTACCAGCAAACTCTACGTCAGTAATTTCTCCAAGTTTTGATCTGAGTTCCTTGTCAAAGTACTTTAGTCTTTTTTCCACTCGTTCCTCCTCAGCGTCACTCGACTGGACTCTCCTTTTTATTGACGTGAACAAATGTCCCACACAAAGCGGATGAGAGAGGCACCTCATGGAGGAGATTAAAGGAGATCAGCTTCTGTTGCCATGGAGACGCTCCCTGCTCAGTGCTTCACGGTGATGTAGCTACCTGACAGGCTAGTTAGCATCTATATGAGCTAACATGCCAGCCATGCTAACTTGGGCGCTCTACCGAGTACCTTTGCTCATTTTATTGTGTGTCTGTGTGCATGTGTATATGTTTGTGTGAATCATGCTTATTGTTGTAAAAAGTTCATATCTTTGTTTTAGTTTTGCCTGAATTTCACCTTTTTGTTTGTTTGCATTATTTTCTTTCAGATAAAATAAAACAATTTCTGTATCTGAAATGGATCAAGGCTGAAGCCAAGGCTCATGTTTGCTTTTCCTTTAAAAATCCATAGTTACCCAGGATGCCAGTGATACAAGAGAAAAAACTAACAGAAAATAACTAAACAAATCATATTATTAGAGATGTCCCGATCCGATATCTACCGATCGGATCGAGGCCGATATTGGTAATTTGTGACTGATCGGGAATCGGCAAATCCAGCCCATCACCCCGCCGATCTAAAAAAACAAACAAACAAACTTTTTCACGTCAGCTGCCGTAAAGCGAGCCCCGTGTGCGACCTGCCGTAAACTGCCGTTAGCAGCCTGAAGCCATTGAGAGGATCAACCAGCAGTCTGGAGGGATTTTAAGGTTGATAACCAAACCAGTTTCGAGAGGTGGAGCACCAGAGCTTCATTTAACACAACTAATTTGATATGAAATCTAAAAAGTAAACATGCGGCAGAGTACTTCGTTTATATTTACCAAATTCCCACTCTGATCATATTCCCTCCATCATTACTCCATGAAGGAAGCAAAGAACTTTCATCAATGACAGAGAGTGTATGAACTGAATCATTACTCTCTGTCTGCTTCACGCTCAGGAGGGAATATCACGACTCATCATCGTGGGTAGAGAGACCAAACACTTTAATTACACATTTCTCAAGTCAAGAACTATAGAAATGATCCCTGAAAGTATAGTCTTAATACTCCTTAGTACAAACAGCAGACCCCTGGAATGAATCAGTCTTTCTCATCACTGGTGAGCAGATCTTTTTGTTATGGATCCAGCAAGAAAGAGATTTTCTCCTGTCTGGGATCATTTCCAGCTGATCTCTCCTGATAAATTCAGCACAGAATAGCAATAGTGTGACATATATGAACTATTATTGATATGTGATATTGCATTGCAGAACCCTTGTACTAATGTCCATCTTCCACATTCTGGCATTTTTAAATGTGACATGTATGTTATGGTCCAAATAAATACATCAATAACACCTCATCTATGCTGAGGCAGGAAAGTGGGAAAAGTATATAAATGTACACCACAACTTGTAGAAGCTTGTTGAAATTCAATGACTAAATAGAAGTTTGCAGAATTCACATAATAATTAAGATTAAGTGAAGATGTTCAGTAATGAAGAGTGATTCACGACCGTAGAAAAGAGTTGCCTTCAGAATATTTACATTTATTTCTATTAATTTTATTTTGTTCCAACAATAGATGGTGTTTGAACAAATTTCCATTATTATGGATGGATATGGACATGTGCCAAATAATCTGCAGAATAGCTTTATGGCAGTGGTTCTCAAACGTTTTACACCAAGTACCACCCAGAAAATACTTGGCTCTCCAAGTACCACCATAATGACCAACACTATACAGTAGCCTAGTGAGCCGAAGCATTCATCAAAAACAAGGCAGAGGTTTTACTCCTAAAGAAGTATATTTAATATTGTCAGCCATTGTCACATTTTACACAGTTAGATTAGTAACACTACGCTTAAATATAGGAAAATAAAAGACTGTACTTAAATAATGATTCAATTAAAATATATTGCACAGAAAAGTTAAATAAAACTGTAATGTACTTAAATGTTAAGTAAACAATTTACTGTACTTGATTAAAAAAAATTAAAACATGCTGACTGAACTTCACACACTGCTGTATGGCTGCTTTCTGAAACAGAAACACACACACACACACACACACACACACACACACACACACACACACACACAAAGGAAGAACAGTAAGATTAAGAATAAAACTATGATAAAAAAGATGGTTAATGGATTCTAGCGAATGTCTCTCTATCATTCTACTATAGATCTGGGATCCCCCCGCCCTTCTCGTGTCACATGGCCCCGCTTTAGCCAATCAAAAATGAAACATGGATGTCATTTCAGGAAATGATGTTTTATTCACGGACTGAGTATTTCAGACGATAAATATGATGAAGTAGATAACGGCTTTAGAAGTGATCGAAGTAACTCCTCTTCCACCGTCCAATTCATCCATATTAGTAATCAGCGGGCAGCGTTACGGCAGTGGCGGCACTTCGTTTCGCGATCGCCCGTAATGCTACGCTTAGTGACCCGCTAACCTCCGGGACTCGACCTGAAAAGTCATTTTACACACAAAATACTTCACTTTTTTCACTATAATCAGCTTCGATAGGCCTTTTCTCACAGAGCTGCTAAATCCCGTGTTTTCAGCTGCAGTACAGACTAAGTTAAGGGTATAAACGCTCTACCATGAGTTGCCGTGACACGAACCCAGAAATGAGGTCCCTTTGTCGGGGTCAGTCCACAGAAAGCACCGCTGAATAACCGTTTTCACATAAAAACTTTATCTTTTATAAGAACTTGATTGTATATGTCGTTATTCATGGTACAGGGGAGGAACTCTTGGAAATTCATGTTCAGAAACGTTGTCCGGAGCTGTATAGGTGGAGATGCCCACCTGTACCCACCATCAGGTGGGCATGACAACGCTGACTGGCACAGCTGGTCACCCCGCAACTGATTAGTTCACACGCCGGTACCAAATTTTCAAGAAAAACACTTTATATAGTGAGATATGAACGTAAAAACAACAGCAGTGAAAACAGTCAAAATGAGCTTTAGGACCCAAAGGGTTAAAAACCTCCACCTCTTGCCATCAATTCCTGTCTGCTACTGTGAATAACTGTTGATGTCAGCGCTTTTATATTTATTTCAGTGATCCTTTGGCGTACCACTAGATGGAGCCCCGAGTACCACTAGTGGTACACGTACCACACTTTGAGAATGACTGCTCTACAGGAACAATTCGATTTCATCCCAGATAGACTCTAGTGTTTTTCCACAGATGCACCAATCCACATTTTTCCACTTCCAATCCCATCCCAATACCTGAATTTGGATATCTGCTGATACTGATACTATTCCGATACCAGAGCTCTGTTTGCTTTATTATTATTATCATTATTGTTGATTTGGTATGAGGCTGTAATAAACTCCTGTTTACTGGAAAGTATGAAATGTATGAAATTAACTCTAATTTTTGATTCTGTGAATAATGAGACCATAAGTGAGGTGTATGTGTGTGTGAAAGGAGTGTGTGTGTGGAGCATGTACAATTCATACTTACCTGGTAGGGGAGATACCATGATCAAGAAGGTGGTTCACCCAGGGTGAGGCTCAGCCATTGCACTCTGGCTGTGCTGACCCCTGCGAATTCCCCAAATGTGGGAATCTCGACTGCATAATTTCTGATAGTGGGGGACTGCGTCCGCGCTCTCCCCTGATCACTTGTTCAAGAAAATGCTTTATTTCCAAACATTCCCACATCTTGCAGGAAGATAGTAAGTGTTACTCAGCAGTTTCATTTCAGTGTTGATCTTATATAGTCTTCAAGTCATGCAGAGAAAAACACTGACTGTTTTCAAGGCTCTATGATTATTTAAATATAAATGTAATAGGCCAAACAGGAGTAAAATAAAATAAAGGAAGCTAAACAATACATAAAAGCATAAATATATAAAACTGGAATACAGGGTTGCAGCTATTGATTCTTTTTGAAATTGAGTGTTTTACCAAAGAGTTGAACATTTTCTAACAACAATACTATTACTATATGTGTGACAGAAAAGACAGGCCAGTTAAAACCAAATAATTGGCTTTTGTTTGTGAAACAAATGACTCAATTAAATAAAGAATAATTGATAATTGTCAACTTAAGTTTTTGGCTTAACTTTGTCCTTGTCAGAAATAACACATAAACCTTTAAATGTAAAGTAAATTAATTGATAAATACAACAAGTGAGTGAAGCCTATTTGGCCTCAATGTTGTCCTTTCCTCTACAGGAACAATTATATTTCATCCCAGATAGACTCAAGTGTTTTTCCCATGTGAATGATGAGACCATAAGTGAGGTGTATGTGTGTGTGAAAGGAGTGTGTGTGTGGAGCATGTACAATTCATACTTACCTGGTAGGGGAGATACCATGATCAAGAAGGTGGTTCACCCAGGGCGAGGCTCAGCCATTGCACTCTGGCTGTGCTGACCCCTGTGAATTCCCCAAATGTGGGAAACTCGACTGCATAGTTTCTGGTAGTGGGGGACTGCGTCCGCGCTCTCCCCTGATCACTTGTTCAAGAAAATGTATTATGCCCAAACATTACCAAGTCTTGCAGAAAGAAAGTTAGTGTTACTCAGTAGATCCATTTCTGTGCTGATTATATTAAATCATCTCGATCTGCAAGTAATGCAGAGAAAAGCAGTGATAGCTAACCTCTATGAATATTTACATATGAAATAGACCAAACGCGTAGAACATATTAGAACACAAACAATACAAAAAAGCACAAGTCCCTTAAAACTGTAATACAGGGTTGCAGCTAATCATTTGTTTTGAAATTGACTATTTTACCAAAGATTTAAACATTTTCAAACAACAATACTATTACTAAATGTGACAGAAAAGACAGGCCAGTTAAAATCAAATACTTTGATTATGTTTCTGAAAAAAAATTACTCAATTGAATAAAGAATAATTGATAATTGATAATAACACTGAAGTTTTTGGCTGAACTTTGTCCTTTTCAGTAATAACACATGAACCTTTAAATGTAAAGTAAATGAATTGATAACAGAAATACAACAAGCGAGTGAAGCCCATTTGGCCTCAATGTTGTCCTTTCCTCTACAGCAGTGGTTCTCAAACTTTTTACACCAAATACCAACCCAGAAAATACTTGGCTTTTCAAGTACCACCATAATAACCAACTCTATACAGTAGCCTAGTAAGCCTAAGCATTCATCAAAAACAAGGCAGAGGTTTTATTCCTAAAGAAGTATATTTAATATTGTCAGCCATTGTAACATTATACACAGTTAGATTAGTAACACTACGCTTAAATATAGGAAAATAAAAGACTGTACTTAAATAATGATTTAATTAAAATATATTGCACAGAAAAGTTAAATAAACATTATTAGTTGCTACGGTTGATGGTAGTCATGGCAGCAGGTCCAAGGGGGCGGGGCTTAACTCCTTTGATCCCGTGTGACCACACCGAGCCTTGAAGTTGGTAAAGGCGCTTTGTGATGTCACACTGAGCTTTGAAGAATCACCCAACAGAGTTTACAGAACCAGTTGGCTCTTCTCTCATCAGTTAACCTCAGGAGACACCAGTCCAGGAACTTTTACAACCAGAATTCAACTATTTTTGAAGTGCCACTTCTAAACTTTGTCCACGAGTGTTTTAACTGGGGAAGTGAGTATATTGATTGTTTTGTTGGTAAAAGGTGAAGCCACAATATCCAATGATGACGTTAATATTGAGAACGTATATCAGTTTAGGTTTTTGGGAATCATATTCTGTCTGTGTGGATTTCAAACTTTAGGCACTAGGAGGCGCAGTTGGACGCAGACGTGCGGTTTTGCTCCATCTAACTGATAAAAGTCATTTCAAATCGCGGGAACAAAAAACAAAACACCTCAGACCTCGGCCAGCCAGCTGGCGACTGGGAAGTTCGGTCCTTGAGCTGCACCTTTAGACTTCGAGAGCGTGCACGGAACGCAGCGCAAAGCCTGTCATGATAGCAAATAATAGTGATAAACGATAATATTTCTGTTTTCATACCATTTTTCCACTAATATATTAATAATGGTATAATAATGCAAGTATACCCTTTTAAAGATAGATAAACTTTTATTTCTTCAGAATATTTAAAATTGGAATTGTATTATGAAAAAAGAGATTGTAAATATCCAAAGTAAATAATCAAAACAACCTCATCTCTCTCTCTCCTCCTCACGGGGCTCTCATGCTGTACTCAGGTGTGCTAGGTGCCCCGCCTCCCCACACAAGAGTGATTGACAGGCAGTGTTGGGAAGGTTCAGTTTCTACATGAACTAGTTCAAAGTTCAGTTAACAGATTTTAATATGAACTAGTTCAGTTCATAGTTCTAAATTCAGAGTTCCAAAAATACGAGTTCATAATTCTTTTTTTTCAATATGTTGCTGCGAGCTTTGGAGTTACGTGATGCACTTGAACGTATCACCCAGTTTCAGCAGCATGAAGCTTGTTAACCCTTAACTTCCACTACAACATCACTGACAACTGCTGCTATTACTCTCAGGATGAATTCAACAGGACAATTCAAAGGGACAATAAACTTTCAATTTTACCTTCAATAGTTGGAGCTTCTATTCAAACTTCAGCCAAATCAAACAGTATGTAGGTCAGTTCAAACAACCATTCAGTATTGTCACCATCTCTGAAACATGGATCGGCACTGAGAAGGGAGCTGATTTGAGCTGATGGATACGAGTTCAACTCCTTAAACAGAGAGGGGAAGGCGGGTGGAGGGGGAGCTATATATGTGGGTGTAGACCTGAAATATAAAGTGGTGGAGAAAATGACAAGAGCAATGAAAGATGTGTTTGAATGCAACACAGTTAAACTCTGTATGAAAAAAAAGAATGTAATTGTAAGCTGCATTTATAGAACACCAGGGGCCAGTTGTTCAAAAAAAATTTAATCTGGATCAAAATGATCCGGATTTGAAAATCTCTTTTGTTGTTTTCCAGGATCAGGTCATCTGTCTTACTTTTAAACTGGTTTTTCAAAGCGACATTGGCTTGGATCACCCTGATCTCGATACACAGTTTTCAAGATTACCAAATCCAGATTACCAGTGCTCTAAATGGGACAACGTATCACAATGTGGGCTACCAGTAATGTAAAGGTTCAGGGTTTTACCATGAGAGCAAGGGATTGTGGGTAATGGTGTTGCTCTGTTTATTGGTGGAGGAGAAACCATCCGTTTCAATCCTCACTGACTGGCTGCAGGATTGAACAACTTTGGTGTGAATCAGGAAAAATCTCCTTCTGCACTTCCCGCTGCACCTCCTCCTGTACCTCCTCATGCACCTCCTCCTGGGCATCCTCCTGTGCCTCCTCCTGCACATCCTTCTGTGCCTCCTCCTGCGACTCTTCCTGCGTCTCCTCCTGCACACATACAAACATAAAAGTCAGTAACTTAATACAGTTGAAAACAGAAACTTTTGCATAAACACAGCAGCAAGTCGTCAGGTGAGTCGGGATCGATTGTAAAAGGAGGAAACGTTTGTTTGGACCTGTCCTGTTTATCAAACATGTCCTCCATCAACTCTTTCCAGTTGTTATTTGGGCTGATCTGATCACATATGTTGAAAATATGAGCATTTATAATCTACACAGCAGGAGACGAGCCATGGCACCGCCAGTCACAGGCGCCGTCCCTCTGGACGTCTGGGGGCGTCCCAATGTAGATAAGATTTGTTTTCTGTCAGGACGTCTTCAGCTTTCTCTCGTCATCGATTCAAGCCGACATTCATGTCCCCGATACACCTAAACAAAGGACCTCAGTAGGTCACAAGATCAGACAATGGAAGTTGATTTGGGAAGAAAACATGTTCAGAAATAAACCACAGAGTGCCTCTTCGTAATGAAACAATGAGTGCTCGTGCTCGACAATGAAATCGATTTCTCAAATAATGCAAACAGAACTGCTAAGTACAGTGGACACTCCTTGAGAACCCTGCACTTAGCAGAGTGGTGCAGCGGAAGCGTGCTGGGCCCATAACCCAGAAGTCGATGGATTGAAACCATCCTCTGCTAGTGACAGTTCAGGTTTTCTCCTCTTCCAAGTTTTCACAGTCAAATAACCATGTTCAAGGATCCAACACTTGCTGCAAATCAAGACTCTCACTGGAATGGCTGTGAATGAGTGCAAAACATCAACGCTTGTTAACAATGGTCTTGATCTTTGTCTAATGAAAGAACACCATTCTGATGTTGCTCACCCATGGACAGTCATGGCGTCAGAATTGGACGAGCCCTTAAAGGTAGTAAATATGGTCAAAGTTTAAAGGTAAAACATGCCGTTAAGAGTTGCTAATGGTTTTTTTCAGTTTACATTGTAGTTCTTACGGTGTGTTCACCTGCAAGGCTCAATAAAGTTGAGAAGCATCAGTTTGAGAGAGCATCTTTTCTACCGCGGCTGCTCCAGGCTTCACTGATCCACAAAGAGGTGCAACTGTTGGCATTCCAAAAGGACAGTCAGGAGGACTGAATACATTCTATTAAAGTACTTTGATCTGATCTACTGAAGACTCTGATCTTACCTTTAACACTAAACAAAGAGATTCACAATTCAAGTGTTAAAGTGCAGAGAATCTCACAGCAAATCCACAATGTGAAACATCAAATAGATCCAACTGTCATTGAACACACACACACACACACACACACACACACACACACACACACACACACACACACACACACACACACACACACACACACACACACACACACACACACACACACACACACACACACACACACACACACACACACTTCTTCATCCATCAGACACCCTGTCAGAAATGGTGGAGGTGAGGACTGATGTTCTCCTCCACAGAGAGCAGCTGCTGGTAGCTCACTCTCTATGTTCCTCTGCAGAAAGTGATGAGGACTGATGTTCTCAGAAGAGCTTTTTTATCATCAAGAACAACTTTTCCCTCAGAGTGAGATGAGTTAAGTGAGGAAACCAAGCGGTCCAAGGAGCTGTGTTCTTGTTCCAGTCTCTTCTGGATTGAGTTGCTGCTTGTAGTCAAATGTTTTCACACGACCCTGTTAACCTCCAGCAGAGTTTCTGTAGTGTAGTTGTTATCACGTTTGCTTCACACGCAAAAGGTCCCCTGTTCGAAACCGGGCGGAAACACAAAGGGAACTTTTTGCAATTCATCAACACAGTTTCAAACATATTAGGAGCACAATGGACGACAATGATCTTGTTAAATAAGCAAATATAACAACCAAAAACCTTTTAACTGGCAGTGGTGGGATTTGAACCCACACCTCCTGAGAGACTGGATCCAAAATCCAGAGCCTTGGACTGCTCACCCACACTATAATCATATAACAATAATAACGCCTATTTATATAGCACCTTTCACAGACAAAAAGCCACAAAGTACTTCAATACACAGTTCAAAACCATCAGAAAGTACACAGAATATAAAAGGCCAAGACAAGACAAAATCCTAGCAGCACAAAGGTCGTTAATTAAAAGCCTGAACTAATAGATGAGTCTTAAGTTTGCTCTTGAAGGTGTCAACAGAGTCAATTGAGCACAAAGAGGGAAGAAGATCCTTCCAAAGCCTCGGAGCAACAGCCTGGAAGGATCGGTCACCTCTAGTGAGAAAATGAGAGCGTGGACAGGGGACATGTGAGTCCTCCTATTAGTACAGCTCAGAATTCTCACTCTCCCCTCCTTTGCCCACATGAGCTTTGTCTTGGAGACATGTTGTAACCTGTGTTGATGCTTTAAATGTGCTGAGGTGTTTTTTCTCCTAATTCCACACTGTTCTCCCTTATAGAGCAGTTTGGAATCTGTTTTTTCTTCTCCTCTCCTCTCCTCTCGTTGTCTCTCTCCTTTCTCTCAGCTTAAAAGAAATTTCATTGTACTTGTTGCAATGACAATAAAGTTGATTGATGTCACTTCTCAGTTTCCTCCCACAAAGAGCCTGAACAGGGATTTGAACCCTCGATCCTCAGATTGAAAGTCTGATGCTCCAGCGTCTGAGCTACTGTGGAGAAGGTAAAAGAGCATAGCAGAGTGAAGACGGCTGATGTGATCTACAGCCTGGAGAGACGTACAGAGCTGAGCAGAGTCAGTGAGGAGAAGTGCAGAGAGAGTGAGTTCAAACGGAGGTCAACCACCTGCAGACAATGTCCTGACATCAGCTGAGGTCCTCTGATGAAACAAAGAAGTAAGACAGACAGCAGCTGCACATAGACGTAGTAGTGGACCTGTATGAGCAGACATTTATGGATGATCAATGGAACAAGGTCAGAGCACTAGAGTGGTAAAATGTGTGTTATATGAAGACCTCTGACTGAGGTAAGACAGAGACGTGTCCTCTGAAGACAGGGGGACCAAGTGAAGAGGGACACTACAGGTTCTAAAAGGGAGAAACAGCCAAAGGAGTTCAGTTGTCGGTGGGATCCGCGGCTCAGAGTCTTTGTTCTGGAGAATAAAGACTCTTTGGCATCCAAGTCCAACTTCTCATCTGCTTTTTGCTTCACGAGTGAAATTTTTTACCTTTAGAGTTGGAGAATTAGAGAAAATGCTGGTGGGATCATCCAGCACCACGCCTGGCCCAGATCCACATGCCATGATTAATTCCACCACACTACCCAGGCCTGCCAACATAGTGTTGTGTCTCCATATGAGTCTCACTTCTGAGTGAGACGAAGCAGACACTGAGCCTGACCACCAAGGTGCAGAAGTGGAGACTCTTCTTGCTCGCTGTTTTGAAACTCAACAAATTGAAGTCCATTGTTCCTTCCTGAAGATGCTGAAAAGCTCCGCTCTGGATTTGAAAAAAATCAGGAAACATCTGAGCAGACTGCTGGCTGTATTGCATCATATTTTCTCACTGCCTGATTGGCTGCAGGTGAGAAGTTTTGCTCAAGGAAAGCAAGTTTTACTTCTTTATTTACAAAGTGACTCAAACTCAAAGTTAGGCTTCCTCCTGTCTGGTGCACATGTCTAATTTGCATATTGCAGGACTGACTCCAGCAGACTCTAACCTTCAGTTGTGGATGAAGTTCATCTGCAGATACTTCTGGACAAAAAAAAACAGAAGTGGTCTGAGTGAAAGCACTTTGGTGTCTGTTCACACTTGTCTTCAGGACTCACCACTTGTGATCTGATCACCTGAAACACAGTGGAACCCTGCTGGGCCCAGAACCCAGAGCTCGATGGATCCAAATCTTCCTCTGCTACTGACACTTTCTCTACTATGTCTTCCAGAACTTTACGAGGGAGGCTGTGAAGTGTGATACCCTGATGGTTCTATCTGCTAACTCTGTCTGGTGATGTCATAGTGATGTAATAAAAGAATGGAAGAGATTAAAGTGACAACATTTCTTTCTTCACTTTGATCTCCACTCTCTCCACAAATCCAGGTTTTATACATTTTACACCTCACTTGGGTTTGAGGGAATCACATCCAGAACAGGATGGAACACAGGAGCCATCTTGGATGGGTCTATTGTCCGTTACAGAGATCTGGAACCTTTTGCATGACCAATCTGATTCTAGACAGACCTGAAAGCTAAAGGAACAAATCATAATGCTAAAGTCTGAGTCAAAATGAAAGACTTGCTGAAGTGCTTCAGTTTGGTTCAATTAGTTATAAAGACACAAACTGGAAATTACAACGAGGTTTCTCTGATAAAAAGTCCATGAGGTGAAGAGCAGAGATCAGCCAAGCCTCCAACACAAAGTCTCAGTCTCTTTTGAAATTTAACACGAAGAAATCCTGGTTGATGACCAAAGTTAAAACCATTTGTAGGAGAGGGTCATGGTAACTCCAAGGGCTCATCTGGGAATTGAACCTAGGACCTCTGACACCCAAAGTGAGAATCATACTCCTAGACTAACTCGCCAACATGTTTAAGAAACTCATCGACTCAACTGATTGTCATAAATAAGGCAGGAGATCAAGACTCCTGACAGCCTTGACAGAGCTCCTGGAATGACCACATCCTGACAAAAGTAAATGAAAACATTAGTCATGGCCGACCTTGAAGAAATGAAGCTGAAGGTTCAACTGCTATTGGAGGATTTGTAACTTTATGGTCCATTTGACCTGAAGCATTTTTCAGGTTTGTGAGTGAGTTCTGTCAGAGCCTCTGAAGCTTGTGTGTCTCCATCAGGATTCATTTTAATACATGGCTTACTGCCATGAGGACAAGTTCTCTTTGACATTTAAAATGGAGACTGGTCTGATCTGCTGTGTTAGCATTGGTGCTTCAGTGGTAGAGTTGTCCCCTGCCATGCTGGAGTCCTGGGTTTGATTCCAAGTCAATGCAACTAATAATTACAATACAGCCATTTATAATAGTGGTGCCTTGCTCATGCAGTGTGAGCAATCCACCACAACAATCCCTTAACTCCATCAGGAAAGTGAACCCCAGTCTCCTGTGTGACAGGTGGAGATACTCACAAGTAGTGATGCTAAATGAAGCCTCATCAACCAAGTTTTTAATTTTCTCACCACCAGATGGCACTGTTGGTTAGAAGATAGATTCTGAAGGACTGGCAATGAAGTGTGTTTTAAACGTTTGTTGAAGAGACAGCGCCATCTAGTGGCTACATAAAATAAAGACAGTGGTTCATGAAGCGTCATTTGGCCAGTATGGGGGTTGAACCCATGACCTTGGTGTTATTAGCACCACACTCTGACCAGCTGAGCTAACCGGCCCACGTTGGTGAAAACATCTACTTTCTTTCTTCCAATATTTGTGTTGAATGTGATTTGAAATGTTTTCTATACAAGAGCAAAACAAGATGTGAAACATACAAAGAAACCATCAGTCATTCATCCAAATCTTCTGCATCATGGATCAACCAGCAGCAGGAAACTAGTCAAGACTTTGTCTTCATGGGACAGCTTCATTGTTGACAGCTTTTTAATCACATTTCAATGATTTTGCTGCATATTTGGTTTATTTATTGTGTTTTAACTTGCTGTGATTTTAACCAGAAGTGTTTTTATTGTTTAGTGTTTCTTACATGTCGTGGTTTTATTTCCCATTGCCCCTGAAGGCAACAGATGAACACACAATCATGTCCATACTCCACTTCTGGGTTAGCTTCAGTGTTCGTTCCATAACGTAACGTAACAATCCTGAAAATATCTCTACTTCTAGTGGCGGCGTTCTCCTCCTTTCCTGAAGTACTTTATGTTTCACTCCAGGAGTTCTGATCCATCTGGAGCTTTATTTGCTTTTTAATTGCACAAAGTGGAGGATGAGGATTTTTACATCATTTGGACATCAATATAATTTTAAAAAGAACTCATATTCTCACTTTCATAGTCACTTTAATTAAAAAAAAAAAACCTCATATTTTCCCTTTGATAGTCACTTTAATTTTATAAAGAACATTACATTCTCACCATGATGTTCACTTTAATTAAAAAAAATAAAAACATTTTTCCAGGTGAAGATCGATTTAATGTGAAAAAAAAATTCCTATTTTCACCTTTTTGTTGACTTTAATATAAAAAATAAAATAAAAAACCCTCCTATCCTCCAATAGAGACCACTGAAGAATTCAAACCCATCATCCAGGACAAAGCAACACTGTTGCTGCAACAAAATCCAGGAAGGATTGCTGCAGAAAATGAGCGATTCTGTTAATGAGTCACTTTGTGAGATTCTACAATATTAATTCATGGGACAATAGAAACACTGTGATCAGTCAGTTTCACTTTATTACAGCACAGACGTTTCAGGCAGAGCTTCCTCACTGCTCTTCCTTTACTTGATATTTTCATTGAGTTCTTTTGAGGCTCCGCCCCCCGTGTGAGCCTGTTTGTTTGTTGGAATATTAATTCCTCACTGTGACGGCAGCTTTTGTTGTCCTGGTGTTACTATGTTGTATCACTGGATCAAGGTGACTGTTACTCAATACTACACTTATTATACAGTTCTTTACATGTGTGATCAGAGTCCTGCCCTGATCAATTCCATAGACCAATATACAGTCTCAGTGATAGCGCCACCTGGTGGATGGACAGGAAGTTCTGCAGAATGACGCAGTATTTCAACTTTGTTATCATATTGTATGATGAAAAAATATCTTAACATTGTTTTTTGACTTTATATCAAATTGCATGAAAAGAAACAAACTCCTATTTTATTTTGTCATGAGTGGCCCTAAAACTCTTCTGTAGTAACAAGTTGGTCTGAGTTTCTTAAAGAAACAAACATATCCAACAATGTTTTTACAGTTTGGATGTGATATTATCAAATAGTTTTGTCATTTCTTAAAAAAGAATCTAATGATGACGTCATCACCAAGGTTGTGAAAAAGAACAATAACAAGCCTTTCATTATGATGAACCGGATGGAGATCAACGGAGATCAAAGCCAGAGGAGATCTTTGTTCTGAGCATCTCCATGGTAAAGGGAACTGATCTCCTTTGATCTGATAAGAGATCAGCACTGGAACCATGGAGATGCTGAGATCAAAGGAAATCAGCTTTATTCAATCTTCAGCATTCACACTTGCATTTTCTTCTGGAAATACAAACCACTAGTAATTATTATTATTATCATAACAGGTCTCTGATATATGGAGGAGTCAGACCATTCAAGGCTTTAAAAACAAGCAGAAGCATTTTAAAATCTCGTCTAAAACTGACAGGCAGCCTGTAATGATTCTACCAATATAAGAGCCATAATACAGCTGAACAGGTCTGGGATGGATTTCTTTATTTCTCTGCCATGTGTAGTGAACTAGAAATCAAGCTCAAAACCACAGAAGCTGTTCTGCCCTTCATCATCTGCAGCCATATGGAAAGGACATACCAGTCAGTCACTAGTGCAAATGCAGAACGCACTTTCAGCCTGAAATGAATTTAAAACTCTCTCTGGGCATGAAGGAGGCCAGACTCTCAAAGCTCACTTTGCTCTCCATAGAGAGACATTGTGCTTGATAAGAAGGAGGTGGCTGAAAGGTTTGTGAGGATGAAGGAGAGGAAGATGGTGCTATAAGATATGAGGCCACGTTACTGTACACAGTTCAGAAATACCTTGGGGCCAGTTGTTCAAAGATAATCTGATTGGATTTTGGTTATGGGATTGGATCAAATCTTGAAAATGGGTTGTTCAAAAGGGATAGGAATCAGGGTTTGGGGAGCACAGAGTGAATGCGTGTGTGTTTGCTGGCCCGTGTGGCATTAACAAGTATTGTTGCATTGGAGTAGATGGGGGCGTGTGTGAGCGCGCTTGGGGGCGGATACGAGGCTTGAAAGGTGCACTCACCTCGGGGTGTGGGAAGGAGAGAGACAGTTTGGGTAGCCGCCAAATATTCTACAAGTCGACAAATATTCAAGCCAACTAAAAAAGTTGCCAAAATGACTCTTGCACACTTTGTGTTTTGTAAAATGCCTTAAATAGGCGCGGCTCAATGTCCGACTGGGACTTGTGGTGACTGTGCATCCAGTGTGCCCATTAGCTCAGACCCATTGTGGTATCGCTTCTCGGCCTTTTGGCTAAGATCAAGTGTAGTTTCTGTTCTTATCAGTTTAATATCTGATATGTCCCCTATCTGG
Source organism: Lipophrys pholis (assembly GCF_963383615.2). Taxonomy (NCBI): domain Eukaryota; kingdom Metazoa; phylum Chordata; class Actinopteri; order Blenniiformes; family Blenniidae; genus Lipophrys; species Lipophrys pholis. The sequence continues at coordinate 5,352,362 of NC_137646.1, read as the reverse complement.
GGACTGTATATTAAATTGATTTTTGGAACAGGGAGATGGAATAGGAGCTTGCTCTGTCCACTCCACGCATCAACCTGGTATTGCAGGTCATCTGGGAATGGTGCACTCTCCTCTCCTGTTGAATGAAAGCTAAATAGTTCTTTCTTGAAGGGCTGAACTCAAAGTTAAGCAAAGAAAGCAAGTTTCAAAAGAAGTGTGGAACGAAGATCCTGTCTGTGTCAGCAGGGGTGTGAGCCTGTCACTGTTGCCAACTTGGTGACTTTGTCACTAAATCTGGTGACTTTTCAGGTCCTGTTGGCAACTTTTTTTGTGAAAAGCGACTAGCGACTTTCTAGTGTGTTTGGCGACTCTGAGGTGAAAGCAGGTCTGGTTCTGCAGTCACTGTGGTCAACGAGCAGCGGGTCCTGCTGTGAGCCCCTCCCCCGTCCTGAAGCATTGACAGACTTGCGGTCAGTCTGACAGTCCCTCCCTCCCTCCTGCAGTCAGACCAGAGGAGACCCTCACCACACTGCGTCCACACTGAGAAGGAACCGCACATGCGCAAGGCCGCCGCTGCTTTACTGAGCGGCAAGTAAATATAAATATTGTTTCAATCACACTGAGGCCTGTGGCCTGTACTAGGAACCCTGATCAACATATCCAGGATCTCTCTGTTTCCTGGGTTGACTGATCCTGATCACCTTTACTACCAAGCAGGTTATCAACTCTCTGGTTCAACCCAGACCTAGGTGTGCTTGTTCACATGAAAGGGGCGGAGTTTGCAGCATCTGACCAATCACACACAGAGAAACTCTGCAGAGCAGTTTACAGATTACTGAAGGAGCAGTTAATCTCTGAGATTATGAAGAATTAAAACACATCCAGCTGCTAAAAGCAACACTGCTGCTGCAGCCAAAGCCAGAACATTCCTGACTTGTTAATGCTGACTTGGTGAGATTATACCAGATTAATTCATCAGACTATATAAACAGACAGCACTGTGATCACTCAGTTTCACTTTATTCCAGCAGAAACGTGTCGGGCTGAACTTCCTCACTGATCTTCTTTTAGTTTAGATTTTCCATCCAGTTGTTTTGAGGCTGAGTTTCTCTTGTGTTTTATGTTGGAATATTAATTCATGACCGTGACGACAGGAGTAGTTCTGGTTCCATAAATTCATGTTCCTGCAGTTCTGTCAGGTGTGATCATTAAGCTCATTATTCCAGATCAACCCTCGTGGAGATAAACAGACTTGGAACAAGTCAAGAACAAAAACTTCCTTCAAAGCCTCAGAGACCAGGATTTATTTTATTATGTCAAAAAGATTTCTAAATTCAGTTCTCATCTCCGCTCTGCTGCAGCTCAGTGCTGAACCTGCCCACCAATCACCATCATTTAAGAATGGGCGGGGCATTTTCCAAGAGATCTGATTGGTCAGGAGGCGGAGCTTTGACCTCTTGTCTAGAACATAACCTGCTCCGGAGCAGGTTAGAATTTCAGGGTACTCGCTTTCTGAACCCATAAGAACAAGAAGAAAATTCTACATAGTTCTGCCAGGGCAGTTGGCACAGCCCAAACAAATTCCTTCCTCATTTTGTTCGGCAGGACCTGCACTGCTGAACCTTCATCTTGTTCTTATGGAGGATGAAGAGGCCTTTAGTGTTGTGACGTCTCCATCCCTCATTAGCAGTTAATTCCACTAGTCAAACTAGGATGTTTTTATGTTACTAGTAGTACTCATAAGCATCGAATTAGCTACTGGTAGTACGAGTGCGTCTTTTTAGTCCATGAATTTCCCTGGACTAAGCCACTTCACCTCAGTGTGTAGCAACAACAACAGCAACTTTTATCTTAGTGAGGAGGCGAGGTCGACCCCGTTGCCATGTATGACGCAGTCTGCTGAAAGCTGATTGGTTGTTAGAGAAAGGAAGAAAGAAAAAAGCCTCTGTGCTCCTCCTAATGAATGGAGAGTAAAATTAACCCATCAAATATCTTGGGCTCTATTAAAAATGTGTAATCATGAAAATTATTTAGGTCTATTTTATGAAACTCAGACAAATGAATTGAATTTGTACACAGCTTAAGAATGATTGAACTTTCCTGGTTCACATGCCGATTATTACATTGATTTGATTCTTGTTCTCTTATTTTTACCACTTAATGTATTTGATATTAATGGTGGAGGCGACGCAGCGTCACCACTTCCTGTGATTTACCACCAATGTGGGGCTGTGAAAGAACCGGAACGGTCAGACTGACACTCTGCTGACGGAGGACTGGGACAAACCCCCGTCATCACCGCTGCACTGCTGCAGCCTACTTGTAGTGACGTAGCACAATGTTGTGATCACCTTCATCTGGGGCGTTACTGCGTTGCTTTGCTGTGGGAGAAATCAGCTTTCTCAGTTCTGCAGTGATACTTTGTGCAGATTTCATTTACCCTGCATATATTGAGTTTGTTCATAACAAGTCATTTATATTTGCCTACAATCTTTGTCCTGCATTTTATTATGGTAACAATCAACTGATAAAAGAATAAAAAGTCCCCAAATCTTTCAAATATCATGAGAAAAGCTTTATTTTTATTTTCATTCAAATTTGCATATTGATGATGATTCGCTTCATAAATAATGAGACATTGTTCTCCCCCACATTAAAGTAGATGAGCTGCTTATCTTAGTAAAAAGTATCAGTATCTACAATACTGGCCGTGTACTTCAAACACTCCTTTTCCCTCCTCCTACTCCTCATGTCTCCAAAGCTGCTTCATACTGACACCTACTGGATGTATATGTCTATGCCAGGAACAGTTTATGGTTACTCATACAGTATTACATTTTGAAAAGAACCGGAGAACTATATTCTGTACAAAACAACACATGAAGTTAATGTTGAAGAGAAAAACTTTATTACCTGTTTTGAATTCAATGACAAGAAACTCTGCACTATTGTTAATCTCTATATTTTATTGTGGAAATTCCCACTTTCATCCACAATAAACACTTGGAGGACAGGCTTCAAGACCTGAGTTACATTACACTGCCCTTTTAGGTGAAAACTCTACTTTGCTTAATGAATCTGAAGACATACATACATAATGCAAAATTCATCAGGATTCTGAATCTGAAGTTAAAATACTAAATCTCTAATCACTTACAAGATACATGCATTTGAATATGACAACCTCAGAGGGACCACAAATCTGCTTGTGCAAATATTAAAAATGTTAGCTCAGTTGAAAACTTTAAAAGTTTCACGAAGGTACTCAGATTACTTCTCTGTGGTTTATCTCCCATGATATTTAGTGTTTGAAGGAGGATCAAGCAAAGCTCAGCTCAGCCGCACTGGGCCTGGACTTCTACATGGAGGTCAGAGTGATCGGCTGGAATCACTCCTTTCAATTCATTGTGCATCGTCCAATCAGCTCCCAGACAAAACCAAACTGTGTCCTCTCATGCTGGACTGGACACAAGTTGATTCCAGTAAAATATGTCAACACATCTCCACATTTCTGTAATGGGGGAAAATGTTTTTTTTAATGCTGGTGTGAATCTCTCTTTTTTTTTTAAGAAGAGAAATATGTCTGAATCAAGGTGACTTTGCTGTAGCCAATAATAATAGGTATATTAAAGTAATATTTTCACTGCTTATTGGGAAAAACACTTATTTTTTTCACACTGCCAGGAATTTCCTGCCCCGCTTTACTTCTGCCTTCACTATGCTGACGCTTTGTAAATGTTGATGTTTTAAATGTTGTTAGATTTTTTTCCACAGTTGGAACTGAAACGGAACTCAGATAAGCCAATGTGTGGATGGCCCTGAGAAGGAGCTGCACTCTGCCTGTGGCCTCAGCAGAGAGGAACTTCTCAAAGCTGAAGCTCATCAAGACCAACCTGAGGTCAGAGGTCATCCAGGGACGGGATGGCCTCACTGCTCTTACAATAATCAGCATCAACCACAAGAGGACAAGCAGCTGTTATATGAGGACATCACTGATGACTTGGAAAGTTAAAACAACAAGGCAGGAAGCAGACATTGTGGGGGGGTGACAACGTTTTTTTTTGAGAATAAAGAAACATGTGGTCACCACTGGAAGAATTCCCCATTGGTCACATGACCCCCACCAGGGGGTCCCCAGCAACCCCTCCCTGGAAGCTGCATTCCTTCCACCATCACAGTACGAACTTGGGTTCCCCACCGCAGGAACCAGAGAACCAGGTGAGCTTCCAGAAGCTCCTTCAATCTCTGTGAGGAGGAACCGAGGTTCAAAACCAAACCTCGCCAGAACTCTGTCCTTCTCTTCTATCCCCCTCTCCCTCTCTCCCTCCTTCACTAACCAGACTTCTGCATCCCTCTGGTGGACGTCCAAGGTTATTACATCTACTCACCCACATCACTCCAGACTCCCTGCACACACGCACACACGCGCACACGCACACACGCACACACACACACAGTCCACTACTACGTGTTCTAATCAGGGTGGAGGAAGGACTTTAACATTGGGGGGGGGACACATGTTGGAAACCTGACAGATCCATAAATAGTTTGAGCAGAAATATGTCATGAATGAACGACACTGGAAAACATTCACCAAATACTCTTCTTTTACTTTCTTCTTTTTCAAAAGTTTCTTGTACAAATACTGCTCACCAATATTCATACATGTATATCTGTATGTAAATGTTTTATGATCTTAAGATGTGGGCAAACCACCCAGAGAAAACTCTACTCCCTCTTTGGTCAAAGCACAGTGATGATGTCATCACAGCACAGTACTCTTACTTTATCAGGTGCAGTACTGGTACTAGAAATGTCCATTTGATACATCAGTAAAAAAAAAAACATTTACTGAAGGTGACTGAAAATGGAATTGATTCTTTTGAATTTCAGTCACTGGCTGAAGCTAAAGAGCCAAAATGTTTGTCCTCCTGTCCTCTGCAGTCACACTTTTCTTGCAACTTGACGTCTTGTTGATCAACTGAGCATTTACAGGAGGACTTTCTTGTGCCGTCACAGACACAGCATGACGGTGTGTAGGACTGTTCTCATGTGCTTTACATTTGTCTAAAGCCCTTTTCCAGTTTGTAAATCCAGAAGTGATGAAGGTGGGCTCTGATGTCCCAGTGAAGACGGTGCGTCTGTCCTGCTAAATTGTCTTGTAATAAAAACACAATAAACCTTCAGTACTGCATCATGATGAAGCCATGGAAAGTCCTTGTACCACTTTTCTTGGAAACTTAAAGTTTCTGTTTGACAGAACTTGAGTCTCAATGAATTCTGGGCGTGGCTGATATGGCGCTGTCCTCTGTCCTTTGACTTCAGAGTCTGCCCGCTGTCTGTCCCGACTCTGAACACCATAAAAGGAAAAGTCACAAAGTCCCACAGCGCCAGGGGACGGCACTTACTACAAGCAAGCAATTACTATTGTTGTGAACTCTTGTCAAATATCTCCTGTTAGATGTCCCTGTCTCTTACCTGTTGCTCTGCTCGTGTCTGTCCCTCAGTTTCATTCTCTGCCTTGAGTCCTTGATGTCCCTGCATGGAATTCATGTCTTTACAACAGACAGTATTACTTATGGTCATATACACTATCAGTATTTGACTTACGAAAGCTTAAAAAATATATGTTGAGGTTTTTGTCCTACAGAATAAAGACTTTTAAGAACAGGGTTGCAGATGTATATTGTCCCGGACACATGAACTGTGTTTAGAGCAGAACTTGGCCCTGACAGTAAAGGTTCTCACTCTATTAGAAGAGCTCTATGTTCTATCATTCTCCTGATGAGACATTTTACACATAATATCTCATATAAAGTCAAACTCGTTGATAAATGTTGGAGTGATTCGATGTTCTCCTTGTGTAGAGTAACGTTACTCATACTGACATTACTCTTTAAAAAAACTAAGCAAGTCTTGCTGCAGTTTCCTCCTTTTCTTTGGTGGGGACGTTGTCCTGGAATAAGAGGACAGAACACTTTGACAAGCTTTGACGATACTTGGGAACACTGACAAAGTTTGCAGGTAAATAAAGGAGCAATGAGCATCTCAGGATTAAGAGGATTTCATTCAGAAGATCTACTTTCTAAATATGAATGTAAACAACAACATGATGTTATAAACAAGCCATATTCGTGGGAAGGTTCCCTGCAGACCGTTTGACCTCCTTCATAAGAAGTCCCCTTATTAAATATCTGAGGGAGCGGGTGAGGGAGGGGGCGGGGCAGTGGCAGATAGGTGTGCTGCACCGTCAAAATAAAAGCATGCCAGTTAAAAATGTCAAAATCAAATATTTTTCTCCTGAGCGGGATGATTATTGGGGAAGGTGCGCAAGTCTCCAATATTGTTGGGGACGTCCCCCCCGGTTCCTACGCCTATGTGTCTCACTAACAAAGTTGGTACTGAGTTCTGTTCAATGTGTTTGATTGTTTCTTGAGCTGGAAACACGAATATCTATTACAACATTCAAGAGCATCATTAGAATTACACCTGAGGACGTGTTTTGTTGGGATTCATAAGACATCTAAATAACAAGAGTTTATTATTTTGGTTCTCGTAAACATGTTTTGTTGTGTCTTTAGGGTTTAGCCACGATGTCTTATTTGGCCGGTTTCCAGTGTGAAAGAAATCTCTAACTTGTTGACACTTCCTGGTAAAATGAGGGACATGTGAGACACGCAGGACGGTGGACCACCAGGACAAAGACTGCTACTTTATTGTGAAAAACGCCCCCTTGTGGCCGCTCAGCATCAGACACTCTCTGTTGACTCTCTCTCTCCCCTTTGGAAGACTCCTCGCTTCACCTGGACTTTTAGCCAATCACAAGTTGACTCAGGCTCTCTGCTCGCGGCTGCTAACATTCGGTCCCAGACTTTAGCCAGTAGTTCCTGTTCTCAGCACGGACTAGCTGCCTACTTACATCTGTCCTGTTTTGTGTGTCTTTACAAGTAAGAAGGGCTATTTTGTTGTTCCTTTACTGTCGGTGCGAGATTGGAAGTGTTTTGTCTGCTTAGCGTTGCTAAATGTGAGCTCAGGCTTTGCCTGCCTGGCTCGGCCTCGTGCCGTGACTTTCCTTTCTGGAGATGCTATAGTTTGTCATTTATCTCTCTTATATTCGCTGTAAATCCAGCTAATTGGCGATAAGGCACCGCCTCCCCATGTCCACCCGTTGTCACGTGACACCTCCCGGTGTGGCCTGTTGTAGTTATTCATGCGACCAGCAGAGGGAGCCATTGTATTGCGGATGGTTTCTTTTTCCCCATTTCATGGTTGAAGCTGTTTCGGCCCACAGAGCAGCCTTGTTTCATTATTTAATGCCAGTTTCGGCCATGTTTATACTTTATTGTTATTATTTCAGCTCTATTGCTATACTAGCATAGAGTGAAGACAAATGGATGTTTCTTGCATTATAGACCATTTGTGTTCTGCTAGTTATGTTTTAATTCTGTTTCTCTGTTTCAGAACCACACTAACGCACATGTAATTATACATATTAAATCATACAGTTGTGAACTCAATAAATCATCATCCAATGAGGAAATCTCGCGTGATTCTGAGCGATCGCCCGCTGTGAGCCCTACCTAACGATCCACCCCAGCCAAAGACAAAGCCAGCATGGTTTCCTCAAGGAGAACCGAGGCGATCCAGTCCTTATGGTTTGATCCAAACTTAAAATGATTTAATGTAGAAGTTTGATGCTGTGATGCCTATTGTTGCCCGCTGCAGGTTCCGTTTGCCTGATTAGCATCTCTCAATGGCTGATGAGAATTTAATGCAATGATATTTTGCCCACAGGGTGTAGAATTGCTCTGAAGGTCAGAGAACAGAAGATGACCTCACAAGACACTCCTCTGACATTCTTGAGCCACTGGAAGGCCCCATGAGCCGACCAACCCCATTCACACCCTGAGCACAGACAGGAGACGGAACGAGACCTACACAGTGATCATTTCACTCCAAAACAGGAAGTCACACTCTAACTCATGTCACCATTCACTATTTATTCTGATAAAAATTTATTCTGAACTGGTCAATCTTTCTTTAAACTTGCTATTTAAGGATCCACACACCTTCAGAAAATCTGTAGAATTTAACAAAACATCAATTGTAAAAAAATAAAATAAATCCAATAAAATTCCAGAAGAAATGTGTTCCTGCTTCTTGCTGGCAACATCCTCTGACCTCCTCCATGAGGTGCCTCTTCCATCCACTTTGTATCAGACTTTTATTTTGATGTTTTTTGCTTTTTATCCAGAAAGTGTTTGCGGAATCGTTAAGAAAACTCATAGCAACCTATTGCTGAACGTTGATTCTGATGTCTTGAAGAAAAGTCAATGTAATTATATCTCCAGTTTCCTCGTCCTTTTCTTGAAACTGGGAACTGTTCCAATAACACACATTTCCCACGTCATGTCATTACACAACATTTGGCTCAAGAGTATGAACGACATACCAAAAAAATACAAACTCTTTGTACAAAGTATCAAGTGACAGATTCAATGGAGATTGTTTGTGATGAATAAAGTGAATAAAGTCTTAATTCCTTCAAAATCTAATATATTCCAGTAATTCAAATGCACCATTTCTATAAGAAACCTAAAGAACAATAACTGTATTGTGACAAATGAGAAACCGAACCCAGTTCAAATCACACTTTCATTAGAGATGAGGGGCTTTATTTTACAAGAAGAATAACTAGTCAGTGATGTTCTACTTTCTTCTGTTCAAACCAACAGCTGCACCTCTTGCACCACCAGCTGCCAAGAGGTTCAACCAGATCCTCATTGAATACTTTCATACATATTTTAAAGAAGGCTTTTCACCTCATACCAGGAAGTAGAGTATTGAATTGTAATCACAAGGGAATCTTCCAACACTTACTGTTTCCGCTGGAAGTTTTGAGAGCTGTTACTCATGATGGCGTCTCCATCACCATCAATGAGCCTGGAACACTGTCCAGGACGGTCTCTGTGGGCCCTGTCAGACCTGGGGCTTAAATATGCTAAAAGAAATGACAAACATTCATCCTCAAGAACAAAACATAGAGATTTCTAATGAATTCAAGTTAGCTGCTTTGATTTGCAAAGGATAAGCTGAGGGATAATGAAGCCTGACACTTTCATATACATTCTCTTGGTTTGACCAATTATTTGGACGGATGTACTCGAAGTCGGTTTTGCATTTTTGTTTCTTAATAATTAAAAATGTCAACTGAATCATCCTCTTCTTTGACAATTACCTTTCCTGTTTGCAAGGTTTCAGCTGTTATTTGGCAGCGATTTATTTTTCCCCACGTTCCCTGAGGTGGAAGTATGGTTCTGAATTCCTCAGCCTGTAGTCACAATCCTGAATTACAACATTGGGCTGTCCTAACATAAACATTGAGCACTCATGAGATTTAAAATATAATCTTAGCACTAAGCTAATCTACAAATGGAGGAAAAAATAGGAAGGGATGTTAAATATATAATTTCCCCCAAAATAATGGAAATGGTGATGGCTCCAATAAAGCCCAAGATTAAACACTAAAACAGATTTTCTCTTATTGGCCTCAGCCTTTTGTTTCTTCTCATTATCAAACTGAGCATCTGATCACCAAACAGCCATTTTCTATTGTGACTGTCAAGCATGGAGCTCATTAGGTGACATCATGAGATCGCAGAGTCCTGGACACAATGTTACTTACCTCTTCGAGTCATGATATCGGTGCTGCTGACTTCTGTTCTCACAGTGAAGTCAATTAATATGTTGAGTCCAAGCAGGGAGAACTTTTCTTGTGCTTCAATAGACAAAATATCCTCCTCTAGCTTGGTTTTGCAAACGCATGTGGCAATGACTAAGGTATTTTTGAGTGCAATAGCACTCAGAGATCAAAGGAAATCAAAGGAGGGCAAATGAGTGGAAAATTTGATCAAAGGAGAGTAAAGGAGATAAAATTGTATCGAATAACAAAGGAGATCAAAGGAGAGGCTCTTTACTCAATGTTTGACCTACCTCAAATGTATTAGGGACGTGTTGAAAAACCATAATCTACGAAAGAACGCTGTCTTGTGTCTTTTCTGTCAATAGAATACAAGTGCCATTAACCCCGATCACGAGACTTTGCGCCTCTTTAGCCGCCTCTCTTAAGACTGCACGGCAAAGAAAATGGAGTCTCCGTTTGGCCATCCCGCAGTCTCAACATCATCCCAGAAGCCTTCCTCAGCTTTAACATGGAATGGAACTCAGTATCTGCCTGCATCACCAGCACCCAGCCCGCCCTCCTCCAGGCCCTGTCAGCCTGATCACCTGCTCAGGCAGAGCATCCAACACTCCCTCACACACATCCTGTTTGAAAGGTGAGAATAACTTTACACACTTGTATGAAACCCACAGCCTGTAACCTTTTGATTATCTACATAGTGTAATTTAAGGTGTTTTTTCCAAAAAGATATTGGCATACACACAATAGAATTTTACAATCAAGTCATAATATGCAACAGGACATCATTTGAAATTCATGACCCACAATTCCAGTCAACGGTCAAATTTAAGTTATAATTTCATTATATGTATGATTATCAGAGTATCCTGACCCACATTTGCAACAATATTTGACTTTCACCATTATTTGGTTCGGGATTCCCATTGTAGCATTGATGCAAGAATTCATGACTGAGCAAGATCATGACACTGGCTGGTTCTTTGCCCAGTCATGAAAGGTCTAGTTCATTAAATATATTGTTTCACATACTAAATATTAGCACAGTACTATAAACTCAATCGAAAACACGATCATGACTTTATCTTTGGTGCATCGTTCAGAAAAAGTTATCAAAATGAAAGAGGATGAATATACAGACGGTTTGGCAACTCACAAAAAGACCAGGATGCTGTGATGTGCCTCAAACTAGGAGATTATTCTAGATATACATTTCATCCATCTTCTTTACATGCTGCCTTCAGTTTGTCATAATTAGACTAAAATATCAACAAAGAAACAGCAGATTTATATTTCCTGCATGTCAACCTCTCTTCTGTTTATCAGACATTTTGAATTGATGCCAGTTGATTTGATCTGATCTCAGGTCTGCAGAGTTAGAATTGATCTTGAAATACTCTCTTCTGTCTGATGTTAACACTGACTACAAGGTGTGTGGAGTGGCTTAAGGTTATCAACTGAGGTTTGACTGCTCTATTTTGTATCCTGGTCTAAATGAGCTGGACCTGTTGCTTGCAGTGTCAATACGCTGACAAGTTACATCACGGCCAAGTCTCTACTTTAACTCTGCCGAGATCCTCCTCAGCAGTCTTTGACCCAGGGTAGAGGCTCCAGGGAGTGAGGCCTCACTGCCATGTGCGATGACGCTGGGCGTAGCCCTGTGTTGCCCTCCGTCATGTCCTGGTTTCAGATGGTGACTAAAAGCAGCAACTCTGTGCTCAGTAGTGGAGGTGATTTCATGCAGCCCCTCGCTGACACCAGCTTGTAGTTTCACTCCATGTCTGAGCGCAGACATTTCACTCTGGAGCCGCTCCATGTTACTCAGCAAGTTGGACTAATCTATGCTGTTAGAGGTGACAGGCGGTAGCTCATCCAAATAGTGGGAGACGAACCGAGGGAGGTTTTCTCTGCACTCATTCAAAACCTTGAAGCAACTTTTAATGTTGTTGATGTTTTTCTGATCTCCTTTAAAAGCCACACATCTTTGTTTGGTGTCAGGACAGAGTTCAAACAGCCTCGTTCTTCAGGATTCAATCCATTTCAAGTCCAACGTGTTGGAAGCTGTTAGAACAAGATGGTCCTGGCTCATTGTTCTCATTCTGACCAGGAGAAAGTTTAAAAACTGGTCCTCAACTAGAAGCTTGCCGTCAACAGTCTCATAAACCACAGGTTTTAAACCTGGCCAGTTAGATAGTGGAGGAGCCGTCACTCTGAACTCCCGCTCAGCCATCTTGCTCAACTTTTGTTGTTGCTGTAGGTAAAGGAAGAAATAGGTGTTATGAGTTATCAACGCACTAGCTTACATACCATTATAATCAGCTTGTCTCACTTCTGTTCAGAACTGTTAATAACACGACCATATATGGGAGGATGCAACTACAAACACACCAGTTTGCAACATATGTCGAGGTGACATCCTCCTTGTCTGAAGAAAGTACGATTGTGATATCTAAAACTTCTCGAGACAGAACACAAGATGAAGTCAGTTTCGATAAAGACAACATGTGATATCCACACCATATGTGCAGGGAGGGGTGAAAGAAATGCTTATAAATCTGTCATGGTTCCGGGAGGGCAGACCCAAGATGCAGAACACACGAGACCACGTTTGTTAGAAAGGTGAAAAAAATCAAAAGTTTATTAAACAAGGGGGATCCTTCAGCTCCCAGACAATGACTGCAGAGAAGCTCCTCCACGGTGCCGGATGGGAGAGGATGGCGAGGTCCGGGAGTGCACAGGAAAACAGGAACTGTTGGGAGCTCAGGGATCATCACCAGGGGACAAAACTCTGAAGCGAGAGCTGGCACAGACGACTATCCTCATAGGAGTATGGACTGGCGACGACCACTGGCAGCTCCAGGCTTTTAAGGGCGGAGCCGCTGATGAGCCACAGGTGGAACGAGTTGTCCTCCCCCACGGCTGCGCCTGCTCTGCTGTCACAATGCGAGGGGGAGGAAGGAACACTACACACAGAACAGAAAGACAACACTCACCAAAACAAACAGAACACAAAACATACAACATAAAACATATAACTTCCAGGACCGGACCCACCGGATCCTGACAAAACCAATGTTTTTGTGTACTCTGCACTCTTGGTCCTCCAGGACAGACTGGTGCTTGAGCCCGAGATCTCGTTTTATTCCATGTATTCTGCTGAAGGTAATTATCTGTGAAACTGTGTGATTAATTCCATTCTTGTTTCCTCATCAATAGAAGTACACATTAATGACTGTTTTTCCTTCAAGGTCATAGTCAACATTTATTTGTTGATAAACATTTGTAGTACACAGAACTAGTTTAGAATGATAATTTTTTTTTCTTTACAATCAAATAAAATTGCATATCATCATCATCTTTATCTTTATTGCAGATACAGGAGTCCAAAAAAACATTCACAAATAAATAAAACAAATACATAAAACAAAATATCAGAAATAGGATAATCACAGATAAGTCAAATATTACCCTATTTATAAAAGACAGCCACACCAATACAATAATACCATACACAAGGATGAGTGGTTTTTTACAGGACTATGACTGAGATTATCCAGCAGCATTATAATGGTGTTCTGAGAGTCCTCAAGCCTGCGTATAAATTTATACATCAGATTCCTCATGAGAGCCTGAAATGTAGAAACACCTGCTTGACAGAACATCTCACTTCCTGTTTCCCAGCCAGGTTTTTTTCAGCAGGATCCTCAGAGCATCATTGTAAGCAACCTTGAGCCGTCGTAGGCTTGATTTTCTATATTTAATCCACAAGGGGGCAGTATACTAGGGAGTACGATAAGCTCTAAAGAGAGTCATTTTCACATTATCAGAGCACATAGAAACTGGGTGACAGTGCTCAGACTGCCACCCCCGCGACCTGGAAACGGATAAGTGGGAGAAAATGGATGGATGGATGGATGGATGGATGGATGGATGGATGGAGCACATAGAAAATGTCCTTGCTCGTATGTTGGCTTGAACATACAGTGTACGGCATCGTCTATCCAGATCATCATCATCACACATTTTATCAGAGATGAGATGTCCCAGATATTTTGTTTTGCTACTGACAGTGACTTCCTGTTCTGACAGGTAAAAATGAGGGAAGTTGAGATCCTTCTCCTCCTTAGTTCTACATATCAGAACTGTGCTCTTTCTGGCATTATATTTAACATTATATTTAACATTATATTTAACATTATATTTAACATCAGATTTGAAGCCATACTCAGAACAGATATTTAAAAGCTGCTGAAACCTGCTGGGAGAGAGAATGACCAGATCACCAGCAGGCATGAGAGGATTAATTATCTTGTTACCCAGCACACATCCACTTTTACAACTATTCAGTTGTTGAGATAACTCATCCATGTACAGGTTAAAGAGAGCAGGTGAAAGCCCCCCCCCCCCCCCCCCCCCCCCCCCCCCGTCGTGCACCATTGCTCACCCCAACAGGGACAGCTTCATGTTTATTCCATCCTGGTTTGATGTTACCTGTATTCATATAGAGAGTAAAGTGTGCTCTGCTGGCCTCATAAATAGATCCTATGAAACCATTATAAAAAGAGCAAAGGGATTTACCATGAGAAACATCATTACAGTTTACATTAGAGCACATTAGAGCGTCTGTAGGTAGAAATAAGCCACCCAAGAGCTCCTCAGTTCTCCTATGGTAAAACAGAAGCTCCTCATTGGTGAGCTTCACCCAGTCCAATGTAGCCCTGCTGTCCACACTGGCCTCATGAAGCAGTGAGGGAAGATGATCAACATTAAGAGCCATAGCAATGGTCCATGATCAGCTAGAGACGTGTCATACAGCAGGCTCATCCACTGTAAGATGCTTCAATACTAGTAGAGATCAAGGTGCAAAGATCTTCTCAGAACTTGTTAGAAAAGGGGCGAGACAAAAACAGATGAAATATAATTTCAGGGAGTTCTTTACAGAAAGAGCAATTTATATCTACGTATGTCTTTTTAAAAACGCTCTAAGAAAACACATGAAATCTGTGGATTACTTTAAAAGATACTTCTTTTACTTTATTGTTTATCAAATATCTCGCTGGCAAATTACCCCCCCAAAAAATGGAGGGAGTAGGAGGGGAATCCCCAAACCACTACTGGACCCCGGCACAGAGACAGCAGTCACTGCCAGAGGCCTTTGAGCAAGGCAGCAATATCCAGGGAGCTGATTTATAGAAGGAAAGTTAGATTTAATCATCTCCAGCATTAGTTCATGTTGTTCTTCTCAGTGTAATTGGTCATCGTCTTCATAGTAGTAATTACAGTAGACTGATTAACTCTAGACTATTCAGAGAGACATGGAATATATTCAGTCAGTTGAAATAAATCTAAATGAATTATTTTACTGGAACTGAAAGATAAATACCTATATAAAGATATTTACTTATAATATGAATCTGGCTGAATAGAAAAACCCTTTTGTGTTCACTGTCAAAGTAACATTACTCTTCTTATATTTAGGTTACATGTATTTTATAGAGATAATTATTTTGTTAACTCACCTACATTTGCACTGTTGCCTTTATTTTCACAAACAACTGTGTAGTGAAAGTACATTTGTTGTTTTAGGTTGATGTTATTCTCTTGTTGATATTGTTTGTGAACAAATCCTTTCTCAGTTCTGCAGTGATACTTTGTGCAGATTTTATTTACCCTGCATATATTGAGTTTGTTCATAACAAGTCATTTCTATTTACCTACCAACTTTGTCCTGCATTTTATTATGGTGATAATCAACTGATAAAAGAATAAAAAGTCCCCAAATCTTTCAAAGATCATGAAAAAAGCTTTATTTTTTATTTTCATTCAAATTTGCATATTGATGATAATTCACTTCATAAATAATGAGACATTGTTCTCCCCCACATTAAAGTAGATGAGCTGCTTATCTTAGTAAAAAGTATCAGTATCTGCAATACTGGCCGTGTACTTCAAACACTCCTTTTCCCTCCTCCATCTCCCCATGTCTCCAAAGCTGCTTCTTCATACTGACACCTACTGGATATAGGGGGAACTGCAGGTCAGTATTTCTATTGCGTCCATCCATCCACCCATAACAAAACCCATTTAATGTCAAAGATGTTGATCATTTTCTTCTCAACTCATAATGATGATCATTCAGTAAGTTGTATTTTCTATAAAATTATCCAGTCTGTTTACATATAATGTTTTAAAGTTGTTGTTTTTTTCTCAAACTGAGGAAACAAATTCTAGAATATCAGATGATGTATTTGTCTACAGTTTTATAGCTTGGAACCACCTTGGCTATTTTCATCCTGTCAGGAAAAATACCTGTTAAAAAGGATCTATTGCATACATAAGTAATTGCTTAAGTATACAATATATTACATCTTTTACACAAGACATATCAATTGTTAGAATCACGAGACTTTTAAACTTTGTGTTTTAAAATGTAAAATCAAAGTGACAGTCTCATACATGAGGTTTAATTTCCTTTGTCATCTACTGAAACATGGTGTGACTGTGGTACTTAGTAGTGTAAATGTAATCAATGAGAGATTTGTACAATTCAGAAACTTTTCTATATAGAAATCTTAAAATATGAGTTACTTCCAGATTAAAGTCATTGCAAGAACTTAACGGTTTGATCTCATTTAAAATGGTCTTTTTGCACAACTTGCTGTTTCTTAACAAGCTTAACAGCCTCATCTAACGTCTCAACACTCAACAGTGTGCTTTAAGGAACGTGAAGTTTAAATGTCACTCAAGTCAAAATATTCCACATCACATACATTTTTTTGTTGTTGTTGGTTGTTGTTAGAATAAATAGTTTGAGACGAGGAAATCATTGCATGTTTCCATTGAAGAGTTTTACTTTCATGATATGTACTTCAGTACGTGTTGCAGGTAAACAAACAGTAGTTTTTCCTCCGTAGTGTAAAAAGAGTGAAAAATGAAATCACGACTCATTAATGTTAAATAAAAACAGTGAAGAACAAAAGCCATTGGATTCATGTCAACATTTTACTTCCATTTCTTCAAAGTTCACATCTGCTCATACAAGATTTTTAACCTCACATTTTTCAAAACACAGAAAGCAGCATTGTTAGAACTAATAATGAAATGTGCTTCTTTAACATTCATTATCAAGCAGGGACCTTTTGTCAGCCTCTGTGCAGTTCAACACAAATGGAAACCGAACTGATTGAAATCTTCTCATTTTGGTGACAAACCAGAAACTAAATGATTTCCTGAAGCGTCTCAACAGGGTTTAAATCAGCAATGTTGACTTCAAACTGGAGGAGACCTTGTGATTCTGGGCTCAAGCTGGACTTCCTGAACCACATCTGTTGGAGCTCCATTCCCATCTCCACCTGTCCACATGTCCAAGTGTCCTTGAGCAAGACACTGAACCCCAAACTGCTCCCAGTGGATGGACTGAGTGCCTTCCATGGTCGCCGCCTCCATTGGTGTGTGAATGAATGGGTGAATGTGATTAACAGTGTAAAGCACTTTGGGGACTGCTAAAGGCCTCTGCATCCTCCCATAAGAAGAAGAAGAAAAGTTCAGCGCTGACGTCAGCCAGCTGCTGGAAAAAATGCTTGTTCAGCAGGAGAGTTCATACTCACCCCCTCACAGCTGACACTTCTGTAAAACCTTTTAACTTTTCAACTGCAGCTTATTTCTCACTTCAAGCGTTTTCAGAAATACATTTCTCTGAAGTGTTTCAGTAAGAAAAGAGAAAGTTTGTGTCCAGGACATGATGTTGGTCTGGTTTTAACTGCAGGAACTGACAGTCCTGACGGTTGGTACTGCTGAACAAAAAGTCTCTGGCCAGAGGGAGCTGGCTGAAGAACATGACATCATTTAGTACGGCAAGACTCTGGAGTGCCCAACGTTCTTCTTGTTCTTATGGAGGATGAATCGGCTTTTATACGGTGGAAAAACACTATATAAGTGAAATCCATCCACACATCTCACATAGAGTCTTTCATGATTTCATCTCTTTATGGTTTTTCATGTGTCGCCACAAATTACTAGGATCAGAGAAACTTCTCCCACATGTTTCACAAGAATACGGCTTCTCACCTGTGTGAGTTCTCTTGTGTATCTTCAAATCATTTGATCCTCTGAAACCTTTCCCACATGTTTCACAAGAAAATGTTTTCTCACCTGAGTGAGTTTTTTTGTGTCTCATCAAATTGGCCTGTCGAATGAAACTTTTCCCACATGTTTCACAAGAATACGGCTTCTCATCTGTGTGAGTTCTCTTGAGTCATTAAATATCTCTGTTGAGCGAAACGTTTTTCACATGTTTCACAAGAAAATGGCTTCTCACCTGTGTGAGTTCCCATGTGGCGTTGAAAATTACTTTGTGAAGAGAAACATTTCCCACATATTTTACAAGAATACGGCTTCTCACTTGTGTGAGTTCTCTTGTGACACATCAAATGACTCCCTTGAATGAAACTTTTCCCACATGTTCTACAAGAATATGGCTTCTCACCTGTGTGAGTTCTCTTGTGAGTCATTAAATCTCTCTGTTGAGCGAAACGTTTTTCACATGTTTCACAAGAAAATGGCTTCTCACCTGTGTGAGTTCCTATGTGGCGTTGAAAATTACTTTGTGAAGAGAAACATTTCCCACATATTTTACAAGAATACGGCTTCTCACCTGTGTGAGGTCTCTTGTGATGCATCAAATGACTCACTCGAATGAAACTTTTCCCACATGTTCTACAAGAATACGGCTTCTCACCTGTGTGAGTTCTCTTGTGAGTCATTAAACCTCTCTGTTGAGCGAAACGTTTTCCACATGTTTCACAAGAAAATGGCTTCTCACCTGTGTGAGTTCTCTTCTGCACCAACAAACCATCCTGTCCGGTGGAACTTTTAACAAAGATTTCACCACTTTTCTTCTTATCATTGAAAGTTGTTAAATTCTGACGTAATTGAGGTTTTTTCTGGACCATATTTCCACATGTTTCCTCACAAAGAAGCTTTTCACATTCAGCCTGCTTCTCTGACACAGGGAACTTGTCCACACAATCACTCTGAAACATGCTTCTTCTTTTCATCTCTGCATTTCTACTTGATTCTGAGTCAACAAGTTTTTTCACATCGTGGACTTCAGAGTCATGAGAGAGGAACTGCTCAGTGTCTGGTACTTCTTCTGGTTCACTCAGGGAACTTTGTTCCTCAATTGAAGGAACCCTAAAGGAATCACCTTCAAACTTCAGTAGAAGCCGCTCTCCTTCCTGGCTGGTACCGAGTTCCTGGAGCTCCTCAATCTGTGGAGGTTCTGGTTCTTCTGGCTCCCCTTTGATCCGTGGAGGTTCTGGTTCCTCTTTGATCTGTGGAGGTTCTGGTTCTTCTAGTTCCTCTTTGATTTGTGGAAGTTCTGGTTCTTCAGGTTCTTCTTTCATCTGTGGACTTTCTTGTTCCTCTTTGATCCGTGGAGGTTCTGGTTCCCCGTTGATCTGTGGAGGTTCTGGTTCTTCTGGTTCCTTTTTGCTCTGTGAAGGTTCTGGTTCTTCCTGCTCTAGACTGGAGTTTGTTCCCGGTTTAAAGAGCTGCTCCTCCCTACAGTCAGGTGCAGTTGGAGCTCTGGAGGGACAAAAAAGTACAAAATAAAAGTTACATTACTTCTACAGTTCCCGCTTTAAAATGACTCAGACGAGTAATTTGATTACAATAAAATCACCTGAGGCAATTATGGCAATGAATTAAAGATAAAAAACAAATGTGTTAAAGGAACAATGAAAATATGAGCAGTAATAAAAAAGACAATGAAAATGTCTGGTTCAATCTGCAGGGCGACTAAAATAGGAAAGAATTTAGATTTTCTTCCTTCAACCATAAACGGGGGATTTCATAGGAGGGAATCCAAATGGCTGCTCTATATTGGACGGCTTTTCAAAAAGGGAAAATATGAAACCATTTGAGCAGCTTAAAACTGAATTTGATCTGCCAACACAAGACTTTTATAAATTCTTACAAATTAGAAGCCGTCTTCTAAAACACAAAGGATGGGAATTCTTAGGTAAAGAACCAAATGAAGTAGAGAAAGTACTAATGACCAAGCTGGAGAAGAAGAAGAAAGTCATTTCAAAGCTTTAGAAAGCAGCTGAACAAGACAACAACATGAACTTTAAATAGAAATGGGAAAGTGAAAAAAAGAAGAATTGGGGAGAATCATTTAAAGAAGGACATCAAATGTTTAGGAGCATTATATGGAAAGAAGGTGAATGGAATTAAAAACACAAGATTTTCTGCTCCCACTAAATATGTCCTAATATAGTAAAACATGTGATAAATGCTGGAGGGGTTGTGGTCCAGTAGGAGACTAGAGACATATATTCTGGGACCGTCCCAAACTCAGAGAATATTGGAAAAATATACAGAAAGAGATCAAAAGAATCTTGGATGAAAACATTGATTTAGACCTGAAATGATTTTTATTGGGTTTTAAACCCAAAAATGATTAGAATGTTACTTATTGTAGAAAAGTAAAAGATTAGAGTGTGCTGGCTGGAACCAAACCCCCCCTGCATAAAGCAATGGTGGGACCCAATCAAAGATGTGCTGAATATGGAACAAGTAAGAGCAAGGTTCCAAAACAAAGTGAAGGAATGTGAAGACCTGTGGTCTCCCTATATACAAAGGAGGATTCAAACAGAATCACCCCACAAGGGACTTACTTCATTATTTACAAAGCACTCTCATTAAGATCTACTGCTTTGTTTGTTTTGATTTGAATTAACATCTCTAACTAAGGTATTTACTTGTTGTGTTTGCATTAAGCAGATTTGTTTTAGGATCATTTCATTACATTATTTAGACATTTAAGAAGCGGGTGTCTGGACACATGGTGAAAGGGGGAGAAGAATAAAGAGGTAGAAAGGTAGACCTACATTCTAGGAAGGAGACGGAGGGCATCCATCTTTCTCTTTCTTTTTCCTTCTCTTGATTGGATGGAAGGTTTTTTAACAGACCTTCAGTACGGCTGTTTGTATGGAGGGACGGCTGTTTAAAGTAGGAATGGAAAAGAGAAGTTTCATTGATCTACAATCTATTTATTTATCTTTTCATTTACTTAATGACAAAAGACTAGATTAATAGGAGGAACAGAGGAGGAAGAGAAGGGAGGGCCCCACATTTGTTGATGATGTCATTTAGTTGTTTGGTTCTTTAGGTTTTTATGTCCTTCTAAACGGATATTGGAAATGTATTTGTAAGACAAGAATACTGCAGTACCATACTCATATTCTGATTTGAAAAATAAAATAAAAAAAGGAACTGCAACAATCTTTTTAAACATCTTAGATGTTCATATTTCTAAAACTCTAGTTGCTGAAGTATTTTAACTTGATAATTCTTCCATGTTGCCATTTGGAGCCTCACTGTTCCAGAGACAAGAGGTTTACATTCTTCCAGGTGCTTTTGCCTCCATGTTCCTCCATGTTGGTTTCACTGATACTCAGAGACAATCGTCTTTTAATATGGAAACCTGGAGCCAGGAAGTGTCTGCATCCTGAGGCTGAAGGCTTGAGCCCGCCTTTGGAGAGAGGAGGGACTATTCTCTGCTGTGATTGGACTGGAGAGGACAGGAAGTGACCAAACACAGGAAGTTGCAAACAATGCAAATCCACTGAAATCAGAAATGATTAAGAAAAATAGCCTCTATGTTTTGTCAATGGCTGCTCATATTATTATTTTAACCTTGTTTCAATGTATTGTCAGGTAGTTCCAGGTGATTCTAGACGCTCTTCTCCTGTTTCTGACCTCAACTACAACTGTGTATTGATTAAAACCTGGAAACATGGAAAAGAGTCAAAGTCTGAGTTCAATTCAAGTTTCCCTCCAGAGACACAAATCCTGCTTCTGTGTGCGGTGGATAAACCAAACCCAGTCAGAACAATGGAGATCCTGCTCCAGTCACATTCATGTGTTCATTCACACTTTTCCAGACCTGTTCTGTGGAGCTTGATTTGAGGGTTCCAGATGGTTTCCAGCAGTCTGTGCTGACGATCAACCTCCTCCTCGTGCTGGACGATAGTTTGTTCAAACTCTCCCAAAGCCTGAACTGAACTCATTGTTGCTGCACGAGATGAAATGTTTCCTCTGTGAGACACGACAACACAGCCGAGAGAGTCCAACAAGCTCCAAACAGTAGTGGAGGGCGGCTCGAGCTAAAATATCGACGTATTCTCCGTGGCTGTGCATGCTCCTGGAACTCCACTCGCGCTTGCTCCGCCCCTCCTTTTCCTGTTTCCGGTCTGACGTCACGCGATCACCCAGGAACAGTTTATGGTTACTCATACAGTATTATATTTTGAAAAGAACTAGAGAACTATATTCTGTACAAAACAACATATGAAGTTAATGTTGAAGAGAAGAAACTGCTCTATTGTTAATCTCTATATTTTATTGGGGAAATTCCCACTTTCCCACTGTAGAAAAGCTATCAATCTCCAGGGGGCAGCACTGAGAACCAGTTGTGCTGTAGAAAACTTGTGTGTATTAATTGAGTGTGTATTGATTATTACAGTATAAATGGCTTACCAGACAGTTAAGGAGCTGCCGACCACTCCTGCAAATCACTTCTCAACTGTTGAAATATTTTACGGGTTTGGAGATTGCTTTTAGAATATTTTGAAAATTCTTTACTATATAACTTGCTCATAAACAAGTGCAAAGTCACCTGTCTCTTGGACTGAAGATTATTTTAAATACTGTAGTATTCTCTAGTTCAGTGGTTCTCAAACTTTTTACACCAAGTACCACCCAGAAAATACTTGGCTCTCCAAGTACCACCATAATGACCAACACTATACAGTAGCCTAGTAAGCCTCAGCATTCATCAAAAACAAGGCCGAGGTTTTACTCCTAAAGAAGTATATTTAATATTGTCAGCCATTGTAACATTATACACAGTTAGATTAGTAACACTATGCTTAAATATAGGAAAATAAAAGACTGGACTTAAATAATCATTCAATTAAAATATATTGCACAGAAAAGTTAAATAAAACTGTAATGTACTTAAATGTTAAGTAAACAATGTACTGTACTTGATTAAACAAAAGTCAAAACAGGCTGACTGAACTTCACACACTGCTGTATGGCTGCTTTCTGAAACAGAAACACACGCACATGCACACACACACACACACACACACACACACACACACACACACACACACACACACACACACACAGAGGAAGAACAATAACATTAAGACTAAAACTATAATAAAAAGATGGTTAATGGATTCTAGCGAATGTCTCTCTATCATTCTACTGTAGATCTGGGATCCCCCCTCCCTTCTCGTGTCACATGGCCCCGCTTGAGCCAATCGAAAATGAAACATGGCTGTCATTTCAGGAAATGATGTTTTATTCACGGACTGAGTATTTCAGACGATAAATATGATGAAGTAAATAACGGCTTTAGAAGCGATCGAAGTAACTCCTCTTTCACCGTCCAATTCATCCATATTAGTAATCAGCGGGCAGCGTTACGGCAGTGGCGGCACTTCGTGTCACGATCGCCCGTAATGCTACGCTTAGTGACCCGCTAACCTCCGGGACTCGAGGTGAAAAGTCATTTTACACACAAAATACTTCAGTTTTTTCACTAGAATCAGCTTCGATAGGCCTTTTCTCACAGAGCTGCTAAATCCCGTGTTTTCAGGTGCAGTACAGACTAAGTTAGGGTATAAACGCTCTACCGTGTGTTGCCGTGACGCGAACCCAGAAATGAGGTCCCTTTGTCGGGGTCAGTCCACAGAAAGCACCGCTGAATAACCGTTTTCACATAAAAACTTTATTTTTTATAAGAACTCGATTGTATATGTCGTTATTCATGGTACAGTGGAGGAACTCTTGGAAATTCATGTTCAGAAACGTTGTCCGGAGCTGTATAGGCGGAGATGCCCACCTGTGCCCACCATCAGGTGGGCATGACAACGCCGACTGGCACAGCTGGTCACCCCGCAACTGATTAGTTCACACGCCGGTACCAAATTTTCAAGAAAAACACTTTATATAGTGAGATATGGACGTAAAAACAACAGTAGTGAAAACAGTCAAAATAAGCTTTAGGGCCCAAAGGGTTAAAAACCTCCACCTCTTGCCATCAATTCCTGCCTGCTACCGTGAATAACTGTTGATGTCAGCGCTTTTATATTTATTTCAGTGATCCTTTGGCGTACCACTAGAGGGAGCCCCGAGTACCACTAGTGGTACATGTACCACACTTTGAGAATGACTGCTCTACAGGAACAATTAGATTTCATCCCAGATAGACTCTAGTGTTTTTCCCATGTGAATGATGAGACCATAAGTGAGGTGTATGTGTGTGTGAAATGAGTGTGTGTGTGGAGCGTATACAATTCATACTTACCTGGTAGGGGAGATACCATGATCAAGAAGGTGGTTCACCCAGGGTGAGGCTCAGCCATTGCACTCCGGCTCTGCTGACCCCTGTGAATTCCCCAAATGTGGGAAACTCGACTGTATAATTTCTGGTAGTGGGGGACTGTGTCTGCACTCTCCCCTGATCACTTGTTCAAGAAAATGTAGTATTACCAAACATTCCCACATCTTACAGAAAGATAAGTGTTACTCAGCAGGTTCAATTCAGTGTTGATCTTATATAGTCTTCAAGTCATGCAGAGAAAAGCACTGACTGTTTTCCAGGCTCTATGATTATTTAAATGTAAATGTAATAGGCCAAACAGGAGTAGAATAAAATAAAGGAAGCTAAACAATACATAAAAGCATAAATATATAAAACTGGAATACAGGGTTGCAGCTATTGATTCTTTTTGAAATTGAGTGTTTTACCAAAGAGTTGAACATTTTCTAACAACAATACTATTACTAAATGTGACAGAAAAGACAGGCCAGTTAAAACCAAATAATTGGCTTTTGTTTGTGAAACAAATGACTCAATTAAATAAAGAATAATTGATAATTGATAATACAACTGAAGTTTTTGGCTTAACTTTGTCCTTTTCAGTAATAACACATGAACCTTTAAATGTAAAGTAAATGAATTGATAAATACAACAAGTGAGTGAAGCCCATTTGGTCTTAATGTTCAATTTCATCCCAGATAGACTCTAGTGTTTTTCCCATGTGAATGATGAGACCATAAGTGCAGTGTATGTGTGTGTGAAAGGAGTGTGTGTGTGGAGCGTGTACAATTCATACTTACCTGGTAGGGGAGATACCATGATCAAGAAGGTGGTTCACCCAGGGTGAGGCTCAGCCATTGCACTCCGGCTCTGCTGACCCCTGCGAATTCCCCAAATGTGGGAATCTCGACTGCATAATTTCTGGTAGTGGGGGATTGCGTCCGCGCTCTCCCCTGATCACTTGCTCAAGAAAATGTATTTTTATCAAACGTTCCCAGATCTTACAGAAAGATAGTCTGTGTTACTCAGTAGATCCATTTCTGTGCTGATTATATTAAATCATCTCGATCTGTAGAACATATTAGAACACAAACAATAAAAAAAAGCACAAGTAATTAAAACTGGAATACAGGGTTGCAGCTAATCATTTGTTTTGAAATTGAGTATATTACCAAAGATTTAAACATTTTCAGACAACAATACTATTACTAAATGTGACAGAAAAGACAGGCCAGTTGAAATCAAATAATTTGATTATGTTTCTGAAAAAAAAATGACTCAACTGAATAAAGAATAAATGATAATTGATAATACAACTGAAATTTCTGGCTTAACTTTGTCCTTTTCAGTAAAAACACATGAACCTTTAAATGTAAAGTAAATGAATTGATAACAGAAATACAACAAGCGAGTGAAGCCCATTTGGCCTCAATGTTGTCCTTTCCTCTACAGCAGTGGTTCTCAAACTTTTTACACCAAATACCAACCCAGAAAATAATTACCACCATAATGACCAACACTATACAGAAGCCTAGAAAGCAAAAGCATTCATCAAAAACAAGGCAGAGGTTTTATTCCTAAAGAAGTATATTTAATATTGTCAGCCATTGTAACATTATACACAGTTAGATTAGTAATACTACACTTAATATAGGAAAATAAAAGACTGTACTTAAATAATGATTTAATTAAAATATATTGCACAGAAAAGTTAAATAAACATTATTAGTTGCTATGGTTGATGGTAGTCATGGCAGCAGGTCCAAGGGGGAGGGGCTTAACTCATTTGATCCCGTGTGACCACACCGAGCCTTGAAGTTGGTAAAGGCGCTTTGTGATGTCACACTGAGCTTTGAAGAATCACCCAACAGAGTTTACAGAACCAGTTGGCTCTTCACTCATCAGTTAACCTCAGGAGACACCAGTCCAGGAACCCTTACAACCAGAATTCAACTATTTCTGAAGTGCCACTTCTAAACTTTGTCCACGAGTGTTTTAACTGGAGAAGTGAGTATATTGATTGTTTTGTTGGTAAAAGGTGAAGCCACAATATCCATCGATGGAGTTAATATTGAGAACGTAAATCAGTTTAGGTTTTTGGGAATCATATTCTGTCTGTGTGGATTTTAAACTTTAGACACTAGGGGGCGCGGTTTGGCGCAGACGCGCGATTTTACTCCATCTGACTAGCAATTTCACACTTGCACTCTGAAGCGAGCCAACAAAGAAAACTTTATCATGACCCTCCTGGGGTGGGACTGAACTGAGGCTCGTTGCTGCTCTGTGATATTTTTTGGATTTTTCACGGAGCACATTCATAGAGCACACTAACTAATTACCAGAGGATTTTATTTTGAATGCCAAATATCAAAAGTTTAACTGGAGTTTATGAGGGCACATTTCAACATTTTGTCTCGACTTTCCACGGTCTGTCACTCTCACCGGTTGATTGATTTAACATTATAACACTACTAAGCTGGAGATAAACCCAGTTCAGTGAAAAGGTGGGGCACTTCTTTGTAATATAGATTCAGAAGGACTAAACCAAAGCAAAAAAAAGTCTATTTCAATAAAGTCAATATACATCTAATGCACGAGCAAATGCTAAGCTGCATAATTCAGTAATTGGAAATAACATTCTGCACCAATCACCACCGCATGGTGCCATTTCTTTGATGGACCCAGTGCTCCAAAGAAATGACTCGTTAAATACAAAACAAACACAAAACAGATAAAGATAATGTCCTCCATGCTACATCACAAAAAAAACAAAAATGAATTTCATGTTCACAGCTTAGGTTGTTAAAAGAAGTGCTGATGCAACTGTGTGCATTTTTCTCCATCTGATTTTCTCAACTAGAAAACTATCAGAGGACCTGTTTACTACAGCCGTGGTGCACATGCACAATAGCAGGAGTGTAATGATTCTTAAGTGTAATGTGTAATGATTCTACCAATATAAGAGCCAGAATACAGCTGAGCAGGTCTGGGATGGATTTCTTTATTTCTCTGCCATGTGTAGTGAACTAGAAATAAAGCTCAACACCACAGAAGCTGTTCTGCCCTTCATCATCTGCAGCCATATGGAAAGGACATACCAGTCAGTCACTAGTGCAAATGCAGAACGCAGTTTCAGCCTGAAATGAATTCAAAACTCTCTCTGGGCATGAAGGAGGCCAGACTCTCAAAGCTCACTTTGCTCTCCATAGAGAGACGTTGTGCTTGATAAGAAGGAGGTGGCTGGAAGGTTTGTGAGGATGAAGGAGAGGAAGATGGTGCTATAAGATATGAGGCCACGTTACTGTACATAGTTCAGAAATACCTTGGAGACTGGAGGTTCAAACTGTTGGAGGGTTTTATATTGGACACTTTGGACTCTGGACACTTCATGTTGGCTACAATGGATGTTTTACTGGATTGGAGACATTCTTGTTGTCATTTCTTCTGGATGGGATTCAAACTACCCACCACTGGATGAAAACATCATCAGAAAGTTATTAGTGATGACAGAGGCTCAGCTTGTCATAGATGCTGGCTGTCTGGCCTTTTCCTTAAAGAGCCTTGTTTTCATTGCTGTCTGTGTGGTGGAGCGCCGTGTCTGCTTGGTTATTGCTTTAACGACAGGCAACCATGTTGCTGCAACACTTGTTTGTTGTCCTGTCTGGGTCCATCGTGTGTGGGAGAAGTAGAGCCTGATCTGAAGGTGGAGGTCAGAGGAGTGTGACATCATGGAGGAGAGTGACATCATGGAGGTCAGAGGAGAGCGGCATCATGGAGGTCAGAGGAGAGCGACATCATGGAGGTCAGAGGAGAGTGACATCATGAGGTCATCACCAGAGCTCACCTCTGTACATCAAAACAGCCTCCATGGCTGTGAGGGTCAGAGTGTGTCAGAGTGTCGGAGAGGGAAGGAGACAGATTTGTAGGAGACCACAGTGGAGACCAGACTGATAAAATACACTTTGATCTGTTTATTAAATGTACAAATGAAATATTTCAACAGGAAGTTGTAAAAAGGCTCAGTGGACTTTGTGTTTTATCCTCAGTCACTAGAGTTGGAGGCGGTGGGTGACGAGGAGCTCATCTGGCTGCAGCACCAGAGCGTCCAGAGCGCATGGCGTTACCAGAGCATCCACAGTGCAGCTTTACACACAGCTGTCACCGCTCTATTTATGTGCTCACTTTGAAATGAGACTGATTGTTCTACACCTTGTCACAGTTGATCATCAATCAGTTTTATCCACCGCTCTGGATCATTTGGAGATGAAGGTCTGACAGATGATCATCGTGCTGCAAATTCAGGATTCAGCCTAAAGTCTCAATAAAGGAACATCTAGAACACTGCAGCTCAATAAAGAAACATCAAGAACACTACAGCTCGGCTCTTTCTTATTACCTGGATCAATAGGTCGGCTATTTTTTTTTTTTTTTTGTTATTACTTCTTCGGTCGGTGGTCAACAAAATAAAACAAAATAAAACAAGCAAGAGCAAAAATTGACAGTTTTACAGATCTAAAGGGTTTAAGCTGACGTTAAACACTTATTTCTCCTAACCCTATTAACAAATTAAAATACAAGCTGTAGCAAGACCCCAAGATATGTTATGACATTCACTGTATGAGATGAATCTGGACTCAATTCACCACTTCACCATCTGGTTCAATTCACCACTTCATCATCTGGTTCAATTCACTACTTCACCATCTGGTTCAATTCACAACTTCACCATCAGCTCGACCAGTTTTCCCCGGTAACTAAAATGTTCCTGGTCCAGGTCCATTGTTGTCATACTAGTACGCACAGTCTCCTCCGAAGTTTATTTTAGATCACAAACTTTGTGTGGAAAGTAGCGTACGCATCTTTCAGGACCTGTTTTGTCATAATCAACCTTTATAAATGAGCCCAGACATTGTTCTGGCTCCATCATGTTCCTGGTCCAGGATCAGTTTAACATCCAGACCCAGAGCATCGAGTGTTTTTAGGAGAAAATCATGAAATGTGTCAGCGTTGCTGTTTGAAAGCTCCTCAAAGTGAATAAAGCCCCGATACTGTTGGTTGAGTCCTTTTGCTTCTTGAAGATGTTACTGGTTGGTCTGGGAGGAGGATTCTCACACAAAGTCAAAGCCTCTTTTGAAATTTAACACAAAGGATCATGCTTGATGACCAAAGGGCTCGTCCGGGAATTGAACCCGGGACCTCTCGCCCCCAAAGCGAGAATCATACTCCTAGACCAACGAGCCGACATGTTGAAAAAGCTAAAGGACTCCAGTGATTGTCATAAATAAGGCAGGAGATCAAGACTCTGACACTGTCAGGTCACAGTTTGACAGTCTGGTTCAGTTTGAGTGACAGTGACAGTGAGAATCACTCAAACTGTGGGGGAGGGGTTCATGGAGCACTGAAGGTGGAACGCTTCACATTTCCTGGTTGGAATGAAGGGAAGTGTAACATTGGTGGTTCAGTGGTAGATTTCTCTCCTTCCATGCAGGAGTCCAGGGTTTGATTCCCGGCCAATGCAGCATATCGTTTTTAACCCTCCTCCTGTGTGAGCTTTCACAACCCAGTCACATGTTAACGGCTCAGTTTTGATCTGAGTCTTCGGCTCCGTTTACACCACAACATTCCAAGTGACAACAACTTGTCCGTTAAGGAAAAGTGAAGCTTTACAGGACAGCAGCTCTACGGAGTGTTTGTTACTCACATATGAGTTAAAGGTAGTAAATATGGTAAAAGTTTAAAGGTAAAACATGCTGTTAAGAGTTGCTAATGGTATTTTTCTGTTTACATTGTAGTTCTTACGGTGTGTTCACCTGCAAGGCTCAATAAAGTTGAGAAGCATCAGTTTGAGAGAGCATCTTTTCTACCGCCGCTGCTCCAGGCTTCACTGATCCACAAAGAGGTGCAACTGTTGGCATTCCAAAAGGACAGTCAGGAGGACTGAATACATTCTATTAAAGTACTTTGATCTGATCTATTGAAGACTCTGATCTTACCTTTAACACTAAACAAAGAGATTCACAATTCAAGTGTTAAAGTGCAGAGAATCTCACAGCAAATCCACAATGTGAAACATCAAATAGATCCAACTGTCATTGAACACACACACACACACACACACACACACACACACACACACACACACACACACACACACACACACACACACACACACACACACACACACACACACACACACACACACACACACACACACACACACACTGATGTTCTCCTCCTCAGAGAGCAGCTGCTGGTAGCTCACTCTCTCTGTTCCTCTGCAGAAAGTGATGAGGACTGATGTTCTCAGAAGAGCTTTTTTATCATCAAGAACAACTTTTCCCTCAGAGTGAGATGAGTTGAGTGAAGAAACCAAGCAGTCCAAGGA
This sequence comes from Lipophrys pholis, assembly GCF_963383615.2. Taxonomy (NCBI): domain Eukaryota; kingdom Metazoa; phylum Chordata; class Actinopteri; order Blenniiformes; family Blenniidae; genus Lipophrys; species Lipophrys pholis. Next base: position 5,321,896 of record NC_137646.1, on the reverse strand, counting down.
GCTGTGTTCTTGTTCCAGTCTCTTCAGGATTGAGTTGCTGCTTGTCGTCAAATGTTTTCACACGACCCTGTTAACCTCCAGCAGAGTTTCTGTAGTGTAGTGGTTATCACGTTTGCTTAACACGCAAAAGGTCCCCTGTTCGAAACCGGGCGGAAACACAAAGAAAGGCTTTTGAAATTCATCAACACAGTTTCCAAAATATTAGGAGCACAATGGACGACGATGGTCTTGTTACATAAGCAAATATAACAACCGAAAACCTTTTAACTGACAGTGGTGGGATTTGAACCCACACCTCCTGAGAGACTGGAGCCTAAATCCAGAGCCTTGGACCGCTCACCCACACTATAATCATATAACAATAATAACGCCTATTTATATAGCACCTTTCACAGACAAAAAGCCACAAAGTACTTCACAACACAGTTCAAAAACGTCAGAAAGTACACAGAATATAAAAGGCCAAGACAAGACAAAATCCTAGCAGCACAAAGGGAGTTAATTAAAAGCCGGAACTAATAGATGAGTCTTAAGTTTGTTCTTGAAGGTGTCAACAGAGTCAATTGAGCACAAAGAGGGAAGAAGATCCTTCCAAAGCCTCGGAGCAACAGCCTGGAAGGATCGGTCAACTCTAGTGAGAAAATGAGAGCGTGGAACCTTCAGCAGGTTCTGATCCACAGACCTCAGAGCCGTTCAGGGTGTAAGGCTGGATCAGATCACTGATATCAGAAGGAGCTTGACCATGCAAGGCTCTGAAGACCAGGACCAGAACTTTAAACTGGATCCTATAGGACACTGGCAGCCAATGAAGTTCTTTTAGAACCAGGGACATGTGAGTCCTCCTATTAGTACGGCTCAGAATTCTCACTGCAGAGTTTTGCACTAATTGCAGTGGAGAGAGCTCCTTCTTGTTCAGACATGAAAACAAACTGTTCCAATAGTCTAAACATGAAGACACCAAAGCAGGAATGAGAAGCTCCAAATCGTTCCATGAGACCATATTCCTAAGTTTAGATCTTTTCCTGAGTTGAAAGAAGCAGTTCCTGGTCAGCTGCTTCCAGTGCTGCACTAATGACAGGTCTTTGTCAAAGAGAACTCCCAAGGTTCTAAGACTTGGCTTAGCAGACTGGCCTCAGTCACCCAGGTACTGTTTAATCCCAGGGATTGAATCATCAGGGGCAATAACCAGTGTTTCTGTTTGGTCTGCATTGAGCTGCAGAGAGTTATCGCTGACTCATTGTTTTATTTCCACCAGACAATGGAGCAAGTTAAGCTTCATGATCTCAGATTGCTTAAAGGAACAGTAACGCTGATATCATCAGCAAATAAGTGGAAAGAAACATCACTGAACCTTTGGGGGATCTTCCCCAAAGGGATCAAATACAACAAAAATACACCTCCTCCTGAACCTCATCCTGAACCTCACCCTGAACCTCCTCCTGCGCACATAATGCGCCTCCTCCTGCACCTCCTCTTGCACATCCTCCTGCGCCTCCTCCTGCACCTCCTTCTGTGCCTTCCTCCTGCGCCTCCTCTTGCACAATTATGCACCTCCTCCTGCACACATCCTGCACCTCCTCCTGCACCTCCCCCTGCACAATCCTGTGCTTCTTCCTGCGCCTCCTCCTGCGAATCCTCCTGCACACATCCTGCAGCTCCTCTTGCAAAATACTGCGCCTCCTCCTCGCACCTCCTCCTGCACAATTATGCGCCTCCTCCTGCGCCTCCTCCTGTGCCTCCTCCTGTGCCTCCTCTTGCAAAGACCATGCGCCTACTCCTCCACCTCCTCCTGCACAATCATGTGCCTCCTCCTGGGCCTCCTCCTGCAAACATCCTGCAGCTCCTCCTACTAAATCCTTCGCCTCCTCTTGTACCTCATCCTGCACCTCCTCCTGTGCCTCCACCTCCTTCTGCACCTCATCCTGTGCCTCCACCTCATCCTGTACCTAACCTGTGCCTCCTGCACCCCATCCTGCACCTCCTTATGCAATTCCTCCTGCACACATCATGCGCTTCCTCCTGCTTCTCCTCCTGCAACTACAGCAGCAGAATCCTTCGCCTCCTCCTGCGCTGATCCTGCACCTCCTCCTGCGCCTCCTCCTGTGCCTCCTCCTGCGCCTCCTCCTGAAACTCCTCCTGTACAATCCTGCGCCTCCAACTGCCCCTCCTCCTGTGCCTCCTCCTTTAACTCCTCCTGCACAATCTTTCGCCTCCTTCTGCACCTCCTTCTGCGCCTCCTCCTGCACACATCCTACGCCTCCTTCTGCACCACTTCCTGCGCCTCCTCTTGCAGCTCCACCTGTGCCTCCTCCTACACCTCATCCTGCACCTCCACCAGTGCCTCCTCCTCCACCTCCTCCTGTGCCTCCTCCTGCGCCTCCTGCACCTCATCCTGCACCTCCTGCACCTCATCCTGCACCTTCTCCTGCACAATCCTGCGCTTCTTCGGGCACCTCCTCCTGGACACATCCTGCAGCTCCTCTTGCACAATCCTGCGCCTCCTCCTGCACAATTATGCGCCTCCTCCTGGACCTCCTCCTGTGCCTCCTCCTGCACACATGCTGCGACTACTCCTGCACCTCCTCCTCCACCTCCTCCTGCAACATCCTGCAGCTCCTCCGGCACCTCCTCCTGCACATCCTTCTGTGCCTCCTTCTGCGCCTCCTCCTGCACACATAATGCACCTCAACCTGCGCCTCCTCTTGCATCTCCTCCTGCGCCTCCTCCTGCAGCTCCTCATGTACCTCTTTCTTTGCTGCCTCCTCCACCTCCTCCTGCGCCTCCACCTGCACATCCTCCTGCACACATCCTGTGCCTCCTCCTATACCTCCCCCTGCACCTCCTGCACCTCAAGATTCAGATCATCCAGCGCCTATTTCTGCAGCCTGCCAAATTTGGTGAGTTTTTGAGCGTGTTTAGGGGGTCGAATATGGGCCGGAGTGAAAAGAAAAAGAATATATAATTTGTCTTCCCCAAATCCATACTTTCCTGTCTTCCCCAAGTCCATAGTTTCCTGTCTTCCCCAAGTCTATACTTTCCTGTCTTCCCCAAGTCCATACTTTCCTGTCTTCCTCAAGTCCATACTTTCCTGTCTTCCCCAAGTCCATACTTTCCTGTCTTCCTCAAGTCCATACTTTCCTGTCTTCCCCAAGTCCATACTTTCCTGTCTTCCTCAAGTCCATACTTTCCTGTCTTCCCCAAGTCTATACTTTCCTGTCTTCCCCAAGTCCATACTTTCCTGTCTTCCTCAAGTCCATACTTTCCTGTCTTCCTCAAGTCCATACTTTCATGTCTTCCCCGAGTCCATACTTTCCCGTCTTTGTCTTTGTCTATGGCAGTGCGCATTAAGAACTGGCAATAGCACCTGAGCTAGTGCCTGGTTGTTTGTGGTGGAAAAACCCTTGCAGAGGTTTTTTCCAGTTTCAGACGACACTTCATCCAGTGGGTGTTCTTGGTGTTACATTGCGACTTGCATATTTTTCCCTGTCCTGCTGGTGATGCTAAACGTGACACTGAACTCAATTGTGACGTGTCAGTGATATCGGAGGAAGAGCGGTTGAGAAAGTGGGTAGGCCTGCAGCAGTGTGGGAAATTGGGCTACGAATCCTGTTGAATGGCAGTTTTCTTCTCAAGGGCAGTAAAGTATTCTCCTTGGCCAGCTGCTGGCGTACAGAGGTCAGCTCCTTCAAGTTTTTCTTTTTCAGGTCATGGAGGTGCCTACTGTGGAGCTGCTCCCTCTCAATGATGTTGTGCCTCTCCTTCACCTTCTGTTTGCCCTGAGCAGTGTCCACAAGGTACTTTTGCTCCATTTGGGCCATGAGGAACTGTTCACATTCAACAGCTACTTCATCTCTCCTCATCTGTTTTTCCCGCTGTATTTTGGATAATTGCTTTTGTACAGTCCGGACTCTTTCCTCTTCTTCTCTTTCCCTCCGAGCTTGCTCTGATCTGTAGCGTTGATTATCCTTAAGCTGCTGTGCCTGGGCAGCCCTGAACATGGCGTCGTTGTGTGCTTTCTTTTCAGCCAATTCCAATTTAATCTTTTTCCTCGCAGCCTCTTGACTTTGTTGTATTTTTTGGCGGTTGAGCTCTTCCTGCTCTATCTTCAGTTTTCTTTCCCGATTAATCTGGACTAACAACTCCGAGACATGCGCGTCTCTATTGTATGCCCTCCTATGTTGTTGTTTGAATTCTGCCTCTCTCTGCCTCTTTTTCAATTTGTATTCATCATTTTTTAGAGCAGCCAGTTTCTCTTTTTCCAGCAATTGACGTTTGACTTGCTGAGCCTTGGCAGCTAATCGCTGGTTTTCATGCCAGATATCAATTTCCATTCTTCTCTTTGTTTCCCTGGCTGTACGTTCATCAAACTTAAGTCTTTCCATCACATTCTGAATATGTTCTTTTTCTTGTGAAAATATTTTTTCCTTCTGAGCTCTACTCTCCTCCACATGTTGTTTAGCTCTTTTCAAATTTACAATATGATGCTGTATATCCTGCTGTCTCTTGCTTTCTCTCCTAAATGTGTCAAATTCCAAACTTCTGGAGAACTCAGCGTCCACCACTTTGTCAAGCTGCCTTTCCTCCAATTTATCTTCAGCCTGGATCCTTTGCTTTTCTTTCAATTGATAGTTTCGCTCCAGTTGACACTGAGAAGCAGCAATTTGCTGTTGAACATGATCAATTTCATCATGTTCACTTTCTTTCAAATTTCGAATAGTGACCACATCTTTACAGACTTTCATGATCGGAGGGAGGAAGAACCTGTTTATCGCAGAACGGTACTCAAAAGCCATGGCTAGCACTTCTATGTAGCATCGAACTATTGGTTTGATTGTAAAGCTGCACAGATCTAGTCCAGTCATGAAAGCTTTGAAGTTTTGACCTTGTGATGTGCCTTTAATCTTTTGTTGATCAAAGCTTGAAGTTATGATGTCATACTTCAGTCCATCTCCAACTCCATGTCAACTGTTGCCTAGCAACCAAGAGTGCTTTGTAAAGTTAGTTCAATTCAAAATATGTAAAGTGATCTGATGAGATGTAAATGCTATAACATCTTTACAGTTTATTCACCAGACTAGGACCAAGATACACATGTGAATGTCTCAAGTTAATCCCAAGTCAGCTTTTCTTGGTCAAATCAAGTCCAAGTCAAGTCACTTATTGTCATGTACTGTTTTGAATTGATTAAATCTTAAGTTATTGTCACAACGCCAGCTAGTGGTTCTTTGTACAAGCTATCTCAAAGAGAGTTCCACTGTACCAGGAAAATTACCAAGACTGACCAATTGCTCACAATGTATTTGCACAGATGTTAGGTAAACACAGTCCAAAAAAGAATAATACAATTGTCCAGTCAGTTTCCTCTTAAAAAGATCCAACACAGTTGATGAGGGACACTTTCCAGCTCGTATTGTGAAAAGGTGCAGGGTGACGTCCTCTGTGCTGCAGTCCTGTGTTCCGCTGTCGCTTCCTCGGCTCCTCCTTTCATCGGCAGGACAGCAGCTCCTCGCCTGGGGACCGCAGCGGAGCCGGGGGGGAGGAAACAGGTCTTAGAGTGGCAGGTGAATTTGCTTGCATCTACTTGCCTCACACGCTTTGCCCAGCAGCCGACTGACTTGATCAGCACGTTGGAACAGTCGCTGGCCCGTCCAGTCTTCCTCTGCTCCCGCTACGTGTTACCAGGCCTCGGCCGCTGCCTTCGGTTCTGTGCTGTACTCCACCAAGCTTCTGCGTCCCCCTCCTCCCTTTGGTTCTGCCGTCTTCCCTTCTTGTTTCTTCGCTCCCAGTTCTCTCACGCACCTGTGGATCATCACCTTAAAAAGCGTCTCTCCTGCATAGTCCACCAATCCAGTGTCACTGAGGGCGGACAATCAATTTATCAGATGTCTTTCAAAGAAGTCCAAACAAGAAAGTACTACAAACCAATAAAAACAAGATTGCAAACAATATACTATAAAACCATTAAAACCATCAAGACAGAATAAAACAGCTTGATAAATAAGATTCCCATGTGACATTTCATCTAGGTTTTAAAACCATATTTACATCAATCTGTTTTGAAGCAAAATTAGTAGTGTTGTTAGATTGTAACTACAGTTAAACCTCTGATGTAGGGAAACTATAGAATCCAAGTGTCCCCAGAGGACAAGTGTCTCTTTGGAAGGGCAGGTCATGAGGACAAATTGCAGGACGAAGTTAGTATTAAATGAACCAAATGCCAAATATATTCTGGAAGAAAAATTGTGATTTAAAAGCACATAACTGAACCAATACAAAGATACATGCAAAATAAATGCTAAATAAAATACATACACAATAAAGGTAAACTTTTTTATGTTGAAATTGGTGACATTAAACAATATAAGTGCTCTAGCACCACCTCGTGTCTATCTGCACAAGCAACTAGCAATAAATGACAGATATCTATTCTCTTTTTTTCAAGGTATTTATTGACACATTAACACTGTGTGTGGGTATTCAGTCTTGAACACACACACATTGGTATCACTCGGTAGCATGTTTTTTAATACTTTTTAACACTAATGCTAGGCTGCTTATGGCATACAGAAAAAAGTTTCAATGACTCCGCCCCCCATGGATATCTAATGGAGGAAGCTCAGAGCAGAGCTCATTCCAGCACTGATCCTGCAAGGAGAAACAGCTCGCTCAGAAAACCAAAACAATTTTAGTGTGCATGTCCTGAAGAAGGCCCAAACGGAGGCCGAAACATGGACACAAGCACACTAAAACTCAAATTCTTCTCTTTCTTTCCCTGGCTGTATTTTCATCAAACTTCTAAAATACATTTTTCCTTGTTTACATGTTGTTTAGCGCTTTCCAAATTTAGAATACGATCCCTTGTATCCTGCTGTCTCTTGCTTTCTCTACTAAATTGATCTAATTCCCAACTCCTAGAGAACTCAGCGTCCACCACTTTGCCAAGTTGCCTTTCTGTAGCTCTTATTACCTTAGAATGGTTGACCAATGAACTCTTTGGTTGAATAAAAGAATGGATCAGTAGGTTCAACTGCTGAAGCTTGATGGAGTGTTGGAAAGAGACTCTGAGACCGTTTAAACTTGGAACAATTGCCGGCTTTAGTAACAAAAAGCTTACAGTAACAGTAGGGATATGACAACCTTAAAGTTTGGCCAATAAGAGAAAACAAATATGGATCCGTCTATAACTTATCTATTCGGGTGCACCCTGAAGTTTAGACTCTCCTTATAGTCAAGTTATCACATTCAATATCAATCTACAAACTCAGAATTAGTTACCTCACCCAGACACAATCACTTAAAGTGAACTTTAACCACATAAATGAAAAACCACACAGTTCAAGGTCAATATACGACCGTCAATGGTATTCAGTCCATAAGTAAACAGTCAATAAGTCCAGATCTCCAAAGAGATGTCAAAGAAAAAGGTATGTCTAACGATTGCAACAGTTCCACATGAGTGGGGGGGGGGTTGGGTCTGTGTTTTCTGTACAAACACTCAGGTGTGATGTCTGGCTTACCACACTGCCCAGTGCAGTAAACCTGTGTCAGTGTTGGAGGGAACGTCCCGGCTTGTCTTTTCTTTCTGTTAGGTCCAGGTTTCAAGGCTCGCCATCTTGGTTCTCTGGATGGATCCAGTCGCTTTTCTCAATCACAAAGAGAGAAGAAAACACAAAACAAAAAACCTGACCGATCTGTGTGAGAAGTGGGCAGACACTCCAAAATGGCTACGCCCCACTCCCGCCACCACGAGGGTTTAAATCCACGGTGAACGGTGTCTCTCGAATCATCACATTCATTGACTGGTTCACTGAGTCATTCTTGCAACAGCCATCCAGCTACAGAGAGGAAAACATAAATGTCACGGTTGTGCTGCTGCTAGTCTAAATCCAACTGTATGAATATATCACATTACTCACTTTTGTTGCCCTGTGGGAAAAGCAGCTGTGCTATTAACCATGCCGCTAACGCTAATTGCTGCTAAGCACAGCAGCTACCAGCTCCTTAAGGTCACATGAGGCTTTCAGCTCGAATGCTCGAGTCAGCTCAAAACTCGAAAGTCCTTCACGTCCTCTGAATCGGTCAGCACTGACGCTCCGCCCCTCCCTCACCGGCCTGCTGCTGCTGCTGCTACTCCTCAGGACGTTCCTGCAGTTGTTCCTCCTCCCACTGTTGTTCCGGACAACAAGTCTAAGGAAGAGGAGCCAGAGGACAGCGACAAAATTCTTCCAATTCACAACATTTGTGACATATTCGTGACCAGGGGAGGATTAAGGTCATCATGAGCCCCAAGGCGCTCCTTTTCATTGATCCCCTCATTCCATGTTGGTGAGCGGTAGGTCTACAGTGCAATGACACAGAATTTTAAAATGTGGATTATTTACTCCTGGTTTGTTGTTATTTACAGTTGATATATAAAGAAAATACCCTAACAAATTAGAATCAATTGTTGTTTAGGTTAAAAATAATGATTAAAAAAAATCTAAAATACCATAAAAGATCGTAAAAACACACAAAGCATTGATTGAAATACCCTAGAAATTGTCCATTGGTGGTAATTCAGTGTCATGTGCTGATCCTTCGGTGATGTGTGCAGTATGCATGGATATTTGGCCGGTATGCGCACATACCTACCACCTGTTTGTACATGAAACTTATAATTCAATTAAATTCAATTTTATTTGTAAAGCACTAAATCACATCAACAAACATCTCAGAGCCTCTTACAATGATAAAGAACAACAGAACCCAACTAAACCTTCCAGAGCAGCAGATGGAACAAGCAACAGTGGAAACCAGGAAAAACTCCCTCTCAGGAAGAACAGTTCATAAGAAGTCCCTCTTCAGGAAGAAAGCGTGGGGCGGACCCTAGACTCTGGAAGGGCGGCCATCCGCCTTGACCGGTTGGGGGGAGAAGTACATGGGATAGGACAGGGAGGGAGAGGAATAGAAGAGGGAGAGAGAGAGGAATAGAAGAGGGAGAGAGAGAGTGGCAGACAGGCCACAGAAGTACAAATACTAAGAAAAGTCTATGATGAGCGTTGGTCTGATGATGAACCAATCTCAGTCTGGAGTTTAAGGGCCGTGCCGTTGCGGTGGGGTCCCGGTGCTGTGGGGGGGTCCCAGTGCTGTGGTGGGGTCGGGTAGTAGGACCGTGGTAACTCCACTCTGGGAGTCTTGGGTCTGATCCCCTGGATCCTGCTCCCCTCCTGTCAGGATCTGGTGGCTCCAGTAATGTTGTTACACAGAGAGAAAGAAAGAAAGACAAGAAACAGAAGCTCCAAATGTAGAGTTCCTCCCTTTAACGGGAGAGAGGAAATCCCCTCAGCAGTCTAGGCCTAGAGCAGCTCAACTTAGTGCTCCTATTTTATTCCTAATGAGAAGCTCTATCAAAGAGGAAGCTTTTTAGTCTCCTCTTAAATAAACTAATGGTGTGGGCCCTTCGGACCGAGGCTGCTAGTTGATTCCAGAGTAAAGGAGCCATATGGCTGAAACTCCTGCCTCCTCTTTTACTTTGAAGGACTTTAGGGATTACCAACAGTCCTGCATCCTCAGAGCCAAGGGCTCGTGGAGGGTGAGACACTTCTAGAAGTTTCTCCATATAGGACGGAGCCTGGTGATGAAGAGTTTTATATGTGATCAGAAGGATGTTGAATTCTATTCTAGATTTGATGTGAAGCCAGTGTAAGGATGCTAAGACTGGGGAGATGTGCTCTCTTCTTCCAGTTCTGGTTAGTAAACCTGCAGCAGCGTTCTGCACTAGCTGTAAGGTCCTAACAGAGGAGTTTGGACATCCTGAAATTAGGGAGTTACAATAATCTAATCTTGAAGTCACAAAGGCAGGAATCATTTTTTCTGCATCTTTGAAGGACAAGAAGTTTCTAATTTTTGCAATATTCCTTAGATGGAAGAAGGCTGTCCTGGAGACATGTTTAACATGGGACATAAAGGACAGATCCTGATCAAAAATAACACCCAGGTTCCTAATATCACTGTTAGAGGTTAAGGTAATATTATCTAACCTAATCAGACTGTCTGAAAAGTAATCCCTGAGCTTTTTAGGACCTACGATTATAACCTCAGTCTTGGATGTGTTGAGCATTAAGAAGTTGATAGACATCCAGGACTTAATGTCCCTGAGACAGGACTCTAGTTTAACAAGTTGGTCGGCCTGATTGGCTTTAACTGATAAATATAGCTGAGTATCATCTGCATAACAATGAAAGTTAATGTTGTGTTTCCTAATAATATTTCCGAGTGGTACCATCTAGAGATTAAACAATATCGGTCCGAGGACGGAGCCTTGTGGTACTCCACACCGGACCCGTTCATGCATTGAAGATTTGTTATTTACATGAACAAATTGAAACCGGTCAGATAAATATGATTTAAACCAGTTTAAGGCTAAGTTTTTAATGCCGACGGCATCTTCTTATCTCCTTAAAAGTATATTATGATCGACAGTATCAAATGCAGTACTAAGGTCCAGAAGAAGTAAAGCAGATAGAAGAGCTCTATCTGAGGCCATTAGAAGGTCATTAGTAACTTTTAGCAGTGCAGTCTCTGTACTGTGGTTCATTCTGAAGCTGGACTGAAGGTCCTCTAACAGATTATTCTCCTGCAGATAATCATTGAGTTGTTTAGCGACTACTTGCTCCAGAACCTTTGACAGGAAAGGAAGGTTGGAGATCGGCCTGTAGTTTCAGAGAAGGCTTGTGTCTAAGTTTGGCTTCTTAATGAGAGGTTTAATAACTGCTAGTTTAAAGGATTGGGGCACATAGCCTATTGATAGAGACTGGTTAATAATTGCCAGTATAGAATTATTAATTAGTGGCAGTGCCTCTTTCAGAATTCTAGTAGGAATTGGGTCCAACAGGCTAGTAGTTGGTTTAGCAGAAGAACTAAGGGAGTTTAGTTGGACTAGTTGTATTTGCTGAAAGCATTCCAGATGACTGTTAGGTTTAACCAGTTCCTCTGTTATGGGGCTAACGGACAGTAGGGCTTGATGGATGTTATCCTTAAGCGTTGTAATTTTATTTTGAAAGAACTTCATGAAGTCCTCACTACATATATTGATAGGAATAGTGGGCTCGACGCTATTTTGGTTCTTGGTCAGTTTGGCTACAGTACTGAAAAGAAACCGAGGGTTGTTTTTGTTTTCCTCTATGAAGGATGAGTAGTAATTAGTTCTACTTCTACTCAGAGCTTTCTTATAAGTTTTGAAGCTATCCTTCCAGGCTATATAATCTAGCTCTGTTTTTGTTGAACGCCAAGTTCTTTCTAATCTACGGGAGCGTTGTTTAAGCTGGCGGGTTGATGAGTTAAACCATGGGGATGACTTTTCCTGTTTTTTCAGTTTCATTTTTTGAGGAGCTATGTCGTCTAGCGTTGTTTTTAGCATATCTGTCAGACTGTTTGTTAGGTATTCAATGTCTGAGCTAGCAACAGTATACGGGTCAGGAAGATTCACTACTGATTCTATAGCAGAGGGAATTCTTTCCTTGAATTTAGTTACTATGTTATCAGAGAGAGACCTGGTTAACACGGCTTTAGCCGGAGGGTTAGAACTATTTAGAACAAAGTCAAAGGTTAGGAATTAAGGGGAAAAGTATAAATACTTAGTAGGCATGTGGAAATTATTATTTTGTGATTTGATTTTCTTATTTTGTGATGGTAACACCATAAGACTGCTAAAAAATGTACACTTAGTTAAAATACAATTTCAATTCTTAAAGAGAAAAACACAGAATGGAAAATGTGCTTGTTGTTAAGAAAGGTGTGAAAACTCTGTGAATCTGAAAACAAACCATATGTACATGTGCTTATCCTGCATTCCCTTTGTTCCTTTGTGGTTTTTTCCACCTGCTGCAAATGACTGCAAAAGAAAATAAAAGCAGCCAATTCGCAAAGAGTGGAGTCCTGTGGTTCAGTTGGGAGGATGTCCTATCAAGTGGGGACGAGCTGCAGAAAAATATAGACGCACTTGACAACTACAGTTAATCGATATTACCTTCAGACAGAAGCAACACAGACCTGGATCAGCTTCTGTTGCTGCTCCTCAGAGTCCCCCAGCTTATTTTCTTTTACGAAAGCCGACATTTACCAGGTTTCCCTGTTTCAAATTGAACGAATGTATGATTTAATGACGTTTAAGACTAGCGCCCCCACACTTCAATGGTGAGGACAGGAATTGCATGCAGGCCGGCAACTTTATTAAAGTGAAAGAGTGAAGATTCACCCTCATGCACAAATAAAAATAAATGAAAATAGCCTAATTTAACACATGGTCATGACAAAACTGTAAACAAACAACAAACAAAAAGGAATGCACTGATACTTTGATCCAAGTCTGGGAGGGGATCCCTCAGGAGAACATCCCTCAGGAGAACATCCCTCAGGAGAACATCCCTCAGGAGAATGTCCCTCAGGAGAACATCCCTCAGGAGAACATCCCTCAGGAGAACATCCCTCAGGAGAACATCCCCCAGGAGAACGTCCCTCAGGAGAACATCCCTCAGGAGAACATCCCTCAGGAGAACATCCCTCAGGAGAACATCCCTCAGGAGAACATCCCCCAGAAGAATGTCCCTCAGGAGAACATCCGTCGGATGTGTTATTTTAGTCTTCCCTTTATTTTTCTGAGCGGTGAAAATGAGAAGATCCTTCTTCCTTCTGCCTCATACAACACGTTTGGCACAAGACTGCTTGTACATGCTTCATGCTGCATCTTTTGACTCTAGTTTTTCTATTTGTACATAAACATTTCTTCACCTATTCTTGCACCACTTTCTATTTATGTATTGTCGACAGTCATTGACTTATTTTGCACCGTTTTCTTTTACATGCTATTTTGCTGCTGGCATTCTCTGTGAACAGCAGGAGAAGAATTTCCTCGTACAGGGGAAACAGGTTTGGTGATTTGCATATGACAATAAACTGGAATTTAATTTAAACTCTGAATAAGGATCTAGAAGAGGGGAGTTGTTCATTGCCGTATAGCTTCATCTTTTTTCTTTTTCTGTCCTCGCTTGCTTTTGACTTATATGGTTGTATATGGGTATAAATGATCAATACTGTAATTGAAGAACAAAGTTTGCAAGCTCTTTCATTCTACAGCATTCCTAAAGTGACTTTACCTGGTGTTAAGAGATTCTATTCTTAAAATAACTGCTCTGCTTAAACACTGTGTGAAAGATACTAACTTGCTCTGAGGAAATTTGCTTAGCGCATGACTAACAATCTGCTGAGGTCAGCTCTAATGAGAAACAACTTTAGTTTATGGTTGCAGGATGCTGCCTGTAAAATGTGCTTATCTCAGTGTTTGGAGGAGACAAAGCCTGTGAAACAGGAACTTGAGTGGGGGATCGAAACCTAGACTACAATCGGAGGAAACCCGTCACAACTGGTCCCTTTTGATGACCTCCCTCAAGTACCCCTTGACCCAGCCTGGCTTCGTGACATCCTGCAAACCTCAGCTAACCCTGCGGTGACCCCGTGACTCACCATCTGGACCGTCCTGCCCCTGTGGGCAGATGAATGCATAAATACACATGTTGCATCGGCAGACATGCTCGCAGTTCACGTCGCTCGGTTTAGAGGAGGAACCAGGACCCAGAATTCTGTAAATTGAGAATATTGCTTGCTTACCGCACTTCAATATAGTTTGATAATCAATTTTTAAGAAACCTGACTCATGTGTCTTTCTTTAGTTAGACTGGCAACAAAAGGACTTGTGGTGCAAATTGAAAGCACCCAAAACTGGTAACTTCTGTTGAAAATACTGTCATTTCTTTATTGATGAAGCAATCAGGCCTTGGCATGCAATGATGTAACGCTGCATTTCTTCAAATGTGGAAAACAAATGAATGACTGACAGATAAAAAGCTTAAAAAAAAAAAAGGATACCTACAAAAAAGTTTGTTTTGGGGGATTAGCATTGGCAGTATTCCTCCACACTGACTCTGTGCACCGTTTGCAAGTTATCCCTGTGTATGTGTGGGTTTTCGCACATAGCCAGAGCAGTATAGTGAGAAAAGGTGTCGGCCAGAGTGAAAGACTGTCGAAGTTAATCTTTAGAAAATAAAGATCTTCAATGTGATTTACTACAGTGACACAAGTTTGGTTGGAAAACAACTATTTATTTATTTTAAATCAAGAACTGAAATGAAAGATGAAAGGATGAGACCAGTCACAGTCATGAAATTATGATCCCTGGTCAAATCTTCCCCTCACGTGCAGTACATACAAAACCCCAGCAGATGTCACTATAATCACGCTCAAGCGCTTGTCAATCGCTTTCAAGGAAGCTTTCTCAAATTTCACCACCACCAAGCAAAGGTGCAACAATCCACAGAACAAAATCAAAATGGCAAAGCAAAATCACAAATCCAAGAATCCACGAGACAAACAGACAACATCCCTGCATAATGTCGCCTTTTTTAACTTGTGTGAACAATATAGAGAGTCAGGACGAGAGGACAGACCTGAGCAATAATATGGAAATGATTTAACGATGACAGAAAAGAGGAAATAGCTTCATCAAAACTCATCCCTGTCACTCTTGCAGTGACATTAATTACACAAAGGGATGCTATGCATTTATTATATATCATATAATTCCCCTGGAAAGTGACTTTGAATGTAAAAGGTTGAAATCCTTCCATGTGCGTCTCCAGTTGGATCCAGTAGTTTCAAGTAATAGACCTATTCCTCACAGACTGGGGTGGCAGGCCGTACTTCTCGATGAGCTGAACAACAACACACGCAGAAAATATGTCCATATTAGGAATTTAATTTAGTTTTTTTTTCAAAAGAATAATGAAAGATAAATGATAGTTAATACTAAAATGTTAACTGATATTAGTCCCACCTGGTCCAAAAGAGCCTCCTTTTCATGTTGTGATAGTTCACCACCTGAACTGAAACTGACTTTGAACCTATAGACATAATCTGTTGAGAGAAAAACAGAGAAGCTCACAAAACAAAACCCAACGCGTTCACATTGTGCCTAGATAAAACACATGAGGTTGCCCTTTGTAGGTGTATGGTTTGAGGTATTCCTGTGATCAGGAGCCGATGAAAAGATTCTGGAAAAGAAAAATCTCAATTACAAAGAAAGAAAAGCATACTTACAGGGTCCCTCTGTTGTAAGAAGTGTCAAGCAGTCAGGTTTACATGGAATGAAGTAAACGGAAAGACGGCATTCATTATACTAAGAAATTCTGTATGTACATTTAACAGTAATTTAACTTTAACATGTGTTGCTTGACTGTATAACTCAGGGATGAGGGAAGAAAAACAACAAAAAAACAGTTTTTCCACTAAAGTATTTTGTTTTTCTATCGTTCATCTGTTTGATGACACGAGTCAAGACGTCTTACCAGTGACTGCATTAATGCTGACTCCGCCGCTTCTGACGCTCCCAAACACAGAGAAGACAGTGAATGTGTACTCAGTTGCAGCAGAGAGAGATGAGACTGTGTGAGTTACTGGTCCGTCTCCATCTGGTGCTCTGATGTTTGTCTCGGTACCATTAAACTGGAGGATGAAGCTGATGTTGTTGTTCACTTTGTTCCACTGCAGAGTGACACTGGTCTGATTTTTTCTTGACATTTCAAGACTGATTATTCTCGGAGGAGCTGAGACAAACAACAATGCCATAAAATAAATATCTAATTTCTTATCAGTTCAATAATAACTGTTGTGTCTGATATGAAGGAAATCTGAGGATTGGAGAACATAAATGAGAGGATTTTTCTACTTTGATACGGTTAGACTAAATAAGAAATGTATTTTCCAAAACAGATCACCTGAAAAACTGATATTCTCTTATTTATTAGCAGTAGTTTACAGGGTTACCATAAGCTACAGTTTCTAGTCTTGCATTTCCTCCTGTTCAAACTTTTCTAACTATCGTCACCGTGAAGATGTGCAAACACACAAGACGGACATGAAACTCATAGATTTACATTGAAGGGCAATTTCAGGGAGTCCAGTTATCCTTCTATGTCACATTGCACAAGAGATTACAAGAAATATAACCTCTGAGTTAAAGGTTTTAAATCATTCTTGCTGCATTTTACTTTTGTCTTCTCATACTTAGAACAACTTCCTGAAAACAGCATCTTACCAGTGACTGCATTAATGCTGACTCCGCCGCTTCTGACGCTCCCAAACACAGAGAAGACAGTGAATGTGTACTCAGTTGCAGCAGAGAGAGATGAGACTGTGTGAGTTACTGGTCCGTCTCCATCTGGTGCTCTGATGTTTGTCTCGGTACCATTAAACTGGAGGATGAAGCTGATGTTGTTGTTCACTTTGTTCCACTGCAGAGTGACACTGGTCTGATTTTGTCCTGTTGACCTGAAGTCTTCTACATGAGCTGGAGCTGAGAACCACAGAACAACTTACTTACTATCAGTGGCAGAAGTGAAACAGAATGACCAAACATGTTTGTATCTTGTGTTTATAGAAGCACCAATTTAATACAACATACATATAAACTATTGTTGCATAGCAGGTTTATGTAAATCGTTCAAACATTTGCATTGTAATCCAGTGACGTGCCGAGAGATGAGTCACTGATTCTTTCAAATATTTGTAAATGGAGTTGATGAAAACATTGTTTTTGCAATAAGAATTTAGAAGGATGGAATAAGTCTTATTGTGGGATCTCAACGCCACAAGCATGCAGTATTTAGTATTAAGAATAATATATATATTACTTGCTGTGTAACAGACAAAAGGCAGTTGGATGGAGCAGCCTTCATCTGACCACAGTCCTGACTCCAATGATGAAGCGACGCACGTCTCGCCTGGAGTGTCGGGCTGGTTGTTCTCCCAGTTTCGATATAGAGAGTCACTCCCATCAGACCAAACTCTTCGATGATACAGACCAATCCACACATCCTTACCATCTGCAACTCTCTTGACCAGTTCATGTTCGGGCTCGTTTCGTATGCTGTGGAGGGAAGAGTAGCAGATCTGCATCGTACTGTATGTAAAACAAATTCACAGATTCATGGATGGAATGAACAAATTAGTGAGTTCATACGGTACCTGGCCAGATCGACATAATTCTCTCTGCAGAACCTCTGAGCTTCTGTCCAAGTGCTGAATGTTCCAATCCTAACAAAGGTTGCTTTTCCATTCCATGTACCTGGAAATATAGACACTTTTTTTCTTTAAGAAACAAAGAATGAGTTCTTCTACTATTTGCTGTGAATCAAAATAAAAGAAAAAGCTGAATATTTGACAGTAGTTTCTAAGGCAATGACTTATTCAACACATTTACACACAGCCTGAAGTATTGACATTTCTGGAAGCTCTTGTCGAAAAGTAATGCTTTTAAAATGTTACTCTGAAAAAAAACTCACCACTGAAGCACACAGACTGAAGTTTGTAACTGCAAGGCCTGTCATCCCATTTGCCATTGTATGAACTCCACAGTACTCCACAGTTTTGTCTTCCAGCATAATTGTCAGGCTGACCACTTTCCCAATTTCTATACGTCGCCTCTCCCTCGCCATAGAAGCTGCTGTCATTTAAGGACCACATCCAGCTGTTTTGCAAGTCATCATGAAGACCAATCCAGGCTTTTCCTGCTCAAATAAAAGATGTTGATTCGGTCAAAAACAAGACAATTGAAACTTGCCATTATGGATTATTCTGTGTGTGTTGGAGCCATTTGAGACTATAAATGTTCTTTGTCAAATTGGTGCAAACTTAAGTGATGATAAGAAATACTATTTAAAGTTTTCCTATTATTGTTTGTTTTTTAGTTATTTTGATCATTAGAAATGTGTGGATCTCTCCTCCTCCTCGTCAGGCCTTCCTCCTTAGAATCAGGAGGAGGTGAAGCTGTGAGTGTGGAAGGAGGAGGGAGTGATGGTTTTTCTACCGCAGGCACACAAGCCTGTACAAACTAGAATTTATGTTAAGTATTTGTATTATTTAAGAAAGTAAACCACAGAGAATATTTTTTGTTTGTTTAAATAAATAGTGCATCTTTATTGTGAAACCTGGAAAATCTCTCTGCCAGTGTTTTTTACTTTCTGCGAGTGGAAAATCTCCTCAATGTGCAACTCTAAATTTAGATTTTTGGGACGAAAGACTGGCCACAACAGTGTGTGTCAAATACGGTGCAAGTATTCAGGACTCACCAGTATCGCTCGAAGCTGTGTTTCCAACTGCATCAACGTCAGCTGCACTTTCAATAGTGGCCAGATCAGTGTAGTCATCCCTGCACACACGCTGAGCGTTTGTCCAGCTCAGAGGAGTATTTACAAAGTTGTAGTGAGTTTGGCCAAAACCTACATTGGTGATCACTCCTAAAGCAAACCAGAATATACAATGTATTAATCAAAAGTATGCTCCGTTTGATTTGCTCTTCATCTGTCACTATTTTCCTGTTTGGATGTTTTTCTTTCCATCCCCTTTGCTTCCTGTTTTCTCCTGAAACACACCAATCTTCCTCAGGGGCCTTGTCATCCTAACAAGGTGCAGCAACACTTTAGAAACATGAGCTACAGATGTAATTGCCTTTTTAAAATTGCACCAACCTGTGAGAACAAAAAGCACCAGTCCCCTCTCCATGAGGTAAACCTTTGAAAAGATGCAAAAATAAAGTATTCTTTCATTCTAAAGCTTAATTCCTGATCACATTATTCATGTACACACCACATCTGACATGGAACATTAGGAAACGTGTCATAAAATAATTAATATTAATCTAAAAATAACCTTTAACATATACTGGACTCACCATTGTCTCTGTAACCTCCGGAGCTCTTGGGAACACCGACAGTGACTAAAGGCTGGTTTGGCTCCTATCAGTTTTCAGCAGCTGTGACTGAACAAAGTGTCGCTCTGCTGCTATATATTCTGTGTTTTTTCTTCTTCCTCGTGTGTCTGTGTGCTGGGCGGAGTCAACAAGACCTGCACTGGAGCTGAGCTGCACACCTGAGAGTAAGTAAGTAAGTAAGTACGTAAGTAAGTAAGTAAGTAAGTAAGTAAGTAAGTAAATTTTATTTCTTTTGCGCTTTTCACAGACATGGAGTCACAAAGTGCTTCACAAACAAACAGATAAGAGAAAAAAACCATTTTAAAAACACAACAAATGTCGACAGTCGGCAGCGTGGGTCGATTAGACTAGAATGTTTTGGCAAACAAATGTGTTTTTAGGCACTTTTTAAAGATGTCCGCTGAGTCCAGGGAGCGCAGGTCAAGTGGGAGTTCATTCCAAAGTCGGGGTGCGGCAGCTTTGAATGATGGGTCTCCCCGGGTTTTAAAACAAGTACATGGAACTTTTATTAGGTTCTGCCCAGACGATCTCGAGGTCCGAGTCGAGCTGTAGGGCTTTATGAGGTCAGCAATGTAAGGAGGAGCTTGACCATGTAGGGCTCGAAAAGTTAGCACCAAGATTTTATATTGAACACGAGACTCAACAGGGAGCCAGTGAAGAGATCTTAACACAGGGGGGGGATGGGCCCTCCTGTTGGTGCTGGTCAGAAGTCTGGCGGCTGAGTTCTGGACTAACTGTAACCGAGCCAGCTCTTTTTTGTTGAGTCATGTAAAGAGGCATCATAGGCCTCGTTTCCACTGCACGGTACCGCACGGTACGGTAAACATGGAACCCACACCCAACTCTGTTGCTCCGTCCCACCGCAGAGAGTCGGGGTTGTGAACGGCTGCATGATGACGCAGGTATGTGACATCATCACGTGACAGTAAACACTGCGGGACCAGCCACAACAAACACATTTGTTCCGTTGCAGCTGAGACGTCTGAGTAAAGGCCCCTGCATCCTCCTATTAGAACCCATAAGAACTGAAGAAAAGCTGGTCGATGTGCCAACGTTTGATGTTGTTGTTGTTCGGCAAGATGCTGGAGCGGCGAACTTTCTTCTTGTTCTTATAGAGCAGGGGCGGCCAAACAGTCAGAGACAAAGAGCCACAAGAATTACAGTACGTTGGTAGTACAAATAACTACATTATACACATGTGGGCTCACAATCAAACTCCCCCTCTCCCACAACTTCCTGAAAACAGCATCTTACCAGTGACTGCATTAATGCTGACTCCACTGCTTGTGACGCTCCCAAACCCAGAGAAGACAGTGAATGTGTCCTCAGTTGCAGCAGAGAGACATGAGACTGTGTGAGTTACTGGTCCGTCTCCATCTGGTGCTCTGATGTTTGTCTCGGTACCATTAAACTGGAGGATGAAGCTGATGTTGTTGTTCACTTTGTTCCACTGCAGAGTGACACTGGTCTCACTTTGTCCTGAAGTCTTCTACATGAGCTGGAGCTGAGAACCACAGAACAACTTACTTACTATCAAAGGCAGAAATGACGCTGAAGGACCAAATGTGATGGACAAAATCATGCAGCTATCTATTACCTTATGACATTATTTTTTAATGGGATGTTGACGTATAACATCAGTAAAAGATATCCACTGGTGTAATCCAGTATTGTATGGTGAGTTTTATATCAACAAGTTTTGTTTTGTTTTTTATTCTGGGGACCCGCTTTGCTCCATGATGGTGTACTGAGCCAGGCACCAGAAGACTGTTAGATACAACAAAACACTTCACTTGGATCTGCTTAATTACACATCACACACAGTCTCACCAGTTTGGATTTGCTCTTCATCTGTCACTATTTTCCTGTTTGGAGGTTTTTCTTTCAATCCCCTTTGCTCCCTGTTTTCTCCTGAAACACACCAATCCTAACGTGTGAAATTCTGTTAGTTAAATCACATCACAAAGCAGGAATACAGGTACTAAGTTGATATATTCTTTTCATTTAGCCCAGGGTCAATAACTTGAGAAGATGACTATAGACTTCTACACTGAGTATTATGAACTTTGTACTATGTGATTACAAAACACCTTCACCAACAGCAGGTTCCTCATTATTTCTGCTTATTTGCATCTTTTGATGCAAAATGTCATGTCGTGCCATCAGTCAAACAAATGTCTCTCATGTCCACACACTGTTAGTATCACAGATCAGATCATTTCCTCACCTCTCATTTGAATAACTAGGGAATATTCCCTGTTTGCCGTGTAGGTATATTCTACAAGCTTTTCATTGTGTAACATCTCCACCATTGGTGAGGCTTTTGTGTTCTATGTTTCTGTAGCTCTCACTTCTACAAGCTGCTCATAGACAAAGTTTATCACATTAACTAACAATATTTCTGTCAGATTGACTGGATTCTTCAACCCTTGAGGAGAACAAACACACACATAAACGTATTCAGTCGGTCCTATGCTGTACGCTAGAAGGTGAAACAATAGTTCAACTGCAGTTAGTGAGCCGTAAATTCATTGTAGTCCAGCGAGGCTAAAACAGATTATTGCCTCTGATTATACAAATTAAATATATAAGTTGTTGGTGACAAGTATTCCTAAAAGACTGGGACACTGCCCTTTCTGAAATGTTAATTTGAGCCTTAACCTAAAACTAAACCTTTAGGTACGATCAAACACATGGCAATCCTTCGCTCAGGTATTTCACTTAAACACAGGCTCATCATGAGGTGGAGATGGAATTGCATTTTTGCAATCGTTCATTTTAAAGCTTAATTCCTGATCAGGTTATTCATCTAAATGGAACATTAGGAAAAGTGTCAGTAAGAATAATGACCTTTAGAATATACTGGACTCACCACTGTCTCTGTAACCTCCGGAGCTCTTGGGAACACCGACAGTGGCTAAAGGCTGGTTTGGCCCATATCAGTTTTCAGCAGCTGTGACTGAACAACATGGTAACAAATAGTTGAACAAACCACACGCAAACAAAAAAGCTGGCAAAGACCACGGAGCAGGACTGAGGAACCGACAGCAAAAGGTGACAATGTGACCTGTTTATTTATTTTTTCTTTCTTTTGCAGTGTTTTGACTGAATGGTACGGAAACATGAGCCGGGGAATGGGGACGCTTTCCTGTGTGTTTATCCTGATGATTCCATAACCACAAGTGGCCTTCAGATGACACGGGGATTCTCACTGTCTTACCTTTGAGTTTGTTCTCTGGCAATGTAACTAACAAAATGGAATCATCTGATCCTTTCTAGTTGCAATTATTCCCATCAGGTAATACGTTTTATGTTTTCATTTTATTCATTTCATTTTGAATTGTTTAACATATTAAGATTTTAATTCATAAAATTGAAATTCATCAATGAAACTTTGACATGTTGCTGCAACATTGTGTTTAACTATTGTGTAGAAATAAATACAGTTTTCATTTGAATTTGCTTGTGTTTCCTGATGGCTTCATGAGTATTCAACACAGAAGTACACGCTACTTTGAGCTGTGTGTGTGCCTATATTCTATTCAGACTGTTGTGTCCACGGTTTTCTTGTTATTTCCCCTCACAGTACCAAAAACATACATTTTAGGCCAATTGGTGACTGTGAATATGTGTGGGTATTTTTGTGTGATTGACTGTCTGTGTCCGGACTGGTAACCTGTTCAAGTTATACAGTAGTGCCCTCACCCAAAGTCAGCTGTGATCGGCCCTGTAGCCAATGAAGACCATGGATGTAAAGTCTAATAATAAATAATTGATGCTCATATTCAGATGTACGTCGTGTGTTTCTGACACTAATGTCTGACAACTGTAAGTAAAGATACTTCTGAATCACACTAATCCGTTAATTGTTGCTTTCATCTTAAACGGCTGAATGTTGAAACCAATGTAACGTCAAGTAAACCGAGAAGAAATAAATATCCTGAGAATGGGAATCAATGCAAAGGGTCAGTGGGAATAAACAAAATGGAAGAAAAAATGTAACATTATTTTAACTCTGCCGGTATTATTGGTTTTTATTGTGTTGTGTTTGGTGTCAGTTACTATCATTTATACATTTAATACAGCACCTGCAATGCAAACCCGGATCACCGTAAATGAATTCAAGTAAAAAAGAATGCTAAAAAGAACATTTTAGTGACAAAAGATGGATTAAAAAACTGATTTGAAATCAAAGTGACATAGGTTTTCTTCTATGAAGATATGAGGTTGACCTATTGAGAGCAAGAAGTCAGACAAGGTGTAACTAAATGTAACTCCAGCAAGGGGCGCTCTGAAATAGGTAACACACACACACACACACACACACACACACACACACACACACACACACACACACACACACACACACACACACACACACACACACACACACACACACACACACACACACACACACACGCTTCCATTGTGCTTGTGCAGACTTGACTCAGATGCTGCGTTCAATGCGATGGGAAATGTGAATAATGTGAAAAGACAATGGAAAGGTAAAAGCCACTTGCAAAAATTTCACCATAAAACAAATAAAAACAAACATTACAATACCTGTTTAGTTTTTTTTCCCCACAAACCTTAAAATAAATGTACCAAAACATTGTCAGTACTGAATTGGTTTTTATGCGATACATTGTGAATTGCCTCTGGAATAAAAACAGTAATTGCATACTGAATTGCATGTGAACAAAAGCAAAGGAAACAGACGACTTCATATATACTTGTGTTTTTATCTTAGCATTTTTTTAATGTATATTTAGTAGTGCTGTCAATCAATTAAAAACATTGCATTGTTTTTCTACTTAAGACTGAAACTTGTAATGGATATTTATTCAGGGAAAACCATGAAATTAATGTCGACTCAACAAACAATATTAGACTATATTTAAATCCAAAGACTATCATTATAACGTCCTTTTAGCCAGACTTATGTTAGATGTTTATTAATTTATGTTTTACCGGGTTTTGTTAAAGTCCACCAATTTGAATATTTCTAGAAACAAAGTTGTGAACTGATTACATGAACAAAGTGGCACTGCACTCACACGTGAGAGAAAGAGGAGAAATTAATATTTTACCTGCAAGTATTTCCTTCAGTTTTAGCAGTTTGGTGGCTGCTGGATCAATACTTGCGAGGCTCTGAACGCTGCTCGAACATCACGTCACTCGTGTTTGCTCCGCCCCTCCTTTTCCTGTTTCCGGTTTGATGTCACGTGATTACGTGATTTTTTTATTAAACTTTAACAAACATTCCAGGCAATGATAATAACTCTGATAATACTGTAAGTGGCCACTTATGTTTTTCCTTTGTTGTCATTCATGTTCTGGGGTTCACCCCGCCGACAATTCATGTTCCCGGGATGTAACTTGCCTACAAATTGTGACGTCACACGTGGGTTTTGACAGTTGACGCACACCGAAACTGACGGGCCTTGACAAGGAGCGACTGCTATAAAAACATAATCGGTATGTAATCCCAAAAGATGTCACAGAAACTAGGTAAATTATACTGTGACATACATGTGTTGCCCTGTGTTTTTGCATAAGGCAAACTCTGTTGGAGTATTGGAATCACTGAGGAAATGAGGACCGGTGTTTTGAGCCCTTGGTAGGCGAAGCGAGGTGTGTACAATGACAGCGTGACTTTTTGTTTGTTATTATGAGTTGGGCACTGTGTATTATGTGTGTCAGAGTGTCGGAGAGGGAAGGAGACAGATTTGTAGGAGACCACAGTGGAGACCAGACTGATAAAATACACTTTGATCTGTTTATTAAATGTACAAATGAAATATTTCAACAGGAAGTTGTAAAAAGGCTCAGTGGACTTTGTGTTTTATCCTCAGTCACTAGAGTTGGAGGCGGTGGGTGACGAGGAGCTCGTCTGCTCGTCTCAAGACTCTGACACTGTCAGGTCACAGTTTGACAGTCTGGTTCAGTTTGAGTGACAGTGACAGTGAGAATCACTCAAACTGTGGGGGAGGGGTTCATGGAGCACTGAAGGTGGAACGCTTCACATTTCCTGGTTGGAATGAAGGGAAGTGTAACATTGGTGGTTCAGTGGTAGAATTCTCTCCTTCCATGCAGGAGTCCAGGGTTTGATTCCCGGCCAATGCAGCATATAGTTTTTAACCCTCCTCCTGTGTGAGCTTTCACAACCCAGTCACATGTTAACGGCTCAGTTTTGATCTGAGTCTCCGGCTCCGTTTACACCACAACATTCCAAGTGACAACAACTTGTCCGTTAAGGAAAAGTGAAGCTTTTACAGGACAGCAGCTCTACAGAGGCCGCCATGTTTGTTACTCACACATGAGTTAAAGGTAGTAAATATGGTAAAAGTTTAAAGGTAAAACATGCTGTTAATAGTTGCTGATGGTATTTTTCTGTTTACATTGTAGTACTTACGGTGTGTTCACCTGCAAGGCTCAATAAAGTTGAGAAGCATCAGTTTGAGAGAGCATCTTTTCTACCGCGGCTGCTCCAGGCTTCACTGATCCACAAAGAGGTGCAACTGTTGGCATTCCAAAAGGACAGTCAGGAGGACTGAATACATTCTATTAAATTACTTTTATCTGATCTATTGAAGACTCTGATCTTACCTTTAACACTAAACAAAGAGATTCACAATTCAAGTGTTAAAGTGCAGAGAATCTCACAGCAAATCCACAATGTGAAACATCAAATAGATCCAACTGTCATTGAACACACACACACACACACACACACACACACACACACACACACACACACACACACACACACACACACACACACACACACACACACACACACACACACACACACACACACACACACACACACACACACACACACACTTCTTCATCCATCAGACACCCTGTCAGAAAGGGTGGTGGTGAGGACTGATGTTCTCCTCCACAGAGAGCAGCTGCTGGTAGCTCACTCTCTATGTTCCTCTGCAGAAAGTGATGAGGACTGATGTTCTCAGAAGAGCTTTTTTATCATCAAGAACAACTTTTCCCTCAGAGTGAGATGAGTTGAGTGAGGAAACCAAGCGGTCCAAGGAGCTGTGTTCTTGTTCCAGTCTCTTCTGGATTGAGTTGCTGCTTGTAGTCAAATGTTTTCACATGACCCTGTTAACTTCCAGCAGAGTTTCTGTAGTGTAGTGGTTATCACGTTTGCTTAACACGCAAAAGGTCCCCTGTTTGAAACCGGGCAGAAACACAATTAAAATGTTTTTGAAAGTCATCAACACAGTTTCCAAAATATTAGGAGCACAATGGACAACGATGGTCTTGTTACATAAGCAAATATAACAACCCAAAACCTTTGAACTGGCAGTGGTGGGACTTGAACCCACACCTCCCGAGAGACTAGAACCTAAAGCCAGAGCCTTGGACCGCTCACCCACACTATAATGATCTAATAATTATAATGTCGATTTATATAGCACCTTTCACAGACAAAACGCCACAAAGTACTTCACAACATAGTTCAAAAACATCAGAAAGTACACAGAATATAAAAGGCCAAGACAAGACAAAATCCTAGCAGCACAAAGGGAGTTAATTAAAAGCCTGAACTAATAGATGAGTCTTAAGTTTGCTCTTGAAGGTGTCAACAGAGTCAATTGAGCACAAAGAGGGAAGAAGATCCTTCCAAAGCCTCGGAGCAACAGCCTGGAAGGATCGGTCACCTCTAGTGAGAAAATGAGAGCGTGGAACCTTCAGCAGGTTCTGATCCACAGACCTCAGAGCCGTTCAGGGGTGTAAGGCTGGATCAGATCTCTGATATAAGAAGGAGCCTGACCATGCAAGGCTCTGAAGACCAGGACCAGAACTTTAAACTGGATCCTATAGGACACTGGCAGCCAATGAAGTTCTTTTAGAACCGGGGACATGTGAGTCCTCCTATTAGTACGGCTCAGAATTCTCACTCTCCCCTCCTATGCCCACATGAGCTTTGTCTTGGAGACATGTTGTAACCTGTGTTGATGCTTTAAATGTGCGGAGGTGTTTTTTCTCCTAATTCCACACTGTTCTCCCTTATAGAGCAGTTTGGAATCTGCTTTTTCTTCTCCTCTCCTCTCCTCTCGTTGTCTCTCTCTTTTCTCTCAGCTTAAAAGAAATTTCATTGTACTTGTTGTAATGACAATTACACAAAGAGCCTGAACAAGGATTTGAACCCTCAACCCCCAGATTGAAAGTTTGATGCTCCAGCGTCTGAGCTACTGTGGAGAAGGACAATGAGCATAGCAGAGTGAAGACGGCTGATGTGATCTACAGCCTGGAGAGACGTACAGAGCTGAGCAGAGTCAGTGAGGAGAAGTGCAGAGAGAGTGAGTTCAAACGGAGGTCAACCACCTGCAGACAATGTCCTGACATCAGCTGAGGTCCTCTGATGGAACAAAGAAGTAAGACAGACAGCAGCTGCACATAGACGTAGTAGTGGACCTGTATAAGCAGACATTTATGGATGATCAATGGAACAAGGTCAGAGCACTAGTGTGGTAAAATGTGTGTTATATGAAGACCTCTGACCGAGGTAAGACAGAGACGTGTCCTCTGAAGACAGGGGGACCAAGTGAAGAGGGACACTACAGGTTCTAAAAGGGAGAAACAGCCAAAGGAGTTCAGTCTTCGGTGGGATCCGCGGCTCAGAGTCTTTGTTCTGGAGAATAAAGACTCTTTTGCATCGAAGTTCAACTTCTCATCTGCTTTTTGCTTCACGAGTGAAGTTTTTTACCTTTAGAGTTGGAGGATTAGAGAAAATGCTGGTGGGATCATCCAGCACCACGCCTGGCCCAGATCCACGTGCCATGATTAATTCCACCACACTACCCAGGCCTGCCAACACAGTGTTGTGTCTCCATATGATTCTCACTTCTGAGTGAGACGAAGCAGACACTGATCCTGACCACCAAGGTGCAGAAGTGGAGACTCTTCTTGCTCGCTGTTTTGAAACTCAACAAATTGTAGTCCAATGTTCCTTCCTGAAGATGCTGAAAAGCTCCGCTCTGGATTTGAAAACAATCAGGAAACATCTGAGCAGACTGCTGGCTGTATTGCATCATATTTTCTCACTGCCTGATTGGCTGCAGGTGAGAAGTTTTGCTTCAGGAAAACAAGTTTTACTTCTTCATTTACAAAGTGACTCAAACTCAAAGTTAGGCTTCCTCCTGTCTGGTGCACATGGCTAATTTGCATATTGCAGGACTGACTCCAGTAGAGTCTAATGTTCAGTTGTGGATGAAGTCGCATCCAGAACTGGATGGAACACAGGAGCCATCTTGGATGGGTCTACTGTCCGTTACAGAGATCTGGAACCTTTTGCATGACCAATCTGATTCTAGACAGACCTGAAAGCTAAAGGAACAAATCATAATGCTAAAGTCTGAGTCAAAATGAAAGACTTGCTGAAGTGCTTCAGTTTGGTTCAATCAGTTATAAAGACACAAACTGGAAATTACCACGAGATTTCTCTGATAAAAAAAGTCCAAGAGGTGAAGAGCAGAGATCAGCCAAGCCTCCAACACAAAGTCTCAGTCCCTTTTGAAATTGAACACGAAGAGATCCTGGTTGATGACCAAAGTTAAAACCATTTGTAGGAGAGGAGAGTCACCTTCCCGTGGGCTCACCACCTGCAGGGAGGTTCTTAATCGGTGCATTGTGATCTGTGTGACGGTGTTCAGATTGTCACCCCCGCGACCCGGAAACGGATAAGCGGAAGAAAATGAATGTTGGAGAGGGTCAAGGTAACTCCAAGTGCTCATCTGGGAATTGAACCCAGGACCTCTGACACCCAAAGTGAGAATCATACTCCCAGACCAACGAGCCGACATGTTCAAAAAGCTAAAGGACTCAACTGATTGTCATAAATAAGGCAGGAGATCAACACTCCTGACAGCCTTGACAGAGCTCCTGGAATGACCACATCCTGACAAAAGTAAATGAAAACATTAGTCATGGCCGACCTTGAAGAAATGAAACTGAAGGTTCAACTGCTATTGGAGGATTTGTAACTTTATGGTCCATTTGACCTGAAGCAGTTTTCAGGTTTGTGAGTGAGTTCTGTCAGAGCCTCTGAAGCTTGTGTGTCTCCATCAGGATTCATTTTAATACATGGCTTACTGCCATGATGACAAGTTCTCTTTGACATTTAAAATGGAGACGGGTCTGATCTGATGTGTTAGCATTGGTGGTTCAGTGGTAGAGTTGTCCCCTGCCACGCTGGAGGCCTGGGTTTGATTCCCAAGTCAATGCAACTAATAATTACAATACAGCCATTTATAATAGTGGTGCCTTGCTCATGCAGTGTGAGCAATCCACCACAACAATCCCTTAACTCCGTCAGGAAAGTGAACCCCAGCCTCCTGTGTGACAGGTGGAGATACTCACAAGTAGTGATGCTAAATGAAGCCTCATGAACCACATTCTTAATTTTCTCACCACCAGATGGCAGTGTTGGTTTGAAGATAGATCCTACAGTACTGGCAATGAAGTGTGTTATAAACGTTTGTTGAAGAGACAACGCCATCTAGTGGCTTCAGAAAAGAAAGACAGTGAAGCTTCATTTGGCTAGTATGGGGATTGAACCCATGGCCTTGGTGTTATTAGCACCACACTCTGACCAACTGAACTAACCGGCCCATGTTGGTGAAAACATCTACTTTCTTTCTTCCAATATTTGTGTTGAATGTGATTTGAAATGTTTTCTATACAAGAGCAAAACAAGATGTGAAACATACAAAGAAACCATCAGTCATTCATCCAAATCTTCTGCATCATGGATCAACCAGCAGCAGAAAACTAGTCAAGACTTTGTCTTCATGGGACAGCTTCATTGTTGACAGCTTTTTAATCACATTTATATGATTTTGCTGCATATTTGGCTTCATTTAATGTGTTTTAAGTTGCTGTGATCTTAACCAGAAGTGTTTATATTGTTTAGTGTTTCTTACATGCAGTGGTTTTATTTCCCATTGCCCCTGAAGGCAACACACACACTCACGAACAGACCACAGATGAACACACAATCATGTCCATACTCCACTTCTGGGTTATCTTCAGTGTTCGTTCTCAAACGAAACGTAACAATCCTGAAAATATCTCTACTTCCAGTGGCGGCGTTCTCCTCCTTTCCTGAAGTACTTTATGTTTCACTCCAGGAGTGCTGATCCATCTGGAGCTTTATTTGCTTTTTCATTGCACAAAGTGGAGGATGAGGATTTTTACATCATTTAGACATCACTTTAATTTTAAAAAGAACTCCTATTCTCACTTTCATAGTCACTTTAATAAAAAAAAAAAATACCTCCTATTTTCCCTTTGATAGTCACTTTAATTTTATAAAGAACATCGCATTCTCAGCCTGATGTTCACTTTAATTTAAAAAAAGAAAAACATTTTTCCAGGTGAAGTTCGATATCTGAACCTGAAGGTTATCAGGAACAACACACAGAAAACCTTACACTGCCCTTTGAGGAATTTAACCCTGGGCTCCTCAAAAGGCAATAAAGTGGGTTAATCCTGATGTAAAACTGCACTGAAGCATGTTGTTGTGGCCGAGAGGTTAAGGCGATGGACTAGAAATCCATTGGGGTCTCCCTGCGTAGGTTCGAATCCTGCCAACAACGCTGCTCAATACTTTGTGAAGGTTACAGAAAAACAATTTTTGAGGATTATTTTGTACAGTAAAACCTCTGACGTAGAGACGCCCTGAAATCCAAGGACAAGAGTCCCCTGAAGACAGGTTCTCCTCTTCAGAGGGTCTCGTCATGAGGACCAGAATGGATCACCTACCAAATATCTTATGGTGGCTGATAATGATCCTACAGTTGCAGAGTCACTTAACATACCGAGCAGAACATAGTTCAGTCCCAGATGCATAGAAGTGCAGAGCAATGAGGACCTGTTCTTCCACAGACTGTGACTCTTTTGGGTTCTGCGTTGAAGTTTTGGCCTGACAAGGTCTGCAATGTACTTAATATCAGCATTCCCAAAGGGGAAGCGAGCGTACAGTTCTTCAGTGGTGTATTGCTCCAGTGGTTTTGCTCTTCCACCAAAATGGTGGTGGCGATGGACAATACCTGCCATGTCAGTGTCTCTGTAAGTCCTCTGAGAAAGGCTTAATATAAGATGGCTCTCAAAAAGCAGCCCACTTATCAGCTGACATCTTTTGGCTTGTGATCAATTAAGTCAATCGTGTCCAAGACCTATAAATACTATGCTCACTGCAGATCAGGTGGAACCATGGACTCAAAAGGACCTAATTTCCCTGTTGCAGAAACCCATGCACTGCTGGAGGGTGTAAAGTGCAATTATGCCTCAATAGTAGGAAGTCCTGTTGTGGCTGGAATGTTGAGGAACAAAAGGAAGAAAGACATTTGGGTTGAAATCACTGAGAATGTGAATGCAATGGGGTCTGGCCAGAAGAGGATCTTGGAGCAGGTGAACTTTAGATGGAAGAATCTGAGGGCCAGAGCCACAAAGGACCTTGCTGAAACAAAAAACAGCCAAACGGGCAACAAACCGTTTCAGAAAGGTGAATACACAGATGTGGTTCTGGACATTATTGGAGGTGAGAAGCACAGATACTCCTAGCAGAGGAACAAATCAAGCTGGCCAAACTGCAGCAAACCAGGGCAAAACTTCACATCTGCCTCCTAAAAGCAAGGCTTGATTTTCAAGGTTGCTTTTAGGTCCTACTCGTCTGGTCTGTCCTACTCGGATGAAGAACCCTGAACATTCTTTATTCTGTTAACTATTGGACATTTAGCCTTTTTTTTAATTTAAGACTTTTTCAAAATATCCACAATGTATTTGTTTATGTACACTTGTTATTTGTTGTGTCTCAGATGCGTGGTCATAAAAGAAATCATAAATAGAAGTGGATGTTTATGTTTATGTTATTTTTGTGTTTTGTCTCAAAATAAAAAACACTTAAAGTGTCCCCATGTTGGCTCTTCTACCTGTTGTTCTTTACATTGCTGGTAGCCCACATTGTGATATGTTGTCCCATTTAGAGCACTGGTAATCTGGATTTGGTAATCTTGAAAACTGTATCTAGATCAGGGTAATCCAATCCAATGTGGCTTTGAAAAACCGGCATTTGAAGCGACTTTTATCAGAATCACGCGTCTGCGTCCAACTGCGCCTCCTAGTGTCCAAAGTTTAAAATCCACACAGACAGAATATGATTCCCAAAAACCTAAACTGATATACGTTCTCAATATTATTCCATCAATGGATATTGTGGCTTCACCTTTTAGCAACAAAACAATCAATATACTCACTTCTCCAGTTAAAACATTCGTGGACAAAGTTTAGAAGTGGCACTTCAAAAATAGTTGAATTCTGGTATTCAAAGTTCCTGGACTGGTGTCTCCTGAGGTTAACTGATGAGTGAAGGGCCAACTGGTTCTGTAAACTCTGTTGGGTGATTCTTCAAAGCTCAGTGTGACATCACAAAGCGCCTTTACATACTTCAAGGCTCGGTGTGGTCACACGGGATCAAAGGAGTTAAGCCCCGCCCCCTTGGGCCTGCTGCCATGACTACCATCAACCGTACAAACTAATCTGTAGACCTGTGACTGCAAAACTTTAACACCTATTTTAGCTTCAATATTTATCAAATAAATAACAATTCAATGATGGATGAACAAAAGTAAACCTCTCCAGTCTGAAGTCTCACTGTCACTTGGAATTGTATTTTTGCCATCAACCAGCTCAACCATCACTTCCAGTTTTATAAATTCTGCTATTTTGCTCACAATAAATGACTTTACATCTGATTTAATCTCAAACTGCGCAGGCCTGAAAGTCATCAGGTGCTAAATCAGCACCGTGTAGTACAGAAGATCAGTTTGTGATCTGTAGTCGTCTGTTTCTGTAAATGTACATTTTGCTGATTGATTGTGTGGCACTGATGTGAAAACTCAGTGAGTGAGGATGGTGCTACGAAAATCCTCCCCCAAAAAACACACATCAGCCACACATCATGGACTTTATAGGTCAAAGTAGTGACGAGAAGAAAGAAGATTCCCATGTGGCGTTATCATGGACTCTAATGTTCTTGTTCCATTTGCATTTCAGATTGTTTGTGTGATAATTATTTCTCCTACTTTTAATGTTGGATGAATTATTGCTAAAATCAATAATTAGGGGCTGGTGTATAGGAATCAGGGTTTGGGAAGCACAGTGTGAATGTGTGTGTGTGTTTGCTGGCCCGTGTGGCATGAAGGAGTATTGTTGCGTTGGAGTAGATGGGGGCTTGTGTGAGCGCGCTTGGGGGCGGATAGGAGGCTTGAAAGGTGCACTCACCTCGGGGTGTGGTAAGGAGAGAGACAGTTTGGGTAGCCGCCAAATATTCTACAAGTCTACAAATATTCAAGCCAACTAAAAAAGTTGCCAAAATGACTCTTGCACACTTTGTGTTTTGTAAAATACCTTAAATAGGCGCGGCTCAATGTCCGACTGGGACTTGTGGTGACTGTGCATCCAGTGCTCCCATTAGCTCAGACCCATTGTGGTATCGCTTCTCGGCCTTTTGGCTAAGATCAAGTGTAGTGTCTGTTCTTATCAGTTTAATATCTGATATGTCTCTTATCTGGGGACTGTATATTAAATTGATTTTTGGAACAGGGAGATGGAATAGGAGCTTGCTCTGTCCACTCCACGCATCAACCTGGTATTGCAGTTCATCAGGGAATGGTGCACCCTCCTCTCCTGTTAAATGAAAACTAAATAGTTCTTTCTTGAAGGGCTGAACTCAAAGTTAAGCAAAGACAGCAAGTTTCAAAAGAAATGTAGAACAAAGATCCTGTCTGTGTCAGCAGGGGTGTGAGCCTGTCACTGTTGCTAACTTGGTGACTTTGTCACTAAATCTGGTGACTTTTCAGGTCCTGTTGCCAATTCTATTTGTGAAAAGCAACCAGCGACAAATCCAGCGGCTTTCTAGTGTGTTTGGCGACTCTGAGGTGAAAGCAGGTCTGGTTCTGCAGTCACTGTGGTCAACGAGCAGCAGGTCCTGCTGTGAGCCCCTCCCCCGTCCTGAAGCATTGACAGACCTGCGGTCAGTCTGACAGTCCCTCCCTCCCTCCTGCAGTCAGACCAGAGGAGACCCTCACCACACTGCGTCCACACTGAGAAGGAACCGCGCATGCGCAAGGCCGCCGCTGCTTTACTGAGCGGCAAGTAAATATAAATATTTTTTCAATCACACTGAGGCCTGTGGCCTGTACTAGGAACCCTGATCAACATATCCAGGATCTCTCTGTTTCCTGGGTTGACTGATCCTGATCACCGTTACTACCAAGCAGGTTATCAACTCTCTGGTTCAACCCAGACCTACGTGTGCTTGTTCACATGAAAGGGGCGGAGTTTGCAGCATCCGACCAATCACGCACAGAGAAACTCTGCAGAGCAGTTTACAGATTACTGAAGGAGCAGTTAATCTCTGAGATTATGAAGAATTAAAACACATCCAGCAGCTAAAAGCAACTCTGCTGCTGCAGCCAAAGCCAGAACATTCCTGACTTGTTAATGCTGACTTGGTGAGATTATACCAGATTAATTCATCAGACATATTCATATTCAGAACCGCCATAAGTTCCACATTGCGTGTCCGGAGACTGTCCGCGGGCCGCGGGTGATACACGATTGCCTCCATCCTCCACTCCTGTGCTCGTATTCAGGAAGCGTCTCAGAGTCCTCTTAGGGAGCTCCTGTCTTAGCCTCAAAGTTCTTAGCAAGGAATCTGAGCTTCAAAGTGATTCAGGAAGTTTCTAAGAGCAACTCTGAGCGAGGAGTTGACAGCAACTTTTATCTTAGTGAGGAGGCCAGGTCGACCCCGTTGCCATGTATGACGCTGTCTGCTGAAAGCTGATTGGTTGTTAGAGAAAGGAAGAAAGAAAAAAGCCTCTGTGCTCCTCCTAATGAATGGAGAGTAAAATTAACCCATCAAATATCTTGGGCTCTATTAAAAATGTGTAATCATGAAAATTATTTATGTTTATTTTATGAAACTCAGACAAATTAATTGAATTTGTACACAGCTTAAGAATGAATGAACTTTCCTGGTTCACATGCCGATTATTACATTGATTTGATTCTTGTTCTCTTATTTTTACCACTTAATGTATTTGATATTAATGGTGGAGGCGACGCAGCGTCACCACTTCCTGTGATTTACCACCAATGTGGGGCTGTGAAAGAAGCGTAACGGTCAGACTGACACTCTGCTGACGGAGGACTGGGACAAACCCCCGTCATCACCGCTGCACTGCTGCAGCCTACTTGTAGTGACGTAGCACAATGTTGTGATCACCTTCATCTGGGGCGTTACTGCGTTGCTTTGCTGTGGGAGAAATCAGCTTTCTCAGTTCTGCAGTGATACTTTGTGCAGATTTCATTTACCCTGCATATATTGAGTTTGTTCATAACAAGTCATTTATATTTGCCTACAATCTTTGTCCTACATTTTATTATGGTCACCATCAACTGATAAAAGAATAAAAAGTCCCCAAATCTTTCAAATATCATGAGAAAAGCTTTTTTTTTATTTTCATTCAAATTTGCATTTTGATGATGATTCGCTTCATAAATAATGAGACATTGTTCTCCCCCACATTAAAGTAGATGAGCTGCTTATCTTAGTAAAAAGTATCAGTATCTACAATACTGGCCGTGTACTTCAAATACTCCTTTTCCCTCCTCCTACTCCCCATGTCTCCAAAGCTGCTTCATACTGACACCTACTGGATTTAGGGGGAACTGCAGGTCAGTATTTCTATTGCATCCATCCATTTTCCAATAAGTTGCAATAAAAGAAACTACAACTTCTTTCAACCACCTTCACAGTGTAACTATTTAAAGTGTAACTGTTTTACTGTGTAACATTATTCTTTGCTGTCGGTTTTTTAATGTGTAACTATATTCAACATTGCTAAAAATACATTTTGCTTCTCTGTATAAAATGAGTTAAAAACTTAAAAACTTCCTGATGAAAAACAAAAAAAGGTTTGTTGTGCTAAAATGAGACCTTTAATCCACACATCTTTCCAGTGATGGTGTGAGGCTGCTTGTTGCTGCAGATCTTCTCAAATCTGGGTTGTAGTTGTGAGACTGTCACTGCAGAGGAAAGGACAACATTGAGGCCAAATGGGCTTCACTCGCTTGTTGTATTTCTGTTATCAATTCATTTACTTCACATTTAAAGGTTCATGTGTTATTACTGAAAAGGACAAAGTTAAGCCAAAAACTTCAGTTTTATTATCAATTATCGTTTATTCTTTATTCAATTGAGTAATTTTTTTCAGAAACATAATCAAATTATTTGATTTTAACTGGCCTGTCTTTTCTGTCACATTTAGTAATAGTATTGTTGTTAGAAAATGTTTAAATCTTTGGTAAAATAGTCAATTTCAAAACAAATGATTAGCTGCAACCCTGTATTACAGTTTTAATTACTTGTGCTTTTTTGTATTGTTTGTGTTCTAATATGTCCTACGCTTTTGGTCTATTTCATATGTAAATATTCATAGAGGCTAGCTATCACTGCTTTTCTCTGCATTACTTGCAGATCAGGATGATTTAATATAATCAGCACAGAAATGGATCTACTGAGTAACACTAACTTTCTTTCTGCAAGACTTGGTAATGTTTGGGCATAATACATTTTCTTGAACAAGTGATGAGGGGAGAGCGCGGACGCAGTCCCCCACTACCAGAAATTATACAGTTGAGATTCCCACATTTGGGGAATTCGCAGGGGTCAGCACAGCCAGAGTGCAATGGCTGAGCCTCGCCCTGGGTGAACCACCTTCTTGATCATGGTATCTCCTCTACCAGGTAAGTATGAATTGTACACACTCCACACACACACTCCTTTCACACACACATACACCTCACTTATGGTCTCATCATTCACATGGGAAAAACACTAGAGTCTATCTGGGATGAAATATAATTGTTCCTGTAGAGCACACGTGTCGAACTCCAGGCCTCGAGGGCCGCAGCCCTGCACGTTTTGCATGTCTCCCAGCTTCAACACAGCTGATTGCAATGAGCAGCTCGTTATCTGGCTTTGTGCTGAATGTGATGATGAACCATCAGGACATTCAGGGGAGGGAGACATTGAAAACGTGCAGGGCTGTGGCCCACGAGGATCTGAGTTTGACACCCCTGCTGTAGAGGAAAGGACAACATTGAGGCCAAATAGGCTTCACTCCCTTGTTGTATTTATCAATTAATTTACTTTACATTTAAAGGTTTATGTGTTATTTCTGACAAGGACAAAGTTAAGCCAAAAACTTAAGTTGACAATTATCAATTATTCTTTATTTAATTGAGTCATTTGTTTCACAAACAAAAGCCAATTATTTGGTTTTAACTGGCCTGTCTTTTCTGTCACACATATAGTAATAGTATTGTTGTTAGAAAATGTTCAACTCTTTGGTAAAACACTCAATTTCAAAAAGAATCAATAGCTGCAACCCTGTATTCCAGTTTTATATATTTATGCTTTTATGTATTGTTTAGCTTCCTTTATTTTATTCTACTGCTGTTTGGCCTATTAACATTTATATTTAAATAATCATAGAGCCTTGAAAACAGTCAGTGTTTTTCTCTGCATGACTTGAAGACTATATAAGATCAACACTGAAATGAAACTGCTGAGTAACAACTTATATCTTCCTGCAAGATGTGGGAATGTTTGGAAACAAAGCATTTTCTTGAACAAGTGATCAGGGGAGAGCGCGGACGCAGTCCCCCACTACCAGAAATTATGCAGTCGAGATTCCCACATTTGGGGAAT
This sequence comes from Lipophrys pholis, assembly GCF_963383615.2. NCBI lineage: Eukaryota > Metazoa > Chordata > Actinopteri > Blenniiformes > Blenniidae > Lipophrys > Lipophrys pholis. The sequence continues at coordinate 5,284,292 of NC_137646.1, read as the reverse complement.
TCGCAGGGGTCAGCACAGCCAGAGTGCAATGGCTGAGCCTCACCCTGGGTGAACCACCTTCTTGATCATGGTATCTCCCCTACCAGGTAAGTATGAATTGTACACGCTCCACACACACACTCCTTTCACACACACATACACCTCACTTATGGTCTCAACATTCACAGAATCAAAAATTTGAGTTAATTTCATACATTTCATACTTTCCTGTAAACAGGAGTTTATTACAGCCTCATACCAAATCAACAATAATGATAATAATAATAAAGCAAACAGAGCTCTGGTATCGGAATAGTATCAGTATCAGCAGATATCCAAATTCAGGTATTGGGATGGGATTGGAAGTGGAAAAATGTGGATTGGTGCATCTGTGGAAAAACACTAGAGTCTATCTGGGATGAAATCGAATTGTTCCTGTAGAGCAGTCATTCTCAAAGTGTGGTACGTGTCCCACTAGTGGTACTCGGGGCTCCATCTAGTGGTATGCCAGAGGATCACTGAAATAAATATAAATGCGCTAACATCAACAGTTATTCACGGTAGCAGGCAGGAATTGATGGCAAGAGGTGGAGGTTTTTAACCCTTTGGGCCCTAAAGCTCATTTTGACTGTTTTCACTGCTGTTGTTTTTACGTTCATATCTCACTATATAAAGTGTTTTTCTTGAAAATTTGGTCCCGGCATGTGAACTAATCAGTTGCGGGGTGACCAGCTGTGCCAGTCGGCGTTGTCATGCCCACCTGATGGTGGCACAGGTGGGCATCTCCGCCTATACAGCTCCGGACAACGTTTCTGAACATGAATTTCCAAGAGTTCCTCCACTGTACCATGAATAACGACATATACAATCAAGTTCTTATAAAAGATAAAGTTTTTATGTGAAAACGGTTATTCAGCGGTGCTTTCTGTGGACTGACCCCGACAAAGGGACCTCATTTCTGGGTTCACATCACGGCAACTCATGGTAGAGCGTTTATACCCTTAACTTAGTCTGTACTGCAGCTGAAAACACGGGATTTAGCAGCTCTATGAGAAAAGGCCTATCGAAGCTGATTATAGTGAAAAAAGTGAAGTATTTTGTGTGTAAAATGACTTTTCAGGTCGAGTCCCGGAGGTTAGCGGGTCGCTAAGCGTAGCATTACGGGCGATCGTGACACGAAGTGCCGCCACTGCCGTAACGCTGCCCGCTGATTACTAATATGGATGAATTGGACGGTGGAAGAGGAGTTACTTCGATCGCTTCTAAAGCCGTTATCTACTTCATCATATTTATCGTCTGAAATACTCAGTCCGTGAATAAAACATCATTTCCTGAAATGACATCCATGTTTCATTTTTGATTGGCTAAAGCGGGGCCATGTGACACGAGAAGGGAGGGGGGATCCCAGATCTATAGTAGAATGATAGAGAGACATTCGCTAGAATCCATTAACCATCTTTTTTATCATAGTTTTATTCTTAATCTTATTGTTCTTCCTCTGTGTGTGTGTGTGTGTGTGTGTGTGTGTGTGTGTGTGTGTGTGTGTGTGTGTGTGTGTGTGTGTGTGTGTGTGTGTGTGTGTGTGTGTGTGTGTGTGTGTGTTTCTGTTTCAGAAAGCAGCCATACAGCAGTGTGTGAAGTTCAGTCAGCATGTTTTAATTTTTTTTAATCAAGTACAGTAAATTGTTTACTTAACATTTAAGTACATTACAGTTTTATTTAACTTTTCTGTGCAATATATTTTAATTGAATCATTATTTAAGTACAGTCTTTTATTTTCCTATATTTAATCGTAGTGTTACTAATCTAACTGTGTAAAATGTTACAATGGCTGACAATATTAAATATACTTCTTTAGGAGTAAAACCTCTGCCTTGTTTTTGATGAATGCTGAGTCTTACTAGGCTACTGTATAGTGTTGGTCATTATGGTGGTACTTGGAGAGCCAAGTATTTTCTGGGTGGTACTTGGTGTAAAACGTTTGAGAACCACTGCCATAAGCTATTCTGCAGATTATTTGGCACATGTCCATATCCATCCATAATAATGAAAATTTGTTCAAACACCATCTAATGTTGGAACAAAATAAAATTAATAGAAATAAATGTAAATATTCTGAAGGCAGCTCTTTTCTACGGTCGTGAATCACTCTTCATTACTGAACATCTTCACTTAATCTTAATTATTATGTGAATTCTGCAAACTTCTATTTAGTCATTGAATTTCAACAAGCTTCTACAAGTTGTGGTGTACATTTATATACTTTTCCCACTTTCCTGCCTCAGCATAGATGAGGTGTTATTGATGTATTTATTTGGACCATAACATACATGTCACATTTAAAAATGCCAGAATGTGGAAGATGGACATTAGTACAAGGGTTCTGCAATGCAATATCACATATCAATAATTGTTCATATATGTCACACTATTGCTATTCTGTGCTGAATTTATCAGGAGAGATCAGCTGGAAATGATCCCAGACAGGAGAAAATCTCTTTCTTGCTGGATCCATAACAAAAAGATCTGCTCACCAGTGATGAGAAAGACTGATTCATTCCAGGGGTCTGCTGTTTGTACTGAGGAGTATTAAGACTATACTTCTAGGGATCATTTCTATAGTTCTTGACTTGAGAAATGTGTAATTAAAGTGTTTGGTCTCTCTACCCACGATGATGAGTCGTGATATTCCCTCCTGAGCGTGAAGCAGACAGAGAGTAATGATTCAGTTTATACACTCTCTGTCATTGATGAAAGTTCTTTGCTTCCTTCATGGAGTAATGATGGAGGGAATATGATCAGAGTGGGAATTTGGTAAATATAAATATGGGTGTCGACAGGTTGGCAAAGAAGGCTCCCTCAATGGCTATGGGGGAGCGGTTGGCAGCCGACAGACTGAGGTTAACAGGGCGTAGGACATCGCGTGAGAATCCACAGGACAGAAACTCTGACAGGGACCAGAGGTCTGACTGTGCACCAGTGTCAGCAATGGCGGATATGGCCACCCCAGCGTTCGAACCTCTGCCACTGGTGCTGCCTGGTACGCCCACCTCGTCCACTGAGATGGTAATTGACACTCGGGGGTGGTCTCTCAGTCTGGCTCGCCTCCATTCGCCCCTGGAGAAGATGTGGTGTTCGAGCCTGATGGGCTTGGGTTTGTTGACACTACCATGTGTAGCCCGAGTGTGGCGTCGACTCCCACGACGATTACCAGAGCGAGCTTCAGCCATTGATGAGACCTGGGAGATTTGCTCTGAGGCCATGGCAGCCTGCTGGCCTTCAGATGATGGTGGGGGCCGCGTCCTTCGCCGACGGGCTTTGTAACAGTCAATACAGACCTGGTGAGGCCTAGAATTCCATCCCCGAGATCCCTCTGGGAAGACTTTAAAGGCGCTGTTACAGTCTGGGCAAGAGGCCTGTCTGGCCTTGTCCACTGGGGGTGTAGCCTGTGCGGGGCTCATCGGTGGGTCCTTCTTCAAGCGCCGGAATGAGGACATGGCTGATAGAGTGGGTGACGGGAGAGCATTGCGAGCCATTTCTTTGTTTTCAACAAGTGCAATCACCTCGTTCACAGGTTTCCACAGGATATCAGGTGTGCCTAGTGTTTCACGGCGTATATCTGAATCATAAATTCCATTAAGAAGGACGTTACGTATGATGTGGTCAGTATAGTCCACGTTCTGGCCACATGCACATACAGCACTGTAGTCGCACGTCTCCGCCTTCCCTCGTACTCTGGCAGTGAAGGCCCGGAATGCTCCATCCCGCTCCTGATGCAGCTGAAGCAGTTCAGTGCGCAGGACACATGTGGCTACTGGAATGACTGCTAGCGAGCGCATGGCGGCCATCAAATCTGCCAATGACCCAGCGGTGGCATGTGGATTCGCTTTCAACAGGCTGTCTCCGAGTTCGGGCCCAGCACACTGAAACAGTTGGAAAGTAGCCTGCGTGTCGCCTATGCCCGAGCCAGTGCGAAAGACATCCCAACGCCGGGTAAACACGTTCCATTCCTCTATTGATACACCGATGTCAACTTTAGGATGATCAAGTTTTGGGCCTCGAGGTGTTGGGGCTTGGGCTGGCATGGCTGTGGCCGGCGGGTTTTGATGGGCAAGTCCATGATTTGTTAGCAGGGCTATGGCGAGGGCTTCAGACACATCTTCGGTCACAAAAGTGCATCCGGGGACGGAGCATTCAACGACAACCATGACTCCTTCATGAAGAAACACTCCTCAATGTCGAATTATTTCTTTAATGACAGAGATGAAGGAGTCCTACAATGATAGAAACAATTGCAGTATAAGCAAATAGTAATAACTCTTAAATGTGAACATACAACATAACATGAATCATCACATGTTACAGCATTACTCATATTATGCAGTTGTTGTATTCATTTAGTTATAAAACATTAAACATTACTTACATGAATTAGGCTGAACAGCACAATCAAACCACCTTGACATGAACATGTGCATATCAACAAATATGGCCGGTTCCTCACTGAGCCGGTCATAGCAATATCCTACATTGCCCCCTAGTGGCCAGTGATAAATCCTCCAGTTAGCGGGTCGCTAAGCGTAGCATTACGGGCGATCGTGACACGAAGTGCCGCCACTGCCGTAACGCTGCCCGCTGATTACTAATATGGATGAATTGGACGGTGGAAGAGGAGTTACTTCGATCGCTTCTAAAGCCGTTATCTACTTCATAATGTTTATCGTCTGAAATACTCAGTCCGTGAATAAAACATCATTTCCTGAAATGACAGCCATGTTTCATTTTTGATTGGCTCAAGCGGGGGCATGTGACACGAGAAGGGCTGGGGGATCCCAGATCTATAGTAGAATTATAGAGAGTCATTGGCTAGAATCCATTGACAATCTTTTTTATCATAGTTTTATTCTTAATGTTATTGTTCTCCCTGTGTGTGTGTGTGTGTGTGTGTGTGCGTGCGTGCGTGCGTGCGTGCGCGCGCGCGTGTGTTCAATGACAGTTGGATCTATTTGATGTTTCACATTGTGGATTTGCTGTGAGATTCTCTGCACTTTAACACTTGAATTGTGAATCTCTTTGTTTAGTGTTAAAGGTAAGATCAGAGTCTTCAATAGATCAGATCAAAGTACTTTAATAGAATGTATTCAGTCCTCCTGACTGTCCTTTTGGAATGCCAACAGTTGCACCTCTTTGTGGATCAGTGAAGCCTGGAGCAGCCGCGGTAGAAAAGATGCTCTCTCAAACTGATGCTTCTCAACTTTATTGAGCCTTGCAGGTGAACACACTGTAAGAACTACAATGCAAACAGAAAAATACCATGAGCAACTCTTAACAGCATGTTTTACCTTTACACTTTTACCATATTTACAACCTTAAATGAATTGCCTTAAGTTATTCACCGTTGACAATCTCTACCTTGAGTGCTCTTAATATGTAATTTCCATGTATATTTACAACTTTGTCCTTTTTAACCATATGTCTGTACCATGAAATAATATAAATTACTTTTTACTTCACATTACAATTAAACTGTAAGCTTGAAATCACAGTAAATTAAGCATTGCTTTTACTGCTCATCAACGTTCCTGGTACTTCCATCTGATTTACAACAATTACTTCTGATTTACCACACCTTGTCTGTGAGTTCTTTCAAAGTAAAAGCATGAGCACTATGCTATAATTACAACATAAAATAAACACTTATGAACCATTGTAAAAAAATAACTTAATATCCAGGTCATTTCCAAAGCCTATTTTCTGACATATTTGTATCCCTGCTAATCTCTTGTTGGTCATGCTGAGGTGATACAGTGGACCATTTTCACTGTTTCTCTTCTTTATTCAAAGATTGTCATTCATTCAGAATTTCAGATTCTGATCAAAGTAAAGATCAAACTAAAGAAGGGATTTTTGTCACTTTGATCGTTCCCAATCCTTGGAAATAGTATAGACTAGTTAGAACCAGCAGATGGCATAATAATACTTCATGGATGCCAACTGCCATTAAAGCCAAAAGAAGAAGAAAGTCCATTCAGGATAGTGTTGGTGACTTACAGACTGCACATCTCCATCTTCAGCCCACAACAATCAGGGTTCTAATTTACAGATGATTTAAGGTCCGTTTACACCACAACAATAAACAAGTGGAACCACAATACTTTAGTCACATTTGGGCTCCGTTTATACGACAGTGGTGCTCGGATCCACTGCAACCGTCACTTTTTGGTCCCGGCTCTCAAGGTGGAACTTTTCTTTCACACTCCCGACTCCACCGACAGGGACAGCCGGAGGCTACGGAGCGCTGTTACTGAGCATGTGCTACTGAACCAGACTGTCAAACTGTGACCTGACAGTGTCAGAGTCTTGATCTCCTGCCTTATTTATGATAATCACTGGAGTCCTTTAGCTTCTTCAACATGTCGGCTCGTTGGTCTAGGAGTATGATTCTCGCTTTGGGTGCGAGGGTCCTGGGTTCAATTCCCGGATGAGCCCTTTGGTCATCAACCATGATGCTTTGTGTTAAATTTCAAAAGAGGCTTTGACTTTGTGTGTGAGAATCCTCCTCCCAGACCAACCAGCAACATCTTCAAGAAGCAAAAGGACTCAACCAACAGTATCGGGGCTTTATTCACTTTGAGGAGCTTTCAAACAGCAACGCCGACACATTTCATGTTCACGCCAGATTACCTTTGAACGTCCAGTCTCCAAGGTATTTCTGAACTATGTACAGTAACGTGGCCTCATATCTTATAGCACCATCTTCCTCTCCTTCATCCTCACAAACCTTTCAGCCACCTCCTTCCTATCAAGCACAACGTCTCTCTATGGAGAGCAAAGTGAGCTTTGAGAGTCTGGCCTCCTTCATGCCCAGAGAGAGTTTTGAATTCATTTCAGGCTGAAACTGCGTTCTGCATTTGCACTAGTGACTGATTGGTATGTCCTTTCCATATGGCTGCAGATGATGAAGGACAGAACAGCTTCTGTGGTGTCGAGCTTGATTTCTAGTTCACTACACATGGCAGAGAAATAAAGAAATCCATCCCAGACCTGCTCAGCTGTATTCTGGCTCTTATATTGGTAGAATCATTACACATTACACTCTAGAATCATTACACTCCTGCTATTGTGCATGGGCACCACGGCTGTAGTAAACAGGTCCTCTGATCGTTTTCGAGTTGAGAAAATCAGATGAGAAAAATGCACACAGTTGCATCAGCACTTCTTTTAACAACCTAAGCTGTGAACATGGAATGAATTTTTGTTTTTTTTGTGATGTAGCATGGAGGACATTATCTTTATCTGTTGTGTGTTTGTTTTGTATTTAACGAGTCATTTCTTTGGAGCACTGAGTCCATCAAAGAAATGACACCATGCGGTGGTGATTGGTGTTGAATGTTGTTTCCAATTACTGAATTATGCAGCTTAGCATTTGCTCGTGCATTAGATGTATGTTGACTTTGTTGAAATAGACTTTTTTTTGCTTTGGTTTAGTCCTTCTGAATCTATTTTACAAAGAAGTGTCCCACCTTTTCACTGAACTGGGTTTATCTCTAGCTTAGTAGTGTTATAATGTTAAATCAATCGACCGGTGAGAGTGACAGACCGTGGAAAGTCGAGACAAAATGTTGAAATGTGCCCTCATAAACTCCAGTTAAACTTTTGATATTTGGCATTCAAAATAAAATCCTCTGGTAATTAGTTAGTGTGCGCTATGAATGTGCTCCGTGAAAAATCCCAAAATAGCACAGAGCAGCAACGAGCCTCAGTTCAGTCCCACCCCAGGAGGGTCATGATAAAGTTTTCTTTGTTGGCTCGCTTCAGAGTGCAAGTGTGAAATTGCTAGTCAGATGGAGCAAAATCGCGTGTCTGCGCCAAACCGCGCCCCCTAGTGTCTAAAGTTTAAAATCCACACAGACAGAATATGATTCCCAAAAACCTAAACTGATATACGTTCTCAATATTAACTCCATCGATGGATATTGTGGCTTCACCTTTTACCAACAAAACAATCAATATACTCACTTCCCCAGTTAAAACACTCGTGGACAAAGTTTAGAAGTGGCACTTCAAAAATAGTTGAATTCTGGTTGTAAAAGTTCCTGGACTGGTGTCTCCTGAGGTTAACTGATGAGTGAAGAGCCAACTGGTTCTGTAAACTCTGTTGGGTGATTCTTCAAAGCTCAGTGTGACATCACAAAGCGCCTTTACCAACTTCAAGGCTCGGTGTGGTCACACGGGATCAAAGGAGTTAAGCCCCACCCCCTTGGACCTGCTGCCATGACTACCATCAACTGTAGCAACTAATAATGTTTATTTAACTTTTCTGTGCAATATATTTTAATTAAATCATTATTTAAGTACAGTCTTTTATTTTCCTATATTTAAGTGTAGTATTACTAATCTAACTGTGTATAATGTAACAATGGCTGACAATATTAAATATACTTCTTTAGGAATAAAACCTCTGCCTTATTTTTGATGAATGCTTTTGCTGACTAGGCTACTGTATAGTGTTGGTCATTATGGTGGTAATTATTTTCTGGGTTGGAAAGGACAACATTGAGGCCAAATGGGCTTCACTCGCTTGTTGTATTTCTGTTATCAATTCATTTACTTTACATTTAAAGGTTCATGTGTTATTACTGAAAAGGACAAAGTTAAGACAAAAATTTCAGTTGTATTATCAATTATCAATTATTCTTTATTCAGTTGAGTCATTTTTTTTTCAGAAACATAATCACATTATTTGATTTTAACTGGCCTGTCTTTTCTGTCACATTTAGTAATAGTATTGTTGTTTGAAAATGTTTAAATCTTTGGTAAAATAGTCAATTTCAAAACAGATGATTAGCTGCAACCCTGTATTACAGTTTTAATTATTTGTACTTTTTTGAATTGTTTGTGTTCTAATATGTTCTATGCTTTTGGTCAATTTCATATGTAAATATTCATAGAGGCTAGCTATCACTGCTTTTCTCTGCATTACTTGCAGATCAAGATGATTTAATATAATCAGCACAGAAATGGGTCTGTTAAAAACGGACTATCTTTCTGCAAGATGTGGGAATGTTTGGTTATAATACACTTTCAGGAATTTGCAGGTGTCAGCACAGCTAGAGTGCAATGGCTGAGCCTCACCCTGGGTAAACCTCCTTCTTGATCATGGAATCTCCCCCACCAGGTAAGTATGAATTGTATACGCTCCACACACACACTCCTTTCACACACACATACACCTCACTCATGGTCTCATCATTGACATGGGAAAAACACGAGTCTATCTGGGATGAAATTAAATTGTTCCTTCAGAGGAAAGGACAACATTAAGACCAAATGGGCTTCACTCACTTGTTGTATTTATCAATTAATTTACTTTACATTTAAAGGTTCATGTGTTATTACTGAAAAGGACAAAGTTAAGCCAAAAGTTCAGTTGTATTATCAATTATTCTTTATTCAATTAATCATTTGTTTCACAAACAAAAGCGATATAATTCTGTTTTAACTGGCCTGTCTTTTCTGTCACACATTTAGTAATAGTATTGTTGTTAGAAAATGTTCAACTCTTTGGTAAAACACTCAATTTCAAAAAGAATCAATAGCTGCAACCCTGTATTCCAGCTTTATATATTTATGCTTGTATGTATTGTCGCCCAGCAGCGACTCTTTTTCCTGAGAATGCTGAGGAGGAACAAACTCCCTGCACCTCTGCTGAAAAACTTTTATCACTGCTCAATAGAGAGTGTCCTCACCTACGGTTGTACAGTGTGGTACGCCAGCTGCACTGCAAATGAAAAAAAACAACTGCAGCGGGTCATCAAGACTGCTCAGTGGATCATTGGATCCCCATTACCACGCCTAGAGGAGATCTACTCGAGCCAGCTCCTCCGACGGGCCACAAAGATCCGAAATAACCCCGCCCATCCAGGACACAATCAGTTCTACACCCTCCCCTCTGGAAGACTCAGAGTCATGAGAGCTTGCACCAACAGACTGAAGAATAGCTTCTTCCCCATGGCTGTGAAGAGACTGCTGCAGGGATCATGACATGACCCCCCCCCCCCCCCCAAAAGAACTTGCACTTCAATACCGCACCTTACCAAAGACTATTATTATTTATTTTATTTTTATTTTTTTTTTTAAATGTGAATGTGACATGCTGCTGCTGCTATTAGTGATGCAACAAACGGAATTTCATTGTACTTGAAAAATGACAATAAAGCGTCTTAAATCTTAGGTGGACCCTGTTTTGTGCACTGTTCCCACAGGACTGGAGATTTTTGTTGGGATTCACTCCCAAATGATGAGGCTTAAATTTCTTTTCCCCATTTATTTTTCAGGTGAAAAACCTGGAACACACAGTGTAAATATTCATTCATTCATTCAATATTCGTTTTTAAATAAAGTACAACAATATCAAACAGTGAATGTTCAGTTATATATTAAACTAGTACATTTCTATTATATATACGTATATCTCGTGTTCAGTCCCGAGAACTTTTAGATATCACAATCGTACTTTCTTCAGACAAGGAGGATGTCACCTCGACATATGTTGCAAACTGGTGTGTTTGTAGTTGCATCCTCCCAGATATGGTCATGTTATTAACAGTTCTGAGCAGAAGTGAGAAAAGCGGATTATACTGGTATGTAAGCTAGTGCGTTGATAACTCATAACACCTATTTCTTCCTTTACCTACAGCAACAACAAAAGTTGAGCAAGATGGCTGAGCGGGAGTTCAGAGTGACGGCTCCTCCACTATCTAACTGGCCAGGTTTAAAACCTGTGGTTTATGAGACTGTTGATGGCAAGCTTCTAGTTGAGGACCAGTTTTTAAACTTTCTCCTGGTCAGAATGAGAACAATGAGCCAGGACCATCTTGTTCTAACAGTTTCCAACACGTTGGACTTGAAATGGATTGAATCCTGAAGAACGAGGCTGTTTGAACTCTGTCCTGACACCAAACAAAGATGTGTGGCTTTTAAAGGAGATCAGAAAAACATCAACAACATTAAAAGTTGCTTCAAGGTTTTGAATGAGTGCAGAGAAAACCTCCCTCGGTTCGTCTCCCACTATTTGGATGAGCTACCGCCTGTCACCTCTAACAGCATAGATTAGTCCAACTTGCAGAGTAACATGGAGCGGCTCCAGAGTGAAATGTCTGCGCTCAGACATGGAGTGAAACTACAAGCTGGTGTCAGCGAGGGGCTGCATGAAATCACCTCCACTACTGAGCACAGAGTTGCTGCTTTTAGTCACCATCTGAAACCAGGACATGACGGAGGGCAACACAGGGCTACGCCCAGCGTCATCACACATGGCAGTGAGGCCTCACTCCCTGGAGCCTCTACCCTGGGTCAAAGACTGGTGAGGAGGATCTCAGCAGAGTTAAAGTAGAGACTTGGCCGTGATGTAACTTGTCAGCGTATTGACACTGCAAGCAACAGGTCCAGCTCATTTAGACCAGGATACAAAATAGAGCAGTCAAACCTCAGTTGATAACCTTAAGCCACTCCACACACCTTGTAGTCAGTGTTAACATCAGACAGAAGAGAGTATTTCAAGATCAATTCTAACTCTGCAGACCTGAGATCATATCAAATCAACTGGCATCAATTCAAAATGTCTGATAAACAGAAGAGAGGTTGACATGCAGGAAATAAAAATCTGTTTGTTTGTTGATATTTTAGTCTAATTATGACAAACTGAAGGCAGCATGTAAAGAAGATGGATGAAATGTATATATAGAATAATCTCCTAGTTTGAGGCACATCACAGCATCCTGGTCTTTTTGTGAGTTGCCAAACCGTCTGTATATTCATCCTCTTTCATTTTGATAACTTTTTCTGAACGATGCACCAAAGATAAAGTCATGATCATGTTTTCGATTGAGTTTATAGTACTGTGCTAATATTTAGTATGTGAAACAATATATTTAATGAACTCGACCTTTCATGACTGGGCAAAGAACCAGCCAGTGTCATGATCTTGCTCAGTCATAAATTCTTGCATCAATGCTACAATGAGAATCCTGAACCAAATAATGGTGAAAGTCAAATAGTTTTGCAAATGTGGGTCAGGATACTCTGATAATCATACATATAATGAAATTATAACTTAAATTTGACTGGTGACTGGAATTGAGGGTCATGAATTTCAAAGGATGACTTGTTGCATATTATGACTTGATTGTAAAATTCTATTGTGTGTATGCCAATATCTTTTTGGAAGAAACACCTTAAATTACACTATGTAGATAATCAAAAGGTAACAGGCTGTGGGTTTCATACAAGTGTGTAAAGTTATTCTCACCTTTCAAACAGGATGTGTGTGAGGGAGCGTTGGATGCTCTGCCTGAGCAGGTGATCAGGCTGACAGGGCCTGGAGGAGGGCGGGCTGGGTGCTGGTGATGCAGGCAGATACTGAGTTCCATTCCATGTTAAAGCTGAGGAAGGCTTCTGGGATGATGTTGAGACTGCGGGATGGCCAAACGGAGACTCCATTTTCTTTGTCCTGCAGTCTTAAGAGAGGCGCCTCAAGAGGTGCAAAGTCTCGTGATCGGAGTTAATGGCACTTGTAGTCTATTGACAGAAAAGACACAAGACAGAGTTCTTTAGTAGATTATGGTTTGTCAACACGTCCAAAATACATTTGAGGTAGGTCAAACATTGAGTAAAGAGCCTCTCCTTTGATCTCCTTTGCTCTCCTTTGCTCTCCTTTGCTCTCCTTTGCTCTCCTTTGCTCTCCTTTGATATCCTTTGATCTCTGAGTGCTCTATAACTCAAAAATACCTTTGTTAATGCCACATGCGTTTGCAAAACCGAGCAAGTGAGAGGAGGATATTTTGTCTATTGAAGCACAAGAAAAGTTCTCCCTGCTTGGACTCAACATATTAATTGACTTCACTGTGAGAACAGAAGTCAGCAGCACCGATATCATGACTCGAAGAGGTAAGTAACATTGTGTCCAGGACTCTGCGATCTCATTATGTCACCTAATGAGCTCCATGCTTGACAGTCACAATAGAAAATGGCTGTTTGGTGATCAGATGCTCAGTTTGATAATGAGAAGAAACAAAAGACTGAGGCCAATAAGAGAAAATCTGTTTTAGTGTTTAATCTTGGGCTTTATTGGAACCATCACCATTTCCATTATTTTGGGGGAAATTATATATTTAACAACCCTTCCTATTTTTTCCTAAAATTTGTAGATTACCTTAGTGCTAAGATTTGATTTTAAATCTCATGAGTGCTCAATGTTTATGTTAGGACAGCCCAATGTTGCCAATACAGGAAGACATAGTACTCCACCAAGGTTGTGTCTTGTCAGCCCTTCTGTTTGTGATTTTCATGGACAGGGTGTCGAGGTGCAGCTGAAGCAAGAGGAGACAAAAACTCAGAGAGGCTGACAGTAAGGTAAGGCTCTATACTTTCTATTTCATTGGACTTACACTTTCTTACAGGTCTGTGCTCTCTCTCTCTCTCTCTCGCTCTCTCTCTCTCTCTCTCTCTCTCTCTCTCTCTCTCTCTCTCTCTCTCTCTCTCTCTCTCTCTCTCTCTCTCTCTCTCTCTCTCTCTCTCTCTCAGCCTGCTGGTCACTTCATAAGAACAACCATTCCATCAAAGAAAATTACTTCTTTATCACGTCACACCTGAAGCTCCAGACATTAGCCGACATTTTACTGTGTTAATGTGACGTAGCTAAACTGTACAGCTGAAACACTAATAACTAATAATTAAAAACATAATGAATGCTATTTATCTTTTTGTCCATTTAACCATCAGCTTAATTCCTCCATGTAAAAATCCTGCAAACTTATTTACAGCACATTCAGGCAGTAGGTAGGTAATAAACATTTTAATAAACTGGTGACATCTTATTGTTCCATGCAGAGACGTCCCCCTCCGTCCCCCTCCGTCCCCCCCGGCTTTTATTAACACATGATCAATCTGAAGTTCAGAGTCAGTGTTTTCTCCAAAGATTGCTGAGATATTATCATTGTAATGTTTCCTTGTGGCCGTGATCGTATAGTGGTTAGTACTCTGCGATGCGGCCGTGATCATATAGTGTTTAGTACTCCGTGTTGTGACAGTGATCGTATAGTGCTTAGTACTCTGTGTTGTGGCTGTGATCGTATCGTGGTTAGTACTCTATGTTATGACAGTGATCGTATAGTGGTTAGTACTCTGTGTTGTGACAGTGATCGTATAGTGGTTAGTACTCTGTGTTGTGGCTGTGATCGTATAGTGGTTACTACTCTGTGTTATGGCCGTGATCATATAGTGGTTGGTACTCTGTGTTATGACAGTGATCGTATAGTGGTTACTACTCTGTTTTGTGACAGTTATCATTTGGTTAGTACTCTGTGTTGTGGACGTGATCGTATAGTGGTTAGTACTCTGTGTTGTGGACGTGATCGTATAGTGGTTAGTACTCTGGGTTGTGGCCGCAGCAACCCCGGTTCAACTCCGGGTCACGGCAGTGGCTCCTAAAGTGTTTATCTTGTCGTCACTCATGAAGCTGCTCTATCATCAACTTGTAGACTGAAGGAATCTCAAGAAGATTCTAACTCCTTTAAAATCTACCATCAGTATGTCTCTCTGTGTCATAGTTACTCTAGAATAAAATAGTTACTCATTATCTATTATATGTTGTTGTTTCTGTTCATATTTATTTATGTTCTTAAATTCTATTAACGTTTCAGTACAAATATTAGGGGTCCATATATTCTGCTGTGGAAAATGGACCTCAGGGTTCAGATTCTATGAGGGTCCTTTTACAATCTTACACCGGCACTGAGCCTCGATGGAGCCTTGGCCAAATGAAGCCTCATCAACCATTTTCTTTATTTTCTGACTCCACCAGATGGCGGTGTTGGTTTGAAGATAGAGGCTGAAAGATTGGCCATGAAGTGTGTTTTCAAACATTTGTTGAACAGACAGCGCCATCTTGCGCCTTCTGCTTGTATGGGAGACTGCCTGAGAATAGCAGGTGCTGTGAGCTTTTAACCCCCCTGGCCAGAGGGGGTGCTCTTCTTGCTCTTTTTCAACTAAAATTTTCACAAACACATCAATGTTGGTAAACGCTGTGTGACCTGAGGCCTGAGGCCTGTACTACGAAGCTGGATTTTCTCTTATCCAGATAACTTTCCATACTATGACACTCATTCACTTCTCACCAGGATAAATCACCATGGTAATTTACCCTGAATGTCTAACCTCCGGAGCAGGTTACGTTCTGGATAAGAGGTCAAAGCTCCGCCTCCTGACCAATCAGATCTCTTGGAAAATGCCCCGCCCATTCTTAAATGATGGTGATTGGTGGGCAGGTTCAGCACTGAGCTGCAGCAGAGCGGAGATGAGAAAGTAATTTAGAAATCTTTTTGACATAATAGAATAAATCCTGGTCTCTGAGGCTTTGAAGGAAGTTTTTGTTCTTGACTTGTTCCAAGTCTGTTTATCTCCACGAGGGTTGATCTGGAATAAAGAGCTTAATGATCACACCTGACAGAACTGCAGAAACAGGAATTTATGGAACCAGAACTACTCCTGTCGTCACGGTGATGAATTAATATTCCAACATAAAACACAAGAGAAACTCAGCCTCAAAACAACTGGATGGAAAATCTAAACTAAAAGAAGATCAGTGAGGAAGTTCAGCCCGACACGTTTCTGCTGGAATAAAGTGAAACTGAGTGATCACAGTGCTGTCTGTTTATATAGTCTGATGAATTAATCTGGTATAATCTCACCAAGTCAGCATTAACAAGTCAGGAATGTTCTGGCTTTGGCTGCAGCAGCAGTGTTGCTTTTAGCTGCTGGATGTGTTTTAAGTCTTCATAATCTCAGAGATTAACTGCTCCTTCAGTAATCTGTAAACTGCTCTGCAGAGTTTCTCTGTGTGTGATTGGTCAGATGCTGCAAACTCTGCCCCTTTCATGTGAACAAGCACACGTAGGTCTGGGTTGAACCAGAGAGTTGATAACCTGCTTGGTAGTAACGGTGATCAGGATCAGTCAACCCAGGAAACAGAGAGATCCTGGATATGTTGATCAGGGTTCCTAGTACAGGCCACAGGCCTCAGTGTGATTGAAAAAATATTTAGATTTACTTGCCGCTCAGTAAACCAGCGGCGGCCTTGCGCATGCGCGGTTCCTTCTCAGTGTGGACGCAGTGTGGTGAGGGTCTCCTCTGGTCTGACTGCAGGAGGGAGGGAGGGACTGTCAGACTGACCGCAGGTCTGTCAATGCTTCAGGACGGGGGAGGGGCTCACAGCAGGACCTGCTGCTCGTTGACCACAGTGACTGCAGAACCAGACCTGCTTTCACCTCAGAGTCGCCAAACACACTAGAAAGTCGCTAGAATTGTCGCTAGTCGCTTTTCACAAAAAAAGTTGCCAACAGGACCTGAAAAGTCACCAAGTTGGCAACAGTGACAGGCTCACACCCCTGCTGACACAGACAGGATCTTTGTTCTACACTTCTTTTGAAACTTGCTTTCTTTAATTAACTTCAAGAAAGAACTATTTAGTTTTCATTCAACAGGAGAGGAGGGTGCACCATTCCCAGATGAACTGCAATACCAGGCTGATGCGTGGAGTGGACAGAGCAAGCTCCTATTCCATCTCCCTGTTCCAAAAAGCAATTTAATATACAGTCCCCAGATAGGGGACATATCAGATATTAAACTGATAAGAACAGATTTTTTCTTTTACAAGATTTTATTGACACATTTTACAGTTCATTTTCTTCCATTTCTTCCACAGATGTTTTCACTCACTTAAAACATAAAAGCAAACAAGGAACAAGCTTCTGTTTTAAAATATCATAAATACAGTACTTTAAATAAATAGAGATTTACAAATAAAGCAGGACCTGTTGAGTAAAATGAGAAACATGAAGAAATAAAAAGTGTCCATCGTTGTAAAAGTCAATAAATAGGAGTGCCTTCAGTTTAAAAGGTCTATTCTGTTGTGCAGGAGAGCAGTGAGTCCCTATCAAGGGGAACTCATCCTGTTCTCTCAAACATTTGGTCTCTCGGGGTTCTGCCATGGTGCTCAGAGGAGGTCCTCTCCCTCCTGCTCCTTCCTTCCGTCCACACCCGGAGAGCCAGGCCGCCGCTGCCTTGACCTTTTCTCGTGAGGCTCCGGCTCCTTCGTCCGAATGGGCAGGGAGGCGATTCTTCTTTGTGGCTGTGTCCTCGGCCTGCCGCCTGCAGCTTCCACCTCGCGGACCGTCGCTGCGGCCATCTGGATCACAGCCACGGGGGGGATCTGCCTATGCCTTCTTACCAGCAGGTTTCTGGAGGTCCAGGTGGCGTCTTTGATGGCGGCCAGGGTGAGCCACATCTTTTCAAAGTCCTTCTTTGTCATGAACTCGTGGCTCACCCTGTATAGCACCAGCTGTGCTGTAAGGACCCCCCCTGCTGGTAAGTACGGGAATTGCAAGGAGCCGGCCATTGCCCACTGGTCTACGGCAGCGCTGCACTCCCAGAGGAGGTGCCTCACCGACTCAGGAGCGCCACAACCAGGCCGGGGGCAAGTTGAGTGCGCTGCCATTCCTCGGGAGTGCATGACGGCCCTGACTGGGAGAACCTCGTGAGCCACCAGCCACGACAGGTCCCGGAGTCTGTTTGGGAGGACAGGATGGTTCACGTTGCGCCAAACTGTGGAGGGCTCACCGAGTGCAAGCCCGCGCACTGGACTCACTGGTTCCCGTTCCTGCACAACAGAAATGAGAGATTTGTGGTTATTTAAAATCGGCAACTCCTCCTGTTCCAGGTTAAACTGTTTAAAAAATGTCTTGATAAAATCATAGGCCGATGGCAGGTTAAAAGAAACTGGTAATTTAAGATCAATGGGTAAAATCTTAATCCTTCGAAGGCAGGACCCCATCCAGAAGCGAGCCATTGCTGTCGTCTTTGGGTTCCTGGAGGGGTCCGTGGCAACAGCCATGTGCTGTGCTGTGTAGAAGCTTCCTAGTGTTAAATAAAAATCCGGTACTCCCTTCCCTCCTTTATCTTTAGGCTTTTTCAAAAGTTTGAACTATAAAATCAGTTAAAAACAGTGACTAAGTTATCACTTGTGAACTGAGCTCTTCCTTCACTTCCATAGGTGAGGTGTGAAGGGTTTGAGCTCTGTTCCCCGTTCGGGCTCTGGGAGTTGGTCTCTCCCGCAACCTGCAATCCATTTTTGAGCCTTTTGGGGTTGATTGCAGAGCAATTGAAAGAAAAGAAACCTCATTGGGTGAATTGGAGGGGAAGACTCTGGGTTCCTCCACAGACGAACTGTCTGAGTACACCTCAACTCTTCCCCTCTTCTCTGAGCCCGGGGGAGACTCAGAGGACAATTCTGATGCCGGTCTCTTGGGGAGTTGGGCATTGGGGAGGGAGGCATCATTGCTGGATCCCTGGCTTTCCTCACCACTGGAAACAGCTCCACCTGCTGCCTGCCTGCTCTCATCTCCGGTGGATTCACCCGAGGAGGTCTTTGCAGGCCCCTCCCCTTCTGCCTCAACTGATCCTTCCCCTCCAACCACAGTGGTTGGTGGGGGATCAGGGTTCACAATACCCGCCTCTTCAATTATCTCTTGCACCTGTTCCTCGTGTCCGTCAAGTCATTCATTTTCTGTCTGTTTTGCTGCCTTCAACTTGTTGGCAAAGGATTTAGGGCAATCTCTGAAGAGGTGGTTGGTCTCTCCACAGAGGTTACACCTTCTGCCATTGGTACACTCCTCAAAGGTGTGACCAATTTCTCGGCACTTCCTACAAACGACCAGCTCACAGGCTTCAGCCAGGTGGCCGTGCTGACCACACTTACGGCAGAGCTTGGGCTGGCCCTGGTAATGGATATAGCCCCTGTTTTCACCCAGGACTACCATGGGTGGGAGATGTTTCAGGCCCTGGAAGCCCTGGGGGTCCTGCCATTGTTGAATGGGGACCCTCCAAGCACAATTCCAGATGCCGTCCTCATCCCTCACCTTGGTAGCCTGGCCTTTAACAGTGCAGTATCTACCCAGCCATGCACAGATGTCTTCTGCATTCACTGTTTCATTGAACATTCTGACAATAACGGTTTTAAGCGCATTGTCAGAAAGCTTCTCCACATTGAACACAGCAAACTGGGGTTTTGCATTTTCAAAACGGGACCAGAACTGTCGCAGGAGTGCTGCAGAGCAAAAACTTACATCAAATCCTTTGTTAAAGGGCAAGGTCAGGACACAGTTCAGGTCTGTCGGGGAAAAGTTGAGCACACCTTGAACAAGCTTCCTGGAAAAATCAAGGCGTGACATACATACCAATTTCCCTTCTTTTTCTAAAAAGGTAAAACGCACGCTGTGGTGCCTCCTAATGCCGGCATGACTGGCCGACATGTTGGAGGCACCACCAGCTTAAAAAGGTAAAAAAAAAAACAATTAAGAATACAATAAATAGTTAAAAATATAAATAAACTTTAAAAGTTAGCAATAAAAGGTCGAGCAGACAGAGAGAAAGCTATTAGAACAGCTCCCCTCAGTCTGCACAACAACACTTTTTTTCGGGACAAAATACTCAACTACAAACAAAATGCAAAAGAGAAATAATATTCCTGAAAAAAATAAATGTCCTCCTAAACAAGTAGGAAATCACTACCACGACAGGCAAAACGATTTCACCACCCAAAGGAGGGGACCGCTGTCTTAGCCAAAAGGCCGAGAAGCGATACCGCAATGGGTCTGAGCTAATGGGCGCACTGGATGCACAGTCACCACAAGTCCCAGTCGGACATTGAGCCGCGCCTATTTAAGGCATTTTACAAAACACAAAGTGTGCAAGAGTCATTTTGGCAACTTTTTTAGTTGGCTTGAATATTTGTTGGTGATGCTTCATTTGGACACTTTTTGCAGTAATCCCAGGCTATTTACGTAGGGGGTGTAGCGGCTTCTTTCTCAGCTGATTCCTGTACTAGCCGCCAGAGATTAGTTTTGGGTCCTGTAGAAATAATTATCACACAAACAATCTGCAATGCAAATGGCACAAGAACATTAGAATCTATGATAACGCCACATGGGAATCTTCTTTCTTCTCGTCACTACTTTGACCTATAAAGTCCATGATGTGTGGCTGATGTGTGTTTTTTGGGGGGGGATGCACGTAGCACCATCCTCACTCACTGAGTTTTCACATCAGTGCCACATAATCAATCAGCAAAATGTATATTTACAGAAACAGACGACTACAGATCACAAACTGCTCTTCTGTACTACACGGTGCTGATTTAGCACCTGTTGACTTTCAGGCCTGCGCAGTTTGAGATTAAGTCAGATGTTGTTTGGTTGTAGTCGAGCTGCCTTGCCCTCTCATCCCCTCATCCTTGACGGAGTTGTCACGTCAGAGGGCAGAACCTATATCCCTCCAGTGCGCGCACTCCGGAGGAGGAGAAAACCAAGCACATGAGTGATCGGAAGCAGAGAGTGACACAGGTGGCTCAATCAACGCGGGCAGCGCGAGCCAAAACAGCCAAAAGTATCTCGAGCGGGGTAAATCCATCGTGCAGGCGATCTCCCCAAAGGCACGTCAAAAGACGTCTGAAGAACACCCGGTGAGCGCCGCCATGACTGTTTACATTGCGAGAGTAGGTGACTCTGTGGTGCGTTCATGCGCGCTGGGAATCAGAAGGCACGAACATGTGAACAGAACTCTTTTGATTTACAATGATCGATCGTTGATTGTGAGAAAACAGTGAAGAAAATATAGCTATAATTTTGAAATTAGAGTTTCTGAACTGTTTATTTGTATTTTGAATCGTGGATTGATTATTTGATTTACTGAAAGTAAATGTTTGATTTGCTAAAACTTACTAGAATAAAAAGTGTTAAGAATTAAGGGGAAAAGTATAAATACTTAGTAGGCATGTGGAAATTATTATTTTGTGATTTCATTTTCTTATTTTGTGATGGTAACACCATAAGACTGCTAAAAAATGTACACTTAGTTAAAATACAATTTAAATTCTTAAAGAGAAAAACACAGAATGGAAAATGTGCTTGTTGTTAAGAAAGGTGTGAAAACTCTGTGAATCTGAAAACAAACCATATGTACATGTGCTTATCCTGCATTCTCTTTGTTCCTTTGAGGTTTTTCCACCTGCTGCAAATGACTGCAAAAGAAAATAAAAGCAGCCAATACGCAAAGAGTGGAGTCCTGTGGTTCAGTTGGGAGGATGTCCTATCAAGTGGGGACAATCTGCAAAAAGCGCCCCCGCACTTCAATGGTGAGGACAGGAATTGCATGCAGGCCGGCAACTTTATTAAAGTGAAAGAGTGAAGATTCACCCTCATGCACAAATAAAAATAAATGAAAATAGCCTAATTTAACACATGGTCATGACAAAACTGAAAACAAACAACAAACAAAAAGGAATGCACTGATGCTTTGATCCAAGTCTCGGAGGGGATCCCCCAGGAGAACATCCCCCAGGAGAACGTCCCCCAGGAGAACATCCGTCGGATGTGTTATTTTAGTCTTCCCTTTATTTTTCTGAGCGGTGAAAATGAGAAGATCCTTCTTCCTTCTGCCTCATACAACACGTTTGGCACAAGACTGCTTGTACATGCTTCATGCTGCATCTTTTGACTCTAGTTTTTCTATTTGTACATAAACATTTCTTCACCTATTCTTGCACCACTTTCTATTTATGTATTGTAGACAGTCATTGACTTATTTTGCACCGTTTTCTTTTACATGCTATTTTGCTGCTGGCATTCTCTGTGAACAGCAGAAGAAGAATTTCCTTGTACAGGGGAAACAGGTTTGATGATTTGCATATGACAATAAACTGGAATTTAATTTAAACTCTGAATAAGGATCTAGAAGAGGGGAGTTGTTCATTGCCGTATAGCTTCATCTTTTTTCTTTTTCTGTCCTCGCTTGCTTTTGACTTATATGGTTGTATATGGGTATAAATGATCAATACTGTAATTGAAGAACAAAGTTTGCAAGCTCTTTCATTCTACAGCATTCCTAAAGTGACTTTACCTGGTGTTAAGAGATTCTATTCTTAAAATAACTGCTCTGCCTTAAAACTGTGTGAAAGATACTAACTTGCTCTGAGGAAATTTGCTTAGCGCATGACTAACAATCTGCTGAGGTCAGCTCTAATGAGAAACAACTTTAGTTTATGGTTGCAGGATGCTGCCTGTAAAATGTGCTTATCTCAGTGTTTGGAGGAGACAAAGCCTGTGAAACAGGAACTTGAGTGGGGGGATCGAAACCTGGACTACAATCGGAGGAAACCCGTCACAACTGGTCCCTTTTGATGACCTCCCTCAAGTACCCCTTGACCCCAGGCTGGCTTCGTGACATCCTGCAAACCTCAGCTAACCCTGCGGTGACCCCGTGACTCACCATCTGGACCGTCCTGCCCCTGTGGGCAGAAGAATGCATAAATACACATGTTGCATCGGCAGACATGCTCGCAGTTCACGTCGCTCGGTTTAGAGTAGGAACCAGGACCCAGAATTCTGTAAATTGAGAATATTGCTTGCTTACCGCACTTCAATATAGTTTGATGATCAATTTTTAAGAAACCAGACTCATGTATCTTTCTTTAGTTAGACTGGCAACAAAAGGACTTGTGGTGCGAATTGAAAGCACCCAAAACTGGTAACTTCTGTTGAAAATACTGTCATTTCTTTATTGATGAAGCAATCAGGCCTTGGCATGCAATGATGTAACGCTGCATTTCTTCAAATGTGGAAAACAAATGAATGACTGACAGATAAAAAGCTTAAAAAAAAAAAAGGATACCTACAAAAAAGTTTGTTTTGGGGGATTAGCATTGGCAGTATTCCTCCACACTGACTCTGTGCACCGTTTGCAAGTTATCCCTGTGTATGTGTGGGTTTTCTCACATAGCCAGAGCAGTATAGTGAGAAAAGGTGTCGGCCAGAGTGAAAGACTGTCGAAGTTATTCTTTAGAAAATAAAGATCTTCAATGTGATTTACTACAGTGACACAAGTTTGGTTGGAAAACAACTATTTATTTATTTTAAATCAAGAACTGAAATGAAAGATGAAAGGATGAGACCAGTCACAGTCATGAAATTATGATCCCTGGTCAAATCTTCCCCTCACGTGCAGTACATACAAAACCCCAGCAGATGTCACTATAATCACGCCCAAGCGCTTGTCAATCGCTTTCAAGGAAGTTTTCTCAAATTTCACCACCACCAAGCAAAGGTGCAACAATCCACAGAACAAAATCAAAATGGCAAAGCAAAATCACAAATCCAAGAATCCACGAGACAAACAGACAACATCCCTGCATAATGTCGCCTTTTTTAACTTGTGTGAACAATATAGAGAGTCAGGACGAGAGGACAGACCTGAGCAATAATATGGAAATGATTTAACGATGACAGAAAAGAGGAAATAGCTTCATCAAAACTCATCCCTGTCACTCTTGCAGTGACATTAATTACACAAAGTGATGCAATGCATTTATTATATATCATATAATTGTCTTGGAAAGTGACTTTGAATGTAAAAGGTTGAAATCCTTCCATGTGCGTCTCCAGTTGGATCCAGTAGTTTCAAGTAATAGACTTATTCCTCACAGAATAGGATGACAAGTTGTCCTCCTCCATGAGCAGAATTTAAAAAGAAAAAAAGTTAGAAAAAACAAAACAAACACACAGAAAATATGTCCATATTGGGAATTGAAGAAAACTTTTCAAAAGTATAATTTAAAATAAATGATGGTTAATACTAAAAAGGTAATTGATATTAGTCTCAAAAGGACCAAAATAGCCTCCTTGTCCGATTGTGAGAGTTTAACGCTTGAACTGAATCTGACTTTCTAATGTCGTCCATCTGAGTGTTTGATTACACGAGTCAAGACGTCTTACCAGTGACTGCATTAATGCTGACTCCGCCGCTTCTGACGCTCCCAAACACAGAGAAGACAGTGAATGTGTCCTCAGTTGCAGCAGAGAGAGATGAGACTGTGTGAGTTACTGGTCCGTCTCCATCTGGTGCTCTGATGTTTGTCTCGGCACCATTAAACTGGAGGATGAAGCTGATGTTGTTGTTCACTTTGTTCCACTGCAGAGTGACGCTGGTCTGATTTTGTCCTGTTGACCTGAAGTCTTCTACATGAGCTGGAGCTGAGAACCACAGAACAACTTACTTACTATCAGTGGCAGACGTGAAACAGAATGACCAAACATGTTTGTATCTTGTGTTTATAGAAGCACCAATTTAATACAACATACATATAAACTATTGTTGGATAGCAGGTTTATGTAAATCGTTCAAACATTTGCATTGTAATCCAGTGACGTGCCGAGAGATGAGTCACTGATTCTTTCAAATATTTGTAAATGGAGTTTATGAAAACATTGTTTTTGCAATAAGAATTTGCAAGGATGGAATAAGTCTTATTGTGGGATATCAACGCCACAAGCATGCAGTATTTAGTAGTAAAAATAACATATATATTACTTGCTGTGTAACAGACAAAAGGCCGTTGGATGGAGCAGCCTTCATCTGACCACAGTCCTGACTCCAATGATGTAGCGACGCACGTCTCGCCTCCAGTGTCGGGCTGGTTGTTCTCCCAGTTTCGATATAGAGAGTCACTCCCATCAGACCAAACTTTTCGCCGATACAGACCAATCCACACAAGGTTGTCACCTGCAACTCTCTTGACCAGTTCATGTTCGGGCTCGTTTCGTATGCTGTGGAGGGAAGAGTAGCAGATCTGCATCGTACTGTATGTAAAACAAATTCACAGATTCATGGATGGAATGAACAAATTAGTGAGTTCATACGGTACCTGGCCAGATCGACATAATTCTCTCTGCAGAACCTCTGAGCTTCTGTCCAATTTCTTAATGTTCCAATCCTAACAAAGGTTGCTTTTCCATTCCATGTACCTGGAAATATAGACACTTTTTTTTTCTTTAATAAACAAAGAATGAGTTCTTCTACTATTTGCTGTGAATCAAAATAAAAGAAAAAGCTGAATATTTGACAGTAGTTTCTAAGGCAGTGACTTATTCAACACATTTACACACAGCCTGAAGTATTGACATTTCTGGAAGCTCTTGTCAAAAAGTAATGCTTTTAAAATGTTACTCTTTAAAAAAACTCACCACTGAAGCACACAGACTGACGATTGTAACCGCAAGACACGTCATTCCATTTGCCATTCAATGACCTCTTAAGTACTCCACAGTTTTCTCTTCCAGCATAATTGTCAGGCTGACCACTGATCCAATTTCTATACGTCGCCTCTCCCTCGCCATAGAAGCTGCTGTCATTTAAGGACCACATCCAGCTGTTTTGCAAGTCATCATGAAGACCAATCCAGGCTTTTCCTGCTCAAATAAAAGATGTTGATTCGGTCAAAAACAAGACAATTGAAACTTGCCATTGTGGATTATTCTGTGTGTGTTGGAGCCATTTGAGACTATAAATGTTCTTTGTCAAATTGGTGCAAACTTAAGTGATGATAAGGAATACTATTTAAAGTTTTCCTATTATTGTTTGTTTTTTAGTTATTTTGATCATTAGAAATGTGTGGATCTCTCCTCCTCCTCGTCAGGCCTTCCTCCTTAGAATCAGGAGGAGGTGAAGCTGTGAGTGTGGAAGGAGGAGGGAGTGATGGTTTTTCTACCGCAGGCACACAAGCCTGTACAAACTAGAATTTATGTTAAGTATTTGTATTATTTAAGAAAGTAAACCACAGAGAATATTTTTTGTTTGTTTAAATAAATAGTGCATCTTTATTGTGAAACCTGGAAAATCTCTCTGCGAGTGTTTTTTACTTTCTGCGAGTGGAAAATCTCCTCAATGTGCAACTCTAAATTTAGATTTTTGGGACGAAAGACTGGCCACAACAGTGTGTGTCAAATACGGTGCAAGTATTCAGGACTCACCAGTATCGCTCGAAGTTGTGTTTCCAACTGCATCAACGTCAGCTGCACTTTTAATAGTGGCCAGATCAGTGAAGTCATCCCTGCACACACGCTGAGCGTTTGTCCAGTTCAGAGGAGTATTTACAAAGTTGTAGTGAGTTTGGCCAAAACCTACATTGGTGATCACTCCTAAAGCAAACCAGAATATACAATGTATTAATCAAAAGTATGCTCCGTTTGATTTGCTCTTCATCTGTCACTATTTTCCTCTTTGGATGTTTTTCTTTCCATCCCCTTTGCTTCCTGTTTTCTCCTGAAACACACCAATCTTCCTCAGGGGCCTTGTCATCCTAACAAGGTGCAGCAACACTTTAGAAACATGAGCTACAGATGTAATTGCCTTTTTAAAATTGCACCAACCTGTGAGAACAAAAAGCACCAGTCCCCTCTCCATGAGGTAAACCTTTGAAAAGATGCAAAAATAAAGTATTCTTTCATTCTAAAGCTTAATTCCTGATCACATTATTCATGTACACGCCACATCTGATATGGAACATTAGGAAACGTGTCATAAAATAATTAATATTAATCTAAAAATAACCTTTAACATATACTGGACTCACCATTGTCTCTGTAACCTCCGGAGCTCTTGGGAACACCGACAGTGACTAAAGGCTGGTTTGGCTCCTATCAGTTTTCAGCAGCTGTGACTCAACAAAGTGTCGCTCTGCTGCTGTATATTCTGTGTTTTTTCTTCTTCCTCGTGTGTCTGTGTGCTGGGCGGAGTCAACAAGACCTGCACTGGAGCTGAGCTGCACACCTGAGAGTATGTAAATAAGTAAGTACGTAAGTAAGTAAGTAAGTAAGTAAATTTTATTTCTTTTGCGCTTTTCACAGACATGGAGTCACAAAGTGCTTCACAAACAAACAGATAAGAGAAAAAAAACATCTTAAAAACACAACAAATGTCGACAGTCGGCAGCGTGGGTCGATTAGACTAGAATGTTTTGGCAAACAAATGTGTTTTTAGGCACTTTTTAAAGATGTCCGCTGAGTCCAGGGAGCGCAGGTCAAGTGGGAGTTCATTCCAAAGTCGGGGTGCGGCAGCTTTGAATGATGGGTCTCCCCGGGTTTTAAAACAAGTACATGGAACTTTTATTAGGTTCTGCCCAGACGATCTCGAGGTCCGAGTCGAGCTGTAGGGCTTTATGAGGTCAGCAATGTAAGGAGGAGCTTGACCATGTAGGGCTCGAAAAGTTAGCACCAAGATTTTATATTGAACACGAGACTCAACAGGGAGCCAGTGAAGAGATCTTAACACAGGGGGGGGATGGGCCCTCCTGTTGGTGCTGGTCAGAAGTCTGGCGGCTGAGTTCTGGACTAACTGTAACCGAGCCAGCTCTTTTTTGTTGAGTCAAGTAAAGAGGCATCATTGGCCTCGTTTCCACTGCACGGTACCGCACGGTACGGTAAACAGCGTACCCACACCCAACTCTGTTGCTCCGTCCCACCGCAGAGAGTCGGGGTTGTGAACGGCTGCATAATGACGCAGGTATGTGACATCATCACGTGACAGTAAACACTGCGGGACCAGCCACAACAAACACATTTGTTCCGTTGCAGCTGAGACGTCTGAGTAAAGGCCCCTGCATACTCCTATTAGAACCCATAAGAACTGAAGAAAAGCTGGTCGATGTGCCAACGTTTGTTGTTGTTGTTGTTCGGCAAGATGTTGGAGCGGCGAACTTTCTTCTTGTTCTTATAGAGCAGGGGCGGCCAAACAGTCAGAGACAAAGAGCCACAAGAATTACGTTGGTAGTACAAAGAACTACATTATACACATGTGGGATCACAATCAAACTCCCACAGCTTCCTGAAAACAGCATCTTACCAGTGACTGCATTAATGCTGACTCCGCCGCTTCTGACGCTCCCAAACACAGAGAAGACAGTGAATGTGTCCTCAGTTGCAGCAGAGAGACATGAGACTGTGTGAGTTACTGGTCCGTCTCCATCTGGTGCTCTGATGTTTGTCTCGGTACCATTAAACTGGAGGATGAAGCTGATGTTGTTGTTCACTTTGTTCCACTGCAGAGTGACACTGGTCTCACTTTGTCCTGAAGTCTTCTACATGAGCTGGAGCTGAGAACCACAGAACAACTTACTTACTATCAAAGGCAGAAATGACACTGAAGGACCAAATGTGATGGACAAAATCATGCAGCTATCTATTACCTTATAAACATTATTTTTTAATGGGATGTTGACGTATAACATCAGTAAAAGATATCCACTGGTGTAATCCAGTATTGTATGGTGAGTTTTATATCAACAAGTTTTGTTTTGTTTTTTATTCTGGGGACCCGCTTTGCTCCATGCTGGTGTACTGAGCCAGGCACCAGAAGACTGTTAGATACAACAAAACACTTCACTTGGATCTGCTTAATTACACATCACACACAGTCTCACCAGTTTGGATTTGCTCTTCATCTGTCACTATTTTCCTGTTTGGAGGTTTTTCTTTCAATCCCCTTTGCTCCCTGTTTTCTCCTGAAACACACCAATCCTAACGTGTGAAATTCTGTTAGTTAAATCACATCACAAAGCAGGAATACAGGTACTAAGTTGATATATTCTTTTCATTTAGCCCAGGGTCAATAACTTGAGAAGATGACTATAGACTTCTACACTGAGTATTATGAACTTTGTACTATGTGATTACAAAACACCTTCACCAACAGCAGGTTCCTCATTATTTCTGCTTATTTGCATCTTTTGATGCAAAATGTCATGTCGTGCCATCAGTCAAACAAATGTCTCTCATGTCCACACACTGTTAGTATCACAGATCAGATCATTTCCTCACCTCTCATTTGAATAACTAGGGAATATTCCCTGTTTGCCGTGTAGGTATATTCTACAAGCTTTTCATTGTGTAACGTCTCCACCATTGATGAGGCTTTTGTGTTCTATGTTTCTGTAGCTCTCACTTCTACAAACTGCTCATAGACAAAATTTATCACATTAACTAACAATATTTCTGTCAGATTGACTGGATTCTTCAACCCTTGAGGAGAACAAACACACACATAAACGTATTCAGTCGGTCCTATGCTGTACGGTAGAAGGTGAAACAATAGTTCAACTGCAGTTAGTGAGCCGTAAATTCATTGTAGTCCAGCGAGGCTAAAACACATTATTGCCTCTGATTATACAAATCAAATATATAAGTTGTTGGTGACAAGTATTCCTAAAAGACTGGGACACTGCCCTTTCTGAAATGTTAATTTGAGCTTTAACCTAAAACTAAACCTTTAGGTACAATCAAACACATGGCAATCCTTCGCTCAGGTATTTCACTTAAACACAGGCTCATCATGAGGTGGAGATGGAATTGCATTTTTGCAATCGTTCATTTTAAAGCTTAATTCCTGATCAGGTTATTCATCTAAGTGGAACATTAGGAAAAGTGTCAGTAAGAATAATGACCTTTAGAATATACTGGACTCACCACTGTCTCTGTAACCTCCGGAGCTCTTGGGAACACCGACAGTGGCTAAAGGCTGGTTTGGCTCATATCAGTTTTCAGCAGCTGTGACTGAACAACATGGTAACAAATAGTTGAACAAACCACACGCAAACAAAAAAGCTGGCAAAGACCACGGAGCAGGACTGAGGAACCGACAGCAAAAAGTGACAATGTGACCTGTTTATTTTTTTTCTTTCTTTTGCAGTGTTTTGACTGAATGGTACGGAAACATGAGCCGGGGAATGGGGACGCTTTCCTGTGTGTTTATCCTGATGATTCCATAACCACAAGTGGCCTTCAGATGACACGGGGATTCTCACTGTCTTACCTTTGAGTTTGTTCTCTGGCAATGTAACTAACAAAATGGAATCATCTGATCCTTTCTAGTTACAATTATTCCCGTAAGGTAATACATTTTATGTTTTCATTTTATTCATTTCATTTTGAATTGCTTAACATATTAAGATTTTAATTCATAAAATTGAAATTCATGAATGAAACTTTGACATGTTGCTGCAACATTGTGTTTAACTATTGTGTAGAAATAAATACAGTTTTCATTTGAATTTGCTTGTGTTTCCTGATGGCTTCATGAGTATTCAACACAGAAGTACACGCTACTTTGAGCTGTGTGTGTGCCTATATTCTATTCAGACTGTTGTGTCCACGGTTTTCTTGTTATTTCCCCTCACAGTACCAAAAACATACATTTTAGGCCAATTGGTGACTGTGAATATGTGTGGGTATATATGTGTGATTGACTGTCTGTGTCCGGACTGGTAACCTGTTCAAGTTATACAGTAGTGCCCTCACCCAAAGTCAGCTGTGATCGGCCCTGTAGCCAATGAAGACCATGGATGTAAAGTCTAATAATAAATAATTGATGCTCATATTCAGATGTACGTCGTGTGTTTCTGACACTAATGTCTGACAACTGTAAGTAAAGATACTTCTGAATCACACTAATCCGTTAATTGTTGCTTTCATCTTAAACGGCTGAATGTTGAAACCAATGTAACGTCAAGTAAACCGAGAAGAAATAAATATCCTGAGATTGGGAATCAATGCAAAGGGTCAGTGGGAATAAACAAAATGGAAGAAAAAATGTAACATTATTTTAACTCTGCCGGTATTATTGGTTTTTATTGTGTTGTGTTTAGTGTCAGTTACTATCATTTATACATTTAATACAGCACCTGCAATGCAAACCCGGATCACCGTAACTGAATTCAAGTAAAAAAGAATGCTAAAAAGAACCTTTTAGTGACAAAAGATGGATTAAAATACTAATTTGAAATCAAAGTGACAGGTTTTCTTCTATGAAGATATGAGGTTGACCTATTGAGAGCAAGAAGTCAGACAAGGTGTAATTAAATGTAACTCCAGCAAGGGGCGCTCTGAAATAGGTAACACACACACACACACACTCACACACACACACACACACACACACACACACACACACACACACACACACACACACACACACACACACACTCTTCCATTGCGCTTGTGCAGACTTGACTCAGATGCTGCGTTCAATGCGATGGGAAATGTGAATAATGTGAAAAGACAATGGAAAGGTAAAAGCCACTTGCAAAAATTTCACCATAAAACAAATAAAAACAATCATTACAATACCTGTTTAGTTTTTTTTCCCCACAAACCTTAAAATAAATGTACCAAAACATTGTCAGTACTGAATTGGTTTTTATGCGATACATTGTGAATTGCCTCTGGAATAAAAACAGTAATTGCATACTGAATTGCATGTGAACAAAAGCAAAGGAAACAGACGACTTCATATTTACTTATGTTTATATCTTAGCATTTTTTTAATGTATATTTAGTAGTGCTGTCAATCGATTAAAAAAATTGCATTGTTTTTCTACTTAAGACTGAAACTTGTAATGGATATTTATTCAGGGAAAACCATGAAATTAATGTCGACTCAACAAACATTAGACTATATTTAAATTCAACTACTCTCTTTATAACGTCCTTTTAGCCAGATTTATTCCTACAGAATAAAGACTTTTAAGAACAGGGTTGCAGATGTATATTGTCCCGGACACATGAACTGTGTTTAGAGTAGAACTTGGCCCTGACAGTAAAGGTTCTCACTCTATTAGAAGAGCTCTATGTTCTATCATTCTCCTGATGAGACATTTTACACATAATGTCTCATATAAAGTCAAACTCGTTGATAAATGTTGGAGTGATTCGATGTTCTCCTTGTGTAGAGTAACGTTACTCATACTGACATTACTCTTTAAAAAAACAAAGCAAGTCTTGCTGCAGTTTCCTCCTTTTCTTTGGTGGGGACGTTGTACTGGAATAAGAGGACAGAACACTTTGACAAGCTTTGACGATACTTGGGAACACTGACAAAGTTTGCAGGTAAATAAAGGAGCAATGAGCATCTCAGGATTAAGAGGATTTCATTCAGAAGATCTACTTTCTAAATATGAATGTAAACAACAACATGATGTTATAAACAAGCCATATTCGTGGGAAGGTTCCCTGCAGACCGTTTGACCTCCTTCATAAGAAGTCCCCTTATTAAATATCTGAGGGAGTGGGTGAGGGAGGGGGCGGGGCAGTGGCAGATAGGGTTGCTGCACCGTCAAAATAAAAGCACACCAAATATTTTTCTCCTCCGCGGGATGATTATTGGGCAGGACAAATGCGCAAGTCTCCAATATGGGGACGTCCCCCCCGGTTCCTACGCCTATGTGTCTCACTAACAAAGTTGGTACTGAGTTCTGTTCAATGTGTTTGCTTGTTTCTTGAGCTGGAAACACGAATATCTATTACAACATTCAGGAGCATCATTAGAATTACACCTGAGGACGTGTTTTGTTGGGATTCATAAGACATCTAAATAACAAGATTTGATTATTTTGGTACTGGTAAACATGTTTTGTTGTGTCTTTAGGGTTTAGCCACGATGTCTTATTTGGCCGGTTTCCAGTGTGAAAGAAATCTCTAACTTGTTGACACTTCCTGGTAAAATGAGGGACATGTGAGACACGCAGGACGGTGGACCACCAGGACAAAGACTGCTACTTTATTGTGAAAAACGCCCCCTTGTGGCCGCTCAGCATCAGACACTCTCTGTGTACTCTCTCTCTCCCCTTTGGAAGACGCCTCGCTTCACCTGGACTTTTAGCCAATCACAAGATGACTCAGGCTCGCTGCTCGCGGGCTGCTAACATTCGGTCCCAGACTTTAGCCAGTAGTTCCTGTTCTCAGCACGGACTAGCTGCCTGCTTACATCTGTCCTGTTTTGTGTGTCTTTAAAAGTAAGAAGGGCTATTTTGTTGTTCCTTTACTGTCGGTGCGAGATTGGAAGTGTTTTGTCTGCTTAGCGTTGCTAAATGTGAGCTCAGGCTTTGCCTGCCTGGCTCGGCCTCGTGCCGTGACTTTCCTTTCTGGAGATGCTATAGTTTGTCATTTATCTCTCTTATATTCACTGTAAATCCAGCTAATTGGCGATAAGGCACCGCCTCCCGCATGTCCACCCGTTGTCACGTGACACCTCCCGGTGCGGCCTGTTGTAGTTATTCATGCGACCAGCAGAGGGAGCCATTGTATTGCGGATGGTTTCTTTTTCCCCATTTCATGGTTGAAGCTGTTTCGGCCCACAGAGCAGCCTTGTTTCATTATTTAATGCCAGTTTCGGCCATGTTTATACTGTATGGTTATTATTTCAGCTCTATTGCTATACTAGCATATAGTGAAGACAAATGGATGTTTCTTGCATTATAGACCATTTGTGTTCTGCTAGTTATGTTTTAATTCTCTTTCTCTGTTTCAGAACCACACTAACGCACATGTAATTATACATATTAAATCATACAGTTGTGAACTCAATAAATCATCATCCAATGAGGAAATCTCGCGTGATTCTGAGCGATCCCCCGCTGTGAGCCCTACCTAACGATCCACCCCAGCCAAAGACAAAGCCAGCATGGTTTCCTCAAGGAGAACTGAGGCGATCCAGTCCTTATGGTTTGATCCAAACTTAAAATGATTTAATGTAGAAGTTTGATGCTGTGATGTCTATTGTTGCCCGGTGCAGGTTCCGTTTGCCTGATCAGCATCTCTCAGTGACTGATGAGAATTTAATGCAATGATATTTTGCCCACAGGGTGTAGAATTGCTCTGAAGGTCAGAGAACAGAAGATGACCTCACAAGACACTCCTCCGACATTCTTGAGCCACTGGAAGGCCCCATGAGCCGACCAACCCCATTCACACCCTGAGCACAGACAGGAGACGGAACGAGAACTACACAGTGATCATTTCACTCCAAAACAGGAAGTCACACTCTAACTCATGTCACCATTCACTATTTATTCTGATAAAAATTATTTCTGAACTGGTCAATCTTTCTTGAAACTTGCTATTTAAGGATCCACACACCTTCAGAAAATCTGTAGAATTTAACAAAACATCAATTGAAAAAAAATAAAATAAATGCAATAAAATTCCAGAAGAAATGTGTTCCTGCTTCTTGCTGGCAACATCCTCTGATCTCCTCCATGAGGTGCCTCTTCCATCCACTTTGTATCAGACTTTTATTTTGAGGTTTTTTTCTTTTTATCCAGAAAATGTTTGCGGAATCGTTAAGAAAAGTCATAGCAACCTATTGCTGAACGTTGATTCTGATGTCTTGAAGAAAAGTCAATGTAATTATATCTCCAGTTTCCTCGTCCTTTTCTTGAAACTGGGAACTGTTCCAATAACACACATTTCCCACGTCATGTCATTACACAACATTTAGCTCAAGAGTATGAACGACACACCAAAATAATACAAACTATTTGTACAAAGTATCAAGTGATAAATTCAATGGAGATTGTTTGTGATGAACAAAGTGAATAAAGTCTTAATTCCTTCAAAATCTAATACAATTCCAGTAATTCAAATGCACCATTTCTATAAGAAACCTAAAGAACAATAACTGTATTGTGACAAATGAGAAACCTAACCCAGTTCAAATCACACTTTCATTAGAGATGAGGGGCTTTATTTTACAAGAAGAATAACTAGTCAGTGATGTTCTACTTTCTTCTGTTCAAACCAACAGCTGCACCTCTTGCACCACCAGCTGCCAAGAGGTTCAACCAGATCCTCATTGAATACTTTCATACATATTTTAAAGAAGGCTTTTCATCTCATACCAGGAAGTAGAGTATTGAATTGAAATCACAAGGGAATCTTCCAACACTTACTGTTTCCGCTGGAAGTTTTGAGAGCTGTTACTCATGATGGCGTCTCCATCACCATCAATGAGCCTGGAACGCTGTCCAGGACGGTCTCTGTGGGCCCTGTCAGACCTGGGGCTTGAATATGCTAAAAGAAATGACAAACATTCATCCTCAAGAACAAAACATAGAGATTTCTAATGAATTCAAGTTAGCTGCTTTGATTTGCAAAGGATAAGCTGAGGGATAATGAAGCCTGACACTTTCATATACATTCTCTTGGTTTGACCAATTATTTGGACGAATGTACTTAAAGTCGGTTTTGCATTTTTGGCTCTTAATAATTAAAAATTTCAACTGAATCATCCTCTTCTTTGACAATTACCTTTCCTGTTTGCAAGGTTTCAGCTGTTATTTGGCAGCGATTTATTTTTCTCCACGTTCCCTGAGGTGGAAGTTTGGTTCTGAATTCCTAAGCCTGTAGTCACAATCCTGAATTACAATATTGGGCTGTCCTAACATAAACATTGAGCACTCATGAGCATTAAAATCAAATCTTAGCACTAAGGTAATCTACAAATGGAGGAAAAAATAGGAAGGGTTGTTAAAGATATCATTTCCCCCAAAATAATGAAAATGGTGATGGTTCCAATAAAGCCCAAGATTAAACACTAAAAACGATTTTCTCTTATTGGCCTCAGCCTTTTGTTTCTTCTCATTATCAAACTGAGCATCTGATCACCAAACAGCCATTTTCTATTGTGACTGTCAAGCATGGAGCTCATTAGGTGACATAATGAGATTGCAGAGTCCTGGACACAATGTTACTTACCTCTTCGAGTCATGATATCTGTGCTGCTGACTTCTGTTCTCACAGTGAAGTCAATTAATATGTTGAGTCCAAGCAGGGAGAACTTTTCTTATGCTTCAATAGACAAAATATCCTCTTCTAGCTTGGTTTTGCAAACGCATGTGGCATTAACAAAGGTATTTTTGAGGTATTTTAGCACTCAGAGATCAAAGGAGAGCAAAGGAGATCAAATGAGTGAAAATTTGATCAAAGGATTTCAAAGGATTTCAAAGGAGATAAAAGGACAGGCTCCTAACTCAATGTTTGACCTACCTCAAATGTATTTTGGACGTGTTGAAAAACCATAATCTACTAAAGAACTCTGTCTTGTGTCTTTTCTGTCAATAGACTACAAGTGCCATTAACCTCGATCACGAGACTTTGCACCGCTTGAGCCGCCTCTCTTAAGACTGCAGGACAAAGAAAATGGAGTCTCTGTTTGGCCATCCCGCAGTCTCAACATCATCCCAGAAGCCTTCCTCAGCTTTAACATGGAATGGAACTCAGTATCTGCCTGCATCACCAGCACCCAGCCCGCCCTCCTCCAGGCCCTGTCAGCCTAATCACCTGCTCAGGTAGAGCATCCAACGCTCCCTCACACACATCCTGTTTGAAAGGTGAGAATAACTTTACACACTTGTATGAAACCCACAGCCTGTTACCTTTTGATTATCTACATAGTGTAATTTAAGGTGTTTCTTCCAAAAAGATATTGGCATACACACAATAGAATTTTACAATCAAGTCATAATATGCAACAGGACATCATTTGAAATTCATGACCCTCAATTCCAGTCACCAGTCAAATTTAAGTTATAATTTCATTATATGTATGATTATCAGAGTACCCTGACCCACATTTGCAAAAATATTTGACTTTCACCATTATTTGGTTCAGGATTCCCATTGTAGCTTTGATGCAAGAATTCATGACTGAGCAAGATCATGACACTGGCTGGTTCTTTGCCCAGTCATGAAAGGTCTAGTTCATTAAATATATTGTTTCACATAGTAAATATTAGCACAGTACTAAAAACTCAATCGAAAACACGATCATGACTTTATCTTTGGTGTATCGTTCAGAAAAAGTTATCAAAATGAAAGAGGATGAATATACAGACGGTTTGGCAACTCACAAAAAGACCAGGATGCTGTGATGTGCCTCAAACTAGGAGATTATTCTATATATACATTTCATCCATCTTCTTTACATGCTGCCTTCAGTTTGTCATAATTAGACTAAAATATCAACAAAACAACAGATTTGTATTTCCTGCATGTCAACCTCTCTTCTGTTTATCAGACATTTTGAATTGATGCCAGTTGATTTGATCTGATCTCAGGTCTGCAGAGTTAGAATTGATCTTGAAATACTCTCTTCTGTCTGATGTTAACACTGACTACAAGGTGTGTGGAGTGGCTTAAGGTTATCAACTGAGGTTTGACTGCTCTATTTTGTATCCTGGTCTAAATGAGCTGGACCTGTTGCTTGCAGTGTCAATACGCTGACAAGTTACATCACGGCCAAGTCTCTACTTTAACTCTGCCGAGATCCTCCTCACCAGTCTTTGACCCAGGGTAGAGGCTCCAGGGAGTGAGGCCTCACTGCCATGTGCGATGACGCTGGGCGTAGCCCTGTGTTGCCCTCCGTCATGTCCTGGTTTCAGATGGTGACTAGAAGCAGCAACTCTGTGCTCAGTAGTGGAGGTGATCTCATGCAGCCCCTCGCTGACACCAGCTTGTAGTTTCACTCCATGTCTGAGCGCAGACATTTCACTCTGGAGCCGCTCCATGTTACTCAGCAAGTTGGACTAATCTATGCTGTTAAAGGTGACAGGCGGTAGCTCATCCAAATAGTGGGAGACGAACCGAGGGAGGTTTTCTCTGCACTCATTCAAAACCTTGAAGCAACTTTTAATGTTGTTGATGTTTTTCTGATCTCCTTTAAAAGCCACACATCTTTGTTTGGTGTCAGGACAGAGTTCAAACAGCCTCGTTCTTCAGGATTCAATCCATTTCAAGTCCAACGTGTTGGAAGCTGTTAGAACCAGATGGTCCTGGATCATTGTTCTCATTCTGACCAGGAGAAAGTTTAAAAACTGGTCCTCAACTAGAAGCTTGCAGTCAACAGTCTCATAAACCACAGGTTTTAAACCTGGCCAGTTAGATAGTGGAGGAGCCGTCACTCTGAACTCCCGCTCAGCCATCTTGCTCAACTTTTGTTGTTGCTGTAGGTAAAGGAAGAAATAGGTGTTATGAGTCATCAACGCACTAGCTTACATACCAGTATAATCAGCTTGTATCACTTCTGCTCAGAACTGTTAATAACACGACCATATATGGGAGGATGCAACTACAAACACACCAGTTTGCAATATATGTCGAGCTGACATCCTCCTTGTCTGAAGAAAGTACGATTGTGATATCTAAAACTTCTCGGGACAGAACACAAGATATAGTCAGTTTCGATAAAGACAACATGTGATATCCACACCATATGTGCAGGGAGGGGTGAAAGAAATGCTTATAAACCAACGTTTTCCTGTACTCTGGGCTCTTGACCATTGAAGCCTGGTCCTCCAGGACAGACTGGTGCTTGAGCCTGAGATCTCGTTTTATTCCATGTATTCTGTTTAAGGTAATTATCTGTGAAACTGTGTGATTAATTCCACTCTTGTTTCCTCATCAATAAAAGAACACATTAATGACTGTTTTTCCTTCAAGGTCATAGTTAACATTTATTTGTGGATAAACATTTGTACACAGAACTAGTTTGGAATGATGATTTTTTTTTCTTTACAATCAAATAAAATTATATATCATCATCATCTTTATCTTTATTGCAGACACAGGAGTCCATAAAAAACATTCACAAATACATAAAACAAATATATAAAACAAAATATCAGAAATAGGATAATCACAGATAAGTCAAATATTACCCTATTTATAAAAGACAGCCACACCAATACAATAATACCATACACAAGGATGAGTGGTTTTTTACAGGACTGTGACTGAGATTATCCAGCAGCATTATCATGGTGTTCTGAGAGTCCTCAAGCCTGCGTATAAATTTATACATCAGATTCCTCATGAGAGCCTGAAATGTAGAAACACCTGCTTGACAGAACATCTCACTTCCTGTTTCCCAGCCAGGTTTTTTTCAGCAGGATCCTCAGAGCATCATTGTAAGCAACCTTGAGCCGTCGTAGGCTTGATTTTCTATATTTAATCCACAAGGGGGCAGTATACAAGGGAGTACGATAAGCTCTAAAGAGAGTAATCTTCACATTATCAGAGCACATAGAATCTGGGTGACAGTGCTCAGACTGCCACCCCCGCAACCTGGAAACGGATAAGTGGGAGAAAATGGGGGGATGGATGGATGGATGGATGGATGGATGGATGGATGGATGGATGGATGGATGGATGGATGGATGGATGGATGGATGGATGGATGGAGCACATAGAAAATGTCCTTGCTCGTATGTTGACTTGAACATACAGTGTACGGCATCGTCTATCCAGATCATCATCATCACACATTTTATCAGAGATGAGATGTCCCAGATATTTTGTTTTGCTACTGACAGTGACTTCCTGTTCTGACAGGTAAAAATTAGGGAAGTTGAGATCCTTCTCCTCCTTAGTTCTACATATCAGAACTGTTCTCTTTCTGGCATTATATTTAACAAGATATTTAACATTATATTTAACATCAGATTTGAAGCCATACTCAGAACAGATATTTAAAAGCTGCTGAAACCTGCTGGGAGAGAGAATGACCAGATCACCAGCAGACATGAGAGGATTAATTATCTTGTTACCCAGCACACATCCACTTTTACAACTATTCAGTTGTTGAGATAACTCATCCATGTACAAGTTAAAGAGAGCAGGTGAAAGCCCCCCCCCACTGGCCTCATGAAGCAGCTCAGGAAGATGATCAACATTAAGAGTCATAGCAATGGTCCATGATCAGCTAGAGACGTGTCATACAGCAGGCTCATCCACTGTAAGATGCTTCAATACTAGTAGAGATCAAGGTGCAAATATCTTCTCAGAACATGTTAGAAAAGGGGCGAGACAAAAACACATGAAATATATTTTCAGGGAGTTCTTTACAGAAAGAGCAATTTATATCTACGTATGTCTTTTTAAAAACGTTCTAAGAAAACTCATGAAATCTGTGGATTATTTTAAAAGATACTTCTTTTACTTTATTGTTTATCATTTATCCAGCTGGCAAATTCACCACATTTTTCCAGTCAAGGTCACTAATAAAGTTGTTCCAATAAGATTCCACATGTGGAACTGAGACAACATCTTTTTGAAATAATTAGCGTATTATTATTATTATTATTATTATTATTATTATTATTATTACGTGTTGATGAGAAACAAATTTGACGTATATCTAGTTTAGTTGGATCGAAGAGTAAAAGTGTTGGATTTTGTCCTGCAGTACTTTTAAATACCATAATTACTCCAGTGGGTATAGCTTTTATAACATTATTAAATTCATTTATAGGAATTGCAATTCTATATTTAGAAATAAATTCTTGATCATTTATTAATGATCCATCGGAGTTAAACAGCTGAAGAACCAGAAGTATGTTATGAGTAAAGCAGTCAGGGTAAAATAAGGATTTGTTTCTATGGAAGACGTCTTTATTATTCCATATGTAGTACTTATGGTGTAGTACTTATGGTGTAGTAGTTATGGTGTAGTACTTATGCAGGGAGAAATGATGTCTGTAGATCAAAGACCAAGAGAGAAGCATCTGGTTATGATAACTGGATAGATTCAAGGGGACTTTTTCAACAGTATAATTACAAAATAAAAGAATATTTAGGTCTCCCAACTTAGAGAAAACAAGTTTTAGAATGAAATTCCGAAGTGAAGATGGTTCGTGATTAATTGTTTTAGCCAATTTATTTGGAAAGTATTATTTAAGGTGGAAAAGTCTAAAAAGTTACGTCCACCCTCATCATCTGAGTTCATTATTACTGTTTTTTTAATGCTTTTTGTTTCTCCATATGAAAAATGTGTGGACTTATTTCACAGCTTCAGACCAAAACACTTCAAGCTACGACGTCTGAACAAGAAAGTAGTTCCTGAGGAAACACCACACATTTATTTAAACACTTAAAAACAGGCAAAAGAAAACTCTGAGCTGTAAAGCAAACGGAGGGAGGAGGAGGGGAATCCCCAAACCACTACTGGACCCCGGCACAGAGACAGCAGTCACTGCCAGAGGCCTTTGAGCAAGGCAGCAATATCCAGGGAGCTGATTTATAGAAGGAAAGTTAGATTTAATCATCTCCATTATTAGTTCATGTTGTTCTTCTCAGTGTATTTGGTCATCGCCTTTATAGTAGTAATTACAGTAGACTGATTAACTCTAGACTATTCAGAGAGACGTGTAAAATTTTCAGTTAGTTGAAATAAATCCAAATGAATTATTTTACTGGAACTGAAAGATAAATACCTATATAAAGATATTTACTTCTAATATGAATCTGGCTGAATAGAAAAACCCTTTTGTGTTCACTGTCAAAGTAACATTACTCTTCTTATATTTAGGTTACATGTATTTTATAGAATACAATTAGGGGTATATAATATGTCAGAATTTAAATTTTTTTACTCTGTTTTATGGCCTTTTTATGGTGTATGGTACACTTTGAAGTTTCCTTATTTAGGTTACTTGTATTTTATAGTTAATTATTTTGTTGACTCACCTCGATTTGCACTGTGCTTTATTCTGCTTTATTCTTATTTTCATTCAGATTTGCATATTGATGATGATTCGCTTCATAAATACTGACACATTGCTCTCTCCTACATTAAAGTAGATGAGCTGCTTTTCTAAGTAAAATGTATCTGCAATACTGGCTCTGTACTTCAAACACTCCTTTCCTATGGAGCTCCATACTATCCATACTTTCCCCTTCACCTGCTCCCCATGTCTCCAATGCTGCTTCATACTGACACCTACTGGATTTAAGAGGAACTGCACTTCAGTATTTCCATTGCGTCCTTCTGACTTTTTGGGTTTTAAGCAGAAGGTGTCAGAAAAGTTCCCACAGGGAGAACTGGCTTGTGGCGGCCAAGCGTTCATAGTGATGTCGGCTCTTCCTCTCATTGTGAAGCAGAATTCACCAAGCGTTGGATTGTTCACCACTAATAGTGAACGTGAGCTGGTTTAGACCGTCGTGAGACAGGTTAGTTTTACCCTACTCATGATGTGTTGTTCATTCATTCATTAATTTTCTTCCGCTTATCCGTTTCCGGGTCGCAGGGGTGACAGTCTGAGAACAGCCACCCAGGTCACAATGCACCGATTAAGAACTTTCCTGCAGGTGGTGAGCCCACGGGAAGGTGACGCCCGGCGTGGGACAAGAACCCACTACCCCTGAGATTGTGAGTCTCATGCTCAACCAAATGAGCTAGCCGGGGGACATGATGTGTTGTTGCAAAAGTAAATTAATAAATTATAATTTATAATAATTGAATAATTATGAGACGAGGAAATCATTGCATGTTTCCACTGAAGAGTTTTACTTTCATGATATGTACTTCAGTATGTGTTGCAGGTAAACAAACAGTAGTTTTTCCTCCGTAGTGTAAAAAGAGTGAAAAATGAAATTACGACTCAATGTTAAATAAAAACAGTGAAGAACAAAAGCCATT
This sequence comes from Lipophrys pholis, assembly GCF_963383615.2. Classification (NCBI taxonomy): domain Eukaryota; kingdom Metazoa; phylum Chordata; class Actinopteri; order Blenniiformes; family Blenniidae; genus Lipophrys; species Lipophrys pholis. The sequence continues at coordinate 5,242,127 of NC_137646.1, read as the reverse complement.
GGATTCATGTCAACATTTTACTTCCATTTCTTCAAAGTTCACATCTGCTCATACAAGATTTTTAACCTCACATTTTTCAAAATACAGAAAGCAGCATTGTTAGAACTAATAATGAAATGTGCTTCTTTAACATTCATTATCAAGCAGGGACCTTTTGTCAGCCTCTGTGCAGTTCAACACAAATGGAAACCAAACTGATTGAAATCTTCTCATTTTGGTGACGAACCAGAAACTAAATGATTTCCTGAAGCGTCTCAACAGGGTTTAAATCAGCAATGTTGACTTCAAACTGGAGGAGACCTTGTGATTCTGGGCTCAAGCTGGACTTCCTGAACCACATCTGTTGGAGCTCCATTCCCATCTCCACCTGTCCACATGTCCAAGTGTCCTTGAGCAAGACACTGAACCCCAAACTGCTCCCAGTGGATGGACTGAGTGCCTTGCATGGTCGCCGCCTCCATTGGTGTGTGAATGAATGGGTGAATGTGATTAACAGTGTAAAGCACTTTGGGGACTGCTAAAGGCCTCTGCATCCTCCCATAAGAAGAAGAAGAAAAGTTCAGCGCTGACGTCAGCCAGCTGCTGGAAAAAATGCTTGTTCAGCAGGAGAGTTCATACTCTCACCCCCTCACAGCTGACACTTCTGTAAAACCTTTTAACTTTTCAACTGCAGCTTATTTCTCACTTCAAGCGTTTTCAGAAATACATTTCTCTGAAGTGTTTCAGTAAGAAAAGAGAAAGTTTGTGTCCAGGACATGATGTTGGTCTGGTTTTAACTGCAGGAACTGACAGTCCTGACGGTTGGTACTGCTGAACAAAAAGTCTCTGGCCAGAGGGAGCTGGCTGAAGAACATGACATCATTTAGTACGGCAAGACTCTGGAGTGCCCAACTTTCTTCTTGTTCTTATGGAGGATGAATCGGCTTTTATACGGTGGAAAAACACTATATAAGTGAAATCCATCCACACATCTCACATAGAGTCTTTCATGATTTCATCTCTGGATGGTTTTTCATGTGTCGCCACAATTTACTACGATGACAGAAACTCCACCTACATGTTTCACAAGAATACGGCTTCTCACCTGTGTGAGTTCTCTTGTGTATCTTCAAATTATTTGAACATCTGAAACTTTTCCCACACGTTTCACAAGTAAATGGTTTCTCACCTGTGTGAGTTCTCTTGTGACGCATCAAAGAACTTCCTCGAATGAAACTTTTCCCACATATTTCACAAGAATACGGCTTCTCACCTGTGTGAGTTCTCTTGTGTATCTTCAAATCATGATCCACTGAAACTTTCCCCACATGTTTCACAAGAATACGGCTTCTCACCTGTGTGAGTTCTCTTGTGTATCTTCAAATTATTTGAACATCTGAAACTTTTCCCACACATTTCACAAGTAAATGGTTTCTCACCTGTGTGAGTTCTCTTGTGACGCATCAAAGAACTTCCTCGAATGAAACTTTTCCCACATATTTCACAAGAATACGGCTTCTCACCTGTGTGAGTTCTCTTGTGAGTCATTAAATATCTCTGTTGAGCGAAATTTTTCCCACATGTTTCACAAGAATAAGGCTTCTCACCTGTGTGAGTTCTCGTGTGTATCTTCAAATCATTTGATCCTCTGAAACTTTCCCCACATGTTTCACAAGAAAATGGCTTCTCACTTGTGTGAGTTCCTATGTGGCGTGGCAAATGACTTTGTGAAGAGAAACATTTCCCACATATTTTACAAGAATACGGCTTCTCACCTGTGTGAGTTCTCTTGTGTATCTTCAAATCATTTGATCCTCTGAAACTTTTCCCACATGTTTCACAAGAAAATGGTTTCTCACCTGTGTGAGTTCTCTTGTGTCTCGTCAAATTACTCTGTTGAATGAAACTTTTCCCACATGTTCTACAAGAATACGGCTTCTCACCTGTGTGAGTTCTCTTGTGAGTCATTAAATCTCTCTGTTGAGCGAAACGTTTTCCACATGTTTCACAAGAAAATGGCTTCTCACCTGTGTGAATTCTCTTCTGCACCAACAAACCATCCTGTCCGGTGGAACTTTTAACAAAGATTTCACCACTTTTCTTCTTATCATTGAAAGTTGTTAAATTCTGACGTAATTGAGGTTTTTTCTGGACCATATTTCCACATGTTTCCTCACAAAGAAGCTTTTCACATTCAGCCTGCTTCTCTGACACAGGGAACTTGTCCACACAATCACTCTGAAACATGCTTCTTCTTTTCATCTCTGCATTTCTACTTGATTCTGAGTCAACAAGTTTTTTCACATCGTGGACTTCAGAGTCATGAGAGAGGAACTGCTCAGTGTCTGGTACTTCTTCTGGTTCACTCAGGGAACTTTGTTCCTCAATTGAAGGAACCCTAAAGGAATCACCTTCAAACTTCAGTAGAAGCCGCTCTCCTTCCTGGCTGGTACCGAGTTCCTGGTGCTCCTCAATCTGTGGAGGTTCTGGTTCTTCTGGCTCCCCTTTGATCCGTGGAGGTTCTGGTTCCTTTTTGATCTGTGGAGGATCTGGTTCTACTGGTTCCTCTTTGATCTGTTGAGGTTCTGGTTCTTGTTCCTCTTTTATCTGTGCAGGTCCTGGTTCTTCTGGTTCCTCTTTAATCTGTGGAGGTTCTGGTTCTTCTAGTTCCTCTTTGATTTGTTGAAGTTCTGGTTCTTCTTTCATCTGTGGACTTTCTGGTTCCTCTTTGATCCGTGGAGGTTCTGGTTCTTCTTTGATCCGTGGAGGGTCTGGTTCTTGTGGTTCCTCTTTGATTTGTGAAGGTTCTGGTTCATCTGGTTCCTTTTTGCTCTGTGGAGGTTCTGGTTGTTCTGGTTCCTCTTTGATCTGTGAAGGTTCTGGTTCTTCCTGCTCTAGACTGGAGTTTGTTCCCGGTTTAAAGAGCTGCTCCTCCCTACAGTCACGGTGCAGTTGGAGCTCTGGAGGGACAAAAAAGTACAAAATAAAAGTTACATTACTTCTACAGTTCCTGCTTTAAAATGACTCAGACGAGTAATTTGATTACAATAAAATCACCTGAGGCAATTATGGCAATGAATTAAAGATGAAAAACAAATGTGTTAAAGGAACAATGAAAATATGAGCAGTAATAAAAAAGAGAATGAAAATGTCTGGTTCAATCTGCAGGGCGACTAAAATAGGAAAGAATTTAGATTTTCTTCCTTCAACCATAAACGGGGGATTTCATAGGGGGGAATCCAAATGGCTGCTCTATATTGGACGGCTTTTCAAAAAGGGAAACTATGAAACCATTTGAGCAGCTTAAAACTGAATTTGATCTGCCAACACAAGACTTTTATAAATTCTTACTAATTAGAAGCCGTCTTCTAAAACACAAAGGATGGGAATTCTTAGGTAAAGAACCAAATGAAGTAGAGAAAGTACTAATGACCAAGCTGGAGAAGAAGAAGAAAGTCATTTCAAAGCTTTAGAAAGCAGCTGAACAAGACAACAACATGAACTTTAAATAGAAATGGGAAAGTGAAAGAAAGAAGAATTGGGGGGAATCATTTAAAGAAGGACATCAAATGTTTAGGAGCATTATATGGAAAGAAGGTGAATGGAATTAAAAACACAAGATTTTCTGCTCCCACTAAATATGTCCTAATATAGTAAAACATGTGATAAATGCTGGAGGGGTTGTGGTCCAGTAGGAGACTAGAGACATATATTCTGGGACCGTCCCAAACTCAGAGAATATTGGAAAAATATACAGAAAGAGATCAAAAGAATCTTGGATGAAAACATTTATTTAGACCTGAAATGATTTTTATTGGGTTTTAAACCCAAAAATGATTAGAATGTTACTTATTGTAGAAAAGTAAAAGATTAGAGTGTGCTGGCTGGAACCAAACCCCCCCTGCATAAAGCAATGGTGGGACCCAATCAAAGATGTGCTGAATATGGAACAAGTAAGAGCAAGGTTCCAAAACAAAGTGAAGGAATGTGAAGACCTGTGGTCTCCCTATATACAAAGGAGGATTCAAACAGAATCACCCCACAAGGGACTTACTTCATTATTTACAAAGCACTCTCATTAAGATCTACTGCTTTGTTTGTTTTGATTTGAATCAACATCTCTAACTAAGGTATTTACTTGTTGTGTTTGTGTCGCGGGGTCCACCCAACAACCTTCCCAAAAATGGGAAAAACGATGGCGTAGTCGTCAGCTGTGTTGTTTTTCTAATTTATTGTTCAGGCCTCGCCAAAACAGTGATCATATTATTTACAAAGTGAAAAACAAATGGAAAATACCCAAATGGGAAAATAAACAAAGCAAAGAAAACTCTATATACAAATCTGTACAGGTCTATATACATAAGAGTTAATCCTCAACTCCAGGATATAAGAAAAACGCTCCTCAGGTCAGTACTTGTCACCACCTCTCTAACAAGAGTCCAATCCCTCATCAGGCCCAGCGCGGCCCGTTTTATCCGATTAGCCCCTCCCACTGGGCGTAACCTTTTGTGGACAAAAGTTCTTATTTTTTCTGAAACCCAAATCCTACTACAAAAGTAAATATATTTTCTATAATTTATCTTAGCAATAATTAACTATAAATTACCCCTTACTGACAGGATTTATGCATGCTTACAATAACCCCTCAGTAACCCCGGCAATAACGTTTTAAAGGAAATAAATAATAATAGTGTTCACGTGACTGCGAAACCTTCCGGGCCCACACCTTTTAAGCTGGCTGGTGGTATGACCCGGGTTCGCCAGTCACCCTGCAGGCGCGTCACTGCCAGCTGCCCTCCGCTACACTGGGAGGTGAGTGAAGGTGTGTGTGTGTGTGTGTGTGTATGCGAGAGAAATCGTACCGCTACAAGTGTGCACCCTTGGTCACGATACAGACAAAAGAGGGAAACTGGCTTGTATGTGAGTGCAGGTTATTGCAGAGTAGGTAAGTAAGTGGGTGTCCGTGTGTGTGTGTCCGGGTGTGGGTGTGTGTGCGTGTGCGCGCATTACGCGGCGGGTGCGCCGCGATGATATGCGCCACGTCAGCGCGCGTGATGGAGCCGCTCCATCACAGTTTGCATTAAGCAGATTTGTTTTAGGATCATTTCATTACATTATTTAGACATTTAAGAAGCGGGTGTCTGGACACATGGTGAAAGGGGGAGAAGAATAAAGAGGTAGAAAGGTAGACCTACATTCTAGGAAGGAGACGGAGGGCATCCATCTTTCTCTTTCTTTTTCCTTCTCTTGATTGGATGGAAGGTTTTTTAACAGACCTTCAGTACGGCTGTTTGTATGGAGGGACGGCTGTTTAAAGTAGGAATGGAAAAGAGAAGTTTCATTGATCTACAATCTATTTATTTATCTTTTCATTTACTTAATGACAAAAGACTAGATTAATAGGAGGAACAGAGGAGGAAGAGAAGGGAGGGTCCCACATTTGTTGATGATGTCATTTAGTTGTTTGGTTCTTTTGGTTTTCATGTCCTTCTAAACGGATATTGGAAATGTATTTGTAAGATAAGAATACTGCATGTACCATACTCATATGCTTATTTGAAAAAATAAAATAAAAAAAGGAAGTGCAACAATCTTTTTAAACATCTTAGATGTTCATATTTCTAAAACTCTAGTTGCTGAAGTATTTTAACTTGATAATTCTTCCATGTTGCCATTTGGAGCCTCACTGTTCCAGAGACAAGAGGTTTACATTCTTCCAGGTGCTTTTGCCTCCATGTTCCTCCATGTTGGTTTCACTGATACTCAGAGACAATCGTCTTTTAATTTGGAAACCTGGAGCCAGGAAGTGTCTGCATCCTGAGGCTGGAGGCTTGAGCCCGCCTTTGGAGAGAGGAGGGACTATACTCTGCTGTGATTGGACTGGAGAGGACAGGAAATGACCAAACACAGGAAGTTGCAAACAATGCAAATCCACTGAAATCAGAAATGATTAAGAAAAATAACCTCTATGTTTTGTCAATGGCTGCTCATATTATTATTTTAACCTTGTTTCAATGTATTGTCAGGTAGTTCCAGGTGATTCTAGACGCTCTTCTCCTGTTTCTGACTTCAACTACAACTGTGTATTGATTAAAACCTGGAAACATGTAAAAGAGTCAAAGTCTGAGTTCAATCCAAGTTTCCCTCCAGAAACACAAATCCTGCTTCTGTGTGCGGTGGATAAACCAAACCCAGTCAGAACAATGGAGATCCTGCTCCAGTCACATTCATGTGTTCATTCACACTTTTCCAGACCTGTTCTGTGGAGCTTGATTTGAGGGTTCCAGATGGTTTCCAGCAGTCTGTGCTGAATATCAACCTCCTCCTCGTGCTGGACGATAGTTTGTTCAAACTCTCCAAAGCCTGAACTGAACTCATTGTTGCTGCACGAGATGAAATGTTTCCTCTGTGAGACACGACAACACAGCCGAGAGAGTCCAACAAGCTCCAAACAGTAGTGGAGGGCGGCTCGAGCTAAAATATCGACGTATTCTCCGTGGCTCTGCACGCTCCTGTAACTCCACTCGCGCTTGGCTCCGCTCCTCCCTTTCCTGTTTCCGGTCTGACGTCACGTGATCACCCAGGAACCTTAGACATAAGAACGAGACGCCGCGCAGCCTGTAGAGCGGCCGCCATCTTGTGAGGGGCAAGTCTGACCCGTCAGCCTAAACAAGTCTCTGTGACCGCGATGTGTTTTCTGAAGAAAACCATGCAAATATACATTTACATGACTGTGAAGAATCATTGCTTTCATTTTTAATTTATTAAATTAAAAAGTATTTCCTTTATTTATTTATTTATTTATTCAATGTAGCATACTAATAGAAAGTATTGAGAAGAAATGGAAGAAGTTTGCAGACGGGACATTGGGACGCTGTCCTCTCCTTTTAGAGCAGCAACATGATGGAGCCATGACAAAAATATGCAAAAGCGTTTATTTACACACAATGTGACATTGATGTACAATGAACACGTGCATTAGGGCACAAGTTATAACTTTTTGTGTAACAAATTTAGATTTTTTTTAACATATTTATACACAATAACATATTTAACTATTGTACTTTCATTCATTTTTATATATTTACCTTTAATATTACATAGAAATAATTGTTAGATAGTTACCTATCCCATATTTATTTATTGTTACACATTTATCTATTATTCCATATTATATGACATATTCTCTTTCAGCTCTTCATTTATTAGATGTTTCACTCTCAGTTCCTCCAGAAGACCACACACTGTGCTCTTTGCCCTCCGTTCTCCATCTTTTCATTCCTCTTCTCTCTTCTCAGACTCTCCACCTCGGCCATGGCTTCACTGAGTCTGGCTGTCAAAGCATCAGGACATGTGGGCAGTGCATAGGAGAGGTCCTAGTGAAGAAAAAGATTTACATGTTCAGAGTCCTGTGTTATCACATTAATTCATTACTTGTGCAACGTTTAATCAATTGATCTGCTATCCTAATCAATATATATCATAATAATGTTTGTGTACATGTCAGTATGTCTAAAAGGAGTGAGGTGGGACATGTTGCTCAGCTGTTTGAGCACAACCAGACAGAACTTCCTACTGGGATCAGGCTGAGGTTCTCCTGCTGGAACAGGCGGGGAACAGTACACTGATTGGTTCTGAGCAACTCATTTCTTTTGAAATGTAATATTCTACACACTGCAACTAAAATAGCCTCCGTTAGATGAACTGAATAGACGTTGATATTGTTGTTGTTGTTTGATGGCGAGCTTAAGCCAGGGAATAGAGAGCATTTTCCACGGCTCCAGCTCATCTATGTCCCAAGTTAATGTTATATGAGCTAAACACAACGACAACAACAATAAATATGTTTTTTCTACCTGTGGAAGGTAATCCCACGCAGTCCATTGTCCTTATTTTGTCTGTTTGTACAACCAAAAGCAGAACAGTGATGCGGTATCTTTGCTGAAGTCCTGACAGATGCCCCTCCCAAGATGGCAGACGCACTGACGTATGTTCCTGCCACTTGGTGAGGCGTCTAGTGTATATGTCTATGTGTGTGAGCCTCTAGTTTTCACACCATACAGTGATAAAGGATCTACTAGAGCAGTGGTTCTCAAACTTTTTACACCAAGTACCACCCAGAAAATACTCGGCTCTCCAAGTACCACCATAATGACCAACACTATACAGTAGCCTAGTAAGCCTCAGCATTCATCAAAAACAAGGCAGAGGTTTTACTCCTAAAGAAGTATATTTAATATTGTCAGCCATTGTCACATTTTACACAGCAATATAGAAAAATAAAAGACTGTACTTAAATAATGATGATTCAATTAAACTATATTGCACAGAAAAGTTAAATACTTACTCATAAGTACTTAAATAAATGAAAAACAAACGAACAAAAAAACAGTTCTTAAAGATTAAATAAAACTGTACTGTACTTAAATGTTAAATAGACAATTTACTGTACTTGATTAAAAAATAATCTAAACAGGCTGCTTTCTGAAACAGAAACACACACACACACACACACACACACACACACACACACACACACACACACACACACACACACACACACACACACACACACAGAGGAAGAACAATAAGATTAAGAATAAAACTATGATAAAAAAGATGGTCAATGGATTCTAGCGAATGTTTCTCTATCATTCTACTATAGATCTGGGATCCCCCCTCCCTTCTCGTGTCACATGGCCCCGCTTGAGCCAATCAAAATGAAACATGGCTGCCATTTCAGGAAATTATGTTTTATTCACGGACTGAGTATTTCAGACGATAAATATGATGAAGTAGATAACGGCTTTAGAAGCGATCGAAGTAACTCCTCTTTCACCGTCCAATTCATCCATATTAGTAATCAGCGGGCAGCATTACGGCAGTGGCGGCACTTCGTGTCACGATCGCCCGTAATGCTACGCTTAGTGATCCGCTAACCTCCGGGACTCGACGTGAAAAGTAATTTTACACACAAAATACTTCACTTTTTTCACTAGAATCAGCTTTGATAGGCCTTTTCTCACAGAGCTGCTAAATCCTGTGTTTTCAGCTGCAGTACAGACTAAGTTAAGGGTATAAATGCTCTACCGTGAGTTGCCGTGACGCGAACCCAGAAATGAGGTCCCTTTGTCGGGGTCAGTCCACAGAAAGCACCGCTGAATAACTGTTTTCACATAAAAACTTTATCTTTTATAAGAACTCGATTGTATATGTCGTTATTCATGGTACAGGGGAGGAATTCTTGGAAATTCATGTTCAGAAACGTTGTCCGGAGCTGTACAGGCGGAGATGCCCACCATCAGCCGACTGGAACAGCCTGTCACCCCGCAACTGATTAGTTCATGCACCGGTACCAAATTTTCAAGAAAAACACTTTATATAGTGAGATATGAAGGAAAAGCAACAGCAGTGAAAACAGTCAAAATGAGCTTTAGGGCCTAAAGGGTTAAAAACCTCCACCTCTTGCCATCAATTCTTGCCTGCTGCCGTGAATAACTGTTGATGTCAGTGATCCTTTGGCATACCACTAGAGGGAGCTAGTGGTACTCATACCACACTTTAAGAATGACTGGCTTATGGGTTGTAATGGAAGTTTGAAAGTTAAACTCATTTTATACAGAGAAGCAAAATGTATTTTTAGCAATGTTGAATATAGTTACACATTAAAAAACTGACAGCAAAGAATAATGTTCCTCAGTAAAACAGTTACACTTTAAATAGTTACACTGTGAAGGTGGTTGAAAGAAGTTGTAGTTTCTTTTATTGCAACATATTGGAAACTGGATGGATGCAATAGAAATACTGACCTGCAGTTCCCCCTAAATCCAGTAGGTGTCAGTATGAAGCAGCTTTGGAGACATGGGGAGTAGGAGGAGGGAAAAGGAGTATTTGAAGTACACGGCCAGTATTGTAGATACTGATACTTTTTACTAAGATAAGCAGCTCATCTACTTTAATGTGGGGGAGAACAATGTCTCATTATTTATGAAGCGAATCATCATCAAAATGCAAATTTGAATGAAAATAAAAATAAAGCTTTTCTCATGATATTTGAAAGATTTGGGGACTTTTTATTCTTTTATCAGTTGATTGTGACCATAATAAAATGCAGGACAAAGGTTGTAGGCAAATATAAATGACTTGTTATGAACAAACTCAATATATGCAGGGTAAATGAAATCTGCACAAAGTATCACTGCAGAACTGAGAAAGCTGATTTCTCCCACAGCAAAGCAACGCAGTAACGCCCCAGATGAAAGTGATCACAACATTGTGCTACGTCACTACAAGTAGGCTGCAGCAGTGCAGCGGTGATGACGGGGGTTTGTCCCAGTCCTCCGTCAGCAGAGTGTCAGTCTGACCGTTACGGTTCTTTCACAGCCCCACATTGGTGGTAAATCACAGGAAGTGGTGACGCTGCGTCGCCTCCACCATTAATATCAAATACATTAAAGGAGACATATCATGCTTTTAAATCCTTCCTTTTTACATATAAATCATACAGTTGTGGTCTATATAAAGCGGAACTGCAATGCTTGGGTCTGAATTCCTCATTATTAGAACTCCACAGGCCCCTTTTCTACCCCTTTTCTGATGTGCTTCTGAGAGCAACTCGTTTTGGGGCGGTCTCTTCAAATGCAAATGAGACACTTCACACCCCGCCTCCTCTCCAGGTTGCAGAGGTGACACTCGGTTCAACGCCACCCTGTTCGGCCATCTTTGTAGTTTGATAGAACAGATACAATTATCTAGCGGCGCAGAAACTTTATATTCACACATTATTTACAAAATGTCAACAAGGGAAGATTTGTCCATCCAGCCATACATGTTGGAGCCAGAGTCGGACCCGGCGGAGCGAGATGAAAATGACCATGATGCACCTGAAGAACAACGTCTTCATATGGATGTAACGCAATGGTGTGTTACTATATTTACACTAACTTCTCCATCCATGCCCACTACTACAATACTGCCTGTATTACAACGACTATTTAACACAGAAGTTACATTCTAATCTAAAACGAGCACACAGCGCTAACATATGAAGACGGTGCAACTGCTAATGCTAACAAAACAATGACAGGGACGTCTTATCTTCACACTTTTTAGCGTTATATACGGCTTACCGAAGTGCTCTGTTCGTCGTCTCCATAGATAGAAGGAACTGACCGCTCAATCAGACCAAGTCTTTCGGCAAATCCTTCTTTATACTGGCGGAGGTTGCTGAAGCAGTCGTCCTTAAAGTGCTTCGCGCACACAAAAATGACCTTACCCACAGATGTGGGTACATTTCTGTGAAAAATAAAACTCAACCAGGCACTTCGAAAAGGTTCTGATGCTGGGAGACGGTGTAACGAAGCTTGTGGGTTACTACATCCAACAACCAAACATTTCGACTTATCCTCTCGTAACTTCGGTTGGACTACAAAATCGCAGCGAGAAACAAAAATGGCGGATTGCTCGAAATGTCGATGTCCTAATTTGGCAGTTCCGCTGAGAATATTGTGACGTCATTGTTCAAAAAACGTAATAGAGAATAGAAAAATCGAAACCGATCGCAAAATATGACCAAAACAGAATATAAAGATATCAACGGTGCACCTGAAGAGACTACTTTGAACTTATCTGTACTTCTAAACACTCTAAATATACAACAAAATGCATTTAAGGGCTAAAAAAGTGGATTTAGCATGATATGTCCCCTTTAAGAATGACTGGTTTATGGGTTGTAATGGAAGTTTGAAAGTTAAACTCATTTTATACAGAGAAGCAAAATGTATTTTTAGCAATGTTGAATATAGTTACACATTAAAAAACTGACAGCAAAGAATAATGTTCCACAGTAAAACAGTTACACTTTAAATAGTTACGCTGTGAAGGTGGTTGAAAGAAGTTGTACTTTCTTTTATTGCAACATATTGGAAAATGGATGGATGCAATAGAAATACTGACCTGCAGTTCCCCATAAATCCAGTAGGTGATAGTATGAAGCAGCTTTGGAGACATGGGGAGTAGGAGGAGGGAAAAGGAGTATTTGAAGTACATGGCCAGTATTGTAGACACTGATACTTTTTACTAAGATAAGCAGCTCATCTACTTTAATGTGGGGGAGAACAATGTCTCATTATTTATGAAGCGAATCATCATCAAAATGCAAATTTGAATGAAAATAAAAATAAAGCTTTTCTCATGATATTTGAAAGATTTGGGGACTTTTTATTCTTTTATCAGTTGATTGTGACCATAATAAAATGCAGGACAAAGATTGTAGGCAAATATAAATGACTTGTTATGAACAAACTCAATATATGCAGGGTAAATGAAATCTGCACAAAGTATCACTGCAGAACTGAGAAAGCTGATTTCTCCCACAGCAAAGCAACGCAGTAACACCCCAGATGAAGGTGATCACAACATTGTGCTACGTCACTACAAGTAGGCTGCAGCAGTGCAGCGGTGATGACGGGGGTTTGTCCCAGTCCTCCGTCAGCAGAGTGTCAGTCTGACCGTTACGGTTCTTTCACAGCCCCACATTGGTGGTAAATGACAGGAAGTGGTGACGCTGCGTCGCCTCCACCATTAATATCAAATACATTAAGTGGTAAAAATAAGAGAACAAGAATCAAATCAATGTAATAATCGGCATGTGAACCAGGAAAGTTCAATCATTCTTAAGCTGTGTACAAATTCAATTAATTTATCTGAGTTTCATAAAATAGACATAAATAATTTTCATGATTACACATTTTTAATAGAGCCCAAGATATTTGATGGGTTAATTTTACTCTCCATTCATTAGGAGGAGCACAGAGCCTTTTTTCTTTCTTCCTTTCTCTAACAACCAATCAGCTTTCAGCAGACTGCGTCATACATGGCAACGGGTCGACCTGGCCTCCTCACTAAGATAAAAGTTGCTTTCAACTCCTACACATAAAACACAAGAGAAACTCAGCCTCAAAACAACTGGATGGAAAATCTAAACTAAAAGAAGATCAGTGAGGAAGTTCAGCCCGACACGTTTCTGCTGGAATAAAGTGAAACTGAGTGATCACAGTGCTGTCTGTTTATATAGTCTGATGAATTAATCTGGTATAATCTCACCAAGTCAGCATTAACAAGTCAGGAATGTTCTGGCTTTGGCTGCAGCAGCAGTGTTGCTTTTAGCTGCTGGATGTGTTTTAATTCTTCATAATCTCAGAGATTAACTGCTCCTTCAGTAATCTGTAAACTGCTCTGCAGAGTTTCTCTGTCTGTGATTGGTCAGACGCTGCAAACTCCGCCCCTTTCATGTGAACAAGCACGTAGGTCTGGGTTGAACCAGAGAGTTGATAACCTGCTTGGTAGTAACGGTGATCAGGATCAGTCAACCCAGGAAACAGAGAGATCCTGCATATGTTGATCAGGGTTCCTAGTACAGGCCACAGGCCTCAGTGTGATTGAAACAATATTTAGATTTACTTGCCGCTCAGTAAACCAGCGGCGGCCTTGCGCATGCGCGGTTCCTTCTCAGTGTGGACGCAGTGTGGTGAGGGTCTCCTCTGGTCTGACTGCAGGAGGGAGGGAGGGACTGTCAGACTGACCGCAGGTCTGTCAATGCTTCAGGACGGGGGAGGGGCTCACAGCAGGACCCGCTGCTCGTTGACCACAGTGACTGCAGAACCAGACCTGCTTTCACCTCAGAGTCGCCAAACACACTAGAAAGTCGCGAGATTTGTCGCTAGTCGCTTTTCACAACAAAAGTTGCCAACAGGACCTGAAAAGTCACCAGATTTAGTGACAAAGTCACCAAGTTAGCAACAGTGACAGGCTCACACCCCTGCTGACACAGACAGGATCTTTGTTCTACACTTCTTTTGAAACTTGCTTTCATTACTTAACTTTGAGTTCAGCCCTTCAAGAAAGAACTATTTAGTTTTCATTCAACAGGAGAGGAGGGTGCACCATTCCCAGATGAACTGCAATACCAGGTTGATGCGTGGAGTGGACAGAGCAAGCTCCTATTCCATCTCCCTGTTCCAAAAATCTATTTAATATACAGTCCCCAGATAGGGGACATATCAGATATTAAGCTGATAACAGATTTTTTTCTTTTACAAGATTTTATTGACACATTTTACAGTTCATTTTCTTCAATTTCTCCACAGATGTTTTCACTCATTTAAAACATAAAAGCAAACAAGGTACAAGCTTCTGTTTTAAAATATCATAAATACAGTACTTTAAATAAATAGAGATTTACAAATAAAGCAGTACCTGTTGAGTAAAATGAGAAACATGAGGAAATAAAAAGTGTCTATCGTTGTAAAAGTCAATAAATAGGAGTGCATTCAGTTTAAAAGGTCTATTCCGCTGTGCAGGAGAGCAGTGAGTCCCTATCAAGGGGAACTCATCCTGTTCTCCCAAACATTTGGTCTCTCGGGGTTCTGCCATGGTGCTCAGAGGAGGTCCTCTCCCTCGTGCTCCTTCCCTCCGTCCACACCCGGAGAGCCAGGCCGCCGCTGCCTTGACCTTTTCTCGTGAGGCTCCGGCTCCTTCGTCCGAATGGGCAGGGAGGCGATTCTTCTTTGTGGCTGTGTCCTCGGCCTGCCGCCTGCAGCTTCCACCTCGCGGACCGTCGCTGCGGCCATCTGGATCACAGCCACGGGGGGGATCTGCCTATGCCTTCTCACCAGCAGGTTTCTGGAGGTCCAGGTGGCGTCTTTGATGGCGGCCAGGGTGAGCCACATCTTTTCAAAGTCCTTCTTTGTCATGAACTCGTGGCTCACCCCGTATAGCACCAGCTGTGCTGTAAGGACCCCCCCTGCTGGTAAGTACGGGAATTGCAAGGAGCCGGCCGTTGCCCACTGGTCTACGGCAGCGCTGCACTCCCAGAGGAGGTGCCTCACCAACTCAGGAGCGCCACAACCAGGCCGGGGGCAAGTTGAGTGCGTTGCCATTCCTCGGGAGTGCATGACGGCCCTGACTGGGAGAACCTCGTGAGCCACCAGCCATGACAGGTGCCGGAGTCTGTTTGGGAGGACAGGATGGTTCACGTTGTGCCAAACTGTGAAGGGCTCACCGAGTGCAAGCCCGCGCACTGGACTCACTGGTTCCCGTTCCTGCACAACAGAAATGAGAGATTTGTGGTTCGTTAAAATCTGCAACTCCTCCTGTTCCAGGTTAAACTGTTTAAAAAATGTCTTGATAAAATCATAGGCCGATGGCAGGTTAAAAGAAACTGGTATTTTAAGATCAATGGGTAAAATCTTAATCCTTCGAAGGTAGGACCCCATCCAGAAACGAGCCATTGCTGTCGTCTTTGGGTTCCTGGAGGGGTCCGTGTCAACAGCCATGTGCTGTTCCTTTAAAAGGTCATAACTATCATTTTCGTCATTAAAACCATAAATATTCAAGAGCTTAAAATCCTGGTCCATAAAAGTCAAATGTAGTAAAAGTGCCCTACCGTCTCTCACCACAGTGCTGCCCTTCACCAAGATCCGGGGATTATTTATTAAAATGGCCACTCCATCATTTTTACTACTGCTGGAGCCACTCCATACTGACGGGAGTGGCCACACCTCCTCCCACTGTTTGTAAGAATTTAAAAACGGTATAGCACACTCTTGTAATAAAAACACATCCGACTTAAATGAACTTAAAAAGGATAAAGCACTCTGGGCTCTAACTCTCGACTTCACACTTCTCACATTGATGGTAGAGAAGGTGAGGGTCATGAGTATGGTTAAAACAACAGGTAGGACATTTACAAATTTTGAACTATAAAATCAGTTAAAAACAGTGACTAAGTTATCACTTGTGAACTGAGCTCTTCCTTCACTTCCATAGGTGAGGTGTGAAGGGTTTGAGCTCTGTTCCCCGTTCGGGCTCTGGGAGTTGGTCTCTCCTGCAACCTGCAATCCATTTTTGAGCCTTTTGGGGTTGATTGCAGAGCAATTGAAAGAAAAGAAACCTCATTGGGTGAATTGGAGGGGAAGACTCTGGGTTCCTCCACAGACGAACTGTCTGAGTACACCTCAACTCTTCCCCTCTTCTCTGAGCCCTGGGGAGACTCAGAGGACAATTCTGATGCCGGTCTCTTGGGGAGTTGGGCATTGGGGAGGGAGGCATCATTGCTGGATCCCTGGCTTTCCTCACCACTGGAAACAGCTCCACCTGCTGCCTGCCTGCTCTCATCTCCGGTGGATTCACCTGAGGAGGTCTTTGCAGGCCCCTCCCCTTCTGCCTCAACTGATCCTTCCCCTCCAACCACAGTGGTTGGTGGGGGATCAGGGTTCACAATACCCGCCTCTTCAATTATCTCTTGCACCTGTTCCTCGTGTCCGTCACTTCCTTCCTTTTCTGTCTGTTTTGCTGCTTTCAACTTGTTGGCAAAGGATTTGGGGCAATCTCTGAAGAGGTGGTTGGTCTCTCCACAGAGGTTGCACCTTCTGCCATTGGTACACTCCTCAAAGGTGTGACCAATTTCTCGGCACTTCCTGCAAACGACCAGCTCACAGGCTTCAGCCAGGTGGCCGTGCTGACCACACTTACGGCAGAGCTTGGGCTGGCCCTGGTAATGAATATAGCCCCTGTTGTCACCCAGGACTACCATGGGTGGGAGATGTTTCAGGCCCTGGAAGCCCTGGGGGTCCTGCCATTGTTGAATGGGGACCCTCCAAGCGCAATTCCAGATGCCGTCCTCATCCCTCACCTTGGTAGCCTGGCCTTTAACAGTGCAGTATCTACCCAGCCATGCACAGATGTCTTCTGCATTCACTGTTTCATTGAACATTCTGACAATAACGGTTTTAAGCGCATTGTCAGAAAGCTTCTCCACATTGAACACAGCAAACTGGGGTTTTACATTTTCAAAGCGTAACCAGAACTGTCGCAGGAGTGCTGCAGAGCAAAAATTTACATCAAATCCCTTGTTGAAGGGCAGGGTCAGGACACAATTCAGGTCTGTCGGGGAAAAGTTGAGCACACCTTGAACGAGCTTCCTGGAAAAATCAAGGCGTGACATACATACCAGTTTCGCTTCTTTTTCTACAAAAGTAAAACGTACGCTGTGGTGCCTCCTAATGCCGGCATGACTGGCCGACATGTTGGAGGCACCACCAGCTTAAAAAGGTAAAAAAAAAACCAATTAAGAATACAATAAATAGTTAAAAATATAAATAAACTTTAAAAGTTAGCAATAAAAGGTCGAGCAGACAGAGAGAAAGCTATTAGAACAGCTCCCCTCAGTCTGCACAACAACAGTTTTTTTCAGGACTAAATACTCAACTACAAACAAAATGCAAAAGAGAAATAATATTCCTGAAAAAAACAAAATGTCCTCCTACACGAGTATGAAATCCAGACCACAACAGGCAAAACGATTTCACCACCCAAAGGAGAGGACCGCTGTCTTAGCCAAAAGGCTGAGAAGCGATACCGCAATGGGTCTGAGCTAAAGGGAGCACTGGATGCACAGTCACCACAAGTCCCAGTCGGACATTGAGCCGCGCCTATTTAAGGCCTTTTACAAAACACAAAGTGTGCAAGAGTCATTTTGGCAACTTTTTTAGTTGGCTTGAATATTTGTCGACTTGTAGAATATTTGGCGGCTACCCAAACTGTCTCTCTCCTTACCACACCCCGAGGTGAGTGCACCTTTCAAGCCTCGTATCCGCCCCCCAAGCACACGCCTCCATCTACTCCAACGCAACAATACTTGTTAATGCCACACGGGGCAGCAAAAACACACGCATTCACTCTGTGCTCCCCAAACCCTGATTCCTATCCCTTTTGAACAACCCATTTTCAAGATTTGATCCAATCCCATAACCAAAATCCAATCAGATTACCTTTGAACAACTGGCCCCAAGGTATTTCTGAACTATGTACAGTAACGTGGCCTCATATGTTATAGCACCATCTTCCTCTCCTTCATCCTCACAAACCTTTCAGCCACCTCCTTCTTATCAAGCACAACGTCTCTCTATGGAGAGCAAAGTGAGTTTTGAGAGTCTGGCCTCCTTCATGCCCAGAGAGAGTTTTAAATTCATTTCAGGCTGAAACTGAGTTCTGCATTTGCACTAGTGACTGACTGGTATGTCCTTTCCATATGGCTGCAGATGATGAAGGGCAGAACAGCTTCTGTGGTGTTGAGCTTTATTTCTAGTTCACTACACATGGCAGAGAAATAAAGAAATTCATCGCAGACCTGCTCAGCTGTATTATGGCTCTTATATTGGTAGAATCATTACAGGCTGCCTGTCAGTTTTAGACGAGATTTTAAAATGCTACTGCTTGTTTTTAAAGCCTTGAATGGTCTGACTCCTCCATATATCAGAGACCTGTTATGATAACAATAATTACCAGAAGTATGTATTTCCAGAAGAAAATGCAAGTGTGAATGCTGAAGATTGAATAAAGCTGATTTCCTTTGATCTCAGCGTCTCCATGGTTCCAGTGCTGATCTCTTATCAGATCAAAGGAGATCAGTTCCCTTTACCATGGAGATGCTCACAACAAAGATCTCCTCCGGCTTTGATCTCCATTGATCTCCATCCGGTGCTTCTCCCATCTTCTTTGTAATGAAAGGCTTGTTATTGTTCTTTTTCACAACCTTGGTGATGACGTCATCATTAGATTCTTTTTTTTAAGAATTGACAGAACTATTTGAAAATATCACATCCAAACTGTAAAAACATTGTTGGATATGTTTGTTTCTTTAAGAAACTCAGACCAACTTGTTACTACAGAAGAGTTTTAGGGCCACTCATGACAAAATAAAATAAGAGTTTGTTTCTTTTCATGCAATTTGATTTAAAGTCAAAAAACAATGTTGAGATATTTTTTCATCATACAATATGATAACAAAGTTGAAATACTGCATCATTCTGCAGAACTTCCTGTCCATCCTCTAGGTGGCGCTATCACTGAGACTGTATATTGGTCTATTGAATTGATCAGGGCAGGACTCTGATCACACATGTAAAGAACTGTATAATAAGTGTAGTATTGAGTAACAGTCACCTTGATCCAGTGATACAACATAGTAACACCAGGACAACAAAAGCTGCCGTCACAGTGAGGAATTAATATTCCAACAAACAAACAGGCTCACACGGGGGGCGGAGCCTCAAAAGAACTCAATGAAAATCTAAAGTAAAGGAAGGGCAGTGAGGAAGCTCTGCCTGAAATGTCTGTGCTGGAATAAAGTGAAACTGACTGATCACAGTGTTTCTATTGTACCATGAATTAATATTGTAGAATCTCACAAAGTGACTCATTAACAGAGTCGCTCATTTTCTGCAGCAATCCTTCCTGGATTTTGTTGCAGCAACAGTGTTGCTTTGTCCTGGATGATGAGTTTGAATTCTTCAGTGATCTCTATTGGAGGATAGGAGGTTTTATTTTATTTTTTTAAAATTAAAGTGAAAATAGGATTTTTTTTTCAAATTAAATCAAACATCACCTGGAAAATGTTATATATTTTTTTTAAATCAAAGTGACTATCAAAGGGAAAATAAGAGTTTTTTTTTTCAAATTAAAGTGATTTCTAAATGATGTAGAAATCATCATCCTCCACTATGAGCAATTAAAAAGCAAATAAAGCTGCAAATGGATCAGAACTCCTGGAGTGAAACATAAAGTACTTCAGGAAAGGAGGAGAACGCCGCCACTAGAAGTAGAGATATTTTCAGGATTGTTACGTTACGTTTTGGAACGAACACTAAAGTTAACCCAGAAGTGGAGTATGGACATGATTGTGTGTTCATCTGTGGTCTGGTGGTGAGTGTGTGTGTTGCCTTCAGGGGCAATGGGAAATAAAACCACTGCATGTAAGAAACACTAAACAATAAAAACACTTCTGGTTAAGATCACAGCAACTTAAAACACAATAAATAAAGCCAAATATGCAGCAAAATCATTGAAATGTGATTAAAAAGCTGTCAACAATGAAGCTGTCCCATGAAGACAAAGTCTTGACTAGTTTTCTGCTGCTGGTTGATCCATGATGCAGAAGATTTGGATGAATGACTGATGGTTTCTTTGTATGTTTCACATCTTGTTTTGCTCTTGTATAGAAAACATTTCAAATCACATTCAACACAAATATTTGAAGAAAGAAAGTAGATGTTTTCACCAATGTGGGCCGGTTAGCTCAGTTGGTCAGAGTGTGGTGCTAATAACACCAAGGCCATGGGTTCAATCCCCATACTGGCCAAATAAAGCTTCATAAACCACTGTCTTTATTTTCTGAAGCCACTAGATGGTGCTGTCTCTTCAAAAAACATCTAAAAAACACTTCATTGCCAGTACTTTAGGATCTATCTTTGAACCAGGAGACTGGGGTTCACTTTCCTGATGGAGTTAAGGGATTGTTGTGGTGGATTGCTCACACTGCATGAGCAAGGCACCACGATTATAAATGGCTGTATTGTAATTATTAGTTGCATTGACTTGGAATCAAACCCAGGCCTCCAGCGTGGCAGGGGACAACTCTACCACTGAAGCACCAATGCTAACACATCAGATCAGACCCGTCTCCATTTTAAATGTCAAAGAGAACTTGTCCTCATGGCAGTAAGCCATGTATTAAAATGAATCCTGATGGAGACACACAAGCTTCAGAGGCTCTGACAGAACTCACTCACAAACCTGAAAAATGCTTCAGGTCAAATGGCCCATAAAGTTAGGAATCCTCCAATAGCAGTTGAACCTTCAGTTTCATTTCTTCAAGGTCGGCCATGACTCATTTACTTTTGTCAGAATGTGGTCATTCCAGGAGCTCTGTCAAGGCTGTCAGGAGTCTTGATCTCCTGCCTTATTTATGACAATCAGTTGAGTCCTTTAGCTTCTTGAACATGTTGGCTCGTTGGTCTGGGAGTATGATTCTCACTTTGGGTGTCAGAGGTCCTGGGTTCAATTCCCAGATGAGCACTTGGAGTTACCTTGACCCTCTCCAACATTCATTTTCTTCCGCTTATCCGTTTCCGGGTCGCGGGGGTGACAATCTGAACACCGTCACACAGATCACAATGCACCGATTAAGAACCTCCCTGCAGGTGGTGAGCCCACGGGAAGGTGACTCTCCTCTCCTACAAATGGTTTTAACTTTGGTCATCAACCAGGATCTCTTCGTGTTAAATTTCAAAAGAGACTGAGACTTTGTGTTGGAGGCTTGGCTGATCTCTGCTCTTCACCTCATGGACTTTTTATGAGAGAAACCTCGTTGTAATGTCCCGCTTGTGTCTTTATAACTAATTGAACCAAGCTGAATTAATTCAGCAAGTCTTTCATTTTGACTCAGACTTTAGCATTATGATTTGCTCCTTTAGCTTTCAGGTCTGTCTAGAATCAGATTGGTCATGCAAAAGGTTCCAGATCTCTGTAAAGGACAGTAGACCCATCCAAGATGGCTCCTGTGTTCCATCCATTTCTGCATGTGATTCCCTCACGCCCACGTGAGGTGTAAAATGTATAAAAGCTGGATTTGTACAGTATATGTGAAATGTTGTTGCTGAGAGAGAGAGAGAGAGAGAGAGAGAGAGAGAGAGAGTCTATATTGCTTCCATTACGACCACTACTCTTTTCCGAAACCCGGGATTGAACCAGGGACCTTTAGATCTTCAGTCTAACGCTCTCCCAGCTGAGCTATTTTGGCCTATATGAGCTGAATTTTCATGAAGATATGGAAATTTAACATCAGAACCCCTGTGCTAACTACTGGATCACCACAGGATCCGCTTGGTTTCCATTGTGCTAACTCATACTTCCTCAACTACCTGTGAAGACTCTCCATCCACCTAGTTGACGTAGTCCTGAGGAGAACTTTCCTTCATTGTAACGCCTCAAAAGTCTTGAATAAACATCAGCTCAGAGTCATTCTGACAAATGAATCCAGGATCCGCTTCCACCAACTGAGCTATCGAAGGGTGGAAACTGTGTTTCCTGACAGGGGAGAAAAAATTCCAGTGGAAAAGACACACATCAATAGTTTACATTGTGCTGACTCATGTTTCTGAAAAGCCTCTGGATTTCAACGGTGGATCCTCAGATTAAAAGTGCATCATTGATAAATTTCACGACTTCAGAGAGCTTCCTTTGAATTCTTGAGGACTGTGGTAAGATGTCGTGACACTGAAGTTTGACCTTCCAACTCAACATTTATGTTACAAAGTCAACTTGCTCTTCTAAATCCTACATACTCAGTTTTATAAAAAGTACTCCTTCGAGCCAGCGACCTAAGGATGTCAATGTTGACCACTACAGTCCTCCGCTCTACCAACTGAGCTATCGAAGGGTGGCAACTAAGACTTCTGGCCAGGACAAAAAATTCCCCAGGACTATACACAGGTGAAATTTTGACACGGATCAGCTTGGTTTCCATTGTGCTAACTCAAACTTCCTCAAGAAGCAGTGAAGACTCTCCATCCACCTGGTTATGGGTCCTAAGACACCCAACGAGTGTCAGTGATACAGTCAACATGGTCCAGCAGTCGTGTTGTTGCTACTTCTTGTTAATGGAAGATCAAACAGATATGGAAATGTGACAGTAGAATTCCAGTAGAAAGCAATCGGACACTGTGACGTCACCAGAACAACAAAAACAACTTCATGACAATTTGAGAGTCAAAGGCTTTTTCTACTAGTTTCTGCTTCAGTATTATAAATATAAACAGTTACAAACATGTGAAAACTTACCTTACCAAGGAGCTGGTGGTGAAATGGAGAACATGTCTGTCTACTGCTCAGAAGGTTCCAGGTTCAACTCCTGGTTAGCTTTAAACCCTTTAGCTAACTTCACAGACAACATTTCCCTTGTCGTTGTTGGAACCTTCACATTCTTCTACAATAATGCATGTAAAAGCTTCCAGATCTCTGTAAAGGAAAGTGGACCCATCCAAGATGGCTCCTGTGTTCCGTCTTGTTCTGGATGTGATTCCCTCAAACCCAAGTGAGGTGTAAAATGTATAAAAGCTGAATTTGTACCATATATGTGAAATGTTGTTGTTGAGAGAGAGAGTGGAGATCAAAGTGAAGAACGGAATGTTGTCACTTAGATCTTTTCCATTTTTTATGACATCACTATGACATCACCAAACAGAGTTAGCAGATAGAACCATCAGGGTATCACACTTCACAGCCTCCCTGGGAAAGTTCTGGAAGACATAGTAGAGAAAGTCTCAGTAGCAGAGGAAGGTTTGGATCCATGGAGCTCATTGCAGCATCTGTCCTCTATTATGGAGACGATACGAGTCGGCAGCAAGAGACAAAATGGAGGCACAAAGATTATATTCATAGGAGTGTAATGATTCTAGAGTGTAATGTGTAATGATTCTACCAATATAAGAGCCATAATACAGCTGAGCAGGTCTGGGATGGATTTCTTTATTTCTCTGCCACAGAACACCACAGAAGCTGTTCTGCCCTTCATCATCTGCAGCCATATGGAAAGGACATACCAGTCAGTCACTAGTGCAAATGCAGAACGCAGTTTCAGCCTGAAATGAATTCAAAACTCTCTCTGGGCATGAAGGAGGCCAGACTCTCAAAGCTCACTTTGCTCTCCATAGAGAGACGTTGTGCTTGATAAGAAGGAGGTGGCTGAAAGGTTTGTGAGGATGAAGGAGAGGAAGATGGTGCTGTAAAATATGAGGCCATGTTACTGTACATAGTTCAGAAATACCTTGGGGCCAGTTGTTCAAAGGTAATCTGATTGGATTTTGGTTATGGGATTGGATCAAATCTTGAAATGGGTTGTTCCAAAGGGAAAGAATGATTCTGAGATCGGATTAGATCATGTAATCCAATCCTAGTTTTAATCTGGATCGAACCTTCAATTTTTGTTGTTCAAAACATTTCAGTAGGATCTGGATAACTTTGATCCCCAAAAACAGGATTATTCTGATCCCAACAGGGGGCAGGATTTCAAAGTGGATTTCAGGAGGAAAATGTAGCAAAACTTTAAAATTGGTCAAAAATCAATTTGTATATATACTTCTATTTATATTTTGCACTTTATTTTTTTTCATCTGCTGTCGTGATTAAGTAGATAAAGAAGACTCAAGCTCCCAATTAGGCCTTTATGAATATCCATCTTCTCACGCTAATCCCTTTCCGGGTCGTGGGTTTGCATTGCACCAATTAAGAGCCCATGGGAAGGTGGCGACCAGTGAGGGGCATGAACCCACTACCTTGGAATTGTGAGTTTCATGCTCTACCAACTGAGCTAGCCGGGGCATTTGCAACATTATTTTGCGGAAAATTCCCAAAATCTTGCAATGGAAACCCGAACCATAACAGATTATACCAGTCCATTCCGGCACTTTTTGTGCGGAGGAAACACACCTTAAGTGACCTGAGAGGGAGGGATTGGGAAGAACGTCTGGCCTGAAGGTTCTCAGGAACAACACACAGAAAACCTTACACTGCTCTTTGAGGAATTGAACCCTGGTCTCATCAAAAGGCATAGTTTCTGTAGTGTAGTGGTTATCACGTTTGCCTAACACGCAAAAGGTCCCCTGTTCATAACAGGGCAGAAGCACAAAGTATTTTTTTTTTCTAAAACTCCAAACAGAGTTCAACTCTGGCTAAAACACTTTTAGTCCTATTTGCGCAGCTTTCAAGTAGACATTCAGCACATTAATTTGTCCTTCCTAATTGTCATCCTTTGCAAACACTGACTACGATCTGAAAATCAGATTTGAATGCCATCATTCAGATCATACTTCTTAAAGGACATCATTTTTCCTGATCGCTTTCAATCGGCTCTCATGTCAGAGGTCTTCTCCTGCCAAGATGTCCTCAAATAAATGTGGCTTCTGGAGCCCAGGCTCTAAAATATTACGGAAAAGTATTATTATCCACTTAAATAGTTCATTAGGAAAATTATTAATCTCTTAAAAAACGTTAGGTGTTATTTGGAAATAAATAATCAATTCATAGTAGTAGATTTACACATAGGTTAAAAAACAGATAACGTGTTAATTAAGAAAAAATATTGCTATAAATAGCATAGGATATAATCACACATATGTAAATATTGGATAAAATCTCATTTAAAATCTTAAAACTATCATGATTAGAGAAAATTGGACAAAAATACTTCAACAAACGATGAAGTGAATCATCGTGAATTTTATTGTGAAGGGCCAAATTCGACAATGCTCTGATAACCTCCACGAACCTATCACAAAACCTCCGCGAGACCTCTGCAAACTTTGTTTTCCAGAAATAAAGTGATCTCAGAAAAGAGGCGGATGCTGCCTCGTGCTGATCTGAAAACTTGGAAGAAGTTAAGAGGGCTGCATGATCTACATCCATCTGCTGGGTGAGAGACAAATATTAACTTCTGAGTGACGTTATATTGATTAGTGATGGTAATTACTCCATGCTGATCAATATATTGTTAAACTCTGTTAGACCAGCATGAGCAGCCGATGAAAGGTGCTGTCTGTACAAGGTGGACAATTACAGAGCCAAATCATTCCTACCTCCACTCAGCGGTGAGTGAGACACAGTAAGATGTGTGAATGTGATTGAGTGTGATTGAGAATGGTTTTTTTTTGGTGCCATTCTTATTTTTATTTCGTGTTATGTCGGAGGTAATATTTAGTGCACTCACTCACTGTTACCGGTGCAGAGGGGGAAAATTAAGCATGACCAGTTGGAGCCTGAAGGGTTTGCTGGGGTGAAATTCACAGGGGTTGTGACAAGTGTCCAACATATCAGGACCATAAATGATGGCAGTGAATCATTACTGGCTGATTTGAGCAATTAATTCCATTCAAAGCCTTGAACTGGCAGCAGTGGGATTTGCAGCCATGCCTCCTTAGAGACTGGAGTCTTAATCCAACACCTTGAACCTGAACTGTCACTAGCAGAGGATGGTTTCGATCCATCGACTTCTGGGTTATGGGCCCAGCACGCTTCCGCTGCGCCACTCTGCTAAGTGCAGGGTTCTCAAGGAGTGTCCACTGTACTTAGCAGTTCTGTTTGCATTATTTGAGAAATCGATTTCATTGTCGAGCACGAGCACTCATTGTTTCATTACGAAGAGGCACTCTGTGGTTTATTTCCGAACATGTTTTTTTCCCAAATCAACTTCCATTGTCTGATCTGGTGACCTACTGAGGTCCTTTGTTTAGGTGTATCGGGAACATAAATGTCGGCTTGAATCGATCCCTCCCAACCATTTACTGGAGCGTGATTTGTTTCCAATGTGTTTTTGGACTTGTTGACAGTGTTGGCCTGGATGGTAAAGGCTTGGACAACCAAACAACATCATCAGGGTGAAGGCTGTGAGACGAGACCAACTAGGGAACCCCAAACGTCCTCGGCAAAACGTGACCTTGACATTTTTATGTCAGGATGGCCGAGTGGTCCAAGGTGCTGCGTTCAGGTCGCAGTCTCTTCTGGAGGTGTGGGTTCAAATCCCACTTCTGACAGCAGAGCATGTGTTAAAACATGCAGGTGTGTCCATGAACCTTTCAAGGACTAACAATTATACTTCCTCACATGGTGCCATGTGCCATGTGCCAGAGCAGAGCTGCCTAATTGGGAAAAGGGAGGTCTGACCTTGATTTGGATTGGCTACACCCCGCAATTACACTGTATAAAGTTTGATATATGATCCACTCTTTAAAATTTGAAACAAGCCAGGGAGAGGTGACAGACTATCTTGACTTCTGGGGCGTCATTCCCAGTCATAGGGATTAATATTACTCTTGCAATACCAGTAGAAAGTCAATTTTGCATAATATGACCCCTTTTATCGCTGACGTTCGTTGCTCCTTCAAGACAAGTGTCCAACATATCAGGACCATAAATGATGGTGGTGAATCATTACTGGCTGATTTGAGCAATTAATTCCATTCAAAGCCTTAAACTGGCAGCAGTGGGATTTGCAGCCATGCCTCCTCAGAGACTGGAGTCTTAATCCAACACCTTGGATGACTCGGCAACACTACCTGAATCAGCTTGGATTAAGGGCTCGTCCAATTCTGACGCCATGACTGTCCATGGGTGATCAACATCAGAATGGTGTTCTTTCGTTAGACAAAGATCAAGACCATTGTTAACAAGCGTTGCTGTTTTGCACTCATTCACAGCCATTCCAGTGAGAGTCTTGATTTGCAGCAAGTGTTGGATCCTTGAACATGGTTATTTGACAGTGAAAACTTGGAAGAGGAGAAAACCTGAACTGTCGCTAGCAGAGGATGGTTTCGATCTATCGACTTCTGGGTTATGGGCCCAGCACGCTTCCGCTGCGCCACTCTGCTAAGTGCAGGGTTCTCAAGGAGTGTCCACTGTACTTAGCAGTTCTGTTTGCATTATTTGAGAAATCGATTTCATTGTCGAGCACGAGCACTCATTGTTTCATTACGAAGAGGCACTCTGTGGTTTATTTCCGAACATGTTTTCTTCCCAAATCAACTTCCATTGTCTGATCTTGTGACCTACTGAGGTCCTTTGTTTAGGTGTATCGGGAACATGAATGTCGGCTTGAATCGATCCCTCCCAACCATTTACTGGAGCGTGATTTGTTTCCAATGTGTTTTTGGACTTGTTGACAGTGTTGGCCTGGATGGTAAAGGCTTGGACAACCAAACAACATCATCAGGGTGAAGGCTGTGAGATGAGACCAACTAGGGAACCCCAAACGTCCTCGGCAAAACGTGACCTTGACATTTTTATGTCAGGATGGCCGAGCGGTCCAAGGTGCTGTGTTCAGGTCGCAGTCTCTTCTGGAGGCGTGGGTTCAAATCCCACTTCTGACAGCAGAGCATGTGTTAAAACATGCAGGTGTGTCCATGAACCTTTCAAGGACTAACAATTATACTTCCTCACATGGTGCCATGTGCCAGAGCAGAGCTGCCTAATTGGGAAAAGGGAGGTTGATTTGGATTGGCTACACCCCGCGATTACACTGTATAAAGTTTGATTCATGATCCACTCTTTAAAATTTGAAACAAGCCAGGGAGAGAGGTGACAGACTTTCTTGACTTCTGAAGGTAAAGTAGGACAGAATAATCAGTTATCAGTAAGTGTGCAGTTATTAAGGATATTGTTAATTAAACTAAAAGAGAGAGACATTCTAAGGATTTACTCAAATTGTATTGTAGATTGAGAAGTGTCCGATGCAGTTGAGGGGACAATCATCTTTGTTCGGAGAGATGCAGACATGTAGATGCGGTTTCCATGCCAAGAATGTATTGTGGTCTTTCATTAAATTAATGTGTGCATGCGTTGTATTGTGTATGAATGAATTCAGTTTTCTTCCCTGTGCACCTCCAGCCTTCCAGCAGTGTCCCTGTACCATCTCCTGGGACTCCAGGTGGTCCGGGTCCATCGGCAGCATCGTCTGGGCAGGCTACTCAGAGGCCTTCTTTGACTTTGGCTTCAGTAAATACTGATGACGTTACACGTGTTTATTATGTCAAAAATATTCAGAGAGAACATGTTACTAACTTGGACTATCTCGCTCTGAGTGAAACCTGGTTAAACTGTAATATACCATCAAATATGATCGACATTCCAGGATATTCTTGTTTTCGTAAGGACAGGCAAATAGGTAAAGAGGATGGTGTGCTAGTATATGTTCGAAACACACTTAAATGTGCTGAATTTAATTTGGTTTTAAACATTGTTTTATCACCTAGAATGAATTTTATTATTGTAACTTTATACAATCCGCCATCGTTTATTGTATCTTTTTATAGTAACCTGAACAAACTGCTTAAAATGTTTAAATATGATAGTGAAACCATAGTGCTTGGAGATTTTAATATCAATTGATTGGACAAACATGTTAAACAAAAACTGAAAATAATAAAAACTAATCTCTGGCGGCTAGTACAGGAATCAGCTGAGAAAGAAGCCACTACACCCCCTACGTAAATAGCCTGGGATTACTGCAAAAAGTGTCCAAATTAAGCATCACCAACAAATATTCAAGCCAATTAAAAAAGTTGCCAAAATGACTCTTGCACACTTTGTGTTTTGTAAAATACCTTAAATAGGCGCGGCTCAATGTCCGACTGGGACTTGTGGTGACTGTGCATCCAGTGCTCCCTTTAGCTCAGACCCATTGTGGTATTGCTTCTCGGCCTTTTGGCTAAGACAGTGGTCCCCTCCTTTGGGTGGTGAAATTGTTTGCCTGTCGTGGTAGTGATTTCCTACTTGTTTAGGAGGACATCTATTTTTTTCAGGAATATTATTTCTCTTTTGCATTTTGTTTGTAGTTGAGTATTTTTGTCCTGAAAAAAACTGTTGTTGTGCAGACTGAGGGGAGCTGTTCTAATAGCTTTCTCTCTGTCTGCTCGACCTTTTATTGCTAACTTTTAAAGTTTATTTATATTTTTAACTATTTATTGTATTCTTAATTGTTTTTTTACCTTTTTAAGCTGGTGGTGCCTCCAACATGTCGGCCAGTCATGCCGGCATTAGGAGGCACCACAGCGTGCGTTTTACCTTTTTAGAAAAAGAAGGGAAATTGGTATATATGTCACGCCTTGATTTTTCCAGGAAGCTCGTTCAAGGTGTGCTCAACTTTTCCCCGACAGACCTGAATTGTGTCCTGACCCTGCCCTTTAACAAAGGATTTGATGTAAGTTTTTGCTCTGCAGCACTCCTGCGACAGTTCTGGTCCCGTTTTGAAAATGTAAAACCCCAGTTTGCTGTGTTCAATGTGGAGAAGCTTTCTGACAATGCGCTTAAAACCGTTATTGTCAGAATGTTCAATGAAACGGTGAATGCGGAAGACATCTGTGCATGGCTGGGTAGATACTGCACTGTTAAAGGCCAGGCTACCAAGGTGAGGGATGAGGACGGCATCTGGAATTGCGCTTGGAGGGTCCCCATTCAACAATGGCAGGACCCCCAGGGCTTCCAGGGCCTGAAACACCTCCCACCCATGGTAGTCTTGGGTGAAAACAGGGGCTATATCCATTACCAGGGCCAGCCCAAGCTCTGCCGTAAGTGTGGTCAGCACGGCCACCTGGCTGAAGCCTGTGAGCTGGTCGTTTGTAGGAAGTGCCGAGAAATTGGTCACACCTTTGAGGAGTGTACCAATGGCAGAAGGTGCAACCTCTGTGGAGAGACCAACCACCTCTTCAGAGATTGCCCCAAATCCTTTGCCAACAAGTTGAAGGCAGCAAAACAGACAGAAAAGGAAGGAAGTGACGGACACGAGGAACAGGTGCAAGAGATAATTGAAGAGGCGGGTATTGTGAACCCTGATCCCCCACCAACCGCTGTGGTTGGAGGAGAAGGATCAGTTGAGGCAGAAGGGGAGGGGCCTGCAAAGACCTCCTCAGGTGAATCCACCGGAGATGAGAGCAGGCAGGCAGCAGGTGGAGCTGTTTCCAGTGGTGAGGAAAGCCAGGGATCCAGCAATGATGCCTCCCTCCCCAATGCCCAACTCCCCAAGAGACCGGCATCAGAATTGTCCTCTGAGTCTCCCCAGGGCTCAGAGAAGAGGGGAAGAGTTGAGGTGTACTCAGACAGTTCGTCTGTGGAGGAACCCAGAGTCTTCCCCTCCAATTCACCCAATGAGGTTTCTTTTCTTTCAATTGCTCTGCAATCAACCCCAAAAGGCTCATAAATGGATTGCAGGTTGCAGGAGAGACCAACTCCCAGAGCCCGAACGGGGAACAGAGCTCAAACCCTTCACACCTCACCTATGGAAGTGAAGGAAGAGCTCAGTTCACAAGTGATAACTTAGTCACTGTTTTTAACTGATTTTATAGTTCAAAATTTGTAAATATCCTACCTGTTGTTTTAACCATACTCATGACCCTCACCTTCTCTACCATCAATGTGAGAAGTGTGAAGTCGAGAGTTAGAGCCCAGAGTGCTTTATCCTTTTTAAGTTCATTTAAGTCGGATGTGTTTTTATTACAGGAGTGTGCTATACCGTTTTTAAATTCTTACAAACAGTGGGAGGAGGTGTGGCCACTTCCGTCAGTATGGAGTGGCTCCAACGGTAATAAAAATGATGGAGTGGCCATTTTAATAAATAATCCCCGGATCTTGGTGAAGGGCAGCACTGTGGTGAGAGACGGTAGGGCACTTTTAATACATTTGACTTTTATGGACCAGGATTTTAAGCTCTTGAATATTTATGGTTTTAATGACGAAAATGATAGGTATGACCTTTTAAAGGAACAGCACATGGCTGTTGACACGGACCCCTCCAGGAACCCAAAGACGACAGCAATGGCTCGTTTCTGGATGGGGTCCTACCTTCGAAGGATTAAGATTTTACCCATTGATCTTAAAATACCAGTTTCTTTTAACCTGCCATCGGCCTATGATTTTATCAAGACATTTTTTAAACAGTTTAACCTGGAAATGGGGGAGTTGCACATTTTAACTAACCACAAATCTCTCATTTCTGTTGTGCAGGAACGGGAACCAGTGAGTCCAGTGCGCGGGCTTGCACTCGGTGAGCCCTCCACAGTTTGGCGCAACGTGAACCATCCTGTCCTCCCAAACAGACTCCGGGACCTGTCATGGCTGGTGGCTCACGAGGTTCTCCCAGTCAGGGCCGTCATGCACTCCCGAGGAATGGCAGCGCACTCAACTTGCCCCCGGCCTGGTTGTGGCGCTCCTGAGTCGGTGAGGCACCTCCTCTGGGAGTGCAGCGCTGCCGTAGACCAGTGGGCAACGGCCGGCTCCTTGCAATTCCCGTACTTACCAGCAGGGGGGGGGGGTCCTTACAGCACAGCTGGTGCTATACGGGGTGAGCCACGAGTTCATGACAAAGAAGGACTTTGAAAAGATGTGGCTCACCCTGGCCGCCATCAAAGACGCCACCTGGACCTCCAGAAACCTGCTGGTGAGAAGGCATAGGCAGATCCCCCCCGTGGCTGTGATCCAGATGGCCGCAGCGACGGTCCGCGAGGTGGAAGCTGCAGGCGGCAGGCCGAGGACACAGCCACAAAGAAGAATCGCCTCCCTGCCCATTCGGACGAAGGAGCCGGAGCCTCACGAGAAAAGGTCAAGGCAGCGGCGGCCTGGCTCTCCGGGTGTGGACGGAGGGAAGGAGCAGGAGGGAGAGGACCTCCTCTGAGCACCATGGCAGAACCCCGAGAGACCAAATGTTTGAGAGAACAGGATGAGTTCCCCTTGATAGGGACTCACTGCTCTCCTGCACAACAGAATAGACCTTTTAAACTGAATGCACTCCTATTTATTGACTTTTACAACGATAGACACCTTTTATTTCCTCATGTTTCTCATTTTACTCAACAGGTCCTGCTTTATTTGTAAATCTCTATTTATTAAAAGTACTGTATTTATGATATTTTAAAACAGAAGCTTGTACCTTGTTTGCTTTTATGTTTTAAATGAGTGAAAACATCTGTGGAAGAAATGGAAGAAAATGACTTGTAAAATGTGTCAATAAAATCTTGTAAAAGAAAAAAATCTGTTCTTATCATCTCCTAAACATTTGATGTCCTTCTTTAAATGATTCCCCCCAATTCTTCTTTCTTTCACTTTCCCATTTCTATTTAAAGTTCATGTTGTTGTCTTGTTCAGCTGCTTTCTAAAGCTTTGAAATGACTTTCTTCTTCTTCTCCAGCTTGGTCATTAGTACTTTCTCTACTTCATTTGGTTCTTTACCTAAGAATTCCCATCCTTTGTGTTTTAGAAGACGGCTTCTAATTAGTAAGAATTTATAAAAGTCTTGTGTTGGCAGATCAAATTCAGTTTTAAGCTGCTCAAATGGTTTCATAGTTTCCCTTTTTGAAAAGCCGTCCAATATAGAGCAGCCATTTGGATTCCCTCCTATGAAATCCCCCGTTTATGGTTGAAGGAAGAAAATCTAAATTCTTTCCTATTTTAGTCGCCCTGCAGATTGAACCAGACATTTTCATTGTCTTTTTTATTACTGCTCATATTTTCATTGTTCCTTTAACCCATTTGTTTTTTATCTTTAATTCATTGCCATAATTGCCTCAGGTGATTTTATTGTAATCAAATTACTCGTCTGAGTCATTTTAAAGCGGGAACTGCAGAAGTAATGTAACTTTTATTTTGTACTTTTTTGTACCTCCAGAGCTCCAACTGCACCGTGGCTGTAGGGAGGAGCAGTTCTTTAAACCGGGAACCAACTCCAGTCTGGACCAGGAAGAACCAGAACCTTCACAGATCAAAGAGGAACCAGAACAACCAGAACGGCCACAAATCAAAGAGGAACCAGAACCTCCACAGATTAAAGAGGAACCGGAAGAACCAGAACTTCCACAAATCAAAGAGGAACCAGTAGAACCAGATCCTCCACAGATCAAAAAGGAACCAGAACCTCCACGGATCAAAGAGGAACCAGTAGAACCAGATCCTCCACAGATCAAAAAGGAACCAGAACCTCCACGGATCAAAGGGGAGCCAGAAGAACCAGAACCTCCACCGATTGAGGAGCACCAGGAACTCGGTACCAGCCAGGAAGGAGAGCGGCTTCTACTGAAGTTTGAAGGTGATTCCTTTAGGGTTCCTTCAATTGAGGAACAAAGTTCCCTGAGTGAACCAGAAGAAGTACCAGACACTGAGCAGTTCCTCTCTCATGACTCTGAAGTCCACGATGTGAAAAAACTTGTTGACTCAGAATCAAGTAGAAATGCAGAGATGAAAAGAAGAAGCATGTTTCAGAGTGATTGTGTGGACAAGTTCCCTGTGTCAGAGAAGCAGGCTGAATGTGAAAAGCTTCTTTGTGAGGAAACATGTGGAAATATGGTCCAGAAAAAACCTCAATTACGTCAGAATTTAACAACTTTCAATGATAAGAAGAAAAGTGGTGAAATCTTTGTTAAAAGTTCCACCGGACAGGATGGTTTGTTGGTGCAGAAGAGAACTCTCACAGGTGAGAAGCCATATTCTTGTAAAATATGTGGGAAATGTTTCTCTTCACAAAGTCATTTGCCACACCACAAGAGAACTCACACAGGTGAGAAGCCATTTTCTTGTGAAACACGTGGAAAACGTTTCGCTCAACAGAGAGGTTTAATGACTCACAAGAGAACTCACACAGGTGAGAAGCCGTATTCTTGTAGAACATGTGGGAAAAGTTTCATTCAACAGAGTCATTTGATGAGTCACAAGAGAACTCACACAGGTGAGAAGCCGTATTCTTGTAAAATATGTGGGAGATGTTTCTCTTCACAAAGTAATTTGCAACGCCATATTGGAACTCACACTGGTGAGAAGCCATTTTCTTGTGAAACATGTGAAAAACGTTTCGCTCAAAAGAGAGTTTTAATGACTCACAAGAGAACTCACACAGGTGAGAAGCCGTATTCTTGTGAAACATGTAGTAAACGCTTCATTCGACAGGCTAATTTGATGAGACACAAACCAACTCACTCAGGTGAGAAGCCGTATTCTTGTGAAACATGTGGGAAACGTTTCAGTGTATCAAATGATTTGAAGATAAACAAGATAATTCACACAGGTGAGAAGCCGTATTCTTGTGAAACATGTGGGAAAAGTTTCGGTCAACAGAGTCATTTGACGAGACACAAAAAAACTCACACAGGTGAGAAGCCGTATTCTTGTGAAACATGTGGGTGGAGTTTCTGTGATCGTAGTAATTTGTGGCGACACATGAAAAACCATAAAGAAATGAAATCATGAAAGACTCTATGTGAGATGTGTGGATGGATTTCACTTATATAGTGTTTTTCCACCGTATAAAAGCCGATTCATCCTCCATAAGAACAAGAAGAAAGTTGGGCACTCCAGAGTCTTGCCGTACTAAATGATGTCATGTTCTTCAGCCAGCTCCCTCTGGCCAGAGACTTTTTGTTCAGCAGTACCAACCGTCAGGACTGTCAGTTCCTGCAGTTAAAACCAGACCAACATCATGTCCTGGACACAAACTTTCTCTTTTCTTACTGAAACACTTCAGAGAAATGTATTTCTGAAAACGCTTGAAGTGAGAAATAAGCTGCAGTTGAAAAGTTAAAAGGTTTTACAGAAGTGTCAGCTGTGAGGGGGTGAGAGTATGAACTTTCCTGCTGAACAAGCATTTTTTCCAGCAGCTGGCTGACGTCAGCGCTGAACTTTTCTTCTTCTTCTTATGGGAGGATGCAGAGGCCTTTAGCAGTCCCCAAAGTGCTTTACACTGTTAATC
The DNA here is from genome assembly GCF_963383615.2 of Lipophrys pholis. Taxonomy (NCBI): domain Eukaryota; kingdom Metazoa; phylum Chordata; class Actinopteri; order Blenniiformes; family Blenniidae; genus Lipophrys; species Lipophrys pholis. The sequence goes on along the minus strand of NC_137646.1, from coordinate 5,207,035 downwards.
ACATTCACCCATTCATTCACACACCAATGGAGGCGGCGACCATGCAAGGCACTCAGTCCATCCACTGGGAGCAGTTTGGGGTTCAGTGTCTTGCTCAAGGACACTTGGACATGTGGACAGGTGGAGATGGGAATGGAGCTCCAACAGATGTGGTTCAGGAAGTCCAGCTTGAGCCCAGAATCACAAGGTCTCCTCCAGTTTGAAGTCAACATTGCTGATTTAAACCCTGTTGAGACGCTTCAGGAAATCATTTAGTTTCTGGTTTGTCACCAAAATGAGAAGATTTCAATCAGTTTGGTTTCCATTTGTGTTGAACTGCACAGAGGCTGACAAAAGGTCCCTGCTTGATAATGAATGTTAAAGAAGCACATTTCATTATTACTTCTAACAATGCTGCTTTCTGTGTTTTGAAAAATGTGAGGTTAAAAATCTTGTATGAGCAGATGTGAACTTTGAAGAAATGGAAGTAAAATGTTGACATGAATCCAATGGCTTTTGTTCTTCACTGTTTTTATTTAACATTAATGAGTTGTGATTTCATTTTTCACTCTTTTTACACTACGGAGGAAAAACTACTGTTTGTTTACCTGCAACACGTACTGAAGTACATATCATGAAAGTAAAACTCTTCAGTGGAAACATGCAATGATTTCCTCGTCTCAAACTATTTATTCTAACAACAACCAACAACAAAAAAATGTATGTGATGTGGAATATTTTGACTTGAGTGACATTTAAACTTCACGTTCCTTAAAGCACACTGTTGAGTGTTGAGACGTTAGATGAGGCTGTTAAGCTTGTTAAGAAACAGCAAGTTGTGCAAAAAGACCATTTTAAATGAGATCAAACCGTTAAGTTCTTTCAATGACTTTAATCTGGAAGTAACTCATATTTTAAGATTTCTGTATAGAAAAGTTTCTGAATTGTACAAATCTCTCATTGATTACATTTACACTACTAAGTACCACAGTCACACCATGTTTCGGTAGATGACAAAGGAAATTAAACCTCATGTATGAGACTGTCACTTTGATTTTACATTTTAAAACAGTATTTCAATGTTTCTAGATGGAGTTTTTGAAAGTGATGTTTCAGAAGTGCACCGAAAGTTTAAAAGTCTCGTGATTCTAACAATTGATATGTCTTGTGTAAAAGATGTAATAGATTGTATACTTAAGCAATTACTTATATATGCAATAGATCCTTTTTAACAGGTATTTTTCCTGACAGGACGAAAATAGCCAAGGTGGTTCCAAGCTATAAAACTGTAGACAAATACATCATCTGATATTCTAGAATTTGTTTCCTCAGTTCGAGAAAAACAACTTCAAAACATTATATGTAAACAGACTGGATAATTTTATAGAAAATACAACTTACTGCATGATCATCATCATGAGTTGAGAAGAAAATGATCAACATCTTTGACATTAAATGGGTTTTGTTATGGGTGGATGGATGGACGCAATAGAATTACTGACCTGCAGTTTCCCCTATATCCAGTAGGTGTCAGTATGAAGAAGCAGCTTTGGAGACATGGGGAGCAGGAGGAGGGAAAAGGAGTGTTTGAAGTACACGGCCAGTATTGTAGATACTTTTTACTAAGATAAGCAGATCATCTACATTAATGTGGGGGAGAACAATGTGTCATTACTTATGAAGCGAATTATCATTAATATGCAAATCTGAATGAAAATAAATAAATAAAGCTTTTCTCATGATATTTGAATGATTTGGGGAGTTTTTTCTTTTATCAGTTGATTGTGACCATAATAAAATGCAGGACAAAGTTTGTAGGTAAATAGAAATGACTTGTTATGAACAAACTCAATATATGCAGGGTAAATAAAATCTGCACAAAGTATCACTGCAGAACTGAGAAAGGATTTGTTCACAAACAATATCAACAAGAGAACAACATCAACCTAAAACAACAAATGTACTTTCACTACACAGTTGTTTGTGAAAATAAAGGCAACAGTGCAAATGTAGGTGAGTTAACAAAATAATTAACTCGATAAAATACATGTAACCTAAATATAAGAAGAGTAATGTTACTTTGACAGTGAACACAAAAGGGTTTTTCTATTCAGCCAGATTCATATTAGAAGTAAATATCTTTATATAGGTATTTATCTTTCAGTTCCAGTAAAATAATTCATGTAGATTTATTTCAACTGACTGAATATATTCCATGTCTCTCTGAATAGTCTAGAGTTAATCAGTCTACTGTAATTACTACTATGAAGACGATGACCAATTACACTGAGAAGAACAACATGAACTAATGCTGGAGATGATTAAATCTAACTTTCCTTCTATAAATCAGCTCCCTGGATATTGCTGCCTTGCTCAAAGGCCTCTGGCAGTGACTGCTGTCTCTGTGCCGGGGTCCAGTAGTGGTTTGGGGATTCCCCTCCTCCTCCCTCCATTTTTTGGGGGGGTAATTTGCCAGCTAGATATATGATAAACAATAAAGTAAAAGAAGTATCTTTTAAAATGATCCACAGATTTCATGTGTTTTCTTAGAACGTTTTTAAAAAGACAAAGACATAAATCACCTGCTCTCTTTAACTTGTACATGGATGAGTTATCTCAACAACTGAATAGTTGTAAAAGTGGATGTGTGCTGGGTAACAAGATAATTAATCATCTCATGTCTGCTGGTGATCTGGTCATTCTCTCTCCCAGCAGGTTTCAGCAGCTTTTAAATATCTGTTCTGAGTATGGCTTAAAATCTGATGTTAAATATAATGTTAACTATAATGTTAAATATAATGCCAGAAAGAGCACAGTTCTGATATGTAGAACTAAGGAGGAGAAGGATCTCAACTTCCCTCATTTTTACCTGTCAGAACAGGAAGTCACTGTCAGTAGCAAAACTAAATATCTGGGACATCTCATCTCTGATAAAATGTGTGATGATGATGATCTGGATAGACGATGCTGTACGCTGTATGTTCAAGCCAACATACGAGCAAGGACATTTTCTATGTGCTCCATCCATCCATCCATCCATCCATCCATCCATCCATCCATCCATTTTCTCCCACTTATCCGTTTCCAGGTCGCGGGGGTGGCAGTCTGAGCACTGTCACCCAGATTCTATTTGCTCTGAAAATGTGAAGCTTATTAGAGCTTATCGTACTCCCTTGTATACTGCCCCCTTGTGGATTAAATATAGAAAATCAAGCCTACGACGGCTCAAGGTTGCTTACAATGATGCTCTGAGGATCCTGCTGAAAAAAACCTGGCTGGGAAACAGGAAGTGAGATGTTCTGTCAAGCAGGTGTTTCTACATTTCAGGCTCTCATGAGGAATCTGATGTATAAATTTATACGCAGGCTTGAGGACTCTCAGAACACCATGATAATGCTGCTGAATAATCTCAGTCATAGTCCTGTAAAAAACCACTCATCCTTGTGTATGGTATTATTGTATTGGTATGGATGTCTTTTATAAATAGGGTCATATTTGACTTATCTGTGATTATCCTATTTCTGATATTTTGTTTTATATATTTGTTTAATGTATTTGTGAATGTTTTTTATGGACTCCTGTGTCTGCAATAAAGATAAAGATGATGATGATATATAATTTTATTTGATTGTAAAGAAAAAAAAAATCATCATTCTAAACTAGTTCCGTGTACAAATGTTTATCCACAAATAAATGTTGACTATGACCTTGAAGGAAAAACAGTCATTAATGTGTTCTTTTATTGATGAGGAAACAAGAGTGGAATTAATCACACAGTTTCACAGATATTTACCTTCAGCAGAATACATGGAATAAAACGAGATCTCGGGCTCAAGCACCAGTCTGTCCTGGAGGACCAAGAGTGCAGAGTACACAAAAACATTGGTTTTGTCAGGATCCGGTGGGTCCGGTCCTGGAAGTTATATGTTGTATGTTTTGTGTTCTGTTTGTTTTGGTGAGTGTTGTCTTTCTGTTCTGTGTGTAGTGTTCCTTCCTCCCCCTCGCATTGTGACAGCAGAGCAGGCGCAGCCGTGGGGGAGGAGAACTCGTTCCACCTGTGGCTCATCAGCGGCTTCGCCCTTAAAAGCCTGGAGCTGCCAGTGGTCGTCGCCAGTCCATACTCCTATGAGGATAGTCGTCTGTGCCAGCTCTCTCTTCAGAGTTTTGTCCCCTGGTGATGATCCCTTAGCTCCCAACAGTTCCTGTTTTCCTGTGCACTCCCGGACCTCGCCATCCTCTCCCATCCGGCACCGTGGAGAAGCTTCTCTGCAGTCATTGTCTGGGAGCTGAAGGATCCCCCTTGTTTAATAAACTTTTGATTTTTTTCACCTTTCTAACAAACGTGGTCTCGTGTGTTCTGCATCTTGGGTCTGCCCTCCCGGAACCATGACAGATTTATAAGCATTTCTTTCACCCCTCCCTGCACATATGGTGTGGAGATGTTGTCTTTATCGAAACTGACTTCATCTTGTGTTCTGTCTCGAAAAGTTTTAGATATCACAATCGTACTTTCTTCAGACAAGGAGGATGTCACCTCGACATATGTTGCAAACTGGTGTGTTTGTAGTTGCATCCTCCCAGATATGGTCGTGTTATTAACAGTTCTGAACAGAAGTGATACAAGCTGATTATACTGGTATGTAAGCTAGTGCGTTGATAACTCATAACACCTATTTCTTCCTTTACCTACAGCAACAACAAAAGTTGAGCAAGATGGCTGAGCGGGAGTTCAGAGTGACGGCTCCTCCACTATCTAACTGGCCAGGTTTAAAACCTGTGGTTTATGAGACTGTTGACGGCAAGCTTCTAGTTGAGGACCAGTTTTTAAACTTTCTCCTGGTCAGAATGAGAACAATGATCCAGGACCATCTGGTTCTAACAGCTTCCAACACGTTGGACTTGAAATGGATTGAATCCTGAAGAACGAGGCTGTTTGAACTCTGTCCTGACACCAAACAAAGATGTGTGGCTTTTAAAGGAGATCAGAAAAACATCAACAACATTAAAAGTTGCTTCAAGGTTTTGAATGAGTGCAGAGAAAACCTCCCTCGGTTCGACTCCCACTATTTGGATGAGCTACCGCCTGTCACCTCTAACAGCATAGATTAGTCCAACTTGCTGAGTAACATGGAGCGGCTCCAGAGTGAAATGTCTGCGCTCAGACATGGAGTGAAACTACAAGCTGGTGTCAGCGAGGGGCTGCATGAAATCCCCTCCACTACTGAGCACAGAGTTGCTGCTTTTAGTCACCATCTGAAACCAGGACATGACGGAGGGCAACACAGGGCTACGCCCAGCGTCATCGCACATGGTAGTGAGGCCTCACTCCCTGGAGCCTCTACCCTGGGTCAAAGACTGGTGAGGAGGATCTCAGCAGAGTTAAAGTAGAGACTTGGCCGTGATGTAACTTGTCAGCGTATTGACACTGCAAGCAACAGGTCCAGCTCATTTAGACCAGGATACAAAATAGAGCAGTCAAACCTCAGGTGATAACCTTAAGCCACTCCACACACCTTGTAGTCAGTGTTAACATCAGACAGAAGAGAGTATTTCAAGATCAATTCTAACTCTGCAGACCTGAGATCAGATCAAATCAACTGACATCAATTCAAAATGTCTGATAAACAGAAGAGAGGTTGACATGCAGGAAATAAAAATCTGTTTTTTTGTTGATATTTTAGTCTAATTATGACAAACTGAAGGCAGCATGTAAAGAAGATAGATGAAATGTATATATAGAATAATCTCCTAGTTTGAGGCACATCACAGCATCCTGGTCTTTTTGTGAGTTGCCTAACCGTCTGTATATTCATCCTCTTTCATTTTGATAACTTTTTCTGAACGATCCACCAAAGATAAAGTCATGATCGTGTTTTCGATTGAGTTTATAGTACTGTGCTAATATTTACTATGTGAAACAATATATTTAATGAACTAGACCTTTCATGACTGGGCAAAGAACCAGCCAGTGTCATGATCTTGCTCAGTCATGAATTCTTGCATCAATGCTACAATGAGAATCCCGAACCAAATAATGGTGAAAGTCAAATATTGTTGCAAATGTGGGTCAGGATACTCTGATAATCATACATATAATGAAATTATAACTTAAATTTGACTGGTGACTGGAATTGAGGGTCATGAATTTCAAATGATGTCCTGTTGCATATTATGACTTGATTGTAAAATTCTATTGTGTGTATGCCAATATCTTTTTGGAAGAAACACCTTAAATTTCAATATGTAGATAATCAAAAAGTAACAGGCTGTGGGTTTCATACAAGTGTGTAAAGTTATTCTCACCTTTCAAACAGGATGTGTGTGAGGGAGCGTTGGATGCTCTACCTGAGCAGGTGATTAGGCTGACAGGGCCTGGAGGAGGGCGGGCTGGGTGCTGGTGATGCAGGCAGATACTGAGTTCCATTCCATGTTAAAGCTGAGGAAGGCTTCTGAGATGATGTTGAGACTGTGGGATGGCCAAACGGAGACTCCATTTTCTTTGTCCTGCAGTCTTAAGAGAGGCACCTCAAGAGGTGCAAAGTCTCGTGATCGGAGTTAATGGCACTTGTAGTCTATTGACAGAAAAGACACAAGACAGAGTTCTTTAGTAGATTATGGTTTGTCAACACGTCCAAAATACATTTGAGGTAGGTCAAACATTGAGTAAAGAGCCTCTCCTTTGATCTCCTTTGCTCTCCTTTGCTCTCCTTTGCTCTCCTTTGCTCTCCTTTGATATCCTTTGATCTCTGAGTGCTCTATAACTCAAAAATACCTTTGTTTATACCACATGCGTTTGCAAAACCGAGCAAGTGAGAGGAGGATATTTTGTCTATTGAAGCAGAAGAAAAGTTCTCCCTGCTTGGACTCAACATATTAATTGACTTCACTGTGAGAGCAGAAGTCAGCAGCACCGATATCATGACTCGATGAGGTAAGTAACATTGTGTCCAGGACTCTGCGATCTCATTATGTCACCTAATGAGCTCCATGCTTGACAGTCACAATAGAAAATGGCTGTTTGGTGATCAGATGCTCAGTTTGATAATGAGAAGAACCAAAAGACTGAGGACATTAAATCGTCTCGGTTTCCCGGAGGAACTGCATTGATTGAAAGAATTGCACTTGAATCGCAGTATTTGGCGGAGCGGATACTTCTGACTCTGTGAAGAAGATCCAAAGTACACGGAACAGAGAAAATCTGTTTTAGTGTTTAATCTTGGGCTTTATTGGAACCATCACCATTTCCATTATTTTGGGGGAAATTATATATTTAACAACCCTTCCTATTTTTTCCTCCATTTGTAGATTACCTTAGTGCTAAGATTTGATTTTAAATCTCATGAGTGCTCAATGTTTATGTTAGGACAGCCCAATGTTGCCAATACAGGAAGACATAGTACTCCACCAAGGTTGTGATTTTCATGGACAGGGTGTCGAGGTGCAGCTGAAGCAAGAGGAGACAAAAACTCAGAGAGGCTGACAGTAAGGTAAGGCTCTATACTTTCTATTTCATTGGACTTACACTTTCTTACAGGTCTGTGCTCGCTCTCTCTCTCTCTCTCTCTCTCTCTCTCTCTCTCTCTCTCTCTCTCTCTCTCTCTCTCTCTCTCTCTCTCTCTCTCTCTCTCTCTCTCTCTCTCTCAGCCTGCTGGTCACTTCATAAGAACAACCATTCCATCAAAGAAAATTACTTCTTTATCACGTCACACCTGAAGCTCCAGACATTAGCCGACATTTTACTGTGTTAATGTGACGTAGCTAAACTGTACAGCTGAAACACTAATAACTAATAATTAAAAACATAATTAATGCTATTTATCTTTTTGTCCATTTAACCATCAGCTTAATTCCTCCATGTAAAAATCCTGCAAACTTATTTACAACACATTCAGGCAGTAGGTAGGTAATAAACATTTTAATAAACTGGTGACATCTTATTGTTCCATGCAGAGACGTCCCCCTCCGTCCCCCCCGGCTTTTATTAACACATGATCAATCTGAAGTTCAGAGTCAGTGTTGTCTCCAAAGATTGCTGAGATATTATCATTGTAATGTTTCCTTGTGGCCGTGATCGTATAGTGGTTAGTACTCTGCGATGCGGCCGTGATCATATAGTGTTTAGTACTCCGTGTTGTGACAGTGATCGTATAGTGCTTAGTACTCTGTGTTGTGGCTGTGATCGTATCGTGGTTAGTACTCTGTGTTGTGGCTGTGATCGTATAGTGGTTAGTACTCTATGTTATGACAGTGATCGTATAGTGGTTAGTACTCTGTGTTGTGACAGTGATCGTATAGTGGTTAGTACTGTGTTGTGGCTGTAATCGTATAGTGGTTAGTACTCTGTGTTATGGCCGTGATCATATAGTGGTTAGTACTCTGTGTTATGACAGTGATCGTATAGTGGTTAGTACTCTGTGTTGTGGACGTGATCGTATAGTGGTTAGTACTCTGTGTTGTGGCCGCAGCAACCCCGGTTCAACTCCGGGTCAAGGCAGTGGCTCCTAAAGTGTTTATCTTGTCGTCACTCATGAAGCTGCTCTATCATCAACTTGTAGACTGAAGGAATCTCAAGAAGATTCTAACTCCTTTAAAATCTACCATCAGTATGTCTCTCTGTGTCATAGTTACTCTAGAATAAAATCGTTACTCATTATCTATTATATGTTGTTGTTTCTGTTCATATTTATTTATGTTCTTAAATTCTATTAACGTTTCAGTACAAATATTAGGGGTCCATATATTCTGCTGTGGAAAATGGACCTCGGGGTTCAGATTCTATGAGGGTCCTTTTACAATCTTACACCGGCACTGAGCCTCGATGGAGCCTTGGCCAAATGAAGCCTCATCAACCATTTTCTTTATTTTCTGACTCCACCAGATGGCGCTGTTGGTTTGAAGCTAGAGGCTGAAAGATTGGCCATGAAGTGTGTTTTCAAACATTTGTTGAACAGACAGCGCCATCTTGCGCCTTCTGCTTGTATGGGAGACTGCCTGAGAATAGCAGGTGCTGTGAGCTTTTAACCCCCCTGGCCAGAGGGGGCGCTCTTCTTGCTCTTTTTCAACTCAAATTTTCACAAACACATCAATGTTGGTAAACGCTGTGTGACCTGAGGCCTGAGGCCTGTACTACGAAGCTGGATTTTCTCTTATCCAGATAACTTTCCATACTATGACACTCATTCACTTCTCACCAGGATAAATCACCATGGTAACTTACCCTGAATGTCTAACCTCCGGAGCAGGTTATGTTCTGGATAAGAGGTCAAAGCTCCGCCTCCTGACCAATCAGATCTCTTGGAAAATGCCCCGCCCTTTCTTAAATGATGGTGATTGGTGGGCAGGTTCAGCACTGAGCTGCAGCAGAGCGGAGATGAGAAAGTAATTTAGAAATCTTTTTGACATAATAGAATAAATCCTGGTCTCTGAGGCTTTGAAGGAAGTTTTTGTTCTTGACTTGTTCCAAGTCTGTTTATCTCCACGAGGGTTGATCTGGAATAAAGAGCTTAATGATCACACCTGACAGAACTGCAGGAACATGAATTTATGGAACCAGAACTACTCCTGTCGTCACGGTGATGAATTAATATTCCAACATAAAACACAAGAGAAACTCAGCCTCAAAACAACTGGATGGAAAATCTAAACTAAAAGAAGATCAGTGAGGAAGTTCAGCCCGACACGTTTCTGCTGGAATAAAGTGAAACTGAGTGATCACAGTGCTGTCTGTTTATATTGTCTGATGAATTAATCTGGTATAATCTCACCAAGTCAGCATTAACAAGTCAGGAATGTTCTGGCTTTGGCTGCAGCAGCAGTGTTGCTTTTAGCTGCTGGATGTGTTTTAATTCTTCATAATCTCAGAGATTAACTGCTCCTTCAGTAATCTGTAAACTGCTCTGCAGAGTTTCTCTGTGTGTGATTGGTCAGATGCTGCAAACTCCGCCCCTTTCATGTGAACAAGCACACATAGGTCTGGGTTGAACCAGAGAGTTGATAACCTGCTTGGTAGTAACGGTGATCAGGATCAGTCAACCCAGGAAACAGAGAGATCCTGGATATGTTGATCAGGGTTCCTAGTACAGGCCACAGGCCTCAGTGTGATTGAAAAAATATTTACTTGCCGCTCAGTAAAGCAGCGGCGGCCTTGCGCATGCGCGGTTCCTTCTCAGTGTGGACGCAGTGTGGTGAGGGTCTCCTCTGGTCTGACTGCAGGAGGGAGGGAGGGACTGTCAGACTGACCGCAGGTCTGTCAATGCTTCAGGACGGGGGAGGGGCTCACAGCAGGACCCGCTGCTCATTGACCACAGTGAGTGCAGAACCAGACCTGCTTTCACCTCAGAGTCACCAAACACACTAGAAAGTCGCTAGAATTGTCGCCAGTCGCTTTTCACAAAAAAAGTTGCCAACAGGACCTGAAAAGTCACCAAGTTGGCAACAGTGACAGGCTCACACCCCTGCTGACACAGACAGGATCTTTGTTCTACACTTCTTTTGAAACTTGCTTTCTTTACTTAACTTCAAGAAAGAACTACTTAGTTTTCATTCAACAGGAGAGGAGGGTGCACCATTCCCAGATGAACTGCAATACCAGGCTGATGCGTGGAGTGGACAGAGCAAGCTCCTATTCCATCTCCCTGTTCCAAAAATCAATTTAATATACAGTCCCCAGATAGGGGACATATCAGATATTAAACTGATAAGAACAGATTTTTTTCTTTTACAAGATTTTATTGACACATTTTACAGTTCATTTTCTTCCATTTCTTCTACAGATGTTTTCACTCATTTAAAACATAAAAGCCAACAAGGTACAAGCTTCTGTTTTAAAATATCATAAATACAGTACTTTTAATAAATAGAGATTTACAAATAAAGCAGGACCTGTTGAGTAAAATGAGAAACATGAGGAAATAAAAAGTGTTTATCGTTGTAAAAGTCAATAAATAGGAGTGCATTCAGTTTAAAAGGTCTATTCTGTTGTGCAGGAGAGCAGTGAGTCCCTATCAAGGGACCAGAAGGGACCAGAAGTGATTTCCTTTGATCTCAGCATCTCCATGGTTCCAGTGCTGATCTCTTATCAGATCAAAGGAGATCAGTTCCCTTTACCATGGAGATGCTCACAACAAAGATCTCCTCCGGCTTTGATCTCCATTGATCTCCATCCGGTGCTTCTCCCATCTTCTTTGTAATGAAAGGCTTGTTATTGTTCTTTTTCACAACCTTGGTGATGACGTCATCATTAGATTCTTTTTTTTAAGAATTGACAGAACTATTTGAAAATATCACATCCAAACTGTAAAAACATTGTTGGATATGTTTGTTTCTTTAAGAAACTCAGACCAACTTGTTACTACAGAAGAGTTTTAGGGCCACTCATGACAAAATAAAATAAGAGTTTGTTTCTTTTCATGCAATTTGATTTAAAGTCAAAAAACAATGTTGAGATATTTTTTCATCATACAATATGATAACAAAGTTGAAATACTGCATCATTCTGCAGAACTTCCTGTCCATCCACTAGGTGGCGCTATCACTGAGACTGTATATTGGTCTATTGAATTGATCAGGGCAGGACTCTGATCACACATGTAAAGAACTGTATAATAAGTGTAGTATTGAGTAACAGTCACCTTGATCCAGTGATACAACATAGTAACACCAGGACAACAAAAGCTGCCGTCACAGTGAGGAATTAATATTCCAACAAACAAACAGGCTCACACGGGGGGCGGAGCCTCAAAAGAACTCAATGAAAATCTAAAGTAAAGGAAGGGCAGTGAGGAAGCTCTGCCTGAAATGTCTGTGCTGGAATAAAGTGAAACTGACTGATCACAGTGTTTCTATTGTACCATGAATTAATATTGTAGAATCTCACAAAGTGACTCATTAACAGAGTCGCTCATTTTCTGCAGCAATCCTTCCTGGATTTTGTTGCAGCAACAGTGTTGCTTTGTCCTGGATGATGAGTTTGAATTCTTCAGTGATCTCTATTGGAGGATAGGAGGTTTTATTTTATTTTTTTAAAATTAAAGTGAAAATAGGATATTTTTTTTTCAAATTAAATCAAACATCACCTGGAAAATGTTATATATTTTTTTTAAATCAAAGTGACTATCAAAGGGAAAATAAGAGGGTTTTTTTTTCAAATTAAAGTGATTTCCAAATGTTGTAGAAATCATCATCCTCCACTATGAGCAATTAAAAAGCAAATAAAGCTGCAAATGGATCAGAACTCCTGGAGTGAAACATAAAGTACTTCAGGAAAGGAGGAGAACGCCGCCACTAGAAGTAGAGATATTTTCAGGATTGTTACGTTACGTTTTGGAACGAACACTAAAGTTAACCCAGAAGTGGAGTATGGACATGATTGTGTGTTCATCTGTGGTCTGGTGGTGAGTGTGTGTGTTGCCTTCAGGGGCAATGGGAAATAAAACCACTGCATGTAAGAAACACTAAACAATAAAAACACTTCTGGTTAAGATCACAGCAACTTAAAACACAATAAATAAAGCCAAATATGCAGCAAAATCATTGAAATGTGATTAAAAAGCTGTCAACAATGAAGCTGTCCCATGAAGACAAAGTCTTGACTAGTTTCCTGCTGCTGGTTGATCCATGATGCAGAAGATTTGGATGAATGACTGATGGTTTCTATGTATGTTTCACATCTTGTTTTGCTCTTGTATAGAAAACATTTCCAATCACATTCAACACAAATATTGGAAGAAAGAAAGTAGATGTTTTCACCAACGTGGGCCGGTTAGCTCAGTTGGTCAGAGTGTGGTGCTAATAACACCAAGGTCATGGGTTCAATCCCCATACTGGTCAAATGAAGCTTCATGAACCACTGTCTTTATTTTCTGAAGCCACTAGAGGGCGCTATCTCCTCAACAAACATTTAAAACACACGTCATTGCCAGTACTTCAGGATTCGAACCAACAGTGCCATCGGGTGGTGAGTAAATTAAGAACATGGTTCATGAGGCTTCATTTAGCATCACTACTTGTGAGTATCTCCACCTGTCACACAGGAGACTGGGTTCACTTTCCTGACGGAGTTAAGGGATTGTTGTGGTGGATTGCTCACAGTGCATGAGCAAGGCACCACTATAATAAATGGCTGTATTGTAATTATTAGTTGCATTGACTTGGAATCAAACCCAGGACTCCAGCGTGGCAGGGGACAACTCTACCACTGAAGCACCAATGCTAACACATCAGATCAGACCCGTCTCAATTTTAAATGTCAAAGAGAACTTGTCCTCATGGCAGTAAGCCATGTATTAAAATGAATCCTGATGGAGACACACAAGCTTCAGAGGCTCTGACAGAACTCACTCACAAACCTGAAAACTGCTTCAGGTCAAATGGACCATAAAGTTACAAATCCTCCAATAGCAATTGAACTTTCAGCTTCATTTCTTCAAGGTCGGCCATGACTAATGTTTTCATTTACTTTTGTCAGGATGTGGTCATTCCAGGAGCTCTGTCAAGGCTGTTAGGATTCCTGATCTCCTGCCTTATTTAGGACAATCAGTTGAGTCCTTTAGCATTTTGAACACGTCGGCTCGTTGGTCTGGGAGTATGATTCTATGTCAGTATGATGGGTGTCAGAGGTCCTGGGTTCAATTCCCAGATGAGCCCTTGGAGTTACCTTGACCCTCTTCTACAAATGGTTTTAACTTTGGTCATCAACCAGGATCTCTTTGTGTTCAATTTCAAAAGAGACTGAGACTTTGTGTTGGAGGCTTTGCTGATCTCTGCTCTTCACCTCATGGACTTTTTATCAGAGAAACTTTGTTGTAATGTCCCGTTTGTGTCTTTATAACTGATTGAACCAAACTGAAGCGCTTCAGCAAGTCTTTCATTTGGACTCAGACTTTAGCATTATGATTTGCTCCTTTAGCTTTCAGGTCTGTCTAGAATCAGATTGGTCATGCAAAAGGATCCAGGTCTCTATAAAGGACAGTAAACCCATCCAAGATGGCTCCTGTGTTCCATCCTGTTCTGCATGTGATTCCCTCAAACCCACGTGAGGTGTAAAATGTATAAAAGCTGGATTTGTAAAGTATATGTGAAATGTTGTTGCTGAGAGAGAGAGAGAGAGAGTCTATCCTGCTTCCATTACGACCACTACTCTTTGCTGAAACCCGGGATTGAACCAGGGACCTTTAGATCTTCAGTCTAATGCTCTCCCAGCTGAGCTATTTCGGCCTATATGAGTTGATTTCTCATGAAGATATGGAAATTTAACATCAGAAACCCTGTACTAACTACTGGATCACCACAGGATCAGCTTGGTTTCCATTGTGCTAACTCATACTTCCTCAACTACCTGTGAAGACTCTCCATCCACCTGGTTGACGTAGTCCTGAGGAGTACTTTCCTTCATTGTAACGCCTCAAAAGTCTTGAATGAACATCGGCTCAGAGTCATTCTGACAAATGAATGCAGGATCCGCTCTACCAACTGAGCTATCGAAGGGTGTCAACTAAGATTTCTGGCCAGGACAAAAAGTTCCCCAGGACTATACACAGGTGAAGTTTTGACATGGGATCAGCTTGGTTTCCATTGTGCTAACTCAAACTTCCTCAAGAAGCAGTGAAGACTCTCCATCCACCGTATTATGGGTCTAAGACACCCAACGAGTGTCAGTGATACAGTCAACATGGTCCAGCAGTCGTGTTGTTGCTACTTATTGTTAATGGAAGATCAAACAGATATGGAAATGTGACAGTAGAATTCCAGTAGAAAGCAATCGGACACTGATACGTCACTACAACAACAAAAACAACTTCATGACAATTTGAGAGTCAAAGACTTTTTCTACTAGTTTCTGCTTCAGTATTATAAATATAAACAGTTACAAACATGTGAAAACTTACCTTACCAAGGAGCTGGTGGTGAAATGGAGAACATGTCTGTCTACTGCTCAGAAGGTTCCAGGTTCAACTCCTGGTAAGCTTTAAACCCTTTAGCTAACTTCACAGACAACATTTCCCTTGTCGTTGTTGGAACCTTCACATTATTCTACAATAATGCATGTAAAAGCCTCCAGATCTCTGTAAAGGAAAGTAGACCCATCCAAGATGGCTCCTGTGTTCCGTCTTGTTCTGGATGTGATTCCCTCAAACCCAAGTGAGGTGTAAAATGTATAAAAGCTGAATTTGTACCGTATATGTGAAATGTTGTTGTTGAGAGAGAGAGTGGAGATCAAAGTGAAGAAAGAAATGTTGGCACTTTGTCCTTTTCCCATCTTTTATGACATCACTATGACATCACCAGACAGAGTTAGCAGATAGAACCATCAGGGTATCACACTTCACAGCCTCCCTGGGAAAGGTCTGGAAGACATAGTAGAGAAAGTGTCAGTAGCAGAGGAAGGTTTGGATCCATGGAGCTCATTGCAGCGTCTGTCCTCTATTATGGAGACGATACGAGTCGGCAGCAAGAGACAAAATGGAGGCACAAAGATTATTATCATAGGAGTGTAACGATTCTAGAGTGTAATGTGTAATGATTCTACCAATATTAGAGCCAGAATACAGCTGAGCAGGTCTGGGATGGATTTCTTTATTTCTCTGCCACAGAACACCACAGAAGCTGTTCTGCCCTTCATCATCTGCAGCCATATGGAAAGGACATACCAGTCAGTCACTAGTGCAAATGCAGAACGCAGTTTCAGCCTGAAATGAATTCAAAACTCTCTCTGGGCATGAAGGAGGCCAGACTCTCAAAGCTCACTTTGCTCTCCATAGAGAGATGTTGTGCTTGATAAGAAGGAGGTGGCTGAAAGGTTTGTGAGGATGAAGGAGAGGAAGATGGTGCTGTAAAATATGAGGCCACGTTACTGTACATAGTTCAGAAATACCTTGGGGCCAGTTGTTCAAAGGTAATCTGATTGGATTTTGGTTATGGGATTGGATCAAATCTTGAAATGGGTTGTTCCAAAGGGAAAGAAGGATTCTGAGATTGGATTAGATCATGTAATCCAATCCTAGTTTTAATCTGGATCGAACCTTCAATTTGTGTTGTTCAAAACATTTCAGTAGGATCTGGATCTGGATCCCAAAAAACAGGATTATTCTGATCCCAACAGGGGGCAGGATTTCAAAGTGGATTTCAGGAAGAAAATGTAGCAAAACTTTAAAATTGGTCAAAAATCAATTTGTATATATACTTTTATTTATATTTTGCACTTGATTTGTTCATCTGTTGTAGTGATTAAGTAGATAAAGAAGACTCAAGCTCCCAATTAGGCCTTTATCCATCTTCTCACGCTAATCCCTTTCCGGGTCGTGGGTTTGCATTGCACCAATTAAGAGCCCATGGGAAGGTGGCGACCAGTGAGGGGCATGAACCCACTACCTTGGAATTGTGAGTTTCATGCTCTACCAACTGAGCTGGCCGGGGCATTTGCAACATTATTTTGCAGAAAATTCCCAAATTCTTGCGATGGAAACACGAACCATAACAGATTATACCAGTCCATTCCGGCACTTTTTGTGCGGAGGAAACACACCTTAAGTGACCTGAGAGGGAGGGATTGGGAAGAACGTCTGGCCTGAAGGTTCTCAGGAACAACACACAGAAAACCATACACTGCTCTTTGAGGAATTGAACCCTGGTCTCATCATAAGGCATAGTTTCTGCAGTGTAGTGGTTATCACATTTGCCTAACACGCAAAAGGTCCCCTGTTCAAAACAGGGCAGAAGCACCAAGTATGTTTTTTTTTCTAAAACTCCAAACAGAGTTCAACTCTGGCTAAAACACTTTTAGTCCTATTTGCGCAGCTTTCAAGTTGACATTCAGCACATTAATTTGTCCTTCCTAATTGTCATCCTTTGCAAACACTGACTACGATCTGAAAATCACATTTGAATGCCATCATTCAGATCATACTTCATAAAGGAGATCATTTTTCCTGATCGCTTTCGCTGTGAGACGAGACCAACTAGGGAACCCCAAACGTCCTCGGCAAAACGTGACCTTGACATTTTTAGTTCAGGATGGCCGAGCGGTCCAAGGCGCTGCGTTCAGGTTGCAGTCTCTTCTGGAGGCGTGGGTTCAAATCCCACTTCTGACAGCAGAGCATGTGTTAAAACATGCAGGTGTGTCCATGAACCTTTCAAGGACTAACAATTATACTTTCAACAATTATGCTTTCAACCTTTCAAGGATATACAATTATACTTCCTCACATGGTGCCATGTGCCAGAGCAGAGCTGCCTAATTGGGAAAAGGGAGGGCTGACCTTGATTTGGATTGGCTACACCCCGCGATTACACTGTATAAAGTTTGATTCATGATCCACTCTTTAAAATTTGAAGCAAGCCAGGGAGAGAGGTGACAGACTTTCTTGACTTCTGGGGCGTCAGTCCCAGTGATAGGGATTAATATTACTCTTGCAATACCAGTAGAAAGTCAATTTTGCATAATATGACCCCTTTAATCGCTGACGTTCGTTGCTCCTTCAATACAAGTGTCCAACATATCAGGACCATAAATGATGGTAGTGAATCATTACTGGCTGATTTGAGCAATTAATTCCATTCAAAGCCTTAAACTGGCAGCAGTGGGATTTGCAGCCATGCCTCCTTAGAGACTGGAGTCTTAATCCAACACCTTGGATGACTCGGCAACACTACCTGAATCAGCTTGGATTAAGGGCTCGTCCAATTCTGACACCATGACTGTGCAACATCAGAATGGTGTTCTTTCGTTAGACAAAGATCAAGACCATTGTTAACAAGCGTTGCTGTTTTGCACTCATTCACAGCCATTTCAGTGAGAGTCTTGATTTGCAGCAAGTGTTGGATCCTTGAACATGGTTATTTGACTGTGAAAACTTGGAAGAGGAGAAAACCTGAACTGTCACTAGCAGAGGATGGTTTCGATCCATCGACTTCTGGGTTATGGGCCCAGCACGCTTCCGCTGCGCCACTCTGCTAAGTGCAGGGTTCTCATGGAGTGTCCACTGTACTTAGCAGTTCTGTTTGCATTATTTGAGAAATCGATTTCATTGTCGAGCACGAGCACTCATTGTTTCATTACGAAGAGGCACTCTGTGGTTTATTTCCGAACATGTTTTCTTCCCAAATCAACTTCCATTGTCTGATCTTGTGACCTACTGAGGTCCTTTGTTTAGGTGTATCGGGGACATGAATGTCGGCTTGAATCGATGACGAGAGAAAGCTGAAGACGTCCTGACAGAAAACAAATCTTATCTACATTGGGACGCCCCCAGACGTCCAGAGGGACGGCGCCTGTGACTGGCGGTGCCATGGCTCGTCTCCTGCTGTTTAGATTATAAATGCTCATATTTTCAACATATGTGATCAGATCAGCCCAAATAACAGCTGGAAAGAGTTGATGGAGGACAAGTTTGATAAACAGGACAGGTCCAAACAAACGTTTCCTCCTTTTACAATCGATCCCGACTCACCTGACGACTTGCTGCTGTGTTTATGCAAAAGTTTCTGTTTTCAACTGTATTAAGTTACTGACTTTTATGTTTGTATGTATGTTTGTGTGCAGGAGACGCAGGAAGAGGCGCAGGAGGAGGCACAGGAGGATGCCCAGGAGGAGGTGCATGAGGAGGCACAGGAGGATGCCCAGGAGGAGGTGCATGAGGAGGCACAGGAGGAGGCACAGGAGGGGGTGCAGGAGGAGGTGCAGAAGGATGTGCAGGAGGAGGCACAGGAGGAGGTGCAGAAGGAGTTGCAGAAGGAGATTTCTCCTGATTCACACCAAAGTTGTTCAATCCTGCAGCCAGTCAGTGAGGATTGAAACAGATTGTTTCTCCTCCACCAATAAACAGAGCAACACCATTACCCACAATCCTTTGCTCTCATGGTAAAACCCTGAACCTGGCCAGAATCCGCTCTATTTGATTCAGCTCTATTAAGTTTGATAATTGTTTCATCTCTGGACAGAATTTATTCCATCATTTTACAGGCCGGATGTTGGTTCACAAGCTTTTCTGGCTGATCTGGACTTTTGGATTTTGGACTTTTGGACTTTTGGACTTTTGGACTTTTGGACTTTTGGACTGGAATTTTCCCCCTGAAGTTGGACCTGAACATTTCCTGAATGTTGCCTGGCAGCAGGTTGTTGGTTGCTTTAAATCATATTTGAAGAGTTTTGAACTGGATCAGCTCAGTGAATGTGAGAGTTTCCCCGGACCTCCCTCTTTGAAGGGATTTCTAAACTAACAGATCTTTAGCTTTGGCCGGACTGAGAAGCTTCTGGAAAGTTTATTTTGGAAGTTTTGAAGTTTCCAGCAAAGTTTGATTTTTACTCCAAAGGATTGGTTTGGATTCACTCTTTCAATAAGTCCCCCTCTGGACCTTTATCTGATGTTTTATCTTCTAAATCATGATTTCTGGAGCTGTTTGACCCTTCTGATGATGTGTTGCTGCAATAGTAATCCTACACTACAGTAATCTAGTACAACTAGTGGCACTAGTACTCAGGATGAAAGACGTGGTACTGAGTACTGAAGCCAAGATTTTACTTCATTTTGTCTTTAGACGAAGACGGAAATCTAAGTTAGGGAAGAAAGGTTGGTTTGTTTTTTAGCCTCTAATGTTTTTTCCTTCAACGGCCCGAATACTCCTCCTGGACCAATCCTGCGCCTCCTCCTGGACCAATCCTGTGCCTCCTCCTGCACCTCCTCCTCCGTACTGAGTGAAGCGCTGAAGGAAGACAAATGATTAGTGACACAGAAGCTTCTCCTGGTCACTTGTCCTCCCTGGAAGGAGCTGAACTGGTTTTCACAACTCAAGTCATCCTTCAGGAAGACCATGCAGCCTCTTCACTGGTCTAACCGCAGTGCCACAGCGCCCCCTACTGGCTGAGTGTCCTCAGAGCCCGCTCTTCACATTAAAGGAGGAGGCACAGGCGGAGGCGCAGGATGAGTCCAGGAGGAGGTGCAGGAGGAGGCGCAGGATGTGTGCAGAAGGGTGCGTAGGAGAAGGTGCAGGAGGAGGCGTAGGAGGAGGAGGAGGAGGCACAGGATGAGGCGCAGAAGGAGATCCAGGACGAGTCCAAGAGGAGGCGCAGGATGTCTGTAGGAGGAGGCACAGGATGTGTACAGGAGGACGTGCAGGATTTTTGCAGGAGGAGGCACAGGAGGTGTGCAAGAGGAGGCACAGGAGGAGGAGGAGGAGGTGAAGGAGGAGGCACAGGATGATGCGCAGGATAAGGCGCAGAAGGAGGTGCAAGAGGAGCTGCAGGAGGAGGTGCTTGAGGAGACGCAGGATGTGTGCAGGAGGTGTGCAGGAGGAGACACAGGATGTATTCAGGAGGAGGCACGGGATGTGTGCAAGAGGAGACGCAGGATGTATTCAAGAGGAGGCACGGGATGTGTGCGAGAGGAGGCGCAGGATGTGTGCAGGAGGAGGCGCAGGAGGAGGTGCAGATGGAGGTGCACGAGGAGGTGCAGAAGGAGGTGCAGGAGGAGACGCAGGATGGGCATAGGAGGAGGTGCGGAAGGATGCGCAGGATGAGGCGTAGGATGTGTGCAGGAGAAGGTGCAGGATGTGTGCAGGAAGAGGCACAGGATGAGGCGCAGGATGTGTGCAGGTGGAAGCGCAGAAGGAGGTGCAGGATGTTTGCAGGAGGAGGTGCAGAAGGAGGTGCAGGATGAGGCACAGGATGTGTGAAGGAAGAGGAGGAAGAGGAGGAGGGGGTGGAGGAGGAGGAGGAGGAGGCACAGGAGGATGCGCAGAAGGAGGTGCAGGATGTGTGCAGGAGGAGGCTCAAGGTGTAAAATGTCTAAAAGCTGGATTTGGACCATAGATGTGAAATGTTGTTACTAGAAGTGATGTTTGAATCACCACAGATGAAAATGATCTTGTTTGTTCTTTTGGTTCCAACACAAGTTGAATCAATCAATGATTAGAAAGACTGAAGGTCCAGAACCTCCTGGAATAAAGACTCATTAAGTTACAGATCAAAGTGTGTCTCACTCTTTGATCTAAAACTTTAACAAGCACATCAACTTCCTGGAAATCCAGACACTTCAAGGTGCAGTGGTGGAACCACTTGTGAGGAGAAGATCCTTGAACTAGACAGAACAATGGTTCTATGATTGGGACAGTCATTGGTTGGTGCATGGGCTGGGAATTGAACACGGGACTCTTGAGTGGGAGGAAAGAATTGTAGCATTGAAGCACCGAGGCCTTAAACAGAAGAAACAATGAAGAGAACTTCTGGACAAAACTAATGAAGATTTGGTTGAATTGCTGCAGTTCTGATTCCAAGCATGAGGACAGAAGGACAGTTTGGTGGACACATTAGTTCTTTCATTCCACTGTTTGTAGAAAATATCTTCCTAAACAGTTTGAAGCTCAGAGTTTGCTCAGCGCTCAGTGTCAGATCACTCTTCCCACAGTAGTGAACCTTGAAAAGGTTTGAACAAGGTTTCCACACACAGAGCATCTGGAGCAAAGCTGAGGCTCATTGACACTGTCTCTCTTTTCATGTCCTCAACAGTCCCACCCTGGAAATGTGAGCCCAGTTGATGTTTCCAGGGTGGAGCACCTGAGAACATGTTGAGCAACACCATGAGCAACCTGGACATCCCCATCAGCTGGGACGCTTCTCAGAGGAGACATGTTGAGTCCTGATGTGACGAGTCAGCACGGCCACACTGTACAAAGCAGCAGCATGGTAAGAGACACTCAGCAGACCTTTGAGGACAAGTTCTATGGTAGAACTAGAAGCTCCGCCCACCTCACTACAACCTCCACTGGACTCTCTCCACCTATCAAGGCCAGCTGTCACTACAGGCTCAGAGGCTCAGGTGTTTTGTTGAGCTGCTGCTGCCCCCTGTTGACCGCTGTGTGACGGTGCAGATCACTCAGTGTGACCAACACACAGCGGAGGAGTCATTTCACTTTCAAGACACAATCAGTCCAACGCTCTCTGTCCATGCAGCTCACTCTCTGTGCTGTGGACACGTCCTCAGGTGATGGAGGTGAAGGTGGTGAACAGCTCCTGCTCCACTCTACACAAGCTGAAAAACTCACACACACACCAGGTCACTCTTTGAAGGTTCCAGAGTCTCATTGTCCTCTGAAGGACACTTGTTAAGGTCCAACATGAAGGAACGGGATTCAAACCTCAACAAAGAATTTAGAACAACAAGAAAAAATCTCTACAACTTCTAATGAACCAACAAATGAAGAGGAGGAGGAGCAGGAGGAGGAGGAGGAGTTCGAAGAGGAAGAGGAGGAGCTGGAGGAGGAGGAGGAGGAGGAGCAGGTATCGTCCTCTCTGCTCTCCTCAGTGGATCTTCAGGACACAGTGTCCCCTCTGCTGGGGGACCCCTGAGACACTATGACAGACAGGCAGCAACATCAGCATCTCCTCGTTAGTATAGTGGTGAGTATCCCCGCCTGTCACGTGGGAGACTGGGGTTCAATTCCCCGACGGGGAGTGAGAGGCTTTTAGTTTAGTCATGGAGAACCATTGGGTTCAAATCAGGAACAGACTTTCTACCAACCACCTCCTTCCAGATTATCCTGCCTTGGCAGACATGAGAGAGTAAAGGCCTCTTCATCCTCCATAAGAACAAGATGAAAGTTGTTCATGATGCGTTCAGGTGCATCATGTAAAAGCTTGCACTCCGACATTTTAACGAGCTGTGGCGCTCGTACAGTAGCGATGGTATAAGTTAAATATGATTAAAATATGACTGATAGTCATGAGCGAACTGGAACACGCATGAGCAGCACACAGCAGACCAGAAGTTTCGGCAGAGCGGCTCCTACATAGTTCGGCCAGGATGGCTGGAAGAAGGAAATGACATCATTTTGTTTGGCGGGACCCACGGCTGAACTTTTGTCTGACAGAGCCTTTACTCTCCGGCCCCTCGGCTCTGGAACTCAGGCAGGAAAACTCAACATCCTGTCCAAGCTGTGTCCTGGAAGGCCGGTGTCCTGCAAGGTTTAGCTCCTCCCAGCTGCTGCACACCTGATTGCAATGAAAGGCTCGTTATTGTTCTTTTTCACAACCTTGGTGATGACGTCATCATTAGATTCAGGTATGCTGAAGCAGGCAGAGAACTAAAACATGCAGGACACTGGCACTCTAGGACCCAGTTTGGACACCCTGATGTAGACCATCAAGAGACAGGTTAGTTTTATCTTACTGATGATGTGTTGCTGCAATAGTCATCCTGCTCTGTTTTAAGTTTCTTCCCACAAAGAGCCTGAACAGGGATTTGAACCCTGGACCGTCAGATTAAAAGTCTGATGCTCTACCATCTGAGCTGCCCAGGCCTGTTTGCTTCACACACAAAAGGTCTCCTGTTCGAAAGCGGGAGGAAATATAGCGAAAGGTTTTTGAAATTCCTCAACACAGTTTCCAACATATCAGGAGCTTAATGGACGACGACGTCTTGTTACTTCAGCAACCCAAAACTTTTTAACTGGCGGTGGTGGGATTTGAACCCACGCCTCCTGAGAGACTGGAGCCTAAAGGCCCCTGCATACTCCCTTAAGAACACAAAGAAAACTCAGCAGTGACGTCAGCCAGCTGCTGAAAAAAAAGCTTTTTCGGCAGCACGACTGTTCATTCTCCGATAAGAAGCTGCCAAACTATCAGGCCACGCCCTTACATAACAGGCCACGCCCCCTCACAGCAGCCACACGTCTGTGATGCAGCGTTTACTTTAACTTTTCAACTGCACAGTTTATTTCTCACCTCCAGTACTTTCAGAAACACATTTATCTGAACTGTTTCACTAATAAAAGAGAGTTTCTGTCAGAGCTCGATGTTGGTCTGGTTTTAACTACAGGAGCTGACAGCTGTTTGTGATGCGTTCAGGTGCATCATGTAAAAGCCTGCACTCTGACATTTTAACGAGCTGCAGCGCTCGTACAGTAGCGATGTTACAAGCTAAATATGATTAAAATATGACTGATAGTCATGAGCAAACTGGAACACGCATGCGCAGCACACGGCAGAGCAGAAGTTTCGGCAGAGCAGCTCCTACATAGTTCAGCAGGAAGGCTGGAACAGCCCAAACTAATTTCTTCGGCCAGAAGAAGCTGGACGAAGGAAATGACGTAATTTTGTTCGGCAGGACTCCGCACTGCTGAACTTTCTTCTTGTTCTTATGGAGGATGAAGAGGCCTTAAATCCAGAGCCTTGGACCGCTCACCCACACTATAATCATATAATAATAATAATAAGGTCTACTTATATAGCAGCTTTCACAGACAAAAAGCCACAAAGTACTTCAAAACAATGTTCAAAAACGTCAGAAAGTACACAGAATATAAAAGGCCAAGACAAGACAAAATCCTAGCAGCACAAAGGGAGTTAATTAAAAGTCTGAACAAATAGATGAGTCTTAAGTTTGCTCTTGAAGGTGTCAACAGAGTCAATTGAGCACAAAGAGAGAAGAAGATCATTCCAAAGCCTCGGAGCAACAGCCTGGAAGGATCGATCACCTCTAGTGAGAAAATGAGAGCGTGGAACCTTCAGCAGGTTCTGATCCACAGACCTCAGAGCCGTTCAGGGGTGTAAGGCTGGATCAGATCACTGATATAAGAAGGAGCCTGACCATGCAAGGCTCTGAAGACCAGGACCAGAACTTTAAACTTGATCCTATAGGACACTGGCAGCCAATGAAGTTCTTTTAGAACCGGGGACATGTGAGTCCTCCTATTAGTACGGCTCAGAATTCTCACTGCAGAGTTTTGCACTAATTGCAGTGGAGAGAGCTCCTTCTTGTTCAGACATGAAAACAAACGGTTCCAATAGTCGAAACATGAAGACACAAAAGCAGGAATGAGAAGCTCCAAATCATTCCGTGAGACCATATTCCTAAGTTTAGATCTTTTCCTGAGTTGAAAGAAGCAGTTCCTGGTCAGCTGCTTCCAGTGCTGCACTAATGACAGGTCTTTGTCAAAGAGAATTCCCAAGGTTCTAAGACTTGGCTTAGCAGACGGGCCTCAGTCACCCAGGTACTGTTTAATCCCAGGGATTGAATCATCAGGGGCAATAACCTGTGTTTCTGTTTGGTCTGCATTGAGCTGCAGAGAGTTATCGCTGAGTCATTGTTTTATTTCCACCAGACAATGGAGCAAGGAGTTTAGCTTCATGATCTCAGACGGCTTAAAGGAACAGTAACGCTGATATCGTCAGCAAATAAGTGGAAAGAAACATCACTGAACCTTTGGGGGATCTTCCCCAAAGGGGTCAAATTATGCAAAATTGACTTTCTACTGGTATTGCAAGAGTAATATTAATCCCTATAAAGTCTGTCACCTCTCTCCCTGGCTTGTTTCAAATTTTATAGAGTGGATCATGAATCAAACTTTATACAGTGTAATCGCGGGGTGTAGCCAATCCAAATCAAGGTCAGCCCTCCCTTTTTAGGCAGCTCTGCTCTGGCACATGGCACCATGTGAGGAAGTATAATTGTTAGTCCTTGAAAGGTTCATGGACACATCTGCATGTTTTAACACATGCTCTGCTGTCAGAAGTGGGATTTGAACCCACGCCTCCAGAAGGGACTGCAACCTGAACGCAGCGCCTTGGACCGCTCGGCCATCCTGACATAAAAATGTCAAGGTCACGTTTTGCCGAGGACGTTTGGGGTTCCCTAGTTGGTCTCATCTCACAGCCTTCACCCTGATGATGTTGTTTGGTTGTCCAAGCCTTTACCATCCAGGCCAACACTGTCAACAAGTCCAAAAACACATTGGAAACAAATCACGCTCCAGTAAATGGTTGGGAGGGATCGATTCAAGCCGACATTCATGTTCCCGATACACCTAAACAAAGGACCTCAGTTGGTCACAAGATCAGACAATGGAAGTTGATTTGGGAAGAAAACATGTTCGGAAATAAACCACAGAGTGCCTCTTCGTAATGAAACAATGAGTGCTCGTGCTCGACAATGAAATCGATTTCTCAAATAATGCAAACAGAACTGCTAAGTACAGTGGACACTCCTTGAGAACCCTGCACTTAGCAGAGTGGCGCAGCGGAAGCGTGCTGGGCCCATAACCCAGAAGTCGATGGATCGAAACCATCCTCTGCTAGCGACAGTTCAGGTTTTCTCCTCTTCCAAGTTTTCACAGTCAAATAACCATGTTCAAGGATCCAACACTTGCTGCAAATCAAGACTCTCACTGGAATGGCTGTGAATGAGTGCAAAACAGCAACGCTTGTTAACAAT
This sequence comes from Lipophrys pholis, assembly GCF_963383615.2. Classification (NCBI taxonomy): domain Eukaryota; kingdom Metazoa; phylum Chordata; class Actinopteri; order Blenniiformes; family Blenniidae; genus Lipophrys; species Lipophrys pholis. The sequence continues at coordinate 5,180,855 of NC_137646.1, read as the reverse complement.
GGTCTTGATCTTTGTCTAACGAAAGAACACCATTCTGATGTTGCACAGTCATGGTGTCAGAATTGGACGAGCCCTTAATCCAAGCTGATTCAGCTTGGATGTCAGGATGGCCAGGATGGTAAAGGCTTGGACAACCAAACAACATCATCAGGGTGAAGGCTGTGAGACAAGACCAACTAGGGAACCCCAAACGTCCTCGGCAAAACGTGACCTTGACATTTTTATGTCAGGATGGCCGAGCGGTCCAAGGCTCTGCGTTCAGGTCGCAGTCTCTTCTGGAGGCGTGGGTTCAAATCCCACTTCTGACAGCAGAGCATGTATTAAAACATGCAGGTGTGTCCATGAACCATTCAAGAACTGCAAATCAAGACTCTCACTGGAATGGCTGTGAATGAGTGCAAAACAGCAACGCTTGTTAACAATGGTCTTGATTTTGTGTAATGAAAGAACACCATTCTGATGTTGCTCACCCATGTTGCTCACCCCTCTGCCTCTTTTCTGTAATCGCTGTTTTTCTGGAAAACAAAGTTTGCAGAGGTCTCGCGGAGGTTTTGTGATAGGTTCGCGGCAAGAGATGCCAGTGGGGAAAACCAAGATGGCGGTGTTTTGCGTGCGCCGCCATATTTATTTCTTGGTCGCCGCCATCTTGAAATGGTGCTATGCGGAAGCATGGACGGAAATGTCGCAAAATGACGCGCCGGAAGTGACGTATGTAGAAGCCGACCCACAGGATGTGACGAAATGGACTGAACGTGAAGGAAGATACGTACACGAAAGCCGACCCACAGGAAGTGACGTGCGGACAAAACATGCAGGAAGTTACGTGGACAACACGCAAATGCCGGAAGTGACGTGGTGAGACCCACTCGACCTAAATTAAATCGGCGCACATTTGTTTTTTCGTCTTTGGATTCTTCACACGTGTACTCGAAGCTCAACGGAGTAAAGGATTTTCTTCTGTTAAGGTAAACAATTGCTTTCTTGTCTATGTAGAACATATCAGCCTGCACTAATAAGAATGAAATGGTAGCTGTAGTTATATCAGTATTAATGAGAGTAGGAATAGTTTTATAGTTTTGTTAGGAGCAATGCACGTAAGATCAGCTCGAATGTTTATGTTGCTCTTTCTATCTTTGTCCCATGTGTTGGTGTATTAAAAACCTGTCATTTATTACCACAAGAAAACCTGATAAAGTAAATGTGGGTTGAAAAGCTACCTTCTCACTCCTTCAACCGCATCACTCAGGCTGCCAGCATGGAGCCAGACTCTGCTCAGCCTTGTTGGCTTTTACTTTGCACTAACAACATATAACACACAGGAACCATCACTCATCCACCTACATATCCACTGATAAAAAGATCACACCTAATCCATCTGATTCCTCAGCCTCTGCCTCGTGAAATAATGTTAGAGTATTGCTTTGTCTCCAGCCATTGGTTCATTGTGTGTGTGTGTGTGTGTGTGTGTGTGTGTGTGTGTGTGTGTGTGTGTGTGTGTGTGTGTGTGTGTGTGTGTGTGTGTGTGTGTGTGTGTGTGTGTGTGTGTGTGTGTAGGATTCAGATAATTCATATTACGGTTTTTTTCTCTGATTCTTTATTTATAAGACATAAAGGAAATGATTTTTTTTTTTTTTTAATTATTGTTTTGCAGGATTTTTTATCTACATGTTTACATTCTGGAATGGGTGGAGAATGGGTGGAGGTCACAGTTTGCAGAGGCTGGCTTCATGTCCATTGTGCTGGAAAATCCACAAATGTTCCCAATGCATCATTCAGCTGTGGATGCAACCCCCAAAAAGAGAGCACAGGTACTACAATAGTTGGTTCAGTAGTTCAATAGATGCATGTGGTATGGCAGAAATGACTGAAACACCTGGCTGACATATTGAGCTGCACTCCTTTGTGTTGAATAGAACATTTGTTTGATGATCACTTGTGAAAGCAAAATGTCAGCTGATTCAACAGTTGGCTGATTCCTTTTGTTAAATGACAGGAACAAATAAACTCCAGTAATTTTGACTTTAATCAAAGTGTAAATGTCACAGTTGGTGCTGCTTTTTATCTCATTTTAACTCATTTTATCTTTCTGCAGGATGATTGAGGTGTTGAAGGGGGGAGATCCTGACTGTATTCTCCAGAGAGCAGATCAAGGTGAGTGAAACAAACTGTGCTGTTAGTGGTTCTATTCTCTAGTGCTGCTATATGTTCTCTCTTTGCTCTTTGTCTTCAGATCTAACATGATGATCTCATGGAGTCGAGGGTCTGTTCAGACAGAATAAACCTCTGGAAGATGTCGTCAGCATCACTTTCCCTGAAGCAGCAGCTCAAACTGAGGATGTTTCCTTTCAGTGACCAGCAGGTAAGAAAACATCTCATCAATCAACTTTGAGAGTTTTTACCTAACATAAGTTTGATTTGTTTACTTTTATTCCTCTGTGTTGCAGCAGATCTTGGAGATGCTGAAGGAGATGGAGGAAGTCACAGGAATCCAGAAGGAGGACCAGAGACTCATCCGTTACGTTTTGATGTTTTGCTCCCAGAAGTAAGATGATCAATGGAATGGAGGACATCATAGAAGTAGAGTGCTCAATATTTTGAGTTTTTGGAAAGCTATCTACATACACCTTGTCAATGTTTTTCAGATCATCATCAACATCCTGATGGCCGAAGGTCCTACAAGGCCTGAGGCAGAGGTCATCATAGCCAGAGGGAGAAAGTTCTAACATGCTCTCACAGGGGAACCAACCGTACATGATGAACAAGAGAGTCTGAACGCATCCGGTGATGTAGTAGTAATCCTATATCTTCCTGTGTTCATCTGATAGTAGAGTGAAGCTGCACTGCTGTCACTCATCACCATCTTATCTATTGGAATCTTTACATTTACATTTGCATAATGTCTCTAAAATCAAGAATATATTGATAGAGTGACACTGAAAAGCTAATCCATGCATTAACTTCCAGAGTAACTATTGTAACTCCCTATTATCAGGGGGTCCAAGTCACTGCTTAAAAAGTCTTCAACTAATTCAAAAGATCTTAAAGAACTGCTGGTCCCAGATCTCCCCAGAACACTTGGTTCTCAGAGTGCTGGCTTACTGGAGGTTCCTAGCTTTTCTAAAAGTAGAATGGAGGCAGAGCTTTCAGCTTTCTGGTTCCTCTGATGTGGAACCAGATCCCAGTTTCAGTTAAAGAGTCTGACACAGCCTCTAATTTTGAAGGTTAGGATGAAGACTTTTCTATTAAAGTTTACAGTGAGAGCTGCTTCAGGACACCTTAGACCATTTTCTAGTGAAGCTGCCAGAGGTTCAGACTGCTGGAGGACCTAAACTGAGCTTCTTTCCTTTTTTATTCACCACTATTACATGTCACTATTACATGTCACTAACATTTGCCTTTCTCTACTGTAGTCTGTCTCTCAACCTCCCTGCTGGATGTCTGACAGTGGAGCTGAAGGTGGATTGAAGCCTCCTGTCCTGATCAGTCTTCCGGGTGGATCTCTCTCTTATCTATCTGTCTGTCCTCTCCTCTGTCCTCTCACCCCACCCGGCCAGCAGGAAGCCTCCACCTCTAAGTCTGGTTTCTGCAGGTCTCTTCCTGTTAGAGGGAGTTCTTCCTTTCCACAGTCGCTCATGTGGATTTGTTGGGTTTTCTCTGTTAAAGTACCCTGTGATTGTATATATAATAAAGAACAATGACATGTTTTATGATGGTTTTATTCTTTTAAAGGTGTCATAGGTGTTTGTTGAAGGTTTGTCATGGACATTTCCTCCTTTCCTGCTGAAGAAACTACAGTTATTCTCCATTCTGGTCCTTTGTTTTGCTTCATGCAGCCACATTGTCACTGGATGAATGAAGGAGGCAGATCAGTTTGGTAGCTGACCTCTGACCTCTGACCCTGAGCTTCACTGTGGTTACAGCTGCAGTGTGTTGCTGAAATAGGCTCAGAGAGAGTTAGACAACTTAGTCAATCATGTACGCAGCAGGTGTATACAGTATAAACTTATGTCACATGGCTCGCCGACAATTTGGGATATAAAATGACACAGGTGCAGTGAAGTGAAATGTAAATGTAAAGCAGAATTTAGAATAGAGCAGAGTGGAGTTAGATGAGACACTTTTCTTATTTTGTCCTGAAGGTAAGGAAATATGACAAATAGACATCCTGAAATAATTCTACCTTGTTTCTTTGTCAATAATTCATTTCCAGTCATACATTATTGCCTCAAATAGCAATGTTTTCATTTCTTTTCAGAAGGTTTGTAGTGATTCCATCTGAGCCTGGAGATCAGTCAGAGGCTGTTTTCATGATGATACTTCAATTTAAATCCTCCTCACATAAAGGTTTCATCATTTACAGTAATAAATGATTTAAAGTAATTCAGCATTTTGTTTAGAATAAGAAGAATCATACAGGTATCTAAAGAAATTCAAGATCTCCTTCACTATACTTTTTGGTTCTAAGTATTCTTCCCCGTTCATCATGAGAGTGAATCTTTTCTTTCTTGGCTGAATGTGGAGTATGAAGGTTCCCCGGCTAGCTCAGTTGGTAGGGCATGAGACTAACAATCTCTAGGTTGAGGGTTTGTGTCCCACGCCAGGCGCCACTTTCCCGTGGGCTCACCGGCTGCAGAAAGGTTCTTAATTGGTGCGATGTGTTCTGGGTGACAGTGCTCAGACTGTCTCCCAGTGCTTCCCAGAACTGGACATGACCCATGAAGCAATGAAGCAACTTTAGCCACTGATGTCATTGTGCCTTTTAAATATGGCGGCGACCACATACAAGTATGGCGGGGACCGTAAACAAGCATGTCGGCAACCACAAACAAGTATGATGGCGCCCTTACGCCGCCATTATTTGATACCGCACTGGCGGGGTTTCAATTTTGAGAATAGTATAGCGCTGACCGTGTGCCATTATGGCGGCGACCGCTAACAACTATGTCAGCGCCCGCAAACAAGTATGTCAGCGCCCGTAAGCCACCATCTTGATACCGCACTGGCGGGGTTTCAATTCTGGAGATGCAAGGTCGCACTGCAGATCATGTACTCTTTTTTGGATTCCCCACTGGCAGCCTCTCCGTCTCATGTCTATGGTTCCTGGGTGATCGCGTGACGTCAGACCGGAAACAGGAAAGGGATGGGCAGAGCAAGCGCGAGTGGAGTTACAGGAGCATGCAGAGCCACGGAGAATACGTCGATATTTTAGCTCGAGCCGCCCTCCACTACTGTTTGGAGCTTGTTGGACTCTCTCGGCTGTGTTGTCGTGTCTCACAGAGGAAACATTTCATCTCGTGCAGCAACAATGAGTTCAGTTCAGGCTTTGGGAGAGTGTGAACAAACTATCGTCCAGCACGAGGAGGAGGTTGATCGTCAGCACAGACTGCTGGAAACCATCTGGAACCCTCAAATCAAGCTCCACAGAACAGGTATGGAAAAGTGTGAATGAACACATGAATGTGACTGGAGCAGGATCTCCATTGTTCTGACTGGGTTTGGTTTATCCACCGCACACAGAAGCAGGATTTGTGTCTCTGGAGGGAAACTTGGATTGAACCCAGACTTTGACTCTTTTCCATGTTTCCAGGTTTTAATCAATACACAGTTGTAGTTGAAGTCAGAAACAGGAGAAGAGCGTCTAGAATCACCTGGAACTACCTGACAATACATTGAAACAAGGTTAAAATAATAATATGAGCAGCCATTGACAAAACATAGAGGCTATTTTTCTTAATCATTTCTGATTTCAGTGGATTTGCATTGTTTGCAACTTCCTGTGTTTGGTCACTTCCTGTCCTCTCCAGTCCAATCACAGCAGAGAATAGTCCCTCCTCTCTCCAAAGGCGGGCTCAAGCCTCCAGCCTCAGGATGCAGACACTTCCTGGCTCCAGGTTTCCATATTAAAAGACGATTGTCTCTGAGTATCAGTGAAACCAACATGGAGGAACATGGAGGCAAAAGCACCTGGAAGAATGTAAACCTCTTGTCTCTGGAACAGTGAGGCTACAAATGACAACATGGAAGAATTATCAAGTTAAAATACTTCAGCAACTAGAGTTTTAGAAATATGAACATCTAAGATGTTTAAAAAGATTGTTGCACTTCCTTTTTTTAATTTATTTTTTCAAATAAGCATATGAGTATGGTACATGCAGTATTCTTATCTTACAAATACATTTCCAATATCTGTTTAGAAGGACATAAAAACATAAAGAACCAAACAACTAAATGACATCATCAACAAATGTGGGACCCTCCCTTCTCTTCCTCCTCTCTTCCTCCTATTAAAGGGGACATATCATGCTAAATCCACTTTTTTAGCCCTTAAATGCATTTTGTTGTATATTTAGAGTGTTTAGAAGTACAGAAAAGTTCAAAGTAGTCTCTTCAGGTTCTCCGTTGATATCTTTATATTCTGTTTTGGTCATATTTTGCAATCTGTTTCGATTTTTCTATTCTCTATTACGTTTTTTGAACAATGACGTCACAGTATTCGCAGCGGAACTGCCAAATTAGGACATCGACACTTCGAGCAATCCACCATTTTTGTTTCTCGCTGCGATTTTGTAGTCCAACCGAAGTTACGAGAGGATAAGTCGAAATGTTCGGTTGTTGGATGTAGTAACCCACAAGCTTCGTTACACCGTCTCCCAGCATCAGAACCTTTTCGAAGTGCCTGGTTGAGTTTTATTTTTCACAGAAATGTACCCACATCTGTGGATAAGATCATTTTTGTGTGCGCAAAGCACTTCAAGAATGACTGCTTCAGTAACCTCCGCCAGTATAAAGAAGGATTTGCCGAAAGACTTGGTCTGATTGAGCGGTCAGTTCCTTCTATCTATGGAGACGACGAACAGAGCACTTCGGTAAGCTGTATATAACGCTAAAAAGTGTGATGATAAGACGTCCCTGTCATTGTTTTGTTAGCATTAGCAGTTGCACCGTCTTCATATGTTAGCGCTGTGTGCTCGTTTTAGATTATAATGTAACTTCTGTGTTAAATAGTCGTTGTAATACAGGCAGTATTGTAGTAGTGGGCATGGATGGAGAAGTTAGTGTAAATATAGTAACACACCATTGCGTTACATCCATATGAAGACGTTGTTCTGCAGGTGCATCATCGTCATTTTCATCTCGCTCCGCCGGGTCCGACTCTGGCTCCAACATGTATGGCTGGATGGACAAATCTTCCGTTGTTGACATTTTGTAAATAATGTGTCAATATAAAGTTTCTGCGCCGCTAGATAATTGTATCTGTTCTATCAAACTACAAAGATGGCCGAACAGGGTGGAGTTGAACCGAGTGTCACCTCTGCAACCTGGAGAGGAGGCGGGGTATGAAGTGTCTCATTTGGATTTGAAGAGACCGCCCCAAAACGAGTTGCTCTCAGAAGTACATCAGAAAAGGGGCCTGTGGAGCTCTAATAATGAGGAATAATAATGAGGAATTCAGACCCAAGCATTGCAGTTCCGCTTTATATAGACCACAACTGTATGATTTATATGTAAAAAGGAAGGATTTAAAAGCATGATATGTCTCCTTTAATCTAGTCTTTTGTCATTAACTTCCACTACAACATCACTGACAACTGCTGCTATTACTCTCAAGATGAATTCAACAGGACAATTCAAAGGGACAATAAACTTTCAATTCTACCTTCAATAGTTGGAGCTTCTATTCAAGCTTCAGCCAAATCAAACAGTATGTAGGTCAGTTCAAATAACCATTCAGTATTGTCACCATCTCTGAAACATGGATCAGCACTGACAAGGGAGCTGATTTGACCTGATGGATACGAATTCAACTCCTTAAACAGAGAGGGGAAGGCGGGTGGAGGGGGAGCTATATATGTGGGTGTAGACCTGAAATATAAAGTGGTGGAGAAAATGACAGCAATGAAAGATGTGTTTGAATGCAACACAGTTGAACTCTGTATGAAAAATAAGAATGTAATTGTAAGCTGCATTTATAGAACACCAGGGGCCAGTTGTTCAAAAAAATGTAATCTGGATCAAAATGATCCGGATTTGAAAATGTCATTTGTTGCTTTCCAGGATGCAGAGAGTTGCACAGTAAGACTCTGGAGTCCATTTGTGGTTCCCTTTCTAGGACCTCACCACAGGACACCCGGTTCTGTGCACCTTTTTTTTAGGGACCGAGCCCAGAAGGGAAGCTGCCTGGAGGCGAGGACCCTATTGCATCTGGAGTGTTTCTTTCTTTGTTTCTTCTCCTGACGCCATTGAACCCAAATTTGACTTAAACTTGCAAACCAAATGTGGCACACTCATCAGGACTGGTGCAGACTACAAGAAAATACAAACAATTAACCCACAAAGTGCCAAAGTGTGCTCTCTAGCACCACCTACAATCACCAAAGCCATGGTGTGATCTCTCTAGAAATGTCGTAGAGAGATCAAAACAAAACTCATCTGTTCGTCTCATCACGACATAAAAATCACACTCTGACACCCCTGACCTAAGTCCAACAGGAAGTCCTCAATTTGATTTTAAAAATAAGATTATCAGCAGGAATTTAAATTGGGTCTCACAGCCTGTAGGAAAGTCATAGAGCGATGAAACCAAAGCTCACTTGTTTGCCTCAGCAGGACCTGGAAATAATGTAATGACACTCCTCACTTAATCCAACAGGAAGTCTACAATTTGCCTTTCAAATCAAGATCCATCCATGCTCATGTCAGCACGATCACCCAGATCACATTGCAACAGAGCCCACAGGAAGGTGGCGCCCAGCGTGAGACAAGAACCCACGACCTTGACATTGCAAGTCTCATGCTCTACCAACTGAGCTAGAAGAACCAGGAACCATGAGGGATCACCAAAAGAAGAACCGGACACAGTGACCTGCAACCTTCAAGTGATCCAAGTTTCAATCTTCAGTGTTTTTACTGCAAAATCCTCCAGAGAACAAAAGAATAATCAACTATTCTAACAATCAGTGGGTTGCTGTAAAGAAGTTGCATTTAAATGAAATCACCATGTAAGTTTCAAAGTGTCTGTGTATTCAAAATGTGCAGACACTCTGATGGTTCTATCTGCTAACTCTGTTTGGTGATGTCATAGTGATGTCATAAAAGAATGGAAAATATTAAAGTGACAACATTTCTTTCTTCACTTTGATCCTTCTTGACTTTGATCTTGACAAAACTATTATCTATTAGTAGTTTATTGATACTTTCTCTGAGTTTGTTAATACTTTCAGTAATAAAAATAAATTATCAAGAAAAGATTACAGTTCCTGAGTAACATTGATGAGGAGACTCGTGGTGTAAAGGTTGAATGAGTCCAGTGACTTGAGTTGAAATAAACGAGGGAGTTGAGGTCAAAGAAACACACTTTGACTCCAAAGATCCAAGTTTAAATCTTCAATGTTTTTACAGCAAAATCCTCCTGGAAACAAATAAATAATCAACTATTCTGACAACCAGTGAGTTACTGTAAAGAAATAAAAAGAAATAAGGTGCATTTAATTTAAATCACCATGTACAAAGTATCTGTGTATTCACAATTTGCAGAAAAACTTAAAAAAGCTCTGAAAAATGTTGAAGCGTCTGTAGTTGAAGTGTTTTCATTGACTAGATGTCCATGAATGAACCATGCTGAGCTGCTCTCTGTGGTTCCATGGTGTAATGGTTATCACTCTGGACTCTGAATCCAGTGAACTGAGTTCAAATCTCAGTGGAACCAGACTTTACTGGTGCTGCTCTGCTGTGGTGAACATTCTCCACAATAGTAAGAACCTTCCATGGACAATAAATAATGATTGAGGACAAGTGATGAGTAATTTTCATTATCAGGTGGGACAGAAGAAGCTGCAGCCTGGACTTGAGGCCAGATGTCTTGCAGCAGCCAGTTCAGAGTTTTCTGGAGAGGAAGTTGACTCCAGATCTGGTTGGCTGCTTTAAAGCTGGGTGACGTCTCCTGTAAGTCAATGAGCTCAAACTGCATTTCTGCAGGCTCTTCCTCAGGGACACATGAGAAAGGATTTTGGAAGAGGTTGAATGACTTCTCATGGACCCTGAAGTCGGAGAAGTGGTGGTCGAATTCCTGTCTGAGTTTATTTATGATGTTATGGTTCTTGTTTGAACGCAGGTGACGTAAAACGTGGCGCCCGTCTGTGTCGTCTCCAAGCGCCTTGCAGGCGAGAAAATGGGTGAGATGTCCCTGTTTGAGCTGTCCCTGCAGCAGTTCAAGTTTTTGCTGGAAAGTTTTGACATTGTCAAATAGTGTGGAAATGAGCTTCCCATGGCCCTGCAGCTTCACATAGACCTTTTTCATGACAACCTGAAGTAGCGCCTCGTGGAGCTCAATCACTTCCTGTTTGTGTCTCATTGAAAATGGACCTTATCTTTTCACCGACGCTCCTGAACTTGCCAGCTTTTTCATTTGCTGATGCGGAGGCCATCGCAGCGGGGAATACATGAACAAATACACTTGAAGAAGGGTATAAGTTCATCCATGAAGAATATCTCCACAGCTATCAAGGTAAGAAAAGACGGAGTTCAGTGAGCTAACCGCGGCGCTAGCTACAACATATGATGAAGATAAACATGGTGACTAAGGAGCCTCATCTCGTCTGCTAAAGTATTAGAGGTGTTTATTAGAGGCATGATCTAGACTTTTAAATGATATTTTAACATTCTGATATGTGTTTGCTATTATAATATGGAAAAGTGATGATGATGATGCCAGATGTTCACCTTCACCCTGCTTTGCTTCTGCAGGCTTCTAGTATCACATATTGTGGAGGGACAGGTGGTGGTCAGAGCTCCATGCTTCAGCTCCATGAGGAACCATGGAGAGACAGGTAGTGGTCAGAGCTCCATGCTTCAGCTCCATGAGGAACCATGGAGGGACAGGTGGTGGTCAGAGCTCCATGCTTCAGCTCCATGAGGAACCATGGAGGGACAGGTGGTGGTCAGAGCTCCATGCTTCAGCTCCATGAGGAACCATGGAGGGACAGGTAGTGGTCAGAGCTCCATGCTTCAGCTCCATGAGGAACCATGGAGGGACAGGTAGTGGTCAGAGCTCCATGCTTCAGCTCCATGAGGAACCATGGAGGGACAGGTAGTGGTCAGAGCTCCATGCTTTTGCTCCATGAGGAACCATGTAGGGACAGGTGGTGGTCAGAGCTCCATGCTTCAGGTCCATGAGGAACCATGGAGGGACAGGTGGTGGTCAGAGCTCCATGCTTCAGCTCCATGAGGAACCATGAGGAACCTCACAGACTGCAGGTTGAAACAGTCAGAGAGTCGCTGGGCTCATGTTCAGTAGTTTGACTTCCTGTTCTTCAGCTGTCAGATGAGAGCTGAAGAACTTTCATGTACGATGGACACTCCTGTATAGGGTTGCCACCTTTCAGAAAAAAAAATAAGGGACGCCCCTGGGCCATGGCCCCCACGGGCCCGTGTGGGGTGCGGCACCCATAGAACTGTTCTAATTTGTTTCAGTGTTTTCCATAAAGGTGTGATGAAGAAATCAATTAGTCAAAGTTAAAGCTTGAAATGCTTTATTATAAGGAACACATTCTAATGTGTTATCACTTAACACATTGAATGAAATCTATTATCTGAAACATGGTATTAACAGGAGCACCTAAAAGATGTCTGTATGGAGTGTGCAACAATGAACTTTTAAAAATAAATTAAATCAATTTAAAACATAATGCAATTTAAAATGCGTAACTGACATTCTATGAACACTTAGAGAGGAAAAAAAGAACATACACTTCTAAACATATTCACCTGCTTATTCAAATAAGAAAAAAAAAGTGCAAAACAGACTTAACCGTCTGGTTCATCAAAACCGGTCTGTGGAGTAGGCCACATTTGAACTGATTTCACTCTTTTCCTGCCTGAATCACTTCTTTTTCCAAGTGTACTTCTTGTTACTCCTTGCAGAACTGAGTAACTCTTTGTCTTTTAAAGCGCTGTTGTAAAACTCTGAACAGGACTGCTCAAAGTTGAGAGTGATAAGAAGCTCACTCCTCATGAGCTCCAAGGAGCATTTGTTCCTGCATGCACTCCATTTGTTGGCCATTCTGGAAAATATTCTTTAACATTCAATTGAGGCCTTTTTTATTAATTTATTGCTGATGTTTTGCTTGTTTTAGAATTTGAACATCACCTTTTGGTGTATTTTTAAAAGTTGTGCCACAAATTATTATTGATGGATGAGGGAAAAGTATGTGCATGTAAAAAACAAAAAACAAACAAAAAACAACAACAACTACTACTACTACTACTACTAATAATAATAACAATAATAATGTTAAATAAAATAAAATAAATATGATTATTGTATAGACACATTTTTCTGGGTACCTCCTGAGAGGTTTTAGTACCCCCAGGGGTACACGCCACTTACCCCAGCTTGGGAACCACTGAATATACAGAACTCTCTACTACAAACATTTTAACATTTTTAATCTAGGGAATATATATATATAGATGCATTTATTTATTCAATGTTAACCTATCACTATGATTAATTGATTAGTAACACTGTAATAATAATTATTATTGTCAGACTCGAAAACCTCCACATCCTAAATATTAAATGAAATCCAAGTATATTTTATTTATCAATACAACCATGATGGTCCTTACTGTATCAGCTTCAGGGGATGCTTGAGGGATGAAAAACTGTGACACTGATGCTTGGGTCTTCTCAGACTGAATATATCGACGGTGCTGTTCTCCTGAGGCGCTGTTTGATATCAGACAGTCCACCGTGTGACACTGAAAACTCTCGCCGGCACACCTTGCAACTGGCTTTGTAATCGCTCCCAATGACGCTATTTAGCCAATGATGCGCCTCTTCCCACTCTCTCCTGTACTTCTGCAAACGCTTTCTTTTTTGAGGAGGACGAGGTGAGGCACTGGGTGTACAAGACATCTTTAAAATTCGGTTTGTGCAGCGCAGGATCGCTGGTGTGTGTCATCGCTTTCTCTCTCTCTCTCCAACACTCCGTGACAGCGCAAGACGCTGTCAGTGTCCGCGTCCGGTGAAATTAGGGGTGGGGCAGACGCGCCGGAGGAGCAGGGGTCCTACGTACTGTATATCCCGCCACAACAATATTGCTGGCCTTGGCATTCCCTGCGTTTTATTTTGTTTACAATTCTCATATTTAGTGGTTTGTGTGTGTGTGTGCGTGCGATTGACGGCCTGATGGACATGTCTGGTTAAATTTATGCAAATACGGAACAAACAACGTTCCGTTTTAGCTCAATACGGGACGCACCATTTAATGACCAAATACGGGACGACTCCGTATTTTAAGGGACGGGTGGCAACCCTACTCCTGTATGACAGAGAGCTTACTATTCCTCTTCTGCTGCTCTGGATTCTGGGACTTGATTAAAGCTAATTATGTTTTAACAAGTATTAATTTCTATATATGTGTTAAAAACACTTCTCTGTTTTAGATCTCACTGGGTGTTGACAAGCTGAGTTGTTGGTTTATTCCTGTAGTTGTGCAGCTGGTAAAGGCTTTAACAACCATGTAGTTGAACTCCTGGATTAGCCTGCACACTCCTCCCAGCTCCAGCTGCCAACGCTTCCTCCTGCACTGACCTGCACAAGTCATCTACACAGAGGGACCAGACCAAGAACACAGGTAAAAAAAAAGAGGAACCATTGTTTTCCTTTTGTAATATCATTTAGTACTGTGAGTATTGTGATGTGTAATTAAGCAGGTACAAGTGAAGTGTTTTGTTGTATCTAACAGTCTTCTGGTGTCTGGCTCAGTACACCAGCATGGAGCAAAGCGGGTCCCCAGAATAAAACACAAAAAAAAACTGGTTGGGGAACAAAAAGTAAAGTCCGAGCTGAAACACATTGAACTATGTACTTTGGTGAAATACGTACCTTTATTATGCGTGCATGTGTGCAGAACTGTGATATGAGAAATGAAATCCATTCAGTGGTTAGTGTGATAGCCGGGAACTGAATGGCAAATTGAATTTCTCCTACTGGGTTCATATTTTTGTAAATTTGGCTATGAAGGAGTGAGTGGCTCATCTGATATAAAACTCACCGTACAATACTGGATTACACCAGTGGATATCTTTTACTGATGTTATACGTCAACATCCCATTAAAAAAAAATAATGTCATAAGGTAATAGATAGCTGCATGATTTTGTCCATCACATTTGGTCCTTCAGTGTCATTTCTGCCTTTGATAGTAAGTAAGTTGTTCTGTGGTTCTCAGCTCCAGCTCATGTAGAAGACTTCAGGACAAAATCAGACCAGTGTCACTCTGCAGTGGAACAAAGTGAACAACAACATCAGCTTCATCCTCCAGTTTAATGGTACCGAGACAAACATCAGAGCACCAGATGGAGACGGACCAGTAACTCACACAGTCTCATGTCTCTCTGCTGCAACTGAGGACACATTCACTGTCTTCTCTGGGTTTGGGAGCGTCACAAGCGGCGGAGTCAGCATTAATGCAGTCACTGGTAAGATGCTGTTTTCAGGAAGCTGTGGGAGTTTGATTGTGATCCCACATGTGTATAATGTAGTTCTTTGTACTACCAACGTAATTCTTGTGGCTCTTTGTCTCTGACTGTTTGGCCGCCCCTGCTCTATAAGAACAAGAAGAAAGTTCGCCGCTCCAGCATCTTGCCGAACAACAACAACAACAAACGTTGGCACATCGACCGGCTTTTCTTCAGTTCTTATGGGTTCTAATAGGAGGATGCAGGGGCCTTTACTCAGACGTCTCAGCTGCAACGGAACAAATGTGTTTGTTGTGGCTGGTCCCGCAGTGTTTACTGTCACGTGATGATGTCACATACCTGCGTCATCATGCAGCCGTTCACAACCCCGACTCTCTGCGGTGGGACGGAGCAACAGAGTTGGGTGTGGGTACGCTGTTTACCGTACCGTGCGGTACCGTGCAGTGGAAACGAGGCCTATGATGCCTCTTTACATGACTCAACAAAAAAGAGCTGGCTCGGTTACAGTTAGTCCAGAACTCAGCCGCCAGACTTCTGACCAGCACCAACAGGAGGGCCCATCCCCCCCTGTGTTAAGATCTCTTCACTGGCTCCCTGTTGAGTCTCGTGTTCAATATAAAATCTTGGTGCTAACTTTTCGAGCCCTAAATGGTCCAGCTCCTCCTTACATTGCTGACCTCATAAAGCCCTACAGCTCGACTCGGACCTCGAGATCGTCTGGGCAGAACCTAATAAAAGTTCCACGTACTTGCTTTAAAACCCGGGGAGACCCATCATTCAAAGCTGCCGCACCCCGACTTTGGAATGAACTCCCACTTGACCTGCGCTCCCTGGACTCAGCGGACATCTTTAAAAAGTGCCTAAAAACACATTTGTTTGCCAAAACATTCTCGTCTGATCGACCCACGCTGTCGACTGTCGACATTTGTTGTGTTTTTAAGATGTTTTTTTCTCTTATCTGTTTTCATCTGTTTTTACTGTGAAGCACTTTGTGACACCGTGTCTGTGAAAAGCGCTAAAGAAATAAAATTTGCTTACTTACTTACGTACTTACTTACTTACTTATTTACATACTCTTAGGTGTGCAGCTCAGCTCCAGTGCAGGTCTTGTTGACTCCGCCCAGCACACAGACACACGAGGAAGAAGAAAAAACACAGAATATACAGCAGCAGAGCGACACTTTGTTCAGTCACAGCTGCTGAAAACTGATAGGAGCCAAACCAGCCTTTAGTCACTGTCGGTGTTCCCAAGAGCTCCGGAGGTTACAGAGACAATGGTGAGTCCAGTATATGTTAAAGGTTATTTTTAGATTAATATGAATTATTTTATGACACGTTTCCTAATGTTCCATATCAGATGTGGCATGTACATGAATAATGTGATCAGGAATTAAGCTTTAAAATGAAAGAATACTTTATTTTTGCATCTTTTCAAAGGTTTACCTCATGGAGAGGGGACTGGTGCTTTTTGTTCTCACAGGTTGGTGCAATTTTAAAAAGGCAATTACATCTGTAGCTCATGTTTCTAAAGTGTTGCTGCACCTTGTTAGGATGACAAGGCCCCTGCGGAGGATGGGTGTGTTTCAGGAGAAAACAGGAAGCAAAGGGGATGGAAAGAAAAACATCCAAACAGGAAAATAGTGACAGATGAAGAGCAAATCAAACGGAGCATACTTTTGATTAATACATTGTATATTCTGGTTTGCTTTAGGAGTGATCACCAATGTAGGTTTTGGCCAAACTCACTACAACTTTGTAAATACTCCTCTGAACTGGACAAACGCTCAGCGTGTGTGCAGGGATGACTTCACTGATCTGGCCACTATTGAAAGTGCAGCTGACGTTGATGCAGTTGGAAACACAGCTTTGAGCGATACTGGTGAGTCCTGAATACTTGCACCGTATTTGACACACACTGTTGTGGCCAGTCTTTCATCCCAAACATCTAAATTTAGAGTTGCACATTGAGGAGATTTTCCACTCGCAGAAAGTAAAAAACACTCGCAGAGAGATTTTCCAGGTTTCACAATAAAGATGCACTATTTATTTAAACAAACAAAAAATATTCTCAGTGGTTTACGTTCTTAAATAATACAAATACTTAACATAAATTCTAGTTTGTACAGGCTTGTGTGCCTGCGGTAGACAAACCATCACTCCCTCCTCCTTCCACACTCACAGCTTCACCTCCTCCTGATTCTAAGGAGGAAGGCCTGACGAGGAGGAGGAGAGATCCACACATTTCTAATGATCAAAATAACTAAAAAACAAACAATAATAGGAAAACTTTAAATAGTATTTCTTATCATCACTTCAGTTTGCACCAATTTGACAAAGAGCATTTATAGTCTCAAATGGCTCCAACACACACAGAATAATCCACAATGGCAAGTTTCAATTGTCTTGTTTTTGACCGAATCAACATCTTTTATTTGAGCAGGAAAAGCCTGGATTGGTCTTCATGATGACTTGCAAAACAGCTGGATGTGGTCCTTAAATGACAGCAGCTTCTATGGCGAGGGAGAGGCGACGTATAGAAATTGGTTCAGTGGTCAGCCTGACAATTATAATGGAAGAGATAACTGTGGAGGACTTTGGAGGTCATTCAATGACCAATGGATTGACGGGCCTTGCAGTGATAATCTTCAGTCTGTGTGCTTCAATGGTGAGTTTTTTTAAAGAGTAACATTTTAAAAGCATTACTTTTTGACAAGAGCTTCCAGAAATGTCAATACTTCAGACTGTGTGTAAATGTGTTGAATAAGTCATTGCCTTAGAAACTACTGTCAAATATTCAGCTTTTTCTTTTATTTTGATTCACAGCAAATAGTAGAAGAACTCATTCTTTGTTTCTTAAAGAAAAAAAGTGTCTATATTTCCAGGTACATTGAATGGAAAAGCAACCTTTGTTAGGATTGAAACATTCAGCACTTGGACAGAAGCTCAGAGGTTCTGCAGAGAGAATTATGTCGATCTGGCCAGGTACCGTATGAACTCACTAATTTGTTCATTCCATCCATGAATCAGTGAATTTGTTTTCCATACAGTACGATGCAGATCTGCTACTCTTCCCTCCACAGCATACGAAACGAGCCCGAGCATGAAATGGTCAAGAGAGTTGCAGGTGACAACAATGTGTGGATTGGTCTGTATCGGCGAAAAGTTTGGTCTGATGGGAGTGACTCTCTATATCGAAACTGGGAGAACAACCAGCCCGACACTTCAGGCGAGACGTGCGTCGCTACATCATTGGAGTCAGGACTGTGGTCAGATGAAGGCTGCTCCACCCAACGGCCTTTTGTCTGTTACACAGCAAGTAATATATATGTTATTTTTACTACTAAATACTGCATGCTTGTGGCGTTGAGATCCCACAATAAGACTTATTCCATCCTCGCAAATTCTTATTGCAAAAACAGTGTTTTCATAAACTCCATTTACAAATATTTGAAAGAATCAGTGACTCATCTCTCGGCACGTCACTGGATTACAATGCAAATGTTTGAACGATTTACATAAACCTGTTATGCAACAATAGTTTATATGTATGTTGTGTTAAATTGGTGCTTCTATAAACACAAGATACAAACATGTTTGGTCATTCTGTTTCACTTCTGCCACTGATAGTAAGTAAGTTGTTCTGTGGTTCTCAGCTCCAGCTCATGTAGAAGACTTCAGGTCAACAGGACAAAATCAGACCAGTGTCACTCTGCAGTGGAACAAAGTGAACAACAACATCAGCTTCATCCTCCAGTTTAATGGTACCGAGACAAACATCAGAGCACCAGATGGAGACGGACCAGTAACTCACACAGTCTCATCTCTCTCTGCTGCAACTGAGTACACATTCACTGTCTTCTCTGTGTCTGGGAGCGTCAGAAGCGGCGGAGTCAGCATTAATGCAGTCACTGGTAAGACGTCTTGACTCGTGTCATCAAACAGATGAACGATAGAAAAACAAAATACTTTAGTGGAAAAACTGTTTTTTTGTTGTTTTTCTTCTCTCATCCCTGAGTTATACAGTCAAGCAACACATGTTAAAGTTAAGTTACTGTTAAATGTACATACAGAATTTCTAAGTATAATGAATGCCGTCTTTCCGTTTACTTCATTCCATGTAAACCTGACTGCTTGACACTTCTTACAACAGAGGGACCCTGTAAGTATGCTTTTCTTTCTTTGTAATTGAGATTTTTCTTTTCCAGAATATTTTCATCGGCTCCTGATCACAGGAACACCTCAAACCATACACCTACAAAGGGCAACCTCATGTGTTTTATCTAGGCACAATGTGAACGCGTTGGGTTTTGTTTTGTGAGCTTCTCTGTTTTTCTGTCAACAGATTATGTCTATAGGTTCAAAGTCAGTTTCAGTTCAGGTGGTGAACTATCACAACATGAAAAGGAGGCTCTTTTGGACCAGGTGGGACTAATATCAGTTAACATTTTAGTATTAACTATCATTTATCTTTCATTATTCTTTTGAAAAAAAAAAAAAAATTTAATTCCTAATATGGACATATTTTCTGCGTGTGTTGTTGTTGTTCAGCTCATCGAGAAGTACGGCCTGCCACCCCAGTCTGTGAGGAATAGGTCTATTACTTGAAACTACTGGATCCAACTGGAGACGCACATGGAAGGATTTCAACCTTTTACATTCAAAGTCACTTTCCAGGGGAATTATATGATATATAATAAATGCATAGCATCCCTTTGTGTAATTAATGTCACTGCAAGAGTGGCAGGGATGAGTTTTGATGAAGCTATTTCCACTTTTCTGTCATCGTTAAATCATTTCCATATTATTGCTCAGGGCTGTCCTCTCGTCCTGACTCTCTATATTGTTCACACAAGTTAAAAAAGGCGACATTATGCAGGGATGTTGTCTGTTTGTCTCGTGGATTATTGGATTTGTGATTTTGCTTTGCCATTTTGATTTTGTTCTGTGGATTGTTGCACCTTTGCTTGGTGGTGGTGAAATTTGAGAAAACTTCCTTGAAAGCGATTGACAAGCGCTTGGGCGTGATTATAGTGACATCTGCTGGGGGTTTGTATGTACTGCACGTGAGGGGAAGATTTGACCAGGGATCATAATTTCATGACTGTGACTGGTCTCATCCTTTCATCTTTCATTTCAGTTCTTGATTTAAAATAAATAAATAGTTGTTTTCCAACCAAACTTGTGTCACTGTAGTAAATCACATTGAAGATCTTTATTTTCTAAAGAATAACTTCGACAGTCTTTCACTCTGGCCTCCACCTTTTCTCACTATACTGCTCTGGCTATGTGAGAAAACCCACACATACACAGGGATAACTTGCAAATGGTGCACAGAGTCAGTGTGGAGGAATACTGCCAATGCTAATCCCCCAAAACAAACGTTTTTGTAGGTATCCTTTTTTTTTTTTTTTTAGCTTTTTATCTGTCAGTCATTCATTTGTTTTCCACCATCGAAGAAATGCAGCGTTACATCATTGCATGCCAAGGCCTGATTGCTTCATCAATAAAGAAATGACAGTATTTTCAACAGAAGTTACCAGTTTTGGGTGCTTTCAATTCGCACCACAAGTCCTTTTGTTGCCAGTCTAACTAAAGAAAGACACATGAGTCAGGTTTCTTAAAAATTGATTATCAAACTATATTGAAGTGCGGTAAGCAAGCAATATTCTCAATTTACAGAATTCTGGGTCCTGGTTCCTACTCTAAACCGAGCGACGTGAACTGCGAGCATGTCTGCCGATGCAACATGTGTATTTATGCATTCTTCTGCCCACAGGGGCAGGACGGTCCAGATGGTGAGTCACGGGGTCACCGCAGGGTTAGCTGAGGTTTGCAGGATTTCACGAAGCCAGCCTGGGGTCAAGGGGTACTTGAGGGAGGTCATCAAAAGGGACCAGTTGTGACGGGTTTCCTCCGATTGTAGTCTAGGTTTCGATCCCCCCACTCAAGTTCCTGTTTCACAGGCTTTGTCTCCTCCAAACACTGAGATAAGCACATTTTACAGGCAGCATCCTGCAACCATAAACTAAAGTTGTTTATCATTAGAGCTGACCTCAGCAGATTGTTAGTCATGCGCTTAGCAAATTTCCTCAGAGAAAGTTAGTATCTTTCACACAGTGTTTAAGCAGAGCAGTTATTTTAAGAATAGAATCTCTTAACACCAGGTAAAGTCACTTTAGGAATGCTGTAGAAGGAAAGAGCTTGCAAACTTTGTTCTTCAATTACAGTATTGATCATTTATACCCATATACAACCATATAAGTCAAAAGCAAGCGAGGACAGAAAAAGAAAAAAGATGAAGCTATACGGCAATGAACAACTCCCCTCTTCTAGAGCCTTATTCAGAGTTTAAATTAAATTCCAGTTTATTGTCATATGCAAATCACCAAACCTGTTTCCCCTGTACGAGGAAATTCTTCTCCTGCTGTTCACAGAGAATGCCAGCAGCAAAATAGCATGTAAAAGAAAACGGTGCAAAATAAGTCAATGACTGTCGACAATACATAAATAGAAAGTGGTGCAAGAATAGGTGAAGAAATGTTTATGTACAAATAGAAAAACTAGAGTCAAAAGATGCAGCATGAAGCATGTACAAGCAGTCTTGTGCCAAACGTGTTGTATGAGGCAGAAGGAAGAAGGATCTTCTCATTTTCACCGCTCAGAAAAATAAAGGGAAGACTAAAATAACACATCCGACGGATGTTCTCCTGAGGGACGTTCTCCTGAGGGACGTTCTCCTGAGGGACGTTCTCCTCGGGGATGTTCTCCTGAGGGATGTTCTCCTGAGGGACGTTCTCCTGAGGGATGTTCTCCTGAGGGATGTTCTCCTGAGGGATGTTCTCCTGAGGGATCCCCTCCCAGACTTGGATCAAAGCATCAGTGCAATCCTTTTTGTTTGTTGTTTGTTTTCAGTTTTGTCATGACCATGTGTTAAATTAGGCTATTTTCATTTATTTTTATTTGTGCATGAGGGTGAATCTTCACTCTTTCACTTTAATAAAGTTGCCGGCCTGCATGCAATTCCTGTCCTCACCATTGAAGTGTGGGGGCGCTAGTCTTAAACGTCATTAAAGGAGACATATCATGCTTTTAAATCCTTCCTTTTTACATATAAATCATACAGTTGTGGTCTATATAAAGCGGAACTGCAATGCTTGGGTCTGAATTCCTCATTATTAGAGCTCCACAGGCCCCTTTTCTACCCCTTTTCTGATGTGCTTCTGAGAGCAACTCGTTTTGGGGCGGTCTCTTCAAATGCAAATGAGACACTTCCTACCCCGCCTCCTCTCCAGGTTGCAGAGGTGACACTCGGTTCAACGCCACCCTGTTCGGCCATCTTTGTAGTTTGATAGAACAGATACAATTATCTAGCGGCGCAGAAACTTTCTATTCACACATTATTTACAAAATGTCAACAAGGGAAGATTTGTCCATCCAGCCATACATGTTGGAGCCAGAGTCGGACCCGGCGGAGCGAGATGAAAATGACGATGATGCACCTGAAGAACAACGTCTTCATATGGATGTAACGCAATGGTGTGTTACTATATTTACACTAACTTCTCCATCCATGCCCACTACTACAATACTGCCTGTATTACAACGACTATTTAACACAGAAGTTACATTCTAATCTAAAACGAGCACACAGCGCTAACATATGAAGACGGTGCAACTGCTAATGCTAACAAAACAATGACAGGGACGTCTTATCATCACACTTTTTAGCGTTATATACAGCTTACCGAAGTGCTCTGTTCGTCGTCTCCATAGAGAGAAGGAACTGACCGCTCAATCAGACCAAGTCTTTCGGCAAATCCTTCTTTATACTGGCGGAGGTTACTGAAGCAGTCATCCTTAAAGTGATTCGCGCACACAAAAATGATCTTACCCACAGATGTGGGTACATTTCTGTGAAAAATAAAACTCAACCAGGCACTTCGAAAAGGTTCTGATGCTGGGAGACGGTGTAACGAAGCTTGTGGGTTACTACATCCAACAACCGAACATTTCGACTTATCCTCTCGTAACTTCGGTTGGACTACAAAATCGCAGCGAGAAACAAAAATGGCGGATTGCTCGAAGTGTCGATGTCCTAATTTGGCAGTTCCGCTGAGAATACTGTGACGTCATTGTTCAAAAAACGTAATAGAGAAAAGAAAAATCGAAACCGATCGCAAAATATGACCAAAACAGAATATAAAGATATCAACGGTGCACCTGAAGAGACTACTTTGAACTTTTCTGTACTTCTAAACACTCTAAATATACAACAACATTCATTTAAGGGCTAAAAAAGTGGATTTAGCACGATATGTCCCCTTTAAAGGACATCATTTTTCCTGATCGCTTTCAATCGGCTCTCATGTCAGAGGTCTTCTCCTGCCAAGACGTCCTCAAATAAATGTGGCTTCTGGAGCCCATGCTCTAAAGTAGCACAGAAAAGTATTATTATCCACTTAAATAGTTCATTAGGAATATTATTAAACTCTTAAAAAACATTAGGGGTTATTTGGAAAAAAATAATCAATTCATAATAGTAGATTTACACATAGGTTAAAAAACAGATAACGTGTTAATTTCTAAAAAAATATTGCTATAAATAGCATAGGATATAATCACACATATGTAAATATTGGATAAAATCTCATTTAAAATCTTAAAACTATCATGATTAGAGAAAATTGGACGAAAATACTTCAACAAACGAGGAAGTGAAACATCGTGCATTTTATTGTGAAGGGCCAAATTCGACAATGCTCTGATAACCTCCGCGAACCTATCACAAAACCTCCGCGAGACCTCTGCAAACTTTGTTTTCCGGAAATAAAGTGATCTCAGAAAAGAGGCGGATGCTGCCTCGTGCTGATCTGAAAACTTGGGAAAAGTTAAGAGGGTTGTATGATCTACATCCATCTGCTGGGTGAGAGACAAATATTTACTTCTGAGTGACGTTATATTGATTAGTGATGGTAATTACTCCATGCTGATCAATATATTGTTAAACTCTGTTAGAGCAGCATGAGCAGCCGATGAAAGGTGCTGTCTGTACAAGGTGGACAATTACAGAGCCAAATCATTCCTAGCTCCACTCAGCGGTGAGTGAGACACAGTAAGATGTGTGAATGTGATTGAGTGTGATTGAGAATGGTTTTTTTTTGGTGCCATTCTTATTTTTATTTCGTGTTATGTCGGAGGTAATATTTAGTGCACTCACTCACTGTTACCGGTGCAGAGGGAGAAAATTAAGCATGACCAGTTTGAGCCTGAAGGGTTTTCTGGGGTGAAATTCACAGGGGTGTGACAAGTGTCCAACATATCAGGACCATAAATGATGGTAGTGAATCATTACTGGCTGATTTGAGCAATTAATTCCATTCAAAGCCTTGAACTGGCAGCAGTGGGATTTGCAGCCATGCCTCCTCAGAGACTGGAGTCTTAATCCCACAGCTTGGATGACTCGGCAACACTACCTGAATCAGCTTGGATTAAGGGCTCGTCCAATTCTGACGCCATGAGTGTCCATGGGTGATCAACATCAGAATGGTGTTCTTTCATTACACAAAATCAAGATCATTGTTAACAAGCGTTGATGTTTTGCACTCATTCACAGCCATTCCAGTGAGAATCTTGATTTGCAGCAAGTGTTGGATCCTTGAACATGGTTATTTGACAGTGAAAACTTGGAAGAGGAGAAAACCTGAACTGTCACTAGCAGAGGATGGTTTCGATCCATCGACTTCTGGGTTATGGGCCCAGCACGCTTCCGCTGCGCCACTCTGCTAAGTGCAGGGTTCTCAAGGAGTGTCCACTGTACTTGGCAGTTCTGTTTGCATTATTTGAGAAATCGATTTCATTGTCGAGCACGAGCACTCATTGTTTCATTACGAAGAGGCACTCTGTGGTTTATTTCCGAACATGTTTTCTTCCCAAATCAACTTCCATTGTCTGATCTTGTGACCTACTGAGGTCCTTTGTTTAGGTGTATCGGGGACATGAATGTCGGCTTGAATCGATGACGAGAGAAAGCTGAAGACGTCCTTACAGAAAACAAATCTTATCTACATTGGGACGCCCCCAGACGTCCAGAGGGACGGCGCCTGTGACTGGCGGTGCCATGGCTCGTCCCCTGCTCTTTAGATTATAAATGCTCATATTTTCAACATATGTGATCAGATCAGCCCAAATAACAACTGGAAAGAGTTGATGGAGGACATGTTTGATAAACAGGACAGGTCCAAACAAACGTTTCCTCCTTTTACAATCGATCCCGACTCACCTGACGACTTGCTGCTGTGTTTATGCAAAAGTTTCTGTTTTCAACTGTATTAAGTTACTGACTTTTATGTTTGTATGTATGTTTGTGTGCAGGAGACGCAGGAAGAGGCGCAGGAGGAGGCACAGGAGGAGGTGCATGAGGAGGCACAGGAGGATGCCCAGGAGGATGCCCAGGAGGAGGTGCATGAGGAGGCACAGGAGGAGGTGCATGAGGAGGCACAGGAGGGGGTGCATGAGGAGGCACAGGAGGATGCCCAGGAGGATGCCCAGGAGGAGGTGCATGAGGAGGCACAGGAGGAGGTGCATGAGGAGGCACAGGAGGAGGCACAGGAGGGGGTGCAGGAGGAGGTGCAGAAGGATGTGCAGGAGGAGGCACAGGAGGAGGTGCAGGGGGAGTTGCAGAAGGAGATTTCTCCTGATTCACACCAAAGTTGTTCAATCCTGCAGCCAGTCAGTGAGGATTGAAACAGATTGTTTCTCCTCCACCAATAAACAGAGCAACACCATTACCCACAATCCCTTGCTCTCATGGTAAAACCCTGAACCTGGCCAGAATCAGCTCTATTTGATTCAGCTCTATTAAGTTTGATAATTGTTTCATCTCTGGACAGAATTTATTCCATCATTTTACAGGCCGGATGTTGGTTCACAAGCTTTTCTGGCTGATCTGGACTTTTGGATTTTGGACTTTTGGACTTTTAGACTTTTAGACTTTTGGACTTTTGGACTTTTGGACTGGAATTTTCCCCCTGAAGTTGGACCTGAACATTTCCTGAATGTTGCCTGGCAGCAGGTTGTTGGTTGCTTTAAATTGTATTTGAAGAGTTTTGAACTGGATTAGCTCAGGGAATGTGAGCGTTTCCCTGGACCTCCCTCTTTGAAGGGATTTCTAAACTAACAGATCTTTAGCTTTGGCCGGACTGAGAAGCTTCTGGAAAGTTTATTTTGGAAGTTTTGAAGTTTCCAGCAAAGTTTGATTTTTACTCCAAAGGATTGGTTTGGATTCACTCTTTCAATAAGTCCCCCTCTGGACCTTTATCTGATGTTTTATCATCTAAATCATGATTTCTGGAGCTGTTTGACCCTTCTGATGATGTGTTGCTGCAATAGTAATCCTACACTACAGTAATCTAGTACTACTAGTGGCACTAGTACTCAGGATGAAAGACGTGGTACTGAGTACTGAAGCCAAGATTTTACTTCACTTTGTCTTTAGACGAAGATGGAAATCTAAGTTAGGGAAGAAAGGTTGGTTTGTTTTTCAGCCTCTAATGTTTTTTCCTTCAAGGCCCGAATACTCCTCCTGGACCAATCCTGTGCCTCCTCCTGGACCAATCCTGCGCCTCCTCCTGTGCCTCCTCCTGTGCCTCCTCTTCCGTACTGAGTGAAGCCCTGAAGGAAGACAAATGATTAGTGACACAGAAGCTTCTCCTGGTCACTTGTCCTCCCTGGAAGGAGCTGAACTGGTTTTCACAACTCAAGTCGTCCTTCAGGAAGACCATGCAGCCTCTTCACTGGTCTAACCACAGTGTCACAGCGCCCCCTATTGGCTGAGTGTCCTCAGAGCCCGCTCTTCACATTAAAAGACACATTTCTCAGGAGAAAAATACAGAAAATAATAATTACAGATGTGAGGCTACAAATAGAATCAGCAGCATTCATTTGCAGTTACATTATACTATTTACACTTTCTAAGCAGGAGGAGGAGGAGGTGCAGGAGGAGGCACAGGCGGAGGCACACGATGAGTCCAGGAGGAAGTGCAGGATGTGTGCAGAAGGGTACGTAGGAGAGGGTGCAGGAGGAGGCGCAGAGAGAGGTGCAGGAGGAGGAGAAGGGGGAGGAGGAGGCACAGGATGAGGCGCAGGAGGAGGAGAAGGAGAAGGTGCAGGGGGAGGCACAGGAAGAGTCCAGGAGGAGGTGCACTGCAGGAGAAGGCCCAGGAAGAGGCACAGAAGGAGGTGCAGGAGGAGGTGGAGGATGAGTCAACTAGGAGGTGCAGGATGTCAGCAGGAGGAGGCGAAGGATGTGCACAGGAGGAGGTGCAGGAAGAGGCGCAGAATATGTGCAGGAGGAGGGGCAGGATGTGTGCAGAAGGGTGCGCAGGAGGAGGTGCAGGATGTGCAGGAGGTGCAGGAGGAGGAGGAGGAGGAGGAGGCACAGAAGGAGGTCCAGCATAAGTCCAGGAGAAGGCGCAGGATGTCTGGAGGAGGAGGCACAAGATGTGTGCAGGAGGAGGCGCAGGATGTGTTGCAGGAGGAGGCACAGGAGAAGTTGCAGGAGGAGGTGCAGAATGTGGTGCAGGATTTTTAAAGGAGGAGGCGCAGGAGGAGACGCAGGAAGAGTCGAGGATGAGGTGCAGGATGTCTGCAGGAGGAGGCTCAGGATGAGGCACAGAAGGAGGAGGAGGAGGAGGAGGTGCAGGATGTGTGCAGGAGGAGGTGCAGGAGAAGGTGTAGGAGCAGGTGCAGGATGTGTTTCAGGAGGAGGCGCAGGAGGAGGCACAGGAGAAGTTGCAGGAGGAGGTGCAGAATGTTGTGCAGGGTTTTTAAAGGAGGAGGCGCAGGAGGTGTGCAAGAGGAGGCGCAGGAGGAGACGCAGGAAGAGTCGAGGATGAGGTGCAGGATGTCTGCAGGAGGAGGCTCAGGATGAGGCGCAGAAGGAGGAGGAGGAGGAGGTGCAGGAGGTGTGCAGGAAGAGGTGTAGGAGCAGGTGCAGGATGTGGTGCAGGAGGAGGTGCCGGATGTGTACAGGAGGAGGAGGCGCAGAAGGAGGTGCAGGAGGAGGTGCAGGATGTAAACAGGAGGAGGCGCAGGATGTGTGCAGAAGGGTGCGGAGGAGGAGGTGCCGAAGGAGGTGCAGGATGTGTGAAGGAGGCGGAGGAGATCGGAGGAGGAGGCACAGAAAGAGATGCAGCAGGAGGTGTAGAAGGAGGTGCAGGAGGAGGTGGGAGGAGGAGGTGCAGAAGGAGGTGCAGGAGGATGAGGAGGAGAGGGAGGATGAGGCGCAGAAGGAGGCGCAGGATGAGTCCAGGAGGAGGTGCAGGATGTGTGCAGGATGTATGCAGGACGTGAGCAGGAGGAGGCTGTGATGGAGTGGCTCCATCAGCACACACACACACATGCCTCACTCATTTCCTCATCCCCTCCGTATTTCTCATGACATCATTCACTGAGTTCATCTTTGGCTCCCCCCCTGTCAGCACAGTGATCCAGGGGTGCACATCTGGACTGGCCATGGTTTACCCGTGCAAACATCCAAACAGCCTCACACACACACTCACACACACACACTGACCGGTGACATGACGGGCCGGAGCTGGTGACAGGGAAGAGGGGCGGAGTTAACCCTGGTTTAGAACAAAGCCTGAGCGCGAGTTTAAGGTCATGTGATCATTTGGTGTTTTGTTTAATTATTAATTTTTGTTTATCAGGGGATTATTTCATGATTTTGTGCGAGAGGTCCCGGGTTCAATTCCCGGACGAGCCCTTTGGTCATCAACCATGGTCCTTTGTGTTAAATATCCAAAGATGCTTTGACTTTGTGTGTGAGAATCCTCCTCCCAGACCAACCAGCAACATCTTCAAGAAGCAAAAGGACTCAACCAACAGTATCGGGGCTTTATTCACTTTGAGGAGCTTTCAAACAGCAACGCCGACACATTTCATGATTTTCTCCTAAAAACACTCGATGCTCTGGGTCTGGATGTTAAACTGATCCTGGACCAGGAACATGATGGAGCCAGAACAATGTCTGGGCTCATTTATAAAGGTTGATTATGACATAACAGGTCCTGAAAGATGCGTACGCCACTTTCCACACGAAGTTTGTGATCTAAAATAAACTTAGGAGGAGACTGTGCGTACTAGTATGACAACAATGGACCTGGACCAGGAACATTTTTGTTACAGGGGGAAACTGGTAGAGCTGATGGTGAAGTGGTTAATTGAACCAGATGGTGAAGTGGTGACTTGAACCAGATGGTGAAGTGGTGAATTGAACCAGATGATCAAGTGATGAATTGAACCAGATGAACTTTGACCAGGAATATTTTGTTACGGGGGACAACTGGTAGAGCTGATGGTGAAGTGGTTAATTGAACCAGATGGTGAAGTGGTGACTTGAACCAGATTGTGAAGTGGTTAATTGAACCAGATGGTGAAGTGGTGACTTGAACCAGATTGTGAAGTGGGGAATTGAACCAAATGGTGAAGTGGTGAATTGAACCAGAGGGTGAAGTGGTGAATTGAACCAGATGGTGAAGTGGTGAATTGAACCAGATGGTGAAGTGGTGAATTGAAGTGAGTCAAAAATGATAAAGAATATAGAGCGATGGTGAAGAAGACTTGAAGAAGTTTGTAGAATGGGACAGAAAAGTGTATCATGTTTGTGAGTGAGACGTGTCAGAGTCTGTTTGACTTGTGTCTCCTCATGATCAAGAGACACTAACTCACTATTAATCTACTCGCTGCTATTGATGTTGGACGTAAAGCTTGGTGATGCTGGGGATTGAACCCAGGCTTTCTGTCAGAGCATCTCAGGAGTCAAAGTAGCAAAACTTTACATGGACTCTTGTGTAACCAGAACTGAGTATCACTCAAACTGCGGGGGAGGGGCTCATGGACCAGAGCAGTTGTTTCACCTGACCTCCCCTGGTTGGACTGTGATCACTTGTAAGCGTTGGTGGTTCTGTGGTAGAATTCACACCTGCCACATGGGGGCCCCAGGTTCAATTCCAATGCAACAGAACTTTACCAAACCCTACTTTGTGAAAAGTTGATGCAAGTATCACACCATGTTTTTTGGGGGTTTATTTCTTACTTGTCAACTGATGGTGCTTTTCCACTAGTACCTACTCAGCCCTACTTGACTCACCTCACTTTTGATGCTTTTCCATTACATGGTAGTACCTGGTACTTTCGTGGTACCTGCTTGGTTGAGGTTCCAAGCGAATTGAAGCGACCAAAATACTGAACCAAACTGTACAGACACATTTTGTACAGTGGAAACGGGGCTGAACAGTCACGTGTCACATGGACACTCACCTTGGCAAACACTTTGTGACCTGAGAGGGAGTGATTGGGAAGAACGTCTGTCCTGAAAAGACGTTTCTGATCTGAACCCGAGGGTTATCAGGAACCACACACAGGGAATATTACACTGCCATAAAACACTTCTGACTCATGTTGTTGTGGCAGAGAGGTTAAGTCGATGGGCTTGAAATCCATTGGGGTCTCCCTGCGTAGGTTCGAATCCTGCCAACAACGTTGGTCAATGTTTTGTAAATTTAAGAGAAAGACTCTTCTTGTGGATTATTTTATAAAATAAAACCTCTGATGTAGAGACGCCCTGAAATCCAAGGACCGGAGTCCCCTGAAGACAGGTTCTCCTCTTCAGAGGGTCTCATCATGAGGACAATTTGTAGGACCAGAATTAACCAAACAGCAAATATGTTGTGGAGGGAAGATTTTGTTTGTATTTTAAAGTAGACAACTGAATAAATACATTAATAACTATAACTTAATAATAACTTGTGGAAGCCGTGAAAGAAGGGACGGCAGAGTTGTCGAGTAGATTTTCTTTATTCTTTCCACACAGAATGACAGTCGTCCTGTCAAACATTTTACCCCGTGACATCACCGCACATCCACCTTTAACAGCTACCGCATCACCAACACACCCCTCACACGTCACCGACACACCCACTCCACTCTGAATTAGAGAACTTTTCCCAAAGGTGCACCACACAGGCCCCTCCTGAACATTCAGAATGGTACCACCCAGTCGTTAAAAAAATGACTTAAGTCCTGTTTGGAGGTCTTAGCACGCGGCCATAACGGCTGCGTTGCACCACCCCTGGAGTAGGTGCAGGTACCAGTCATGCGTTATTGGATGTGATATTGTTGAGGCGCCGAAAGGCCCCACAAGGCCTCCAACTTCCTCCACCATGATAGTCCTTATCCTGCACCAGAGGCCAAGTGGCTTGAGCCGAGCGCACCGCCGGCCGGAGCTGAAGCAGAAAAAGCTGGGAGAAGAGGAACAAAGTGTCATCTGATCCCAACAGCGCCGACATATTTTCTATCAGCTCCGTGAGTTTACTGTCCCACAAACCGCTCCGCTCGTTCTTCCTGTGTCAGAATTTAACAAGAGCCTCTCTTTACATCCCCATCTGAACTGAAACAACCATGGAATTGATCAGCTGGTCTCTCAATGCAATCGACCAAATTTTTATTTTTTATGGAGAATCAGTCAGTAGGGTGCTCTCTCTCTCTCTCTCTCTCTCTCTCTCTCTCTCTCTCTCTCTATATATATAAATATTTACCACCTTTTATACCCATAAGGCCACAAATCCTCTCATGAATCAGCAGCAGCAGAAAATGAAAAGAAATAACCTGCTTACCTTTTTAATCGTCCAAAACAGCCCTGGCTTAAAAAAGCTCTTCAAATCCAACTGTCTCTTTTTGTCCATCGTCTCCCACCGTCTTCCCAGCGAGCTGACACACACAGTTTTAACTCAAAATCACAGTTTAGAGTGACGTGGCGTGAGAGCGCCGGAAATTCCCTCTCCTCCTCACCGTTCAGTTTTTACATCCAGTTTTGTGTACAGTGAACTTTCTACTGATTTCAACTCGATAAAATATACAGCTGTCCAAATATAATATTTTAAAAAAATTATTAAATTCATAAAAGTAAATTAAAGGGGTTAGATTTTATTAAATTTGTTTGTAATGAGCTGCTGGATCCAATCAAATAAGTGCCGGTCAAAATCTGTGATGGGCCAGATCCTGTTTCGGCAAGATCCGGCACAAATTAAACTCTGGGATTATGTAACAAGACATCATTGTCCATTAAGTTCCTAATATTTTGGAAACTGTGCTTTCGAAAACTTTGCTTTATGTTTCCGCCCAGTTTCAAACAGGGGACCTTTTGCGTGTAAAGCAAACGTGATAACCACTACACTACAGTAACTCTGCTGGAGGTTAACAGGGTCGTGTGAAAACATTTGACTACAAGTAGGAACTCAATCCAGAGATTAAAGGTTTTGGGAAACTAGAATTGTCCAAACTAGACTCTATGGGATTTGAACCGATGCCTATAGAGAGTGAGCTACCAGCAGCTTCTCTCTGTTGAGGAGGACATCAGTCCTCACCTCCACCCTTTCTGACAGGGTGTCTGATGGATGAAGAATTCATCAATTCCTTGGCTTGGTTCACTGGTGTGTGTGTGTGTGTGTGTGTGTGTGTGTGTGTGTGTGTGTGTGTGTGTGTGTGTGTGTGTGTGTGTGTGTGTGTGTGTGTGTGTGTGTGTGTGTGTGTGTGTGTGTGTGTGTTCAATGACAGTTGGATCTATTTGATGTTTCACATTGTGGATTTGCTGTGAGATTCTCTGCACTTTAACACTTGAATTGTGAATCTCTTTGTTTAGTGTTAAAGGTAAGATCAGAGTCTTCAATAGATCAGATCAAAGTACTTTAATAGAATGTATTCAGTCCTCCTGACTGTCCTTTTGGAATGCCAACAGTTGCACCTCTTTGTGGATCAGTGAAGCCTGGAGCAGCCGCGGTAGAAAAGATGCTCTCTCAAACTGATGCTTCTCAACTTTATTGAGCCTTGCAGGTGAACACACCGTAAGAACTACAATGTAAACAGAAAAATACCATTAGCAACTCTTAACAGCATGTTTTACCTTTACACTTTTACCATATTTACAACCTTAAATGAATTGCCTTAAGTTATTCACCGTTGACAATCTGTACCTTGAGTGCTCTTAATATGTAATTTCCATGTATATTTACAACTTTGTCCTTTTTAACCATATGTTTGTACCATGAAATAATATAGATTACCTTTTACTTTACATTACAATTAAACTAAGCTTGAAATCACAGTACACTAAAATTCGCTTTTACTGCTCATCAACGTTTGTGGTACTTCTATCTGATTTACAACAATTACTTCTGATTTACCACACCTTGTCTGTGAGTTCTTTCAAAATAAAAGCATGAGCACTATGCTATAATTACAACATAAAGTAAACACTTATGAACCATTGTAAAAAAAGAACTTAATATCCAGGTCATGTATAAAGCCTATTTTCTGACATATTTGTATCCCTGCTAATCTCTTGTTGGTCATGCTGAGGTGATACAGTGGAGCATTTTCACTGTTTCTCTTCTTTATTCAAAGATTGTCATTCATTCAGAATATCAGATTCTGATCAAAGTAAAGATGAAACTAAAGAAGGGATTTTTGTCACTTTGATCTTTCCCAATCCTTGGAAATAGTATAGACTAGTTAGAACCAGCAGATGGCGTAATACTACTTCATGGATGCCAACTGCCATTAAAGCCAAAAGAAGAAGAAGAAAGTCCATTCAGGATAGTGTTGGTGACTTACAGACTGCACATCTCCATCTTCAGCCCACAACAATCAGGGTTCTAATTTACAGATGATTTAAGGTCCGTTTACACCACAACAATAAACAAGTGGAACCACAAAACTTTAGTCACATTTGGGCTCCGTTTATACGACAGTGGTGCTCGGATCCACTGCAACCGTCACTTTTTGGTCCCGGCTCTGAAGGTGGAACTTTTCTTTCACAATCCCGACTCCCCCCACAGGGACAGGCGGAGGCTACGGAGCGCTGTTACTGAGCATGTGCTACTGAACCAGACTGTCAAACTGTGACCTGACAGTGTCAGAGTCTTGATCTCCTGCCTTATTTATCACAATCACTGGAGTCCTTTAGCTTCTTCAACATGTCGGCTCGTTGGTCTAGGAGTATGATTCTCGTTTTGGGTGCGAGAGGTCCTGGGATCAATTCCCGGACGAATCATGGTTGATGACCAAAGGGGTCATCAACCATGATTCTTTGTGTTAAATTTCAAAAGAGGCTTTGACTTTGTGTGTGAGAATCCTCCTCCCAGACCAAGAAGCAAAAGGACTCAACCAACAGTGTCGGGGCTTTATTCAGTTTGAGGAGCTTTCAAACAGGAACGCTGACACATTTCATGTTCACGCCAGATTACCTTTGAACGTCCAGTCTCCAAGGTATTTCTGAACTATGTACAGTAATGTGGCCTCATATCTTATAGCACCATCTTCCTCTCCTTCATCCTCACAAACCTTTCAGCCACCTCCTTCCTATCAAGCCCGTCTCTCTATGGAGAGCAAAGTGAGCTTTGAGAGTCTGGCCTCCTTCATGCCCAGAAAGAGTTTTGAATTCATTTCAGGCTGAAACTGCGTTCTGCTTTTGCACTAGTGACTGACTGGTATGTCCTTTCCATATGGCTGCAGATGATGAAGGGCAGAACAGCTTCTGTGGTGTTGAGCTTGATTTCTAGTTCACTACACATGGCAGAGAAATAAAGAAATCCATCCCAGACCTGCTCAGCTGTATTCTGGCTCTTATATTGGTAGAATCATTAAACATTACACTCTAGAATCATTACACTCCTGCTATTGTGCATGGGCACCACGGCTGTAGTAAACAGGTCCTCTGATAGTTTTCGAGTTGAGAAAATCAGATGAGAAAAATGCACACAGTTGCATCAGCACTTCTTTTAACAACCTAAGCTGTGAACATGAAATGATTTTTTGTTTTTTTTGTGATGTAGCATGGAGGACATTCTCTTTATCTGTTGTGTGTCTGTTTTGTATTTAACGAGTCATTTCTTTGGAGCACTGAGTCCATCAAAGAAATCACACCATGCGGTGGTGAATGGTGCAGAATGTTGTTTCCAATTACTGAATTATGCAGCTTAGCATTTGCTCGTGCATTAGATGTATATTGACTTTATTGAAATAGACTTTTTCTTGCTTTGGTTTAGTCCTTCTGAATCTATATTACAAAGAAGTGTCCCACCTTTTCACTGAACTGGGTTTATCTCTAGCTTAGTAGTGTTATAATGTTAAATCAATCGACCGGTGAGAGTGACAGACCGTGGAAAGTCGAGACAAAATGTTGAAATGTGACCTCATAAACTCCAGTTAAACTTTTGATATTTGGCATTCAAAATAAAATCCTCTGGTAATTAGTTAGTGTGCTCTATGAATGTGCTCCGTGAAAAATCCAAAAAATAGCACAGAGCAGCAACGAGCCTCAGTTCAGTCCCACCCCAGGAGGGTCATGATAAAGTTTTCTTTGTTGGCTCGCTTCAGAGTGCAAGTGTGAAATTGCTAGTCAGAAGGAGCAAAATCACGCGTCTGCGCCAAACCGCGCCCCCTAGTGTCTAAAGTTTAAAATCCACACAGACAGAATATGATTCCCAAAAACCTAAACTGATATACGTTCTCAATATTAACTCCATCGATGGATATTGTGGCTTCACCTTTTACCAACAAAATAATCAATATACTCACTTCTCCAGTTAAAACACTCGTGGACAAAGTTTAGACACTTCAGAAATAGTTGAATTCTGGTTGTAAAGGTTCCTGGACTGGTGTCTCCTGAGGTTAACTGATGAGTGAAGAGCCAACTGGTTAACTGATGAGTGAAGAGCCAACTGGTTCTGTAAACTCTGTTGGGTGATTCTTCAAAGCTCAGTGTGACATCACAAAATGCCTTTACCAACTTCAAGGCTCGGTGTGGTCACACGGGATCAATGGAGTTAAGCCCCGCCCCCTTGGACCTGCTGCCATGACTACCATCAACCGTAGCAACTAATAATGTTTATTTAACCTTTCTGTGCAATATATTTTAATTAAATCATTATTTAAGTCCAGTCTTTTATTTTCCTATATTTAAGCGTAGTGTTACTAATCTAACTGTGTATAATGTTACAATGGCTGACAATATTAAATATACTTCTTTAGGAATAAAACCTCTGCCTTGTTTTTGATGAATGCTTAGGCTTACTAGGCTACTGTATAGAGTTGGTCTTTATGGTGGTACTTGAAAAGCCAAGTATTTTCTGGGTTGGTATTTGGTGTAAAAAGTTTGAGAACCACTGCTGTAGAGGAAAGGACATTGAGGCCAAATGGGCTTCACTCGCTTGTTGTATTTCTGTTATCAATTCATTTA
The DNA here is from genome assembly GCF_963383615.2 of Lipophrys pholis. NCBI lineage: Eukaryota > Metazoa > Chordata > Actinopteri > Blenniiformes > Blenniidae > Lipophrys > Lipophrys pholis. Next base: position 5,145,074 of record NC_137646.1, on the reverse strand, counting down.
CTTTACATTTAAAGGTTCATGTGTTATTACTGAAAAGGACAAAGTTAAGCCAAAAACTTCAGTTGTATTATTAATTATCAATTATTCTTTATTCAATTGAGTAATTTTTTTTCAGAAACATAATCAAAGTATTTGATTTTAACTGGCCTGTCTTTTCTGTCACATTTAGTAATAGTATTGTTGTTTGAAAATGTTTAAATCTTTGGTAAAATAGTCTATTTCAAAACAAATGATTAGCTGCAACCCTGTATTCAAGTTTTAATTACTTGTGCTTTTTTGTATTGTTTGTGTTTTAATATGTTCTACGCTTTTGGTCTATTTCATATGTAAACATTCATAGAGGCTAGCTATCACTGCTTTTCTCCGCATTATTTGCAGATCGAGATGATTTAATATAATCAGCACAGAAAAGGATCTACTGAGTAACACTTACTATCTTTCTGCAAGATGTAGGAATGTTTTATAATAATACATTTTCTTGAACAAGTGATCAGGGGAGAGCGCGGACGCAGTCCCCCACTACCAGAAATTATGCAGTCGAGATTCCCACATTTGGGGAATTCGCAGAGGTCATCACAGTCGGAGTGCAATGGCTGAGCCTCGCCCTGGGTGAACCACCTTCTTGATCATGGTATCTCCCCTACCAGGTAAGTATGAATTGTACATGCTCCACACACACACTCCTTTCACACACACATACACCTCACTTATGGTCTCATCATTCACATGGGAAAAACACTAGACTCTATCTGGGATGAAATTGAACATTAAGACCAAATGGGCTTCACTCACTTGTTGTATTTATCAATTCATTTACTTTACATTTAAAGGTTCATGTGTTATTACTGAAAAGGACAAAGTTAAGCCAAAAACTTCAGTTGTATTATCAATTATCAATTATTCTTTATTTAATTGAGTCATTTGTTTCACAAACAAAAGCCAATTATTTGATTTTAACTGGCCTGTCTTTTCTGTCACACATTTAGTAATAGTATTGTTGTTAGAAAATGTTCAAATCTTTGGTAAAACACTCAATTTCAAAAAGAATCAATAGCTGCAACCCTGTATTCCAGTTTTACATATTTATGCTTTTATGTATTGTTTAGCTTCCTTTATTTTATTCTACTCCTGTTTGGCCTATTACATTTATATTGAAATAATCATAGAGCCTGGAAAACAGTCAGTGCTTTTCTCTGCATAACTTGAAGACTATATAAGATCAGCACTGAAATGAACCTGCTGAGTAACACTTAATATCTTTCTGTAAGATGTGGGAATGTTTGGTAATACTACATTTTCTTGAACAAGTGATCAGGGGAGAGTGCAGATGCAGTCCCCCACTACCAGAAATTATACAACCAAGATTCCCAGTGAATTTGCGGGGGTCAGCAGAGCCCAAGTGCAATGGCTGAGTCTCACCCTGGGTGAACCACCTTCTTGATCATGGTATCTCCCCTATCAAGTAAGAATGAATTGTACACGCTCCACACACACACTCCTTTCACTCACACATACACCTCACTTATGGTCTCATTATTCACATGGGAAAAACACTAGAGTCTATCTGGGATGAAATCGAATTGTTCCTGTAGAGCAGTCATTCTCAAAGTGTGGTATGTGTACCACTAGTGGTACTCGGGGCTCCCTCTAGTGGTACGCCAAAGGATCACTGAAATAAATATAAAAGCGCTGACATCAACAGTTATTCACAGTAGCAGACAGGAATTGATGGCAAGAGGTGGAGGTTTTTAACCCTTTGGGTCCTAAAGCTCATTTTGACTGTTTTCACTGCTGTTGTTTTTACGTTCATATCTCACTATATAAAGTGTTTTTCTTGAAAATTTGGTACCGGCAAGTGAACTAATCAGTTCACTTGACCAGCTGTGCCAGTCGGCGTTGTCATGCCCACCTGATGGTGGGCACAGGTGGGCATCTCCGCCTATACAGCTCCGGACAACGTTTCTGAACATGAATTTCCAAGAGTTCCTCCCCTGTACCATGAATAACGACATATGCAATCAAGTTCTTATAAAAGATAAAGTTTTTATGTGAAAACAGTTATTCAGCGGTGCTTTCTGTGGACTGACCCCGACAAAGGGACCTCATTTCTGGGTTCGCGTCACGGCAACTCATGGTAGAGCTTTTATACCCTTAACTTAGTGTGTACTGCAGCTGAAAACACGGGATTTAGCAGCTCTGTGAGAAAAGGCCTATCGAAGCTGATTATAGTGAAAAAAGTGAAGTATTTTGTGTGTAAAATGACTTTTCAGATCGAGTCCCGGAGGTTAGCGGGTCACTAAGCGTAGCATTACGGGCGATCGCGAAACGAAGTGCCGCCACTGCCGTAACGCTGCCCGCTGATTACTAATATGGATGAATTGGACGGTGGAAGAGGAGTTACTTCGATCACTTCTAAAGCCGTTATCTACTTCATAATATTTATCGTCTGAAATACTCAGTCTGTGAATAAAACATCATTTCCTGAAATGACAGCCATGTTTCATTTTCGATTGGCTCAAGCGGGGCCATGTGACACGAGAAGGGAGGGGGGGATCCCAGATCTATAGTAGAATGATAGAGAGACATTCGATAGAATCCATTAACCATCTTTTTTATCATAGTTTTATTCTTAATCTTATTGTTCTTCCTCTGTGTGTGTGTGTGTGTGTGTGTGTGTGTGTGTGTGTGTGTGTGTGTGTGTGTGTGTGTGTGTGTGTGTGTGTGTGTGTGTGTGTGTGTTTCTGTTTCAGAAAGCAGCCTGTTTAAATTATTTTTTAATCAAGTACAGTACATTGTTTACTTAACATTTAAGTACAGTACAGTTTTATTTAATCTTTAAGAACTGTTTTTTTGTTCGTTTGTTTTTCATTTATTTAAGTACTTATGAGTAAGTATTTAACTTTTCTGTGCAATATAGTTTAATTGAATCATCATTATTTAAGTACAGTCTTTTATTTTCCTATATTGCTGTGTAAAATGTGACAATGACTGACAATATTAAATATACTTCTTTAGGCATAAAACCTCTGCCTTGTTTTTGATGAATGCTGAGGCTTACTAGGCTACTGTATAGTGTTGGTCATTATGGTGGTACTTGGAGAGCCGAGTATTTTCTGGGTGGTACTTGGTGTAAAAAGTTTGAGAACCACTGCTCTAGTAGATCGTTTATCACTGTATGGTGTGAAAACTAGAGGCTCACACACATAGACATATACACTAGACGCCTCACAAAGTGGCAGGAACATACGTCAGTGCGTCCGCCATCTTGGGAGGGGCATTTGTCAGGACTTCAGCAAAGATACCGCATCACTGTTCTGCTTTTGGTTGTACAAACAGACAAAATAAGGACAATGGACTGCGTGGGATTACCTTCCCCAGGTAGGAAAAACATATTTATTGTTGTTGTCGTTGTGTTTAGCTCATATAACATTAACTCGGGACATAGATGAGCTGGAGCCGTGGGAAATGCTCTCTATTCCCTGGCTTAAGCTCGCCCTCAAACAACAACAACAATATCAACGTCTATTCAGTTCATCTAACGGAGGCTATTTTAGTTGTAGTGTGTAGAATATTACATTTCAAAAGAAATGAGTTGCTCAGAACCAGTCAGTGTACTGTTCCCCGCCTGTTCCAGCAGGAGAACCTCAGCCTGATCCCAGTAGGAAGTACTGTCTGGCTGTGCTCAAACAGCTGAGCAACATGTCACACCTCACTCCTTTTAGACTTACTGACCTGTACACAAACATTATCATTATATATATTGATGAGGATAGAAGATCAATTGATTAAACGTTGCACAAGTAATGAATTAATGTGATAACACAGGACTCTGAACATGTAAATCTTTTTCCCCACTAGGACCTCTCCTATGCACTGCCCACATGTCCTGATGCTTTGACAGCCAGACTCAGTGAAGCCATGGCCGAGGTGGAGAGTCTGAGAAGAGAGAAGAGGAATGAAAAGATGGAGAACGGAGGGCAAAGAGCACAGTGTGTGGTCTTCTGGAGGAACTGAGAGTGAAACATCTAATAAATGAAGAGCTGAAAGAGAATATGTCATATAATATGGAATAATAGATAAATGTGTAACAATAAATAAATATGGGATAGGTAACTATCTAACAATTATTTTTATGTAATATTAAAGGTAAATATCTAAAAATGAATGAAAGTATAATAGTTAAATATGTTATTGTGTATAAATATGTTAAAAAAAATCAAAATTTGTTACACAAAAAGTTATAACTTGTGCCCTAATGCACGTGTTCATTGTACATAAATGTCACATTGTGTGTAAATAAACGCTTTTGCATATATTTGTCATGGCTCCATCATGTTGCTGCTCTAAAAGGAGAGGACAGCGTCCCAATGTTCCGTCTGCAAACTTCTTCCATTTCCTCTCAATACTTTCTATTAGTATGCCACATTGAACAAATAAATAAATAAATGAAATACTTTTTAATTTAATAAATTAAAAATGAAAGCAATGATTCTTCAGTCATGTAAATGTATATTTGCGTGGTTTTCTTCAGAAAACACATCGCGGTCACAGAGACTTGTTTAGGCTGACGGGTCAGACTTGCCCCTCACAAGATGGCGGCCGCTCTACAGGCTGCGCGGCGTCTCGTGTTTATGTCTCAGGTTCCTGGGTGATCACGTGACGTCAGACCGGAAACAGGAAAGGGAGGAGCGGAGCAAGTGCGAGTGGCGTTCCAGCAGCGTTCAGAGCCACGGAGAATACGTCGATATTTTAGCTCGAGCCGCCCTCCACTACTGTTTGGAGCTTGTTGGACTCTCTCGGCTGTGTTGTCGTGTCTCACAGAGGAAACATTTCATCTCGTGCAGCAACAATGAGTTCAGTTCAGGCTTTGGAGAGTTTGAACAAACTATCGTCCAGCACGAGGAGGAGGTTGATCGTCAGCACAGACTGCTGGAAACCATCTGGAACCCTCAAATCAAGCTCCACAGAACAGGTATGGAAAAGTGTGAATGAACACATGAATGTGACTGGAGCAGGATCTCCATTGTTCTGACTGGGTTTGGTTTATCCACCGCACACAGAAGCAGGATTTGTGTTTCTGGAGGGAAACTTGGATTGAACTCAGACTTTGACTCTTTTCCATGTTTCCAGGTTTTAATCAATACACAGTTGTAGTTGAAGTCAGAAACAGGAGAAGAGCGTCTAGAATAACCTGGAACTACCTGACAATACATTGAAACAAGGTTAAAATAATAATATGAGCAGCCATTGACAAAACATAGAGGGTATTTATCTTAATCATTTCTGATTTCAATGGATTTGCATTGTTTGCAACTTCCTGTGTTTGGTCACTTCCTGTCCTCTCCAGTCCAATCACAGCAGAGAATAGTCCCGCCTCTCTCCAAAGGCGGGCTCAAGCCTCCAGCCTCAGGATGCAGACACTTCCTGGCTCCAGGTTTCCATATTAAAAGACGATTGTCTCTGAGTATCAGTGAAACCAACATGGAGGAACATGGAGGCAAAAGCACCTGGAAGAATGTAAACCTCTTGTCTCTGGAACAGTGAGGCTCCAAATGGCAACATGGAAGAATTATCAAGTTAAAATACTTCAGCAACTAGAGTTTTAGAAATATGAACATCTAAGATGTTTAAAAAGATTGTTGCACTTCCTTTTTTTTATTTTATTTTTCAAATAAGCATATGTGTATGGTACATGCAGTATTCTTATCTTACAAATACATTTCCAATATCCGTTTAGAAGGACATAAAAACCTAAAGAACCAAACAACTAAATGACATCATCAACAAATGTGGGACCCTCCCTTCTCTTCCTCCTCTGTTCCTCCTATTAATCTAGTCTTTTGTCATTAAGTAAATGAAAAGATAAATAAATAGATTGTAGATCAATGAAACTTCTCTTTTCCATTCCTACTTTAAACAGCCGTCCCTCCATACAAACAGCCGTACTGAAGGTCTGTTAAAAAACCTTCCATCCAATCAAGAGAAGGAAAAAGAAAGAGAAAGATGGATGCCCTCCGTCTCCTTCCTAGAATGTATGTCTACCTTTCTACCTCTTTATTCTTCTCCCCCTTTCACCATGTGTCCAGACACCCGCTTCTTAAATGTCTAAATAATGTAATGAAATGATCCTAAAACAAATCTGCTTAATGCAAACACAACAAGTAAATACCTTAGTTAGAGATGTTAATTCAAATCAAAACAAACAAAGCAGTAGATCTTAATGAGAGTGCTTTGTAAATAATGAAGTAAGTCCCTTGTGGGGTGATTCTGTTAGAATCCTCCTTTGTATATAGGGAGACCACAGGTCTTCACATTCCTTCACTTTGTTTTGGAACCTTGCTCTTACTTGTTCCATAGTCAGCACATCTTTGATTGGGTCCCACCATTGCTTTGTGCAGGGGGGGTTTGGTTCCAGCCAGCACACTCTAATCTTTTACTTTTCTACAATAAGTAACATTCTAATCATTTTTGGGTTTAAAACCCAATAAAAATCATTTCAGGTCTAAATCAATGTTTTCATCCAAGATTCTTTTGATCTCTTTCTGTATATTTTTCCAATATTCTCTGAGTTTGGGACGGTCCCAGAATATATGTCTCTAGTCTCCTACTGGACCACAACCCCTCCAGCATTTATCACATGTTTTACTATGTTAGGACATATTTAGTGGGAGCAGAAAATCTTGTGTTTTTAATTTCATTCACCTTCTTTCCAATAATGCTCCTAAACATTTGATGTCCTTCTTTAAATGATTCCCCCCAATTCTTCTTTCTTTCACTTTCCCATTTCTATTTAAAGTTCATGTTGTTGTCTTGTTCAGCTGCTTTCTAAAGCTTTGAAATGACTTTCTTCTTCTTCTCCAGCTTGGTCATTAGTACTTTCTCTACTTCATTTGGTTCTTTACCTAAGAATTCCCATCCTTTGTGTTTTAGAAGACGGCTTCTAATTTGTAAGAATTTATAAAAGTCTTGTGTTGGCAGATCAAATTCAGTTTTAAGCTGCTCAAATGGTTTCATATTTTCCCTTTTTGAAAAGCTGTCCAATATAGAGCAGCCATTTGGATTCCCTCCTATGAAATCCCCCGTTTATGGTTGAAGGAACAAAATCTAAATTCTTTCCTATTTTAGTCGCCCTGCAGATTGAACCAGACATTTTCATTCTCTTTTTTATTGCTGCTCATATTTTCATTGTTCCTTTAACCCATTTGTTTTTCATGTTTAATTCATTCATTAGTTTTTGTAATAAAAAGGTAAACTTTCTAATATTACGTTCAGACATGAGATTTGTTCCATATCCCTCCATCCTGTCTCCTCATACTTATTTATGATTCTTAATTGTGCTGCCTAATAATATATTTTACATTAGGTAAATTCAAACCTTTTTCTTTAGGGCACTGTAATAGTGTATACCTTACTCTTGGCTTTTTATTTCTCCAAATACATTTTGATATCATTTTTTCTATTATCTATTAAATGTTTCTTTTTGGAGCTGAATTGGTGAGGATTGGAACAAAAATGGCAGCTTTGGCAAAACATTCATCCGTATAGTTTCAATTCTTCCTATAAGAGAAATTTGTTACATTATTCTTGCAAGAAGAGACAAAGTCACAGTAGAACCTTTACATGATTGTCCAAGAGTTCTTCTTACTCTGAAGTCAGACAGCTCCTTCTTAAAGGCTGAATTGTTTTGAGTCTGCATTGAAGGTCAGCAAAAGTAGCACAGGGGTTCCAAAAGTGCTGACACAGGTCATCCTAGAACACAGACTGCCTCAGGTGATTTTATTGTAATCAAATTACTCGTCTGAGTCATTTTAAAGCGGGAACTGTAGAAGTAATGTAACTTTTATTATTTACCTTTTTGTCCCTCCAGAGATCCAACTGCACCGTGACTGTAGGGAGGAGCAGTTCTTTAAACCGGGAACCAACTCCAGTCTGGAGCAGGAAGAACCAGAACCTTCACAGATCAAAGAGGAACCAGAACAACCAGAACCTCCACAGATCAAAGAGGAACCAGAATTTCCACAGAGCAAAGAGGAACCAGAAGAACCAGAACCTACACAAATCAAAGAGGAACCAGAACCTACACCGATCAAAGAGGAACCAGAACCTCCACAGAGCAAAGAGGAACCAGACCCTCCACAGATCAAAGAAGAACCAGAACCTCCACAGATCAAAGAGGAACTAGAAGAACCAGAGCCTCCACAGATCAACAGGGAACCAGAACCTCCACAGATCAAAGTGGAACCAGAAGAACCAAAACCTCCACAGATCAAAGAGGAACCAGAAGAACTAGGACCTCCACAGATCAAAGAGGAACCAGTAGAACCAGAACCTCCACGGACCAAAGGGGAGCCAGAAGAACCAGAACCTCCACAGATTGAGGAGCACCAGGAACTCGGTACCAGCCAGGAAGGAGAGCGGCTTCTACTGAAGTTTGAAGGTGATTCCTTTAGGGTTCCTTCAATTGAGGAACAAAGTTCCCTGAGTGAACCAGAAGAAGTACCAGACACTGAGCAGTTCCTCTCTCATGACTCTGAAGTCCACGATGTGAAAAAACTTGTTGACTCAGAATCAAGTAGAAATGCAGAGATGAAAAGAAGAAGCATGTTTCAGAGTGATTGTGTGGACAAGTTCCCTGTGTCAGAGAAGCAGGCTGAATGTGAAAAGCTTCTTTGTGAGGAAACATGTGGAAATATGGTCCAGAAAAAACCTCAATTACGTCAGAATTTAACAACTTTCAATGATAAGAAGAAAAGTGGTGAAATCTTTGTTAAAAGTTCCACCGGACAGGATGGTTTGTTGGTGCATAAGAGAATTCACACAGGTGAAACATGTAGAAAACGTTTTGCTCAACAGAGAGATTTAATGACTCATAAGAGAACTCACACAGGTGAGAAGCCGTATTCTTGTCAAATATGTGGGAAATGTTTCTCTTCACAAAGTAATTTGCAACGCCACATGGGAACTCACACAGGTGAGAAGCCATTTTCTTGTGAAACATGTGAAAAACGTTTCGGTCAACAGTTATTTGACGAGACACAAAAAAACTCACTCAGGTGCGAAACCATTTTCTTGCGAAACATGTGGGAAACGTTTCAGTGTATCAAATGATTTGATGAGACACAAGAGAACTCACACAGGTGAGAAGCCGTATTCTTGTAAAACATGTGGGAAAAGTTTCTCTCGACAGAGTCATTTGAAGATACACAAGAGAACTCACACAGGTGAGAAGCCTTATTCTTGTGAAACATGTGGGAAAAGTTTCAGTGTATCACATAGTTTGAAGATACACAAGAGAACTCACACAGGTGAGAAGCCGTATTCTTGTGAAACATGTGGGAGAAGTTTCTGTGATCGTAGTAAATTGCGGCGACACATGAAAAACCATAAAGAGATGAAATCATGAAAGACTATGTGAGATGTGTGGATGATTTCACTTATATAGTGTTTTTCCACCGTATAAAAGCTGATTCATCCTCCATAAGAACCAGAAGAACGTTGGGCACTCAAGAGTCTTGCCGTACTAAATGATGTCATGTTCTTCAGCCAGCTCCCTCTGGCCAGAGACTTTTTGTTCAGCAGTACCAACCGTCAGGACTGTCAGTTCCTGCAGTTAAAACCAGACCAACATCATGTCCTGGACACAAACTTTCTCTTTTCTTACTGAAACACTTCAGAGAAATGTATTTCTGAAAACGCTTGAAGTGAGAAATAAGCTGCAGTTGAAAAGTTAAAAGGTTTTACAGAAGTGTCTGCTGTGAGGGGGTGAGAGTATGAACTCTCCTGCTGAACAAGCATTTTTTCCAGCAGCTGGCTGACGTCAGCGCTGAACTTTTCTTCTTCTTATGGGAGGATGCAGAGGCCTTTAGCAGTCCCCAAAGTGCTTTACACTGTTAATCACATTCACCCATGCATTCACACACCAATGGAGGCGGCGACCATGCAAGGCACTCAGTCCATCCACTGGGAGCAGTTTGGGGTTCAGTGTCTTGCTCAAGGACACTTGGACATGTGGACAGGTGGATATGGGAATGGAGCTCCAACAGATGTGGTTCAGGAAGTCCAGCTTGAGCCCAGAATCACAAGGTCTCCTCCAGTTTTAAGTCAACATTGCTGATTTAAACCCTGTTGAGACGCTTCAGGAAATAATTTAGTTTCTGGTTTGTCACCAAAATGAGAAGATTTCAATCAGTTTGGTTTCCATTTGTGTTGAACTGCACAGAGGCTGACAAAAGGTCCCTGCTTGATAATGAATGTTAAAGAAGCACATTTCATTATTAGTTCTAACAATGCTGCTTTCTGTGGTTTGAAAAATGTGAGGTTAAAAATCTTGTATGAGCAGATGTGAACTTTGAAGAAATGGAAGTAAAATGTTGACATGAATCCAATGGCTTTTGTTCTTCACTGTTTATATTTAACATTAATGAGTCGTAATTTCATTTTTCACTCTTTTTACACTACGGAGGAAAAACTACTGTTTGTTTACCTGCAACACGTACTGAAGTACATATCATGAAAGTAAAACTCTTCAGTGGAAACATGCAATGATTTCCTCGTCTCATAATTATTCAATTATTATAAATTATAATTTATTAATTTACTTTTGCAACAACACATCATGAGTAGGGTAAAACTAACCTGTCTCACGACGGTCTAAACCAGCTCACGTTCACTATTAGTGGTGAACAAGCCAACGCTTGGTGAATTCTGCTTCACAATGAGAGGAAGAGCCGACATCACTATGAACGCTTGGCCGCCACAAGCCAGTTCTCCCTGTGGGAACTTTTCTGACAACTTCTGCTTAAAACCCAAAAAGTCAGAAGGACGCAATGGAAATACTGACGTGCAGTTCCTCTTAAATCCAGTAGGTGTCAGTATGAAGCAGCATTGGAGACATGGGGAGCAGGTGAAGGGGAAAGTATGGATAGTATGGAGCTCCATAGGAAAGGAGTGTTTGAAGTACAGAGCCAGTATTGCAGATACGTTTTACTTAGAAAAGCAGCTCATCTACTTTAATGTAGGGGAGAGCAATGTGTCATTATTTATGAAGCGAATCATCATCAATATGCAAATCTGAATGAAAATAAGAATAAAGCTTAATAAAGCACAGTGCAAATCGAGGTGAGTCAACAAAATATTTAACTATTAAATACATGTAACCTAAATATAAGAAGAGTAATGTTACTTTGACAGTGAACACAAAAGGGTTTTTCTATGAAACCATATTTATGTTTAAGGTAAATTTCTTTATATAGGTATTTATCTTTCAGTTCCAGTAAAATAATTCATGTAGATTTATTTCAACTGACTGAATATATTCCATGTCTCTCTGAATAGTCTAGAGTTAATCAGTCTACTGTAATTACTACTATGAAGACGATGACCAATTACACTGAGAAGAACAACATGAACTAATGCTGGAGATGATTAAATCTAACTTTCCTTCTATAAATCTGCTCCCTGGATATTGCTGCCTTGCTCAAAGGCCTCTGGCAGTGACTGCTGTCTCTGTGCCGGGGTCCAGTAGTGGTTTGGGGATTCCCCTCCTCCTCCCTCCATTTGCTTATAATTGGCTAAATAAATTGGCTAAAACAATTAATCACGAACCTTCTTCACTTTGGAATTTCATTCCAAAACTTGTTTTCTCTAAGTTGGGAGACCTAAATATTCTTTTATTTTGTAATTATACTGTTGAAAAAGTCCCCTTGAATCTATCCAGTTACCATAACCAGATGCTTCTCTCTTGGTCTTTGATCTACAAACATAATTTCTCCCTGCATAAGTACTACACCATAACTACTACACCATAACTACTACACCATAAGTACTACACCATAAGTACTACACCATAAGTACTACATATGGAATAATAAAGACATCTTCCATAGAAACAAATCCTTATTTTACCCTGACTGCTTTACTCATAACACACTTCTGGTTCTTCAGCTGTTTAACTCCGATGGATCATTAATAAATGATCAAGAATTTATTTCAAAATATAGAATTGCAATTCCTATAAATGAATTTAATAATGTTATAAAAGCTATACCCACTGGAGTAATTATGTAATTTAAAGTACTGCAGGACAAAATCCAACACTTTTACTCTTCGATCCAACTAAACTAGATATATGTCAAATTTGTTTCTCATCAACACGTAATAATAATAATAATAATAATAATAATAATAATAATAATAATACGCTCATTATTTCAAAAAAATGTTGTCTCAGTTCCATATGTGGAATCTTATTGGAACAACTTTATTAGTGACCTTGACTGGAAAAATGTGGTCAATTTGCCAGCTGGATATATGATAAACAATAAAGTAAAAGAAGTATCTTTTAAAATAATCCACAGATTTCATGTGTTTTCTTGCAAGGTTTTAAAAAAGACAGAGATATCAATTGCTCTTTCTGTAAAGAACTCCCTGAAAATATATTTCATCTGTTTTTGTCTCGCCCCTTTTCTAACAAGTTCTGAGAAGATATTTGCACCTTGATCTCTACTAGTATTGAAGCGTCTTACAGTCAATGATATTTACTATATACTAATATTTTACTTATCTGTGATTATCCTATTTCTGATATTTTTATACTGTTTTATTCTCAGTTTTATGTATTTGTGAATGTTTTTTTATGGACTCCTTGTGAGGGCGAAGCACCCAAAAGCAGAGACGGGTAATCGGAGGTAAAAGGGGAACAGTTTTATTCTCTCCGCAAAACACAAAGCGAGCCGGAGTACAGCTGAAAAACCAAAAACAGGAGCGCAAGCAGCAAGCGTCGGAGACGAGATGGGAGGCGACACCAGGACCACTCAGGACGATCAACAATAATCCGGCAGCACCCTTCGATCAGCTGCCGACTTAAGTACCACGCTGATCATGATCAGCCTCAGGTGTGTGTGCAGCACTAAGAGAAGGGGAGAGAGAGAGGAGAGGTGCACCACACAGGAAACACAGAACAATACACTCCTGTTTCTGCAATAAAGATAAAAATGATGATGATATGCAATTTGATTTTATTTTAAAGAAAAAAAATCATCATTCCAAACTAGTTCTTTGTACAAATGTTTATCCATAAATAAATGTTGACTATGACCTACAGCAACAACAAAAGTTGAGCAAGATGGCTGAGCGGGAGTTCAGAGTGACGGCTCCTCCACTATCTAACTGGCCAGGTTTAAAACCTGTGCTTTATGAGACTGTTGACGGCAAGCTTCTAGTTGAGGACCAGTTTTTAAACTTTCTCCTGGTCAGAATGAGAACAATGAGCCAGGACCATCTTGTTCTAACAGCTTCCAACACGTTGGACCTGAAATGGATTGAATCCTGAAGAACGAGGCTGTTTGAACTCTGTCCTGACACCAAACAAAGATGTGTGGCTTTTAAAGGAGATCAGAAAAACATCAACAACATTAAAAGTTGCTTCAAGGTTTTGAATGAGTGCAGAGAAAACCTCCCTCGGTTCGTCTCCCACTATTTGGATGAGCTACCGCCTGTCACCTCTAACAGCATAGATTAGACCAACTTGCTGAGTAACATGGAGCGGCTCCAGAGTGAAATGTCTGCGCTCAGACATGGAGTGAAACTACAAGCTGGTGTCAGCGAGGGGCTGCATGAGATCACCTCCACTACTGAGCACAGAGTTGCTGCTTTTAGTCACCATCTGAAACCAGGACATGACGGAGGGCAACACAGGGCTACGCCCAGCGTCATCGCACATGGCAGTGAGGCCTCACTCCCTGGAGCCTCTACCCTGGGTCAAAGACTGGTGAGGAGGATCTCGGCAGAGTTAAAGTAGAGACTTGGCCGTGATGTAACTTGTCAGCGTATTGACACTGCAAGCAACAGGTCCAGCTCATTTAGACCAGGATACAAAATAGAGCAGTCAAACCTCAGTTGATAACCTTAAGCCGCTCCACACACCTTGTAGTCCGTGTTAACATCAGACAGAAGAGAGTATTTCAAGATCAATTCTAACTCTGCAGACCTGAGATCAGATCAAATCAACTGGCATCAATTCAAAATGTCTGATAAACAGAAGAGAGGTTGACATGCAGGAAATATAAATCTGTTGTTTTGTTGATATTTTAGTCTAATTATGACAAACTGAAGGCAGCATGTAAAGAAGATAGATGAAATGTATATATAGAATAATCTCCTAGTTTGAGGCACATCACAGCATCCTGGTCTTTTTGTGAGTTGCCAAACCGTCTGTATATTCATCCTCTTTCATTTTGATAACTTTTTCTGAACGATACACCAAAGATAAAGTCATGATCGTGTTTTCGATTGAGTTTATAGTACTGTGCTAATATTTAGTATGTGAAACAATATATTTAATGAACTCGACCTTTCATGACTGGGCAAAGAACCAGCCAGTGTCATGATCTTGCTCAGTCATGAATTCTTGCATCAATGCTACAATGAGAATCCTGAACCAAATAATGGTGAAATACTCTGATAATCATACATATAATGAAATTATAACTTAAATTTGACTGGTGACTGGAATTGAGGGTCATGGATTTCAAATAATGTCCTGTTGCATATTATGACTTGATCGTAAAATTCTATTGTGTGTATGCCAATATCTTTTTGGAAGAAACACCTTAAATTACACTATGTAGATAATCAAAAGGTAACAGGCTGTGGGTTTCATACAAGTGTGTAAAGTTATTCTCACCTTTCAAACAGGATGTGTGTGAGGGAGCGTTGGATGCTCTGCCTGAGCAGGTGATTAGGCTGACAGGGCCTGGAGGAGGGCGGGCTGGGTGCTGGTGATGCAGGCAGATACTGAGTTCCATTCCATGTTAAAGCTGAGGAAGGCTTCTGGGATGATGTTGAGACTGCAGGATGGCCAAACGGAGACTCCATTTTCTTTGCTGTGCAGTCTTAAGAGAGGCGGCTCAAGAGGTGCAAAGTCTCGTGATCGGGGTTAATGGCACTTGTAGTCTATTGACAGAAAAGACACAAGACAGAGTTCTTTAGTAGAGTATGGTATTTCAACACGTCCAAAATACATCTGAGGTAGGTCAAACATTGAGTAAAGAGCCTGTCCTTTGATCTCCTTTGCTCTCCTTTGCTCTCCTTTGATATTCTTTGATAAAATGTTATCTCCTTTGCTCTCCTTTGCTCTCCTTTAATCTCCTTTGATCTCTGAGTACTAAAATACCTCAAAAATACCTTTGTCAATGCCACATGCGTTTGCAAAACCAAGCTAGAGGAGGATATTTTGTCTATTGAAGCATAAGAAAAGTTCTCCCTGCTTGGACTCAACATATTAATTGACTTCACTGTGAGAACAGAAGTCAGCAGCACCGATATCATGACTCGAAGAGGTAAGTAACATTGTGTCCAGGACTCTGCGATCTCATTATGTCACCTAATGAGCTCCATGCTTGACAGTCACAATAGAAAATGGCTGTTTGGTGATCAGATGCTCAGTTTGATAATGAGAAGAAACAAAAGGCTGAGGCCAATAAGAGAAAATCGTTTTTAGTGTTTAATCTTGGGCTTTATTGGAACCATCACCATTTCCATTATTTTGGGGGAAATGATATATTTAACAACCCTTCCTATTTTTTCCTCCATTTGTAGATTACCTTAGTGCTAAGATTTGATTTTAAATCTCATGAGTGCTCAATGTTTATGTTAGGACAGCCCAATGTTGTAATTCAGGATTGTGACTACAGGCTGAGGAATTCAGAACCAAACTTCCACCTCAGGGAACGTGGAGAAAAATAAATCGCTGCCAAATAACAGCTGAAACCTTGCAAACAGGAAAGGTAATTGTCAAAGAAGAGGATGATTCAGTTGAAATTTTTAATTATTAAGAACCATAAATGCAAAACCGACTTCGAGTACATCCGTCCAAATAATTGGTCAAACCAAGAGAATGTATATGAAAGTGTCAGGCTTCATTGTCCCTCAGCTTATCCTTTGCAAATCAAAGCAGCTAACTTGAATTCATTAGAAATCTCTATGTTTTGTTCTTGAGGATGAATGTTTGTCATTTCTTTTAGCATATTCAAGCCCCAGGTCTGACAGGGCCCACAGAGACCGTCCTGGACAGCGTTCCAGGCTCACTGATGGTGATGGAGACGCCATCATGAGTAACAGCTCTCAAAACTTCCAGCGGAAACAGTAAGTGTTGGAAGATTCCCTTGTGATTTCAATTCAATACTCTACTTCCTGGTATGAGGTGAAAAGCCTTCTTTGAAATATGTATGAAAGTATTCAATGAGGATCTGGTTGAACCTCTTGGCAGCTGGTGGTGCAAGAGGTGCAGCTGTTGGTTTGAACAGAAGAAAGTAGAACATCACTGACTAGTTATTCTTCTTGTAAAATAAAGCCCCTCATCTCTAATGAAAGTGTGATTTGAACTGGGTGAGGTTTCTCATTTGTCACAATACAGTTATTGTTCGTTAGGTTTCTTATAGAAATGGTGCATTTGAATTACTGGAATTATATTAGACTTTGAAGGAATTAAGACTTTATTCACTTTATTCATCACAAACAATCTCCATTGAATTTGTCACTTGATACTTTGTACAAAGAGTTTGTATTATTTTGGTGTGTCGTTCATACTCTTGAGCCAAATGTTGTGTAATGACATGACGTGGGAAATGTGTGTTATTGGAACAGTTCCCAGTTTCAAGAAAAGGACGAGGAAACTGGAGATATAATTACATTGACTTTTCTTCAAGACATCAGAATCAACGTTCAGGAATAGGTTGCTATGACTTTTCTTAACGATTCCGCAAACACTTTCTGGATAAAAAGCAAAAAACATCAAAATAAAAGTCTGATACAAAGTGGATGGAAGAGGCGCCTCATGGAGGAGATCAGAGGATGTTGCCAGCAAGAAGCAGGAACACATTTCTTCTGGAATTTTATTGGATTTATTTTATTTTTTTACAATTGATGTTTTGTTAAATTCTACAGATTTCCTGAAGGTGTGTGGATCCTTAAATAGCAAGTTTCAAGAAAGATTGACCAGTTCAGAAAGAATTTTTATCAGAATAAATAGTGAATGGTGACATGAGTTAGAGTGTGACTTCCTGTTTTGGAGTGAAATGATCACTGTATAGGTCTCGTTCCGTCTCCGGTCTGTGCTCAGGGTGTGAATGGGGTTGGTCGGCTCATGGGGCCTTCCAGTGGCTCAAGAATGTCGGAGGAGTGTCTTGTGAGGTCATCTTCTGTTCTCTGACCTTCAGAGCAATTCTACACCCTGTGGGCAAAATATCATTGCATTAAATTCTCATCAGTCACTGAGAGATGCTGATCAGGCAAACGGAACCTGCAGCGGGCAACAATAGACATCACAGCATCAAACTTCTACATTAAATCATTTTAAGTTTGGATCAAACCATAAGGACTGGATCGCCTCGGTTCTCCTTGAGGAAACCATGCTGGCTTTGTCTTTGGCTGGGGTGGATCGTTAGGTAGGGCTCACAGCGGGGGATCGCTCAGAATCACGCCAGATTTCCTCATTGGATGATGATTTATTGAGTTCACAACTGTATGATTTAATATGTATAATTACATGTGCGTTAGTGTGGTTCTGAAACAGAGAAACAGAATTAAAACATAACTAGCTGAACACAAATGGTCTATAATGCAAGAAACGTCCATTTGTCTTCACTATATGCTAGTATAGCAATAGAGCTGAAATAATAACAATAAAGTATAAACATGGCCGAAACTGGCATTAAATAATGAAACAAGGCTGCTCTGTGGGCCGAAACAGCTTCAACCATGAAATGGGGGAAAAGAAACCATCCGCAATACAACGGCTCCCTCTGCTGGTCGCATGAATAACTACAACAGGCTGCACCGCGAGGTGTCATGTGACAACGGGTGGCCATGCGGGAGGCGGTGCCTTATCGCCAATTAGCTGGATTTACAGCGAATATAAGAGAGATAAATGACAAACTATAGCATCTCCAGAAAGGAAAGTCACGGCACGAGGCCGAGCCAGGCAGGCAAAGCCTGAGCTCACATTTAGCAACGCTAAGCAGACAAAACACTTCCAATCTCGCACCGACAGTAAAGGAACAACAAAATAGCCCTTCTTACTTGTAAAGACACACAAAACAGGACAGATGTAAGCAGGCAGCTAGTCCGTGCTGAGAACAGGAACTACTGGCTAAAGTCTGGGACCGAATGTTAGCAGCCCGCGAGCAGCGAGCCTGAGTCAACTTGTGATTGGCTAAAAGTCCAGGTGAAGCGAGGCGTCTTCCAAAGGGGAGAGAGAGAGTCAACAGAGAGTGTCTGATGCTGAGCGGCCACAAGGGGGCGTTTTTCACAATAAAGTAGCAGTCTTTGTCCTGGTGGTCCACCGTCCTGCGTGTCTCACATGTCCCTCATTTTACCAGGAAGTGTCAACAAGTTAGAGATTTCTTTCACACTGGAAACCGGCCAAATAAGACATCGTGGCTAAACCCTAAAGACACAACAAAACATGTTTACGAGTGCCAAAATAATCAAATCTTGTTATTTAGATGTCTTATGAATCCCAACAAAACACGTCCTCAGGTGTAATTCTAATGATGCTCCTGAATGTTGTAATAGATATTCGTGTTTCCAGCTCAAGAAACAAGCAAACACATTGAACAGAACTCAGTACCAACTTTGTTAGTGAGACACATAGGCGTAGGAACCGGGGGGGGAACGTCCCCACCAATATTGGAGACTTGCGCATTTGTCCCCCCCAATAATCATCCCGCGGAGGAGAAAAATATTTGATTTAGAAATTTTTAACTGGCGTGCTTTTATTTTGACGGCGCAGCACACCTATCTGCCACTGCCCCGCCCCCTCCCTCACCCGCTCCCTCAGATATTTAATAAGGGGACTTCTTATGAAGGAGGTCAAACGGTCTGCAGGGAACCTTCCCACGAATATGGCTTGTTTATAACATCATGTTGTTGTTTACATTCATATTTAGAAAGTAGATCTTCTGAATGAAATCCTCTTAATCCTGAGATGCTCATTGCTCCTTTATTTACCTACAAACTTTGTCAGTGTTCCCAAGTATCGTCAAAGCTTGTCAAAGTGTTCTGTCCTCTTATTCCAGTACAACGTCCCCACCAAAGAAAAGGTGGAAACTGCAGCAAGACTTGCTTTGTTTTTTTAAAGAGTAATGTCAGTATGAGTAACGTTACTCTACACAAGGAGAACATCGAATCACTCCAACATTTATCAACGAGTTTGACTTTATATGAGACATTATGTGTAAAATGTTTCATCAGGAGAATGATAGAACATGGAGGTCTTCTAATAGAGTGAGAACCTTTACTGTCAGGGCCAAGTTCTGCTCTAAACACAGTTCATGTGTCCGGGACAATATACATCTGCAACCCTGTTCTTAAAAGTCTTTATTCTGTAGGACAAAAACCTCAACATATATTTTTTAAGCTTTTGTAAGTCAAATACTGATCGTGTTGTTGGGGTCAGCGTTTGATCAGAATATGCAAATTACCCTAGTGATAGGCTACCGGAAGGTTCTACACCGTCAGAGGTAATTTACATATCAAAGAATCGCCAAACAGAAGTAAATTGTTATTTACGGGTTGACAATTACTGATCACTAGCGGTAGACCACCAAAGTAATGGATTACTGGAGTAATAGATTACTAAGGCAATGTACCAAGTGTAAGTTATGCAAAGCTATAAAGGTTGATTAAAGTAAATAGTCAGTTGTCGGCCAACAGCTTTGAGCTAAAAAGGGTTGCCTGACGGGAGGAACCTCCACAGGTGCCAGATCGCTAAGGCGGTCCACCAGTGACGCGACCTGTCAACAGGAGTGACTGGTCACTCCTTTGTTGACAACTGCGGGTCAGTGGCGTGAACTACCGAAGCGTCTGTGGACCCACAGGAGGTGACTCACTGAAGTAACCTGGGAATAACTCAAGCTGCTAAGGCGCTACAAATGGCCATTGACCAATCGATGAACAACTGCACTTGATTACGAGTGACGATTAACTTACGGAAAGCAATCTATGATTCAAGTAATCAATGAAACAAGCCTGCGATTTGTAAATCAATAACTGAAGGGAGGCTAAATTATCTCAGTGGCGTGAACCACCGAGGGTGATCTGCAAGTAAGTTAGAATGAGTTGTTAATTAAACAAATTTGGTTATTTATTTAATAACAATCGGAAGTAATCAAGAAGCAGTTGGAATTAATTAAGTAAAGTCGTGATTTACTAATTAATACAATGAGTTATTTGAATGCGCTAAACCATTGAAAATGAATTAAATGCAGTTAGGCTTATCAATTGGATAAACTTGCGCTTTATGAATTAATAATACTGGATAATTGGATGTTGAGATGCAAGAAAACCACTTAAAAATGATCAAAAGCAATCTTGATTATTAATTGAATAAATTGATTAATTTATTAATTAATAAAGAATACAAATTATCTATCTGCAATGAAGTCAATGAACAATAGCTTTAGAGGCAATTCAAGTTGTGATTAGGTTAACTGGGTAACAGATCAATCAATAATAGTGTGAGTAATTAACCACGTAAAATGCGATAAAACACTTAAAAATGATTTAAAAGCAATGCGGGTTATCCCTGCAGAAAACCTGCATTCATTCGCCAACAACTCCTAGGTGTGTTAAATTACCCAAAGTGTTAAAATCATTGAAATTGATTTTAAACCATTCAAACTATTAATTAATTGAATATTACCGTTACTTAATCAAAGTCTGGGCACCAGCTGAAGTTAGGGTCTTAACTTAACATCAGTCTTAAAAGAAAGGTTCAATTAAAATGGTTAAATTATTATTTCTGATTGAAATGATAATCGCACTTTAACTGAAGCAGGAAAGGAAGGCTGTAAATCCGAGCACTGACTGTTACAACCAGCAATTGTCACCAAAAAGCACACAAAAACCACCAAGAATCGTTCAATTCAACTATTAAGTGTTTATTAACAAACGTCTATTCCTAAATCATCAATCTACGAATCACATCTGATCAATAAACATCAAGCAAGATCTCATAAAACAACACAATACAAAACGAAAGTCAGCAAATAAAGTGTGTGTGTGTGTGTGTGTGTGTGTGTGTGTGTGTGTGTGTGTGTGTGTGTGTGTGTGTGTGTGTGTGTGTGTGTGTGTGTGTGTTCGAGTGTGGAAAAGCTGTGTGGGTGGAAGTTTGTGGAGCGAAGGGGGCGTGAATGGGTTAGGATGTAATGACCACAAACGTCCACCAGAGTGAGGTAGACGTCAGCGGTCCTGTGCAATCACCCAATGTGGCCACTAGATGTGCGACGGCGCGCAGGGCGGGTGTAATGACTTAATGCAACCACCAGATGGCGGCACGAGCGGTTGCAATTACCCACGCGACTACCAGAGGGCGCCGAACGGTTCGGCGACTCAGTGGGGAATGGGTGTGATTACCCCCACCGGTCACCAGGGGCGCTCGGCGTGCTCTGCCTGGGATAGCGTGACGTCACTGAGCTCCGTGCACGGGCCGTAGCCGTCGGGAGCGCGCCGGATTTCTCGTGGCTGAGAAATCCGAGCTGCAGTGAACTACACACGGTCCCAGGGACGCAATGAAAGGAGGCGCTCGGGTGCAGTGGCGGCTGTACCGTGCGCGGGTTAGTGTACAGAGGAGGAGAGGAAAAAGGAGAGAGAGGAGAAAGAGGAGGGGGTGTCTGACTATGTACACCGACGCGACCACCTCAGCTTACACGTACAGAGTCCAAAAATGGCTGTTCAGGCAGATATGGACTCTGGGAGCAGAAGCGTGAGCTGAGGTTGAGGAGGCTCGCGCGTGCGTGCGGTGATTCGCGTGGATGGCCGTCCACGCGTAGACACAAAAGTACTCAGAACAGGGATCGGCGTCCTAAAGTTACAAGTACCAACAATAAACACACAGCAATAATAATATCACGTTATTCTAATTCCTGCCCAGACTCTAAGCCTCACTTGGTTGGACGAGGGGGAAAACGTGCTTCCGTGGCCAGGTGAAATCCGTCGATTTGTGGCCGCGGGCGTTTTTCTGGCGTCCCAGAAAGTAGAAAACCTGACGTGGACTACGGAGGGGAAAACCGTAGTGTGATCCGAGGGGCGATCAGCCGCTTCTTGCGATGAGGGGCAGTGAAGAAGCGATGTTCAGGTCGGTCTGCAGGTGAGCGTGCCGGTGCAGCGGCGCTCGGACTCCGGAGGAGGAAAAAAAAAGAAGAAAACAAAAATAAAGGGAATTCCCGCTTTCTTGAGCTCGTCCAGCGAGGTGAAGAAACTCGGGTCCGGTCCAGGTGAGTTAACATGAGGCGCTTTGTCTCCTTACGAAAAGGTGCGTCTGGGTTCACGCGATTTCGTTTTGGAAGAGGTGGATCTTCCTCCTGGGCCTGAATTTATACCGTTATGATGTCTTCTTGGCTCCCCGCTGCGTTGGCCGTGGTTTAGCCAATCCACGCGGGGTTGGCATGCGCGTCACCGGGCCAGTGACGCGGTGATGACGGGGTTTTGGGTCCCCCTGCCGTTGAGCTGCAGTGCCGCAGCTAGCGGAGGGGGGGGGTCATGTGATCAATGGCGAATTTTCCAGGGTTGAGCACATGGTTTCTTTGTACTCTTTGTTCAAGAGTATACCATGAGCAACTCTTAACAGCATGTTTTACCTTTAAACTTTTACCATATTTACTACCTTAAATGAATTGTCCTAAATTATTAACCGTTGACAAGCTCTACCTTGAGTGCTCTTAATGTGGAATTTCCATGTATATTTACAACTTAGTCCTTTTTAACCATATGTCTGTACCATGAAGTAATATAAATTACCTTTTACTTTACATTACAATTAAACTGTAAAATTGAAATCACAGTACACTAAGCATGGCTTTTACTGCTCATCAACGTTCCTGGTACTTCCATCTGATTTACAACAGTTACTTCTGATTTACCACACCTTGTCTGTCAGTTCTTTCAAAGTAAAAGCATAAACACTATACTACCATTACAACATAAAATAAACACTTATGAACCATTGCAAAAAAGAACTTAATAACCAGGTCATTTACAAAGTCTATTTTCTGACATATTTGTATCCCTGCTAATCTCTTGTTGGTCATGCTGAGGTGATACAGTGGAGCATTTTCACTGTTTCTCTTCTTTATTCAAAGATTGTCATTCATTCAGAATGTCAAATTCTGATCAAAGTAAAGATCAAAGAAAAATAAATAAATTTTTTCACTTTGATCTTTCCCAATCCTTGGAAATAGTATAGACTAGTTAGAACCAGCACATGGCGTAATATTACTTCATGGATGCCAACTGCCATTAAAGCCAAAAGAAGAAGAAAAAAGTCAGTTCAGGATAGTGTTGGTGACTTACAGACTGCACATCTCCATCTTCAGCCCACAACAATCAGTGTTCTAATTTACAGATGATTTAAGGTCCGTTTACACCACAACAAAAACAAGTGGAACCACAAAACTTTTGTCACATTTGGGCTCCGTTTATACGACAGTGGTGCTCGGATCCACTGCAACCGTCACTTTTTGGTCCCGGCTCTCAAGGTGGAACTTTTCTTTCACACTCCCGACTCCCCCCACAGGGACAGCCGGAGGCTACCGAGCGCTGTTACTGAGCATGTACACCTCCGCCGTGGTAAATAGTGCTTCTACTCATGTGTGAGTAACAAACATGGCGGCCTCCGTAGAGCTGCTGTCCTGTAAAAGCTTCACTTTTCCTTAACGGACAAGTTGTTGTCACTTGGCATGTTGTGGTGTAAACGGAGCCTAAGACTCAGATCAAAACTGAGCTGTTAACATGTGACTGGGTTGTGATAGCTCACACAGGAGGAGGGTTAAAAACTATATGCTGCATTGGCCGGGAATCAAACCCTGGACTCCTGCATGGAAGGAAAGGATTCTACCGTGTTGTGTGTCTGGTTGCTCTAGCTGGTTTTCTTAGAAGGGTGTGGCTCATTAGTCCAAGAGTTGTGTTTTCTCTCAGTGGACATTCAATGATCAGGAGACTGAGTCTTTGAATAAAGGTTTGAAAGAACTGAAAAAGATCCAACATCCCAACTAGTAGAGGAAAGTCTCTCCTCTGTGACGGCCGGGAATCGAACCCGGGTAAACTGCTTGGAAAGCAGCTATGCTTACCACTATACCACCATCACTACTCTGAGTGGTTTCACCTCTCAGGCTCTTTGTGGGAACAAACTAGAAACAGAGCAGGATGACAATTGCAGCAACACATCATCAGTAGGATAAAACTAACCTGTCTCTTGATGGTCTACGACAAGGTGTCCAAATTGGGTCCTAGAGTGCTGGTGTCCTGCATGTTTTAGTTCTCTGCCTGCTTCAGCATACCTGAATCTAATGATGACGTCATCACCAAGGTTGTGAAAAGGAACAATAATGAGCCTTTCATTACAAAGTGGATTGGAGAGGCACCGGATGGAGATCAACGGAGATCAAAGCCAGAGGAAATCTTGGATCTGAGCATCTCCATGGCAAAAGGCACTGATCTCCTTTGATCTGATTGGAAATCAGCACTGGAGCCATGGAGACGCTAAGATCAAAGAAAATCAGCTTTATTCAATCTTCAGCATTCACACTTGCATTTTCTTCTGGAAATACAAACCTCTAGTAATTAAAAGACTGTGAAGCTTGATGATGACAACATCAGATTGAGGAAGCTCAGCTGAAGCTGGGAGAGCTACATCGTGCAGGGCACCGGCCCTAGTGGCCCAGAATTGAGGAACCCTGGTGTAGATCATGAAAGCAACACTCCTCTGCATGGAGACTCCAGCGAACTGTTCTACATTGACATAGAACATCAGGAGACAGGTTAGTTTTATCCTACTGATGATGTGTTGCTGCAATAGTCATCCTGCTCAGTTTCAAGTTTGTTCCCACAAAGAGCCTGAACAGGGACTTGAACCCTGAACTCCAGATTAAAAGTCTGATGCTCTACCAGCTGAGCTACCCAGGTTGTGTCTCCATATGATTCTGTCATGACAGGATTGATAAAGTGCATTACAGTAATCAATTAGTGAGCTGATGAAGCAGGAATTGTCCTTTCAAGGTGGCTGTGATTTAAAAAAGGCTTTACTTTGGTTCAAATGTGGAGTTGATTAAAACAAACTGCTCTGGTTTCCACACTCAGTTTCCACACTCAGTATCTGCTGGTACCGAGAAACTTTACTTTTCATTTATTTTTTACATTTCAAGCAGTAAATATTTTGCTGCACGCTGTAGCAGTGGTTAGCGTGCTTGCCTCACAACAAGAAGGTTGTGGGTTAAAATCCAGCAGGGAGCCTTTCTGTGTGGAGTTTGCATGTTCTCCCTGTGTGTGTGTGTGTGTGTGTGTGTGTGGAAAGTTTTCACAAGTTTTTCTGTCCTGGAACAAGAACTTTGATTGAAGAGATGTTCTACAAGAACATATGAATTCACCTCCAATCACTTCTTTAACAGAACATCCAAGATGGCCCCTGTGTTCCGTCCTCTCTGCAGGTGGAGGACAGCAGAGAGGACGCTGTGTGTCCTGTGTGTGTGTGAGTTTTTCAGCTTGTGTAGAGTGGAGCAGGAGCTGTTCACCACCTTCACCTCCATCACCTGAGGACGTGTCCACAGCACAGAGAGTGAGCTGCATGGACAGAGAGCGTTGGACTGATTGTGTCTTGAAAGTGAAATGAATCCTCCGCTGTGTGTTGGTCACACTGAGTGATCTGCACCGTCACACAGCCGTCAACAGGGGGCAGCAGCAGCTCAACAAAACACCTGAGCCTCTGAGCCTGTAGTGACAGCTGGCCTTGATAGGTGGAGAGAGTCCAGTGGAGGTTGTAGTGAGGTGGGCGGAGCTTCTAGTTCTACCAGAGAACGATCCTGCGCCTATTCCTTAACCTCCTCCTGCACTAATCCTGCACACATCCTGCACCTCTTCCTGTGCCTCTTCCTGCGCCTCCTCTTCCACCTCCTTCTGTACCTCCTCCTGAACCTCTTCCTGCAGCTTCTCCTGTGCCTCCTCCTGCACACATCCTGCACCTCCTCCTGTGCCTCCTCCTGCAGCTTCTCCTGCACCTCCTCCTGTGCCTCCTCCTGCAGCTTCTGCTGTGCCTCCTCCTGAACCTCCTGCTGTGCCTCCTCCTGTGCCTCCTCCTGAACCTCCTCCTACAGCTTGTCCTGTGCCTCCTCCTGTGCCTCCTCCTGCAGCTTCTCCTGTGCCTCCTCCTGAACCTCCTCCTACAGCTTGTCCTGTGCCTCCTCCTGTGCCTCCTCCTGCAGCTTCTCCTGTGCCTCCTCCTGTGCCTTTTCCTGTGCCTCCTCCTGTGCCTCCTCCTGTGCCTTTTCCTGAGCCTCATCCTGCACATCCTTCTTCGCCTCCTCCTAAGCCTCCTGTTGTGCCTCCTCCTGCACCTCCTGCTGCACACACCCTGTGCCTCCTTATGTGCCTACTCATGCACACATCCTGCAGCTCCTCTTGAGCCTCCTCCTGCACAATCCTGTGCCTCCTCCTGCACCTCCTCCTCCACCTTATCCTGCAGCTCCTCCCGCAAACATCCGGCAGCTCCTCCTGCACATATCCTGCGCCTCCTCCTGCTCACATCCTTCGCCTCCTCCTGCTCACATCCTGCGCCTCCTCCTGCTCACATCCTTCGCCTCCTCCTGTGCCTCCTCCTTCACACACCCTGCACCTCCTCTTGCACACATCCTGCATCTCCTCCTGCACACATCCTGAGCCTAATCCTGAGCCTCCTTCTGCACCTCCTCCTGCACCTGCTTCTGCATCTCCTACAGCAGACATTGTGCGCCTCCCCCTGAACCTCCTCCTGCACCTCCTTCTGTGCCTTATCCTGCACTTCCTCCTGCACCTCCTCCTGTGCCTCCTGCTGTGCCTCCTACTACACCTCCCGCTGCACACATCCTGCGCCTCCTTATGTGCCTCCTCATACACACATCCTGCACCTCCTCCTGTGCCTCCGCTTGCACCTCCTTTTGCACCTCCTCCTGTACACTTCCTGTGCCTCTTCCTACGCTTCCCCTTACATCTCCTCCTGCACCTCCTCCTGCGCCTCCTCCTGCACCGTCTCCTCCTGCACCCCCTCCTGTGCTTCTTCCTGCGCCTCATCCTGCGCCTCCTCCTGCACCGTCTCCTCCTGCACCCCCTCCTGCGCTTCTTCCTGCGCCTCATGCTGCGCCTCCTCCTGCACCTCCTCCTATCTGTCTTCCTGTGCCTCTTCCTGCAGCTCCTTCTTTACCGCCTCCTGCGCCTCCTCCTGCACCGTTTCCTCCTGCACTTCTTCCTGCGCCTCCTCCTGCGCCTCCTCCTTCACCTCCTCCTGCACCTCGTCTTATCCGTCTTCCTGCGCCTCATCCTGCTCCTATTCCTGCACCGTTTCCTCCTGCGCTTCTTCCTGCGCCTCATCCTGCGCCTCCTCCTGTACCTCCTCCTGCACCTCCTCCTATCCATCTTCCTGTGCCTCTTCCTGCAGCTCCTTCTTTACCTCCTCCTGCGCCTCCTCCTGCACCGTCTCCTCCTGCACCCCCTCCTGTGCTTCTTCCTGCGCCTCATCCTGCGCCTCCTCCTGCACCGTCTCCTCCTGCACCCCCTCCTGCGCTTCTTCCTGCGCCTCATCCTGCGCCTCCTCCTGCACCTCCTCCTATCTGTCTTCCTGTGCCTCTTCCTGCAGCTCCTTCTTTACCGCCTCCTGCGCCTCCTCCTGCACCGTTTCCTCCTGCACTTCTTCCTGCGCCTCCTCCTGCGCCTCCTCCTTCACCTCCTCCTGCACCTCGTCTTATCCGTCTTCCTGCGCCTCATCCTGCGCCTCTTCCTGCACCGTTTCCTCCTGCACTTCTTCCTGCGCCTCATCCTGCGCCTCCTCCTGTACCTCCTCCTGCACCTCTTCCTATCCATCTTCCTGTGCCTCTTCCTGCAGCTCCTTCTTTACCTCCTCCTGCGCCTCCTCCTGCACCTCCTCCTGTGCCTCCTCCTTCACACACCCTGCAGCTCCTCTTGCACCTCACATCTCACAGCAAATCCACAATGTGAAACATCAAATAAATACATCAAATACAAAAAGATACCCGTACCAGCCAGGCCCAGTATAGTATCATTTTAAAGGCGTAGTACCGGTGTACCAATACAGTACCGGTATACCGAACAACCCTACGTATGAATAAAGGTGACTTAACTTGAATCTGCTAATATTTATTCTATGAAAACTCGTCTAAGACTAAAAGATTAAAGACTGAAACTCTTATGTCAACTAAAACTAGACTAAGACAGAAAGGTTTCAGGTGATTATATTATCACTAAAAATAAATGTGTTATTCAAAAGACGATGACTAAATCAGAATGTGCTGTTAACATGAACACCGTCATGTGGTTTGACAAGTGAGGCGCCGCAGTGGAACAGGAAGTCTGAGAGAAACAGGAAGTGACCACAAACACCACATCTTTCCATGTAACTGAGCATCAGAACATTTTATTTGTTCTGCATGGCAATAACAGCTCAGCGTCCTCAGAGCAGACGCTCACTGGTTACACTGGTCATGACATCATCATTACCATCCACTAATCCCAACTCTGCCTGGGCGCAGGGAGACGTCGCCATGGAGACAGCTTGTTTAGGTCCTGACTGTTTAAAAAAAGAAAAGATTTCAGTATGACATCACAGATCCAGCTGGCTGTCAATCAATGACAAATTAGTGATTGGTGACTGACAAAAGTGAAGTTGTGATTGATTAGTGTGTTGGTTGAATAATTGATTAGTTGGTTGGTTTTCTTGATTTTCAGGATTTTTGGTTGGTGATTGATTGGTTTGTCATTTGTTGGTTGGTAGGTAACTAGTTGGTATAAAGTTGATTGGTTACTTAATAGATTGAGACATTAGGTGTACGTGTCATTAGTTAGTGCTGGTTTGGGATTGGACTGTTTGTTGGATGATCTGATTGTAAAATGATAAATTATTATGTTAAGTAGTTTAGTGGTGAGTTAATTTCTTTATTAGTTGGTTGGTTAACAATTAAACGTGAACTTCTGATCAGCTTGTCTGTTGATTGATGATTGGTTTGTTAGTTGGTTGGTGGATTGATTGACTGACTGACTGACTGACTAACTGATTGATTGAGTGATCAGTGGGTTGGTGACTTATTTGATTGGTTGGTTGGTTGGTTGGTTTGTTTGTTGGTTGGTCAGTCGGTCGGTGGGTTGGTCAGTTATTTGATTGTTTGGTCAGTCGGTCGCTTGTTCAGTTATTGGTTGGTAGGTTGGTTAATTTCTGGATAAGTTAGTTATTCAATTAAACGTTAACTTGTAATTTGTTAGTGTTGGTTGCTGATTAGTTTGTAAGTTGGTTGGTTCATTTGGTTTAATATTTGATTGATTAGTTTGTTGGTTAATTTGTTTGTTGGTTGGTTGATTAGTGGTCAGTTGGTTGGTTATTTGATTGACTGGTTGACTACTTGGTCTGTAAAAGTGCCTTTAGATGACTGTGTATTATTGTATAATTGTATGTATTTTGGATTATATTTGGCACCATGTAAATAAAATTGAATGAAACTGAATTGAGTTGCATGGTTGTTAAATTGGTTGGTTAGTAATTTGATTGATTAGATGGTTGATTGGTTAGTTGGTTACCTTTGGCTCTACGTTGATATATAGACACCATCAGCAGGGTGGAGATGAAGTACGGACAGAAAACCACCAGGTGGCAGACCACTCTGAGCATAAGCTGGGGGGAAGTGATGCTAGTGGGCAGAGCTCCATTAGTGGGCGGAGCTCCATTCATGGGAGGAGCTGTAAGATTGAGGAGAGCTCCATTAGTTGGTGGGGCTCCCCCTGTGGGTGGAGCTCCCTCAGTCGGTGGAGCTCCTGCTGGTGAACATGAGGCTGAAATCAGAACAGGAGCTAGGGTGCAGCTCCTCACCTGTGATGGAGATCCAGCTGGGTGGAGACTCTCTAGCACCGATGTTACATCTGTAGAAGCCTTCATCAGAGCGGGAAACATTACGGAGGGTGGTGTGGCCTCCGGGCCCGGTCGTCCTCCTAATGAGGACGCCGTCTTTATAGAAAGCAGCCGAGCGGTTGGAGGGAGCGCTTGTTTTACAACCCAGAGTGACATCCTGTCCCTCCATCACAGGGTGGACTGGACTCTGCAGGATCACTCTATCTGAACACACAGACCAGAGTTTCAACATCTCTCTCACACACACACACACACACACACACACACACACACACACACACACACACACACACACACACACACACACACACACACACACACACACACACACACACACACACACACACACACACACACACACACACACAGCTTACCAGCCACAGTGATGTTGATGCTGCTCCCAGCTGCTCCCTCTCTGGACTCACACCAGTAAACTCCACCGTCCCAGATGAGCATGAATTCAATGTTACAGGAGGGACCATCAGGGTCCCCCCACCCGTCTCTACATGAACTCCTCAGTCTTCTGCTGGTGTTCCTCGTCACCGTCCATCCGTCCTCACAGCTCAGAGACACAGTCTCTCCTTTAAGGAACTGAGATCTGTTGGGACTCACAGTCGGACCTGGTGAGGATGAGGAACCCACAAGAAAGACGAACGGTTGAGCCGACAAACTCTGAGGAGTCGCAAGATCCAGGACTGACTGGACAGTGCAGGGACAGTCAACATAAATCAAACAACATGCATGAAGCAGGCTACTCTTCACTATCGTCCCGGTTTGGTTGGAGCAGCCTTGACGCTGCAGTGACACACGACAACACCATGAACCAAACAATGTCACCAGTCGTGACTGAACAGGACTTAATAGTGAGCTCACTAACTCTGTGGTCTTAGTCTGCCGTCAATCTGATGACAAAGGAACTGTCAGCAAGGTCAAACATTCAATGAACCGCAGACCGGACGCTACAGCAACTCACAGCCACAACAAACACCAAGATTCATGAGTTAATTTCAGTTTGAAAACATTAACTCCTTTTCTAAGATTTGGATGTGTGTGTGTTTGTTTGAATACCATGGTGCAGTGAGTCACTGGGACGTCTAGTCTGTCTGTGGGGAAAGTAGACGGTCAGACTCAGGACAGACTGGACGCCACTGGACTCACAACCCCTGACCAGCTCACAGAAACTGGATCTTGTATGATGGAGGCGCGAGGCGTTCACTGACCTTGTTGGAGTGTAGTAGAGATGAGTGTTGAGGTCAGAGCTGCACAGAGAGACGAGTTAGTTTGAGGCTCTTCGGTGGAGGAGATCGAAGAACCTGTAGAGAAGAAGTTCTTACAGAGCAGCAGCAGCAGAAGTCTTCCCTGCATCGTCTCATCAGCCCAGACGCTCCTCCTGCTCTTCCTGCTCCCCCTGCTCCTCCTGCTCCTCCTGCTCCCCCTGGTCCCCCTGCTCCTCCTGCTCCTCCTGCTCCTCCTGCTCCCCCTGCTCCCCCTGCTGCTCCTGCTCCTCCTGCTCCTCCTGCTCCCCTTCCTTCACTGCAGCTCCTCTCTGGATGTCAGACCTCCTGCTCCTTCTGCTCCCCCTACTCCCCCTGCTCCTCCTGCTCCTCCTGCTCCTCCTGCTCCCCCTGCTCCTCCTGCTCCCCCTACTCCCCCTGCTCCTCCTGCTCCCCCTACTCCCCCTGCTCCTCCTGCTCCTCCTGCTCCCCCTGCTCCCCCTGCTCCTCCTGCTCCCCTTCCTTCACTGCAGCTCCTCTCTGGATGTCAGACCTCCTGCTCCTCCTGCTCCCCCTACTCCCCCTGCTCCTCCTGCTCCTCCTGCTCCCCCTGCTCCTCCTGCTCCCCTTCCTTCACTGCAGCTCCTCTCTGGATGTCAGACCTCCTGCTCCCCCTGCTCCCCCTGCTCCTCCTGCTCCTCTTGCTCCTCCTGCTCCTCCTGCTCCCCTTCCTTCACTGCAGCTCCTCTCTGGATGTCAGACCTCCTGCTCCCCCTGCTCCTCCTGCTCCTCCTGCTCCCCTTCCTTCACTGCAGCTCCTCTCTGGATGTCAGACCTCCTGCTTCTGGTTTTCCTGGATGAGAACAAGCTGCTTCTCTCTGGTTCGACTCAGAGGAAGTGAGCTGGAGTTTTTTGTCTCTGCGTGTCTGAGAGCTTCTCTCAGTTTCACTGCTAGAATGTGGTGGGAAAGAGAAAGAAACCCCTGAGAGGAGAAACACCAGACTTTAAAACACAGCAAGGATGTCGCGCGCACGCACGCACACACACACACACGACTGGAGTTGGAGCAGTCTTTGTTGTGACGTCTTCTGAAGTTTGGGTTGTAAACAACGCAGGTGAAACTTCTCACTACACACAGTACGTTTACTGCACTCATGTGAAATAATTCCCAACTGATCAAATCCTGGTTGACATTGTCTTACTAGAAATGCTCTTCTTCACGTCTTCACCGGGGCTGATCTTCCTCCTCTTCCTCTGTGGAGAGCTGCAGTCTGACCTGGAGCAACGCTTCTTGCTGGCCCGCTGTGAGTGCTGCTCACTGTCCTTGTCTTTCCTGCATTCTGAGTGGACGGGGACTCTCTGCTGCTCGCTTCAGAGCAATGAGGAGCGTCTTCCTCCTCAGCAACCAGCCAATTGGGACAGCTCTTCATGGTCTGGATGGAACTTTGTGCACTGGAAGACAATCATTGAGTTCAAAAACTTTGTCTGTCTGCACGCTGATAAAGGCCCAAACATGTGAGAGACACCGACTATCTGCTGTGGCTGTTGTCCTGGTGGATGAGAGTCACAAACGGATGCCTGAGAATATCTGCTGGTGTGATCCCATTCTAATGATCCACGTCCAGCATCTTGGAGATCAAATCAACAAAACTCGCTCTGTCATGTTCTTCAACCGGGTCGTCAGGTTCTTCAGTAAACTGCAGCAACACAAGAAACCAAAGAAGAATTCAGAAAAGAATTCAACTTGTCTGTTGAACTCATAAGAGCAGACGTTTCCCAGGAGATACCACTCACCTCCAGGAGATCATCCAGGGTGCTGATGGGGTCCAGCTCCCTGTCTGGATCAACTGAGAGACTGAGACTGAGACTGAGACTGGGACTCGGACACGGACACGGACACGGACACGGAGCTGAGGTTGCACCGTGAGAGAGAGCGAGAGAGAGAGCGAGAGAGAGAGAGAGAGAGAGAGAGAGTGAGTGAGTGAGTGAGTGCACCAAGAGAAAGACTGAGTTTTACACTCGGATTTGGACTTGAACTAGAGTGGATTAGACTGGAGGCCCAGGCACATGACCACCTCAGCTTCCACTCAGAGCCCAGACCAGCTGTTCAGATTTGGACACTTGGAGCTGAGGAGGGGGAGGCTCCATGATTCATGTTCATGCAGAGGTTTTATTTCCCTTTGCCACTGAAGGCAACACACTCACTAACCACCAGTCCACACATGAAAACACAAACTCATATGTGTACACAGAAAGTCCAGTTAAGATGGAGACAGGTTGTGAATGAAACAGATGCTACTGGTACAGTATGAGAGTCTGACTGCTTTCAAAAGGTCCAGTGATCATACAAGCGTATCAGTCACTCTCATACATTCTCATGTTTCTATTGACAATGAGAAGCAACAACACAACACTACTGCTTGGACATGTTTACTGGATCACATCATGGATGATGGATGGATGGATGGATGGATGGATGGATGGATGGATGGATGATGGATGGATGGATGGATGGATGATGGATGGATGGGTGATGGATGATGGATGATGGATGATGGATGATGGATGATGGATGGATGGATGGATGGATGGATGGATGTAATATACAAACATGACTTATGTTCACTCTGGAGGTGAGGACTGATGTTCCCCTCCACAGAGAGAAGCTGCTGGTAGCTCACTCTCTATGTTATGTTCCTCTGGAGGTGAGGGGGGAACTCCTGTTCTCACTTTCATTGTCACTTTAATTTGAAAAAAACATATATTCTATTTTCACCAAGATGTTGGTGAGTTAGTTTTACCAGTAAATGGCTGCTCCATCCTCACTTCTCCTATAGCCAGCCCCCCCCCCCCCCCCCCCCCCCCCCCCCCCCGCCTCCTGGGGGTCGTTTGGAGGGTCATAATTTATTTACACATGTTAGAGATAATATCAAAGTAAGTGGTGTATTAGTCAATGATATCAGTGAATTCATGTCTGTTTGTTTTTGTTTTTTTACTGTTTACAATAAAAAACACAGAAACATTAAAACAGACAACAGATAGATATCAGTACACATGAGTCAGAACAGAGCAGTCCCTGGAAAAACTAGTTATTGAGGTGCAATCAGATGACTGGGAACTCATTTATAAATACAAGAGAAAGTGAAATATAAAGATGTTTAATGGATGATAAACGGCTTAAACAATGCATCCAAGAAGAAGAATACATGACATAGAGAATCCAATAAATGTAGAACGAAGGAGATGGAAAATAAATACAAGAAATGTAAACATAAGTTCACTCATATAATGAGAAAATGTAGGAAGAATTATTTTAAGAAAGCACCAGAAAACAATAAAGACCATGTCAGCAGTAAATAGAAGGTTCTACATAGTATTATTCAACAGGCTTCCAGTAAGGATACTGTAATTGAAAACAGACACACTTCACAAAGTACAGACCCACAATTCTCCCTAGTCCTAGAAAAACTCTTCAACGACATACTAGATACATTCAGAGAAATGAACTCTAATTCATTAAATCTAGGTAAAACCAAAATCATGATATTTGGAAAATATGAAATAAACAGGTAAAGGTTCAGGTAGAGGGTGTAGCTAGAGAAAAGGTGATTGAAGACATATTTCTCGAAAAATGTAAGGATGAGTACGAGCACTTTACAACTCTACAAAGCTGATTTCCTTTGATCTCAGCGTCTCCATGGCTCCAGTGCTGATCTCCTATCAGATCAAAGGAGATCAGTGCCTTTTGCCATGGAGATGCTCAGATCCAAGATTTCCTCCGGCTTTGATCTCCATTGATCTCCATCCGGTGCCTCTCCCATCCACTTTGTAATGAAAGGCTCATTATTGTTCTTTTTCACAACCTTGGTGATGACGTCACCATTAGATTCAGGTATGCTGAAGCAGGCAGAGAACTAAAACATGCAGGACACCAGCACTCTCTGACCCAGTTTGGACACCCTGTCGTAGACCATCAAGAGACAGGTTAGTTTTATCCTACTGATGATGTGTTGCTGCAATAGTCATCCTGCTCTGTTTCAAGTTTGTTCCCACAAACACCAGAGCACTCTGTAACAGGATTTGACAGATAGTGATGGGGCGCGGCCAGCAGGGGGCATTGGTTATTGATGTTGCTTAAAGAGGTGGAACAGATTAAACATTCAGATGAACCAATCAGCAAATAAAAGTCAAATGAAGAAAACGTATAAGGGTGTATTAGTCAATGATATCAGTGATTTCATGTCTGTTTGTTTTTGTTTTTTTACTATTTACAATAAAAACCACAGAAACATTAAAACAGACAACAGATAGATATCAGTACAAATGAGTCAGAAGAGAGGAATCCCTGGAAAAACTAGTTATTGAGATACAATCATATGACTGGGAACTCATTTATAAAGGAAAAGACGTCCTGTCACTGTGAGTGTACAATCAAACAATACAAGAGAAAGTGAAATATGGATCCTGGACTCTGGGAGTAGTGGGCGGAGCTGAGGTTGCACCGTGAGAGAGAGAGAGTGAGAGTGAGAGTGAGAGTGAGAGGATTAGACTGGAGGCCCAGGCACACGACCACCTCAGCTTCCACTCAGAGCCCAGCCCAGCTGCACCATGATTCCTGTTCATGCAGAGGTTTTATTTCCCTTTGCCACTGAAGGCAACACCCTCACTAGCCACCAGTCCACACATGAAAACACAAACTCATATGTGTACACAGAAAGTCCAGTTAAGATGGAGACGGGTTGTGAATGGCACAGATGCTACTGGTACAGTATGAGAGTCTGAATGCTTTCAAAAGGTCCAGTGATCATACAAGCGTATCAGTCACTCTCATACTTTCTCATGTTTCTGTTGACAATGAGAAGCAACAACACAACACTACTGCTTGGACATGTTTACTGGATCACATCATGGATGATGGATGGATGGATGGATGGATGATGGATGATGGATGATGGATGATGGATGATGGATGATGGATGATGGATGATGGATGGATGGATGGATGGATGGATGGATGATGGATGGATGGAAGGATGGATGGGTAATGGATGATGGATGATGGATGATGGATGATGGATGATGGATGGATGGATGGATGATCGATGGACAGACTTTCAGGACAGACGTTCTTCCCAATCACTCCCTCTCAGATCACAAAGTGTTTGCCAAGGTGAGTGTCCATGTGACTGGTGACTTTTCAGCCCTGTTTCCACTGTACAAAATGTGTCTGTACAGTTTGGTTCAGTACTTCAGTACTCGCCTCAGTTCACTCAGTTTGCTCATGGTGTAGATGTTATCTGGCGATGTAGAAGCTACGTCCACTTCAGTGCAAAAGTGAAGAGACATGACATGACCTTTTTACATGACAATGAAAAAAGGTGTAAAGAATGTTGACTTCAGCTCCTCTCAGGATCTGAGCTTTGTCCATTGAGTTGGCAGATGTTCATGTTTCTCTTACTATTGACAGTTTGACTCTTATTTTCCAGCAGGAGACAAAAAGTGTCCGGTCACAGTTTGGTTCAGTTTCACTCAGTGACAGTGAGAATCACTCAAACTGTGGGGGAAGGGTTCATGGAGCACTGAAGGTGGAACGCTTCACATTTCCTGGCTGGAATGAGCTGAAGTTTAAGCATTGGTGGTTCAGTGGTAGAATTCTCTCCTGCCACTCAGGAGGGTTTGATTCCCGGCCAGTTGATGCAATAGATCTTTTCTTCACCCTCCTCCTGTGTGAGCTTTCACAACCCAGTCTCATGTTAACGGGTCGGTTTGGACCCCATTTACATCACAAGGTTCCAAGTGACAACAACTTGTCTGTTGAAGAAAAGTGTGTAGGATATTACAGTGAACCTTCCATGACCTCAGAACAAGTAGCCTGGCTAGCTCAGTCGGTAGAGCATGAGACTCTTAATCTCAGGGTCGTGGGTTTGAGCCCCACGTTGGGCCAGACAGTGCTTCAATTCACCACTTCACCATTTGGGTCAATTAATCACTTCATCATCTGGTCCAATTCACTACCTCACCAATTTACCACTGTTCTACAAGCTTTCTCCTGTAACAAAAATGTTCCTGGTCCAGGTCCATTGTTGTCATACTAGTACACACAGTCTCCTCCTAAGTTTAATTTATAATCAGGTCATAATCAACCTTTATAAATGAGGCCAGACATTGTTCTGGCTCCATCATGTTCCTGGTCCAGGATCAGTTTAACATCCAGACCCAGAGCATCGAGTGTTTTTAGGAGAAAATCATGAAATGTGTCGGCGTTGCTGTTTGAAAGCTCCTCGAAGTGAATAAAGCCCCGATACTGTTAGTTGAGTCCTTTTGCTTCTTGAAGATGTTGCTGGTTGGTCTGGGAGGAGGATTCTCACACACAAAGTCAAAGCCTCTTTTGAAATTTAACACAAAGCATCATGGTTGATGACCAAAGGGCTCGTCCGGGAATTGAACCCAGGACCCTCGCACCCAAAGCGAGAATCATACTCCTAGACCAACGAGCCAACATGTTGAAGCAGCTAAAGGACTCCAGTGATTGTCATAAATAATTCAGGAGATCAAGACTCTGACACTGTCAGGTCACAGTTTGACAGTCTGGTTCAGCAGCACATGCTCAGTAACAGCGCTCCGTAGCCTCCGCCTGTCCCTGTGGGGGGAGTCGGGAGTGTGAAAGAAAAGTTCCACCTTGAGAGCCGGGACCAAAAAGTGACGGTTGCAGTGGATCCGAGCACCACTGTCGTATAAACGGAGCCCAAATGTGACTAAAGTTTTGTGGTTCCACTTGTTTTTGTTGTTGTGTAAACAGGCCTTAAATCATCTGTAAATTAGAACCCTGATTGTTGTGGGCTGAAGATGGAGATGTGCAGTCTGTAAGTCACCAACACTATCCTGAATGGACTTTCTTCTTCTTTTGGCTTTAATGGCAGTTGGCATCAATGAAGTATTATTTCGCCATCTGCTGGTTCTAACTAGTCTATACTATTTCCAAGGATTGGGAACGATCAAAGTGACAAAAATCCCTTCTTTAGTTTGATCTTTACTTTGATCAGAATCTGACATTCTGAATGAATGACAATCTTTGAATAAAGAAGAGAAACAGTGAAAATGCTCCACTGTATCACCTCAGCATGACCAATAAGAGATTAGCAGGGATACAAATATGTCAGAAAATAGGCTTTGGAAATGACCTGGATATTAAGTTCTTTTTTTACAATGGTTCATAAGTGTTTATTTTATGTTGTAATTATAGCATAGTGCTCATGCTTTTACTTTGAAAGAACTCACAGACAAGGTGTGGTAAATCAGAAGTAATTGTTGTAAATCAGATAGAAGTACCACAAACGTTGATGAGCAGTAAAAGCGGATTTTAGTGTACTGTGATTTCAAGCTTAGTTTAATTGTAATGTAAAGTAAAAGGTCATTTATATTATTTCATGGTACAGACATATGGTTAAAAAGGACGAAGTTGTAAATATACATGGAAATTAAATATTAAGAGCACTCAAGGTAGAGATTGTCAATGGTTAATAACAAGGCAATTCATTTAAGGTAGAAAATATGGTAAAAGTGTAAAGGTAAAACATGTTGCTAAGAGTTGCTGATGGTATTTTTCTGTTTACATTGTAGTTCTTACGGTGTGTTCACCTGCAAGGCTCAATAAAGTTGAGAAGCATCAGTTTGAGAGAGCATCTTTTCTACCGCGGCTGCTCCAGGCTTCACTGATCCACAAAGAGGTGCAACTGTTGGCATTCCAAAAGGACAGTCAGGAGGACTGAATACATTCTATTAAAGTACTTTGATCTGATCTATTGAAGACTCTGATCTTACCTTTAACACTAAACAAAGAGATTCACAATTCAAGTGTTAAAGTGCAGAGAATCTCACAGCAAATCCACAATGTGAAACATCAAATAGATCCAACTGTCATTGAACACACACACACACACACACACACACACACACACACACACACACACACACACACACACACACACACACACACACACACACACACACACACACACACACACACACACACACACACACACACACACACACACACACACACACACACACACTTCTTCATCCATCAGACACCCTGTCAGAAAGGGTGGAGGTGAGGACTGATGTTCTCCTCCACAGAGAGCAGCTGCTGGTAGCTCACTCTCTATGTTCCTCAGCAGAAAGTGATGAGGACTGATGTTCTCAGAAGAGCTTTTTTTATCATCAAAAACAACTTTTCCCTCAGAGTGAGATGAGCTGAGTGAGGAAACCAAGCGGTCCAAGGAGCTGTGTTCTTGTTACAATCTCTTCTGGATTGAGTTGCTGCTTGTCGTCAAATGTTTTCACACGACCCTGTTAACCTCCAGCAGAGTTTCTGTCGTGTAGTGGTTATCACGTTTGCTTAACACGCAAAAGGTCCCCTGTTCGAAACCGGGCAGAAACACAAGGAAAGGCTTTTGAAATTCATCAATACAGTTTCGAACATATTAGGAGCACAATGGACGACGATGGTCTTGTTACATAAGCAAATATAACAACCCAAAACCTTTTAACTGACAGTGGTGGGATTTGAACCCACACCTCCTGAGAGACTGGAGCCTAAATCCAGAGCCTTGGACCACTCACCCACACTATAATCATATAACAATAGGATCGGTCACCTCTAGTGAGAAAATGAGAGCGTGGAACCTTCAGCAGGTTCTGATCCACAGACCTCTGAGCCGTTCAGGGGTGTAAGGCTGGATCAGATCACTGATATAAGAAGGAGCCTGACCATGCAAGGCTCTGAAGACCAGGACCAGAACTTTAAACTTGATCCTATAGGACACTGGCAGCCAATGAAGTTCTTTTAGAACCGGGGACATGTGAGTCCTCCTATTAGTACGGCTCAGAATTCTCACTCTCCCCTCCTTTACCCACATGAGCTTTGTCTTGGAGACATGTTGTAACCTGTGTTGATGCTTTAAATGTGCTGAGGTGTTTTTTCTCCTAATTCCACACTGTTCTCCCTTATAGAGCAGTTTGGAATCTGCTTTTCCTTCTCCTCTCCTCTCCTCTCGTTGTCTCTCTCTTTTCTCTCAGCTTAAAAGAAATTTCATTGTACTTGCTGTAATGACAATTACACAAAGAGCCTGAACAAGGATTTGAACCCTCGACCCCCAGATTGAAAGTTTGATGCTCCAGCATCTGAGCTACTGTGGAGAAGGACAAAGAGCATAGCAGAGTGAAGACGGCTGATGTGATCTACAGCCTGGAGAGACGTACAGAGCTGAGCAGAGTCAGTGAGGAGAAGTGCAGAGAGAGTGAGTTCAAACGGAGGTCAACCACCTGCAGACAATGTCCTGACATCAGCTGAGGTCCTCTGATGAAACAAAGAAGTAAGACAGACACCAGCTGCACATAGACGTAGTAGTGGACCTGTATAAGCAGACATTTATGGATGATCAATGGAACAAGGTCAGAGCACTAGAGTGGTAAAATGTGTGTTATATGAAGACCTCTGACCGAGGTAAGACAGAGACATGTCCTCTGAAGACAGGGAAGCAAGTGAAGAGGGACACTACAGGTTCTAAAAGAGAGAAACGGCCAAAGGAGTTCAGTCGTCGGTGGGATCCACAGCTCAGAGTGTTTGTTCTGGAGAATAAAGACTCTTTTGCATCCAAGTCCAACTTCTCATCTGCTTTTTGCTTCGCGAGTGAAACTTTTTACCTTTAGAGTTGGAGAATTAGAGAAAATGCTGGTGGGATCATCCAGCACCACACCTGGCCCAGATCCACGTGCCATGATTAATTCCACCGCACTACCCAGGCCTGCCAACACAGTGTTGTGTCTCCATATGATTCTCACTTCTGAGTGAGACGAAGCAGACTCTGATCCTGACCACCAAGGTGTAGAAGTGGAGACTCTTCTTGCTCGATGTTTTGAAACTCAACAAATTGTAGTCCATTGTTCCTTCCTGAAGATGCTGAAAAGCTCCCCTCTGGATTTGAAAACAATCAGGAAACATCTGAGCAGACTGCTGGCTGTGTTGCACCATATTTTCTCACTGCCTGATTGGCTGCATGTGAGAAGTTTTGCTAAAGGAAAACAAGTTTTACTTCTTTATTTACAAAGTGACTCAAACTCAAAGTTAGGCTTCCTCCTGTCCGGTGCACATGGCTAATTTGCATATTGCAGGACTGACTCCAGTAGAGTTTAATGTTCAGTTGTGGATGAAGTTCATCTGCAGATACTTCTGGACAAAAAAACCCAGAAGTGGTCTGAGTGAAAGCACTTTGGTGTCTGTTCACACTTGTCTTCAGGACTCGCAACTTGTGATCTGATCACCTGAAACACAGTGGAAGCCTGCTGGGCCCAGAACCCAGAGCTCCATGGATCCAAACCTTCCTCTGCCACTGACACTTTCTCTACTATGTCTTCCAGAACTTTCCCAGGGAGGCTGCAAAGTGGGATACCATGATGATTCTATCTGCTAACTCTGTTTGGTGATGTCATAAAAGATGGGAAAAGGACAAAGTGACAACATTTCTTTCTTCACTTTGATCTCCACTCTCTCTCTCTCTCTCTCTCTCTCTCTCTCTCTCTCTCTCTCTCTCTCTCTCTCTCTCTCTCTCTCTCTCTCTCAGCAACAACATTTTACATATACGGTACAAATCCAGCTTTTATACATTTTACACCTCACTTGGGTTTGAGGGAATCACATCCAGAACAGGATGGAACACAGGAGCCATCTTGGATGGGTCTACTGTCCTTTACAGAGATCTGGAACCTTTTGCATGACCAATCTGATTCTAGACAGACCTGAAAGCTAAAGGAACAAATCATAATGCTGAAGTCTGAGTCAAAATGAAAGACTTGCTGAAGTGCTTCAGTTTGGTTCAATCAGTTATAAAGACACAAACTGGAAATTACCACGAGGTTTCTCTGATAAAAAGTCCATGAGGTGAAGAGCAGAGATCAGCCAAGCCTCCAACACAACGTCTCAGTCTCTTTTGAAATTTAACACAAAGAGATCCTGGTTGATGACCAAAGTTAAAACCATTTGTCGAAGAGGGTCATGGTAACTCCAAGGGCTCATCTGGGAATTAAACCCAGGACCTCTGACACCCAAAGTGAGAATCATACTCCCAGACCAACGAGCCACCATGTTTAAGAAGCTAAAGGACTCAACTGATTGTCATAAATAAGGCAGGAGATCAAGACTCCTGACAGCCTTGACAGAGCTCCTGGAATGACCACATCCTGACAAAAGTAAATGAAAACATTAGTCATGGCCGACCTTGAAGAAATGAAGCTGAAGGTTCAACTGCTAT
Source organism: Lipophrys pholis (assembly GCF_963383615.2). Lineage (NCBI taxonomy): Eukaryota > Metazoa > Chordata > Actinopteri > Blenniiformes > Blenniidae > Lipophrys > Lipophrys pholis. The sequence goes on along the minus strand of NC_137646.1, from coordinate 5,102,616 downwards.
TGGAGGATTTGTAACTTTATGGTCCATTAGACCTGAAGCAGTTTTTAGGTTTGTGAGTGAGTTCTGTCAGAGCCTCTGAAGCTTGTGTGTCTCCATCAGGATTCATTTTAATACATGGCTTACTGCCATGAGGACAAGTTCTCTTTGACATTTTAAATGGAGACGGGTCTGATCTGCTGTGTCAGCATTGGTGGTTCAGTGGTCGAGTCGTCCCCTGCCACGCTGGAGGCCTGGGTTTGATTCCAAGTCAATGCAACTAATAATTACAATACAGCCATTTATAATAGTGGTGCCTTGCTCATGCAGTGTGAGCAATCCACCACAACAATCCCCTAACTCCATCAGGAAAGTGAACCCCAGTCTCCTGTGTGACAGGTGGAGATACTCACAAGTAGTGATGCTCAATGAAGCCTCATGAACCATGTTCTTAATTTTCTCACCACCAGATGGCACTGTTGGTTTGAAGATAGATTCTGAAGTACTAGCAATGAAGCGTATTTTAAATGTTTGTTGAAAAGACAGCGCTATCTGGCAGCTTCAGAGTAAAGACAGTGGTTCATGAAGCTTCATTTGGCCAGTATGGGGATTGAACCCATGACCTTGGCGTTATTAGCACCACACTCTGACCAACTGAGCTAACCGGCCCACATTGGTGAAAACATCTTCTTTCTTTCTTCCAATATTTGTGTTGAATGTGATTGTAAATGTTTTCTATACAAGAGCAAAACAAGATGTGAAACATACAAAGAAACCATCAGTCATTCATCCAAATCTTCTGCATCATGGATCAACCAGCAGCAGAAAACTAGTCAAGACTTTGTCTTCATGGGACAGCTTCATTGTTGACAGCTTTTTAATCACATTTCAAGGATTTCGCTTCTTATTTGGCTTTATTTATTGTGTTTTAAGTTGCTGTGATCTTAACCAGAAGTGTTTTTATTGTTTAATGTTTCTTACATGCAGTGGTTATATTTCCCATTGCCCCTGAAGGCAACACACACACTCACCACCAGACCACAGAAGAACACACAATCATGTCCATACTAGACTTCTGGGTTAACTTCAGTGTTCGTTCCATAACGTAACGTAACAATCCTGAAAATATCTCTACATCTAGTGGCGGCGTTCTCCTCCTTTCCTGAAGTACTTTATGTTTCACTCCAGGAGTTCTGAGCCATCTGGAGCTTTATTTGCTTTTTAATTGCACATAGTGAAGGATAAGGATTTTTACATCATTTAGACATCACTTTAATTTTAAAAAGAACTCCCATTCTCACCATGATGTTCACTTTAATTAAAAAAAAAAATTTTCCAGGTGAAGTTCAAATTAATTTGAAAAAACAAAATCCTATTTTCACTTTTTGTTGACTTTAATACAAAAAATAAATGAAAAACCCTCCTATCCTCCAATAGAGACCACTGAAGAATTCAAACCCATCATCCAGGACAAAGCAACACTGTTGCTGCAACAAAATCCAGGAAGGATTGCTGCAGAAAATGAGTCACTTTGTGAGATTCTACAATATTAAATCATGGGACAATAGAAACACTGTGATCAGTCAGTTTCACTTTATTCCAGCACAGACGTTTCAGACAGAGCTTCCTCACTGCTCTTCCTTTACTTTAGATTTTCTTTGAGTTCTTTTGAGGCTCCGCCCCCCGTGTGAGCCTGTTTGTTTGTTGGAATATTAATTCCTCACTGTGACGGCAGCTTTTGTTGTCCTGGTGTTACTATGTTATATCACTGGATCAAGGTGACTGTTACTCAATACTACACTTATTATACAGTTCTTTACATGTGTGATCAGAGTCCTGCCCTGATCAATTCAATAGACCAATATACAGTCTCAGTGATAGCGCCACCTAGTGGATGGACAGGAAGTTCTGCAGAATGATGCAGTATTTCAACTTTGTTATCATATTGTATGATGAAAAAATATCTCAACATTGTTTTTTGACTTTAAATCAAATTGCATGAAAAGAAACAAACTCTTATTTTATTTTGTCATGAGTGGCCCTAAAACTCGTCTGTAGTAACAAGTTGGTCTGAGTTTCTTAAAGAAACAAACATATCCAACAATGTTTTTACAGTTTGGATGTGATATTATCAAATAGTTCTGTCAATTCTTAAAGAATCTAATGATGACGTCATCACCAAGGTTGTGAAAAAGAACAATAACGAGCCTTTCATTACAAAGTGGATGGGAGATGCACCAGATGGAGATCAACGGAGATCAAAGCCGGAGGAGATCTTTGTTCTGAGCATCTCCATGGTAAAAGGCACTGATCTCCTTTGATCTGATAAGAGATCAGCACTGGAACCATGGAGACGCTGAGATCAAAGGAAATCAGCTTTATTCAATCTTCAGCATTCACACTTGCATTTTCTTCTGGAAATACAAACCTCTAGTAATTATTATTATCATAACAGGTCTCTGATATATGGAGGAGTCAGACCATTCAAGGCTTTAAAAACAAGCAGTAGCATTTTAAAATCTCTTCTAAAACTGACAGGCAGCCTGTAATGATTCTACCAATATAAGAGCCATAATACAGCTGAGCAGGTCTGGGATGGATTTCTTTATTTCTCTGCCATGTGTAGTGAACTAGAAATCAAGCTCAACACCACAGAAGCTGTTCTGCCCTTCATCATCTGCAGAACATATGGAAAGGACATACCAGTCAGTCACTAGTGCAAATGCAGAACGCAGTTTCAGCCTGAAATGAATTCAAAACTCTCTCTGGGCATGAAGGAGGCCAGACTCTCAAAGCTCACTTTGCTCTCCATAGAGAGACGTGCTTGATAAGAAGGAGGTGGCTGAAAGGTTTGTGAGGATGGAGGAGAGGAAGATGGTGCTATGAGATATGAGGCCACGTTACTGTACTTAGTTCAGAAATACCTTGGGGCCAGTTGTTCAAAGGTAATCTGATTGGATTTTGGTTATGGGATTGGATCAAATCTTGAAAATGCGTTGTTCAAAAGGGAAAGAAAGATTCTGAAATCGGATTAGATCATGTAATCCAATCTTAGTTTTAATCTGGATCGGACCTTCAGTTTGTGTTGTTCAAAACATTTCAGTAGGATCTGGATAACTTTGATCCCAAAAAACAGGATTATTCTGATCCCAACAGGGGGCAGGATTTCAAAGTGGATTTCAGGAAGAAAATGTAGCAAAACTTTAAAATTGGTCAAAAATGAATTTGTATATATACTTTTATTTATATTTTGCACTTGATTTGTTCATCTGTTTCAGTATATCCATTTTCTCCCACTTATCCCTTTCCGGGTCGCAGGGGTGGTAGTGTGAGCACTGTCACCCAGATCACATTGCACCAATTAAGAGCCCATGGGAAGGTGACGCCCAGCGAGGGGCATGAACCCACTACCTTGAGATGATGAGTCTCATGCTCAACCAACTGACTCAGCCGGGGTATTTGGAACAGCATTTTCCGTAAAATTCCCAAATTCTTGCGATGGAAACCCGAACCATAACGGACTATGCCAGTCCATTCCGGCACTTTTTGTGCGGTAGAAACACACCTTAAGTGACCTGAGAGGGAGTGATTGGGAAGAACGTTTGGCCTGAAGGTTATCAGGAACAACACACAGAAAACCTTACACTGCCCTTTGAGGAATTGAACCCTGGGCTCCTCAAAAGTCAATAAAGTGGGTTAATCCTGATGTAAAACTGCACTGCAGCATGTTGTTGTGGCCGAGAGGTTAAGGCGATGGACTCGAAATCCATTGGGGTCTCCCTGCGTAGGTTCGAATCCTGCCAACAACGCTGTTCAATTCATTGAGAAGGTTCAAGTAAAACTCTTCTTGAGGATTACTTTGTACAGTAAAACCTCAGATCTAGAGACACCCTGAAAGTCCCCAGAAGACAGGGTCTCCTCATGAGGACCAGAATGAACCAACCAACAAATATCTTATGGTGGCTGATAATGATGCTACGCTTGCAGTCACTTAACGTACCGAGCAGAACATAGTTCAGTCCCAGATGCATAGAAGTGCAGAGCAATGAGGACCTGTTCTTCCACAGACTGTGACTCTTTTGGGTTCTGCGTTGAAGTTTTGGCCTGACAAGGTCTGCAATGTACTTAATATCAGCATTCCCAAAGGGGAAGCGAGCGTACAGTTCTTCAGTGGTGTATTGCTCCAGTGGTTTTGCACACACAACATACACCCTTTGACGGTGTCCTCTTCCACCAAAATGGTGGTGGCGATGGACAATACCTGCCATGTCAGTGTCTCTGTAAGTCCTCCAAGAAAGGCTTAATATAAGATGTCTGTCAAAAACCAGCCCACTCATCAGCTGACATCTTTTGGCTTGTGATCAATTAAGTCAGTCGTGTCCAAGGCCTATAAATGCTATGCTCACTGCAGATCAGGTGGTACCATGGACTCAAAAGGACCTAATTTCACTGTAGCAGAAACCCATGCACTGCTGGAGGGTGTACAGTGCCATTATGCCTCAATAGTAGGAAGTTCTGTTGTGGCTGGAATGTTGAGGAACAAAAGGAAGAAAGACATTTGGGTTGAAATCACCCAGAATGTGAATGCAATGGGGTCTGGCCAGAAGAGGATCTTGGAGCAGGTGAACTTTAGATGGAAGAATCTGAGGGCCAGAGCCACAAAGGACCTTGCTGAAACATAAAACAGCCAAACGGGCAACAAAGCCTTTAAGAAAGGTGAATACACAGATGTGGTTCTGGACATTATTGGAGGTGAGAAGCACAGATCCTCCTGGCAGAGGAACAAATCAAGCTGGCCAAACTGCAGCAAACCAGGGAAAAACTTCACATCTGCCTCCTAAAAGCAAGGCTTGATTTTCAAGGTTGCTTTTAGGTCCTACTCGTCTGGTCTGTCCTACTCGGATGAAGAACCCTGAACATTCTTTATTCTGTTAACTATTGGACATTTATCCTTTTTTTTTTAATTTAAGACTTTTTCAAAATATCCACAATATATTTGTTTATGTACACTTGTTATTTGTTGTGGCTCAGATGCCTTTCATAAAAGAAATCATAAATAGAAGTGGATGTTTATGTTTATGTTATTTTTGTGTTTTGTCTCAAAATAAAAAACTCGCAATTTGAAATAGCCATTATCAGTCAGATGGAGCAAAATCGCGTCAAACTGCGCCTCCTGGTGTCTAAAGTTTAAAATCCACACAATTTGCCGACTTGCACATAGTAATGCAAAAGTGGAGATCTGTGCATGTGCATGCTTTGCGTCTGTCGATGTGTCCACTGTCCAGTTTAGATGGGATTAAGTAACCATCGTACATCTAGTCCCTGATGACCCCCACCTCTCCGTGACAACATTTTCAAGTGAAAATGGAAAACTTTCATTACGTTTTGCTTATACATCTATCTACACGCCAAAATGCAACTTTTTAAAAACGGCTCCCAAGGTGGAACTTTTCTAAAACTTTACATCTCTGTGGAAAGGGAGGAAATCTCAACTTTTTGAAAACGCTCAAATTCTGTTGCCATGGAAACAGGGCAAAATGTAACTTTTCTGAAACGCTGCTATTGTGCATGTGCACCACGGCTGTAGTAAACAGGTCCTCTGATAGTTTTCTAGTTGAGAAAATCAGATGGAGAAAAATTCACACAGTTGCATCAGCACTTCTTTTAACAATCTAAGCTGTAAACATGAAATGAATTTTCTTTTTTTTTGTGATGTAGCATGGAGGACATTATCTTTATCTGTTGTGTGTCTGTTTTGTATTTAACGAGTCATTTGTTTGGAGCACTGGATCCATCAAAGAAATGGCACCATGCGATGGTGAATGGTGCAGAATGTTGTTTCCAATTACTGAATTATGCAGCTTAGCATTTGCTCGTGCATTAGATGTACATTCACTTTATTGAAATAGACTCTTTTTTGCTTTGGTTTAGTCCTTCTGAATCTATATTGCAAAGAAGTGTCCCACCTTTTCACTGAACTGGGTTTATCTCTAGCTTAGTCGTGTTATAATTTTAAATCAATCGACCGGTGAGAGTAACAGACCGTGGAAAGTTCAGACAAAATGTTGAAATGTGCTCTCATAAACTCCAGTTAAACCTTTGATATTTGGCATTCAAAATAAAATCCTCTGGTAATTAGTTAGTGTGCTCTATGAATGTGCTCCGTGAAAAATCCCAAAATATCAGAGAGCAGCAACGACCTGCAGTGATCAAGAAAATGAGCCTCAGTGTAAAATTCAGTCCCACTCCAGGAGGGTCATGATGAAGTTTTCTTTGTTGGCTCGCTTCAGAGTTCAAGTGTGAAATTGCTAGTGTGTGTGAGAGAGAACAATGCTGTCATATTTTTTGTTCCCGCGATTTGAAGCGACTTTTATCAGAGTCAGATGGAGCAAAATCACGCGTCTGCGTCAAACTGCGCCTCCTAGTGTCTAAAGTTTAAAATCCACACAGACAGAATATGATTCCCAAAAACCTAAACTGATATACGTTCTCAATATTAACGTCATCATTGGATATTGTGGCTTCACCTTTTAGCAACAAAAACAATCAATATACTCACTTCTCCAGTTAAAACACTCGTGGACAAGTTTAGAAGTGGCACTTCTAAAATAGTTGATTTCTGGTTGAAAAAGTTCCTGGACTGGTGTCTCCTGAGGTTAACTGATGAGTGAAGAGCCAACTGGTTCTGTAAACTCTGTTGGGTGATTCTTCAAAGCTCAGTGTGACATCACAAAGCGCCTTTACCAACTTCAAGGCTCGGTGTGGTCACACGGGATCAAAGGAGTTAAGCCCCACCCCCTTGGACCTGCTGCCATGACTACCATCAACCGTAGCAACTAATAATGTTTATTTAACTTTTCTGTGCAATATATTTTAATTAAATCATTATTTAAGTACAGTCTTTTATTTTCCTATATTTAAGTGTAGTATTACTAATCTAACTGTGTATAATGTAACAATGGCTGACAATATTAAATATACTTCTTTAGGAATAAAACCTCTGCCTTATTTTTGATGAATGCTTTTGCTGACTAGGCTACTGTATAGTGTTGGTCATTATGGTGGTAATTATTTTCTGGGTTGGAAAGGACAACATTGAGGCCAAATGGGCTTCACTCGCTTGTTGTATTTCTGTTATCAATTCATTTACTTTACATTTAAAGGTTCATGTGTTATTACTGAAAAGGACAAAGTTAAGCCAAAAATTTCAGTTGTATTATCAATTATCAATTATTCTTTATTCAGTTGAGTCATTTTTTTTTCAGAAACATAATCACATTATTTGATTTTAACTGGCCTGTCTTTTCTGTCACATTTAGTAATAGTATTGTTGTTTGAAAATGTTTAAATCTTTGGTAAAATAGTCAATTTCAAAACAGATGATTAGCTGCAACCCTGTATTACAGTTTTAATTATTTGTACTTTTTTGAATTGTTTGTGTTCTAATATGTTCTATGCTTTTGGTCAATTTCATATGTAAATATTCATAGAGGCTAGCTATCACTGCTTTTCTCTGCATTACTTGCAGATCAAGATGATTTAATATAATCAGCACAGAAATGGGTCTGTTAAAAACGGACTATCTTTCTGCAAGATGTGGGAATGTTTGGTTATAATACACTTTCAGGAATTTGCAGGTGTCAGCACAGCTAGAGTGCAATGGCTGAGCCTCACCCTGGGTAAACCACCTTCTTGATCATGGAATCTCCCCCACCAGGTAAGTATGAATTGTATACGCTCTACACACACACTCCTTTCACACACACATACACCTCACTCATGGTCTCATCATTGACATGGGAAAAACACGAGTCTATCTGGGATGAAATTAAATTGTTCCTTCAGAGGAAAGGACAACATTAAGACCAAATGGGCTTCACTCACTTGTTGTATTTATCAATTAATTTACTTTACATTTAAAGGTTCATGTGTTATTACTGAAAAGGACAAAGTTAAGCCAAAAGTTCAGTTGTATTATCAATTATTCTTTATTCAATTAATCATTTGTTTCACAAACAAAAGCGATATAATTCTGTTTTAACTGGCCTGTCTTTTCTGTCACACATTTAGTAATAGTATTGTTGTTAGAAAATGTTCAACTCTTTGGTAAAACACTCAATTTCAAAAAGAATCAATAGCTGCAACCCTGTATTCCAGCTTTATATATTTATGCTTGTATGTATTGTCGCCCAGCAGCGACTCTTTTTCCTGAGAATGCTGAGGAGGAACAAACTCCCTGCACCTCTGCTGAAAAACTTTTATCACTGCTCAATAGAGAGTGTCCTCACCTACGGTTGTACAGTGTGGTACGCCAGCTGCACTGCAAATGAAAAAAAACAACTGCAGCGGGTCATCAAGACTGCTCAGTGGATCATTGGATCCCCATTACCACGCCTAGAGGAGATCTACTCGAGCCGGCTCCTCCGACGGGCCACAAAGATCCGAAATGACCCCGCCCATCCAGGACACAATCAGTTCTACACCCTCCCCTCTGGAAGACTCAGAGTCATGAGAGCTTGCACCAACAGACTGAAGAATAGCTTCTTCCCCATGGCTGTGAAGAGACTGCTGCAGGGATCATGACATGAACCCCCCCCCCAAAAGAACTTGCACTTCAATACCGCACCTTACCAAAGACTATTATTATTTATTTTATTTTTATTTTTTTTTTTAAATGTGAATGTGACATGCTGCTGCTGCTATTAGTGATGCAACAAACGGAATTTCATTGTACTTGAAAAATGACAATAAAGCGTCTTAAATCTTAGGTGGACCCTGTTTTGTGCACTGTTCCCACAGGACTGGAGATTTTTGTTGGGATTCACTCCCAAATGATGAGGCTTAAATTTCTTTTCCCCATTTATTTTTCAGGTGAAAAACCTGGAACACACAGTGTAAATATTCATTCATTCATTCAATATTCGTTTTTAAATAAAGTACAACAATATCAAACAGTGAATGTTCAGTTATATATTAAACTAGTACATTTCTATTATATATACGTATATCTCGTGTTCAGTCCCGAGAACTTTTAGATATCACAATCGTACTTTCTTCAGACAAGGAGGATGTCACCTCGACATATGTTGCAAACTGGTGTGTTTGTAGTTGCATCCTCCCAGATATGGTCATGTTATTAACAGTTCTGAGCAGAAGTGAGAAAAGCGGATTATAATGGTATGTAAGCTAGTGCGTTGATAACTCATAACACCTATTTCTTCCTTTACCTACAGCAACAACAAAAGTTGAGCAAGATGGCTGAGCGGCAGTTCAGAGTGACGGCTCCTCCACTATCTAACTGGCCAGGTTTAAAACCTGTGGTTTATGAGACTGTTGATGGCAAGCTTCTAGTTGAGGACGAGTTTTTAAACTTTCTCCTGGTCAAAATGAGAACAATGAGCCAGGACCATCTTGTTCTAACAGCTTCCAACACGTTGGACTTGAAATGGATTGAATCCTGAAGAACGAGGCTGTTTGAACTCTGTCCTGACACCAAACAAAGATGTGTGGCTTTTAAAGGAGATCAGAAAAACATCAACAACATTAAAAGTTGCTTCAAGGTTTTGAATGAGTGCAGAGAAAACCTCCCTCGGTTCGTCTCCCACTATTTGGATGAGCTACCGCCTGTCACCTCTAACAGCATAGATTAGTCCAACTTGCTGAGTAACATGGAGCGGCTCCAGAGTGAAATGTCTGCGCTCAGACATGGAGTGAAACTACAAGCTGGTGTCAGCGAGGGGCTGCATGAGATCACCTCCACTACTGAGCACAGAGTTGCTGCTTTTAGTCACCATCTGAAACCAGGACATGATGGAGGGCAACACAGGGCTACGCCCAGCGTCATCGCACATGGCAGTGAGGCCTCACTCCCTGGAGCCTCTACCCTGGGTCAAAGACTGGTGAGGAGGATCTCGGCAGAGTTAAAGTAGAGACTTGGCCGTGATGTAACTTGTCAGCGTATTGACACTGCAAGCAACAGGTCCAGCTCATTTAGACCAGGATACAAAATAGAGCAGTCAAACCTCAGTTGATAACCTTAAGCCGCTCCACACACCTTGTAGTCAGTGTTAACATCAGACAGAAGAGAGTATTTCAAGATCAATTCTAACTCTGCAGACCTGAGATCATATCAAATCAACTGGCATCAATTCAAAATGTCTGATAAACAGAAGAGAGGTTGACATGCAGGAAATATAAATCTGTTTCTTTGTTGATATTTTAGTCTAATTATGACAAACTGAAGGCAGCATGTAAAGAAGATGGATGAAATGTATATCTAGAATAATCTCCTAGTTTGAGGCACATCACAGCATCCTGGTCTTTTTGTGATTTGCCAAACCGTCTGTATATTCATCCTCTTTCATTTTGATAACTTTTTCTGAACGATGCACCAAAGATAAAGTCATGATCGTGTTTTCGATTGAGTTTATAGTACTGTGCTAATATTTAGTATGTGAAACAATATATTTAATGAACTAGACCTTTCATGACTGGGCAAAGAACCAGCCAGTGTCATGATCTTGCTCAGTCATGAATTCTTGCATCAATGCTACAATGGGAATCCTGAACCAAATAATGGTGAAAGTCAAATATTGTTGCAAATGTGGGTCAGGATACTCTGATAATCATACATATAATGAAATTATAACTTAAATTTGACCGTTGACTGGAATTGTGGGTCATGAATTTCAAATGATGTCCTGTTGCATATTATGACTTGATTGTAAAATTCTATTGTGTGTATGCCAATATCTTTTTGGAAAAAACACCTTAAATTACACTATGTAGATAATCAAAAGGTAACAGGCTGTGGGTTTCATACAAGTGTGTAAAGTTATTCTCACCTTTCAAACAGGATGTGTGTGAGGGAGCGTTGGATGCTCTGCCTGAGCAGGTGATCAGGCTGACAGGGCCTGGAGGAGGGCGGGCTGGGTGCTGGTGATGCAGGCAGATACTGAGTTCCATTCCATGTTAAAGCTGAGGAAGGCTTCTGGGATGGACAAACGGAGACTCCATTTTCTTTGCCGTGCAGTCTTAAGAGAGGCGGCTCAAGAGTTGCAAAGTCTCGTGATCGGGGTTAATGGCACTTGTAGTCTATTGACAGAAAAGACACAAGACAGAGTTCTTTCGTAGATTATGGTTTTTCAACAGGTCCCTAATACATTTGAGGTAGGTCAAACATTGAGTAAAGAGCCTCTCCTTTGATCTCCTTTGTTCTCCTTTGATATCCTTTGATACAATTTTCACTCATTTGCTCTCATTTGCTCTCATTTGCTCTCATTTGCTCTCATTTGCTTTCCTTTGCTCTCCTTTGATATTCTTTGCTCTCCTTTGATCTCTGAATGCTAAAATAACTCAAAAATACCTTTGTCAATGCCACATGCGTTTGCAAAACCGAGCAAGTGAGAGGAGGCTATTTTGTCTATTGAAGCACAAGAAAAGTTCTCCCTGCTTGGACTCAACATATTAATTGACTTCACTGTGAGAACAGAAGTCAGCAGCACCGATATCATGACTCGAAGAGGTAAGTAACATTGTGTCCAGGACTCTGCGATCTCATTATGTCACCTAATGAGCTCCATGCTTGACAGTCACAATAGAAAATGGCTGTTTGGTGATCAGATGCTCAGTTTAATAATGAGAAGAAACAAAAGACTGAGGCCAATAAGAGAAAATCAGTTTTAGTGTTTAATCTTGGGCTTTATTGGAACCATCACCATTTCCATTATTCTGGGGGAAATAATATATTTAACAACCCTTCTCATTTTTTCCTCCATTTGTAGATTACCTTAGTGCTAAGATTTGATTTGAAATCTCATGAGTGCTCAATGTTTATGTTAGGACAGCCCAATGTTGTAATTCAGGATTGTGACTACAGGCTTAGGAATTCAGAACCAAACTTCCACCTCAGGGAACGTGGAGAAAAATAAATTGCTGCCAAATAACAGCTGAAACCTTGCAAACAGGAAAGGTAATTGTCAAAGAAGAGGATGATTCAGTTGAAATTTTTAATTATTAAGAGCCAAAAATGCAAAACCGACTTCGAGTACATTCATCCAAATAATTGGTCAAACCAAGAGAATGTATATGAAAGTGTCAGGCTTCATTGTCCCTCAGCTTATCCTTTGCAAATCAAAGCAGTTAACTTGAATTCATTAGAAATCTCTATGTTTTGTTCTTGAGGATGAATGTTTGTCATTTCTTTTAGCATATTCAAGCCCCAGGTCTGACAGGGCCCACAGAGACCGTCCTGGACAGCGTTCCAGGCTCACTGATGGTGATGGAGACGCCATCATGAGTAACAGCTCTCAAAACTTCCAGTGGAAACAGTAAGTGTTGGAAGATTCCCTTGTGATTTCAATTCAATACTCTACTTCCTGGTATGAGGTGAAAAGCCTTCTTTAAAATATGTATGAAAGTATTCAATGAGGATCTGGTTGAACCTCTTGGCAGCTGGTGGTGCAAGAGGTGCAGCTGTTGGTTTGAACAGAAGAAAGTAGAACATCACTGACTAGTTATTCTTCTTGTAAAATAAAAGCCCCTCATCTCTAATGAAAGTGTGATTTGAACTGGGTGAGGTTTCTCATTTGTCACAATACAGTTATTGTTCTTTAGGTTTCTTATAGAAATGGTGCATTTGAATTACTGGAATTGTATTAGATTTTGAAGGAATTAAGACTTTATTCACTTTATTCATCACAAACAATCTCCATTGAATTTGTCACTTGATACTTTATACAAAGAGTTTGTATTTTTTGGTGTGTCGTTCATACTCTTTAGCTAAATGTTGTGTAATGACATGACGTGGGAAATGTGTGTTATTGGAACAGTTCCCAGTTTCAAGAAAAGGACGAGGAAACTGGAGATATAATTACATTGACTTTTCTTCAAGACCTCAGAATCAACGTTCAGGAATAGGTTGCTATGACTTTTCTTCACGATTCCGCAAACACTTTCTGGATAAAAAGCAAAAAACATCAAAATAAAAGTCTGATACAAAGTGGATGGAAGAGGCGCCTCATGGAGGAGATCAGAGGATGTTGCCAGCAAGAAGCAGGAACACATTTCTTCTGGAACTTTATTGGATTTAGTTTATTTTTTTACAATTGATGTTTTGTTAAATTTTACAGATTTTCTGAAGGTGTGTGGATCCTTAAATAGCAAGTTTCAAGAAAGATTGACCAGTTCAGAAAGAATTTTTATCAGAATAAATAGTGAATGGTGACATGAGTTAGAGTGTGACTTCCTGTTTTGGAGTGAAATGATCACTGTGTAGGTCTCGTTCCGTCTCCTGTCTGTGCTCAGGGTGTGAATGGGGTTGGTCGGCTCATGGGGCCTTCCAGTGGCTCAAGAATGTCGGAGGAGTGTCTTGTGAGGTCATCTTCTGTTCTCTGACCTTCAGAGCAATTCTACACCCTGTGGGCAAAATATCATTGCATTAAATTCTCATCAGTCAGTGAGAGATGCTGATCAGGCAAACGGAACCTGCAGCGGGCAACAATAGACATCACAGCATCAAACTTCTACATTAAATCATTTTAAGTTTGGATCAAACCATAAGGACTGGATCGCCTCAGTTCTCCTTGAGGAAATCATGCTGGCTTTGTCTTTGGCTGGGGTGGATCGTTAGGTAGGGCTCACAGCGGGTGATCGCTCAGAATCACGCGAGATTTCCTCATTGGATGATGATTTATTGAGTTCACAACTGTATGATTTAATATGTATAATTACATGTGCGTTAGTGTGGTTCTGAAACAGAGAAACAGAATTAAAACATAACTAGCAGAACACAAATGGTCTATAATGCAAGAAACATCCATTTGTCTTCACTCTATGCTAGTATAGCAATAGAGCTGAAATAATAACAATAAAGTATAAACATGGCCGAAACTGGCATTAAATAATGAAACAAGGCTGCTCTGTGGGCCGAAACAGCTTCAACCATCAAATGGGGAAAAGAAACCATCCGCAATACAATGGCTCCCTCTGCTGGTCGCATGAATAACTACAACAGGCCGCACTGGGAGTTGTCACGTGACAACGGGTGGACATGCGGGAGGCGGTGCCTTATCGCCAATTAGCTGGATTTACAGCGAATATAAGAGAGATAAATGACAAACTATAGCATCTCCAGAAAGGAAAGTCACGGCACGAGGCCGAGCCAGGCAGGCAAAGCCTGAGCTCACATTTAGCAACGCTAAGCAGACAAAACACTTCCAATCTCGCACCGACAGTAAAGGAACAACAAAATAGCCCTTCTTACTTGTAAAGACACACAAAACAGGACAGATGTAAGCAGGCAGCTAGTCCGTGCTGAGAACAGGAACTACTGGCTAAAGTCTGGGACCGGATGTTAGCAGCCGGCGAGCAGCGAGCCTGAGTCAACTTGTGATTGGCTGAAAGTCCAGGTGAAGCGAGGCGTCTTCCAAAGGGGAGAGAGAGAGTCAACAGAGAGTGTCTGATGCTGAGCGGCCACAAGGGGGCGTTTTTCACAATAAAGTAGCAGTCTTTGTCCTGGTGGTCCACCGTCCTGCGTGTCTCACATGTCCCTCATTTTACCAGGAAGTGTCAACAAGTTAGAGATTTCTTTCACACTGGAAACCGGCCAAATAAGACATCGTGGCTAAACCCTAAAGACACAACAAAACATGTTTACGAGTACCAAAATAATCAAATCTTGTTATTTAGATGTCTTATGAATCCCAACAAAACACGTCCTCAGGTGTAATTCTAATGATGCTCTTGAATGTTGTAATAGATATTCGTGTTTCCAGCTCAAGAAACAATCAAACACATTGAACTGAACTCAGTACCAACTTTGTTAGTGAGACACATAGGCGTAGGAACCGGGGGGAACGTCCCCAACAATATTGGAGACTTGCGCACCCCCCCCCCCCCCCAATAATCATCCCGCTCAGGAGAAAAATATTTGATTTTGACATTTTTAACTGGCATGCTTTTATTTTGACGGTGCAGCACACCTATTTGCCACTGCCCCGCCCCCTCCCTCACCCGCTCCCTCATATATTTAATAAGGGGACTTCTTATGAAGGAGGTCAAACGGTCTGCAGGGAACCTTCCCACGAATATGGCTTGTTTATAACATCATGTTGTTGTTTACATTCATATTTAGAAAGTAGATCTTCTGAATGAAATCCTCTTAATCCTGAGATGCTCATTGCGCCTTTATTTACCTGCAAACTTTGTCAGTGTCCCCAAGTATCGTCAAAGCTTGTCAAAGTGTTTTGTCCTCTTATTCCAGTACAACGTCCCCACCAAAGAAAAGGAGGAAACTGCAGCAAGACTTGCTTTGTTTTTTTAAAGAGTAATGTCAGTATGAGTAACGTTACTCTACACAAGGAGAACATCGAATCACTCCAACATTTATCAACGAGTTTGACATTATATGAGACATTATGTGTAAAATGTCTCATCAGGAGAATGATAGAACATGGAGCTCTTCTAATAGAGTGAGAACCTTTACTGTCAGGGCCAAGTTCTACTCTAAACACAGTCCATGTGTCCGGGACAATATACATCTGCAACCCTGTTCTTAAAAGTCTTTATTCTGTAGGACAAAAACCTCAACATATATTTTTTAAGCTTTTGTAAGTCAAATAGTGTATATGACCATAAGTAATACTGTCTGAGCTGCAGAAATAGGCGCTGGAGGATCTGCATCTGGAGGTGCAGGAGGCGCAGGGGGAGGTGTAGGAGGAGGCACAGGATGAGTGCAGGAGGATGTGCAGGTAGAGGCGCAGGAGGAGGTGGAGGAGGCAGCAAAGAAGGAGGCACAGGAGGAAGTGCAGAAGGAGGCGTAGGAGGAGGCGCAGAAGGAGGTGCAGAAGGATGTGCAGGAGGAGGCGCAGGAGGAGGTGCAGGAGGAGGTGCATTATGTGTGCAGGAGGAGATGCAAGAGGAGGCGCAGGATGAGGTGCATTATGTGTGCAGGAGGAGGCGCAGAAGGAGGCACAGAAGGATGTGCAGCAGGAGGTGCCGGAGGAGCTGCAGGAGGAGGTGGAGGAGGAGGTGCAGGAGGAGGAGGTGCAGTTGGAGGCACAGGAGGAGGGGCAGGAGAAGGCGGAGGAAGAGGTGGAGGAGGAGGCGCAAAAGGAGGCCCAGGAGGATGTGCAGGAGGAGGTGCAGGAGGAGACGCAGAAGGAGGTACAGGAGGAGGTGATGGAGGAGGTGGAGGAGGGGGCACAGGAGGGGGCACAGGAGGAGGCGTAGGATGTGTGCAGGGGGAGCTGCAGAAATAGGCGCTGGATGATCTGCATCTGGAGGTGCAGGAGGTGCAGGGGGAGGTGTAGAAGGAGGCACAGGACGTGTGCAGGAGGAGGTGCAGGTGGAGGCGCAGGAGGAGGTGGAGGAGGCAGCAAATAAGGATGTGCAGGAGGAGGTGCAGAAGGATGTGCAGGAGGAGGTGCAGGATGAGGCGCATTTTGTGCACAGGAGGAGGCGCAGAAGGAGGTGCCGGAGGAGCTGCAGGATTTGTGCAGGAGGAGGTGCAGGAGGAGGTGGTGCAGTTGGAGGCACATGATTGTGCAGGAGGAGTTGCAGGAGGAGGTGCAGGAGAGGCGCAGGATTGTGCAGGAGGAGGTACAGGAGGCGCAGGAGGAGGCACAGGTGGAGGTGCAGGATGAGGTGGAGGAGGAGGCACAGGTGGAGGTGCAAGAGGAGGCACAGGAAGTGGTGCAGAAGGAGGTGTAGGATGTGTGCAGGAGGAGGCGCAGGAGGAGGTGCAGGAGGAGTCGCAGAAGGATGTTCAGGATGAGGTTCAGGATGAGTTGTATTTTTGTTGTATTTGATCCCTTTGGGGAAGATCCTCCAAAGGTTCAGTGACGTTTCTTTCCACTTATTTGCTGATGATATCAGCGTTACTGTTCCTTTAAGCCGTCTGAGATCATGAAGCTAAACTCCTTGCTCCATTGTCTGGTGGAAATAAAACAATGACTCAGCGATAACTCATAGCTCAATGCAGACCAAACAGAAACACTGGTTATTGCCCCTGATGATTCAATCCCTGGGATTAAACAGAACCTGGGTGACTGAGGCCCGTCTGCTAAGCCAAGTCTTAGAACCTTGGGAGTTCTCTTTGACAAAGACCTGTCATTAGTGCAGCACTGGAAGCAGCTGACCAGGAACTGCTTCTTTCAACTCAGGAAAAGATCTAAACTTAGGAACATGGTCTCACAGAACGATTTGGAGCTTCTCATTCCTGCTTTTGTGTCTTCATGTTTAGACTATTGGAACCGTTTGTTTTCATGTCTGAACAAGAAGGAGCTCTCTCCACTGCAATTAGTGCAAAACTCTGCAGTGAGAATTCTGAGCCGTACTAATAGGAGGACTCACATGTCCCCGGTTCTAAAAGAACTTCATTGGCTGCCAGTGTCCTAAAGGATCAAGTTTAAAGTTCTGGTCCTGGTCTTCAGAGCCTTGCATGGTCAGGCTCCTTCTTATATCAGTGATCTGATCCAGCCTTACACCCTGAACGGCTCTGAGGTCTGTGGATCAGAACCTGCTGAAGGTTCCACGCTCTCATTGTCTCACTAGAGGTGACCGATCCTTCCAGGCTGTTGCTCCGAGGCTTTGGAAGGATCTTCTTCCCTCTTTGTGCTCAATTGACTCTGTTGACACCTTCAAGAGCAAACTTAAGACTCATCTATTTGTTCAGGCTTTAATTAACTCCCTTTGTGCTGCTAGGATTTTGTCTTGTCTTGGCCTATAAGTACATGTTATTATTATGATATGATCATAGTGTGGGTGAGCGGTCCAAGGCTCTGGATTTAGGCTCTAGTCTCTCAGGAGGTGTGGGTTCAAATCCAACCACTGCCAGTTAAAAGGTTTTGGGTTGTTATATTTGCTTATGTAACAAGATCATCGTCATCCATTGTGCTCCTCATATATTCGAAACTGTGTTGATGAATTTCAAAAACTTCTCTTTGTGTTTCTGCCCGGTTTCGAACAGGGGACCTATTGCGTGTTAAGCAAACGTGATAACCACTACACTACAGAAACTCTGCTGGAGGTTAACAGGGTCGTGTGAAAACATTTGACTACAAGCAGTAACTCAATCCAGAAGAGACTGGAACAAGAACACAGCTCCTTGGACCGTTTGGTTTCCTCACTCAACTCATCTCACTCTGAGGGAAAAGTTGTTTTGATGATAAAAAAGCTCTTCTGAGAACATCAGTCCTCATCACTTTCTGCAGAGGAACATAGAGAGTGAGCTACCAGCAGCTGCTCTCTGTGGAGAACATCAGTCCTCACCTCCACCCTTTCTGACAGGGTGAAGGTGTGTGTGTGTGTGTGTGTGTGTGTGTGTGTGTGTGTGTGTGTGTGTGTGTGTGTGTGTGTGTGTGTGTGTGTGTGTGTGTGTGTGTGTGTGTGTGTGTGTGTGTGTGTGTGTGTGTGTGTGTGTTCAATGACAGTTGGATCTATTTGATGTTTCACATTGTGGATTTGCTGTGAGATTCTCTGCACTTTAACACTTGAATTGTGAATCTCTTTGTTTAGTGTTAAAGGTAAGATCAGAGTCTTCAATAGATCAGATCAAAGTACTTTAATAGAATGTATTCAGTCCTCCTGACTGTCCTTTTGGAATGCCAACAGTTGCATCACTTTGTGGATCAGTGAAGCCTGGAGCAGCCGCGGTAGAAAAGATGCTCTCTCAAACTGATGCTTCTCAACTTTATTGAGCCTTGCAGGTGAACACACCGTAAGTACTACAATGTACACAGAAAAATACCATTAGCAACTCTTAACAGCATGTTTTACCTTTAAACTTTTACCATATTTACTACCTTTAACTCATGTGTGAGTAACAAACAAGGCGTCCTCCGTAGAGCTGCTGTCCTGTAAAAGCTTCACTTTTCCTTAACAGACAAGTTGTTGTCACTTGGAATGTTGTGGTGTAAACGGAGCCGAAGACTCAGATCAAAACTGAGCCGTTAACATGTGACTGGGTTGTGAAAGCTCACACAGGAGGAGGGTAAAAAACAATATGCTGCATTGGCCGGGAATCAAACCCTGGACTCCTGCATGGAAGGAGAGAATTCTACCACTGAACCACCAATGTTACACTTCCCTTCATTCCAACCAGGAAATGTGAAGAGTTTTACCTTCAGTGCTCCATGAACCCCTCCCCCACAGTTTGAGTGATTCTCACTGTCACTGTCACTCAAACTGAACCAGACTGTCAAACTGTGACCTGACAGTGTCAGAGTCTTGATCGCCTGCCTTATTTATGACATCACTGGAGTCCTTTAGCTTCTTCAGCATGTCGGCTCGTTGGTCTAGGAGTATGATTCTCGCTTTGGGTGCAAGGGTCCTGGGTTCAATTCCCGGACGAGCCCTTTGGTCATCAACCATGATCCTTTGTGTTAAATTTCAAAAGAGGTTTTGACTTTGTGTGTGAGAATCCTCCTCCCAGACCAACCAGTAACATCTTCAAGAAGCAAAAGGACTCAACCAACAGTATCGGGGCTTTATTCACTTTGAGGAGCTTTCAAACAGCAACGCTGACACATTTCATGATTTTCTCCTAAAAACACTCGATGCTCTGGGTCTGGATGTTAAACTGATCCTGGACCAGGAACATGATGGAGCCAGAACAATGTCTGGCCTCATTTATAAAGGTTGATTATGACAAAACAGGTCCTGAAAGATGCGTACGCCACTTTCCACACTAAGTTTGTGATCTAAAATAAACTTAGGAGGAGACTGTGCGTACTAGTATGACAACAATGGACCTGGACCAGCAACATTTTTGTTACGGGGAAAAACTGGTAGAGCTGATGGTGAAGTGGTGAATTGAACCAGATGGTGAAGTGGTGAATTGAACCAGATGATGAAGTGATGAATTGAAGCCAGATTCATCTCATACAGTGAATGTCATTACATATCTTGCGGTCTTGCTACATCTTGTATTTTGATTTGTTAATAGGGTTAGGAGAAATAAGTGTTTAACTTCAGATTAAACCTTTAGATCTGTAAAACTGTCAATCTTTGCTCTTGCTGGTTTTATTTTGTTTTATTTTGTTGACGACCGACCGAAGAAGTAATAATAAAAAAATATATATATATCAGACTTTAGGCTGAATCCTGAATTTGCAGCACGATGATCATCTGTCAGACTTTCATCTCCAAATGATCCAGAGCGGTGGATAGAACTGATTGATGATCAACTGTGACAAGGTGTGGAACAATCAGTCTCATTTCAAAGTGAGCACATAAATAGAGCGGTGACAGCCGTGTGTAAAGCTGCTCTGTGGATGCTCTGGTACCGCCATGCGCTCTGGACGCTCTGGTGCTGCAGCCAGACGAGCTCCTCGTCACCCACCGCCTCCAACTCTAGTGACTGAGGATAAAACACAAAGTCCACTGAGCCTTTTTACAACTTCCTGTTGAAATATTTAATTTGTACATTTAATAAACAGATCAAAGTGTATTTTATCAGTCTGGTCTCCACTGTGGTCTCCTACAAATCTGTCTCTTTCCCTCTCCGACACTCTGACACACGCTGACCCTCACAACCATGGAGGCTGTTTTGATGTCCAGAGGTGATGACCTCATGATGTCACTCTCCTCTGACCCACACGATGTCACTCTCCTCTGACCCACACGATGTCACTTTCCTCTGACCTCCATGATGTCACTCTCCTCTGACCTCCACCTTCAGATCAGGCTCTTCTTCTCCCACACATGATGGACGCAGACAGGACAACAAACAAGTGTTGCAGCAACATGGTTGCCTGTCGTTAAAGCAATAACCAAGCAGACACGGCGCTCCACCACACAGACAGCAATGAAAACAAGGCTCTTTAAGGAAAAGGCCAGACAGCCAGCATCTATGACAAGCTGAGCCTCTGTCATCACTAATAACTTACTGATGATGTTTTCATCCAGTGGTGGGTAGTTTGAATCCCATCCAGAAGAAATGACAACAAGAATGTCTCCAATCCAGTAAAACCTTCATTGTAGCCAACGTGAAGTGTCCAGAGTCCAAAGTGTCCAATATAAAACCCTCCAACAGTTTGAACATCCAGTCTCCAAGGTATTTCTGAACTATGTACAGTAACGTGGCCTCATATCTTATAGCACCATTTTCCTCTCCTCCATCCTCACAAACCTTTCAGCCACCTCCTTCTTATCAAGCACAACGTCTCTCAATGGAGAGCAAAGTGAGCTTTGAGAGTCTGGCCTCCTTCATGCCCATTATGTCCTTTCCATATGGCTAGAGATGATGAAGGACAGAACAGATTCTGTGGTGTTGAGCTTGATTTCTAGTTCACTACACATGGCAGAGAAATAAAGAAATCCATCCCAGACCTGCTCAGCTGTATTCTGGCTCTTATATTGGTAGAATCATTACAGGCTGCCTGTCAGTTCTAGATGAGATTTTAAAAAGCTACTGCTTGTTTTTAAAGCCTTGAATGGTCTTACTCCTCCATATATCAGAGACCTGTTATGATAATAATAATTACTAGAGGTTTGTATTTCCAGAAGAAAATGCAAGTGTGAATGCTGAAGATTGAATAAAGCTGATTTCATTTTATCTCAGTGTCTCCATGGTTCCAGTGCTGATCTCTTATCAGATCAAAGGAGATCAGTGCCTTTTACCATGGAGATGCTCAGAACAAAGATCTCATCCGGCTTTGATCTGCTCTGATCTCCATGAGGTGCCTCTCCCATCTGCTTTGCATGAGACATTTTTTCAAAGTTTTTTGTGATTTATTCCAAAACAGTTGAAGATATAAAAAGCACACAGCATAGCAGTCATCTCATGAACAAGCTGCGCTTTTCATATATATATATTTGAACGGCTAAGAAGTCTGAATAATAATTCACAAAATAATGCATAATATTTATGGTCCCTTTCAAATCACTCAAGGTCACCTCACAAAGTGAAATAAGCCAGACTGTTCCTCTGACAGGGTTCTACTAATGGAACCAAGAACAAGGCTCATTACCAGGGTGACAGAGCCTTTACTCTCCGGCCTCTCGGCTCTGGAACTCAAGCAGGAAAACTTAATATCCTGTTTTAAGTCTCATCTTAAAACTCATTTTTATCACTTGGCTTTTAGAAACTGATGTTCTTGTTTTTATTTCTTCTTATCTCTATTTTGTTTGCTCTGTATTTCATTGTGGTAAAATTTATTGTGGTTTTAATGTAAAAGCACTTTGTAACTGAGTTTATAAAAGTGTTATAGAAATAAAGTCATTTTGTTTGCTGGTTATGTAACCTCAGAGACTTTTCATACTTGATATGATCAAGATAAACAGCAACTCCACCAGAGTATTTCTCTACTGGACAGCAGCTCCTCAGGATATCAATCATTTGACAGTTGGGTGTAGATCAGGAAAGCAACACTCCTCTGGATGGAGACTCCAGAGAACTGCTCTGCATTGACATAGTTACTCTATTGATGATGTGTTGCTGCAACAGTAATCCTGGTCAGTTTCAAGTTTCTTCCCACAAAGAGCCCGAACAGGGACTTGAACCCTGGACCCTCAGATTAAAAGTCTGATGCTGAGCTATCCAGGCCACTATTAATCTACTCATTTCAACTCAGCTGTATTTATAAAGCACTTTAAAAACAACACAGTCGACCAAAGTGCTGTACACAGACAGGTGCAAGAACAATAAAAACAATATAAAACAATAAAAAAACAATAAAAGTAAGTAAAAATGTGAAAAACAATAAAAGTCAACCTCTCAGACTGAGTTAAAAGCCAAAGAGAAGAAGTGTGTTTTCAGAGAGGTTTTATAAACAGGAAGTGAGTCGGCCTGTTTGATGTGCAGAGGAAAGTCATTCCACAATATTGGGGCTCCGACTGAAAAGGCAGGATCACCGCTCTGCTTCCTCTTGGTCTGAGGGGCAAACAACAATGACTGATCTGCCCACCTGAGAGAGCGAGGGAGTGTACGGCCGGAGCAGGTCGGACAAATACTGTGGGGCGAGGCCATGAAGACATTTAAAAGCAAATAAAATAATTTTAAATTCAATCCTAAGACGAACAGGGAGCCGGTGAACCGAGGCTAAAACTGGTGTGATGTGCTGGTGTGTTTTGGTTCCTGTTAGAAGTCGAGCGGTGACATTTTGGATCAGCTGAAGACGTGAGAGTGAAAACTGGCTGAGCCCAACGTAAAGTGCATTGCAATAGTCTAAACGAGTGGTGATAAAAGCAGGGATTAAAATCTGGAAATGATCCAAGGACAGGAAAGGTTTCACTTTGGCTCCTTGTCTCAACTGACAAAAACTGGACTTGACCACTGATTTAATTTGTAGATCTAGTTTAAGATCCGAGTCCAGTCTGACGCCGAGGTTTTTAGCCGAGTGCGTTCAGTGTTGCCTTAGAGGACCCAGATCAACATGAACCTTGATGGAACCACTGGGCCCAAACAACATGACCTCGGTCTTTTCATTGTTTAAATGTAAAAAGTTCAGGGACAACCAGGCCTGGATTTCAACAATGCAGTCTGTTCCGCCCTGCGGATCTCAAGTTATTGTTCCTAGTGGGAACAGTTTCAGGGACGGAGCAGTTGTGCAGAAGCCCGAAAATCAAAACAAGTTGGCTTTCTTTAAAGAACTCAATCAGATCTTTGTCTGTAAGTAACTACACAGTGATACTGTAGTTCATCCTGCAGTACATTGATTTACATTTGTGATACATTCAGTTACGATGAGCGGCTGTTGTTTTTGCCGTTGTATTGTTCAATCTGCCCAGCAGGGGGCCTCGACGCTGCGTCACAGGTTAATGAGAGGATTTGATTATATCTGTTTAGCCACATTTAGTGTTTAGAAGTGTAAAACTGTTGTGAACTTTAGATTATTATTTTCTACAAGACTCAAGAGACATTATACTTTACTAATGTTCATTTCATGTTTATTGTTTCAGTCTTACAGACTAAAATGGAGAAATAGGTGTAAAGAAATAAATCTGAGGAAGAACAGAGAACAAAAGACGAAACCTCAAACCTCAACTAAACTTCTGGAGCTTCGTCTCTTCATGCTGTTATCTATCTGTCCAGCTGCACAAAACTTTGAACGTGTGTCGAGGGCAGAATAGTAAGAAGACATTAATACATCAAGTTCAATACGAAGCAGGTCAACTTATCCACTGATTTCATCGTCGCGTCCCATCGTCCTCCGAGTGCTGAACCTGCCCACCAATCACAATCATTTAACAATGGGCGGGACATTTTCCAAGAGATCTGATTGGTCAGGAGGCGGACCCTTGACCTCTTATCCAGAACATAACCTGCTCCGCAGGTTAGACTTTCATGGTAAGTTACCAGGTGAGTTATCCTGGTGAGAAGTGAACGAGCATCTTAGTACGGAAAACCAGAGTTAATCTATGAAGTTTTCTTGATAAGAGAAAATCCAGCTTCGTAGTACAGGCCTCAGGCCTCTGGTCACACAGCGTTTACCAACATTGATGTGTTTGTGAAAAGATGAGTTGAAAAAGAGCAAGAAGAGCTTCCCCTCTAGCCGGGGGGATGAAAAGCTCACAGCACCTGCTATTCTCAGGCAGTGTCTCATACAAGCAGATGGCGCTAGATGGCGCTGTCTGTTCAACAAATGTTTGAAAACACACTTCATGGCCAATCTTTCAGCCTCTATCTTCAAACCAACAGCGCCATCTGGTGGAGTCAGAAAATAAAGTAAATGGTTGATGAGGCTTCATTTGGCCAAGGCTCCATCGAGGCTCAGTGCCGGTGTAAGATTGTAAAAGGACCCTCATAGAATCTGAACCCTGAGGTCCATTTTCCACAGCAGAATATATGGACCCCTAATATTTGTACTGAAACGTTAATAGAATTTAAGAACATAAATAAATATGAACAGAAACAACAACATATAATAGATAGTGAGTAACTATTTTATTCTCGAGTAACTATGAGAGAGAGAGACATAATGATGGTAGATTTTAAAAGAGTTAGAATCTTCTTGAGATTCCTTCAGTCTACAAGTTGATGATAGAGCAGCTTCATGAGTGACAACAACATCAACACTTTAGTTGGCACTGCCGTGACCCGGATTTGAACCGGGGTTGCTGCGGCCACAACGCAGAGTACTAACCACTATACGATCACGGCCACAACACAGAGTACTAACCACTATACGATCACAGTCACAACACAGAGGAGTACTAACCACTATACGATCACGGCCATAACACAGAGTGCTAACCACTATACGATCACTGTCACAACACAGAGTACTAACCACGATACGATCACTGTCACAACACAGAGTACTAACCACTATACGAGCACAGCCACAACGCAGAGTACTAACTACTATACGATCACGGTCACAACACAGAGGAGTACTAACCACTATACGATCACGGTCACAACACAGAGGAGTACTAACCACTATACGATCACAGCCACAACACAGAGTACTAACCACTATACGATCACTGTCACAACACAGAGTACTAACCACTATACGATCATGGCCACAACACAGAGTACTAACCACTATACGATCACTGTCACAACACAGAGTACTAACCACTATACGATCACGGCCATAACACAGAGTACTAACCACTATACGATCACTGTCACAACACAGAGTACTAACCACTATACGATCACAGCCACAACACAGAGTACTAACCACTATACGATCACTGTCATAACATAGAGTACTAACCACTATACGATCACATCCACAACACAGAGTACTAACCACTATACGATCACAGCCACAACACAGAGTACTAACCACTATACGATCACTGTCACAACACAGAATACTAACCACTATATGTTCATGGCCATAACATAGAGTACTAACCACTATACGATCACGGCCACAAGGAAACATTACAATGAAAATATCTCAGCAATCTTTGGAGAAAACACTGACTCTGAACTTCAGATTGATCATGTGTTAATAAAAGCCGGGGGGGACGGAGGGGGACGGAGGGGGACGTCTCTGCATGGAATAATAAGATGTCACCAGTTTATTAAAATGTGTATTACCTACCTACTGCCTGAATGTGCTGTAAATAAGTGTGCAGGATTTTTACATGGAGGAATTAAGCTGATGGTTAAATGGACAAAAAGATATATAGCATTCATTATGTTTTTAATTATTAGTTATTAGTGTTTCAGCTGTACAGTTTAGCTACGTCACATTAACACAGTAAAATGTCGGCTAATGTCTGGAGCTTCAGCTGTGATGTGATAAAGAAGTAATTTTCTTTGATGGAATGTTTGTTCTTATGAAGTGACCAGCAGGCTGAGAGAGAGAGAGAGAGAGATAGAGAGAGAGAGAGAGAGAGAGAGAGAGAGAGAGAAAGAGAGAGAGAGCACAGACCTGTAAGAAAGTGTAAGTCCAATGAAATAGAAAGTATAGAGCCTTACCTTACTGTCAGCCTCTCTGAGTTTTTGTCTCCTCTAGCCTCAGCTGCACCTCGACACCCTGTCCATGAAAATCACAAACAGAAGGGCTGACAAGACACAACCTTGGTGGAGTACTATGTCTTCCTGTATTGGCAGGCCTGGGTAGCTCAGATGGTAGAGCATCAGACTTTTAATCTGAGGGTCCAGGGTTCAAGTCCCTGTTCAGGCTCTTGGTGGGAAGAAACTGAGCCGGATTACTTTTGCAGCAACACATCATCAGCAGGATAAAACTAACCGGTCTCTTGATGTTCTATGTCAATGCAGATCAGTTCTCTTGAGTCTCCATGCAGAGGAATGTTGCTTTCATGATCTACACCAAGGTTCCCCAATTCCGGGCCTCAACGTGCCCTGCACGTTCTAGCTCTCCCAGCTTCAGCACACCTCAATCTGATGTTGATGTCATCATCAAGCTTGTAAAAAAGCCAGGTAAGGAGGCCCTTATTGTGTTCAGGTGTGTTACAACTGGGAGAAACCTGAAACGCGGCCAAGAATTGTGGAACTCTGATCTACACCCAATTGTCAAATGACTGATATCCCGAGGAGCTGCTGTCCAGTAGAGAAATACTCTGGTGGAGCTGCTGTTTATCTTGATCATATCAAGTATTAAAAGTCTCTGAGGTTACATAACCAGCAAACATAATAACTTTATATCTATTGCACTTTTCTAAACTCAGTATTAAAGTACTTTTACATTAAAATCACAATAAAATTTACAACAATGAAATACAGAACAATTAAAAATAGACAAGAAGAAATAGAAACTAAAAATAAGAGAACATCAGTTTCTAAAAGCCAAGTGATAAAAATGAGTTTTAAGATGAGACTTAAAACAGGATATTGAGTTTTCCTGCCTGAGTTCCAGAGCCGAGGGGCCGGAGAGTAAAGGCTCTGTCACCCTGGTAATGAGCCTTGTTCTTGGTACCATTAGTAGACCCCTATCAGAGGAACGGTCTGGCTTATTTCACTTTGTGAGGAAGCCTGTAGTCACAATCGTGAATTACAACATTGGGCTGTCCTAACATAAACATTGAGCACTCATGAGATTTAAAATATAATCTTAGCACTAAGCTAATCTACAAATGGAGGAAAAAATGAGAAGAGTTGTTAAAAATATAATTTCCCCCAAAATAATGGAAATGGTGATGGTTCCAACAAAGCCCAAGATTAAACACGAAAACTGATTTTCTCTTACTGGCCTCAGCCTTTTGTTTCTTCTCATTATCAAACTGAGCATCTGATCACCAAACAGCCATTTTCTATTGTGACTGTCAAGCATGGAGCTCATTAGGTGACATAATGACACAATGTTACTTACCTCTTCGAGTCATGATATCGGTGCTGCTGACTTCTGTTCTCACAGTGAAGTCAATTAATAAGTTGAGTCCAAGCAGGGAGAACTTTTCTTGTGCTTCAATAGACAAAATATCCTCCTCTAGCTTGGTTTTGCAAACGCATGTGGCATTAACAAAGGTATTTTTGACTTATTTTAGCACTCAGAGATCAAAGGAGATTAAAGGAGAGCAAAGGAGATAACATTTTATCAAAGGAGAGCAAAGGAGAGCAAAGGAGATCAAAGGAGATCAAAGGACAGGCTCTTTATTCAATGTTTGACCTACCTCAAAATATATTAGGGACGTGTTGACAAACCATAATCTACGAAAGAACTCTGTCTTGTGTCTTTTCTGTCAATAGACTCCAAGTGCCATTAACCCCGATCACGAGACTTCGCACCTCTTGAGCCGCCTCTCTTAAAGAGGACATATCATGCTAAATCCACTTTTTTAGCCCTTAAATGCATGTTGTTGTATATTTAGAGTGTTTAGAAGTACAGAAAAGTTCAAAGTAGTCTCTTCAGGTGCTCCGATGATATCTTTATATTCTGTTTTGGTCATATTTTGCGATCGGTTTCGATTTTTCTATTCTCTATTACGTTTTTTGAACAATGACGTCACAGTATTCTCAGCGGAACTGCCAAATTAGGACATCGACATTTCGAGCAATCCGCCATTTTTGTTTCTCGCTGCGATTTTGTAGTCCAACCGAAGTTACGAGAGGATAAGTCGAAATGTTTGGTTGTTGGATGTAGTAACCCACAAGCTTCGTTACACCGTCTCCCAGCATCAGAACCTTTTCGAAGTGCCTGGTTGAGTTTTATTTTTCACAGAAATGTACCCACATCTGTGGGTAAGGTCATTTTTGTGTGCGCGAATCACTTTAAGGATGACTGCTTCAGCAACCTCCGCCAGTATAAAGAAGGATTTGCCGAAAGACTTGGTCTGATTGAGCGGTCAGTTCCTTCTATCTATGGAGACGACGAACAGAGCACTTCGGTAAGCTGTATATAACGCTAAAAAGTGTGATGATAAGACGTCCCTGTCATTGTTTTGTTAGCATTAGCAGTTGCGCCGTCTTCATATGTTAGCGCTGTGTGCTCGTTTTAGATTATAATGTAACTTCTGTGTTAAATAGTCGTTGTAATACAGGCAGTATTGTAGTAGTGGGCATGGATGGAGAAGTTAGTGTAAATATAGTAACACACCATTGCGTTACATCCATATGAAGACGTTGTTCTGTAGGTGCATCATCGTCATTTTCATCTCGCTCCGCCGGGTCTGACTCTGGCTCCAACATGTATGGCTGGATGGACAAATCTTCCGTTGTTGACATTTTGTAAATAATGTGTGAATATAAAGTTTCTGCGCCGCTAGATAATTGTATCTGTTCTATCAAACTACAAAGATGGCCGAACAGGGTGGCGTTGAACCGAGTTTCACCTCTGCAACCTGGAGAGGAGGCGGGGTATGAAGTGTCTCATTTGCATTTGAAGAGACCACCCCAAAACGAGTTGCTATCAGAAGCACATCAGAAAAGGGGTTGAAAAGGGGCCTGTGGAGCTCTAATAATGAGGAATTCAGACCCAAGCATTGCAGTTCCGCGTTGTATAGACCACAACTGTATGATTTATATGTAAAAAGGAAGGATTTAAAAGCATGATATGTCTCCTTTAAATCGGATGTGTTTTTATTACAGGAGTGTGCTATACCGTTTTTAAATTCTTACAAACAGTGGGAGGAGGTGTGGCCACTCCCGTCAGTATGGAGTGGCTCCAACGGTAATAAAAATGATGGAGTGGCCATTTTAATAAATAATCCCCGGATCTTGGTGAAGGGCAGCACTGTGGTGAGAGACGGTAGGGCACTTTTAATACATTTGACTTTTATGGACCAGGATTTTAAGCTCTTGAATATTTATGGTTTTAATGACGAAAATGATAGGTATGACCTTTTAAAGGAACAGCATATGGCTGTTGACACGGACCCCTCCAGGAACCCAAAGACGACAGCAATGGCTCGTTTCTGGATGGGGTCCTACCTTCGAAGGATTAATATTTTACCCATTGATCTTAAAATACCAGTTTCTTTTAACCTGCCATCGGCCTATGATTTTATTTCTGTTGTGCAGGAACGGGAACCAGTGAGTCCAGTGCGCGGGCTTGCACTCGGTGAGCCCTCCACAGTTTGGCGCAACGTGAACCATCCTGTCCTCCCAAACAGACTCCGGGACCTGTCATGGCTGGTGGCTCATGAGGTTCTCCCAGTCAGGGCCGTCATGCACTCCCGAGGAATGGCAGCGCACTCAACTTGCCCCCGGCCTGGTTGTGGCGCTCCTGAGTCGGTGAGGCACCTCCTCTGGGAGTGCAGCGCTGCCGTAGACCAGTGGGCAACGGCCGGCTCCTTGCAATTCCCGTACTTACCAGCAGGGGGGGTCCTTACAGCACAGCTGGTGCTATACGGGGTGAGCCACGAGTTCATGACAAAGAAGGACTTTGAAAAGATGTGGCTCACCCTGGCCGCCATCAAAGACGCCACCTGGACCTCCAGAAACCTGCTGGTGAGAAGGCATAGGCAGATCCCCCCCGTGGCTGTGATCCAGATGGCCGCAGCGACGGTCCGCGAGGTGGAAGCTGCAGGCGGCAGGCCGAGGACACAGCCACAAAGAAGAATCGCCTCCCTGCCCATTCGGACGAAGGAGCCGGAGCCTCACGAGAAAAGGTCAAGGCAGCAGCGGCCTGGCTCTCCGGGTGTGGACGGAGGGAAGGAGAAGGAGGGAGAGGACCTCCTCTGAGCACCATGGCAGAACCCCGAGAGACCAAATGTTTGAGAGAACAGGATGAGTTCCCCTTGATAGGGACTCACTGCTCTCCTGCACAACAGAATAGACCTTTTAAACTGAATGCACTCCTATGTATTGACTTTTACAACGATAGACACTTTTTATTTCCTCATGTTTCTCATTTTACTCAACAGGTCCTGCTTTATTTGTAAATATCTATTTATTTAAAGTACTGTATTTATGATATTTTAAAACAGAAGCTTGTTCCTTGTTTGCTTTTATGTGTGAAATGAGTGAAAACATCTGTGGAAGAAATGGAAGAAAATGACTTGTAAAATGTGTCAATAAAATCTTGTAAAAGAAAAAAATCTGTTCTTATCAGTTTAATATCTGATATGTCCCCTATCTGGAGACTGTATATTAAATTGATTTTTGGAACAGGGAGATGGAATAGGAGCTTGCTCTGTCCACTCCACGCATCAACCTGGTATTGCAGTTCATCTGGGAATGGTGCACCCTCCTCTCCTGTTGAATGAAAACTAAATAGTTCTTTCTTGAAGGGCTGAACTCAAAGTTAAGCAAAGAAAGCAAGTTTCAAAAGAAGTGTAGAACAAAGATCCTGTCTGTGTCAGCAGGGGTGTGAGCCTGTCACTGTTGCTAACTTGGTGACTTTGTCACTAAATCTGGTGACTTTTCAGGTCCTGTTGGCAACTTTTGTTGTGAAAAGCGACTAGCGACAAATCTAGCGACTTTCTAGTGTGTTTGGCGACTCTGAGGTGAAAGCAGGTCTGGTTCTGCAGTCACTGTGGTCAACGAGCAGCAGGTCCTGCTGTGAGCCCCTCCCCCGTCCTGAAGCATTGACAGACCTGCGGTCAGTCTGACAGTCCCTCCCTCCCTCCTGCAGTCAGACCAGAGGAGACCCTCACCACACTGCGTCCACACTGAGAAGGAACCGCGCATGCGCAAGGCCGCCGCTGCTTTACTGAGCGGCAAGTAAATATAAATATTGTTTCAATCACACTGAGGCCTGTGGCCTGTACTAGGAACCCTGATCAACATATCCAGGATCTCTCTGTTTCCTGGGTTGACTGATCCTGATCACCGTTACTACCAAGCAGGTTATCAACTCTCTGGTTCAACCCAGACCTACGTGTGCTTGTTCACATGAAAGGGGCGGAGTTTGCAGCGTCTGACCAATCACACACAGAGAAACTCTGCAGAGCAGTTTACAGATTACTGAAGGAGCAGTTAATCTCTGAGATTATGAAGAATTAAAACACATCCAGCAGCTAAAAGCAACACTGCTGCTGCAGCCAAAGCCAGAACATTCCTGACTTGTTAATGCTGACTTGGTGAGATTATACCAGATTAATTCATCAGACTATATAAACAGACAGCACTGTGATCACTCAGATTCACTTTATTCCAGCAGAAACGTGTCGGGCTGAACTTCCTCACTGATCTTCTTTTAGTTTAGATTTTCCATCCAGTTGTTTTGAGGCTGAGTTTCTCTTGTGTTTTATGTGTAGGAGTTGACAGCAACTTTTATCTTAGTGAGGAGGCCAGGTCGACCCCGTTGCCATGTATGACGCAGTCTGCTGAAAGCTGATTGGTTGTTAGAGAAAGGAAGAAAGAAAAAAGTCTCTGTGCTCCTCCTAATGAATGGAGAGTAAAATTAACCCATCAAATATCTTGGGCTCTATTAAAAATGTGTAATCATGAAAATTATTTAGGTCTATTTTATGAAACTCAGACAAATTAATTGAATTTGTACACAGCTTAAGAATGATTGAACTTTCCTGGTTCACATGCCGATTATTACATTGATTTGATTCTTGTTCTCTTATTTTTACCACTTAATGTATTTGATATTAATGGTGGAGGCGACGCAGCGTCACCACTTCCTGTGATTTACCACCAATGTGGGGCTGTGAAAGAACCGTAACGGTCAGACTGACACTCTGCTGACGGAGGACTGGGACAAACCCCCGTCATCACCGCTGCACTGCTGCAGCCTACTTGTAGTGACGTAGCACAATGTTGTGATCACCTTCATCTGGGGCGTTACTGCGTCGCTTTGCTGTGGGAGAAATCAGCTTTCTCAGTTCTGCAGTGATACTTCACTGTCATTTATATTTGCCTACAATCTTTGTCATGCATTTTATTGTGGTAACAATCAACTGATAAAAGAATAAAAAGTCCCCAAATCTTTCAAATATCATGAGAAAAGCTTTATTTTTATTTTCATTCAAATTTGCATTTTGATGATGATTCGCTTCATAAATAATGAGACATTGTTCTCCCCCACATTAAAGTAGATGAGCTGCTTATCTTAGTAAAAAGTATCTACAATACTGGCGGTGTACTTCAAACACTCCTTTTCCCTCCTCCTACTCCTCATGTCTCCAAAGCTGCTTCATACTGACACCTACTGGATTTAGGGGGAACTGCAGGTCAGTATTTCTATTGCATCCATCCATTTTCCAATAAGTTGCAATAAAAGAAACTACAACTTCTTTCAACCACCTTCACAGTGTAACTATTTAAAGTGTAGCTGTTCTACTGAGGAACATTATTCTTTGCTGTCAGTTTTTTAATGTGTAACTATATTCAACATTGCTAAAAACACATTTTGCTTCTCTGTATAAAATGAGTTTAAAAACTTCCTGAGGAAAAACAAAAAAAAAGGTTTGTTGTGCTAAAATGAGACCTTTAATCCACACATCTTTCCAGTGATGGTGTGAGGCTGCTTGTTGCTGCAGATCTTCTCAAATCTGGGTTGCAGTTGTGAGACTGTCACTCTAGTAACTAGAGTGACAGTCTCACAACTCACTCACTCACTCATCCATCGTGAGGCGCTGGCAGTGAAGAAGATGCCTGATGATCTGAAGTCTGTGCTGGACTCTGCTGTAAAAACTGTGAACTTCATCAAGGCCAGAGCGACGAATGCTCGCTTATTTCCTGTGCTCTGCGAGGAGATGGGGAGTGGGCATGTCCAGCTCTGGCTTCATACTGAAGTAAGGTGGCTTTCAGAGGAAAGGTGCTTTCGAGGCTTTTCGAATTGCACAGAGAGGTCCAGATGTTCTTGCGGGACACAAATTCCCCCTCGTCAGACATTTGTGAGGATGCTGTGTGGCTCAGTCAGCTGGCATACGTGTCTGACATTGTTTCACGTTTAAAGGACCTGAACTTGGGACTGCAGGGACTCTCCATCAAGGTTTTTGATGTGCAGGACAACATGAATGCACTGCTGAAAAAGTTGGAGTTATTTGAACTCAAAGTGAAGACAGGTGATGTTTCAGCTTCCCCTGCTTTGGAGAGTTTTCTGTCTGATAATGAGCTGGTGCTTGATGATGGAGTCAGGGAGAACATGGCTGCACACCTCACATCACTCAGACAGCAGCTCCACAGTTATTTCCCAGTGATGCCTGAAGCTCAAGCGAGCAGCTGGATGAGAAACCCTTTCAACATTGACACCTCTCACATGGCCTCAATGGATTTAACTGCTGTTGAGCAGGAGAGTTTAACAGAGCTGTCTTGTGACGAAACACTGAAGCATCTTTCAGAAAGCAGACTTTGTAGGACTTTTGGCTGAAGCAGTCCAGTGAATACCCTGTGCTTCCTGACAAGGCCGTGTGCTTTTTCCTTCCGTTTACGAACACCGATCTGTGCGAGAAAGGCTTCTCTTCACTTGTTGTTATAAAAACGAAGTAGAGAAGCAGGGTGGATGCTGAGCCAAACCTGAGACTGAAGCTGACCTCCATTGACCCAGACATTGCAGGACTGTGTTCACAGAGGCACGCACACTCATCACATTAAGCTCATGGAGGTTGTTTAATTACAGCCGTTATTCTTAATGCTCTTCCTCACTCTTGTTTTATTCTTCATCGTATTGTTCTTCCTCTGTGTGTGTGTGTGTGTGTGTGTGTGTGTGTGTGTGTGTGTGTGTGTGTGTGTGTGTGTGTGTGTGTGTGTGTGTGTGTGTGTGTGTGTGTGTGTGTTTCTGTTTCAGAAAGCAGCCATACAGTAGTGTGTGAGGTTTAGACAGCCTGTTTATATATTTTTTAATCAAGTACAGTACATTGTTTACTTAACATTTAAGTACAGTACAGTTTTATTTAATCCTTAAGAACTGTTTTTTGTTTGTTTGTTTTTCATTTATTTAAGTACAATGTTTATTTAACTTTTCTGTGCAATATATTTTAATTGAATGATTATTTAAGTACAGTCTTTTATTTTCCTATATTTAAGCGTAGTGTTACTAATCTAACTGTGTAAAATGTGACAATGGCTGACAGTATTAAATATACTTCTTTAGGAGTAAAACCTCTGCCTTGTTTTTGATGAATGCTGAGGCTCACTAGGCTACTGTATAGTGTTGGTCAGTATGGTGGTACTTGGAGAGCCGAGTATTTTCCGGGTGGTACTTGGTGTAAAAAGTTTGAGAACCACTGAACTAGAGAATACTACAGTATTTAAAATAATCTTCAGTCCAAGAGACGGGTGACTTTGCACTTGTGTATGAGCAAGTTATATAGTAAAGAATTTTCAAAATATTATAAAAGCGATCTCCAAGCCCGTAAAATATTTCAACAATTGAGAAGTGATTTGCAGGAGTGGTCAGCAGCTCCTTAACTGTCTGGTAAGCCATTTATACTGTACTAATTAATACACACGTTTTCTACAGCACAGCTGGTTCTCAGTGCTGCCCCCTGGAGGTTGATAGCTTTTCTACAGTGGGAAAGTGGGAATTTCCCCAATAAAATATAGAGATTAACAATAGAGCAGAATTTCTTCTCATTGAATTCAAAACAGGTAATAAAGTTTTTCTCTTCAACATTAACTTCATGTGTTGTTTTGTACAGAATATAGTTCTCTAGTTCTTTTCAAAATGTAATACTGTATGAGTAACCATAAACTGTTCCTGAGTGATCGCGTGACGTCAGACCGGAAACAGGAAAGGGAGGAGCGGAGCAAGTGCGAGTGGAGTTCCAGGAGCGTGCAGCGCCACGGAGAATACGTCGATATTTTAGCTCGAGCCGCCCTCCACTACTGTTTGGAGCTTGTTGGACTCTCTCGGCTGTGTTGTTGTGTCTCACAGAGGAAACATTTCATCTCGTGCAGCAACAATGAGTTCAGTTCAGGCTTTGGGAGAGTTTGAACAAACTATCGTCCAGCACGAGGAGGAGGTTGATCGTCAGCACAGACTGCTGGAAACCATCTGGAACCCTCAAATCAAGCTCCACAGAACAGGTATGGAAAAGTGTGAATGAACACATGAATGTGACTGGAGCAGGATCTCCATTGTTCTGACTGGGGTTGGTTTATCCACCGCACACAGAAGCAGGATTTGTGTTTCTGGAGGGAAACTAGGATTGAACTCAGACTTTGACTCTTTTCCATGTTTCCAGGTTTTAATCAATACACAGTTGTAGTTGAAGTCAGAAACGGGAGAAGAGCGTCTAGAATCACCTGGAACTACCTGACAATACATTGAAACAAGGTTAAAATAATAATATGAGCAGCCATTGACAAAACATAGAGGCTATTTTTCTTAATCATTTCTGATTTCAGTGGATTTGCATTGTTTGCAACTTCCTGTGTTTGGTCACTTCCTGTCCTCTCCAGTCCAATCACAGCAGAGAATAGTCCCTCCTCTCTCCAAAGGCGGGCTCAAGCCTCCAGCCTCAGGATGCAGACACTTCCTGGCTCCAGGTTTCCATATTAAAAGACGATTGTCTCTGAGTATCAGTGAAACCAACATGGAGGAACATGGAGGCAAAAGCACCTGGAAGAATGTAAACCTCTTGTCTCTGGAACAGTGAGGCTCCAAATGGCAACATGGAAGAATTATCAAGTTAAAATACTTCAGCAACTAGAGTTTTATAAATATGAACATCTAAGATGTTTAAAAAGATTGTTGCACTTCCTTTTTTATTTATTTTTTTCAAATAAGCATATGAGTATGGTACATGCAGTATTCTTATCTTACAAATACATTTCCAATATCCGTTTAGAAGGACATAAAAACCAAAAGAACCAAACAACTAAATGACATCATCAACAAATGTGGGACCCTCCCTTCTCTTCCTCCTCTGTTCCTCCTATTAATCTAGTCTTTTGTCATTAAGTAAATGAAAAGATAAATAAATAGATTGTAGATCAATGAAACTTCTCTTTTCCATTCCTACTTTAAACAGCCGTCCCTCCATACAAACAGCCGTACTGAAGGTCTGTTAAAAAACCTTCCATCCAATCAAGAGAAGGAAAAAGAAAGAGAAAGATGGATGCCCTCCGTCTCCTTCCTAGAATGTATGTCTACCTTTCTACCTCTTTATTCTTCTCCCCCTTTCACCATGTGTCCAGACACCCGCTTCTTAAATGTCTAAATAATGTAATGAAATGATCCTAAAACAAATCTGCTTAATGCAAACACAACAAGTAAATACCTTAGTTAGAGATGTTAATTCAAATCAAAACCAACAAAGCAGTAGATCTTAATGAGAGTGCTTTGTAAATAATGAAGTAAGTCCCTTGTGGGGTGATTCTGTTTGAATCCTCCTTTGTATATAGGGAGACCACAGGTCTTCACATTCCTTCACTTTGTTTTGGAACCTTGCTCTTACTTGTTCCATATTCAGCACATCTTTGATTGGGTCCCACCATTGCTTTATGCAGGGGGGGTTTGGTTCCAGCCAGCACACTCTAATCTTTTACTTTTCTACAATAAGTAACATTCTAATCATTTTTGGGTTTAAAACCCAATAAAAATCATTTCAGGTCTAAATCAATGTTGTCATCCAAGATTCTTTTGATCTCTTTCTGTATATTTTTCCAATATTCTCTGAGTTTGGGACGGTCCCAGAATATATGTCTCTAGTGTCCTACTGGACCACAACCCCTCCAGCATTTATCACATGTTTTACAATATTAGGACATATTTAGTGGGAGCAGAAAATCTTGTGTTTTTAATTTCATTCACCTTCTTTCCATATAATGCTCCTAAACATTTGATGTCCTTCTTTAAATGATTCCCCCCAATTCTTCTTTCTTTCACTTTCCCATTTCTATTTAAAGTTCATGTTGTTGTCTTGTTCAGCTGCTTTCTAAAGCTTTGAAATGACTTTCTTCTTCTTCTCCAGCTTGGTCATTAGTACTTTCTCTACTTCATTTGGTTCTTTACCTAAGAATTCCCATCCTTTGTGTTTTAGAAGACGGCTTCTAATTTGTAAGAATTTATAAAAGTCTTGTGTTGGCAGATCAAATTCAGTTTTAAGCTGCTCAAATGGTTTCATATTTTCCCTTTTTGAAAAGCCGTCCAATATAGAGCAGCCATTTGGATTCCCTCCTAGGAAATCCCCCGTTTATGGTTGAAGGAACAAAATCTAAATTCTTTCCTATTTTAGTCGCCCTGCAGATTGAACCAGACATTTTCATTCTCTTTTTTATTACTGCTCATATTTTCATTGTTCCTTTAACACATTTGTTTTTCATCTTTAATTCATTCATTAGTTTTTTTGTAATAAAAAGGTAAACTTTCTAATATTACGTTCAGACATGAGATTTGTTCCATATCCCTCCATCCTGTCTCCTCATACTTATTTATGATTCTTAATTGTGCCGCCCAATAATATATTTTACATTAGGTAAATTCAAACCTTTTTCTTTAGGGCACTGTAATAGTGTATACCTTACTCTTGGCTTTTTATTTCTCCAAATACATTTTGAGATCATTTTGTCTATTATCTATTAAATGTTTCTTTTGGGAGCTGAATTGGTGAGGATTGGAACAAAAATGGCAGCTTTGGCAAAACATTCATCCGTATAGTTTCAATTCTTCCTATAAGAGAAATTTATTCCATTATTCTTGCAAGAAGAGACAAAGTCACAGTAGAACCTTTACATGATGGTCCAAGAGTTCTTCTTACTCTGAAGTCAGACAGCTCCTTCTTAAAGGCTGAATTGTTTTGAGTCTGCATTGAAGGTCACCAAAAGTAGCACAGGGGTTCCAAAAGTGCTGACACAGGTCATCCTAGAACACAGACTGCAAAATTACACGTCATTATTTATGAGACAAAACAAGATTTCTCTAACAATTAGTATCGTCAACAAAAAGGTCCTGCCAGTCGTGATTTATAAGATCTGCCTTTAATGCCATAATTGCCTCAGGTGATTTTATTGTAATGAAATTACTCGTCTGAGTCATTTTAAAGCGGGAACTGTAGAAGTAATGTAACTTTTATTTTTTACTTTTTTGTCTCTCCAGAGCTCCAACTGCACCGTGACTGTAGGGAGGAGCAGCTCTTTAAACCAGAAACAAACTCCAGTCTAGAGCAGGAAGAACCAGAACCTTCACAGATCAAAGAGGAACCAGAACAACCAGAACCCCCACAGATCAAAGAGGAACCAGTACAACCAGAACCTCCACAAATCAAAGAGGAACCAGAAGAATCAGAACCTCCACAAATCAAGGAGGAACCAGAAGAACCAGACCCTCCACGGACAAAAGAGGAACCAGAACGTCCACAGATGAAAGAAGAACCAGAACTTCCACAAATCAAAGAGGAACCAGAAGAACCAGAACCTTTACTGATCAAAGAGGAACCAGAAGAACCAGAACCTCCACAGATTAAAGAGGAACCAGAAGAACCAGGACCTCCACAGATCAAAGAGGAACCAGTAAAACCAGATCCTCCACAGATCAAAAAGGACCCAGAACCTCCACGGATCAAAGGGGAATCAGAAGAACCAGAACCTTCACAGATTGAGGAGCACCAGGAATTCGGTACCAGCCAGGAAGGAGAGCGGCTTCCACTGAAGTTTGAAGGTGATTCCTTTAGGGTTCCTTCAATTGAGGAACAAAGTTCCCTGAGTGAACCAGAAGAAGTACCAGACACTGAGCAGTTCCTCTCTCATGACTCTGAAGTCCACGATGTGAACAAACATGTTGACTCAGAATCAAGTAGAAATGCAAAGATGAAAAGAAGAAGCATGTTTCAGAGTGATTGTGTATACAAGTTTCCTAAGAGAAGTCTCACAGGTGAGAAACCGTATTCTTGTGAAATATGTGGGAAATGTTTCTCTTCACAGAGTAATTTGCCACGCCACATGGGAACTCACACAGGTGAGAAGCCATTTTCTTGTGAAACATGTGGGAAAAGTTTCAGATGTTCAAATAAGTTGAAGATACACAAGAGAACTCACACAGGTGAGAAGCCATTTTCTTGTGAAACATGTGGGAAAAGTTTCAGATGTTCAA
The DNA here is from genome assembly GCF_963383615.2 of Lipophrys pholis. Lineage (NCBI taxonomy): Eukaryota > Metazoa > Chordata > Actinopteri > Blenniiformes > Blenniidae > Lipophrys > Lipophrys pholis. Next base: position 5,062,843 of record NC_137646.1, on the reverse strand, counting down.
ATAAGTTGAAGATACACAAGAGAACTCACACAGGTGAGAAGCCGTATTCTTGTGAAACATGTGGGAAAAGTTTCAGTCGAGGGAGTGATTTGAAGATACACAAGAGAACTCACACAGGTGAGAAGCCGTATTCTTGTGAAACATGTGGGTGGAGTTTCTGTCATCGTAGTAAATTGCGGCGACACATGAAAAACCATAAAGAGATGAAATCATGAAAGACTCTATGTGAGATGTGTGGATGGATTTCACTTATATCGTGTTTTTCCACCGTATAAAAGCCGATTCATCCTCCATAAGAACAAGAAGAACGTTGGGCACTCCAGAGTCTTGCCGTACTAAATGATGTCATGTTCTTCAGCCAGCTCCCTCTGGCCAGAGACTTTTTGTTCAGCAGTACCAACCGTCAGGACTGTCAGTTCCTGCAGTTAAAACCAGACCAACATCATGTCCTGGACACAAACTTTCTCTTTTCTTACTGAAACACTTCAGAGAAATGTATTTCTGAAAACGCTTGAAGTGAGAAATAAGCTGCAGTTGAAAAGTTAAAAGGTTTTACAGAAGTGTCAGCTGTGAGGGGGTGAGAGTATGAACTCTCCTGCTGAACAAGCATTTTTTCCAGCAGCTGCCTGACGTCAGCGCTGAACTTTTCTTCTTCTTCTTATGGGAGGATGCAGAGGCCTTTAGCAGTCCCCAAAGTGCTTTACACTGTTAATCACATTCACCCATTCATTCACACACCAATGGAGGCGGCGACCATGCAAGGCACTCAGTCCATCCACTGGGAGCAGTTTGGGGTTCAGTGTCTTGCTCAAGGACACTTGGACATGTGGACAGGTGGAGATGGGAATGGAGCTCCAACAGATGTGGTTCAGGAAGTCCAGCTTGAGCCCAGAATCACAAGGTCTCCTCCAGTTTGAAGTCAACATTGCTGATTTAAACCCTGTTGAGACGCTTCAGGAAATCATTTAGTTTCTGGTTCGTCACCAAAATGAGAAGATTTCAATCAGTTTGGTTTCCATTTGTGTTGAACTGCACAGAGGCTGACAAAAGGTCCCTGCTTGATAATGAATGTTAAAGAAGCACATTTCATTATTAGTTCTAACAATGCTGCTTTCTGTGGTTTGAAAAATGTGAGGTTAAAAATCTTGTATGAGCAGATGTGAACTTTGAAGAAATGGAAGTAAAATGTTGACATGAATCCAATGGCTTTTGTTCTTCACTGTTTTTATTTAACATGAATGAGTCGTAATTTCATTTTTCACTCTTTTTACACTACGGAGGAAAAACTACTGTTTGTTTACCTGCAACACGTACTGAAGTACATATCATGAAAGTAAAACTCTTCAGTGGAAACATGCAATGATTTCCTCGTCTCAAACTATTTATTCTAACAACAACCAACAACAACAAAAAAATGTATGTGATGTGGAATATTTTGACTTGAGTGACATTTAAACTTCACGTTCCTTAAAGCACACTGTTGAGTGTTGAGACGTTAGATGAGGCTGTTAAGCTTGTTAAGAAACAGCAAGTTGTGCAAAAAGACCATTTTAAATGAGATCAAACCGTTAAGTTCTTTCAATGACTTTAATCTGGAAGTAACTCATATTTTAAGATTTCTAGATAGAAAAGTTTCTGAATTGTACAAATCTCTCATTGATTACATTTACACTACTAAGTACCACAGTCACACCATGTTTCAGTAGATGACAAAGGAAATTAAACCTCATGTATGAGACTGTCACTTTGATTTGACATTTTAAAACAGAATTTCAATGTTTCTAGATGGAGTTTTTGAAAGTGATGTTTCAGAAGTGCACAGAAAGTTTAAAAGTCTTGTGATTCTAACAATTGATATGTCTTGTGTAAAAGATGTAATAGATTGTATACTTAAGCAATTACTTATATATGCAATAGATCCTTTTTAACAGGTATTTTTCCTGACAGGATGAAAATAGCCAAGGTGGTTCCAAGCTATAAAACTGTAGACAAATACATCATCTGATATTCTAGAATTTGTTTCCTCAGTTGAAGAAAAAAACGACTTTAAAACATCATATGTAAACAGACTGGATAATTTTATAGAAAAATACAACTTACTGAATGATCATCATTATGAGTTGAGAAGAAAATGATCAACATCTTTGACATTAAATAGGTTTTGTTATGGGTGGATGGATGGACGCAATAGAAATACTGACCTGCAGTTCCCCCTATATCCAGTAGGTGTCAGTATGAAGAAGCAGCTTTGGAGACATGGGGAGCAGGAGGAGGGAAAAGGAGTATTTGAAGTACACGGCCAGTATTGTAGATACTTTTTACTTAGAAAAGCAGCTCATCTACTTTAATGTGGGGGAGAACAATGTGTCATTACTTATGAAGTGAATCATCATCAATATGCAAATCTGAATGAAAATAAAAATAAAGTTTTTTCATGAACTTTGAATGATTTGGGGAGTTTTTTTCTTTTATCAGTTGATTATCACCATAATAAAATGCAGGACAAAGATTGTAGGTAAATAGAAATGACTTGTTATGAACAAACTCAATATATGCAGGGTAAATAAAATCTGCACAAAGTATCACTGCAGAACTGAGAAAGGATTTGTTCACAAACAATATCAACAAGAGAATAACATCAACCTAAAACAACAAATGTACTTTCACTACACAGTTGTTTGTGAAAATAAAGGCAACAGTGCAAATCTAGGTGAGTTAACAAAATAATTAACTCGATTAAATACATGTAACCTAAATATAAGAAGAGTAATGTTACTTTGACAGTGAACACAAAAGGGTTTTTCTATTCAGCCAGATTCATATTATAAGTAAATATCTTTATATAGGTATTTATCTTTCAGTTCCAGTAAAATAATTCATTTAGATTTATTTCAACTGACTGAATATATTCCATGTCTCTCTGAATAGTCTAGAGTTAATCAGTCTACTGTAATTACTACTCTGAAGACGATGACCAATTACACTGAGAAGAACAACATGAACTAATGCTGGAGATGATTAAATCTAACTTTCCTTCTATAAATCTGCTCCCTGGATATTGCTGCCTTGCTCAAAGGCCTCTGGCAGTGACTGCTGTCTTTGCCGGGGTCCAGTAGTGGTTTGGGGATTCCCCTCCTCCTCCCTCCGTTTTTTGGGGGGAGGTAATTTGCCAGCTAGATATATGATAAACAATAAAGTAAAAGAAGTACCTTTTAAAGTAATCCACAGATTTCATGTGTTTTCTTAGAACGTTTTTAAAAAGACATAGATATAAATTGCTCTTTCTGTAAAGAACTCCCTGAAAATATATTTCATGTGTTTTTGTCTCGCCCCTTTTCTAACAAGTTCTGAGAAGATATTTGCACCTTGATCTCTACTAGTATTGAAGCATCTTACAGTGGATGAGCCTGCTGTATGACACGTCTCTAGCTGATCATGGACCATTGCTATGACTCTTAATGTTGATCATCTTCCTGAGCTGCTTCATGAGGCCAGTGGGGGGGGGGAGGGGGGGCTTTCACCTGCTCTCTTTAACTTGTACATGGATGAGTTATCTCAACAACTGAATAGTTGTAAAAGTGGATGTGTGCTGGGTAACAAGATAATTAATCATCTCATGTCTGCTGGTGATCTGGTCATTCTCTCTCCCAGCAGGTTTCAGCAGCTTTTAACACTCACAACACCATGTAGACGTCATTTGACTTTTCTTCCTCTAGATACCAAAGAACAGTCAATTGACTCACAGACTTTCAGCTAACACCTCACCCTCAGCTGTTTGTTATGTAAACAAGGCTAATACTGGTGCACCACAGGAGGGGGAGCCAGGTATTGAAATGCACATGTGTACATGTATATTTATTGAAATCAGGAGAACCACATTGAGATTACTCACCCCTTTTAGTACATAAAAAGGTTTGCTGTATCTTATATTAATTCTAAATACAAAAATATTTTTAAAACAAATAAATAGCACAAAAGACAAATAGATGGAAACAATAAAAAGTACAGTCGCAGAGAAAGACAAAACTATAAAAGCCACCAAATACTTAAATATAAGTTAGCTAAAACAAGAACAAGGTTAGGTTTGTGTTTACATGTCCTGTAAAACGGCCCTAAACTCGCCCAGAATACCCTGGGTCAAAGACTGGTGAGGAGGATCTCGGCAGAGTTAAAGTAGAGACTTGGCCGTGATGTCACTTGTCAGCGTATTGACACTGCAAGCAACAGGTCCAGCTCATTTAGACCAGGATACAAAATAGAGCAGTCAAAACTCAGTTGGTAACCTTAAGCCACTCCACACACCTTGTAGTCTGTGTTAACATCAGACAGAAGAGAGTATTTCAAGATCAATTATAACTCTGCAGACCTGAGATCATATCAAATCAACTGGCATCAATTCAAAATGTCTGATAAACAGAAGAGAGGTTGACATGCAGGAAATATAAATCTGTTTGTTTGTTGATATTTTAGTCTAATTATGACAAACTGAAGGCAGCATGTGAAGAAGATGGATGAAATGTATATATAGAATAATCTCCTAGTTTGAGGCACATCACAGCATCCTGGTCTTTTTGTGAGTTGCCAAACCGTCTGTATATTCATCCTCTTTCATTTTGATAACTTTTTCTGAACGATGCACCAAAGATAAAGTCATGATCATGTTTTCATTTGAGTTTATAGAACTGTGCTAATATTTACGATGTGAAACAATATATTTAATGAACTAGACCTTTCATGACTGGGCAAAGAACCAGCCAGTGTCATGATCTTGCTCAGTCATGAATTCTTGCATCAATGCTACAATGGGAATCCTGAACCAAATAATGGTGAAAGTCAAATATTGTTGCAAATGTGGGTCAGGATACTCTGATAATCTTACATATAATGAAATTATAACTTAAATTTGACTGGTGACTGGAATTGAGGGTCATGAATTTCAAATGATGATCTGTTGCATATTATGACTTGATTGTAAAATTCTATTGTGTGTATGCCAATATCTTTTTGGAAGAAACACCTTAAATTACACTATGTAGATAATCAAAAGGTAACAGGCTGTGGGTTTCATACAAGTGTGTAAAGTTATTCTCACCTTTCAAACAGGATGTGTGTGAGGGAGCATTGGATGCTCTGCCTGAGCAGGTGATTAGGCTGACAGGGCCTGGAGGAGGGCGGGCTGGGTGCTGGTGATGCAGGCAGATACTCAGTTCCATTCCATGTTAAAGCTGAGGAAGGGTTCTGGGATGATGTTGAGACTGCGGGATGGCCAAACGGAGACTCCATTTTCTTTGTCCTTCAGTCTTAAGAGAGGAGGCTCAAGAGGTGCAAAGTCTCGTGATCGAGGTTAATGGCACTTGTAGTCTATTGACAGAAAAGACACAAGACAGAGTTCTTTCGTAGATTATGTTTTGTCAACACGTCCAAAATACATTTGAGGTAGGTCAAACATTGAGTAAGGAGCCTCTCCTTTGATCTCCTTTGATATCCTTTGATACAATTTTCACTCATTTGCTCTCCTTTGATATCCTTTGATATCCTTTGATACAATTTTCACTCATTTGCTCTCCTTTGATATCCTTTGATCTCTGAGTGCTAAAATAACTCAAAAATACCTTTGTTAATGCCACATGCGTTTGCAAAACCGAGCAAGTGAGAGGAGGATATTTTGTCTATTGAAGCATAAGAAAAGTTCTCCCTGCTCGGACTCAACATATTAATTGACTTCACTGTGAGAACAGAAGTCAGCAGCACCGATATCATTACTCGAAGAGGTAAGTAACATTGTGTCCAGGACTCTGCAATCTCATTATGTCACCTAATGAGCTCCATGCTTGACAGTCACAATAGAAAATGGCTGTTTGGTGATCAGATGCTCAGTTTGATAATGAGAAGAAACAAAAGGCTGAGGCCAATAAGAGAAAATCGTTTTTAGTGTTTAATCTTGGGCTTTATTGGAACCATCACCATTTCCATTATTCTGGGGGAAATGATATATTTAACAACCCTTCCTATTTTTTCCTCCATTTGTAGATTACCTTAGTGCTAAGATTTGATTTTAATGCTCATGAGTGCTCAATGTTTATGTTAGTACAGACCAATGTTGTAATTCAGGATTGTGACTACAGGCTGAGGAATTCAGAACCATACTTCCACCTCAGGGAACGTGGAGAAAAATAAATCGCTGCCAAATAACAGCTGAAACCTTCTAAACAGGAAAGGTAATTGTCAAAGAAGAAGGTGATTCAGTTGACATTTTTCATTATTAAGAGCCAAAAATGCAAAACCGACTTTGAGTACATTCGTCCAAATAATTGGTCAAACCAAGAGAATGTATATGAAAGTGTCAGGCTTCATTATCCCTCAGCTTATCCTTTGCAAATCAAAGCAGCTAACTTGAATTCATTAGAAATCTCTATGTTTTGTTCTTGAGGATGAATGTTTGTCATTTCTTTTAGCATATTCAAGCCCCAGGTCTGACAGGGCCCACAGAGACCGTCCTGGACAGCGTTCCAGGCTCACTGATGGTGATGGAGACGCCATCATGAGTAACAGCTCTCAAAACTTCCAGCAGAAACAGTAAGTGTTGGAAGATTCCCTTGTGATTTCAATTCAATACTCTACTTCCTGGTATGAGGTGAAAAGCCTTCTTTGAAATATGTATGAAAGTATTCAATGAGGATCTGGTTGAACCTCTTGGCAGCTGGTGGTGCAAGAGGTGCAGCTGTTGGTTTGAACAGAAGAAAGTAGAACATCACTGACTAGTTATTCTTCTTGTAAAATAAAGCCCCTCATCTCTAATGAAAGTGTGATTAGAACTGGGTGAGGTTTCTCATTTGTCACAATACAGTTATTGTTCTTTAGGTTTCTTATAGAAATGGTGCATTTGAATTACTGGAATATATTAGATTTTGAAGGAATTAAGACTTTATTCACTTTATTCATCACAAACAATCTCCATTGAATTTGTCACTTGATACTTTGTACAAAGAGTTTGTATTTTTTTGTGTCGTTCATACTCTTGAGCTAAATGTTGTGTAATGACATGACGTGGGAAATGTGTGTTATTGGAACAGTTCCCAGTTTCAAGAAAAGGACGAGGAAACTGGAGATATAATTACATTGACTTTTCTTCAAGACATCAGAATCAACGTTCAGGAATAGGTTGCTATGACTTTTCTTAACGATTCCGCAAATACTTTCTGGATAAAAAGCAAAAAACATCAAAATAAAAGTCTGATACAAAGTGGATGGAAGAGGCGCCTCATGGAGGAGATCAGAGGATGTTGCCAGCAAGAAGCAGGAACACATTTCTTCTGGAATTTTATTGGATTTATTTTATTTTTTTACAATTGATGTTTTGTTAAATTCTACAGATTTCCTGAAGGAGTGTGGATCCTTAAATAGCAAGTTTCAAGAAAGATTGACCAGTTCAGAAATAATTTTTATCAGAATAAATAGTGAATGGTGACATGAGTTAGAGTGTGACTTCCTGTTTTGGAGTGAAATGATCACTGTGTAGGTCTCGTTCCGTCTCCTGTCTGTGCTCAGGGTGTGAATGGGGTTGGTCGGCTCATGGGGCCTTCCAGTGGCTCAAGAATGTCGGAGGAGTGTCTTGTGAGGTCATCTTCTGTTCTCTGACCTTCAGAGCAATTCTACACCCTGTCGGCAAAACATCATTGCATTAAATTCTCATCAGTCAGTGAGAGATGCTGATCAGGCAAACGGAACCTGCAGCGGGCAACAATAGACATCACAGCATCAAACTTCTACATTAAATCAGTTTAAGTTTGGATCAAACCATAAGGACTGGATCGCCTCAGTTCTCCTTGAGGAAACCATGCTGGCTTTGTCTTTGGCTGGGGTGGATCGTTAGGTAGGGCTCACAGCGGGTGATCGCTCAGAATCACGCGAGATTTCCTCATTGGATGATGATTTATTGAGTTCACAACTGTATGATTTAATATGTATAATTACATTTGCGTTAGTGTGGTTCTGAAACAGAGAAACAGAATTAAAACATAACTAGCAGAACACAAATGGTCTATAATGCAAGAAACGTCCATTTGTCTTCACTCTATGCTAGTATAGCAATAGAGCTGAAATAATAACAATAAAGTATAAACATGGCCGAAACTGGCATTAAATAATGAAACAAGGCTGCTCTGTGGGCCGAAACAGCTTCAACCATCAAATGGGGAAAAAGAAACCATCCGCAATACAATGGCTCCCTCTGCTGGTCGCATGAATAACTACAACAGGCCGCACTGGGAGGTGTCACGTGACAACGGGTGGACATGCGGGAGGCGGTGCCTTATCGCCAATTAGCTGGATTTACAGCGAATATAAGAGAGATAAATGACAAACTATAGCATCTCCAGAAAGGAAAGTCACGGCACGAGGCCGAGCCAGGCAGGCAAAGCCTGAGCTCACATTTAGCAACGCTAAGCAGACAAAACACTTCCAATCTCGCACCGACAGTAAAGGAACAACAAAATAGCCCTTCTTACTTGTAAAGACACACAAAACAGGACAGATGTAAGCAGGCAGCTAGTCCGTGCTGAGAACAGGAACTACTGGCTAAAGTCTGGGACCGAATGTTAGCAGCCCTCGAGCAGCGAGCCTGAGTCAACTTGTGATTGGCTAAAAGTCCAGGTGAAGCGAGGAGTCTTCCAAAGGGGAGAGAGAGAGTCAACAGAGAGTGTCTGATGCTGAGTGGCCACAAGGGGGCGTTTTTCACAATAAAGTAGCAGTCTTTGTCCTGGTGGTCCACCGTCCTGCGTGTCTCACATGTCCCTCATTTTACCAGGAAGTGTCAACAAGTTAGAGATTTCTTTCACACTGGAAACCGGCCAAATAAGACATCGTGGCCTTACCCCTAAAGACACAACAAAACATGTTTACGAGTACCAAAATAATCAAATCTTGTTATTTAGATGTCTTATGAATCGCAACAAAACACGTCCTCAGGTGTAATTCTAATGATGCTCTTGAATGTTGTAATAGATATTCGTGTTTCCAGCTCAAGAAACAATCAAACACATTGAACAGAACTCAGTACCAACTTTGTTAGTGAGACACATAGGCGTAGGAACCGGGGGGGACGTCCCCACCAATATTGGAGACTTGTGCATTTGTCCCCCCCAATAATCATCCCGCGGAGGAGAAAAATATTTGATTTAGAAATTTTTAACTGGCGTGCTTTTATTTTGACGGTGCAGCACACCTATCTGCCACTGCCCCGCCCCCTCCCTCACCGCTCCCTCAGATATTTAATAAGGGGACTTCTTATGAAGGAGGTCAAACGGTCTGCAGGGAACCTTCCCACCAATATGGCTTGTTTATAACATCATGTTGTTCTTTACATTCATATTTAGAAAGTAGATCTTCTGAATGAAATCCTCTTAATCCTGAGATGCTCATTGCTCCTTTATTTACCTGCAAACTTTGTCAGTGTTCCCAAGTATCGTCAAAGCTTGTCAAAGTGTTTTGTCCTCTTATTCCAGTACAACGTCCCCACCAAAGAAAAGGAGGAAACTGCAGCAAGACTTGCTTTGTTTTTTTAAAGAGTAATGTCAGTATGAGTAACGTTACTCTACACAAGGAGAACATCGAATCACTCCAACATTTATCAACGAGTTTGACTTTATATGAGATATGTGTAAAATGTCTCATCAGGAGAATGATAGAACATAGAGCTCTTCTAATAGAGTGAGAACCTTTACTGTCAGGGCCAAGTTCTGCTCTAAACACAGTCCATGTATCCGGGACAATATACATCTGCAACCTTGTTCTTAAAAGTCTTTATTCTGTAGGAATAAATCTGGCTAAAAGGACGTTATAAAGATAGTCTTTGAATTTAAATATAGTCTAATGTTTGTTGAGTCGACATTAATTTCATGGTTTTCCCTGAATAAATATCCATTACAAGTTTCAGTCTTAAGTAGAAAAACAATGCAATTTTTTTAATCGATTGACAGCACTACTAAATATACATTAAAAAAATGCTAAGATATAAACATAAGTAAATATGAAGTCGTCTGTTTCCTTTGCTTTTGTTCACGTGCAATTCAGTATGCAATTACTGTTTTTATTCCAGAGGCAATTCACAATGTATCGCATAAAAACCAATTCAGTACTGACAATGTTTTGGTACATTTATTTTAAGGTTTGTGGGGAAAAAACTAAACAGGTATTGTAATGTTTGTTTTTATTTGTTTTATGGTGAAATTTTTGCAAGTGGCTTTTACCTTTCCATTGTCTTTTCACATTAGTCACATTTCCCATCGCATTGAACGCAGCATCTGAGTCAAGTCTGCACAAGCACAATGGAAAAGCGTGTGTGTGTGTGTGTGTGTGTGTGTGTGTGAGTGTGTGTGTGTGTGTGTGTGTGTGTGTTACCTATTTCAGAGCGCCCCTTGCTGGAGTTACATTTAATTACACCTTGTCTGACTTCTTGCTCTCAATAGGTCAACCTCATATCTTCATAGAAGAAAACCTATGTCACTTTGATTTCAAATTAGTTTTTTAATCCATCTTTTGTCACTAAAAGGTTCTTTTTAGCATTCTTTTTTACTTGAATTCAGTTACGGTGATCCGGGTTTGCATTGCAGGTGCTGTATTAAATGTAGAAATGATAGTAACTGACACCAAACACAACACAATAAAAACCAATAATACCGGCAGAGTTAAAATAATGTTACATTTTTTCTTCCATTTTGTTTATTCCCACTGACCCTTTGCATTGATTCCCAATCTCAGGATATTTATTTCTTCTCGGTTTACTTGACGTTACATTGGTTTCAACATTCAGCCGTTTAAGATGAAAGCAACAATTAACGGATTAGTGTGATTCAGAAGTATCTTTACTTACAGTTGTCAGACATTAGTGTCAGAAACACACGACGTACATCTGAATATGAGCATCAATTATTTATTATTAGACTTTACATCCATGGTCTTCATTGGCTACAGGGCCGATCACAGCTGACTTTGGGTGAGGGCACTACTGTATAACTTGAACAGGTTACCAGTCCGGACACAGACAGTCAATCACACATATATACCCACACATATTCACAGTCACCAATTGGCCTAAAATGTATGTTTTTGGTACTGTGAGGGGAAATAACAAGAAAACCGTTGACACAACAGTCTGAATATAATATAGGCACACACACAGCTCAAAGTAGCGTGTACTTCTGTGTTGAATGCTCATGAAGCCATCAGGAAACACAAGCAAATTCAAATGAAAACTGTATTTATTTCTACACAATAGTTAAACACAATGTTGCAGCAACATGTCAAAGTTTCTAGAAAGGATCAGATGATTCCATTTTGTTAGTTACATTGCCAGAGAACAAACTCAAAGGTAAGACAGTGAGAATCCCCGTGTCATCTGAAGGCCACTTGTGGTTATGGAATCATCAGGATCAACACACAGGAAAGCGTCCCCATTCCCCAGCTCATGTTTCCGTACCATTCAGTCAAAACACTGCAAAAGAAAGAAAAAAAATAAACAGGTCACATTGTCACTTTTTGCTGTCGGTTCCTCAGTCCTGCTCCGTGGTCTTTGCCAGCTTTTTTGTTTGCGTGTGGTTTGTTCAACTATTTGTTACCATGTTGTTCAGTCACAGCTGCTGAAAACTGATATGAGCCAAACAGCCTTTAGCCACTGTCGGTGTTCCCAAGAGCTCCGGAGGTTACAGAGACAGTGGTGAGTCCAGTATATTCTAAAGGTCATTATTCTTACTGACACTTTTCCTAATGTTCCATTTAGATGAATAACCTGATCAGGAATTAAGCTTTAAAATGAAAGATTGCAAAAATGCAATTCCATCTCCACCTCATGATGAGCCTGTGTTTAAGTGAAATACCTGAGCGAAGGATTGCCATGTGTTTGATCGTACCTAAAGGTTTAGTTTTAGGTTAAAGCTCAAATTAACATTTCAGAAAGGGCAGTGTCCCAGTCTTTTATGAATACTTGTCACCAACAACTTATATATTTAATTTGTATAATCAGAGGCAATAATCTGTTTTAGCCTCGCTGGACTACAATGAATTTACGGCTCACTAACTGCAGTTGAACTATTGTTTCACCTTCTACCGTACAGCATAGGACCGACTGAATACGTTTATGTGTGTGTTTGTTCTCCTCAAGGGTTGAAGAATCCAGTCAATCTGACAGAAATATTGTTAGTTAATGTGATAAACTTTGTCTATGAGCAGCTTGTAGAAGTGAGAGCTACAGAAACATAGAACACAAAAGCCTCATCAATGGTGGAGACGTTACACAATGAAAAGCTTGTAGAATATACCTACACGGCAAACAGGAAATATTCCCTAGTTATTCAAATGAGAGACATTTGTTTGACTGATGTCACGACATGACATTTTGCATCAAAAGATTAGAAAACACAAATAAGCAGAAATAATGAGGAACCTGCTGTTGGTGAAGGTGTTTTGTAATCACATAGTACAAAGTTCATAATACTCAGTGTAGAAGTCTATAGTCATCTTCTCAAGGTATTGACCCTGGGCTAAATGAAAAGAATATATCAACTTAGTACCTGTATTCCTGCTTTGTGATGTGATTTAACGAACAGAATTTCACACGTTAGAACAAGACCTATGATGTTTGCAACACGAGCATCGAGGAACACAGAACATGAATTTATATGGAGTACACACTGCAGTACTCACATACCACTGAGCTCCTTCAAAATAGAAAATCAATTTGAAAATGTTTCTTAGTAAGAAAAAAATTATATACCGTATTTTCACGACTATAAGGCGCACATAAAAGTCTTAGATTTTCTTCAAAATGTGCGGCGCGCACTATGGTGCAGTGCGCCGTATGTGTGTGTGTTGTTGTTGTAAAGCGGACGTAGTAGTGAACACCATGAGAACGTTAAAGGGGGAAGTGTGGGCGTGGATTGTATATAAATGAACGGGTATGTGCGTTATGCAGAACATCGTTGTTTTAACAACCCTGAAAATGGCGAAGAGACACGCTTATGAAGCACAGTTTAAACTGAAGGCCATCAGCTACGCGGAGGAACATGGAAATCGAGCAGCCGCGAGAGAATTTAAGATTAATGAATCGATGGTTCGCAAGTGGAGGAAGCTGGAAAACGAGCTCCGACAGGTGAAGAAGACGCAGCTGAGTTTCCGCGGACATAAGGCGAGGTGGCCCGAGTTGGAGGAAAGACTCGAGCAGTGGATCATTGCACAAAGAACGAGTTGGAGAAGCGTTTCCACGGTCACCATTCGACTAAAAGCAGTAACGCTAGCAGAAGAAATGAAAATTGAACATTTCCAAGGAGGTCCGTCTTGGTGCTTTCGTTTCATGAAACGGTGCCATTTTTCCATCCGGGCCAGAACTACGGTAGCGCAGCAACTTCCAGCGGATTATAATGAAAAGCTGGCCATCTTCCACTCCTACTGCAGCAAACACATCGCCGACAAACACATCCAGCCCAGCCACATCACTAACATGGACGAGGTGCCGCTAACTTTCGACATCCCGGTGAGTCACACTGTGGAGAAGAAGGGGACCGGCACGGTAGCGAGACGCACAACGGGGCACGAAAAGTCTTCTTTTACTGTTGTGCTTAGCTGCCATGCTAATGGACAGAAACTGCCGCCTATGGTGATTTTTAAGAGAAAGACTTTGCCTAAAGAGAAGTTTCCATCAGGAGTCATCATTAAGGCAAATCAAAAGGGCTGGATGGATGAGGAAGTGATGAAAGAGTGGCTGAGGGAGGTGTATGTAAGGAGAACAGGTGGTTTTTTCCACGCATCACCATCGCTGTTGATCTGTGACTCTATGCGTGCCCATCTCACAGCCGATGTGAAAAAACAAGTGAAGCAAACGAACTCTGAGCTTGCTGTCATTCCGGGAGGCCTGACAAAGGAACTCCAACCGCTGGACATCGGTGTGAACCGGCCGTTCAAAGTAAGGCTGCGAGCGGCGTGGGAGCGATGGATGACCGATGGAGACCACAGTTTCACTAAGAGTGGAAGGCAGCGCCGGGCGAGTAACGCCACAATTTGCAAATGGATTGTAGATGCTTGGGCTAGCGTGTCTGCTGGCACTGTTGTTCGAGCTTTCGCAAAAGCCGGCATCATTTCCAAGGAGCCGCACGGCACGGAAAGTGACTCTGACAGTGAAGAAAATGAACCTGGTATGTTTGATGGAGATTTAGCGCAGCTGTTCAATTCAGAAACAGAGGACGAGGAGTTCGATGGGTTTGATTGATGACGATTACAGGTAAAAAAAATGTTAGTACTTTGTAATCAATACTTAAATAAAGCACAACCAAACTCAGTTTTGCTCCCGCTCTATTTTTAAATACGCACACTTGTATGCTTGTGTGTGTGTGTTGTTGTAATGCGGACACCATGAGAACGTTAAAGGGGGAAGTGTGGGCATGGAACCCGCGCCCTATGAGCAGGTGCGCCTTATGTGTGTGTTAAATGCAGTAATGGCACACATAACTGAGACTGCGCCTTTTAGTACGGTGTGCCTTTTGGTCGTGAAAATACGGTATACAATATCTACAAATGTTAACCTAGAAGATTCTATAAATAGTTTATTTGTGGTTTTCCCAAAGGAAGTTTTATTTATTGTTTTTAAAAAATGTTTTCTTTAGTTTAATGAGGTTCTATATGTGTTCTGTATATTATTTCTACCGACTTATCGTTATTAGTGAGAAATACAGTACGAGCTGTTTGTTTTGTATTTACTACAAATAGTGTTCTTTAATGTGTTCTATATTCTGCTTCCAAAAGACTGTAAAACAAACTTGCAACATTTAAGACTTTGTAACTGTGAATTAGATAATCTGTGGTCAAGCTCAGAATCTATCCAGAAATTAATTGATATTCAACCAGCCATTTCTACCACTCTGATCATATTCCCTCCATCATTACTCCATGAAGGGAGTAAAGAACGTTCATCAATGACAGAGAGTGTATGAACTGAATCAGTACGCTCTGTCTGCTTCACGCTCAGGAGGAAATATCACGACTCATCATCGTGGGTAGAGAGACCAAACACTTTAGAAACACATTTCTCAAGTCAAGAACTATAGAAATGATCCCTGAAAGTATAGTCTTAATACTCCTCAGTACAAACAGCTGAGGCCTTGAATGAATCAGTCTTTCTCATCACTGGTGAGCAGATCTTTTTGTTATGGATCCAGCAAGAAAGAGATTTTCTCCTGTCTGGGATCATTTCCAGCTGATCTCTCCTGATAAATTCAGCACAGAATAGCAATAGTGTGACATATATGAACTATTATTGATATGTGATATTGCATTGCAGAACCCTTGTACTAATGTCCATCTTCCACATTCTGGCATTTTTAAATGTGACATGTATGTTATGGTCCAAATAAATACATCAATAACACCTCATCTATGCTGAGGCAGGAAAGTGGGAAAAGTATATAAATGTACACCACAACTTGTAGAAGCTTGTTGAAATTCAATGACTAAATAGAAGTTTGCAGAAGTCACATAATAATTAAGATTAAGTGAAGATGTTCAGTAATGAAGAGTGATTCACGACCGTAGAAAAGAGCTGCCTTCAGAATATTTACATTTATTTCTATTAATTTTATTTTGTTCCAACATTAGATGGTGTTTGAACAAATTTCCATTATTATGGATGGATATGGACATGTGCCAAATAATCTGCAGAATAGCTTATGGCAGTGGTTCTCAAACGTTTTACACCAAGTACCACCCAGAACATACTTGGCTCTCCAAGTACCACCATAATGACCAACACTATACAGTAGCCTAGTGAGCCGAAGCATTCATCAAAAACAAGGCAGAGGTTTTACTCCTAAAGAAGTATATTTAATATTGTCAGCCATTGTAACATTTTACACAGTTAGATTAGTAACACTACGCTTAAATATAGGGAAATTAAAGACTGTACTTAAATAATGATTCAATTAAAATATATTGCACAGAAAAGTTAAATAAAACTGTACTGTACTTAAATGTTAAGTAAACAATGTACTGTACTTGATTAAAAAATAATCTAAACAGGCTGCTTTCTGAAACAGAAACACACGCACACACACACACACACACACACACACACACACACACACACACACACACACACACACACACACACACACACACACACACACACACACACAGAGGAAGAACAATAAGATTAAGACTAAAACTATAATAAAAAGATGGTCAATGGATTCTAGCGAATGTCTCTCTATCATT
Source organism: Lipophrys pholis (assembly GCF_963383615.2). Taxonomy (NCBI): domain Eukaryota; kingdom Metazoa; phylum Chordata; class Actinopteri; order Blenniiformes; family Blenniidae; genus Lipophrys; species Lipophrys pholis. The sequence goes on along the minus strand of NC_137646.1, from coordinate 5,046,589 downwards.
CTACTATAGATCTGGGATCCCCCCTCCCTTCTCGTGTCACATGGCCCCGCTTGAGCCAATCGAAAATGAAACATGGCTGGCATTTCAGGAAATGATGTTTTATTCACGGACTGAGTATTTCAGACGATACATATTATGAAGTAGATAACGGCTTTAGAAACGATCGAAGTAACTCCTCTTCCACCGTCCAGTTCATCCATTTTAGTAATCAGCGAGCAGCGTGACGGCAGCGTTACGGCGGCAGCTTTACAGCGGCGTTACGTCGGCGTTACGGTAGCGTTACGGCAGTGGCGGCACTTCGTGTCACGATCGCCCGTAATACTACGCTTAGCCACCCGCTAACCTCCGGGACTCGACGTGAAAAGTCATTTTACACACAAAATACTTCACTTTTTTCACAAGAATCAGCTTAGATAGGCCTTTTCTCACAGAGCTGCTAAATCCCGTGTTTTCAGCTGCAGTACAGACTAAGTTAGGGTATAAACGCTCTACCGTGAATAACTGTTGATGTCAGCGCTTTTATATTTTTGTCAGTGATTCTTTGGCATACCACTAGAGGGAGCTAGTGGTACTCATACCACACTTTAAGAATGACTAGCTTATGGGTTGTAGTGGGAGTTTGAAAGTTCAGTGTTATGGTTAACTAATAAATGCACCAGTATTATGACTGGGCGAGTTTATTTCTTGATTTCAGAGACACTCCACCACTCTGATCATATTCCCTCCATCATTACTCCATGAAGGGAGCAAAGAACGTTCATCAATGACAGAGAGTGTATGAACTGAATCATTACTCTCTGTCTGCTTCACGCTCAGGAGGGAATATCACGACTCATCATCGTGGGTAGAGAGACCAAACACTTTAGAAACACATTTCTCAAGTCAAGAACTATAGAAATGATCCCTGAAGGTATAGTCTTAAACAGAGAGGGGAAGGCGGGTGGAGGGGGAGCTATATATGTGGGTGTAGACCTGAAATATAAAGTGGTGGAGAAAATGACAAGAGCAATGAAAGATGTGTTTGAATGCAACACAGTTGAACTCTGTATGAAAAAAAAGAATGTAATTGTAAGCTGCATTTATAGAACACCAGGGGCCAGTTGTTCAAAAAAATGTAATCTGGATCAAAATGATCCGGATTTGAAAATGTCATTTGTTGCTTTCCAGGATGCAGAGAGTTGCACAGTAAGACTCTGGAGTCCATTTGTGGTTCCCTTTCTAGGACCTCACCACTGGACACTGGGTTCTGTGCACCTTTTTTTTAGGGACCGAGCCCAGAAGGGAAGCTGCCTGGAGGCGAGGACCCTATTGCATCTGGAGTGTTTCTTTCTTTGTTTCTTCTCCTGACGCCATTGAACCCAAATTTGACATAAACTTGCAAACCAAATTTGGCACAATCATCAGGACTGCTGCAGACTACAAGAAAATACAAACAATTAACCCACAAAGTGCCAAAGTGTGCTCTCTAGCGCCACCTACAATCACCACAGCCATGGTGTGATCTCTCTAGAAATGTCGTAGAGAGATCAAAACAAAACTCATCTGTTCGTCTCATCACGACATAAAAATCACACTCTGACACCCCTGACCTAAGTCCAACAGAAGTCCTCAATTTGATTTTAAAAATAAGATTATCAGCAGAAATTTAAATTGGGTCTCACAGCCTGTAGGAAAGTCATAGAGCGATGAAACCAAAGGTCACTTGTTTGTCTCAGCAAGACCTGGAAATAATGTAATGACACTCCTCACTTAATCCAACAGGAAGTCTGCAATTTGCCTTTCAAATCAAGATCCATCCATGCTCATGTCAGCACGGTCACCCAGATGACATTGCAACAGAGCACAAAGGAAGGTGGCGCCCAGCATGGGACATGAACCCACGACCTTGACATTGCGAGTCTCATGCTCTACCAACTGAGCTAGAAGAACCAGGAACCATGAGGGATCACCAAAAGAAGAACCGGACACAGTGACCTGCTACCTTCAAGTGATCCAAGTTTCAATCTTCAGTGTTTTTACTGCAAAATCCTCCAGAGAACAAAAGAATAATTTCAGAAAGGGCAGTGTCCCAGTCTTTTATGAATACTTGTCACCAACAACTTATATATTTAATTTGTATAATCAGAGGCAATAATCTGTTTTAGCCTCGCTGGACTACAATGAATTTACGGCTCACTAACTGCAGTTGAACTATTGTTTCACCTTCAACCGTACAGCATAGGACCGACTGAATACGTTTATGTGTGTGTTTGTTCTCCTCAAGGGTTGAAGAATCCAGTCAATCTGACAGAAATATTGTTAGTTAATGTGATAAACTTTGTCTATGAGCAGCTTGTAGAAGTGAGAGCTACAGAAACATCGAACACAAAAGCCTCATCAATGGTGGAGACGTTACACAATGAAAAGCTTGTAGAATATACCTACACGGCAAACAGGAAATATTCCCTAGTTATTCAAATGAGAGACATTTGTTTGACTGATGTCACGACATGACATTTTGCATCAAAAGATTAGAAAACACAAATAAGCAGAAATAATGAGGAACCTGCTGTTGGTGAAGGTGTTTTGTAATCACATAGTACAAAGTTCATAATACTCAGTGTAGAAGTCTATAGTCATCTTCTCAAGGTTATTGACCCTGGGCTAAATGAAAAGAATATATCAACTTAGTACCTGTATTCCTGCTTTGTGATGTGATTTAACTAACAGAATTTCACACGTTAGAACAAGACCTATGATGTTTGCAACACGAGCATCGAGGAACACAGAACATGAATTTATATGGAGTACACACTGCAGTACTCACATACCACTGAGCTCCTTCAAAATAGAAAATCAATTTGAAAATGTTTCTTAGTAAGAAAAAAATTATATAATACAGAAGGAAAAAGGACAATAGAACATTCGATCCACATGAGAAATAAATATGATTTTTCCTTTTATATGTTGAAAAACTGTTGTTATTCTTCATGTTTCTTCTTGATGTGTTTCTAAAGTGTTGCTGCACCTTGTTAGGATGACAAGGCCCCTGAGGAGAATTGGTGTGTTTCAGGAGAAAACAGGAAGCAAAGGGGATGGAAAGAAAAACATCCAAAGAGGAAAATAGTGACAGATGAAGAGCAAATCAAACCTGGTGAGACTGTGTGTGATGTGTAATTAAGCAGGTACAAGTGAAGTGTTTTGTTGTATCTAACAGTCTTCTGGTGCCTGGCTCAGTACACCGGCATGGAGCAAAGCGGGTCCCCAGAATAAAAAACAAAAAAAAACTGGTTGGGGAACAAAAAGTAAATTCCGAGCTGAAACACATTGAACTATGTACTTTGGTGAAATACGTACCTTTATTATGCGTGCATGTGTGCAGAACTCTGATATGAGAAATGAAATCCATTCAGTGGTTAGTGTGATAGCCGGGAACTGAATGGCAAATTGAATTTCTCGTACTGGGTTCATATTTTTGTAAATTTGGCTATGAAGGAGTGAGTGGCTCATCTGATATAAAACTCACCGTACAATACTGGATTACACCAGTGGATATCTTTTACTGATGTTATACGTCAACATCCCATTTCAAAAAAAATAATGTCATAAGGTAATAGATAGCTGCATGATTTTGTCCATCACATTTGGTCCTTCAGTGTCATTTCTGCCTTTGATAGTAAGTAAGTTGTTCTGTGGTTCTCAGCTCCAGCTCATGTAGAAGACTTCAGGACAAAGTGAGACCAGTGTCACTCTGCAGTGGAACAAAGTGAACAACAACATCAGCTTCATCCTCCAGTTTAATGGTACCGAGACAAACATCAGAGCACCAGATGGAGACGGACCAGTAACTCACACAGTCTCATGTCTCTCTGCTGCAACTGAGGACACATTCACTGTCTTCTCTGGGTTTGGGAGTGTCAGAAGCAGTGGAGTCAGCATTAATGCAGTCACTGGTAAGATGCTGTTTTCAGGAAGTTGTGGGAGTTTGATTGTGATCCCACATGTGTATAATGTAGTTCTTTGTACTACCAACGTACTGTAATTCTTGTGGCTCTTTGTCTCTGACTGTTTGGCCGCCCCTGCTCTATAAGAAAAAGAAGAAAGTTCGCCGCTCCAGCATCTTGCCGAACAACAACAACAACAAACGTTGGCACATCGACCAGCTTTTCTTCAGTTCTTATGGGTTCTAATAGGAGGATGCAGGGGCCTTTACTCAGACGTCTCAGCTGCAACGGAACAAATGTGTTTGTTGTGGCTGGTCCCGCAGTGTTTACTGTCACGTGATGATGTCACATGCCTGCGTCATCATGCAGCCGTTCACAACCCCGACTCTCTGCGGTGGGACGGAGCAACAGAGTTGGGTGTGGGTACGCTGTTTACCGTACCGTGCGGTACCGTGCAGTGGAAACGAGGCCTATGATGCCTCTTTACATGACTCAACAAAAAAGAGCTGGCTCGGTTACAGTTAGTCCAGAACTCAGCCGCCAGACTTCTGACCAGCACCAACAGGAGGGCCCATCCCCCCCTGTGTTAAGATCTCTTCACTGGCTCCCTGTTGAGTCTCGTGTTCAATATAAAATCTTGGTGCTAACTTTTCGAGCCCTACATGGTCAAGCTCCTCCTTACATTGCTGACCTCATAAAGCCCTACAGCTCGACTCGGACCTCGAGATCGTCTGGGCAGAACCTAATAAAAGTTCCATGTACTTGTTTTAAAACCCGGGGAGACCCATCATTCAAAGCTGCCGCACCCCGACTTTGGAATGAACTCCCACTTGACCTGCGCTCCCTGGACTCAGCGGACATCTTTAAAAAGTGCCTAAAAACACATTTGTTTGCCAAAACATTCTAGTCTAATCGACCCACGCTGCCGACTGTCGACATTTGTTGTGTTTTTAAGATGTTTTTTTCTCTTATCTGTTTTTATTTGTTTTTACTGTGAAGCACTTTGTGACTCCATGTCTGTGAAAAGCGCAAAAGAAATAAAATTTACTTACTTACGTACTTACGTACTTACTTACGTACTTACTTATTTACATACTCTCAGGTGTGCAGCTCAGCTCCAGTGCAGGTCTTGTTGACTCCTCCCAGCACACAGACACACGAGGAAGAAGAAAAAACACAGAATATACAGCAGCAGAGCGACACTTTGTTCAGTCACAGCTGCTGAAAACTGATAGGAGCCAAACCAGCCTTTAGTCACTGTCGGTGTTCCCAAGAGCTCCGGAGGTTACAGAGACACTGGTGAGTCCAGTATATGTTAAAGGTTATTTTTAGATTAATATTAATTATTTTATGACACGTTTCCTAATGTTCCATATCAGATGTGGCGTGTACATGAATAATGTGATCAGGAATTAAGCTTTAAAATGAAAGAATACTTTTTTTTTTGCATCTTTTCAAAGGTTTACCTCATGGAGAGGGGACTGGTGCTTTTTGTTCTCACAGGTTGGTGCAATTTTAAAAAGGCAATTACATCTGTAGCTCATGTTTCTAAAGTGTTGCTGCACCTTGTTAGGATGACAAGGCCCCTGCGGAGGATGGGTGTGTTTCAGGAGAAAACAGGAAGCAAAGGGGATGGAAAGAAAAACATCCAAACAGGAAAATAGTGACAGATGAAGAGCAAATCAAACGGAGCATACTTTTGATTAATACATTGTATATTCTGTTTTGCTTTAGGAGTGATCACCAATGTAGGTTTTGGCCAAACTCACTACAACTTTGTAAATACTCCTCTGAGCTGGACAAACGCTCAGCGTGTGTGCAGGGATGACTTCACTGATCTGGCCACTATTCAAAGTGCAGCTGACGTTGATGCAGTTGGAAACACAACTTCGAGCGATACTGGTGAGTCCTGAATACTTGCACCGTATTTGACACACACTGTTGTGGCCAGTCTTTCGTCCCAAAAATCTAAATTTAGAGTTGCACATTGAGGAGATTTTCCACTCGCAGAAAGTAAAAAACACTCGCAGAGAGATTTTCCAGGTTTCACAATAAAGATGTACTATTTATTTAAACAAACAAAAAATATTCTCTGTGGTTTACGTTCTTAAATAATACAAATACTTAATATAAATTCTAGTTTGTACAGGCTTGTGTGCCTGCGGTAGAAAAACCATCACTCCCTCCTCCTTCCACACTCACAGCTTCACCTCCTCCTGATTCTAAGGAGGAAGGCCTGACGAGGAGGAGGAGAGATCCACACATTTCTAATGATCAAAATAACTAAAAAACACAAAAATAGGAAAACTTTAAATAGTATTCCTTATCATCACTTAAGTTTGCACCAATTTGACAAAGAACATTTATAGTCTCAAATGGCTCCAACACACACAGAATAATCCACAATGGCAAGTTTCAATTGTCTTGTTTTTGACCGAATCAACATCTTTTATTTGAGCAGGAAAAGCCTGGATTGGTCTTCATGATGACTTGCAAAACAGCTGGATGTGGTCCTTAAATGACAGCAGCTTCTATGGCGAGGGAGAGGCGACGTATAGAAATTGGATCAGTGGTCAGCCTGACAATTATGCTGGAAGAGAAAACTGTGGAGGACTTTGGAGGTCATTCAATGGCAAATGGAATGACTGGCCTTGCAGTTACAATCGTCAGTCTGTGTGCTTCAATGGTGAGTTTTTTTAAAGAGTAACATTTTAAAAGCATTACTTTTTGACAAGAGCTTCCAGAAATGTCAATACTTCAGGCTGTGTGTAAATGTGTTGAATAAGTCACTGCCTTAGAAACTACTGTCAAATATTCAGCTTTTTATTTTTTTTTTGATTCACAGCAAATAGTAGAAGAACTCATTCTTTGTTTATTAAAGAAAAAAAAGTGTCTATATTTCCAGGTACATTGAATGGAAAAGCAACCTTTGTTAGGATTGAAACATTCAGCACTTGGACAGAAGCTCAGAGGTTCTGCAGAGAGAACTATGTCGATCTGGCCAGGTACCGTATGAACTCACTAATTTGTTCATTCCATCCATGAATCAGTGAATTTGTTTTACATACAGTACGATGCAGATCTGCTACTCTTCCCTCCACAGCATACGAAACGAGCCCGAACATGAAATGGTCAAGAGAGTTGCAGATGGTAAGGATGTGTGGATTGGTCTGTATCGGCGAAAAGTTTGGTCTGATGGGAGTGACTCTCTATATCGAAACTGGGAGAACAACCAGCCCGACACTTCAGGCGAGACGTGCGTCGCTACATCACTGGAGTCAGGACTGTGGTCAGATGAAGGCTGCTCCATCCAACGGCCTTTTGTCTGTTACACAGCAAGTAATATATATGTTATTTTTACTACTAAATACTGCATGCTTGTGGCGTTGAGATCCCACAATAAGACTTATTCCATCCTTGCAAATTCTTATTGCAAAAACAATGTTTTCATAAACTCCATTTACAAATATTTGAAAGAATCAGTGACTCATCTCTCGGCACGTCACTGGATTACAATGCAAATGTTTGAACGATTTACATAAACCTGCTATCCAACAATAGTTTATATGTATGTTGTGTTAAATTGGTGCTTCTATAAACACAAGATACAAACATGTTTGGTCATTCTGTTTCACTTCTGCCACTGATAGTAAGTAAGTTGTTCTGTGGTTCTCAGCTCCAGCTCCTGTAGAAGACTTCAGGTCAACAGGACAAAATCAGACCAGCGTCACTCTGCAGTGGAACAAAGTGAACAACAACATCAGCTTCATCCTCCAGTTTAATGGTGCCGAGACAAACATCAGAGCACCAGATGGAGACGGACCAGTAACTCACACAGTCTCATCTCTCTCTGCTGCAACTGAGTACACATTCACTGTCTTCTCTGTGTTTGGGAGCGTCAGAAGCGGCGGAGTCAGCATTAATGCAGTCACTGGTAAGACGTCTTGACTCGTGTCATCAAACACTCAGATGAACGACATTAGAAAGTCAGATTCAGTTTAAGCGATAAACTCTCACAATCGGACAAGGAGGCTATTTTGGTCGATTTGAGACTAATATAAATTACCTTTTTAGTATTAACCATCATTTATTTTAAATTATACTTTTGAAAAGTGTTCTTCAATTCCCAATATGGACATATTTTCTGTGTGTTTGTTGTGTTTTTTCTAACATTTTTTCTTTTTAAATTCTGCTCATGGAGGAGGACAACTTGTCATCCTATTCTGTGAGGTATAAGTCTACTACTTGAAACTACTGGATCCAACTGGAGACGCACATGGAAGGATTTCAACCTTTTACATTCAAAGTCACTTTCCAAGACAATTATATGATATATAATAAATGCATAGCATCACTTTGTGTAATTAATGTCACTGCAAGAGTGGCAGGGATGAGTTTTGATGAAGCTATTTCCACTTTTCTGTCATCGTTAAATCATTTCCATATTATTGCTCAGGTCTGTCCTCTCGTCCTGACTCTCTATATTGTTCACACAAGTTAAAAAAGGCGACATTATGCAGGGATGTTGTCTGTTTGTCTCGTGGATTCTTGGATTTGTGATTTTGCTTTGCCATTTTGATTTTGTTCTGTGGATTGTTGCACCTTTGCTTGGTGGTGGTGAAATTTGAGAAAACTTCCTTGAAAGCGATTGACAAGCGCTTGGGCGTGATTATAGTGACATCTGCTGGGATTTTGTATGTACTGCACGTGAGGGGAAGATTTGACCAGGATCATAATTTCATGACTGTGACTGGTCTCATCCTTTCATCTTTCATTTCAGTTCTTGATTTAAAATAAATAAATAGTTGTTTTCCAACCAAACTTGTGTCACTGTAGTAAATCACATTGAAGATCTTTATTTTCTAAAGAATAACTTCGACAGTCTTTCACTCTGGCCGACACCTTTTCTCACTATACTGCTCTGGCTATGTGAGAAAACCCACACATACACAGGGATAACTTGCAAACGGTGCACAGAGTCAGTGTGGAGGAATACTGCCAATGCTAATCCCCCAAAACAAACTTTTTTGTAGGTATCCTTTTTTTTTTTTTTTAGCTTTTTATCTGTCAGTCATTCATTTGTTTTCCACATTTGAAGAAATGCAGCGTTACATCATTGCATGCCAAGGCCTGATTGCTTCATCAATAAAGAAATGACAGTATTTTCAACAGAAGTTACCAGTTTTGGGTGCTTTCAATTCACACCACAAGTCCTTTTGTTGCCAGTCTAACTAAAGAAAGACACATGAGTCAGGTTTCTTAAAAATTGATTATCAAACTATATTGAAGTGCGGTAAGCAAGCAATATTCTCAATTTACAGAATTCTGGGTCCTGGTTCCTCCTCTAAACCGAGCGACGTGAACTGCGAGCATGTCTGCCGATGCAACATGTGTATTTATGCATTCTTCTGCCCACAGGGGCAGGACGGTCCAGATGGTGAGTCACGGGGTCACCGCAGGTTTAGCTGAGGTTTGCAGGATGTCACGAAGCCAGGCTGGGTCAAGGGGTACTTGAGGGAGGTCATCAAAAGGGACCAGTTGTGACGGGTTTCCTCCGATTGTAGTCTAGGTTTCGATCCCCCCACTCAAGTTCCTGTTTCACAGGCTTTGTCTCCTCCAAACACTGAGATAAGCACATTTTACAGGCAGCATCCTGCAACCATCAACTAAAGTTGTTTCTCATTAGAGCTGACCTCAGCAGATTGTTAGTCATGCGCTAAGCAAATTTCCTCAGAGAAAGTTAGTATCTTTCACACAGTTTTAAGGCAGAGCAGTTATTTTAAGAATAGAATCTCTTAACACCAGGTAAAGTCACTTTAGGAATGCTGTAGAATGAAAGAGCTTGCAAACTTTGTTCTTCAATTACAGTATTGATCATTTATACCCATATACAACCATATAAGTCAAAAGCAAGCGAGGACAGAAAAAGAAAAAAGATGAAGCTATACGGCAATGAACAACTCCCCTCTTCTAGATCCTTATTCAGAGTTTAAATTAAATTCCAGTTTATTGTCATATGCAAATCACCAAACCTGTTTCCCCTGTACGAGGAAATTCTTCTCCTGCTGTTCACAGAGAATGCCAGCAGCAAAATAGCATGTAAAAGAAAACGGTGCAAAATAAGTCAATGACTGTCGACAATACATAAATAGAAAGTGGTGCAAGAATAGGTGAAGAAATGTTTATGTACAAATAGAAAAACTAGAGTCAAAAGATGCAGCATGAAGCATGTACAAGCAGCCTTGTGCCAAACGTGTTGTATGAGGCAGAAGGAAGAAGGATCTTCTCATTTTCACCGCTCAGAAAAATAAAGGGAAGACTAAAATAACACATCCGACAGATGTTCTCCTGAGGGACGTTCTCCTGGGGGATGTTCTCCTGAGGGATGTTCTCCAGAGGGATGTTCTCCTGAGGGACGTTCTCCTGGGGGATGTTCTCCTGAGGGATGTTCTCCTGAGGGACGTTCTCCTGGGGGATGTTCTCCTGAGGGATGTTCTCCAGAGGGATGTTCTCCTGAGGGACGTTCTCCTGGGGGATGTTCTCCTGAGGGATGTTCTCCTGAGGGACGTTCTCCTGGGGGATGTTCTCCTGAGGGATGTTCTCCTGAGGGATGTTCTCCTGAGGGATGTTCTCCTGAGGGATCCCCTCCCAGACTTGGATCAAAGCATCAGTGCAATCCTTTTTGTTTGTTGTTTGTTTTCAGTTTTGTCATGACCATGTGTTAAACTAGGCTATTTTCATTTATTTTTATTTGTGCATGAGGGTGAATCTTCACTCTTTCACTTTAATAAAGTTGCCGGCCTGCATGCAATTCCTGTCCTCACCATTGAAGTGTGGGGGCGCTAGTCTTAAACGTCATTAAAGGAGACATATCATGCTTTTAAATCCTTCCTTTTTACATATAAATCATACAGTTGTGGTCTATATAAAGCGGAACTGCAATGCTTGGGTCTGAATTCCTCATTATTAGAGCTCCACAGGCCCCTTTTCTACCCCTTTTCTGATGTGCTTCTGAGAGCAACTTGTTTTGGGGCGGTCTCTTCAAATGCAAATGAGACACTTCATACCCCGCCTCCTCTCCAGGTTGCAGAGGTGACACTCGGTTCATCGCCACCCTGTTCGGCCATCTTTGTAGTTTGATAGAACAGATACAATTATCTAGCGGCGCAGAAACTTTATATTCACACATTATTTACAAAATGTCAACAACGGAAGATTTGTCCATCCAGCCATACATGTTGGAGCCAGAGTCGGACCCGGCGGAGCGAGATGAAAATGACGATGATGCACCTACAGAACAACGTCTTCATATGGATGTAACGCAATGGTGTGTTACTATATTTACACTAACTTCTCCATCCTTGCCCACTACTACAATACTGCCTGTATTACAACGACTATTTAACACAGAAGTTACATTATAATCTAAAACGAGCACACAGCGCTAACATATGAAGACGGTGCAACTGCTAATGCTAACAAAACAATGACAGGGACGTCTTATCATCACACTTTTTAGCGTTATATACAGCTTACCGAAGTGCTCTGTTCGTCGTCTCCATAGATAGAAGGAACTGACTGCTCAATCAGACCAAGTCTTTCGGCAAATCCTTCTTTATACTGGCGGAGGTTGCTGAAGCAGTCGTCCTTAAAGTGATTCGCGCACACAAAAATGACCTTACCCACAGATGTGGGTACATTTCTGTGAAAAATAAAACTCAACCAGGCACTTCGAAAAGGTTCTGATGCTGGGAGACGGTGTAACGAAGCTTGTGGGTTACTACATCCAACAACCGAACATTTCCACTTATCCTCTCGTAACTTCGGTTGGACTACAAAATCGCAGCGAGAAACAAAAATGGCGGATTGCTCGAAATGTCGATGTCCTAATTTGGCAGTTCCGCTGCGAATACTGTGACGTCATTGTTCAAAAAACGTAATAGAGAATAGAAAAAATCGAAACCGATCGCAAAATATGACCAAAACAGAATATAAAGATATCAACGGAGCACCTGAAGAGACTACTTTGAACTTTTCTGTACTTCTAAACACTCTAAATATACAACAACATGCATTTAAGGGCTAAAAAAGTGGATTTAGCATGATATGTCCCCTTTAAATAAAAAAAAAAATTAAAAAAAAGGCTAAATGTCCAATAGTTAACAGAATAAAGAATGTTCAGGGTTCTTCATCCGAGTAGGACAGACCAGACGAGTAGGACCTAAAAGCGACCTTGAAAATCAAGCCTTGCTTTTAGGAGGCAGATGTGAAGTTTTGCCCTGGTTTGCTGCAGTTTGGCCAGCTTGATTTGTTCCTCTGCCAGGAGTATCTGTGCTTCTCACCTCCAATAATGTCCAGAACCACATCTGTGTATTCACCTTTCTTAAAGGCTTTGTTGCCCGTTTGGGTGTTTTTTGTTTCAGCAAGGTCCTTAGTGGCTCTGGCCCTCAGATTCTTCCATCTAAAGTTCACCTGCTCCAAGATCCTCTTCTGGCCAGACCCCATTGCATTCACATTCTGGGTGAATTCAACCCAAATGTCTTTCTTCCTTTTGTTCCTCAACATTCCAGCCACAACAGAACTTCCTACTATTGAGGCATAATGGCACTTTACACCCTCCAGCAGTGCATGGGTTTCTGCTACAGTGAAATTAGGTCCTTTTGAGTCCATGGTTCCACCTGGTCTGCAGTGAGCATAGTACCATATTTTTCGGACCATAGGGCGCACCGGATCATTAGGCGCACTATAAATAGCTGTGTCAATTTTCATAAATAAGGCGCACCGGATTGTAAGGCGCATCAATTAAGTGAGACAAAACGGCCAGACAAGTCAAACATTACTCAATTTATTTATTATAAAGTCAATAATTAAAACATTTGTTTTAAAGAAAAATTTTTTTGATTATAATTCATGAAATACTTAATAAACTCAACAATTTCAATAACTCAACTAATTTTTTAGTTTTTATTCATGAAATACGAAATAAACTGAATAATTTCAAAAACTCAAAAAATTCAGCTATAACTCGTGAAATACTAAACAATACACATACTTGTCAGTTCATTCCTCTTCCGCAAATCCTTCAAAATCTTCGCCATCAGTGTCTGAGTTAAACAGTTGTGCGATGGTGGCGTCAAGCACACCCGCATCCCTCTCGTCCTCATCCGACTCACTCTCGCTGTTACTTGGCTGCTCCGTGATGATTCCTGCCTTCGTGAACGCTCGAACTACACTTGTCACGGAAACCTTGGCCCAGTCATCCACGATCCACTGGCAGATAAGCGAGTAGCTTGCCCGGCGTTGCCTCCCTGTCTTGGTGAATGTGTGTTCGCCGTCTGTCATCCAGCGCTCCCACGTTGCTCGCAGTTTAACTTTGAACGACCTGTTGACGCCAATATCCAGCGGTTGGAGTTCTTTCGTTAATCCACCGGGAATGACGGCGAGCTCCGAGTTTGTTTTCTTTACCTGGTCTTTGACGGCGTCAGTGAGATGGGCGCGCATGGAGTCGTAGATCAAAAGGGACGGAAATGTGTGGAAAAAGCCATTCGGTCGCCGCACGTAAATTTCGCTCAGCCACGCACTCATCATCTGCTCGTCCATCCAGCCCTTTGCATTTGCCTTGACAATGACGCCAGCTGGAAACTTTTCTTTTGGAACAGTTTTTCTCTTGAAAATGACCATCGGTGGTAGTTTCTGGCCGTTTGCCTGGCAACTGAGGACAACCATGAAAGATGACTTTTCGTTCCCTGTGGTGAGGATAGACACCGTGCTCGTCCCCGTTTTCTCGACCGTACGGTTCATGGGAATATCAAAGGTGAGTGGCACTTCATCCATGTTGGTTATGTGCTCTACGCGGATCTTCTTTTCAGCGATCATTCCCGCACAGTAGGTGCGGAAAAGGGCTAGCTTTTCAACGTAATCTTTTGGCAGTTGTTGTGAGACGGTAGTTCTTGTGCGTATGGAGAGATTACGTCTTTTCATAAAACGAAAGCACCAAGAAGGGCCACCTCGAAAGTCGTTGATTTGCATATCACTCGCTACTGCTGTTGCCTTGAGTCGTATAGTGACAGTAGAAACGCTTCTACCCGCTGCTCTCTGTTGAATGACCCACTGTTCAATGTTGTCTCCAAACTTTGGCCATCTTGCTTTGTTGCCGCGGAAACCTTTTTTAGTCTTTTTTACTTGGCGCAGGTCGTCTGCTTGCTTCCTCCATTTACGTCCCATTGATTCGTTAATATTAAATTCTCTCGCAGCTGCTCTATTTCCATGTTGATCTGCGTGACTGATGGCCTTAAGCTTGAATTCTGCTTCGTAAGCGTGTCTCTTCACAGGAGCCATTTTAGGGTCATTAAATAAACACAACAGTATTACAGTACATAATGTGTATTACTCCGCGAGGCGGCAAAATCCGATGGGCAAAATACTCAGCGGCGCAGCTAGGTCCGTAAACACAGCTGGAAGTGATACACAAGGCGCACCGGAATGTAAGGCGCACTGTTGATTTTTGAAAAAAATATGGACATTTAAATGCGCCTTATGGCCCGAAAAATACGGTAAGTTTATTCTTTATACACCCGCTGCGTACATGATTGAGTAAGTTGTCTAACTCTCTCTGAGCCTATTTCAGCAACACACTGCAGCTGTAACCACAGTGAAGCTCAGGGTCAGAGGTCAGAGGTCAGCTACTAAACTGATCTGCCTCCTTCATTCATCCAGTGACAATGTGTGCTGCATGAAGCAAAACAAAGGACCAGAATGGAGAATAACTGTAGTTTCTTCAGCAGGAAAGGAGGAAATGTCCATGACAAACCTTCAACAAACACCTATGACACCTTTAAAAGAATAAAACCATCATAAAACATGTCATTGTTCTTTATTTTATATACAATCACAGGGTACTTTAACAGAGAAAACCCAACAAATCCACATGAGCATGCGTGAGCGACTGTGGAAAGGAAGAACTCCCTCTAACAGGAAGAGACCTGCAGAAACCAGACTCAGAGGTGGAGGCTTCCTGCTGGCCGGGTGGGGTGAGAGGACAGAGGAGAGGACAGACAGATAGATGAGAGAGAGATCCACCCGGAAGACTGATCAGGACAGGAGGCTTCAATCCACCTTCAGCTCCACTGTCAGACATCCGGCAGGGAGGTTGAGAGACAGACTACAGGAGAGAAAGGCAAATGTTAGTGACATGTAATAGTGACATGTAATAGTGGTGAATAAAAAAGGAAAGAAGCTCAGTTTAGGTCCTCCAGCAGTCTTAACCTCTGGCAGCTAAACTAGAAAATGGTCTCAGGTGTCCTGAAGCAGCTCTCACTGTAAACTTTAATGGAAAAGTCTTCATCCTAACCTTCAAATTAGAGGCTGTGTCAGACTCTTTAACTGAAACTGGGATCTGGTTCCACATCAGAGGAACCAGAAAGCTGAAAGCTCTGCCTCCATTCTACTTTTAGAAAAGCTAGGAACCTCCAGTAAGCCAGCACTCTGAGAACCAAGTGTTCTGGGGAGATCTGGGACCAGCAGTTCTTTAAGATCTTTTGAATTAGTTGAAGACTTTTTAAGCAGTGACTTGGACCCCCTGATAATAGGGAGTTACAATAGTTACTCTGGAAGTAAATGCATGGATTAGCTTTTCAGTGTCACTCTATCAATATATTCTTGATTTTAGAGAAATTATGCAAATGTAAATGTAAAGATTCCAATAGATAAGATGGTGATGAGTGACAGCAGTGCAGCTTCACTCTACTATCAGATGAACACAGGAAGATATAGGATTACTACTACCTCACCGGATTCGTTCAGACTCTCTTGTTCATCATGTACGGTTGGTTCCCCTGTGAGAGCATGTTAGAACTTTCTCCCTCTGGCTATGATGACCTCTGCCTCAAGCCTTGTATGACCTTCGGCCATCAGGATGTTGATGATGATCTGAAAAACATTGACAAGGTGTATGTAGATAGCTTTCCAAAAACTCAAAATATTGAGCACTCTACTTCTATGATGTCCTCCATTCCATTGATCATCTTACTTCTGGGAGAAAAACATCAAAACGTAACGGATGAGTCTCTGGTCCTCCTTCTGGATTCCTGTGACTTCCTCCATCTCCTTCAGCATCTCCAACATCTGCTGCAATACAGAGGAATAAAAGTAAACAAATCAAACTTATGTTAGGTAAAAACTCTCAAAGTTGATTGATGAGATGTTTTCTTACCTGCTGCTCACTGAAAGGAAACATCCTCAGTTTGAGCTGCTGCTTCAGGGAAAGCGATGCTGACAACATCTTCTAGAGGTTTATTCTGTCTGAACAGACCCTCGACTCCATGAGATCATCATGTAAGATCTGAAGACAAAGAGCAAAGAGAGAACATATAGCAGCACTAGAGAATAGAACCACTAACAGCACAGTTTGTTTCACTCACCTTGATCTGCTCTCTGGAGAATACAGTCAGGATCTCCCCCCTTCTACACCTCAATCATCCTGCAGAAAAATAAAATGAGTTAAAATGAGATAAAAAGCAGCACCAACTGTGACATTTACACTTTGATTAAAGTCAAAATTACTGGAGTTTATTTGTTCCTGTCATTTAACAAAAGGAATCAGCCAACTGTTGAATCAGCTGACATTTTGCTTTCACAAGTGATCATCAAACTGTTCTATTCAACACAAAGGAGTGCAGCTCAATATGTCACCAGGTGTTTCAGTCATTTCTGCCATACCACATGCATCTATTGAACTACTGAACCAACTATTGTAGTACCTGTACTCTCTTTTTGGGGGTTGCATCCACAGCTGAATGATGCATTGGGAACATTTGTGGATTTTCCAGCACAATGGACATGAAGCCAGCCTCTGCAAACTGTGACCTCCACCCATTCCAGAGTGTAAACATGTAGATAAAAAATCCTGCAAAACAATAATTAAAATAAATAAATAAATCATTTCCTTTATGTCTTATAAATAAAGAATCAGAGAAAAAAACCGTAATATGAATTATCTGAATCCTACACACACACACACACACACACACACACACACACACACACACACACACACACACGCACGCACACACACAATGAACCAATGGCTGGAGACAAAGCAATACTCTAACATTATTTCACGAGGCAGAGGCTGAGGAATCAGATGGATTAGGTGTGATCTTTTTATCAGTGGATATGTAGGTGGATGAGTGATGGTTCCTGTGTGTTACATGTTGTTAGTGCAAAGTAAAAGCCAACAAGGCTGAGCAGAGTCTGGCTCCATGCTGGCAGCCTGAGTGATGCGGTTGAAGGAGTGAGAAGGTAGCTTTTCAACCCACATTTACTTTATCAGGTTTTCTTGTGGTAATAAATGACAGGTTTTTAATACACCAACACATGGGACAAAGATAGAAAGAGCAACATAAACATTCGAGCTGATCTTACGTGCATTGCTCCTAACAAAACTATAAAACTATTCCTACTCTCATTAATACTGATATAACTACAGCTACCATTTCATTCTTATTAGTGCAGGCTGATATGTTCTACATAGACAAGAAAGCAATTGTTTACCTTAACAGAAGAAAATCCTTTACTCCGTTGAGCTTCGAGTACACGTGTGAAGAATCCAAAGACGAAAAAACAAATGTGCGCCGATTTAATTTAGGTCGAGTGGGTCTCACCACGTCACTTCCGGCATTTGCGTGTCGTCCACGTAACTTCCTGCATGTTTGGTCCGCACGTCACTTCCTGTGGGTCGGCTTTCGTGTACGTATCTTCCTTCACGTTCAGTCCATTT
Organism: Lipophrys pholis; assembly: GCF_963383615.2. Lineage (NCBI taxonomy): Eukaryota > Metazoa > Chordata > Actinopteri > Blenniiformes > Blenniidae > Lipophrys > Lipophrys pholis. Next base: position 5,028,889 of record NC_137646.1, on the reverse strand, counting down.
CGTCACATCCTGTGGGTCGGCTTCTACATACGTCACTTCCGGCGCGTCATTTTGCAACATTTCCGTCCATGCTTCCGCATAGCACCATTTCAAGATGGCGGCGACCAAGAAATAAATATGGCGGCGCACGCAACACCGCCATCTTGGTTTTCCCCACTGGCATCTCTTGCCGCGAACCTATCACAAAACCTCCGTGAGACCTCTGCAAACTTTGTTTTCCAGAAAAACAGCGATTACAGAAAAGAGGCAGAGGGGTGAGCAACATCAGAATGGTGTTCTTTCGTTAGACAAAGATCAAGACCATGTGTCCATGAACCTTTCAAGGACTAACAATTATACTTCCTCACATGGTGCCATGTGCCATGTGCCAGAGCAGAGCTGCCTAATTAGGAAAAGGGAGGGCTGACCTTGATTTGGATTGGCTACACCCCGCGATTACACTGTATAAAGTTTGATTCATGATCCACTCTTTAAAATTTGAAACAAGCCAGGGAGAGAGGTGACAGACTTTCTTGACTTCTGGGGCGTCAGTCCCAGTCATAGGGATTAATATTACTCTTGCAATACCAGTAGAAAATCAATTTAGCATAATATGACCCCTTTAATCGCTCACGTTCGTTGCTCCTTCAAGACAAGTGTCCAACATATCAGGACCATAAATGATGGTAGTGAATCATTACTGTCTGATTTGAGCAATTAATTCCATTCAAAGCCTTAAACTGGCAGCAGTGGGATTTGCAGCCTCGCCTCCTCAGGGACTGGAGTCTTAATCCAACACCTTGGATGACTCGGCAACACTACCTGAATCAGCTTGGATTAAGGGCTCATCCAATTCTGACACCATGACTGTGCAACATCAGAATGGTGTTCTTTCGTTAGACAAAGATCAAGACCATTGTTAACAAGCGTTGCTGTTTTGCACTCATTCACAGCCATTCCAGTGAGAGTCTTGATTTGCAGCAAGTGTTGGATCCTTGAACATGGTTATTTGACTGTGAAAACTTGGAAGAGGAGAAAACCTGAACTGTCACTAGCAGAGGATGGTTTCGATCCATCGACCTCTGGGTTATGGGCCCAGCACGCTTCCGCTGCGCCACTCTGCTAAGTGCAGGGTTCTCAAGGAGTGTCCACTGTACTTAGCAGTTCTGTTTGCATTATTTGAGAAATCGATTTCATTGTCGAGCACGAGCACTCATTGTTTCATTACGAAGAGGCACTCTGTGGTTTATTTCCGAACATGTTTTCTTCCCAAATCAACTTCCATTGTCTGATCTTGTGACCTACTGAGGTCCATTGTTTAGGTGTATCGGGAACATGAATGTCGGCTTGAATCGATCCCTCCCAACCATTTACTGGAGCGTGATTTGTTTCCAGTGTGTTTTTGGACTTGTTGACAGTGTTGGCCTGGATGGTAAAGGCTTGGACAACCAAACAACATCATCAGGGTGAAGGCTGTGAGACGAGACCAACTAGGGAACCCCAAACGTCCTCGGCAAAACGTGACCTTGACATTTTAATGTCAGGATGGCCGAGCAGTCCAAGGCGCTGCGTTCAGGTCGCAGTCTCTTCTGCAGGCGTGGGTTCAAATCCCACTTCTGACAGCAGAGCATCTGTTAAAACATGCAGGTGTGTCGGTGAACCTTTCAAGGACTAACAATTATACTTCCTCACATGGTGCCATGTGCCAGAGCAGAGCTGCCTAATTGGGAAAAGGGAGGGCTGACCTTGATTTGGATTGGCTACACCCCGCGATAACACTGTATAAAGTTTGATTCATGATCCACTCTTTAAAATTTGAAACAAGCCAGGGAGAGAGGTGAAAGATTTTCTTGACTTCTGAAGGTAAAGTAGTACAGAATAATCAGCAACAAGTGTGCAGTTATTAAGGATATTGTTAATTAAAGAGGACATATCATGCTAAATCCACTTTTTTAGCCCTTAAATGCATTTTGTTGTATATTTAGAGTGTTTAGAAGTACAAAAAAGTTCAAAGTAGTCTCTTCAGGTGCTCCGTTGATATCTTTATATTCTGTTTTGGTCATATTTTGCGATCGGTTTCGATTTTTCTATTCTCTATTACGTTTTTTGAACAATGACGTCACAGTATTCTCAGCGGAACTGCCAAATTAGGACATCGACATTTCGAGCAATCCGCCATTTTTGTTTCTCGCTGCGATTTTGTAGTCCAACCTAAGTTACGAGAGGATAAGTCGAAATGTTCGGTTGTCGGATGTAGTAACCCACAAGCTTCGTTACACCGTCTCCCAGCACCAGAATTCTGTGTTAAATAGTCATTGTAATACAGGCAGTATTGTAGTAGTGGGCATGGACGGAGAAGTTAGTGTAAATATAGTAACACACCATTGCGTTACATCCATATGAAGACGTTGTTCTTCAGGTGCATCATCGTCATTTTCATCTCGCTCCGCCGGGTCCGACTCTGGCTCCAACATGTATGGCTGGATGGACAAATCTTCCCTTGTTGACATTTTGTAAATAATGTGTGAATATAAAGTTTCTGCGCCGCTAGATAATTGTATCTGTTCTATCAAACTACAAAGATGGCCGAACAGGGTGGCGTTGAACCGAGTGTCACCTCTGCAACCTGAAGAGGAGGCGGGGTATGAAGTGTCTCATTTGCATTTGAAGAGACCGCCCCAAAACGAGTTGCTCTCAGAAGCACATCAGAAAAGGGGTAGAAAAGGGGCCTGTGGAGCTCTAATAATGAGGAATTCAGACCCAAGCATTGCAGTTCCGCTTTATATAGACCACAACTGTATGATTTATATGTAAAAAGGAAGGATTTAAAAGCATGATATGTCTCCTTTAATGTAGGGGAGAGCAATGTGTCATTATTTATGAAGCGAATCATCATTAATATGCAAATCTGAATGAAAATAAGAATAAAGCATAATAATGCACAGTGCAAATCGAGGTGAGTCAACAAAATAATTAACTATAAAATGCAAGTAACCTAAATAAGGAAACTTCAAAGTGTACCATACACCATAAAACCATAAAAAGGCCATTAAACAGGGTCAAAAATCGAATTGTATTCTATAAAATACATGTAACCTAAATATAAGAAGTGTAATGTTACTTTGACAGTGAAATCAAAGGGTTTTTCTATGAAACCATATTTATGTTTAAGGTAAATATCTTTATATAGGTATTTATCTTTCAGTTCCAGTAAAATAATTCATGTAGATTTATTTCAACTGACTGAATATATTCCATGTCTCTCTGAATAGTCTAGAGTTAATCAGTCTACTGTAATTACTACTATGAAGACGATGACCAATTACACTGAGAAGAACAACATGAACTAATGCTGGAGATGATTAAATCTAACTTTCCTTCTATAAATCAGCTCCCTGGATATTGCTGCCTTGCTCAAAGGCCTCTGGCAGTGACTGCTGTCTCTGTGCCGGGGTCCAGTAGTGGTTTGGGGATTCCCCTCCTCCTCCCTCCCTTTGCTTTACAGCTCAGAGTTTTCTTTTGCCTGTTTTTAAGTGTTTAAATAAATGTGTGGTGTTTCCTCAGGAACTACTTTCTTGTTCAGACGTCGTAGCTTGAAGTGTTTTGGTCTGCAGCTGTGAAATAAGTCCACACATTTTTCATATGGAGAAACAAAAAGCATTAAAAAAACAGTAATAATGAACCCAGATGATAAGGGTGGACGTAACTTTTTAGACTTTTCCACCTTAAATAATACTTTCAAATTTATTGGCCAAAACAATTAATCATGAACCATCTTCACTTTGGAATTTCATTCCAAAACTTGTTTTCTCTAAGTTGGGAGACCTAAATATTCTTTTATTTTGTAATTATACTGTTGAAAAAGTCCCCTTGAATCTATCCAGTTACCATAACCAGATGCTTCTCTCTTGGTCTTTGATCTACAAACATCATTTCTCCCTGCATAAGTACTACACCATAAGTACTACACCATAAGTACTACACCATAAGTACTACATATGGAATAATAAACACGTCTTCCATAGAAACAAATCCTTATTTTACCCTGACTGCTTTACTCATAACATACTTCTGGTTCTTCAGCTGTTTAACTCCGATGGATCATTAATAAAAGATCAAGAATTTATTTCAAAATATAGAATTGCAATTCCTATAAATGAATTTAATAATGTTATAAAAGCTATACCCACTGGAGTAATTATATTATTTAAAAGTACTGCAGGAAAAAATCCAACACTTTTACTCTTCGATCCAACTAAACTAGATATACGTCAAATTTGTTTCTCATCAACACGTAATAAGAATAATAATAATAATAATAATAATAATAACAATAATAATAATGATAATAATAATAATACGCTCATTATTTCAAAAAGATGTTGTCTCAGTTCCATATGTGGAATCTTATTGGAACAACTTTATTAGTGACCTTGACTGGAAAAATGTGGTGAATTTGCCAGCTGGATATATGATAAACAATAAAGTAAAAGAAGTATCTTTCAAAATATTCCAGAGATTTCATGTGTTTTCTTGCAAGGTTTTAAAAAAGACAAAGATATAAATTGCTCTTTCTGTAAAGAACTCCCTGAAAATATATTTCATCTGTTTCTGTCTTGCCCCTTTACTAACAAGTTATGAGAAGATATTTGCACCTTGATCTCTACTAGTATTGAAACATCTTACAGTCAATGATATTTACTATATACTAATATTTTACTTATCTGTAATTATCCTATTTCTGATATTTTTATTCTGTTTTATTCTCAGTTTTATGTATTTGTGATATATTTTTATGGACTCCTGTGTCTGCAATAAAGATAAAGATGATGATGATATGCAATTTGATTTTATTGTAAAGAAAAAAAATCATCATTCCAAACTAGTTCTGTGTACAAATGTTTATCCACAAATAAATGTTGACTATGACCTACAGCAACAACAAAAGTTGAGCAAGATGACTGAGCGGGAGTTAAGAGTGACGGCTCCTCCACTATCTAACTGGCCAGGTTTAAAACCTGTGGTTTATGAGACTGTTGACGGCAAGCTTCTAGTTGAGGACCAGTTTTTAAACTTTCTCCTGGTCAGAATGAGAACAATGAGCCAGGACCATCTTGTTCTAACAGCTTCCAACACGTTGGACTTGAAATGGATTGAATCCTGAAGAACGAGGCTGTTTGAACTCTGTCCTGACACCAAACAAAGATGTGTGGCTTTTAAAGGAGATCAGAAAAACATCAGCTACATTAAAAGTTGCTTCAAGGTTTTGAATGAGTGCAGAGAAAACCTCCCTCGGTTCGTCTCCCACTATTTGGATGAGCTACCGCCTGTCACCTCTAACAGCATAGATTAGTCCAACTTGCTGAGTAACATGGAGCGGCTCCAGAGTGAAATGTCTGCGCTCAGACATGGAGTGAAACTACAAGCTGGTGTCAGCGAGGGGCTGCATGAAATCACCTCCACTACTGAGCACAGAGTTGCTGCTTTTAGTCACCATCTGAAACCAGGACATGACGGAGGGCAACACAGGGCTACGCCCAGCGTCATCGCACATGGCAGTGAGGCCTCACTCCCTGGAGCCTCTACCCTGGGTCAAAGACTGGTGAGGAGGATCTCGGCAGAGTTAAAGTAGAGACTTGGCCGTGATGTAACTTGTCAGCGTATTGACACTGCAAGCAACAGGTCCAGCTCATTTAGACCAGGATACAAAATAGAGCAGTCAAACCTCAGTTGATAACCTTAAGCCACTCCACACACCTTGTAGTCAGTGTTAACATCAGACAGAAGAGAGTATTTCAAGATCAATTCTAACTCTGCAGACCTGAGATCAGATCAAATCAACTGGCATCAATTCAAAATGTCTGATAAACAGAAGAGAGGTTGACATGCAGGAAATATAAATCTGTTGTTTTGTTGATATTTTAGTCTAATTATGACAAACTGAAGGCAGCGTGTAAAGAAGATGGATGAAATGTATATATAGAATAATCTCCGAGTTTGAGGCACATCACAGCATCCTGGTCTTTTTGTGAGTTGCCAAACCGTCTGTATATTCATCCTCTTTCATTTTGATAACTTTTTCTGAACGATACACCAAAGATAAAGTCATGATCGTGTTTTTGATTGAGTTTATAGTACTGTGCTAATATTTAGAATGTGAAACAATATATTTAATGAACTAGACCTTTCATGACTGGGCAAAGAACCAGCCAGTGTCATGATCTTGCTCAGTCATGAATTCTTGCATCAATGCTACAATGGGAATCCTGAACCAAATAATGGTGAAAGTCAAATATTGTTGCAAATGTGGGTCAGGATACTCTGATAATCATACATATAATGAAATTATAACTTAAATTTGACTGGTGACTGGAATTGAGGGTCATGAATTTCAAATGATGTCCTGTTGCATATTATGACTTGATTGTAAAATTCTATTGTGTGTATGCCAATATCTTTTTGGAAGAAACACCTTAAATGACACTATGTAGATAATCAAAAGGTAACAGGCTGTGGGTTTCATACAAGTGTGTAAAGTTATTCTCACCTTTCAAACAGGATGTGTGTGAGGGAGCGTTGGATGCTCTGCCTGAGCAGGTGATCAGGCTGACAGGGCCTGGAGGAGGGCGGGCTGGGTGCTGGTGATGCAGGCAGATACTGAGTTCCATTCCATGTTAAAGCTGAGGAAGGCTTCTGGGATGATGTTGAGACTGCGGGATGGCCAAACGGAGACTCCATTTTCTTTGTCCTGCAGTCTTAAGAGAGGCGGCTCAAGAGGTGCAAAGTCTCGTGATCGGGGTTAATGGCACTTGTAGTCTATTGACAGAAAAGACACAAGACAGAGTTCTTTAGTAGATTATGGTTTTTCAACACGTCTCTAATACATTTGAGGTAGGGCAAACATTGAGTAAAGAGCCTCTCCTTTGATCTCATTTTCTCTCCTTTGATATTCTTTGATAAAATGTTATCTCCTTTGCTCTCCTTTGTTATCCTTTAATCTCCTTTGATCTGTCAGTACTAAAATACCTCAAAAATACCTTTGTTAATGCCACATGCGTTTGCAAAACCAAGCTAGAAGAGGATATTTTGTCTATTGAAGCACAAGAAAAGTTCTCCCTGCTCGGACTCAACATATTAATTGACTTCACTGTGAGAACAGAAGTCAGCAGCACTGATATCATGACTCGAAGAGGTAAGTAACATTGTGTCCAGGACTCTGCGATCTCATTATGTCACCTAATGAGCTCCATGCTTGACAGTCACAATAGAAAAAGGCTGTTTGGTGATCAGATGCTCAGTTTGATGATGAGAAGAAACAAAAGACTGAGGCCAATAAGAGAAAATCTGTTTTAGTGTTTAATCTTGGGCTTTGTTGGAACCATCACCATTTCCATTATTCTGGGGGAAATGACATATTTAACAACCCTTCCTATTTTTTCCTCCATTTGTAGATTACCTTAGTGCTAAGATTTGATTTTAAATCTCATGAGTGCTCAATGTTTATGTTAGGACAGCCCAATGTTGCCAATACAGGAAGACATAGTACTCCACCAAGGTTGTGATTTTCATGGACAGGGTGTCGAGGTGCAGCTGAGGCAAGAGGAGACAAAAACTCAGAGAGGCTGACAGTAAGGTAAGGCTCTATACTTTCTATTTCATTGGACTTACACTTTCTTACAGGTCTGTGCTCTCTCTCTCTCTCTCTCTCTCTCTCTCTCTCTCTCTCTCTCTCAGCCTGCTGGTCACTTCATAAGAACAACCATTCCATCAAAGAAAATTACTTCTTTATCACGTCACACCTGAAGCTCCAGACATTAGCCGACATTTTACTGTGTTAATGTGACGTAGCTAAACTGTACAGCTGAAACACTAATAACTAATAATTAAAAACATAATGAATGCTATTTATCTTTTTGTCCATTTAACCATCAGCTTAATTCCTCCATGTAAAAATCCTGCAAACTTATTTACAACACATTCAGGCAGTAGGTAGGTAATAAACATTTTAATAAACTGGTGACATCTTATTGTTCCATGCAGAGACGTCCCCCTCCGTCCCCCCGGCTTTTATTAACACATGATCAATCTGAAGTTCAGAGTCAGTGTTGTCTCCAAAGATTGCTGAGATATTATCATTGTAATGTTTCCTTGTGGCCGTGATCGTATAGTAGTTAGTACTCTATGTTATGGCCGTGATCATATAGTGGTTAGTACTCTGTGTTATGACAGTGATCGTATAGTGGTTAGTACTCTGTGTTATGATAGTGATCGTATAGTGGTTAGTACTCTGTGTTGTGACAGTGATCGTATAGTGGTTAGTACTCTGTGTTATGGCCGTGATCATATAGTGGTTAGTACTCTGTGTTATGACAGTGATCGTATAGTGGTTAGTACTCTGTGTTATGATAGTGATCGTATAGTGGTTAGTACTCTGTTTTGTGACAGTGATCATTTGGTTAGTACTCTGTGTTGTGGACGTGATCGTATAGTGGTTAGTACTCTGTGTTGTGGACGTGATCGTATAGTGGTTAGTACTCTGTGTTGTGGCCGCAGCAACCCCGGTTCAACTCCGGGTCACGGCAGTGGCTCCTAAAGTGTTTATCTTGTCGTCACTCATGAAGCTGCTCTATCATCAACTTGTAGACTGAAGGAATCTCAAGAAGATTCTAACTCCTTTAAAATCTACCATCAGTATGTCTCTCTGTGTCATAGTTACTCTAGAATAAAATAGTTACTCATTATCTATTATATGTTGTTGTTTCTGTTCATATTTATTTATGTTCTTAAATTCTATTAACGTTTCAGTACAAATATTAGGGGTCCATATATTCTGCTGTGGAAAATGGACCTCAGGGTTCAGATTCTATGAGGGTCCTTTTACAATCTTATACCGGCACTGAGCCTCGATGGAGCCTTGGCCAAATGAAGCCTCATCAACCATTTTCTTTATTTTCTGACACCACCAGATAGAGCTGTTGGTTTGAAGCTAGAGGCTGAAAGATTGGCAATGAAGTGTGTTTTCAAACATTTGTTGAACAGACAGCGCCATCTAGCGCCATCTTGCGCCTTCTGCTTGTATGGGAGACTGCCTGAGAATAGCAGGTGCTGTGAGCTTTTAACCCCCCTGGCCAGAGGGGGCGCTCTTCTTGCTCTTTTTCAACTCGAATTTTCACAAACACATCAATGTTGGTAAACGCTGTGTGACCTGAGGCCTGAGGCCTATACTACGAAGCTGGATTTTCTCTTATCCAGATAACTTTCCATACTATGACACTCATTCACTTCTCACCAGGATAAATCACCATGGTAACTTACCCTGAATGTCTAACCTCCGGAGCAGGTTACATTCTGGATAAGAGGTCAAAGCTCCGCCTCCTGACCAATCAGATCTCTTGGAAAATGCCCCGCCCATTCTTAAATGATGGTGATTGGTGGGCAGGTTCAGCACTGAGCTGCAGCAGAGCGGAGATGAGAAAGTAATTTAGAAATCTTTTTGACATAATAGAATAAATCCTGGTCTCTGAGGCTTTGAAGGAAGTTTTTGTTCTTGACTTGTTCCAAGTCTGTTTATCTCCACGAGGGTTGATCTGGAATAAAGAGCTTAATGATCACACCTGACAGAACTGCAGAAACATGAATTTATGGAACCAGAACTACTCCTGTCGTCACGGTGATGAATTAATATTCCAACATAAAACACAAGAGAAACTCAGCCTCAAAACAACTGGATGGAAAATCTAAACTAAAAGAAGATCAGTGAGGAAGTTCAGCCCGACACGTTTCTGCTGGAATAAAGTGAAACTGAGTGATCACAGTGCTGTCTGTTTATATTGTCTGATGAATTAATCTGGTATAATCTCACCAAGTCAGCATTAACAAGTCAGGAATGTTCTGGCTTTGGCTGCAGCAGCAGTGTTGCTTTTAGCTGCTGGATGTGTTTTAATTCTTCATAATCTCAGAGATTAACTGCTCCTTCAGTAATCTGTAAACTGCTCTGCAGAGTTTCTCTGTGTGTGATTGGTCAGATGCTGCAAACTCCGCCCCTTTCATGTGAACAAGCACACGTAGGTCTGGGTTGAACCAGAGAGTTGATAACCTGCTTGGTAGTAACGGTGATCAGGATCAGTCAACCCAGGAAACAGAGAGATCCTGGATATGTTGATCAGGGTTCCTAGTACAGGCCACAGGCCTCAGTGTGATTGAAACAATATTTAGATTTACTTGCCGCTCAGTAAAGCAGCGGCGGCCTTGCGCATGCGCGGTTCCTTCTCAGTGTGGACGCAGTGTGGTGAGGGTCTCCTCTGGTCTGACTGCAGGAGGGAGGGAGGGACTGTCAGACTGACCGCAGGTCTGTCAATGCTTCAGGAGGGGGGAGGGGCTCACAGCAGGACCTGCTGCCCGTTGACCACAGTGACTGCAGAACCAGACCTGCTTTCACCTCAGAGTCGCCAAACACACTAGAAAGTCGCTCGATTTGTCGCCAGTCGCTTTTCACAATAAAAGTTGCCAACAGGACCTGAAAAGTCACCAGATTTAGTGACAAAGTCACCAAGTTAGCAACAGTGACAGGCTCACACCCCTGCTGACACAGACAGGATCTTTGTTCTACACTTCTTTTGAAACTTGCTTTCTTTGCTTAACTTTGAGTTCAGCCCTTCAAGAAAGAACTATTTAGTTTTCATTCAACAGGAGAGGAGGGTGCACCATTCCCAGATGAACTGCAATACCAGGTTGATGCGTGGAGTGGACAGAGCAAGCTCCTATTCCATCTCCCTGTTCCAAAAATCAATTTAATATACAGTCCCCAGATAGGGGACATATCAGATATTAAACTGATAAGAACAGATTTTTTTTTTTTTTTTTTACAAGATTTTATTGACACATTTTACAGGTCATTTTCTTCAATTTCTCCACAGATGTTTTCACTCATTTCACACATAAAAGCAAAGAAGGAACAAACTTCTGTTTTAAAATATCACAAATACAGTACTTTAAATAAATAGATATTTACAAATAAAGCAGGACCTGTTGAGTAAAATGCGAAACATGAGGAAATAAAAAGTGTCTATCGTTGTAAAAGTCAATAAATAGGAGTGCATTCAGTTTAAAAGGTCTATTCTGTTGTGCAGGAGAGCAGTGAGTCCCTATCAAGGGGAAATCATCCTGTTCTCTCAAACATTTGGTCTCTCGGGGTTCTGCCATGGTGCTCAGAGGAGGTCCTCTCCCTCCTGCTCCTTCCCTCCGTCCACACCCGGAGAGCCAGGCCGCCGCTGCCTTGACCTTTTCTCGTGAGGCTCCGGCTCCTTCGTCCGAATGGGCAGGGAGGCGATTCTTCTTTGTGGCTGTGTCCTCGGCCTGCCGCCTGCAGCTTCCACCTCGCGGACCGTCGCTGCGGCCATCTGGATCACAGCCACGGGGGGGATCTGCCTATGCCTTCTTACCAGCAGGTTTCTGGAGGTCCAGGTGGCGTCTTTGATGGCGGCCAGGGTGAGCCACATCTTTTCAAAGTCCTTCTTTGTCATGAACTCGTGGCTCACCCCGTATAGCACCAGCTGTGCTGTAAGGACCCCCCCCCCCCCCCCCCCCCCCCCCCCCTGCTGGTAAGTACAGGAATTGCAAGGAGCCGGCCGTTGCCCACTGGTCTACGGCAGCGCTGCACTCCCAGAGGAGGTGCCTCACCGACTCAGGAGCGCCACAACCAGGCCGGGGGCAAGTTGAGTGCGCTGCCATTCCTCGGGAGTGCATGACGGCCCTGACTGGGAGAACCTCATGAGCCACCAGCCATGACAGGTCCCGGAGTCTGTTTGGGAGGACAGGATGGTTCACGTTGCGCCAAACTGTGGAGGGCTCACCGAGTGCAAGCCCGCGCACTGGACTCACTGCTTCCCGTTCCTGCACAACAGAAATGAGACATTTGTGGTTATTTAAAATCGGCAACTCCTCCTGTTCCAGGTTAAACTGTTTAAAAAATGTCTTGATAAAATCATAGGCCGATGGCAGGTTAAAAGAAACTGGTAATTTAAGATCAATGGGTAAAATATTAATCCTTCGAAGGTAGGACCCCATCCAGAAACGAGCCATTGCTGTCGTCTTTGGGTTCCTGGAGAGGTCCGTTGCAATAGCCATGTTACTATACCTTTAAAAGGTCATACCTATCATTTTTCTCATTTAAACCATAAATATTCATGAGCTTAAAATCCTGGTCCATAAAAGTCAAATGTATTAAAAGTGCCCTACCGTCTCTCACCACAGTGCTGCCCGTCACCAAGACCCGGGGGTTATTTATTAAAATGGCCACTCCATCATTTTTATTACCGTTGGAGCCACTCCATACTGACGGGAGTGGCCACATCTCCTCCCACTGTTTGTAAGAATTTAAAAACGGTATAGCACACTCCTGTAATAAAAACACATCTGACTTAAATGAACTTAAAAAGGATAAAACACTCTGGGCTCTAACTCTCGACTTCACACATTGATGGTAGAGAAGGTGAGGGTCATGAGTATGGTTAAAACAACAGGTAGGACATTTACAAATTTTGAACTATAAAATCAGTTAAAAACAGTGACTAAGTTATCACTTGTGAACTGAGCTCTTCCTTCACTTCCATAGGTGAGGTGTGAAGGCTTTGAGCTCTGTTCCCCGTTCGGGCTCTAGGAGTTGGTCTCTCCTGCAACCTGCAATCCATTTTTGAGCCTTTTGGGGTTGATTGCAGAGCAATTGAAAGAAAAGAAACCTCATTGGGTGAATTGGAGGGGAAGACTCTGGGTTCCTCCACAGACGAACTGTCTGAGTACACCTCAACTCTTCCCCTCTTCTCTGAGCCCTGGGGAGACTCAGAGGACAATTCTGATGCCGGTCTCTTGGGGAGTTGGGCATTGGGGAGGGAGGCATCATTGCTGGATCCCTGGCTTTCCTCACCACTGGAAACAGCTCCACCTGCTGCCTGCCTGCTCTCATCTCCGGTGGATTCACCTGAGGAGGTCTTTGCAGGCCCCTCCCCTTCTGCCTCAACTGATCCTTCCCCTCCAACCACAGTGGTTGGTGGGGGATCAGGGTTCACAATACCCGCCTCTTCAATTATCTCTTTCACCTGTTCCTCGTGTCCGTCACTTCCTTCCTTTTCTGTCTGTTTTGCTGCCTTCAACTTGTTGGCAAAGGATTTGGGGCAATCTCTGAAGAGGTGGTTGGTCTCTCCACAGAGGTTGCACCTTCTGCCATTGGTACACTCCTCAAAGGTGTGACCAATTTCTCGGCACTTCCTGCAAACGACCAGCTCACAGGCTTCAGCCAGGTGGCCGTGCTGACCACACTTACGGCAGAGCTTGGGCTGGCTCTGGTAATGAATATAGCCCCTGTTGTCACCCAGGACTACCATGGGTGGGAGATGTTTCAGGCCCTGGAAGCCCTGGGGGTCCTGCCATTGTTGAATGGGGACCCTCCAAGCGCAATTCCAGATGCCGTCCTCATCCCTCACCTTGGTAGCCTGGCCTTTAACAGTGCAGTATCTACCCAGCCATGCACAGATGTCTTCTGCATTCACCGTTTCATTGAACATTCTGACAATAACGGTTTTAAGCGCATTGTCAGAAAGCTTCTCCACATTGAACACAGCAAACTGGGGTTTTACATTTTCAAAACGTAACCAGAACTGTCGCAGGAGTGCTGCAGAACAAAAACTTACATCAAATCCTTTGTTAAAGGGCAGGGTCAGGACACAATTCAGGTCTGTCGGGGAAAAGTTGAGCACACCTTGAACGAGCTTCCTGGAAAAATCAAGGCGTGACATATATACCAATTTCCCTTCTTTTTCTACAAAAGTAAAACGTACGCTGTGGTGCCTCCTAATGCCGGCATGACTGGCCGACATGTTGGAGGCACCACCAGCTTAAAAAGGTAAAAAAACAATTAAGAATACAATAAATAGTTAAAAATATAAATAAACTTTAAAAGTTAGCAATAAAAGGTCGAGCAGACAGAGAGAAAGCTATTAGAACAGCTCCCCTCAGTCTGCACAACAACACTTTTTTTCAGGACAAAAATACTCAACTACAAACAAAATGCAAAAGAGAAATAATATTCCTGAAAAAAATAGATGTCCTCCTAAACAAGTAGGAAATCACTACCACGACAGGCAAACGACTTCACCACCCAAAGGAGGGAACCACTGTCTTAGCCAAAAGGCCGAGAAGCGATACCACAATGGGTCTGAGCTAAAGGGAGCACTGGATGCACAGTCACCACAAGTCCCAGTTGGACATTGAGCCGCGCCTATTTAAGGCATTTTACAAAACACAAAGTGTGCAAGAGTCATTTTGGCAACTTTTTTAGTTGGCTTGAATATTTGTCGACTTGTAGAATATTTGGCGGCTACCCAAACTGTCTCTCTCCTTACCACACTCCGAGGTGAGTGCACCTTTCAAGCCTCCTATCCGCCCCCAAGCGCGCTCACACACGCCCCCATCTACTCCAATGCAACAATACTCGTTAATGCCACACGGGCCAGCAAACACACACGCATTCACTCTGTTCTCCCCAAACCCTGATTCCTATCCCTTTTGAACAACCCATTTTCAAGATTTGATCCAATCCCATAACCAAAATCCAATCAGATTACCTTTGAACAACTGGCCCCAAGGTATTTCTGAACTATGTACAGTAACGTGGCCTCATATTTTATAGCACCATCTTCCTCTCCTTCATCCTCACAAACCTTTCAGCCACCTCCTTCTTATCAAGCACAACGTCTCTCTATGGAGAGCAAAGTGAGTTTTGAGAGTCTGGCCTCCTTCATGCCCAGAGAGAGTTTTAAATTCATTTCAGGCTGAAACTGAGTTCTGCATTTGCACTAGTGACTGACTGGTATGTCCTTTCCATATGGCTGCAGATGATGAAGGGCAGAACAGCTTCTGTGGTGTTGAGCTTTATTTCTAGTTCACTACACATGGCAGAGAAATAAAGAAATTCATCGCAGACCTGCTCAGCTGTATTATGGCTCTTATATTGGTAGAATCATTACAGGCTGCCTGTCAGTTTTAGACAAGATTTTAAAATGCTACTGCTTGTTTTTAAAGCCTTGAATGGTCTGACTCCTCCATATATCAGAGACCTGTTATGATAACAATAATTACCAGAAGTATGTATTTCCAGAAGAAAATGCAAGTGTGAATGCTGAAGATTGAATAAAGCTGATTTCCTTTGATCTCAGCGTCTCCATGGTTCCAGTGCTGATCTCTTATCAGATCAAAGGAGATCAGTTCCCTTTACCATGGAGATGCTCACAACAAAGATCTCCTCCGGCTTTGATCTCCATTGATCTCCATCCGGTGCTTCTCCCATCTTCTTTGTAATGAAAGGCTTGTTATTGTTCTTTTTCACAACCTTGGTGATGACGTCATCATTAGATTCTTTTTTTTAAGAATTGACAGAACTATTTGAAAATATCACATCCAAACTGTAAAAACATTGTTGGATATGTTTGTTTCTTTAAGAAACTCAGACCAACTTGTTACTACAGAAGAGTTTTAGGGCCACTCATGACAAAATAAAATAAGAGTTTGTTTCTTTTCATGCAATTTGATTTAAAGTCAAAAAACAATGTTGAGATATTTTTTCATCATACAATATGATAACAAAGTTGAAATACTGCATCATTCTGCAGAACTTCCTGTCCATCCACTAGGTGGCGCTATCACTGAGACTGTATATTGGTCTATTGAATTGATCAGGGCAGGACTCTGATCACACATGTAAAGAACTGTATAATAAGTGTAGTATTGAGTAACAGTCACCTTGATCCAGTGATACAACATAGTAACACCAGGACAACAAAAGCTGCCGTCACAGTGAGGAATTAATATTCCAACAAACAAACAGGCTCACACGGGGGGCGGAGCCTCAAAAGAACTCAATGAAAATCTAAAGTAAAGGAAGGGCAGTGAGGAAGCTCTGCCTGAAATGTCTGTGCTGGAATAAAGTGAAACTGACTGATCACAGTGTTTCTATTGTACCATGAATTAATATTGTAGAATCTCACAAAGTGACTCATTAACAGAGTCGCTCATTTTCTGCAGCAATCCTTCCTGGATTTTGTTGCAGCAACAGTGTTGCTTTGTCCTGGATGATGAGTTTGAATTCTTCAGTGATCTCTATTGGAGGATAGGAGGTTTTATTTTATTTTTTTAAAATTAAAGTGAAAATAGGATTTTTTTTTCAAATTAAATCAAACATCACCTGGAAAATGTTATATATATTTTTTAAATCAAAGTGACTATCAAAGGGAAAATAAGAGGTTTTTTTTTCAAATTAAAGTGATTTCCAAATGATGTAGAAATCATCATCCTCGACTATGAGCAATTAAAAAGCAAATAAAGCTGCAAATGGATCAGAACTCCTGGAGTGAAACATAAAGTACTTCAGGAAAGGAGGAGAACGCCGCCACTAGAAGTAGAGATATTTTCAGGATTGTTACGTTACGTTTTGGAACGAACACTAAAGTTAACCCAGAAGTGGAGTATGGACATGATTGTGTGTTCATCTGTGGTCTGGTGGTGAGTGTGTGTGTTGCCTTCAGGGGCAATGGGAAATAAAACCACTGCATGTAAGAAACACTAAACAATAAAAACACTTCTGGTTAAGATCACAGCAACTTAAAACACAATAAATAAAGCCAAATATGCAGCAAAATCATTGAACTGTGATTAAAAAGCTGTCAACAATGAAGCTGTCCCATGAAGACAAAGTCTTGACTAGTTTTCTGCTGCTGGTTGATCCATGATGCAGAAGATTTGGATGAATGACTGATGGTTTCTTTGTATGTTTCACATCTTGTTTTGCTCTTGTATAGAAAACATTTCAAATCACATTCAACACAAATATTTGAAGAAAGAAAGTAGATGTTTTCACCAGTGTGGGCCGGTTAGCTCAGTTGGTCAGAGTGTGGTGCTAATAACACCAAGGCCATGGGTTCAATCCCCATACTGGCCAAATAAAGCTTCATAAACCACTGTCTTTATTTTCTGAAGCCACTAGATGGTGCTGTCTCTTCAAAAAACATCTAAAAAACACTTCATTGCCAGTACTTTAGGATCTATCTTTGAACCAGGAGACTGGGGTTCACTTTCCTGATGGAGTTAAGGGATTGTTGTGGTGGATTGCTCACACTGCATGAGCAAGGCACCACGATTATAAATGGCTGTATTGTAATTATTAGTTGCATTGACTTGGAATCAAACCCAGGCCTCCAGCGTGGCAGGGGACAACTCTACCACTGAAGCACCAATGCTAACACATCAGATCAGACCCGTCTCCATTTTAAATGTCAAAGAGAACTTGTCCTCATGGCAGTAAGCCATGTATTAAAATGAATCCTGATGGAGACACACAAGCTTCAGAGGCTCTGACAGAACTCACTCACAAACCTGAAAAATGCTTCAGGTCAAATGGACCATAAAGTTACTAATCCTCCAATAGCAGTTGAACCTTCAGTTTCATTTCTTCAAGGTCGGCCATGACTCATTTACTTTTGTCAGAATGTGGTCATTCCAGGAGCTCTGTCAAGGCTGTCAGGAGTCTTGATCTACTGCCTTATTTATGACAATCAGTTGAGTCCTTTAGCTTCTTGAACATGTTGGTCTGGGAGTATGATTCTCACTTACAGTGTCAGAGGTCCTGGGTTCAATTCCCAGATGAGCACTTGGAGTTACCTTGACCCTCTCCAACATTCATTTTCTTCCGCCGAAACCCGGGATTGAACCAGGGACCTTTAGATCTTCAGTCTAACACTCTCCCAGCTGAGCTATTTCGGCCTATATGAGCTGAATTTTCATGAAGATATGGAAATTTAACATCAGAACCCCTGTGCTAACTACTGGATCACCACAGGATCCGCTTGGTTTCCATTGTGCTAACTCATACTTCCTCAACTACCTGTGAAGACTCTCCATCCACCTAGTTGACGTAGTCCTGAGGAGAACTTTCCTTCATTGTAACGCCTCAAAAGTCTTGAATGAACATCAGCTCAGAGTCATTCTGACAAATGAATCCAGGATCCGCTTCCACCAACTGAGCTATCGAAGGGTGGAAACTGTGTTTCCTGACAGGGGAGAAAAAATTCCAGTGGAAAAGACACACATCAATAGTTTACATTGTGCTGACTCATGTTTCTGAAAAGCCTCTGGATTTCAACGGTGGATCCTCAGATTAAAAGTGCATCATTGATAAATTTCACGACTTCAGAGAGCTTCCTTTGAATTCTTGAGGACTGTCGTGACACTGAAGTTTGACCTTCCAACTCAACATTTATGTTACAAAGTCAACTTGCTCTTCTAAATCCTACATACTCAGTTTTATAAAAAGTACTCCTTCGAGCCAGCGACCTAAGGATGTCAATGTTGACCACTACAGTCCTCCGCTCTACCAACTGAGCTATCGAAGGGTGGCAACTAAGACTTCTGGCCAGGACAAAAAATTCCCCAGGACTATACACAGGTGAAATTTTGACACGGATCAGCTTGGTTTCCATTGTGCTAACTCAAACTTCCTCAAGAAGCAGTGAAGACTCTCCATCCACCTGGTTATGGGTCCTAAGACACCCAACGAGTGTCAGTGATACAGTCAACATTGTCCAGCAGTCGTGTTGTTGCTACTTCTTGTTAATGGAAGATCAAACAGATATGGAAATGTGACAGTAGAATTGCAGTAGAAAGCAATCGGACACTGTGACGTCACCAGAACAACAAAACAAAATTCATGACAATTTGAGAGTCAAAGGCTTTTTCTACTAGTTTCTGCTTCAGTATTATAAATATAAACAGTTACAAACATGTGAAAACTTACCTTACCAAGGAGCTGGTGGTGAAATGGAGAACATGTCTGTCTACTGCTCAGAAGGTTCCAGGTTCAACTCCTGGTTAGCTTTAAACCCTTTAGCTAACTTCACAGACAACATTTCCCTTGTCGTTGTTGGAACCTTCACATTATTCTACAATAATGTATGCAAAAGCCTCCAGATCTCTGTAAAGGAAAGTAGACCCATCCAAGATGGCTCCTGTGTTCCGTCTTGTTCTGGATGTGATTCCCTCAAACCCAAGTGAGGTGTAAAATGTATAAAAGCTGAATTTGTACCATATATGTGAAATGTTGTTGTTGAGAGAGAGAGTGGAGATCAAAGTGAAGAACGGAATGTTGTCACTTAGATCTTTTCCATTTTTTATGACATCACTATGACATCACCAAACAGAGTTAGCAGATAGAACCATCAGGGTATCACACTTCACAGCCTCCCTGGGAAAGTTCTGGAAGACATAGTAGAGAAAGTCTCAGTAGCAGAGGAAGGTTTGGATCCATGGAGCTCATTGCACCATCTGTCCTCTATTATGGAGACGATACGAGTCGGCAGCAAGAGACAAAATGGAGGCACAAAGATTATATTCATAGGAGTGTAATGATTCTAGAGTGTAATGTGTAATGATTCTACCAATATAAGAGCCATAATACAGCTGAGCAGGTCTGGGATGGATTTCTTTATTTCTCTGCCACAGAACACCACAGAAGCTGTTCTGCCCTTCATCATCTGCAGCCATATGGAAAGGACATACCAGTCAGTCACTAGTGCAAATGCAGAACGCAGTTTCAGCCTGAAATGAATTCAAAACTCTCTCTGGGCATGAAGGAGGCCAGACTCTCAAAGCTCACTTTGCTCTCCATAGAGAGACGTTGTGCTTGATAAGAAGGAGGTGGCTGAAAGGTTTGTGAGGATGAAGGAGAGGAAGATGGTGCTGTAAAATATGAGGCCACGTTACTGTACATAGTTCAGAAATACCTTGGGGCCAGTTGTTCAAAGGTAATCTGATTGGATTTTGGTTATGGGATTGGATCAAATCTTGAAATGGGTTGTTCCAAAGGGAAAGAATGATTCTGAGATCGGATTAGATCATGTAATCCAATCCTAGTTTTAATCTGGATCGAACCTTCAATTTTTGTTGTTCAAAACATTTCAGTAGGATCTGGATAACTTTGATCCCAAAAAACAGGATTATTCTGATCCCAACAGGGGGCAGGATTTCAAAGTGGATTTCAGGAGGAAAATGTAGCAAAACTTTAAAATTGGTCAAAAATCAATTTGTATATATACTTTTATTTATATTTTGCACTTGATTTGTTCATCTGCTGTCGTGATTAAGAAGACTCAAGCTCCCAATTAGGCCTTTATGAATATCCATCTTCTCACGCTAATCCCTTTCCGGGTCGTGGGTTTGCATTGCACCAATTAAGAGCCCATGGGAAGGTGGCGACCAGTGAGGGGCATGAACCCACTACCTTGGAATTGTGAGTTTCATGCTCTACCAACTGAGCTAGCCGGGGCATTTGCAACATTATTTTGCGGAAAATTCCCAAAATCTTGCGATGGAAACCCGAACCATAACAGATTATACCAGTCCATTCCGGCACTTTTTGTGCGGAGGAAACACACCTTAAGTGACCTGAGAGGGAGGGATTGGGAAGAACGTCTGGCCTGAAGGTTCTCAGGAACAACACACAGAAAACCTTACACTGCTCTTTGAGGAATTGAACCCTGGTCTCATCAAAAGGCATAGTTTCTGTAGTGTAGTGGTTATCACGTTTGCCTAACGCGCAAAAGGTCCCCTGTTCAAAACAGGGCAGAAGCATAAAGTATGTTTTTTTTTCTAAAACTCCAAACAGAGTTCAACTCTGGCTAAAACACTTTTAGTCCTATTTGCGCAGCTTTCAAGTTGACATTCAGCACATTAATTTGTCCTTCCTAATTGTCATCCTTTGCAAACACTGACTACGATCTGAAAATCACATTTGAATGCCATCATTCAGATCATACTTCTTAAAGGACATCATTTTTCCTGATCGCTTTCAATCGGCTCTCATGTCAGAGGTCTTCTCCTGCCAAGATGTCCTCAAATAAATGTGGCTTCTGGAGCCCAGGCTCTAAAATATTACGGAAAAGTATTATTATCCACTTAAATAGTTCATTAGGAAAATTATTAATCTCTTAAAAAACGTTAGGTGTTATTTGGAAATAAATAATCAATTCATAGTAGTAGATTTACACATAGGTTAAAAAACAGATAACGTGTTAATTAAGAAAAAATATTGCTATAAATAGCATAGGATATAATCACACATATGTAAATATTGGATAAAATCTCATTTAAAATCTTAAAACTATCATGATTAGAGAAAATTGGACGAAAATACTTCAACAAACGATGAAGTGAATCATCGTGAATTTTATTGTGAAGGGCCAAATTCGACAATGCTCTGATAACCTCCACGAACCTATCACAAAACCTCCGCGAGACCTCTGCAAACTTTGTTTTCCAGAAATAAAGTGATCTCAGAAAAGAGGCGGATGCTGCCTCGTGCTGATCTGAAAACTTGGAAAAAGTTAAGAGGGCTGCATGATCTACATCCATCTGCTGGGTGAGAGACAAATATTAACTTCTGAGTGACGTTATATTGATTAGTGATGGTAATTACTCCATGCTGATCAATATATTGTTAAACTCTGTTAGAGCAGCATGAGCAGCCGATGAAAGGTGCTGTCTGTACAAGGTGGACAATTACAGAGCCAAATCATTCCTACCTCCACTCAGCGGTGAGTGAGACACAGTAAGATGTGTGAATGTGATTGAGTGTGATTGAGAATCTTTTTTTTTTGGTGCCATTCTTATTTTTATTTTGTGTTATGTCGGAGGTAATATTTAGTGCACTCACTCACTGTTACCGGTGCAGAGGGGGAAAATTAAGCATGACCAGTTGGAGCCTGAAGGGTTTGCTGGGGTGAAATTCACAGGGGTGTGACAAGTGTCCAACATATCAGGACCATAAATGACGGCAGTGAATCATTACTGGCTGATTTGAGCAATTAATTCCATTCAAAGCCTTGAACTGGCAGCAGTGGGATTTGCAGCCATGCCTCCTCAGAGACTGGAGTCTTAATCCAACACCTTGAACCTGAACTGTCACTAGCAGAGGATGGTTTCGATCCATCGACTTCTGGGTTATGGGCCCAGCACGCTTCCGCTGCGCCACTCTGCTAAGTGCAGGGTTCTCAAGGAGTGTCCACTGTACTTAGCAGTTCTGTTTGCATTATTTGAGAAATCGATTTCATTGTCGAGCACGAGCACTCATTGTTTCATTACGAAGAGGCACTCTGTGGTTTATTTCCGAACATGTTTTTTTCCCAAATCAACTTCCATTGTCTGATCTGGTGACCTACTGAGGTCCTTTGTTTAGGTGTATCGGGAACATAAATGTCGGCTTGAATCGATCCCTCCCAACCATTTACTGGAGCGTGATTTGTTTCCAATGTGTTTTTGGACTTGTTGACAGTGTTGGCCTGGATGGTAAAGGCTTGGACAACCAAACAACATCATCAGGGTGAAGGCTGTGAGACGAGACCAACTAGGGAACCCCAAACGTCCTCGGCAAAACGTGACCTTGACATTTTAATGTCAGGATGGCCGAGCGGTCCAAGGTGCTGCATTCAGGTCGCAGTCTCTTCTGGAGGCGTGGGTTCAAATCCCACTTCTGACAGCAGAGCATGTGTTAAAACATGCAGGTGTGTCCATGAACCTTTCAAGGACTAACAATTATACTTCCTCACATGGTGCCATGTGCCAGAGCAGAGCTGCCTAATTGGGAAAAGGGAGGTCTGACCTTGATTTGGATTGGCTACACCCCGCAATTACACTGTATAAAGTTTGATACATGATCCACTCTTTAAAATTTGAAACAAGCCAGGGAGAGGTGACAGACTATCTTGACTTCTGGGGCGTCATTCCCAGTCATAGGGATTAATATTACTCTTGCAATACCAGTAGAAAGTCAATTTTGCATAATATGACCCCTTTTATCGCTGACGTTCGTTGCTCCTTCAAGACAAGTGTCCAACATATCAGGACCATAAATGATGGTGGTGAATCATTACTGGCTGATTTGAGCAATTAATTCCATTCAAAGCCTTAAACTGGCAGCAGTGGGATTTGCAGCCATGCCTCCTCAGAGACTGGAGTCTTAATCCAACACCTTGGATGACTCGGCAACACTACCTGAATCAGCTTGGATTAAGGGCTCGTCCAATTCTGACGCCATGACTGTCCATGGGTGATCAACATCAGAATGGTGTTCTTTCGTTAGACAAAGATCAAGACCATTGTTAACAAGCGTTGCTGTTTTGCACTCATTCACAGCCATTCCAGTGAGAGTCTTGATTTGCAGCAAGTGTCGGATCCTTGAACATGGTTATTTGACTTTCTTCCTGTGAAAACTTGGAAGAGGAGAAAACCTGAACTGTCGCTAGCAGAGGATGGTTTCAATCCATCGACTTCTGGGTTATGGGCCCAGCACGCTTCCGCTGCGCCACTCTGCTAAGTGCAGGGTTCTCAAGGAGTGTCCACTGTACTTAGCAGTTCTGTTTGCAGTATTTGAGAAATCGATTTCATTGTCGAGCACGAGCACTCATTGTTTCATTACGAAGAGGCACTCTGTGGTTTATTTCCGAACATGTTTTCTTCCCAAATCAACTTCCATTGTCTGATCTTGTGACCTACTGAGGTCCTTTGTTTAGGTGTATCGGGGACATGAATGTCGGCTTGAATCGATGACGAGAGAAAGCTGAAGACGTCCTGACAGAAAACAAATCTTATCTACATTGGGACGCCCCCAGACGTCCAGAGGGACAGCGCCTGCTGTGTAGATTATAAATGCTCATATTTTCAACATATGTGATCAGATCAGCCCAAATAACAACTGGAAAGAGTTGATGGAGGACAAGTTTGATAAACAGGACAGGTCCAAACAAACGTTTCCTCCTTTTACAATCGATCCCGACTCACCTGACGACTTGCTGCTGTGTTTATGCAAAAGTTTCTGTTTTCAACTGTATTAAGTTACTGACTTTTATGTTTGTATGTATGTTTGTGTGCAGGAGACGCAGGAAGAGGCGCAGGAGGAGGCACAGGAGGATGCACAGGAGGAGGTGCATGAGGAGGCACAGGAGGAGGCACAGGAGGGGGTGCAGGAGGAGGTGCAGAAGGATGTGCAGGAGGAGGCACAGGAGGAGGTGCAGGGGGAGGTGCAGAAGGAGATTTCTCCTGATTCACACCAAAGTTGTTCAATCCTGCAGCCAGTCAGTGAGGATTGAAACAGATTGTTTCTCCTCCACCAATAAACAGAGCAACACCATTACCCACAATCCCTTGCTCTCATGGTAAAACCCTGAACCTGGCCAGAATCCGCTCTATTTGATTCAGCTCTATTAAGTTTGATAATTGTTTCATCTCTGGACAGAATTTATTCCATCATTTTACAGGCCGGATGTTGGTTCACAAGCTTTTCTGGCTGATCTGGACTTTTGGATTTTGGACTTTTGGACTTTTGGACTTTTAGACTTTTAGACTTTTAGATTTTCGGACTTTTGGACTTTTGGACTTTTGGACTGGAATTTTCCCCCTGAAGTTGGACCTGAACATTTCCTGAATGTTGCCTGGCAGCAGGTTGTTGGTTGCTTTAAATTGTATTTGAAGAGTTTTGAACTGGATCAGCTCAGGGAATGTGAGAGTTTCCCTGGACCTTGGATTCACTCTTTCAATAAGTCCCCCTCTGGACCTTTATCTGATGTTTTATCTTCTAAATCATGATTTCTGGAGCTGTTTGACCCTTCTGATGATGTGTTGCTGCAATAGTAATCCTACACTACAGTAATCTAGTACTACTAGTGGCACTAGTACTCAGGATGAAAGACGTGGTACTGAGTACTGAAGCCAAGATTTTACTTCACTTTGTCTTTAGACGAAGACGGAAATCTAAGTTAGGGAAGAAAGGTTGGTTTGTTTTTTAGCCTCTAATGTTTTTTCCTTCAATGGCCCGAATACTCCTCCTGGACCAATCCTGTGCCTCCTCCTGGACCAATCCTGCGCCTCCTCCTGTGCCTCCTCCTCCGTACTGAGTGAAGCCCTGAAGGAAGACAAATGATTAGTGACACAGAAGCTTCTCCTGGTCACTTGTCCTCCCTGGAAGGAGCTGAACTGGTTTTCACAACTCAAGTCGTCCTTCAGGAAGACCATGCAGCCTCTTCACTGGTCTAACCGCAGTGTCACAGCGCCCCCTACTGGCTGAGTGTCCTCAGAGCCCGCTCTTCACATTAAAAGACACATTTCTCAGGAGAAAAATACAGAAAATAATAATTACAGATGTGAGGCTACAAATAGAATCAGCAGCATTCATTTGCAGTTACATTATACTATTTACACTTTCTAAGCAGGAGGAGGAGGAGGAGGAGGTGCAGGAGGAGGCACAGGCGGAGGCACAGGATGAGTCCAGGAGGAAGTGCAGGATGTGTGCAGAAGGGTACGTAGGAGAGGGTGCAGGAGGAGGCGCAGAGAGAGGTGCAGGAGGAGGAGAAGGGGGAGGAGGAGGCACAGGATGAGGCGCAGGAGGAGGAGAAGGAGAAGGTGCAGGGGGAGGCACAGGAAGAGTCCAGGAGGAGGTGCACTGCAGGAGAAGGCCCAGGAAGAGGCACAGAAGGAGGTGCAGGAGGAGGTGGAGGATGAGTCAACTAGGAGGTGCAGGATGTCAGCAGGAGGAGGCGAAGGATGTGCACAGGAGGAGGTGCAGGAAGAGGCGCAGAATATGTGCAGGAGGAGGGGCAGGATGTGTGCAGAAGGGTGCGCAGGAGGAGGTGCAGGATGTGCAGGAGGTGCAGGAGGAGGAGGAGGAGGCACAGGATGAGGAACAGAAGGAGGTCCAGCATAAGTCCAGGAGAAGGCGCAGGATGTCTGGAGGAGGAGGCACAAGATGTGAACAGGAGGAGGTGCAGGAGGAGGCGCAGGATGTGTTGCAGGAGGAGGCACAGGAGAAGTTGCAGGAGGAGGTGCAGAATGTGGTGCAGGATTTTTAAAGGAGGAGGCGCAGGAGGTGTGCAAGAGGAGGCGCAGGAGGAGACGCAGGAAGAGTCGAGGATGAGGTGCAGGATGTCTGCAGGAGGAGGCTCAGGATGAGGCGCAGAAGGAGGAGGAGGAGGAGGAGGTGCAGGATGTGTGCAGGAGGAGGTGCAGGAGAAGGTGTAGGAGCAGGTGCAGGATGTGTTTCAGGAGGAGGCGCAGGAGGAGGCACAGGAGAAGTTGCAGGAGGAGGTGCAGAATGTGGTGCAGGGTTTTTAAAGGAGGAGGCGCAGGAGGTGTGCAAGAGGAGGCGCAGGAGGAGACGCAGGAAGAGTCGAGGATGAGGTGCAGGATGTCTGCAGGAGGAGGCTCAGGATGAGGCGCAGAAGGAGGAGGAGGAGGAGGTGGAGGAGGAGGTGCAGGATGTGTGCAGGAGGAGGTGCAGGAGAAGGTGTAGGAGCAGGTGCAGGATGTGGTGCAGGAGGAGGTGCCGGATGTGTACAGGAGGAGGAGGCGCAGAAGGAGGTGCAGGAGGAGGTGCAGGATGTAAACAGGAGGAGGCGCAGGATGTGTGCAGAAGGGTGCGGAGGAGGAGGTGCCGAAGGAGGTGCAGGATGTGTGAAGGAGGCGGAGGAGATCGGAGGAGGAGGCACAGAAAGAGATGCAGCAGGAGGTGTAGAAGGAGGTGCAGGAGGATGAGGAGGAGAGGGAGGATGAGGCACAGGAGTAGGCGCAGAAGGAGGCGCAGGATGAGTCCAGGAGGAGGTGCAGGATGTGTGCAGGAGGAGGCTGTGATGGAGCGGCTCCATCAGCACACACACACACATGCCTCACTCATTTCCTCATCCCCTCCGTATTTCTCATGACATCATTCACTGAGTTCATCTTTGGCTCTCCCCCTGTCAGCACAGTGATCCAGGGGTGCACATCTGGACTGGCCATGGTTTACCCGTGCAAACATCCAAACAGCCTCACACACACACTCACACACACACACTGACCGGTGACATGACGGGCCGGAGCTGGTGACAGGGAAGAGGGGCGGAGTTAACCCTGGTTTAGAACAAAGCCTGAGCGCGAGTTTAAGGTCATGTGATCATTTGGTGTTTTGTTTAATTATTAATTTTTGTTTATCAGGGGATTATTTCATGATTTTGTGCGAGAGGTCCCGGGTTCAATTCCCGGACGAGCCCTTTGGTCATCAACCATGGTCCTTTGTGTTAAATATCCAAAGATGCTTTGACTTTGTGTGTGAGAATCCTCCTCCCAGACCAACCAGCAACATCTTCAAGAAGCAAAAGGACTCAACCAACAGTATCGGGGCTTTATTCACTTTGAGGAGCTTTCAAACAGCAACGCCGACACATTTCATGATTTTCTCCTAAAAACACTCGATGCTCTGGGTCTGGATGTTAAACTGATCCTGGACCAGGAACATGATGGAGCCAGAACAATGTCTGGGCTCATTTATAAAGGTTGATTATGACATAACAGGTCCTGAAAGATGCGTACGCCACTTTCCACACGAAGTTTGTGATCTAAAATAAACTTAGGAGGAGACTGTGCGTACTAGTATGACAACAATGGACCTGGACCAGGAATATTTTGTTACGGGGGACAACTGGTAGAGCTGATGGTGAAGTGGTTAATTGAACCAGAGGGTGAAGTGGTGAATTGAACCAGAGGGTGAAGTGGTGAATTGAACCAGATGGTGAAGTGGTGAATTGAACCAGAGGGTGAAGTGGTGAATTGAACCAGATGGTGAAGTGGTGAATTGAACCAGATGGTGAAGTGGTGAATTGAAGTGAGTCAAAGATGATAAAGAATATAGAGCGATGGTGAAGAAGACTTGAAGAAGTTTGTAGAATGGGACAGAAAAGTGTATCATGTTTGTGAGTGAGACGTGTCAGAGTCTGTTTGACTTGTGTCTCCTCATGATCAAGAGACACTAACTCACTATTAATCTACTCGCTGCTATTGATGTTGGACGTAAAGCTTGGTGATGCTGGGGATTGAACCCAGGCTTTCTGTCAGAGCATCTCAGGAGTCAAAGTAGCAAAACTTTACATGGACTCTTGTGTAACCAGAACTGAGTATCACTCAAACTGCGGGGGAGGGGCTCATGGACCAGAGCAGTTGTTTCACCTGACCTCCCCTGGTTGGACTGTGATCACTTGTAAGCGTTGGTGGTTCTGTGGTAGAATTCACACCTGCCACATGGGGGCCCCAGGTTCAATTCCAATGCAACAGAATTTTACCAAACCCTACTTTGTGAAAAGTTGATGTAAGTATCACACCATGTTTTTTGGGGGTTTATTTCTTACTTGTCAACTGATGGTGCTTTTCCACTAGTACCTACTCAGCCCTACTTGACTCACCTCACTTTTGATGCTTTTCCATTACATGGTAGTACCTGGTACTTTCGTGGTACCTGCTTGGTTGAGGTTCCAAGCGAATTGAAGCGACCAAAATACTGAACCAAACTGTACAGACACATTTTGTACAGTGGAAACGGGGCTGAACAGTCACGTGTCACATGGACACTCACCTTGGCAAACACTTTGTGACCTGAGAGGGAGTGATTGGGAAGAACGTCTGTCCTGAAAAGACGTTTCTCATCTGAACCCGAGGGTTATCAGGAACCACACACAGGGAATATTACACTGCCATAAAACACCTCTGACTCATGTTGTTGTGGCAGAGAGGTTAAGTCGATGGGCTTGAAATCCATTGGGGTCTCCCTGCGTAGGTTCGAATCCTGCCAACAATGTTAGTCAATGTTTTGTAAATTTAAGAGAAAGACTCTTCTTGTGGATTATTTTATAAAGTAAAACCTCTGATGTAGAGACTCCCTGCAATCCAAGGACCGGAGTCCCCTGAAGACAGGTTCTCCTCTTCAGAGGGTCTCATCATGAGGACAATTTGTAGGACCAGAATTAACCAAACAGCAAATATGTTATGGAAGGAAGATTTTGTTTGTATTTTAAAGTAGACAACTGAATAAATACATTAATAACTATAACTTAATAATAACTTGTGGAAGCCGTGAAAGAAGGGACGGCAGAGTTGTCGAGTAGATTTTCTTTATTCTTTCCACACAGAATGACAGTCGTTCTGTCAAACATTTTACCCCGTGACATCACCGCACATCCACCTTTAACAGCTACCGCATCACCAACACACCCCTCACACGTCACCGACACACCCACTCCACTCTGAATTAGAGAACTTTTCCCAAAGGTGCACCACACAGGCCCCCCCTGAACATTCAGAATGGTACCACCCAGTCGTTAAAAAAATGACTTAAGTCCTGTTTGGAGGTCTTAGCACGCGGCCATAACGGCTGCGTTGCACCACCCCTGGAGTAGGTGCAGGTACCAGTCATGCGTTATTGGATGTGATATTGTTGAGGCGCCGAAAGGCCCCACAAGGCCTCCAACTTCCTCCACCATGATAGTCCTTATCCTGCACCAGAGGCCAAGTGGCTCGAGCCGAGCGCACCGCCGGCCGGAGCTGAAGCAGAAAAAGCTGGGAGAAGAGGAACGAAGTGTCATCTGATCCCAACAGCGCCGACATATTTTCTATCAGCTCCGTGAGTTTACTGTCCCACAAACCGCTCCGCTCGTTCTTCCTGTGTCAGAATTTAACAAGAGCCTCTCTTTACATCCCCATCTGAACTGAAACAACCATGGAATTGATCAGCTGGTCTCAATGCAATCAAATTTTTATTTTTTATGGAGAATCAGTCAGTAGGGTGCTCTCTCTCTCTCTCTCTCTCTCTCTCTCTCTCTCTCTCTCTCTCTCTCTCTCTCTCTCTCTCTCTCTCTCTCTATATATATATAAATATTTACCACCTTTTATACCCATAAGGCCACAAATCCTCTCATGAATCAGCAGCAGCAGAAAATGAAAAGAAATAACCTGCTTACCTTTTTAATCGTCCAAAACAGCCCAAAAAACAGCCCTGGCTTAAAAAAGCTCTTCAAATCCAACTGTCTCTTTTTGTCCATCGTCTCCCACCGTCTTCCCAGCGAGCTGACACACACAGTTTTAACTCAAAATCACAGTTTACAGTGACGTGGCGTGAGAGCGCCGGAAATTCCCTCTCCTCCTCACCGTTCAGTTTTTACATCCAGTTTTGTGTACAGTGAACTTTCTACTGATTTCAACTCGATAAAATATACAGCTGTCCAAATATAATATTTTAAAAAGATTATTAAATTCATAAAAGTAAATTAAAGGGGTTAGATTTTATTAAATTTGTTTGTAATGAGCAGCTGGATCCAATCAAATAAGTGCCGGTCAAAATCTGTGATGGGCCAGATCCTGTTTCGGCAAGATCCGGCACAAATTAAACTCTGGGATTATGTAACAAGACATCATTGTCCATTAAGTTCCTAATATTTTGGAAACTGTGCTTTCGAAAACTTTGCTTTATGTTTCCGCCCGGTTTCGAACAGGGGACCTTTTGCGTGTAAAGCAAACGTGATAACCACTACACTACAGAAACTCTGCTGGAGGTTAACAGGGTCGTGTGAAAACATTTGACTACAAGTAGGAACTCAATCCAGAGATTAAAGGTTTTGGGAAACTAGAATTGTCCAAACTAGACTCTATGGGATTTGAACCGATGCCTATAGAGAGTGAGCTACCAGCAGCTTCTCTCTGTTGAGGAGGACATCAGTCCTCACCTCCACCCTTTCTGACAGGGTGTCTGATGGATGAAGAATTCATCAATTCCTTGGCTTGGTTCACTGGTGTGTGTGTGTGTGTGTGTGTGTGTGTGTGTGTGTGTGTGTGTGTGTGTGTGTGTGTGTGTGTGTGTGTGTGTGTGTGTGTGTGTGTGTGTGTGTGTGTGTGTGTGTGTGTGTGTGTGTGTGTTCAATGACAGTTGGATCTATTTGATGTT
Organism: Lipophrys pholis; assembly: GCF_963383615.2. Lineage (NCBI taxonomy): Eukaryota > Metazoa > Chordata > Actinopteri > Blenniiformes > Blenniidae > Lipophrys > Lipophrys pholis. The sequence goes on along the minus strand of NC_137646.1, from coordinate 4,998,081 downwards.
TCACATTGTGGATTTGCTGTGAGATTCTCTGCACTTTAACACTTGAATTGTGAATCTCTTTGTTTAGTGTTAAAGGTAAGATCAGAGTCTTCAATAGATCAGATCAAAGTACTTTAATAGAATGTATTCAGTCCTCCTGACTGTCCTTTTGGAATGCCAACAGTTGCACCTCTTTGTGGATCAGTGAAGCCTGGAGCAGCCGCGGTAGAAAAGATGCTCTCTCAAACTGATGCTTCTCAACTTTATTGAGCCTTGCAGGTGAACACACCGTAAGAACTACAATGTAAACAGAAAAATACCATTAGCAACTCTTAACAGCATGTTTTACCTTTACACTTTTACCATATTTACAACCTTAAATGAATTGCCTTAAATTATTAACCGTTGACAATCTCTACCTTGAGTGCTCTTAATATGTAATTTCCATGTATATTTACAACTTTGTCCTTTTTAACCATATGTTTGTACCATGAAATAATATAGATTACCTTTTACTTTACATTACAATTAAACTAAGCTTGAAATCACAGTACACTAAAATTCGCTTTTACTGCTCATCAACGTTTGTGGTACTTCTATCTGATTTACAACAACTACTTCTGATTTACCACACCTTGTCTGTGAGTTCTTTCAAAATAAAAGCATGAGCACTATGCTATAATTACAACATAAAATAAACACTTATGAACCATTGTAAAAAAAGAACTTAATATCCAGGTCATGTATAAAGCCTATTTTCTGACATATTTGTATCCCTGCTAATCTCTTGTTGGTCATGCTGAGGTGATACAGTGGAGCATTTTCACTGTTTCTCTTCTTTATTCAAAAGCCCCGTTTCCACAGCGCCCCTTGGTACCGGTACCGATCAGGTACCGGTTACTATCCGTAACCAGACCCGTATCAGTGCCGCGTTTCCAATACACGGGTAACGGTTTGAAATGTAGGCGGGGTTATGAACGGCCGCGTAATCACACAGGATGTGACGCCATTACGCAGCGGTCAACGCGGGAGAACTCGAGGAACAAACATGGAGGACTATGAGATCGTCGTGTTCTTTCTCCTGGCCTTTTGCTTCTTTGCTAAACAGAGACAGGCTGTTTTGCAGAGAAGGCTACAGGCTTTAGACGAGGAGAGGCGGGAGGAGGAGGAGAGGCGGGAGGTGGAGGAGATATGGGAGGAGGAGGAGAGACGACTGCGGGAGAGAAGAAAGAGGCGACGCAACCGGGTAACTGTACTTTACTTCAGTTAAAATATAGAGCATACTTTTACTTTCACCCCATGACGTTTGGCCGCGATTATCTGTAGTTTTTACTCCATTACATGTCTAAAATGCACCTCATGATTAATCAGCCATTAAAATGTCACCTTCATAAAAATGTTGTATTTTTCAATAGTTACTACTAGTAGTTGTTTTACCGCTGCAGAAGCCATTTGTACTTACTTTAGTTTATTGTACAGTTATTGGGAAGAGATATATTTCACCTGTAATTCATAATTCTTCAGATTTCGTGTTACCGAAAACGGGAAGCCTCATACTGGGCTTTTTTAGTAATTTAAAAGTGTTTCCAATTTTCTTATGTCACTGGCTTTTAATTAAGATTAGATAAGATATCCTTTATTGATCTCACATGTGGAGAAATTTGCAGTGGTACAACAGGATAGTAAAAAAGAAAGAAGCACACATAGCAGAAACTAGAAAAACAGTTAAAAATACAATATAATAAAATAGAAATAGATTGATGTTTAAATGTGTATAAATGTGCTGTTATGTCTCCCAGGTCATCCTGGCAGTGCTGCAACAACACCGCCACAGGAGTACAAGTTGGGCTGTCACTCGTAGCAACGACTGGTGGGAGAGGATAGTGCCTTGCTTCACAAGCACACAATGGGTGCAGAACTTTCGGATGTCTGAAGAGACCTTTCGCTACCTGTGTGGGAGAGTGTGTCCGGCGATGGAGAGGCGTGACACAAGCTTCCGTGTGTGTGTCCCTCTTACCAAAAGAGTTGCCATAGCTGTGTGGAAACTTGCAACGAATGCCGACTATCGCAGCATTGGCCACCTGTTTGGTGTCAGCAAGACCACCGTGTGTCGCTGTGTGCAGGACTTTTGTGACACTGCTGGTCAGTTCCTGGTTGCAGAACAAATTAAATTTCCAGACCAGGAGAAGCTGCAGGAAATGGCAGCCTACTTCCAGAACAGGTGGGGGCTTCCGCAGTGTGTTGGGGCAATAGATGGGTCGCATATTCCCATTTTGGCACCACAGGACTGCCACTGCGATTACTTCAATCGGAAAGGCTGGCACTCCATTATACTTCAGGGAATTGTGGATGGAAGGGGTCTGTTCTGGAGTGTTTTCACTGGCATGCCTGGCAGTCTGCACGACGCGCGTGTTCTCAGACTGTCCACCTTCTGGGAATTGGTTAACCGTGGCTGCCTTTTCCCTGCATGCACCAGCAACATCGGCGGGGTGGATGCAGGCTTCTACATCCTGGGTGACTCCGCCTACCCACTGCAGAGCTGGCTCATGAAACCCTTCCTGGACACTGGGCGGCTGACAGAAGGGCAGCAGGTGTACAACCGGAAGATCTCCAGAGCTCGGGTGGTGGTGGAGAACGCCTTTGGAAGGCTGAAAGGCAGGTGGCGCTGCCTGTTGAAGCGGAATGACAGTGATGTCAGCCTCGCAAAATCCATGGTGCTGGCGTGTCGTGCTCTGCACAATCTTTGTGAGACTCATGGAGAGGAGTACAACAATGGATGGAGCCCCACTGTGGAGGCAAGCGATGCAGCTGAACCTGTGGTGGCACTGGGACAGGGTGCAGATGAGGAAGGCAGGGATGTGAGAGAGGGACTCCTGCAATTCCTAAATGCATGAAGTGTTGTATATATTTGAAGAACCTGTTTAGTGTTGTTATTTCAAACACCTGTTTCTGTTACCTGAGTTACTATTTTGTTGTTCTTGTTCTGCTTGTTTCAGGCTGCATTAAATCTGCAACACTGATCTTTGCGCCCTTGTTGTCCATCTACAAGCCAAACAAATCAGAAAGCTCACTGCTAACAACCCCAGCCAAGTTTTTCTGAAAGCGTCTGACAGAAAAAATAATCTGAATTGTAACAAGTTTTCATTTCATTTCAAACTTGTTCCTCACAAAATACGGCTCAATTCACACCCCAGTCAGAGTGGAGACCTCCAGCACATCACAAGTGTTGACCAAAAAGTAGATGCACATATTGGGGTGTGAAAAAACGATTTATTTGAACATATTTACTTATTTGAACATATTATTTGAACATTTTATTTACATATTATTTACACATTTTAACGGGCTATTCATTTGGCCCTGTGCCACGCTGGGCTCTCATGGCCTGTGCGAGCAAAGCCACCCCCTGCAAGAACGTTTCATTAAATAGCTGGCTCTGCTGAGCCAGCTGGCGCCGTTCCTCCTGCACCTCCTCCTGGCGGGCCCGGACCTCCTCCTGGCGGGCCCGGACCTCCTCCAGACGTATATTCTCCCGCTGCTCCATCTGCTGGCGCAAAAACTCCCGACTGAGGTGTGCCACCCGCGCATCTGAGGCCTGCATCTCCCTCAGGAGCTCTGTCAGGTGGTGGTGTTGTTGCTCCCGCCTTCTCCTGCCTAAACAGCAAACGGCGAAAGAACTTAAGTAAAGCGTTGGACAGTAACAATATAATACATTTAATTTGGCAGCGCCTTTCACAGTACTCAAGGACACTTCACAGAAGTATAAATATACAGCATGAATATAATAATAGAAACATCCAGCTGCAAAAACAGCAGAAAATATATCAGTACTCTGCATCATTTGTGCTATGCATTGTTAGGTATTTATCACAGTATTCAATGTAATGGTGCATGTATATACTTCTACTTAACAGAATACCAGTACTGCAATAACAACATGTAAAAGCTACTCCTTACCCGGGCGCTGCTGGAGCGACACAACCCCTGGATGAGGTGGTGAGGCTGGTGGCGATGCAGGTGATGGGGTTGGGAGTGATGGTGTGCTGCACCGCCCCTCCACACTACTGGGTCCAGGGGAGGTGAAATCCTCACCCATCGACTCACTTCCTCCTGCAGAAATGTAAACAAACCACACGTTCAGACTGCGCCGATAACTGGGGCTGAAGCTCACTAGCTAAGCCGCGTGCTAAAGCTAACGGGCTCGCGCCTCGTGGATACAAAAAGCATGGATTTCAGAGTTTAATAACTTTTATAACTTACCATCTCCCTCCACCAGAGACTCCAACAGGGCCGTGGCGCTGTCCAAACCGGCTTCTCTGCCCCGACTGGCCGGTCTGTGGCCATAAATCTGGTCCATGGCGTCCAACCACCGCCAGTGCTTCCTCTGGACCCCGCTGCGGCTATTGTGATCTTTTACCTTGCGGTAGTCACTGCGCAGTTTCTTTAATTTTGCCCGGCATTGTGCCGGACTTCTATTGAAGCCGCCACAGCTCATCCTCTGGGACACCGCCCTGAAGGTTTTCTCGTTGCGAATTGCCCCGTCTAGCTCTCTTTGGATTTGCTCTTCTCCGATTATGGAGAGGAGCAACTGTACTTCCTCCGTTGTCCAGGGATCCATTTTCCACTATCTTTACTGATTTGAAATGGCGGGCTTGCCGTTAGAGTAGCGGTTGTCACAGACCAATCAGCAGACGACAGTGTTGAAGCTCCTCCCCCTCATATCCGGGAGGTTGCGCCTGGTATCCCAAACGGAGGGGTAGCGAGGGGTAGCGAGAAATGGTTACCAATGGCACCTGTTGGTATCGGTAACTGTGACAGTGGAAACGCACACCAAACGGTTACCACAGGTCCTGTACCGGTACCAAGAGGCGCTGTGGAAACGGGGCTAAAGATTGTCATTCATTCAGAATATCAGATTCTGATCAAAGTAAAGATGAAACTAAAGAAGAGATTTTTGTCACTTTGATCTTTCCCAATCCTTGGAAATAGTATAGACTAGTTAGAACCAGCAGATGGCGTAATACTACTTCATGGATGCCAACTGCCATTAAAGCCAAAAGAAGAAGAAGAAAGTCCATTCAGGATAGTGTTGGTGACTTACAGACTGCACATCTCCATCTTCAGCCCACAACAATCAGGGTTCTAATTTACAGATGATTTAAGGTCCGTTTACACCACAACAAAAACAAGTGGAACCACAAAACTTTAGTCACATTTGGGCTCCGTTTATACGACAGTGGTGCTCGGATCCACTGCAACCGTCACTTTTTGGTCCCGGCTCTGAAGGTGGAACTTTTCTTTCACAATCCCGACTCCCCCCACAGGGACAGCCGGAGGCTACGGAGCGCTGTTACTGAGCATGTGCTACTGAACCAGACTGTCAAACTGTGACCTGACAGTGTCAGAGTCTTGATCTCCTGCCTTATTTATGACAATCACTGGAGTCCTTTAGCTTCTTCAAAATGTCGGCTCGTTGGTCTAGGAGTATGATTCTCACTTTGGGTGCGAGAGGTCCTGGGTTCAATTCCCGGACGAGCCCTTTGGTCATCAACCATGATTCTTTGTGTTAAATTTCAAAAGAGGCTTTGACTTTGTGTGTGAGAATCCTCCTCCCAGACCAAGAAGCAAAAGGACTCAACCAACAGTGTCGGGGCTTTATTCAGTTTGAGGAGCTTTCAAACAGCAACGCCGACACATTTCATGTTCACACCAGATTACCTTTGAACGTCCAGTCTCCAAGGTATTTCTGAACTATGTACAGTAACGTGGCCTCATATCTTATAGCACCATCTTCCTCTCCTTCATCCTCACAAACCTTCCAGCCACCTCCTTCTTATCAAGCACAACGTCTCTCTATGGAGAGCAAAGTGAGCTTTGAGAGTCTGGCCTCCTTCATGCCCAGAGAGAGTTTTGAATTCATTTCAGGCTGAAACTGCGTTCTGCTTTTGCACTAGTGACTGACTGGTATGTCCTTTCCATATGGCTGCAGATGATGAAGGGCAGAACAGCTTCTGTGGTGTTGAGCTTGATTTCTAGTTCACTACACATGGCAGAGAAATAAAGAAATCCATCCCAGACCTGCTCAGCTGTATTCTGGCTCTTATATTGGTAGAATCATTAAACATTACACTCTAGAATCATTACACTCCTGCTATTGTGCATGGGCACCACGGCTGTAGTAAACAGGTCCTCTGATAGTTTTCGAGTTGAGAAAATCAGATGAGGAAAATGCACACAGTTGCATCAGCACTTCTTTTAACAACCTAAGCTGTGAACATGAAATGAATTTTTGTTTTTTTTGTGATGTAGCATGGAGGACATTATCTTTATCTGTTGTGTGTCTGTTTTGTATTTAACGAGTCATTTCTTTGGAGCACTGGGTCCATCAAAGAAATGACACCATGCGGTGGTGAATGGTGCAGAATGTTGTTTCCAATTACTGAATTATGCAGCTTAGCATTTGCTCGTGCGTTAGATGTATATTGACTTTATTGAAATAGACTGTTTTTTGCTTTGGTTTAGTCCTTCTGAATCTATATTACAAAGAAGTGTCCCACCTTTTCACTGAACTGGGTTTATCTCTAGCTTAGTAGTGTTATAATGTTAAATCAATCGACCGGTGAGAGTGACAGACTGTGGAAAGTCGAGACAAAATGTTGAAATGTGACCTCATAAACTCCAGTTAAACTTTTGATATTTGGCATTCAAAATAAAATCCTCTGGTAATTAGTTAGTGTGCACTATGAATGTGCTCCATGAAAAATCCAAAAAATAGCACAGAGCAGCAACGAGCCTCAATTCAGTCCCACCCCAGGAGGGTCATGATAAAGTTTTCTTTGTTGGCTCGCTTCAGAGTGCAAGTGTGAAATTGCTAGTCAGATGGAGCAAAATCGCGCGTCTGCGCCAAACCGCGCCCCCTAGTGTCTAAAGTTTAAAATCCACACAGACAGAATATGATTCCCAAAAACCTAAACTGATATACGTTCTCAATATTAACTCCATCGATGGATATTGTGGCTTCACCTTTTACCAACAAAATAATCAATATACTCACTTCTCCAGTTAAAACACTCGTGGACAAAGTTTAGAAGTGGCACTTCAAAAATAGTTGAATTCTGGTTGTAAAGGTTCCTGGACTGGTGTCTCCTGAGGTTAACTGATGAGAGAAGAGCCAACTGGTTCTGTAAACTCTGTTGGGTGATTCTTCAAAGCTCAGTGTGACATCACATATCGGCCTTTACCAACTTCAAGGCTCGGTGTGGTCACACGGGATCAATGGAGTTAAGCCCCGCCCCCTTGGACCTGCTGCCATGACTACCATCAACCGTAGCAACTAATAATGTTTATTTAACTTTTCTGTGCAATATATTTTAATTAAATCATTATTTAAGTCCAGTCTTTTATTTTCCTATATTTAAGCGTAGTGTTACTAATCTAACTGTGTATAATGTTACAGTGGCTTACAATATTAAATATACTTCTTTCGGAATAAAACCTCTGCCTTGTTTTTGATGAATGCTTAGGCTTACTAGGCTACTGTATAGAGTTGGTCTTTATGGTGGTACTTGAAAAGCCAAGTATTTTCTGGGTTGGTATTTGGTGTAAAAAGTTTGAGAACCACTGCTGTAGAGGAAAGGACAACATTGAGGCCAAATGGGCTTCACTCGCTTGTTGTATTTCTGTTATCAATTCATTTACTTTACATTTAAAGGTTCAAGTGTTTTTACTGAAAAGGACAAAGTGAAGCCAAAAACTTCAGTTGTATTATTAATTATCAATTATTCTTTATTCAATTGAGTCATTTTTTTTCAGAAACATAATCAAAGTATTTGATTTTAACTGGCCTGTCTTTTCTGTCACATTTAGTAATAGTATTGTTGTTTGAAAATGTTTAAATCTTTGGTAAAATAGTCAATTTCAAAACAAATGATTAGCTGCAACCCTGTATTCCAGTTTTAATTACTTGTGCTTTTTTGTATTGTTTGTGCTTTAATATGTTCTACGCTTTTGGTCTATTTCATATGTAAACATTCATAGAGGCTAGCTATCACTGCTTTTCTCTGCATTATTTGCAGATCAGGATGATTTAATATAATCAGCAAAGAAATGGATCTACTGAGTAACACTTACTATCTTTCTGCAAGATGTAGGAATGTTTGATAATAATACATTTTCTTGAACAAGTGTTAAGGGGAGAGCGCGGACGCAGTCCCCCACTACCAGAAATTATGCAGTCGAGATTCCCACATTTGGGGAATTCGCAGGGGTCAGCAGAGCCGGAGTGCAATGGCTGAGCCTCACCCTGGGTGAACCACCTTCTTGATCATGGTATCTCCCCTACCAGGTAAGTATGAATTGTACACGCTCCACACACACACTCCTTTCACACACACATACACCTCACTTATGGTCTCATCATTCACATGGGAAAAACACTAGAGTCTATCTGGGATGAAATTGAACATTAAGACCAAATGGGCTTCACTCACTTGTTGTATTTATCAATTCATTTACTTTACATTTAAAGGTTCATGTGTTATTACTGAAAAGGACAAAGTTAAGCCAAAAACTTCAGTTGTATTATCAATTATCAATTATTCTTTATTTAATTGAGTCATTTGTTTCACAAACAAAAGCCAATTATTTGGTTTTAACTGGCCTGTCTTTTCTGTCACATTTAGTAATAGTATTGTTGTTAGAAAATGTTCAACTCTTTGGTAAAACACTCAATTTCAAAAAGAATCAATAGCTGCAACCCTGTATTCCAGTTTTATATATTTATGCTTTTATGTATTGTTTAGCTTCCTTTATTTTATTCTACTCCTGTTTGGCCTATTACATTTACATTTAAATAATCATAGAGCCTGGACAACAGTCAGTGCTTTTCTCTGCATGACTTGAAGACTATATAAGATCAACACTGAATTGAACCTGCTGAGTAACACTTATCTTTCTGTAAGATGTGGGAATGTTTGGTAATACTACATTTTCTTGAACAAGTGATCAGGGGAGAGTGCAGACACAGTCCCCCACTACCAGAAATTATACAGTCGAGTTTCCCACATTCGGGGAATTCACAGGGGTCAGCACAGCTGGAGTGCAATGGCTGAGCCTCACCCTGGGTGAACCACCTTCTTGATCATGGTATCTCCCCTACCAGGTAAGTATGAATTGTATACGCTCCACACACACACTCATTTCACACACACATACACCTCACTTATGGTCTCATTATTCACATGGGAAAAACACTAGAGTCTATCTGGGATGAAATCTAATTGTTCCTGTAGAGCAGTCATTCTCAAAGTGTGGTAGGTGTTCCACTAGTGGTACTCGGGGCTCCCTCTAGTGGTACGCCAAAGGATCACTGAAATAAATATAAAAGCGCTGACATCAACAGTTATTCACGGTAGCAGGCAGGAATTGATGGCAAGAGGTGGAGGTTTTTAACCCTTTGGGCCCTAAAGCTTATTTTGACTGTTTTCACTACTGTTGTTTTTACGTCCATATCTCACTATATAAAGTGTTTTTCTTGAAAATTTGGTACCGGCGTGTGAACTAATCAGTTGCGGGGTGACCAGCTGTGCCAGTCGGCGTTGTCATGCCCACCTGATGGTGGGCACAGGTGGGCATCTTCGCCTATACAGCTCCGGACAACGTTTCTGAACATGAATTTCCAAGAGTTCCTCCACTGTACCATGAATAACGACATATACAATCGAGTTCTTATAAAAAATAAAGTTTTTATGTGAAAACAGTTATTCAGCGGCTCTTTCTGTGGACTGACCCCGACAAAGGGACCTCATTTCTGGGTTCGCGTCACGGCAACACACGGTAGAGCGTTTATACCCTAACTTAGTCTGTACTGCACCTGAAAACACGGGATTTAGCAGCTCTGTGAGAAAAGGCCTATCGAAGCTGATTCTAGTGAAAAAACTGAAGTATTTTGTGTGTAAAATGACTTTTCACCTCGAGTCCCGGAGGTTAGCGGGTCACTAAGCGTAGCATTACGGGCGATCGTGACACGAAGTGCCGGAACTGCCGTAACGCTGCCCGCTGATTACTAATATGGATGAATTGGACGGTGGAAGAGGAGTTACTTCGATCGCTTCTAAAGCCGTTATCTACTTCATCATATTTATCGTCTGAAATACTCAGTCCGTGAATAAAACATAATTTCCTGAAATGACAGCCATGTTTCATTTTGATTGGCTCAAGCGGGGCCATGTGACACGAGAAGGGAGGGGGGATCCCAGATCTATAGTAGAATGATAGAGACATTCGCTAGAATCCATTAACCGTCTTTTTTATCATAGTTTTATTCTTAATCTTATTGTTCTTCCTCTGTGTGTGTGTGTGTGTGTGTGTGTGTGTGTGTGTGTGTGTGTGTGTGTGTGTGTGTGTTTCTGTTTCAGAAAGCAGCCTGTTTAGATTATTTTTTAATCAAGTACAGTACATTGTTTACTTAACATTTAAGTACAGTACAGTTTTATTTAATCTTTAAGAACTGTTTTTTTGTTCGTTTGTTTTTCATTTATTTAAGTACTTATGAGTAAGTATTTAACTTTTCTGTGCAATATAGTTTAATTGAATCATCATTATTTAAGTACAGTCTTTTATTTTCCTATATTGCTGTGTAAAATGTTACAATGGCTGACAATATTAAATATACTTCTTTAGGAGTAAAACCTCTGCCTTGTTTTTGATGAATGCTGAGGCTTACTAGGCTACTGTATAGTGTTGGTCATTATGGTGGTACTTGGAGAGCCGAGTATTTTCTGGGTGGTACTTGGTGTAAAAAGTTTGAGAACCACTGCTCTAGTAGATCGTTTATCACTGTATGTTGTGAAAACTAGAGGCTCACACACATAGACATATACACTAGACGCCTCACCAAGTGGCAGGAACATACGTCAGTGCGTCTGCCATCTTGGGAGGGGCATTTGTCAGGACTTCAGCAAAGATACCGCATCACTGTTCTGCTTTTGGTTGTACAAACAGACAAAATAAGGACAATGGACTGCGTGGGATTACCTTCCACAGGTAGGAAAAACATATTTATTGTTGTTGTCGTTGTGTTTAGCTCATATAACATTAACTTGGGACATAGATGAGCTGGAGCCGTGGAAAATGCTCTCTATTCCCTGGCTTAAGCTCGCCATCAAACAACAACAACAATATCAACATCTATTGGGTTCATCTAACGGAGGCTGTTTTAGTTACAGTGTGTAGAATATTACATTTCAAAAGAAATGAGTTGCTCAGAACCAGTCAGTGTACTGTTCCCCGCCTGTTCCAGCAGGAGAACCTCAGCCTGATCCCAGTAGGAAGTACTGTCTGGCTGTGCTCAAACAGCTGAGCAACATGTCCCACCTCACTCCTTTTAGACATACTGACATGTACACAAACATTATTATTATATATATTGATTAGGATAGCAGATCAATTGATTAAACGTTGCACAAGCAGTGAGTTAATGTGATAACACAGGACTCTGAACATGTAAATCTTTTTCTTCACTAGGACCTCTCCTATGCACTGCCCACATGTCCTGATGCTTTGACAGCCAGACTCAGTGAAGCCATGGCCGAGGTGGAGAGTCTGAGAAGAGAGAAGAGGAATGAAAAGATGGAGAACGGAGGGCAAAGAGCACAGTGGGGGGGTCTTCTGGAGGAACTGAGAGTGAAAAATCTAATACATGAAGAGCTGAAAGAGAATATGTCATATAATATGGAATAATAGATACATGTGTAACAATAAATAAATATGGGATAGGTAACTATCTAACAATTATTTCTATGTAATATTAAAGGTAAATATATAAAAATGAATGAAAGTATAATAGTTAAATATGTTATTGTGTATAAATATGTTAAAAAAATCTAAATTTGTTACACAAAAAGTTATAACTTGTGCCCTAATGCACGTGTTCATTATACATAAATGTCACATTGTGTGTAAATAAACGCTTTTGCATATATTTGTCATGACTCCATCATGTTGCTGCTCTAAAAGGAGAGGACAGCATCCCAATGTCCCGTCTGCAAACTTCTTCCATTTCCTCTCAATACTTTCTATTAGTATGCTACATTGAATAAATAAATAAATAAATGAAATACTTTTTAATTTAATAAATTAAAAATGAAAGCAATGATTCTTCACAGTCATGTAAATGTATATTTGCATGGTTTTCTTCAGAAAACACATCGCGGTCACAGAGACTTGTTCAGGCTGACGGGTCAGACTTGCCCCTCACAAGATGGCGGCCGCTCTACAGGCTGCGCGGCGTCTCGTTCTTATGTCTAAGGTTCCTGGGTGATCACGTGACGTCAGACCGGAAACAGGAAAGGGAGGAGCGGAGCAAGCGCGAGTGGAGTTACAGGAGCGTGCAGAGCCACGGAGAATACGTCGATATTTTAGCTCGAGCCGCCCTCCACTACTGTTTGGAGCTTGTTGGACTCTCTCGGCTGTGTTGTCGTGTCTCACAGAGGAAACATTTCATCTCGTGCAGCAACAATGAGTTCAGTTCAGGCTTTGGGAGAGTTTGAACAAACTATCGTCCAGCACGAGGAGGAGGTTGATCGTCAGCACAGACTGCTGGAAACCATCTGGAACCCTCAAATCAAGCTCCACAGAACAGGTCTGGAAAAGTGTGAATGAACACATGAATGTGACTGGAGCAGGATCTCCATTGTTCTGACTGGGTTTGGTTTATCCACCGCACACAGAAGCAGGATTTGTGTCTCTGGAGGGAAACTTGGATTGAACTCAGACTTTGACTCTTTTCCATGTTTCCAGGTTTTAATCAATACACAGTTGTAGTTGAAGTCAGAAACAGGAGAAGAGCGTCTAGAATCACCTGGAACTACCTGACAATACATTGAAACAAGGTTAAAATAATAATATGAGCAGCCATTGACAAAACATAGAGGGTATTTTTCTTAATCATTTCTGATTTCAGTGGATTTGCATTGTTTGTAACTTCCTGTGTTTGGTCACTTCCTGTCCTCTCCAGTCCAATCACAGCAGAGAATAGTCCCTCCTCTCTCCAAAGGCGGGCTCAAGCCTCCAGCCTCAGGATGCAGACACTTCCTGGCTCCAGGTTTCCATATTAAAAGACGATTGTCTCTGAGTATCAGTGAAACCAACATGGAGGAACATGGAGGCAAAAGCACCTGGAAGAATGTAAACCTCTTGTCTCTGGAACAGTGAGGCTCCAAATGGCAACATGGAAGAATTATCAAGTTAAAATACTTCAGCAACTAGAGTTTTAGAAATATGAACATCTAAGATGTTTAAAAAGATTGTTGCACTTCCTTTTTTTAATTTATCTTTTCAAATAAGCATATGTGTATGGTACATGCAGTATTCTTATCTTACAAATACATTTCCAATATCTGTTTAGAAGGACATAAAAACCTAAAGAACCAAACAACTAAATGACATCATCAACAAATGTGGGACCCTCCCTTCTCTTCCTCCTCTGTTCCTCCTATTAATCTAGTCTTTTGTCATTAAGTAAATGAAAAGATAAATAAATAGATTCTAGATAAATGAAACTTCTCTTTTCCATTCCTACTTTAAACAGCCGTCCCTCCATACAAACAGCCGTACTGAAGGTCTGTTAAAAAACCTTCCATCCAATCAAGAGAAGGAAAAAGAAAGAGAAAGATGGATGCCCTCCGTCTCCTTCCTAGAATGTCTGTCTACCTTTCTACCTCTTTATTCTTCTCCCCCTTTCACCATGTGTCCAGACACCCGCTTCTTAAATGTCTAAATAATGTAATGAAATGATCCTAAAACAAATCTGCTTAATGCAAACTTTGATGGAGCGGCTCCATCACGCGCGCTGACGTGGCGCATATCATCGCGGCGCACCCGCCGCGTAATGCGCGCACACGCACACACACCCACACCCGGACACCCACTTACTTACCTACTCTGCAATAACCTGCACTCACATACAAGCCAGTTTCCCTCTTTTGTCAGTATCGTGACCAAGGGTGCACACTTGTAGCGGTACGATTTCTCTCGCATACATTCTCACACACACACATACACCTTCACTCACCTCCCAGTGTAGCGGAGGGCAGCTGGCAGTGACGCGCCTGCAGGGTGACTGGCGAACCCGGGTCATACCACCAGCCAGCTTAAAAGGTGTGGGCCCGGAAGGTTTCGCAGTCACGTGAACACTATTATTATTTATTTCCTTTAAAACGTTATTGCCGGGGTTACTGAGGGGTTATTGTAAGCATGCATAAATCCTGTCAGTAAGGGGTAATTTGTAGTTAATTATTGCTAAGATAAATTATAGAAAATATATTTACTTATGTAGTAGGATTTGGGTTTCAGAAAAAATAAGAACTTTTGTCTGCAAAAGGTTACGCCCAGTGGGAGGGGCTAATCGGATAAAACGGGCCGCGCTGGGCCTGATGAGGGATTGGACTCTTGTTAGAGAGGTGGTGACAAGTACTGACCTGAGGAGCATTATTCTTATATCCTGGAGTTGAGGATTAACTCTTATGTATATAGACCTGTACAGATTTGTATATAGAGTTTTCTTTGCTTTGTTTATTTTCCCATTTGGGTATTTTTCCATTTGTTTTTCACTTTGTAAATAATATGATCACTGTTTTGGCGAGGCCTGAACAATAAATTAGAAAAACAACACAGCTGACGACTACGCCATCGTTTTTCCCATTTTTGGGAAGGTTGTTGGGTGGACCCCGCGACACAAACACAACAAGTAAATACCTTAGTTAGATATGTTAATTCAAATCAAAACAAACAAAGCAGTAGATCTTAATGAGAGTGCTTTGTAAATAATGAAGTAAGTCCCTTGTGGGGTGATTCTGTTTGAATCCTCCTTTGTATATAGGGAGACCACAGGTCTTCACATTCCTTCACTTTGTTTTGGAACCTTGCTCTTACTTGTTCCATATTCAGCACATCTTTGATTGGGTCCCACCATTGCTTTATGCAGGGGGGGTTTGGTTCCAGCCAGCACACTCTAATCTTTTACTTTTCTACAATAAGTAACATTCTAATCATTTTTGGGTTTAAAACCCAATAAAAATCATTTCAGGTCTAAATCAATGTTTTCATCCAAGATTCTTTTGATCTCTTTCTGTATATTTTTCCAATATTCTCTGAGTTTGGGACGGTCCCAGAATATATGTCTCTAGTCTCCTACTGGACCACAACCCCTCCAGCATTTATCACATGTTTTACTATATTAGGACATATTTAGTGGGAGCAGAAAATCTTGTGTTTTTAATTTCATTCACCTTCTTTCCATATAATGCTCCTAAACATTTGATGTCCTTCTTTAAATGATTCCCCCCAATTCTTCTTTCTTTCACTTTCCCATTTCTATTTAAAGTTCATGTTGTTGTCTTGTTCAGCTGCTTTCTAAAGCTTTGAAATGACTTTCTTCTTCTTCTCCAGCTTGGTCATTAGTACTTTCTCTACTTCATTTGGTTCTTTACCTAAGAATTCCCATCCTTTGTGTTTTAGAAGACGGCTTCTAATTTGTAAGAATTTATAAAAGGCTTGTGTTGGCAGATCAAATTCAGTTTTAAGCTGCTCAAATGGTTTCATATGTTCCCTTTTTGAAAAGCCGTCCAATATAGAGCAGCCATTTGGATTCCCTCCTATGAAATCCCCCGTTTATGGTTGAAGGAAGAAAATCTAAATTCTTTCCTATTTTAGTCGCCCTGCAGATTGAACCAGACATTTTCATTATCTTTTTTATTACTGCTCATATTTTCATTGTTCCTTTAACCCATTTGTTTTTCATCTTTAATTCATTGCCATAATTGCCTCAGGTGATTTTATTGTGATCAAATTACTCGTCTGAGTCATTTTAAATCTGGAACTGTAGAAGTAATGTAACTTATTTTGTATCCTTTTTTGTCCCTCCAGAGCTCCGACTGCAGGGAGGAGCAGTTCTTTAAACCGGAAACAAACTCCAGTCTAGAGCAGGAAGAACCAAAACCTTCACAGATCAAAGAGGAACCAGAACAACCAGAACCTCCACAGAGCAAAAAGGAACCAGAAGAACCAGAACCTCCACAGATCAACGGGGAACCAGAACCTCCACGGATCAAAGAGGAACAAGAAAGTCCACAGATGAAAGAAGAACCTGAAGAACCAGAACTTCCACAAATCAAAGAGGAACTAGAAGAACCAGAACCTCCACAGATCAAAGAGGAACCAGAAAGTCCACAGATTAAAGAGGAACCAGAAGAACCAGAACCTCAACAGATCAAAGAGGAACCAGTAGAACCAGATCCTCCACAGATCAAAAAGGAACCAGAACCTCCACGGATCAAAGGGGAGCCAGAAGAACCAGAACCTCCACAGATTGAGGAGCACCAGGAACTCGGTACCTGCCAGGAAGGCGAGCGGCTTCTACTGAAGTTTGAAGGTGATTCCTTTAGGGTTCCTTCAATTGAGGAACAAAGTTCCCTGAGTGAACCAGAAGAAGTACCAGACACTGAGCAGTTCCTCTCTCATGACTCTGAAGTCCACGATGTGAAAAAACTTGTTGACTCAGAATCAAGTAGAAATGCAGAGATGAAAAGAAGAAGCATGTTTCAGAGTGATTGTGTGGACAAGTTCCCAGTGTCAGAGAAGCAGGCTGAATGTGAAAAGCTTCTTTGTGAGGAAACATGTGGAAATATGGTCCAGAAAAAACCTCAATTACGTCAGAATTTAACAACTTTCAATGATAAGAAGAAAAGTGGTGAAATCTTTGTTAAAAGTTCCACCGGACAGGATGGTTTGTTGGTGCAGAAGAGAACTCTCACAGGTGAGAAG
The DNA here is from genome assembly GCF_963383615.2 of Lipophrys pholis. NCBI lineage: Eukaryota > Metazoa > Chordata > Actinopteri > Blenniiformes > Blenniidae > Lipophrys > Lipophrys pholis. The sequence goes on along the minus strand of NC_137646.1, from coordinate 4,981,281 downwards.
CCATTTTCTTGTGAAGTATGTGGGAAATGTTTCTCTTCACAAAGTCATTTGCCACGCCACAAGAGAACTCACACAGGTGAGAAGCCATTTTCTTGTGAAACATGTGGAAAACGTTTCGCTCAACAGAGAGGTTTAATGATTCACAAGAGAACTCACACAGGTGAGAAGCCGTATTCTTGTAGAACATGTGGGAAAAGTTTCATTCAACAGAGTCATTTGATGAGTCACAAGAGAACTCACACAGGTGAGAAGCCGTATTCTTGTAAAATATGTGGGAAATGTTTCTCTTCACAAAGTCATTTGCCACGCCACAAGAGAACTCACACAGGTGAGAAGCCATTTTCTTGTGAAACATGTGGAAAACGTTTCGCTCAACAGAGAGGTTTAATGATTCACAAGAGAACTCACACAGGTGAGAAGCCGTATTCTTGTAGAACATGTGGGAAAAGTTTCATTCAACAGAGTCATTTGATGAGTCACAAGAGAACTCACACAGGTGAGAAGCCGTATTCTTGTAAAATATGTGGGAAATGTTTCTCTTCACAAAGTAATTTGCAACGCCATATTGGAACTCACACTGGTGAGAAGCCATTTTCTTGTGAAACATGTGAAAAACGTTTCGCTCAAAAGAGAGTTTTAATGACTCACAAGAGAACTCACACAGGTGAGAAGCCGTATTCTTGTGAAACATGTAGTAAACGCTTCTTTCGACAGGCTAATTTGATGAGACACAAACAAACTCACTCAGGTGAGAAGCCATATTCTTGTGAAACATGTGGGAAAAGTTTCAGTGTATCAAATGATTTGAAGATACACAAGAGAATTCACACAGGTGAGAAGCCGTATTCTTGTGAAACATGTGGGAAAAGTTTTGGTCAACAGAGTCATTTGACGAGACACAAAAAAACTCACACAGGTGAGAAGCCGTATTCTTGTGAAACATGTGGGTGGAGTTTCTGTGATCGTAGTAATTTGTGGCGACACATGAAAAACCATAAAGAGATGAAATCATGAAAGACTCCATGTGAGATGTGTGGATGGATTTCACTTATATAGTGTTTTTCCACCGTATACAAGCCGATTCATCCTCCATAAGAACAAGAAGAAAGTTGGGCACTCCAGAGTCTTGCCGTACTAAATGATGTCATGTTCTTCAGCCAGCTCCCTCTGGCCAGAGACTTTTTGTTCAGCAGTACCAACCGTCAGGACTGTCAGTTCCTGCAGTTAAAACCAGACCAACATCATGTCCTGGACACAAACTTTCTCTTTTCTTACTGAAACACTTCAGAGAAATGTATTTCTGAAAACGCTTGAAGTGAGAAATAAGCTGCAGTTGAAAAGTTAAAAGGTTTTACAGAAGTGTCAGCTGTGAGGGGGTGAGAGTATGAACTCTCCTGCTGAACAAGCATTTTTTCCAGCAGCTGGCTGACGTCAGCGCTGAACTTTTCTTCTTCTTCTTATGGGAGGATGCAGAGGCCTTTAGCAGTCCCCAAAGTGCTTTACACTGTTAATCACATTCACCCATTCATTCACACACCAATGGAGGCGGCGACCATGCAAGGCACTCAGTCCATCCACTGGGAGCAGTTTGGGGTTCAGTGTCTTGCTCAAGGACACTTGGACATGTGGACAGGTGGAGATGGGAATGGAGCTCCAACAGATGTGGTTCAGGAAGTCCAGCTTGAGCCCAGAATCACAAGGTCTCCTCCAGTTTGAAGTCACCATTGCTGATTTAAACCCTGTTGAGACGCTTTAGGAAATCATTTAGTTTCTGGTTTGTCACCAAAATGAGAAGATTTCAATCAGTTTGGTTTCCATTTGTGTTGAACTGCACAGAGGCTGACAAAAGGTCCCTGCTTGATAATGAATGTTAAAGAAGCACTTTTCATTATTAGTTCTAACAATGCTGCTTTCTGTGTTTTGAAAAATGTGAGGTTAAAAATCTTGTATGAGCAGATGTGAACTTTGAAGAAATGGAAGTAAAATGTTGACATGAATCCAATGGCTTTTGTTCTTCACTGTTTTTATTTAACATTTTAATGAGTCGTGATTTCATTTTTCACTATTTTTACACTACGGAGGAAAAACTACCATTTGTTTACCTGCAACACGTACTGAAGTACATATCATGAAAGTAAAACTCTTCAGTGGAAACATGCAATGATTTCCTCGTCTCAAACTATTTATTCTAACAACAACCACCAACAACAAAAAAATGTATGTGATGTGGAATATTTTGACTTGAGTGACATTTAAACTTCACGTTCCTTAAAGCACACTGTTGAGTGTTGAGACGTTAGATGAGGCTGTTAAGCTTGTTAAGAAACAGCAAGTTGTGCAAAAAGACCATTTTAAATAAGATCAAACCGTTAAGTTCTTTCAATGACTTTAATCTGGAAGTAACTCATATTTTAAGATTTCTATATAGAAAAGTTTCTGAATTGTACAAATCTCTCATTGATTACATTTACACTACTAAGTACCACAGTCACACCATGTTTCAGTAGATGACAAAGGAAATTAAACCTCATGTATGAGACTGTCACTTTGATTTTACATTTTAAAACAGTATTTCAATGTTTCTAGATGGAGTTTTTGAAAGTGATGTTTCAGAAGTGCACAGAAAGTTTAAAAGTCTCGTGATTCTAACAATTGATATGTCTTGTGTAAAAGATGTAATAGAATGTATACTTAAGCAATTACTTATATATGCAATAGATCCTTTTTAACAGGTATTTTTCCTGACAGGACGAAAATAGCCAAGGTGGTTCCAAGCTATAAAACTGTAGACAAATACATCATCTGAAATTCTAGAATTTGTTTCCTCAGTTTGAGAAAAAAACAACAACTTTAAAACATTATATGTAAACAGACTGGATAATTTTATAGAAAATACAACTTACTGAATGATCATCATTATGAGTTGAGAAGAAAATGATCAACATCTTTGACATTAAATTGGTTTTGTTATGGGTGGATGGATGGACGCAATAGAAATACTGACATGCAGTTCCCCCTATATCCAGTAGGTGTCAGTATGAAGCAGCAGCTTTGGAGACATGGGGAGCAGGAGGAGGGAAAAGGAGTGTTTGAAGTACACGGCCAGTATTGTAGATACTTTTTACTAATATAAGCAGCTCATCTACTTTAATGTGGGGGAGAACAATGTGTCATTATTTATGAAGTGAATCATCATCAATATGCAAATCTGAATGAAAATAAAAATAAAGTTTTTTCATGATCTTTGAATGATTTGGGGAGTTTTTTTTCTTTTATCAGTTGATTATCACCATAATAAAATGCAGGAAAAAGTTTGTTGGTAAATATAAATGACTTGTTATGAACAAACTCAATATATGCAGAGTAAATAAAATCTGCACAAAGTATCACTGCAGAACTAAGAAAGGTTTTGTTCACAAACAATATCAACAAGAGAATAACATCAACCTAAAACAACAAATGTACTTTCACTACACAGTTGTTTGTGAAAATAAAGGCAACAGTGCAAATGTAGGTGAGTTAACAAAATAATTAACTTGATAAAATACATGTAACCTAAATATAAGAAGAGTAATGTTACTTTGACAGTGAACACAAAAGGGTTTTTCTATTCAGCCAGATTCATATTAGAAGTAAATATCTTTATATAGGTATTTATCTTTCAGTTCCAGTAAAATAATTCATTTAGATTTATTTCAACTGACTGAATATATTACACGTCTCTCTGAATAGTCTAGAGTTAATCAGTCTACTGTAATTACTACTATGAAGACGATGACCAATTACACTGAGAAGAACAACATGAACTAATGCTGGAGATGATTAAATCTAACTTTCCTTCTATAAATCAGCTCCCTGGATATTGCTGCCTTGCTCAAAGGCCTCTGGCAGTGACTGCTGTCTCTGTGCCGGGGTCCAGTAGTGGTTTGGGGATTCCCCTCCTCCTCCCTCCGTTTTTTGGGGGGGTAATTTGCCAGCGAGATATATGATAAACAATAAAGTAAAAGAAGTACCTTTTAAAATTATCCACAGATTTCATGTGTTTTCTTAGAACGTTTTTAAAAAGACAAAGACATAAATCACCTGCTCTCTTTAACTTGTACATGGATGAGTTATCTCAACAACTGAATAGTTGTAAAAGTGGATGTGTGCTGGGTAACAAGATAATTAATCATCTCATGTCTGCTGGTGATCTGGTCATTCTCTCTCCCAGCAGGTTTCAGCAGCTTTTAAATATCTGTTCTGAGTATGGCTTAAAATCTGATGTTAAGTATAATGTTAAATATAATGCCACAAAGAGCACAGTTCTGATATGTAGAACTAAGGAGGAGAAGGATCTCAACTTCCCTCATTTTTACCTGTCAGAACAGGAAGTCACTGTCAGTAGCAAAACAAAATATCTGGGACATCTCATCTCTGATAAAATGTGTGATGATGATGATCTGGATAGACGATGCCGTACGCTGTATGTTCAAGTCAACATACGAGCAAAGATATTTTCTATGTGCTCTGATAATGTGAAGATTACTCTGTTTAGAGCTTATCGTACTCCCTTGTATACTGCCCCCTTGTGGATTAAATATAGAAAATCAAGCCTACGAAGGCTCAAGGTTGCTTACAATGATGCTCTGAGGATCCTGCTGAAAAAAACCTGGCTGGGAAACAGGAAGTGAGATGTTCTGTCAAGCAGGTGTTTCTACATTTCAGGCTCTCATGAGGAATCTGATGTATAAATTTATACGCAGGCTTGAGGACTCTCAGAACACCATTATAATGCTGCTGAATAATCTCAGTCATAGTCCTGTAAAAAACCACTCATCCTTGTGTATGGTATTATTGTATTGGTGTGGATGTCTTTTATAAATAGGGTCATATTTGACTTATCTGTGATTATCCTATTTCTGATATTTTGTTTTATATATTTGTGAAGGTTTTTTTGGACTCCTGTGTCTGCAATAAAGATAAAGATGATGATGATGTATAATTTTATTTGATTGTAAAGAAAAAAAAATCATCATTCTAAACTAGTTCTGTGTACAAATGTTTATCCACAAATAAATGTTAACTATGACCTTGAAGGAAAAACAGTCATTAATGTGTTCTTTTATTGATGAGGAAACAAGAGTGGAATTAATCACACAGTTTCACAGATAATTACCTTCAGCAGAATACATGGAATAAAATGAGATCTCGGGCTCAAGCACCAGTCTGTCCTGGAGGACCAGGCTTCAATGGTCAAGAGCCCAGAGTACAGGAAAACGTTGGTTTATAAGCATTTCTTTCACCCCTCCCTGCACATATGGTGTGGATATCACATGTTGTCTTTATCGAAACTGACTTCATCTTGTGTTCTGTCTCGAAAAGTTTTAGATATCACAATCGTACTTTCTTCAGACAAGGAGGATGTCACCTCGACATATGTTGCAAACTGGTGTGTTTGTAGTTGCATCCTCCCATATATGGTCGTGTTATTAACAGTTCTGAACAGAAGCAAGCTGATTATACTGGTATGTAAGCTAGTGCGTTGATAACTCATAACACCTATTTCTTCCTTTACCTACAGCAACAACAAAAGTTGAGCAAGATGGCTGAGCGGGAGTTCAGAGTGACGGCTCCTCCACTATCTAACTGGCCAGGTTTAAAACCTGTGGTTTATGAGACTGTTGACGGCAAGCTTCTAGTTGAGGACCAGTTTTTAAACGTTCTCCTGGTCAGAATGAGAACAATGAGCCAGGACCATCTGGTTCTAACAGCTTCCAACACGTTGGACTTGAAATGGATTGAATCCTGAAGAACGAGGCTGTTTGAACTCTGTCCTGACACCAAACAAAGATGTGTGGCTTTTAAAGGAGATCAGAAAAACATCAACAACATTAAAAGTTGCTTCAAGGTTTTGAATGAGTGCAGAGAAAACCTCCCTCGGTTCGTCTCCCACTATTTGGATGAGCTACCGCCTGTCACCTCTAACAGCATAGATTAGTCCAACTTGCTGAGTAACATGGAGCGGCTCCAGAGTGAAATGTCTGCGCTCAGACATGGAGTGAAACTACAAGCTGGTGTCAGCGAGGGGCTGCATGAAATCACCTCCACTACTGAGCACAGAGTTGCTGCTTTTAGTCACCATCTGAAACCAGGACATGACGGAGGGCAACACAGGGCTACGCCCAGCGTCATCGCACATGGCAGTGAGGCCTCACTCCCTGGAGCCTCTACCCTGGGTCAAAGACTGGTGAGGAGGATCTCGGCAGAGTTAAAGTAGAGACTTGGCCGTGATGTAACTTGTCAGCGTATTGACACTGCAAGCAACAGGTCCAGCTCATTTAGACCAGGATACAAAATAGAGCAGTCAAACCTCAGTTGATAACCTTAAGCCACTCCACACACCTTGTAGTCAGTGTTAACATCAGACAGAAGAGAGTATTTCAAGATCAATTCTAACTCTGCAGACCTGAGATCAGATCAAATCAACTGGCATCAATTCAAAATGTCTGATAAACAGAAGAGAGGTTGACATGCAGGAAATATAAATCTTGTTTTGTTGATATTTTAGTCTAATTATGACAAACTGAAGGCAGCATGTAAAGAAGATGGATGAAATGTATATATAGAATAATCTCCTAGTTTGAGGCACATCACAGCATCCTGGTCTTTTTGTGAGTTGCCAAACCGTCTGTATATTCATCCTCTTTCATTTTGATAACTTTTTCTGAAAGATGCACCAAAGATAAAGTCATGATCGTGTTTTCGATTGAGTTTATAGTACTGTGCTAATATTTAGTATGCAAAACAATATATTTAATGAACTCGACCTTTCATGACTGGGCAAAGAACCAGCCAGTGTCATGATCTTGCTCAGTCATGAATTCTTGCATCAATGCGACAATGGGAATCCTGAACCAAATAATGGTGAAAGTCAAATAGTTTTGCAAATGTGGGTCAGGATACTCTGATAATCATACATATAATGAAATTATAACTTAAATTTGACTGGTGACTGGAATTGAGGGTCATGAATTTCAAATGATGTCCTGTTGCATATTATGACTTGATTGTAAAATGATATTGTGTGTATGCCAATATCTTTTTGGAAGAAACACCTTACATTACACTATGTAGATAATCAAAAGGTAACAGGCTGTGGGTTTCATACAAGTGTGTAAAGTTATTCTCACCTTTCAAACAGGATGTGTGTGAGGGAGCGTTGGATGCTCTGCCTGAGCAGGTGATCAGGCTGACAGGGCCTGGAGGAGGGCGGGCTGGGTGCTGGTGATGCAGGCAGATACTGAGTTCCATTCCATGTTAAAGCTGAGGAAGGCTTCTGGGATGATGTTGAGACTGCGGGATGGCCAAACGGAGACTCCATTTTCTTTGCCGTGCAGTCTTAAGAGAGGCGGCTCAAGAGGTGCAAAGTCTCGTGATCGGGGTTAATGGAACTTGTAGTCTATTGACAGAAAAGACACAAGACAGAGTTCTTTAGTAGATTATGGTTTGTCAACACGTCCAAAATACATTTGAGGTAGGTCAAACATTGAGTAAGGAGCCTGTCCTTTGATCTGCTTTGTTCTCCTTTGATATCCTTTGATACAATTTTCACTCATTTGCTCTCCTTTGCTCTCCTTTGATATCCTTTGATCTCTGAGTGCTAAAATAACTCAAAAATACCTTTGTTAATGCCACATGTGTTTGCAAAACCGAGCAAGTGAGAGGAGGATATTTTGTCTTTTGAAGCAGAAGAAAAGTTCTCCCTGCTTGGACTCAACATATTAATTGACTTCACTGTGAGAACAGAAGTCAGCAGCACCGATATCATGACTCGAAGAGGTAAGTAACATTGTGTCCAGGATTCTGCGATCTCATTATGTCACCTAATGAGCTCCATGCTTGACAGTCACAATAGAAAATTGCTGTTTGGTGATCAGATGCTCAGTTTGATAATGAGAAGAAACAAAAGGCTGAGGCCAATAAGAGAAAGTCTGTTTTAGTGTTTAATCTTGGGCTTTATTGGAACCATCACCATTTCCATTATTTTGGGGGAAATTATATATTTAACAACCCTTCCTATTTTTTCCTCCAATTTATAGATTATCTTAGTGCTAAGATTTGATTTTAAATCTCATGAGTGCTCAATGTTTATGTTAGGACAGCCCAATGTTGCCAATACAGGAAGACATAGTACTCCACCAAGGTTGTGTCTTGTCAGCCCTTCTGTTTGTGATTTTCATGGACAGGGTGTCGAGGTGCAGCTGAGGCAAGAGGAGACAAAAACTCAGAGAGGCTGACAGTAAGGTAAGGCTCTATACTTTCTATTTCATTGGACTTACACTTTCTTACAGGTCTGTGCTCTCTCTCTCTCTCTCTCTCTCTCTCTCTCTCTCTCTCTCTCTCTCTCTCTCTCTCTCTCTCTCAGCCTGCTGGTCACTTCATAAGAACAACCATTCCATCAAAGAAAATTACTTCTTTATCACGTCACACCTGAAGCTCCAGACATTAGCCGACATTTTACTGTGTTAATGTGACGTAGCTAAACTGTACAGCTGAAACACTAATAACTAATAATTAAAAACATAATGAATGCTATTTATCTTTTTGTCCATTTAACCATCAGCTTAATTCCTCCATGTAAAAATCCTGCAAACTTATTTACAACACATTCAGGCAGTAGGTAGGTAATAAACATTTTAATAAACTGGTGACATCTTATTGTTCCATGCAGAGACGTCCCCCTCCGTCCCCCTCCGTCCCCCCCGGCTTTTATTAACACATGATCAATCTGAAGTTCAGAGTCAGTGTTTTCTCCAAAGATTGCTGAGATATTATCATTGTAATGTTTCCTTGTGGCCGTGATCATATAGTGTTTAGTACTCCGTGTTGTGACAGTGATCGTATAGTGCTTAGTACTCTGTGTTGTGGCTGTGATCGTATCGTGGTTAGTACTCTGTGTTGTGGCTGTGATCGTATAGTGGTTAGTACTCTATGTTATGACAGTGATCGTATAGTGGTTAGTACTCTGTGTTGTGACAGTGATCGTATAGTGGTTAGTACTCTGTGTTGTGGCTGTGATCGTATAGTGGTTAGTACTCTGTGTTATGACAGTGATCGTATAGTGGTTAGTACTCTGTGTTATGATAGTGATCGTATAGTGGTTACTACTCTGTTTTGTGACAGTTATCATTTGGTTAGTACTCTGTGTTGTGGACGTGATCGTATAGTGGTTAATACTCTGTGTTGTGGACGTGATCGTATAGTGGTTAGTACTCTGGGTTGTGGCCGCAGCAACCCCGGTTCAACTCCGGGTCACGGCAGTGGCTCCTAAAGTGTTTATCTTGTCGTCACTCATGAAGCTGCTCTATCATCAACTTGTAGACTGAAGGAATCTCAAGAAGATTCTAACTCCTTTAAAATCTACCATCAGTATGTCTCTCTGTGTCATAGTTACTCTAGAATAAAATAGTTACTCATTATCTATTATATGTTGTTGTTTCTGTTCATATTTATTAATGTTCTTAAATTCTATTAACGTTTCAGTACAAATATTAGGGGTCCATATATTCTGCTGTGGAAAATGGACGTCAGGGTTCAGATTCTATGAGGGTCCTTTTACAATCTTACACCGGCACTGAGCCTCGATGGAGCCTTGGCCAAATGAAGCCTCATCAACCATTTTCTTTATTTTCTGACTCCACCAGATGGCGCTGTTGGTTTGAAGATAGAGGCTGAAAGATTGGCAATGAAGTGTGTTTTCAAACATTTGTTGAACAGACAGCGCCATCTTGCGCCTTCTGCTTGTATGGGAGACTGCCTGAGAATAGCAGGTGCTGTGAGCTTTTAACCCCCCTGGCCAGAGGGGGCGCTCTTCTTGCTCTTTTTCAACTCAAATTTTCACAAACACATCAATGTTGGTAAACGCTGTGTGACCTGAGGCCTGAGGCCTGTACTACGAAGCTGGATTTTCTCTTATCCAGATAACTTTCCATACTATGACACTCATTCACTTCTCACCAGGATAAATCACCATGGTAATTTACCCTGAATGTCTAACCTCCGGAGCAGGTTATGTTCTGGATAAGAGGTCAAAGCTCCGCCTCCTGACCAATCAGATCTCTTGGAAAATGCCCCGCCCATTCTTAAATGATGGTGATTGGTGGGCAGGTTCAGCACTGAGCTGCAGCAGAGCGGAGATGAGAAAGTAATTTAGAAATCTTTTTGACATAATAAAATAAATCCTGGTCTCTGAGGCTTTGAAGGAAGTGTTTGTTCTTGACTTGTTCCAAGTCTGTTTATCTCCACGAGGGTTGATCTGGAATAATGAGCTTAATGATCACACCTGACAGAACTGCAGAAACATGAATTTATGGAACCAGAACTACTCGTGTCGTCACGGTGATGAATTAATATTCCAACATAAAACACAAGAGAAACTCAGCCTCAAAACAACTGGATGGAAAATCTAAACTAAAAGAAGATCAGTGAGGAAGTTCAGCCCGACACGTTTCTGCTGGAATAAAGTGAAACTGAGTGATCACAGTGCTGTCTGTTTATATAGTCTGATGAAGTAATCTGGTATAATCTCACCAAGTCAGCATTAACAAGTCAGGAATGTTCTGGCTTTGGCTGCAGCAGCAGTGTTGCTTTTAGCTGCTGGATGTGTTTTAATTCTTCATAATCTCAGAGATTAACTGCTCCTTCAGTAATCTGTAAACTGCTCTGCAGAGTTTCTCTGTCTGTGATTGGTCAGATGCTGCAAACTCCGCCCCTTTCATGTGAACAAGCACACATAGGTCTGGGTTGAACCAGAGAGTTGATAACCTGCTTGGTAGTAACGGTGATCAGGATCAGTCAACCCAGGAAACAGAGAGATCCTGGATATGTTGATCAGGGTTCCTAGTACAGGCCACAGGCCTCAGTGTGATTGACACAATATTTATATTTACTTGCCGCTCAGTAAAGCAGCGGCGGCCTTGCGCATGCGCGGTTCCTTCTCAGTGTGGACGCAGTGTGGTGAGGGTCTCCTCTGGTCTGACTGCAGGAGGGAGGGAGGGACTGTCAGTGACAGTGACAGGCTCACACCTCTGCTGACATAGACAGGATCTTTGTTCTACACTTCTTTTGAAACTTGCTTTCTTTAATTAACTTCAAGAAAGAACTATTTAGTTTTCATTCAACAGGAGAGGAGGGTGCACCATTCCCAGATGAACTGCAATACCAGGCTGATGCGTGGAGTGGACAGAGCGAGCTCCTAATCCATCTCCCTGTTCCAAAAATCAATTTAATATACAGTCCCCAGATAGGGGACATATCAGATATTAAACTGATAAGAACAGATTTTTTCTTTTACAAGATTTTATTGACACATTTTACAGGTCATTTTCTTCAATTTCTTCCAAAGATGTTTTCAATCATTTCACACATAAAAGCAAACAAGGAACAAGCTTCTGTTTTAGAATATCATAAATACAGTACTTTAAATAAATAGAGATTTACAAATAAAGCAGGACCTGTTGAGTAAAATGAGAAACATGAAGAAATAAAAAGTGTCTATCGTTGTAAAAGTCAATAAATAGGAGTGCGTTCAGTTTAAAAGGTCTATTCTGTTGTGCAGGAGAGCAGTGAGTCCCTATCAAGGGGAACTCATCCTGTTCTCCCAAACATTTGGTCTCTCGGGGTTCTGCCATGGTGCTCAGAGGAGGTCCTCTCCCTCCTGCTCCTTCCCTCCGTCCACACCCGGAGAGCCAGGCCGCCGCTGCCTTGACCTTTTCTCGTGAGGCTCCGGCTCCTTCGTCCGAATGGGCAGGGAGGCGATTCTTCTTTGTGGCTGTGTCCTCGGCCTGCCGCCTGCAGCTTCCACCTCGCGGACCGTCGCTGCGGCCATCTGGATCACAGCCACGGGGGGGATCTGCCTATGCCTTCTCACCAGCAGGTTTCTGGAGGTCCAGGTGGCGTCTTTGATGGCGGCCAGGGTGAGCCACATCTTTTCAAAGTCCTTCTTTGTCATGAACTCGTGGCTCACCCCGTATAGCACCAGCTGTGCTGTAAGGACCCCCCCTGCTGGTAAGTACGGGAATTGCAAGGAGCCGGCCGTTGCCCACTGGTCTACGGCAGCACTGCACTCCCAGAGGAGGTGCCTCACCGACTCAGGAGCGCCACAACCAGGCCGGGGGCAAGTTGAGTGCGCTGCCATTCCTCGGGAGTGCATGACGGCCCTGACTGGGAGAACCTCGTGAGCCACCAGCCATGACAGGTCCCGGAGTCTGTTTGGGAGGACAGGATGGTTCACGTTGCGCCAAACTGTGGAGGGCTCACCGAGTGCAAGCCCGCGCACTGGACTCACTGGTTCCCGTTCCTGCACAACAGAAATGAGACATTTGTGGTTAGTTAAAATCTGCAACTCCTCCTGTTCCAGGTTAAACTGTTTAAAAAATGTCTTGATAAAATCATAGGCCGGTGGCAGGTTAAAAGAAACTGGTATTTTAAGATCAATGGGTAAAATCTTAATCCTTCGAAGGTAGGACCCCATCCAGAAACGAGCCATTGCTGTCGTCTTTGGGTTCCTGGAGGGGTCCGTGGCAACAGCCATGTGCTGTGCTGTGTAGAAGCTTCCCAGTGTTAGATAAAAATCCGGTACTCCCTTCCCTCCTTTATCTTTAGGCTTTTTCATGACCTCCCTTCTTAGTCTGTCCCACTTTGATCCCCATAAAAAATAAAACATGGCCCGGTCCAAGTCTAAAAGCACTCTCCTAGGAGGCATAAACACAGAGCTGATCAATAAAAGCAACGGTAAAATCACAGCTTTGATGATTAAAACCTTTCCTTCCATGGTCAGTCCTCTAAGTCCCCAGAATCCCAGTCTTTGTCTTACTTTCCCTACCACGTCCGGCCAGTTTGTCCCTCCCCCTCCCTCCCTGTCAAATTTCACCCCCAGTATTTTTTGCTCAGTCTGGGTCACGGTCAGGGGAAGTCCAGTCTTCTCAGTCTCCATCCATGGTCCATAAAACTGGGCTTGGGTCTTGTCTCGGTTGAGCTTTGACCCAGAGGCCTGTCCATAAAAGTCAGTCACGTCCAATGTCCTGTTGACTGATAAAAGGTCAGTGCATAAAATGTTCACGTCGTCCATGTAGAGGACACATTTAGTGGTGAGTCCCCCGCTCCCCGGGATACTCACCCCATTGATTCGTTTATCCCTTCTCAAGATCTGTGCCAGAGGTTCCACACATGTTACGTACAGGAGGGCAGATAACGGACAGCCCTGACGGACACCGCAGTTGATTTTGACTGCTTTTGTCAGATGCCCATTAACCACAAATCTGCTGCTGATGTCCCGGTACAGCAATCCCACCCAAGCTAGAAACCTTTCTGCGAATCCCATTTTCTGCAGCACTTTGAAAAGGTACTGGTGCGAGACCCGATCAAAAGCTTTTTCAAAATCTAAATTTAGGACTACCAGCCGGATGTTTCTGTCTCTCGCAAAACAGATGGTGTCTCGGATCAGCAGGAGGCTGTCGGTGATCCTCCTCCCCGGGATGGCACAGGCTTGATCCGGGTGAATCAGGTCCTTTAAAAACAACGACATTCGTGAAGATAAAAGTTTACTAAAAAGTTTACAGTCAAAGTTTAAAAGCGTGATAGGTCTCCAATTCTTTAGGTCGGTCTTGTCTTTGTCTTTATGAAGGAGAGTCACTATCCCTACTTTAAAACTGTCTGGGAGTTGCTCATGTTCATCAAAGTCTTTAAAAACGGTGAGCAGGTCAGGTGCTAAAAGGTCCCAAAAGGTCAAATAAAATTCCAAAGGAAGTCCGTCTTGTCCGGGTGACTTGCCTTTTTTAAAACTATTCACACATTTATTTAACTCAAAAAATGTAAAATCTTGGGTTAAAAGCACACTGTCCTCCACCGTTTTTTCAATAAAATTTAAAACTTCTGTCATGGCATCAATATTTACGGGTTTCTTTTGGTAAAGGTTTTCATAAAAACTTTCTACTACCTCCTTCATTTCTTCTGTTGAGTTAGTAGTGGATTCATCTTTTTTTCTCAGTTTTCTCATGGTGCCAGTTTTACTTATAATTTTTTTAAAAAAGTATCTTGAGCATTTTTCCCCTTCCTCCAGTTCCCTTTCCCTACTTCTTAAAATGATGCCTTTACTTTTGACTGCTGCTAAAACCGACATTTCTTTTTTGATTTGTTTGATTTCATCATTAAAATCCAACCCATATTGTGTTAGTTTAAAATATCTTTGTAGTCTTTTTTGCAGTCCCATCATGCGTCTGTTTTCTTTAGCTTTTTGATTTTTGCCAATTTGTTTGAAAAAAGTCTGAGTCTTTCCCTTCACCATTTCCCACCAGTGTGCCTGTGAATCGTACATGTCTTGAAGGGTCTGCCACTCCCTGTACTGCTCCCTGTACTGGCTGACAACATTGTTGTCCTCCAGCAGGGAGCAGTTGAGCTTCCACAGACCTCTTCCTACAGTCACACCAGAGGACAGTGAAAGGGTGCAGGACAGAATGAGGTGATCGGAGAAGAAAACAGGGGTTAATGTAGCATCGGTTGGTGGGCAGTCTCTTGTAAAAAGGTAGTCTATGCGAGAGGCTCTGGTGCCGTCACTACTGAACCAAGTGAAGCCCTCCTCTCTGGGATGCATGGTTTTAAAACAGTCTTGGAGTTTAAAATCCCTGCATAGATTCTGCAATAAAACCGATGTCTTGTCGACTTTAAAATCCTCCCCTGCTCCTCTCCTATCTTTTCTAGTTAAAATACAATTAAAATCACCTCCTAAAATAAGTGGCACTCGTCCTAGCATGTGGGACTGCAAGTCCTCTAAAAGGTCATACCGATCATTTTTCTCATTAAAACCATAAATATTCAAGAGCTTAAAATCCTGATCCATAAAAGTCAAATGTAGTAAAAGTGCCCTACCGTCTCTCACCACAGTGCTGCCCTTCACCAAGATCCGGGGGTTATTTATTAAAATGGCCACTCCATCATTTTTATTACCGTTGGAGCCACTCCATACTGACGGGAGTGGCCACATCTCCTCCCACTGTTGGTAAGAGTTTAAAAACGGTATAGCACACTCTTGTAATAAAAACACATCCGACTTAAATGAACTTAAAAAGGATAAAACACTCTGGGCTCTAACTCTCGACTTCACACTTCTCACATTGATGGTAGAGAAGGTGAGGGTCATGAGTATGGTTAAAAACAACAGGTAGGACATTTTAAAAAGACTACAAAGTTTGAAATATAAAATCAGTTAAAAACAGTGACTAAGTTATCACTTGTGAACTGAGCTCTTCCTTCACTTCCATAGGTGAGGTGTGAAGGGTTTGAGCTCTGTTCCCCGTTCGGGCTCTGGGAGTTGGTCTCTCCTGCAACCTCCTATTCATTTTTGAGCCGTTTGGGGTTGATTGCAGAGCAATTGAAAGAAAAGAAACCTCATTGGGTGAATTGGAGGGGAAGACTCTGGGTTCCTCCACAGACGAACTGTCTGAGTACACCTCAACTCTTCCCCTCTTCTCTGAGCCCTGGGGAGACTCAGAGGACAATTCTGATGCCGGTCTCTTGGGGAGGGAGGCATCATTGCTGGATCCCTGGCTTTCCTCACCACTGGAAACAGCTCCACCTGCTGCCTGCCTGCTCTCATCTCCGGTGGATTCACCTGAGGAGGTCTTTGCAGGCCCCTCCCCTTCTGCCTCAACTGATCCTTCCCCTCCAACCACAGTGGTTGGTGGGGGATCAGGGTTCACAATACCCGCTTCTTCAATTATCTCTTTCACCTGTTTCTCGTGTCCGTCACTTCCTTCCTTTTCTGTCTGTTTTGCTGCCTTCAACTTGTTGGCAAAGGATTTGGGGCAATCTCTGAAGAGGTGGTTGGTCTCTCCACAGAGGTTGCACCTTCTGCCATTGGTACACTCCTCAAAGGTGTGACCAATTTCTCGGCACTTCCTGCAAACGACCAGCTCACAGGCTTCAGCCAGGTAGCCGTGCTGACCACACTTACGGCAGAGCTTGGGCTGGCCCTGGTAATGAATATAGCCCCTGTTGTCACCCAGGACTACCATGGGTGGGAGGTGTTTCAGGCCCTGGAAGCCCTGGGGGTCCTGCCATTGTTGAATGGGGACCCTCCAAGCGCAATTCCAGATGCCGTCCTCATCCCTCACCTTGGTAGCCTGGCCTTTAACAGTGCAGTATCTACCCAGCCATACACAGATGTCTTCTGCATTCACCGTTTCATTGAACATTCTAACAATAACGGTTTTAAGCGCATTGTCAGAAAGCTTCTCCACATTGAACACAGCAAACTGGGGTTTTACATTTTCAAAGCGTAACCAGAACTGTCGCAGGAGTGCTGCAGAGCAAAAACTTACATCAAATCCCTTGTTGAAGGGCAGGGTCAGGACACAATTCAGGTCTGTCGGGGAAAAGTTGAGCACATCTTGAACGAGCTTCCTGGAAAAATCAAGGCGTGACATATATACCAGTTTCCCTTCTTTTTCTAAAAAGGTAAAACGCACGCTGTGGTGCCTCCTAATGCCGGCATGACTGGCCGACATGTTGGAGGCACCACCAGCTTAAAAAGGTAAAAAAACAATTAAGAATACAATAAATAGTTAAAATTATAAATAAATAAACTTTAAAAGTTAGCAATAAAAGGTCGAGCAGACAGAGAGAAAGCTATTAGAACAGCTCCCCTCAGTCTGCACAACAACACTTTTTTTCAGGACAAAAATACTCAACTACAAACAAAATGCAAAAGAGAAATAATATTCCTGAAAAAAATAGATGTCCTCCTAAACAAGTAGGAAATCACTACCACGACAGGCAAACGATTTCACCACCCAAAGGAGGGGACCGCTGTCTTAGCCAAAAGGCCGAGAAGCGATACCACAATGGGTCTGAGCTAAAGGGAGCACTGGATGCACAGTCACCACAAGTCCCAGTCGGACATTGAGCCGCGCCTATTTAAGGCATTTTACGAAACACAAAGTGTGCAAGAGTCATTTTGGCAACTTTTTTAGTTGGCTTGAATATTTGTTGGTGATGCTTAATTTGGACACTTTTTGCAGTAATCCCAGGCTATTTACGTAGGGGGTGTAGCAGCTTCTTTCTCAGCTGATTCCTGTACTAGCCGCCAGAGATTAGTTTTGGGTCCTGTAGATTGAATGACGCGCTTTTAGCCTTTACAGAGACGCTGGATCCAGGATGCGTGTTGATATGGATTTATTGTCGCGCACAAACTGCTTCCACAGCGGACGAAAGGACATGGACCGAGAGCGAGAATATTGTCAGAATGACTTCTGGATAAAATTAAATAAAAGCAGAAAATAAGGCAAAGCGCTCCACAAAAATTGCGGCTACCCAACCTGTCTCTCTCCTTACCACACCCCGAGGTGAGTGCACCTTTCAAGCCTCCTATCCGCCCCCAAGCGCGCTCACACAAGCCCCCATCTACTCCAACGCAACAATACTCGTTCATGCCACACGGGCCAGCAAACACACATGCATTCACACTGTGCTCCCCAAACCCTGATTCCTATACACCAGCCCCTAATTATTGATTTTAGCAATAATTCATCCAACATTAACAGTAGGAGAAATAATTATCACACAAACAATCTGAAATGCAAATAGCAGAAGAACATTAGAGTCGATGATAACGCCACATGGGAATCTTCTTTCTTCTCGTCACTACTTTGACCTATAAAGTCCATGATGTGTGGCTGATGTGTGTTTTTTGGGGGAGGATTTACGTAGCACCATCCTCACTCACTGAGTTTTCACATCAGTGCCACACAATCAATCAGCAAAATGTATATTTACAGAAACAGACGACTACAGATCACAAACTGATCTTCTGTACTACACGGTGCTGATTTAGCACCTGTTGACTTTCAGGCCTGAGCAGTTTGAGATTAAATCAGATGTAAAGTCATTTATTGTGAGCAAAATAGCAGAATTTATAAAACTGGAAGTGATGGTTGAGTTGGTTGATGGCAAAAATACAATTCCAAGTGACAGTGAGACTTCAGACTGGAGAGGTTTACATTTGTTCATCCATCATTGGATTTTTATTTGGTAAATATTGAAGATAAAATAGGTGTTAAAGTTTTGCTTAAACAGTCACAGGTCTACAAATTAGTTGCTACGATTGATGGTAGTCATGGCAGCAGGCCCAAGGGGGCGGGGCTTAACTCCTTTGATCCCGTGTGACCACACCGAGCCTTGAAGTATGTAAAGGCGCTTTGTGATGTCACACTGAGCTTTGAAGAATCACCCAACAGAGTTTACAGAACCAGTTCAAGGACACTTGGACATGTGGACAGGTGGAGATGGGAATGGAGCTCCAACAGATGTGGTTCAGGAAGTCCAGCTTGAGCCCAGAATCACAAGGTCTCCTCCAGTTTGAAGTCAACATTGCTGATTTAAACCCTGTTGAGACGCTTCAGGAAATCATTTAGTTTCTGGTTCGTCACCAAAATGAGAAGATTTCAATCAGTTTGGTTTCCATTTGTGTTGAACTGCACAGAGGCTGACAAAAGGTCCCTGCTTGATAATGAATGTTAAAGAAGCACATTTCATTATTAGTTCTAACAATGCTGCTTTCTGTGGTTTGAAAAATGTGAGGTTAAAAATCTTGTATGAGCAGATGTGAACTTTGAAGAAATGGAAGTAAAATGTTGACATGAATCCAATGGCTTTTGTTCTTCACTGTTTTTATTTAACATGAATGAGTCGTAATTTCATTTTTCACTCTTTTTACACTACGGAGGAAAAACTACTGTTTGTTTACCTGCAACACGTACTGAAATACATATCATGAAAGTAAAACTCTTCAGTGGAAACATGCAATGATTTCCTCGTCTCAAACTATTTATTCTAACAACAACCACCAACAACAAAAAAAAGTATGTGATGTGGAATATTTTGACTTGAGTGACATTTAAACTTCACGTTCCTTAAAGCACACTGTTGAGTGTTGAGACGTTAGATGAGGCTGTTAAGCTTGTTAAGAAACAGCAAGTTGTGCAAAAAGACCATTTTAAATGAGATCAAACCGTTAAGTTCTTTCAATGACTTTAATCTGGAAGTAACTCATATTTTAAGATTTCTATATCGAAAAGTTTCTGAATTGTACAAATCTCTCATTGATTACATTTACACTACTAAGTACCACAGTCACACCATGTTTCAGTAGATGACAAAGGAAATTAAACCTCATGTATGAGACTGTCACTTTGATTTTACATTTTAAAACAGTATTTCAATGTTTCTAGATGGAGTTTTTGAAAGTGATGTTTCAGAAGTGCACAGAAAGTTTAAAAGTCTCGTGATTCTAACAATTGATATGTCTTGTGTAAAAGATGTAATAGATTGTATACTTAAGCAATTACTTATATATGCAATAGATCCTTTTTAACAGGTATTTTCCCTGACAGGATGAAAATAGCCAAGGTGGTTCCAAGCTATAAAACTGTAGACAAATACATAATCTGATATTCTAGAATTTGTTTCCTCAGTTTGAGAAAAAAACAAAAACTTTAAAACATTATATGTAAACAGACTGGATAATTTTATAGAAAATACAACTTTAAAACATCATATGTAAACAGACTGGATAATTTTATAGAAAATACAACTTACTGAATGATCATCATTATGAGTTGAGAAGAAAATGATCAACATCTTTTTCATTAAATGGGTTTTGTTATGGGTGGATGGATGGACGCAATAGAAATACTGACCTGCAGTTCCCCCTATATCCAGTAGGTGTCAGTATGAAGCAGCTTTTGAGAAATGGGGAGCAGGAGGAGGGAAAAGGAGTGTTTGAAGTACACGGCCAGTATTGCAGATACTTTTTACTAAGATAAGCAGCTCATCTACTTTAATGTGGGGGAGAACAATGTGTCATTACTTATGAAGTGAATCATCATCAATATGCAAATCTGAATGAAAATAAAAATAAAGTTTTCTCATGATCTTTGAATGATTTGGGGACTTTTTTCTTTTATCAGTTGATTGTGACCATAATAAAATGCAGGAAAAAGTTTGTAGGTAAATAGAAATGACTTGTTATGAACAAACTCAATATATGCAGGGTAAATAATATCTACACAAAGTATCACTGCAGAACTGAGAAAGGATTTGTTCACAAACAATATCAACAAGAGAATAACATCAACCTAAAACAACAAATGTACTTTCACTACAGTTGTTTGTGAAAATAAAGGCAACAGTGCAAATCTAGGTGAGTTAACAAAATAATTAACTCGATAAAATACATGTAACCTAAATATAAGAAGAGTAATGTTACTTTGACAGTGAACACAAAAGGGTTTTTCTATTCAGCCAGATTCATATTATAAGTAAATATCTTTATATAGGTATTTATCTTTCAGTTCCAGTAAAATAATTCATTTAGATTTATTTCAACTGACTGAATATATTACACGTCTCTCTGAATAGTCTAGAGTTAATCAGTCTACTGTAATTACTACTCTGAAGACGATGACCAATTACACTGAAAAGAACAACATGAACTAATGCTGGAGATGATTAAATCTAACTTTCCTTCTATAAATCAGCTCCCTGGATATTGCTGCCTTGCTCAAAGGCCTCTGGCAGTGACTGCTGTCTCTGTGCCGGGGTCCAGTAGTGGTTTGGGGATTCCCCTCCTCCTCCCTCCGTTTTTTGGGGGGGTAATTTGCCAGCGAGATATATGATAAACAATAAAGTAAAAGAAGTATCTTTTAAAGTAATCCACAGATTTCATGTATTTACTTAGAGCGTTTAAAAAAAAGACATAGATATAAATTGCTCTTTCTGTAAAGAACTCCCTGAAAATATATTTCATGTGTTTTTGTCTCGCCCCTTTTCTAACAAGTTCTGAGAAGATATTTGCACCTTGATCTCTACTAGTATTGAAGCATCTTACAGTGGATGAGCCTGCTGTATGACACGTCTCTAGCTGATCATGGACCATTGCTATGACTCTTAATGTTGATCATCTTCCTGAGCTGCTTCATGAGGCCAGTGGGGGGGGGGCTTTCGCCTGCTCTTTTTAACTTGTCCATGGATGAGTTATCTCAACAACTGAATAGTTGTAAAAGTGGATGTGTGCTGGGTAACAAGATAATTAATCATCTCATGTCTGCTGGTGATCTGGTCATTCTCTCTCCCAGCAGGTTTCAGCAGCTTTTAAATATCTGTTCTGAGTATGGCTTAAAATCTGATGTTAAATATGATGTTAAATATAATGTTAAATATAATGCCAGAAAGAGAACAGTTCTGATATGTAGAACTAAGGAGGAGAAGGATCTCAACTTCCCTCATTTTTACCTGTCAGAACAGGAAGTCACTGTCAGTAGCAAAACAAAATATCTGGGACATCTCATCTCTGATAAAATGTGTGATGATGATGATCTGGATAGACAATGCCGTACGCTGGATGTTCAAGCCAACATAAGAGCAAGGATATTTTCTATGTGCTCTGATAATGTGAAGATTACTCTCTTCAGAGCTTATTATACTCCCTTGTATACTGCCCCCTTGTGGATTAAATATAGAAAATCAAGCCTACGAAGGCTCAAGGTTGATTACAATGATGCTCTGAGGATCCTGCTGAAAAAAACCTGGCTGGGAAACAGGAAGTGAGATGTTCTGTCAAGCAGGTGTTTCTACATTTCAGGCTCTCATGAGGAATCTGATGTATAAATTTATACGCAGGCTTGAGGACTCTCAGAACACCATTATAATGCTGCTGAATAATCTCAGTCATAGTCCTGTAAAAAACCACTCATCCTTGTGTATGGTATTATTGTATTGGTGTGGATGTCTTTTATAAATAGGGTCATATTTGACTTATCTGTGATTATCCTATTTCTGATATTTTGTTTTATGTATTTGTTTTATTTATTTGTGAATGTTTTTTTATGGACTCCTGTGTCTGCAATAAAGATAAAGATGATGATGATATATAATTTTATTTGATTGTGAAGAACAAAAAAATCATCATTCCAAACTAGTTCTGTGTGCTACAAATGTTTATCTACAAATAAATGTTGACTATGACCTACAGCAACAACAAAAGTTGAGCAAGATGGCTGAGCGGGAGTTCAGAGTGACGGCTCCTCCACTATCTAACTGGCCAGGTTTAAAACCTGTGGTTTATGAGACTGTTGACGGCAAGCTTCTAGTTGAGGACCAGTTTTTAAACTTTCTCCTGGTCAGAATGAGAACAATGAGCCAGGACCATCTTGTTCTAACAGCTTCCAACACGTTGGACTTGAAATGGATTGAATCCTGAAGAACGAGGCTGTTTGAACTCTGTCCTGACACCAAACAAAGATGTGTGGCTTTTAAAGGAGATCAGAAAAACATCAACAACATTAAAAGTTGCTTCAAGGTTTTGAATGAGTGCAGAGAAAACCTCCCTCGGTTCGTCTCCCACTATTTGGATGAGCTACCGCCTGTCACCTCTAACAGCATAGATTAGTCCAACTTGCTGAGTAACATGGAGCGGCTCCAGAGTGAAATGTCTGCGCTCAGACATGGAGTGAAACTACAAGCTGGTGTCAGCGAGGGGCTGCATGAAATCACCTCCACTACTGAGCACAGAGTTGCTGCTTTTAGTCACCATCTGAAACCAGGACATGACGGAGGGCAACACAGGGCTACGCCCAGCGTCATCGCACATGGCAGTGAGGCCTCACTCCCTGGAGCCTCTACCCTGGGTCAAAGACTGGTGAGGAGGATCTCAGCAGAGTTAAAGTAGAGACTTGGTCGTGATGTAACTTGTCAGCGTATTGACACTGCAAGCAACAGGTCCAGCTCATTTAGACCAGGATACAAAATAGAGCAGTCAAACCTCAGTTGATAACCTTAAGCCGCTCCACACACCTTGTAGTCAGTGTTAACATCAGACAGAAGAGAGTATTTCAAGATCAATTCTAACTCTGCAGACCTGAGATCAGATCAAATCAACTGGCATCAATTCAAAATGTCTGATAAACAGAAGAGAGGTTGACATGCAGGAAATATAAATCTGTTGTTTTGTTGATATTTTAGTCTAATTATGACAAACTGAAGGCAGCATGTAAAGAAGATAGATGAAATGTATATATAGAATAATCTCCTAGTTTGAGGCACATCACAGCATCCTGGTCTTTTTGTGAGTTGCCAAACCGTCTGTATATTCATCCTCTTTCATTTTGATAACTTTTTCTGAACGATACACCAAAGATAAAGTCATGATCATGTTTTCGATTGGGTTTATAGTACTGTGCTAATATTTAGTATGTGAAACAATATATTTAATGAACTAGACCTTTCATGACTGGGCAAAAAACCAGCCAGTGTCATGATCTTGCTCAGTCATGAATTCTTGCATCAATGCTACAATGGGAATCCCGAACCAAATAAAGGTGAAAGTCAAATATTTTTGCAAATGTGGGTCAGGGTACTCTGATAATCATACATATAATGAAATTATAACTTAAATGTGACTGGTGACTGGAATTGAGGGTCATGAATTTCAAAGGATGACTTGTTGCATATTATGACTTGATTGTAAAATTCTATTGTGTGTATGCCAATATCTTTTTGGAAGAAACACCTTAAATTACACTATGTAGATAATCAAAAAGTAACAGGCTGTGGGTTTCATACAAGTGTGTAAAGTTATTCTCACCTTTCAAACAGGATGTGTGTGAGGGAGCGTTGGATGCTCTGCCTGAGCAGGTGATCAGGCTGACAGGGCCTGGAGGAGGGCGGGCTGGGTGCTGGTGATGCAGGCAGATACTGAGTTCCATTCCATGTTAAAGCTGAGGAAGGCTTCTGGGATGATGTTGAGACTGCGGGATGGCCAAACGGAGACTCCATTTTCTTTGCTGTGCAGTCTTAAGAGAGGCGGCTCAAGAGGTGCAAAGTCTCGTGATCGGGGTTCATGGCACTTGTAGTCTATTGACAGAAAAGACACAAGACAGAGTTCTTTCGTAGATTATGGTTTGTCAACACGTCCCTAATATATTTTGAGCCTGTCCTTTGATCTCCTTTGCTCTCCTTTGCTCTCCTTTGATCTCCTTTGATCTCCTTTGATAAAATATTATCTCCTTTGATAAAATGTTATCTCCTTTGCTCTCCTTTAATCTCCTTTGATCTCTGAGTGCTAAAATAACTCAAAAATACCTTTGTCAATTCCACATGCGTTTGCAAAACGAAACTAGAGGAGGATATTTTGTCTATTGAAGCACAAGAAAAGTTCCCCCTGCTTGGACTCAACATATTAATTGACTTCACTGTGAGAACAGAAGTCAGCAGCACCGATATCATGACTCGAAGAGGTAAGTAACATTGTGTCCAGGACTCTGCGATCTCATTATGTCACCTAATGAGCTCCATGCTTGACAGTCACAATAGAAAATGGCTGTTTGGTGATCAGATGCTCAGTTTGATAATGAGAAGAAACAAAAGGCTGAGGCCAGTAAAAGAAAATCAGTTTTCGTGTTTAATCTTGGGCTTTGTTGGAACCATCACCATTTCCATTATTTTGGGGGAAATGATATTGCTAAGAATTCATTTGAAATCTCATGAGTGCTCAATGTTTATGTTTACAGCCCAATGTTGTAATTCACGATTGTGACTACAGGCTTCCTCACAAAGTGAAATAAGCCAGACCGTTCCTCTGACAGGGGTCTACTAATGGTACCAAGAACAAGGCTCATTACCAGGGTGACAGAGCCTTTACTCCCCGGCTCCTCGGCTCTGGAACTCAGGCAGGAAAACTCAATATCCTGTTTTAAGTCTCATCTTAAAACTGATTTTTATCACTTGGCTTTTAGAAACTGATGTTCTCTTATTTTTAGTTTCTATTTCTTCTTGTCTATTTTTAATTGTTCTGTATTTCATTGTTGTACATTATATTGTGGTTTTAATGTAAAAGTACTTTGTAACTGAGTTTAGAAAAGTGCAATAGATATAAAGTCATTATGTTTGCTGGTTATGTAACCTCAGAGACTTTTAATACTTGATATGATCAAGATAAACAGCAGCTCCACCAGAGTATTTCTCTACTGGACAGCAGCTCCTCGGGATATCAGTCATTTGACAATTGGGTGGAGATCAGAGTTCCACAATTCTTGGCCGCGTTTCAGGTTTCTCCCAGTTGTAACACACCTGAACACAATAAGGGCCTCCTTACCTGGCTTTTTTACAAGCTTGATGATGACATCAACATCAGATTGAGGTGTGCTGAAGCTGGGAGAGCTAGAACGTGCAGGGCATGTTGAGGCCCAGAATTGAGGAACCCTGGTGTAGATCATGAAAGCAACACTCCTCTGCATGGAGACTCAAGATAATTGTTCTGCGTTGACATAGAACATCAAGAGACCGGTTAGTTTTATCCTACTGATGATGTGTTGCTGCGAAAGTGATCCTGCTCAGTTTCTTCCCACCAAGAGCCTGAACAGGGACTTGAACCCTGGACCCTCAGATTAAAAGTCTGATGCTCTACCGTCTGAGCTACCCAGGAAGACATAGTACGCCACCAAGGTTGTGATTTTCATGGACAGGGTGTCGAGGTGCAGCTGAAGCAAGAGGAGACAAAAACTCAGAGAGGCTGACAGTAAGGTAAGGCTCTATACTTTCTATTTCATTGGACTTACACTTTCTTACAGGTCTGTGCCCCCCCCCCCCCCCCCCCCCCCCCCCCCCCTCTCTCTCTCAGCCTGCTGGTCACTCCATAAGAACAACCAGTCCATCAAAGAAAATTACTTCTTTATCACATCACAGCTGAAGCTCCAGACATTAGCCGACATTTTACTGTGTTAATGTGACGTAGCTAAACTGTACAGCTGAAACACTAATAACTAATAATTAAAAACATAATGAATGCTATATATCTTTTTGTCCATTTAACCATCAGCTTAATTCCTCCATGTAAAAATCCTGCAAACTTATTTACAGCACATTCAGGCAGTAGGTAGGTAATAAACATTTTAATAAACTGGTGACATCTTATTGTTCCATGCAGAGACGTCCCCCTCCGTCCCCCCCGGCTTTTATTAACACATGATCAATCTGAAGTTCAGAGTCAGTGTTGTCTCCAAAGATTGCTGAGATATTATCATTGTAATGTTTCCTTGTGGCCGTGATCGTATAGTAGTTAGTACTCTGTGTTGTGGCTGTGATCGTATAGTGGTTAGTACTCTATGTTTTGACAGTGATCGTATAGTGGTTAGTACTCTGTGTTGTGGCCATGATCAAATAGTGGTTAGTACTCTGTGTTGTGACCGTGATCGTATGGTGGTTAGTACTCTGTGTTGTGGCCATGATCAAATAGTGGTTAGTACTCTGTGGCTGTGACCGTATAGTGGTTAGTACTCTGTATTGTGACAGTGATCATATAGTGGTTAGTACTCTGTGTTATGACAGTGATCGTATAGTGGTTAGTACTCTGTGTTATGACAGTGATCGTATAGTGGTTAGTACTCTGTGTTGTGGCTGTGATCATATAGTGGTTAGTACTCTGTGTTGTGGCTGTGATCGTATAGTGGTTAGTACTCTGTGTTGTGGCCGCAGCAACCCCGGTTCAAACCTGGGTCATGGCAGTGGCTCCTAAAGTGTATATGTTGTCGTCACTCATGAAGCTGCTCTATCATCAACTTGTAGACTGAAGGAATCTCAAGAAGATTCTAACTCCTTTAAAATCTACCATCAGTATGTCTCTCTGTGTCATAGTTACTCTAGAATAAAATAGTTACTCATTATCTATTATATGTTGTTGTTTCTGTTCATATTTATTTATGTTCTTAAATTCTATTAACGTTTCAGTACAAATATTAGGGGTCCATATATTCTGCTGTGGAAAATGGACCTCAGGGTTCAGATTCTATGAGGGTCCTTTTACAATCTTACACCGGCACTGAGCCTCGATGGAGCCTTGGCCAAATGAAGCCTCATCAACCATTTTCTTTATTTTCTGACTCCACCAGATGGCGCTGTTGGTTTGAAGCTAGAGGCTGAAAGATTGGCCATGAAGTGTGTTTTCAAACATTTGTTGAACAGACAGCGCCATCTTGCGCCTTCTGCTTGTATGGGAGACTGCCTGAGAATAGCAGGTGCTGTGAGCTTTTAACCCCCCTGGCCAGAGGGGGCGCTCTTCTTGCTCTTTTTCAACTCAAATTTTCACAAACACATCAATGTTGGTAAACGCTGTGTGACCTGAGGCCTGAGGCCTATACTACGAAGCTGGATTTTCTCTTATCCAGATAACTTTCAATACTATGACACTCATTCACTTCTCACCAGGAAAAATCACCATGGTAACTTACCCTGAATGTCTTTTTTTTTTTTTTTTTTGAGAGAGAAGAGAAGAGAGAGAAGAAAGTCGAGGGGGGAGGGGGGAGGGGGGTGGGGGGAAGGGGATAACATACAATGTCCTTGTTGTGCTACATATATTATTTGCAATAATCACACTCATCCAAATACTTTCCAACTGTTATTAGATTGAACCAGCCTGAGCAGCTCTATCTAGACAGTAAGATGATTTCCTAGATTTAACCAGCCTGAGCAGCTCTATCTAGACAGTAACGTGAAGCAGGAACATGAAATAACAAAGAGGCAACAACAAAAGAGGAACATGATTTTTAAAGTTTGAGCAAATGATGACAGAGAACAAGCGACTTCAGAAGCACCTTTCGTGAGGAGTGAAAGTGTGTGTGTGTGTGTGTGTGTGTGTGCGTGTATGTGAGTGTGTGTGGCTTGTCCACTGGGTGTGGCCGGAACTGTTGTGGGGGGACCCGTGGTGACACCCCGGGGTCCGAGGCCACCGCGCCCGGACACCGCCACCCCGGCAGACAGAAGCCCCCCAGGCCCGGGGAGACCCCAGCGAACCACCCCAGAGAGCCCCGCCCCCGCCCAAAAAGCACCCGACGGAGAATGCAGAGAGGAATCCCCCCCAGGCAAGAGGGGCCCACAAGAGAAGGACAAAGGGCACAGGGCCCCAGGCCCCGACCCAAGCCGCCAAGCCGAGAAAAGGCCGGAGCAGGGCCCCCGGGCCGAGCGGGCCGAGAGCCCCCCCAACCCCGGCGGCGAGTCCCACCGCACCCCCGGGAACAGGCCCACCCACCGCCCCCCCCAACCCGGCAAGGCAGAGACGGCCCCAGCCGCCGCGCCCCGGACCAGCCCCGCCCCCAGACCCAGGAAAGCGAAGCCCGGCGCAGGCCCCGGTCGGAGAACAGTCAACTCTACACCCCCAGGAGCCTCATAATCCACCCGCCCCATAACCCCTCCCCCCGGGTCTTGATTGGGAAACCCAACCCATGACCCACCCCGCACACACACACACACACACACACACACACACACACACACACACACACACACACACACACACACACCCTGAATGTCTAACCTCCGGAGCAGGTTATGTTCTGGATAAGAGGTCAAAGCTCCGCCTCCTGACCAATCAGATCTCTTGGAAAATGCCCCACCCATTCTTAAATGATGGTGATTGGTGGGCAGGTTCAGCACTGAGCTGCAGCAGAGCGGAGATGAGAAAGTAATTTAGAAATCTTTTTGACATAATAGAATAAATCCTGGTCTCTGAGGCTTTGAAGGAAGTTTTTGTTCTTGACTTGTTCCAAGTCTGTTTATCTCCACGAGGGTTGATCTGGAATAAAGAGCTTAATGATCACACCTGACAGAACTGCAGAAACATGAATTTATGGAACCAGAACTACTCCTGTCGTCACGGTGATGAATTAATATTCCAACATAAAACACAAGAGAAACTCAGCCTCAAAACAACTGGATGGAAAATCTAAACTAAAAGAAGATCAGTGAGGAAGTTCAGCCCGACACGTTTCTGCTGGAATAAAGTGAAACTGAGTGATCACAGTGCTGTCTGTTTATATAGTCTGATGAATTAATCTGGTATAATCTCACCAAGTCAGCATTAACAAGTCAGGAATGTTCTGGCTTTGGCTGCAGCAGCAGTGTTGCTTTTAGCTGCTGGATGTGTTTTAATTCTTCATAATCTCAGAGATTAACTGCTCCTTCAGTAATCTGTAAACTGCTCTGCAGAGTTTCTCTGTGTGTGATTGGTCAGATGCTGCAAACTCCGCCCCTTTCATGTGAACAAGCACACATAGGTCTGGGTTGAACCAGAGAGTTGATAACCTGCTTGGTAGTAACGGTGATCAGGATCAGTCAACCCAGGAAACAGAGAGATCCTGGATATGTTGATCAGGGTTCCTAGTACAGGCCACAGGCCTCAGTGTGATTGAAAAAATATTTATATTTACTTGCCGCTCAGTAAACCAGCGGCGGCCTTGCGCATGCGCGGTTCCTTCTCAGTGTGGACGCAGTGTGGTGAGGGTCTCCTCTGGTCTGACTGCAGGAGGGAGGGAGGGATTGTCAGACTGACCGCAGGTCTGTCAATGCTTCAGGACGGGGGAGGGGCTCACAGCAGGACCTGCTGCTCGTTGACCACAGTGACTGCAGAACCAGACCTGCTTTCACCTCAGAGTCACCAAACACACTAGAAAGTCGCTAGAATTGTCGCCAGTCGCTTTTCACAAAAAAAGTTGCCAACAGGACCTGTGAGCCTGTCACCAAGTTGGCAACAGTGACAGGCTCACACCCCTGCTGACACAGACAGGATCTTTGTTCTACACTTCTTTTGAAACTTGCTTTCTTTGCTTAACTTCAATAAAGAACTACTTAGTTTTCTTTCAACAGGAGAGGAGGGTGCACCATTCCCAGATGAACTGCAATACCAGGCTGATGCGTGGAGTGGACAGAGCAAGCTCCTATTCCATCTCCCTGTTCCAAATATCAATTTAATATACAGTCCCCAGATAGGGGACATATCAGATATTAAACTGATAAGAACAGATTTTTTTTTTCTTTTACAAGATTTTATTGACACATTTTACAAGTCATTTTCTTCCATTTCTTCCACAGATGTTTTCACTCATTTAAAACATAAAAGCAAACAAGGTACAAGCTTCTGTTTTAAAATATCATAAATACAGTACTTTAAATAAATAGAGATTTACAAATAAAGCAGGACCTGTTGAGTAAAATGAGAAACATGAGGAAATAAAAAGTGTCCATCGTTGTAAAAGTCAATAAATAGGAGTGCCTTCAGTTTAAAAGGTCTATTCTTGTGCAGGAGAGCAGTGAGTCCCTATCAAGGGGAACTCATCCTGTTCTCTCAAACATTTGGTCTCTCGGGGTTCTGCCATGGTGCTCAGAGGAGGTCCTCTCCCTCCTTCTCCTTCCCTCCGTCCACACCCGGAGAGCCAGGCCGCCGCTGCCTTGACCTTTTCTCGTGAGGCTCCGGCTCCTTCGTCCGAATGGGCAGGGAGGCGATTCTTCTTTGTGGCTGTGTCCTCGGCCTGCCGCCTGCAGCTTCCACCTCGCGGACCGTCGCTGCGGCCATCTGGATCACAGCCACGGGGGGATCTGCCTATGCCTTCTTACCAGCAGGTTTCTGGAGGTCCAAGTGGCGTCTTTGATGGCGGCCAGGGTGAGCCACATCTTTTCAAAGTCCTTCTTTGTCATGAACTCGTGGCTCACCCCGTATAGCACCAGCTGTGCTGTAAGGACCCCCCCCTGCTGGTAAGTACGGGAATTGCAAGGAGCCGGCCGTTGCCCACTGGTCTACGGCAGCGCTGCACTCCCAGAGGAGGTGCCTCACCGACTCAGGCGCGCCACAACCAGGCCGGGGGCAAGTTGAGTGCGTTGCCATTCCTCGGGAGTGCATGACGGCCCTGACTGGGAGAACCTCGTGAGCCACCAGCCATGACAGGTCCCGGAGTCTGTTTGGGAGGACAGGATGGTTCACGTTGCGCCAAACTGTGGAGGGCTCACCGAGTGCAAGCCCGCGCACTGGACTCACTGGTTCCCGTTCCTGCACAACAGAAATGAGACATTTGTGGTTAATTAAAATCTGCAACTCCTCCTGTTCCAGGTTAAACTGTTTAAAAGATGTCTTGATAAAATCATAGGCCGGTGGCAGGTTAAAAGAAACTGGTATTTTAAGATCAATGGGTAAAATCTTAATCCTTCGAAGGTAGGACCCCATCCAGAAACGAGCCATTGCTGTCGTCTTTGGGTTCCTGGAGGGGTCCGTGTCAACAGCCATGTGCTGTTCCTTTAAAAGGTCATACCTGTCATTTTCGTCATTAAAACCATAAATATTCAAGAGCTTAAAATCCTGGTCCATAAAAGTCAAATGTATTAAAAGTGCCCTACCGTCTCTCACCACAGTGCTGCCCTTCACCAAGATCCGGGGATTATTTATTAAAATGGCCACTCCATCATTTTTATTACCGTTGGAGCCACTCCATACTGACGGGAGTGGCCACATCTCCTCCCACTGTTGGTAAGAGTTTAAAAACGGTATAGCACACTCCTGTAATAAAAACACATCCGACTTAAATGAACTTAAAAAGGATAAAACACTCTGGGCTCTAACTCTCGACTTCACACTTCTCACATTGATGGTAGAGAAGGTGAGGGTCATGAGTATGGTTAAAACAACAGGTAGGACATTTTAAAAAGACTACAAAGTTTGAACTATAAAATCAGTTAAAAACAGTGACTAAGTTATCACTTGTGAACTGAGCTCTTCCTTCACTTCCATAGGTGAGGTGTGAAGGCTTTGAGCTCTATTCCCCGTTCGGGCTCTGGGAGTTGGTCTCTCCTGCAACCTCCTATTCATTTTTGAGCCTTTTGGGGTTGATTGCAGAGCAATTGAAAGAAAAGAAACCTCATTGGGTGAATTGGAGGGGAAGACTCTGGGTTCCTCCACAGACGAACTGTCTGAGTACACCTCAACTCTTCCCCTCTTCTCTGAGCCCTGGGGAGACTCAGAGGACAATCTCACTGATAAAAGTCATTTCAAATCGCGGGAACAAAAAACAAAACAACTCAGACCTCGGCCAGCCAGCCGGCGACTGGGAAGTTCGGTCCTTGAGCTGCACCTTTAGACTTCGAGAGCGTGCACGGAACGCAGCGCTAGGCCTGTCATGATAATAAATTTTGCTGGACGATAAATTTTCCCAGAATCTATTGTGATAAACGATAATATTGCTGTTTTCATACCATTTTTCCACTAATATATTAATAATGGTATAATAATGCAAGTATAACATTTTAAAGATAAATAAACTTTTATTTCTGAAGAATATTTAAAATTGGAATTGTATTATGAAAAAAAGAGATCGTAAATATCCAAAGTAAATAATCAAAACAACCTCATCTCTCCCTCTCCTCCTCACGGGGACTCATGCTGCACTCAGGTGTGCCAGGTGCCATGTTGCTGTGAGAATTGGAGTTACGTGATGCACCTGAACGCATCACGCAGTATCAGCAGCATGAAGCTTGTTAACCCTTAACTTCCACTACAACATCACTGACAACTGCTGCTATTACTCTCAAGATGAATTCAACAGGACAATTCAAAGGGACAATAAACTTTCAATTCTACCTTCAATAGTTGGAGCTTCTATTCAAACTTCAGCCAAATCAAACAGTATGTAGGTCAGTTCAAACAACCATTCAGTATTGTCACCATCTCTGAAACATTGATCAGCACTGACAAGGGAGCTGATTTGACCTGATGGATTCGAGTTCAACTCCTTAAACAGAGAGGGGAAGGCAGGTGGAGGGGGAGCTATATATGTGGGTGTAGACCTGAAATATAAAGTGGTGGAGAAAATGACAAGAGCAATGAAAGATGTGTTTGAATGCAACACAGTTGAACTCTGTATGAAAAAAAAGAATGTAATTGTAAACTGCATTTATAGAACACCAGGGGCCAGTTGTTCAAAAAAATGTAATCTGGATCAAAATGATCCGGATTTGAAAATGTCATTTGTTGCTTTCCAGGATGCAGAGAGTTGCACAGTAAGACTCTGGAGTCCATTTGTGGTTCCCTTTCTAGGACCTCACCACTGGACACCGGGTTCTGTGCACCTTTCTTTTAGGGACCGAGCCCAGAAGGGAAGCTGCCTGGAGGCGAGGACCCTATTGCATCTGGAGTGTTTCTTTCTTTGTTTCTTCTCCTGACGCCATTGAACCCAAATTTGACATAAACTTGCAAACCAAATTTGGCACAATCATCAGGACTGGTGCAGACTACAAGAAAATACAAACAATTAACCCACAAAGTGCCAAAGTGTGCTCTCTAGCGCCACCTACAATCACCACAGCCATGGTGTGATCTCTCTAGAAATGTCGTAGAGAGATCAAAACAAAACTCATCTGTTCGTCTCATCACGACATAAAAATCACACTGACACCCCTGACCTAAGTCCAACAGGAAGTCCTCAATTTGATTTTAAGAATAAGATTATCAGCAGAAATTTAAATTGGGTCTCACAGCCTGTAGGAAAGTCATAGAGCGATGAAACCAAAGGTCACTTGTTTGTCTCAGCAAGACCTGGAAATAATGTAATGACACTCCTCACTTAATCCAACAGGAAGTCTTTCAAATTTGCCTTTCAAATCAAGATCCATCCATGCTCATGTCAGCACGGTCACCCAAATGACATTGCAACAGAGCACAAAGGAAGGTGGCGCCCAGCATGGGACATGAACCCACGACCTTGACATTGCGAGTCTCATGCTCTACCAACTGAGCTAGAAGAACCAGGAACCATGAGGGATCACCAAAAGAAGAACCGGACACAGTGACCTGCAACCTTCAAGTGATCCAAGTTTCAATCTTCAGTGTTTTTACTGCAAAATCCTCCAGAGAACAAAAGAATAATCAACTATTCTAACAATCAGTGGGTTGCTGTAAAGAAGTTGCATTTAAATGAAATCACCATGTAAGTTTCAAAGTGTCTGTGTATTCAAAATGTGCAGACACTCTGATGGTTCTATCTGCTAACTCTGTTTGGTGATGTCATAGTGATGTCATAAAAGAATGGAAAATATTAAAGTGACAACATTTCTTTCTTCACTTTGATCCTTCTTGACTTTGATCTTGACAAAACTATTATCTATTAATAGTTTATTGATACTTTCTCTGAGTTTATTAATACTTTCAGTAATAAAAATAAAGTATCAAGAAAAGATTACAGTTCCTGAGTAACATTGATGAGGACACTCGTGGTGTAAAGGTTGAATGAGTCCAGTGACTTGAGTTGAAATAAAGGAGGGAGTTGAGGTCAAAGAAACACACTTTGACTCCAAAGATCCAAGTTTAAATCTTCAATGTTTTTACAGCAAAATCCTCCTGGAAACAAATAAATAATCAACTATTCTGACAACCAGTGAGTTACTGTAAAGAAATAAAAAGAAATAAGGTGCATTTAAATTAAATCACCATGTACAAAGTATCTGTGTATTCACAATTTGCAGACAAACTTAAAAAAGCTCTGAAAAATGTTGAAGCGTCTGTAGTTGAAGTGTTTTCATTAACTAGATGTCCATGAATGAACCATGCTGAGCTGCTCTCTGTGGTTTCATGGTGTAATGATTAGCACTCTGGACTCTGAATCCAGTGATCTGAGTTCAAATCTCAGTGGAACCAGACTTTACTGGTGGTGCTCTGCTGTGGTGAACATTCTCCACAATAGTAAGAACTTTCCATGGACAATAAATAATGATTGAGGACAAGTGATGAGTAATTTTCATTATCAGGTGGGACAGAAGAAGCTGCAGCCTGGACTTGAGGCCAGACGTCTTGCAGCGGCCAGTTCAGAGTTTTCTGGAGAGGAAGTTGACTCCAGATCTGGTTGGCTGCTTTAAAGCTGGGTGACGTCTCCTGTAAGTCAATGAGCTCAAACTGCATTTCTGCAGGCTCTTCCTCAGGGACACATGAGAAAGGATTTTGGAAGAGGTTGAATGACTTCTCATGGACCCTGAAGTCGGAGAAGTGGTGGTCGAATTCCTGTCTGAGTTTATTTATGATGTTATGGTTCTTGTTTGAACGCAGGTGACGTAAAACGTGGCGCCCGTCTGTGTCGTCTACAAGCGCCTTGCAGGCGAGAAAATGGGTGAGATGTCCCTGTTTGAGCTGTCCCTGCAGCAGTTCAAGTTTTTGCTGGAAAGTTTTGACATTGTCAAATAGTGTGGAAATGAGCTTCCCATGGCCCTGCAGCTTCACATAGACCTTTTTCACGACAACCTGAAGTAGCGCCTCGTGGAGCTCAATCACTTCCTGTTTGTGTCTCATTGAAAATGGACCTTATCTTTTCACCGACGCTCCTGAACTTGCCAGCTTTTTCATTTGCTGATGCGGAGGCCATCGCAGCGGGGAATACATGAACAAATACACTTGAAGAAGGGTATAAGTTTATCCATGAAGAATATCTCCACAGCTATCAAGGTAAGAAAAGACGGAGTTCAGTGAGCTAACCGCGGCGCTAGCTACAACATATGATGAACATAAACATGGTGAGAAGCCTCATCTCGTCTGCTTAATTATTAGAGGTATTTATTAGAGGCATGATCTAGACTTTTAAATGATATTTTACATTATGATATGTGTTTGCTATTATGATAGGGGAAAGTTATGATGATGATGCCAGATGTTCACCTTCACCCTGCTTTGCTTCTGCATGCTTCTAGTATCAGATAGTATCAGCTGTCATAGATGAGAGCTGAAGAACTTTCATGTACGATGGACACTCCTGTATGACAGAGAGCTTACTATTCCTCTTCTGCTGCTCTGGATTCTGTTACTTGATTAAAGCTAATTATGTTTTAACAAGTATTAATTTCTATATATGTGCTAAAAACACTTCTCTGTTTTAGACCTCACTGGGTGTTGACAAGCTGAGTTGTTGGTTTATTCCTGTAGTTGTGCAGCTGGTAAAGGCTTTAACAACCATGTAGTTGAACTCCTGGATCAGCCTGCACACTCCTCCCAGCTCCAGCTGCCAACGCTTCCTCCTGCACTGACCTGCACAAGTCATCTACACAGAGGGACCAGACCAAGAACACAGGTAAAAAAAAAGATGAACCATTGTTTTCCTTTTGTAATATCATTTAGTACGTGACAATCTCCTTAGTAGTTTTAGCAATTTAAGTAAAAATCTTAGCTCTCACAAATCTATCCCTCCATGTCCGACCAAATTGCTCACCTGTCCCTTTATTTATTTGTCATATTTGTTTATTTCTTGTAAGGGGCTCCATCCTGAACCTGCCAGTGAGGTGGTGGGGGAAACAGATGTGTGCAGTCCAGCTGTGCAGAGCTTACACAGGTGTCATTTATTGGTTTGTAATGTTTTTATGCTTGTAATGTTTCCTTTGTCATAACTTACTGTGATGATGTCACTCATGTGTTTGTAGGACCACTTCCTGATCCCGACATCCTGACATCAGGAGGAAAACTATGCCAACTGGAGTCCCAACCACTCAGAGCTCTCCTTTTAGATTTCCTCCCAACTTTGGAGTGAGTCCCAAACAGATGATGTGTCCCAGGTTGCTGACCTCAAGGTTCAGGATGGCCACAAAAGTCTGAGGCGTTCACACACATACTACTGGCAGGGACAGGGTCAGCTGGTAATCACCAGGTTGGAATGGTGGGACTTTCTCACTGACACATTTAGAACAATAACTGTTGAGCGAGAGCGGCGTGATGAATCGTTCACTGACCAGATGAAATCAAAACTGGACATGTTTTACTTCAATACCATTAATGTGTTTATTTCAATGCAGTAATGATCATATTAAAATGTATAAATGACCTTTTGTCACTTTGTGTTTTGAACATTAAATCTCAAGTTGTGTGAATCACTGTAAATAGTGTAAATAGTGTAAATAGTGTCGAACATGTCAATAAGCTGCTCCTTCAGGCCCACAGCCACCCTGAAGGAGAACATTAAAACTCATCAATCAGAGGCATTCTGGGGCAGCGCTGGGTTCAGGCTTCATCTCCTATTGTCTGAGCTCTGGTCCAGTATATGAGGCGGGATGCAGGTGGAGCAATGGACTCCCAGAAGATCCGGAACCCTCTCAGATGGGAATTTGGTGTAGAACCGGATCTGCTCATCAGAAACACAGTCGCGAGTAAAAAGCATGGGAGACAAATCCACATTCTACAGCCTGGCTTCCAACTCCTTATTATATTCAAGAGCTTCATCTAGTGCAGCTGTGAAACCAGAAAATAAAATTACTTATTATCTTTAGTTACAGTTGTCAGACATTAGTGTCAGAAACACACGACGTACATCTGAATATGAGCATCAATTATTTATTATTAGACTTTACATCCATGGTCTTCATTGGCTACAGGGCCGATCA
Source organism: Lipophrys pholis (assembly GCF_963383615.2). Classification (NCBI taxonomy): domain Eukaryota; kingdom Metazoa; phylum Chordata; class Actinopteri; order Blenniiformes; family Blenniidae; genus Lipophrys; species Lipophrys pholis. The sequence goes on along the minus strand of NC_137646.1, from coordinate 4,944,027 downwards.
CAGCTGACTTTGGGTGAGGGCACTACTGTATAACTTGAACAGGTTACCAGTCCGGACACAGACAGTCAATCACACATATATACCCACACATATTCACAGTCACCAATTGGCCTAAAATGTATGTTTTTGGTACTGTGAGGGGAAATAAGAAGAAAACCGTTGCCACAACAGTCTGAATATAATATAGGCACACACACAGCTCAAAGTAGCGTGTACTTCTGTGTTGAATGCTCATGAAGCCATCAGGAAACACAAGCAAATTCAAATGAAAACTGTATGTATTTGTACACAATAGTTAAACACAATGTTGCAGCAACATGTCAAAGTTTCATTTATGAATTTCAATTTTAGGAATTAAAATCTTAATATGTTAAGCAATTCAAAATGAAAACATAAAATGTATTACCTGACGGGAATAATTGCAACTAGAAAGGATCAGATGATTCCATTTTGTTAGTTACATTGCCAGAGAACAAACTCAAAGGTAAGACAGTGAGAATCCCCGTGTCATCTGAAGGCCACTTGTGGTTATGGAATCATCAGGATAAACACACAGGAAAGCGTCCCCATTCCCCAGCTCATGTTTCCGTACCATTCAGTCAAAACACTGCAAAAGAAAGAAAAAAAATAAACAGGTCACATTGTCACTTTTTGCTGTCGGTTCCTCAGTCCTGCTCCGTGGTCTTTGCCAGCTTTTTTGTTTGCGTGTGGTTTGTTCAACTATTTGTTACCATGTTGTTCAGTCACAGCTGCTGAAAACTGATATGAGCCAAACCAGCCTTTAGCCACTGTCGGTGTTCCCAAGAGCTCCGGAGGTTCCAGAGACAGTGGTGAGTCCAGTATATTCTAAAGGTCATTATTCTTACTGACACTTTTCCTAATGTTCCATTTAGATGAATAACCTGATCAGGAATTAAGCTTTAAAATGAACGATTGCAAAAATGCAATTCCATCTCCAGCTCATGATGAGCCTGTGTTTAAGTGAAATACCTGAGCGAAGGATTGCCATGTGTTTGATCGTACCTAAAGGTTTAGTTTTAGGTTAAAGCTCAAATTAACATTTCAGAAAGGGCAGTGTCCCAGTCTTTTAGGAATACTTGTCACCAACAACTTATATATTTAATTTGTATAATCAGAGGCAATAATCTGTTTTAGCCTCGCTGGACTACAATGAATTTACGGCTCACTAACTGCAGTTAAACTATTGTTTCACCTTCTACCGTACAGCATAGGACCGACTGAATACGTTTATGTGTGTGTTTGTTCTCCTCAAGGGTTGAAGAATCCAGTCAATCTGACAGAAATATTGTTAGTTAATGTGATAAACTTTGTCTATGAGCAGCTTGTAGAAGTGAGAGCTACAGAAACATAGAACACAAAAGCCTCATCAATGGTGGAGACGTTACACAATGAAAAGCTTGTAGAATATACCTACACGGCAAACAGGAAATATTCCCTAGTTATTCAAATGAGAGACATTTGTTTGACTGATGTCACGACATGACATTTTGCATCAAAAGATTAGAAAACACAAATAAGCAGAAATAATGAGGAACCTGCTGTTGGTGAAGGTGTTTTGTAATCACATAGTACAAAGTTCATAATACTCAGTGTAGAAGTCTATAGTCATCTTCTCAAGTTATTGACCCTGGGCTAAATTAAAAGAATATATCAACTTAGTACCTGTATTCCTGCTTTGTGATGTGATTTAACTAACAGAATTTCACACGTTAGAACAAGACCTATGATGTTTGCAACATGAGCATCGAGGAACACAGAACATGAATTTATATGGAGTACACACTGCAGTACTCACATACCACTGAGCTCCTTCAAAATAGAAAATCAATTTGAAAATGTTTCTTAGTAAGAAAAAAATTATATACCGTATTTTCACGACTATAAGGCGCACATAAAAGTCTTGGATTTTCTTCAAAATGTGCGGCGCGCCCTATGGTGCAGCAGTGCGCCCTATGGTGCAGCAGTGCGCCCTATGGTGCAGCAGTGCGCCCTATGGTGCAGCAGTGCGCCCTATGGTGCAGCAGTGCGCCCTATGGTGCAGCAGTGCGCCCTATGGTGCAGCAGTGCGCCCTATGGTGGTGCAGTGCGCCCTATGGTGCAGTGCGCCCTATGGTGCAGTGCGCCGTATGTGTGTGTTGTTGTTGTAAAGCGGACGTAGTAGTGAACACCATGAGAACGTTAAAGGGGGAAGTGTGGGCGTGGATTGTATATAAATGAACGGGTATGTGCGTTATGCAGAACATCGTTGTTTTAACAACCCTGAAAATGGCGAAGAGACACGCTTATGAAGCACAGTTTAAACTGAAGGCCATCAGCTACGCGGAGGAACATGGAAATCGAGCAGCCGCGAGAGAATTTAAGATTAATGAATCGATGGTTCGCAAGTGGAGGAAGCTGGAAAACGAGCTCCGACAGGTGAAGAAGACGCGGCTGAGTTTCCGCGGACATAAGGCAAGGTGGCCCGAGTTGGAGGAAAGACTCGAGCAGTGGATCATCGCACAAAGAACGAGTGGGAGAAGCGTTTCCACGGTCACCATTCGACTAAAAGCAGTAACGCTAGCAGAAGAAATGAAAATTGAACATTTCCAAGGAGGTCCGTCTTGGTGCTTTCGTTTCATGAAACGGTGCCATTTTTCCATCCGGGCCAGAACTACGGTAGCGCAGCAACTTCCAGCGGATTATAATGAAAAGCTGGCCATCTTCCGCTCCTACTGCAGCAAACACATCGCCGACAAACACATCCAGCCCAGCCACATCACTAACATGGACGAGGTGCCGCTAACTTTCGACATCCCGGTGAGTCACACTGTGGAGAAGAAGGGGACCGGCACGGTAGCGAGACGCACAACGGGGCACGAAAAGTCTTCTTTTACTGTTGTGCTTAGCTGCCATGCTAATGGACAGAAACTGCCGCCTATGGTGATTTTTAAGAGAAAGACTTTGCCTAAAGAGAAGTTTCCATCAGGAGTCATCATTAAGGCAAATCAAAAGGGCTGGATGGATGAGGAAATGATGAAAGAGTGGCTGAGGGAGGTGTATGTAAGGAGAACAGGTGGTTTTTTCCACGCATCACCATCGCTGTTGATCTGTGACTCTGCGTGCCCATCTCACAGCCGATGTGAAAAAACAAGTGAAGCAAATGAACTCTGAGCTTGCTGTCATACCGGGAGGCCTGACAAAGGAACTCCAACCGCTGGACATCGGTGTGAACCGGCCGTTCAAAGTAAGGCTGCGAGCGGCGTGGGAGCGATGGATGACCGATGGAGACCACAGTTTCACTAAGAGTGGAAGGCAGCGCCGGGCGAGTTACGCCACAATTTGCAACTGGATTGTAGATGCTTGGGCTAGCGTGTCTGCTGGCACTGTTGTTCGAGCTTTCGCAAAAGCCGGCATCATTTCCAAGGAGCCGCACGGCACGGAAAGTGACTCTGACAGTGAAGAAAATGAACCTGGTATGTTTGATGGAGATTTAGCGCAGCTGTTCAATTCAGAAACAGAGGACGAGGAGTTCGATGGGTTTGATTGATGACGATTACAGGTAAAAAAAATGTTAGTACTTTGTAATCAATACTTAAATAAAGCACAACCAAACTCAGTTTTGCTCCCGCTCTATTTTTAAATACGCACACTTGTATGCTTGTGTGTGTGTGTTGTTGTAATGCGGACACCATGAGAACGTTAAAGGGGGAAGTGTGGGCATGGAACCTGCGCCCTATGAGCAGGTGCGCCTTATGTGTGTGTTAAATGCAGTAATGGCACACATAACTGAGACTGCGCCTTTTAGTACGGTGTGCCTTTTGGTCGTGAAAATACGGTATACAATATCTACAAATGTTAACCTAGAAGATTCTATAAATAGTTTATTTGTGGTTTTCCCAAAGGAAGTTTTATTTATTGTTTTTAAAAAATGTTTTCTTTAGTTTAATGAGGTTCTATATGTGTTCTGTATATTATTTCTACCGAATTATCGTTATTAGTGAGAAATACAGTACGAGCTGTTTGTTTTGTATTTACTACAAATAGTGTTCTTTTATGTGTTCTATATTCTGCTTCCAAAAGACTGTAAAACAAACTTGCAACATTTAAGACTTTGTAACTGTGAATTAGATAATCTGTGGTCAAGCTCAGAATCTATCCAGAAATTAATTAATTAACATTCAACCAGCCATTTCTACCACTCTGATCATATTCCCTCCATCATTACTCCATGAAGGGAGCAAAGAACGTTCATCAATGACAGAGAGTGTATGAACTGAATCAGTACGCTCTGTCTGCTTCACGCTCAGGAGGAAATATCACGACTCATCATCGTGGGTAGAGAGACCAAACACTTTAGAAACACATTTCTCAAGTCAAGAACTATAGAAATGATCCCTGAAAGTATAGTCTTAATACTCCTTAGTACAAACAGCTGAGGCCTTGAATGAATCAGTCTTTCTCATCACTGGTGAGCAGATCTTTTTGTTATGGATCCAGCAAGAAAGAGATTTTCTCCTGTCTGGGATCATTTCCAGCTGATCTCTCCTGATAAATTCAGCACAGAATAGCAATAGTGTGACATATATGAACTATTATTGATATGTGATATTGCATTGCAGAACCCTTGTACTAATGTCCATCTTCCACATTCTGGCATTTTTAAATGTGACATGTATGTTATGGTCCAAATAAATACATCAATAACACCTCATCTATGCTGAGGCAGGAAAGTGGGAAAAGTATATAAATGTACACCACAACTTGTAGAAGCTTGTTGAAATTCAATGACTAAATAGAAGTTTGCAGAAGTCACATAATAATTAAGATTAAGTGAAGATGTTCAGTAATGAAGAGTGATTCACGACCGTAGAAAAGAGCTGCCTTCAGAATATTTACATTTATTTCTATTAATTTTATTTTGTTCCAACATTAGATGGTGTTTGAACAAATTTCCATTATTATGGATGGATATGGACATGTGCCAAATAATCTGCAGAATAGCTTATGGCAGTGGTTCTCAAACGTTTTACACCAAGTACCACCCAGAAAATACTTGGCTCTCCAAGTACCACCATAATGACCAACACTATACAGTAGCCTAGTGAGCCGAAGCATTCATCAAAAACAAGGCAGAGGTTTTACTCCTAAAGAAGTATATTTAATATTGTCAGCCATTGTAACATTTTACACAGTTAGATTAGTAACACTACGCTTAAATATAGGGAAATTAAAGACTGTACTTAAATAATGATTTAATTAAAATATATTGCACAGAAAAGTTAAATAAAACTGTACTGTACTTAAATGTTAAGTAAACAATGTACTGTACTTGATTAAAAAATAATCTAAACAGGCTGCTTTCTGAAACAGAAACACACGCACACGCACACACACACACACACACACACACACACACACACACACACACACACACACACACACACACACACACACACACACACACACACACACACACACAGAGGAAGAACAATAAGATTAAGACTAAAACTATAATAAAAAGATGTTCAATGGATTCTAGTGAATGTCTCTCTATCATTCTACTGTAGATCTGGGATCCCCCCTCCCTTCTCGTGTCACATGGCCCCGCTTGAGCCAATCGAAAATGAAACATGGCTGGCATTTCAGGAAATTATGTTTTATTCACGGACTGAGTATTTCAGACGATACATATTATGAAGTAGATAACGGCTTTAGAAACGATCGAAGTAACTCCTCTTCCACCGTCCAGTTCATCCATTTTAGTAATCAGCGGGCAGCGTGACGGCAGCGTTACGGCGGCGTTACAGCGGCGTTACGTCGGCGTTACGGTAGCATTACGGCAGTGGCGGCACTTCGTGTCACGATCGCCCGTAATGTTACGCTTAGCCACCCGCTAACCTCCGGGACTCGACGTGAAAAGTAATTTTACACACAAAATACTTCACTTTTTTCACAAGAATCAGCTTAGATAGGCCTTTTCTCACAGAGCTGCTAAATCCCGTGTTTTCAGCTGCAGTACAGACTAAGTTAGGGTATAAACGCTCTACCGTGAATAACTGTTGATGTCAGCGCTTTTATATTTATGTCAGTGATTGTTTGGCATACCACTAGAGGGAGCTAGTGGTACTCATACCACACTTTAAGAATGACTAGCTTATGGGTTGTAGTGGGAGTTTGAAAGTTCAGTGTTATGGTTAACTAATAAATGCACCAGTATTATGACTGGGCGAGTTTATTTCTTGATTTCAGAGACACTCCACCACTCTGATCATATTCCCTCCATCATTACTCCATGAAGGGAGCAAAGAACGTTCATCAATGACAGAGAGTGTATGAACTGAATCATTACTCTCTGTCTGCTTCACGCTCAGGAGGGAATATCACGACTCATCATCGTGGGTAGAGAGACCAAACACTTTAGAAACACATTTCTCAAGTCAAGAACTATAGAAATGATCCCTGAAGGTATAGTCTTAAACAGAGAGGGGAAGGCGGGTGGAGGGGGAGCTATATATGTGGGTGTAGACCTGAAATATAAAGTGGTGGAGAAAATGACAAGAGCAATGAAAGATGTGTTTGAATGCAACACAGTTGAACTCTGTATGAAAAAAAAGAATGTAATTGTAAGCTGCATTTATAGAACACCAGGGGCCAGTTGTTCAAAAAAATGTAATCTGGATCAAAATGATCCGGATTTGAAAATGTCATTTGTTGCTTTCCAGGATGCAGGAGTTGCACAGTAAGACTCTGGAGTCCATTTGTGCCCCTTCTAGGACCTCACCACTGGACACCCGGTTCTGTGCACCTTTCTTTTAGGGACCGAGCCCAGAAGGGAAGCTGCCTGGAGGCGAGGACCCTATTGCATCTGGAGTGTTTCTTTCTTTGTTTCTTCTCCTGACGCCATTGAACCCAAATTTGACATAAACTTGCAAACCAAATGTGGCACAATCATCAGGACTGGTGCAGACTACAAGAAAATACAAACAATTAACCCACAAAGTGCCAAAGTGTGCTCTCTAGCGCCACCTACAATCACCACAGCCATGGTGTGATCTCTCTAGAAATGTCGTAGAGAGATCAAAACAAAACTCATCTGTTCGTCTCATCACGACATAAAAATCACACTCTGACACCCCTGACCTAAGTCCAACAGGAAGTCCTCAATTTGATTTTAAAAATAAGATTATCAGCAGGAATTTAAATTGGGTCTCACAGCCTGTAGGAAAGTCATAGAGCGATGAAACCAAAGGTCACTTGTTTGTCTCAGCAAGACCTGGAAATAATGTAATGACACTCCTCACTTAATCCAACAGGAAGTCTACAATTTGCCTTTCAAATCAAGATCCATCCATGCTCATGTCAGCACGGTCACCCAGATGACATTGCAACAGAGCACAAAGGAAGGTGGCGCCTAGCATGGGACACGAACCCACGACCTTGACATTGCGAGTCTCATGGTCTACCAACTGAGCTAGAAGAACCAGGAACCATGAGGGATCACCAAAAGAAGAACCGGACACAGTGACCTGCAACCTTCAAGTGATCCAAGTTTCAATCTTCAGTGATTTTACTGCAAAATCCTCCAGAGAACAAAAGAATAATTTCAGAAAGGGCAGTGTCCCAGTCTTTTAGGAATACTTGTCACCAACAACTTATATATTTAATTTGTATAATCAGAGGCAATAATCTGTTTTAGCCTCGCTGGACTACAATGAATTTACGGCTCACTAACTGCAGTTGAACTATTGTTTCACCTTCTAGCGTACAGCATAGGACCGACTGAATACGTTTATGTGTGTGTTTGTTCTCCTCAAGGGTTGAAGAATCCAGTCAATCTGACAGAAATATTGTTAGTTAATGTGATAAACTTTGTCTATGAGCAGCTTGTAGAAGTGAGAGCTACAGAAACATAGAACACAAAAGCCTCATCAATGGTGGAGACGTTACACAATGAAAAGCTTGTAGAATATACCTACACGGCAAACAGGGAATATTCCCTAGTTATTCAAATGAGAGACATTTGTTTGACTGATGTCACGACATGACATTTTGCATCAAAAGATTAGAAAACACAAATAAGCAGAAATAATGAGGAACCTGCTGTTGGTGAAGGTGTTTTGTAATCACATAGTACAAAGTTCATAATACTCAGTGTAGAAGTCTATAGTCATCTTCTCAGGTTATTGACCCTGGGCTAAATGAAAAGAATATATCAACTTAGTACCTGTATTCCTGCTTTGTGATGTGATTTAACTAACAGAATTTCACACGTTAGAACAAGACCTATGATGTTTGCAACACGAGCATCGAGGAACACAGAACATGAATTTATATGGAGTACACACTGCAGTACTCACATACCACTGAGCTCCTTCAAAATAGAAAATCAATTTGAAAATGTTTCTTAGTAAGAAAAAAATTATATAATACAGAAGGAAAAAGGACAATAGAACATTCGATCCACATGAGAAATAACTATGATTTTTCCTTTTATTTGTTGAAAAACTGTTGTTATTCTTCATGTTTTCTTCTTGATGTGTTTCTAAAGTGTTGCTGCACCTTGTTAGGATGACAAGGCCCCTGAGGAGGATTGGTGTGTTTCAGGAGAAAACAGGAAGCAAAGGGGATTGAAAGAAAAACATCCAAAGAGGAAAATAGTGACAGATGAAGAGCAAATCAAACCTGGTGAGACTGTGTGTGATGTGTAATGAAGCAGATCCAAGTGAAGTGTTTTGTTGTATCTAACAGTCTTCTGGTGCCTGGCTCAGTACACCAGCATGGAGCAAAGCGGGTCCCCAGAATAAAAAACAAAAAAAAACTGGTTGGGGAACAAAAAGTAAAGTCCGAGCTGAAACACATTGAACTATGTACTTTGGTGAAATACGTACCTTTATTATGCGTGCATGTGTGCAGAACTCTGATATGAGAAATGAAATCCATTCAGTGGTTAGTGTGATAGCCGGGAACTGAATGGCAAATTGAATTTCTCCTACTGGGTTCATATTTTTGTAAATTTGGCTATGAAGGAGTGAGTGGCTCATCTGATATAAAACTCACCGTACAATACTGGATTACACCAGTGGATATCTTTTACTGATGTTATACGTCAACATCCCATTAAAAAAAAAAAATGTCATAAGGTAATAGATAGCTGCATGATTTTGTCCATCACATTTGGTCCTTCAGTGTCATTTCTGCCTTTGATAGTAAGTAAGTTGTTCTGTGGTTCTCAGCTCCAGCTCATGTAGAAGACTTCAGGACAAAGTGAGACCAGTGTCACTCTGCAGTGGAACAAAGTGAACAACAACATCAGCTTCATCCTCCAGTTTAATGGTACCGAGACAAACATCAGAGCACCAGATGGAGACGGACCAGTAACTCACACAGTCTCATGTCTCTCTGCTGCAACTGAGGACACATTCACTGTCTTCTCTGGGTTTGGGAGCGTCACAAGCGGCGGAGTCAGCATTAATGCAGTCACTGGTAAGATGCTGTTTTCAGGAAGTTGTGGGAGTTTGATTGTGATCCCACATGTGTATAATGTAGTTATTTGTACTACCAACGCACTGTAATTCTTGTGGCTCTTTGTCTCTGACTGTTTGGCCGCCCCTGCTCTATAAGAACAAGAAGAAAGTTCGCCGCTCCAGCATCTTGCCGAACAACAACAACAACAAACGTTGGCACATCGACCAGCTTTTCTTCAGTTCTTATGGGTTCTAATAGGAGGATGCAGGGGCCTTTACTCAGACGTCTCAGCTGCAACGGAACAAATGTGTTTGTTGTGGCTGGTCCCGCAGTGTTTACTGTCACGTGATGATGTCACATGCCTGCGTCATCATGCAGCCGTTCACAACCCCGACTCTCTGCGGTGGGACGGAGCAACAGAGTTGGGTGTGGGTACGCTGTTTACCGTACCGTGCGGTACCGTGCAGTGGAAACGAGGCCTATGATGCCTCTTTACATGACTCAACAAAAAAGAGCTGGCTCGGTTACAGTTAGTCCAGAACTCAGCCGCCAGACTTCTGACCAGCACCAACAGGAGGCCCCCCCCCCCCCCCCCCCCCCTGTGTTAAGATCTCTTCACTGGCTCCCTGTTGAGTCTCGTGTTCAATATAAAATCTTGGTGCTAACTTTTCGAGCCCTACATGGTCCAGCTCCTCCTTACATTGCTGACCTCATAAAGCCCTACAGCTCGACTCGGACCTCGAGATCGTCTGGGCAGAACCTAATAAAAGTTCCATGTACTTGCTTTAAAACCCGGGGAGACCCATCATTCAAAGCTGCCGCACCCCGACTTTGGAATGAACTCCCACTTGACCTGCGCTCCCTGGACTCAGCGGACATCTTTAAAAAGTGCCTAAAAACACATTTGTTTGCCAAAACATTCTAGTCTAATCGACCCACGCTGCCGACTGTCGACATTTGTTGTGTTTTTAAGATGTTTTTTTCTCTTCTCTGTTTTTATTTGTTTTTACTGTGAAGCACTTTGTGACTTCATATCTGTGAAAAGCGCTAAAGAAATAAAATTTACTTACTTACTTACGTACTTACTTATTTACATACTCTCAGGTGTGCAGCTCAGCTCCAGTGCAGGTCTTGTTGACTCCTCCCAGCACACAGACACACGAGGAAGAAGAAAAAACACAGAATATACAGCAGCAGAGCGACACTTTGTTCAGTCACAGCTGCTGAAAACTGATAGGAGCCAAACCAGCCTTTAGTCACTGTCGGTGTTCCCAAGAGCTCCGGAGGTTACAGAGACAATGGTGAGTCCAGTATATTTTAAAGGTTATTTTTAGATTAATATTAATTATTTTATGACACGTTTCCTAATGTTCCATATCAGATGTGGCGTGTACATGAATAATGTGATCAGGAATTAAGCTTTAGAATGAAAGAATACTTTTTTTTTTGCATCTTTTCAAAGGTTTACCTCATGGAGAGGGGACTGGTGCTTTTTGTTCTCACAGGTTGGTGCAATTTTAAAAAGGCAATTACATCTGTAGCTCATGTTTCTAAAGTGTTGCTGCACCTTGTTAGGATGACAAGGCCCCTAAGGGGGATTGGTGTGTTTCAGGAGAAAACAGGAACCAATGGGGATGGAAAGAAAAACATCCAAACAGGAAAATAGTGACAGATGAAGAGCAAATCAAACGGAGCATACTTTTGATTAATACATTGTATATTCTGGTTTGCTTTAGGAGTGATCACCAATGTAGGTTTTGGCCAAACTCACTACAACTTTGTAAATACTCCTCTGAACTGGACAAACGCTCAGCGTGTGTGCAGGGATGACTTCACTGATCTGGCCACGATTCAAAGTGCAGCTGACGTTGATGCAGTTGGAAACACAGCTTCGAGCGATACTGGTGAGTCCTGAATACTTGCACCGTATTTGACACACACTGTTGTGGCGTCTTTCGTCCCAAACATCTAAATTTAGAGTTGCACATTGAGGAGATTTTCGACTCGCAGAAAGTAAAAAACACTCGCAGAGAGATTTTCCAGGTTTCACAATAAAGATGTACTATTTATTTAAACAAACAAAAAATATTCTCAGTGGTTTACTTTCTTAAATAATACAAACACTTAATATAAATTCTAGTTTGTACAGGCTTGTGTGCCTGCGGTAGAAAAACCATCACTCCCTCCTCCTTCCACACTCACAGCTTCCCCTCCTCCTGATTCTAAGGAGGAAGGCCTGACGAGGAGGAGGAGAGATCCACACATTTCTAATGATCAAAATAACTAAAAAACACAAAAATAGGAAAACTTTAAATAGTATTTCTTATCATCACTTAAGTTTGCACCAATTTGACAAAGAACATTTATAGTCTCAAATGGCTCCAACACACACAGAATAATCCACAATGGCAAGTTTCAATTGTCTTGTTTTTGACCGAATCAACATCTTTTATTTGAGCAGGAAAAGCCTGGATTGGTCTTCATGATGACTTGCAAAACAGCTGGATGTGGTCCTTAAATGACAGCAGCTTCTATGGCGAGGGAGAGGCGACGTATAGAAATTGGTACAGTGGTCAGCCGAACAATTATGCTGGAAGAGAAAACTGTGGAGAACTTTGGAGTTTATACTATGACAAATGGAATGACGTGTCTTGCAGTTACAATCGTCGGTCTGTGTGCTTCAGTGGTGAGTTTTTTTAAAGAGTAACATTTTAAAAGCATTACTTTTCAACAAGAGCTTCCAGAAATGTCAATACTTCAGGCTGTGTGTAAATGTGTTGAATAAGTCACTGCCTTAGAAACTACTGTCAAATATTCAGCTTTTTCTTTTATTTTGATTCACAGCAAATAGTAGAAGAACTCATTCTTTGTTTATTAAAGAAAAAAAAAGTGTCTATATTTCCAGGTACATTGAATGGAAAAGCAACCTTTGTTAGGATTGAAACATTAAGAAATTGGACAGAAGCTCAGAGGTTCTGCAGAGAGAATTATGTCGATCTGGCCAGGTACCGTATGAACTCACTAATTTGTTCATTCCATCCATGAATCTGTGAATTTGTTTTCCATACAGTACGATGCAGATCTGCTACTCTTCCCTCCACAGCATACGAAACGAGCCCGAGCATGAAATGGTCAAGAGAGTTGCAGGTGACAACTTTGTGTGGATTGGTCTGTATCGGCGAAAAGTTTGGTCTGATGGGAGTGACTCTCTATATCGAAACTGGGAGAACAACCAGCCCAACACTACAGGCGAGACGTGCGTCGCTTCATCATTGGAGTCAGGACTGTGGTCAGATGAAGACTGCTCCATCCAACTGCCTTTTGTCTGTTACACAGCAAGTAATATATATGTTATTTTTACTACTAAATACTGCATGCTTGTGGCGTTGAGATCCCACAATAAGACTTATTCCATCCTTCTCAATTCTTATTGCAAAAACAGTGTTTTCATAAACTCCATTTACAAATATTTGAAAGAATCAGTGACTCATCTCTCGGCACGTCACTGGATTACAATGCAAATGTTTGAACGATTTACATAAACCTGCTATGCAACAATAGTTTATATGTATGTTGTGTTAAATTGGTGCTTCTATAAACACAAGATACAAACATGTTTGGTCATTCTGTTTCACTTCTGCCACTGATAGTAAGTAAGTTGTTCTGTGGTTCTCAGCTCCAGCTCCTGTAGAAGACTTCAGGTCAACAGGACAAAATCAGACCAGTGTCACTCTGCAGTGGAACAAAGTGAACAACAACATCAGCTTCATCCTCCAGTTTAATGGTACCGAGACAAACATCAGAGCACCAGATGGAGACGGACCAGTAACTCACACAGTCTCATCTCTCTCTGCTGCAACTGAGTACACATTCACTGTCTTCTCTGTGTTTGGGAGCGTCAGAAGCGGCGGAGTCAGCATTAATGCAGTCACTGGTAAGACGTCTTGACTCGTGTCATCAAACAGATGAACGATAGAAAAACTAAATACTTTAGTGAAAAAACTGTTTTTTTGTTGTTTTTCTTCCCTCATCCCTGAGTTATACAGTCAAGCAACACATGTTAAAGTTAAATTACTGTTAAATGTACATGCAGAATTTCTAAGTATAATGAATGCCGTCTTTCCGTTTACTTCATTCCATGTAAACCTGACTGCTTGACACTTCTAACAACAGAGGGACCCTGTAAGTATGCTTTTCTTTCTTTGTAATTGAGATTTTTCTTTTCCAGAATCTTTTCATCGGCTCCTGATCACAGGAACACCTCAAACCATACACCTACAAAGTGCAACCTCATGTGTTTTATCTAGGCACAATGTGAACGCGTTGGGTTTGGTTTTGTGAGCTTCTCTGTTTTTCTGTCAACAGATTATGTCTATAGGTTCAAAGTCAGTTTCAGTTCAGGTGGTGAACTATCACAACATGAAAAGGAGGCTCTTTTGGACCAGGTGGGACTAATATCAGTTAACATTTTAGTATTAACTATCATTTATCTTTCATTATTCTTTTGAAAAAAAAAAAATATTTAATTCCTAATATGGACATATTTTCTGCGTGTGTTGTTGTTCAGCTCATCGAGAAGTACGGCCTGCCACCCCAGTCTGTGAGGAATAGGTCTATTACTTGAAACTACTGGATCCAACTGTAGACGCACATGGAAGGATTTCAACCTTTTACATTCAAAGTCACTTTCCAGGGGAATTATATGATATATAATAAATGCATAGCATCCCTTTGTGTAATTAATGTCACTGCAAGAGTGGCAGGGATGAGTTTTGATGAAGCTATTTCCACTTTTCTGTCATCGTTAAATCATTTCCATATTATTGCTCAGGGCTGTCCTCTCGTCCTGACTCTCTATATTGTTCACACAAGTTAAAAAAGGCGACATTATGCAGGGATGTTGTCTGTTTGTCTCGTGGATTCTTGGATTTGTGATTTTGCTTTGCCATTTTGATTTTGTTCTGTGGATTGTTGCACCTTTGCTTGGTGGTGGTGAAATTTGAGAAAGCTTCCTTGAAAGCGATTGACAAGCGCTTGGGCGTGATTATAGTGACATCTGCTGGGGGTTTGTATGTACTGCACGTGAGGGGAAGATTTGACCAGGGATCATAATTTCATGACTGTGACTGGTCTCATCCTTTCATCTTTCATTTCAGTTCTTGATTTAAAATAAATAAATAGTTGTTTTCCAACCAAACTTGTGTCACTGTAGTAAATCACATTGAAGATCTTTATTTTCTAAAGAATAACTTCGACAGTCTTTCACTCTGGCCGACACCTTTTCTCACTATACTGCTCTGGCTATGTGAGAAAACCCACACATACACAGGGATAACTTGCAAACGGTGCACAGAGTCAGTGTGGAGGAATACTGCCAATGCTAATCCCCCAAAACAAACTTTTTTGTAGGTATTCTTTTTTTTTTTTTAGCTTTTTATCTGTCAGTCATTCATTTGTTTTCCACATTTGAAGAAATGCAGCGTTACATCATTGCATGCCAAGGCCTGATTGCTTCATCAATAAAGAAATGACAGTATTTTCAACAGAAGTTACCAGTTTTGGGTGCTTTCAATTCGCACCACAAGTCCTTTTGTTGCCAGTCTAACTAAAGAAAGACACATGAGTCAGGTTTCTTAAAAATTGATTATCAAACTATATTGAAGTGTGGTAAGCAAGCAATATTCTCAATTTACAGAATTCTGGGTCCTGGTTCCTACTCTAAACCGAGCGACGTGAACTGCGAGCATGTCTGCCGATGCAACATGTGTATTTATGCATTCATCTGCCCACAGGGGCAGGACTGTCCAGATGGTGAGTCACGGGGTCACCGCAGGGTTAGCTGAGGTTTGCAGGATGTCACGAAGCCAGGCTGGGGTCAAGGGGTACTTGAGGGCGGTCATCAAAAGGGACCAGTTGTGACGGGTTTCCTCTGATTGTAGTCTAGGTTTCGATCCCCCCACTGAAGTTCCTGTTTCACAGGCTTTGTCTCCTCCAAACACTGAGATAAGCACATTTTACAGGCAGCATCCTGCAACCATAAACTAAAGTTGTTTCTCATTAGAGCTGACCTCAGCAGATTGTTAGTCATGCGCTAAGCAAATTTCCTCAGAGAAAGTTAGTATCTTTCACACAGTGTTTAAGCAGAGCAGTTATTTTAAGAATAGAATCTCTTAACACCAGGTAAAGTCACTTTAGGAATGCTGTAGAATGAAAGAGCTTGCAAACTTTGTTCTTCAATTACAGTATTGATCATTTATACCCATATACAACCATATAAGTCAAAAGCAAGGGAGGACAGAAAAAGAAAAAAGATGAAGCTATACGGCAATGAACAACTCCCCTCTTCTAGATCCTTATTCAGAGTTTAAATTAAATTCCAGTTTATTGTCATATGCAAATCACCAAACCTGTTTCCCCTGTACGAGGAAATTCTTCTCCTGCTGTTCACAGAGAATGACAGCAGCAAAATAGCATGTAAAAGAAAACGGTGCAAAATAAGTCAATGACTGTCGACAATACATAAATAGAAAGTGGTGCAAGAATAGGTGAAGAAATGTTTATGTACAAATAGAAAAACTAGAGTCAAAAGATGCAGCATGAAGCATGTACAAGCAGTCTTGTGCCAAACGTGTTGTATGAGGCAGAAGGAAGAAGGATCTTCTCATTTTCACCGCTCAGAAAAATAAAGGGAAGACTAAAATAACACATCCGACGGATGTTCTCCTGAGGGACATTCTCCTGGGGGATGTTCTCCTGAGGGATGTTCTCCTGAGGGATCCCCTCCCAGACTTGGATCAAAGCATCAGTGCATTCCTTTTCGTTTGTTGTTTGTTTTCAGTTTTGTCATGACCATGTGTTAAACTAGGCTATTTTCATTTATTTTTATTTGTGCATGAGGGTGAATCTTCACTCTTTCACTTTAATAAAGTTGCCGGCCTGCATGCAATTCCTGTCCTCACCATTGAAGTGTGGGGGCGCAAGTCTTAAACATCATTAAATCATACATTCGCTCAATTTGAAACAGGGAAACCTGGTAAATGTCGGCTTTCGTAAAAGAAAATAAGCTGGGGGACTCTGAGGAGCAGCAACAGAAGCTGATCCAGGTCTGTGGTGCTTCTGTCTGAAGGTAATATCGATTAACTGTAGTTGTCAAGTGCGTCTATATTTTTCTGCAGCTCGTCCCCACTTGATAGGACATCCTCCCAACTGAACCACAGGACTCCACTCTTTGCGAATTGGCTGCTTTTATTTTCTTTTGCAGTCATTTGCAGCAGGTGGAAAAAACCACAAAGGAACAAAGGGAATGCAGGATAAGCACATGTACATATGGTTTGTTTTCAGATTCACAGAGTTTTCACACCTTTCTTAACAACAAGCACATTTTCCATTCTGTGTTTTTCTCTTTAAGAATTGAAATTGTATTTTAACTAAGTGTACATTTTTTAGCAGTCTTATGGTGTTACCATCACAAAATAAGAAAATCAAATCACAAAATAATAATTTCCACATGCCTACTAAGTATTTATACTTTTCCCCTTAATTCCTAACCTTTGACTTTGTTCTAAATAGTTCTAACCCTCCGGCTAAAGCCGTGTTAACCAGGTCTCTCTCTGATAACATAGTAACTAAATTCAAGGAAAGAATTCCCTCTGCTATAGAATCAGTAGTGAATCTTCCTGACCCGTATACTGTTGCTAGCTCAGACATTGAATACCTAACAGATATGCTAAAAACAACGCTAGACGACATAGCTCCTCAAAAAATGAAACTGAAAAAACAGGAAAAGTCATCCCCATGGTTTAACTCATCAACCCGCCAGCTTAAACAACGCTCCCGTAGATTAGAAAGAACTTGGCGTTCAACAAAAACAGAGCTAGATTATATAGCCTGGAAGGATAGCTTCAAAACTTATAAGAAAGCTCTGAGTAGAAGTAGAACTAATTACTACTCATCCTTCATAGAGGAAAACAAAAACAACCCTCGGTTTCTTTTCAGTACTGTAGCCAAACTGACCAAGAACCAAAATAGCGTCGAGCCCACTATTCCTATCAATATATGTAGTGAGGACTTCATGAAGTTCTTTCAAAATAAAATGACAAGGCTTAAGGATAACATCCATCAAACCCTACTGTCCGTTAGCCCCATAACAGAGGAACTGGTTAAACCTAACAGTCATCTGGAATGCTTTCAGCAAATACAACTAGTCCAACTAAACTCCCTTAGTTCTTCTGCTAAACCAACTACTAGCCTGTTGGACCCAATTCCTACTAGAATTCTGAAAGAGGCACTGCCACTAATCAATAATTCTATACTGGCAATTATTAACCAGTCTCTAACAATAGGCTATGTGCCCCAATCCTTTAAACTAGCAGTTATTAAACCTCTCATTAAGAAGCCAAACTTAGACACAAGCCTTCTCTCAAACTACAGGCCCATCTCCAACCTTCCTTTCCTGTCAAAGGTTCTGGAGCAAGTAGTGGCTAAACAACTCCAGGATTATCTGCAGGAGAATAATCTGTTAGAGGACCTTCAGTCCAGCTTCAGAATGAACCACAGTACAGAGACTGCACTGCTAAAAGTTACTAATGACCTTCTAACGGCCTCAGATAGAGCTCTTCTATCTGCTTTACTTCTTCTGGACCTTAGTGCCGCATTTGATACTGTCGATCATAATATACTCTTAAGGAGATTAGAAGATGCCGTCGGCATTAAAAACTTAGCCTTAAACTGGTTTAAATCATATTTATCTGACCGCTTTCAATTTGTTCATGTAAATAACAAATCTTCAATACATGAACGGGTCCTGTGTGGAGTACCACAAGGCTCCGTCCTCGGACCCATATTGTTTAATCTCTAGATGTTACCACTCGGAAATATTATTAGGAAACACAACATTAACTTTCATTGTTATGCAGATGATACTCAGCTATATTTATCAATTAAAGCCAATCAGGCCGACCAACTTGTTAAATTAGAGTTCTGTCTCAGGGACATTAAGTCCTGGATGTCTATCAACTTCTTAATGCTCAACACATCCAAGACTGAGGTTCTAATCCTAGGTCCTAAAAAGCTCAGGGATTACTTTTCAGACAGTCTGATTAGGTTAGATAATATTACCTTAACCTCTAACAGTGATATTAGGAACCTGGGTGTTATTGTTGATCAGGATCTGTCCTTTATGTCCCATGTTAAACATGTCTCCAGGACAGCCTTCCTCCATCTAAGGAATATTGCAAAAATTAGAAACTTCTTGTCCTTCAAAGATGCAGAAAAAATGATTCCTGCCTTTGTGACTTCAAGATTAGATTATTGTAACTCCCTAATTTCAGGATGTCCAAACTCCTCTGTTAGGACCTTACAGCTAGAGCAGAACGCTGCTGCAGGTTTACTAACCAGAACTGGAAGAAGAGAGCACATCTCCCCAGTCTTAGCATCCTTACACTGGCTTCACATCAAATCTAGAATAGAATTCAACATCCTTCTGATCACATATAAAACTCTTCATCACCAGGCTCCGTCCTATATGGAGAAACTTCTAGAAGTGTCTCACCCTCCACGGGCCCTTGGCTCTGAGGATGCAGGACTGTTGGTAATCCCTAAAGTCCTTCAAAGTAAAAGAGGAGGCAGGAGTTTCAGCCATATGGCTCCTTTACTCTGGAATCAACTAGCAGCCTCGGTCCGAAGGGCCCACACCATTAGTTTATTTAAGAGGAGACTAAAAAGCTTCCTCTTTGATAGAGCTTCTCATTAGGAATAAAATAGGAGCACTAAGTTGAGCTGCTCTAGGCCTAGACTGCTGAGGGGATTTCCTCTCTCCCGTTAAAGGGAGGAACTCTACATTTGGAGCTTCTGTTTCTTGTCTTTCTTTCTTTCTCTCTGTGTAACAACATTACTGGAGCCACCAGATACTGACAGGAGGGGAGCAGGATCCAGGGGATCAGACCCAAGACTCCCAGAGTGGAGTTACCACGGTCCTACTACCCGACCCCACCACAGCACCAGGACCCCACCACAGCACCGGGACCCCCCCACAGCACCGGGACCCCACCGCAACGGCACGGCCCTTAAACTCCAGACTGAGATTGGTTCATCATCAGACCAACGCTCATCATAGACTTTTCTTAGTATTTGTACTTCTGTGGCCTGTCTGCCACTCTCTCTCTCCCTCTTCTATTCCTCTCTCTCCCTCTTCTATTCCTCTCCCTCCCTGTCCTATCCCATGTACTTCTCCCCCCAACCGGTCAAGGCGGATGGCCGCCCTTCCAGAGTCTAGGGTCCGCCCCACGCTTTCTTCCTGAAGAGGGACTTCTTATGAACTGTTCTTCCTGAGAGGGAGTTTTTCCTGGTTTCCACTGTTGCTTGTTACATCTGCTGCTCTGGAAGGTTTAGTTGGGTTCTGTTGTTCTCTATCATTGTAAGAGGCTCTGAGATGTTTGTTGATGTGATTTAGTGCTTTACAAATAAAATTGAATTTAATTGAATTATAAGTTTCATGTACAAACAGGTGGTAGGTATGTGCGCATACCGGCCAAATATCCATGCATACTGCACACATCACCGAAGGATCAGCACATGACACTGAATTACCACCAATGGACAATTTCTAGGGTATTTCAATCAATGCTTTGTGTGTTTTTACGATCTTTTATGGTATTTTAGATTTTTTTTAATCATTATTTTTAACCTAAACAACAATTGATTCTAATTTGTTAGGGTATTTTCTTTATATATCAACTATAAATAACAACAAACCAGGAGTAAATAATCCACATTTTAAAATTCTGTGTCATTGCACTGTAGACCTACCGCTCACCAACATGGAATGAGTGGATCAATGAAAAGGAGTGCCTTGGGGCTCATGATGACCCTGGTCACGAATATGTCACAAATGTTTTGAATTGGAAGAATTTTGTCGCTGTCCTCTGGCTCCTCTTCCTTAGACTTGTTGTCCGGAACAACAGTGGGAGGAGGAACAACTGCAGGAACGTCCTGAGCAGCAGCAGCAGCAGCAGCAGCAGCAGCAGCAGCAGCAGCAGCAGCAGCAGCAGCAGCAGCAGCAGCAGCAGCAGCAGCAGCAGCAGCAGCAGCAGCAGCAGCAGCAGCAGCAGCAGCAGCAGCAGCAGCAGCAGCAGGCCGGTGAGGGAGGGGCGGAGCGTCAGTGCTGACCGATTCAGAGGACGTGAAGGACTTTCGAGTTTTGAGCTGACTCGAGCATTCGAGCTGAAAGCCTCATGTGACCTTAAGGAGCTGGTAGCTGCTGTGCTTAGCAGCAATTAGCGTTAGCGGCATGGTTAATAGCACAGCTGCTTTTCCCACAGGGCAACAAAAGTGAGTAATGTGATATATTCATACAGTTGGATTTAGACTAGCAGCAGCACAACCGTGACATTTATGTTTTCCTCTCTGCAGCTGGATGGCTGTTGCAAGAATGACTCAGTGAACCAGTCAATGAATGTGATGATTCGAGAGACACCGTTCACCGTGGATTTAAACCCTCGTGGTGGCGGGAGTGGGGCGTAGCCATTTTGGAGTGTCTGCCCACTTCTCACACAGATCGGTCAGGTTTTTTGTTTTGTGTTTTCTTCTCTCTTTGTGATTGAGAAAAGCGACTGGATCCATCCAGAGAACCAAGATGGCGAGCCTTGAAACCTGGACCTAACAGAAAGAAAAGACAAGCCGGGACGTGTCTTCACGTTCCCTCCAACACTGACACAGGTTTACTGCACTGGGCAGTGTGGTAAGCCAGACATCACACCTGAGTATTTGTACAGAAAACTCAGACCCCCCCCCACCCCCCACCCCCCCCCCCACCCCCCACCCCCCCCCCCCCACTCATGTGGAACTGTTGCAATCGTTAGACATACCTTTTTCTTTGACATCTCTTTGGAGATCTGGACTTATTGACTGTTTACTTATGGACTGAATACCATTGACGGTCGTATATTGACCTTGAACTGTGTGGTTTTTCATTTATGTGGTTAAAGTTCACTTTAAGTGATTGTGTCTGGGTGAGGTAACTAATTCTGAGTTTGTAGATTGATATTGAATGTGATAACTTGACTATAAGGAGAGTCTAAACTTCAGGGTGCACCCGAATAGATAAGTTATAGACGGATCCATATTTGTTTTCTCTTATTGGCCAAACTTTAAGGTTGTCATATCCCTACTGTTACTGTAAGCTTTTTGTTACTAAAGCCGGCAATTGTTCCAAGTTTAAACGGTCTCAGAGTCTCTTTCCAACACTCCATCAAGCTTCAGCAGTTGAACCTACTGATCCATTCTTTTATTCAACCAAAGAGTTCATTGGTCAACCATTCTAAGGTAATAAGAGCTACAGAAAGGCAACTTGGCAAAGTGGTGGACGCTGAGTTCTCTAGGAGTTGGGAATTAGATCAATTTAGTAGAGAAAGCAAGAGACAGCAGGATACAAGGGATCGTATTCTAAATTTGGAAAGCGCTAAACAACATGTAAACAAGGAAAAATGTATTTTAGAAGTTTGATGAAAATACAGCCAGGGAAAGAAAGAGAAGAATTTGAGTTTTAGTGTGCTTGTGTCCATGTTTCGGCCTCCGTTTGGGCCTTCTTCAGGACATGCACACTAAAATTGTTTTGGTTTTCTGAGCGAGCTGTTTCTCCTTGCAGGATCAGTGCTGGAATGAGCTCTGCTCTGAGCTTCCTCCATTAGATATCCATGGGGGGCGGAGTCATTGAAACTTTTTTCTGTATGCCATAAGCAGCCTAGCATTAGTGTTAAAAAGTATTAAAAAACATGCTACCGAGTGATACCAATGTGTGTGTGTTCAAGACTGAATACCCACACACAGTGTTAATGTGTCAATAAATACCTTGAAAAAAAGAGAATAGATATCTGTCATTTATTGCTAGTTGCTTGTGCAGATAGACACGAGGTGGTGCTAGAGCACTTATATTGTTTAATGTCACCAATTTCAACATAAAAAAGTTTACCTTTATTGTGTATGTATTTTATTTAGTATTTATTTTGCATGTATCTTTGTATTGGTTCAGTTATGTGCTTTTAAATCACAATTTTTCTTCCAGAATATATTTGGCATTTGGTTCATTTAATACTAACTTCGTCCTGCAATTTGTCCTCATGACCTGCCCTTCCAAAGAGACACTTGTCCTCTGGGGACACTTGGATTCTATAGTTTCCCTACATCAGAGGTTTAACTGTAGTTACAAGCTAACAACACTACTAATTTTGCTTCAAAACAGATTGATGTAAATATGGTTTTAAAACCTAGATGAAATGTCACATGGGAATCTTATTTATCAAGCTGTTTTATTCTGTCTTGATGGTTTTAATGGTTTTATAGTATATTGTTTGCAATCTTGTTTTTATTGGTTTGTAGTACTTTCTTGTTTGGACTTCTTTGAAAGACATCTGATAAATTGATTGTCCGCCCTCAGTGACACTGGATTGGTGGACTATGCAGGAGAGACGCTTTTTAAGGTGATGATCCACAGGTGCGTGAGAGAACTGGGAGCGAAGAAACAAGAAGGGAAGACGGCAGAACCAAAGGGAGGAGGGGGACGCAGAAGCTTGGTGGAGTACAGCACAGAACCAAATGCAGCGGCCGAGGCCTGGTAACACGTAGCGGGAGCAGAGGAAGACTGGACGGGCCAGCGACTGTTCCAACGTGCTGATCAAGTCAGTCGGCTGCTGGGCAAAGCGTGTGAGGCAAGTAGATGCAAGCAAATTCACCTGCCACTCTAAGACCTGTTTCCTCCCCCCCGGCTCCGCTGCGGTCCCCAGGCGAGGAGCTGCTGTCCTGCCGATGAAAGGAGGAGCCGAGGAAGCGACAGCGGAACACAGGACTGCAGCACAGAGGACGTCACCCTGCGCCTTTTCACAATACGAGCTGGAAAGTGTCCCCCATCAACTGTGTTGGATCTTTTTAAGAGGAAACTGACTGGACAATTTTATTATTCTTTTTTGGACTGTGTTTAGCTAACATCTGTGCAAATAAATTGTGAGCAATTGGTCGGTCTTGGTAATTTTCCTGGTACAGTGGAACTCTCTTTGAGATAGCTTGTACAAAGAACCACTAGCTGGCGTTTACTTAAGATAACTTAAGATTTAATCAATTCAAAACAGTACATGACAATAAGTGACTTGACTTGGACTTGATTTGACCAAGAAAAGCTGACTTGAGATTAACTTGAGACATTCACATGTGTATCTTGGTCCTAGTCTGGTGAATATACTGTAAAGATGTTATAGCATTTACATCTCATCAGATCACTTTACATATTTTGAATTGAACTAACTTTACAAAGCACTCTTGGTTGCTAGGCAACAGTTGACATGGAGTTGGAGATGGAATGAAGTATGACATCATAACTTCAAGCTTTGATCAACAAAAGATTAAAGGCACATCACAAGGTCCAAACTTCAAAGCTTTCATGACTGGACTAGATCTGTGCAGCTTTACAATCAAACCAATAGTTCGATGCTACATAGAAGTGATAGCCATGGCTTTTGAGTACCGTTCTGCGATAAACAGGTTCTTCCTCCCTCCGATCATGAAAGTCTGTAAAGATGTGGTCACTATTCGAAATTTGAAAGAAAGTGAACATGATGAAATTGATCATGTTCAACAGCAAATTGCTGCTTCTAAGTGTCAACTGGAGTGAAACTATCAATTGAAAGAAAAGCAAAGGATCCAGGCTGAAGATAAATTGGAGGAAAGGCAGCTTGACAAAGTGGTGGACGCTGAGTTCTCCAGGAGTTTGGAATTTGACATATTTAGGAGAGAAAGCAAGAGACAGCAGGATATACAGCATCATATTGTAAATTTGAAAAGAGCTAAACAACATGTGGAGGAGAGTAGAGCTCAGAAGGAAAAAATATTTTCACAAGAAAAAGAACATATTCGGAATGTGATGGAAAGACTTAAGTTTGATGAACGTACAGCCAGGGAAACAAAGAGAAGAATGGAAATTGATATCTGGCATGAAAACCAGCGATTAGCTGCCAAGGCTGAGCAAGTCAAACTTCAATTGCTGGAAAAAGAGAAACTGGCTGCTCTAAAAAATGATGAATACAAATTGAAAAAGAGGCAGAGAGAGGCAGAATTCAATCAACAACATAGGAGGGCATACAATAGAGACGCGCATGTCTCGGAGTTGTTAGTCCAGATTAATCGGTTAAGAAAACTGAAGATAGAGCAGGAAGAGCTCAACCGCCAAAAAATACAACAAAGTCAAGAGGCTGCGAGGAAAAAGATTAAATTGGAATTGGCTGAAAAGAAAGCACACAACGACGCCATGTTCAGGGCTGCCCAGGCACAGCAGCTTAAGGATAATCAACGCTACAGATCAGAGCAAGCTCGGAGGGAAAGAGAAGAAGAGGAAAGAGTCCGGACTGTACAAAAGCAATTATCCAAAATACAGCGGGAAAAACAGATGAGGAGAGATGAAGTAGCTGTTGAATGTGAACAGTTCCTCATGGCCCAAATGGAGCAAAAGTACCTTGTGGACACTGCTCAGGGCAAACAGAAGGTGAAGGAGAGGCACAACATCATTGAGAGGGAGCAGCTCCACAGTAGGCACCTCCATGACCTGAAAAAGAAAAACTTGAAGGAGCTGACCTCTGTACGCCAGCAGCTGGCCAAGGAGAATACTTTACTGCCCTTGAGAAGAAAACTGCCATTCAACAGGATTCGTAGCCCAATTTCCCACACTGCTGCAGGCCTACCCACTTTCTCAACCGCTCTTCCTCCGATATCACTGAAATGTCACAAGAATAGAGTTGATGAAATTGATCATGTTCAACAGCAAATTGCTGCTTCTCAGTGTCAACTGGAGCGAAACTATCAATTGAAAGAAAAGCAAAGGATCCAGGCTGAAGATAAATTGGAGGAAAGGCAGCTTGACAAAGTGGTGGACGCTGAGTTCTCCAGGAGTTTGGAATTTGACACATTTAGGAGAGAAAGCAAGAGACAGCAGGATATACAGCATCATATTGTAAATTTGAAAAGAGCTAAACAACATGTGGAGGAGAGTAGAGCTCAGAAGGAAAAAATATTTTCACAAGAAAAAGAACATATTCGGAATGTGATGGAAAGACTTAAGTTTGATGAACGTACAGCCAGGGAAACAAAGAGAAGAATGGAAATTGATATCTGGCATGAAAACCAGCGATTAGCTGCCAAGGCTCAGCAAGTCAAACGTCAATTGCTGGAAAAAGAGAAACTGGCTGCTCTAAAAAATGATGAATACAAATTGAAAAAGAGGCAGAGAGAGGCAGAATTCAAACAACAACATAGGAGGGCATACAATAGAGACGCGCATGTCTCGGAGTTGTTAGTCCAGATTAATCGGGAAAAAAAACTGAAGATAGAGCAGGAAGAGCTCAACCGCCAAAAAATACAACAAAGTCAAGAGGCTGCGAGGAAAAAGATTAAATTGGAATTGGCTGAAAAGAAAGCACACAACGACGCCATGTTCAGGGCTGCCCAGGCACAGCAGCTTAAGGATAATCAACGCTACAGATCAGAGCAAGCTCGGAGGGAAAGAGAAGAAGAGGAAAGAGTCCGGACTGTACAAAAGCAATTATCCAAAATACAGCGGGAAAAACAGATGAGGAGAGATGAAGAAGCTGTTGAATGTGAACAGTTCCTCATGGCCCAAATGGAGCAAAAGTACCTTGTGGACACTGCTCAGGGCAAACAGAAGGTGAAGGAGAGGCACAACATCATTGAGAGGGAGCAGCTCCACAGTAGGCACCTCCATGACCTGAAAAAGAAAAACTTGAAGGAGCTGACCTCTGTACGCCAGCAGCTGGCCAAGGAGAATACTTTACTGCCCTTGAGAAGAAAACTGCCATTCAACAGGATTCGTAGCCCAATTTCCCACACTGCTGCAGGCCTACCCACTTTCTCAACCGCTCTTCCTCCGATATCACTGACACATCACAATTGAGTTCAGTGTCACGTTTAGCATCACCAGCAGGACAGGGAAAAATATGCAAGTCGCAATGTAACACCAAGAACACCCACTGGATGAAGCGTCGTCTGAAACTGGAAAAAACCTCTGCAAGGGTTTTTCCACCACAAACAACCAGGCGCTAGCTCAGGTGCTATTGCCAGTTCTTAATGCGCACTGCCATAGACAAAGACAAAGACGGGAAAGTATGGACTCGGGGAAGAAAGGAAAGAATGGACTTGGAGGAAGACAGGAAACTATGGACTTGGGGAAGACATGAAAGTATGGATTTGGGGAAGACTGGAAAGTATGGATTTGGGGAAGACAGGAAAGTATGGACTTGGGGAAGACAGGAAACTATGGATTTGGGGAAGACAGGAAAGTATGGATTTGGGGAAGACAGGAAAGTATGGATTTGGGGAAGACAGGAAAGTATGGATTTGGGGAAGACAGGAAAGTATGGACTTGAGGAAGACAGGAAAGTATGGACTTGGGGAAGACTGGAAAGTATGGACTTGGGGAAGACAGGAAAGTATGGATTTGGGGAAGACAGGAAAGTATGGACTTGGGGAAGACTGGAAAGTATAGACTTGGGGAAGACAGGAAACTATGGATTTGGGGAAGACAGGAAAGTATGGATTTGTGGAAGACAAATTATATATTCTTTTTCTTTTCACTCCGGCCCATATTTGACCCCCTAAACACGCTCAAAAACTCATCAAATTTGGCAGGCTCATATAGAATTCTTGTCTTCAGACGTCAATGTAAGAAAAATCCCCAAAAGTGCCAAAATGGCTCTCTAGCGCCACCTAGAAAAATGAGAACGGCCAACGGCCGGTAGGAATGTCGTAGAGAGATCAAACGAAAACTCATTTGTTCGTCTCATCGAGACCTACGAGTCACGCACTCTAACTTTTGACCTAAATCCAACAGGAAGTCCGCAATTTGCCTTTCAAAATAAGATTTTCGCCCAAAAAGCCCTTTCATGCTGGGGCACTTACTCTTGGCCCTGGGCTTGGCTGGGCCCGCCTACGGGGGCCCAGCCTTTGTTCTCGGTTGCGTACCAAATACAATAGGGACCTTGCCAGTAGTTATAACTTGTACATTAGGGTACAAGTTATAACTTTTTGTGTAACAAATATAGATTTATTTGAACATATTTACACACAATAACATATTTACCTATTATACTTTCATTCATTTGTACATATTTACCTTTAATATTACATAGAAAATAATTGTTAGATATTTAGCTATTACATATTTATTTATTATTACACATTTATCTATTATTCCATATTATATGACATATTCTCTTTCAGCTCTTCATTTATTAGATTTTTCCCTCTCAGTTCCTCCAGAAGACCCCCCACTGTGCTCTTTGCCCTCCGTTCTCCATCTTTTCATTCATCTTCTCTCTTCTCAGACTCTCCACCTCGGCCATGGCTTCACTGAGTCTGGCTGTCAAGGCATCAGGACATGTGGGCAGTGCATAGGAGAGGTCCTAGTGAAGAAAAAAAAAGATTTACATGTTCAGAGTCCTGTGTTATCACATTAATTCACTGCTATATATATAATAATGTTTGTGTACATGTCAGTATGTCTAAAAGGAGTGAGGTGTGACATGTTGCTCAGCTGTTTGAGCACAGCCAGACAGTACTTCCTACTGGGATCAGGCTGAGGTTCTCCTGCTGGAACAGGCGGGGAACAGTACACTGACTGGTTCTGAGCAACTCATTTCTTTTGAAATGTAATATTCTACACACTGCAACTAAAATAGCCTCCGTTAGATGAACCCAATAGATGTTGATATTGTTGTTGTTGTTTGAGGGCGAGCTTAAGCCAGGGAATAGAGAGCATTTCCCACGGCTCCAGCTCATCTATGTCCCAAGTTAATGTTATATGAGCTAAACACAACGACAACAACAATAAATATGTTTTTCCTACCTGTGGAAGGTAATCCCACGCAGTCCATTGTCCTTATTTTGTCTGTTTGTACAACCAAAAGCAGAACAGTGATGCAGGATCGTTGGTGAAGTCCTGACAAATGCCCCTCCCAAGATGGCGGACGCACTGACGTATGTTCCTGCCAGTTGGTGAGGCGTCTAGTGTATATGTCTATGCCAGGAACAGTTTATGGTTACTCTTACAGTATTACATTTTGAAAAGAACCAGAGAACTATATTCTGTACAAAACAACACATGAAGTTAATGTTGAAGAGAAAAACTTTATTACCTGTTTTGAATTCAATGACAAGAAACTCTGCACTATTGTTAATCTCTATATTTTATTGGGGAAATTCCCACTTTCATCCACAATAAACACTTGGAGGACAGGCTTCAAGACCTGAGTTACATTACACTGCCCTTTTAGGTGAAAACTCTACTTTGCTTAATGAATCTGAAGACATACATACATAATGCAAAATCCATCAGGATTCTGAATCTGAAGTCAAAATACTAAATCTCTAATCACTTACAAGATACATGAGTTTGAATATGACAACCTCAGATGGACAACAAATCTGCTTGTGCAAATATTACAAATGTTAGCTCAGTTGAAAACTTTAAAAGTTTCACTAAGGTACTCAGATTACTTCTCTGTGGTTTATCTTCCATGATATTTAGTGTTTGAAGGAGGATCAAGCAAAGCTCAGCTCAGCCACACTGGGCCTGGACTTCTACATGGAGGTCAGAGTGATCGGCTGGAATCACTCCTTTCAATTCATTGAGCATCGTCCAATCAGCTCCCAGACAAAACCAAACTGGGGCCTCTCATGCTGGACTGGACACTAGTTGATTCCAGTAAAATATGTCAACACATCTCCACATTTCTGTAACGGGGGAAAATGTTTTTTTTAATGCTGGTGTGAATCTCTCTTTTTTTTTAAGAAGAGAAATATGTCTGTATCAAGGTGACTTTGCTGTAGCCAATAATAATAGGTATATTAAAGTAATATTTTCACTGCATATTGGGAAAAACACTTATTGTTTTCACACTGCCAGGAATTTCCTGCCCCGCTTTACTTCTGCCTTCACTATGCTGACGCTTTGTAAATGTTGATGTTTTAAATGTTGTTAGATTTTTTTTCCACAGTTGGAAATGAAACGGAACTCAGATAAGCCAATGTGTGGATCACCCTGAGAAGGAGCTGCACTCTGCCTGTGGCCTCAGCAGAGAGGAACTTCTCAAAGCTGAAGCTCATCAAGACCAACCTGAGGTCAGAGGTCATCCAGGGACGGGATGGCCTCACTGCTCTTACAATAATCAGCATCAACCACAAGAGGACAAGCAGCTGTTATATGAGGACATCACTGATGACTTGGAAAGTTAAAACAAGGCAGGAAGCAGACATTGTGGGGGGGTGACAATGGTTTTTTTTGTGAATTAAGAAACATGTGGTCACCAGTGGAAAAATTCCCCATTGGTCACGTGACCCCCACCAGGGGGTCCCCGGCAACCCCTCCCTGGAAGCTGCATTCCTTCCACCATCACAGTAGGAACTTGGGTTCCCCACCGCAGGAACCAGAGAACCAGGTGAGCTTCCAGAAGCTCGTTCAATCTCTGTGAGGAGGAACCGAGGTTCAGAACCGAACCTCAGATCCGAACCTCACCAGAACTCTGTCCTTCTCTTCTCTCCCCCTCTCCCTCGCTCCCTCCTTCACTAACCAGACTTCTGCGTCCCTCTGGTGGACGTCCAAGGTTATTACATCCACTCAACCGCATCACTCCAGACTTCCTACACACACACACACACACACACACACACACACACACACACACACACACACACACACACACACACACACACACACACACACACACACACACAGTCCACTACTACGTGTTCTAATCAGGGTGGAGGAATGACTTTAACATTGGGGGGGGGGACACATATTGGAAACCTGACAGATCCATAAATAGTTTGAGCAGAAATATGTCATGAATGAACGACACTGGAAAACATTCACCAAATACTCTTCTTTTACTTTCTTCTTTTTCAAAAGTTTCTTGTACAAATACTGCTCACCAATATTCATACATGTATATCTGTATGTAAATGTTTTATGATCTTAAGATGTGGGCAAGCCTCCCAGAGAAAACTCTTCTCCCTCTTTGGTCAAAGCACAGTGATGATGTCATCACAGGACAGTACTCTTACTTTATCAGGTGCAGTACTGGTACTAGAAACGTCCATTTGATATATCAGTAAAAAAAAATACATTTACTGAAGGTGACTGAAAATGGAATTGATTCTTTTGAATTTCAGTCACTGGCTGAAGCTAAAGAGCCAAAATGTTTGTCCTCCTGTCCTCTGCAGTCACACTTTTCTTGCAACTTGACGTCTTGTTGATCAACTGAGCATTTACAGGAGGACGTTCTTGTGCCGTCACAGACACAGCATGACGGTGTGTAGGACTGTTCTCATGTGCTTTACATTTGTCTAAAGCCCTTTTCCAGTTTGTAAATCCAGAAGTGATAAAGGTGGGCTCTGATGTCCCAGTGAAGACGATGCGTCTGTCCTGCTAAATTGTCTTGTAACAAAAACACAAAAAACCTTCAGTACTGCATCATGATGAAGCCATGGAAAGTCCTTGTACCACTTTTCTTGGAAACTTAAAGTTTCTGTTTGACAGAACTTGAGTCTCAATGAATTCTGGGCGTGGCTGATATGGCGCTGTCCTCTGTCCTTTGACTTCAGAGTCTGCCCGCTGTCTGTCCCTACTCTGAACACCATAAAAGGAAAAGTCACAAAGTCCCACAGCGCCAGGGGACGGCACTTACTACAAGCAATTACAATTGTTGTGAACTCTTGTCAAATATCTCCTGTTAGATGTCCCTGTCTTTTACCTGTTGCTCTGCTCGTGTCTGTCCCTCAGTTTCATTCTCTGCCTTGAGTCCTTGATGTCCCTGCATGGAATTCATGTGTTTACAACAGACAGTATTACTTATGGTCATATACACTATCAGTATTTGACTTACAAAAGCTTAAAATATATATGTTGAGGTTTTTGTCCTACAGAATAAAGACTTTTAAGAACAGGGTTGCAGATGTATATTGTCCCGGATACATGGAGTGTGTTTAGAGTAGAACTTGGCCCTGACAGTAAAGGTTCTCACTCTATTAGAAGAGCTCCATGTTCTATCATTCTCCTGATGAGACATTTTACACATAATGTCTCATATAAAGTCAAACTCGTTGATAAATGTTGGAGTGATTCGATGTTCTCCTTGTGTAGAGTAACGTTACTCATACTGACATTACTCTTTAAAAAAACAAAGCAAGTCTTGCTGCAGTTTCCTCCTTTTCTTTGGTGGAGACGTTGTACTGGAATAAGAGGACAAGGCACTTTGACAAGCTTTGACGATACTTGGGGACACTGACAAAGTTTGCAGGTAAATAAAGGAGCAATGAGCATCTCAGGATTAAGAGGATTTCATTCAGAAGATCTACTTTCTAAATATGAATGTAAACAACAACATGATGTTATAAACAAGCCATATTCGTGGGAAGGTTCCCTGCAGACCGTTTGACCTCCTTCATAAGAAGTCCCCTTATTAAATATCTGAGGGAGCGGGTGAGGGAGGGGGCGGGGCAGTGGCAGATAGGTGTGCTGCACCGTCAAAATAAAAGCATGCCAGTTAAAAATGTCAAAATCAAATATTTTTCTCCTCCGCGGGATGATTATTGGGGGGGACAAATGCGCAAGTCTCCAATATTGGTGGGGACGTTCCCCCCCCGGTTCCTACGCCTATGTGTCTCACTAACAAAGTTGGTACTGAGTTCTGTTCAATGTGTTTGCTTGTTTCTTGAGCTGGAAACACGAATATCTATTACAACATTCAAGAGCATCATTAGAATTACACCTGAGGACGTGTTTTGTTGGGATTCATAAGACATCTAAATAACAAGAGTTTATTATTTTGGTACTCGTAAACATGTTTTGTTGTGTCTTTAGGTTTTAGCCACGATGTCTTATTTGGCCGGTTTCCAGTGTGAAAGAAATCTCTATCTTGTTGACACTTCCTGGTAAAATGAGGGACATGTGAGACACGCAGGACGGTGGACCACCAGGACAAAGACTGCTACTTTATTGTGAAAAACGCCCCCTTGTGGCCGCTCAGCATCAGACACTCTCTGTTGACTCTCTCTCTCCCCTTTGGAAGACGCCTCGCTTCACCTGGACTTTTAGCCAATCACAAGCTGACTCAGGCTGCTCGCGGGCTGCTAACATTCGGTCCCAGACTTTAGCCAGTAGTTCCTGTTCTCAGCACGGACTAGCTGCCTGCTTACATCTGTCCTGTTTTATGTGTCTTTACAAGTAAGAAGGGCTATTTTGTTGTTCCTTTACTGTCGGTGCGAGATTGGAAGTGTTTTGTCTGCTTAGCGTTGCTAAATGTGAGCTCAGGCTTTGCCTGCCTGGCTCGGCCTCGTGCCGTGACTTTCCTTTCTGGAGATGCTATAGTTTGTCATTTATCTCTCTTATATTCGCTGTAAATCCAGCTAATTGGTGATAAGGCACCGCCTCCCTCATGGCCACCCGTTGTCACGTGACACCTCCCGGTGTGGCCTGTTGTAGTTATTCATGCGACCAGCAGAGGGAGCCATTGTATTGCGGATGGTTTCTTTTCCCCATTTCATGGTTGAAGCTGTTTCGGCCCACAGAGCAGCCTTGTTTCATTATTTAATGCCAGTTTCGGCCATGTTTATACTTTATTGTTATTATTTCAGCTCTATTGCTATACTAGCATATAGTGAAGACAAATGGATGTTTCTTGCATTATAGACCATTTGCGTTCTGCTAGTTATGTTTTAATTCTGTTTCTCTGTTTCAGAACCACACTAACGCACATGTAAATATACATATTAAATCATACAGTTGTGAACTCAATAAATCATCATCCAATGAGGAAATCTCGCGTGATTCTGAGCGATCCCCCGCTGTGAGCCCTACCTAACGATCCACCCCAGCCAAAGACAAAGCCAGCATGGTTTCCTCAAGGAGAACCGAGGCGATCCAGTCCTTATGGTTTGATCCAAACTTAAAATGATTTAATGTAGAAGTTTGATGCTGTGATGTCTATTGTTGCCCGGTGCAGGTTCCATTTGCCTGATCAGCATCTCTCAGTGGCTGATGAGAATTTAATGCAATGATATTTTGCCCACAGGGTGTAGAATTGCTCTGAAGGTCAGAGAACAGAAGATGACCTCACAAGACACTCCTCCGACATTCTTGAGCCACTGGAAGGCCCCATGAGCCGACCAACCCCATTCACACCCTGAGCACAGACAGGAGACGGAACGAGACCTACACAGTGATCATTTCACTCCAAAACAGGAAGTCACACTCTAACTCATGTCACCATTCACTATTTATTCTGATAAAAATTCTTTCTGAACTGGTCAATCTTTCTTGAAACTTGTTATTTAAGGATCCACACACCTTCAGAAAATCTGTAGAATTTAACAAAACATCAATAAAATAAATCCAAGAAAGTTCCAGAAGAAATGTGTTCCTGCTTCTTGCTGGCAACATCCTCTGATCTCCTCCATGAGGTGCCTCTTCCATCCACTTTGTATCAGACTTTTATTTTGATGTTTTTTGCTTTTTATCCAGAAAGTGTTTGCGGAATCGTGAAGAAAAGTCATAGCAACTTATTCCTGAACGTTGATTCTGATGTCTTGAAGAAAAGTCAATGTAATTATATCTCCAGTTTCCTCGTCCTTTTCTTGAAACTGGGAACTGTTCCAATAACACACATTTCCCACGTCATGTCATTACACAACATTTAGCTAAAGAGTATGAACGACACACCAAAAAATACAAACTCTTTGTATAAAGTATCAAGTGACAAATTCAATGGAGATTGTTTTTGATGAATAAAGTGAATAAAGTCTTAATTCCTTCAAAATCTAATACAATTCCAGTAATTCAAATGCACCATTTCTATAAGAAAACTAAAGAACAATAACTGTATTGTGACAAATGAGAAACCTCACCCAGTTAAAATCACACTTTCATTAGAGATGAGGGGCTTTTATTTTACAAGAAGAATAACTAGTCAGTGATGTTCTACTTTCTTCTGTTCAAACCAACAGCTGCACCTCTTGCACCACCAGCTGCCAAGAGGTTCAACCAGATCCTCATTGAATACTTTCATACATATTTTAAAGAAGGCTTTTCACCTCATACCAGGAAGTAGAGTATTGAATTGAAATCACAAGGGAATCTTCCAACACTTACTGTTTCCGCTGGAAGTTTTGAGAGCTGTTACTCATGATGGCGTCTCCATCACCATCAGTGAGCCTGGAACGCTGTCCAGGACGGTCTCTGTGGGCCCTGTCAGACCTGGGGCTTGAATATGCTAAAAGAAATGACAAACATTCATCCTCAAGAACAAAACATAGAGATTTCTAATGAATTCAAGTTAGCTGCTTTGATTTGCAAAGGATAAGCTGAGGGATAATGAAGCCTGACACTTTCATATACATTCTCTTGATTTGACCAATTATTTGGACGAATGTACTTAAAGTCGGTTTTGCATTTTTGGCTCTTAATAATTAAAAATTTCAACTGAATCATCCTCTTCTTTGACAATTACCTTTCCTGTTTGCAAGGTTTCAGCTGTTATTTGGCAGCGATTTATTTTTCTCCACGTTCCCTGAGGTGGAAGTTTGGTTCTGAATTCCTAAACCTGTAGTCACAATCCTGAATTACAACATTGGGCTGTACTAACATAAACATTGAGCACTCATGAGATTTAAAATAAAATCTTAGCACTAAGGTAATCTACAAATGGAGGACAAATGAGAAGGGCTGTTAAATATGTCATTTCCCCCAGAATAATGGAAATGGTGATGGTTCCAATAAAGCCCAAGATTAAATACTAAAATAGATTTTCTCTTATTGGCCTCAGCCTTTTGTTTCTTCTCATTATCAAACTGAGCATCTGATCACCAAACAGCCATTTTCTATTGTGACTGTCAAGCATGGAGCTCATTAGGTGACATAATGAGATCGCAGAGTCCTGGACACAATGTTACTTACCTCTTCGAGTCATGATATTTGTGCTGCTGACTTCTGTTCTCACAGTGAAGTCAATTAATATGTTGAGTCCAAGCAGGGAGAACTTTTCTTGTGCTTCAACAGACAAAATATCCTCCTCTAGCTTGGTTTTGCAAACGCATGTGGCATTAACAAAGGTATTTTTGAGTTATTTTAGCACTCAGAGATCAAAGGAGAGCAAAGGAGAGCAAATGAGTGAAAATTTGATTAAAAGGATATCAAAGGAGAGCAAATGAGATCAAAGGAGAGGCTCTTTACTCAATGTTTGACCTACCTCAAATAGATTTTGGACGTGTTGACAAACCATAATCTATGAAAGAACTCTGTCTTGTGTCTTTTCTGTCAATAGACTACAAGTGCCATTAACCCCGATCACTAGACTTTGCACCTCTTGAGCCGCCTCTCTTAAGACTGCATGACAAAGAAAATGGAGTCTCTGTTTGGCCATCCCGCAGTCTCAACATCATCCCAGAAGCCTTCCTCAGCTTTAACATGGAATGGAACTCAGTATCTGCCTGCATCACCAGCACCCAGCCCGCCCTCCTCCAGGCCCTGTCAGCCTGATCACCTGCTCAGGCAGAGCATCCAACGCTCCCTCACACACATCCTGTTTGAAAGGTGACAATAACTTTACACACTTGTATGAAACCCACAGCCTGTTACCTTTTGATTATCTACATTGTGTCATTTAAGGTGTTTCTTCCAAAAAGATATTGGCATACACACAATAGAATTTTGCATTTGAATTTGAAATTCATGACCCTCAATTCCAGTCACCAGTCAAATTTAAGTTATAATTTCATTATATGTATGATTATCAGAGTATCCTGACCCACATTTGCAACAATATTTGACTTTCACCATTATTTGGTTCAGGATTCGCATTGTAGCATTGATGCAAGAATTCATGACTGAGCAAGATCATGACACTGGCTGGTTCTTTGCCCAGTCATGAAAGGTCTAGTTCATTAAATATATTGTTTTGCATACTAAATATTAGCACAGTACTATAAACTCAATCGAAAACACGATCATGACTTTATCTTTGGTGCATCTTTCAGAAAAAGTTATCAAAATGAAAGAGGATGAATATACAGACGGTTTGGCAACTCACAAAAAGACCAGGATGCTGTGATGTGCCTCAAACTAGGAGATTATTCTATATATACATTTCATCCATCTTCTTTACATGCTGCCTTCAGTTTGTCATAATTAGACTAAAATATCAACAAAACAACAGATTTATTTTTTCCTGCATGTCAACCTCTCTTCTGTTTATCAGACATTTTGAATTGATGCCAGTTGATTTGATCTGATCTCAGGTCTGCAGAGTTAGAATTGATCTTGAAATACTCTCTTCTGTCTGATGTTAACACTGACTACAAGGTGTGTGGAGTGGCTTAAGGTTATCAACTGAGGTTTGACTGCTCTATTTTGTATCCTGGTCTAAATGAGCTGGACCTGTTGCTTGCAGTGTCAATACGCTGACAAGTTACATCACGGCCAAGTCTCTACTTTAACTCTGCCGAGATCCTCCTCACCAGTCTTTGACCCAGGGTAGAGGCTCCAGGGAGTGAGGCCTCACTGCCATGTGCGATGACACTGGGCGTAGCCCTGTGTTGCCCTCCGTCATGTCCTGGTTTCAGATGGTGACTAAAAGCAGCAACTCTGTGCTCAGTAGTGGAGGTGATTTCATGCAGCCCCTCGCTGACACCAGCTTGTAGTTTCACTCCATGTCTGAGCGCAGACATTTCACTCTGGAGCCGCTCCATGTTACTCAGCAAGTTGGACTAATCTATGCTGTTAAAGGTGACAGGTGGTAGCTCATCCAAATAGTGGGAGACGAACCGAGGGAGGTTTTCTCTGCACTCATTCAAAACCTTGAAGCAACTTTTAATGTTGTTGATGTTTTTCTGATCTCCTTTAAAAGCCACACATCTTTGTTTGGTGTCAGGACAGAGTTCAAACAGCCTCGTTCTTCAGGATTCAATCCATTTCAAGTCCAACGTGTTGGAAGCTGTTAGAACAAGATGGTCCTGGCTCATTGTTCTCATTTTGACCAGGAGAAAGTTTAAAAACTCGTCCTCAACTAGAAGCTTGCCGTCAACATTCTCATAAAGCACAGGTTTTAAACCTGGCCAGTTAGATAGTGGAGGAGCCGTCACTCTGAACTCCCGCTCAGCCATCTTGCTCAACTTTTGTTGTTGCTGTAGGTAAAGGAAGAAATAGGTGTTATGAGTTATCAACGCACTAGCTTACATACCAGTATAATCAGCTTGTCTCACTTCTGTTCAGAACTGTTAATAACACGACCATATATGGGAGGATGCAACTACAAACACACCAGTTTGCAACATATGTCGAGGTGACATCCTCCTTGTCTGAAGAAAGTACGATTGTGACGTCTAAAACTTCTCGGGACAGAACACGAGATATAGTCAGTTTCGATAAAGACAACATGTGATCTCCACACCATATGTACAGGGAGGGGTGAAAGAAATGCTTATAAACCAACGTTTTCCTGTACTCTGGGCTCTTGACCATTGAAGCCTGGTCCTCCAGGACAGACTGGTGCTTGAGCCTGAGATGTCGTTTTATTCCATGTATTCTGCTGAAGGTAAATATCTGTGAAACTGTGTGATTAATTCCACTCTTGTTTCCTCATCAATAGAAGTACACATTAATGACTGTTTTTCCTTCAAGGTCATAGTTAACATTTATTTGTGGATAAACATTTGTACACAGAACTAGTTTAGAATGATGATTTTTTTTCTTTACAATCAAATAAAATTATATATCATCATCATCTTTATCTTTATTGCAGACACAGGAGTCCAAAAAAAACATTCACAAATACATAAAACAAATATATAAAACAAAATATCAGAAATAGGATAATCACAGATAAGTCAAATATTTCCCTATTTATAAAAGACATCCATACCAATACAATAATACCATACACAAGGATGAGTGGTTTTTTACAGGACTATGACTGAGATTATTCAGCAGCATTATAATGGTGTTCTGAGAGTCCTCAAGCCTGCGTATAAATTTATACATCAGATTCCTCATGAGAGCCTGAAATGTAGAAACACCTGCATGACAGAACATCTCACTTCCTGTTTCCCAGCCAGGTTTTTTTCAGCAGGATCCTCAGAGCATCATTGTAAGCAACCTTGAGCCGTCGTGGGCTTGATTTTCTATATTTAATCCACAAGGGGGCAGTATACAAGGGAGTACAATAAGCTCTAAAGAGAGTCATTTTCACATTATCAGAGCACATAGAAAATGTCCTTGCTCGTATGTTGGCTTGAACATACAGCGTACGGCATCGTCTATCCAGATCATCATCATCACACATTTTATCAGAGATGAGATGTCCCAGATATTTTGTTTTGCTACTGACAGTGACTTCCTGTTCTGACAGGTAAAAATGAGGGAAGTTGAGATCCTTCTCCTCCTTAGTTCTACATATCAGAACTGTGCTCTTTCTGGCATTATATTAAACATTATATTTAACATTATATTTAACATCAGATTTTAAGCCATACTCAGAACAGATATTTAAAAGCTGCTGAAACCTGCTGGGAGAGAGAATGACCAGATCACCAGCAGACATGAGATGATTAATTATCTTGTTACCCAGCACACATCCACTTTTACAACTATTCAGTTGTTGAGATAACTCATCCATGTACAAGTTAAAGAGAGCAGGTGATTTATGTCTTTGTCTTTTTAAAAACGTTCTAAGAAAACACATGAAATCTGTGGATTATTTTAAAAAGATACTTCTTTTACTTTCTTGTTTATCATATATCTAGCTGGCAAATTACCCCCCCAAAAAATGGAGGGAGGAGGAGGGGAATCCCCAAACCACTACTGGACCCCGGCACAGAGACAGCAGTCACTGCCAGAGGCCTTTGAGCAAGGCAGCAATATCCAGGGAGCTGATTTATAGAAGGAAAGTTAGATTTAATCATCTCCAGCATTAGTTCATGTTGTTCTTCTCAGTGTAATTGGTCATCGTCTTCATAGTAGTAATTACAGTAGACTGATTAACTCTAGACTATTCAGAGAGACATGGAATATATTCAGTCAGTTGAAATAAATCTACATGAATTATTTTACTGGAACTGAAAGATAAATACCTATATAAAGATATTTACTTCTAATATGAATCTGGCTGAATAGAAAAGCCCTTTTGTGTTCACTGTCAAAGTAACATTACTCTTCTTATATTTAGGTTACATGTATTATATCGAGTTAATTATTTTGTTAACTCACCTAGATTTGCACTGTTGCCTTTATTTTCACAAACAACTGTGTAGTGAAAGTACATTTGTTGTTTTAGGTTGATGTTATTCTCTTGTTGATATTGTTTATGAACAAATCCTTTCTCAGTTCTGCAGTGATACTTTGTGTAGATTTTATTTACCCTGCATATATTGAGTTTGTTCATAACAAGTCATTTCTATTTACCTACAAACTTTGTCCTGCATTTTATTATGGTTATAATCAACTGATAAAAGAATAAAAAGTCCCCAAATCTTTCAAAGATCATGAAAAAACTTTATATTTATTTTCATTCAGATTTGCATATTGATGATGATTCACTTCATAAATAATGACACATTGTTCTCCCCCACATTAAAGTAGATGAGCTGCTTATCTAAGTAAAAAGTATCTCCAATACTGGCCGTGTACTTCAAACACTCATTTTCCCTCCTCCTGCTCCCCATGTCTCCAAAGCTGCTTCTTCATACTGACACCTACTGGATTTAGGAGGAACTGCAGGTCAGTATTTCTATTGCATCCATCCAGTTTCCAATAAGTTGCAATAAAAGAAACTACAACTTCTTTCAACCACCTTCACAGTGTAACTATTTAAAGTGTAACTGTTTTACTGAGGAACATTATTCTTTGCTGTCAGTTTTTTAATGTGTAACTATATTCAACATTGCTATAAATAAATTTTGCTTCTCTGTAAAAAATGAGTTTAAAAACTTAAAAACTTCCTGAGGAAAAACAAAAAAAGGTTTGTTGTGCTAAAATGAGACCTTTAATCCACACATCTTTCCAGTGATGGTGTGAGGCTGCTTGTTGCTGCAGATCTTCTCAAATCTGGGTTGCAGTTGTGAGACTGTCACTGCAGAGGAAAGGACAACATTGATCCCGGTACTGACATCAACAGTTATTCACGGTAGCAGGCAAGAATTGATGGCAAGAGGTGGAGGTTTTTAACCCTTTGTGCCCTAAAGCTCATTTGGACTGTTTTCACTGCTGTTGTTTTTACGTCCATATCTCACTATATAAAGTAATTTTCTTGAAAATTTGGTACCGGCGTGTGAACTAATCAGTTGCGGGGTCACAGGCTAATCCAGTCAGCGTTGTCATGCCCACCTGATGGTGGGTACAGGTGGGCATCTCCACCTATACAGCTCCGGACAACGTTTCTGAACATGAATTTCCAAGAGTTCCTCCCCTGTACCATGAAGAACGACATATACAATCGAGTTCTTATAAAAGATAAAGTTCTTATGTGAAAACGGTTATTCAGCGGTGCTTTCTGTGGACTGACCCCGACAAAGGGACCTCATTTCTGGGTTCGCATCACGGCAACACAAGGTAGAGAGTTTATACCTTAACTTAGTGTCAGTATTTCTATTGCGTCCATCCATCCACCCATAACAAAACCCATTTAATGCCAAAGATGTTGATCATTTTCTTCTCAACTCAGAATGATGATCATTCAGTAAGTTGTATTTTCTATAAAATTATCCAGTCTGTTTACATATAATGTTTTAAAGTTTTGGTTTTTTTTCTCAAACTTAGGAAACAAATTCTAGAATATCAGATGATGTATTTGTCTACAGTTTTATAGCTTGGAACCACCTTGGCTGTTTTCATCCTGTCAGGAAAAATACCTGTTAAAAAGGATCTATTGCATATATAAGTAATTGCTTAAGTATACAATCTATTACATCTTTTACACAAGACATATCAATTGTTAGAATCACGAGACTTTTAAACTTTCTGTGCACTTCTGAAACATCACTTTCAAAAACTCCATCTAGAAACACTGAAATACTGTTTTAAAATGTAAAATCAAAGTGACAGTCTCATACATGAGGTTTAATTCCCTTTGTCATCTACTGAAACATGGTGTGACTGTGGTACTTAGTAGTGTAAATGTAATCAATGAGAGATTTGTACAATTCAGAAACTTTTCTATATAGAAATCTTAAAATATGAGTTACTTCCAGATTAAAGTCATTGAAAGAACTTAACGGTTTGATCTCATTTAAAATGGTCTTTTTGCACAACTTGCTGTTTCTTAACAAGCTTAACAGCCTCATCTAACGTCTCAACACTCAACAGTGTGCTTTAAGGAACGTGAAGTTTAAATGTCACTCAAGTCAAAATATTCCACATCACATACATTTTTTTGTTGTTGTTGGTTGTTGTTAGAATAAATAGTTTGAGACGAGGAAATCATTGCATGTTTCCACTGAAGAGTTTTACTTTCATGATATGTACTTCAGTACGTGTTGCAGGTAAACAAATGGTAGTTTTTCCTCCGTAGTGTAAAAAGAGTGAAAAATGAAATTACGACTCATTAATGTTAAATAAAAACAGTGAAGAACAAAAGCCATTGGATTCATGTCAACATTTTACTTCCATTTCTTCAAAGTTCACATCTGCTCATACAAGATTTTTAACCTCACATTTTTCAAACCACAGAAAGCAGCATTGTTAGAACTAATAATGAAATGTGCTTCTTTAACATTCATTATCAAGCAGGGACCTTTTGTCAGCCTCTGTGCAGTTCAACACAAATGGAAACCAAACTGATTGAAATCTTCTCATTTTGGTGACAAACCAGAAACTAAATGATTTCCTGAAGCGTCTCAACAGGGTTTAAATCAGCAATGTTGACTTCAAACTGGAGGAGACCTTGTGATTCTGGGCTCAAGCTGGACTTCCTGAACCACATCTGTTGGAGCTCCATTCCCATCTCCACCTGTCCACATGTCCAAGTGTCCTTGAGCAAGACACTGAACCCCAAACTGCTCCCAGTGGATGGACTGAGTGCCTTGCATGGTCGCCGCCTCCATTGGTGTGTGAATGAATGGGTGAATGTGATTAACAGTGTAAAGCACTTTGGGGACTGCTAAAGGCCTCTGCATCCTCCCATAAGAAGAAGAAGAAAAGTTCAGCGCTGACGTCAGCCAGCTGCTGGAAAAAATGCTTGTTCAGCAGGAGAGTTCATACTCTCACCCCCTCACAGCTGACACTTCTGTAAAACCTTTTAACTTTTCAACTGCAGCTTATTTCTCACTTCAAGCGTTTTCAGAAATACATTTCTCTGAAGTGTTTCAGTAAGAAAAGAGAAAGTTTGTGTCCAGGACATGATGTTGGTCTGGTTTTAACTGCAGGAACTGACAGTCCTGACGGTTGGTACTGCTGAACAAAAAGTCTCTGGCCAGAGGGAGCTGGCTGAAGAACATGACATCATTTAGTACGGCAAGACTCTGGAGTGCCCAACGTTCTTCTTGTTCTTATGGAGGATGAATCGGCTTTTATACGGTGGAAAAACACTATATAAGTGAAATCCATCCACACATCTCACATAGAGTCTTTCATGATTTCATCTCTTTATGGTTTTTCATGTGTCGGCACAAATTACTACGATGACAGAAACTCCACCCACATGTTTCACAAGAATACGGCTTCTCACCTGTGTGAATTCTCTTGTCTCTTCAAATCATTTGATCCTCTGAAACTTTTCCCACATGTTTCACAAGAATATGTTTTCTCACCTGAGTGAGTTTTTTTGTGTCTCATCAAATTACCCTGTTGAGCGAAACGTTTTCCACATGTTTCACAAGAATACGGTTTCTCACCTGTGTGAGTTCTCTTCTGCACCAACAAACCATCCTGTCCGGTGGAACTTTTAACAAAGATTTCACCACTTTTCTTCTTCTCATTGAAAGTTGTTAAATTCTGACGTAATTGAGGTTTTTTCTGGACCATATTTCCACATGTTTCCTCACAAAGAAGCTTTTCACATTCAGCCTGCTTCTCTGACACAGGGAACTTGTCCACACAATCACTCTGAAACATGCTTCTTCTTTTCATCTCTGCATTTCTACTTGATTCTGAGTCAACAAGTTCTTTCACATCGTGGACTTCAGAGTCATGAGAGAGGAACTGCTCAGTGTCTGGTACTTCTTCTGGTTCACTCAGGGAACTTTGTTCCTCAATTGAAGGAACCCTAAAGGAATCACCTTCAAACTTCAGTAGAAGCCGCTCTCCTTCCTGGCTGGTACCGAGTTCCTGGTGCTCCTCAATCTGTGGAGGTTCTGGTTCCTTTTTAATCTGTGGAGGATCTGGTTCTACTGGTTCCTCTTTGATCTGTTGAGGTTCTGGTTCTTGTTCCTCTTTTATCTGTGCAGGTCCTGGTTCTTCTGGTTCCTCTTTAATCTGTGGAGGTTCTGGTTCTTCTAGTTCCTCTTTGATTTGTGGAAGTTCTGGTTCTTCAGGTTCTTCTTTCATCTGTGGACTTTCTGGTTCCTGTTTGATCCGTGGAGGTTCTGGTTCTTCTGGTTCCATTTTGATCTGTGGAGGTTCTGGTTCTTCTGGTTCCATTTTGATCTGTGGAGGTTCTGGTTGTTCTGGTTCCTCTTTGATCTGTGAAGGTTCTGGTTCTTCCTGCTCCAGACTGGAGTTTGTTCCCAGTTTAAAGAGCTGCTCCTCCCTACAGTCACGGTGCAGTTGGAGCTCTGGAGGGACAAAAAAGTACAAAATAAAAGTTACATTACTTCCACAGTTCCCGCTTTAAAATGAATCAGACGAGTAATTTGATGACAATAAAATCACCTGAGGCAATTATGGCAATGAATTAAAGATGAAAAACAAATGGGTTAAAGGAACAATGAAAATATGAGCAGTAATAAAAAAGAGAATGAAAATGTCTGGTTCAATCTGCAGGGCGACTAAAATAGGAAAGAATTTAGATTTTCTTCCTTCAACCATAAACGGGGGATTTCATAGGAGGGAATCCA
Organism: Lipophrys pholis; assembly: GCF_963383615.2. Classification (NCBI taxonomy): domain Eukaryota; kingdom Metazoa; phylum Chordata; class Actinopteri; order Blenniiformes; family Blenniidae; genus Lipophrys; species Lipophrys pholis. Next base: position 4,899,474 of record NC_137646.1, on the reverse strand, counting down.
AATGGCTGCTCTATATTGGACGGCTTTTCAAAAAGGGAACATATGAAACCATTTGAGCAGCTTAAAACTGAATTTGATCTGCCAACACAAGACTTTTATAAATTCTTACAAATTAGAAGCCGTCTTCTAAAACACAAAGGATGGGAATTCTTAGGTAAAGAACCAAATGAAGTAGAGAAAGTACTAATGACCAAGCTGGAGAAGAAGAAGAAAGTCATTTCAAAGCTTTAGAAAGCAGCTGAACAAGACAACAACATGAACTTTAAATAGAAATGGGAAAGTGAAAGAAAGAAGAATTGGGGGGAATCATTTAAAGAAGGACATCAAATGTTTAGGAGCATTATATGGAAAGAAGGTGAATGAAATTAAAAACACAAGATTTTCTGCTCCCACTAAATATGTCCTAATATAGTAAAACATGTGATAAATGCTGGAGGGGTTGTGGTCCAGTAGGAGACTAGAGACATATATTCTGGGACCGTCCCAAACTCAGAGAATATTGGAAAAATATACAGAAAGAGATCAAAAGAATCTTGGATGAAAACATTGATTTAGACCTGAAATGATTTTTATTGGGTTTTAAACCCAAAAATGATTAGAATGTTACTTATTGTAGAAAAGTAAAAGATTAGAGTGTGCTGGCTGGAACCAAACCCCCCCTGCATAAAGCAATGGTGGGACCCAATCAAAGATGTGCTGAATATGGAACAAGTAAGAGCAAGGTTCCAAAACAAAGTGAAGGAATGTGAAGACCTGTGGTCTCCCTATATACAAAGGAGGATTCTAACAGAATCACCCCACAAGGGACTTACTTCATTATTTACAAAGCACTCTCATTAAGATCTACTGCTTTGTTGGTTTTGATTTGAATTAACATCTCTAACTAAGGTATTTACTTGTTGTGTTTGTGTCGCGGGGTCCACCCAACAACCTTCCCAAAAATGGGAAAAACGATGGCGTAGTCGTCAGCTGTGTTGTTTTTCTAATTTATTGTTCAGGCCTCGCCAAAACAGTGATCATATTATTTACAAAGTGCAAAACAAATGGAAAAATACCCAAATAGGAAAATAAACAAAGCAAAGAAAACTCTATATACAAATCTGTACAGGTCTATATACATAAGAGTTAATCCTCAACTCCAGGATATAAGAAAAACGCTCCTCAGGTCAGTACTTGTCACCACCTCTCTAACAAGAGTCCAATCCCTCATCAGGCCCAGCGCGGCCCGTTTTATCCGATTAGCCCCTCCCACTGGGCGTAACCTTTTGCGGACAAAAGTTCTTATTTTTTCTGAAACCCAAATCCTACTACAAAAGTAAATATATTTTCTATAATTTATCTTAGCAATAATTAACTATAAATTACCCCTTACTGACAGGATTTATGCATGCTTACAATAACCCCTCAGTAACCCCGGCAATAACGTTTTAAAGGAAATAAATAATAATAGTGTTCACGTGACTGCGAAACCTTCCGGGCCCACACCTTTTAAGCTGGCTGGTGGTATGACCCGGGTTCGCCAGTCACCCTGCAGGCGCGTCACTGCCAGCTGCCCTCCGCTACACTGGGAGGTGAGTGAAGGTGTGTGTGTGTGTGAGAATGTATGCGAGAGAAATCGTCCCGCTACAAGTGTGCACCCTTGGTCACGATACAGACAAAAGAGGGAAACTGGCTTGTATGTGAGTGCAGGTTATTGCAGAGTAGGTAAGTAAGTGGGTGTCCGTGTGTGTGTGTCCGGGTGTGGGTGTGTGTGCGTGTGCGCGCATTACGCGGCGGGTGCGCCGCGATGATATGCGCCACGTCAGCGCGCGTGATGGAGCCGCTCCATCACAGTTTGCATTAAGCAGATTTGTTTTAGGATCATTTCATTACATTATTTAGACATTTAAGAAGCGGGTGTCTGGACACATGGTGAAAGGGGGAGAAGAATAAAGAGGTAGAAAGGTAGACCTACATTCTAGGAAGGAGACGGAGGGCATCCATCTTTCTCTTTCTTTTTCCTTCTCTTGATTGGATGGAAGGTTTTTTAACAGACCTTCAGTACGGCTGTTTGTATGGAGGGACGGCTGTTTAAAGTAGGAATGGAAAAGAGAAGCTTCATTGATCTACAATCTATTTATTTATCTTTTCATTTACTTAATGACAAAAGACTAGATTAATAGGAGGAACAGAGGAGGAAGAGAAGGGAGGGTCCCACATTTGTTGATGATGTCATTTAGTTGTTTGGTTCTTTAGGTTTTTATGTCCTTCTAAACAGATATTGGAAATGTATTTGTAAGATAAGAATACTGCATGTACCATACTGATATGCTGATTTGAAAAATAAAATAAAAAAAGGAAGTGCAACAATCTTTTTAAACATCTTAGATGTTCATATTTCTAAAACTCTAGTTGCTGAAGTATTTTAACTTGATAATTCTTCCATGTTGCCATTTGGAGCCTCACTGTTCCAGAGACAAGAGGTTTACATTCTTCCAGGTGCTTTTGCCTCCATGTTCCTCCATGTTGGTTTCACTGATACTCAGAGACAATCGTCTTTTAATATGGAAACCTGGAGCCAGGAAGTGTCTGCATCCTGAGGCTGGAGGCTTGAGCCCGCCTTTGGAGAGAGGAGGGACTATTCTCTGCTGTGATTGGACTGGAGAGGACAGGAAGTGACCAAACACAGGAAGTTGCAAACAATGCAAATCCACTGAAATCAGAAATGATTAAGAAAAATACCCTCTATGTTTTGTCAATGGCTGCTCATATTATTATTTTAACCTTGTTTCAATGTATTGTCAGGTAGTTCCAGGTGATTCTAGACGCTCTTCTCCTGTTTCTGACTTCAACTACAACTGTGTATTGATTAAAACCTGGAAACATGGAAAAGAGTCGAAGTCTGAGTTCAATCCAAGTTTCCCTCCAGAAACACAAATCCTGCTTCTGTGTGCGGTGGATAAACCAAACCCAGTCAGAACAATGGAGATCCTGCTCCAGTCACATTCATGTGTTCATTCACACTTTTCCATACCTGTTCTGTGGAGCTTGATTTGAGGGTTCCAGATGGTTTCCAGCAGTCTGTGCTGACGATCAACCTCCTCCTCGTGCTGGACGATAGTTTGTTCAAACTCTCCCAAAGCCTGAACTGAACTCATTGTTGCTGCACGAGATGAAATGTTTCCTCTGTGAGACACGACAACACAGCCGAGAGAGTCCAACAAGCTCCAAACAGTAGTGGAGGGCGGCTCGAGCTAAAATATCGACGTATTCTCCGTGGCTCTGCACGCTGCTGGTACTCCACTCGTGCTTGCTCCGCTCCTCCTGTTCCTGTTTCCGGTCTGATGTCACGTGATCACCCAGGAACCATAGACATAAACACACAAGACGCTGCGCAGCCTGTCTCCGCCCACCGCTCTGACACGTCAGAGCGGCCGCCATCTTGTGAGGGGCAAGTCTGACCCGTCAGCCTAAACAAGTCTCTGTGACCGCGATGTGTTTTCTGAAGAAAACCACGCAAATATACATTTACATGACTGTGAAGAATCATTGCTTTCATTTTTAATTTATTAAATTAAAAATTATTTCATTTATTTATTTATTCAATGTAGCATACTAATAGAAAGTATTGAGAGGAAATGGAAGAAGTTTTCAGACGGGACATTGGGACGCTGTCCTCTCCTTTTAGAGCAGCAACATGATGGAGTCATGACAAATATATGCAAAAGTGTTTATTTACACACAATGTGACATTTATGTACAGTTAACATGTACATTAGGGCACAAGTTATAACTTTTGTGTTACAAACTTTGATTTTTTTTTAAACATATTTGCACACAATAACATATTTACCTATTATACTTTCATTTATTTGTACATATTTACCTTTAATGTTACATAGAAAATAATTGTTAGATATTTACCCATTACATATTTATTTATTGTTACACATTTATCTATTATTCCATATTATATGACATATTCTCTTTCAGCTCTTCATTTATTAGATGTTTCCCTCTCAGTTCCTCCAGAAGACCACACACTGTGCTCTTTGCCCTCCGTTCTCCATCTTTTCATTCCTCTTCTCTCTTCTCAGACTCTCCACCTCGGCCATGGCTTCACTGAGTCTGGCTGTCAAAGCATCAGGACATGTGGGCAGTGCATAGGAGAGGTCCTAGTGAAGAAAAAGATTTACATGTTCAGAGTCCTGTGTTGTCACATTAATTCACTGCTTGTGCAAAGTGCAATCTGCTATCCTAATCAATTTATATAATAATAATGTTTGTGTACATGTCAGTATGTCTAAAAGGAGTGAGGTGTGACATGTTGCTCAGCTGTTTGAGCACAGCCAGACAGTACTTCCTACTGGGATCAGGCTGAGGTTCTCCTGCTGGAACAGGCGGGGAACAGTACACTGACTGGTTCTGAGCAACTCATTTCTTTTGAAATGTAATATTCTACACACTGCAACTAAAATAGCCTCCGTTAGATGAACCCAATAGACGTTGATATTGTTGTTGTTGTTGTTTGATGGCGAGCTTAAGCCAGGGAATAGAGAGCATTTTCCACGGCTCCAGCTCATCTATGTCCCAAGTTAATGTTATATGAGCTAAACACAACGACAACAACAATAAATATGTTTTTCCTACCTGTGGAAGGTAATCCCACGCAGTCCATTGTCCTTATTTTGTCTGTTTGTACAACCAAAAGCAGAACAGTGATGCCGTATCGTTGCTGAAGTCCTGACAAATGCCCCTCCCAAGATGGCTGATGCACTGACGTATGTTCCTGCCAGTTGGTGAGGCGTCTCGTGTATATGTATATGCCAGGAACAGTTTATGGTTACTCTTACAGTATTACATTTTGAAAAGAACCGGAGAACTATATTCTGTACTAAACAACACATGAAGTTAATGTTGAAGAGAAAAACGTTATTACCTGTTTTGAATTCAAGAAACTCTGCACTATTGTTAATCTCTATATTTTATTGTGGAAATTCCCACTTTCATCCACAATAAACACTTGGAGGACAGGCTTCAAGACCTGAGTTACATTACACTGCCCTTTTAGGTGAAACATCTACTTTGCTTTATGAATCTGAAGACATACATACATAATGCAAAATTCATCAGGATTCTGAATCTGAAGTCAAAAGGCTAAATCTCTAATCACTTACAAGATACATGAGTTTGAATATGACAACCTCAGATCGACCACAAATCTGCTTGTGCAAATATTAAAAATGTTAGCTCAGTTGAAACCTTTAAAAGTGTCACTAAGGTACTCAGATTACATCTCTGTGGTTTATCTCCCATGATATTTAGTGTTTGAAGGAGGATCAAGCAAAGCTCAGCTCAGCCACACTGGGCCTGGACTTCTACATGGAGGTCAGAGTGATCGGCTGGAATCATTCCTTTCAATTCATTGAGCATCGTCCAATCAGCTCCCAGACAAAACCAAACTGGGGCCTCTCATGCTGGACTGGACACTAGTTGATTCCAGTAAAATATGTCAACACATCTCCACATTTCTGTAACGGGGGAAAATGTTTTTTTAAATGCTGGTGTGAATCTCTCTTTTTTTTTTTAAGAAGAGAAATATGTCTGAATCAAGGTGACTTTGCTGTAGCCAATAATAATAGGTATATTAAAGTAATATTTTCACTGCTTATTGGGAAAAACACTTATTTTTTTCACACTGCCAGGAATTTCCTGCCCCGCTTTACTTCTGCCTTCACTATGCTGACGCTTTGTAAATGTTGATGTTTTAAATGTTGTTAGATTTTTTTCCACAGTTGGAAATGAAATGGAACTCAGATAAGCCAGTTCACAAACTGATCTTCTGTACTACACGGTGCTGATTTAGCACCTGTTGACTTTCAGGCCTGAGCAGTTTGAGATTAAATCAGATGTAAAGTCATTTATTGTGAGCAAAATAGCAGAATTTTTAAAACTGGAAGTGATGGTTGAGCTGGTTGATGGCAAAAATACAATTCCAAGTGACAGTGAGACTTCAGACTGGAGAGGTTTACTTTTGTTCATCCATCATTGGATTGTTATTTATTTGATAAATATTGAAGACAAAATAGGTGTTAAAGTTTTGCTTAAACAGTCACAGGTCTACAAATTAGATTCTGCGCTTGATGGTGGTCATGGCAGCAGGCCCAAGGGGGCGGGGCTTAACTCCTTTTATCCCGTGTGACCACACCGAGCCTTGAAGTTGGTAAAGGCGATATGTGATGTCACACTGAGCTTTGAAGAATCACCCAACAGAGTTTACAGAACCAGTTGGCTCTTCTCTCATCAGTTAACCTCAGGAGACACCAGTCCAGGAACTTTTACAACCAGAATTTAACTATTTTTGAAGTGCCACTTCTAAACTTTGTCCACGAGTGTTTTAACTGGAGAAGTGAGTATATTGATTGTTTTGTTGCTAAAAGGTGAAGACACAATATCCATCGATGAAGTTAATATTTTATACTGCAGCTCGGCTCTTTCTTATTACCTGGATCAATCAGTCTGCTATTTATTTATGTTTTATTATTACTTCTTCGATCGGTGGTCAACAAAATAAAACAAAAGAAAACAAGCAAGAGCAAAAATGGACAATTTTACAGATCTAAAGGTTTTAGGCTGAAGTTAAACACTTATTTCTCCTAACCCTATTAACAAATCAAAATACAAGATGTAGCAAGACCCCAAGATATGTAATGACATTCACTGTATGAGATGAATCTGGCCTCAATCCACCACTTCACCATCTGGTTCAATTCACCACTTTATCATCAGCTCTACCAGTTTTTCCCCGTAACAAAAGTGTTCCTGGTCCAGGTCCATTGTTGTCATACTAGTACGCACAGTCTCCTCCTAAGTTTATTTTAGATCACAAACTTTGTGTGGAAAGGGGCGTACGCATCTTTCAGGACCTGTTTTGTCATAATCAACCTTTATAAATGAGGCCAGACATTGTTCTGGCTCCATCATGTTCCTGGTCCAGGATCAGTTTAACATCCAGACCCAGAGCATCGAGTGTTTTTAGGAGAAAATCATGAAATGTGTCTGCGTTGCTGTTTGAAAGCTCCTCAAAGTGAATAAAGCCTCGATACTGTTGGTTGAGTCCTTTTGCTTCTTGAAGATGTTGCTGGTTGGTCTGGGAGGAGGATTCTCACACACAAAGTCAAAACCTCTTTGGAAATTTAACACAAAGGATCATTGTTGATAACCAAAGGGCTCGTCCGGGAATTGAACCCGGGACCTCTCGCACCCGAAGCGAGAATCATACTCCTAGACCAACGAGCCGACATGTTGAAGAAGCTAAAGGACTCCAGTGATGTCATAAATAAGGCAGGAGATCAAGACTCTGACACTGTCAGGTCACAGTTTGACAGTCTGGTTCAGTTTGAGTGACAGCGACAGTGAGAATCACTCAAACTGTGGGGGAGGGGTTCATGGAGCACTGAAGGTGGAACGCTTCACATTTCCTGGTTGGAATGAAGGGAAGTGTAACATTGGTGGTTCAGTGGTAGAATTCTCTCCTTCCATGCAGGAGTCCAGGGTTTGATTCCCGGCCAATGCAGCATATAGTTTTTAACCCTCCTCCTGTGTGAGCTTTCACAACCCAGTCACATGTTAACGGCTCAGTTTTGATCTGAGTCTTCGGCTCCGTTTACACCACAACATTCCAAGTGACAACAACTTGTCCGTTAAGGAAAAGTGAAGCTTTTACAGGACAGCAGCTCTACGGAGGCCGCCATGTTTGTTACTCACACATGAGTTAAAGGTAGTAAATATGGTAAAAGTTTAAAGGTAAAACATGCTGTTAAGAGCTGCTAATGGTATTTTTCTGTTTACATTGTAGTTCTTACGGTGTGTTCACCTGCAAGGCTCAATAAAGTTGAGAAGCATCAGTTTGAGAGAGCATCTTTTCTACCGCGGCTGCTCCAGGCTTCACTGATCCACAAAGAGGTGCAACTGTTGGCATTCCAAAAGGACAGTCAGGAGGACTGAATACATTCTATTAAAGTACTTTGATCTGATCTATTGAAGACTCTGATCTTACCTTTAACACTAAACAAAGAGATTCACAATTCAAGTGTTAAAGTGCAGAGAATCTCACAGCAAATCCACAATGTGAAACATCAAATAGATCCAACTGTCATTGAACACACACACACACACACACACACACACACACACACACACACACACACACACACACACACACACACACACACACACACACACACACACACACACACACACACACACACACACACACACACACACACACACACACACACACACACACTGATGTTCTCCTCCACAGAGAGCAGCTGCTGGTAGCTCACTCTCTATGTTCCTCTGCAGAAAGTGATGAGGACTGATGTTCTCAGAAGAGCTTTTTTATCATCAAGAACAACTTTTCCCTCAGAGTGAGATGAGCTGAGTGAGGAAACCAAGCGGTCCAAGGAGCTGTGTTCTTGTTACAGTCTGTTCTGGATTGAGTTGCTGCTTGTAGTCAAATGTTTTCACACGACCCTGTTAACCTCCAGCAGAGTTTCTGTAGTGTAGTGGTTATCACATTTGCTTCACATGCAAAAGGTCCCCTGTTCAAAACCCCTGGAAACAAAAAGAAAGGTTTCAACATAGTTTCCAAAATATTAGGAGCACAACGGACAATGACGTCTTGTTACATAAGTGTCACGGGTCTAGGTTTCAAAAAGGGAACACGATTAAAAAATGATGGCCAGTCGGCAAACTGCAGTTTGGGGTGGTTTTTATTTACACCAAAGTGCTCATATTTACAGTGCAGGATTTAAACTAGAACAAAACAAACAACCAAAACAAACAAATAATTCTGTAGAGGACATTGACTTTCTTATTCACAGCTCGACAACCCACCATCCTCCTAGGCTCAGCGACAGCCCCGTTTAAGTGAGCAGAGCTATTTTATACTACAAGCCCCTCCCTCGGGCAAACCAACTATCTATTACAGGGTTTTTTTTACACAATTTAAGTAAATGAAAAACAAACGTTCTGCAAGCAATTATAAACATTCACATAATTGTACATCGGGAAAGCCCTTTTCATACCGGTTTTCTCCAGGCCGGTTTAAGCCCGATACCATAGGGTATACCAATTATACGCACTACAATGGTATAACCCCGTTTCTTTTGTGCGCCACTAGGCGCTCTTAACCGAGAACCCGGAAGTACCTCGGTTTGACAGTTCCAGCCGCAGGTGTGTGTGTGTGTGTGTGTGTGTGTGTGTGTGTGTGTGTGTGTGTGTGTGTGTGTGTGTGTGTGTGTGTGTGTGTGTGTGTGTGTGTGTGTGTGTGTGTGTGTGTGTGAGACGTGGAGGCAAAGAGTGTGCACCCTCGTTTGCCTACAGCAGGGAAACAGTTTCTGGAGTTGATCTTTACAACAACATTGACAGCGCTGTGCGCGCGGCTCCCAGCACCGGCTCTCTCCGCCAGCGGAGAGAGGAAAGGCGCACCGCTCCGGGCATGACGGTGCGTTCAAGAGCGCTCCGTCACAATAAGCAAATATAACAACCCAAAACCTTTTAACTGGCAGTGGTGGGTTTTGAACGGACGCCTCCTGAGAGACTGGAGCCTAAATCCAGAGCCTTGGACCGCTCACCCACACTATAATCATATCATAATAATAACATGTACTTATAGGCCAAGACAAGACAAAATCCTAGCAGCCCAAAGAGAGTTAATTAAAAGCCTGAACAAATAGATGAGTCTTAAGTTTGTTCTTGAAGGTGTCAACAGAGTCAATTGAGCACAAAGAGGGAAGAAGATCCTTCCAAAGCCTCGGAGCAACAGCCTGGAAGGATCGGTCACCTCTAGTGAGAAAATGAGAGCGTGGAACCTTCAGCAGGTTCTGATCCACAGACCTCAGAGCCGTTCAGGGTGTAAGGCTGGATCAGATCACTGATATAAGAAGGAGCCTGACCATGCAAGGCTCTGAAGACCAGGACCAGAACTTTAAACTTGATCCTATAGGAAACTGGCATCCAATGAAGTTCTTTTGGAACCGGGGACATGTGAGTCCTCTTATTAGTACGGCTCAGAATTCTCACTACAGAGTTTTGCACTAATTGCAGTGGAGAGAGCTCCTTCTTGTTCAGACATGAAAACAAACTGTTCCAATAGTCTAAACATGAAGACACAAAAGCAGGAATGAGAAGCTCCAAATCGTTCTGTGAGACCATGTTCCTAAGTTTAGATCTTTTCCTGAGTTGAAACAAGCAGTTCCTGGTCAGCTGCTTCCAGTGCTGCACTAATGACAGGTCTTTGTCAAAGAGAACTCCCAAGGTTCTAAGACTTGGCTTAGCAGACGGGCCTCAGTCACCCAGGTACTGTTTAATCCCAGGGATTGAATCATCAGGGGCAATAACCAGTGTTTCTGTTTGGTCTGCATTGAGCTGCAGAGAGTTATCGCTGAGTCATTGTTTTATTTCCACCAGACAATGGAGCAAGGAGTTTAGCTTCATGATCTCAGACGGCTTAAAGGAACAGTAACTCTGATATCATCAGCAAATAAGTGGAAAGAAACATCACTGAACCTTTGGAGGATCTTCCCCAAAGGGATCAAATACAACAAAAATACACCTCCTCCTGAACCTCATCCTGCACCTCCACCTGTGCATCCTCCTCCACCTCATCCTGTACCTCCTCCTGCACAATCCTGCTCTTCTTCGTGCACCTCCTCCTGGACACATCCTGCAGCTCCTCTTGCACAATCCTGCATCTCTCCTGCACAATTATGCGCCTCCTTCTGGACCTGCTCCTGTGCCTCCTCCTGCACACTTGCTGCAACTACTCCTGCACCTCCTCCTGCGCCTCCTCCTGAAACTCCTCCTGCACAAACATGTGCCTCCAACTGCACCGCCTCCTCCTGCAGCTCCTCCGGCACCTCCTCCTGCACACAACCTGCAGCTCCTCCGGCACCTCCTCCTGCACATCCTTCTGCGCCTCCTCCTGCAGCTCCTTATGTGCCTCCTTCTTTGCTGCCTCCTCCACCTCCTCCTGCGCCTCCACCTGCACACATCCTGTGCCTCCTCCTACACCTCCCCCTGCGCCTCTTGCACCTCCAGATGCAGATCATCCAGCGCCTATTTCTGCAGCTCCCCCTGCACGCATCCTACGCCTCCTCCTGTGCCCCCTCCTCCACCTCCTCCATCACCTTCCCCATCGCCTCCTCCTGCGTCTCCTCCTGCACATCCTCCTGGGCCTTCTTTTGCGCCTCCTCCTCCACCTCTTCCTGGACCTCCTCCTCCGCCTTCTCCTGCCCCTCCTCCTGTGCCTCCTCCTGCACCTCCTCCTGTGCCTCCTCCTCCACCTCATCCTGCACCTCCACCTGTGCCTCCTCCTCCACCTCATCCTGCACCTCCACCTGTGCATCCTCCTCCACCTCATCCTGTACCTCCTCCTGCACAATCCTGCTCTTCTTCGTGCACCTCCTCCTGGACACATCCTGCAGCTCCTCTTGCACAATCCTGCATCTCTCCTGCACAATTATGCGCCTCCTTCTGGACCTCCTCCTGTGCCTCCTCCTGCACACATGCTGCAACTACTCCTGCACCTGCTCCTGCGCCTCCTCCTGAAACTCCTTCTGCACAAACATGTGCCTCCAACTGCACCGCCTCCTCCTGCACCTCCTCCTGCACCTCCTCCTGCACACATCCTGCAGCTCCTCCGGCACCTCCTCCTGCACCTCCTTCTGCGCCTCCTCCTGCACACATAATGCGCCTCATCCTGCGCCTCCACCTGCACCTCCTTCTGCACACATCCTGTGCCTCCTCCTACACCTCCCCCTGCGCCTCCTGCGCCTCCTGCACCTCCAGATGCAGATCATCCAGCGCCTGTTTCTGCAGCTCCCCCTGCACACATCCTACGCCTCCTCCTGTGCCCCCTCCTCCACCTCCTCCATCATCACCTTCTCCATCACCTCCTCCTGCGTCTCCTCCTGCACCTCCTCCTGCACATCCTCCTGGGCCTCCTTTTGCGCCTCCTCCTCCACCTCTTCCTGGACCTCCTCCTCCGCCTTCTCCTGCCCCTCCTCCTGTGCCTCCTCCTCCACCTCCTCCTGTGCCTCCAACTGCACCTCCTGCTGCACCTCCTCCTCCTGCACCTCCTGCACACACCTGCAGCTCCTCCGGCACCTCCTGCTGCACATCCTTCTGTGCCTCCTTCTGCGCCTCCTCCTGCACACATAATGCACCTCATCCTGTGCCTCCTCTTGCGCCTCCTCCTGCGCCTCCTCCTGCACATCCTTCTGCACCTCCTCCTGTGCCTCCTCTTACACCTCCTCCTGCGCCTCCTCCTGCACATCCTTCTGCACCTCCTCCTGCACCTCCTCCTGCACATCCTCCTGCGCCTCCTCCTCCACCTCCTCCTCCACCTCCTCCTGCGCCTCCACCTGCACATCCTCCTGCACACATCCTGTGCCTCCTGCTACACCTCCCACTGCGCCTCCTGCACCTCCAGATGCAGATCATCCAGCACCTATTTCTGCAGCTCAGACAGTATTACTTATGGTCATAAACACTATTTGACTTACAAAAGCTTAAAAAATATATGTTGAGGTTTTTGTCCTACAGAATAAAGACTTTTAAGAACAGGGTTGCAGATGTATATTGTCCCGGACACATGAACTGTGTTTAGAGTAGAACTTGGCCCTGACAGTAAAGGTTCTCACTCTATTAGAAGAGCTCCATGTTCTATCATTCTCCTGATGAGACATTTTACACATAATATCTCATATAAAGTCAAACTCGTTGATAAATGTTGGAGTGATTCGATGTTCTCCTTGTGTAGAGTAACGTTACTCATACTGACATTACTCTTTAAAAAAACAAAGCAAGTCTTGCTGCAGTTTCCTCCTTTTCTTTGGTGGGGACGTTGTACTGGAATAAGAGGACAGAACACTTTGACAAGCTTGGACGATACTTGGGAACACTGACAAAGTTTGCAGGTAAATAAAGGAGCAATGAGCATCTCAGGATTAAGAGGATTTCATTCAGAAGATCTACTTTCTAAATATGAATGTAAACAACAACATGATGTTATAAACAAGCCATATTGGTGGGAAGGTTCCCTGCAGACCGTTTGACCTCCTTCATAAGAAATCCCCTTATTAAATATCTGAGGGAGCGGGTGAGGGAGGGGGCGGGGCAGTGGCAGATAGGTGTGCTGCACCGTCAAAATAAAAGCACGCCAGTTAAAAATTTCAAAATCAAATATTTTTCTCCTCCGCGGGATGATTATTTGGGGAGACAAATGTACAAGTCTCCAATATTGGTGGGGACGTCCCCCCCGGTTCCTACACCTATGTGTCTCACTAACAAAGTTGGTACTGAGTTCTGTTCAATGTGTTTGCTTGTTTCTTGAGCTGGAAACACGAATATCTATTACAACATTCAAGAGCATCATTAGAATTACACCTGAGGACGTGTTTTGTTGGGATTCATAAGACATCTAAATAACAAGATTTGATTATTTTGGCGCTCGTAAACATGTTTTGTTGTGTCTTTAGGGTTTAGCCATGATGTCTTATTTGGCCGGTTTCCAGTGTGAAAGAAATCTCTAACTTGTTGACACTCCCTGGTAAAATGAGGGACATGTGAGACACGCAGGACGGTGGACCACCAGGACAAAGACTGCTACTTTATTGTGAAAAACGCCCCCTTGTGGCCGCTCAGCATCAGACACTCTCTGGTGACTCTCTCTCTCCCCTTTGGAAGACGCCTCGCTTCACCTGGACTTTTAGCCAATCACAAGCTGACTCAGGCTCGCTGCTCGCGGGCTGCTAACATTCGGTCCCAGACTTTAGCCAGTAGTTCCTGTTCTCAGCACGGACTAGCTGCCTGCTTACATCTGTCCTGTTTTGTGTGTCTTTACAAGTAAGAAGGGCTATTTTGTTGTTCCTTTACTGTCGGTGCGAGATTGGAAGTGTTTTGTCTGCTTAGCGTTGCTAAATGTGAGCTCAGGCTTTGCCTGCCTGGCTCGGCCTCGTGCCGTGACTTTCCTTTCTGGAGATGCTATAGTTTGTCATTTATCTCTCTTATATTCGCTGTAAATCCAGCTAATTGGCGATAAGGCACCGCCTCCCGCATGGCCACCCGTTGTCACGTGACACCTCCCGGTGCGGCCTGTTGTAGTTATTCATGCGACCAGCAGAGGGAGCCAAAGTATTGCGGATGGTTTCTTTTTCCCCATTTGATGGTTGAAGCTGTTTCGGCCCACAGAGCAGCCTTGTTTCATTATTTAATGCCAGTTTCGGCCATATTTATACTTTATTGTTATTATTTCAGCTCTATTGCTATACTAGCATATAGTGAAGACAAATTGATGTTTCTTGCATTATAGACCATTTGTGTTCTGCTAGTTATGTTTTAATTCTGTTTCTCTGTTTCAGAACCACACTAACGCACATGTAATTATACATATTAAATCATACAGTTGTGAACTCAATAAATCATCATCCAATGAGGAAATCTCGCGTGATTCTGAGCGATCCCCCGCTGTGAGCCCTACCTAACGATCCACCCCAGCCAAAGACAAAGCCAGCATGGTTTCCTCAAGGAGAACCGAGGCGATCCAGTCCTTATGGTTTGATCCAAACTTAAAATGATTTAATGTAGAAGTTTGATGCTGTGATGTCTATTGTTGCCCGGTGCAGGTTCCGTTTGCCTGATCAGCATCTCTCAGTGGCTGATGAGAATTTAATGCAATGATATTTTGCCCACAGGGTGTAGAATTGCTCTGAAGGTCAGAGAACAGAAGATGACCTCACAAGACACTCCTCCGACATTCTTGAGCCACTGGAAGGCCCCATGAGCCGACCAACCCCATTCACACCCTGAGCACAGACAGGAGACGGAACGAGACCTACACAGTGATCATTTCACTCCAAAACAGGAAGTCACACTCTAACTCATGTCACCATTCACAATTTATTCTGATAAAAATTATTTCTGAACTGGTCAATCTTTCTTGAAACTTGTTATTTAAGGATCCACACACCTTCAGAAAATCTGCAGAATTTAACAAAACATCAATTGTAAAAAAAAAAAAAAAAATCCAATAAAATTCCAGTCGAAATGTGTTCCTGCTTCTTGCTGGCAACATCCTCTGACCTCCTCCATGAGGTGCCTCTTCCATCCACTTTGTATCAGACTTTTATTTTGATGTTATTTACTTTTTATCCAGAAAGTGTTTGCGGAATCGTTAAGAAAAGTCATTGCAACCTATTGCTGAACGTTGATTCTGATGTCTTGAAGAAAAGTCAATGTAATTATATCTCCAGTTTCCTCGTCCTTTTCTTGAAACTGGGAACTGTTCCAATAACACACATTTCCCACGTCATGTCATTACACAACATTTAGCTCAAGAGTATGAACGACACACCAAAATAATACAAACTCTTTGTACAAAGTATCAAGTGACAAATTCAATGGAGATTGTTTGTGATGAATAAAGTGAATAAAGTCTTAATTCCTTCAAAATCTAATATAATTCCAGTAATTCAAATGCACCATTTCTATAAGAAACCTAAAGAACAATAACTGTATTGTGACAAATGAGAAACCTCACTCAGTTCAAATCACACTTTCATTAGAGATGAGGGGCTTTTATTTTACAAGAAGAATAACTAGTCAGTGATGTTCTACTTTCTTCTGTTCAAACCAACAGCTGCACCTCTTGCACCACCAGCTGCCAAGAGCTTCAACCAGATCCTCATTGAATACTTCCATACATATTTTAAAGAAGGCTTTTCCTCTCATACCAGGAAGTAGAGTATTGAATTGAAATCACAAGGGAATCTTCCAACACTTACTGTTTCTGCTGGAAGTTTTGAGAGCTGTTACTCATGATGGCGTCTCCATCACCATCAATGAGCCTGGAACGCTGTCCAGGACGGTCTCTGTGGGCCCTGTCAGACCTGGGGCTTGAATATGCTAAAAGAAATGACAAACATTCATCCTCAAGAACAAAACATAGAGATTTCTAATGAATTCAAGTTAGCTGCTTTGATTTGCAAAGGATAAGCTGAGGGACAATGAAGCCTGACACTTTCATATACATTCTCTTGGTTTGACCAATTATTTGGACGAATGTATTCAAAGTCGGTTTTGCATTTTTGGCTCTTAATAATGAAAAATTTCAACTGAATCATCCTCTTCTTTGACAATTACATTTCCTGTTTGCAAGGGTTCAGCTGTTATTTGGCAGCGATTTATTTTTCTCCACGTTCCCTGAGGTGGAAGTTTGGTTCTGAATTCCTCAGCCTGTAGTCACAATCCTGAATTACAATATTGGGCTGTCCTAACATAAACATTGAGCACTCATGAGATTTAAAATCAAATCTTAGCACTAAGGTTATCTACAAATGGAGGAAAAAATAGGAAGGGTTGTTAAATATATAATTTCCCCCAAAATAATTGAAATGGTGATGGCTCCAATAAAGCCCAAGATTAAACACTAAAACAGATTTTCTCTTATTGGCCTCAGCCTTTTGTTTCTTCTCATTATCAAACTGAGCATCTGATCACCAAACAGCCATTTTCTATTCTGACTGTCAAGCATGGAGCTCATTAGGTGACATAATGAGATCGCAGAGTCTTGGACACGATGTTACTTACCTCTTTGAGTCATGATATCGGTGCTGCTGACTTCTGTTCTCACAGTGAAGTCAATTAATATGTTGAGTCCAAGCAGGGAGAACTTTTCTTGTGCTTCAATAGACAAAATATCCTCCTCTCACTTGGTTTTGCAAATGCATGTGGCATTGACAAAGGTATTTTTGAGTTATTTTAGCACTCAGAGATCAAAGGAGATCAAATGAGTGAAAATTTGATCAAAGGAGAGCAAAGGAGAGCAAAGGAGAGCAAAGGAGATCAAAGGACAGGCTCCTAACTCAATGTTTGACCTACCTCAAATGTATTTTGGACGTGTTGACAAACCATAATCTACTAAAGAACTCTGTCTTGTGTCTTTTCTGTCAATAGACTACAAGTGCCATTAACCCCGATCACGAGACTTTGCACCTCTTGAGCCGCCTCTCTTAAGACTGCACGGCAAAGAAAATGGAGTCTCCGTTTGGCCATCCCGCAGTCTCAACATCATCCCAGAAGCCTTCCTCAGCTTTAACATGGAATGGAACTCAGTATCTGCCTGCATCACCAGCACCCAGCCCGCCCTCCTCCAGGCCCTGTCAGCCTGATCACCTGCTCAGGCAGAGCATCCAACGCTCCCTCACACACATCCTGTTTGAAAGGTGAGAATAACTTTACACACTTGTATGAAACCCACAGCCTGTTACCTTTTGATTATCTACATAGTGTAATTTAAGGTGTTTCTTCCAAAAAGATATTGGCATACACACAATAGAATTTTACAATCAAGTCATAATATGCAACAGGACATCATTTGAAATTCATGACCCTCAATTCCAGTCACCAGTCACATTTAAGTTATAATTTCATTATATGTATGATTATCAGAGTATCCTGACCCACATTTGCAACAATATTTGACTTTCACCATTATTTGGTTCGGGATTCCCATTGTAGCATTGATGCAAGAATTCATGACTGAGCAAGATCATGACACTGGCTGGTTCTTTGCCCAGTCATGAAAGGTCTAGTTCATTAAATATATTGTTTTGCATACTAAATATTAGCACAGTACTATAAACTCAATCGAAAACATGATCATGACTTTATCTTTGGTGCATCGTTCAGAAAAAGTTATCAAAATGAAAGAGGATGAATATACAGACAGTTTGGCAACTCACAAAAAGACCAGGATGCTGTGATGTGCCTCAAACTAGGAGATTATTCTATATATACATTTCATCCATCTTCTTCACACGCTGCCTTCAGTTTGTCATAATTAGACTAAAATATCAACAAAACAACAGATTTATATTTCCTGCATGTCAACCTCTCTTCTGTTTATCAGACATTTTGAATTGATGCCAGTTGATTTGATCTGATCTCAGGTCTGCAGAGTTAGAATTGATCTTGAAATACTCTCTTCTGTCTGATGTTAACACTGACTACAAGGTGTGTGGAGCGGCTTAAGGTTATCAACTGAGGTTTGACTGCTCTATTTTGTATCCTGGTCTAAATGACCTGTTGCTTGCAGTGTCAATACGCTGACAAGTTACATCACGGCCAAGTCTCTACTTTAACTCTGCCGAGATCCTCCTCACCAGTCTTTGACCCAGGGTAGAGGCTCCAGGGAGTGAGGCCTCACTGCCATGTGCGATGACGCTGGGCGTAGCCCTGTGTTGCCCTCCGTCATGTCCTGGTTTCAGATGGTGACTAAAAGCAGCAACTCTGTGCTCAGTAGTGGAGGTGATTTCATGCAGCCCCTCGCTGACACCAGCTTGTAGTTTCACTCCATGTCTGAGCGCAGACATTTCACTCTGGAGCCGCTCCATGTTACTCAGCAAGTTGGACTAATCTATGCTGTTAGAGGTGACAGGCGGTAGCTCATCCAAATAGTGGGAGACGAACCGAGGGAGGTTTTCTCTGCACTCATTCAAAACCTTGAAGCAACTTTTAATGTTGTTGATGTTTTTCTGATCTCCTTTAAAAGCCACACATCTTTGTTTGGTGTCAGGACAGAGTTCAAACAGCCTCGTTCTTCAGGATTCAATCCATTTCAAGTCCAACGTGTTGGAAGCTGTTAGAACCAGATGGTCCTGGATCATTGTTCTCATTCTGACCAGGAGAAAGTTTAAAAACTCGTCCTCAACTAGAAGCTTGCCGTCAACAGTCTCATAAACCACAGGTTTTAAACCTGGCCAGTTAGATAGTGGAGGAGCCGTCACTCTGAACTCCCGCTCAGCCATCTTGCTCAACTTTTGTTGTTGCTGTAGGTCACAGTCAACATTTATTTGTGGATAAACATTTGTACACAGAACTAGTTTGGAATGATAATTTTTTTTCTTTAAAATAAAATCAAATTGCATATCATCATCATTTTTATCTTTATTGCAGAAACAGGAGTGTATTGTTCTGTGTTTCCTGTGTGGTGCACCTCTCCTCTCTCTCTCCCCTTCTCTTAGTGCTGCACACACACCTGAGGCTGATCATGATCAGCGTGGTACTTAAGCCGGCAGCTGATCGAAGGGTGCTGCCGGATTATTGTTGATCGTCCTGAGTGGTCCTGGTGTCGCCTCCCGTCTCGTCTCCGACGCTTGCTGCTTGCGCTCCTGTTTTTGGTTTTTCAGCTGTACTCCGGCTCGCTTTGTGTTTTGCGGAGAGAATAAAACTGTTCCCCTTTTACCTCCGATTACCCGTCTCTGCTTTTGGGTGCTTCGCCCTCACAAGGAGTCCATAAAAAAACATTCACAAATACATAAAACTGAGAATAAAACAGTATAAAAATATCAGAAATAGGATAATCACAGATAAGTAAAATATTAGTATATAGTAAATATCATTGACTGTAAGATGCTTCAATACTAGTAGAGATCAAGGTGCAAATATCTTCTCATAACTTGTTAGAAAAGGGGCGAGACAAAAACAGATGAAATATATTTTCAGGGAGTTCTTTACAGAAAGAGTAATTTATATCTCTGTCTTTTTTAAAACCTTGCAAGAAAACACATGAAATCTGTGGATTATTTTAAAAGATACTTCTTTTACTTTATTGTTTATCATATATCCAGCTGGCAAATTCACCACATTTTTCCAGTCAAGGTCACTAATAAAGTTGTTCCAATAAGATTCCACATATGGAACTGAGACAACATCTTTTTGAAATAATGAGCGTATTATTATTATTATTATTATTATTATTATTATTATTATTATTATTATTATTATTATTATTATTATTACGTGTTGATGAGAAACAAATTTGACGTATATCTAGTTTAGTTGGATCGAAGAGTAAAAGTGTTGGATTTTGTCCTGCAGTACTTTTAAATAACATAATTACTCCAGTGGGTATAGCTTTTATAACATTATTAAATTCATTTATAGGAATTGCAATTCTATATTTTGTAATAAATTCTTGATAAGTTATTAATGATCCATCGGAGTTAAACAGCTGAAGAACCAGAAGTATGTTCTGAGTAAAGCAGTCAGGGTAAAATAAGGATTTGTTTCTATGGAAGACGTCTTTATTATTCCATATGTAGTAGTTATGGTGTAGTACTTATGCAGGGAGAAATGATGTTGGTAGATCAAAGACCAAGAGAGAAGCATCTGGTTATGGTAACTGGATAGATTCAAGGGGACTTTTTCAACAGTATAATTACGAAATAAAAGAATATTTAGGTCTCCCAACTTGGAGAAAACAAGTTTTGGAATGAAATTCCAAAGTGAAGATGGTTCGTGATTAATTGCTTTGGCCAATTTATTTTGAAAGTATTATTTAAGGTGGAAAAGTCTAAAAAGTTACGGCCACCCTTATCATCTGAGTTCATTATTACTGTTTTTTTTATGCTTTTTGTTTCTCCATATGAAAAATCTGTGGACTTATTTCACAGCTCCATACTATCCATACTTTCCCCTTCACCTGCTCCCCATGTCTCCAATGCTGCTTCATACTGACACCTACTGGATTTAAAAGAAACTGCATGTCAGTATTTCCATTGCATCCTTCTGACTTTTTGGGTTTTAAGCAGAAGGTGTCAGAAAAGTTCCCACAGGGAGAACTGGCTTGTGGCGGCCAAGCGTTCATAGTGATGTCGGCTCTTCCTCTCATTGTGAAGCAGAATTCACCAAGCGTTGGATTGTTCACCACTAATAGTGAACGTGAGCTGGTTTAGACCGTCGTGAGACAGGTTAGTTTTACCCTACTTATGATGTGTTGTTGCAATAGTAAATTAATAAATTATAATTTATAATAATTGAATAATTATTTGAAACGAGGAAATCATTGCATGTTTCCACTGAAGAGTTTTACTTTCATGATATGTACTTCAGTACGTGTTGCAGGTAAACAAACAGTAGTTTTTCCTCCGTAGTGTAAAAAGAGTGAAAAATGAAATTACGACTCATTAATGTTAAATAAAAACAGTGAAGAACAAAAGCCATTGGATTCATGTCAACATTTTACTTCCATTTCTTCAAAGTTCACATCTGCTCATACAAGATTTTTAACCTCACATTTTTCAAAACACAGAAAGCAGCATTGTTAGAACTAATAATGAAATGTGCTTCTTTAACATTCATTATCAAGCAGGGACCTTTTGTCAGCCTCTGTGCAGTTCAACACAAATGGAAACCAAACTGATTGAAATCTTCTCATTTTGGTGACAAACCAGAAACTAAATGATTTCCTGAAGCGTCTCAACAGGGTTTAAATCAGCAATGTTGACTTCAAACTGGAGGAGACCTTGTGATTCTGGGCTCAAGCTGGACTTCCTGAACCAGATCTGTTGGAGCTCCATTCCCATCTCCACCTGTCCACATGTCCAAGTGTCCTTGAGCAAGACACTGAACCCCAAACTGCTCCCAGTGGATGGACTGAGTGCCTTGCATGGTCGCCGCCTCCATTGGTGTGTGAATGAATGGGTGAATGTGATGAACAGTGTAAAGCACTTTGGGGACTGCTAAAGGCCTCTGCATCCTCCCATAAGAAGAAGAAGAAAAGTTCAGCGCTGACGTCAGCCAGCTGCTGGAAAAAATGCTTGTTCAGCAGGAGAGTTCATACTCTCACCCCCTCACAGCTGACACTTCTGTAAAACCTTTTAACTTTTCAACTGCAGCTTATTTCTCACTTCAAGCGTTTTCAGAAATACATTTCTCTGAAGTGTTTCAGTAAGAAAAGAGAAAGTTTGTGTCCAGGACATGATGTTGGTCTGGTTTTAACTGCAGGAACTGACAGTCCTGACGGTTGGTACTGCTGAACAAAAAGTCTCTGGCCAGAGGGAGCTGGCTGAAGAACATGCCATCATTTAGTACGGCAAGACTCTGGAGTGCCCAACTTTCTTCTTGTTCTTATGGAGGATGAATCGGCTTTTATACGCTGGAAAAACACTATATAAGTGAAATCCATCCACACATCTCACATAGAGTCTTTCATGATTTCATCTCTTTATGGTTTTTCATCCATCCATCCATTTTCTTCCGCTTATCCGGGGCTGGGTCGCGGGGGCAGCAGTCTAAGCAAGGAAGCCCAGACTTCCCTCGCCCCAGACACGTCCTCCAGCTCCTCCGGTGGGACCCCAAGGCGTTCCCAGGCCAGCCGAAAGACATAGTCTCTCCAGCGTGTCCTAGGTCTGCCCCGAGGCCTCCTACCGGAGGGACATCATAACATGTCTCTGATATGTGGAGGAGTCAGACCATTCAAGGCTTTAAAAACAAGCAGTAGCATTTTAAAATCTCTTCTAAAACTGACAGGCAGCCAGTGAAAGGAAGAAGGGATTGGTGAAATGTGGTCCCTCCTCCTGGTGCCTGTTAAAAACCTGGTAGCAGCATTCTGCTCCAGCTGCAGTCTTTGAACATTGAGCCTACTGATGCCAGAATAAAGGGAGTTACAGTAATCCAGCCTGGACCAGATGAAGACATGTATTACTTTCTCCAGGTCTGCTGGGGAGAGGAATGACCTGATCTTGACTAGTCGTCTCAGCTGAGCAAAGCAGGATTGGACTACCTTGGTCACCTGACAGTCAAAGGACAGGTCGGAGTCGAACCTAAATTGTGGGCCTCCTTTCAAACATTGCTCAATGAGCTACCAAGACTAGAGCAAAGGTTGTTAAAACCACCAGAACCGGGTCCATTGGGGGCGATCAAAATGATTTCAGTTTTTAAACCGTTCAGCTGTAAAAAGGTTTTGGACTTTGGTTCTTTACTTTTGTGAGGCAGGACAGGATAGAGGCAGAGTCCGTAGAGCAAGGCTTTATAGGGCAGTTCAGTTGTGTGTCGTCTTCATAAAAATGAAAGTTAACATTAAGGCCACCCAAAACAGAGCCTTGAGGGACACCACAACAAAGAGCAGCACAAGAGGAAGAGGTCTCTCCAAGCTGAACAGAAAATGATCTGTCTGATAAATACCAGGAAAACTAGTTAAGAGCAACAGCAGCATTAATCATGGCCGACCTTGAAGAAATGAAGCTGAAGGTTCAACTGCTATTGGAGGATTTGTAACTTTATGGTCCATTTGACCTGAAGCAGTTTTCAGGTTTGTGAGTGAGTTCTGTCAGAGCCTCTGAAGCTTGTGTGTCTCCATCAGGATTCATTTTAATACATGGCTTACTGCCATGAGGACAAGTTCTCTTTGACATTTAAAATGGAGACGGGTCTGATCTGATGTGTTAGCATTGGTGGTTCAGTGGTAGAGTTGTCCCCTGCCACGCTGGAGGCCTGGGTTTGATTCCAAGTCAATGCAACTAATAATTACAATACAGCCATTTATAATTGTGGTGCCTTGCTCATGCAGTGTGAGCAATCCACCACAACAATCCCTTAACTCCATCAGGAAAGTGAACCCCAGTCTCCTGTGTGACAGGTGTGTTTTAGATGTTTATTGAAGAGAGAGTGCCATCTAGTGGCTTCAGAAAGTAAAGACCATGGTTTATGAATCGTCATTTGGCCAGTAAGGGGATTGAACCCATGACCTTGGTGTTATTAGCACCACACTCTGACCAACTGAGCTAACCGGCCCATGTTGGTGAAAACATCTACTTTCTTTCTTTCAATATTTGTGTTTTATGTGATTGTAAATGTTTTCTATACAAGAGCAAAACAAGATGTGAAACATACAAAGAAACCATCAGTCATTCATCCAAATCTTCTGCATCATGGATCAACCAGCAGCAGAAAACTAGTCAAGACTTTGTCTTCATGGAACAGCTTCATTGTTCACAGCTTTTTATTCACATTTCAATGATTTTGCTACATATTTGGCTTTATTTATTGTTTTTTAAGTTGCTGTGATCTTAACCAGAAGTGTTTTTATTGTTTAGTGTTTCTTACATGCAGTGGTTTTATTTCCCATTGCCCCTGAAGGCAACACACACACTCGCCACCAGACCACAGATGAACACACAATCATGTCCATACTCCACTTCTGGGTTAACTTCAGTGTTCGTTCCATAACGTAACGTAACAATCCTGAAAATATCTCTACTTCTAGTGGCGGCGTTCTCCTCCTTTCCTGAAGTACTTTATGTTTCACTCCAGGAGTTCTGATCCATCTGGAGCTTTATTTGCTTTTTAATCTCACATAGTGGAGGATGAGGATTTTTACATCATTTGGACATCACTTCACCTCAGTTAAAGCTGTTTACACATTCAGAGGACAAGAGTCTTTCATGAGATGTGGAGTCGTCTTTGAAGGCTTCACATTCTCCAACAATATGGAACGTACCATAATGATATTCATCTTTCTATTTGGGCTGATCTAGACCCTCGATCTCACTTTCTAAGACACTTGAAGAACATATTAGAGTTTTCCCAGAAGGTCCTCATGAATTTGGACGGACACAGGCTCAGCAGGAAAATTGAGCAGCTGAAAAGGAACTGAACTGAACATTTTGTGAACGGAGCCACATGTTAACCTGCTTTGGACTGAGACCAACTTTTCCTGCATCGTATTGAACTCAGTGGGATCTGAACTGAAGCGGTTTGGTCTGCAGTGAAGTGATCCTGGTCTGAACTGAAGCAGTTTGGTCTGCAGTGAAGTGATCCTGGTCTGAACTGAAGCAGTTTGGTCTCTACAGTGAAGTGATCCTGGTCTGAACGGAAGCTACTCAGGCATTCTGTGAAAATGGTGTGGGCTCCACACAACAATGCTCTGTATTTCATGTCGTCGCTGCTCAATCCAATCACATATTTTTCCAATGTTTTCTTTTATTTTACCTATATTTTTTGACAATGAATTATTTTAAAAAGAACTCCTATTCTCACTTTCAAAGTTACTTTAATTAAAAAAACAATTCATGGGACAATAGAAACACTGTGATCAGTCAGTTTCACTTTATTCCAGCACAGACGTTTCAGGCAGAGCTTCCTCACTGCTCTTCCTTTATATTTTCATTGAGTTCTTTTGAGGCTCCGCCCCCCCGTGTGATCCTGTTTGTTTGTTGGAATATTAATTCCTCACTGTGACGGCAGCTTTTGTTGTCCTGGTGTTACTATGTTGTATCACTGGATCAAGGTGACTGTTCCTCAATAGTACACTTATTATACAGTTCTTTACATGTGTGATCAGAGTCCTACCCTGATCAATTCCATAGACCAATATATAGTCACAGTGATAGCGCCACCTGGTGGATGGACAGGAAGTTCTCCAGAATGACGCAATATTTCAACTTTGTTATCATATTGTATGATGAAAAAAATATCTCAACATTGTTTTTTGACTTTATATAAAATTGTATGAAAAGAAACAAACTCTTATTTGATTTTGTCATGAGTGGCCCTAAAACTCTTCTGTAGTAACAAGTTGGTCTGAGTTTCTTAAAGAAACAAACATATCCAACAATGTTTTTACAGTTTGGATGTCATATTATCAAATAGTTCTGTCAATTCTTAAAAAAAAGAATCTAATGATGACGTCATCACCAAGGTTGTGAAAAAGAACAATAACGAGCCTTTCATTACAAAGAAGATTGGAGAGGCACCAGATGGAGATCAACGGAGATCAAAGCTGGATGAGATCTTTGTTCTGAGCATCTCCATGGTAAAAAGCATTGATCTCCTTTGATCTGATAAGAGATCAGCACTGGAACCATGGAGACGCTGAGATAAAAGAAAATCAGCTTTATTCAATCTTCAGCATTCACACTTGCATTTTCTTCTGGAAATACAAACCTCTAGTAATTATTATTATCACAACAGGTCTCTGATATATGGAGGAGTAAGACCATTCAAGGCTTTAAAAACAAGCAGTAGCATTTTGAAATCTCTTCTAGAACTGACAGGCAGCCTGTAATGATTCTACCAATATAAGAGCCATAATACAGCTGAGCAGGTCTGGGATGGATTTCTTTATTTCTCTGCCATGTGTAGTGAACTAGAAATCAAGCTCAACACCACAGAAGCTGTTCTGCCCTTCATCATCTCTAGCCATATGGAAAGGACATAATGGGCATGAAGGAGGCCAGACTCTCAAACCTCACTTTGCTCTCCATAGAGAGACGTTGTGCTTGATAGGAAGGAGGTGGCTGAAAGGTTTGTGAGGATGGAGGAGAGGGAGATGGTGCTAGAAGATATGAGGCCACGTTACTGTACATAGTTCAGAAATACCTTGGAGACTGGATGTTCAAACTGTTGGAGGGTTTTATATTGGACACTTTGGACTCTGGACACTTCACGTTGGCTACAATGAAGGTTTTACTGGATTGGAGACATTCTTGTTGTCATTTCTTCTGGATGGAATTCAAACTACCCACCACTGGATGAAAACATCATCAGTAAGTTATTTGTGATGACAGAGGCTCAGCTTGTCATAGATGCTGGCTGTCTGGCCTTTTCCTTAAAGAGCCTTGTTTTCATTGCTGTCTGTGTGGTGGAGCGCCGTGTCTGCTTGGTTATTGCTTTAACGACAGGCAACCATGTTGCTGCAACACCTGTTTGTTGTCCTGTCTGGGTTGATCATGTGTGGGAGAAGAAGAGTCTGATCTGAAGGTGGAGGTCAGAGGAGAGTGACATCATGGAGGTCAGAGGAAAGTGACATCGTGTGGGTCAGAGGAGAGTGACATCATGGGGGTCAGAGGAGAGTGACATCATGGAGGTCAGAGGAGAGTGACATCATGAGGTCATCACCTCTGGACATCAAAACAGCCTCCATGGTTGTGAGGGTCAGCGTGTGTCAGAGTGTCGGAGAGGGAAGGAGACAGATTTGTAGGAGACCACAGTGGAGACCAGACTGATAAAATACACTTTGATCTGTTTATTAAATGTATAAATGAAATATTTCAACAGGAAGTTGTAAAAAGGCTCAGTGGACTTTGTGTTTTATCCTCAGTTACTAGAGTTGGAGGCGGTGGGTGACGAGGAGCTCGTCTGTCTGCAGCACCAGAGCGTCCAGAGCGCATGGCGGTACCAGAGCATCCACAGTGCAGCTTTACACACGGCTGTCACCGCTCTATTTATGTGCTCACTTTGAAATGAGACTGATTGTTCCACACCTTGTCACAGTTGATCATCAATCAGTTCTATCCACCGCTCTGGATCATTTGGAGATGAAAGTCTGACAGATGATCATCGTGCTGCAAATTCAGGATTCAGCCTAAAGTCTCAATAAAGAAACATCTAGAACACCGCAGCTCAATAAAGGAACATCTAGAACACTGCAGCTCAATAAAGAAACATCTAGAACACTGCAGCTCAGGAAAGGAACGTCTAGAACACTGCAGCTCAATGAAGGAACACCTAGAACACTGCAGCTCAATAAAGGAACATCTAGAACATTGCAGCTCAATAAAGAAACATCTAGAACACTGAAGCTCAGTAAAGGAACGTCTAGAACACTACAGCTCAATAAAGAAACATCTGGAACACTGCAGCACGGCCCTTTCTGATGACCTGGATCAATAATTCTGCTCTTTTAATTTATTCATTTATCTTTTATTATTACTTCTTCGGTTGGTGGTCAACAAAATAAAACAAAATAAAACAAACAAGAGCAAAGATTGACAATTTTACAGATTGAAAGGGTTTAGGCTGAAGTTAAACACTTATTTCTCCTAACCCTATTAACAAATTAAAATGCAAGATGTAGCAAGACCCCAAGATATGTAATGACATTCACTGTATGAGATAAATCTGGCCTCAATTCATCACTTCATCATCTGGTTCATTTCATCACTTCACCATCTGGTCCAATTCACCACTACATCATCTGGTGCAATTCACCACTTCACCATCAGCTCTACCAGTTTTACCCCGAAACAAAAATGTTCCTGGTCCAGGTCCATTGTTGTCATACTAGTACGCACAGTCTCCTCCTAAGTTTATTTTAGATCACAAACTTAATGTGGAAAGTGGCGTACGCATCTTTCAGGACCTGTTTTGTCATAATCAACCTTTATAAATGAGGCCAGACATTGTTCTGGCTCCATCATGTTCCTGGTCCAGGATCAGTTTAACATCCAGAACCAGAGCATCGAGTGTTTTTAGGAGAAAATCACAAAATGTGTCAGCGTTGCTGTTTGAAAGCTCCTCAAAGTGAATAAAGCCCCGATTCTGTTGGTTGAGTCCTTTTGCTTCTTGAAGATGTTACTGGTTGGTCTGGGAGGAGGATTCTCACACACAAAGTCAAAGCCTCTTTTGAAATTTAACACAAAGGATCATGGTTGATAACCAAAGGGCTCGTCCGGGAATTGAACCCGGGACCTCTCGCACCCAAAGCGAGAATCATACTCCTAGACCAACGAGCCGACATGTTGAAGAAGCTAAAGGACTCCAGTGATTGTTATAAATAAGGCAGGAGATCAAGACTCTGACACTGTCAGGTCACAGTTTGACAGTCTGGTTCAGTTTGAGTGACAGTGACAGTGAGAATCACTCAAACTGTGGGGGAGGGGCTCATGGAGCACTGAAGGTGGAACGCTTCACATTTCCTGGTTGGAATGAAGGGAAGTGTAACATTGGTGGTTCAGTGGTAGAATTCTCTCCTTCCATGCAGGAGTCCAGGGTTTGATTCCCGGCCAATGCAGCATATAGTTTTTAACCCTCCTCCTGTGTGAGCTTTCACAACCCAGTCACATGTTAACGGCTCAGTTTTGATCTGAGTCTTCGGCTCCGTTTACACCACAACATTCCAAGTGACAACAACTTGTCCGTTAAGGAAAAGTGAAGCTTTTCCAGGACAGCAGCTCTACGGAGGCCGCCATGTTTGTTACTCACACATGAGTTAAAGGTAGTAAATATGGTCAAAGTTTAAAGGTAAAACATGCTGTTAAGAGTTGCTAATGGTATTTTTCTGTGTACATTGTAGTTCTTACGGTGTGTTCACCTGCAAGGCTCAATAAAGTTGAGAAGCATCAGTTTGAGAGAGCATCTTTTCTACCACGGCTGCTCCAGGCTTCACTGATCCACAAAGAGGTGCAACTGTTGGCATTCCAAAAGGACAGTCAGGAGGACTGAATACTTTCTATTAAAGTACTTTGATCTGATCTATTGAAGACTCTGATCTTACCTTTAACACTAAACAAAGAGATTCACAATTCAAGTGTTAAAGTGCAGAGAATCTCACAGCAAATCCACAATGTGAAACATCAAATAGATCCAACTGTCATTGAACACACACACACACACACACACACACACACACACACACACACACACACACACACACACACACACACACACACACACACACACACACACACACACACACACACACACACACACACACACACACACACACACACACACACACACACACACACACACACACACACACACCTTCACCCTGTCAGAAAGGGTGGAGGTGAGGACTGATGTTCTCCTCAGAGAGAAGCTGCTGGTTGCTCACTCTCTATGTTCCTCTGCAGAAAGTGATGAGGACTGATGTTCTCGGAAGAACTTTTTTTATCATCAAGAACAACTTTTCCCTCAGAGTGAGATGAGCTGAGTGAGGAAACCAAGCGGTCCAAGGAGCTGTGTTCTTGTTCCAGTCTCTTCTGGATTGAGTTGCTGCTTGTCGTCAAATGTTTTCACACGACCCTGTTAAGCTCCAGCAGAGTTTCTGTAGTGTAGTGGTTATCACGTTTGCTTCACACGCAAAAGGTCCCCGGTTTGAAACCGGGCAGAAACACAAAGAAAGGTTTTGGAAATTCATCAACACAGTTTCCAAAATATGAGGAGCACAATGGACGACGATGGTCTTGTTACATAAGCAAATATAACAACCCAAAACCTTTTAACTGGCAGTGGTGGGTTTTGAACGGACGCCTCCTGAGAGACTGGAGCCAAAATCCAGAGCCTTGGACCACTCACCCACACTATAATCATATCATAATAATAACATGTAATTATAGGCCAAGACAAGACAAAATCCTAGCAGCACAAAGGTCGTTAATTAAAAGCCTGAACAAATAGATGAGTCTTAAGTTTGCTCTTGAAGGTGTCAACAGAGTCAATTGAGCACAAAGAGGGAAGAAGATCCTTCCAAAGCCTCGGAGCAACAGCCTGGAAGGATCGGTCACCTCTAGTGAGAAAATGAGAGCGTGGAACCTTCAGCAGGTTCTGATCCACAGACCTCAGAGCCGTTCAGGGTGTAAGGCTGGATCAGATCACTGATATAAGAAGGAGCCTGACCATGCAAGGCTCTGAAGACCAGGACCAGAACTTTAAACTGGATCCTATAGGACACTGGCAGCCAATGAAGTTCTTTTAGAACCGGGGACATGTGAGGCCTCCTATTAGTACGGCTCAGAATTCTCACTGCAGAGTTTTGCACTAATTGCAGTGGAGAGAGCTCCTTCTTGTTCAGACATGAAAACAAACGGTTCCAATAGTCTAAACATGAAGACACAAAAGCAGGAATGAGAAGCTCCAAATCGTTCCGTGAGACCATATTCCTAAGTTTAGATCTTTTCCTGAGTTGAAAGAAGCAGTTCCTGGTCAGCTGCTTCCAGTGCTGCACTAATGACAGGTCTTTGTCAAAGAGAACTCCCAAGGTTCTAAGACTTGGCTTAGCAGACGGGCCTCAGTCACCCAGGTACTGTTTAATCCCAGGGATTGAATCATCAGGGGCAATAACCAGTGTTTCTGTTTGGTCTGCATTGAGCTGCAGAGAGTTATCGCTGAGTCATTGTTTTATTTCCACCAGACAATGGAGCAAGGAGTTTAGCTTCATGATCTCAGACGGCTTAAAGGAACAGTAACGCTGATATCGTCAGCAAATAAGTGGAAAGAAACATCACTGAACCTTTGGGGGATCTTCCCCCAAAGGGATCAAATACAACAAAAATACACCTCCTCCTGAACCTCCCCCTGAACCTCCTCCTGTGCACATAATGCGCCTCCTCCTGCACCTCCTCTTGCACCTCCTTCTGCGCCTTCCTCCTGCACCTCCTCTTGCACAATTATGCACCTCCTCCTGCACACATCCTGCACCTCCTCCTGCACCTCCCCCTGCACAATCCTGCGCTTCTTCCTGCACCTCCTTCTGCGCCTTCCTCCTGCGCCTCCTCTTGCACAATTATGCACCTCCTCCTGCACATCCTCCTGCACCTCCTTCTGCGCCTTCCTCCTGCGCCTCCTCTTGCACAATTATGCACCTCCTCCTGCACACATCCTGCACCTCCTCCTGCACCTCCCCCTGCACAATCCTGCGCTTCTTCCTGCGCCTCCGCCTGCACACATCCTGCTGCTCCTCTTGCAAAATCCTGCGCCTCCTCCTTGTACCTCCTCCTGCACAATTATGCGCCTCCTCCTGCGCCTCCTCCTGCGCCTCCTCCTGCAAAGACCCTCCGCCTACTCCTCCACCTCCTCCTGCACAATCATGTGCCTCCTCCTGTGCCTCTTCTTGCACACATCCTGGGCCTCCTCCTGCAAACATCCTGCAGCTCCTCCTACACAATACTGCGCCTCCTCCTTCGCCTCCTCCTTCGCCTCCTCTTGTACCTCATCCTGCACCTCCTCCTGTGCGTCCACCTCCTTCTGCACCTCATCCTGTGCCTCCACCTCATCCTGTACCTAACCTGTGCCTCCTGCACCCCATCCTGCACCTCCTTATGCAACTCCTCCTGCACACATCATGCGCCTCCTCCTGCTTCTCCTCCTGCAACTACTGCAGCAGAATCCTTTGCCTCCTCCTGCGCTGATCCTGCACATCCTCCTGCGCCTCCTCCTGTGCCTCCTCCTGCGCCTCCTCCTGCACCTCCTCCTGAAACTCCTCCTGTACAATCCTGCTCCTCCAACTGCCCCTCCTCCTGTGCCTCCTCCTCCACCTCTTCCTGCACACAACCCGCGCCTCCTCGTGCGCCTCCTCCTGCACACATCCTGCGCCTCCTCCTGCACCTCCTCCTTGAACTCCTCCTGCACAATCTTTCGCCTCCTTCTGCACCTCCTTCTGTGCCTCCTCCTGCACACATCCTACGCCTCCTTCTGCACCACTTCCTGCGCCTCCTCTTGCAGCTCCACCTGTGCCTCCTCCTACACCTCATCCTGCACCTCCACCAGTGCCTCCTCCTCCACCTCCTCCTGTGCCTCCTCCTGCGCCTCCTGCACCTCATCCTGCACCTCCTCCTGTACCTCCTCCTGCACAATCCTGCGCTTCTTCGTGCACTTCCTCCTGGACACATCCTGCAGCTCCTCTTGCACAATCCTGCCCCTCCTCCTGCACAATTATGCGCCTCCTCCTGCACCTCCTCCTGCGCCTCCTCCTGAAACTCCTCCTGCACAATCCTGTGACTCCAACTGCAACTCCTGCTGCACCTCCTCCTCCTGCACCTCCTCCTCCACCTCCTCCTGCATCATTATGCAGCTCCTCCGGCACCTCCTCCTGCACATCCTTCTGTGCCTCCTTCTGCGCCTCCTCCTGCACCCATAATGCACCTCAACCTGCGCCTCCTCCTGCAGCTCCTCATGTACCTCTTTCTTTGCTGCCTCCTCCACCTCCTCCTGCGCCTCCACCTGCACATCCTCCTGCACACATCCTGTGCCTCCTCCTATACCTCCCCCTGCGCTTCCTGCACCTCCAGATTCAGATCATCCAGCGCCTATTTCTGCAGCTCCCCCTGCACACATCCTACACCTCCTCCTATGCCCCCTCCTCCACCTCCTCCATCACCTCCTCCTGTGCCTCCTTCTGCGTCTCCTCCTACACCTCCTTATGCGCCTCCTCCTCCACCTCCTCCTGCACCTCCACCTGCACACATCCTGTGCCTCTTCCTGCGCCTCCTCCTTCACACATCCTGCGCCTCCTCCTGCACCTCCTTCTGCGCCTCCTCCTAAACATAAACATACATACATACATACATACATACATACATACATACATACATACATACATACATACATACATACATACATACATAAAAATCAATAAATTCCTGTAGTTGAAAACATAAATAATAATTTTGTCAAGATCAAAGTGAATATTAAAGTGGAGATCAAATTGAAGTAAGAAATATTGTCACTTTGATCTTTTCCATTATTTTATGACATCACTATGACATCACCAAACAGAGATAGCAGCTAGAACCATCAGGGTATCACAAATCACAGCCTCCCTGGGAAAGATCTGGAAGACATAGTAGAGAAAGTGTCAGTAGCAGAGGAAGGTCTGGATCCATGGAGCTCTGGGTTCTGGGCCCAGCAGGCTTCCACTGCTCCACTCTGCTCAGATATATCAGTATATTATACTATTTCTGAATGTATTATATACAATCAATTATGGCCACAAATTATCGTATAATATACAATCTGTAATAGTATCTTCCATACTGTATTTTTGATATGAAAAAAATGCAGCAGAGCTCGTGACTTGAAAGATTTATGATTACGATGTGAGAAATTAGTGGTCTATACTCCGGCATTTTAGAGTCTAATCTTTTATACATTTTGTGGTTTATTTTGAACATGCACACAATCAAATAAACAGTTCATAATAATCAAAAGATATCTCACCAAACAAAGAAAAGAAAGAAGTATAACTTATCAAACCCCACCCCCTCTCCATAAATACTAGCAGGTTTATTTTTTATTGTATAAAGGTGGGCAATATGTACAGTATCTCACAAAAGTGAGTTTGCCCCTCATTCTTCTGTAAATACTTAATTATATCTTTTGATGAGACACTGAGGAGATGACACTTTTCTTCAATGTTGTCGTTGAAAGATATAAAAGTTCACAGAAAGAGAGGTGTACTCACTTTTCTAAGATACCTTCTGGTATATCGGGCTGAAGTATGTTTATATTACAAATCAGCTTGAGGCCAGTCAGTTAAAAATGCTTTTTCTTGAAATGACTTATTTTATAAGCCAACATGTCATACCTATTGTTGTAGTGTTCTACCATGTGATACATAGGATTTACTTTCACAGTTATCATTTTAACTGTATATACTATTACTTTAGTTTAATTTAGGATATGGTTGTTTAATTTAGTATATTGCTCTTTTTCCATTTGATCTTTTCTTTGGTCTTATTCTGTGTTAGTGGCCATTATTCATTTCATATCTTCTCTTCATTATTGTTCTGTTTTGGTTCTTGTTCTGCTGGAACACATAGATTTACACCTGGGGTACGTCAATAGATCTACTACTTTAGCTCTGAGATGTCCACGGTACAACTGAATTGAAATATAAAGTACTCCATAAAGCATATATACAAAGGAGAAAACACAAAAAGTCAAAACTATTTTATTATTCTTTATTCAGTCATCTGTGTGGCATTCGCAATGTCCCTGATAATGTCTTTTGTTAACGATTTCTTAAGAAAATGTCCACATATTGCACACAATATTGAGGAAAACAAATTTAAATGGCTCAAAAAGTGATTCATTTTCTGACTCATCAAGGATTGTTTCTTATAACTCAGCCTGTCACAGTACTAATATCAATACAAGAGAAGACTGACTCCTCACTAAAACCCAAAGGTTTGGTTCTATCTGTTGACTTGCAGTGGTGGACACACTGATTTCTAGACCTTTAAGTGGAATATATGCAGTTCATATACCATCCTACAGGGGGAGCTGCAGCACTCTCAGCTCTCCTACTTGCCTCTGCCTTCAATCTATTGGTACCAAGTGAAGTCCAGAGTTTTTATGGATGAAGGTTCTCATAATATCTGAGGAACAATATCTCGTTAGTATAGTGGAGAGTATCCCCGCCTGTCACGAGGGAGACGAGGGGAAAGCAAAGTCACATGATTTGTTTCCACAAGTTTCCATACTAGAGGACAAAGCTGCCATGACAGTTTCTCTAAAGCTTCAGTTCAAGAAGAAGCCCTGAGTTCACATTCCTGGAACTTGTTGAAGTGAAACTCAGAGAGCAGATGGCATCGTACAGGTGTTCCTCACCTGTTGAACTAATGCTGGATTTACTGAAGAGTGTCTTCATGACAGCTGGGGAACATCTGGATCTGATGTCACAAAGCTTCCATATTGTGACATCACTGTGATGTTACAATGTGGAAGTGTGGTAACAGACACATGACAACAACACATGACAACAACACATAGTAACATCTTCTCGTTAATATAGTGGAGAGTATCCCCGGCTGTCATGAGGGCGATGGGGGTTCAATTCCCCGACAGGGAATGCAGCTCTTTAGTTTACTTACTGATAACCGTCAGGTTCAGGTCAGAAATGCCCTCCCAGTCACTTCCTTCCAGGTCATGCAGCATTTGGCGACGCTGATATGTTTGTGAAAATATGAGTTGAAAAGAAGCACGAAGAGCGCCCTCTGGTGAGCGGAATCACTGGGCCGTGTAAAGGACAAACGTGGGCCAACAGAGACACGGCCACCGGGGTATAAACAGAAACTACAAGGCTTCAGGAGAAGTCAGGATGGGAATTCCAGCTGAAAAGTAAAACTTCAAGATGGGAACTGGACTGTTTCCAGGTAAAAAAGAATGTATATGGAAACCTAAGGTGAGAACTGAGTCACTTTATTTACAAAGATACTCAAACTCAAAGTTAGGCTTCCTCCTGTCTGGTGCACATGGCTAATTTGCATATTGCAGGACTGACTCCAGCAGACTCTAACCTTCAGTTGTGGATGAAGTTCATCTGCAGATACTTCTGGACAAAAAACCCAGAAGTGGTATGAGTGAAAGCACTTTGGTGTCTGTTCACACTTGTCTTCAGGACTCGCCACATGTGATCTGATCACCTGTGTGACGGAGCCCTCGTGAATGCACCGCTCTCTCCGCTGGCCGGAGAGTGCCGGCGCTGGGGGCGCGCGCACACGGCGCTGTCAATCTTGTGGTGGAGAGCGGCTCCGGGGACGGTTTTCCTGGGTCCATGGACATTTTTGCCTGCTGTGGGCAGACAGGGGTGCGCACTCGCTGCCTGCACGGCACTCCTGCATTCGCACACACGCCTTCGCTCACCTTCCGGAGTAGCGGAGGGCAACCGGCGGTGACGCGCCGGCAGGGTGACTGACGAACCCGGGCCATACCACCAGGCGGGTTAAATGCTTTGCCCCGGAAGGTTTCAGTCACGTGAACAATATAATTAGTTATTTTCGTTAAAACTTATTGCCGGGTGTACTGAGGGGTTAGTGTGGGAGGGCATAATCCTGTCAGTAAGTGATAATATGTATTTAATTATGGAAAAACTATTTATTAGGATTTGGGGTTAAGAATAAAATAATGATCTTTGCTAGCGAAAGGTTACGCCCAGTGGGAGGGGCTAAGTAGATAAAACGGGCCGCGCTGGGCCTGAGGAGGGAGTTGGACTCTGGTTAGAGGTGGTAACCAGTACTGATCTGTGGAGTGTCATTTTTGAATCCTGAGGTTGAGGAAGAACTCAGATGTAAATAGCCTGTATAGATTTGTATATAGAGTTTTCTTTGCTTTGTTTATTTTCACATTTGGGTATGTTTCGGGTTTTGCACTTTGTAAATATTATGATTCACTGTTTTTGGGAGGCCTGAAAAATAAATTGAAAAACAACAAACACAGCTGACGACTACGCCATCGTTTTTCCCAGTTTGGGAAGGTTGTTGAGAGGACCCCGCGACAACCTGAAACACAGTGGAAGCTTCCTGGGCCCAGAACCCAGAGCTCCATGAATCTAAACCTTTCTCTGCTACTGACACTTTCTCTACTATGTCTTCCAGAACTTTCCCAGGGAGGCTGTGAAGTGTGATACCCTGATGGTTCTATCTGCTAACTCTGTTTGGTGATGTCATAGTGAGGTCATAAAAGAATGGAAGAGTTTAAAGTGACAACATCTCTCTCTCTCTCTCTCTCTCTCTCTCTCTCTCTCTCTCTCTCTCTCTCTCTCTCTCTCTCTCTCTCTCTCAGCAACATTTCACATATACGGTACAAATCCAGGTTTTATACATTTTACACCTCACTTGGGTTTGAGAGAATCACATCTAGAACACGGTAGAACACAGGAGCCATCTTCATCTTGGATGGGTCTACTGTCCTTTACAGAGATCTGGAACCTTTTGCATGACCAATCTGATTCTAGACAGACCTGAAAGCTAAAGGAACAAATCATAATGCTAAAGTCTGAGTCAAAATGAAAGACTTGCTGAAGTGCTTCAGTTTGGTTCAATCAGTTATAAAGACACAAACTGGAAATTACCACGAGATTTCTCTGATAAAAAAAGTCCAAGAGGTGAAGAGCAGAGATCAGCCAAGCCTCCAACACAAAGTCTCAGTCCCTTTTGAAATTGAACACGAAGAGATCCTGGTTGATGACCAAAGTTAAAACCATTTGTAGGAGAGGAGAGTCACCTTCCCGTGGGCTCACCACCTGCAGGGAGGTTCTTAATCGGTGCATTGTGATCTGTGTGACGGTGTTCAGATTGTCACCCCCGCGACCCGGAAACGGATAAGCGGAAGAAAATGAATGTTGGAGAGGGTCAAGGTAACTCCAAGTGCTCATCTGGGAATTGAACCCAGGACCTCTGACACCCAAAGTGAGAATCATACTCCCAGACCAACGAGCCGACATGTTCAAAAAGCTAAAGGACTCAACTGATTGTCATAAATAAGGCAGGAGATCAAGACTCCTGACAGCCTTGACAGAGCTCCTGGAATGACCACATCCTGACAAAAGTAAATGAAAACATTAGTCATGGCCGACCTTGAAGAAATGAAACTGAAGGTTCAACTGCTATTGGAGGATTTGTAACTTTATGGTCCATTTGACCTGAAGCAGTTTTCAGGTTTGTGAGTGAGTTCTGTCAGAGCCTCTGAAGCTTGTGTGTCTCCATCAGGATTCATTTTAATACATGGCTTACTGCCATGATGACAAGTTCTCTTTGACATTTAAAATGGAGACGGGTCTGATCTGATGTGTTAGCATTGGTGGTTCAGTGGTAGAGTTGTCCCCTGCCACGCTGGAGGCCTGGGTTTGATTCCCAAGTCAATGCAACTAATAATTACAATACAGCCATTTATAATAGTGGTGCCTTGCTCATGCAGTGTGAGCAATCCACCACAACAATCCCTTAACTCCATCAGGAACGTGAACCCCAGCCTCCTGTGTGACAGGTGGAGATACTCACAAGTAGTGATGCTCAATGAAGCCTCATGAACCACATTCTTAATTTTCTCACCACCAGATGGCAGTGTTGGTTTGAAGATAGATCCTACAGTACTGGCAATGAAGTGTGTTTTAAACGTTTGTTGAAGAGACAGCGCCATCTAGTGGCTTCAGAAAAGAAAGACAGTGAAGCTTCATTTGGCCAGTATGGGGATTGAACCCATGGCCTTGGTGTTATTAGCACCACACTCTGACCAACTGAACTAACCGGCCCATGTTGGTGAAAACATCTACTTTCTTTCTTCCAATATTTGTGTTGAATGTGATTTGAAATGTTTTCTATACAAGAGCAAAACAAGATGTGAAACATACAAAGAAACCATCAGTCATTCATCCAAATCTTCTGCATCATGGATCAACCAGCAGCAGAAAACTAGTCAAGACTTTGTCTTCATGGGACAGCTTCATTGTTGACAGCTTTTTAATCACATTTCAATGATTTTGCTGCATATTTGGTTTTATTTATTGTGTTTTAAGTTGCTGTGATCTTAACCAGAAGTGTTTATATTGTTTAGTGTTTCTTACATGCAGTGGTTTTATTTCCCATTGCCCCTGAAGGCAACACACACACTCACGAACAGACCACAGATGAACACACAATCATGTCCATATGACACTTCTGGGTTATCTTCAGTGTTCGTTCTCAAACGAAACGTAACAATCCTGAAAATATCTCTACTTCCAGTGGCGGCGTTCTCCTCCTTTCCTGAAGTACTTTATGTTTCACTCCAGGAGTTCTGATCCATCTGGAGCTTTATTTGCTTTTTCATTGCACAAAGTGGAGGATGAGGATTTTTACATCATTTAGACATCACTTTAATTTTAAAAAGAACTCCTATTCTCACTTTCATAGTCACTTTAATAAAAAAAAAAAAAACCTCCTATTTTCCCTTTGATAGTCACTTTAATTTTATAAAGAACATCCCATTCTCAGCCTGATGTTCACTTTAATTTAAAAAAAGAAAAACATTTTTCCAGGTGAAGTTCGATATCTGAACCTGAAGGTTATCAGGAACAACACACAGAAAACCTTACACTGCCCTTTGAGGAATTTAACCCTGGGCTCCTCAAAAGGCAATAAAGTGGGTTAATCCTGATGTAAAACTGCACTGAAGCATGTTGTTGTGGCCGAGAGGTTAAGGCGATGGACTAGAAATCCATTGGGGTCTCCCTGCGTAGGTTCGAATCCTGCCAACAACGCTGCTCAATACTTTGTGAAGGTTACAGAAAAACTATTTTTGAGGATTATTTTGTACAGTAAAACCTCTGATGTAGAGACACCCTGAAATCCAAGGACAAGAGTCCCCTGAAGACAGGTTCTCCTCTTCAGAGGGTCTCGTCATGAGGACCAGAATGGACCACCTACCAAATATCTTATGGTGGCTGATAATGATCCTACAGTTGCAGAGTCACTTAACATACCGAGCAGAACATAGTTCAGTCCCAGATGCATAGAAGTGCAGAGCAATGAGGACCTGTTCTTCCACAGACTGTGACTCTTTTGGGTTCTGCGTTGAAGTTTTGGCCTGACAAGGTCTGCAATGTACTTAATATCAGCATTCCCAAAGGGGAAGCAAACGTACAGTTCTTCAGTGGTGTATTGCTCCAGTGGTTTTGCTCTTCCACCAAAATGGTGGCGGCGATGGACAATACCTGCCATGTCAGTGTCTCTGTAAGTCCTCTGAGAAAGGCTTAATATAAGATGGCTCTCAAAAAGCAGCCCACTCATCAGCTGACATCTTTTGGCTTGTGATCAATTAAGTCAATCGTGTCCAAGACCTATAAATACTATGCTCACTGCAGATCAGGTGGAACCATGGACTCAAAAGGACCTAATTTCACTGTAGCAGAAACCCATGCACTGCTGGAGGGTGTAAAGTGCAATTATGCCTCAATAGTAGGAAGTTCTGTTGTGGCTGGAATGTTGACGAACAAAAGGAAGAAAGACATTTGGGTTGAAATCACCCAGAATGTGAATGCAATGGGGTCTGGCCAGAAGAGGATCTTGGAGCAGGTGAACTTTAGATGGAAGAATCTGAGGGCCAGAGCCACAAAGGACCTTGCTGAAACAAAAAACAGCCAAACGGGCAACAAACCGTTTCAGAAAGGTGAATACACAGATGTGGTTCTGGACATTATTGGAGGTGAGAAGCACAGATACTCCTAGCAGAGGAACAAATCAAGCTGGCCAAACTGTAGCAAACCAGGGCAAAACTTCACATCTGCCTCCTAAAAGCAAGGCTTGATTTTCAAGGTTGCTTTTAGGTCCTACTCGTCTGGTCTGTCCTACTCGGATGAAGAACCCTGAACATTCTTTATTCTGTTAACTATTGGACATTTAGCCTTTTTTTTAATTTAAGACTTTTTCAAAATATCCACAATGTATTTGTTTATGTACACTTGTTATTTGTTGTGGCTCAGATGCGTGGTCATAAAAGAAATCATAAATAGAAGTGGATGTTTATGTTTATGTTATTTTTGTGTTTTGTCTCAAAATAAAAAACACTTAAAGTGTCCCCATGTTGGCTCTTCTACCTGTTGTTCTTTACATTGCTGGTAGCCCACATTGTGATATGTTGTCCCATTTAGAGCACTGGTAATCTGGATTTGGTAATCTTGAAAACTGTATCTAGATCAGGGAAATCCAATCCAATGTGGCTTTGAAAAACCGGCATTTGAAGCGACTTTTATCAGAATCACGCGTCTGCGTCCAACTGCGCCTCCTAGTGTCCAAAGTTTAAAATCCACACAGACAGAATATGATTCCCAAAAACCTAAACTGATATACGTTCTCAATATTATTCCATCAATGGATATTGTGGCTTCACCTTTTAGCAACAAAACAATCAATATACTCACTTCTCCAGTTAAAACATTCGTGGACGAAGTTTAGAAGTGGCACTTCAAAAATAGTTGAATTCTGGTTGTAAAAGTTCCTGGACTGGTGTCTCCTGAGGTTAACTGATGAGTGAAGAGCCAACTGGTTCTGTAAACTCTGTTGGGTGATTCTTCAAAGCTCAGTGTGACATCACAAAGCGCCTTTACCAACTTCAAGGCTCGGTGTGGTCACACGGGATCAAAGGAGTTAAGCCCCGCCCCCTTGGGCCTGCTGCCATGACTACCATCAACCGTACAAACTAATCTGTAGACCTGTGACTGCAAAACTTTAACACCTATTTTAGCTTCAATATTTATCAAATAAAAATCCAATGACGGATGAACAAAAGTAAACCTCTCCAGTCTGAAGTCTCACTGTCACTTGGAATTGTATTTTTGCCATCAACCAGCTCAACCATCACTTCCAGTTTTATAAATTCTGCTATTTTGCTCACAATAAATGACTTTACATCTGATTTAATCTCAAACTGCTCAGGCCTGAAAGTCAACAGGCGCTAAATCAGCACCGTGTAGTACAGAAGATCAGTTTGTGATCTGTAGTCGTCTGTTTCTGTAAATATACATTTTGCTGATTGATTGTGTGGAACTGATGTGAAAACTCAGTGAGTGAGGATGGTGCTACGTAAATCCCCCCCAAAAAACACACATCAGCCACACATCATGGACTTTATAGGTCAAAGTAGTGACGAGAAGAAAGAAGATTCCCATGTGGCGTTATCATGGACTCTAATGTTCTTGTTCCATTTGCATTTCAGATTGTTTGTGTGATAATTATTTCTCCTACTTTTAATGTTGGATGAATTATTGCTAAAATCAATAATTAGGGGCTGGTGTATAGGAATCAGGGTTTGGGGAGCACAGTGTGAATGCGTGTGTGTTTGCTGGCCCGTGTGGCATGAAGGAGTATTGTTGCATTGGAGTAGATGGGAGCGTGTGAGCGGGCTGGGGGGCGGATACAAGGCTTGAAAGGTGAAGACGGTGTGATACTTATGTCAACTCTTCACAAAGTAGAGTTTGCTAAAGTTCTGTTGCGCTGGCCAGGAATCAAACCCGGGCATATTACATGGCAGGTGAGAATTCTACCACTGAAACACCACTGCTGACATGTGCTCACAGTTCAACCAGGGGACGTCAGGTGAAACAACTGCTCTGGTCCATGAGCCCCTCCCCCGCAGTTTGAGTGATACTCAGCTCCGGTTACACAAGAGTAGATGTAAAGGTTGGCTACTTTGACTCCTGAGATGATCTAACAGAAAGTTTAAATCACCAACATCTCTTCCTTAGTATAGTGGAGAGTATCCCCGCCTGTCATGTGGGAGACCAGGGTTCAATTCCCTGACAGGGAGAGCAAAACCTTTTAGTTTTGTTATTAAAAACCATGGGGTTCAGATTGGGAACGGCCCCTTCCAGCCATTCCAGCTGTTGCCAATGTGAACATAAAAGTTTCACAGTAAGACTCTGGAGTCCATTTGTGGTTCCCTTTCTAGGACCTCATCACTGGACACCCGGTTCTGTGCACCTTTTTTTTAGGGACCGAGCCCAGAAGGGAAGCTGCCTGGAGGCGAGGACCCTATTGCATCTGGAGTGTTTCTTTCTTTCTTTCTTCTCCTGACGCCATTGAACCCAAATTTGACATAAACTTGCTCACCAAATTTGGTACACTCATCAGGACTGGTGTAGACTAGAAGAAAATGTTAAAAATTAACCCACAAAGTGCCAAAATGTGCTCTCTAGCGCCACCTACAATTGCTAAAATGACCAATGACCACCACAGCCATGGTGTGATCTCTCTAGGAATGTCGTAGAGAGATCAAAACAAAACTCATCTGTTTGTCTCATCAAGACCTAAAAATCACACTCTGACACCCCTGACCTAAGTCCAACAGGAAGTCTGCAATTTGCCTTTCAAAATAAGATTATCAGCAGAAATCTAAATTGGGTCTCACCACCCGTAGGAAAGTCATAGAGAGATGAAACCAAAACTTACTTGTTTGTCTCAGCAAGACCTGGAAATAATGTAATGACACTCCTGACTTAATCTTAGTCTACATTTTTCCTTTGAAAACCAGATCCAGCCATCCCCGGGTCGGCACTGTCTCCCAGATCACATTGCACCG
Organism: Lipophrys pholis; assembly: GCF_963383615.2. Classification (NCBI taxonomy): domain Eukaryota; kingdom Metazoa; phylum Chordata; class Actinopteri; order Blenniiformes; family Blenniidae; genus Lipophrys; species Lipophrys pholis. The sequence goes on along the minus strand of NC_137646.1, from coordinate 4,856,313 downwards.
ATTAAGAACCTTTCCTGCAGGTAGTGAGCCCACAGGAAGGTGACGCCCAGCATGGGACATCAACCCACTACCTTGAGATTGCAAGTCTCATGCTCTACCAACTGAGCCAGAAGAACCAGGAACCATCAGGGATCACCAGAAGAAGAACCAGAACCAGACACAGTGACCTGCAACCTGCAAGTGATCCAATTTTCTATCTTCAGTGTTTTTACTGCAAAATCCTCCAGAGAACAAAAGAATAATCAACTATTCTGACAATCAGTGGGTTGCTGTAAAGAAGTTGCATTTAAATGAAATCACTATGTAAGTTTCAAAGTGTCTGTGTATTCACAATTTCCAGACACCCTGATGGTTCTATCTGCTAACTCTGTTTGGTGATGTCATAGTGATGTCATAAAAGAATGGAAAACAGGGAAAACATTCATTCCTTTATTGCCATTCTGACAATTCACATCAAAGATGCTCTGCAGAATGAAATGATGACGCCTGGTCAGTGATAAAAACACAAGCAATTAAAAAATACCAGAATTACAATGAGTTCTATAATACTAGTGAGGAAATGCAGTACCTGGGAATTAATCAGTAGAAAGAGAGAATAAATGGCCGTCACTGTACCTGACCTAATCCCACATGTGATATTTACAGTTCTCTGTTTAAAGTTGGATGGCAGTGGGAAAGAAAGCTGACAGTTTTCCATCTCAGGCTGCGGTTCCTCCTGCATGAGGGGAGGAGAGAGAACAGTCCAGGGCAGGCTGAGGACGTCCTTGGTGGTCCTCAATGTCCCTGACAGGCAAGTCCCCTGTTGGAGGCAACAAGGTCCCCATGATCTTCTCAGTGGCCCTCAACACTCTCTTAGTGCTTTCTAGTCAGAGACACTGAGCTGCTGGTGACTTACAGACTGCACATCTCCATCTTCAGCCCACAACAATCAGGGTTCTAATTTACACATGATTTAAGGCCCGTTTACACCACAACAAAAACAAGGGGAACCACAAAACTTTAGTCACATTTGGGCTCCGTTTATACGACAGTGGTGCTCGGATCCACTGCAACCGTCACTTTTTGGTCCCGGCTCCTCAAGGTGGAACTTTTCTTTCACACTCCTGACTCCCCCCACAGGGACAGGCGGAGGCTACGGAGCGCTGTTACTGAGCATGTGCACCTCCGCCGTGGTAAATAGTGCTTCTACTCATGTGTGAGTAACAAACATGGCGGCCTCCGTAGAGCTGCTGTCCTGTAAAAGCTTCACTTTTCCTTAACGGACAAGTTGTTGTCACTTGGAATGTTGTGGTGTAAACGGAGCCGAAGACTCAGATCAAAACTGAGCCGTTAACATGTGACTGGGTTGTGAAAGCTCACACAGGAGGAGGGTTAAAAACTATATGCTGCATTGGCCGGGAATCAAACCCTGGACCCTGCATGGCAGGAGAGGATTCTACCATGTTGTGTGTCTGGTTGCTGGAGCTGCTTTTCTTGGAAGGGTGTGGCTCATTTGTCCAAGAGTTGTGTTTTCTCTAAGTGGACATTCAATAATCAGGAGACTCAGTCTTTGAATAAAGGTTTGAAAGAACTGAAAAAGATCCAACATCCCAACTTATAAGGAAAGTCTCTCCTCTGTGACGGCCGGGAATCGAACCCGGGTCAACTGCTTGGAAGGCAGCTATGCTCACCACTATACCACCGTCACTACTCTGAGTGGCTTCACCTGGCAAAGATGATGAAGAATATAGAGCGATGGTGAAGAAGACTTGAAGATGTTTGTAGAATGGGACAGAAAGGTGTCTCATGCTTGTGAGTGAGACGTGTCAGAGCCTGTTTGTCTCTTGTCTCCTCACAATCAAAAGACACTAACTCACTATTAATCTACTTGCTGCTGTTGATGTCAGACATAAAGCTTGGAGATGCTGGGGATTGAACCCAGGACCTCATACAGCTAAATCCTTGTTTTGGTGGTTTTGATTGAACTGAATCAGTTGATGTAAGACAAGGAGGACAAGCCCTGAGCAGCATGTGTCCCTCTCTCACCAGGACACTGTCCCTCTCTCACCAGGACACTCTGGATTGTGGTGTGTGGCTGCTTGCTGGAGGGGAGGATTTATGGAAGTGTTGTCTGTTAGTGAGGATTTCATGGTTGGAGTCAGAACATTTTAGGAGATATTTCACTAACCTGACAACTAAATAAGTAAATAACTGTAACTAGCTGCTCCCACATTACTATGGACGAGGACAGGATCCACTCTGGAGGGTCTCCTCCATCACAGGACAGTCAGAGACAAACAGCCACACACACACACACGCACACGCACACGCACACGCACACGCACACGCACACGCACACGCACACGCACACACCCCTTCACAATTTATTGTCACCAGTTAAGCTCCCTTGTTGTTGTTGGAACCGTCACATTGTTCTACAAAGAACCCAAAAGCCTGAAAAGTCCTGGATTCTTTAAAAAGATGAAAAGAAAAACTTTCTTCTATCATTTGTTCCCAAGATTCACATCAATACTGAGTAAAGGGAACTTTTTCCTAGTGAACATAAGTCATGTCTGTATATTCCATCATCCATCCATCCATCATCCATCCATCCATCCATCCATCCATCCAACCATCATCCTTCCTTCCATCCATCCACCAATCCATCCTTCCTGATCCATCCATCCGTCATCCATCCATCAATCCATCTACCAATCCATCCTTCGATCCATCGATCCATCCATCTGTCATTCATCCATCCATCTGTCATCCATCTGTCATTCATCCATCCATCCTTCCATCCATCTACCAATCAATCCTTCCATCATCCATCCATCTGTTATCCATCCATCAATCCATCTACCAATCCATCCTTCGATCCATCCATCCGTTATCCATCCATCCATCATCCATTTAACCATCCATCTGTCATCTATCCGTCATTCATCCACCCATCCCTCGATCCATCCATCAATTCATCAACCTTCCTTCCATCCATTCATCCATCATCCATCCATCCATCCAATAATCAATCTGTCATCCATCCGTCATTCATCCATCCATCCATCTACCAATCCATCCTTCCATCCATCCTTCCATCATCCATCCATTCGTCATCCATCCATCTACCAATCCATCCTTCCTCATCCATCCATCCATCTACCAATCCATCCTTCTATCCATCCATATGTCATCCATCCATCCATCATTCATCCATCCATCATCCATTGACCAATCCATCCTTCCTCATCCATCCATCCATCCATCCATCCATTCATCTACCAATCCATCCTTCCATCTATCAATCCATCCATCATCCTTCCTTCCTTCCATCCATCATCCATCCATCATGCATCCATCATCTACCAATCCATCATTCGATCCATCATCCATCCATCCATCATTCATCCAACCATCCATCCATCCATCATATATCCGTCATTCATCCATCCATCCATCCATTCATCAACCTTCCTTCCATCCATCCATCCATCCGTCATCCATCATCCATCCATCCATCCTCCATCCTCCATCATACATCCAGCATCCTTACATCCATCCATCCATCCATCCATCCATCCATCCATCCATCCATCCATCCATCCATCCATCCATCCATCCATCCATCCATCCTGATGTGATCCATTAAACATGTCCAAGCAGTAGTGTTGTGTTTTTGCTTCTTATTGTCAATAGAACCAAGAGTGACTGATTGAGTGAGTATCAGAGTGACTGATACTCTTGTATGATCACTGGACCTTTTTAAAGCAGTCAGACTCTGATACTGTACCAGGAGCATCTGTGTCATTCACAACCCGCCTACATTTTAACTGGACTTTCTGTGGTGGACCAAACAACACAGTTGGGTCACACATTTAGCATCTTTACATTTAAAGAGATTCAGACCTCGTACTCCAGAGATGCTACATGCTACATTCAAAGAGTATCAGGCCTCGTACTCCAGAGATGCTACATGCTACATTTAAAGAATATCAGGCCTTGTACTCCAGATGAAGCTACATGCTACATTTAAAGAGTATCAGGCCTCGTACTCCAGAGATGCTACATGCTACATTTAAAGAGTATCAGTCCTCGTACACCAGAGATGCTACATGCTACTTTTAAAGAGATTCAGACCTTGCACACCATAGATGCTACATTTAAAGAGTATCAGGCCTCGTACACCAGAGATGCTACATGCTTCATGCTACATTTAAAGAGATTCAGACCTGGTACACCAGAGTTGCTACATGATACAGGCTTATGAGTTTCAAGACTCTCACGCCATAGATGCTACATGCTACATCTAAAGAGTTTCAGGCCTCATCTCTGGTGTTGGAGGCCTGATACGCTTTAAATGTAGCATGTAGCATCTCTGGTGTAAGAGGCCTAAATCTCTTTAAATGTAGCATGTAACATCCATACATTTAAAGAGATTCAGACCTCAAACTCCAGAGATGGTACATGCTACATTTAAAGAGTAGCAGGCCTCATCTCTGGTGTTTGAGGCTTGAAACTCTTTAGCATGTATCATGTAGCATCTTTGGTGTGTGAAGCCTGATACGCTTTAAATGGAGCATGTAGCATCTCTGGTGTACGAGGCCTGAATCTCTTTAAATGTAGCATGTAGCATCTTTACATTTAAAGAGATTCAGACCTCAAACTCCAAAGATGCTGCCTGCTACATTTAAAGAGTATCAGGCCTCGTACACCAGAGATGCTACATGCTACATGCTACATTTAAAGAGATTCAGACCTGGTACACCAGTGTTGCTACATGATACAGGCTTATGAGTTTCAAGCCTCTCACGCCATAGATGCTACATGCTACATTTAAAGAGTTTCAGGCCTCATCTCTGGTGTTGGAGGCCTGATACGCTTTGAATGTAGCATGTAGCATCTTTACATTTAAAGAGATTCAGACCTCCAACTCCAGAGATGCTACATGCTACATTTAAAGAGTATCAGGCCTTGTACTCCAGATGTTATGAACTTACATTTTGTCTCACTAACTAACTAACTAACTAACTAACTAACTAACTAACTAACTAACTAACTAACTAACTAACTAACTAACTAACTAACTAACTAACTAACTAACAAAACATTTATCAATTTATTTAAAAATACACAATATATAAATATATTTATATGTAGTCAACCTCGTAGTACTGTGGGTAAAAATGGCTGTGATGAAGGTTGAGTTGGATGGTTTCATGGAGGATTCATGTCAGACGGTGAGTTCAGTTCAGCTCCAGGTCGGGCTGTCTGAGGTGGGGGAGGGGAGCCATCAATTAAACACCTGCTCTGTCTGCGCCACAGTATTGCTGCTGTTGCATTCACTGAGCGTGGGAATTACTGGGTTACCAAACTCACTACATTTTCTGCATAAAACTACACAACTGTTGAGCTCGCACACGTTTTGGTGATCATTTCAAGAGCAAGCAACAATTTCAGCTCCATTTGATTCTTCATTTTAAAAGACTGATTCAAATTTAAAGGCTTTTAAAGATTTAAAAGGCTGATTTACTAGCATTTAGAGAGTTAAAGTTCTGATTAGTATTAAGCATTTGATAGTTCTTATCAGTACTAAAAGTATTACTAAGATATAACCCAGTAAGTAGACAAAATATAGGGTTCAGTACTTTTATATCAGTTTTCAAAAGTGTATGTTTTTGTCTTCAATGATTTGAGAGTGTGGTTACTTATTTCTGAATGCGTTTCAGGATAACACCACCAGTTAAATTGATGTTTATTTTTGTTTTATTTGTGTATGTTTACTTGAAACATTGGTTTTTGTTAATATGTGAAATGTTCCCAATTTGTCTTCACAGAAGAAGATATTTGTATTTTCTAACTAAAGCATGTGAAATACAGACATGTTAAACTCACCTTGGTCCAGAAAGAGAAGCTCTAATTCTCATGTTTCTCATCTTTACCATAAATAAATGAGGCTGGGGCTTATTTTTCAACATTTCAGCATTCCATAGTGACTTTCTGCTCCTTTCACTTTATTTCTGGACGTGTCTGAATCAAAAGCTTCAACATGGAGGAATGGAGGTGTAGAATGATAGAACGCTGCTCTACAGCCGTTTCCATGGCAACCTACATAAACACTCTGATTAAAGTTCTCTTTCACATGAAGCCATTAAAAGGCTCATTTTATGTCTAAAAACGCAGAGCTTTCATTTACAGTAGTTTGTAGTTTGTTTAGTAGTTACTGATGAACCAAACAGTTTGCTTTATTATAAAGAAGTTCTGTGGAGCGTCTCATAGTGGAGCGCCCCCTGCTGCCTCATACAGATCTCTCCCTTCGTCAATCTCGTGGCCAGAGATTAAATGATCTGGTTCCCTCGCTTTATTAGTTTGAGGTAACGACTTATTGACTCGTTCCCACATTATTATTATTTTCTCTCTGGCCACTCAGTCCACTTTCTATATCGTTCTCTCTGGTCTAATTAAAAAAAGATGAGGCAACATGAAGCCTCGTCTGATCATCCAGCTCAGTTTTCATCATCCACTTTAATATCCTGGTAGCAGCGTAGTTTGTCATGTTTGATGGTAGTTTTATAGAGCAGATAAAAACGCCGCACTGCCTCCACCACAATGTTTCAGACAAAACACGAAAGGATGGAGACTTGAAAGTGGGTGGAGCCTTGGGTGGTTTTCCTTATTGTCTTTCATGATTCAGTTGAAAAATCAATCCTGCTTAACAAAGTAGAAAACAGAGGATGGAGCCCAGTGGTAGAGCGCATGCTCAGCATGTATGAGGTCTGGAAGTGTGTATACAGGTATAGTGGTATAGTGTGTAGGTCCTGGAATCAAACCTGTGGCTGTACCGGAGTGTCGCAAAATGTGTGGGAGACCAAAATATTTGTCCATTTTTTGAAGTCCATTGCTGCTGATCTGCTTCATCCATCCCCCCTTCGTTCTCATCTTCAAATGAGGCTTCAGATGAGTCAGCCAGCTGGTCTGTTTCCCTCTGAGGCTTCCTCCATGTCAGCCTCAGATTCCTCAGAGTCCTGGGAGGAGGATGAGGAGCCGTCCTCACACTCAGATTGCATAATGATGTCCAGAGCCTCCTGTGTGCTGGAGCTTCTTGCCCCCTCTAAAATGACTGCTCCTTCACTACTGATCACATTTAGAACCATGGATGCAGAGCAGCTGAATAAACAACCTGAGTCAGACAAAACAAAGCCCCATTTTGTTTTGGCTCTCGCCTCTCATATAACAGTGTGTGTGTGTCTTTTGAAGAACTTTGAAGTTGGACACACGAACACACACACACACACACACACACACACACACACACACACACACACACACACACACACACACACACACACACACACACACACACACACACACACACACACACACACACACACACACACACACACACACACACACACACACAGAAATCAAGAAATCCTCTCTTTTATTGAAGATTATCAATAGAAAATGAAGCTTCATACAGTTCAGGGCTCATTGTTGGTTTGTTGACATAAACAGATTCCATCACTATTACAGTTTATTAATATGTTTCATTTTAAAACAAAACCCACTGGAAGGTGTAGCCCTGGCGCTCTCTAGTGGCCGGCCGCCACTGAAACATCCCATCTAAAGTTGACTAGTTCTTGTTGAACATGAAGCATGAGAGGTGAAACTCTGGCCCTTGGTACTGTGACTGGCTGAGTTCTTTCAGATCACAAAGATCAGTTCTTTAATTCGATTTTTTTATTTCTTTCATCTTTTTATCGGACTGTTATCAAATGTAAATATTTTCCTGCTGTACATCTGACACCAGGTACTGCAGCACTAAAAAGTCACCAAAGGTGGCGCTGTGGCTTAGATGGTCAAAGTGCCTGTCTTGTAAAAAGGAGATCCTGGGTTCAAATCCCAGCAGTGCCTCATTTCAAGGAATCTCTATTTATAGAACAGGAAATGCAACACAGTCATTTGTAGTTTCTTTTTACTGGGTTGATCCATGGATGGATGGATGGATGGATGGATGGATGGATGGATGATGGATGGATGACAGATGGAGAGATGGATGCTGGATGGATGAATGGATGGATGGATGACCGATTGATGGATGGATGGATGGATGATGGATGATGGATGGAAGATGGAAGTTGGAGGATGGATGGATGGATGGATGGATGATGGATGGACGGATGGATCGATGGTTGGATGGATAGATGGATGAATGGATGTAAGATGGTTATAATGATTGATGTGTGCTGGATAGATGATGAATAGATGGATGATGGATGGATGTATGGACGGATGGATGACAGATGGATGATAGTTGGATAGATGGATGGATGGATGGATGGAACGATGACGGATGGATGGATTGATGGATGATAGCGAAGGATGGATGGATGGATGGAAGGAAGGATGATGGATGGATAGATGGAGGGATGATAGGATGATGGATGGATGGATAGATGGATGCATGGATTGATGATGGATGGACTGATGGATGGATGACGAATGCACGGATGGATGGATGGATCAATGGTTGGATGGATAGATGGATGGATGGATGTAAGACGGATGTAATGATTGATGTATGACGGATGGATGGATGGATGGATGGATGGATGGATGGATGGATGGATGGATGGATGGATGGATGGATGGATGGATGGATGGATGGATGATGGATGGATGTAAGACAGATGTAATGATTGATGTATGACGGATGGATTGACGATAGATGGATGGATGGATGGATGTACGGATGGATGAATGGATGGATGGGTAGATGGATGGATGGATGGATGGATGGATGGATGGAAGGATGGATGGATGGATGGATGGATGGATGGATGGATGGATGGATGGATGGATGCATGGATGGATGCATGGATGGATGGATGTAAGACAGATGTAATGATTGATGTATGACGGATGGATTGATGATAGATGGATGGATGGATGGATGTACGGATGGATGAATGGATGGATGGGTAGATGGATGGATGGATGGATGGATGATGGATGGATGTAAGACAGATGTAATGATTGATGTATGATGGATGGATTGACGATAGATGGATGGATGGATGTACGGATGGATGAATGGATGGATGGGTAGATGGATGGATGGATGGATGGATGGATGGATGGATGGATGGATGGATGGATGGAAGGATGGATGGATGGATGGATGGATGGATGGATGGATGGATGGATGGATTGATGGATGGATGACGGATGGATGGATGGATGGATGGATGGATGGATGGATGGATGCAATGGAAACCAAGCTGATCCTGTGGTGATCCAGTAGTTAGTACAGGGGTTCTGATGTTAAATTTCCATATCTTCATGAGAAATCAACTCATATAAGCCAAAATAGCTCAGCTGGGAGAGCGTTAGACTGAAGATCTAAAGGTCCCTGGTTCAATCCCGGCTTTCGGCAAAGACTGCTCTACTAGTGGTCGTAATGGAAGCAGGATAGAGAGTCATTAAGGAAACTGCACAGGCTGACCCAAAAAACTCTATGAAATTTAAGTATATTTAGGATGAATTGGTACATAACCAAACAAAGTTATCGTAGTATCAAGTCATATTGACCCCCAGTATGGATGATTCATTAAAAGTTGATAGTTACTGTACTTACCTTGGAGAAACACAGCAGGAAGATCTACAGTTGTCTCCTCTCCAGTACTGTCTTTTGTTGAGGAAATCAAAGTTATTAACAACAATATACTGTAGTCAGATTCAGCGCTCTCAGTATACACTCAGTAATCTCCGTCTGATCTCTCCCTACATGTACTTGCCGGCCAAGCAGAGAAAAACTAAATCAAAATGTTCCTACGATGAACAAGATGGTCTGGATACTACTGAAATAAACAACACAACAGTTGCAGGTCACTGAGTCTGGTTCTTCTTCTGGTGATCCCTGATGGTTCCTGGTTCTTCTGGCTCAGTCATGTGATTGGCTGGTTAGCTCAGCTGGTCAGAGTGTGGTGCTAATCACACCAAGGTCTTGGGTTCAATTCCCAAACTGGCCATAGAGCTGACTGCTAACAAGTAAATCTGTGGAGTTCAGTTATCTCAGCTCTGTAATGAAATATTAACTTTTCTTTTTTTTAACATGAGGAACTAATGTGAAAGAAACTTTTGGACATTGAACAGTCTGAGAGTCCAAACTCCTTTGTGCTCACATCTTCAGCTCTGCAATGAAAGAGTGACTTTTTTCATTGATTTATTTATTTTTTGTTGACATCACTGGTGTTGCTCTTAACTAGTTTTCCTGGTATTTATCAGACAGGTCATTTTCTGTTCAGCTTGGAGAGACCTCTTCCTCTTGTGCTGCTCTTTGTTGTGGTGTCCCTCAAGGCTCTGTTTTGGGTGGCCTTAATGTTAACTTTCATTTTTATGAAGACGACACACAACTGAACTTCCCTATAAAGCCTTGCTCTCCGGACTCTGCCTCTATCCTGTCCTGCCTCACAAAAGTAAAGAACCAATGTCCAAAAACTTTTTACAGCTGAACAGTTTAAAACCTGAAATCATTTTGATCGCCCCCAATGGACCCAGTTCTGGTGGTTTTAACAACTTTTGCTCTAGTCTTGGTAGCTCATTGAGCAATGTTTGAAAAGAGGCCCACAATTTAGGTGTGGTGTTCGACTCCGACCTGTCCTTTGACTGTCAGGTGACCAAGGTAGTCCAATCCTGCTTTGCTCATGCAACCATGCCACTTTTTATAAAGGAGGAGTACAAATATTAGTACTAACCTTAAGCTACTTGCCAATAGCACGTACTGGTATGAGTCCTTATTAAATGTATAAAGCCTCATTTCTACTCTCTCCATAAAAGATATGTGGAGGCTTTTTGCTGCAGACCTGCCTCACAGTCTCCAGTTCACCTAGATAGATGCTCGGCACTGCGCTGTGTCCTGTAGACCAAGGGACACAGTTCACTGTTTATGAGTGTATCAGTCACTTTAATCATGGTTAGCATGGTTAGCATGTAGCATTACTGCTGTGTGAGCCCCAAAACTCTTTCACATGTCGCATGTAGTATGTAGCATGTAGCATGACACAGAGTTACCAGCTGAGCAGTTTTACTGAGTGACATCATTCTAACTCTGGTGGTCCAAATGTCTCTGGTGGACAAGTTGCTGGTGTTGGACGGACTATCTTTTTCCTACTCTTGATATTTTGTCTTTGTCCACTTTTGTCACTCATTCATACTAAAGAATCTCCTCATCGACCTCCAGGAGGCCCGGCTGCTGTGTGTGTGTGAGTGTGCGCCTGGTTGGAGGAGAAGTGAGGATGGAGCAGCCAGTTACTGCTAAAACTAACTAGAATAGATGTTTTATTAATTTAAAGTGAACATGAAAGTGGGAATGGGAGTTTTTTTTAATTAAAATGAAAATCAAGGTGAAAATATGATTTTCTATCAAATTAAAGTGACTATGAAAGTAAGAATAGGACTTCTTTTTCAAATTAAAGTGACTATGAAAGTGAGAATAGGAGTTCCCCCCCTCACCTCCAGAGGAACATAGAGAGTGAGCTACCAGCAGCTTCTCGCTGGGGAGGAGAACATCAGTCCTCACCTCCAGAGTGAACATAAGTCATGTCTGTATATTACATCCATCCATCATCCATCCATCCGTCCATCCATCCATCCATCCATCCATCCTTGATGTGATCCAGTAAACATGTCCCAGCAGTAGTGTTGTGTTGTTGCTTCTTATTGTCAATAGAACCATGAGAACGTATGAGAGTAACTGATACTCTTGTATGATCACTGTACCTTTTGAAAGCAGTCAGACTGATACTGTACCAGTAGCATCTGTGTCCTTCACAACCCGCCTACATTTTAACTGGACTTTCTGTGGTGGACCAAACAACAGAGTTGGGTCTGGGTGAGCTTTGCTTTACCCTACCGTCCTGGTCCTCTCTGGAATGTACGACTTGGTAGAACCACGGCTAAACTAAGCTTTGAAAAGTCATGAACGTTATCAATGAATGCTCTTTAATCTGAGCTTCCACCATTAAAATCCCTGTTCAGGTTTGCTGTAAAACCAAGCAGTTCTTCATTCCAGCTTCAAATGGAGAGAAAACTGGTTTTCCTGAAGCAAAACTTCTCACCTGCAGCCAATCAGGCAGTGAGAAAATATCATGCACTACAGCCAGCAGTCTGCTCAGATGTTTCCTGATTGTTTTCAAATCCAGAGCGGAGCTTTTCAGCATCTTCAGGAAGGAACAATGGACGACAATTTGTTGAGTTTCAAAACAGCGAGCAAGAAGAGTCTCCACTTCTGCACCTTGGTGGTCAGGATCAGTGTCTGCTTCGTCTCACTCAGAAGTGAGAATCATATGGAGACACAACACTGTGTTGGCAGGCCTGGGTAGCTCAGACGGTAGAGCATCAGACTTTTAGTCTGAGGGTCCAGGGTTCAAGTCCCTGTTCAGGCTCTTTGTGGGAACAAACTTGAAACTGAGCAGGATGACTATTACAGCAACACACCATCAGTAGGATAAAACTAAGCTGTCTCTTGATGGTCTACATCAGGGTGTCCAAACTGAGTGCTGGTGTCCTGCATGTTTCAGTTCTCTGCGTGCTTCAGCATACCTGAATCTAATGATGACGTCATCACCAAGGTTGTGAAAAAGAACAATAACGAGCCTTTCATTCCAAAGTGGATGGGAGAGGCACCGGATGGAGATCAACGGAGATCAAAGTCGGAGGAAATATTTGTTCTGAGTATCTCCATGACAAAAGGCACTGATCTCCTTTGATCTGATAAGAGATCAGCACTGGAGCCATGGAGACATTGAGATCAAAATATATCAGCTTTGCTCAACCTTCAGCATTCACACTTGCATTTTCTTCTGGAAATACAAACCTCTAGTAATTATTATTATCATAACAGGTCTCTGATATGTGGAGGAGTCAGACCATTCAAGACTTTAAAAACAAGCAGTAGCATTTTAAAACCTCTTCTAAAACTGAACATTGTGACATCACTGTGATGTCACAATGTGGAAGTGTGGTAACAGACATATGACAACAACACATCGCAACATCTTCTCGTTAGTATAGTGGTGAGTATCCCTGCCTGTCACGTGAGAGGAGGGGGTTCAATTCCCTGACACGGAATGCAGCGCTTTAGTTTACTTACTGATAACCTTCAGGTCAGAAATGCCCTCCCAGTCACTTCCTTCCAGGCCATGCAGCATTTGGCGACGTTGATGTGTTTGTGAAAATATGAGTTGAAAAGAAGCACGAAGAGCACCCTCTGGTGAGCGTAATCACAAGGCCGTGTAAAGGACAGAAGTGGGCCAACGGAGACACAACAACCGGGGTATAAACAGAAATTACAAGGCTTCAGGAGAAGTCAGGACGGGAATTCCAGTTGAAAAGTATAACTTCAAGATGGGAAATGGACTGTTTCCAGGTAAAAAAATAATTTATATAGAACCTTAAGGTGAGAAGTGAGTGACTTTATTTACAAAGATACTCAAACTCAAAGTCCGGCTTTCTCCTGTCTGGTTCAAATGGCTAATTTGCATATTGCAGGACTGACTCCAGCAGACTCTAACCTTCAGTTGTGGATGAAGTTCATCTGCAGATACTTCTGGACCAAAAACCCAGAAGTGGTCTGAGTCAAAGCACTTTGGTGTCTGTTCACACTTGTCTTCTGGACTCGTCACATGTGATCTGATCACCTGAAACCTGCTGGGCCCAGAACCCAGAGCTCTGTGGAACCAAACCTTCCTCTGCTACTGACACTTTCTCTACTATGTCTTCCAGAACTTTCCCAGGGAGGCTGCAAAGTGTGATACCCTGATGGTTCTATCTGCTAACTCTGTTTGGGGACGTCATAGTGATGTCATAAAAGAATGGAAGAGATTAAAGTCACAATGTTTCTTTCTTCACTTTGTTGTCCACTCTCTCTCTCTCTCTCTCTCTCTCTCTCTCTCTCTCTCTCTCTCTCTCTCTCTTTCTCTCTCTCTCAGCAACAACATTTCACATATACTGTACAAATCCAGCTTTTATACATTTTACACCTCACGTGGGTTTGAGGGAATCACATGCAGAACAGGATGGAACACAGGAGCCATCTTGGATGGGTCTACTGTCCTTTACAGAGATCTGGAACCTTTTGCATGACCAATCTGATTCTAGACAGACCTGAAAGCTAAAGGAACAAATCATAATGCTAAAGTCTGAGTCAAAATGAAAGACTTGCTGAAGTGCTTCAGTTTGGTTCAATCAGTTATAAAGACACAAACTGGAAAATTACAACGAGGTTTCTCTGATAAAAAGTCCATGAGGTGAAGAGCAGAGATCAGCCAAGCCTCCAACACAAAGCCTCAGTCTCTTTTGAAATTTAACACAAAGAGATCCTGGTTGGTGACCAAAGTTAAAACCATTTGTAGGAGAGGGTCATGGTAACTCCAAGGGCTCACCTGGGAATTGAACAAACAACCTCTGACACCCAAAGTGAGACTCATACTCCTAGACCAAAGAGCTGACGTGTTCAAGAAGCTAAAGGACTCAACTGATTGTCATAAATAAGGCAGGAGATCAAGACTCCTGACAGCCTTGACAGAGCTCCTGGAATGACCACATCCTGACAAAAGTAAATGAAAACATTAGTCATGGCCGACCTTGAAGAAATGAAGCTGAAGGTTCAACTGCTATTGGAGGATTTGTAACTTTATGGTCCATTTGACCTGAAGCAGTTTTCAGGTTTGTGAGTGAGTTCTGTCAGAGCCTCTGAAGCTTGTGTGTCTCCATCAGGATTCATTTTAATACATGGCTTACTGCCATGAGGACAAGTTCTCTTTGACATTTAAAATGGAGACGGGTCTGATCTGATGTGTTAGCATTGGTGCTTCAGTGGTAGAGTTGTCCCCTGCCACGCTGGAGTTTGATGGGTTTGATTCCAAGTCAATGCAACTAATAATTACAATACAGCTTTATAATAGTGGTGCCTTGCTCATGCAGTGTGAGCAATCCACCACAACAATCCCTTAACTCCATCAGGAAAGTGAACCCCAGTCTCCTGTGTGACAGGTGGAGATACTCACAAGTAGTGATGCTAAATGAAGCCTCATCAACCAAGTTTTTAATTTTCTCACCACCAGATGGCACTGTTGGTTAGAAGATAGATTCTGAAGGACTGGCAATGAAGTGTGTTTTAAACGTTTGTTGAAGAGACAGTGCCATCTCGTGGCTTCAGAGTAAAGACAGTGGTTCATGAAGCTTCATTTGGCCAGTATGGGGATTGAACCCATGACCTTGGTGTTATTAGCACCACACTCTGACCAACTGAGCTAACCGGCCCACGTTGGTGAAAACATCTACTTTCTTTCTTCCAATATTTGTGTTGAATGTGATTTGAAATGTTTTCTATACAAGAGCAAAACAAGATGTGAAACATACAAAGAAACCATCAGTCATTCATCCAAATCTTCTGCATCATGGATCAACCAGCAGCAGAAAACTAGTCAAGACTTTGTCTTCATGGGACAGCTTCATTGTTGACAGCTTTTTAATCACATTTCAATGATTTTGCTGCTTATTTGGTTTATTTATTGTGTTTTAAGTTGCTGTGATTTTAACCAGAAGTGTTTTTATTGTTTAGTGTTTCTTACATTTCGTGGTTTTATTTCCCATTGCCCCTGAAGGCAACAGATGAACACACAATCATGTCCATACTCCACTTCTGGGTTAACTTCAGTGTTCGTTCCATAACGCAACGTAACAATCCTGAAAATATCTCTACTTCTAGTGGCGGCGTTCTCCTCCTTTCCTGAAGTACTTTATGTTTCACTCCAGGAGTTCTGATCCATCTGGAGCTTTATTTGCTTTTTAATTGCACAAAGTGGAGGATGAGGATTTTTACATCATTTGGACATCAATATAATTTGAAAAAGAACTCATATTCTCACTTTCATAGTCACTTTAATTAAAAAAAAAACCTCATATTTTCCCTTTGATAGTCACTTTAATTTTATAAAGAACATCACATTCTCACCATGATGTTCACTTTAATTAAAAAAAAAAAAAACATTTTTCCAGGTGAAGTTCGATTTAATGTGAAAAAAAAAATTCCTATTTTCACCTTTTTGTTGACTTTAATATAAAAAATAAAATAAAAAACCCTCCTATCCTCCAATAGAGACCACTGAAGAATTCAAACCCATCATCCAGGACAAAGCAACACTGTTGCTGCAACAAAATCCAGGAAGGATTGCTGCAGAAAATGAGCGACTCTGTTAATGAGTCACTTTGTGAGATTCTACAATATTAATTCATGGGACAATAGAAACACTGTGATCAGTCAGTTTCACTTTATTACATCACAGACGTTTCAGGCAGAGCTTCCTCACTGCTCTTCCTTTACTTGATATTTTCATTGAGTTCTTTTGAGGCTCCGCCCCCCGTGTGAGCCTGTTTGTTTGTTGGAATATTAATTCCTCACTGTGACGGCAGCTTTTGTTGTCCTGGTGTTACTATGTTGCATCACTGGATCAAGGTGTCTGTTACTCAATACTACACTTATTATACAGTTCTTTACATGTGTGATCAGAGTCCTACCCTGATCAATTCCATAGACCAATATACAGTCTCAGTGATAGCGCCACCTGGTGGATGGACAGGAAGTTCTGCAGAATGACGCAGTATTTCAACTTTGTTATCATATTGTATGATGAAAAAATATCTTAACATTGTTTTTTGACTTTATATCAAATTGCATGAAAAGAAACAAACTCTTATTTTATTTCGTCATGAGTGGCCCTAAAACTCTTCTGTAGTAACAAGTTGGTCTGAGTTTCTTAAAGAAACAAACATATCCAACAATGTTTTTACAGTTTGGATGTGATATTATCAAATAGTTTTGTCATTTCTTAAAAAAGAATCTAATGATGACGTCATCACCAAGGTTGTGAAAAAGAACAATAACAAGCCTTTCATTATGATGAACCGGATGGAGATCAACGGAGATCAAAGCCAGAGGAGATCTTTGTTCTGAGCATCTCCATGGTAAAGGGAACTGATCTCCTTTGATCTGATAAGAGATCAGCACTGGAACCATGGAGATGCTGAGATCAAAGGAAATCAGCTTTATTCAATCTTCAGCATTCACACTTGCATTTTCTTCTGGAAATACAAACCACTAGTAATTATTATTATTATCATAACAGGTCTCTGATATATGGAGGAGTCAGACCATTCAAGGCTTTAAAAACAAGCAGAAGCATTTTAAAATCCCGTCTAAAACTGACAGGCAGCCTGTAATGATTCTACCAATATAAGAGCCATAATACAGCTGAACAGGTCTGGGATGGATTTCTTTATTTCTCTGCCATGTGTAGTGAACTAGAAATCAAGCTCAAAACCACAGAAGCTGTTCTGCCCTTCATCATCTGCAGCCATATGGAAAGGACATACCAGTCAGTCACTAGTGCAAATGCAGAACGCAGTTTCAGCCTGAAATGAATTTAAAACTCTGTCTGGGCATGAAGGAGGCCAGACTCTCAAAGCTCACTTTGCTCTCCATAGAGAGACGTTGTGCTTGATAAGAAGGAGGTGGCTGAAAGGTTTGTGAGGATGAAGGAGAGGAAGATGGTGCTATAAGATATGAGGCCACGTTACTGTACACAGTTCAGAAATACCTTGGGGCCAGTTGTTCAAAGGTAATCTGATTGGATTTTTGTTATGGGATTGGATCAAATCTTGAAAATGGGTTGTTCAAAAGGGATAGGAATCAGGGTTTGGGGAGCACAGAGTGAATGCGTGTGTGTTTGCTGGCCCGTGTGGCATTAACAAGTATTGTTGCATTGGAGTAGATGGAGGCGTGTGTGAGCGCGCTTGGGGGCGGATACGAGGCTTGAAAGGTGCACTCACCTCGGGGTGTGGTAAGGAGAGAGACAGTTTGGGTAGCCGCCAAATATTCTACAAGTCGACAAATATTCAAGCCAACTAAAAAAGTTGCCAAAATGACTCTTGCACACTTTGTGTTTTGTAAAATGCCTTAAATAGGCGCGGCTCAATGTCCCACTGGGACTTGTGGTGACTGTGCATCCAGTGCTCCCTTTAGCTCAGACCCATTGTGGTATCGCTTCTTGGCCTTTTGGCTAAGATCAAGTGTAGTTTCTGTTCTTATCAGTTTAATATCTGATATGTTCCCTATCTGGGGACTGTATATTAAATTGATTTTTGGAACAGGGAGATGGAATAGGAGCTTGCTCTGTCCACTCCATGCATCAACCTGGTATTGCAGTTCATCTGGGAATGGTGCACCCTCCTCTCCTGTTGAATGAAAATGAAATAGTTCTTTCTTGAAGGGCTGAACTCAAAGTTAAGCAAAGAAAGCAAGTTTCAAAAGAAGTGTAGAACAAAGATCCTGTCTGTGTCAGCAGGGGTGTGAGCCTGTCACTGTTGCCAACTTGGTGACTTTGTCACTAAATCTGGTGACTTTTCAGGTCCTGTTGGCAACTTTTATTGTGAAAAGCGACTAGCGACTTTCTAGTGTGTTTGGCGACTCTGAGGTGAAAGCAGGTCTGGTTCTGCAGTCACTGTGGTCAACGAGCAGCGGGTCCTGCTGTGAGCCCCTCCCCCGTCCTGAAGCATTGACAGACCTGCGGTCAGTCTGACAGTCCCTCCCTCCCTCCTGCAGTCAGACCAGAGGAGACCCTCACCACACTGCGTCCACACTGAGAAGGAACCGCACATGCGCAAGGCCGCCGCTGGTTTACTGAGCAGCAAGTAAATATAAATATTGTTTCAATCACACTGAGGCCTGTGGCCTGTACTAGGAACCCTGATCAACATATCCAGGATCTCTCTGTTTCCTGGGTTGACTGATCCTGATCACCGTTACTACCAAGCAGGTTATCAACTCTCTGGTTCAACCCAGACCTACGTGTGCTTGTTCACATGAAAGGGGCGGAGTTTGCAGCATCTGACCAATCACACACAGAGAAACTCTGCAGAGCAGTTTACAGATTACTGAAGGAGCAGTTAATCTCTGAGATTATGAAGAATTAAAACACATCCAGCAGCTAAAAGCAACACTGCTGCTGCAGCCAAAGCCAGAACATTCCTGACTTGTTAATGCTGACTTGGTGAGATTATACCAGATTAATTCATCAGACATATTCATATTCAGAACCGCCATACGTTCCACATTGCGTGTCCGGAGACTGTCGGCGGGCCGCGGGTGATACACGATTGCCTCCATCCTCCACTCCTGTGCTCGTATTCAGGAAGCATCTCAGAGTCCTCTTAGGGAGCTCCTGTCTTAGCCTCAAAGTTCTTAGCAAGGAATCTGAGCTTCAAAGTGATTCAGGAAGTTTCTAAGAGCAACTCTGAGCGAGGAGTTGACAGCAACTTTTATCTTAGTGAGGAGGCCAGGTCGACCCCGTTGCCATGTATGACGTAGTCTGCTGAAAGCTGATTGGTTGTTAGAGAAAGGAAGAAAGAAAAAAGCCTCTGTGCTCCTCCTAATGAATGGAGAGTAAAATTAACCCATCAAATATCTTGGGCTCTATTAAAAATGTGTAATCATGAAAATTATTTATGTCTATTTTATGAAACTCAGACAAATTAATTGAATTTGTACACAGCTTAAGAATGATTGAACTTTCCTGGTTCACATGCCGATTATTACATTGATTTGATTCTTGTTCTCTTATTTTTACCACTTAATGTATTTGATATTAATGGTGGAGGCGACGCAGCGTCACCACTTCCTGTGATTTACCACCAATGTGGGGCTGTGAAAGAACCGTAACGGTCAGACTGACACTCTGCTGACGGAGGACTGGGACAAACCCCCGTCATCACCGCTGCACTGCTGCAGCCTACTTGTAGTGACGTAGCACAATGTTGTGATCACCTTCATCTGGGGCGTTACTGCGTTGCTTTGCTGTGGGAGAAATCAGCTTTCTCAGTTCTGCAGTGATACTTTGTGCAGATTTCATTTACCCTGCATATATTGAGTTTATTCATAACAAGTCATTTATATTTGCCTACAATCTTTGTCCTGCATTTTATTATGGTCACAATCAACTGATAAAAGAATAAAAAGTCCCCAAATCTTTCAAATATCATGAGAAAAGCTTTATTTTATTTTCATTCAAATTTGCATTTTGATGATGATTC
Source organism: Lipophrys pholis (assembly GCF_963383615.2). NCBI lineage: Eukaryota > Metazoa > Chordata > Actinopteri > Blenniiformes > Blenniidae > Lipophrys > Lipophrys pholis. The sequence goes on along the minus strand of NC_137646.1, from coordinate 4,836,186 downwards.
GCTTCATAAATAATGAGACATTGTTCTCCCCCACATTAAAGTAGATGAGCTGCTTATCTTAGTAAAAAGTATCTCCAATACTGGCCGTGTACTCCAAACACTCCTTTTCCCTCCTCCTACTCCTCATGTCTCCAAAGCTGCTTCCTACTGACACCTACTGGATTTAGGGGGAACTGCAGGTCAGTATTTCTATTGCATCCATCCATTTTCCAATAAGTTGCAATAAAAGAAACTACAACTTCTTTCAACCACCTTCACAGTGTAACTATTTAAAGTGTAACTGTTTTACTTTGGAGCATTATTCTTTGCTGTCAGTTTTTTAATGTGTAACTATATTCAACATTGCTAAAAATACATTTTGCTTCTCTGTATAAAATGAGTTTAAAAACTTAAAAACTTCCTGATGAAAAACAAAAAAAAGGTTTGTTGTGCTAAAATGAGACCTTTAATCCACACATCTTTCCAGTGATGGTGTGAGGCTGCTTGTTGCTGCAGATCTTCTCAAATCTGGGTTGCAGTTGTGAGACTGTCACTCTAGTAACTAGAGTGACAGTCTCACAACTCACTCACTCACTCATCCATCGTGAGGCGCTGGCAGTGAAGAAGATGTCTGATGATCTGAAGTCTGTGCTGGACTCTGCTGTAAAAACTGTGAACTTCATCGAGGCCAGAGCGACGAATGCTCGCTTATTTCCTGTGCTCTGCGAGGAGATGGGGAGTGAGCATGTCCAGCTCTGGCTTCATACTGAAGTAAGGTGGCTTTCAGAGGAAAGGTGCTTTCGAGGCTTTTCTAATTGCACAGAGAGTTCCAGATGTTCTTGCAGGACACAGATTCCCCCTCGTCAGACGTTTGTGAGGATGCTGTGTGGCTCAGTCAGCTGGCATACGTGTCTGACATTGTTTCACGTTTAAAGGACCTGAACTTGGGACTGCAGGGACTCTCCATCAAGGTTTTTGATGTGCAGGACAACATGAATGCACTGCTGAAAAAGTTGGAGTTATTTGAACTCAAAGTGAAGACAGGTGATGTTTCAGCTTCCCCTGCTTTGGAGAGTTTTCTGTCTGATAATGAGCTGGTGCTTGATGATGGAGTCAGGGAGAACATGGCTGCACACCTCACATCACTCAGACAACAGCTCCACAGTTATTTCCCAGTGATGCCTGAAGCTCCAGCGAGCAGCTGGATGAGAAACCCTTTCAACATTGACACCTCTCACATGGCCTCAATGGATTTAACTGCTGTTGAGCAGGAGAGTTTAACAGAGCTGTCTTGTGACGAAACACTGAAGCATCTTTCAGAAAGCAGACTTTGTAGGACTTTTGGCTGAAGCAGTCCAGTGAATACCCTGTGCTTCCTGACAAGGCTGTGTGCTTTTTCCTTCCGTTTACGAACACCGATCTGTGCGAGAAAGGCTTCTCTTCACTTGTTGTTATAAAAATGAAGTAGAGAAGCAGGGCGGATGCTGAGCCAAACCTGAGACTGAAGCTGACCTCCATTGACCCAGACATTGCAGGACTGTGTTCACAGAGGCACGCACACTCATCACATTAAGCTCATGGAGGTTGTTTAATTACAGCCGTTATTCTTAATGCTCTTCCTCACTCTTGTTTTATTCTTCATCGTATTGTTCTTCCTCTGTGTGTGTGTGTGTGTGTGTGTGTGTGTGTGTGTGTGTGTGTGTGTGTGTGTGTGTGTGTGTGTGTGTGTTTCTGTTTCAGAAAGCAGCCATACAGTAGTGTGTGAGGTTTAGACAGCCTGTTTATATATTTTTTAATCAAGTACAGTACATTGTTTACTTAACATTTAAGTACAGTACAGTTTTATTTAATCTTTAAGAACTGTTTTTTGTTTGTTTGTTTTTCATTTATTTAAGTACAATGTTTATTTAACTTTTCTGTGCAATATATTTTAATTGAATGATTATTTAAGTACAGTCTTTTATTTTCCTATATTTAAGCGTAGTGTTACTAATCTAACTGTGTAAAATGTGACAATGGCTGACAGTATTAAATATACTTCTTTAGGAGTAAAACCTCTGCCTTGTTTTTGATGAATGCTGAGGCTTACTAGGCTACTGTATAGTGTTGGTCAGTATGGTGGTACTTGGAGAGCCGAGTATTTTCCGGGTGGTACTTGGTGTAAAAAGTTTGAGAACCACTGAACTAGAGAATACTACAGTATTTAAAATAATCTTCAGTCCAAGAGACGGGTGACTTTGCACTTGTGTATGAGCAAGTTATATAGTAAAGAATTTTCAAAATATTATAAAAGCGATCTCCAAGCCCGTAAAATATTTCAACAATTGAGAAGTGATTTGCAGGAGTGGTCAGCAGCTCCTTAACTGTCTGGTAAGCCATTTATACTGTACTAATTAATACACACGTTTTCTACAGCACAGCTGGTTCTCAGTGCTGCCCCCTGGAGGTTGATAGCTTTTCTACAGTGGGAAAGTGGGAATTTCCCCAATAAAATATAGAGATTAACAATAGAGCAGAATTTCTTCTCATTGAATTCAAAACAGGTAATAAAGTTTTTCTCTTCAACATTAACTTCATGTGTTGTTTTGTACAGAATATAGTTCTCTAGTTCTTTTCAAAATGTAATACTGTATGAGTAACCATAAACTGTTCCTGAGTGATCGCGTGACGTCAGACCGGAAACAGGAAAGGGAGGAGCGGAGCAAGTGCGAGTGGAGTTCCAGGAGCGTGCAGCGCCACGGAGAATACGTCGATATTTTAGCTCGAGCCGCCCTCCACTACTGTTTGGAGCTTGTTGGACTCTCTCGGCTGTGTTGTCGTGTCTCACAGAGGAAACATTTCATCTCGTGCAGCAACAATGAGTTCAGTTCAGGCTTTGGGAGAGTTTGAACAAACTATCGTCCAGCACGAGGAGGAGGTTGATCGTCAGCACAGACTGCTGGAAACCATCTGGAACCCTCAAATCAAGCTCCACAGAACAGGTATGGAAAAGTGTGAATGAACACATGAATGTGACTGGAGCAGGATCTCCATTGTTCTGACTGGGTTTGGTTTATCCACCGCACACAGAAGCAGGATTTGTGTCTCTGGAGGGAAACTTGGATTGAACTCAGACTTTGACTCTTTTCCATGTTTCCAGGTTTTAATCAATACACAGTTGTAGTTGAAGTCAGAAACAGGAGAAGAGCGTCTAGAATCACCTGGAACTACCTGACAATACATTGAAACAAGGTTAAAATAATAATATGAGCAGCCATTGACAAAACATAGAGGGTCTTTTTCTTAATCATTTCTGATTTCAGTGGATTTGCATTGTTTGCAACTTCCTGTGTTTGGTCACTTCCTGTCCTCTCCAGTCCAATCACAGCAGAGAATAGTCCCTCCTCTCTCCAAAGGCGGGCTCAAGCCTCCAGCCTCAGGATGCAGACACTTCCTGGCTCCAGGTTTCCATATTAAAAGACGATTGTCTCTGAGTATCAGTGAAACCAACATGGAGGAACATGGAGGCAAAAGCACCTGGAAGAATGTAAACCTCTTGTCTCTGGAACAGTGAGGCTCCAAATGGCAACATGGAAGAATTATCAAGTTAAAATACTTCAGCAACTAGAGTTTTAGAAATATGAACATCTAAGATGTTTAAAAAGATTGTTGCACTTCCTTTTTTTAATTTATTTTTTCAAATAAGCATATGAGTATGGTACATGCAGTATTCTTATCTTACAAATACATTTCCAATATCCGTTTAGAAGGACATAAAAACATAAAGAACCAAACAACTAAATGACATCATCAACAAATGTGGGACCCTCCCTTCTCTTCCTCCTCTGTTCCTCCTATTAATCTAGTCTTTTGTCATTAAGTAAATGAAAAGATAAATAAATAGATTGTAGATCAATGAAGCTTCTCTTTTCCATTCCTACTTTAAACAGCCGTCCCTCCATACAAACAGCCGTACTGAAGGTCTGTTAAAAAAGCTTCCATCCAATCAAGAGAAGGAAAAAGAAAGAGAAAGATGGATGCCCTCCGTCTCCTTCCTAGAATGTAGGTCTACCTTTCTACCTCTTTATTCTTCTCCCCCTTTCACCATGTGTCCAGACACCCGCTTCTTAAATGTCTAAATAATGTAATGAAATGATCCTAAAACAAATCTGCTTAATGCAAACACAACAAGTAAATACCTTAGTTAGAGATGTTAATTCAAATCAAAACCAACAAAGCAGTAGATCTTAATGAGAGTGCTTTGTAAATAATGAAGTAAGTCCCTTGTGGGGTGATTCTGTTAGAATCCTCCTTTGTATATAGGGAGACCACAGGTCTTCACATTCCTTCACTTTGTTTTGGAACCTTGCTCTTACTTGTTCCATATTCAGCACATCTTTGATTGGGTCCCACCATTGCTTTATGCAGGGGGGGTTTGGTTCCAGCCAGCACACTCTAATCTTTTACTTTTCTACAATAAGTAACATTCTAATCATTTTGGGGTTTAAAACCCAATAAAAATCATTTCAGGTCTAAATAAATGTTTTCATCCAAGATTCTTTTGATCTCTTTCTGTATATTTTTCCAATATTCTCTGAGTTTGGGACGGTCCCAGAATATATGTCTCTAGTCTCCTACTGGACCACAACCCCTCCAGCATTTATCACATGTTTTACTATATTAGGACATATTTAGTGGGAGCAGAAAATCTTGTGTTTTTAATTTCATTCACCTTCTTTCCATATAATGCTCCTAAACATTTGATGTCCTTCTTTAAATGATTCCCCCCAATTCTTCTTTCTTTCACTTTCCCATTTCTATTTAAAGTTCATGTTGTTGTCTTGTTCAGCTGCTTTCTAAAGCTTTGAAATGACTTTCTTCTTCTTCTCCAGCTTGGTCATTAGTACTTTCTCTACTTCATTTGGTTCTTTACCTAAGAATTCCCATCCTTTGTGTTTTAGAAGACGGCTTCTAATTTGTAAGAATTTATAAAAGTCTTGTGTTTGCAGATCAAATTCAGTTTTAAGTTGCTCAAATGGTTTCATATGTTCCCTTTTTGAAAAGCCGTCCAATATAGAGCAGCCATTTGGATTCCCTCCTAGGAAATCCCCCGTTTATGGTTGAAGGAAGAAAATCTAAATTCTTTCCTATTTTAGTCGCCCTGCAGATTGAACCAGACATTTTCATTCTCTTTTTTATTACTGCTCATATTTTCATTGTTCCTTTAACCCATTTGTTTTTCATCTTTAATTCATTCATTAGTTTTTGTAATAAAAAGGTAAACTTTCTAATATTACGTTCAGACATGAGATTTGTTCCATATCCCTCCATCCTGTCTCCTCATACTTATTTATGATTCTTAATTGTGCTGCCCAATAATATATTTTACATTAGGTAAATTCAAACCTTTTTCTTTAGGGCGCTGTAATAGTGTATACCTTACTCTTGGCTTTTTATTTCTCCAAATACATTTTGATATCATTTTGTCTATCTATTAAATGTTTCTTTTGGGAGCTGAATTGGTGAGGATTGGAACAAAAATGGCAGCTTTGGCAAAACATTCACCCGGATTGTTTCAATTCTTCCTATAAGAGAATTTTATTACATTATTCTTGCAAGAAGAGACAAAGTCACAGTAGAACCTTTGCAGGATTGTCCAAGAGTTCTTCTTACTCTGAAGTCAGACAGCTCCTTCTTAAAGGCTGAATTGTTTTGAGTCTGCATTGAAGGTCAGCAAAAGTAGCACAGGGGTTCCAAAAGTGCTGACACAGGTCATCCTAGAACACAGACTGCAAAATTACACATCATTATTTATGAGACAAAACAAGATTTCTCTAACAATTAGTATCTTATACAAAAAGGTCCTGCCAGTCGTGATTTATAAGATCTGCCTTTAATGCCATAATTGCCTCAGGTGATTTTATTGTAATCAAATTACTCGTCTGAGTCATTTTAAAGCTGGAACTGTAGAAGTAATGTAACTTTTAATTTGAACTTTTGTCCTTCCAGAGCTCCAACTGCACCGTGGCTGTAGGGAGGAGCAGCTCTTTAAACCAGAAACAAACTCCAGTCTAGAGCAGGAAGAACCAGAACCTTCACAGATCAAAGAGGAACCAGTACAACCAGAACCTCCACAGATCAAAGAGGAAGCAGATCAACAAGAACCTCCAAAGATCAAAGAGGAACCAGAAGAATCAGAACCTCCACCGACCAAAGAGGAACCAGAACGTCCACAGATGAAAGAAGAACCTGAAGAACCAGAACTTCCACAAATCAAAGAGGAACCAGAAGAACCAGAGCCTCCACAGATCAAAGAGGAACCAGAAGAACCAGAACCTCCACAGATTAAAGAGGAACCAGAAGAACCAGGCTCTCCACGGATCAAAAAGGAACCAGTAGAACCAGATCCTCCACAGATCAAAAAGGAACCAGAACCTCCACGGATCAAAGGGGAATCAGAAGAACCAGAACCTCCACAGATTGAGGAGCACCAGGAACTCGGTACCAGCCAGGAAGGAGAGCGGCTTCTACTGAAGTTTGAAGGTGATTCCTTTAGGGTTCCTTCAATTGAGGAGCAAAGTTCCCTGAGTGAACCAGAAGAAGTACCAGACACTGAGCAGTTCCTCTCTCATGACTCTGAAGTCCACGATGTGAAAAAACTTGTTGACTCAGAATCAAGTAGAAATGCAGAGATAAAAAGAAGAAGCATGTTTCAGAGTGATTGTGTGGACAAGTTCCCTGTGTCAGAGAAGCAGGCTGAATGTGAAAAGCTTCTTTGTGAGGAAACATGTGGAAATATGGTCCAGAAAAAACCTCAATTACGTCAGAATTTAACAACTTTCAATGATAAGAAGAAAAGTGGTGAAATCTTTGTTAAAAGTTCCACCGGACAGGATGGTTTGTTGGTGCAGAAGAGAATTCACACAGGTGAGAAGCCATTTTCTTGTGAAACATGTGGGGAAAGTTTCAGAGGATCAAATGATTTGATGAGACACAAGAGAACTCACACAGGTGAGAAGCCGTATTCTTGTGAAACATGTGGGTGGAGTTTCTGTGATCGTAGTAAATTGCGGCGACACATGAAAAACCATAAAGAGATGAAATCATGAAAGACTCTATGTGAGATGTGTGGATGGATTTCACTTATATAGTGTTTTTCCAGCATATAAAAGCCGATTCATCCTCCATAAGAACAAGAAGAACGTTGGGCACTCCAGAGTCTTGCCGTACTAAATGATGTCATGTTCTTCAGCCAGCTCCCTCTGGCCAGAGACTTTTTGTTCAGCAGTACCAACCGTCAGGACTGTCAGTTCCTGCAGTTAAAACCAGACCAACATCATGTCCTGGACACAAACTTTCTCTTTTCTTACTGAAACACTTCAGAGAAATGTATTTCTGAAAACGCTTGAAGTGAGAAATAAGCTGCAGTTGAAAAGTTAAAAGGTTTTACAGAAGTGTCAGCTGTGAGGGGGTGAGAGTATGAACTCTCCTGCTGAACAAGCATTTTTTCCAGCAGCTGGCTGACGTCAGCGCTGAACTTTTCTTCTTCTTCTTATGGGAGGATGCAGAGGCCTTTAGCAGTCCCCAAAGTGCTTTACACTGTTAATCACATTCACCCATTCATTCACACACCAATGGAGGCGGCGACCATGCAAGGCACTCAGTCCATCCACTGGGAGCAGTTTGGGGTTCAGTGTCTTGCTCAAGGACACTTGGACATGTGGACAGGTGGAGATGGGAATGGAGCTCCAACAGATGTGGTTCAGGAAGTCCAGCTTGAGCCCAGAATCACAAGGTCTCCTCCAGTTTGAAGTCAACATTGCTGATTTAAACCCTGTTGAGACGCTTCAGGAAATCATTTAGTTTCTGGTTTGTCACCAAAATGAGAAGATTTCAATCAGTTTGGTTTCCATTTGTGTTGAACTGCACAGAGGCTGACAAAAGGTCCCTGCTTGATAATGAATGTTAAAGAAGCACATTTCATTAGTAGTTCTAACAATGCTGCTTTCTGTGGTTTGAAAAATGTGAGGTTAAAAATCTTGTATGAGCAGATGTGAACTTTGAAGAAATGGAAGTAAAATGTTGACATGAATCCAATGGCTTTTGTTCTTCACTGTTTTTATTTAACATGAATGAGTCGTAATTTCATTTTTCACTCTTTTTACACTACGGAGGAAAAACTACTGTTTGTTTACCTGCAACACGTACTGAAGTACATATCATGAAAGTAAAACTCTTCAGTGGAAACATGCAATGATTTCCTCGTCTCAAACTATTTATTCTAACAACAACCAACAACAAAAAAATGTATGTGATGTGGAATATTTTGACTTGAGTGACATTTAAACGTCACGTTCCTTAAAGCACACTGTTGAGTGTTGAGACGTTAGATGAGGCTGTTAAGCTTGTTAAGAAACAGCAAGTTGTGCAAAAAGACCATTTTAAATGAGATCAAACCGTTAAGTTCTTTCAATGACTTTAATCTGGAAGTAACTCATATTTTAAGATTTCTATATAGAAAAGTTTCTGAATTGTACAAATCTCTCATTGATTACATTTACACTACTAAGTACCACAGTCACACCATGTTTCAGTAGATGACAAAGGAAATTAAACCTCATGTATGAGACTGTCACTTTGATTTTACATTTTAAAACAGTATTTCAATGTTTCTAGATGGAGTTTTTGAAAGTGATGTTTCAGAAGTGCACAGAAAGTTTAAAAGTCTCGTGATTCTAACAATTGATTTGTCTTGTGTAAAAGATGTAATAGATTGTATACTTAAGCAATTACTTATATATGCAATAGATCCTTTTTAACAGGTATTTTTCCTGATAGGATGAAAATAGCCAAGGTGGTTCCAAGCTATAAAACTGTAGACAAATACATCATCTGATATTCTAGAATTCCTCAGTTCGAGAAAAACAACTTCAAAACATTATATGTAAACAGACTGGATAATTTTATAGAAAATACAACTTACTGAATGATCATCATTATGAGTTGAGAAGAAAATGATCAACATCTTTGACATTAAATGGGTTTTGTTATGGATGGATGGATGGACGCAATAGAAATACTGACCTGCAGTTCTCCCAATGTCCAGTAGGTGTCAGTATGAAGAAGCAGCTTTGGAGACATGGGGAGCAGGAGGGAAAAGGAGTGTTTGAAGTACACGGCCAGTATTGCAGATACTTTTTACTAAGATAAGCAGATCATCTACTTTAATGTGGGGGAGAACAATGTGTCATTATTTATGAAGTGAATCATCATCAATATGCAAATCTGAATGAAAATAAAAATAAAGTTTTTTCATGATCTTTGAATGATTTGGGGACTTTTTTCTTTTATCAGTTGATTGTGACCATAATAAAATGCAGGACAAAGTTTGTAGGTAAATATAAATGGCTTGTTATGAACAAACTCAATATATGCAGGGTAAATAAAATCTACACAAAGTATCACTGCAGAACTGAGAAAGGATTTGTTCACAAACAATATCAACAAGAGAACAACATCAACCTAAAACAACAAATGTACTTTCACTACACAGTTGTTTGTGAAAATAAAGGCAACAGTGCAAATCTAGGTGAGTTAACAAAATAATTAATTTGATAAAATACATGTAACCTAAATATAAGAAGAGTAATGTTACTTTGACAGTGAACACAAAAGGGTTTTTCTATTCAGCCAGATTCATATTATAAGTAAATATCTTTATATAGGTATTTATCTTTCAGTTCCAGTAAAATAATTCATGTAGATTTATTTCAACTGACTGAATATATTCCATGTCTCTCTGAATAGTCTAGAGTTAATCAGTCTACTGTAATTACTACTATGAAGACGATGACCAATTACACTGAGAAGAACAACATGAACTAATGCTGGAGATGATTAAATCTAACTTTCCTTCTATAAATCAGCTCCCTGGATATTGCTGCCTTGCTCAAAGGCCTCTGGCAGTGACTGCTGTCTCTGTGCCGGGGTCCAGTAGTGGTTTGGGGATTCCCCTCCTCCTCCCTCCATTTTTTGGGGGGGTAATTTGCCAGCTAGATATATGATAAACAAGAAAGTAAAAGAAGTATCTTTTTAAAATAATCCACAGATTTCATGTGTTTTCTTAGAACATTTTTAAAAAGACAAAGACATAAATCACCTGCTCTCTTTAACCTGTACATGGATGAGTTATCTCAACAACTGAATAGTTGTAAAAGTGGATGTGTGCTGGGTAACAAGATAATTAATCATCTCATGTCTGCTGGTGATCTGGTCATTCTCTCTCCCAGCAGGTTTCAGCAGCTTTTAAATATCTGTTCTGAGTATGGCTTAAAATCTGATGTTAAATATAATGTTAAATATAATGTTTAATATAATGCCAGAAAGAGCACAGTTCTGATATGTAGAACTAAGGAGGAGAAGGATCTCATCTTCCCTCATTTTTACCTGTCAGAACAGGAAGTCACTGTCAGTAGCAAAACAAAATATCTGGGACATCTCATCTCTGATAAAATGTGTGATGATGATGATCTGGATAGACGATGCCGTACGCTGTATGTTCAAGCCAACATACGAGCAAGGACATTTTCTATGTGCTCTGATAATGTGAAAATGACTCTCTTTAGAGCTTATTGTACTCCCTTGTATACTGCCCCCTTGTGGATTAAATATAGAAAATCAAGCCTACGACGGCTCAAGGTTGCTTACAATGATGCTCTGAGGATCCTGCTGAAAAAAACCTGGCTGGGAAACAGGAAGTGAGATGTTCTGTCAAGCAGGTGTTTCTACATTTCAGGCTCTCATGAGGAATCTGATGTATACATTTATACGCAGGCTTGAGGACTCTCAGAACACCATTATAATGCTGCTGAATAATCTCAGTCATAGTCCTGTAAAAAACCACTCATCCTTGTGTATGGTATTATTGTATTGGTATGGATGTCTTTTATAAATAGGGTCATATTTGACTTATCTGTGATTATCCTATTTCTGATATTTTGTTTTATATATTTTTTTTATGTATTTGTGAATGTTTTTTTATGGACTCCTGTGTCTGCAATAAAGATAAAGATGATGATGATATATAATTTTATTTGATTGTAAAGAAAAAAAATCATCATTCTAAACTAGTTCTGTGTGCTACAAATGTTTATCCACAAAGAAATGTTGACTATGACCTTGAAGGAAAAACAGTCATTAATGTGTTCTTTTATTGATGAGGAAACAAGAGTGGAATTAATCACACAGTTTCACAGATAATTACCTTCAGCAGAATACATGGAATAAAACGAGATCTCGGGCTCAAGAACCAGTCTGTCCTGGAGGACCAGGCTTCAATGGTCAAGAGCCCAGAGTACAGGAAAACGTTGGTTTATAAGCATTTCTTTCACCCCTCCCTGCACATATGGTGTGGAGATCACATGTTGTCTTTATCGAAACTGACTATATCTCGTGTTCTGTCCCGAGAAGTTTTAGATATCACAATCGTACTTTCTTCAGACAAGGAGGTTGTCACCTCGACATATGTTGCAAACTGGTATGTTTGTAGTTGCATCCTCCCATATATGGTCGTGTTATTAACAGTTCTGAACAGAAGTGATACAAGCTGATTATACTGGTATGTAAGCTAGTGCGTTGATAACTCATGACACCTATTTCTTCCTTTACCTACAGCAACAACAAAAGTTGAGCAAGATGGCTGAGTGGGAGTTCAGAGTGACGGCTCCTCCACTATCTAACTGGCCAGGTTTAAAACCTGTGGTTTATGAGACTGTTGACGGCAAGCTTCTAGTTGAGGACCAGTTTTTAAACTTTCTCCTGGTCAGAATGAGAACAATGAGCCAGGACCATCTTGTTCTAACAGCTTCCAACACGTTGGACTTGAAATGGATTGAATCCTGAAGAACGAGGCTGTTTGAACTCTGTCCTGACACCAAACAAAGATGTGTGGCTTTTAAAGGAGATCAGAAAAACATCAGCTACATTAAAAGTTGCTTCAAGGTTTTGAATGAGTGCAGAGAAAACCTCCCTCGGTTCGTCTCCCACTATTTGGATGAGCTACCGCCTGTCACCTCTAACAGCATAGATTAGTCCAACTTGCTGAGTAACATGGAGCGGCTCCAGAGTGAAATGTCTGCGCTCAGACATGGAGTGAAACTACAAGCTGGTGTCAGCGAGGGGCTGCATGAAATCACCTCCACTACTGAGCACAGAGTTGCTGCTTTTAGTCACCATCTGAAACCAGGACATGACGGAGGGCAACACAGGGCTACGCCCAGCGCCATCGCACATGGCAGTGAGGCCTCACTCCCTGGAGCCTCTACCCTGGGTCAAAGACTGGTGAGGAGGATCTCGGCAGAGTTAAAGTAGAGACTTGGCCGTGATGTAACTTGTCAGCGTATTGACACTACAAGCAACAGGTCCAGCTCATTTAGACCAGGATACAAAATAGAGCAGTCAAACCTCAGTTGATAACCTTAAGCCACTCCACACACCTTGTAGTCAGTGTTAACATCAGACAGAAGAGAGTATTTCAAGATCAATTCTAACTCTGCAGACCTGAGATCAGATCAAATCAACTGGCATCAATTCAAAATGTCTGATAAACAGAAGAGAAGTTGACATGCAGGAAATATACATCTGTTGTTTTGTTGATATTTTAGTCTAATTATGACAAACTGAAGGCAGCATGTAAAGAAGATAGATGAAATGTATATATAGAATAATCTCCTAGTTTGAGGCACATCACAGCATCCTGGTCTTTTTGTGAGTTGCCAAACCGTCTGTATATTCATCCTCTTTCATTTTGATAACTTTTTCTGAACGATACACCAAAGATAAAGTCATGATCATGTTTTCGATTGGGTTTATAGTACTGTGCTAATATTTAGTATGCAAAACAATATATTTAATGAACTAGACCTTTCATGACTGGGCAAAGAACCAGCCAGTGTCATGATCTTGCTCAGTCATGAATTCTTGCATCAATGCTACAATGGGAATCCCGAACCAAATAAAGGTGAAAGTCAAATATTGTTGCAAATGTGGGTCAGGGTACTCTGATAATCATACATATAATGAAATTATAACTTAAATGTGACTGGTGACTGGAATTGAGGGTCATGAATTTCAAAGGATGACTTGTTGCATATTATGACTTGATTGTAAAATTCTATTGTGTGTATGCCAGTATCTTTTTGGAAGAAACGCCTTAAATTACACTATGTAGATAATCAAAAAGTAACAGGCTGTGGGTTTCATACAAGTGTGTAAAGTTATTCTCACCTTTCAAACAGGATGTGTGTGAGGGAGCGTTGGATGCTCTGCCTGAGCAGGTGATCAGGCTGACAGGGCCTGGAGGAGGGCGGGCTGGGTGCTGGTGATGCAGGCAGATACTGAGTTCCATTCCATGTTAAAGCTGAGGACGGCTTCTGGGATGATGTTGAGACTGCGGGATGGCCAAACGGAGACTCCATTTTCTTTGCTGTGCAGTCTTAAGAGAGGCGGCTCAAGAGGTGCAAAGTCTCGTGATCGGGGTTCATGGCACTTGTAGTCTATTGACAGAAAAGACACAAGACAGAGTTCTTTCGTAGATTATGGTTTGTCAACACGTCCCTAATATATTTTGAGGTAGGTCAAACATTGAATAAAGAGCCTGTCCTTTGATCTCCTTTGCTCTCCTTTGATTTCATTTGATCTCCTTTGATAAAATGTTATCTCCTTTGATAAAATGTTATCTCCTTTGATAAAATGTTATCTCCTTTAATCTCCTTTGATCTCTGAGTGCTAAAATAACTCAAAAATACCTTTGTCAATGCCACATGCGTTTGCAAAACGAAGCTAGAGGAGGATATTTTGTCTATTGAAGCACAAGAAAAGTTCCCCCTGCTTGGACTCAACATATTAATTGACTTCACTGTGAGAACAGAAGTCAGCAGCACCGATATCATGACCCGAAGAGGTAAGTAACATTGTGTCCAGGACTCTGCGATCTCATTATGTCACCTAATGAGCTCCATGCTTGACAGTCACAATAGAAAATGGCTGTTTGGTGATCAGATGCTCAGTTTGATAATGAGAAGAAACAAAAGGCTGAGGCCAGTAAAAGAAAATCAGTTTTCGTGTTTAATCTTTGGCTTTATTGGAACCATCACCATTTCCATTATTTTGGGGGAAATGATATTGCTAAGAATTCATTTGAAATCTCATGAGTGCTCAATGTTTATGTTTACAGCCCAATGTTGTAATTCACGATTGTGACTACAGGCTTCCTCACAAAGTGAAATAAGCCAGACCGTTCCTCTGACAGGGGTCTACTAATGGTACCAAGAACAAGGCTCATTACCAGGGTGACAGAGCCTTTACTCCCCGGCTCCTCGGCTCTGGATTTTTATCACTTGGCTTTTAGAAACTGATGTTCTCTTATTTTTAGTTTCTATTTCTTCTTGTCTATTTTTAATTGTTCTGTATTTCATTGTTGTACATTATATTGTGGTTTTAATGTAAAAGTACTTTGTAACTGAGTTTAGAAAAGTGCAATAGATATAAAGTCATTATGTTTGCTGGTTATGTAACCTCAGAGACTTTTAATACTTGATATGATCAAGATAAACAGCAGCTCCACCAGAGTATTTCTCTACTGGACAGCAGCTCCTCGGGATATCAGTCATTTGACAATTGGGTGCAGATCAGAGTTCCACAATTCTTGGCCGCGTTTCAGGTTTCTCCCAGTTGTAACACACCTGAACACAATAAGGGCCTCCTTACAAGCTTGATGATGACATCAACATCAGATTGAGGTGTGCTGAAGCTGGGAGAGCTAGAACGTGCAGGGCATGTTGAGGCCCAGAATTGAGGAACCCTGGTGTAGATCATGAAAGCAACACTCCTCTGCATGGAGACTCAAGAGAATTGTTCTGCGTTGACATAGAACATCAAGAGACCGGTTAGTTTTATCCTACTGATGATGTGTTGCTGCGAAAGTAATCCTGCTCAGTTTCTTCCCACCAAGAGCCTGAACAGGGACTTGAACCCTGGACCCTCAGATTAAACGTCTGATGCTCTACCGTCTGAGCTACCCAGGAAGACATAGTACGCCACCAAGGTTGTGATTTTCATGGACAGGGTGTCGAGGTGCAGCTGAAGCAAGAGGAGACAAAAACTCAGAGAGGCTGACAGTAAGGTAAGGCTCTATACTTTCTATTTCATTGGACTTACACTTTCTTACAGGTCTGTGCCCCCCCCTCTCTCAGCCTGCTGGTCACTCCATAAGTGCAACCAGTCCATCAAAGAAAATTACTTCTTTATCACATCACAGCTGAAGCTCCAGACATTAGCCGACATTTTACTGTGTTAATGTGACGTAGCTAAACTGTACAGCTGAAACACTAATAACTAATAATTAAAAACATAATTAATGCTATATATCTTTTTGTCCATTTAACCATCAGCTTAATTCCTCCATGTAAAAATCCTGCAAACTTATTTACAGCACATTCAGGCAGTAGGTAGGTAATAAAAATTTTAATAAAGTGGTGACATCTTATTGTTCCATGCAGAGACGTCCCCCTCCGTCCCCCCCCGGCTTTTATTAACACATGATCAATCTGAAGTTCAGAGTCAGTGTTGTCTCGAAAGATTGCTGAGATATTATCATTGTAAGGTTTCCTTGTGGCCGTGATCGTATAGTAGTTAGTACTCTGTGTTGTGGCTGTGATCGTATAGTGGTTAGTACTCTGTGTTTTGACAGTGATCGTATAGTGGTTAGTACTCTGTGTTGTGGCCATGATCAAATAGTGGTTAGTACTCTGTGTTGTGACCGTGATCGTATGGTGGTTAGTACTCTGTGTTGTGGCCATGATCAAATAGTGGTTAGTACTCTGTTTTGTGACCGTATAGTGGTTAGTACTCTGTATTGTGACAGTGATCATATAGTGGTTAGTACTCTGTGTTATGACAGTGATCGTATAGTGGTTAGTACTCTGTGTTATGACAGTGATCGTATAGTGGTTAGTACTCTGTGTTGTGGCTGTGATCATATAGTGGTTAGTACTCTGTGTTGTGGCTGTGATCGTATAGTGGTTAGTACTCTGTGTTATGGCCGTGATCATATAGTGGTTAGTACTCTGCGTTGTGGCTGTGATCGTATAGTGGTTAGTACTCTGTGTTGTGGCCGCAGCAACCCCGGTTCAAACCTGGGTCATGGCAGTGGCTCCTAAAGTGTTTATCTTGTCGTCACTCATGAAGCTGCTCTATCATCAACTTGTAGACTGAAGGAATCTCAAGAAGATTCTAACTCCTTTAAAATCTACCATCAGTATGTCTCTCTGTGTCATAGTTACTCTAGAATAAAATAGTTACTCATTATCTATTATATGTTGTTGTTTCTGTTCATATTTATTTATGTTCTTAAATTCTATTAACGTTTCAGTACAAATATTAGGGGTCCATATATTCTGCTGTGGAAAATGGACCTCAGGGTTCAGATTCTATGAGGGTCCTTTTACAATCTTACACCGGCACTGAGCCTCGATGGAGCCTTGGCCAAATGAAGCCTCATCAACCATTTTCTTTATTTTCTGACTCCACCAGATGGCGCTGTTGGTTTGAAGCTAGAGGCTGAAAGATTGGCCATGAAGTGTGTTTTCAAACATTTGTTGAACAGACAGCGCCATCTTGCGCCTTCTGCTTGTATGGGAGACTGCCTGAGAATAGCAGGTGCTGTGAGCTTTTAACCCCCCTGGCCAGAGGGGGCGCTCTTCTTGCTCTTTTTCAACTCAAATTTTCACAAACACATCAATGTTGGTAAACGCTGTGTGACCTGAGGCCTGAGGCCTATACTACGAAGCTGGATTTTCTCTTATCCAGATAACTTTCCATACTATGACACTCATTCACTTCTCACCAGGATAAATCACCATGGTAATTTACCCTGAATGTCTAACCTCCGGAGCAGGTTATGTTCTGGATAAGAGGTCAAAGCTCCGCCTCCTGACCAATCAGATCTCTTGGAAAATGCCCCGCCCATTCTTAAATGATGGTGATTGGTGGGCAGGTTCAGCACTGAGCTGCAGCAGAGCGGAGATGAGAAAGTAATTTAGAAATCTTTTTGACATAATAGAATAAATCCTGGTCTCTGAGGCTTTGAAGGAAGTTTTTGTTCTTGACTTGTTCCAAGTCTGTTTATCTCCACGAGGGTTGATCTGGAATAAAGAGCTTAATGATCACACCTGACAGAACTGCAGAAACATGAATTTATGGAACCAGAACTACTCCTGTCGTCACGGTGATGAATTAATATTCCAACATAAAACACAAGAGAAACTCAGCCTCAAAACAACTGGATGGAAAATCTAAACTAAAAGAAGATCAGTGAGGAAGTTCAGCCCGACACGTTTCTGCTGGAATAAAGTGAAACTGAGTGATCACAGTGCTGTCTGTTTATATTGTCTGATGAATTAATCTGGTATAATCTCACCAAGTCAGCATTAACAAGTCAGGAATGTTCTGGCTTTGGCTGCAGCAGCAGTGTTGCTTTTAGCTGCTGGATGTGTTTTAATTCTTCATAATCTCAGAGATTAACTGCTCCTTCAGTAATCTGTAAACTGCTCTGCAGAGTTTCTCTGTGTGTGATTGGTCAGATGCTGCAAACTCCGCCCCTTTCATGTGAACAAGCACACGTAGGTCTGGGTTGAACCAGAGAGTTGATAACCTGCTTGGTAGTAACGGTGATCAGGATCAGTCAACCCAGGAAACAGAGAGATCCTGGATATGTTGATCAGGGTTCCTAGTACAGGCCACAGGCCTCAGTGTGATTGAAACAATATTTATATTTACTTGCCGCTCAGTAAACCAGCGGCGGCCTTGCGCATGCGCGGTTCCTTCTCAGTGTGGACGCAGTGTGGTGAGGGTCTCCTCTGGTCTGACTGCAGGAGGGAGGGAGGGACTGTCAGACTGACCGCAGGTCTGTCAATGCTTCAGGACGGGGGAGGGGCTCACAGCAGGACCTGCTGCTCATTGACCACAGTGACTGCAGAACCAGACCTGCTTTCACCTCAGAGTCGCCAAACACACTAGAAAGTCGCTAGATTTGTCGCTCGTCGCTTTTCACAAACAAAGTTGGCAACAGGACCTGAAAAGTCACCAGATTTAGTGACAAAGTCACCAAGTTAGCAACAGTGACAGGCTCACACCCCTGCTGACACAGACAGGATCTTTGTTCTACACTTCTTTTGAAACTTGCTGTCATTACTTAACTTTGAGTTCAGCCCTTCAAGAAAGAACTATTTAGTTTTCATTCAACAGGAGAGGAGGGTGCACCATTCCCAGATGAACTGCAATACCAGGTTGATGCGTGGAGTGGACAGAGCAAGCTCCTATTCCATCTCCCTGTTCCAAAAATCAATTTAATATACAGTCCCCAGATAGGGGACATATCAGATGAGCTTTGAGTGTCTGGCCTCCTTCATGCCCATTATGTCCTTTCCATATGGCTGCAGATGATGAAGGGCAGAACAGCTTCTGTGGTTTTGAGCTTGATTTCTAGTTCACTACACATGGCAGAGAAATAAAGAAATCCATCCCAGACCCGTTCAGCTGTATTATGGCTCTTATATTGGTAGAATCATTACAGGCTGCCTGTCAGTTTTAGACGGGATTTTAAAATGCTTCTGCTTGTTTTTAAAGCCTTGAATGGTCTGACTCCTCCATATATTAGAGACCAGTTATGATAATAATAATTTCTAGTGGTTTGTATATCCAGAAGAAAATGCAAGTGTGAATGCTGAAGATTGAATAAAGCTGATTTCCTTTGATCTCAGCGTCTCCATGGTTCCAGTGCTGATCTCTTATCAGATCAAAGGAGATCAGTTCCCTTTACCATGGAGATGCTCAGAACAAAGATCTCCTCTGGCTTTGATCTCCTTTGATCTCCATCCGGTTCATCATAATGAAAGGCTTGTTATTGTTCTTTTTCACAACCTTGGTGATGATGTCATCATTAGATTCTTTTTTAAGAAATGACAAAACTATTTGATAATATCACATCCAAACTGTAAAAACATTGTTGGATATGTTTGTTTCTTTAAGAAACTCAGACCAACTTGTTACTACAGACGAGTTTTAGGGCCACTCATGACAAAATAAAATAGGAGTTTGTTTCTTTTCATGCAATTTGATATAAAGTCAAAAAACAATGTTGAGATATTTTTTCATCATACAATATGATAACAAAGTTGAAATACTGCGTCATTCAGCAGAACTTCCTGTCCATCCACCAGGTGGCGCTATCACTGTGACTATATATTGGTCTGTGGAATTGATCAGGGTGGGACTCTGATCACACATGTAAAGAACTGTATAATAAGTGTAGTATTGAGGAACAGTCACCTTGATCCAGTGATACAACATAGTAACACCAGGACAACAAAAGCTGCCGTCACAGTGAGGAATTAATATTCCAACAAACAAACAGGCTCACACGGGGGGCGGAGCCTCAAAAGAACTCAATGAAAATATCAAGTAAAGGAAGAGCAGTGAGGAAGCTCTGCCTGAAACGTCTGTGATGTAATAAAGTGAAACTGACTGATCACAGTGTTTCTATTGTCCCATGAATTAATATTGTAGAATCTCACAAAGTGACTCATTAACAGAGTCGCTCATTTTCTGCAGCAATCCTTCCTGGATTTTGTTGCAGCAACAGTGTTGCTTTGTCCTGGATGATGGGTTTGAATTCTTCAGTGGTCTCTATTGGAGGATAGGAGGGTTTTTTATTTTATTTTTTATATTAAAGTCAACAAAAAGGTGAAAATAGGAAAAAAAAATTCACATTAAATCGAACTTCACCTGGAAAAATGTTTTTTTTTTTTTTAAATTAAAGTGAACATCATGGTGAGAATGTGATGTTCTTTATAAAATTAAAGTGACTATGAAAGTGAGAATATGAGTTCTTTTTAAAATTATATTGATGTCCAAATGATGTAAAAATCCTCATCCTCCACTTTGTGCAATTAAAAAGCAAATAAAGCTCCAGATGGATCAGAACTCCTGGAGTGAAACATAAAGTACTTCAGGAAAGGAGGAGAACGCCGCCACTAGAAGTAGAGATATTTTCAGGATTGTTACGTTACGTTATGTAACGAACACTGAAGTTAACCCAGAAGTGGAGTATGGACATGATTGTGTGTTCATCTGTTGCCTTCAGGGGCAATGGGAAATAAAAACACTACATGTAAGAAACACTAAACAATAAAAACACTTCTGGTTAAGATCACAGCAACTTAAAACACAATAAATAAAACCAAATATGCAGTAAAATCATTGAAATGTGATTATTTGATTATGTGATGGTTTCTTTGTATGTTTCACATCTTGTTTTGCTCTTGTATAGAAAACATTTCAAATCACATTCAACACAAATATTGGAAGAAAGAAAGTAGATGTTTTCACCAACATGGGCCGGTTAGCTCAGTTGGTCAGAGTGTGGTGCTAATAACACCAAGGTCATGGGTTCAAGCCCCATACTGGCCAAATGAAGCTTCATGAACCACTCTCTTTATTTTCTGAAGCCACTAGATGGCGCTGTCTCTTCAACAAACGTTTAAAACACACTTCATTGCCAGTCCTTCAGAATCTATCTTCAAACCAACAGTGCCATCTGGTGGTGAGAAAATTAAGAATGTGGTTCATGAGGCTTTATTTAGCATCACGACTTGTGAGTATCTCCACCTGTCACACAGGAGACTGGGGTTCACTTTCCTGACGGAGTTAAGGGATTGTTGTGGTGGATTGCTCACACTGCATGAGCAAGGCACCACTATTATAAATGGCTGTATTGTAATTATTAGTTGCATTGACTTGGAATCAAACCCAGGCCTCCAGCGTGGCAGGGGACGACTCGACCACTGAAGCACCAATGCTAACACATCAGATCAGACCGTCTCCATTTTAAATGTCAAAGAGAACTTGTCCTCATGGCAGTAAGCCATGTATTAAAATGAATCCTGATGGAGACACACAAGCTTCAGAGGCTCTGACAGAACTCACTCACAAACCTGAAAACTGCTTCAGGTCAAATGGACCATAAAGTTACAAATCCTCCAATAGCAGTTGAACCTTCAGCTTCATTTCTTCAAGGTCGGCCATGACTAATGTTTTCATTTACTTTTGTCAGGGTGTGGTCATTCCAGGAGCTCTGTCAAGGCTGTCAGGAGTCTTGATCTCCTGCCTTATTTATGACAATCAGTTGAGTCCTTTAGCTTCTTAAACATGTTGGCTCGTTGGTCTTGGAGTATGATTCTCTCTTTGGGTGTCAGAAGTCCTGGGTTCAATTCCCAGATGAGACCTTGGAGTTACCATGACCCTCTCCTACGAATGGTTTTAACTTTGGTCATCAACCAGGATCTCTTTGTGTTAAATTTCAAGAGACTGAGACGTTGTGTTGGAGGCTTGGCTGATCTCTGCTCTTCACCTCATGGACTTTTTTTTATCAGAGAAACCTCGTTGTAATTTCCAGTTTGTGTCTTTATAACTGATTGAACCAAACTGAAGCACTTCAGCAAGTCTTTCATTTTGACTCAGACATTAGCATTATGATTTGTTCCTTTCGCTTTCATGTCTGTCTAGAATCAGATTGGTCCTGCAAAAGGTTCCAGATCTCTGTAAAGGACAGTAGACCCATCCAAGATGGCTCCTGTGTTCCATCTTGTTCTGGATGTGATTCTCTCCAACCCAAGTGAGGTGTAAAATGTATAAAAGAGAGAGTGGAGATCAAAGTGAAGAAAGAAATGTTGTCTTTTCCCATATTTTATGACATCACCAGACAGAGTTAGCAGATAGAACCATCAGGGTATCACACTTCCCAGCCTCCCTGGGAAAGTTCTGGAAGACATAGTAGAGAAAGTGTCAGTAGCAGAGGAAGGTTTGGATCCATGGAGCTCTGGGTTCTGGGCCCAGCAGGGTTCCACTGTGCTTCAGGTGATCAGATCACAAGTGGCGAGTCCTGAAGACAAGTGTGAACAGACACCAAAGTGCTTTCACTCAGACCACTTCTGGGTTTTTTTGTCCAGAAGTATCTGCAGATGAACTTCATCCACAACTGAAGGTAAGAGTCTGCTGGAGTCAGTCCTGCAATATGCAAATTAGCCATGTGCACCAGACAGGAGGAAGCCTAACTTTGAGTTTGAGTCACTTTGTAAATAAAGAAGTAAAACTTGTTTTCCTGAAGCAAAACTTTTCACCTGCAGCCAATCAGGCAGTGAGAAAATATGATGCAATACAGCCAGCAGTCTGCTCAGATGTTTCCTGATTGTTTTCAAATCCAGAGCGGAGCTTTTCAGCATCTTCAGGAAGGAACAATGGACTACAATTTGTTGAGTTTCAAAACAGCGAGCAAGAAGAGTCTCCACTTCTGCACCTTGGTGGTCAGGATCAGTGTCTGCTTCGTCTCACTCAGAAGTGAGATTCATATGGAGACACAACACTCTGTTGGCAGGCCTGGGTAGTGCAGTGGAATTAATCATGGCACGTGGATCTGGGCCAGGCGTGGTGCTGGATGATCCCACCAGCATTTTCTCTAATTCTCCAACTCTAAAGTTAAAAAACTTGAGTCTTGAAGCAAAAAGCAGATGAGAAGTTGGACTTGGATGCAAAAGAGTCTTTATTCTCCAGAACAAAGACTCTGAGCCGCGGATCCCACCGACGACTGAACTCCTTTGTCTGTTTCTCCCTTTTAGAACCTGTAGTGTCCCTCTTCACTTGGTCCCCCTGTCTTCAGAGGACACGTCTCTGTCTTACCTCGGTCAGAGGTCTTCATATCACACACATTTTACCACACTAGTGCTCTGACCTTGTTCCATTGATCATCCATAAATGTCTGTTTATACAGGTCCACTACTACGTCTATGTGCAGCTGGTGTCTGTCTTACTTCTTTGTTCCATCAGAGGACCTCAGCTGATGTCAGGACATTGTCTGCAGGTGGTTGACCTCCGTTTGAACTCACTCTCTCTGCACTTCTCCTCACTGACTCTGCTCAGCTCTGTACGTCTCTCCAGGCTGTAGATCACATCAGCCGTCTTCACTCTGCTATGTTCTTTGTCCTTCTCCACAGTAGCTCAGACGCTGGAGCATCAGACTTTCAATCTGGGGGTTAAGGGTTCAAATCCTTGTTCAGGCTCTTTGTGTAATTGTCATTACAACAAGTACAATGAAATTTCTTTTAAGGAGAGAGACAACGAGAGGAGAGGAGAGGAGAAGGAAAAGCAGATTCCAAACTGCTCTATAAGGGAGAACAGTGTGGAATTAGGAGAAAAAACACCTCAGCACATTTAAAGCATCAACACAGGTTACAACATGTCTCCAAGACAAAGCTCATGTGGGCAAAGGAGGGGAGAGTGAGAATTCTGAGCCGTACTAATAGGAGGACTCACATGTCCCCTGTTCTAAAATAACTTCATTGGCTGCCAGTGTCCTATAGGATCAAGTTTAAAGTTCTGGTCCTGGTCTTCAGAGCCTTGCATGGTCAGGCTCCTTCTTATATCAGTGATCTGATCCAGCCTTACACCCTGAACGGCTCTGAGGTCTGTGGATCAGAACCTGCTGAAGGTTCCACGCTCTCATTTTCTCACTAGAGGTGACCGATCCTTCCAGGCTGTTGCTCCGAGGCTTTGGAAGGATCTTCTTCCCTCTTTGTGCTCAATTGACTCTGTTGACACCTTCAAGAGCAAACTTAAGACTCACCTATTTGTTCAGGCTTTTAATTAACGACCTTTGTGCTGCTAGTATTTTGTCTTGTCTTGGCCTTTTATATTCTGTGTACTTTCTGATGTCTTTGAACTGTGTTGTGAAGTACTTTGTGTCTTTTTGTCTGTGAAAGGTGCTATATAAATAGACATTATTATTATTATATGATTATGGTGTGGGTGAGCGGTCCAAGGCTCTGGATTTAGGTTACAGTCTCTCAGGAGGTGTGGGGTCTAATCCCACCACTGTCAGTTAAAAGGTTTTGGGTTGTTATATTTGCTTATGTAACAAGACGTCATCGTCCATTGTGCTCCTAATATTTTGAAAACTGTGTTGATGAATTTCAAAATCCTTTCTTTGTGTTTCTGCCCGGTTTTGAGCAGGGGACCTTTTGCGTGTAAAGCAACATGATAACCACTACACTACAGAAACTCTGCTGGAGGTTAATAGGGTCCTGTGAAAACATTTGACTACAAGCAGCAACTCAATCCAGAAGAGACTGGAACAAGAACACAGCTCCTTGGACCGCTTGGTTTCCTCACTCAACTCATCTCACTCTGAGGGAAAAGTTGTTCTTGATGATTAAAAAGCTCTTCTGAGAACATCAGTCCTCATCACTTTCTGCAGAGGAACATAGAGAGTGAGCTACCAGCAGCTGCTCTCTGTGGAGGAGAACATCAGTCCTCACCTCCACCCTTTCTGACAGGGTGTCTGATGGATGAAGAAGTGTGTGTGTGTGTGTGTGTGTGTGTGTGTGTGTGTGTGTGTGTGTGTGTGTGTGTGTGTGTGTGTGTGTGTGTGTGTGTGTGTGTGTGTGTGTGTGTGTGTGTGTGTGTGTGTGTGTGTGTGTGTGTGTGTGTGTGTGTTCAATGACAGTTGGATCTATTTGATGTTTCCCATTGTGGATTTGCTGTGAGATTCTCTGCACTTTAACACTTGAATTGTGAATCTCTTTGTTTAGTGTTAAAGGTAAGATCAGAGTCTTCAATAGATCAGATCAAAGTACTTTAATAGAATGTATTCAGTCCTCCTGACTCTCCTTTTGGAACGCCAACAGTTGCACCTCTTTGTGGATCAGTGAAGCCTGGAGCAGCCGCGGTAGAAAAGATGCTCTCTCAAACTGATGCTTCTCAACTTTATTGAGCCTCACAGGTGAACACACCGTAAGTACTACAATGTAAACAGAAAAATACCATTAGCAACTCTTAGCAGCATGTTTTACCTTTACATTTTTACCATATTTACTACCTTAAATGAATTGCCTTAAATTATTAACCGTTGACAATCTGTACCTTGAGTGCTCTTAATATGTAATTCCCATGTATATTTACAACTTTGTCCTTTTTAACCATATGTTTGTACCATGACATAATATAGATTACCTTTTACTTTACATTACAATTAAACTAAGCTTGAAATCACAGTACACTAAAATTCGCTTTTACTGCTCATCAACGTTTGTGGTACTTCTATCTGATTTACAACAATTACTTCTGATTTACCACACCTTGTCTGTGAGTTCTTTCAAAGTAAAAGCATGAGCACTATGCTATAATTACAACATAAAATAAACACTTATGAACCATTGTAAATAAAGAACTTAATATCCAGGTCATGTATAAAGCCTATTTTCTGACATATTTGTATCCCTGCTAATCTCTTGTTGGTCATGCTGAGGTGATACAGTGGAGCATTTTCACTGTTTCTCTTCTTTATTCAAAGATTGTCATTCATTCAGAATGTCAAATTCTGATCAAAGTAAAGATCAAACTAAAGAAGGGATTTTTGTCACTTTGATCTTTCCCAATCCTTGGAAATAGTATAGACTAGTTAGAACCAGCAGATGGCGTAATAATACTTCATGGATGCCAACTGCCATTAAAGCCAAAAGAAGAAGAAGAAAGTCCATTCAGGATAGTGTTGGTGACTTACAGACTGCACATCTCCATCTTCAGCCCACAACAATCAGGGTTCTAATTTACAGATGATTTAAGGTC
This sequence comes from Lipophrys pholis, assembly GCF_963383615.2. Lineage (NCBI taxonomy): Eukaryota > Metazoa > Chordata > Actinopteri > Blenniiformes > Blenniidae > Lipophrys > Lipophrys pholis. The sequence continues at coordinate 4,810,494 of NC_137646.1, read as the reverse complement.
CGTTTACACCACAACAAAAACAGGTGGAACCACAAAACTTTAGTCACATTTGGGCTCCGTTTATACGACAGTGGTGCTCGGATCCACTGCAACCGTCACTTTTTGGTCCCGGCTCTCAAGGTGGAACTTTTCTTTCACAATCCCGACTCCCCCCACAGGGACAGCCGGAGGCTACGGAGCACTGTTACTGAGCATGTGCTACTGAACCAGACTGTCAAACTGTGACCTGACAGTGTCAGAGTCTTGATCTCCTGCCTTATTTATGACAATCACTGGAGTCCTTTAGCTTCTTCAGCATGTCGGCTCGTTGCTCTAGGAGTATGATTCTTGCTTTGGGTGTGAGAGGTCCTGGGTTCAATTCCCAAACGAGCCCTTTGGTCATCAACCATGATTCTTTGTGTTAAATTTCAAAAGAGGCTTTGACTTTGTGTGTGAGAATCCTCCTCCCAGACCAACCAGCAAGAAGCAAAAGGACTCAACCAACAGTATCGGGGCTTTATTCAGTTTGAGGAGCTTTCAAACAGCAACGCCGACACATTTCATGTTCACGCCAGATTACCTTTGAACGTCCAGTCTCCAAGGTATTTCTGAACTATGTACAGTAACGTGGCCTCATATCTTATAGCACCATCTTCCTCTCCTTCATCCTCACAAACCTTCCAGCCACCTCCTTCTTATCAAGCACAACGTCTCTCTATGGAGAGCAAAGTGAGCTTTGAGAGTCTGGCCTCCTTCATGCCCAGAGAGAGTTTTGAATTCATTTCAGGCTGAAACTGCGTTCTGCTTTTGCACTAGTGACTGACTGGTATGTCCTTTCCATATGGCTGCAGATGATGAAGGGCAGAACAGCTTCTGTGGTGTTGAGCTTGATTTCTAGTTCACTACACATGGCAGAGAAATAAAGAAATCCATCCCAGACCTGCTCAGCTGTATTCTGGCTCTTATATTGGTAGAATCATTAAACATTACACTCTAGAATCATTACACTCCTGCTATTGTGCATGGGCACCACGGCTGTAGTAAACAGGTCCTCTGATAGTTTTCGAGTTGAGAAAATCAGATGAGGAAAATGCACACAGTTGCATCAGCACTTCTTTTAACAACCTAAGCTGTGAACATGAAATGAATTTTCTTTTTTTTTGTGATGTAGCATGGAGGACATTATCTTTATCTGTTGTGTGTCTGTTTTGTATTTAACGAGTCATTTCTTTGGAGCACTGGATCCATCAAAGAAATGACACCATGCGGTGGTGATTGGTGTTGAATGTTGTTTCCAATTACTGAATTATGCAGCTTAGCATTTGCTCGTGCATTAGATGTATATTGACTTTATTGAAATAGACTTTTTCTTGCTTTGGTTTAGTCCTTCTGAATCTATATTACAAAGAAGTGTCCCACCTTTTCACTGAACTGGGTTTATCTCTAGCTTAGTAGTGTTATAATGTTAAATCAATCGACCGGTGAGAGTGACAGACTGTGGAAAGTCGAGACAAAATGTTGAAATGTGCCCTCATAAACTCCAGTTAAACTTTTGATATTTGGCATTCAAAATAAAATCCTCTGGTAATTAGTTAGTGTGCACTATGAATGTGCTCCATGAAAAATCCAAAAAATAGCACAGAGCAGCAACGAGCCTCAATTCAGTCCCACCCCAGGAGGGTCATGATAAAGTTTTCTTTGTTGGCTCGCTTCAGAGTGCAAGTGTGAAATTGCTAGTCAGATGGAGCAAAATCGCGCGTCTGCGCCAAACCGCGCCCCCTAGTGTCTAAAGTTTAAAATCCACACAGACAGAATATGATTCCCAAAAACCTAAACTGATATACGTTCTCAATATTAACTCCATCGATGGATATTGTGGCTTCACCTTTTACCAACAAAATAATCAATATACTCACTTCTCCAGTTAAAACACTCGTGGACAAAGTTTAGAAGTGGCACTTCAAAAATAGTTGAATTCTGGTTGTAAAGGTTCCTGGACTGGTGTCTCCTGAGGTTAACTGATGAGAGAAGAGCCAACTGGTTCTGTAAACTCTGTTGGGTGATTCTTCAAAGCTCAGTGTGACATCACATATCGGCCTTTACCAACTTCAAGGCTCGGTGTGGTCACACGGGATCAATGGAGTTAAGCCCCGCCCCCTTGGACCTGCTGCCATGACTACCATCAACCGTAGCAACTAATAATGTTTATTTAACTTTTCTGTGCAATATATTTTAATTAAATCATTATTTAAGTCCAGTCTTTTATTTTCCTATATTTAAGCGTAGTGTTACTAATCTAACTGTGTATAATGTTACAGTGGCTTACAATATTAAATATACTTCTTTCGGAATAAAACCTCTGCCTTGTTTTTGATGAATGCTTAGGCTTACTAGGCTACTGTATAGAGTTGGTCTTTATGGTGGTACTTGAAAAGCCAAGTATTTTCTGGGTTGGTATTTGGTGTAAAGAGTTTGAGGACCACTGCTGTAGAGGAAAGGACATTGAGGCCAAATGGGCTTCACTCGCTTGTTGTATTTCTGTTATCAATTCATTTACTTTACATTTAAAGGTTCAAGTGTTTTTACTGAAAAGGACAAAGTGAAGCCAAAAACTTCAGTTGTATTATTAATTATCAATTATTCTTTATTCAATTGAGTCATTTTTTTTCAGAAACATAATCAAAGTATTTGATTTTAACTGGCCTGTCTTTTCTGTCACATTTAGTAATAGTATTGTTGTTTGAAAATGTTTAAATCTTTGGTAAAATAGTCAATTTCAAAACAAATGATTAGCTGCAACCCTGTATTCCAGTTTTAATTACTTGTGCTTTTTTGTATTGTTTGTGCTTTAATATGTTCTACGCTTTTGGTCTATTTCATATGTAAACATTCATAGAGGCTAGCTATCACTGCTTTTCTCTGCATTATTTGCAGATCAGGATGATTTAATATAATCAGCAAAGAAATGGATCTACTGAGTAACACTTACTATCTTTCTGCAAGATGTAGGAATGTTTGATAATAATACATTTTCTTGAACAAGTGATAAGGGGAGAGCGCGGACGCAGTCCCCGACTACCAGAAATTATGCAGTCGAGATTCCCACATTTGGGGAATTCGCAGGGGTCAGCACAGCCGGAGTGCAATGGCTGAGCCTCACCCTGGGTGAACCACCTTCTTGATCATGGTATCTCCCCTACCAGGTAAGTATGAATTGTACACGCTCCACACACACACTCCTTTCACACACACATACACCTCACTTATGGTCTCATCATTCACATGGGAAAAACACTAGAGTCTATCTGGGATGAAATTGAACATTAAGACCAAATGGGCTTCACTCACTTGTTGTATTTATCAATTCATTTACTTTACATTTAAAGGTTCATGTGTTATTACTGAAAAGGACAAAGTTAAGCCAAAAACTTCAGTTGTATTATCAATTATCAATTATTCTTTATTTAATTGAGTCATTTGTTTCACAAACAAAAGCCAATTATTTGGTTTTAACTGGCCTGTCTTTTCTGTCACATTTAGTAATAGTATTGTTGTTAGAAAATGTTCAACTCTTTGGTAAAACACTCAATTTCAAAAAGAATCAATAGCTGCAACCCTGTATTCCAGTTTTATATATTTATGCTTTTATGTATTGTTTAGCTTCCTTTATTTTATTCTACTCCTGTTTGGCCTATTACATTTACATTTAAATAATCATAGAGCCTGGACAACAGTCAGTGCTTTTCTCTGCATGACTTGAAGACTATATAAGATCAACACTGAATTGAACCTGCTGAGTAACACTTATCTTTCTGTAAGATGTGGGAATGTTTGGTAATACTACATTTTCTTGAACAAGTGATCAGGGGAGAGTGCAGACACAGTCCCCCACTACCAGAAATTATACAGTCGAGTTTCCCACATTTGGGGAATTCACAGGGGTCAGCACAGCTGGAGTGCAATGGCTGAGCCTCACCCTGGGTGAACCACCTTCTTGATCATGGTATCTCCCCTACCAGGTAAGTATGAATTGTATACGCTCCACACACACACTCATTTCACACACACATACACCTCACTTATGGTCTCATCATTCACATGGGAAAAACACTAGAGTCTATCTGGGATGAAATCTAATTGTTCCTGTAGAGCAGTCATTCTCAAAGTGTGGTAGGTGTTCCACTAGTGGTACTCGGGGCTCCCTCTAGTGGTACGCCAAAGGATCACTGAAATAAATATAAAAGCGCTGACATCAACAGTTATTCACGGTAGCAGGCAGGAATTGATGGCAAGAGGTGGAGGTTTTTAACCCTTTGGGCCCTAAAGCTTATTTTGACTGTTTTCACTACTGTTGTTTTTACGTCCATATCTCACTATATAAAGTGTTTTTCTTGAAAATTTGGTACCGGCGTGTGAACTAATCAGTTGCGGGGTGACCAGCTGTGCCAGTCGGCGTTGTCATGCCCACCTGATGGTGGGCACAGGTGGGCATCTCCGCCTATACAGCTCCGGACAACGTTTCTGAACATGAATTTCCAAGAGTTCCTCCACTGTACCATGAATAACGACATATACAATCGAGTTCTTATAAAAAATAAAGTTTTTATGTGAAAACGGTTATTCAGCGGTGCTTTCTGTGGACTGACCCCGACAAAGGGACCTCATTTCTGGGTTCGCGTCACGGCAACACACGGTAGAGCGTTTATACCCTAACTTAGTCTGTACTGCAGCTGAAAACACGGGATTTAGCAGCTCTGTGAGAAAAGGCCTATCGAAGCTGATTCTAGTGAAAAAACTGAAGTATTTTGTGTGTAAAATGACTTTTCACCTCGAGTCCCGGAGGTTAGCGGGTCACTAAGCGTAGCATTACGGGCGATCGTGACACGAAGTGCCGCCACTGCCGTAACGCTGCCCGCTGATTACTAATATGGATGAATTGGACGGTGAAAGAGGAGTTACTTCAATCGCTTCTAAAGCCGTTATCTACTTCATCATATTTATCGTCTGAAATACTCAGTCCGTGAATAAAACATCATTTCCTGAAATGACAGCCATGTTTCATTTTCGATTGGCTCAAGCGGGCCATGTGACAGGAGAAGGGAGGGGGGATCCCAGATCTACAGTAGAATGATAGAGAGACATTCGCTAGAATCCATTAACCATCTTTTTATTATAGTTTTAGTCTTAATGTTATTGTTCTTCCTCTGTGTGTGTGTGTGTGTGTGTGTGTGTGTGTGTGTGCATGTGCGTGTGTTTCTGTTTCAGAAAGCAGCCATACAGCAGTGTCTGAAGTTCAGTCAGCCTGTTTTGACTTTTGTTTAATCAAGTACAGTACATTGTTTACTTAACATTTAAGTACAGTACAGTTTTATTTAACTTTTCTGTGCAATATATTTTAATTGAATGATTATTTAAGTACAGTCTTTTATTTCCCTATATTTAAGCGTAGTGTTACTAATCTAACTGTGTATAATGTTACAATGGCTGACAATATTAAATATACTTCTTTAGGAGTAAAACCTCTGCCTTGTTTTTGATGAATGCTGAGGCTTACTAGGCTACTGTATAGTGTTGGTCATTATGGTGGTACTTGGAGAGCCAAGTATTTTCTGGGTGGTACTTGGTGTAAAAAGTTTGAGAACCACTGAACTAGAGAATACTACAGTATTTAAAATAATCTTCAGTCCAAGAGACAGGTGACTTTGCACTTGTTTATGAGCAAGTTATATAGTAAAGAATTTTCAAAATATTCTAAAAGCGATCTCCAAACCCGTAAAATATTTCAACAGTTGAGAAGTGATTTGCAGGAGTGGTCAGCAGCTCCTTAACTGTCTGGTAAGCCATTTATACTGTAATAATCAATACACACTCAATTAATACACACAAGTTTTCTACAGCACAACTGGTTCTCAGTGCTGCCCCCTGGAGATTGATAGCTTTTCTACAGTGGGAAAGTGGGAATTTCCCCAATAAAATATAGAGATTAACAATAGAGCAGTTTCTTCTCTTCAACATTAACTTCATGTGTTGTTTTGTATAGAATATAGTTCTCTAGTTCTTTTCAAAATATAATACTGTATGAGTAACCATAAACTGTTCCTGGGTGATCGCGTGACGTCAGACCGGAAACAGGAAAAGGAGGGGCGGAGCAAGCGCGAGTGGAGTTCTAGCAGCGTGCACAGCCACGGAGAATACGTCGATATTTTAGCTCGAGCCGCCCTCCACTACTGTTTGGAGCTTGTTGGACTCTCTCGGCTGTGTTGTCGTGTCTCACAGAGGAAACATTTCATCTCGTGCAGCAACAATGAGTTCAGTTCAGGCTTTGGGAGAGTTTGAACAAACTATCGTCCAGCACGAGGAGGAGGTTGATCGTCAGCACAGACTGCTGGAAACCATCTGGAACCCTCAAATCAAGCTCCACAGAACAGGTCTGGAAAAGTGTGAATGAACACATGAATGTGACTGGAGCAGGATCTCCATTGTTCTGACTGGGTTTGGTTTATCCACCGCACACAGAAGCAGGATTTGTGTCTCTGGAGGGAAACTTGGATTGAACTCAGACTTTGACTCTTTTCCATGTTTCCAGGTTTTAATCAATACACAGTTGTAGTTGAAGTCAGAAACAGGAGAAGAGCGTCTAGAATCACCTGGAACTACCTGACAATACATTGAAACAAGGTTAAAATAATAATGTGAGCAGCCATTGACAAAACATAGAGGCTATTTTTCTTAATCATTTCTGATTTCAGTGGATTTGCATTGTTTGCAACTTCCTGTGTTTGGTCACTTCCTGTCCTCTCCAGTCCAATCACAGCAGAGAATAGTCCCTCCTCTCTCCAAAGGCGGGCTCAAGCCTCCAGCCTCAGGATGCAGACACTTCCTGGCTCCAGGTTTCCATATTAAAAGACGATTGTCTCTGAGTATCAGTGAAACCAACATGGAGGAACATGGAGGCAAAAGCACCTGGAAGAATGTAAACCTCTTGTCTCTGGAACAGTGAGGCTCCAAATGGCAACATGGAAGAATTATCAAGTTAAAATACTTCAGCAACTAGAGTTTTAGAAATATGAACATCTAAGATGTTTAAAAAGATTGTTGCACTTCCTTTTTTTATTTAATTTTTTCAAATAAGCATATGTGTATGGTACATGCAGTATTCTTATCTTACAAATACATTTCCAATATCCGTTTAGAAGGACATAAAAACTTAAAGAACCAAACAACTAAATGACATCATCAACAAATGTGGGACCCTCCCTTCTCTTCCTCCTCTCTTCCTCCTATTAATCTAGTCTTTTGTCATTAAGTAAATGAAAAGATAAATAAATAGATTGTAGATCAATGAAACTTCTCTTTTCCATTCCTACTTTAAACAGCCGTCCCTCCATACAAACAGCCGTACTGAAGGTCTGTTAAAAAACCTTCCATCCAATCAAGAGAAGGAAAAAGAAAGAGAAAGATGGATGCCCTCCGTCTCCTTCCTAGAATGTCTGTCTACCTTTCTACCTCTTTATTCTTCTCCCCCTTTCACCATGTGTCCAGACACCCGCTTCTTAAATGTCTAAATAATGTAATGAAATGATCCTAAAACAAATCTGCTTAATGCAAACACAACAAGTAAATACCTTAGTTAGAGATGTTAATTCAAATCAAAACAAACAAAGCAGTAGATCTTAATGAGAGTGCTTTGTAAATAATGAAGTAAGTCCCTTGTGGGGTGATTCTGTTTGAATCCTCTTTTGTATATAGGGAGACCACAGGTCTTCACATTCCTTCACTTTGTTTTGGAACCTTGCTCTTACTTGTTCCATAGTCAGCACATCTTTGATTGGGTCCCACCATTGCTTTATGCAGGGGGGGTTTGGTTCCAGCCAGCACACTCTAATCTTTTACTTTTCTACAATAAGTAACATTCTAATCATTTTTGGGTTTAAAACCCAATAAAAATCATTTCAGGTCTAAATAAATGTTTTCATCCAAGATTCTTTTGATCTCTTTCTGTATATTTTTCCGATATTCTCTGAGTTTGGGACGGTCCCAGAATATATGTCTCTAGTCTCCTACTGGACCACAACCCCTCCAGCATTTATCACATGTTTTACTATATTAGGACATATTTAGTGGGAGCAGAAAATCTTGTGTTTTTAATTCCATTCACCTTCTTTCCATATAATGCTCCTAAACATTTGATGTCCTTCTTTAAATGATTCCCCCCAATTCTTCTTTCTTTCACTTTCCCATTTCTATTTAAAGTTCATGTTGTTGTCTTGTTCAGCTGCTTTCTAAAGCTTTGAAATGACTTTCTTCTTCTTCTCCAGCTTGGTCATTAGTACTTTCTCTACTTCATTTGGTTCTTTACCTAAGAATTCCCATCCTTTGTGTTTTAGAAGACGGCTTCTAATTTGTAAGAATTTATAAAAGTCTTGTGTTGGCAGATCAAATTCAGTTTTAAGCTGCTCAAATGGTTTCATATTTTCCCTTTTTGAAAAGCCGTCCAATATAGAGCAGCCATTTGGATTCCCTCCTATGAAATCCCCCGTTTATGGTTGAAGGAAGAAAATCTAAATTCTTTCCTATTTTAGTCGCCCTGCAGATTGAACCAGACATTTTCATTCTCTTTTTTATTACTGCTCATATTTTCATTGTTCCTTTAACCCATTTGTTTTTGATCTTTAATTTATTGCCATAATTGCCTCAGGTGATTTTATTGTAATCAAATTACTCGTCTGAGTCATTTTAAAGTTGGAACTGTAGAAGTAATGTAACTTTTATTTTGTACTTTTTTGTCCCTCCAGAGCTCCAACTGCACCGTGACTGTAGGGAGGCGCAGCTCTTTGAACCGGAAACAAACTCCAGTCTGGAGCAGGAAGAACCAGAACCTTCACAGATCAAAGAGGAACCAGAAGAACCAGACCCTCCACGGATCAAAAAGGAACCAGATGAACCAGAACCTTCACAAATCAAAGAGGAACCAGAAGAACCAGAACCTCCACAGATCAATGGGGGACCAGAACCTCCACGGATCAAAGAGGAACCAGAAAGTCCACAGATGAAAGAAGAACCTGAAGAACCAGAACTTCCACAAATCAAAGAGGAACTAGAAGAACCAGAACCTCCACAGATTAAAGAGGAACCAGAAGAACCAGGACCTGCACAGATCAAAGAGGAACAAGAACCAGAACCTCAACAGATCAAAGAGGAACCAGTAGAACCAGATCCTCCACAGATCAAAAAGGAACCGGAACCGCCACGGATCAAAGAGGAACCACAACCTCCACCGATTGAGGAGCACCAGGAACTCGGTACCAGCCAGGAAGGAGAGCGGCTTCTACTTAAGTTTGAAGGTGATTCCTTTAGGGTTCCTTCAATTTCCTTCATTTCCTATGTGGGAAATGTTTCTCTTCACAAAGTAATTTTCAACGCCACATTGGAACTCACACAGGTGAGAAGCCATTTTCTTGTGAAACATGTGGTAAACGCTTCATTCGACAGGCTAATTTGATGAGACACAAAAAAACTCACTCAGGTGAGAAAACATTTTCTTGTGAAACATGTGGGAAAAGTTTTAGTGCATCAAATGATTTGGAGATACACAAGAGAATTCACACAGGTGAGAAGCCGTATTCCTGTGAAATATGTGGGAAAAGTTTTAGTGCATCAAATAGTTTGAAGAAACACGAGAACTCACACAGGTGAGAAGCCGTATTCTTGTGAAACATGTGGGTGGAGTTTCTGTGATCGTAGTAAATTGCGGCGACACATGAAAAACCATAAAGAGATGAAATCATGAAAGACTCTATGTGAGATGTGTGGATGGATTTCACTTATATCGTGTTTTTCCACCGTATAAAAGCCGATTCATCCTCCATAAGAACAAGAAGAACGTTGGGCACTCCAGAGTCTTGCCGTACTAAATGATGTCATGTTCTTCAGCCAGCTCCCTCTGGCCAGAGACCTTTTGTTCAGCAGTACCAACCGTCAGGACTGTCAGTTCCTGCAGTTAAAACCAGACCAACATCATGTCCTGGACACAAACTTTCTCTTTTCTTACTGAAACACTTCAGAGAAATGTATTTCTGAAAACGCTTGAAGTGAGAAATAAGCTGCAGTTGAAAAGTTAAAAGGTTTTACAGAAGCGTCAGCTGTGAGGGGGTGAGAGTATGAACTCTCCTGCTGAACAAGCATTTTTTCCAGCAGCTGGCTGACGTCGGCGCTGAACTTTTCTTCTTCTTCTTATGGGAGGATGCAGAGGCCTTTAGCAGTCCCCAAAGTGCTTTACACTGTTCATCACATTCACCCATTCATTCACACACCAATGGAGGCGGCGACCATGCAAGGCACTCAGTCCATCCACTGGGAGCAGTTTGGGGTTCAGTGTCTTGCTCAAGGACACTTGGACATGTGGACAGGTGGAGATGGGAATGGAGCTCCAACAGATGTGGTTCAGGAAGTCCAGCTTGAGCCCAGAATCACAAGGTCTCCTCCAGTTTGAAGTCAACATTGCTGATTTAAACCCTGTTGAGACGCTTCAGGAAATCATTTAGTTTCTGGTTCGTCACCAAAATGAGAAGATTTCAATCAGTTTGGTTTCCATTTGTGTTGAACTGCACAGAGGCTGACAAAAGGTCCCTGCTTGATAATGAATGTTAAAGAAGCACATTTCATTAGTAGTTCTAACAATGCTGCTTTCTGTGGTTTGAAAAATGTGAGGTTAAAAATCTTGTATGAGCAGATGTGAACTTTGAAGAAATGGAAGTAAAATGTTGACATGAATCCAATGGCTTTTGTTCTTCACTGTTTTTATTTAACATTAATGAGTCGTAATTTCATTTTTCACTCTTTTTACACTACGGAGGAAAAACTACTGTTTGTTTACCTGCAACACGTACTGAAGTACATATCATGAAAGTAAAACTCTTCAGTGGAAACATGCAATGATTTCCTCATCTCAAACTTTATTCAATTATAAATTATTATTTATTATTAATTTACTATTGCATCAACACATCATGAGTAGGGTAAAACTAACCTGTCTCACGACGGTCTAAACCAGCTCACGTTCACTATTAGTGGTGAACAATCCAACACTTGGTGAATTCTGCTTCACAATGAGAGGAAGAGCCGACATCACTATGAACGCTTGGCCGCCACAAGCCAGTTCTCCCTGTGGGAACTTTTCTGACACCTTCTGCTTAAAACCCCAAAAGTCAGAAGGAATCAATGGAAATACTGACATGCAGTTCCTCTTAAATCCAGTAGGTGTTAGTATGAAGCAGCTTTGGAGACATGGGGAGCAGGTGAAGGGGAAAGTATGGATAGTATGGAGCTCCATAGGAAAGGAGTGTTTGAAGTACAGAGCCAGTATTGCAGAAACGTTTTACTTAGAAAAGCAGCTCATCTACTTTAATGTAGGGGAGAGCAATGTGTCATTATTTATGAAGCAAATCATCATCAATATGCAAATCTGAATGAAAATAAGAATAAAGCATAATAAAGCACAGTGCAAATCGAGGTGAGTCAACAAAATAATTAACTATAAAATGCAAGTAACCTAAATAAGGAAACTTCAAAGTGTACCATACACCATAAAACCATAAAAAGGCCATTAAACAGGGTCAAAAATCTTAAATTCTGACATCTTATATACCCCTAATTGTATTCTATAAAATACATGTAACCTAAATATAAGAAGAGTAATGTTACTTTGACAGTGAACACAAAAGGGTTTTTTCTATGAAACCATATTTATGTTTAAGGTAAATATCTTTATATAGGTATTTATCTTTCAGTTCCAGTAAAATAATTCATGTAGATTTATTTCAACTGACTGAATATATTACACGTCTCTCTGAATAGTCTAGAGTTAATCAGTCTACTGTAATTACTACTATGAAGACGATGACCAATTACACTGAGAAGAACAACATGAACTAATGCTGGAGATGATTAAATCTAACTTTCCTTCTATAAATCTGCTCCCTGGATATTGCTGCCTTGCTCAAAGGCCTCTGGCAGTGACTGCTGTCTCTGTGCCGGGGTCCAGTAGTGGTTTGGGGATTCCCCTCCTCCTCCCTCCCTTTGCTTTACAGCTCAGAGTTTTCTTTTGCCTGTTTTTAAGTGTTTAAATAAATGTGTGGTGTTTCCTCAGGAACTACTTTCTTGTTCAGACGTCGTAGCTTGAAGTGTTTTGGTCTGAAGCTGTGAAATAAGTCCACACATTTTTCATATGGAGAAACAAAAAGCATTAAAAAAAAAACAGTAATAATGAACCCAGATGATGAGGGTGGACGTAACTTTTTAGACTTTTCCATCTTAAATAATACTTTCAAAATAAATTGGCTAAAACAATTAATCATGAACCTTCTTCACTTTGGAATTTTATTCCAAAACTTGTTTTCTCTAAGTTGGGAGGCCTAAATATTCTTTTATTTTGTAATTATACTGTTGAAAAAGTCCCCTTGAATCTATCCAGTTACCATAACCAGATGCTTCTCTCTTGGTCTTTGATCTACAAACATCATTTCTCCCTGCATAAGTACTACACCATAAGTACTACACCATAACTACTACACCATAAGTACTACATATGGAATAATAAAGACGTCTTCCATAGAAACAAATCCTTATTTTACCCTGACTGCTTTACTCATAACATACTTCTGGTTCTTCAGCTGTTTAACTCCGATGGATCATTAATAAATGATCAAGAATTTATTTCAAAATATAGAATTGCAATTCCTATAAATGAATTTAATAATGTTATAAAAGCTATACCCACTGGAGTAATTATGTTATTTAAAAGTACTGCAGGACAAAATCCAACACTTTTACTCTTCGATCCAACTAAACTAGATATACGTCAAATTTATTTCTCATCAACACGTAATAATAATAATAATAATAATAATAATAATAATAATAATAATAATAATAATAACAACAACAACAACAACAACAACAACAACAACAACAATAATAATAATAATAATAATAATAATAATAATAATACGCTCATTATTTCAAAAACATGTTGTCTCAGTTCCACATGTGGAATCTTATTGGAACAACTTTATTAGTGACCTTGACTGGAAAAATGTGGTGAATTTGCCAGCTGGATATATGATAAACAATAAAGTAAAAGAAGTATCTTTTAAAATAATCCACAGATTTCATGTGTTTTCTTGCAAGGTTTTAAAAAAGACAGAGATATCAATTGCTCTTTCTGTAAAGAACTCCCCGAAAATATATTTCATCTGTTTTTGTCTCGCCCCTTTTCTAACAAGTTATGAGAAGATATTTTCACCTTGATCTCTACTAGTATTGAAGCGTCTTACAGTCAATGATATTTACTATATACTAATATTTTACTTATCTGTGATTATCCTATTTCTGATATTTTTATACTGTTTTATTCTCAGTTTTATGTATTTGTGAATGTTTTTTTATGGACTCCTTGTGAGGGCGAAGCACCCAAAAGCAGAGACGGGTAATCGGAGGTAAAAGGGGAACAGTTTTATTCTCTCCGCAAAACACAAAGCGAGCCGGAGTACAGCTGAAAAACCAAAAACAGGAGCGCAAGCAGCAAGCGTCGGAGACGAGACGGGAGGCGACACCAGGACCACTCAGGACGATCAACAATAATCCGGCAGCACCCTTCGATCAGCTGCCGGCTTAAGTACCACGCTGATCATGATCAGCCTCAGGTGTGTGTGCAGCACTAAGAGAAGGGGAGAGAGAGAGGAGAGGTGCACCACACAGGAAACACAGAACAATACACTCCTGTTTCTGCAATAAAGATAAAAATGATGATGATATGCAATTTGATTTTAAAGACGCTGGTGGAATTTTATAAAAACTGATGGTAAGGCTTTAATAAGACCTCGGAATGGTGACAGTTGTCGAAAATAAACACGTTGCTAAATTTTGATATAAAATGTTGGTAAGACAATAGTAAGACAAACAAATGGTGACAATTGTCGAAAATAAACACGTTGCTAAATTTTTATATAGAATGTTGGTCAGGTTATAGTAAGACCTTTGAATGGTGACAGTTGTCGAAAATAAAGACGCTGGTGGAATTCAATAAAAACTGATGGTAAGGCTTTAGTAAGACCTCCACATGGTGACAATTGTCGAACATAAACACGTTGCTAGATTTTGATATAAAATATTGGTAAGGCTATAGTAAGACCTCAGAATGGTGACAGTTGGAGGTCCCGAGTCATCTACATCAGAAGTGCTGAACAGCTGGAAAGATTGGGAGATCGAGGTTCTTCTTAGACGTTGTCATGAGCAAATACCAGATTACACTGACACCTGACACTGATAGGATAGTATTTCACCGAAAGCAACATGGAACAAGACAACATTTATGATATTGATGTATAAATTGAGCAACATATGTTTAACATGAAAAATACCTGTGATTATTCCAATGAGGAAGTGGTTAATCAGAAAATAAAAGATACTTTATCTGTTATTCATATAAACAGTCGTAGTATGTACAATAAACTTTCTAAAATCAAGGATTATCTGAGTGAGTTTAAAAATAAATGTAGTATTATTGCAGTAACTGAAACCTGGTTTAAAGATGAAATGATTGCTGAGGTTCAGATGGAAGGGTACGAGCGTTACTTACTAAATAGGAAATCAAAGAGAGGAGGAGGAGTTGCATTGTTTGTAAAATCAAATTTGAAATGTAAGACTGTTAAAGAAACGACCACATTAGAAGATGAAATTGAAATGATAACATTGGAAATTATATTTACATCAGAAAAAAATATATTGATCAGTTGTATTTATAGACCACCAGAGAGTAGTAAAGAAGTATTTACTGATATAATAATTGAAAAAAATAGAGATTGCTAAAAACAAGAGACAAATTCTATGTGGAGATTTTAATATTAATTTCGGAAATCTAAATGCAAAGAGAACAAGTGACTTCTTAAACGCAATGAAGACCATGTGCCTCTTCCCTTTAATAACAAAACCAACAAGAATTACATCTCAAAGTGCCACAGTAATAGATTACACTTTTACCAACATGAATGACGATCATATTATCAGTGGTATTTTGACAGCAGATATTAGCGACCATTTACCCACATTCACAGTATTTAAACACAATCAAAACACAAAACAAACCAGTCCTGCAAAAATGGCAAGAAGAAACGGGTCGAAAAAAGCCCTGGAGGCACTAAGCTCAGATGTTAAACATCAGAAGTGGGATGCTGTCGATGTAAATGATGTGAATGTGGTACACAACGCCTTCATAGAAACAGCAGCTAAATTGTACGACAAAAACTGCAAAATCATATCTTTAAAAAACAAAAGGGAAGACAAGCTATGGATAACAAAAGGATTAAAAAAAATGCCTGTAAAAAGAAAAACTTTCTATACAAATGTTTTATGAAAACTCAATCGAAAGAGACAGAAAATCGGTATAAGAAATATAAAAATAAATGAATCTGGATCATCAGAAACCGAAAGAAAGAATATTACAGTGAAAAACTAAATGAGAATAAGAGCAATACACAAGGCACTTGGAAAATATTAAACAGTATAATTGTTACGGCCTTGGCCATATGTTTTAGTTCTGTTTATGTCCTCCTGTGTTTTTGTTTTGGTTCGTACCTCTCTGTGTGAGTCCTGTTTTTTGAGAGGCTGCCAGTGGGGAATCCCAAATGGCCGACAATATGGCTGCTTCCTTATGATCGCCGCCACATTGTTCCGCCATTTTGTTCTGAATCACCACCACAGCGCCACTCTCGGTGGGAGGCGGTAGTACATGAAATATGGCCGCTTCCTGCAGGTCGCCGCCATTTTGTTCCAAAGCACAATCACAGCGCCACCGTCGGTGGGAGGCAAGAGTACATGATCCGCAGTGCGACCGTACTTCTCCAGAATTGAAACCCCGCCAGTGCGGTATCAAGATGGTGGCTTACGGCCGCTGACATACTTGTTTGCGGGCGCTGACATAGTTGTTAGCGGTCGCCGCCATGATGGCACACGGTCAGCGCTATACTATTCTCAAAATTGAAACCCCACCAGTGCGGTATCAAATAATGGCGGCGTAAGGGCGCCGTCATACTTGTTTGTGGTTGCCGACATGCTTGTTTACGGTCCCCGCCATACTTGTATGTGGTCGCCACCATATTTAAAAGGCAGAATGACATCAGTGGCTAAAGTTGCTTCATGGCTAGTTCTGGGAAGAACTGGGTGACAGTCTGAGCACTGTCACCCAGATCACATCGCACCAATTAAGAACCTTTCTGCAGCTGGTGAGCCCACGGGAAGGTGGTGCCTGGTGTGGGATACGAACCCACTACCTAGAGATTAGTTAGTCTCATGCGCTACCAACTGAGCTAGCCGGGCAACCATCATATTCCACATTCAGCCTAGAAAGAAAAGATTCACTCTCATGATGAACGGGGAAGAATACTTAGAACCAAAAAGTATAGTGAAGGAGATCTTGAATTTCTTTAGATACCTGTATGATTCTTCTTATTCTAAACAAAATGCTGAATTACTTTAAATCATTTATTACTGTAAATGATGAAACCTTTATGTGAGGAGGATTTAAATTGAAGTATCATCATGAAAACAGCCTCTGACTGATCTCCAGGCTCAGATAGAATCACTACAAACTTTCTGAAAAGAAATGAAAACGTTGCTATTTGAGGCAATAATGTACGACTGGAAATGAATTATTGACAAAGAAACAAGGTAGAATTATTTCAGGATGTCTATTTGTCATATTTCCTTACCTTCAGGACAAAATAAGAAAAGTGTCCCATCCAACTCCACTCTGCTCTATTCTAAATTCTGCTTTACATTTACATTTCACATCACTGCACCTGTGTCATTTTATATCCCAAATTGTCGTGTAACCATGTAACATAAGTTTATACTGTATACACCTGCTGCGTACATGATTGACTAAGTTGTCCAACTCTCTCTGAGCCTATTTCAGCAACACACTGCAGCTGTAACCACAGTGACGCTCAGGGTCAGAGGTCAGCTGTAACCACAGTTAAGCTCAGGGTCAGAGGTCAGAGGTCAGCTACCAACCTGATCTGCCTCCTTCATTCATCCAGTGACAATGTGTGGCTGCATGAAGCAAAACAAAGGACCAGAATGGAGAATAACTGTAGTTTCTTCAGCAGGAAAGGAGGAAATGTCCATGACAAACCTTCAACAAACACCTATGACACCTTTAACAGAATAAAACCATCATAAAACGTGTCATTGTTCTTTATTATATATACAATCACAGGGTACTTTAACAGAGAAAACCCAACAAATCCACATGAGCGACTGTGGAAAGGAAGAACTCCCTCTAACAGGAAGAGACCTGCAGAAACCAGACTCAGAGGTGGAGGCTTCCTGCTGGCCGGGTGGGGTGAGAGGACAGAGGAGAGGACAGACAGATAGATAAGAGAGAGATCCACCCGGAAGACTGATCAGGACAGGAGGCTTCAATCCACCTTCAGCTCCACTGTCAGACATCCAGCAGGGAGGTTGAGAGACAGACTACAGGAGAGAAAGGCAAATGTTAGTGACATGTAATAGTGACATGTAATAGTGACATGTAATAGTGGTGAATAAAAAAGGAAAGAAGCTCAGTTTAGGTCCTCCAGCAGTCTGAACCTCTGGCAGCTTCACTAGAAAATGGTCTCAGGTGTCCTGAAGCAGCTCTCACTGTAAACTTTAATAGAAAAGTCTTCATCCTAACCTTCAAATTAGAGGCTGTGTCAGACTCTTTAACTGAAACTGGGATCTGGTTCCACATCAGAGGAACCTGAAAGCTGAAAGCTCTGCCTCCATTCTACTTTTAGAAAAGCTAGGAACCTCCAGTAAGCCAGCACTCTGAGAACCAAGTGTTCTGGGGAGATCTGGGACCAGCAGTTCTTTAAGATCTTTTGAATTAGTTGAAGACTTTTTAAGCAGTGACTTGGACCCCCTGATAATAGGGAGTTACAATAGTTACTCTGGAAGTAAATGCATGGATTAGCTTTTCAGTGTCACTCTATCAATATATTCTTGATTTTAGAGAAATTATGCAAATGTAAATGTACAGATTCCAATAGATAAGATAGTGTTGAGCGACAGCAGTGCAGCTTCACACTACTATCAGATGAACACAGGAAGATATAGGATTACTACTACATCACCGGATGTAGTAAGAAGATATAGGATTACTACAACATCACCGGATGTAGTAGGAAGATATAGGATTACTACTACATCACCGGATGTAGTAGGAAGATATAGGATTACTACTACATCACCGGATGCGTTCAGACTCTCTTGTTCATCATGTACGGTTGGTTCCCCTGTGAGAGCATGTTAGAACTTTCTCCCTCTGGCTATGATGACCTCTGCCTCAAGCCTTGTATGACCTTCGGCCATCAGGATGTTGATGATGATCTGAAAAACATTGACAAGGTGTATGTAGATATCTTTCCAAAAACTCAAAATATTGAGCACTCTACTTCTATGATGTCCTCCATTCCATTGATCATCTTACTTCTGGGAGCAAAACATCAAAACGTAACGGATGAGTCTCTGGTCCTCCTTCTGGATTCCTGTGACTTCCTCCATCTCCTTCAGCATCTCCAAGATCTGCTGCGATACAGAGGAATAAAAGTAAACAAATCAAACTTATGTTAGGTAAAAACTCTCAAAGTTGATTGATGAGATGTTTTCTTACCTGCTGCTCACTGAAAGGAAACATCCTCAGTTTGAGCTGCTGCTTCAGGGAAAGTGATGCTGACAACATCTTCTAGAGGTTTATTCTGTCTGAACAGACCCTCGACTCCATGACATCATCATGTAAGATCTGAAGACAAAGAGCAAAGAGAGAACATATAGCAGCTCTAGAGAATAGTACCACTAACAACACAGTTTGTTTCACTCACCTTGATCTGCTCTCTGGAGAATACAGTCAGGATCTCCCCCCTTCTACACCTCAATCATCCTGCAGAAAAATAAAATGAGTTAAAATGAGATAAAAAGCAGCACCAACTGTGACATTTACACTTTGATTAAAGTCAAAATTACTGGAGTTTATTTGTTCCTGTCATTTAACAAAAGGAATCAGCCAACTGTTGAATCAGCTGACATTTTGCTTTCACAAGTGATCATCAAACAACTGTTCTATTCAACACAAAGGAGTGCAGCTCAATATGTCACCAGGTGTTTCAGTCATTTCTGCCATACCACCTGCATCTATTGAACTACTGAACCAACTATTGTAGTACCTGTGCTCTCTTTTTGGGGGTTGCATCCACAGCTGAATGATGCATTGGGAACATTTGTGGATTTTCCAGCACAATGGACATGAAGCCAGCCTCTGCAAACTGTGACCTCCACCCATTCCAGAATGTCAACATGTAGATAAAAAATCCTGCAAAACAATAATTAAAAAAAAAAAATCATTTCCTTTATGTCTTGTAAATAAAGAATCAGAGAAAAAAAACGTAATATGAATTATCTGAATCCTACACACACACACACACACACACACACACACACACACACACACACACACACACACACACACACACACACACACACACACACACACACACACACACACACACACACACAATGAACCAATGGCTGGAGACAAAGCAATACTCTAACATTATTTCACGAGGCAGAGGCTGAGGAATCAGATGGATTAGGTGTGATCTTTTTATCAGTGGATATGTAGGTGGATGAGTGATGGTTCCTGTGTGTTATATGTTGTTAGTGCAAAGTAAAAGCCAACAAGGCTGAGCAGAGTCTGGCTCCATGCTGGCAGCCTGAGTGATGCGGTTGAAGGAGTGAGAAGGTAGCTTTTCAACCAACATTTACTTTATCAGGTTTTCTTGTGGTAATAAATGACAGGTTTTTAATAAACCAACACATGGGACAAAGATAGAAAGAGCAACATAAACATTCGAGCTGATCTTACGTGCATTGCTCCTAACAAAGCTATAAAACTATTCCTACTCTCATTAATACTGATATAACTACAGCTACCATTTCATTCTTATTAGTGCAGGCTGATATGTTCTACATAGACAAGAAAGCAATTGTTTACCTTAACAGAAGAAAATCCTTTACTCCGTTGAGCTTCGAGTACACGTGTGAAGAATCCAAAGACGAAAAAACAAATGTGCGCCGATTTAATTTAGGTCGAGTGGGTCTCACCACGTCACTTCCGGCATTTGCGTGTCGTCCACGTAACTTCCTGCATGTTTTGTCCGCACGTCACTTCCTGTGGGTCGGCTTTCGTGTACGTATCTTCCTTCACGTTCAGTCCATTTCGTCACATCCTGTGGGTCGGCTTCTACATACGTCACTTCCGGCGCGTCATTTTGCGACATTTCCGTCCATGCTTCCGCATAGCACCATTTCAAGATGGCGGCAACCAAGAAATAAATATGGCGGCGCACGCAAAACACCGCCATCTTGGTTTTCCCCACTGGCATCTCTTGCCGCGAACCTATCACAAAACCTCCGCGAGACCTCTGCAAACTTTGTTTTCCAGAAAAACAGCGATTACAGAAAAGAGGCAGAGGGGTGAGCAACATGACTGAGCAACATCAGAATGGTGTTCTTTCATTACACAAAATCAAGACCATTGTTAACAAGCGTTGCTGTTTTGCACTCATTCACAGCCATTCCAGTGAGAGTCTTGATTTGCAGTCCTTGAAAGGTTCATGGACACACCTGCATGTTTTAATACATGCTCTGCTGTCAGAAGTGGGATTTGAACCCACGCCTCCAGAAGAGACTGCGACCTGAACGCAGCGCCTTGGACCGCTCGGCCATCCTGACATAAAAATGTCAAGGTCACGTTTTGCCGAGGACGTTTGGGGTTCCCTAGTTGGTCTCGTCTCACAGCCTTCACCCTGATGATGTTGTTTGGTTGTCCAAGCCTTTACCATCCTGGCCATCCTGACATCCAAGCTGAATCAGCTTGGATTAAGGGCTCGTCCAATTCTGACACCATGACTGTGCAACATCAGAATGGTGTTCTTTCGTTAGACAAAGATCAAGACCATTGTTAACAAGCGTTGCTGTTTTGCACTCATTCACAGCCATTCCAGTGAGAGTCTTGATTTGCAGCAAGTGTTGGATCCTTGAACATGGTTATCCGAACATGTTTTCTTCCCAAATCAACTTCCATTGTCTGATCTTGTGACCTACTGAGGTCCTTTGTTTAGGTGTATCGGGGACATAAATGTCGGCTTGAATCGATCCCTCCCAACCATTTACTGGAGCGTGATTTGTTTCCAAGGGTGTTTTTGGACTTGTTGACAGTGTTGGCCTGGATGGTAAAGGCTTGGACAACCAAACTTCCGACAGCAGAGCATGTATTAAAACATGCAGGTGTGTCCATGAACCTTTCAAGGACTAATGGTTATACTTCCTCACATGGTGCCATGTGCCATGTGCCAGAGCAGAGCTGCCTAATTGGGAAAAGGGAGGGCTGACCTTGATTTGGATTGGCTACACCCCGTGATTACACTGTATAAAGTTTGATTCATGATCCACTCTTTAAAATTTGAAACAAGCCAGGTGACAGACTTTCTTCACTTCTGGGGCGTCAGTCCCAGTCATAGGGATTAATATTACTCTTGCAATACCAGTAGAAAGTCAATTTTGCATAATATGACCCCTTTAATCGCTGATGTTCGTTGCTCCTTCAATACAAGTGTCCAACATATCAGGACCATAAATGATGTGAATCATTACTGGCTGATTTGAGCAATTAATTCCATTCAAAGCCTTAAACTGGCAGCAGTGGGATTTGCAGCCATGCCTCCTTAGAGACTGGAGTCTTAATCCAACACCTTGGATGACTCGGCAACACTACCTGAATCAGCTTGGATTAAGGGCTCGTCCAATTCTGACACCATGACTGTGCAACATCAGAATGGTGTTCTTTCGTTAGACAAAGATCAAGACCATTGTTAACAAGCGTTGCTGTTTTGCACTCATTCACAGTCATTCCAGTGAGAGTCTTGATTTGCAGCAAGTGTTGGATCCTTGAACATGGTTATTTGACTGTGAAAACTTGGAAGAGGAGAAAACCTGAACTGTCGCTAGCAGAGGATGGTTTCGATCCATCGACTTCTGGGTTATGGGCCCAGCACGCTTCCGCTGCGCCACTCTGCTAAGTGCAGGGTTCTCATGGAGTGTCCACTGTACTTAGCAGTTCTGTTTGCATTATTTGAGAAATCGATTTCATTGTCGAGCACGAGCACTCATTGTTTCATTACGAAGAGGCACTCTGTGGTTTATTTCCGATCATGTTTTCTTCCCAAATCAACTTCCATTGTCTGATCTTGTGACCAACTGAGGTCCTTTGTTTAGGTGTATCGGGAACATGAATGTCGGCTTGAATCGATCCCTCCCAACCATTTACTGGAGCGTGATTTGTTTCCAAGGGTGTTTTTGGACTTGTTGACAGTGTTGGCCTGGATGGTAAAGGCTTGGACAACCAAACAACATCATCAGGGTGAAGGCTGTGAGATGAGACCAACTAGGGAACCCCAAACGTCCTCGGCAAAACGTGACCTTGACATTTTTATGTCAGGATGGCCGAGCGGTCCAAGGCATTGCGTTCAGGTTGCAGTCCCTTCTGGAGGCGTGGGTTCAAATCCCACTTCTGACAGCAGAGCATGTGTTAAAACATGCAGATGTGTCCATGAACCTTTCAAGGACTAACAATTATACTTCCTCACATGGTGCCATGTGCCAGAGCAGAGCTGCCTAATTGGGAAAAAAGGGAGGGCTGACCTTGATTTGGATTGGCTACACCCCGCGATTACACTGTATAAAGTTTGATTCATGATCCACTCTATAAAATTTGAAACAAGCCAGGGAGAGAGGTGACAGACTTTATAGGGATTAATATTACTCTTGCAATACCAGTAGAAAGTCAATTTTGCATAATTTGACCCCTTTAACACTCACAATACCATGTAGAAGTCATTTGACTTTTCTTCCTCTAGATACCAAAGAACAGTCAATTGACTCACAGACTTTCAGCTAACACCTCACCCTCAGCTGTTTGTTATGTAAACAAGGCTAATACTGGTGCACCACAGGAGGGGGAGCCAGGTTTTGAAATGCACATGTGTACATGTATATTTATTGAAATCAGGAGAACCACATTGAGATTACGCACCTCTTTTAGTACATAAAAAAGTTTGCTGTGTCTTATATTAATTCTAAATACAAAAATATTCTTAAAACAAATAAATAGCACAAAAGACAAATAGATGGAAACAATAAAAAATACAGTCGCAGAGAAAGACAAAACTATAAAAGCCACCAAATACTTCAATATAAGTTAGCTAAAACAAGAACAAGGTTAGGTTTGTGTTTACATGTGCTGTAAAATGGCAGTAAACTCGCCCAGCATGACAAACTGTGAGTTTTTAATTTTTTTCTGTACAGCATTCCATAAACATGGAGCAGAATACATAAAGGCTTTTTTGCCCAGTTTATAATGGATGGTCGGAACTGTGTGTAAAAACAAGTCTTTAGACCTCAGACTGTAGTTATTCCTGGGACACATTATAGCAGGCCAACCTGCTTGTTCACAATGACATTAGATGGCTGAGCAAAGGTAATGCATTGAAACGTTTCTGTGAACTAAGGGAGGATATTCTGATGTTTCTG
Source organism: Lipophrys pholis (assembly GCF_963383615.2). NCBI lineage: Eukaryota > Metazoa > Chordata > Actinopteri > Blenniiformes > Blenniidae > Lipophrys > Lipophrys pholis. The sequence continues at coordinate 4,786,830 of NC_137646.1, read as the reverse complement.
CGAACTTCAACATTACAAAAAGCTGGCAAGTTTCTGTCTCTGATGGAAAATGAGGAGTTTAACGCGGCTGTTTGCTTTCTGAGCGACATTTTCCATCATTTGAACCAACTTAACATGGAGCTGCAGGGCAGAGAGAAGACAGTAGCAGAGCTTGTTGAGAAACTTCATGCATTCCAAAGAAAGCTCTCCCTCTTCTCTGCTGATCTTTGTCCCGGGAGGATGCTTCACTTCCCCACATTGAGGAAATCTGGTCTGAAAATTACCAAGGTGATGTCAGGATTTATAGAGTCATTGAAAAGCAACTTTGCCAGTAGGTTTGATGACTTCAACATCGCCACTGAAGTTATGAGATTTGTGAAGGACCCTTTCTGTGTGAATGTGGAGTCAGACTTTGCATTGAGAGGAAAGGAGCTGGTATCATCATTGGATGAGGCGTCTTTACAACTGGAACTCATTGACATTCAGTCATCAGATGACTTGCAACAGTCATTTCAGAAGGCAGGTTTTGAAAAATTCTGGACCTGTGAAGTCAGCCAAGACAAATTTCCACACTCAAGGGATCTTGCACTTTTTCTTTTGACAATGTTTGGTTCAACATACACTTGTGAGTCGTCATTCTCACATATGAATGCAATTAAAACTCATGACCGCATGTCCCTTACTGACCAGCATCTGCAAAACTGCCTGCGCATTGCCTTGACAACCTATACACCTGACTTCACTGGTCTTGCGAGGTCAAAAAAATGCCATTTTTCCCATTAGATGGCAAATCTTTTCGTGTTGTATGTAAGTGATCAGTCAAGCAAGCAATGAGTATTGTTTTATGTTTACTGTTTGGCTCAGCTGGACTGAAATTTGGGGTGTCTGATGCAATTCCATCAAAGAAAATGTAGTGAAAAGCCCTCAGCAGAGGAACTGCTGAACACTGGCATTGTAGAGAGGCCAACTGAGGGACGGTCACAGTGATTATTCTGTCTTCAAATAGATGATGGTTATATGTTATTTGAATCATTTTGTCTTGATAAAGTATCTTGCACTTTTATTTTGTTATAATTATATTTGGAGGCATACTATGCACTTTTGTTTTGGATTTGTTGGTGCACTAGGAGGTTGTTTGCCTGTTTGATTAATTCAATTCTAAATGACTGATTTGGTGCTTCAGTTTGAAATACCATGCACTGCTGTGTTGCTGCAGTTCTCTTTATTTTGCACTTTGTTACTTTTGTTGTTATTTTTGGTGGAGATACATTTGATGTTGCCTGTTAATCAAATGACTGGAATCATAAATATTGAGGATAGCGACCTGTAAAGTTGTGTTGGTACAGTTATGTTCAATAAAGTGATGTTTACTGTTGGTTAATTGTTTTTCTCTAATTGCCTGTTAATATGGCCTGGATATTGCTCGCCTGGTCAGATTTTTTAATATTTAAACAAGCAATTTAAGTGTCACAATGGCAGTATGTGTCAGTGTAGCACAAAGTACATTGTTAAATACTTGCAAAATACAATACATTGATTTCTTCAATATGTTGTAATTTTTTCTTTATTTGTTACTGTAATTACTCATTTTGTCCGGCCCCTTACTTTTCATCAGTTTCATGAACTGGCCCCGATTCCAAATTAATTGAATAGCCCTGCATTATAGGTTATCACACACGCAAATATTCTACAATTTATTGCTGAGATTTATTGAGTGTGCTAAAAGAAGCTCTGAGCTTTGCCCGTCCCCAAACACTCCAAAACATCCAAGGTGTGAAAAATTCCAATGCGCAAGTCAGATTCTCATTTTCACTCCCCTGCTGATCCTCAGGTAATGTCCTTTCATTTGTAAATAGAGTCATTTGACTTAGAGCTGGGACTTGGAGGAAGTCTGAAAAATCATGGTATTGCTAGTGTTGAACTCTGTCCTGACACCAAACAAAGATGTGTGGCTTTTAAAGGAGATCAGAAAAACATTGACAACATTAAAAGTTGCTTCAAGGTTTTGAATGAGTGCAGAGTAAACCTCCCTCGGTTCGTCTCCCACTATTTGGATGAGCTACCGCCTGTCACCTTTAACAGCATAGATTAGTCCAACTTGCTGAGTAACATGGAGCGGCTCCAGAGTGAAATGTCTGCGCTCAGACATGGAGTGAAACTACAAGCTGGTGTCAGCGAGGGGCTGCATGAAATCACCTCCACTACTGAGCACAGAGTTGCTGCTTTTAGTCAACATCTGAAACCAGGACATGACGGAGGGCAACACAGGGCTATGCCCAGCGTCATCACACATGGCAGTGAGGCCTCACTCCCTGGAGCCTCTACCCTGGGTCAAAGACTGGTGAGGAGGATCTCGGCAGAGTTAAAGTAGAGACTTGGCCGTGATGTAACTTGTCAGCGTATTGACACTGCAAGCAACAGGTCCAGCTCATTTAGACCAGGATACAAAATAGAGCAGTCAAACCTCAGTTGATAACCTTAAGCCACTCCACACACCTTGTAGTCAGTGTTAACATCAGACAGAAGAGAGTATTTCAAGATCAATTCTAACTCTGCAGACCTGAGATCATATCAAATCAACTGGCATCAATTCAAAATGTCTGATAAACAGAAGAGAGGTTGACATGCAGGAAATATAAATCTGTTGTTTTGTTGATATTTTAGTCTAATTATGACAAACTGAAGGCAGCATGTAAAGAAGATGGATGAAATGTATATATAGAATAATCTCCTAGTTTGAGGCACATCACAGCATCCTGGTCTTTTTGTGAGTTGCCAAACCGTCTGTATATTCATCCTCTTTCATTTTGATAACTTTTTCTGAAAGATGCACCAAAGATAAAGTCATGATCGTGTTTTCGATTGAGTTTATAGTACTGTGCTAATATTTAGTATGCAAAACAATATATTTAATGAACTCGACCTTTCATGACTGGGCAAAGAACCAGCCAGTGTCATGATCTTGCTCAGTCATGAATTCTTGCATCAATGCTACAATGGGAATCCTGAACCAAATAATGGTGAAAGTCAAATAGTTTTGCAAATGTGGGTCAGGATACTCTGATAATCATACATATAATGAAATTATAACTTAAATTTGACTGGTGACTGGAATTGAGGGTCATGAATTTCAAATGATGTCCTGTTGCATATTATGACTTGATTGTAAAATGATATTGTGTGTATGCCAATATCTTTTTGGAAGAAACACCTTAAATTACACTATGTAGATAATCAAAAGGTAACAGGCTGTGGGTTTCATACAAGTGTGTAAAGTTATTCTCACCTTTCAAACAGGATGTGTGTGAGGGAGCATTGGATGCTCTGCCTGAGCAGGTGATTAGGCTGACAGGGCCTGGAGGAGGGCGGGCTGGGTGCTGGTGATGCAGGCAGATACTGAGTTCCATTCCATGTTAAAGCTGAGGAAGGCTTCTGGGATGATGTTGAGACTGCGGGATGGCCAAACGGAGACTCCATTTTCTTTGCCGTGCAGTCTTAAGAGAGGCGGCTCAAGAGGTGCAAAGTCTCGTGATCTGGGTTAATGGCACTTGTAGTCTATTGACAGAAAAGACACAAGACAGAGTTCTTTCGTAGATTATGGTTTGTCAACACGTCCCTAATATATTTTGAGGTAGGTCAAACATTGAATAAAGAGCCTGTCCTTTGATCTCCTTTGCTCTCCTTTGCTCTCATTTGATCTCCTTTGATAACATGTTATCTCCTTTGATAAAATGTTATCTCCTTTGCTCTCCTTTAATCTCCTTTGATCTCTGAGTGCTAAAATAACTCAAAAATACCTTAGTCATTGCCACATGCGTTTGCAAAACGAAGCTAGAGGAGGATATTTTGTCTATTGAAGCACAAGAAAAGTTCCCCCTGCTTGGACTCAACATATTAATTGACTTCACTGTGAGAACAGAAGTCAGCAGCACTGATATCATGACTCGAAGAGGTAAGTAACATTGTGTCCAGGATTCTGCGATCTCATTATGTCACCTAATGAGCTCCATGCTTGACAGTCACAATAGAAAATGGCTGTTTGGTGATCAGATGCTCAGTTTGATAATGAGAACAAACAAAAGGCTGAGGCCAATAAGAGAAAGTCTGTTTTAGTGTTTAATCTTGGGCTTTATTGGAACCATCACCATTTCCATTATTTTGGGGAAAATTATATATTTAACAACCCTTCCTATTTTTTCCTCCATTTGTAGATTACCTTAGTGCTAAGATTTGATTTTAAATCTCATGAGTGCTCAATGTTTATGTTAGGACAGCCCAATGTTGCCAATACAGGAAGACATAGTACTCCACCAAGGTTGTGTCTTGTCAGCCCTTCTGTTTGTGATTTTCATGGACAGGGTGTCGAGGTGCAGCTGAGGCTAGAGGAGACAAAAACTCAGAGAGGCTGACAGTAAGGTAAGGCTCTATACTTTCTATTTCATTGGACTTACACTTTCTTACAGGTCTGTGCTCTCTCTCTCTCTCTCTCTCTCTCTCTCTCTCTCTCTCTCTCTCTCAGCCTGCTGGTCACTTCATAAGAACAACCATTCCATCAAAGAAAATTACTTCTTTATCACGTCACACCTGAAGCTCCAGACATTAGCCGACATTTTACTGTGTTAATGTGACGTAGCTAAACTGTACAGCTGAAACACTAATAACTAATAATTAAAAACATAATTAATGCTATTTATCTTTTTGTCCATTTAACCATCAGCTTAATTCCTCCATGTAAAAATCCTGCAAACTTATTTACAACACATTCAGGCAGTAGGTAGGTAATAAACATTTTAATAAACTGGTGACATCTTATTGTTCCATGCAGAGACGTCCCCCTCCGTCCCCCCTCCGTCCCCCCGGCTTTTATTAACACATGATCAATCTGAAGTTCAGAGTCAGTGTTTTCTCCAAAGATTGCTGAGATATTATCATTGTAATGTTTCCTTGTGGCCGTGATCGTATAGTGGTTAGTACTCTGCGATGCGGCCGTGATCATATAGTGTTTAGTACTCCGTGTTGTGACAGTGATCGTATAGTGCTTAGTACTCTGTGTTGTGGCTGTGATCGTATCGTGGTTAGTACTCTGTGTTGTGGCTGTGATCGTATAGTGGTTAGTACTCTATGTTATGACAGTGATCGTATAGTGGTTAGTACTCTGTGTTATGATAGTGATCGTATAGTGGTTAGTACTCTGTTTTGTGACAGTGATCATTTGGTTAGTACTCTGTGTTGTGGACGTGATCGTATAGTGGTTAGTACTCTGTGTTGTGGACGTGATCGTATAGTGGTTAGTACTCTGTGTTGTGGCTGCAGCAACCCCGGTTCAACTCCGGGTCACGGCAGTGGCTCCTAAAGTGTTTATCTTGTCGTCACTCATGAAGCTGCTCTATCATCATTTGTAGACTGAAGGAATCTCAAGAAGATTCTAACTCCTTTAAAATCTACCATCAGTATGTCTCTCTGTGTCATAGTTACTCTAGAATAAAATAGTTACTCATTATCTATTATATGTTGTTGTTTCTGTTCATATTTATTTATGTTCTTAAATTCTATTAATGTTTCAGTACAAATATTAGGGGTCCATATATTCTGCTGTGGAAAATGGACCTCAGGGTTCAGATTCTATGAGGGTCCTTTTACAATCTTACACCGGCACTGAGCCTCGATGGAGCCTTGGCCAAATGAAGCCTCATCAACCATTTTCTTTATTTTCTGACTCCACCAGATGGCGCTGTTGGTTTGAAGCTAGAGGCTGAAAGATTGGCCATGAAGTGTGTTTTCAAACATTTGTTGAACAGACAGCGCCATCTTGCGCCTTCTGCTTGTATGGGAGACTGCCTGAGAATAGCAGGTGCTGTGAGCTTTTAACCCCCCTGGCCAGAGGGGGCGCTCTTCTTGCTCTTTTTCAACTCAAATTTTCACAAACACATCAATGTTGGTAAACGCTGTGTGACCTGAGGCCTGAGGCCTGAACTACGAAGCTGGATTTTCTCTTATCCAGATAACTTTCCATACTATGACACTCATTCACTTCTCACCAGGATAAATCACCATGGTAACTTACCCTGAATGTCTAACCTCCGGAGCAGGTTATGTTCTGGATAAGAGGTCAAAGCTCCGCCTCCTGACCAATCAGATCTCTTGGAAAATGCCCCGCCCATTCTTAAATGATGGTGATTGGTGGGCAGGTTCAGCACTGAGCTGCAGCAGAGCGGAGATGAGAAAGTAATTTAGAAATCTTTTTGACATAATAAAATAAATCCTGGTCTCTGAGGCTTTGAAGGAAGTTTTTGTTCTTGACTTGTTCCAAGTCTGTTTATCTCCACGAGGGTTGATCTGGAATAAAGAGCTTAATGATCACACCTGACAGAACTGCAGAAACATGAATTTATGGAACCAGAACTACTCCTGTCGTCACGGTGATGAATTAATATTCCAACATAAAACACAAGAGAAACTCAGCCTCAAAACAACTGGATGGAAAATCTAAACTAAAAGAAGATCAGTGAGGAAGTTCAGCCCGACACGTTTCTGCTGGAATAAAGTGAAACTGAGTGATCACAGTGCTGTCTGTTTATATAGTCTGATGAATTAATCTGGTATAATCTCACCAAGTCAGCATTAACAAGTCAGGAATGTTCTGGCTTTGGCTGCAGCAGCAGTGTTGCTTTTAGCTGCTGGATGTGTTTTAATTCTTCATAATCTCAGAGATTAACTGCTCCTTCAGTAATCTGTAAACTGCTCTGCAGAGTTTCTCTGTGTGTGATTGGTCAGATGCTGCAAACTCCGCCCCTTTCATGTGAACAAGCACACATAGGTCTGGGTTGAACCAGAGAGTTGATAACCTGCTTGGTAGTAACGGTGATCAGGATCAGTCAACCCAGGAAACAGAGAGATCCTGGATATGTTGATCAGGGTTCCTAGTACAGGCCACAGGCCTCAGTGTGATTGAAAAAATATTTATATTTACTTGCCGCTCAGTAAAGCAGCGGCGGCCTTGCGCATGCGCGGTTCCTTCTCAGTGTGGACGCAGTGTGGTGAGGGTCTCCTCTGGTCTGACTGCAGGAGGGAGGGAGGGACTGTCAGACTGACCGCAGGTCTGTCAATGCTTCAGGAGGGGGGAGGGGCTCACAGCAGGACCTGCTGCTCGTTGACCACAGTGACTGCAGAACCAGACCTGCTTTCACCTCAGAGTCACCAAACACACTGGAAAGTCGCTAGAATTGTCGCCAGTCGCTTTTCACAAAAAAGTTGCCAACAGGACCTGAAAAGTCACCAGATTTAGTGACAAAGTCACCAAGTTGGCAACAGTGACAGGCTCACACCCCTGCTGACACAGACAGGATCTTTGTTCTACACTTCTTTTGAAACTTGCTTTCTTTACTTAACTTCAAGAAAGAACTACTTAGTTTTCATTCAACAGGAGAGGAGGGTGCACCATTCCCAGATGAACTGCAATACCAGGCTGATGCGTGGAGTGGACAGAGCAAGCTCCTATTCCATCTCCCTGTTCCAAAAATCAATTTAATATACAGTCCCCAGATAGGGGACATATCAGATATTAAACTGATAAGAACAGATTTTTTTTCTTTTACAAGATTTTATTGACACATTTTACAGTTCATTTTCTTCAATTTCGACACAGATGTTTTCACTCATTTAAAACATAAAAGCAAACAAGGAACAAGCTTCTGTTTTAAAATATCATAAATACAGTACTTTAAATAAATAGAGATTTACAAATAAAGCAGGACCTGTTGCGTAAAATGAGAAACATGAAGAAAATAAAAAGTGTCCATCGTTGTAAAAGTCAATAAATAGGAGTGCCTTCAGTTTAAAAGGTCTATTCTGTTGTGCAGGAGAGCAGTGAATCCCTATCAAGGGGAACTCATCCTGTTCTCTCAAACATTTGGTCTCTCGGGGTTCTGCCATGGTGCTCAGAGGAGGTCCTCTCCCTCGTGCTCCTTCCCTCCGTCCACACCCGGAGAGCCAGGCCGCCGCTGCCTTGACCTTTTCTCGTGAGGCTCCGGCTCCTTCGTCCGAATGGGCAGGGAGGCGATTCTTCTTTGTGGCTGTGTCCTCGGCCTGCCGCCTGCAGCTTCCACCTCGCGGACCGTCGCTGCGGCCATCTGGATCACAGCCACGGGGGGGATCTGCCTATGCCTTCTTACCAGCAGGTTTCTGGAGGTCCAGGTGGCGTCTTTGATGGCGGCCAGGGTGAGCCACATCTTTTCAAAGTCCTTCTTTGTCATGAACTCGTGGCTCACCCCGTATAGCACCAGCTGTGCTGTAAGGACCCCCCCTGCTGGTAAGTACGGGAATTGCAAGGAGCCGGCCGTTGCCCACTGGTCTACGGCAGCGCTGCACTCCCAGAGGAGGTGCCTCACCGACTCAGGAGCGCCACAACCAGGCCGGGGGCAAGTTGAGTGCGCTGCCATTCCTCGGGAGTGCATGACGGCCCTGACTGGGAGAACCTCATGAGCCACCAGCCATGACAGGTCCCGGAGTCTGTTTGGGAGGACAGGATGGTTCACGTTGCGCCAAACTGTGGAGGGCTCACCAAGTGCAAGCCCGCGCACTGGACTCACTGGTTCCCGTTCCTGCACAACAGAAATGAGAGATTTGTGGTTAGTTAAAATCTGCAACTCCTCCTGTTCCAGGTTAAACTGTTTAAAAAATGTCTTGATAAAATCATAGGCCGATGGCAGGTTAAAAGAAACTGGTATTTTAAGATCAATGGGTAAAATCTTAATCCTTCGAAGGTAGGACCCCATCCAGAAACGAGCCATTGCTGTCGTCTTTGGGTTCCTGGAGGGGTCCGTGGCAACAGCCATGTGCTGTGCTGTGTAGAAGCTTCCCAGTGTTAGATAAAAATCCGGTACTCCCTTCCCTCCTTTATCTTTAGGCTTTTTCATGACCTCCCTTCTTAGTCTGTCCCACTTTGATCCCCATAAAAAATAAAACATGGCCCGGTCCAAGTCTAAAAGCACTCTCCTAGGAGGCATAAACACAGAGCTGATCAATAAAAGCAACGGTAAAATCACAGCTTTGATGATTAAAACCTTTCCTTCCATGGTCAGTCCTCTAAGTCCCCAGAATCCCAGTCTTTGTCTTACTTTCCCTACCACGTCCGGCCAGTTTGTCCCTCCCCCTCCCTCCCTGTCAAATTTCACCCCCAGTATTTTTTGCTCAGTCTGGGTCACGGTCAGGGGAAGTCCAGTCTTCTCAGTCTCCATCCATGGTCCATAAAACTGGGCTTGGGTCTTGTCTCGGTTGAGCTTTGACCCAGAGGCCTGTCCATAAAAGTCAGTCACGTCCAATGTCCTGTTGACTGATAAAAGGTCAGTGCATAAAATGTTCACGTCGTCCATGTAGAGGACACATTTAGTGGTGAGTCCCCCGCTCCCCGGGATACTCACCCCATTGATTCGTTTATCCCTTCTCAAGATCTGTGCCAGAGGTTCCACACATATTACGTACAGGAGGGCAGATAACGGACAGCCCTGAAGGACACCGCAGTTGATTTTGACTGCTTTTGTCAGATGCCCATTAACCACAAATCTGCTGCTGATGTCCCGGTACAGCAATCCCACCCAAGCTAGAAACCTTTCTGGGAATCCCATTTTCTGCAGCACTTTGAAAAGGTACTGGTGCGAGACCCGATCAAAAGCTTTTTCAAAATCTAAATTTAGGACTACCAGCCGGATGTTTCTGTCTCTCGCAAAACAGATGGTGTCTCGGATCAGCAGGAGGCTGTCGGTGATCCTCCTCCCCGGGATGGCACAGGCTTGATCCGGGTGAATCAGGTCCTTTAAAAACAACGACATTCGTGAAGATAAAAGTTTACTAAAAAGTTTACAGTCAAAGTTTAAAAGCGTGATAGGTCTCCAATTCTTTAGGTCGGTCTTGTCTTTGTCTTTATGAAGGAGAGTCACTATCCCTACTTTAAAACTGTCTGGAAGTTGCTCATGTTCATCAAAATCTTTAAAAACGGTGAGCAGGTCAGGTGCTAAAAGGTCCCAAAAGGTCAAATAAAATTCCAAAGGAAGTCCGTCTTGTCCGGGTGACTTGCCTTTTTTAAAACTATTCACACATTTATTTAACTCAAAAAATGTAAAATCTTGGGTTAAAAGCACACTGTCCTCCACCGTTTTTTCAATAAAATTTAAAACTTCTGTCATGGCATCAATATTTACGGGTTTCTTTTGGTAAAGGTTTTCATAAAAACTTTCTACTTCCTCCTTCATTTCTTCTGTTGAGTTAGTAGTGGATTCATCTTTTTTTCTCAGTTTTCTCATGGTGCCAGTTTTACTTATAATTTTTTTAAAAAAGTATCTTGAGCATTTTTCCCCTTCCTCCAGTTCCCTTTCCCTACTTCTTAAAATGATGCCTTTACTTTTGACTGCTGCTAAAACCGACATTTCTTTTTTGATTTGTTTGATTTCATCATTAAAATCCAACCCATATTGTGTTAGTTTAAAATATCTTTGTAGTCTTTTTTGCAGTCCCATCATGCGTCTGTTTTCTTTAGTTTTTTGATTTTTGCCAACTTGTTTGAAAAAAGTCTGAGTCTTTCCCTTCACCATTTCCCACCAGTGTGCCTGTGAATCGTACATGTCTTGAAGGGTCTGCCACTCCCTGTACTGCTCCCTGTACTGGCTGACAACATTGTTGTCCTCCAGCAGGGAGCAGTTGAGCTTCCACAGACCTCTTCCTACAGTCACACCAGAGGACAGTGAAAGGGTGCAGGACAGAATGAGGTGATCGGAGAAGAAAACAGGGGTTAATGTAGCATCGGTTGGTGGGCAGTCTCTTGTAAAAAGGTAGTCTATGCGAGAGGCTCTGGTGCCGTCACTACTGAGCCAAGTGAAGCCCTCCTCTCTGGGATGCATGGTTTTAAAACAGTCTTGGAGTTTAAAATCCCTGCATAGATTCTGCAATAAAACCGATGTCTTGTCGACTTTAAAATCTTCCCCTGCTCCTCTCCTATCTTTTCTAGTTAAAATACAATTAAAATCACCTCCTAAAATAAGTGGCACTCGTCCTAGCATGTGGGACTGCAAGTCCTCTAAAAGGTCATACCGATCATTTTTCTCATTAAAACCATAAATATTCAAGAGCTTAAAATCCTGGTCCATAAAAGTCAAATGTATTAAAAGTGCCCTACCGTCTCTCACCACAGTGCTGCCCTTCACCAAGATCCGGGGGTTATTTATTAAAATGGCCACTCCATCATTTTTATTACTGTTGGAGCCACTCCATACTGACGGGAGTGGCCACATTTCCTCCCACTGTTGGTAAGAGTTTAAAAACGGTATAGCACACTCTTGTAATAAAAACACATCTGACTTAAATGAACTTAAAAAGGATAAAACACTCTGGGCTCTAACTCTCGACTTCACACTTCTCACATTGATGGTAGAGAAGGTGAGGGTCATGAGTATGGTTAAAAACAACAGGTAGGACATTTTAAAAAGACTACAAAGTTTGAACTATAAAATCAGTTAAAAACAGTGACTAAGTTATCACTTGTGAACTGAGCTCTTCCTTCACTTCCATAGGTGAGGTGTGAAGGGTTTGAGCTCTGTTCCCCGTTCGGGCTCTGGGAGTTGGTCTCTCCTGCAACCTCCTATTCATTTTTGAGCCTTTTGGGGTTGATTGCAGAGCAATTGAAAGAAAAGAAACCTCATTGGGTGAATTGGAGGGGAAGACTCTGGGTTCCTCCACAGACGAACTGTCTGAGTACACCTCAACTCTTCCCCTCTTCTCTGAGCCCTGGGGAGACTCAGAGGACAATTCTGATGCCGGTCTCTTGGGGAGTTGGGCATTGGGGAGGGAGGCATCATTGCTGGATCCCTGGCTTTCCTCACCACTGGAAACAGCTCCACCTGCTGCCTGCCTGCTCTCATCTCCGGTGGATTCACCTGAGAAGGTCTTTGCAGGCCCCTCCCCTTTTGCCTCAACTGATCCTTCTCCTCCAACCACAGTGGTTGGTGGGGGATCAGGGTTCACAATACCCGCCTCTTCAATTATCTCTTTCACCTGTTCCTCGTGTCCGTCACTTCCTTCCTTTTCTGTCTGTTTTGCTGCCTTCAACTTGTTGGCAAAGGATTTGGGGCAATCTCTGAAGAGGTGGTTGGTCTCTCCACAGAGGTTGCACCTTCTGCCATTGGTACACTCCTCAAAGGTGTGACCAATTTCTCGGCACTTCCTGCAAACGACCAGCTCACAGGCTTCAGCCAGGTGGCCGTGCTGACCACACTTACGGCAGAGCTTGGGCTGGCCCTGGTAATGAATATAGCCCCTGTTTTCACCCAGGACTACCATGGGTGGGAGATGTTTCAGGCCCTGGAAGCCCTGGGGGTCCTGCCATTGTTGAATGGGGACCCTCCAAGCGCAATTCCAGATGCCGTCCTCATCCCTCACCTTGGTAGCCTGGCCTTTAACAGTGCAGTATCTACCCAGCCATGCACAGATGTCTTCTGCATTCACCGTTTCATTGAACATTCTGACAATAACGGTTTTAAGCGCATTGTCAGAAAGCTTCTCCACATTGAACACAGCAAACTGGGGTTTTACATTTTCAAAACGTAACCAGAACTGTCGGGGGAAAAGTTGAGCACACCTTGCACGAGCGTGACATACATACCAATTTCCCTTCTTTTTCTACAAAAGTAAAACGTACGCTGTGGTGCCTCCTAATGCCGGCATGACTGGCCGACATGTTGGAGGCACCACCAGCTTAAAAAGGTAAAAAAAACAATTAAGAATACAATAAATAGTTAAAATTATAAATAAATTTTAAAAGTTAGCAATAAAAGGTCGAGCAGACAGAGAGAAAGCTATTAGAACAGCTCCCCTCAGTCTGCACAACAACACTTTTTTTCAGGACAAAAATACTCAACTACAAATAAAATGCAAAAGAGAAATAATATTCCTGAAAAAAAAATAGATGTCCTCCTAAACAGGTAGGAAATCACTACCACGACAGGCAAACGATTTCACCACCCAAAGGAGGGGACCACTGTCTTAGCCAAAAGGCCGAGAAGCGATACCGCAATGGGTCTGAGCTAAAGGGAGCACTGGATGCACAGTCACCACAAGTCCCAGTCGGACATTGAGCCGCGCCTATTTAAGGCCTTTTACAAAACACAAAGTGTGCAAGAGTCATTTTGGCAACTTTTTTAGTTGGCTTGAATATTTGTCGACTTGTAGAATATTTGGCGGCTACCCAAACTGTCTCTCTCCTTACCACACCCCGAGGTGAGTGCACCTTTCAAGCCTCGTATCCGCCCCCAAGCACACGCCTCCATCTACTCCAACGCAACAATACTTGTTAATGCCACACGGGGCAGCAAAAACACACGCATTCACTCTGTGCTCCCCAAACCCTGATTCCTATCCCTTTTGAACAACCCATTTTCAAGATTTGATCCAATCCCATAACCAAAATCCAATCAGATTACCTTTGAACAACTGGCCCCAAGGTATTTCTGAACTATGTACAGTAACGTGGCCTCATATTTTATAGCACCATCTTCCTCTCCTTCATCCTCACAAACCTTTCAGCCACCTCCTTCTTATCAAGCACAACGTCTCTCTATGGAGAGCAAAGTGAGTTTTGAGAGTCTGGCCTCCTTCATGCCCAGAGAGAGTTTTAAATTCATTTCAGGCTGAAACTGAGTTCTGCATTTGCACTAGTGACTGACTGGTATGTCCTTTCCATATGGCTGCAGATGATGAAGGGCAGAACAGCTTCTGTGGTGTTGAGCTTTATTTCTAGTTCACTACACATGGCAGAGAAATAAAGAAATTCATCGCAGACCTGCTCAGCTGTATTATGGCTCTTATATTGGTAGAATCATTACAGGCTGCCTGTCAGTTTTAGACGAGATTTTAAAATGCTACTGCTTGTTTTTAAAGCCTTGAATGGTCTGACTCCTCCATATATCAGAGACCTGTTATGATAACAATAATTACCAGAAGTATGTATTTCCAGAAGAAAATGCAAGTGTGAATGCTGAAGATTGAATAAAGCTGATTTCCTTTGATCTCAGCGTCTCCATGGTTCCAGTGCTGATCTCTTATCAGATCAAAGGAGATCAGTTCCCTTTACCATGGAGATGCTCACAACAAAGATCTCCTCCGGCTTTGATCTCCATTGATCTCCATCCGGTGCTTCTCCCATCTTCTTTGTAATGAAAGGCTTGTTATTGTTCTTTTTCACAACCTTGGTGATGACGTCATCATTAGATTCTTTTTTTTAAGAATTGACAGAACTATTTGAAAATATCACATCCAAACTGTAAAAACATTGTTGGATATGTTTGTTTCTTTAAGAAACTCAGACCAACTTGTTACTACAGAAGAGTTTTAGGGCCACTCATGACAAAATAAAATAAGAGTTTGTTTCTTTTCATGCAATTTGATTTAAAGTCAAAAAACAATGTTGAGATATTTTTTCATCATACAATATGATAACAAAGTTGAAATACTGCATCATTCTGCAGAACTTCCTGTCCATCCTCTAGGTGGCGCTATCACTGAGACTGTATATTGGTCTATTGAATTGATCAGGGCAGGACTCTGATCACACATGTAAAGAACTGTATAATAAGTGTAGTATTGAGTAACAGTCACCTTGATCCAGTGATACAACATAGTAACACCAGGACAACAAAAGCTGCCGTCACAGTGAGGAATTGATATTCCAACAAACAAACAGGCTCACACGGGGGGCGGAGCCTCAAAAGAACTCAATGAAAATCTAAAGTAAAGGAAGGGCAGTGAGGAAGCTCTGCCTGAAATGTCTGTGCTGGAATAAAGTGAAACTGACTGATCACAGTGTTTCTATTGTACCATGAATTAATATTGTAGAATCTCACAAAGTGACTCATTAACAGAGTCGCTCATTTTCTGCAGCAATCCTTCCTGGATTTTGTTGCAGCAACAGTGTTGCTTTGTCCTGGATGATGAGTTTGAATTCTTCAGTGATCTCTATTGGAGGATAGGAGGTTTTATTTTATTTTTTTAAAATTAAAGTGAAAATAGGATTTTTTTTTCAAATTAAATCAAACATCACCTGGAAAGTGTTATATATTTTTTTTTAAATCAAAGTGACTATCAAAGGGAAAATAAGAGGTTTTTTTTTCAAATTAAAGTGATTTCTAAATGATGTAGAAATCATCATCCTCCACTATGAGCAATTAAAAAGCAAATAAAGCTGCGAATGGATCAGAACTCCTGGAGTGAAACATAAAGTACTTCAGGAAAGGAGGAGAACGCCGCCACTAGAAGTAGAGATATTTTCAGGATTGTTACGTTACGTTTTGGAACGAACACTAAAGTTAACCCAGAAGTGGAGTATGGACATGATTGTGTGTTCATCTGTGGTCTGGTGGTGAGTGTGTGTGTTGCCTTCAGGGGCAATGGTAAATAAAACCACTGCATGTAAGAAACACTAAACAATAAAAACACTTCTGGTTAAGATCACAGCAACTTAAAACACAATAAATAAAGCCAAATATGCAGCAAAATCATTGAAATGTGATTAAAAAGCTGTCAACAATGAAGCTGTCCCATGAAGACAAAGTCTTGACTAGTTTTCTGCTGCTGGTTGATCCATGATGCAGAAGATTTGGATGAATGACTGATGGTTTCTTTGTATGTTTCACATCTTGTTTTGCTCTTGTATAGAAAACATTTCAAATCACATTCAACACAAATATTTGAAGAAAGAAAGTAGATGTTTTCACCAATGTGGGCCGGTTAGCTCAGTTGGTCAGAGTGTGGTGCTAATAACACCAAGGCCATGGGTTCAATCCCCATACTGGCCAAATAAAGCTTCATAAACCACTGTCTTTATTTTCTGAAGCCACTAGATGGTGCTGTCTCTTCAAAAAACATCTAAAAAACACTTCATTGCCAGTACTTTAGGATCTATCTTTGAACCAGGAGACTGTGGTTCACTTTCCTGATGGAGTTAAGGGATTGTTGTGGTGGATTGCTCACACTGCATGAGCAAGGCACCACGATTATAAATGGCTGTATTGTAATTATTAGTTGCATTGACTTGGAATCAAACCCAGGCCTCCAGCGTGGCAGGGGACAACTCTACCACTGAAGCACCAATGCTAACACATCAGATCAGACCCGTCTCCATTTTAAATGTCAAAGAGAACTTGTCCTCATGGCAGTAAGCCATGTATTAAAATGAATCCTGATGGAGACACACAAGCTTCAGAGGCTCTGACAGAACTCACTCACAAACCTGAAAAATGCTTCAGGTCAAATGGACCATAAAGTTACTAATCCTCCAATAGCAGTTGAACCTTCAGTTTCATTTCTTCAAGGTCGGCCATGACTCATTTACTTTTGTCAGAATGTGGTCATTCCAGGAGCTCTGTCAAGGCTGTCAGGAGTCTTGATCTACTGCCTTATTTATGACAATCAGTTGAGTCCTTTAGCTTCTTGAACATGTTGGCTCGTTGGTCTGGGAGTATGATTCTCACTTTGGGTGTCAGAGGTCCTGGGTTCAATTCCCAGATGAGCACTTGGAGTTACCTTGACCCTCTCCAACATTCATTTTCTTCCGCTTATCCGTTTCCGGGTCGCGGGGGTGACAATCTGAACACCGTCACACAGATCACAATGCACCGATTAAGAACCTCCCTGCAGGTGGTGAGCCCACGGGAAGGTGACTCTCCTCTCCTACAAATGGTTTTAACTTTGGTCATCAACCAGGATCTCTTCCTGTTAAATTTCAAAAGAGACTGAGACTTTGTGTTGGAGGCTTGGCTGATCTCTGCTCTTCACCTCATGGACTTTTTATGAGAGAAACCTCGTTGTAATGTCCCGCTTGTGTCTTTATAACTAATTGAACCAAGCTGAAGCAATTCAGCAAGTCTTTCATTTTGACTCAGACTTTAGCATTATGATTTGCTCCTTTAGCTTTCAGGTCTGTCTAGAATCAGATTGGTCATGCAAAAGGTTCCAGATCTCTGTAAAGGACAGTAGACCCATCCAAGATGGCTCCTGTGTTCCATCCTGTTCTGCATGTGATTCCCTCACGCCCACGTGAGGTGTAAAATGTATAAAAGCTGGATTTGTACAGTATATGTGAAATGTTGTTGCTGAGAGAGAGAGTCTATACTGCTTCCATTACGACCACTACTCTTTGCCGAAACCCGGGATTGAACCAGGGACCTTTAGATCTTCAGTCTAACGCTCTCCCAGCTGAGCTATTTCGGCCTATATGAGCTGAATTTTCATGAAGATATGGAAATTTAACATCAGAACCCCTGTGCTAACTACTGGATCACCACAGGATCCGCTTGGTTTCCATTGTGCTAACTCATACTTCCTCAACTACCTGTGAAGACTCTCCATCCACCTAGTTGACGTAGTCCTGAGGAGAACTTTCCTTCATTGTAACGCCTCAAAAGTCTTGAATGAACATCAGCTCAGAGTCATTCTGACAAATGAATCCAGGATCTGCTTCCACCAACTGAGCTATCGAAGGGTGGAAACTGTGTTTCCTGACAGGGGAGAAAAAATTCCAGTGGAAAAGACACACATCAATAGTTTACATTGTGCTGACTCATGTTTCTGAAAAGCCTCTGGATTTCAACGGTGGATCCTCAGATTAAAAGTGCATCATTGATCAATTTCACGACTTCAGAGAGCTTCCTTTGAATTCTTGAGGACTGTCGTGACACTGAAGTTTGACCTTCCAACTCAACATTTATGTTACAAAGTCAACTTGCTCTTCTAAATCCTACATACTCAGTTTTATAAAAAGTACTCCTTCGAGCCAGCGACCTAAGGATGTCAATGTTGACCACTACAGTCCTCCGCTCTACCAACTGAGCTATCGAAGGGTGGCAACTAAGACTTCTGGCCAGGACAAAAAATTCCCCAGGACTATACACAGGTGAAATTTTGACACGGATCAGCTTGGTTTCCATTGTGCTAACTCAAACTTCCTCAAGAAGCAGTGAAGACTCTCCATCCACCTGGTTATGGGTCCTAAGACACCCAACGAGTGTCAGTGATACAGTCAACATGGTCCAGCAGTCGTGTTGTTGCTACTTCTTGTTAATGGAAGATCAAACAGATATGGAAATGTGACAGTAGAATTCCAGTAGAAAGCAATCGGACACTGTGACGTCACCAGAACAACAAAAACAACTTCATGACAATTTGAGAGTCAAAGGCTTTTTCTACTAGTTTCTGCTTCAGTATTATAAATATAAACAGTTACAAACATGTGAAAACTTACCTTACCAAGGAGCTGGTGGTGAAATGGAGAACATGTCTGTCTACTGCTCAGAAGGTTCCAGGTTCAACTCCTGGTTAGCTTTAAACCCTTTAGCTAACTTCACAGACAACATTTCCCTTGTCGTTGTTGGAACCTTCACATTATTCTACAATAATGTATGCAAAAGCCTCCAGATCTCTGTAAAGGAAAGTAGACCCATCCAAGATGGCTCCTGTGTTCCGTCTTGTTCTGGATGTGATTCCCTCAAACCCAAGTGAGGTGTAAAATGTATAAAAGCTGAATTTGTACCATATATGTGAAATGTTGTTGTTGAGAGAGAGAGTGGAGATCAAAGTGAAGAACGGAATGTTGTCACTTAGATCTTTTCCATTTTTTATGACATCACTATGACATCACCAAACAGAGTTAGCAGATAGAACCATCAGGGTATCACACTTCACAGCCTCCCTGGGAAAGTTCTGGAAGACATAGTAGAGAAAGTCTCAGTAGCAGAGGAAGGTTTGGATCCATGGAGCTCATTGCAGCATCTGTCCTCTATTATGGAGACGATACGAGTCGGCAGCAAGAGACAAAATGGAGGCACAAAGATTATATTCATAGGAGTGTAATGATTCTAGAGTGTAATGTGTAATGATTCTACCAATATAAGAGCCATAATACAGCTGAGCAGGTCTGGGATGGATTTCTTTATTTCTCTGCCACAGAACACCACAGAAGCTGTTCTGCCCTTCATCATCTGCAGCCATATGGAAAGGACATACCAGTCAGTCCCTAGTGCAAATGCAGAACGCAGTTTCAGCCTGAAATGAATTCAAAACTCTCTCTGGGCATGAAGGAGGCCAGACTCTCAAAGCTCACTTTGCTCTCCATAGAGAGACGTTGTGCTTGATAAGAAGGAGGTGGCTGAAAGGTTTGTGAGGATGAAGGAGAGGAAGATGGTGCTGTAAAATATGAGGCCACGTTACTGTACATAGTTCAGAAATACCTTGGGGCCAGTTGTTCAAAGGTAATCTGATTGGATTTTGGTTATGGGATTGGATCAAATCTTGAAATGGGTTGTTCCAAAGGGAAAGAATGATTCTGAGATCGGATTAGATCATGTAATCCAATCCTAGTTTTAATCTGGATTGAACCTTCAATTTTTGTTGTTCAAAACATTTCAGTAGGATCTGGATAACTTTGATCCCAAAAAACAGGATTATTCTGATCCCAACAGGGGGTAGGATTTCAAAGTGGATTTCAGGAGGAAAATGTAGCAAAACTTTAAAATTGGTCAAAAATCAATTTGTATATATACTTTTATTTATATTTTGCACTTGATTTGTTCATCTGCTGTTGTGATTAAGAAGACTCAAGCTCCCAATTAGGCCTTTATGAATATCCATCTTCTCACGCTAATCCCTTTCCAGGTTGTGGGTTTGCATTGCACCAATTAAGAGCCCATGGGAAGGTGGCGACCAGCGAGGGGCATGAACCCACTACCTTGGAATTGTGAGTTTCATGCTCTACCAACTGAGCTAGCCGGGGCATTTGCAACATTATTTTGTGGAAAATTCCCAAAATCTTGCGATGGAAACCCGAACCATAACAGATTATACCAGTCCATTCCGGCACTTTTTGTGCGGAGAAAACACACCTTAAGTGACCTGAGAGGGAGGGATTGGGAAGAACGTCTGGCCTGAAGGTTCTCAGGAACAACACACAGAAAACCTTACACTGCTCTTTGAGGAATTGAACCCTGGTCTCGTCAAAAGGTATAGCTTCTGTAGTGTAGTGGTTATCACGTTTGCCTAACACGCAAAAGGTCCCCTGTTCAAAACAGGGCAGAAGCATAAAGTATGTTTTTTTTTCTAAAACTCCAAACAGAGTTCAACTCTGGCTAAAACACTTTTAGTTCCATTTGCGCAGCTTTCAAGTTGACATTCAGCACATTAATTTGTCCTTCCTAATTGTCATCCTTTGCAAACACTGACTACGATCTGAAAATTAGATTTGAATGCCATCATTCAGATCATACTTCTTAAAGGACATAATTTTTCCTGATCGCTTTCAATCGGCTCTCATGTCAGAGGTCTTCTCCTGCCAAGATGGCCTCAAATAAATGTGGCTTCTGGAGCCCAGGCTCTAAAATATTACGGAAAAGTATTATTATCCACTTAAATAGTTCATTAGGAAAATTATTAATCTCTTAAAAAACGTTAGGTGTTATTTGGAAATAAATAATCAATTCATAGTAGTAGATTTACACATAGGTTAAAAAACAGATAACGTGTTAATTAAGAAAAAATATTGCTATAAATAGCATAGGATATAATCACACATATGTAAATATTGGATAAAATCTCATTTAAAATCTTAAAACTATCATGATTAGAGAAAATTGGACGAAAATACTTCAACAAACGATGAAGTGAATCATCGTGAATTTTATTGTGAAGGGCCAAATTCGACAATGCTCTGATAACCTCCACGAACCTATCACAAAACCTCCGCGAGACCTCTGCAAACTTTGTTTTCCAGAAATAAAGTGATCTCAGAAAAGAGGCGGATGCTGCCTCGTGCTGATCTGAAAACTTGGAAAAAGTTAAGAGGGCTGTATGATCTACATCCATCTGCTGGGTGAGGGACAAATATTAACTTCTGAGTGACGTTATATTGATTAGTGATGGTAATTACTCCATGCTGATCAATATATTGTTAAACTCTGTTAGAGCAGCATGAGCAGCCGATGAAAGGTGCTGTCTGTACAAGGTGGACAATTACAGAGCCAAATCATTCCTACCTCCACTCAGCGGTGAGTGAGACACAGTAAGATGTGTGAATGTGATTGAGTGTGATTGAGAATGGTTTTTTTTTGGTGCCATTCTTATTTTTATTTCGTGTTATGTCGGAGGTAATATTTAGTGCACTCACTCACTGTTACCGGTGCAGAGGGGGAAAATTAAGCATGACCAGTTTGAGCCTGAAGGGTTTGCTGGGGTGAAATTCACAGGGGTGTGACAAGTGTCCAACATATCAGGACCATAAATGATGGCAGTGAATCATTACTGGCTGATTTGAGCCATTAATTCCATTCAAAGCCTTGAACTGGCAGCAGTGGGATTTGCAGCCATGCCTCCTTAGAGACTGGAGTCTTAATCCAACACCTTGGATGACTCGGCAACACTACCTGAATCAGCTTGGATTAAGGACACGTCCAATTCTGACGCCATGACTGTCCATGGGTGATCAACATCAGAATGGTGTTCTTTCATTACACAAAATCAAGACCATTGTTAACAAGCGTTGCTGTTTTGCACTCATTCACAGCCATTCCTGTGAGAATCTTGATTTGCAGCAAGTGTTGGATCCTTGAACATGGTAATTTGACTATGAAAACTTGGAAGAGGAGTAAACCTGAACTGTCACTAGCAGAGGATGGCTTCGATCCATCGACTTCTGGGTTATGGGCCCAGCACGCTTCCGCTGCGCCACTCTGCTAAGTGCAGGGTTCTCAAGGAGTGTCCACTGTACTTAGCAGTTCTGTTTGCATTATTTGAGAAATCGATTTCATTGTCGAGCACGAGCACTCATTGTTTCATTACGAAGAGGCACTCTGTGGTTTATTTCCGAACATGTTTTCTTCCCAAATCAACTTCCATTGTCTGATCTTGTGACCTACTGAGGTCCTTTGTTTAGGTGTATCGGGGACATGAATGTCGGCTTGAATCGATCCCTCCCAACCATTTACTGGAGCGTGATTTGTTTCCAATGTGTTTTTGGACTTGTTGACAGTGTTGGCCTGGATGGTAAAGGCTTGGACAACCAAACAACATCATCAGGGTGAAGGCTGTGAGACGAGACCAACTAGGGAACCCCAAACGTCCTCGGCAAAACGTGACCTTGACATTTTTATGTCAGGATGGCCGAGCGGTCCAAGGTGCTGCGTTCAGGTCGCAGTCTCTTCTGGAGGCGTGGGTTCAAATCCCACTTCTGACAGCAGAGCATGTGTTAAAACATGCAGGTGTGTCCATGAACCTTTCAAGGACTAACAATTATACTTCCTCACATGGTGCCATGTGCCAGAGCAGAGCTGTCTAATTGGGAAAAGGGAGGTTGATTTGGATTGGCTACACCCCGCGATTACACTGTATAAAGTTTGATTCATGATCCACTCTTTAAAATTTGAAACAAGCCAGGGAGAGAGGTGACAGACTTTCTTGACTTCTGAAGGTAAAGTAGGACAGAATAATCAGTTATCAGTAAGTGTGCAGTTATTAAGGATATTGTTAATTAAACTAAAAGAGAGAGACATTCTAAGGATTTACTCAAATTGTATTGTAGATTGAGAAATGTCCGATGCAGTTGAGGGGACAATCATCTTTGTTTGTTCGGAGAGATGCAGACATGTAGATGCGGTTTCCATGCCAAGAATGTATTGTGGTCTTTCATTAAATTAATGTGTGCATGCGTTGCATTGTGTATGAATGAATTCAGTTTTCTTCCCTGTGCACCTCCAGCCTTCCAGCAGTGTCCCTGTACCATCTCCTGGGACTCCAGGTGGTCCGGGTCCATCGGCAGCATCGTCTGGGCAGGCTACTCAGAGCCCTTCTTTGACTTTGGCTTCAGTAAATACTGATGATGTTACACGTGTTTATTATGTCAAAAATATTTAGAGAGAACATGTTACTAACTTGGACTATCTCGCTCTGAGTGAAACCTGGTTAAACTGTAATATACCATCAAATATGATCGACATTCCAGGATATTCTTGTTTTCGTAAGGACAGGCAAATAGGTAAAGAGGATGGTGTGCTAGTATATGTTCGAAACACACTTAAATGTACTGAATTTAATTTGGTTTTAAACATTGTTTTATCACCTAGAATGAATTTTAATATTGTAACTTTATACAATCCGCCATCGTTTAATGTATCTTTCTATAGTAACCTGGACAAACTGCTTAAAATGTTTAAATATGATTGTGAAACCATGGGGCTTGGAGATTTTAAATATCAATTGATTGGACAAACATGTTAAACAAAAACTGAAAATAATAAAAACTAATCTCTGGCGGCTAGTACAGGAATCAGCTGAGAAAGAAGCCGCTACACCCCCGACGTAAATAGCCTGGGATTACTGCAAAAAGTGTCCAAATTAAGCATCACCAACAAATATTCAAGCCAACTAAAAAAGTTGCCAAAATGACTCTTGCACACTTTGTGTTTTGTAAAATACCTTAAATAGGCGCGGCTCAATGTCCGACTGGGACTTGTGGTGACTGTGCATCCAGTGCTCCCTTTAGCTCAGACCCATTGTGGTATCGCTTCTCGGCCTTTTGGCTAAGACAGTGGTCCCCTTCCTTGGGTGGTGAAGTCGTTTGCCTGTCGTGGTAGTGATTTCCTACTTGTTTAGGAGGACATTTTTTTTTTCAGGAATATTATTTCTCTATTGCATTTTGTTTGTAGTTGAGTATTTTTGTCCTGAAAAAAAGTGTTGTTGTGCAGACTGAGGGGAGCTGTTCTAATAGCTTTCTCTCTGTCTGCTCGACCTTTTATTGTTAACTTTTAAAGTTTATTTATAATTTTAACCATTTATTGTATTCTTAATTGTTTTTTACCTTTTTAAGCTGGTGGTGCCTCCAACATTTCGGCCAGTCATGCCGGCATTAGGAGGCACCACAGCGTACGTTTTACCTTTTTAGAAAAAGAAGGGAAACTGGTATGTATGTCACGCCTTGATTTTTCCAGGAAGCTCGTTCAAGGTGTGCTCAACTTTTCCCCGACAGACCTGAATTGTGTCCTGACCTTGCCCTTTAACAAGGGATTTGATGTAAGTTTTTGTTCTGCAGCACTCCTGCGACAGTTCTGGTTACGTTTTGAAAATGTAAAACCCCAGTTTGCTGTGTTCAATGTGGAGAAGCTTTCTGACAATGCGCTTAAAACCGTTATTGTCAGAATGTTCAATGAAACGGTGAATGCAGAAGACATCTGTGAATGGCTGGGTAGATACTGCACTGTTAAAGGCCAGGCTACCAAGGTGAGGGATGAGGACGGCATCTGGAATTGCGCTTGGAGGGTCCCCATTCAACAATGGCAGGACCCCCAGGGCTTCCAGGGCCTGAAACATCTCCCACCCATGGTAGTCCTGGGTGACAACAGGGGCTATATCCATTACCAGGGCCAGCCCAAGCTCTGCCGTAAGTGTGGTCAGCACGGCCACCTGGCTGAAGCCTGTGAGCTGGTCGTTTGCAGGAAGTGCCGAGAAATTGGTCACACCTTTGAGGAGTGTACCAATGGCAGAAGGTGCAACCTCTGTGGAGAGGACAAACCACCTCTTCAGAGATTGCCCCAAATCCTTTGCCAACAAGTTGAAGGCAGCAAAACAGACAGAAAAGGAAGGAAGTGACGGACACGAGGAACAGGTGCAAGAGATAATTGAAGAGGCGGGTATTGTGAACCCTGATCCCCCAACAACCACTGTGGTTGGAGGGGAAGGATCAGTTGAGGCAGAAGGGGAGGGGCCTGCAAAGACCTCCTCAGGTGAATCCACCGGAGATGAGAGCAGGCAGGCAGCAGGTGGAGCTGTTTCCAGTGGTGAGGAAAGCCAGGGATCCAGCAATGATGCCTCCCTCCCCAATGCCCAACTCCCCAAGAGACCGGCATCAGAATTGTCCTCTGAGTCTCCCCAGGACTCAGAGAAGAGGGGAAGAGTTGAGGTGTACTCAGACAGTTCGTCTGTGGAGGAACCCAGAGTCTTCCCCTCCAATTCACCCAATGAGGTTTCTTTTCTTTCAATTGCTCTGCAATCAACCCCAAAAGGCTCAAAAATGGATTGCAGGTTGCGGGAGAGACCAACTCCCAGAGTCCGAACGGGGAACAGAGCTCAAACCCTTCACACCTCACCTATGGAAGTGAAGGAAGAGCTCAGTTCACAAGTGATAACTTAGTCACTGTTTTTAACTGATTTTATAGTTCAAACTTTTGAAAAAGCCTCAAGATAAAGGAGGGAAGGGAGTACCGGATTTTTATTTAACACTAGGAATCTTCTACACAGCACAGCACATGGCTATTGCCACGGACCCCTCCAGGAACCCAAAGACGACAGCAATGGCTCGTTTCTGGATGGGGTCCTACCTTCGAAGGATTAATATTTTACCCATTGATCTTAAATTACCAGTTTCTTTTAACCTGCCACCGGCCTATGATTTTATCAAGACATCTTTTAAACAGTTTAACCTGGAACAGGAGGAGTTGCCGATTTTAAATAACCACAAATGTCTCATTTCTGTTGTGCAGGAATGGGAACCAGTGAGTCCAGTGCGCGGGCTTGCACTCGGTGAGCCCTCCACAGTTTGGCGCAACGTGAACCATCCTATCCTCCCAAACAGACTCCGGGACCTGTCATGGCTGGTGGCTCATGAGGTTCTCCCAGTCAGGGCCGTCATGCACTCCCGAGGAATGGCAGCGCACTCAACTTGCCCCCGGCCTGGTTGTGGCGCTCCTGAGTTGGTGAGGCACCTCCTCTGGGAGTGCAGCGCTGCCGTAGACCAGTGGGCAACGGCCGGCTCCTTGCAATTCCCGTACTTACCAGCAGGGGGGGGGGGGGTCCTTACAGCACAGCTGGTGCTATACGGGGTGAGCCACGAGTTCATGACAAAGAAGGACTTTGAAAAGATGTGACTCACCCTGGCCGCCATCAAAGACGCCACCTGGACCTCCAGAAACCTGCTGGTGAGAAGGCATAGGCAGATCCCCCCCCGTGGCTGTGATCCAGATGGCCGCAGCGACGGTCCGCGAGGTGGAAGCTGCAGGCGGCAGGCCGAGGACACAGCCACAAAGAAGAATCGCCTCCCTGCCCATTCGGACGAAGGAGCCGGAGCCTCACGAGAAAAGGTCAAAGCAGCGGCGGCCTGGCTCTCCGGGTGTGGACGGAGGGAAGGAGAAGGAGGGAGAGGACCTCCTCTGAGCACCATGGCAGAACCCCGAGAGACCAAATGTTTGAGAGAACAGGATGAGTTCCCCTTGATAGGGACTCACTGCTCTCCTGCACAACAGAATAGACCTTTTAAACTGAATGCACTCCTATTTATTGACTTTTACAACGATAGACACTTTTTATTTCTTCATGTTTCTCATTTTACTCAACAGGTCCTGCTTTATTTGTAAATCTCTATTTATTAAAAGTACTGTATTTATGATATTTTAAAACAGAAGCTTGTACCTTGTTTGCTTTTATGTTTTAAATGAGTGAAAACATCTGTGGAAGAAATGGAAGAAAATGAACTGTAAAATGTGTCAATAAAATCTTGTAAAAGAAAAGAAAAAATCTGTTCTTATCAGTTTAATATCTGATATGTCTCCTATCTGGGGACTGTATATTAAATTGATTTTTGGAACAGGGAGATGGAATAGGAGCTTGCTCTGTCCACTCCACGCATCAGCCTGGTATTGCAGTTCATCTGGGAATGGTGCACCCTCCTCTCCTGTTGAATGAAAACAAAATAGTTCTTTCTTGAAGGGCTGAACTCAAAGTTAAGCAAAGAAAGCAAGTTTCAAAAGAAGTGTAGAACAAAGATCCTGTCTGTGTCAGCAGGGGTGTGAGCCTGTCACTGTTGCTAACTTGGTGACTTTGTCACTAAATCTGGTGACTTTTCAGGTCCTGTTGGCAACTTTTATTGTGAAAAGCGACTGGCGACAAATCGAGCGACTTTCTAGTGTGTTTGGCGACTCTGAGGTGAAAGCAGGTCTGGTTCTGCAGTCACTGTGGTCAACGAGCAGCGGGTCCTGCTGTGAGCCCCTCCCCCGTCCTGAAGCATTGACAGACCTGCGGTCAGTCTGACAGTCCCTCCCTCCCTCCTGCAGTCAGACCAGAGGAGACCCTCACCACACTGCGTCCACACTGAGAAGGAACCGCGCATGCGCAAGGCCGCCGCTGCTTTACTGAGCGGCAAGTAAATATAAATATTTTTTCAATCACACTGAGGCCTGGGGCCTGTACTAGGAACCCTGATCAACATATCCAGGACCTCTCTGTTTCCTGGGTTGACTGATCCTGATCACCGTTACTACCAAGCAGGTTATCAACTCTCTGGTTCAACCCAGACCTATGTGTGCTTGTTCACATGAAAGGGGCGGAGTTTGCAGCATCTGACCAATCACACACAGAGAAACTCTGCAGAGCAGTTTACAGATTACTGAAGGAGCAGTTAATCTCTGAGATTATGAAGAATTAAAACACATCCAGCAGCTAAAAGCAACACTGCTGCTGCAGCCAAAGCCAGAACATTCCTGACTTGTTAATGCTGACTTGGTGAGATTATACCAGATTAATTCATCAGACTATATAAACAGACAGCACTGTCATCACTCAGTTTCACTTTATTCCAGCAGAAACGTGTCGGGCTGAACTTCCTCACTGATCTTCTTTTAGTTTAGATTTTCCATCCAGTTGTTTTGAGGCTGAGTTTCTCTTGTGTTTTATGTTGGAATATTAATTCATCACCGTGACGACAGGAGTAGTTCTGGTTCCATAAATTCATGTTTCTGCAGTTCTGTCAGGTGTGATCATTAAGCTCATTATTCCAGATCAACCCTCGTGGAGATAAACAGACTTGGAACAAGTCAAGAACAAAAACATCCTTCAAAGCCTCAGAGACCAGGATTTATTTTATTATGTCAAAAAGATTTCTAAATTCATTTCTCATCTCCGCTCTGCTGCAGCTCAGTGCTGAACCTGCCCACCAATCACCAATCACTAATTTATGATCCAAAATGTCTCTACAGTAGAACCTCTGAGGAGCGGACCCGGTAAGAGAGGACAACCTGCCTGACGAGGACAATGGACAGGTTGTCCTGGGACATTTCAAGCTGAGCGACACTAAAACAGCCAAACTACTTGGGCTGGACCCGATTGTTGGATTATTCAGACCTTGTGGTGTCAGGAGATTAGTTCTGAGATGTGAATCATCGCTGCTTCCCCGCAGCACGGTGCTGCTCTGAGAAGCTCCTCTCCGTCAGCCCCGCCATACGTTCCACATTGCGTGTCCGGAGACTGTCGGCGGGCCGCGGGTGATACACGATTGCCTCCATCCTCCACTCCTGTGCTCGTATTCAGGAAGCGTCTCAGAGTCCTCTTAGGGAGCTCCTGTCTTAGCCTCAAAGTTCTTAGCAAGGAATCTGAGCTTCAAAGTGATTCAGGAAGTTTCTAAGAGCAACTCTGAGCGAGGAGTTGACAGCAACTTTTATCTTAGTGAGGAGGCCAGGTCGACCCCGTTGCCATGTATGACGCAGTCTGCTGAAAGCTGATTGGTTGTTAGAGAAAGGAAGAAAGAAAAAAGCCTCTGTGCTCCTCCTAATGAATGGAGAGTAAAATTAACCCATCAAATATCTTGGGCTCTATTAAAAATGTGTAATCATGAAAATTATTTAGGTCTATTTTATGAAACTCAGACAAATTAATTGAATTTGTACACAGCTTAAGAATGATTGAACTTTCCTGGTTCACATGCCGATTATTACATTGATTTGATTCTTGTTCTCTTATTTTTACCACTTAATGTATTTGATATTAATGGTGGAGGCGACGCAGCGTCACCACTTCCTGTGATTTACCACCAATGTGGGGCTGTGAAAGAACCGTAACGGTCAGACTGACACTCTGCTGACGGAGGACTGGGACAAACCCCCGTCATCACCGCTGCACTGCTGCAGCCTACTTGTAGTGACGTAGCACAATGTTGTGATCACCTTCATCTGGGGCGTTACTGCGTTGCTTTGCTGTGGGAGAAATCAGCTTTCTCAGTTCTGCAGTGATACTTTGTGCAGATTTCATTTACCCTGCATATATTGAGTTTGTTCATAACAAGTCATTTATATTTGCCTACAATCTTTGTCCTGCATTTTATTATGGTCACAATCAACTGATAAAAGAATAAAAAGTCCCCAAATCTTTCAAATATCATGAGAAAAGCTTTATTTTTATTTTCATTCAAATTTGCATTTTGATGATGATTCGCTTCATAAATAATGACACATTGTTCTCCCCCACATTAAAGTAGATGAGCTGCTTATCTTAGTAAAAAGTATCGCTATCTACAATACTGGAAGTGTACTTCAAACACTCCTTTTCCCTCCTTCTACTCCCCATGTCTCCAAAGCTGCTTCATACTGACACCTAGTGGATTTAGGGGGAACTGCAAGTCAGTATTTCTATTGCATCCATCCATTTTCCAATAAGTTGCAATAAAAGAAACTACAACTTCTTTCAACCACCTTCACAGTGTAACTATTTAAAGTGTAACTGTTTTACTGTGGAACATTATTCTTTGCTGTCAGTCTTTTAATGTGTAACTATATTCAACATTGCTAAAAATACATTTTGCTTCTCTGTATAAAATGAGTTTTAACTTAAAAACTTCATGAGGAAAAACAAAAAAAGGTTTGTTGAGCTAAAATGAGACCTTTAATCCACACATCTTTCCAGTGATGGTGTGAGGCTGCTTGTTGCTGCAGATCTTCTCAAATCTGGGTTGCAGTTGTGAGACTGTCACTCTAGTTCATTTCCAATGTGCAGCTTTGATGTGTATTTTGTCTTGACAGCAGAAAAACCTTTGTCACATAGGTAGGATGTGGCAAAAGGAAGAAGTGTGTCCAGGGCTCTCTTCCCAAGCAGGGAGTCATTTTTCTCCACTGCAATCCAAAATGCAGCGTCTTTGACTTAAACTGCAGCCTCACTGCTGAATCAGAGGTGAATCAATGAACTGTTCCTCCTCTGATGTGCTGAAGTCGGCAGGTGGTGTTGCACTGAAGGGCTCACGGATCCAGTCCTATTCTTTGGAATCCTGCACCAGGAAGTATCTCTGGAAATGGTTGTGAAGGGCGGAGTCGTGTGCTTTCATGCATGAGATGACTGAGTTCTGCAGCTTGTGGTCTTCAACCAACCACTTCAGCTTCTTAAATCAATCCACATTTCCATCTTTCACTGGCTGCTGCCACATCTCAAGTTCTCTGATGAATGATGTGACTTCATCAGCCAGATGTGGGAGGTGTGTGTTTGTGCCCTGCATCTGCAAAGTCACTTCATTGCCTTTCAGAAACACGTCACTGAGGTCTGCAGGCTTCATGAGGAAGTTGTTACAGTAAAACTTGTGGGCAAGATCACTGCCCTCTTCCTTCAAAAAGCTGCGGATCTCATCTGGCAGTTCTTTGGCCCTGGACAGCAGCTTCCCACGTGACAGCCATCGGGACTCGCTGGGAAACACAACGGCTGTGTGATCGGAGCCCATTTCCTCACAGAGCTGAACAACTCTGGGCTTTGACACCTCCTGTTTTCATGGAACTGACAGCCAGAGGGGGAAGGAGTACCTAAATACTCTACTCAAGTAAAACTACAATCACTTTGAGAAAACTTTACTCAAGTTCAAGTCAAAGTACTAGTCTGAAAATGTACTCGAGTAAAAGTAAAAGTATCTCATTTAAAAGGTCCTCAGTGTAAAAGTACCAGTCTGAAAATGTACTCAAGTAAAAGTATCTCATATAAAAGGTCCTCAATGTAAAAGTTACTGAGTTACTATTTGGCAGTGGGAGAACGGTCTTCAGTTGTTAGAATAAATAGTTTGAGACGAGGAAATCATTGCATGTTTCCACTGAAGAGTTTTACTTTCATGATATGTACTTCAGTACGTGTTGCAGGTAAACAAACAGTAGTTTTTCCTCCGTAGTGTAAAAAGAGTGAAAAATGAAATTACGACTCATTAATGTTAAATAAAAACAGTGAAGAACAAAAGCCATTGGATTCATGTCAACATTTTACTTCCAATTCTTCAAAGTTCACATCTGCTCATACAAGATTTTTAACCTCACATTTTTCAAAATACAGAAAGCAGCATTGTTAGAACTAATAATGAAATGTGCTTCTTTAACCTTCATTATCAAGCAGGGACCTTTTGTCAGCCTCTGTGCATCCATCCATCCATCCATCCATTTCCTTCCGCTTATCCGGGGCCGGGTCGCGGGGGCAGCAGTCTAAGCAAGGAAGCCCAGACTTCCCTCGCCCCAGACACGTCCTCCAGCTCCTCCGGTGGGACCCCGAGGCGTTCCCAGGCCAGCCGAAAGACATAGTCTCTCCAGCGTGTCCTAGGTCTGCCCCGAGGCCTCCTACCGGAGGGACATGCCCGGAACACCTCCCGAGGGAGGCGTCCATGGGGCATCCGAAACAGATGCCCGAGCCACCTCAGCTGGCGCCTCTGTGCAGTTCAACACAAATGGAAACCAAACTGATTGAAATCTTCTCATTTTGGTGACAAACCAGAAACTAAATGATTTCCTGAAGCGTCTCAACAGGGTTTAAATCAGCAATGTTGACTTCAAACTGGAGGAGACCTTGTGATTCTGGGCTCAAGCTGGACTTCCTGAACCACATCTGTTGGAGCTCCATTCCCATCTCCACCTGTCCACATGTCCAAGTGTCCTTGAGCAAGACACTGAACCCCAAACTGCTCCCAGTGGATGGACTGAGTGCCTTGCATGGTCGCCGCCGCCATTGGTGTGTGAATGAATGGGTGAATGTGATTAACAGTGTAAAGCACTTTGGGGACTGCTAAAGGCCTCTGCATCCTCCCATAAGAAGAAGAAGAAAAGTTCAGCGCTGACGTCAGCCAGCTGCTGGAAAAAATGCTTGTTCAGCAGGAGAGTTCATACTCTCACCCCCTCACAGCTGACACTTCTGTAAAACCTTTTAACTTTTCAACTGCAGCTTATTTCTCACTTCAAGCGTTTTCAGAAATACATTTCTCTGAAGTGTTTCAGTAAGAAAAGAGAAAGTTTGTGTCCAGGACATGATGTTGGTCTGGTTTTAACTGCAGGAACTGACAGTCCTGACGGTTGGTACTGCTGAACAAAAAGTCTCTGGCCAGAGGGAGCTGGCTGAAGAACATGACATCATTTAGTACGGCAAGACTCTGGAGTGCCCAACGTTCTTCTTGTTCTTATGGAGGATGAATCGGCTTTTATACGGTGGAAAAACACTATATAAGTGAAATCCATCCACACATCTCACATAGAGTCTTTCATGATTTCATCTCTTTATGGTTTTTCATGTGTCGCCGCAAATTACTACGATCACAGAAACTCCACCCACATGTTTCACAAGAATACGGCTTCTCACCTGTGTGAGTTCTCTTGTGTATCTTCAAATGACTCCCTTGACTGAAACTTTTCCCACATGTTTCACAAGAATACGGCTTCTCACCTCTGTGAGTTCTCTTGTGTCTCTTCAAATCATTTGATCCTCTGAAACCTTTCCCACATGTTTCACAAGAATACGGCTTCTCACCTGTGTGAGTTCTCTTGTGAGTCATTAAATCTCTCTGTTGAGCGAAACGTTTTTCACATATTTCACAAGAAAATGGCTTCTCACCTGTGAGAGTTCTCTTATTAACCAACAAACCATCCTGTCCGGTGGAACTTTTAACAAAGATTTCCCCACTTTTCTTCTTATCATTGAAAGATGTTAAATTCTGACGTAATTGAGGTTTTTTTCTGGACCATATTTCCACATGTTTCCTCACAAAGAAGCTTTTCACATTCAGCCTGCTTCTCTGACACAGGGAACTTGTCCACACAATCACTCTGAAACATGCTTCTTCTTTTCATCTTTGCATTTCTACTTGATTCTGAGTCAACAAGTTCTTTCACATCGTGGACTTCAGAGTCATGAGAGAGGAACTGCTCAGTGTCTGGTACTTCTTCTGGTTCACTCAGGGAACTTTGTTCCTCAATTGAAGGAACCCTAAAGGAATCACCTTCAAACTTCAGTAGAAGCCGCTCTCCCTCCTGGCTGGTACCGAGTTCCTGGTGCTCCTCAATCTGTGGAGGTTCTGGTTCTTCTGGCTCCCCTTTGATCCATTGAGGTTCTGGTTCTACTGGTTCCTCTTTGATCTGTGGAGGTCCTGGTTCTTCTGGTTCCACTTTGATCTGTGGAGGTTCTGGTTCTTCTGGTTCCTCTTTGATCTGTGGAGGGTCTGGTTCCTCTTTGATTTGTGGAGGTTCTGGTTCTTCTGGTTCCTCTTTGCTCTGTGGAGGTTCTGGTTGTTCTGGTTCCTCTTTGATCTGTGAAGGTTCTGGTTCTTCCTGCTCCAGACTGGAGTTTGTTTCTGGTTTAAAGAGCTGCTCCTCCCTACAGTCACGGTGCAGTTGGAGCTCTGGAGAGACAAAAAAGTACAAAATAAAAGTTACATTACTTCTACAGTTCCCACTTTAAAATGACTCAGACGAGTAATTTGATTACAATAAAATCACCTGAGGCAATTATGGCATTAAAGGCAGATCTTATAAATCACGACTGGCAGGACCTTTTTGTAGACGATACTAATTGTTAGAGAAATCTTGTTTTGTCTCATAAATAATGATGTGTAATTTTGCAGTCTGTGTTCTAGGATGACCTGTGTCAGCACTTTTGGAACCCCTGTGCTACTTTTGCTGACCTTCAATGCAGACTCAAAACAATTCAGCCTTTAAGAGGGAGCTGTCTGACTTCAGAGTAAGAAGAACTCTTGGACAATCATGTAAAGGTTCTACTGTGACTTTGTCTCTTCTGGCAAGAATAATGTAATAAAATTCTCTTATAGGAAGAATTGAAACAATCCGGATGAATGTTTTGCCAAAGCTGCCATTTTTGTTCCAATCCTCACCAATTCAGCTCCCAAAAGAAACATTTACTAGATAATAGACAAAATGATATCAAAATGTATTTGGAGAAATAAAAAGCCAAGAGTAAGGTATACACTATTACAGCGCCCTAAAGAAAAAGGTTTGAATTTACCTAATGTAAAATATATTATTGGGCAGCACAATTAAGAATCATAAATAAGTATGAGGAGACAGGATGGAGGGATATGGAACAAATCTCATGCCTGAACGTAATATTAGAAAGTTTACCTTTTTATTACAAAAACTAATGAATGAATTAAAGATGAAAAACAAATGGGTTAAAGGAACAATGAAAATATGAGCAGTAATAAAAAAGATAATGAAAATGTCTGGTTCAATCTGCAGGGCGACTAAAATAGGAAAGAATTTAGATTTTCTTCCTTCAACCATAAACGGGGGATTTCATAGGAGGGAATCCAAATGGCTGCTCTATATTGGACGGCTTTTCAAAAAGGGAAAATATGAAACCATTTGAGCAGCTTAAAACTGAATTTGATCTGCCAACACAAGACTTTGATAAATTCTTACAAATTAGAAGCCGTCTTCTAAAACACAAAGGATGGGAATTCTTAGGTAAAGAACCAAATGAAGTAGAGAAAGTACTAATGACCAAGCTGGAGAAGAAGAAGAAAGTCATTTCAAAGCTTTAGAAAGCAGCTGAACAAGACAACAACATGAACTTTAAATAGAAATGGGAAAGTGAAAGAAAGAAGAATTGGGGGGAATCATTTAAAGAAGGACATCAAATGTTTAGGAGCATTATATGGAAAGAAGGTGAATGAAATTAAAAACACAAGATGTTCTGCTCCCACTAAATATGTCCTAATATAGTAAAACATGTGATAAATGCTGGAGGGGTTGTGGTCCAGTAGGAGACTAGAGACATATATTCTGGGACCGTCCCAAACTCAGAGAATATTGGAAAAATATACAGAAAGAGATCAAAAGAATCTTGGATGAAAACATTGATTTAGACCTGAAATGATTTTTATTGGGTTTTAAACCCAAAAATGATTAGAATGTTACTTATTGTAGAAAAGTAAAAGATTAGAGTGTGCTGGCTGGAACCAAACCCCCCCTGCATAAAGCAATGGTGGGACCCAATCAAAGATGTGCTGAATATGGAACAAGTAAGAGCAAGGTTCCAAAACAAAGTGAAGGAATGTGAAGACCTGTGGTCTCCCTATATACAAAGGAGGATTCAAACAGAATCACCCCACAAGGGACTTACTTCATTATTTACAAAGCACTCTCATTAAGATCTACTGCTTTGTTTGTTTTGATTTGAATTAACATCTCTAACTAAGGTATTTACTTGTTGTGTTTGCATGAAGCAGATTTGTTTTAGGATCATTTCATTACATTATTTAGACATTTAAGAAGCGGGTGTCTGGACACATGGTGAAAGGGGGAGAAGAATAAAGAGGTAGAAAGGTAGACATACATTCTAGGAAGGAGACGGAGGGCATCCATCTTTCTCTTTCTTTTTCCTTCTCTTGATTGGATGGAAGATTTTTTAACAGACCTTCAGTACGGCTGTTTGTATGGAGGGACGGCTGTTTAAAGTAGGAATGGAAAAGAGAAGTTTCATTTATCTAGAATCTATTTATTTATCTTTTCATTTACTTAATGACAAAAGACTAGATTAATAGGAGGAAGAGAGGAGGAAGAGAAGGGAGGGTCCCACATTTGTTGATGATGTCATTTAGTTGTTTGGTTCTTTTGGTTTTTATGTCCTTCTAAACGGATATTGGAAATGTATTTGTAAGATAAGAATACTGCATGTACCATACTCATATGCTTATTTGAAAAAATAAAATAAAAAAGGAAGTGCAACAATCTTTTTAAACATCTTAGATGTTCATATTTCTAAAACTCTAGTTGCTGAAGTATTTTAACTTGATAATTCTTCCATGTTGCCATTTGGAGCCTCACTGTTCCAGAGACAAGAGGTTTACATTCTTCCAGGTGCTTTTGCCTCCATGTTCCTCCATGTTGGTTTCACTGATACTCAGAGACAATCGTCTTTTAATATGGAAACCTGGAGCCAGGAAGTGTCTGCATCCTGAGGCTGGAGGCTTGAGCCCGCCTTTGGAGAGAGGAGGGACTATTCTCTGCTGTGATTGGACTGGAGAGGACAGGAAGTGACCAAACACAGGAAGTTGCAAACAATGCAAATCCACTGAAATCAGAAATGATTAAGAAAAATACCCTCAATGTTTTGTCAATGGCTGCTCATATTATTATTTTAACGTTGTTTCAATGTATTGTCAGGTAGTTCCAGGTGATTCTAGACGCTCTTCTCCTGTTTCTGACTTCAACTACAACTGTGTATTGATTAAAACCTGGAAACATGGAAAAGAGTCAAAGTCTGAGTTCAATCCAAGTTTCCCTCCAGAGACACAAATCCTGCTTCTGTGTGCGGTGGATAAACCAAACCCAGTCAGAACAATGGAGATCCTGCTCCAGTCACATTCATGTGTTCATTCACACTTTTCCATACCTGTTCTGTGGAGCTTGATTTGAGGGTTCCAGATGGTTTCCAGCAGTCTGTGCTGACGATCAACCTCCTCCTCGTGCTGGACGATAGTTTGTTCAAACTCTCCAAAGCCTGAACTGAACTCATTGTTACTGCACGAGATGAAATGTTTCCTCTGTGAGACACGACAACACAGCCGAGAGAGTCCAACAAGCTCCAAACAGTAGTGGAGGGCGGCTCGAGCTAAAATATCGACGTATTCTCCGTGGCTCTGCACGCTGCTGGAACTCCACTCGCACTTGCTCCGCTCCTCCCTTTCCTGTTTCCGGTCTGACGTCACGTGATCACCCAGGAACCTGAGACATAAATACGAGACGCCGCGCAGCCTGTAGAGCGGCCGCCATCTTGTGAGGGGCAAGTCTGACCCGTCAGGCTAAACAAGTCTCTGTGACCGCGATGTGTTTTCTGAAGAAAACCATGCAAATATACATTTACATGACTGAAGAATCATTGCTTTCATTTTTAATTTATTAAATTAAAAAGTATTTCATTTATTTATTTATTTAATGTAGCATACTAATAGAAAGTATTGAGAGGAAATGGAAGAAGTTTGCAGACGGGACATTGGGACGCTGTCCTCTCCTTTTAGAGCAGCAACATGATGGAGCCATGACAAATATATGCAAAAGCGTTTATTTACACACAATGTGACATTTATGTACAATGAACACGTGAATTAGGGCACAAGTTATAACTTTTTGTGTAACAAATTTTGATTTTTTTTAACATATTTATACACAATAACATATTTAACTATTATACTTTCATTCATTTTTAGATATTTACCTTTAATATTACATAAAAATAATTGTTAGATAGTTACCTATCCCATATTTATTTATTGTTACACGTTTATCTATTATTCCATATTATATGACATATTCTCTTTCAGCTCTTCATTTATTAGATGTTTCCCTCTCAGTTCCTCCAGAAGACCACACACTGTGCTCTTTGCCCTCCGTTCTCCATCTTTTCATTCCTCTTCTCTCTTCTCAGACTCTCCACCTCGGCCATGGCTTCACTGAGTCTGGCTGTCAAAGCATCAGGACATGTGGGCAGTGCATAGGAGAGGTCCTAGTGAAGAAAAAGATTTACATGTTCAGAGTCCTGTGTTATCACATTAATTCATTACTTGTGCAACGTTTAATCAATTGATCTGCTATCCTAATCAATATATATAATAATAATGTTTGTGTCCATGTCAGTATGTCTAAAAGGAGTGAGGTGGGACATGTTGCTCAGCTGTTTGAGCACAGCCAGACAGTACTTCCTACTGGGATCAGGCTGAGGTTCTCCTGCTGGAACAGGCGGGGAACAGTACACTGACTGGTTCTGAGCAACTAATTTCTTTTGAAATGTAATATTCTACACACTGCAACTAAAATAGCCTCCGTTAGATGAACTGAATAGACGTTGATATTGTTGTTGTTGTTTGAGGGCGAGCTTAAGCCAGGGAATAGAGAGCATTTCCCACGGCTCCAGCTCATCTATGTCCCGAGTTAATGTTATATGAGCTAAACACAACGACAACAACAATAAATATGTTTTTCCTACCTGGGGAAGGTAATCCCACGCAGTCCATTGTCCTTATTTTGTCTGTTTGTACAACCAAAAGCAGAACAGTGATGCGGTATCTTTGCTGAAGTCCTGACAAATGCCCCTCCCAAGATGGCGGACGAACTGACGTATGTTCCTGCCAGTCGGTGAGGCGTCTAGTGTATATGTCTATGTGTGTGAGCCTCTAGTTTTCACACCATACAGTGATAAAGGATCTACTAGAGCAGTGGTTCACAAACTTTTTACACCAAGTACCACCCAGAAAATACTCGGCTCTCCAAGTACCACCATAATGACCAACACTATACAGTAGCCTAGTAAGCCTCAGCATTCTTCAAAAACAAGGCAGAGGTTTTATGCCTAAAGAAGTATATTTAATATTGTCAGCCATTGTCACATTTTACACAGCAATATAGGAAAATAAAAGACTGTACTTAAATAATGATGATTCAATTAAAATATATTGCACAGAAAAGTTAAATACTTACTCATAAGTACTTAAATAAATGAAAAACAAACGAACAAAAATCAGTTCTTAAAGATTAAATAAAACTGTACTGTACTTAAATGTTAAGTAAACAATGTACTGTACTTGATTAAAAAATAAACAGGCTGCTTTCTGAAACAGACACACACACACACACACACACACACACACACACACACACACACACACACACACACACACACACACAGAGGAAGAACAATAAGATTAAGAATAAAACTATGATACAAAAGATGGTTAATGGATTCTATCGAATGTCTCTCTATCATTCTACTTTAGATCTGGGATCCCCCCTCCCTTCTTGTGTCACATGGCCCCGCTTGAGCCAATCAAAATGAAACATGGCTGTCATTTCAGGAAATTATGTTTTATTCACGGACTGAGTATTTCAGACGATAAATATTATGAAGTAGATAACGGCTTTAGAAGCGATCGAAGTAACTCCTCTTTCACCGTCCAATTCATCCATATTAGTAATCAGCGGGCAGCGTTACGGCAGTTCCGGCACTTCGTGTCACGATCGCCCGTAATGCTACGCTTAGCGCCCCGCTAACCTCCGTGACTCGACGTGAAAAGTAATTTTACACACAAAATATTTCACTTTTTTCACTAGAATCAGCTTCGATAGGCCTTTTCTCACAGAGCTGCTAAATCCTGGGTTTTCAGGCGCAGTACAGACTAAGTTACGGGTATAAACGCTCTACCGTGAGTTGCCGTGACGCGAACCCAGAAATGAGGTCCCTTTGTCGGGGTCAGTCCACAGAAAGCACCGCTGAATAACAGTTTTCACATAAAAACGTTATCTTTTATAAGAACTTGATTGTATATGTCGTTATTCGTGGTACAGTGGAGGAACTCTTGGAAATTCATGTTCAGAAACATTGTCCAGCGCTGTATAGGTGGAGATGCCCACCTGTACCCACCATCAGGTGGGCATGACAACGCCGACTGGCACAGCTGGTCACCCCGCAACTGATTAGTCTTTGTCTTACTTTCCCTACCACGTCCGGCCAGTTTGTCCCTCCCCCTCCCTCCCTGTCAAATTTCACCCCCAGTATTTTTTGCTCAGTCTGGGTCACGGTCAGGGGAAGTCCAGTCTTCTCAGTCTCCATCCATGGTCCATAAAACTGGGCTTGGGTCTTGTCTCGGTTGAGCTTTGACCCAGAGGCCTGTCCATAAAAGTCAGTCACGTCCAATGTCCTGTTGACTGATAAAAGGTCAGTGCATAAAATGTTCACGTCGTCCATTTAGAGGACACATTTAGTGGTGAGTCCCCCGCTCCCCGGGATACTCACCCCATTGATTCGTTTATCCCTTCTCAAGATCTGTGCCAGAGGTTCCACACATGTTACGTACAGGAGGGCAGATAACGGACAGCCCTGACGGACACCGCAGTTGATTTTGACTGCTTTTGTCAATTGCCCATGGAAGATGGAAGTGAAGGAAGAGCTCAGTTCACAAGTGATAACTCTGGGATGCATGGTTTTAAAACAGTCTTGGAGTTTAAAATCCCTGCATAGATTCTGCAATAAAACCGATGTCTTGTCGACTTTAAAATCTTCCCCTGCTCCTCTCCTATCTTTTCTAGTTAAAATACAATTAAAATCACCTCCTAAAATAAGTGGCACTCGTCCTAGCATGTGGGACTGCAAGTCCTCTAAAAGGTCATACCTATCATTTTTCTCATTAAAACCATAAATATTCAAGAGCTTAAAATCCTGGTCCATAAAAGTCAAATGTAGTAAAAGTGCCCTACCGTCTCTCACCACAGTGCTGCCCTTCACCAAGATCCGGGGGTTATTTATTAAAATGGCCACTCCGTCATTTTTATTACCGTTGGAGCCACTCCATACTGACGGGAGTGGCCACATTTCCTCCCACTGTTGGTAAGAGTTTAAAAACGGTATAGCACACTCCTGTAATAAAAACACATCTGACTTAAATGAACTTAAAAAGGATAAAACACTCTGGGCTCTAACTCTCGACTTCACACTTCTCACATTGATGGTAGAGAAGGTGAGGGTCATGAGTATGGTTAAAAACAACAGGTAGGACATTTTAAAAAGACTACAAAGTTTGAACTATAAAATCAGTTAAAAACAGTGACTAAGTTATCACTTGTGAACTGAGCTCTTCCTTCACTTCCATAGGTGAGGTGTGAAGGGTTTGAGCTCTGTTCCCCGTTCGGGCTCTGGGAGTTGGTCTCTCCTGCAACCTCCTATTCATTTTTGAGCCTTTTGGGGTTGATTGCAGAGCAATTGAAAGAAAAGAAACCTCATTGGGTGAATTGGAGGGGAAGACTCTGGGTTCCTCCACAGACGAACTGTCTGAGTACACCTCAACTCTTCCCCTCTTCTCTGAGCCCTGGGGAGACTCAGAGGACAATTCTGATGCCGGTCTCTTGGGGAGTTGGGCATTGGGGAGGGAGGCATCATTGCTGGATCCCTGGCTTTCCTCACCACTGGAAACAGCTCCACCTGCTGCCTGCCTGCTCTCATCTCCGGTGGATTCACCTGAGGAGGTCTTTGCAGGCCCCTCCCCTTCTGCCTCAACTGATCCTTCTCCTCCAACTACAGTGGTTGGTGGGGGATCAGGGTTCACAATACCCGCCTCTTCAATTATCTCTTTCACCTGTTCCTCGTGTCCGTCACTTCCTTCCTTTTCTGTCTGTTTTGCTGCCTTCAACTGTCTGGGTCAATGGAGGTCAGCTTCAGTCTCAGGTTTGGCTCAGCATCCACCCTGCTTCTCTACTTTGTTTTTATAACAACAAGTGAAGAGAAGCCTTTCTCGCACAGATCGGTGTTCGCAAACGGAAGGAGAAAGCGCATGGCCTTGTCAGGAAGCACAGGGTATTCACTGGACTGCTTCAGCCAAAAGTCCTACAAAGTCTGCTTTCTGAAAGATGCTTCAGTGTTTCGTCACCAGACAGCTCTGTTAAACTCTCCTGCTCAACAGCAGTTAAATCCATTGAGGCCATGTGAGAGGTGTCAATGTTGAAAGGGTTTCTCATCCAGCTGCTCGCTTGAGCTTCAGGCATCACTGGGAAATAACTGTGGAGCTGTTGTCTGAGTGATGTGAGGTGTGCAGCCATGTTCTCCCTGACTCCATCATCAAGCACCAGCTCATTATCAGACAGGAAACTCTCCAAAGCAGGGGAAGCTGAAACATCACCTGTCTTCACTTTGAGTTCAAATAACTCCAACTTTTTCAGCAGTGCATTCATGTTGTCCTGCACATCAAAAACCTTGATGGAGAGTCCCTGCAGTCCCGAGTTCAGGTCGTTTAAACGTGAAACAATGTCAGACACGTATGGCAGCTGACTGAGCCACACAGCATCCTCACAAACGTCTGACGAGGGGGAATTTGTGTCCTGCAAGAACATCTGGAACTCTCTGTGCAATTAGAAAAGCCTCGAAAGCACCTTTCCTCTGAAAGCCACCTTACTTCAGTATGAAGCCAGAGCTGGACATGCTCACTCCCCATCTCCTCGCAGAGCACAGGAAATAAGCGAGCATTCGTCGCTCTGGCCTTGATGAAGTTCACAGTTTTTACAGCAGAGTCCAGCACAGACTTCAGCTCATCAGGCATCTTCTTCACTGCCAGCGCCTCACGATGGATGAGTGAGTGAGTGAGTTGTGAGACTGTCACTCTAGTTACTAGAGTGACAGTCTCACAACTGCAACCCAGATTTGAGAAGATCTGCAGCAACAAGCAGCCTCACACCATCACTGGAAAGATGTGTGGATTAAAGGTCTCATTTTAGCACAACAAACCTTTTTTTTGTTTTTCCTCAGGAAGTTTTTAAGTTTTTAACTCATTTTATACAGAGAAGCAAAATGTATTTTTAGCAATGTTGAATATAGTTACACATTAAAAAACTGACAGCAAAGAATAATGTTCCACAGTAAAACAGTTACACTTTAAATAGTTACACTGTGAAGGTGGTTGAAAGAACTTGCAGTTTCTTTTATTGCAACATATTGGAAAATGGATGGACGCAATAGAAATACTGACCTGCAGTTCCCCCTAAATCCAGTAGGTGTCAGTAGGAAGCAGCTTTGGAGACATGAGGAGCAGGAGGAGGGAAAAGGAGTGTTTGAAGTACATGGCCAGTATTGTAGATACTTTTTACTAAGATAAGCAGCTCATCTACTTTAATGTGGGGGAGAACAATGTCTCATTATTTATGAAGCGAATCATCATCAAAATGCAAATTTGAATGAAAATAAAAATAAAGCTTTTCTCATGATATTTGAAAGATTTGGGGACTTTTTATTCTTTTATCAGTTGATTGTGACCATAATAAAATGCAGGACAAAGATTGTAGGCAAATATAAATGACTTGTTATGAACAAACTCAATATATGCAGGGTAAATGAAATCTGCACAAAGTATCACTGCAGAACTGAGAAAGCTGATTTCTCCCACAGCAAAGCAACGCAGTAACGCCCCAGATGAAGGTGATCACAACATTGTGCTACGTCACTACAAGTAGGCTGCAGCAGTGCAGCGCTGATGACGGGGGTTTGTCCCAGTCCTCCGTCAGCAGAGTGTCAGTCTGACCGTTACGGTTCTTTCACAGCCCCACATTGGTGGTAAATCACAGGAAGTGGTGACGCTGCGTCGCCTCCACCATTAATATCAAATACATTAAGTGGTAAAAATAAGAGAACAAGAATCAAATCAATGTAATAATCGGCATGTGAACCAGGAAAGTTCAATCATTCTTAAGCTGTGTACAAATTCAATTAATTTGTCTGAGTTTCATAAAATAGACATAAATAATTTTCATGATTACACATTTTTAATAGAGCCCAAGATATTTGATGGGTTAATTTTACTCTCCATTCATTAGGAGGAGCACAGAGGCTGTTTTCTTTCTTCCTTTCTCTAACAACCAATCAGCTTTCAGCAGACTGCGTCATACATGGCAACGGGGTCGACCTGGCCTCCTCACTAAGATAAAAGTTGCTGTCAACTCCTACACATAAAACACAAGAGAAACTCAGCCTCAAAACAACTGGATGGAAAATCTAAACTAAAAGAAGATCAGTGAGGAAGTTCAGCCCGACACGTTTCTGCTGGAATAAAGTGAAACTGAGTGATCACAGTGCTGTCTGTTTATATAGTCTGATGAATTAATCTGGTATAATCTCACCAAGTCAGCATTAACAAGTCAGGAATGTTCTGGCTTTGGCTGCAGCAGCAGTGTTGCTTTTAGCTGCTGGATGTGTTTTAATTCTTCATAATCTCAGAGATTAACTGCTCCTTCAGTAATCTGTAAACTGCTCTGCAGAGTTTCTCTGTGTGTGATTGGTCAGACGCTGCAAACTCCGCCCCTTTCATGTGAACAAGCACACGTAGGTCTGGGTTGAACCAGAGAGTTGATAACCTGCTTGGTAGTAACGGTGATCAGGATCAGTCAACCCAGGAAACAGAGAGATCCTGGATATGTTGATCAGGGTTCCTAGTACAGGCCACAGGCCTCAGTGTGATTGAAACAATATTTAGATTTACTTGCCGCTCAGTAAAGCAGCGGCGGCCTTGCGCATGCGCGGTTCCTTCTCAGTGAGGACGTGTGGTGAGGGTCTCCTCTGGTCTTACTGAAGGAGGGAGGGAGGGACTGTCAGACTGACCGCAGGTCTGTCAATGCTTCAGGACGGGGGAGGGGCTCACAGCAGGACCCGCTGCTCGTTGACCACAGTGACTGCAGAACCAGACCTGCTTTCACCTCAGAGTCGCCAAACACACTAGAAAGTCGCTAGATTTGTCGCGAGTCGCTTTGCACAAAACAAGTTGCCAACAGGACCTGAAAAGTCACCAGATTTAGTGAAAAAGTCACCAAGTTAGCAACAGTGACAGGCTCACACCCCTGCTGACACAGACAGGATCTTTGTTCTACACTTCTTTTGAAACTTGCTTTCATTACTTAACTTTGAGTTCAGCCCTTCAAGAAAGAACTATTTAGTTTTCATTCAACAGGAGAGGAGGGTGCACCATTC
The DNA here is from genome assembly GCF_963383615.2 of Lipophrys pholis. Taxonomy (NCBI): domain Eukaryota; kingdom Metazoa; phylum Chordata; class Actinopteri; order Blenniiformes; family Blenniidae; genus Lipophrys; species Lipophrys pholis. The sequence continues at coordinate 4,742,280 of NC_137646.1, read as the reverse complement.
CCAGATGAACTGCAATACCAGGATGATGCGTGGAGTGGACAGAGCAAGCTCCTATTCCATCTCCCTGTTCCAAAAATCAATTTAATATACAGTCCCCAGATAGGGGACATATCAGATATTAAACTGATAAGAACAGACTTTTTTTTTTTTTTTACAAGATTTTATTGACACATTTTACAGGTCATTTTCTTCAATTTCTTCCAAAGATGTTTTCAATCATTTCACACATAAAAGCAAACAAGGAACAAGCTTCTGTTTTAAAATATCATAAATACAGTACTTTAAATAAATAGAGATTTACAAATAAAGCAGGACCTGTTGAGTAAAATGAGAAACATGAAAAAATAAAAAGTGTCTATCGTTGTAAAAGTCAATAAATAGGAGTGCGTTCAGTTTAAAAGGTCTATTCTGTTGTGCAGGAGAGCAGTGAGTCCCTATCAAGGGGAACTCATCCTGTTCTCCCAAACATTTGGTCTCTCGGGGTTCTGCCATGGTGCTCAGAGGAGGTCCTCTCCCTCCTGCTCCTTCCCTCCGTCCACACCCGGAGAGCCAGGCCGCCGCTGCCTTGACCTTTTCTCGTGAGGCTCCGGCTCCTTCGTCCGAATGGGCAGGGAGGCGATTCTTCTTTGTGGCTGTGTCCTCGGCCTGCCGCCTGCAGCTTCCACCTCGCGGACCGTCGCTGCGGCCATCTGGATCACAGCCACGGGGGGGATCTGCCTATGCCTTCTTACCAGCAGGTTTCTGGAGGTCCAGGTGGCGTCTTTGATGGCGGCCAGGGTGAGCCACATCTTTTCAAAGTCCTTCTTTGTCATGAACTCGTGGCTCACCCCGTATAGCACCAGCTGTGCTGTAAGGACCCCCCCTGCTGGTAAGTACGGGAATTGCAAGGAGCCGGCCGTTGCCCACTGGTCTACGGCAGCGCTGCACTCCCAGAGGAGGTGCCTCACCGACTCAGGAGCGCCACAACCAGGCCGGGGACAAGTTGAGTGCGCTGCCATTCCTCGGGAGTGCATGACGGCCCTGACTGGGAGAACCTCGTGAGCCACCAGCCATGACAGGTCCCGGAGTCTGTTTGGGAGGACAGGATGGTTCACGTTGCGCCAAACTGTGGAGGGCTCACCGAGTGCAAGCCCGCGCACTGGACTCACTGGTGCCCGTTCCTGCACAACAGAAATGAGAGATTTGTGGTTCGTTAAAATCTGCAACTCCTCCTGTTCCAGGTTAAACTGTTTAAAAAATGTCTTGATAAAATCATAGGCCGGTGGCAGGTTAAAAGAAACTGGTATTTTAAGATCAATGGGTAAAATCTTAATCCTTCGAAGGTAGGACCCCATCCAGAAACGAGCCATTGCTGTCGTCTTTGGGTTCCTGGAGGGGTCCGTGTCAACAGCCATGTGCTGTTCCTTTAAAAGGTCATACCTATCATTTTCGTCATTAAAACCATAAATATTCAAGAGCTTAAAATCCTGGTCCATAAAAGTCAAATGTATTAAAAGTGCCCTACCGTCTCTCACCACAGTGCTGCCCTTCACCAAGATCCGGGGATTATTTATTAAAATGGCCACTCCATCATTTTTACTACTGCTGGAGCCACTCCATACTGACGGAAGTGGCCACACCTCCTCCCACTGTTTGTAAGAATTTAAAAACGGTATAGCACACTCTTGTAATAAAAACACATCCGACTTAAATGAACTTAAAAAGGATAAAGCACTCTGGGCTCTAACTCTCGACTTCACACTTCTCACATTGATGGTAGAGAAGGTGAGGGTCATGAGTATGGTTAAAACAACAGGTAGGACATTTACAAATTTTGAACTATAAAATCAGTTAAAAACAGTGACTAAGTTATCACTTGTGAACTGAGCTCTTCCTTGACTTCCATAGGTGAGGTGTGAAGGGTTTGAGCTCTGTTCCCCGTTCGGGCTCTGGGAGTTGGTCTCTCCTGCAACCTGCAATCCATTTTTGAGCCTTTTGGGGTTGATTGCAGAGCAGTTGAAAGAAAAGAAACCTCATTGGGTGAATTGGAGGGGAAGACTCTGGGTTCCTCCACAGACGAACTGTCTGAGTACACCTCAACTCTTCCCCTCTTCTCTGAGCCCTGGGGAGACTCAGAGGACAATTCTGATGCCGGTCTCTTGGGGAGTTGGGCATTGGGGAGGGAGGCATCATTGCTGGATCCCTGGCTTTCCTCACCACTGGAAACAGCTCCACCTGCTGCCTGCCTGCTCTCATCTCCGGTAGATTCACCTGAGGAGGTCTTTGCAGGCCCCTCCCCTTCTGCCTCAACTGATCCTTCTCCTCCAACCACAGTGGTTGGTGGGGGATCAGGGTTCACAATACCCGCCTCTTCAATTATCTCTTTCACCTGTTCCTCGTGTCCGTCACTTCCTTCCTTTTCTGTCTGTTTTGCTGCCTTCAACTTGTTGGCAAAGGATTTGGGGCAATCTCTGAAGAGGTGGTTTGTCTCTCCACAGAGGTTGCACCTTCTGCCATTGGTACACTCCTCAAAGGTGTGACCAATTTCTCGGCACTTCCTGCAAACGACCAGCTCACAGGCTTCAGCCAGGTGGCCGTGCTGACCACACTTACGGCAGAGCTTGGGCTGGCCCTGGTAGTGAATATAGCCCCTGTTGTCACCCAGGACTACCATGGGTGGGAGGTGTTTCAGGCCCTGGAAGCCCTGGGGGTCCTGCCATTGTTGAATGGGGACCCTCCAAGCGCAATTCCAGATGCCGTCCTCATCCCTCACCTTGGTAGCCTGGCCTTTAACAGTGCAGTATCTACCCAGCCATGCACAGATGTCTTCTGCATTCACTGTTTCATTGAACATTCTGACAATAACGGTTTTAAGCGCATTGTCAGAAAGCTTCTCCACATTGAACACAGCAAACTGGGGTTTTACATTTTCAAAGCGTAACCAGAACTGTCGCAGGAGTGCTGCAGAACAAAAACTTACATCAAATCCTTTGTTAAAGGGCAAGGTCAGGACACAGTTCAGGTCTGTCGGGGAAAAGTTGAGCACACCTTGAACGAGCTTCCTTGAAAAATCAAGGCGTGACATGCATACCAGTTTCCCTTCTTTTTCTAAAAAGGTAAAACGCACGCTGTGGTGCCTCCTAATGCCGGCATGACTGGCCGACATGTTGGAGGCACCACCAGCTTAAAAAGGTAAAAAAACAATTAAGAATACAATAAATAGTTAAAATTATAAATAAACTCTAAAAGTTAGCAATAAAAGGTCGAGCAGACAGAGAGAAAGCTATTAGAACAGCTCCCCTCAGTCTGCACAACAACACTTTTTTTCAGGACAAAATACTCGACTACAAACAAAATGCAAAAGAGAAATAATATTCCTGAAAAAAATAGATGTCCTCCTATACAAGTAGGAAATCACTACCACGGCAGGCAAACGATTTCACCACCCAAAGGAGGGGACCACTGTCTTAGCCAAAAGGCCGAGAAGCGATACCACAATGGGTCTGAGCTAAAGGGAGCACTGGATGCACAGTCACCACAAGTCCCAGTCGGACATTGAGCCGCGCCTATTTAAGGCATTTTACAAAACACAAAGTGTGCAAGAGTCATTTTGGCAACTTTTTTAGTTGGCTTGAATATTTGTTGGTGATGCTTCATTTTCACACTTTTTGCAGTAATCCCAGGCTATTTACGTCGGGGGTGTAGCGGCTTCGTTATCAGCTGATTCCTGTACTAGCCCCCAGAGATTAGTTTTTATTATTTTCAGTTTTTGTTTAACATGTTGGTCCAATCAATTGATATTAAAATCTCCAAGCACTATGGTTTCACTATCATATTTAAACATTTTAAGCAGTTTGTCCAGGTTACTATAAAAAGATACAATAAACGATGGCGGATTGTATAAAGTTACAATATTAAAATTCATTCTAGGTGATAAAACAATGTTTAAAACCAAATTAAATTCAGTACATTTAAGTGTGTTTCGAACATATACTAGCACACCATCCTCTTTACCTATTTGCCTGTCCTTACAAAAACAAGAATATCCTGGAATGTCGATCATATTTGATGGTATATTACAGTTTAACCAGGTTTCACTCAGAGCGAGATAGTCCAAGTTAGTAACATGTTCTCTCTAAATATTTTTGACATAATAAACACGTGTAACATCATCAGTATTTAGTGAAGCCAAAGTCAAAGAAGGCCTCTGAGTAGTCTGCCCAGACGATGCTGCCGATGGACCCGGACCACCTGGAGTCCCAGGAGATGGTACAGGGACACTGCTGGAAGGCTGGAGGTGCACAGGGAAGAAAACTGAATTCATTCATACACAATACAACGCATGCACACATTAATTTAATGAAAGACCACAATACATTCTTGGCATGGAAACCGCATCTACATGTCTGCATCTCTCCGAACAAAGATGATTGTCCCCTCAACTGCATCGGACATTTCTCAATCTACAATACAATTTGAGTAAATCCTTAGAATGTCTCTCTCTTGTAGTTTAATTAACAATATCCTTAATAACTGCACACTTACTGATAACTGATTATTCTGTCCTACTTTACCTTCAGAAGTCAAGAAAGTCTGTCACCTCTCTCCCTGGCTTGTTTCAAATTTTAAAGAGTGGATCATGAATCAAACTTTATACAGTGTAATCGCGGGGTGTAGCCAATCCAAATCAAGGTCAGCCCTCCCTTTTCCCAATTAGGCAGCTCTGCTCTGGCACATGGCACATGGCACCATGTGAGGAAGTATAATTGTTAGTCCTTGAAAGGTTCATGGACACACCTGCATGTTTTAGTATATGCTCTGCTGTCAGAAGTGGGATTTGAACCCACGCCTCCAGAAGAGACTGCGACCTGAACGCAGCGCCTTGGACCGCTCGGCCATCCTGACATAAAAATGTCAAGGTTACGTTTTGCCAAGGACGTTTGGGGTTCCCTAGTTGGACTTGTCTCACAGCCTTCACCCTGATGATGATGTTTGGTTGTCCAAGCCTTTACCATCCAGGCCAACACTGTCAACAAGTCCAAAAACACACTGGAAACAAATCACGCTCCAGTAAATGGTTGGGAGGGATCGATTCAAGCCGACATTCATGTTCCCGATACACCTAAACAAAGGACCTCAGTAGGTCACAAGATCAGACAATGGAAGTTGATTTGGGAAGAAAACATGTTCGGAAATAAACCACAGAGTGCCTCTTCGTAATGAAACAATGAGTGCTCGTGCTCGACAATGAAATCGATTTCTCAAATAATGCAAACAGAACTGCTAAGTACAGTGGACACTCCTTGAGAACCCTGCACTTAGCAGAGTGGCGCAGCGGAAGCGTGCTGGGCCCATAACCCAGAAGTCGATGGATCGAAACCATCCTCTGCTAGCGACAGTTCAGGTTTTCTCCTCTTCCAAGTTTTCACAGTCAAATAACCATGTTCAAGGATCCAACACTTGCTGCAAATCAAGACTCTCACTGGAATGGCTGTGAATGAGTGCAGAACAGCAACGCTTGTTAACAATGGTCTTGATCTTTGTCTAACGAAAGAACACCATTCTGATGTTGCACAGTCATGGTGTCAGAATTGGACGAGCCCTTAATCCAAGCTGATTCAGGTAGTGTTGCCGAGTCATCCAAGGTGTTGGATTAAGACTCCAGTCTCTAAGGAGGCATGGCTGCAAATCCCACTGCTGCCAGTTTAAGGCTTTGAATGGAATTAATTGCTCAAATCAGCCAGTAATGATTCACTACCATCATTTATGGTCCTGATATGTTGGACACTTGTCTTGAAGGAGCAACGAACGTCAGCGATAAAAGGGGTCATATTATGCAAAATTGACTTTCTACTGGTATTGCAAGAGTAATATTAATCCCTATGACTGAGACTGACGCCCCAGAAGTCAAGAAAGTCTGTCACCTCTCTCCCTGGCTTGTTTCAAATTTTAAAGAGTGGATCATGAATCAAACTTTATACAGTGTAATCGCGGGGTGTAGCCAATCCAAATCTAGGTCAGCCCTCCCTTTTCCCAATTAGGCAGCTCTGCTCTGGCACATGGCACCATGTGAAGAAGTATAATTGTTAGTCCTTGAAAGGTTCATGGACACACCTTCATGTTTTAATACATGCTCTGCTGTCAGAAGTGGGATTTGAACCCACGCCTCCAGAAGAGACTGCGACCTGAACGCAGCGCCTTGGACCGCTCGGCCATCCTGACATAAAAATGTCAAGGTCACGTTTTGCCGAGGACGTTTGGGGTTCCCTAGTTGGTCTCGTCTCACAGCCTTCACCCTGATGATGTTGTTTGGTTGTCCAAGCCTTTACCATCCTGGCCAACACTGTCAACAAGTCCAAAAACACACTGGAAACAAATCACGCTCCAGTAAATGGTTGGGAGGGATCGATTCAAGCCGACATTCATGTTCCCGATACACGTAAACAAAGGACCTCAGTAGGTCACAAGATCAGACAATGGAAGTTGATTTGGGAAGAAAACATGTTCGGAAATAAACCACAGAGTGCCTCTTCGTAATGAAACAATGAGTGCTCGTGCTCGACAATGAAATCAATTTCTCAAATAATGCAAACAGAACTGCTAAGTACAGTGGACACTCCTTGAGAACCCTGCACTTAGCAGAGTGTCGCAGCGGAAGCGTGCTGGGCCCATAACCCAGAAGTCGATGGATCGAAACCATCCTCTGCTAGTGACAGTTCAGGTTTTCTCCTCTTCCAAGTTTTCACAGTCAAATAACCATGTTCAAGGATCCAACACTTGCTGCAAATCAAGACTCTCACTGGAATGGCTGTGAATGAGTGCAAAACAGCAACGCTTGTTAACAATGGTCTTGATCTTTGTCTGATGAAAGAACACCATTCTGATGTTGCTCACCCATGGACAGTCATGGTGTCAGAATTGGACGAGCCCTTAATCCAAGCTGATTCAGGTAGTGTTGCCGAGTCATCCAAGGTGTTGGATTAAGACTCCAGTCTCTAAGGAGGCATGGCTGCAAATCCCACTGCTGCCAGTTTAAGGCTTTGAATGGAATTAATTGCTCAAATCAGCCAGTAATGATTCACTACCATCATTTATGGTCCTGATATGTTGGACACTTGTCTTGAAGGAGCAACGAACGTCAGCGATAAAAGGGGTCATATTATGCAAAATTGACTTTCTACTGGTATTGCAAGAGTAATATTAATCCCTATGACTGAGACTGACGCCCCAGAAGTCAAGAAAGTCTGTCACCTCTCTCCCTGGCTTGTTTCAAATTTTAAAGAGTGGATCATGAATCAAACTTTATACAGTGTAATCGCGGGGTGTAGCCAATCCAAATCTAGGTCAGCCCTCCCTTTTCCCAATTAGGCAGCTCTGCTCTGGCACATGGCACCATGTGAAGAAGTATAATTGTTAGTCCTTGAAAGGTTCATGGACACACCTGCATGTTTTAATACATGCTCTGCTGTCAGAAGTGGGATTTGAACCCACGCCTCCAGAAGAGACTGCGATCTGAACGCAGCACCTTGGACCGCTCGGCCATCCTGACATAAAAATGTCAAGGTCACGTTTTGCCGAGGACGTTTGGGGTTCCCTAGTTGGTCTCATCTCACAGCCTTCACAGCCTGATGATGTTGTTTGGTTGTCCAAGCCTTTACCATCCAGGCCAACACTGTCAACAAGACCAAAAACACATTGGAAACAAATCACGCTCCAGTAAATGGTTGGGAGGGATCGATTCAAGCCGACATTCATGTTCCCGATACACGTAAACAAAGGACCTCAGTAGGTCACAAGATCAGACAATGGAAGTTGATTTGGGAAGAAAACATGTTCGGAAATAAACCACAGAGTGCCTCTTCGTAATGAAACAATGAGTGCTCGTGCTCGACAATGAAATCGATTTCTCAAATAATGCAAACAGAACTGCTAAGTACAGTGGACACTCCTTGAGAACCCTGCACTTAGCAGAGTGGCGCAGCGGAAGCGTGCTGGGCCCATAACCCAGAAGTCGATGGATCGAAACCATCCTCTGCTAGTGACAGTTCAGGTTTTCTCTTCTTCCAAGTTTTCACAGTCAAATAACCATGTTCAAGGATCCAACACTTGCTGCAAATCAAGACTCTCACTGGAATGCCTGTGAATGAGTGCAAAACAGCAACGCTTGTTAACAATGGTCTTGATCTTTGTCTAACGAAAGAACACCATTCTGATGTTGCACAGTCATGGTGTCAGAATTGGACGAGCCCTTAATCCAAGCTGATTCAGGTCGTGTTGCCGAGTCATCCAAGGTGTTGGATTAAGACTCCAGTCTCTAAGGAGGCATGGCTGCAAATCCCACTGCTGCCAGTTTAAGGCTTTGAATGGAATTAATTGCTCAAATCAACCAGTAATGATTCACTACCATCATTTATGGTCCTGATATGTTGGACACTTGTCTTGAAGGAGCAACGAACGTCAGCGATAAAAGGGGTCATATTATGCTAAATTGACTTTCTACTGGTATTGCAAGAGTAATATTAATCCCTATAACTGGGAATGACGCCCCAGAAGTCAAGAAAGTCTTACCAACATTTTATATCAAAATTTAGCAACGTGTTTATTTTCGACAATTGTCACCATTCCGAGGTCTTACTATAGCCTTGCCATCAGTTTTTATTGAATTCCACCAGCGTCTTTATTTTCGACAATTGTCACCATTTGTTTGTCTTACTATTGTCTTACCAACATTCTATATCAAAAATTTAGCAACGTGTTTATTTTCGACAATTGTCACCATTCCGAGGTCTTACTATAACCTTACCAACATTTTATATCAAAATCTAGCAACGTGTTTATTTTCGACAACTGTCACAATTCCGAGGTCTTACTATAACCTTACCAACATTTTATATCAAAGTCTAGCAACGTGTTTATTTTCGACAACTGTCACAATTCTGAGGTCTTACTATAACCTTACCAACATTTTATATCAAAATCTAGCAACGTGTTTATTTTTGACAATTGTCACCATTTGGAGGTCTTACTATAGCCTTACCAATATTTATATCTAAATCTAGCAACGTGGTTATTTTCGACAATTGTCACCATTCCGAGGTCTTACTATAGCCTTACCAATATTTTTTATCTAAATCTAGCAACTTGGTTATTTTCGACAATTGTCACCATTCCGAGGTCTTACTATAGCCTTGCCTTCAGTTTTTATTGAATTCCACCAGCATCTTTATTTTCGACAACTGTCACCATTCCGAGGTCTTACTGTAGCCTTACCAACATTTTATATCAAAATCTAGCAACGTGTTTATTTTCAACAATTGTCACCATTTGGAGGTCTTACTATAGCCTTACCAACATTTTATATCAAAATCTAGCAACGTTTTTATTTTCGACAATTGTCACCATTCCGAGGTCTTACTATAGCCTTGCCATCAGTTTTTATTGAATTCCACCAGCGTCTTTATTTTCGACAATTGTCACCATTTGGAGGTCTTACTATAGCCTTACCAATATTTATATCTAAATCTAGCAACGTGGTTATTTTCGACAATTGTCACCATTCCGAGGTCTTACTATAGCCTTACCAATATTTTTTATCTAAATCTAGCAACTTGGTTATTTTCGACAATTGTCACCATTCCGAGGTCTTACTATAGCCTTGCCATCAGTTTTTATTGAATTCCACCAGCGTCTTTATTTTCGACAATTGTCACCATTTGTTTGTCTTACTATTGTCTTACCAACATTCTATATCAAAAATTTAGCAACGTGTTTATTTTCGACAATTGTCACCATTCCGAGGTCTTACTATAACCTTACCAACATTTTATATCAAAATCTAGCAACGTGTTTATTTTCGACAACTGTCACAATTCCGAGGTCTTACTATAACCTTACCAACATTTTATATCAAAGTCTAGCAACGTGTTTATTTTCGACAACTGTCACAATTCCGAGGTCTTACTATAACCTTACCAATATTTATATCTAAATCTAGCAACGTGGTTATTTTCGACAATTGTCACCATTCCGAGGTCTTACTATAGCCTTACCAATATTTATATCTAAATCTAGCAACGTGGTTATTTTCGACAATTGTCACCATTCCGAGGTCTTACTATAGCCTTACCAATATTTTTTATCTAAATCTAGCAACTTGGTTATTTTCGACAATTGTCACCATTCCGAGGTCTTACTATAGCCTTGCCTTCAGTTTTTATTGAATTCCACCAGCGTCTTTATTTTCGACAATTGTCACTATTCCGAGGTCTTACTATAGCCTTACTATCAGTTTTTATTGAATTCCACCAGCGTCTTTATTTTCGACAACTGTCACCATTTGTTTGTCTTACTATTGTCTTACCAACATTCTATATAAAAATTTAGCAACGTTTTTATTTTCGACAACTGTCACCATTCCGAGGTCTTACTATAGCCTTGCCTTCAGTTTTTATTGAATTCCACCAGCGTCTTTATTTTCGACAACTGTCACCATTCCGAGGTCTTACTATAGCCTTACCAACATTTTATATCAAAATCTAGCAACGTGTTTATTTTCGACAACTGTCACCATTCAGAGGTCTTACTATAGCCTTGCCTTCAGTTTTTATTGAATTCCACCAGCGTCTTCATTTTCGACAACTGTCACCTTTCCGAGGTCTTACTATAGCCTTACCAACATTTTATATCAAAATCTAGCAACGTGTTTATTTTCGACAATTGTCACAATTTGGAGGTCTTACTATAGCCTTACCATCAGTTTTTATTGAATTCCACCAGCGTCTTTATTTTCGACAATTGTCACCATTTGTTTGTCTTACTATTGTCTTACCAACATTCTATATCAAAATTTAGCAACGTGTTTATTTTCGACAACTGTCACCATTCCGAGGTCTTACTATAGCCTTGCCTTCAGTTTTTATTGAATTCCACCAGCATCTTTATTTTCGACAACTGTCACCATTTGTTTGTCTTACTATTGTCTTACCAACATTCTATATCAAAATTTAGCAACGGGTTTATTTTCGACAACTGTCACCATTCCGAGGTCTTACTATAGCCATACCAACATTTTATAACAAAATCTAGCAACGTGTTTATTTTCGACAATTGTCACCATTTGGAGGTTTTACTATAGCCTTACCAATATTTATATCTAAATCTAGCAACGTGGTTATTTTCGACAATTGTCACCATTCCGAGGTCTTACTATAGCCTTGCCTTCAGTTTTTATTGAATTCCACCAGCATCTTTATTTTCGACAACTGTCACCATTCCGAGGTCTTACTATAGCCTTACCAATATTTATATCTAAATCTAGCAACGTGGTTATTTTCAACAATTGTCACCATTCCGAGGTCTTACTATAGCCTTGCCTTCAGTTTTTATTGAATTCCACCAGCATCTTTATTTTCGACAACTGTCACCATTCCGAGTTCTTACTATAGCCTTACCAATATTTTTTATCAAAATCTAGCAACTTGGTTATTTTCGACAATTGTCACCATTCCGAGGTCTTACTATAGCCTTGCCTTCAGTTTTTATTGAATTCCACCAGCGTCTTTATTTTCGACAACTGTCACCATTCCGAGGTCTTACTATAGCCTTACCAACATTTTATATCAAAATCTAGCAACGTGTTTATTTTCGACAATTGTCACCATTCCGAGGTCTTACTATAGCCTTGCCTTCAGTTTTTATTGAATTCCACCAGCGTTTTTATTTTCGACAATTGTCACCATTCCGAGGTCTTACTATAGCCTTGCCATCAGTTTTTATTGAATTCCACCAGCGTCTTTATTTTCGACAATTGTCACCATTTGTTTGTCTTACTATTGTCTTACCAACATTCTATATCAAAAATTTAGCAACGTGTTTATTTTCGACAATTGTCACCATTCCGAGGTCTTACTATAACCTTACCAACATTTTATATCAAAATCTAGCAACGTGTTTATTTTCGACAACTGTCACAATTCCGAGGTCTTACTATAACCTTACCAACATTTTATATCAAAATCTAGCAACGTGTTTATTTTCGACAATTGTCACCATTTGGAGGTCTTACTATAGCCTTACCAATATTTATATCTAAATCTAGCAACGTGGTTATTTTCGACAATTGTCACCATTCCGAGGTCTTACTATAGCCTTACCAATATTTTTTATCTAAATCTAGCAACTTGGTTATTTTCGACAATTGTCACCATTCCGAGGTCTTACTATAGCCTTGCCTTCAGTTTTTATTGAATTCCACCAGCGTCTTTATTTTCGACAACTGTCACCATTCCGAGGTCTTACTATAGCCTTACCAACATTTTATATCAAAATCTAGCAACGTCTTTATTTTCGACAATTGTCACTATTCCGAGGTCTTACTATAGCCTTACTATCAGTTTTTATTGAATTCCACCAGCGTCTTTATTTTCGACAATTGTCACCATTTGTTTGTCTTACTATTGTCTTACCAACATTCTATATCAAAAATTTAGCAACGTGTTTATTTTCGACAATTGTCACCATTCCGAGGTCTTACTATAACCTTACCAACATTTTATATCAAAATCTAGCAACGTGTTTATTTTCGAAAACTGTCACAATTCCGAGGTCTTACTATAACCTTACCAACATTTTATATCAAAGTCTAGCAACGTGTTTATTTTCGACAACTGTCACAATTCCGAGGTCTTACTATAGCCTTACCAATATTTATATCTAAATCTAGCAACTTGGTTATTTTCGACAATTGTCACCATTCCGAGGTCTTACTATAGCCTTGCCTTCAGTTTTTATTGAATTCCACCAGCGTCTTTATTTTCGACAATTGTCACTATTCCGAGGTCTTACTATAGCCTTACTATCAGTTTTTATTGAATTCCACCAGCGTGTTTATTTTCGACAACTGTCACCATTTGTTTGTCTTACTATTGTCTTACCAACATTCTATATAAAAATTTAGCAACGTGTTTATTTTCGACAACTGTCACCATTCCGAGGTCTTACTATAGCCTTGCCTTCAGTTTTTATTGAATTCCACCAGCGTCTTTATTTTCGACAACTGTCACCATTCTGAGGTCTTACTATAACCTTACCAACATTTTATATCAAAATCTAGCAACGTGTTTATTTTCAAAAACTGTCACCATTCCGAGGTCTTACTATAGCCTTGCCATCAGTTTTTATTGAATTCCACCAGCGTCTTTATTTTCGACAACTGTCACCATTCCGAGGTCTTACTATAGCCTTACCAACATTTTATATCAAAATCTAGCAACGTTTTTATTTTCGACAATTGTCACCATTCCGAGGTCTTACTATAGCCTTGCCATCAGTTTTTATCGAATTCCACCAGCGTCTTTATTTTCGACAATTGTCACCATTCCGAGGTCTTACTATAGCCTTACCAACATTTTATATCAAAATCTAGCAACATGTTTATTTTCGACAATTGTCACCATTTGGAGGTCTTAAAGGAGACATATCATGCTTTTAAATCCTTCCTTTTTACATATAAATCATACAGTTGTGGTCTATATAAAACGGAACTGCAATGCTTGGGTCTGAATTCCTCATTATTAGAGCTCCACAGGCCCCTTTTCAACCCCTTTTCTGATGTGCTTCTGAGAGCAACTCGTTTTGGGGCGGTCTCTTCAAATGCAAATGAGACACTTCATACCCCGCCTCCTCTCCAGGTTTCAGAGGTGACACTCGGTTCAACGCCACCCTGTTCGGCCATCTTTGTAGTTTGATAGAACAGATACAATTATCTAGCGGCGCAGAAACTTTATATTGACACATTATTTACAAAATGTCAACAACGGAAGATTTGTCCATCCAGCCATACATGTTGGAGCCAGAGTCAGATCCGGCGGAGCGAGATGAAAATGACGATGATGCACCTACAGAACAACGTCTTCATATGGATGTAACGCAATGGTGTGTTACTATATTTACACTAACTTCTCCATCCATGCCCACTACTACAATACTGCCTGTATTACAACGACTATTTAACACAGAAGTTACATTATAATCTAAAACGAGCACACAGCGCTAACATATGAAGACGGTGCAACTGCTAATGCTAACAAAACAATGACAGGGACGTCTTATCATCACACTTTTTAGCGTTATATACAGCTTACCGAAGTGCTCTGTTCGTCGTCTCCATAGATAGAAGGAACTGACCGCTCAATCAGACCAAGTCTTTCGGCAAATCCTTCTTTATACTGGCGGAGGTTGCTGAAGCAGTCATCCTTAAAGTGATTCGCGCACACAAAAATGACCTTACCCACAGATGTGGGTACATTTCTGTGAAAAATAAAACTCAACCAGGCACTTCGAAAAGGTTCTGATGCTGGGAGACGGTGTAACGAAGCTTGTGGGTTACTACATCCAACAACCAAACATTTCGACTTATCCTCTCGTAACTTCGGTTGGACTACAAAATCGCAGCGAGAAACAAAAATGGCGGATTGCTCGAAATGTCGATGTCCTAATTTGGCAGTTCCGCTGAGAATACTGTGACGTCATTGTTCAAAAAACGTAATAGAGAATAGAAAAATCGAAACCGATCGCAAAATATGACCAAAACAGAATATAAAGATATCATCGGAGCACCTGAAGAGACTACTTTGAACTTTTCTGTACTTCTAAACACTCTAAATATACAACAACATGCATTTAAGGGCTAAAAAAGTGGATTTAGCATGATATGTCCTCTTTAAGAGAGGCGGCTCAAGAGGTGCGAAGTCTCGTGATCGGGGTTAATGGCACTTGGAGTCTATTGACAGAAAAGACACAAGACAGAGTTCTTTCGTAGATTATGGTTTGTCAACACGTCCCTAATATATTTTGAGGTAGGTCAAACATTGAATAAAGAGCCTGTCCTTTGATCTCCTTTGATCTCCTTTGCTCTCCTTTGATATCCTTTGATAAAATGTTATCTCCTTTGCTCTCCTTTAATCTCCTTTGATCTCTGAGTGCTAAAATAAGTCAAAAATACCTTTGTTAATGCCACATGCGTTTGCAAAACCAAGCTAGAGGAGGATATTTTGTCTATTGAAGCACAAGAAAAGTTCTCCCTGCTTGGACTCAACTTATTAATTGACTTCACTGTGAGAACAGAAGTCAGCAGCACCGATATCATGACTCGAAGAGGTAAGTAACATTGTGTCATTATGTCACCTAATGAGCTCCATGCTTGACAGTCACAATAGAAAATGGCTGTTTGGTGATCAGATGCTCAGTTTGATAATGAGAAGAAACAAAAGGCTGAGGCCAGTAAGAGAAAATCAGTTTTCGTGTTTAATCTTGGGCTTTGTTGGAACCATCACCATTTCCATTATTTTGGGGGAAATTATATTTTTAACAACTCTTCTCATTTTTTCCTCCATTTGTAGATTACCTTAGTGCTAAGAATTCATTTGAAATCTCATGAGCGCTCAATGTTTATGTTAGGACAGCCCAATGTTGTAATTCACGATTGTGACTACAGGCTTCCTCACAAAGTGAAATAAGCCAGACCGTTCCTCTGATAGGGGTCTACTAATGGTACCAAGAACAAGGCTCATTACCAGGGTGACAGAGCCTTTACTCTCCGGCCCCTCGGCTCTGGAACTCAGGCAGGAAAACTCAATATCCTGTTTTAAGTCTCATCTTAAAACTCATTTTTATCACTTGGCTTTTAGAAACTGATGTTCTCTTATTTTTAGTTTCTATTTCTTCTTGTCTATTTTTAATTGTTCTGTATTTCATTGTTGTAAATTTTATTGTGATTTTAATGTAAAAGTACTTTAATACTGAGTTTAGAAAAGTGCAATAGATATAAAGTTATTATGTTTGCTGGTTATGTAACCTCAGAGACTTTTAATACTTGATATGATCAAGATAAACAGCAGCTCCACCAGAGTATTTCTCTACTGGACAGCAGCTCCTCGGGATATCAGTCATTTGACAATTGGGTGGAGATCAGAGTTCCACAATTCTTGGCCGCGTTTCAGGTTTCTCCCAGTTGTAACACACCTGAACACAATAAGGGCCTCCTTACCTGGCTTTTTTACAAGCTTGATGATGACATCAACATCAGATTGAGGTGTGCTGAAGCTGGGAGAGCTAGAACGTGCAGGGCATGTTGAGGCCCAGAATTGAGGAACCCTGGTGTAGATCATGAAAGCAACACTCCTCTGCATGGAGACTCAAGAGAATTGTTCTGCGTTGACATAGAACATCAAGAGACAGGTTAGTTTTATCCTACTGATGATGTGTTGCTGCAAAAGTAATCCTGCTCAGTTTCTTCCCACCAAGAGCCTGAAGAGGGACTTGAACCCTGGACCCTCAGATTAAAAGACTGATGCTCTACCATCTGAGCTACCCAGGCCTGCCAATACAGGAAGACATAGTACTCCACCAAGGTTGTGATTTTCATGGACAGGGTGTCGAGGTGCAGCTGAAGCAAGAGGAGACAAAAACTCAGAGAGGCTGACAGTAAGGTAAGGCTCTATACTTTCTATTTCATTGGACTTAAACTTTCTTACAGGTCTGTGTCCCCCCCCCCCCCCCCCCTCTCTCAGCCTGCTGGTCACTCCATAAGAACAACCAGTCCATCAAAGAAAATTACTTCTTTATCACATCACAGCTGAAGCTCCAGACATTAGCCGACACTACATAACTAATAATTGAAAACATAATGAATGCTATATATCTTTTTGTCCATTTAACCATCAGCTTAATTCCTCCATGTAAAAATCCTGCAAACTTATTTACAGCACATTCAGGCAGTAGGTAGGTAATAAACATTTTAATAAACTGGTGACATCTTATTGTTCCATGCAGAGACGTCCCCCTCCGTCCCCCCCGGCTTTTATTAACACATGATCAATCTGAAGTTCAGAGTCAGTGTTGTCTCCAAAGATTGCTGAGATATTATCATTGTAATGTTTCCTTGTGGCCGTGATCGTATAGTGGTTAGTACTCTGCGATGCGGCCGTGATCATATAGTGGTTAGTACTCCGTGTTGTGACAGTGATCGTATAGTGCTTAGTACTCTGTGTTGTGGCTGTGATCGTATAGTGGTTAGTACTCTGTGTTGTGGCTGTGATCGTATAGTGGTTAGTACTCTGTGTTATGGCCGTGATCATATAGTGGTTAGTACTCTGTGTTATGACAGTGATCGTATAGTGGTTAGTACTCTGTGTTATGATAGTGATCGTATAGTGGTTAGTACTCTGTGTTGTGGCCGCAGCAACCCCGGTTCAGCTCCGGGTCACGGCAGTGGCTCCTAAAGTGTTTATCTTGTCGTCACTCATGAAGCTGCTCTATCATCAACTTGTAGACTGAAGGAATCTCAAGAAGATTCTAACTCCTTTAAAATCTACCATCAGTATGTCTCTCTGTGTCATAGTTACTCTAGAATAAAATAGTTACTCATTATCTATTATATGTTGTTGTTTCTGTTCATATTTATTTATGTTCTTAAATTCTATTAACGTTTCAGGACAAATATTAGGGGTCCATATATTCTGCTGTGGAAAATGGACCTCGGGGTTCAGATTCTATGAGGGTCCTTTTACAATCTTACACCGGCACTGAGCCTCGATGGAGCCTTGGCCAAATGAAGCCTCATCAACCATTTACTTTATTTTCTGACTCCACCAGATGGCGCTGTTGGTTTGAAGATAGAGGCTGAAAGATTGGCCATGAAGTGTGTTTTCAAACATTTGTTGAACAGACAGCGCCATCTTGCGCCTTCTGCTTGTATGAGACACTGCCTGAGAATAGCAGGTGCTGTGAGCTTTTAACCCCCCTGGCCAGAGGGGGCGCTCTTCTTGCTCTTTTTCAACTCAAATTTTCACAAACACATCAATGTTGGTAAACGCTGTGTGACCTGAGGCCTGAGGCCTGAACTGCGAAGCTGGATTTTCTCTTATCCAGATAACTTTCCATACTATGACACTCATTCACTTCTCACCAGGATAAATCACCATGGTAATTTACCCTGAATGTCTAACCTCCGGAGCAGGTTATGTTCTGGATAAGAGGTCAAAGCTCCGCCTCCTGACCAATCAGATCTCTTGGAAAATGCCCCGCCCATTCTTAAATGATGGTGATTGGTGGGCAGGTTCAGCACTGAGCTGCAGCAGAGCGGAGATGAGAAAGTAATTTAGAAATCTTTTTGACATAATAAAATAAATCCTGGTCTCTGAGGCTTTGAAGGAAGTTTTTGTTCGTGGCTTGTTCCAAGTCTGTTTATCTCCACGAGGGTTGATCTGGAATAATGAGCTTAATGATCACACCTGACAAAACTGCAGAAACATGAATTTATGGAACCAGAACTACTCCTGTCGTCACGGTGATGAATTAATATTCCAACATAAAACACAAGAGAAACTCAGCCTCAAAACAACTGGATGGAAAATCTAAACTAAAAGAAGATCAGTGAGGAAGTTCAGCCCGACACGTTTCTGCTGGAATAAAGTGAAACTGAGTGATCACAGTGCTGTCTGTTTATATAGTCTGATCAATTAATCTGGTATAATCTCACCAAGTCAGCATTAACAAGTCAGGAATGTTTTGGCTTTGGCTGCAGCAGCAGTGTTGCTTTTAGCTGCTGGGTGTGTTTTAATTCTTCATAATCTCAGAGATTAACTGCTCCTTCAGTAATCTGTAAACTGCTCTGCAGAGTTTCTCTGTGTGTGATTGGTCAAACGCTGCAAACTCCGCCCCTTTCATGTGAACAAGCACACGTAGGTCTGGGTTGAACCAGAGAGTTGATAACCTGCTTGGTAGTAACGGTGATCAGGATCAGTCAACCCAGGAAACAGAGAGATCCTGGATATGTTGATCAGGGTTCCTAGTACAGGCCACAGGCCTCAGAGTGATTGAAACAATATTTAGATTTACTTGCCGCTCAGTAAACCAGCGGCGGCCTTGCGCATGCGCGGTTCCTTCTCAGTGTGGACGCAGTGTGGTGAGGGTCTCCTCTGGTCTGACTGCAGGAGGGAGGGAGGGACTGTCAGACTGACCGCAGGTCTGTCAATGCTTCAGGAGGGGGGAGGGGCTCACAGCAGGACCTGCTGCTCGTTGACCACAGTGACTGCAGAACCAGACCTGCTTTCACCTCAGAGTCGCCAAACACACTAGAAAGTCGCTCGATTTGTCGCTTGTCGCAAATAAAAAGTTGCCAACAGGACCTGAAAAGTCACCAGATTTAGTGACAAAGTCACCAAATTAGCAACAGTGACAGGCTCACACCCCTGCTGACACAGACAGGATCTTTGTTCTACACTTCTTTTGAAACTTGCTTTCTTTGCTTAACTTTGAGTTCAGCCCTTCAAGAAAGAACTATTTAGTTTTCATTCAACAGGAGAGGAGGGTGCACCATTCCCAGATGAACTGCAATACCAGGTTGATGCGTGGAGTGGACAGAGCAAGCTCCTATTCCATCTCCCTGTTCCAAAAATCAATTTAATATACAGTCCCCAGATAGGGGACATATCAGATATTAAACTGATAAGAACAGATACTACACTTGATCTTAGCCAAAAGGCCGAGAAGCGATACCACAATGGGTCTGAGCTAAAGGGAGCACTGGATGCACAGTCACCACAAGTCCCAGTCGGACATTGAGCCGCGCCTATTTAAGGCATTTTATAAAACACAAATCGTGCAAGAGTCATTTTGGCAACTTTTTTAGTTGGCTTGAATATTTGTTGGTGATGCTTAATTTGGACACTTTTTGCAGTAATCCCAGGCTATTTACGTAGGGGGTGTAGCGGCTTCTTTCTCAGCTGATTCCTGTACTAGCCGCCAGAGATTAGTTTTTATTATTTTCAGTTTTTCTTTAACATGTTGGTCCAATCAATAGATATTAAAATCTCCAAGCACTATGGTTTCACTATCATATTTAAACATTTTAAGCAGTTTGTCCAGGTTACTATAAAAAGATACATTAAAGGATGGCGGATTGTATAAAGTTACAATATTAAAATTCATTCTAGGTGATAAATCAATGTTTAAAACCAAATTAAATTCAGTACATTTAAGTGTGTTTCGAACATATACTAGCACACCATCCTCTTTACCTATTTGCCTGTCCTTACGAAAACAAGAATATCCTGGAATGTCGATCATATTTGATGGTATATTACAGTTTAACCAGGTTTCACTCAGAGCGAGATAGTCCAAGTTAGTAACATGTTCTCTCTGAATATTTTTGACATAATAAACACGTGTAACATCATCAGTATTTACTGAAGCCAAAGTCAAAGAAGGCCTCTGAGTAGCCTGCCCAGACGATGCTGCCGATGGACCCGGACCACCTGGAGTCCCAGGAGATGGTACAGGGACACTGCTGGAAGGCTGGAGGTGCACAGGGAAGAAAACTGAATTCATTCATACACAATACAACGCATGCACACATTAATTTAATGAAAGACCACAATACATTCTTGGCATGGAAACCGCATCTACATGTCTGCATCTCTCCGAACAAAGATGATTGTCCCCTCAACTGCATCGGACACTTCTCAATCTACAATACAATTTGAGTAAATCCTTAGAATGTCTCTCTCTTTTAGTTTAATTAACAATATCCTTAATTACTGATAACTGATTATTCTGTCCTACTTTACCTTCAGAAGTCAAGAAAGTCTGTCACCTCTCTCCCTGGCTTGTTTCAAATTTTAAAGAGTGGATCATGAATCAAACTTTATACAGTGTAATCGCGGGGTGTAGCCAATCCAAATCAACCTCCCTTTTCCCAATTAGACAGCTCTGCTCTGGCACATGGCACCATGTGAGGAAGTATAATTGTGAGTCCTTGAAAGGTTCATGGACACACCTGCATGTTTTAACACATGCTCTGCTGTCAGAAGTGGGATTTGAACCCACGCCTCCAGAAGAGACTGCGACCTGAACACAGCACCTTGGACCGCTCGGCCATCCTGACATAAAAATGTCAAGGTCACGTTTTGCCGAGGACGTTTGGGGTTCCCTAGTTGGTCTCATCTCACAGCCTTCACCCTGATGATGTTGTTTGGTTGTCCAAGCCTTTACCATCCAGGCCAACACTGTCAACAAGTCCAAAAACACATTGGAAACAAATCACGCTCCAGTAAATGGTTGGGAGGGATCGATTCAAGCCGACATTCATGTTCCCGATACACCTAAACAATGGACCTCAGTAGGTCACAAGATCAGACAATGGAAGTTGATTTGGGAAGAAAACATGTTCGGAAATAAACCACAGAGTGCCTCTTCGTAATGAAACAATGAGTGCTCGTGCTCGACAATGAAATCGATTTCTCAAATAATGCAAACAGAACTGCTAAGTACAGTGGACACTCCTTGAGAACCCTGCACTTAGCAGAGTGGCGCAGCGGAAGCGTGCTGGGCCCATAACCCAGAAGTCGATGGATCGAAACCATCCTCTGCTAGTGACAGTTCAGGTTTTCTCCTCTTCCAAGTTTTCAGTCAAATAACCATGTTCAAGGATCCAACACTTGCTGCAAATCAAGACTCTCACTGGAATGGCTGTGAATGAGTGCAAAACAGCAACGCTTGTTAACAATGGTCTTGATCTTTGTCTAACGAAAGAACACCATTCTGATGTTGATCACCCATGGACAGTCATGGCGTCAGAATTGGACGAGCCCTTAATCCAAGCTGATTCAGGTAGTGTTGCCGAGTCATCCAAGGTGTTGGATTAAGACTCCAGTCTCTGAGGAGGCATGGCTGCAAATCCCACTGCTGCCAGTTTAAGGCTTTGAATGGAATTAATTGCTCAAATCAGCCAGTAATGATTCACCACCATCATTTATGGTCCTGATATGTTGGACACTTGTCTTGAAGGAGCAACGAACGTCAGCGATAAAAGGGGTCATATTATGCAAAATTGACTTTCTACTGGTATTGCAAGAGTAATATTAATCCCTATGACTGGGAATGACGCCCCAGAAGTCAAGATAGTCTGTCACCTCTCCCTGGCTTGTTTCAAATTTTAAAGAGTGGATCATGTATCAAACTTTATACAGTGTAATTGCGGGGTGTAGCCAATCCAAATCAAGGTCAGACCTCCCTTTTCCCAATTAGGTAGCTCTGCTCTGGCACATGGCACCATGTGAGGAAGTATAATTGGTAGTCCTTGAAAGGTTCATGGACACACCTGCATGTTTTAACACATGCTCTGCTGTCAGAAGTGGGATTTGAACCCACGCCTCCAGAAGAGACTGCGACCTGAACGCAGCACCTTGGACCGCTCGGCCATCCTGACATTAAAATGTCAAGGTCACGTTTTGCCGAGGACGTTTGGGGTTCCCTAGTTGGTCTCATCTCACAGCCTTCACCCTGATGATGTTGTTTGGTTGTCCAAGCCTTTACCATCCAGGCCAACACTGTCAACAAGTCCAAAAACACACTGGAAACAAATCACGCTCCAGTAAATGGTTGGGAGGGATCGATTCAAGCCGACATTTATGTTCCCGATACACCTAAACAAAGGACCTCAGTAGATCACCAGATCAGACAATGGAAGTTGATTTGGGAAAAAAACATGTTCGGAAATAAACCACAGAGTGCCTCTTCGTAATGAAACAATGAGTGCTCGTGCTCGACAATGAAATCGATTTCTCAAATAATGCAAACAGAACTGCTAAGTACAGTGGACACTCCTTGAGAACCCTGCACTTAGCAGAGTGGCGCAGCGGAAGCGTGCTGGGCCCATAACCCAGAAGTCGATGGATCGAAACCATCCTCTGCTAGCGACAGTTCAGGTTTTCTCCTCTTCCAAGTTTTCACTGTCAAATAACCATGTTCAAGGATCCAACACTTGCTGCAAATCAAGACTCTCACTGGAATGGCTGTGAATGAGTGCAAAACAGCAACGCTTGTTAACAATGGTCTTGATTTTGTGTAATGAAAGAACACCATTCTGATGTTGCACAGTCATGGTGTCAGAATTGGACGAGCCCTTAATCCAAGCTGATTCAGGTAGTGTTGCCGAGTCATCCAAGGTGTTGGATTAAGACTCCAGTCTCTAAGGAGGCATGGCTGCAAATCCCACTGCTGCCAGTTTAAGGCTTTGAATGGAATTAATTGTTCAAATCAGCCAGTAATGATTCACTGCCATCATTTATGGTCCTGATATGTTGGACACTTGTCACACCCCTGTGAATTTCACCCCAGCAAACCCTTCAGGCTCCAACTGGTCATGCTTAATTTTCCCCCTCTGCACCGGTAACAGTGAGTGAGTGCACTAAATATTACCTCCGACATAACACGAAATAAAAATAAGAATGGCACCAAAAAACCCCCATTCTCAATCACACTCAATCACATTCACACATCTTACTGTGTCTCACTCACCGCTGAGTGGAGGTAGGAATGATTTGGCTCTGTAATTGTCCACCTTGTGCAGACAGCACCTTTCATCGGCTGCTCATGCTGCTCTAACAGAGTTTAACAATATATTGATCAGCATGGAGTAATTACCATCACTAATCAATATAACGTCACTCAGAAGTTAATATTTGTCTCTCACCCAGCAGATGGATGTAGATCATACAGCCCTCTTAACTTTTCCCAAGTTTTCAGATCAGCACGAGGCAGCATCCGCCTCTTTTCTGAGATCACTTTATTTCCGGAAAACAAAGTTTGCAGAGGTCTCGCGGAGGTTTTGTGATAGGTTCGCGGAGGTTATCAGAGCATTGTCGAATTTGGCCCTTCACAATAAAATTCACGATGATTCACTTCCTCATTTGTTGAAGTATTTTCGTCCAATTTTCTCTAATCATGATAGTTTTAAGATTTTAAATGAGATTTTTTCCAATATTTACACATGTGTGATTATATCCTATGCTATTTATAGCAATATTTTTTCTTAATTAACACGTTATCTGTTTTTTAACCTACGTGTAAATCTACTACTATGAATTGATTATTTATTTCCAAATAACACCTAACGTTTTTTAAGAGATTAATAATTTTCCTAATGAACTATTTAAGTGGATAATAATACTTTTCCGTAATATTTTAGAGCCTGGGCTCCAGAAGCCACATTTATTTGAGGCCATCTTGGCAGGAGAAGACCTCTGACATGAGAGCCGATTGAAAGCGATCAGGAAAAATGATGTCCTTTAAGAAGTATGATCTGAATGATGGCATTCAAATCTAATTTTCAGATCGTAGTCAGTGTTTGCAAAGGATGACAATTAGGAAGGACAAATTAATGTGCTGAATGTCAACTTGAAAGCTGCGCAAATGGAACTAAAAGTGTTTTAGCCAGAGTTGAACTCTGTTTGGAGTTTTAGAAAAAAAAACATACTTTATGCTTCTGCCCTGTTTTGAACAGGGGACCTTTTGCGTGTTAGGCAAACGTGATAACCACTACACTACAGAAGCTATACCTTTTGATGAGACCAGGGTTCAATTCCTCAAAGAGCAGTGTAAGGTTTTCTGTGTGTTGTTCCTGAGAACCTTCAGGCCAGACGTTCTTCCCAATCCCTCCCTCTCAGGTCACTTAAGGTGTGTTTCCTCCGCACAAAAAGTGCCGGAATGGACTGGTATAATCTGTTATGGTTCGGGTTTCCATCGCAAGATTTTGGGAATTTTCCACAAAATAATGTTGCAAATGCCCCGGCTAGCTCAGTTGGTAGAGCATGAAACTCACAATTCCAAGGTAGTGGGTTCATGCCCCTCGCTGGTCGCCACCTTCCCATGGGCTCTTAATTGGTGCAATGCAAACCCACAACCTGGAAAGGGATTAGCGTGAGAAGATGGATATTCATAAAGGCCTAATTGGGAGCTTGAGTCTTCTTAATCACAACAGCAGATGAACAAATCAAGTGCAAAATATAAATAAAAGTATATATACAAATTGATTTTTGACCAATTTTAAAGTTTTGCTACATTTTCCTCCTGAAATCCACTTTGAAATCCTACCCCCTGTTGGGATCAGAATAATCCTGTTTTTTGGGATCAAAGTTATCCAGATCCTACTGAAATGTTTTGAACAACAAAAATTGAAGGTTCAATCCAGATTAAAACTAGGATTGGATTACATGATCTAATCCGATCTCAGAATCATTCTTTCCCTTTGGAACAACCCATTTCAAGATTTGATCCAATCCCATAACCAAAATCCAATCAGATTACCTTTGAACAACTGGCCCCAAGGTATTTCTGAACTATGTACAGTAACGTGGCCTCATATTTTACAGCACCATCTTCCTCTCCTTCATCCTCACAAACCTTTCAGCCACCTCCTTCTTATCAAGCACAACGTCTCTCTATGGAGAGCAAAGTGAGCTTTGAGAGTCTGGCCTCCTTCATGCCCAGAGAGAGTTTTGAATTCATTTCAGGCTGAAACTGCGTTCTGCATTTGCACTAGGGACTGACTGGTATGTCCTTTCCATATGGCTGCAGATGATGAAGGGCAGAACAGCTTCTGTGGTGTTCTGTGGCAGAGAAATAAAGAAATCCATCCCAGACCTGCTCAGCTGTATTATGGCTCTTATATTGGTAGAATCATTACACATTACACTCTAGAATCATTACACTCCTATGAATATAATCTTTGTGCCTCCATTTTGTCTCTTGCTGCCGACTCGTATCGTCTCCATAATAGAGGACAGATGCTGCAATGAGCTCCATGGATCCAAACCTTCCTCTGCTACTGAGACTTTCTCTACTATGTCTTCCAGAACTTTCCCAGGGAGGCTGTGAAGTGTGATACCCTGATGGTTCTATCTGCTAACTCTGTTTGGTGATGTCATAGTGATGTCATAAAAAATGGAAAAGATCTAAGTGACAACATTCCGTTCTTCACTTTGATCTCCACTCTCTCTCTCAACAACAACATTTCACATATATGGTACAAATTCAGCTTTTATACATTTTACACCTCACTTGGGTTTGAGGGAATCACATCCAGAACAAGACGGAACACAGGAGCCATCTTGGATGGGTCTACTTTCCTTTACAGAGATCTGGAGGCTTTTGCATACATTATTGTAGAATAATGTGAAGGTTCCAACAACGACAAGGGAAATGTTGTCTGTGAAGTTAGCTAAAGGGTTTAAAGCTAACCAGGAGTTGAACCTGGAACCTTCTGAGCAGTAGACAGACATGTTCTCCATTTCACCACCAGCTCCTTGGTAAGGTAAGTTTTCACATGTTTGTAACTGTTTATATTTATAATACTGAAGCAGAAACTAGTAGAAAAAGCCTTTGACTCTCAAATTGTCATGAAGTTGTTTTTGTTGTTCTGGTGACGTCACAGTGTCCGATTGCTTTCTACTGGAATTCTACTGTCACATTTCCATATCTGTTTGATCTTCCATTAACAAGAAGTAGCAACAACACGACTGCTGGACCATGTTGACTGTATCACTGACACTCGTTGGGTGTCTTAGGACCCATAACCAGGTGGATGGAGAGTCTTCACTGCTTCTTGAGGAAGTTTGAGTTAGCACAATGGAAACCAAGCTGATCCGTGTCAAAATTTCACCTGTGTATAGTCCTGGGGAATTTTTTGTCCTGGCCAGAAGTCTTAGTTGCCACCCTTCGATAGCTCAGTTGGTAGAGCGGAGGACTGTAGTGGTCAACATTGACATCCTTAGGTCGCTGGCTCGAAGGAGTACTTTTTATAAAACTGAGTATGTAGGATTTAGAAGAGCAAGTTGACTTTGTAACATAAATGTTGAGTTGGAAGGTCAAACTTCAGTGTCACGACAGTCCTCAAGAATTCAAAGGAAGCTCTCTGAAGTCGTGAAATTGATCAATGATGCACTTTTAATCTGAGGATCCACCGTTGAAATCCAGAGGCTTTTCAGAAACATGAGTCAGCACAATGTAAACTATTGATGTGTGTCTTTTCCACTGGAATTTTTTCTCCCCTGTCAGGAAACACAGTTTCCACCCTTCGATAGCTCAGTTGGTGGAAGCAGATCCTGGATTCATTTGTCAGAATGACTCTGAGCTGATGTTCATTCAAGACTTTTGAGGCGTTACAATGAAGGAAAGTTCTCCTCAGGACTACGTCAACTAGGTGGATGGAGAGTCTTCACAGGTAGTTGAGGAAGTATGAGTTAGCACAATGGAAACCAAGCGGATCCTGTGGTGATCCAGTAGTTAGCACAGGGGTTTTGATGTTAAATTTCCATATCTTCATGAAAATTCAGCTCATATAGGCCGAAATAGCTCAGCTGGGAGAGCGTTAGACTGAAGATCTTAAGGTCCCTGGTTCAATCCCGGGTTTCGTCAAAGAGTAGTGGTCGTAATGGAAGCAGTATAGACTCTCTCTCTCAGCAACAACATTTCACATATACTGTACAAATCCAGCTTTTATACATTTTACACCTCACGTGGGCGTGAGGGAATCACATGCAGAACAGGATGGAACACAGGAGCCATCTTGGATGGGTCTACTGTCCTTTACAGAGATCTGGAACCTTTTGCATGACCAATCTGATTCTAGACAGACCTGAAAGCTAAAGGAGCAAATCATAATGCTAAAGTCTGAGTCAAAATGAAAGACTTGCTGAATTGCTTCAGCTTGGTTCAATTAGTTATAAAGACACAAGCGGGACATTACAACGAGGTTTCTCTCATAAAAAGTCCATGAGGTGAAGAGCAGAGATCAGCCAAGCCTCCAACACAAAGTCTCAGTCTCTTTTGAAATTTAACACGAAGAGATCCTGGTTGATGACCAAAGTTAAAACCATTTGTAGGAGAGGAGAGTCACCTTCCCGTGGGCTCACCACCTGCAGGGAGGTTCTTAATCGGTGCATTGTGATCTGTGTGACGGTGTTCAGATTGTCACCCCCGCGACCCGGAAACGGAAGAAAATGAATGTTGGAGAGGGTCAAGGTAACTCCAAGTGCTCATCTGGGAATTGAACCCAGGACCTCTGACACCCAAAGTGAGAATCATACTCCCAGACCAACGAGCCAACATGTTCAAGAAGCTAAAGGACTCAACTGATTGTCATAAATAAGGCAGGAGATCAAGACTCCTGACAGCCTTGACAGAGCTCCTGGAATGACCACATTCTGACAAAAGTAAATGAGTCATGGCCGACCTTGAAGAAATGAAACTGAAGGTTCAACTGCTATTGGAGGATTTGTAACTTTATGGTCCATTTGACCTGAAGCATTTTTCAGGTTTGTGAGTGAGTTCTGTCAGAGCCTCTGAAGCTTGTGTGTCTCCATCAGGATTCATTTTAATACATGGCTTACTGCCATGAGGACAAGTTCTCTTTGACATTTAAAATGGAGACGGGTCTGATCTGATGTGTTAGCATTGGTGCTTCAGTGGTAGAGTTGTCCCCTGCCACGCTGGAGGCCTGGGTTTGATTCCAAGTCAATGCAACTAATAATTACAATACAGCCATTTATAATCGTGGTGCCTTGCTCATGCAGTGTGAGCAATCCACCACAACAATCCCTTAACTCCATCAGGAAAGTGAACCCCAGTCTCCTGGTTCAAAGATAGATCCTAAAGTACTGGCAATGAAGTGTTTTTTAGATGTTTTTTGAAGAGACAGCACCATCAAGTGGCTTCAGAAAATAAAGACAGTGGTTTATGAAGCTTTATTTGGCCAGTATGGGGATTGAACCCATGGCCTTGGTGTTATTAGCACCACACTCTGACCAACTGAGCTAACCGGCCCACATTGGTGAAAACATCTACTTTCTTCAAATATTTGTGTTGAATGTGATTTGAAATGTTTTCTATACAAGAGCTAAACAAGATGTGAAACATACAAAGAAGCCATCAGTCATTCATCCAAATCTTCTGCATCATGGATCAACCAGCAGCAGGAAACTAGTCAAGACTTTGTCTTCATGTGACAGCTTCATTGTTGACAGCTTTTTAATCACATTTCAATGATTTTGCTGCATATTTGGCTTATTTATTGTGTTTTAAGTTGCTGTGATCTTAACCAGAAGTGTTTTTATTGTTTAGTGTTTCTTACATGCAGTGGTTTTATTTCCCATTGCCCCTGAAGGCAACACACACACTCACCACTAGACCACAGATGAACACACAATCATGTCCATACTCCACTTCTGGGTTAACTTCAGTGTTCGTTCCAAAACGTAACGTAACAATCCTGAAAATATCTCTACTTCTAGTGGCGGTGTTCTCCTCCTTTCCTGAAGTATTTTATGTTTCACTCC
This sequence comes from Lipophrys pholis, assembly GCF_963383615.2. Lineage (NCBI taxonomy): Eukaryota > Metazoa > Chordata > Actinopteri > Blenniiformes > Blenniidae > Lipophrys > Lipophrys pholis. Next base: position 4,713,127 of record NC_137646.1, on the reverse strand, counting down.
AGGAGTTCTGATCCATTTGCAGCTTTATTTGCTTTTTAATTGCTCATAGTGGAGGATGATGATTTCTACATCATTTGGAAATCACTTTAATTTGAAAAAAAAACCTCTTATTTTCCCTTTGATAGTCACTTTGATTTAAAAAAAAATATATAACATTTTCCAGGTGATGTTTGATTTAATTTGAAAAAAAAAATCCTATTTTCAAAAAAATAAAATAAAACCTCCTATCCTCCAATAGAGATCACTGAAGAATTCAAACCCATCATCCAGGACAAAGCAACACTGTTGCTGCAACAAAATCCAGGAAGGATTGCTGCAGAAAATGAGCGACTCTGTTAATGAGTCACTTTGTGAGATTCTACAATATTAATTCATGGTACAATAGAAACACTGTGATCAGTCAGTTTCACTTTATTCCAGCACAGACATTTCAGGCAGAGCTTCCTCACTGCCCTTCCTTTACTTTAGATTTTCATTGAGTTCTTTTGAGGCTCCGCCCCCCGTGTGAGCCTGTTTGTTTGTTGGAATATTAATTCCTCACTGTGACGGCAGCTTTTGTTGTCCTGGTGTTACTATGTTGTATCACTGGATCAAGGTGACTGTTACTCAATACTACACTTATTATACAGTTCTTTACATGTGTGATCAGAGTCCTGCCCTGATCAATTCAATAGACCAATATACAGTCTCAGTGATAGCGCCACCTAGTGGATGGACAGGAAGTTCTGCAGAATGATGCAGTATTTCAACTTTGTTATCATATTGTATGATGAAAAAATATCTCAACATTGTTTTTTGACTTTAAATCAAATTGCATGAAAAGAAACAAACTCTTATTTTATTTTGTCATGAGTGGCCCTAAAACTCTTCTGTAGTAACAAGTTGGTCTGAGTTTCTTAAAGAAACAAACATATCCAACAATGTATTTACAGTTTGGATGTGATATTTTCAAATAGTTCTGTCAATTCTTAAAAAAAAGAATCTAATGATGACGTCATCACCAAGGTTGTGAAAAAGAACAATAACAAGCCTTTCATTACAAAGAAGATGGGAGAGGCACCGGATGGAGATCAATGGAGATCAAAGCCGGAGGAGATCTTTGTTGTGAGCATCTCCATGGTAAAGGGAACTGATCTCCTTTGATCTGATAAGAGATCAGCACTGGAACCATGGAGACGCTGAGATCAAAGGAAATCACCTTTATTCAATCTTCAGCATTCACACTTGCATTTTCTTCTGGAAATACATACTTCTGGTAATTATTGTTATCATAACAGGTCTCTGATATATGGAGGAGTCAGACCATTCAAGGCTTTAAAAACAAGCAGTAGCATTTTAAAATCTCGTCTAAAACTGACAGGCAGCCTGTAATGATTCTACCAATATAAGAGCCATAATACAGCTGAGCAGGTCTGCGATGAATTTCTTTATTTCTCTGCCATGTGTAGTGAACTAGAAATAAAGCTCAACACCACAGAAGCTGTTCTGCCCTTCATCATCTGCAGCCATATGGAAAGGACATACCAGTCAGTCACTAGTGCAAATGCAGAACTCAGTTTCAGCCTGAAATGAATTTAAAACTCTCTCTGGGCATGAAGGAGGCCAGACTCTCAAACCTCACTTTGCTCTCCAAAGAGAGACGTTGTGCTTGATAAGAAGGAGGTGGCTGAAAGGTTTGTGAGGATGAAGGAGAGGAAGATGGTGCTATAAAATATGAGGCCACGTTACTGTACATAGTTCAGAAATACCTTGGGGCCAGTTGTTCAAAGGTAATCTGATTGGATTTTGGTTATGGGATTGGATCAAATCTTGAAAATGGGTTGTTCAAAAGGGATAGGAATCAGGGTTTGGGGAGCACAGAGTGAATGCGTGTGTGTTTGCTGGCCCGTGTGGCATTAACAAGTATTGTTGCGTTGGAGTAGATGGAGGCGTGTGCTTGGGGGGCGGATACGAGGCTTGAAAGGTGCACTCACCTCGGGGTGTGGTAAGGAGAGAGACAGTTTGGGTAGCCGCCAAATATTCTACAAGTCGACAAATATTCAAGCCAACTAAAAAAGTTGCCAAAATGACTCTTGCACACTTTGTGTTTTGTAAAAGGCCTTAAATAGGCGCGGCTCAATGTCCGACTGGGACTTGTGGTGACTGTGCATCCAGTGCTCCCTTTAGCTCAGACCCATTGCGGTATCGCTTCTCGGCCTTTTGGCTAAGACAGCGGTCCCCTCCTTTGGGTGGTGAAGTCGTTTACCTGTTGTGGTATTGATTTCATACTCGTGTAGGAGGACATTTTGGTTTTTTTTCAGGAATATTGTTTCTCTTTTGCATTTTATTTGTAGTAGAGTGATTGTCCTGAAAAAAACTGTTGTTGTGCAGACTGAGGGGAGCTGTTCTAATAGCTTTCTCTCTGGCTGCTTGACCTTTTATTGCTAACTTTTAAAGTTTATTTATAATTTTAACTATTTATTGTATTCTTAATTGTTTTTTACCTTTTTAAGCTGGTGGTGCCTTCAACATGTCGGCCAGTCATGCCGGCATTAGGAGGCACCACAGCGTGCGTTTTACCTTTTTAGAAAAAGAAGGGAAATTGGTATATATGTCACGCCTTGATTTTTCCAGGAAGCTCGTTCAAGGTGTGCTCAACTTTTCCCCGACAGACCTGAATTGTGTCCTGACCCTGCCCTTTAACAAAGGATTTGATGTAAGTTTTTGTTCTGCAGCACTCCTGCGACAGTTCTGGTCCCGTTTTGAAAATGTAAAACCCCAGTTTGCTGTGTTCAATGTGGAGAAGCTTTCTGACAATGCGCTTAAAACCGTTATTGTCAGAATGTTCAATGAAACAGTGAATGCGGAAGACATCTGTGCATGGCTGGGTAGATACTGCACTGTTAAAGGCCAGGCTACCAAGGTGAGGGATGAGGACGGCATCTGGAATTGTGCTTGGAGGGTCCCCATTCAACAATGGCAGGACCCCCAGGGCTTCCAGGGCCTGAAACACCTCCCACCCATGGTAGTCCTGGGTGAAAACAGGGGCTATATTCATTACCAGGGCCAGCCCAAGCTCTGCCGTAAGTGTGGTCAGCACGGCCACCTGGCTGAAGCCTGTGAGCTGGTCGTTTGTAGGAAGTGCAGAGAAATTGGTCACACCTTTGAGGAGTGTACCAATGGCAGAAGGTGTAACCTCTGTGGAGAGACCAACCACCTCTTCAGAGATTGCCCTAAATCCTTTGCCAACAAGTTGAAGGCAGCAAAACAGACAGAAAATGAACGACTTGACGGACACGAGGAACAGGTGCAAGAGATAATTGAAGAGGCGGGTATTGTGAACCCTGATCCCCCACCAACCACTGTGGTTGGAGGGGAAGGATCAGTTGAGGCAGAAGGGGAGGGGCCTGCAAAGACCTCCTCAGGTGAATCCACCGGAGATGAGAACAGGCAGGCAGCAGGTGGAGCTGTTTCCAGTGGTGAGGAAAGCCAGGGATCCAGCAATGATGCCTCCCTCCCCAATGCCCAACTCCCCAAGAGACCGGCATCAGAATTGTCCTCTGAGTCTCCCCAGGGCTCAGAGAAGAGGGGAAGAGTTGAGGTGTACTCAGACAGTTCGTCTGTGGAGGAACCCAGAGTCTTCCCCTCCAATTCACCCAATGAGGTTTCTTTTCTTTCAATTGCTCTGCAATCAACCCCAAAAGGCTCAAAAATGGATTGCAGGTTGCGGGAGAGACCAAGTCCCAGAGCCCGAACGGGGAACAGAGCTCAAACCCTTCACACCTCACCTATGGAAGTGAAGGAAGAGCTCAGTTCACAAGTGATAACTTAGTCACTGTTTTTAACTGATTTTATAGTTCAAACTTTTGAAAAAGCCTTAAGATAAAGGAGGGAAGGGAGTACCGGATTTTTATTTAACACTTGGAAGCTTCTACACAGCACAGCACATGGCTGTTGCCACGGACCCCTCCAGGAACCCAAAGACGACAGCAATGGCTCGTTTCTGGATGGGGTCCTACCTTCGAAGGATTAAGATTTTACCCATTGATCTTAAAATACCAGTTTCTTTTAACCTGCCATCGGCCTATGATTTTATCAAGACATTTTTTAAACAGTTTAACCTGGAACAGGAGGAGTTGCAGATTTTAACCAACCACAAATGTCTCATTTCTGTTGTGCAGGAACGGGAACCAGTGAGTCCAGTGTGCGGACTTGCACTCGGTGAGCCCTCCACAGTTTGGCGCATCGTGAACCATCCTGTCCTCCCAAACAGACTCCGGGACCTGTCATGGCTGGTGGCTCACGAGGTTCTCCCAGTCAGGGCCGTCATGCACTCCCGAGGAATGGCAGCGCACTCAACTTGCCCCCGGCCTGGTTGTGGCGCTCCTGAGTTGGTGAGGCACCTCCTCTGGGAGTGCAGCGCTGCCGTAGACCAGTGGGCAATGGCCGGCTCCTTGTAATTCCCGTACTTACCAGCAGGGGGAGTCCTTACAGCACAGCTGGTGCTATACGGGGTGAGCCACGAGTTCATGACAAAGAAGGACTTTGAAAAGATGTGGCTCACCCTGGCCGCCATCAAAGACGCCACCTGGACCTCCAGAAACCTGCTGGTAAGAAGGCATAGGCAGATCCCCCCCCCGTGGCTGTGATCCAGATGGCCGCAGCGACGGTCCGCGAGGTGGAAGCTGCAGGCGGCAGGCCGAGGACACAGCCACAAAGAAGAATCGCCTCCCTGCCCATTCGGACGAAGGAGCCGGAGCCTCACGAGAAAAGGTCAAGGCAGCGGCGGCCTGGCTCTCCGGGTGTGGACGGAGGGAAGGAGCAGGAGGGAGAGGACCTCCTCTGAGCACCATGGCAGAACCCCGAGAGACCAAATGTTTGAGAGAACAGGATGAGTTCCCCTTGATAGGGACTCACTGCTCTCCTGCACAACAGAATAGACCTTTTAAACTGAAGGCACTCCTATTTATTGACTTTTACAACGATGGACACTTTTTATTTCCTCATGTTTCTCATTTTACTCAACAGGTCCTGCTTTATTGGTAAATCTCTATTTATTTAAAGTACTGTATTTATGATATTTTAAAACAGAAGCTTGTACCTTGTTTACTTTTATGTGTGAAATGATTGAAAACGTCTGTGGAGAAATTGAAGAAAATGACCTGTAAAATGTGTCAATAAAATCTTGTAAAAGAAAAAATCTGTTATCAGTTTAATATCTGATATGTCCCCTATCTGGGGACTGTATATTAAATTGATTTTTGGAACAGGGAGATGGCATAGGAGCTTGCTCTGTCCACTCCACGCATCAGCCTGGTATTGCAGTTCATCTGGGAATGGTGCACCCTCCTCTCCTGTTGAATGAAAACTAAGTAGTTCTTTCTTGAAGTTAAGTAAAGAAAGCAAGTTTCAAAAGAAGTGTAGAACAAAGATCCTGTCTGTGTCAGCAGAGGTGTGAGCCTGTCACTGTTGCTAACTTGGTGACTTTTCAGGTCCTGTTGGCAACTTTTTTTGTGAAAAGCGACTGGCGACAATTCTAGCGACTTTCTAGTGTGTTTGGTGACTCTGAGGTGAAAGCAGGTCTGGTTCTGCAGTCACTGTGGTCAACGAGCAGCGGGTCCTGCTGTGAGCCCCTCCCCCGTCCTGAAGCATTGACAGACCTGCGGTCAGTCTGACAGTCCCTCCCTCCCTCCTGCAGTCAGACCAGAGGAGACCCTCACCACACTGCGTCCACACTGAGAAGGAACCGCGCATGCGCAAGGCCGCCGCTGGTTTACTGAGCGGCAAGTAAATATAAATATTGTTTCAATCACACTGAGGCCTGTGGCCTGTACTAGGAACCCTGATCAACATATCCAGGATCTCTCTGTTTCCTGGGTTGACTGATCCTGATCACCGTTACTACCAAGCAGGTTATCAACTCTCTGGTTCAACCCAGACCTATGTGTGCTTGTTCACATGAAAGGGGCGGAGTTTGCAGCATCTGACCAATCACACACAGAGAAACTCTGCAGAGCAGTTTACAGATTACTGAAGGAGCAGTTAATCTCTGAGATTATGAAGAATTAAAACACATCCAGCAGCTAAAAGCAACACTGCTGCTGCAGCCAAAGCCAGAACATTCCTGACTTGTTAATGCTGACTTGGTGAGATTATACCAGATTAATTCATCAGACAATATAAACAGACAGCACTGTGATCACTCAGTTTCACTTTATTCCAGCAGAAACGTGTCGGGCTGAACTTCCTCACTGATCTTCTTTTAGTTTAGATTTTCCATCCAGTTGTTTTGAGGCTGAGTTTCTCTTGTGTTTTATGTTGGAATATTAATTCATCACCGTGACGACAGGAGTAGTTCTGGTTCCATAAATTCATGTTTCTGCAGTTTTGTCAGGTGTGATCATTAAGCTCATTATTCCAGATCAACCCTCGTGGAGATAAACAGACTTGGAACAAGTCACGAACAAAAACTTCCTTCAAAGCCTCAGAGACCAGGATTTATTTTATTATGTCAAAAAGATTTCTAAATTACTTTCTCATCTCCGCTCTGCTGCAGCTCAGTGCTGAACCTGCCCACCAATCACCATCATTTAAGAATGGGCGGGGCATTTTCCAAGAGATCTGATTGGTCAGAAGGCGGAGCTTTGACCTCTTATCCAGAACATAACCTGCTCCGGAGGTTAGACATTCAGGGTAAATTACCATGGTGATTTATCCTGGTGAGAAGTGAATGAGTGTCATAGTATGGAAAGTTATCTGGATAAGAGAAAATCCAGCTTCGCAGTACAGGCCTCAGGCCTCAGGTCACACAGCGTTTACCAACATTGATGTGTTTGTGAAAATTTGAGTTGAAAAAGAGCAAGAAGAGCGCCCCCTCTGGCCAGGGGGGTTAAAAGCTCACAGCACCTGCTATTCTCAGGCAGTCTCCCATACAAGCAGAAGGCGCAAGATGGCGCTGTCTGTTCAACAAATGTTTGAAAACACACTTCATTGCCAATCTTTCAGCCTCTATCTTCAAACCAACAGCGCCATCTGGTGGAGTCAGAAAATAAAGAAAATGGTTGATGAGGCTTCATTTGGCCAAGGCTCCATCGAGGCTCAGTGCCGGTGTAAGATTGTAAAAGGACCCTCATAGAATCTGAACCCCGAGGTCCATTTTCCACAGCAGAATATATGGACCCCTAATATTTGTACTGAAACGTTAATAGAATTTAAGAACATAAATAAATATGAACAGAAACAACAACATATAATAGATAATGAGTAACTATTTTATTCTAGAGTAACTATGACACAGAGAGACATACTGATGGTAGATTTTAAAGGAGTTAGAATCTTCTTGAGATTCCTTCAGTCTACAAGTTGATGATAGAGCAGCTTCATGAGTGACGACAACATATACACTTTAGGAGCCACTGCCATGACCCAGGTTTGAACCAGGGTTGCTGCGGCCACAACACAGAGTACTAACCACTATACAATCATGTCCACAACACAGAGTACTAACCACTATACGATCACTATCATAACACAGAGTACTAACCACTATACGATCACTGTCTTAACACAGAGTACTAACCACTATACGATCACTGTCATAACATAGAGTACTAACCACTATACGATCACAGCCACAACACAGAGTACTAACCACTATACGATCACAGCCACAACACAGAGTACTAACCACTATACGATCACTGTCACAACACAGAGTACTAACCACTATACGATCACTGTCATAACATAGAGTACTAACCACTATACGATCACAGCCACAACACAGAGTACTAACCACTATACGATCACAGCTACAACACAGAGTACTAAGCACTATACGATCACTGTCACAACACGGAGTACTAACCACTATATGATCACGGCCGCATCGCAGAGTACTAACCACTATACGATCACGGCCACAAGGAAACATTACAATGATAATATCTCAGCAATCTTTGGAGACAACACTGACTCTGAACTTCAGATTGATCATGTGTTAATAAAAGCCGGGGGGGACGGAGGGGGACGTCTCTGCATGGAACAATAAGATGTCACCAGTTTATTAAAATGTTTATTACCTACCTACTGCCTGAATGTGCTGTAAATAAGTTTGCAGGATTTTTACATGGAGGAATTAAGCTGATGGTTAAATGGACAAAAAGATATATAGCATTAATTATGTTTTCAATTATTAGTTATGTAGTGTCGGCTAATGTCTGGAGCTTCAGCTGTGATGTGATAAAGAAGTAATTTTCTTTGATAGACTGGTTGTTCTTATGGAGTGACCAGCAGGCTGAAAGAGAGAGGGGGGGGGGGGGCACAGACCTGTAAGAAAGTGTAAGTCCAATGAAATAGAAAGTATAGAGCCTTACCTTACTGTCAGCCTCTCTGAGTTTTTGTCTCCTCTTGCTTCAGCTGCACCTCGACACCCTGTCCATGAAAATCACAACCTTGGTGGAGTACTATGACTATGTACAAAAACTTCCTTCAAAGCCTCAGAGACCAGGATTTATTTTATTATGTCAAAAAGATTTCTAAATTAATTTCTCATCTCCGCTCTGCTGCAGCTCAGTGCTGAACCTGCCCACCAATCACCATCATTTAAGAATGGGCGGGGCATTTTCCAAGAGATCTGATTGGTCAGGAGGCGGAGCTTTGACATCTTGTCTAGAGCATAACCTGCTCCGGAGCAGGTTAGAATTTCAGGGTACTCGCTTTCTGAACCCATAAGAACAAGAAGAAAATTCTACATAGTTCTGCCAGGGCGGTTGGCACAGCCCAAACAAATTCCTTCCTCATTTTGTTCGGCAGGACCTGCACTGCTGAACCTTCATCTTGTTCTTATGGAGGATGAAGAGGCCTTTAGTGTTGTGACGTCTCCATCCCTCATTAGCAGTTAATTCCACTAGTCATACTAGTAGGATGTTTTTATGTTACTAGTAGTACTCATAAGCATCGAATTAGCTACTGGTAGTACGAGTGCGTCTTTTTAGTCCATTAATTTCCCTGGACTAAGCCACTTCACCTCAGTGTGTAGCAGCAACAACAGCAACTTTTATCTTAGTGAGGAGGCCAGGTCGACCCCGTTGCCATGTATGACGCAGTCTGCTGAAAGCTGATTGGTTGTTAGAGAAAGGAAGAAAGAAAAAAGCCTCTGTGCTCCTCCTAATGAATGGAGAGTAAAATTAACCCATCAAATATCTTGGGCTCTATTAAAAATGTGTAATCATGAAAATTATTTAGGTCTATTTTATGAAACTCAGACAAATGAATTGAATTTGTACACAGCTTAAGAATGATAGAACTTTCCTGGTTCACATGCCGATTATTACATTGATTTGATTCTTGTTCTCTTATTTTTACCACTTAATGTATTTGATATTAATGGTGGAGGCGACGCAGCGTCACCACTTCCTGTGATTTACCACCAATGTGGGGCTGTGAAAGAACCGTAACGGTCAGACTGACACTCTGCTGACGGAGGACTGGGACAAACCCCCGTCATCACCGCTGCACTGCTGCAGCCTACTTGTAGTGACGTAGCACAATGTTGTGATCACCTTCATCTGGGGCGTTACTGCGTTGCTTTGCTGTGGGAGAAATCAGCTTTCTCAGTTCTGCAGTGATACTTTGTGCAGATTTCATTTACCCTGCATATATTGAGTTTGTTCATAACAAGTCATTTATATTTGCCTACAATCTTTGTCCTGCATTTTATTATGGTAACAATCAACTGATAAAAGAATAAAAAGTCCCCAAATCTTTCAAATATCATGAGAAAAGCTTTATTTTTATTTTCATTCAAATTTGCATTTTGATGATGATTCGCTTCATAAATAATGAGACATTGTTCTCCCCCACATTAAAGTAGATGAGCTGCTTATCTTAGTAAAAACTATCTACAATACTGGCCGTGTACTTCAAACACTCCTTTTCTCTCCTCCTACTCCTCATGTCTCCAAAGCTGCTTCATACTGACACCTACTGGATTTAGGGGGAACTGCAGGTCAGTATTTCTATTGCATCCATCCATTTTCCAATAAGTTGCAATAAAAGAAACTACAACTTCTTTCAACCACCTTCACAGTGTAACTATTTAAAGTGTAACTGTTTTACTGTGGAACATTATTCTTTGCTGTCACTTTTTTAATGTGTAACTATATTCAACATTGCTATGAATACATTTTGCTTCTCTGTATAAAATGAGTTTAAAAACTTCCTGAGGAAAAACAAAATAAAGGTTTGTTGTGCTAAAATGAGACCTTTAATCCACACATCTTTCCAGTGATGGTGTGAGGCTGCTTGTTGCTGCAGATCTTCTCAAATCTGGGTTGCAGTTGTGAGACTGTCACTGCAGAGGAAAGGACAACATTGAGGCCAAATGGGCTTCACTCGCTTGTTGTATTTCTGTTATCAATTCATTTACTTTACATTTAAAGGTTCATGTGTTATTACTATTATGGATGAATTGGACGGTGAAAGAGGAGTTACTTCGATCGCTTCTAAAGCCGTGATCTACTTCATCATATTTATCGTCTGAAATACTCAGTCCGTGAATAAAACATAATTTCCTGAAATGACAGCCATGTTTCATTTTGATTGGCTCAAGCGGGCCATGTGACACGAGAAGGGAGGGGGGATCCCAGATCTAAAGTAGAATGATAGAGAGACATTCGCTAGAATCCATTAACCATCTTTTTTATCATAGTTTTAGTCTTAATCTTATTGTTCTTCCTCTGTGTGTGTGTGTGTGTGTGTGTGTGTGTGTGTGTGTGTGTGTGTGTGTGTGTGTGTGTGTGTGTGTGTGTGTGTGTGTGTGTGTGTGTGTGTGTGTGTGTGTGTTTCTGTTTCAGAAAGCAGCCTGTTTAGATTATTTTTTAATCAAGTACAGTACATTGTTTACTTAACATTTAAGTACAGTACAGTTTTATTTAATCTTTAAGAACTGTTTTTTGTTCGTTTGTTTTTCATTTATTTAAGTACTTATGAGTAAGTATTTAACTTTTCTGTGCAATATAGTTTAATTGAATCATCATTATTTAAGTACAGTCTTTTATTTTCCTATATTGCTGTGTAAAATGTGACAATGGCTGACAATATTAAATATACTTCTTTAGGCATAAAACCTCTGCCATGTTTTTGATGAATGCTGAGGCTTACTAGGCTACTGTATAGCGTTGGTCATTATGGTGGTACTTGGAGAGCCGAGTATTTTCTGGGTGGTACTTGGTGTAAAAGGTTTGAGAACCACTGCTCTAGTAGATCGTTTATCACTGTATGGTGTGAAAACTAGAGGCTCACACACATAGACATATACACTAGACGCCTCACCAAGTGGCAGGAACATACGTCAGTGCATCTGCCATCTTGGGAGGGGCATTTGTCAGGACTTCAGCAAAGATACCGCATCACTGTTCTGCTTTTGGTTGTACAAACAGACAAAATAAGGACAATGGACTGCGTGGGATTACCTTCCACAGGTAGGAAAAACATATTTATTGTTGTTGTCGTTGTGTTTAGCTCATATAACATTAACTTGGGACATAGATGAGCTGGAGCCGTGGAAAATGCTCTCTATTCCCTGGCTTAAGCTCGCCATCAAACAACAACAACAATATCAACGTCTATTCAGTTCATCTAACGGAGGCTATTTTAGTTGCAGTGTGTAGAATATTACATTTCAAAAGAAATTAGTTGCTCAGAACCAATCAGTGTACTGTTCCCCGCCTGTTCCAGCAGGAGAACCTCAGCCTGATCCCAGTAGGAAGTACTGTCTGGCTGTGCTCAAACAGCTGAGCAACATGTCACACCTCACTCCTTTTAGACATACTGACATGTACACAAACATTATTATTATATATATTGATTAGGATAGCAGATCAATTGATTAAACGTTGCACAAGTAATGAATTAATGTGATAACACAGGACTCTGAACATGTAAATCTTTTTTTTCACTAGGACCTCTCCTATGCACTGCCCACATGTCCTGATGCTTTGACAGCCAGACTCAGTGAAGCCATGGCCGAGGTGGAGAGTCTGAGAAGAGAGAAGAGGAATGAAAAGATGGAGAACGGAGGGCAAAGAGCACAGTGTGTGGTCTTCTGGAGGAACTGAGAGGGAAACATCTAATAAATGAAGAGCTGAAAGAGAATATGTCATATAATATGGAATAATAGATAAACGTGTAACAATAAATAAATATGGGATAGGTAACTATCTTACAATTATTTCTATGTAATATTAAAGGTAAATATATAAAAATGAATGAAAGTACAATAGTTAAATATGTTATTGTGTGTAAATATGTTAAAAAAAATCTAAATTTGTTACACAAAAAGTTATAACTTGTGCCCTAATGCACGTGTTCATTGTACATCAATGTCACATTGTGTGTAAATAAACGCTTTTGCATATATTTGTCATGGCTCCATCATGTTGCTGCTCTAAAAGGAGAGGACAGCGTCCCAATGTCCCGTCTGCAAACTTCTTCCATTTCCTCTCAATACTTTCTATTAGTATGCTACATTAAATAAATAAATAAATGAAATACTTTTTAATTTAATAATTTAAAAATGAAAGCAATGATTCTTCACAGTCATGTAAATGTATATTTGCGTGGTTTTCTTCAGAAAACACATCGCGGTCACAGAGACTTGTTTAGGCTGACGGGTCAGACTTGCCCCTCACAAGATGGCGGCCGCTCTGACGTGTCGGAGCGGTGGGCGGAGACTGGCTGCGCGGCGTCTTGTGTTTATGTCTAAGGTTCCTGGGTGATCGCGTGACGTCAGACCGGAAACAGGAACGAGAGGAGCGGAGCAAGCGCGAGTGGAGTTCCAGCAGCGTGCAGAGCCACGGAGAATACGTCGATTTTTTAGCTCGAGCCGCCCTCCACTACTGTTTGGAGCTTGTTGGACTCTCTCGGCTGTGTTGTCGTGTCTCACAGAGGAAACATTTCATCTCGTGCAGCAACAATGAGTTCAGTTCAGGCTTTGGGAGAGTTTGAACAAACTATCGTCCAGCACGAGGAGGAGGTTGATCGTCAGCACAGACTGCTGGAAACCATCTGGAACCCTCAAATCAAGCTCCACAGAACAGGTCTGGAAAAGTGTGAATGAACACATGAATGTGACTGGAGCAGGATCTCCATTGTTCTGACTGGGTTTGGTTTATCCACCGCACACAGAAGCAGGATTTGTGTCTCTGGAGGGACACTTGGATTGAACTCACACTTTGACTCTTTTCCATGTTTCCAGGTTTTAATCAATACACAGTTGTAGTTGAAGTCAGAAACAGGAGAAGAGCGTCTAGAATCACCTGGAACTACCTGACAATACATTGAAACAAGGTTAAAATAATAATATGAGCAGCCATTGACAAAACATAGAGGGTATTTTTCTTAATCATTTCTGATTTCAGTGGATTTGCATTGTTTGCAACTTCCTGTGTTTGGTCACTTCCTGTCCTCTCCGGTCCAATCACAGCAGAGAATAGTCCCTCTCTCCAAAGGCGGGCTCAAGCCTCCAGCCTCAGGATGCAGACACTTCCTGGCTCCAGGTTTCCATATTAAAAGACGATTGTCTCTGAGTATCAGTGAAACCAACATGGAGGAACATGGAGGCAAAAGCACCTGGAAGAATGTAAACCTCTTGTCTCTGGAACAGTGAGGCTCCAAATGGCAACATGGAAGAATTATCAAGTTAAAATACTTCAGCAACTAGAGTTTTAGAAATATGAACATCTAAGATATTTAAAAAGATTGTTGCACTTCCTTTTTTTATTTTATTTTTTCAAATAAGCATATGAGTATGGTACATGCAGTATTCCTATCTTACAAATACATTTCCAATATCTGTTTAGAAGGACATAAAAACCAAAAGAACCAAACAACTAAATGACATCATCAACAAATGTGGGACCCTCCCTTCTCTTCCTCCTCTGTTCCTCCTATTAATCTAGTCTTTTGTCATTAAGTAAATGAAAAGATAAATAAATAGATTCTAGATCAATGAAACTTCTCTTTTCCATTCCTACTTTAAACAGCCGTCCCTCCATACAAACAGCCGTACTGAAGGTCTGTTAAAAAACCTTCCATCCAATCAAGAGAAGGAAAAAGAAAGAGAAAGATGGATGCCCTCCGTCTCCTTCCTAGAATGTATGTCTACCTTTCTACCTCTTTATTCTTCTCCCCCTTTCACCATGTGTCCAGACACCCGCTTCTTAAATGTCTAAATAATGTAATGAAATTATCCTAAAACAAATCTGCTTAATGCAAACACAACAAGTAAACACCTTAGTTAGAGATGTTAATTCGAATCAAAACAAACAAAGCAGTAGATCTTAATGAGAGTGCTTTGTAAATAATGAAGTAAGTCCCTTGTGGGGTGATTCTGTTAGAATCCTCCTTTGTATATAGGGAGACCACAGGTCTTCACATTCCTTCACTTTGTTTTGGAACCTTGCTCTTACTTGTTCCATATTCAGCACATCTTTGATTGGGTCCCACCATTGCTTTATGCAGGGGGGGTTTGGTTCCAGCCAGCACACTCTAATCTTTTACTTTTCTACAATAAGTAACATTCTAATCATTTTGGGGTTTAAAACCCAATAAAAATCATTTCAGGTCTAAATCAATGTTTTCATCCAAGATTCTTTTGATCTCTTTCTGTATATTTTTCCAATATTCTCTGAGTTTGGGACGGTCCCAGAATATATGTCTCTAGTCTCCTACTGGACCACAACCCCTCCAGCATTTATCACATGTTTTACTATATTAGGACATATTTAGTGGGAGCAGAAAATCTTGTGTTTTTAATTCCATTCACCTTCTTTCCATATAATGCTCCTAAACATTTGATGTCCTTCTTTAAATGATTCCCCCCAATTCTTCTTTCTTTCACTTTCCCATTTCTATTTAAAGTTCATGTTGTTGTCTTGTTCAGCTGCTTTCTAAAGCTTTGAAATGACTTTCTTCTTCTTCTCCAGCTTGGTCATTAGTACTTTCTCTACTTCATTTGGTTCTTTACCTAAGAATTCCCATCCTTTGTGTTTTAGAAGACGGCTTCTAATTTGTAAGAATTTATAAAAGTCTTGTGTTGGCAGATCAAATTCAGTTTTAAGCTGCTCAAATAGTTTCATAGTTTCCCTTTTTGAAAAGCCGTCCAATATAGAGCAGCCATTTGGATTCCCTCCTATGAAATCCCCCGTTTATGGTTGAAGGAAGAAAATCTAAATTCTTTCCTATTTTAGTCGCCCTGCAGATTGAACCAGACATTTTCATTATCTTTTTTATTGCTGCTCATATTTTCATTGTTCCTTTAACCCATTTGTTTTTTATCTTTAATTCATTGCCATAATTGCCTCAGGTGATTTTATTGTAATCAAATTACTCGTCTGAGTCATTTTAAAGTGGGAACTGTAGAAGTAATGTAACTTTTATTTTGTACTTTTTTGTCCTTCCAGAGGTCCAACTGCACCGTGACTGTAGGGAGGAGCAGCTCTTTGAACCGGAAACAAACTCCAGTCTAGAGCAGGAAGAACCAGAACCTTCACAGATCAAAGAGGAACCAGAACAACCAGAACCTCCACGGATCAAAGAGGAACCAGGAAGTCCACAGATGAAAGAAGAACCTGAAGAACCAGAACTTCCACAAATCAAAGAGGAACTAGAAGAACCAGAACCTCCACAGATCAAAGAGGAACCAGAACCTCCACAGATTAAAGAGGAACCAGAAGAACCAGAACCTCAACAGATCAAAGAGGAACCAGACCCTCCACAGATCAAAAAGGAACCAGAACCTCCACGGATCAAAGGGGAGCCAGAAGAACCTGAACCTCCACAGATTGAGGAGCGCCAGGAACTCGGTACCAGCCAGGAAGAAGAGCAGCTTCTACTGAAGTTTGAAGGTGATTCCTTTAGGGTTCCTTCAATTGAGGAACAAAGTTCCCTGAGTGAACCAGAAGAAGTACCAGACACTGAGCAGTTCCTCTCTCATGACTCTGAAGTCCACGATGTGAAAAAACTTGTTGACTCAGAATCAAGTAGAAATGCAGAGATGAAAAGAAGAAGCATGTTTCAGAGTGATTGTGTGGACAAGTTCCCTGTGTCAGAGAAGCAGGCTGAATGTGAAAAGCTTCTTTGTGAGGAAACATGTGGAAATATGGTCCAGAAAAAACCTCAATTACGTCAGAATTTAACAACTTTCAATGATAAGAAGAAAAGTGGTGAAATCTTTGTTAAAAGTTCCACCGGACAGGATGGTTTGTTGGTGCAGAAGAGAACTCTCACAGGTGAGAAGCCATTTTCTTGTGAAACATGTAGAAAACGTTTCACTCAACAGAGAGATTTAATGACTCACAAGAGAACTCACACAGGTGAGAAGCCGTATTCTTGTAAAATATGTCGGAAATGTTTCTCTTCACAAAGTAATTTGCGACGCCACATGGGAATTCACACAGATGAGAAGCCATTTTCTTGTGAAACATGCGAGAAATGTTTCGCGCAACAGAGAGATTTAATGACTCACAAGAGAACTCACACAGGTGAGAAGCCGTATTCTTGTGAAACATGCGAAAAATGTTTCACGCAACAGAGAGATTTAATGAATCACAAGAGAACTCACACAGGTGAGAAGCCGTATTCTTGTAAAAGATGTGGGAAATGTTTCTCTTCACAAAGTAATTTTCAACGCCACATTGGAACTCACACAGGTGAGAAGCCATTTTCTTGTGAAACATGTGAAAAACGTTTCGCTCAACAGAGATATTTAATGACTCACAAGAGAACTCACACAGATGAGACACCGTATTCTTGTGAAACATGTGGTAAACGCTTCATTCAACAGAGTAATTTGATGAAACACAAAAAAACTCACTCAGGTGAGAAAACATTTTCTTGTGAAACATGTGGGAAAAGTTTCAGAGGATCAAATAAATTGAAGATACACAAGAGTACTCACACAGGTGAGAAGCCGTATTCTTGTGAAACATGTGGGAAAAGTTTCAGTGTATCAAATGATTTAAAGATACACAAGAGAATTCACACAGGTGAGAAGCCGTATTCTTGTGAAACATGTGGGAAAAGTTTTAGTGCATCAAATAGTTTGAAGAAACACAAGAGAACTCACACAGGTGAGAAGCCGTATTCTTGTGAAACATGTGGGAAAAGTTTTAGTGCATCAAATAGTTTGAAGATACACAAGAGAACTCACACAGGTGAGAAGCCGTATTCTTGTGAAATGTGGGAGTAGTAAATTGCGGCGACACATGAAAAACCATAAAGAGATGAAATCATGAAAGACTCTATGTGAGATGTGTGGATGGATTTCACTTATATAGTGTTTTTCCACCGTATAAAAGCCGATTCATCCTCCATAAGAACAAGAAGAACGTTGGGCACTCCAGAGTCTTGCCGTACTAAATGATGTCATGTTCTTCAGCCAGCTCCCTCTGGCCAGAGACTTTTTGTTCAGCAGTACCAACCGTCAGGACTGTCAGTTCCTGCAGTTAAAACCAGACCAACATCATGTCCTGGACACAAACTTTCTCTTTTCTTACTGAAACACTTCAGAGAAATGTATTTCTGAAAACGCTTGAAGTGAGAAATAAGCTGCAGTTGAAAAGTTAAAAGGTTTTACAGAAGTGTCAGCTGTGAGGGGGTGAGAGTATGAACTCTCCTGCTGAACAAGCATTTTTTCCAGCAGCTGGCTGACGTCAGCGCTGAACTTTTCTTCTTCTTCTTATGGGAGGATGCAGAGGCCTTTAGCAGTCCCCAAAGTGCTTTACACTGTTAATCACATTCACCCATTCATTCACACACCAATGGAGGCGGCGACCATGCAAGGCACTCAGTCCATCCACTGGGAGCAGTTTGGGGTTCAGTGTCTTGCTCAAGGACACTTGGACATGTGGACAGGTGGAGATGGGAATGGAGCTCCAACAGATGTGGTTCAGGAAGTCCAGCTTGAGCCCAGAATCACAAGGTCTCCTCCAGTTTGAAGTCAACATTGCTGATTTAAACCCTGTTGAGACGCTTCAGGAAATCATTTAGTTTCTGGTTCGTCACCAAAATGAGAAGATTTCAATCAGTTTGGTTTCCATTTGTGTTGAACTGCACAGAGGCTGACAAAAGGTCCCTGCTTGATAATGAATGTTAAAGAAGCACATTTCATTATTAGTTCTAACAATGCTGCTTTCTGTGTTTTGAAAAATGTGAGGTTAAAAATCTTGTATGAGCAGATGTGAACTTTGAAGAAATGGAAGTAAAATGTTGACATGAATCCAATGGCTTTTGTTCTTCACTGTTTTTATTTAACATGAATGAGTCGTAATTTCATTTTTCACTCTTTTTACACTACGGAGGAAAAACTACTGTTTGTTTACCTGCAACACGTACTGAAGTACATATCATGAAAGTAAAACTCTTCAGTGGAAACATGCAATGATTTCCTCGTCTCAAACTATTTATTCTAACAACAACCAACAACAAAAAAACAACAAGAAAATGTATGTGATGTGGAATATTTTGACTTGAGTGACATTTAAACTTCACGTTCCTTAAAGCACACTGTTGAGTGTTGAGACGTTAGATGAGGCTGTTAAGCTTGTTAAGAAACAGCAAGTTGTGCAAAAAGACCATTTTAAATGAGATCAAACCGTTAAGTTCTTTCAATGACTTTAATCTGGAAGTAACTCATATTTTAAGATTTCTATATAGAAAAGTTTCTGATTTGTACAAATCTCTCATTGATTACATTTACACTACTAAGTACCACAGTCACACCATGTTTTAGTAGATGACAAAGGAAATTAAACCTCATGTATGAGACTGTCACTTTGATTTTACATTTTAAAACACAGAAAGTTTAAAAGTCTCGTGATTCTAACAATTGATATGTCTTGTGTAAAAGATGTAATAGATTGTATACTTAAGCAATTACTTATATATGCAATAGATCCTTTTTAACAGGTATTTTTCCTGACAGGATGAAAATAGCCAAGGTGGTTCCAAGCTATAAAACTGTAGACAAATACATCATCTGATATTCTAGGATTTGTTTCCTCAGTTTGAGAAAAAAACAACAACTTTAAAACATTATATGTAAACAGACTGGATAATTTTATAGAAAATACAACTTACTGAATGATCATCATTATGAGTTGAGAAGAAAATGATCAACATCTTTGACATTAAATAGGTTTTGTTATGGGTGGATGGATGGACGCAATAGAAATACTGACCTGCAGTTCCCCCTATATCCAGTAGGGGTCAGTATGAAGCAGCTTTGGAGACATGGGGAGCAGGAGGAGGGAAAAGGAGTATTTGAAGTACACGGCCAGTATTGTAGATAGTTTTTACTCAGAAAAGCAGCTCATCTACTTTAATGTGGGGGAGAACAATGTGTCATTATTTATGAAGTGAATCATCATGAATATGCAAATCTGAATGAAAATAAAAATAAAGTTTTTTCATGATCTTTGAATGATTTGGGGAGTTTTTTTCTTTTATCAGTTGATTGTGACCATCATAAAATGCAGGAAAAAGTTTGTTGGTAAATATAAATGACTTGTTATGAACAAACTCAATATATGCAGGGTAAATAAAATCTACACAAAGTATCACTGCAGAACTGAGAAAGGATTTGTTCACAAACAATATCAACAAGAGAATAACATCAACCTAAAACAACAAATGTACTTTCACTACACAGTTGTTTGTGAAAATAAAGGCAACAGTGCAAATGTAGGTGAGTTAACAAAATAATTAACTTGATAAAATGCATGTAACCTAAATATAAGAAGAGTAATGTTACTTTGACAGTGAACACAAAAGGGCTTTTCTATTCAGCCAGATTCATATTATAAGTAAATATCTTTATATAGGTATTTATCTTTCAGTTCCAGTAGAATAATTCATGTAGATTTATTTCAACTGACTGAATATATTCCATGTCTCTCTGAATAGTCTAGAGTTAATCAGTCTACTGTAATTACTACTATGAAGACGATGACCAATTACACTGAGAAGAACAACATGAACTAATGCTGGAGATGATTAAATCTAACTTTCCTTCTATAAATCTGCTCCCTGGATATTGCTGCCTTGCTCAAAGGCCTCTGGCAGTGACTGCTGTCTCTGTGCCGGGGTCCAGTAGTGGTTTGGGGATCCCCCTCCTCCTCCCTCCATTTTTTGGGGGGGTAATTTGCCAGCTAGATATATGATAAACAATAAAGTAAAATAAGTATCTTTTTAAAATTATCCACAGATTTCATGTGTTTTCTTAGAGCGTTTTTAAAAAGACAAAGACATAAATCACCTGCTCTCTTTAACTTGTACATGGATGAGTTATCTCAACAACTGAATAGTTGTAAAAGTGGATGTGTGCTGGGTAACAAGATAATTAATCATCTCATGTCTGCTGGTGATCTGGTCATTCTCTCTCCCAGCAGGTTTCAGCAGCTTTTAAATATCTGTTCTGAGTATGGCTTAAAATCTGATGTTAAATATAATGTTAAATATAATGTTAAATATAATGCCACAGTTCTGATATGTAGAACTAAGGAGGAGAAGGATCTCAACTTCCCTCATTTTTACCTGTCAGAACAGGAAGTCACTGTCAGTAGCAAAACAAAATATCTGGGACATCTCATCTCTGATAAAATGTGTGATGATGATGATCTGGATAGACGATGCCGTACGCTGTATGTTCAAGCCAACATACGAGCAAGGACATTTTCTATGTGCTCCATCCATCCATCCATCCATCCATCCATCCATCCATCCATCCATCCATCCATCCATCCATCCATCCATCCATTTTCTCCCACTTATCCGTTTCCAGGTCGCGGGGGTGGCAGTCTGAGCACTGTCACCCAGATTCTATTTGCTCTGAAAATGTGAAGCTTATTAGAGCTTATTGTACTCCCTTGTATACTGCCCCCTTGTGGATTAAATATAGAAAATCAAGCCCACGACGACTCAAGGTTGCTTACAATGATGCTCTGAGGATCCTGCTGAAAAAAACCTGGCTGGGAAACAGGAAGTGAGATGTTCTGTCAAGCAGGTGTTTCTACATTTCAGGCTCTCATGAGGAATCTGATGTATAAATTTATACGCAGGCTTGAGGACTCTCAGAACACCATTATAATGCTGCTGGATAATCTCAGTCATAGTCCTGTAAAAAACCACTCATCCTTGTGTATGGTATTATTGTATTGGTATGGATGTCTTTTATAAATAGGGTCATATTTGACTTATCTGTGATTATCCTATTTCTGATATTTTGTTTTATATATTTGTGAATGTTTTTTATGGACTCCTGTGTCTGCAATAAAGATAAAGATGATGATGATATATAATTTTATTTTATTGTAAAGAAAAAAAAAATCATCATTCTAAACTAGTTCTGTGTGCTACAAATGTTTATCAACAAATAAATGTTAACTATGACCTTGAAGGAAAAACAGTCATTAATGTGTTATTTTATTGATGAGGAAACAAGAGTGGAATTAATCACACAGTTTCACAGATAATTACCTTAAACAGAATACATGGAATAAAACGAGATCTCGGGCTCAAGCACCAGTCTGTCCTGGAGGACCAGGCTTCAATGGTCAAGAGCCCAGAGTACAGGAAAACGTTGGTTTATAAGCATTTCTTTCACCCCTCCCTGTACATATGGTGTGGAGATCACATGTTGTCTTTATCGAAACTGACTATATCTCGTGTTCTGTCCCGAGAAGTTTTAGATATCACAATCGTACTTTCTTCAGACATGAAGGATGTCACCTCGACATATGTTGCAAACTGGTGTGTTTGTAATTGCATCCTCCCATATATGGTCGTGTTATTAACAGTTCTGAACAGAAGTGATACAAGCTGATTATACTGGTATGTAAGCTAGTGCGTTGATAACTCATAACACCTATTTCTTCCTTTACCTACAGCAACAACAAAAGTTGAGCAAGATGGCTGAGCGGGAGTTCAGAGTGACGGCTCCTCCACTATCTAACTGGCCAGGTTTAAAACCTGTGGTTTATGAGACTGATGACGGCAAGCTTCTAGTTGAGGACCAGTTTTTAAACTTTCTCCTGGTCAGAATGAGAACAATGAGCCAGGACCATCTTGTTCTAACAGCTTCCAACACGTTGGACTTGAAATGGATTGAATCCTGAAGAACGAGGCTGTTTGAACTCGGTCCTGACACCAAACAAAGATGTGTGGCTTTTAAAGGAGATCAGAAAAACATCAGCTACATTAAAAGTTGCTTCAAGGTTTTGAATGAGTGCAGAGAAAACCTCCCTCGGTTCGTCTCCCACTATTTGGATGAGCTACCGCCTGTCACCTCTAACACCATAGATTAGTCCAACTTGCTGAGTAACATGGAGCGGCTCCAGAGTGAAATGTCTGCGCTCAGACATGGAGTGAAACTACAAGCTGGTGTCAGCGAGGGGCTGCATGAAATCACCTCCACTACTGAGCACAGAGTTGCTGCTTTTAGTCACCATCTGAAACCAGGACATGACGGAGGGCAACACAGGGCTACGCCCAGCGTCATCGCACATGGCAGTGAGGCCTCACTCCCTGGAGCCTCTACCCTGGGTCAAAGACTGGTGAGGAGGATCTCGGCAGAGTTAAAGTAGAGACTTGGCCGTGATGTAACTTGTCAGCGTATTGACACTGCAAGCAACAGGTCCAGCTCATTTAGACCAGGATACAAAATAGAGCAGTCAAACCTCAGTTGATAACCTTAAGCCACTCCACACACCTTGTAGTCTGTGTTAACATCAGACAGAAGAGAGTATTTCAAGATCAATTCTAACTCTGCAGACCTGAGATCAGATCAAATCAACTGGCATCAATTCAAAATGTCTGATAAACAGAAGAGAGGTTGACATGCAGGAAATAAAAATCTGTTTGTTTGTTGATATTTTAGTCTAATTATGACAAACTGAAGGCAGCATGTAAAGAAGATGGATGAAATGTATATATAGAATAATCTCCTAGTTTGAGGCACATCACAGCATCCTGGTCTTTTTGTGAGTTGCCAAACCGTCTGTATATTCATCCTCTTTCATTTTGATAACTTTTTCTGAACGATGCACCAAAGATAAAGTCATGATCGTGTTTTCGATTGAGTTTTTAGTACTGTGCTAATATTTAGTATGTGAAACAATATATTTAATGAACTAGACCTTTCATGACTGGGCAAAGAACCAGCCAGTGTCATGATCTTGCTCAGTCATGAATTCTTGCATCAATGCTACAATGGGAATCCTGAACCAAATAATGGTGAAAGTCAAATAGTTTTGCAAATGTGGGTCAGGATACTCTGATAATCATACATATAATGAAATTATAACTTAAATTTGACTGGTGACTGGAATTGAGGGTCATGAATTTCAAATGATGTCCTGTTGCATATTATGACTTGATTGTAAAATTCTATTGTGTGTATGCCAATATCTTTTTGGAAGAAACACCTTAAATTACAATATGTAGATAATCAAAAGGTAACAGGCTGTGGGTTTCATACAAGTGTGTAAAGTTATTCTCACCTTTCAAACAGGATGTGTGTGAGGGAGCGTTGGATGCTCTGCCTGAGCAGGTGATCAGGCTGACAGGGCCTGGAGGAGGGCGGGCTGGGTGCTGGTGATGCAGGCAGATACTGAGTTCCATTCCATGTTAAAGCTGAGGAAGGCTTCTGGGATGATGTTGAGACTGCGGGATGGCCAAACGGAGACTCCATTTTCTTTGCCGTGCAGTCTTAAGAGAGGAGGCTCAAGAGGTGCAAAGTCTCGTGATCGGGGTTAATGGCACTTGTATTCTATTGACAGAAAAGACACAAGACAGAGTTCTTTTGTAGATTATGGTTTGTCAACACGTCCAAAATACATTTGAGGTAGGTCAAACATTCAGTAAAGAGCCTGTCCTTTGATCTCCTTTGCTCTCCTTTGATATTCTTTGATAAAATGTTATCTCCTTTGCTCTCCTTTAATCTCCTTTGATCTGTGAGTGCTAAAATAACTCAAAAATACCTTTGTTAATGCCACATGCGTTTGCAAAACCAAGCTAGAGGAGGATATTTTGTCTATTGAAGCACAAGAAAAGTTCTCCCTGCTTGGACTCAACATATTAATTGACTTCACTGTGAGAACAGAAGTCAGCAGCACCGATATCATGACTCGAAGAGGTAAGTAACATTGTGTCCAGGACTCTGCGATCTCATGATGTCACCTAATGAGCTCCATGCTTGACAGTCACAATAGAAAATGGCTGTTTGGTGATCAGATGCTCAGTTTGATAATGAGAAGAAACAAAAGGCTGAGGCCAATAAGAGAAAATCGGTTTTAGTGTTTAATCTTGGGCTTTATTGGAACCATCACCATTTCCATTATTTTGGGGGAAATAATATATTTAACAACCCTTCTCATTTTTTCCTCCATTTGTAGATTAGCTTAGTGCTAAGATTATATTTGAAATCTCATGAGTGCTCAATGTTTATGTTAGGACAGCCCAATGTTGTCATTCAGGATTGTGACTACAGGCTTAGGAATTCAGAACCAAACTTCCACCTCAGGGAACGTGGAGAAAAATAAATCGCTGCCAAATAACAGCTGAAACCTTGCAAACAGGAAAGGTAATTGTCAAAGAAGAGGATGATTCATTTAAAATTTTTAATTATTAAGAGCCAAAAATGCAAAACCGACTTTGAATACATTCGTCCAAATAATTGGTCAAACCAAGAGAATGTATATGAAAGTGTCAGGCTTCATTATCCCTCAGCTTATCCTTTGCAAATCAAAGCAGCTAACTTGAATTCATTAGAAATCTCTATGTTTTGTTCTTGAGGATGAATGTTTGTCATTTCTTTTAGCATATTCAAGCCCCAGGTCTGACAGGGCCCACAGAGACCGTCCTGGACAGCGTTCCAGGCTCACTGATGGTGATGGAGACGCCATCATGAGTAACAGCTCTCAAAACTTCCAGCGGAAACAGTAAGTGTTGGAAGATTCCCTTGTGATTTCAATTCAATACTCTACTTCCTGGTATGAGATGAAAAGCCTTCTTTAAAATATGTATGAAAGTATTCAATGAGGATCTGGTTGAACCTCTTGGCAGCTGGTGGTGCAAGAGGTGCAGCTGTTGGTTTGAACAGAAGAAAGTAGAACATCACTGACTAGTTATTCTTCTTGTAAAATAAAGCCCCTCATCTCTAATGAAAGTGTGATTTGAACTGGGTGAGGTTTCTCATTTGTCACAATACAGTTATTGTTCTTTAGTTTTCTTATAGAAATGGTGCATTTGAATTACTGGAATTATATTAGATTTTGAAAGAATTAAGACTTTATTCACTTTATTCATCAAAAACAATCTCCATTGAATTTGTCACTTGATACTTTGTACAGAGAGTTTGTATTTTTTGGTGTGTCGTTCATACTCTTGAGCCAAATGTTGTGTAATGACATGACGTGGGAAATGTGTGTTATTGGAACAGTTCCCAGTTTCAAGAAAAGGACGAGGAAACTGGAGATATAATTACATTGACTTTTCTTCAAGACATCAGAATCAACGTTCAGGAATAGGTTGCTATGACTTTTCTTAACGATTCCGCAAACACTTTCTGGATAAAAAGCAAAAAACATCAAAATAAAAGTCTGATACAAAGTGGATGGAAGAGGCGCCTCATGGAGGAGATCAGAGGATGTTGCCAGCAAGAAGCAGGAACACATTTCTTCTGGAATTTTATTGGATTTATTTAATTTTTTTACAATTGATGTTTTGTTAAATTCTACAGATTTTCTGAAGGTGTGTGGATCCTTAAATAGCAAGTTTCAAGAAAGATTGACCAGTTCAGAAAGAATTTTTATCAGAATAAATAGTGAATGGTGACATGAGTTAGAGTGTGACTTCCTGTTTTGGAGTGAAATGATCACTGTGTAGGTCTCGTTCCGTCTCCTGTCTGTGCTCAGGGTGTGAATGGGGTTGGTCGGCTCATGGGGCCTTCCAGTGGCTCAAGAATGTCGGAGGAGTGTCTTGTGAGGTCATCTTCTGTTCTCTGACCTTCAGAGCAATTCTACACCCTGTGGGCAAAATATCATTGCATTAAATTCTCATCAGCCGCTGAGAGATGCTGATCAGGCAAACGGAACCTGCACCGGGCAACAATAGACATCACAGCATCAAACTTCTACATTAAATCATTTTAAGTTTGGATCAAACCATAAGGACTGGATCGCCTCGGTTCTCCTTGAGGAAACCATGCTGGCTTTGTCTTTGGCTGGGGTGGATCGTTAGGTAGGGCTCACAGCGGGGGATCGCTCAGAATCACGCAAGATTTCCTCATTGGATGATGATTTATTGAGTTCACAACTGTATGATTTAATATGTATAATTACATGTGCATTAGTGTGGTTCTGAAACAGAGAAACAGAATTAAAACATAACTAGCAGAACACAAATGGTCTATAATGCAAGAAACATCCATTTGTCTTCACTATATGCTAGTATAGCAATAGAGCTGAAAAAATAACAATAAAGTATAAACATGGCCGAAACTGGCATTAAATAATGAAACAAGGCTGCTCTGTGGGCCGAAACAGCTTCAACCATCAAATGGGGAAAAAGAAACCATCCGCAATACAATGGCTCCCTCTGCTGGTCGCATGAATAACTACAACAGGCCGCACCGGGAGGTGTCACGTGACAACGGGTGGACATGCGGGAGGCGGTGCCTTATCGCCAATTAGCTGGATTTACAGCGAATATAAGAGAGATAAATGACAAACTATAGCATCTCCAGAAAGGAAAGTCACGGCACGAGGCCGAGCCAGGCAGGCAAAGCCTGAGCTCACATTTAGCAACGCTAAGCAGACAAAACACTTCCAATCTCGCACCGACAGTAAAGGAACAACAAAATAGCCCTTCTTACTTGTAAAGACACACAAAACAGGACAGATGTAAGCAGGCAGCTAGTCCGTGCTGAGAACAGGAACTACTGGCTAAAGTCTGGGACCGAATGTTAGCAGCCCGCGAGCAGCGAGCCTGAGTCATCTTGTGATTGGTTAAAAGTCCAGGTGAAGCGAGGCGTCTTCCAAAGGGGAGAGAGAGAGTCAACAGAGAGTGTCTGATGCTGAGGGGCCACAAGGGGGCGTTTTTCACAATAAAGTAGCAGTCTTTGTCCTGGTGGTCCACCGTCCTGCGTGTCTCACATGTCCCTCATTTTACCAGGAAGTGTCAACAAGTTAGAGATTTCTTTCACACTGGAAACCGGCCAAATAAGACATCGTGGCTAAACCCTAAAGACACAACAAAACATGTTTACCAGTACCAAAATAATAAACTCTTGTTATTTAGATGTCTTATGAATCCCAACAAAACACGTCCTCAGGTGTAATTCTAATGATGCTCTTGAATGTTGTAATAGATATTCGTGTTTCCAGCTCAAGAAACAATCAAACACATTGAACAGAAGTCAGTACCAACTTTGTTAGTGAGACACATAGGCGTAGGAACCGGGGGGGACGTCCCCACCAATATTGGAGACTTGCGCATTTGTCCCGCCCAATAATCATCCCGCGGAGGAGAAAATTTTTTGGTGTGCTTTTATTTTGACGGTGCAGCACACCTATCTGCCACTGCCCCGCCCCCTCCCTCACCCGCTCCCTCAGATATTTAATAACGGGACTTCTTATGAAGGAGGTCAAACGGTCTGCAGGGAACCTTCCCACGAATATGGCTTGTTTATAACATCATGTTGTTGTTTACATTCATATTTAGAAAGTAGATCTTCTGAATGAAATCCTCTTAATCCTGAGATGCTCATTGCTCCTTTATTTACCTGCAAACTTTGTCAGTGTCCCCAAGTATCGTCAAAGCTTGTCAAAGTGCCTTGTCCTCTTATTCCAGTACAACGTCCCCACCAAAGAAAAGGAGGAAACTGCAGCAAGACTTGCTTTGTTTTTTTAAAGAGTAATGTCAGTATGAGTAACGTTACTCTACACAAGGAGAACATCGAATCACTCCAACATTTATCAACGAGTTTGACTTTATATGAGACATTATGTGTAAAATGTCTCATCAGGAGAATGATAGAACATGGAGCTCTTCTAATAGAGTGAGAACCTTTACTGTCAGGGCCAAGTTCTACTCTAAACACAGTTCATGTGTCCGGGACAATATACATCTGCAACCCTGTTCTTAAAAGTCTTTATTCTGTAGGACAAAAACCTCAACATATATTTTTTAAGCTTTCGTAAGTCAAATACTGATAGTGTATATGACCATAAGTAATACTGTCTGTTGTAAAGACATGAATTCCATGCAGGGACATCAAGGGCTCAAGGCAGAGAATGAAACTGAGGGACAGACACGAGCAGAGCAACAGGTAAGAGACAGGGACATCTAACAGGAGATATTTGACAAGAGTTCACAACAATAGTAATTGCTTGCTTGTAGTAAGTGCCGTCTCCTGGCGCTGTGGGACTTTGTGACTTTTCCTTTTATGGTGTTCAGAGTAGGGACAGACAGCGGGCAGACTCTGAAGTCAAAGGACAGAGGACAGCACCATATCAGCCACGCCCAGAATTCATTGAGACTCAAGTTCTGTCAAACAGAAACTTTAAGTTTCCAAGATAAGTGGTACAAGGACTTTCCATGGCTTCATCATGATGCAGTACTGAAGGTTTTTTGTGTTTTTATTACAAGACAATTTAGCAGGACAGACGCACCGTCTTCACTGGGACATCAGAGCCCACCTTCATCACTTCTGGATTTACAAACTGGAAAAGGGCTTTAGACAAATGTAAAGCACATGAGAACAGTCCTACACACCGTCATGCTGTGTCTGTGACGGCACAAGAACGTCCTCCTGTAAATGTTCAGTTGATCAACAAGACGTCAAGTTGCAAGAAAAGTGTGACTGCAGAGGACAGGAGGACAAACATTTTGGCTCTTTAGCTTCAGCCAGTGACTGAAAGTCAGAAGAATCAATTCCATTTTCAGTCACCTTCAGTAAATGTATTTTTTTACTGATATATCAAATGGACGTTTCTAGTACCAGTACTGCACCTGATAAAGTAAGAGTACTGTGCTGTGATGACATCATCACTGTGCTTTGACCAAAGAGGGAGAAGAGTTTTCTCTGGGAGGCTTGCCCACATCTTAAGATCATAAAACATTTACATACAGATATACATGTATGAATATTGGTGAGCAGTATTTGTACAAGAAACTTTTGAAAAAGAAGAAAGTAAAAGAAGAGTATTTGGTGAATGTTTTCCAGTGTCGTTCATTCATGACATATTTCTGCTCAAACTATTTATGGATCTGTCAGGTTTCCAACATGTGTCCCCCCCCAATGTTAAAGTCATTCCTCCTCCCTGATTAGAACACGTAGTAGTGGACTGTGTGTGTGTGTGTGTGTGTGTGTGTGTGTGTGTGTGTGTGTGTGTGTGTGTGTGTGTGTGTGTGTGTGTGTGTGTGTGTGTGTGTGTGTGTGTGTGTGTGTGTGTGTGTGTGTAGGAAGTCTGGAGTGATGAGGGTGAGTGGATGTAATAACCTTGGACGTCCACCAGAGGGACGCAGAAGTCTGGTTAGTGAAGGAGGGAGCGAGGGAGAGGGGGAGAGAAGAGAAGGACAGAGTTCTGGTGAGGTTCGGTTCTGAACCTCGGTTCCTCCACACAGAGATTGAAGGAGCTTCTGGAAGCTCACCTGGTTCTCTGGTTCCTGCGGTGGGGAACCCAAGTTCCTACTGTGATGGTGGAAGGAATGCAGCTTCCAGGGAGGGGTTGCCGGGGACCCCCTGGTGGGGGTCACGTGACCAATGGCGAATTTTTCCACTGGTGACCACATGTTTCTTAATTCTCAAAAAAAACCATTGTCACCCCCCCCACAATGTCTGCTTCCTGCCTTGTTTTAACTTTCCAAGTCATCAGTGATGTCCTCATATAACAGCTGCTTGTCCTCTTGTGGTTGATGCTGATTATTGTAAGAGCAGTGAGGCCATCCCGTCCCTGGATGACCTCTGACCTCAGGTTGGTCTTGATGAGCTTCAGCTTTGAGAAGTTCCTCTCTGCTGAGGCCACAGGCAGAGTGCAGCTCCTTCTCAGGGCCATCCACACATTGGCTTATCTGAGTTCCGTTTCATTTCCAACTGTGGAAAAAAATCTAACAACATTTAAAACATCAACATTTACAAAGCGTCAGCATAGTGAAGGCAGAAGTAAAGCGGGACAGGACATTCCTGGCAGTGTGGAAAAAATAAGTGTTTTTCCCAATAAGCAGTGAAAATATTACTTTAATATACCTATTATTATTGGCTACAGCAAAGTCACCTTGATTCAGACATATTTCTCTTCTTAAAAAAAGAGAGAGATTCACACCAGCATTTAAAAAAACATTTTCCCCCGTTACAGAAATGTGGAGATGTGTTGACATATTTTATTGGAATCAACTTGTGTCCAGTCCAGCATGAGAGGCCCCAGTTTGGTTTTGTCTGGGAGCTGATTGGACGATGCACAATGAACTGAAAGGAGTGATTCCAGCCGATCACTCTGACCTCCATGTAGAAGTCCAGGCCCAGTGTGGCTGAGCTGAGCTTTGCTTGATCCTCCTTCAAACACTAAATATCATGGAAGATAAACCACAGAGATGTAATCTGAGTACCTTAGTGAAACTTTTAAAGTTTTCAACTGAGCTAACATTTTTAATATTTGTACAAGCAGATTTGTGGTCCATCTGAGGTTGTCATATTCAAACTCATGTATCTTGTAAGTGATTAGAGATTTAGTATTTTAACTTCAGATTCAGAATCCTGATGAATTTTGCATTATGTATGTATGTCTTCAGATTCATTAAGCAAAGTTGATGTTTCACCTAAAAGGGCAGTGTAATGTAACTCAGGTCTTGAAGCCTGTACTCCAAGTGTTTATTGTGGATGAAAGTGGAAATTTCCCCAATAAAATATAGAGATTAACAATAGGGCAGAGTTTCTTGTCATTAAATTCAAAACAGGTAATAAAGTTTTTCTCTTCAACATTAACTTCATGTGTTGTTTTGTACAGAATATAGTTCTCCGGTTCTTTTCAAAATGTAATACTGTATGAGTAACCATAAACTGTTCCTGGCATAGACATATAGACTAGATGCCTCACTGACTGCAGGAACATACGTCAGTGCGTCCGCCATCTTGGGAGGGGCATTTGTCAGGACTTCAGCAACGATACCACATCACTGTTCTGCTTTTGGTTGTACAAACAGACAAAATAAGGACAATGGACTGCGTGGGATTACCTTCCACAGGTAGGAAAAACATATTTATTGTTGTTGTCGTTGTGTTTAGCTCACATAACATTAACTTGGGACATAGATGAGCTTGAGCCGTGGGAAATGCTCTCTATTCCCTGGCTTAAGCTCGCCCTCAAACAACAACAATATCAACGTCTATTGGGTTCATCTAACGGAGGCTATTTTAGTTGCAGTGTGTAGAATATTACATTTCAAAAGAAATGAGTTGCTCAGAACCAGAATGAAAAGATGGAGAACGGAGGGCAAAGAGCACAGTGGGGGGTCTTCTGGAGGAACTGAGAGTGAAAAAGCTAATAAATGAAGAGCTGAAAGAGAATATGTCATATAATATGGAATAATAGATAAATGTGTAACAATAAATAAATATGTACTAGGTAAATATCTAACAAGTATTTTCTATGTAACATTAAAGGTAAATAAGTACAAATAAATGAAAGTATAATAGGTAAATATGTTCTTGTGTGTAAATATGTTTAAAAAAAAATCTAAATTTGTTACACAAAAAGTTATAACTTGTACCCTAATGTACATGTTCATTGTACATAAATGCCACATTGTGTGTAAATAAATGCTTTTACATATTTTTGTCATGGCTCCATCATGTTGCTGCTCTAAAAGGAGAGGACAGCGTCCCAATGTCCCGTCTGAAAACTTCTTCTATTTCCTCTCAATACTTTCTATTAGTATGCTACATTGAATAAATAAATAAATAAAATAATTTTTAATTTAATAAATTACAAATGAAAGCAATGATTCTTCAGTCATGTAAATGTATATTTGCGTGGTTTTCTTCAGAAAACACATCGCGGTCACAGAGACTTGTTTAGGCTGACGGGTCAGACTTGCCCCTCACAAGATGGCGGCCGCTCTGACGTGTCGGAGCGGCGGGCGGAGACAGGCTGCGCGGTGTCTCGTGTTTATGTCTATGGTTCCTGCGTGATCGCGTGACGTCAGACCGGAAAAAGGAACGAGAGGAGCGGAGCAAGCGCGAGTGGAGTTACAGGAGCGTGCAGAGCCACGGAGAATACGTCGATATTTTAGCTCGAGCCGCCCTCCACTACTGTTTGGAGCTTGTTGGACTCTCTCGGCTGTGTTGTCGTGTCTCACAGAGGAAACATTTCATCTCGTGCAGCAACAATGAGTTCAGTTCAGGCTTTGGGAGAGTTTGAACAAACTATCGTCCAGCACGAGGAGGAGGTTGATCGTCAGCACAGACTGCTGGAAACCATCTGGAACCCTCAAATCAAGCTCCACAGAACAGGTATGGAAAAGTGTGAATGAACACATGAATGTGACTGGAGCAGGATCTCCATTGTTCTGACTGGGTTTGGATTGAACTCAGACTTTGACTCTTTTCCATGTTTCCAGGTTTTAATCAATACACAGCTGTAGTTGAAGTCAGAAACAGGAGAAGAGCGTCTAGAATCACCTGGAACTACCTGACAATACATTGAAACAAGGTTAAAATAATAATATGAGCAGCCATTGACAAAACATAGAGGCTATTTTTCTTAATCATTTCTGATTTCAGTGGATTTGCATTGTTTGCAACTTCCTGTGTTTGGTCACTTCCTGTCCTCTCCAGTCCAATCACAGCAGAGTATAGTCCCTCCTCTCTCCAAAGGCGGGCTCAAGCCTCCAGCCTCAGGATGCAGACACTTCCTGGCTCCAGGTTTCCAAATTAAAAGACGATTGTCTCTGAGTATCAGTGAAACCAACATGGAGGAACATGGAGGCAAAAGCACCTGGAAGAATGTAAACCTCTTGTCTCTGGAACAGTGAGGCTCCAAATGGCAACATGGAAGAATTATCAAGTTAAAATACTTCAGCAACTAGAGTTTTAGAAATATGAACATCTAAGATGTTTAAAAAGATTGTTGCACTTCCTTTTTTTATTTTATTTTTCAAATAAGCATATGAGTATGGTACATGCAGTATTCTTATCTTACAAATACATTTCCAATATCTGTTTAGAAGGACATAAAAACCTAAAGAACCAAACAACTAAATGACATCATCAACAAATGTGGGACCCTCCCTTCTCTTCCTCCTCTGTTCCTCCTATTAATCTAGTCTTTTGTCATTAAGTAAATGAAAAGATAAATAAATAGATTGTAGATCAATGAAACTTCTCTTTTCCATTCCTACTTTAAACAGCCGTCCCTCCATACAAACAGCCGTACTGAAGGTCTGTTAAAAAACCTTCCATCCAATCAAGAGAAGGAAAAAGAAAGAGAAAGATGGATGCCCTCCGTCTCCTTCCTAGAATGTATGTCTACCTTTCTACCTCTTTATTCTTCTCCCCCTTTCACCATGTGTCCAGACACCCGCTTCTTAAATGTCTAAATAATGGAATGAAATGATCCTAAAACAAATCTGCTTAATGCAAACACAACAAGTAAACACCTTAGTTAGAGATGTTAATTCAAATCAAAACAAACAAAGCAGTAGATCTTAATGAGAGTGCTTTGTAAATAATGAAGTAAGTCCCTTGTGGGGTGATTCTGTTAGAATCCTCCTTTGTATATAGGGAGACCACAGGTCTTCACATTCCTTCACTTTGTTTTGGAACCTTGCTCTTACTTGTTCCATATTCAGCACATCTTTGATTGGGTCCCACCATTGCTTTATGCAGGGGGGGTTTGGTTCCAGCCAGCACACTCTAATCTTTTACTTTTCTACAATAAGTAACATTCTAATCATTTCTGGGTTTAAAACCCAATAAAAATCATTTCAGGTCTAAATCAATGTTTTCATCCAAGATTCTTTTGATCTCTTTCTGTATATTTTTCCAATATTCTCTGAGTTTGGGACGGTCCCAGAATATATGTCTCTAGTGTCCTACTGGACCACAACCCCTCCAGCATTTATCACATGTTTTACTATATTAGGACATATTTAGTGGGAGCAGAAAATCTTGTGTTTTTAATTTCATTCACCTTCTTTCCATATAATGCTCCTAAACATTTGATGTCCTTCTTTAAATGATTCCCCCCAATTCTTCTTTCTTTCACTTTCCCATTTCTATTTAAAGTTCATGTTGTTGTCTTGTTCAGCTGCTTTCTAAAGCTTTGAAATGACTTTCTTCTTCTTCTCCAGCTTGGTCATTAGTACTTTCTCTACTTCATTTGGTTCTTTACCTAAGAATTCCCATCCTTTGTGTTTTAGAAGACGGCTCCTAATTAGTAAGAATTTATAAAAGTCTTGTGTTTGCAGATCAAATTCAGTTTTAAGCTGCTCAAATGGTTTCATAGTTTCCCTTTTTGAAAAGCCGTCCAATATAGAGCAGCCATTTGGATTCCCTCCTATGAAATCCCCCGTTTATGGTTGAAGGAAGAAAATCTAAATTCTTTCCTATTTTAGTCGCCCTGCAGATTGAACCAGACATTTTCATTATCTTTTTTATTACTGCTCATATTTTCATTGTTCCTTTAACCCATTTGTTTTTCATCTTTAATTCATTCATTAGTTTTTGTAATAAAAAGGTAAACTTTCTAATATTACGTTCAGGCATGAGATTTGTTCCATATCCCTCCATCCTGTCTCCTCATACTTATTTATGATTCTTAATTGTGCTGCCCAATAATATATTTTACATTAGGTAAATTCAAACCTTTTTCTTTAGGGCACTGTAATAGTGTATACCTTACTCTTGGCTTTTTATTTCTCCAAATACATTTTGATATCATTTTGTCTGTTAAATGTTTCTTTTGGGAGCTGAATTGGTGAGGATTGGAACAAAAATGGCAGCTTTGGCAAAACATTCATCCGTATAGTTTCAATTCTTCCTATAAGAGAAATTTATTACATTATTCTTGCCAGAAGAGACAAAGTCACAGTAGAACCTTTGCATGATTGTCCAAGAGTTCTTCTTACTCTGAAGTCAGACAGCTCCTTCTTAAAGGCTGAATTGTTTTGAGTCTGCATTGAAGGTCAGCAAAAGTAGCACAGGGGTTCCAAAAGTGCTGACACAGGTCATCCTAGAACACAGACTGCAAAATTACACATCATTATTTATGAGACAAAACAAGATTTCTCTAACAATTAGTATCGTCTACAAAAAGGTCCTGCCAGTCGTGATTTATAAGATCTGCCTTTAATGCCATAATTGCCTCAGGTGATTTTATTGTAATCAAATTACTCGTCTGAGTCATTTTAAAGTGGGAACTGTAGAAGTAATGTAACTTTTATTTTGTACTTTTTTGTCTCTCCAGAGCTCCAACTGCACCGTGACTGTAGGGAGGAGCAGCTCTTTAAACTGGGAACAAACTCCAGTCTGGAGCAGGAAGAACCAGAACCTTCACAGATCAAAGAGGAACCAGAACAACCAGAACCTCCACAGAGCAAAGAGGAACCAGAAGAACCAGAACCTCCACAAATCAAAGAGGAACCAGACCCTCCACAGATCAAAGAGGAACCAGAAGAACCAGAACCTCCACAGATCAAAGTGGAACCAGAAGAACCAGGACCTCCACAGATCAAAGAGGAACCAGTAGAACCAGAACCTCAATGGATCAAAGGGGAGCCAGAAGAACCAGAACCTCCACAGATTGAGGAGCACCAGGAACTCGGTACCAGCCAGGAAGGAGAGCGGCTTATACTGAAGTTTGAAGGTGATTCCTTTAGGGTTCCTTCAATTGAGGAACAAAGTTCCCTGAGTGAACCAGAAGAAGTACCAGACACTGAGCAGTTCCTCTCTCATGACTCTGAAGTCCACGATGTGAAAGAACTTGTTGACTCAGAATCAAGTAGAAATGTAGAGATGAAAAGAAGAAGCATGTTTCAGAGTTATTGTGTGGACAAGTTCCCTGTGTCAGAGAAGCAGGCTGAATGTGAAAAGCTTCTTTGTGAGGAAACATGTGGAAATATGGTCCAGAAAAAACCTCAATTACGTCAGAATTTAACAACTTTCAATGATAAGAAGAAAAGTGGTGAAATCTTTGTTAAAAGTTCCACCGGACAGGATGGTTTGTTGGTGCATAAGAGAATTCACACAGGTGAGAAGCCATTTTCTTGTGAAATATGTGAAAAACGTTTCGCTCAACAGAGAGATTTAATGACTCACAAGAGAACTCACACAGGTGAGAAGCCGTATTCTTGTGAAACATGTGAGGAAAGTTTCAGAGGATCAAATGATTTGATGAGACACAAGAGAACTCACACAGGTGAGAAGCCATTTTCTTGTGAAACATGTGGGAAAAGTTTCGGTCAACAGAGTCATTTGACGAGACACAAAAAAGAAGCCGTATTCTTGTGAAACATGTGGGTGGAGTTTCTGTGATCGTAGTAATTTGTGGCGACACATGAAAAACCATAAAGAGATGAAATCATGAAAGACTCTATGTGAGATGTGTGGATGGATTTCACTTATATAGTGTTTTTCCAGCGTATAAAAGCCGATTCATCCTCCATAAGAACAAGAAGAAAGTTGGGCACTCCAGAGTCTTGCCGTACTAAATGATGTCATGTTCTTCAGCCAGCTCCCTCTGGCCAGAGACTTTTTGTTCAGCAGTACCAACCGTCAGGACTGTCAGTTCCTGCAGTTAAAACCAGACCAACATCATGTCCTGGACACAAACTTTCTCTTTTCTTACTGAAACACTTCAGAGAAATGTATTTCTGAAAACGCTTGAAGTGAGAAATAAGCTGCAGTTGAAAAGTTAAAAGGTTTTACAGAAGTGTCAGCTGTGAGGGGGGGAATGGAGCTCCAACAGATGTGGTTCAGGAAGTCCAGCTTGAGCCCAGAATCACAAGGTGTCCTCCAGTTTGAAGTCAACATTGCTGATTTAAACCCTGTTGAGACGCTTCAGGAAATCATTTAGTTTCTGGTTCGTCACCAAAATGAGAAGATTTCAATCAGTTTGGTTTCCATTTGTGTTGAACTGCACAGAGGCTGACAAAAGGTCCCTGCTTGATAATGAATGTTAAAGAAGCACATTTCATTAGTAGTTCTAACAATGCTGCTTTCTGTGTTTTGAAAAATGTGAGGTTAAAAATCTTGTATGAGCAGATGTGAACTTTGAAGAAATGGAAGTAAAATGTTGACATGAATCCAATGGCTTTTGTTCTTCACTGTTTTTATTTAACATTAATGAGTCGTATTTTCATTTTTCACTCTTTTTACACTACGGAGGAAAAACTACCGTTTGTTTACCTGCAACACGTACTGAAGTACATATCATGAAAGTAAAACTCTTCAGTGGAAACATGCAATGATTTCCTCGTCTCAAACTATTTATTCTAACAACAACCAACAACAACAACAAAATGTATGTGATGTGGAATATTTTGACTTGAGTGACATTTAAACTTCACGTTCCTTAAAGCACACTGTTGAGTGTTGAGACGTTAGATGAGGCTGTTAAGCTTGTTAAGAAACAGCAAGTTGTGCAAAAAGACCATTTTAAATGAGATCAAACCGTTAAGTTCTTTCAATGACTTTAATCTGGAAGTAACTTATATTTTAAGATTTCTATATAGAAAAGTTTCTGAATTGTACAAATCTCTCATTGATTACATTTACACTACTAAGTACCACAGTCACACCATGTTTCAGTAGATGACAAAGGGAATTAAACCTCATGTATGAGACTGTCACTTTGATTTTACATTTTAAAACAGTATTTCAATGTTTCTAGATGGAGTTTTTGAAAGTGATGTTTCAGAAGTGCACAGAAAGTTTAAAAGTCTCATGATTCTAACAATTGATATGTCTTGTGTAAAAGATGTAATAGATTGTATACTTAAGCAATTACTTATATATGCAATAGATCCTTTTTAACAGGTATTTTTCCTGACAGGATGAAAATAGCCAAGGTGGTTCCAAGCTATAAAACTGTAGACAAATACAACATCTGAAATTCTAGAATTTGTTTCCTCAGTTGATGAAAAAAACCAAAACTTTAAAACATTATATGTAAACAGACTGGATAATTTTATAGAAAAATACAACTTACTGAATGATCATCATTATGAGTTGAGAAGAAAATGATCAACATCTTTGACATTAAATAGGTTTTGTTATGGGTGGATGGATGGACGCAATAGAAATACTGACCTGCAGTTCCCCCTATATCCAGTAGGTGTCAGTATGAAGAAGCAGCTTTGGAGACATGGGGAGCAGGAGGAGGGAAAATGAGTGTTTGAAGTACACTGCCAGTATTGTAGATACTTTTTACTTAGATAAGCAGCTCATCAACTTTAATGTGGGGGAGAACAATGTGTCATTATTTATGAAGCGAATTATCATTAATATGCAAATCTGAATGAAAATAAAAATAAAGTTTTTTCATGATCTTTGAATGATTTGGGGAGTTTTTTCTTTTATCAGTTGATTGTGACCATAATAAAATGCAAGTTTGTAGGTAAATAGAAATGACTTGTTATGAACTAACTCAATATATGCAGGGTAAATAAAATCTACACAAAGTATCACTGCAGAACTGAGAAAGGATTTGTTCACAAACAATATCAACAAGAGAACAACATCAACCTAAAACAACAAATGTACTTTCACTACACAGTTGTTTGTGAAAATAAAGGCAACAGTGCAAATCTAGGTGAGTTAACAAAATAATTAACTTGATAAAATACATGTAACCTAAATATAAGAAGAGTAATGTTACTTTGACAGTGAACACAAAAGGGTTTTTCTATTCAGCCAGATTCATATTATAAGTAAATATCTTTATATAGGTATTTATCTTTCAGTTCCAGTAGAATAATTCATGTAGATTTATTTCAACTGACTGAATATATTCCATGTCTCTCTGAATAGTCTAGAGTTAATCAGTCTACTGTAATTACTACTATGAAGACGATGACCAATTACACTGAGAAGAACAACATGAACTAATGCTGGAGATGATTAAATCTAACTTTCCTTCTATAAATCAGCTCCCTGGATATTGCTGCCTTGCTCAAAGGCCTCTGGCAGTGACTGCTGTCTCTGTGCCGGGGTCCAGTAGTGGTTTGGGGATTCCCCTCCTCCTCCCTCCGTTTTTTGGGGGAGGTAATTTGCCAGCTAGATATATGATAAACAATAAAGTAAAAGAAGTATCTTTTAAAGTAATCCACAGATTTCATGTGTTTTCTTGGAACGTTTTAAAAAAGACAAAGACATAAATCACCTGCTCTCTTTAACCTGTACATGGATGAGTTATCTCAACAACTGAATAGTTGTAAAAGAGGATGTGTGCTGGGCAACAAGATAATTAATCATCTCATGTCTGCTGGTGATCTGGTCATTCTCTCTCCCAGCAGGTTTCAGCAGCTTTTAAATATCTGTTCTGAGTATGGCTTAAAATCTGATGTTAAATATAATGTTAAATATAATGTTAAATATAATGCCAGAAAGAGCACAGTTCTGATATGTAGAACTAAGGAGGAGAAGGATCTCAACTTCCCTCATTTTTACCTGTCAGAACAGGAAGTCACTGTCAGTAGCAAAACTAAATATCTGGGACATCTCATCTCTGATAAAATGTGTGATGATGATGATCTGGATAGACGATGCCGTACGCTGTATGTTCAAGCCAACATACGAGCAAGGACATTTTCTATGTGCTCTGATAATGTGAAAATGACTCTCTTTAGAGCTTCCCAGGCGAAAAAAAAGTATACTTTAGCACACTAAATTTAAATACACTTAGTATACTTCACAAGTATATATTATTAGTGTACTCAAGTGTGTTGTTTTCGAGCATTTTAAAAATGTACTTAGTATACTAATGATATATCATTAGTGCTACTTAAGACGTACTAAAATAGATCTTAGTGTACTTAAGTGTACTATTTTGAGACACCATTAAGATCAACTTAAATATACTTAAGTATAACTTTCTGTACTAATGCTGTACTTATTTAAAATGTTCTTTAATTGAACTGAAAGTATACTTTAAACCACTTTTAAGATTACCGTGAGTAAATTTAAAATATACTTGAAATGTATTTCTAATATAATAAAAATGTGTTGCCATTGCATTTGAAATGTGTTAACAAAAAGTTTTTTTAAAGTTATACTTAAGTATATTTAAGTTGATCTTAATGGTGTCTCAAAATAGTACACTTAAGTACACTAAGTTCTATTTTAGTGCATCTTAAGTAGCACTAATGATATATCATTAGTATACTAAGTACATTTTTAAAATACTCGAAAACAACACACTTGAGTACACTAATAATATATGCATGTGAAGTATACTACATGTACTTCAATAAAATACACTTCAATACTACACAGAAAGTATACATTTTTTAAACTTCATTTCAAGTAAACATAAAAAATAACAACATACTTGCAAGTACAAAAAAGTTTATTTTTAACATGTACAGTTTAATGTTGGTACATCTAAACAACATTTTCAAACAGTCTGTCTCCATTGTGACATTTGTATTCAACAGGCAACTCCTTTTAGGAACACTCTGAACCAAGATATCTGGCGTAAACCAAATAATGAAGATGAAACTCTTTTCTATGTGAACATTTGGAGTTCAAACAAGTTTAAAGAAACTATATCCACAAACAAAACAAAAAATTCAAACACTCAAAATTCAAACAGCAGTTACAACACTGTTGTAATTGCTTACTGTTTCTTTTTGAACACAAAATTCTCATTGTTACATTTTCTCCGAATCACTGCTCTCACATCAGACACAGTTGTCCCTTGAAATTCAGCAATGACTGTATCTGTATAAAAATAGAAGAGAAAAAATAAAATGGTATTACAAATCATGCTTTTCCAGAGTTATCACGTTAGCGAGAAGGGGCGTGGATACACAAGGACAACTTCAAACATGTTGCTTCTGGCTATGGCCGAGTAATGGGTGGCGGCATAAGAACAAAACGTTATCAAGGGAAATAGATTTAACCAATACTTACCAATAAGGGCACTCAGCTTTTCTGGATGGAGCTGCTCCTTCGATGTTCCACCATGCAATGATTTTCCTGTCAGAGATGAGGATGCCAACACATCCCGACCAAAGATGAGCATGGCTAAATCCTGTGTGAACAGGGACATTCTTGTTCGGTTTAGTCTTTGGAAACTGCTTTTGCTGACCTGCACCCCTGTGTTGCCCAGGAAAATCTGTGTCCAGGAAATAAAAAAAATTCAGTTATTACAAATGGCCCTCGGAATATGTTTCTGGAATGCAAGACTAAGCAGAACTACTGAATGGCAGATAAAGATAAAGTTTGAATTCCTGCATTTCTTAAATGACTTAAAATATCATTTCTGAACACCTACATGATGAAATGGAAAATATAGTATTAGGTATTACTACAGAAAAAAAACTGCTAATAGTCAAGTAGTTTACAACAATTTTAAAGGACACAACTAAAGGAATGTGAAAACCTTTTCCGTAAAGCATTAAAATGTAATGCTACGCTATTTACTGAAATAAACTTTCATTACAAAGTATCTAAATGTATTTATTCAATAAAATGTTTTCTGTAATAAAAGGCATCTTTTAGTGGAAATGGAAAACATACCATTTCTGTAGCAGGACTGGAAG
The DNA here is from genome assembly GCF_963383615.2 of Lipophrys pholis. Classification (NCBI taxonomy): domain Eukaryota; kingdom Metazoa; phylum Chordata; class Actinopteri; order Blenniiformes; family Blenniidae; genus Lipophrys; species Lipophrys pholis. Next base: position 4,671,328 of record NC_137646.1, on the reverse strand, counting down.
AACCAGAACTCATACTGTCAGTGTCCATAGGTGGCATTCTCTTCATGGTTGCTATAAGATCTTTGACACACTTGACTAAGGCTGGTATTTCTGCATTAGGGGAAAAAACACAAGTCACAAGTATATGAGGGATTAGACTCCTATCGATACAATTACTGGCATAAAAAAAAAGAAAAAATCATTCTTTGTGTGAATACCTTTGAGAGCATCCATCACTTCCTGTTGCATGTCAACATTGGATGTTGATTGATCCATCAGGACACTCCTCTTCTTCACTTGGCCCTTGGCAGAGGTCCTGCATTAATAAAAATATCAGCAATGCTATGTTAATGTGACTCACTAGGAACCAAAACTGGAATTACTATCATGGAGGAGTTTGCTTCCATGAACCATTACATGTCCAGTTACCATCCATGTTCCTAAATAATAAATAATAATACTTTCATCTAAGAACAATTTCATCTTATTAGACAACTGTGAAATGTTACCACTTGAATATGAATTCTTGAACTATAAACAAAAACAGATTTTGTGAGGTCACAGTGGCCTAACTGGTTTTCAAAAGAGCCCAGATTAACATAGACAGTAATCCCCACCTTGTCCCAACATAAGAACAGAAATACCTCAGCATTCTATTGCTGTTCCAAAGGGAAATGTGCAATCATCTTTGTGAGAGAAAGCAGGAGAGATATTTTTAGATGTGGTACCAGTCTGCTCTCCAAGCTAACTTTTTTCAAACCAGGACCACTTGAGGGCCTAACGGGAAAAAAGCATCGGCAGCATAAAAAATTTAAAAGCGCCAATAAGATCTCCATTCAACACAACAGATTCACATTAACTCTATAACTGATAAACAATTTGGCTTATTGGTAAGTTTAAAAAAAAGCTGGAGGTTGCGCCTCTGAAATAACTCTGGACCAAGATTATTAAATGGTAGCCTAACATGTGGCTTTGGGGGACAGAGAGAGATCACTGTGGAGTTGAAACCTTCCACACAGAAGCAGTGCAGTGAGATAGAAGTGCTATATGACTCTAAATAGACATGGAGGTCAATTCACACTAGACAGGTTTGTTTAGGCAAACAACCACATAGGAGTAGTTTTAGTTTCCTTTCTTACATTTTGTATGTACTTACAGTTGATCCTGTAGCCTGAGGTGGGTCAAATAAATCCACATTGGTGTCTATGTGTGTTTCATCGTCTTCACTTGTCAATGGGGTGGAGGTTGTTGGAGTTCTTCTCAGCAGTGAGGATTTCAGTTGGGAAAGGACTCTGTCTCTTGCAGCCTTTGCCAGCTTTGGTTTCTAAAACAAAGGGCAGAAAAAGTGAATGTTTAAACTGAAAATGCAAGAGAGGGGTAAATGTTCATCTTTAGATGTTTGTAGAATCGATCAACTACTGTACAGGATATTAGGTAGTGTGAGACTATATTTCACCAGTGGAACAATACTCACATATTGTTAGGCTAAAATGTAGCTTTGCAATACGTCTTCAAGTTCAATTTCATTAATTTTATCTTTTCTTATCCTACAAAGTGTCATGCTTTGTAGTTTTTGTAATTATTAGACAGTGTACAATACTTCAAAACTAACACAGCTGGAGTGCCATCATCCACTTCTGCAACATGCACTGCTATCAAACCTAAAGCTGTAATATTTTAAAAGATGTCATATCCAGCCACAATATTCCATTAATTCTTTAAATACTCACATTTTTTGGAAGAACTTGTGGGTCAATCTGTGTTTCATCTTCATCTGAAGAGAAACTGGAAGTTGTAGTCGCTGTTTTTCTCTGCACCGAAAAGAAAGGATGTATTACATGACAACAGTATATGAACTATACCACAGATGCTTTCTGATGAACACATTTTTTTTTAGAAAAAACATTTAAACTATAAAACATCATAGTTTTACAGTGCCATACATTCTTTACAGAGTTTGTGTGTGTGACATGAACCTCTTCTTCTCTTTCATCTTTGCAGTCAGCAAGAGAAACTAAATGTTTTACTAGCTACTGAAGTGCATTTTGGAATATTCAAATAGATACAGATACATTTTCATCACTCAAGGTCCTATAGTTTCAGAAACAAATAATTCAGTGGGTGACATTCACTTCATATTATTATTTGTCATAAACAAGATGGTAGACAAGATATTAAAAGCATAACAAACCTGCAAATAGAGATTTTAAGTGAATCAAGAATTTGGTAACTATGATAAGAAATGGAGCAGCAATTTAATCCTACAGGTTATTTAATCTGATATGAAATGCAAAGCGAGGAAGGAGGACAAAAGCAAAAACCAATCGCTGTGGCAAGTGCTAGAGCAGCAACAGGTCATTCACAAACATGTAGTGACAAGTGATGAAACTGCAAACTATCTTCTCACTGCTGCCACTGCTGTGTATGAGTGTAAAAGACAGCAGCTGAGAGCAATATTAGTCAGCAATCTGCATTACTACTCAGTATATTACATACACTGAATATGCACATGTGCGTGTTTGCAACATATTGTGAGTTCTACCACAAAGTTGATATATTTTATTTTCATATTACCGGTAATAGGATGATGAGGGTGTTTTTGCAGTAGATTCACCTTTGTTATAAACATATTTGAATGTTATATCTATCTACAAAATATCTGGTATTGTGGTGTCCCTAGTGTATTTTCTATATAAACTACCAACACAAGCAAAACCACCTTTGATTTATTTCCACCATGTGTTGTGGTACAAGGTGAGGTCCTTCTCCTTGCATTGGCCACGTGCCAGATGTCCTCATTCTTCAGAAAGGCTGCTTTTCTTTCCATCAACTCTTTGTAGTTGTCTGTAACATCAACCATATCAGAAAAAAATTTCAAGACCATTTTTTTTCCGTCATTGGCTGTACATTGTTACATGTACAACAAATGCACAGCGGCTAATAAAATATTTACACAGAAAAGGTAACTGGAAGTCTTCTTATAAACATAGTTACATTACATATAAGGTTAACCCAAAAATATTAGCATGAGCTCTTTATCATCACTAACACGTGTGCATTTATGGTTAGCACCACAAAAACGTCTGCTAAACATTCTTTAAACGAAATATTCAACAATACAAACCTCCGAGCAGAAGCAGTTTGGCGGCCACCTTGTTTTGAGGCGCTTTCCTCGTGGACCAGCACACTTCCATCCAGCCGTCTTCACTCGAGAGGTCCGGCCGTTTTAAAACCTGAACCAGCTGCTGTCTGTACTGACGTGACACAATGTCAATACTTTCCACGTGAATTGTGTTGTCCCTAAAATAAAACATCCCAAACTTGAACTGTGCCATGATTGTACTATGACTCCAGGACGACGTTTCTTTCTGCATCAGCCAATCAGTGGCAGCACTGCGCGTGCGCGACGAGTACTTCGGGGTCAATTTGAAAATGTCCACATGCAAATTTTCTAAATATTTGACTGTGAAAATATTAATAGTCTGCCAGACAAAGACTGTACATTCTTTCCAAAAATTTACAAGAGTAATTAATAAAATAAGTATTTGTGAACATTGTAGATGTCCATCCACGCATGCGCACATACTGTATTGTGATAGGCTCCACTTGCCGCTCGCGCCTTCTGCAATTTACCGGGTTAGAGCCGACGGGTAAACAGTAAAACCGCCGCAGACATGGCACCCAAAAGACATTACAAAGAATATCTGCTGAATGAATCAAGCCAACCTTCAAAAGCAAGCAAATACAGACGGATAGCAAAGGAAAAAGAGGTATTTAATCTTTCACATTAATTTTATCATCAACAGCAGTGATTATATGTGCATGATTATAGAAGAAGATTACTAGTTTTTAACTTTAAACACAATGATTGTTTTGTCCATTGCAGAATATTTTAAACTGCAGAGGAAATTATAAGAAATACCTCAGTTATGCATCCTGCAACAACAGAGAGATCTTGAAAAAGGTAAACCACTTTTTTCGTTCACACAATGAATTGTAGATCGTGTTACATGCAAGTTGACATTGCAACTGCACTCTCTAGATTCCACTTTCAAATAACGGTGAACCAACATCCTCTCTGGAGGGATACACAGGAGACATTCCCACAACTAACAAACAGGTAAAAAAAACAACATAAAATAAATAATAAAAAATAGACTGTAAGTATTAAGTAAAAACCGTGATTATTTTGTTTAATGCTTCCATTCTGAAATACACATAAGCAAATTACCTATTACTTTCCTTAAAAGTTTTCATTCATTCAGAATTGTATTGGTAATGTTTATTTTATCCTAAATGTTTACAGTATGATAGTTTAATACATATGTGCTTGTTCATGACCAGAATGATCCAGAAGTGGGCCTTCTTACAGAAGGAGCAAGCAGTCAGTCATCAGAAGAGTGTTCAAGAGGAAACCGTCTTGTTGGTCCAATAAGAGAGCATCTGCATCAGGACAGACCAAACAGAGATTCATCAGAGGTAGGTGTTTTTTCTTAAAATGAGACACAAAAATACATTGTTGTCATTAATGCTTACCTTGTGAATTTCCATGTATATTATATCTTCATTATTGTGCAGCCTGCCAGCGAGGGAGCATGCAGACAGTCCCACCCAGTGCTAGAATTGCCCCCCTCCACATATTCACAATGCACTTCTCACACAAGTGAGGATCAACAAGGCATGCAAGTTGGAACAAAAGCACAGGTACTGTAGATACAAGTTACTAGTTTCCTTTTTTATGCTTAAAATAATCATTTTAACCAATACAGAAAATGTTAATATAGTAGTTTTTATTTTTTTAACCCTCTGGTGCATAGCGGTCACTTCAGTGGACAGCTACTAAAAAAAAGTTTAACATATTTATTCATGTCCTGAGAAGGATAATAACATTTGAGAAAAAAATCTTGACCAGGGTTTTATTAATTCATGCATCAGAGGGTTAAGCTGTGACATATACCTTCCCTTAATTAATACGGGTCTTCAGTATGTGAAATTGCAGTCACCATTTTCCTGGATATTATCCATATATTGGATGTTCAATGCAAAGATTCTGCAGATTTGGATTCATTTGTTTGATTTGACTTAAATCTGGTGTTTTATTCCACCAATCCAACAATTTAGTATTTATGAAGCATTATTATTCAGTTTTGGTTCAATGTTTGAACTCACTGTTTTGGTAGAAACAGATGTCCTGTCTTGTATCCACCCAAGGATTAGAGCTTTTCAGTAGCCTTGTGTCTGATTTGTTTGTAGAGTTCCTTTGTTTTCTTGGTTTGAGTAAGGAGATAAACATTTTGTAGAGTAACTGAATTCCACTCCCTTACTGCTACAATTTTACTTAAAGCTAGTGTGTATCCCATTTGAATAACTCTCCCTGCTAACTACCCCATAAGGCAACATAGTACACTTTCTAAATGAAAAAACTACCAGAAGGCTTGTAGTATTATACCACTTGCCTTTTGAAGCACTAGTATTGTTTTGTATGTCAAAAAAGGAAATGAAATGATTTATGCTTATATATATATATATATATATCTTGTCAGGGCATGTTAGAGAAGCAACCAGAATCCAATGTGTCTGCTACTCCACCTGATCAGCAAGAGACGCCAAACCCACAGGTTATTAGCATTTATTATTGTACAGTATGTTTTCTCTTGTTCAGTGCAAATGAATTTAACAAGTTTCTTTCTGTTCCATTTTATATCTTCACAGGTAGATACTTTTTTGTTGGATGGAGATGATCCAGTGTATCCCGGAGCTCCACTGACAAAGGGACAAAGTCTAATCTTACTGATGTCTTATGTACTAAGGCACAATCTGACAGGTGTGTCACTGGAACATCTACTGAAGATTTTCAATGAACATTTCCCTGGAATGGTACCAGTAACCGCATACCTTTTTCACAAAGCTTATGGACAATATGGAAATTATGTCCCCCATTTTTACTGTCCAGCATGTGAAAACTACTTAGGGGTAAATAATACCAGTGAACTACAGTGTGGTGCTTGTAATGCAGTAACTGATTCAGAGAGCTGTCTCAAAAGTGGGTGTTTCTTTCTAGTGCTTAGTTTGGCTTCACAGATCAAAGCATTGCTTGAACAAAACCAAAGTTTAAAAAAAGACTGGCAAATTGCAGATGTCATTTCAGATATTCAGTGTGGAGAAGAATACCAGAAACTAAAGGAATCAGGTGAATTAGGTGAGGATGACGTATCTTTAATTTGGAACTGTGATGGAATTCCAGTTTTCAGGAGTTCAAAGTATCAAATTTGGCCAATTCAGTGCCAGGTTATAGAACTTGAACCTAAAGAACGCAAGGCAAATATCTGTCTTCCTTGTCTCTGGTTTGGCGAGAAGAAGCCAAACATCTTAACATTTTTTAAGCCATTTGTTGATGAACTACTAATGCTAGAAAAAAATGGCATTAAATGGAAGGACTCAGCAAATGTACAACATGTCTCCAAAGTGTATGCGCTGATATGCAGTTCAGATTCAGTTGCTCGCCCACTTCTAAGAAACACCAAACAGTTTAATGGCTTTTATGGATGTGATTTTTGTTACCATGTTGGTGGTGGTCCTTACACAAACAAAGGCCCAAAACCACATCTTAGAACTGAAGCTGAGCATTTTGATCACGCAATGGCTGCAACACCAGACAGTCCTGTAATGGGAGTAAAAGGACCTTCCCCATTAATGAAACTCACAAAATTTCAAATGATAAATGGATTTATTCCAGAGTATCAGCACTGTGTCTGCCTTGGTGTGACAAGACAACTAGCAAAACTGTGGTTTGACTCAAGAAATCATGACAAAGCCTGGTACATAGGAGGAAAATCAGACCACATTGACAAAGAGCTCTTTGCAATTCAACCTCCTGTTGAGATAACAAGAGTACCACGATCTGTAGCAGACAGAAAATATTGGAAAGCATCAGCGTGGAGGTCATTCCTGTTATTCTCTGCCCTGCCTTTACTGAATGGGGTCTTGCTAAAGAAGTTCTGGAGCCACCTTTTTTTGTTTGTGTTTGCAATGCACATTCTTTTGGGAGAAACGGTGAAACGGTGTGATATTGAAGTAGCTGAAAGAGCTCTCCAAAAGTTCTCACTGCAGTTTGAGAAGTTATATGGTGTATCAAATATGACGTTTAATGTCCATCTTCTGACACACCTTGCAGCAAGTGTTAGGAACTGGGGACCTCTGTGGGCCACATCAACCTTTTCCTTTGAATCGTTTAATGGCACTCTGTTGCAGTACTTCCGTGGGACAACACATGTTCCAGAGCAAATAGTTAAAAGATTTCTTTGCGGCAGGAATATAACACAAAAAGCAGAAAAGTACATGGTAGATGCTAATGAAGGGGTTAAACACATTTTTTCACATCTCCTAAACAGCAATGTATCGAGTACTAATTCAGCTAGCCTTAATGAAAATGTCAGGGTTTTTGGAAATCCCTGTCCTAGCAAACTGTCAGCATTAGACAAACTTGCTATCAAAGACTTATTAGGTGTTACAGTCAAACACTGTGTTTGTTATTATCGTTTCATTATAAAAGGCATACTGTATCATTCCAGTAGTAACAGAAGTCTAAAAAAAAGGATCAACTCAACAGTGGAATTACAGGATGGAAAATTCTGTAGAATTATTTGCATGGTAGTATTCAGAGCAGGCGATTTATCATTGCATTGTGTATTGGTAAAGGAGCTTGTGAAGACTGGTGGACAGCTCTGCAAAGACAGTCAACTGAACATTGCTTCGACTTTTATGTCTGAGGTGTCAGAATCCAGGGATGTTCATGCGGTGCTCCCTGACCAGTTTCACAGAAAATGTGTTTTGATCCAATCAAGAGACAAAGTTTATGTTATTCCTCTACCGAATAATGTAGAGAGAGATTAAATAGTTGCTGAAAACGTTTGAGAAAAAATGCTGTAAACACATTTAAATAGGGATTAAATATCAGTGTATTATAGGCGTGCCTTAAAACTACTGGACTACCTCCAGAAACAGCAACTTCAGTGTATTATATCTCCTGTAAAAATGTGTTCTTTGTGTGCTTGTCCATGTATGCTTAAAGTCATGCTGTAATAGTGTAACTGTTGTGGTAAAGCAAAAGACAAACAAAATCATAAGGGTGAATACTTTTGCAAGGCCTTAATATGTTGTGATTAAACAGACTGCTTTCCAACAAAATCAAAGACTTTCAAAAGATGAATTTTTCAGGCAAGCTGCAAAGCAAATCTCCTGTTATTGACACAGGTAAACATGTTCTGAAGGGATAATGTGTTTTTTTGTTTACTGCCAAATGTAAGTGAAACAATTGAAGCTTTGGAATATGTACTTTCCATGTGATGACAAGAAATAAAAACAAAGAAAAATCAAGGTTATACTGTTGTTTTATTGGAAATACTGATGAGTGTGCTGCATTATATAAAAACAAATGATCATTTGAAACTATACTTCTTAAAAGGATGCCAAAAATTTACTTGATTAAAAGTAGATGCAAATGCACTAAAATTAAACTTATATTAGAATCATTCAAAGTACTGTATAAATAAATGTACTTATCAAACACTTATGTATTAGGTAGTTGTAGTATATTTTATAAGAATATACTTAATATAAATTTAAGTATTAGTACTAAGTAGTGTACTTCATCTAAGTAAACTGAAGTACTACTGAGGGAATAATATACTTGTAATTAGTACATTTATAATATATTATTGGTTTACTTAATTTTAACACACAAAATCATAATGTACTTGAAATGTACTTTCGAGAAATTAAGTACATTTTTAGTATATTAAAGTGTATTCTTTTTTCGCCTGGGTTATTGTACTCCCTTGTATACTGCCCCCTTGTGGATTAAATATAGAAAATCAAGCCCACGACGGCTCAAGGTTGCTTACAATGATGCTCTGAGGATCCTGCTGAAAAAAACCTGGCTGGGAAACAGGAAGTGAGATGTTCTGTCAAGCAGGTGTTTCTACATTTCAGGCTCTCATGAGGAATCTGATGTATAAATTTATACGCAGGCTTGAGGACTCTCAGAACACCATTATAATGCTGCTGAATAATCTCAGTCATAGTCCTGTAAAAAACCACTCATCCTTGTGTATGGTATTATTGTATTGGTATGGATGTCTTTTATAAATAGGGTCATATTTGACTTATCTGTGATTATCCTATTTCTGATATTTTGTTTTATATATTTGTTTTATGTATTTGTGAATGGTTTTTTTTGGACTCCTGTGTCTGCAATAAAGATAAAGATGATGATGATATATAATTTTATTTGATTGTAAAGAAAAAAAATCATCATTCTAAACTAGTTCTGTGTGCTACAAATGTTTATCCACAAAGAAATGTTAACTATGACCTTGAAGGAAAAACAGTCATTAATGTGTTCTTTTATTGATGAGGAAACAAGAGTGGAATTAATCACACAGTTTCACAGATAATTACCTTCAGCAGAATACATGGAATAAAACGAGATCTCAGGCTCAAGCACCAGTCTGTCCTGGAGGACCAGGCTTCAATGGTCAAGAGCCCAGAGTACAGGAAAACGTTGGTTTATAAGCATTTCTTTCACCCCTCCCTGCACATATGGTGTGGATATCACATGTTGTCTTTATCGAAACTGACTATATCTCGTGTTCTGTCCCGAGAAGTTTTAGATATCACAATCGTACTTTCTTCAGACAAGAAGGATGTCAGCTCGACATATGTTGCAAACTGGTGTGTTTGTAGTTGCATCCTCCCATATATGGTCGTGTTATTAACAGTTCTGAGCAGAAGTGATACAAGCTGATTATACTGGTATGCAAGCTAGTGCGTTGATAACTCATAACACCTATTTCTTCCTTTACCTACAGCAACAACAAAAGTTGAGCAAGATGACTGAGCGGGAGTTCAGAGTGACGGCTCCTCCACTATCTAACTGGCCAGGTTTAAAACCTGTGGTTTATGAGACTGATGACGGCAAGCTTCTAGTTGAGGACCAGTTTTTAAACTTTCTCCTGGTCAGAATGAGAACAATGAGCCAGGACCATCTGGTTCTAACAGCTTCCAACACGTTGGACTTGAAATGGATTGAATCCTGAAGAACGAGGCTGTTTGAACTCTGTCCTGACACCAAACAAAGATCTGTGGCTTTTAAAGGAGATCAGAAAAACATCAACATCATTAAAAGTTGCTTCAAGGTTTTGAATGAGTGCAGAGAAAACCTCCCTCGGTTCGTCTCCCACTATTTGGATGAGCTACCGCCTGTCACCTTTAACAGCATAGATTAGTCCAACTTGCTGAGTAACATGGAGCGGCTCCAGAGTGAAATGTCTGCGCTCAGACATGGAGTGAAACTACAAGCTGGTGTCAGCGAGGGGCTGCATGAAATCACCTCCACTACTGAGCACAGAGTTGCTGCTTTTAGTCACCATCTGAAACCAGGACATGACGGAGGGCAACACAGGGCTACGCCCAGCGTCATCGCACATGGCAGTGAGGCCTCACTCCCTGGAGCCTCTACCCTGGGTCAAAGACTGGTGAGGAGGATCTCGGCAGAGTTAAAGTAGAGACTTGGCCGTGATGTAACTTGTCAGCGTATTGACACTGCAAGCAACAGGTCCAGCTCATTTAGACCAGGATACAAAATAGAGCAGTCAAACCTCAGTTGATAACCTTAAGCCACTCCACACACCTTGTAGTCAGTGTTAACATCAGACAGAAGAGAGTATTTCAAGATCAATTCTAACTCTGCAGACCTGAGATCAGATCAAATCAACTGGCATCAATTCAAAATGTCTGATAAACAGAAGAGAGGTTGACATGCAGGAAATATAAATCTGTTGTTTTGTTGATATTTTAGTCTAATTATGACAAACTGAAGGCAGCATGTAAAGAAGATGGATGAAATGTATATATAGAATAATCTCCTAGTTTGAGGCACATCACAGCATCCTGGTCTTTTTGTGAGTTGCCAAACCGTCTGTATATTCATCCTCTTTCATTTTGATAACTTTTTCTGAAAGATGCACCAAAGATAAAGTCATGATCGTGTTTTCGATTGAGTTTATAGTACTGTGCTAATATTTAGTATGCAAAACAATATATTTAATGAACTCGACCTTTCATGACTGGGCAAAGAACCAGCCAGTGTCATGATCTTGCTCAGTCATGAATTCTTGCATCAATGCGACAATGGGAATCCTGAACCAAATAATGGTGAAAGTCAAATAGTTTTGCAAATGTGGGTCAGGATACTCTGATAATCATACATATAATGAAATTATAACTTAAATTTGACTGGTGACTGGAATTGAGGGTCATGAATTTCAAATGATGTCCTGTTGCATATTATGACTTGATTGTAAAATGATATTGTGTGTATGCCAATATCTTTTTGGAAGAAACACCTTAAATTACACTATGTAGATAATCAAAAGGTAACAGGCTGTGGGTTTCATACAAGTGTGTAAAGTTATTCTCACCTTTCAAACAGGATGTGTGTGAGGGAGCATTGGATGCTCTGCCTGAGCAGGTGATTAGGCTGACAGGGCCTGGAGGAGGGCGGGCTGGGTGCTGGTGATGCAGGCAGATACTGAGTACCATTCCATGTTAAAGCTGAGGAAGGCTTCTGGGATGATGTTGAGACTGCGGGATGGCCAAACGGAGACTCCATTTTCTTTGCCGTGCAGTCTTAAGAGAGGCGGCTCAAGAGGTGCAAAGTCTCGTGATCTGGGTTAATGGCACTTGTAGTCTATTGACAGAAAAGACACAAGACAGAGTTCTTTCGTAGATTATGGTTTGTCAACACGTCCCTAATATATTTTGAGGTAGGTCAAACATTGAATAAAGAGCCTGTCCTTTGATCTCCTTTGCTCTCCTTTGCTCTCATTTGCTCTCCTTTGATAAAATGTTATCTCCTTTGATAAAATGTTATCTCCTTTGATAAAATGTTATCTCCTTTGCTCTCCTTTAATCTCCTTTGATCTCTGAGTGCTAAAATAACTCAAAAATACCTTAGTCATTGCCACATGCGTTTGCAAAACGAAGCTAGAGGAGGATATTTTGTCTATTGAAGCACAAGAAAAGTTCCCCCTGCTTGGACTCAACATATTAATTGACTTCACTGTGAGAACAGAAGTCAGCAGCACCGATATCATGACTCGAAGAGGTAAGTAACATTGTGTCCAGGATTCTGCGATCTCATTATGTCACCTAATGAGCTCCATGCTTGACAGTCACAATAGAAAATGGCTGTTTGGTGATCAGATGCTCAGTTTGATAATGAGAACAAACAAAAGGCTGAGGCCAATAAGAGAAAGTCTGTTTTAGTGTTTAATCTTGGGCTTTATTGGAACCATCACCATTTCCATTATTTTGGGGAAAATTATATATTTAACAACCCTTCCTATTTTTTCCTCCATTTGTAGATTACCTTAGTGCTAAGATTTGATTTTAAATCTCATGAGTGCTCAATGTTTATGTTAGGACAGCCCAATGTTGCCAATACAGGAAGACATAGTACTCCACCAAGGTTGTGTCTTGTCAGCCCTTCTGTTTGTGATTTTCATGGACAGGGTGTCGAGGTGCAGCTGAGGCTAGAGGAGACAAAAACTCAGAGAGGCTGACAGTAAGGTAAGGCTCTATACTTTCTATTTCATTGGACTTACACTTTCTTACAGGTCTGTGCTCTCTCTCTCTCTCTCTCTCTCTCTCTCTCTCTCTCTCTCTCTCTCTCTCTCAGCCTGCTGGTCACTTCATAAGAACAACCATTCCATCAAAGAAAATTACTTCTTTATCACGTCACACCTGAAGCTCCAGACATTAGCCGACATTTTACTGTGTTAATGTGACGTAGCTAAACTGTACAGCTGAAACACTAATAACTAATAATTAAAAACATAATTAATGCTATTTATCTTTTTGTCCATTTAACCATCAGCTTAATTCCTCCATGTAAAAATCCTGCAAACTTATTTACAACACATTCAGGCAGTAGGTAGGTAATAAACATTTTAATAAACTGGTGACATCTTATTGTTCCATGCAGAGACGTCCCCCTCCGTCCCCCCTCCGTCCCCCCGGCTTTTATTAACACATGATCAATCTGAAGTTCAGAGTCAGTGTTTTCTCCAAAGATTGCTGAGATATTATCATTGTAATGTTTCCTTGTGGCCGTGATCGTATAGTGGTTAGTACTCTGCGATGCGGCCGTGATCATATAGTGTTTAGTACTCCGTGTTGTGACAGTGATCGTATAGTGCTTAGTACTCTGTGTTGTGGCTGTGATCGTATCGTGGTTAGTACTCTGTGTTGTGGCTGTGATCGTATAGTGGTTAGTACTCTATGTTATGACAGTGATCGTATAGTGGTTAGTACTCTGTGTTATGATAGTGATCGTATAGTGGTTAGTACTCTGTTTTGTGACAGTGATCATTTGGTTAGTACTCTGTGTTGTGGACGTGATCGTATAGTGGTTAGTACTCTGTGTTGTGGACGTGATCGTATAGTGGTTAGTACTCTGTGTTGTGGCTGCAGCAACCCCGGTTCAACTCCGGGTCACGGCAGTGGCTCCTAAAGTGTTTATCTTGTCGTCACTCATGAAGCTGCTCTATCATCATTTGTAGACTGAAGGAATCTCAAGAAGATTCTAACTCCTTTAAAATCTACCATCAGTATGTCTCTCTGTGTCATAGTTACTCTAGAATAAAATAGTTACTCATTATCTATTATATGTTGTTGTTTCTGTTCATATTTATTTATGTTCTTAAATTCTATTAATGTTTCAGTACAAATATTAGGGGTCCATATATTCTGCTGTGGAAAATGGACCCCAGGGTTCAGATTCTATGAGGGTCCTTTTACAATCTTACACCGGCACTGAGCCTCGATGGAGCCTTGGCCAAATGAAGCCTCATCAACCATTTTCTTTATTTTCTGACTCCACCAGATGGCGCTGTTGGTTTGAAGCTAGAGGCTGAAAGATTGGCCATGAAGTGTGTTTTCAAACATTTGTTGAACAGACAGCGCCATCTTGCGCCTTCTGCTTGTATGGGAGACTGCCTGAGAATAGCAGGTGCTGTGAGCTTTTAACCCCCCTGGCCAGAGGGGGCGCTCTTCTTGCTCTTTTTCAACTCAAATTTTCACAAACACATCAATGTTGGTAAACGCTGTGTGACCTGAGGCCTGAGGCCTATACTACGAAGCTGGATTTTCTCTTATCCAGATAACTTTCCATACTATGACACTCATTCACTTCTCACCAGGATAAATCACCATGGTAACTTACCCTGAATGTCTAACCTCCGGAGCAGGTTACGTTCTGGATAAGAGGTCAAAGCTCCGCCTCCTGACCAATCAGATCTCTTGGAAAATGCCCCGCCCATTCTTAAATGATGGTGATTGGTGGGCAGGTTCAGCACTGAGCTGCAGCAGAGCGGAGATGAGAAAGTAATTTAGAAATCTTTTTGACATAATAGAATAAATCCTGGTCTCTGAGGCTTTGAAGGAAGTTTTTGTTCTTGACTTGTTCCAAGTCTGTTTATCTCCACGAGGGTTGATCTGGAATAAAGAGCTTAATGATCACACCTGACAGAACTGCAGAAACATGAATTTATGGAACCAGAACTACTCCTGTCGTCACGGTGATGAATTAATATTCCAACATAAAACACAAGAGAAACTCAGCCTCAAAACAACTGGATGGAAAATCTAAACTAAAAGAAGATCAGTGAGGAAGTTCAGCCCGACACGTTTCTGCTGGAATAAAGTGAAACTGAGTGATCACAGTGCTGTCTGTTTATATAGTCTGATGAATTAATCTGGTATAATCTCACCAAGTCAGCATTAACAAGTCAGGAATGTTCTGGCTTTGGCTGCAGCAGCAGTGTTGCTTTTAGCTGCTGGATGTGTTTTAAGTCTTCATAATCTCAGAGATTAACTGCTCCTTCAGTAATCTGTAAACTGCTCTGCAGAGTTTCTCTGTGTGTGATTGGTCAGATGCTGCAAACTCCGCCCCTTTCATGTGAACAAGCACACATAGGTCTGGGTTGAACCAGAGAGTTGATAACCTGCTTGGTAGTAACGGTGATCAGGATCAGTCAACCCAGGAAACAGAGAGATCCTGGATATGTTGATCAGGGTTCCTAGTACAGGCCACAGGCCTCAGTGTGATTGAAAAAATATTTATATTTACTTGCCGCTCAGTAAACCAGCGGCGGCCTTGCGCATGCGCGGTTCCTTCTCAGTGTGGACGCAGTGTGGTGAGGGTCTCCTCTGGTCTGACTGCAGGAGGGAGGGAGGGATTGTCAGACTGACCGCAGGTCTGTCAATGCTTCAGGACGGGGGAGGGGCTCACAGCAGGACCCGCTGCTCGTTGACCACAGTGACTGCAGAACCAGACCTGCTTTCACCTCAGAGTCACCAAACACACTAGAAAGTCGCTAGAATTGTCGCCACTCGCTTTTCACAAAAAAAGTTGCCAACAGGACCTGAAAAGTCACCAAGTTGGCAACAGTGACAGGCTCACACCCCTGCTGACACAGACAGGATCTTTGTTCTACACTTCTTTTGAAACTTGCTTTCTTTGCTTAACTTCAATAAAGAACTACTTAGTTTTCATTCAACAGGAGAGGAGGGTGCACCATTCCCAGATGAACTGCAATACCAGGCTGATGCGTGGAGTGGACAGAGCAAGCTCCTATTCCAGCTCCCTGTTCCAAAAATCAATTTAATATACAGTCCCCAGATAGGGGACATATCAGATATTAAACTGATAAGAACAGATTTTTTTTTTTTTTTTTACAAGATTTTATTGACACATTTTACAGGTCATTTTCTTCAATTTCTCCACAGATGTTTTCAATCATTTCACACATAAAAGTAAACAAGGTACAAGCTTCTGTTTTAAAATATCATAAATACAGTACTTTAAATAAATAGAGATTTACAAATAAAGCAGTACCTGTTGAGTAAAATGAGAAACATGAAGAAATAAAAAGTGTCTATCGTTGTAAAAGTCAATAAATAGGAGTGCCTTCAGTTTAAAAGGTCTATTCTGTTGTGCAGGAGAGCAGTGAGTCCCTATCAAGGGGAACTCATCCTGTTCTCCCAAACATTTGGTCTCTCGGGGTTCTGCCATGGTGCTCAGAGGAGGTCCTCTCCCTCCTGCTCCTTCCCTCCGTCCACACCCGGAGAGCCAGGCCGCCGCTGCCTTGACCTTTTCTCGTGAGGCTCCGGCTCCTTCGTCCGAATGGGCAGGGAGGCGATTCTTCTTTGTGGCTGTGTCCTCGGCCTGCCGCCTGCAGCTTCCACCTCGCGGACCGTCGCTGCGGCCATCTGGATCACAGCCACGGGGGGGATCTGCCTATGCCTTCTTACCAGCAGGTTTCTGGAGGTCCAGGTGGCGTCTTTGATGGCGGCCAGGGTGAGCCACATCTTTTCACAGTCCTTCTTTGTCATGAACTCGTGGCTCACCCCGTATAGCACCAGCTGTGCTGTAAGGACCCCCCCCTGCTGGTAAGTACGGGAATTACAAGGAGCCGGCCGTTGCCCACTGGTCTACGGCAGCGCTGCACTCCCAGAGGAGGTGCCTCACCAACTCAGGAGCGCCACAACCAGGCTGGGGGCAAGTTGAGTGCGCTGCCATTCCTCGGGAGTGCATGACGGCCCTGACTGGGAGAACCTCGTGAGCCACCAGCCATGACAGGTCCCGGAGTCTGTTTGGGAGGACAGGATGGTTCACGTTGCGCCAAACTGTGGAGGGCTCACCGAGTGCAAGCCCGCGCACTGGACTCACTGGTTCCCGTTCCTGCACAACCGAAATGAGAGATTTGTGGTCATTTAAAATCGGCAACTCCTCCTGTTCCAGGTTAAACCGTTTAAAAAATGTCTTGATAAAATCATAGGCCGATGGCAGGTTAAAAGAAACTGGTATTTTAAGATCAATGGGTAAAATCTTAATCCTTTGAAGGTAGGACCCCATCCAGAAGCGAGCCATTGCTGTCGTCTTTTGGTTCCTGGAGGGGTCCGTGGCAATAGCCATGTGCTGTGCTGTGTAGAAGCTTCCAAGTGTTAAATAAAAATCCGGTACTCCCTTCCCTCCTTTATCTTTAGGCTTTTTCAAAAGTTTGAACTATAAAATCAGTTAAAAACAGTGACTAAGTTATCACTTGTGAACTGAGCTCTTCCTTCACTTCCATAGGTGAGGTGTGAAGGGTTTGAGCTCTGTTCCCCGTTCGGACTCTGGGAGTTGGTCTCTCCCGCAACCTGCAATCCATTTTTGAGCCTTTTGGGGTTGATTGCAGAGCAATTGAAAGAAAAGAAACCTCATTGGGTGAATTGGAGGGGAAGACTCTGGGTTCCTCCACAGACGAACTGTCTGAGTACACCTCAACTCTTCCCCTCTTCTCTGAGCCCTGGGGAGACTCAGAGGACAATTCTGATGCCGGTCTCTTGGGGAGTTGGGCATTGGGGAGGGGGGCATCATTGCTGGATCCCTGGCTTTCCTCACCACTGGAAACAGCTCCACCTGCTGCCTGCCTGCTCTCATCTCCGGTGGATTCACCTGAGGAGGTCTTTGCAGGCCCCTCCCCTTCTGCCTCAACTGATCCTTCCCCTCCAACCACAGTGGTTGGTGGGGGATCAGGGTTCACAATACCCGCCTCTTCAATTATCTCTTTCACCTGTTCCTCGTGTCCGTCACTTCCTTCCTTTTCTGTCTGTTTTGCTGCCTTCAACTTGTTGGCAAAGGATTTGGGGCAATCTCTGAAGAGGTGGTTGGTCTCTCCACAGAGGTTGCACCTTCTGCCATTGGTACACTCCTCAAAGGTGTGACCAATTTCTCGGCACTTCCTGCAAACGACCAGCTCACAGGCTTCAGCCAGGTGGCCGTGCTGACCACACTTACGGCAGAGCTTGGGCTGGCCCTGGTAGTGAATATAGCCCCTGTTTTCACCCAGGACTACCATGGGTGGGAGATGTTTCAGACCTTGGAAGCCCTGGGGGTCCTGCCATTGTTGAATGGGGACCCTCCAAGCACAATTCCAGATGCCGTCCTCATCCCTCACCTTGGTAGCCTGGCCTTTAACAGTGCAGTATCTACCCAGCCATGCACAGATGTCTTCTGCATTCACTGTTTCATTGAACATTCTGACAATAACGGTTTTAAGCGCATTGTCAGAAAGCTTCTCCACATTGAACACAGCAAACTGGGGTTTTACATTTTCAAAACGGGACCAGAACTGTCGCAGGAGTGCTGCAGAACAAAAACTTACATCAAATCCTTTGTTAAAGGGCAAGGTCAGGACACAGTTCAGGTCTGTCGGGGAAAAGTTGAGCACACCTTGCACGAGCTTCCTGGAAAAATCAAGGCGTGACATATATACCAGTTTCCCTTCTTTTTCTAAAAAGGTAAAACGCACGCTGTGGTGCCTCCTAATGCCGGCATGACTGGCCGACATGTTGGAGGCACCACCAGCTTAAAAAGGTAAAAAAACAATTAAGAATACAATAAATAGTTAAAATTTATAAATAAACTTTAAAAGTTAGCAATAAAAGGTCGAGCAGACAGAGAGAAAGCTATTAGAACAGCTCCCCTCAGTCTGCACAACAACAGTTTCTTCAGGACAAAATACTCAACTACAAATAAAATGCAAAAGAGAAACAATATTCCTGAAAAAAACAAAATGTCCTCCTACACGAGTATGAAATCCAGACCACAACAGGTAAACGACTTCACCACCCAAAGGAGGGGACCGCTGTCTTAGCCAAAAGGCCGAGAAGCGATACCGCAATGGGTCTGAGCTAAAGGGAGCACTGGATGCACAGTCACCACAAGTCCCAGTCGGACATTGAGCCGCGCCTATTTAAGGCATTTTACAAAACACAAAGTGTGCAAGAGTCATTTTGGCAACTTTTTTAGTTGGCTTGAATATTTGTCGACTTGTAGAATATTTGGCGGCTACCCAAACTGTCTCTCTCCTTACCACACCCCGAGGTGAGTGCACCTTTCAAGCCTCGTATCAGCCCCCCAAGCACACGCCTCCATCTACTCCAACGCAACAATACTTGTTAATGCCACACGGGGCAGCAAAAACACACGCATTCACTCTGTGCTCCCCAAACCCTGATTCCTATCCCTTTTGAACAACCCATTTTCAAGATTTGATCCAATCCCATCTTCCTCTCCTTCATCCTCACAAACCTTTCAGCCACCTCCTTCTTATCAAGCACAACGTCTCTCTATGGAGAGCAAAGTGAGCTTTGAGAGTCTGGCCTCCTTCATGCCCAGAGAGAGTTTTAAATTCATTTCAGGCTGAAACTGAGTTCTGCATTTGCACTAGTGACTGACTGGTATGTCCTTTCCATATGGCTGCAGATGATGAAGGGCAGAACAGCTTCTGTGGTGTTGAGCTTTATTTCTAGTTCACTACACATGGCAGAGAAATAAAGAAATTCATCGCAGACCTGCTCAGCTGTATTATGGCTCTTATATTGGTAGAATCATTACAGGCTGCCTGTCAGTTTTAGACGAGATTTTAAAATGCTACTGCTTGTTTTTAAAGCCTTGAATGGTCTGACTCCTCCATATATCAGAGACCTGTTATGATAACAATAATTACCAGAAGTATGTATTTCCAGAAGAAAATGCAAGTGTGAATGCTGAAGATTGAATAAAGCTGATTTCCTTTGATCTCAGCGTCTCCATGGTTCCAGTGCTGATCTCTTATCAGATCAAAGGAGATCAGTTCCCTTTACCATGGAGATGCTCACAACAAAGATCTCCTCCGGCTTTGATCTCCATTGATCTCCATCCGGTGCTTCTCCCATCTTCTTTGTAATGAAAGGCTTGTTATTGTTCTTTTTCACAACCTTGGTGATGACGTCATCATTAGATTCTTTTTTTTAAGAATTGACAGAACTATTTGAAAATATCACATCCAAACTGTAAAAACATTGTTGGATATGTTTGTTTCTTTAAGAAACTCAGACCAACTTGTTACTACAGAAGAGTTTTAGGGCCACTCATGACAAAATAAAATAAGAGTTTGTTTCTTTTCATGCAATTTGATTTAAAGTCAAAAAACAATGTTGAGATATTTTTTCATCATACAATATGATAACAAAGTTGAAATACTGCATCATTCTGCAGAACTTCCTGTCCATCCTCTAGGTGGCGCTATCACTGAGACTGTATATTGGTCTATTGAATTGATCAGGGCAGGACTCTGATCACACATGTAAAGAACTGTATAATAAGTGTAGTATTGAGTAACAGTCACCTTGATCCAGTGATACAACATAGTAACACCAGGACAACAAAAGCTGCCGTCACAGTGAGGAATTAATATTCCAACAAACAAACAGGCTCACACGGGGGGCGGAGCCTCAAAAGAACTCAATGAAAATCTAAAGTAAAGGAAGGGCAGTGAGGAAGCTCTGCCTGAAATGTCTGTGCTGGAATAAAGTGAAACTGACTGATCACAGTGTTTCTATTGTACCATGAATTAATATTGTAGAATCTCACAAAGTGACTCATTAACAGAGTCGCTCATTTTCTGCAGCAATCCTTCCTGGATTTTGTTGCAGCAACAGTGTTGCTTTGTCCTGGATGATGAGTTTGAATTCTTCAGTGATCTCTATTGGAGGATAGGAGGTTTTATTTAATTTTTTTAAAATTAAAGTGAAAATAGGATTTTTTTTTTCAAATTAAATCAAACATCACCTGGAAAATGTTATATATATTTTTTTAAATCAAAGTGACTATCAAAGGGAAAATAAGAGGTTTTTTTTTCAAATTAAAGTGATTTCTAAATGATGTAGAAATCATCATCCTCCACTATGAGCAATTAAAAAGCAAATAAAGCTGCAAATGGATCAGAACTCCTGGAGTGAAACATAAAGTACTTCAGGAAAGGAGGAGAACGCCGCCACTAGAAGTAGAGATATTTTCAGGATTGTTACGTTACGTTTTGGAACGAACACTAAAGTTAACCCAGAAGTGGAGTATGGACATGATTGTGTGTTCATCTGTGGTCTGGTGGTGAGTGTGTGTGTTGCCTTCAGGGGCAATGGGAAATAAAACCACTGCATGTAAGAAACACTAAACAATAAAAACACTTCTGGTTAAGATCACAGCAACTTAAAACACAATAAATAAAGCCAAATATGCAGCAAAATCATTGAAATGTGATTAAAAAGCTGTCAACAATGAAGCTGTCCCATGAAGACAAAGTCTTGACTAGTTTTCTGCTGCTGGTTGATCCATGATGCAGAAGATTTGGATGAATGACTGATGGTTTCTTTGTATGTTTCACATCTTGTTTTGCTCTTGTATAGAAAACATTTCAAATCACATTCAACACAAATATTTGAAGAAAGAAAGTAGATGTTTTCACCAATGTGGGCCGGTTAGCTCAGTTGGTCAGAGTGTGGCGCTAATAACACCAAGGCCATGGGTTCAATCCCCATACTGGCCAATTAAAGCTTCATAAACCGCTGTCTTTATTTTCTGAAGCCACTAGATGGTGCTGTCTCTTCAAAAAACATCTAAAAAACACTTCATTGCCAGTACTTTAGGATCTATCTTTGAACCAGGAGACTGGGGTTCACTTTCCTGATGGAGTTAAGGGATTGTTGTGGTGGATTGCTCACACTGCATGAGCAAGGCACCACGATTATAAATGGCTGTATTGTAATTATTAGTTGCATTGACTTGGAATCAAACCCAGGCCTCCAGCGTGGCAGGGGACAACTCTACCACTGAAGCACCAATGCTAACACATCAGATCAGACCCGTCTCCATTTTAAATGTCAAAGAGAACTTGTCCTCATGGCAGTAAGCCATGTATTAAAATGAATCCTGATGGAGACACACAAGCTTCAGAGGCTCTGACAGAACTCACTCACAAACCTGAAAAATGCTTCAGGTCAAATGGACCATAAAGTTACTAATCCTCCAATAGCAGTTGAACCTTCAGTTTCATTTCTTCAAGGTCGGCCATGACTCATTTACTTTTGTCAGAATGTGGTCATTCCAGGAGCTCTGTCAAGGCTGTCAGGAGTCTTGATCTACTGCCTTATTTATGACAATCAGTTGAGTCCTTAAGCTTCTTGAACATGTTGGCTCGTTGGCCTGGGAGTATGATTCTCACTTTGGGTGTCAGAGGTCCTGGGTTCAATTCCCAGATGAGCACTTGGAGTTACCTTGACCCTCTCCAACATTCATTTTCTTCCGCTTATCCGTTTCCGGGTCGCGGGGGTGACAATCTGAACACCGTCACACAGATCACAATGCACCGATTAAGAACCTCCCTGCAGGTGGTGAGCCCACGGGAAGGTGACTCTCCTCTCCTACAAATGGTTTTAACTTTGGTCATCAACCAGGATCTCTTCATGTTAAATTTCAAAAGAGACTGAGACTTTGTGTTGGAGGCTTGGCTGATCTCTGCTCTTCACCTCATGGACTTTTTATGAGAGAAACCTCGTTGTAATGTCCCGCTTGTGTCTTTATAACTAATTGAACCAAGCTGAAGCAATTCAGCAAGTCTTTCATTTTGACTCAGACTTTAGCATTATGATTTGCTCCTTTAGCTTTCAGGTCTGTCTAGAATCAGATTGGTCATGCAAAAGGTTCCAGATCTCTGTAAAGGACAGTAGACCCATCCAAGATGGCTCCTGTGTTCCATCCTGTTCTGCATGTGATTCCCTCACGCCCACGTGAGGTGTAAAATGTATAAAAGCTGGATTTGTACAGTATATGTGAAATGTTGTTGCTGAGAGAGAGAGTCTATACTGCTTCCATTATGACCACTACTCTTTGCCGAAACCCAGGATTGAACCAGGGACCTTTAGATCTTCAGTCTAACGCTCTCCCAGCTGAGCTATTTCGGCCTATATGAGCTGAATTTTCATGAAGATATGGAAATTTAACATCAGAACTCCTGTGCTAACTACTGGATCACCACAGGATCCGCTTGGTTTCCATTGTGCTAACTCATACTTCCTCAACTACCTGTGAAGACTCTCCATCCACCTAGTTGACGTAGTCCTGAGGAGAACTTTCCTTCATTGTAACGCCTCAAAAGTCTTGAATGAACATCAGCTCAGAGTCATTCTGACAAATGAATCCAGGATCTGCTTCCACCAACTGAGCTATCGAAGGGTGGAAACTGTGTTTCCTGACAGGGGAGAAAAAATTCCAGTGGAAAAGACACACATCAATAGTTTACATTGTGCTGACTCATGTTTCTGAAAAGCCTCTGGATTTCAACGGTGGATCCTCAGATTAAAAGTGCATCATTGATAAATTTCACGACTTCAGAGAGCTTCCTTTGAATTCTTGAGGACTGTCGTGACACTGAAGTTTGACCTTCCAACTCAACATTTATGTTACAAAGTCAACTTGCTCTTCTAAATCCTACATACTCAGTTTTATAAAAAGTACTCCTTCGAGCCAGCGACCTAAGGATGTCAATGTTGACCACTACAGTCCTCCGCTCTACCAACTGAGCTATCAAAGGGTGTCAACTAAGATTTCTGGCCAGGACAAAAAATTCCCCAGGACTATACACAGGTGAAATTTTGACACGGATCAGCTTGGTTTCCATTGTGCTAACTCAAACTTCCTCAAGAAGCAGTGAAGACTCTCCATCCACCTGGTTATGGGTCCTAAGACACCCAACGAGTGTCAGTGATACAGTCAACATGGTCCAGCAGTCGTGTTGTTGCTACTTCTTGTTAATGGAAGATCAAACAGATATGGAAATGTGACAGTAGAATTCCAGTAGAAAGCAATCGGACACTGTGACGTCACCAGAACAACAAAAACAACTTCATGACAATTTGAGAGTCAAAGGCTTTTTCTACTAGTTTCTGCTTCAGTATTATAAATATAAACAGTTACAAACATGTGAAAACTTACCTTACCAAGGAGCTGGTGGTGAAATGGAGAACATGTCTGTCTACTGCTCAGAAGGTTCCAGGTTCAACTCCTGGTTAGCTTTAAACCCTTTAGCTAACTTCACAGACAACATTTCCCTTGTCGTTGTTGGAACCTTCACATTATTCTACAATAATGTATGCAAAAGCCTCCAGATCTCTGTAAAGGAAAGTAGACCCATCCAAGATGGCTCCTGTGTTCCGTCTTGTTCTGGATGTGATTCCCTCAAACCCAAGTGAGGTGTAAAATGTATAAAAGCTGAATTTGTACCATATATGTGAAATGTTGTTGTTGAGAGAGAGAGTGGAGATCAAAGTGAAGAACGGAATGTTGTCACTTAGATCTTTTCCATTTTTTATGACATCACTATGACATCACCAAACAGAGTTAGCAGATAGAACCATCAGGGTATCACACTTCACAGCCTCCCTGGGAAAGTTCTGGAAGACATAGTAGAGAAAGTCTCAGTAGCAGAGGAAGGTTTGGATCCATGGAGCTCATTGCAGCATCTGTCCTCTATTATGGAGACGATACGAGTCGGCAGCAAGAGACAAAATGGAGGCACAAAGATTATATTCATAGGAGTGTAATGATTCTAGAGTGTAATGTGTAATGATTCTACCAATATAAGAGCCATAATACAGCTGAGCAGGTCTGGGATGGATTTCTTTATTTCTCTGCCACAGAACACCACAGAAGCTGTTCTGCCCTTCATCATCTGCAGCCATATGGAAAGGACATACCAGTCAGTCCACTAGTGCAAATGCAGAACGCAGTTTCAGCCTGAAATGAATTCAAAACTCTCTCTGGGCATGAAGGAGGCCAGACTCTCAAAGCTCACTTTGCTCTCCATAGAGAGACGTTGTGCTTGATAAGAAGGAGGTGGCTGAAAGGTTTGTGAGGATGAAGGAGAGGAAGATGGTGCTGTAAAATATGAGGCCACGTTACTGTACATAGTTCAGAAATACCTTGGGGCCAGTTGTTCAAAGGTAATCTGATTGGATTTTGGTTATGGGATTGGATCAAATCTTGAAATGGGTTGTTCCAAAGGGAAAGAATGATTCTGAGATCGGATTAGATCATGTAATCCAATCCTAGTTTTAATCTGGATCGAACCTTCAATTTTTGTTGTTCAAAACATTTCAGTAGGATCTGGATAACTTTGATCCCAAAAAACAGGATTATTCTGATCCCAACAGGGGGTAGGATTTCAAAGTGGATTTCAGGAGGAAAATGTAGCAAAACTTTAAAATTGGTCAAAAATCAATTTGTATATATACTTTTATTTATATTTTGCACTTGATTTGTTCATCTGCTGTCGTGATTAAGAAGACTCAAGCTCCCAATTAGGCCTTTATGAATATCCATCTTCTCACGCTAATCCCTTTCCGGGTCGTGGGTTTGCATTGCACCAATTAAGAGCCCATGGGAAGGTGGCGACCAGTGAGGGGCATGAACCCACTACCTTGGAATTGTGAGTTTCATGCTCTACCAACTGAGCTAGCCGGGGCATTTGCAACATTATTTTGTGGAAAATTCCCAAAATCTTGCGATGGAAACCCGAACCATAACAGATTATACCAGTCCATTCCGGCACTTTTTGTGCGGAGGAAACACACCTTAAGTGACCTGAGAGGGAGGGATTGGGAAGAACGTCTGGCCTGAAGGTTCTCAGGAACAACACACAGAAAACCTTACACTGCTCTTTGAGGAATTGAACCCTGGTCTCATCAAAAGGTATAGCTTCTGTAGTGTAGTGGTTATCACGTTTGCCTAACACGCAAAAGGTCCCCTGTTCAAAACAGGGCAGAAGCATAAAGTATGTTTTTTTTTCTAAAACTCCAAACAGAGTTCAACTCTGGCTAAAACACTTTTAGTTCCATTTGCGCAGCTTTCAAGTTGACATTCAGCACATTAATTTGTCCTTCCTAATTGTCATCCTTTGCAAACACTGACTACGATCTGAAAATTAGATTTGAATGCCATCATTCAGATCATACTTCTTAAAGGACATCATTTTTCCTGATCGCTTTCAATCGGCTCTCATGTCAGAGGTCTTCTCCTGCCAAGATGGCCTCAAATAAATGTGGCTTCTGGAGCCCAGGCTCTAAAATATTACGGAAAAGTATTATTATCCACTTAAATAGTTCATTAGGAAAATTATTAATCTCTTAAAAAACGTTAGGTGTTATTTGGAAATAAATAATCAATTCATAGTAGTAGATTTACACGTAGGTTAAAAAACAGATAACGTGTTAATTAAGAAAAAATATTGCTATAAATAGCATAGGATATAATCACACATGTGTAAATATTGGAAAAAATCTCATTTAAAATCTTAAAACTATCATGATTAGAGAAAATTGGACGAAAATACTTCAACAAATGAGGAAGTGAATCATCGTGAATTTTATTGTGAAGGGCCAAATTCGACAATGCTCTGATAACCTCCGCGAACCTATCACAAAACCTCCGCGAGACCTCTGCAAACTTTGTTTTCCAGAAATAAAGTGATCTCAGAAAAGAGGCGGATGCTGCCTCGTGCTGATCTGAAAACTTGGGAAAAGTTAAGAGGGCTGTATGATCTACATCCATCTGCTGGGTGAGAGACAAATATTAACTTCTGAGTGACGTTATATTGATTAGTGATGGTAATTACTCCATGCTGATCAATATATTGTTAAACTCTGTTAGAGCAGCATGAGCAGCCGATGAAAGGTGCTGTCTGTACAAGGTGGACAATTACAGAGCCAAATCATTCCTACCTCCACTCAGCGGTGAGTGAGACACAGTAAGATGTGTGAATGTGATTGAGTGTGATTGAGAATGGGGGTTTTTTGGTGCCATTCTTATTTTTATTTCGTGTTATGTCGGAGGTAATATTTAGTGCACTCACTCACTGTTACCGGTGCAGAGGGGGAAAATTAAGCATGACCAGTTGGAGCCTGAAGGGTTTGCTGGGGTGAAATTCACAGGGGTGTGACAAGTGTCCAACATATCAGGACCATAAATGATGGCAGTGAATCATTACTGGCTGATTTGAACAATTAATTCCATTCAAAGCCTTAAACTGGCAGCAGTGGGATTTGCAGCCATGCCTCCTTAGAGACTGGAGTCTTAATCCAACACCTTGGATGACTCGGCAACACTACCTGAATCAGCTTGGATTAAGGGCTCGTCCAATTCTGACACCATGACTGTGCAACATCAGAATGGTGTTCTTTCATTACACAAAATCAAGACCATTGTTAACAAGCGTTGCTGTTTTGCACTCATTCACAGCCATTCCAGTGAGAGTCTTGATTTGCAGCAAGTGTTGGATCCTTGAACATGGTTATTTGACAGTGAAAACTTGGAAGAGGAGAAAACCTGAACTGTCGCTAGCAGAGGATGGTTTCGATCCATAGACTTCTGGGTTATGGGCCCAGCACGCTTCCGCTGCGCCACTCTGCTAAGTGCAGGGTTCTCAAGGAGTGTCCACTGTACTTAGCAGTTCTGTTTGCATTATTTGAGAAATCGATTTCATTGTCGAGCACGAGCACTCATTGTTTCATTACGAAGAGGCACTCTGTGGTTTATTTCCGAACATGTTTTCTTCCCAAATCAACTTCCATTATCTGATCTTGTGACCTACTGAGGTCCTTTGTTTTGGTGTATCGGGGACATGAATGTCAGCTTGAATCGATGACGAGAGAAAGCTGAAGACGTCCTGACAGAAAACAAATCTTATCTACATTGGGACGCCCCCAGACGTCCAGAGGGACGGCGCCTGTGACTGGCGGTGCCATGGCTCGTCTCCTGCTGTGTAGATTATAAATGCTCATATTTTCAACATATGTGATCAGATCAGCCCAAATAACAACTGGAAAGAGTTGATGGAGGACATGTTTGATAAACAGGACAGGTCCAAACAAACGTTTCCTCCTTTTACAATCGATCCCGACTCACCTGACGACTTGCTGCTGTGTTTATGCAAAAGTTTCTGTTTTCAACTGCATTAAGTTACTGACTTTTATGTTTGTATGTGTGCAGGAGGAGACGCAGGAAGAGGCGCAGGAGGATGTGCAGGAGGAGGCACAGGAGGAGGTACAGGGGGAGGTGCAGCGGGAGGTGCAGAAGGAGATTTTTCCTGATTCACACCAAAGTTGTTCAATCCTGCAGCCAGTCAGTGAGGATTGAAACGGATGGTTTCTCCTCCACCAATAAACAGAGCAACACCATTACCCACAATCCCTTGCTCTCATGGTAAAACCCTGAACCTTTACATTACTGGTAGCCCACATTGTGATATGTTGTCCCATTTAGAGCACTGGTAATCTGGATTTGGTCATCTTGAAAACTGTGTATCGAGATCAGGGTGATCCAATCCAATGTTGCTTTGAAAAACCCGTTTAAAAGTAAGACGGATTACCTGATCCTGGAAAATAACAAAAGAGATTTTCAAATCTAGATCATTTTGATCCAGATTAAATTTTTTTTGAATGACTGGCCCCTGGTGTTCTATAAATGCAGCTTACAATTACATTCTTTTTTTTCATACAGAGTTTAACTGTGTTGCATTCAAACACATCTTTCATTGCTCTTGTCATTTTCTCCACCACTTTATATTTCAGGTCTACACCCACATATATAGCTCCCCCTCCACCCGCCTTCCCCTCTCTGTTTAAGGAGTTGAACTCGTATCCATCAGGTCAAATCAGCTCCCTTCTCAGTGCTGATCCATGTTTCAGAGATGGTGACAATACTGAATGGTTGTTTGAACTGACCTACATACTGTTTGATTTGGCTGAAGTTTGAATAGAAGCTCCAACTATTGAAGGTAAAATTGAAAGTTTATTGTCCCTTTGAATTGTCCTGTTGAATTCATCTTGAGAGTAATAGCAGCAGTTGTCAGTGATGTTGTAGTGGAAGTTAAGGGTTAACAAGCTTCATGCTGCTGAAACTGGGTGATGCGTTCAAGTGCATCACGTAACTCCAAAGCTCGCAGCAACATATTGAAAAAAAAGAATTATGAACTCGTTAATTTTTGGAACTCTGAATTTAGAACTATGAACTGAACTAGTTAATATTAAAATTTGTTAACTGAACTTTAAACTAGTTCATGTAGAAACTGAACCTTCTCAACACTGCCTGTCAATCACTCTTGTGTGGGGAGGCGGGGCACCTGGCACACCTGAGCGCAGCATGAGAGCCCCGTGAGGAGGAGAGGGAGAGATGAGGTTGTTTTGATTATTTACTTTGGATATTTACAATCTCTTTTTTCATAATACAATTCCAATTTTAAATATTCTGAAGAAATAAAAGTTTATCTCTCTTTAAAAGGGTATACTTGCATTATTATACCATTATTAATATATTAGTGGAAAAATGGTATGAAAACAGAAATATTATAGTTTATCACTATTATTTGCTATCATGACAGGCTTTGCGCTGCGTTCCGTGCACGCTCTCGAAGTCTAAAGGTGCAGCTCAAGGACCGAACTTCCCAGTCGCCAGGTGGCTGGCCGAGGTCTGAGGTGTTTTGTTTTTTGTTCCCGCGATTTGAAATGACTTTTATCAGTTAGATGGAGCAAAACCGCGCGTCTGCGTCCAACTGCGCCTCCTAGTGCCTAAAGTTTGAAATCCACACAGACAGAATATGATTCCCAAAAACCTAAACTGATATACGTTCTCAATATTAACGTCATCATTGGATATTGTGGCTTCACCTTTTAGCAACAAAACAATCAATATACTCACTTCTCCAGTTAAAACACTCGTGGACAAAGTTTAGAAGTGGCACTTCAAAAATAGTTGAATTCTGGTTGTAAAAGTTCCTGGACTGGTGTCTCCTGAGGTTAACTGATGAGAGAAGAGCCAACTGGTTCTGTAAACTCTGTTGGGTGATTCTTCAAAGCTCAGTGTGACATCACAAAGCGCCTTTACCAACTTCAAGGCTCGGTGTGGTCACACGGGATCAAAGGAGTTAAGCCCCGCCCCCTTGGACCTGCTGCCATGACTACCATCAACCGTAGCAACTAATCATGTTTATCTAACTTTTCTGTGCAATATATTTTAATTAAATCATTATTTAAGTACAGTCTTTTATTTTCCTATATTTAAGCGTAGTGTTACTAATCTAACTGTGTATAATGTTACAGTGGCTGACAATATTAAATATACTTCTTTCAGAATAAAACCTCTGCCTTGTTTTTGATGAATGCTTAGGCTTACTAGGCTACTGTATAGAGTTGGTCTTTATGGTGGTACTTGAAAAGCCAAGTATTTTCTGGGTTGGTATTTGGTGTAAAGAGTTTGAGGACCACTGCTGTAGAGGAAAGGACATTGAGGCCAAATGGGCTTCACTCGCTTGTTGTATTTCTGTTATCAATTCATTTACTTTACATTTAAAGGTTCATGTGTTTTTACTGAAAAGGACAAAGTGAAGCCAAAAACTTCAGTTGTATTATTAATTATCAATTATTCTTTATTCAATTGAGTCATTTGTTTTCAGAAACATAATCAAAGTATTTGATTTTAACTGGCCTGTCTTTTCTGTCACATTTAGTAATAGTATTGTTGTTTGAAAATGTTTAAATCTTTGGTAAAATAGTCAATTTCAAAACAAATGATTAGCTGCAACCCTGTATTCCAGTTTTAATTACTTGGGCTTTTTTGTATTGTTTGTGTTTTAATATGTTCTACGCTTTTGGTCTATTTCATATGTAAATATTCATAGAGGCTAGCTATCACTGCTTTTCTCTGCATTATTTGCAGATCAAGATGATTTAATATAATCAGCACAGAAATGGATCTACTGAGTAACACTTACTATCTTTCTGCAAGATGTAGGAATGTTTGATAATACATTTTCTTGAACAAGTGATCAGGGGAGAGCGCGGACGCAGTCCCCCACTACCAGAAATTATGCAGTCGAGATTCCCACATTTGGGGAATTCGCAGAGGTCAGCACAGCCGGAATGCAATGGCTGAGCCTCACCCTGGGTGAACCACCTTCTTGATCATGGTATCTCCCCTACCAGGTAAGTATGAATTGTACACGCTCCACACACACACACTCCTTTCACACACACATACACCTCACTTATGGTCTCATCATTCACATGGGAAAAACACTAGAGTCTATCTGGGATGAAATCGAATTGTTCCTGCAGAGGAGAGGACAACATTAAGACCAAATGGGCTTCACTGACTTGTATTTATCAATTAATTTACTTTACATTTAAAGGTTTATGTGTTATTTCTGACAAGGACAAAGTTAAGCCAAAAACTTAAGTTGACAATTATCAATTATTCTTTATTTAATTGAGTCATTTGTTTCACAAACAAAAGCCAATTATTTGATTTTAACTGGCCTGTCTTTTCTGTCACATTTAGTAATAGTATTGTTGTTAGAAAATGTTCAACTCTTTGGTAAAACACTCAATTTCAAAAAGAATCAATAGCTGCAACCCTGTATTCCAGTTTTATATATTTATGCTTTTATGTATTGTTTAGCTTTCTTTATTTTATTCTACTGCTGTTTGGCCTATTACATTTATATTTAAATAATCATAGAGCCTTGAAAACAGTCAGTGTTTTTCTCTGCATGACTTGAAGACTATATAAGATCAACACTGAAATGAAACTGCTGAGTAACAACTAATATCTTCCTGCAAGATGTGGGAATGTTTGGAAATAAAGCATTTTCTTGAACAAGTGATGAGGGGAGAGCGCGGACGCAGTCCCCCACTACCAGAAATTATGCAGTCGAGATTCCCACATTTGGGGAATTCACAGGGGTCAGCACAGCCAGAGTGCAATGGCTGAGCCTCACCCTGGGTGAACCACCTTCTTGATTATGGTATCTCCCCTACCAGGTAAGTATGAATTGTACACACTCCACACACACACTCCTTTCACACACACATACACCTCACTTATGGTCTCATCATTCACAGAATCAAAAATTTGAGTTAATTTCATACATTTCATACTTTCCTGTAAACAGGAGTTTATTACAGCCTCATACCAAATCAACAATAATGATAATAATAATAAAGCAAACAGAGCTCTGGTATCGGAATAGTATCAGTATCAGCAGATATCCAAATTCAGGTATTGGGATGGGATTGGAAGTGGAAAAATGTGGATTGGTGCTTCTGTGGAAAAACACTAGAGTCTATCTGGGATGAAATCGAATTGTTCCTGTAGAGCAGTCATTCTCAAAGTGTGGTACGTGTACCACTAGTGGTACTCGGGGCTCCATCTAGTGGTATGCCAGAGGATCACTGAAATAAATATAAATGCGCTGACATCAACAGTTATTCACGGTAGCAGGCAGGAATTGATGGCAAGAGGTGGAGGTTTTTATCCATTTGGGCCATAAAGCTCATTTTGACTGTTTTCACTGCTGTTGTTTTTACGTTCATATCTCACTATATAAAGTGTTTTTCTTGAAAATATGCTACCGGCAAGGGGAACTAATCAGTTGCGGGGTGACCAGCTGTGCCAGTCGGCGTTGTCATGCCCACCTGATGGTGGGTACAGGTTGGCATCTCCACCTATACAGCTCCGGACAACGTTTCTGAACATGAATTTCCAAGAGTTCCTCCACTGTACCATGAATAACGACATATACAATCGAATTCTTATAAAAGATAAAGTTTTTATGTGAAAACGGTTATTTAGCGGTGCTTTCTGTGGACTGACCCCGACAAAGGGACCTCATTTCTGGGTTCGCGTCACGGCAACTCACGGTAGAGCGTTTATACCCTAACTTAGTCTGTACTGCACCTGAAAACACGGTATTTAGCAGCTCTGTGAGAAAAGGCCTATCAAAGCTGATTCTAGTGAAAAAAGTGAAGTATTTTGTGTGTAAAATGACTTTTCACGTCGAGTCCCGGAGGTTAGCGGGTCGCTAAGCGTAGCATTACGGGCGATCGTGACACGAAGTGCCGCCACTGCCGTAACGCTGCCCGCTGATTACTAATATGGATGAATTGGACGGTGGAAGAGGAGTTACTTCGATCGCTTCTAAAGCCGTTATCTACTTCATCATATTTATCGTCTGAAATACTCAGTCCGTGAATAAAACATAATTTCCTGACATGACAGCCATGTTTCATTTTGATTGGCTCAAGCGGGGCCATGTGACACGAGAAGGGAGGGGGGGATCCCAGATCTATAGTAGAATAATAGAGAGACATTCGCTAGAATCCATTAACCATCTTTTTTATCATAGTTTTATTCTTAATCTTATTGTTCTTCCTCTGTGTGTGTGTGTGTGTGTGTGTGTGTGTGTGTGTGTGTGTGTGTGTGTGTGTGTGTGTGTTTCTGTTTCAGAAAGCAGCCTGTTTAGATTATTTTTTAATCAAGTACAGTACATTGTTTACTTAACATTTAAGTACAGTACAGTTTTATTTAATCTTTAAGAACTGTTTTTTGTTCGTTTGTTTTTCATTTATTTAAGTACTTATGAGTAAGTATTTAACTTTTCTGTGCAATATATTTTAATTGAATCATCATTATTTAAGTACAGTCTTTTATTTTCCTATATTGCTGTGTAAAATGTGACAATGGCTGACAATATTAAATATACTTCTTTAGGAGTAAAACCTCTGCCATGTTTTTGATGAATGCTGAGGCTTACTAGGCTACTGTATAGTGTTGGTCATTATGGTGGTACTTGGAGAGCCGAGTATTTTCTGGTTGGTACTTGGTGTAAAAAGTTTGAGAACCACTGCTCTAGTAGATCGTTTATCACTGTATGGTGTGAAAACTAGAGGCTCACACACATAGACATTTACACTAGACGCCTCACCGACTGGCAGGAACATACTTCAGTGTGTCCGCCATCTTGGAAGGGGCATTTGTCAGGACTTCAGCAACGATACCGCATCACTTTTCTGCTTTTGGTTGTATAAACAGACAAAATAAGGACAATGGACTGTGTGGGATTACCTTCCACAGGTAGGAAAAACATATTTATTGTTGTTGTCGTTGTGTTTAGCTCATATAACATTAATTTAGGACATAGATGAGCTGGAGCCGTGGGAAATGCTCTCTATTCCCTGACTTAAGCTCGCCATCAAACAACAACAACAATATCAACGTCTATTGGGTTCATCTAACGGAGGCTATTTTAGTTGTAGTGTGTAGAATATTATATTTCAAAAGAAATGAGTTGCTCAGAACCAGTCAGTGTCCTGTTCCCCGCCTGTTCCAGCAGGAGAACCTCAGCCTGATCCCAGTAGGAAGTACTGTCTGGCTGTGCTCAAACAGCTGAGCAACATGTCACACCTCACTCCTTTTAGACATACTGACATGTACACAAACATTATTATTATATATATTGATTAGGATAGCAGATCAATTGATTGCACGTTGCACAAGCAGTGAATTAATGTGATAACACAGGACTCTGAACATGTAAATCTTTTTCTTCACTAGGACCTCTCCTATGCACTGCCCACATGTCCTGATGCTTTGACAGCCAGACTCAGTGAAGCCATGGCCGAGGTGGAGAGTCTGAGAAGAGAGAAGAGGAATGAAAAGATGGAGAACGGAGGGCAAAGAGCACAGTGTGTGGTCTTCTGGAGGAACTGAGAGGGAAAAATCTAATAAATGAAGAGCTGAAAGAGAATATGTCATATAATATGGAATAATAGATAAATGTGTAACAATAAATAAATATGTAATAGATAAATATCTAACAATTATTTTCTATGTAATATTAAAGGTAACTATGTATAAATAAATGAAAGTATAATAGGTAAATATGTCATTGTGTGTAAATATGTAAAAGAAAATCTAAATTTGTTACACAAAAATGAATAACTTGTGCCCTAATGTACATGTTCATTGTACATAAATGCCACATTGTGTGTAAATAAAGGCTTTTACATATTTTTGTCATGGCTCCATCATGTTACTGCTCTAAAAGGAGAGGACAGCGTCCCAATGTCCCGTCTGCAAACTTCTTCCATTTCCTCTCAATACTTTCTATCAGTATGCGACATTAAATCAATAAATAAATGAAATCATTTTTAATTTAATAAGTTCAAAATAAAAGCAATGATTCTTCACAGTCATGTAAATGTATATTTGCGTGGTTTTCTTCAGAAAACACATCGCGGTCACAGAGACTTGTTTAGGCTGACTTGTCAGACTTGCCCCTCACAAGATGGCGGCCGCTCTGACGTAAGGAGCGGTGGGCGGAGACAGGTTGCGCGGCGTCTTGTGTGTTTATGTCTATGGTTCCTGGGTGATCACGTGACATCAGACCGGAAACAGGAACGGGAGGAGCGGAGCAAGCGCGAGTGGAGTTCCAGCAGCGTGCAGAGCCACGGAGAATACGTCGATATTTTAGCTCGAGCCGCCCTCCACTACTGTTTGGAGCTTGTTGGACTCTCTCGGCTGTGTTGTCGTGTCTCACAGAGGAAACATTTCATCTCGTGCAGCAACAATGAGTTCAGTTCAGGCTTTGGGAGAGTTTGAACAAACTATCGTCCAGCACGAGGAGGAGGTTGATCGTCAGCACAGACTGCTGGAAACCATCTGGAACCCTCAAATCAAGCTCCACAGAACAGGTATGGAAAAGTGTGAATGAACACATGAATGTAACTGGAGCAGGATCTCCATTGTTCTGACTGGGTTTGGTTTATCCACCGCACACAGAAGCAGGATTTGTGTTTCTGGAGGGAAACTTGGATTGAACTCAGACTTTGACTCTTTTCCATGTTTCCAGGTTTTAATCAATACACAGTTGTAGTTGAAGTCAGAAACAGGAGAAGAGCGTCTAGAATCACCTGGAACTACCTGACAATACATTGAAACAAGGTTAAAATAATAATATGAGCAGCCATTGACAAAACATAGAGGGTATTTTTCTTAATCATTTCTGATTTCAGTGGATTTGCATTGTTTGCAACTTCCTGTGTTTGGTCACTTCCTGTCCTCTCCAGTCCAATCACAGCAGAGAATAGTCCCTCCTCTCTCCAAAGGCGGGCTCAAGCCTCCAGCCTCAGGATGCAGACACTTCCTGGCTCCAGGTTTCCATATTAAAAGACGATTGTCTCTGAGTATCAGTGAAACCAACATGGAGGAACATGGAGGCAAAAGCACCTGGAAGAATGTAAACCTCTTGTCTCTGGAACAGTGAGGCTCCAAATGGCAACATGGAAGAATTATCAAGTTAAAATACTTCAGCAACTAGAGTTTTAGAAATATGAACATCTAAGATGTTTAAAAAGATTGTTGCACTTCCTTTTTTTATTTTATTTTTCAAATACGCATATGAGTATGGTACATGCAGTATTCTTATCTTCCAAATACATTTCCAATATCCGTTTAGAAGGACATAAAAACCTAAAGAACCAAACAACTAAATGACATCATCAACAAATGTGGGACCCTCCCTTCTCTTCCTCCTCTGTTCCTCCTATTAATCTAGTCTTTTGTCATTAAGTAAATGAAAAGATAAATAAATAGATTGTAGATCAATGAAACTTCTCTTTTCCATTCCTACTTTAAACAGCCGTCCCTCCATACAAACAGCCGTACTGAAGGTCTGTTAAAAAACCTTCCATCCAATCAAGAGAAGGAAAAAGAAAGAGAAAGATGGATGCCCTCCGTCTCCTTCCTAGAATGTCTGTCTACCTTTCTGCCTCTTTATTCTTCTCCCCCTTTCACCATGTGTCCAGACACCCGCTTCTTAAATGTCTAAATAATGTAATGAAATGATCCTAAAACAAATCTGCTTAATGCAAACACAACAAGTAAATACCTTAGTTAGAGATGTTAATTCAAATCAAAACAAAGAAAGCAGTAGATCTTAATGAGAGTGCTTTGTAAATAATGAAGTAAGTCCCTTGTGGGGTGATTCTGTTAGAATCCTCCTTTGTATATAGGGAGACCACAGGTCTTCACATTCCTTCACTTTGTTTTGGAACCTTGCTCTTACTTGTTCCATATTCAGCACATCTTTGATTGGGTCCCACCATTGCTTTATGCAGGGGGGGTTTGGTTCCAGCCAGCACACTCTAATCTTTTACTTTTCTACAATAAGTAACATTCTAATCATTTCTGGGTTTAAAACCCAATAAAAATCATTTCAGGTCTAAATCAATGTTTTCATCCAAGATTCTTTTGATCTCTTTCTGTATATTTTTCCAATATTCTCTGAGTTTGGGACGGTCCCAGAATATATGTCTCTAGTCTCCTACTGGACCACAACCCCTCCAGCATTTATCACATGTTTTACTATATTAGGACATATTTAGTGGGAGCAGAAAATCTTGTGTTTTTAATTTCATTCACCTTCTTTCCATATAATGCTCCTAAACATTTGATGTCCTTCTTTAAATGATTCCCCCCAATTCTTCTTTCTTTCACTTTCCCATTTCTATTTAAAGTTCATGTTGTTGTCTTGTTCAGCTGCTTTCTAAAGCTTTGAAATGACTTTCTTCTTCTTCTCCAGCTTGGTCATTAGTACTTTCTCTACTTCATTTGGTTCTTTACCTAAGAATTCCCATCCTTTGTGTTTTAGAAGACGGCTTCTAATTTGTAAGAATTTATAAAAGTCTTGTGTTGGCAGATCAAATTCAGTTTTAAGCTGCTCAAATGGTTTCATAGTTTCCCTTTTTGAAAAGCCGTCCAATATAGAGCAGCCATTTGGATTCCCTCCTATGAAATCCCCCGTTTTTATTGTTGAAGGAAGAAAATCTAAATTCTTT
This sequence comes from Lipophrys pholis, assembly GCF_963383615.2. Lineage (NCBI taxonomy): Eukaryota > Metazoa > Chordata > Actinopteri > Blenniiformes > Blenniidae > Lipophrys > Lipophrys pholis. The sequence goes on along the minus strand of NC_137646.1, from coordinate 4,633,699 downwards.
CCTATTTTAGTCGCCCTGCAGATTGAACCAGACATTTTCATTGTCTTTTTTATTACTGCTCATATTTTCATTGTTCCTTTAACCCATTTGTTTTTGATCTTTAATTCATTGCCATAATTGCCTCAGGTGATTTTATTGTAATCAAATTACTCGTCTGAGTCATTTTAAAGTGGGAACTGTAGAAGTAATGTAACTTTTATTTTGTACTTTTTTGTCCCTCCAGAGCTCCAACTGCACCGTGACTGTAGGGAGGAGCAGCTCTTTAAACTGGGAACAAACTCCAGTCTAGAGCAGGAAGAACCAGAACCTTCACAGATCAAAGAGGAACCAGAACAACCAGAACCTCCACAGAGCAAAAAGGAACCAGATGAACCAGAACCTCCACAGATCAACAGGGAACCAGAACCTTCACGGATCAAAGAGGAACCAGAACCTTCACGGATCAAAGAGGAACCAGAACCTCTACAGATTAAAGAGGAACCAGAACAACCAGAACCTCAACAGATCAAAGAGGAACCAGATCCTCCACAGATCAACAGGGAACCAGAACCTTCACGGATCAAAGAGGAACCAGAAAGTCCACAGATGAAAGAAGAACCTGAAGAACCAGAACCTCCACAGTATTAAGAGGAACCAGAAGAACCAGAACCTCCACAGATCAAAGAGGAACCAGAACCTCCACAGATTAAAGAGGAACCAGAAGAACCAGAACCTCAACAGATCAAAGAGGAACCAGATCCTCCACAGATCAAAAAGGAACCAGAACCTCCACGGATCAAAGGGGAGCCAGAAGAACCAGAACCTCCACAGATTGAGGAGCATCAGGAACTCGGTACCAGCCAGGAAGGAGAGCGGCTTCTACTGAAGTTTGAAGGTGATTCCTTTAGGGTTCCTTCAATTGAGGAACAAAGTTCCCTGAGTGAACCAGAAGAAGTACCAGACACTGAGCAGTTCCTCTCTCATGACTCTGAAGTCCACGATGTGAACAAACATGTTGACTCAGAATCAAGTAGAAATGCAGAGATGAAAAGAAGAAGCATGTTTCAGAGTGATTGTGTGGACAAGTTCCCTGTGTCAGAGAAGCAGGCTGAATATGAAAAGCTTCTTTGTGAGTAAACATGTGGAAATATGGTCCAGAAAAAACCTTGATTACGTCAGAATTTAACAACTTTCAATGATAAGAAGAAAAGTGGTGAAATCTTTATTAAAAGTTCCACCGGACAGGATGGTTTGTTGGTGCAGAAGAGAACTCACACAGGTGAGAAGCCATTTTCTTGTGAAACATGTGGAAAACGTTTCGCTCAACAGAGAGGTTTAATGACTCACAAGAGAACTCACACAGGTGAGAAGCCGTATTCTTGTAGAACATGTGGGAAAAGTTTCATTCGAGTGAGTCATTTGATGCATCACAAGAGACCTCACACAGGTGAGAAGCCGTATTCTTGTCAAATATGTGGGAAATGTTTCTCTTCACAAAGTAATTTTCAACGCCACATAGGAACTCACACAGGTGAGAAGCCATTTTCTTGTGAAACATGTGAAAAACGTTTCGCTCAACAGAGAGATTTAATGACTCACAAGAGAACTCACACAGGTGAGAAGCCATATTCTTGTAGAACATGTGGGAAAAGTTTCATTCAAGGGAGTCATTTGATGTGTCACAAGAGAACTCACACAGGTGAGAAGCCATTTTCTTGTGAAACATGTGAAAAACGTTTCGCTCAACAGAGATATTTAATGACTCACAAGAGAACTCACACAGATGAGAAGCCGTATTCTTGTGAAACATGTGGGAAAAGTTTCATTCGACAGGCCAATTTGATGAGACACAAAAAAACTCACTCAGGTGAGAAAACATTTTCTTGTGAAACATGTGGGAAAAGTTTCAGTGTATCAAATGATTTGAAGATACACAAGAGAATTCACACAGGTGAGAAGCCGTATTCTTGTGAAACATGTGGGAAAAGTTTTAGTGCATCAAATAGTTTGAAGAAACACAAGAGAACTCACACAGGTGAGAAGCCATATTCTTGTGAAACATGTGGGAAAGGTTTCAGAGGATCAAATGATTTGAAGATACACAAGAGAACTCACACAGGTGAGAAGCCGTATTCTTGTGAAACATGTGGGAGAAGTTTCTCTGATCCTAGTAATTTGTGGCGACACATGAAAAACCATAAAGAGATGAAATCATGAAAGACTCCATGTGAGATGTGTGGATGGATTTCACTTATATAGTGTTTTTCCACCGTATAAAAGCCGATTCATCCTCCATAAGAACAAGAAGAAAGTTGGGCACTCCAGAGTCTTGTCGTACTAAATGATGTCATGTTCTTCAGCCAGCTCCCTCTGGCCAGAGACTTTTTGTTCAGCAGTACCAACCGTCAGGACTGTCAGTTCCTGCAGTTAAAACCAGACCAACATCATGTCCTGGACAGAAACTGTCTCTTTTCTGACTGAAACACTTCAGAGAAATGTATTTCTGAAAACGCTTGAAGTGAGAAATAAGCTGCAGTTGAAAAGTTAAAAGGTTTTACAGAAGTGTCAGCTGTGAGGGGGTGAGAGTATGAACTCTCCTGCTGAACAAGCATTTTTTCCAGCAGCTGGCTGACGTCAGCGCTGAACTTTTCTTCTTCTTCTTATGGGAGGATGCAGAGGCCTTTAGCAGGCCCCAAAGTGCTTTACACTGTTAATCACATTCACCCATTCATTCACACACCAATGGAGGCGGCGACCATGCAAGGCACTCAGTCCATCCACTGGGAGCAGTTTGGGGTTCAGTGTCTTGCTCAAGGACACTTGGACATGTGGACAGGTGGAGATGGGAATGGAGCTCCAACAGATGTGGTTCAGGAAGTCCAGCTTGAGCCCAGAATCACAAGGTCTCCTCCAGTTTGAAGTCAACATTGCTGATTTAAACCCTGTTGAGACGCTTCAGGAAATCATTTAGTTTCTGGTTCGTCACCAAAATGAGAAGATTTCAATCAGTTTGGTTTCCATTTGTGTTGAACTGCACAGAGGCTGACAAAAGGTCCCTGCTTGATAATGAAGGTTAAAGAAGCACATTTCATTATTAGTTCTAACAATGCTGCTTTCTGTGGTTTGAAAAATGTGAGGTTAAAAATCTTGTATGAGCAGATGTGAACTTTGAAGAAATGGAAGTAAAATGTTGACATGAATCCAATGGCTTTTGTTCTTCACTGTTTTTATTTAACATGAATGAGTCGTAATTTCATTTTTCACTCTTTTTACACTACGGAGGAAAAACTACTGTTTGTTTACCTGCAACACGTACTGAAGTACATATCATGAAAGTAAAACTCTTCAGTGGAAACATGCAATGATTTCCTCGTCTCAAACTATTTATTCTAACAACAACCAACAACAACAAAATGTATGTGATGTGGAATATTTTGACTTGAGTGACATTTAAACTTCACGTTCCTTAAAGCACACTGTTGAGTGCTGAGACGTTAGATGAGGCTGTTAAGCTTGTTAAGAAACAGCAAGTTGTGCAAAAAGACCATTTTAAATGAGATCAAACCGTTAAGTTCTTTCAATGACTTTAATCTGGAAGTAACTCATATTTTAAGATTTCTATATAGAAAAGTTTCTGAATTGTACAAATCTCTCATTGATTACATTTACACTACTAAGTACCACAGTCACACCATGTTTCAGTAGATGACAAAGGAAATTAAACCTCATGTATGAGACTGTCACTTTGATTTTACATTTTAAAACAGTATTTCAATGTTTCTAGATGGAGTTTTTGAAAGTGATGTTTCAGAAGTGCACCGAAAGTTTAAAAGTCTCGTGATTCTAACAATTGATATGTCTTGTGTAAAAGATGTAATAGATTGTATACTTAAGCAATTACTTATATATGCAATAGATCCTTTTTAACAGGTATTTTTCCTGACAGGACGAAAATAGCCAAGGTGGTTCCAAGCTATAAAACTGTAGACAAATACATCATCTGATATTCTAGAATTCCTCAGTTCGAGAAAAACAACTTCAAAACATTATATGTAAACAGACTGGATAATTTTATAGAAAATACAACTTACTGAATGATCATCATTATGAGTTGAGAAGAAAATGGTCAACATCTTTGACATTAAATGGGTTTTGTTATGGGTGGATGGATGGACGCAATAGAAATACTGACCTGCAGTTCTCCCTATGTCCAGTAGGTGTCAGTATGAAGAAGCAGCTTTGGAGACATGGGGAGCAGGAGGAGGGAAAAGGAGTGTTTGAAGTACACGGCCAGTATTGTAGATACTTTTTACTTAGAAAAGCAGGTCATCTACATTAATGTGGGGGAGAACAATGTGTCATTACTTATGAAGCGAATTATCATTAATATGCAAATCTGAATGAAAATAAATAAATAAAGCTTTTCTCATGATATTTGAATGATTTGGGGAGTTTTTTCTTTTATCAGTTGATTGTGACCATAATAAAATGCAGGACAAAGTTTGTAGGTACATAGAAATGACTTGTTATGAACAAACTCAATATATGCAGGGTAAATAATATCTACACAAAGTATCACTGCAGAACTGAGAAAGGATTTGTTCACAAACAATATCAACAAGAGAACAACATCGACCTAAAACAACAAATGTACTTTCACTACACAGTTGTTTGTGAAAATAAAGGCAACAGTGCAAATCTAGGTGAGTTAACAAAATAATGAACTCGATAAAATATATGTAACCTAAATATAAGAAGAGTAATGTTACTTTGACAGTGAACACAAAAGGGTTTTTCTATTCAGCCAGATTCATATTAGAAGTAAATATCTTTATATAGGTATTTATCTTTCAGTTCCAGTAAAATAATTCATGTAGATTTATTTCAACTGACTGAATATATTCCATGTCTCTCTGAATAGTCTAGAGTTAATCAGTCTACTGTAATTACTACTATGAAGACGATGACCAATTACACTGAGAAGAACAACATGAACTAATGCTGGAGATGATTAAATCTAACTTTCCTTCTATAAATCTGCTCCCTGGATATTGCTGCCTTGCTCAAAGGCCTCTGGCAGTGACTGCTGTCTCTGTGCCGGGGTCCAGTAGTGGTATGGGGATTCCCCTCCTCCTCCCTCCATTTTTTGGGGGGGGTAATTTGCCAGCGAGATATATGATAAACAATAAAGTAAAAGAAGTATCTTTTTAAAATAATCCACAGATTTCATGTGTTTTCTTAGAACGTTTTTAAAAAGACAAAGACATAAATCACCTGCTCTCTTTAACTTGTACATGGATGAGTTATCTCAACAACTGAATAGTTGTAAAAGTGGATGTGTGCTGGGTAACAAGATAATTAATCATCTCATGTCTGCTGGTGATCTGGTCATTCTCTCTCCCAGCAGGTTTCAGCAGCTTTTAAATATCTGTTCTGAGTATGGCTTAAAATCTGATGTTAAATATAATGTTAACTATAATGCCAGAAAGAGCACAGTTCTGATATGTAGAACTAAGGAGGAGAAGGATCTCAACTTCCCTCATTTTTACCTGTCAGAACAGGAAGTCACTGTCAGCAGCAAAACAAAATATCTGGGACATTTCATCTCTGATAAAATGTGTGATGATGATGATCTGGATAGACGATGCCATACGCTGGATGTTCAAGCCAACATACGAGCAAGGACATTTTCTATGTGCTCCATCCATCCATCCATCCATCCATCCATCCATCCATCCATCCATCCATTTTCTCCCACTTATCCGTTTCCAGGTCGCGGGGGTGGCAGTCTGAGCACTGTCACCCAGATTCTATGTGCTCTGATAATGTGAAAATGACTCTCTTTAGAGCTTATCGTACTCCCTTGTATACTGCCCCCTTGTGGATTAAATATAGAAAATCAAGCCCACGACGACTCAAGGTTGCTTACAATGATGCTCTGAGGATCCTGCTGGAAAAAACCTGGCTGGGAAACAGGAAGTGAGATGTTCTGTCAAGCAGGTGTTTCTACATTTCAGGCTCTCATGAGGAATCTGATGTATAAATTTATACGCAGGCTTGAGGACTCTCAGAACACCATTATAATGCTGCTGAATAATCTCAGTCATAGTCCTGTAAAAAACCACTCATCCTTGTGTATGGTATTATTGTATTGGTATGGATGTCTTTTATAAATAGGGTCATATTTGACTTATCTGTGATTATCCTATTTCTGATATTTTGTTTTATATATTTGTTTTATGTATTTGTGAATGTTTTTTTATGGACTCCTGTGTCTGCAATAAAGATAAAGATGATGATGATATATAATTTTATTTGATTGTAAAGAAAAAAAATCATCATTCTAAACTAGTTCTGTGTGCTACAAATGTTTATCCACAAAGAAATGTTAACTATGACCTTGAAGGAAAAACAGTCATTAATGTGTTCTTCTATTGATGAGGAAACAAGAGTGGAATTAATCACACAGTTTCACAGATAATTACCTTCAGCAGACTACATGGAATAAAACGAGATCTCGGGCTCAAGAACCAGTCTGTCCTGGAGGACCAGGCTTCAATGGTCAAGAGCGCAGAGTACAGGAAAACGTTGGTTTATAAGCATTTCTTTCACCCCTCCCTGCACATATGGTGTGGATATCACATGTTGTCTTTATCGAAACTGACTATATCTCGTGTTCTGTCCCGAGAAGTTTTAGATATCACAATCGTACTTTCTTCAGACAAGGAGGATGTCACCTCGACATATGTTGCAAACTGGTGTGTTTGTAGTTGCATCCTCCCATATATGGTCGTGTTATTAACAGTTCTGAACAGAAGTGAGACAAGCTGATTATACTGGTATGCAAGCTAGTGCGTTGATAACTCATAACACCTATTTCTTCCTTTACCTACAGCAACAACAAAAGTTGAGCAAGATGGCTGAGCGGGAGTTCAGAGTGACGGCTCCTCCACTATCTAACTGGCCAGGTTTAAAACCTGTGGTTTATGAGACTGTTGACGGCAAGCTTCTAGTTGAGGACGAGTTTTTAAACTTTCTCCTGGTCAGAATGAGAACAATGAGCCAGGACCATCTTGTTCTAACAACTTCCAACACGTTGGACTTGAAATGGATTGAATCCTGAAGAACGAGGCTGTTTGAACTCTGTCCTGACACCAAACAAAGATGTGTGGCTTTTAAAGGAGATCAGAAAAACATCAACAACATTAAAAGTTGCTTCAAGGTTTTGAATGAGTGCAGAGAAAACCTCCCTCGGTTCGTCTACCACTATTTGGATGAGCTACCGCCTGTCACCTCTAACAGCATAGATTAGTCCAACTTGCTGAGTAACATGGAGCGGCTCCAGAGTGAAATGTCTGCGCTCAGACATGGAGTGAAACTACAAGCTGGTGTCAGCGAGGGGCTGCATGAGATCACCTCCACTACTGAGCACAGAGTTGCTGCTTCTAGTCACCATCTGAAACCAGGACATGACGGAGGGCAACACAGGGCTACGCCCAGCGTCATCGCACATGGCAGTGAGGCCTCACTCCCTGGAGCCTCTACCCTGGGTCAAAGACTGGTGAGGAGGATCTCGGCAGAGTTAAAGTAGAGACTTGGCCGTGATGTAACTTGTCAGCGTATTGACACTGCAAGCAACAGGTCCAGCTCATTTAGACCAGGATACAAAATAGAGCAGTCAAACCTCAGTTGATAACCTTAAGCCGCTCCACACACCTTGTAGTCAGTGTTAACATCAGACAGAAGAGAGTATTTCAAGATCAATTCTAACTCTGCAGACCTGAGATCAGATCAAATCAACTGGCATCAATTCAAAATGTCTGATAAACAGAAGAGAGGTTGACATGCAGGAAATAAAAATCTGTTTGTTTGTTGATATTTTAGTCTAATTATGACAAACTGAAGGCAGCATGTAAAGAAGATGGATGAAATGTATATATAGAATAATCTCCTAGTTTGAGGCACATCACAGCATCCTGGTCTTTTTGTGAGTTGCCAAACCGTCTGTATATTCATCCTCTTTCATTTTGATAACTTTTTCTGAACGATGCACCAAAGATAAAGTCATGATCATGTTTTCGATTGAGTTTATAGTACTGTGCTAATATTTAGTATGTGAAACAATATATTTAATGAACTCGACCTTTCATGACTGGGCAAAGAACCAGCCAGTGTCATGATCTTGCTCAGTCATGAATTCTTGCATCAATGCTACAATGGGAATCCTGAACCAAATAATGGTGAAAGTCAAATATTGTTGCAAATGTGGGTCAGGATACTCTGATAATCATACATATAATGAAATTATAACTTAAATTTGACTGGTGACTGGAATTGAGGGTCATGAATTTCAAAGGATGACTTGTTGCATATTATGACTTGATTGTAAAATTCTATTGTGTGTATGCCAATATCTTTTTGGAAGAAACGCCTTAAATTACACTATGTAGATAATCAAAAGGTAACAGGCTGTGGGTTTCATACAAGTGTGTAAAGTTATTCTCACCTTTCAAACAGGATGTGTGTGAGGGAGCGTTGGATGCTCTGCCTGAGCAGGTGATCAGGCTGACAGGGCCTGGAGGAGGGCGGGCTGGGTGCTGGTGATGCAGGCAGATACTGAGTTCCATTCCATGTTAAAGCTGAGGAAGGCTTCTGGGATGATGTTGAGACTGCGGGATGGCCAAACGGAGACTCCATTTTCTTTGCTGTGCAGTCTTAAGAGAGGCGGCTCAAGAGGTGCAAAGTCTCGTGATCGGGGTTCATGGCACTTGTAGTCTATTGACAGAAAAGACACAAGACAGAGTTCTTTCGTAGATTATGGTTTGTCAACACGTCCCTAATATATTTTGAGGTAGGTCAAACATTGAATAAAGAGCCTGTCCTTTGATCTCCTTTGCTCTCCTTTGATCTCATTTGATCTCCTTTGATAAAATGTTATCTCCTTTGATAAAATGTTATCTCCTTTGCTCTCCTTTATTCTCCTTTGATCTCTGAGTGCTAAAATAACTCAAAAATACCTTTGTCAATGCCACATGCGTTTGCAAAACGAAGCTAGAGGGGGATATTTTGTCTATTGAAGCACAAGAAAAGTTCCCCCTGCTTGGACTCAACATATTAATTGACTTCACTGTGAGAACAGAAGTCAGCAGCACCGATATCATGACTCGAAGAGGTAAGTAACATTGTGTCCAGGACTCTGCGATCTCATTATGTCACCTAATGAGCTCCATGCTTGACAGTCACAATAGAAAATGGCTGTTTGGTGATCAGATGCTCAGTTTGATAATGAGAAGAAACAAAAGGCTGAGGCCAGTAAAAGAAAATCAGTTTTCGTGTTTAATCTTGGGCTATGTTGGAACCATCACCATTTCCATTATTTTGGGGGAAATGATATTGCTAAGAATTCATTTGAAATCTCATGAGTGCTCAATGTTTATGTTTACAGCCCAATGTTGTAATTCACGATTGTGACTACAGGCTTCCTCACAAAGTGAAATAAGCCAGACCGTTCCTCTGACAGGGGTCTACTAATGGTACCAAGAACAAGGCTCATTACCAGGGTGACAGAGCCTTTACTCCCCGGCTCCTCGGCTCGGGAACTCAGGCAGGAAAACTCAATATCCTGTTTTAAGTCTCATCTTAAAACTGATTTTTATCACTTGGCTTTTAGAAACTGATGTTCTCTTATTTTTAGTTTCTATTTCTTCTTGTCTATTTTTAATTGTTCTGTATTTCATTGTTGTACATTATATTGTGGTTTTAATGTAAAAGTACTTTGTAACTGAGTTTAGAAAAGTGCAATAGATATAAAGTCATTATGTTTGCTGGTTATGTAACCTCAGAGACTTTTAATACTTGATATGATCAAGATAAACAGCAGCTCCACCAGAGTATTTCTCTACTGGACAGCAGCTCCTCGGGATATCAGTCATTTGACAATTGGGTGCAGATCAGAGTTCCACAATTCTTGGCCGCGTTTCAGGTTTCTCCCAGTTGTAACACACCTGAACACAATAAGGGCCTCCTTACCTGGCTTTTTTACAAGCTTGATGATGACATCAACATCAGATTGAGGTGTGCTGAAGCTGGGAGAGCTAGAACGTGCAGGGCATGTTGAGGCCCAGAATTGAGGAACCCTGGTGTAGATCATGAAAGCAACACTCCTCTGCATGGAGACTCAAGAGAATTGTTCTGCGTTGACATAGAACATCAAGAGACAGGTTAGTTTTATCCTACTGATGATGTGTTGCTGCGAAAGTAATCCTGCTCAGTTTCTTCCCACCAAGAGCCTGAACAGGGACTTGAACCCTGGACCCTCAGATTAAAAGTCTGATGCTCTACCGTCTGAGCTACCCAGGAAGACATAGTACTCCACCAAGGTTGTGATTTTCATGGACAGGGTGTCGAGGTGCAGCTGAAGCAAGAGGAGACAAAAACTCAGAGAGGCTGACAGTAAGGTAAGGCTCTATACTTTCTATTTCATTGGACTTACACTTTCTTACAGGTCTGTGCCCCCCCCCCCCCCCCCCCCCCCCCCTCTCTCAGCCTGCTGGTCACTCCATAAGTACAACCAGTCCATCAAAGAAAATTACTTCTTTATCACATCACAGCTGAAGCTCCAGACATTAGCCGACATTTTACTGTGTTAATGTGACGTAGCTAAACTGTACAGCTGAAACACTAATAACTAATAATTAAAAACATAATGAATGCTATATATCTTTTTGTCCATTTAACCATCAGCTTAATTCCTCCATGTAAAAATCCTGCAAACTTATTTACAGCACATTCAGGCAGTAGGTAGGTAATAAACATTTTAATAAACTGGTGACATCTTATTGTTCCATGCAGAGACGTCCCCCCTCCGTCCCCCCCGGCTTTTATTAACACATGATCAATCTGAAGTTCAGAGTCAGTGTTGTCTCCAAAGATTGCTGAGATATTATCATTGTAATGTTTCCTTGTGGCCTTGATCGTATAGTAGTTAGTACTCTGTGTTGTGGCTGTGATCGTATAGTGGTTAGTACTCTATGTTTTGACAGTGATCGTATAGTGGTTAGTACTCTGTGTTGTGGCCATGATCAAATAGTGGTTAGTACTCTGTGTTGTGACCGTGATCGTATGGTGGTTAGTACTCTGTGTTGTGGCCATGATCAAATAGTGGTTAGTACTCTGTTTTGTGACCGTATAGTGGTTAGTACTCTGTATTGTGACAGTGATCATATAGTGGTTAGTACTCTGTGTTATGACAGTGATCGTATAGTGGTTAGTACTCTGTGTTATGACAGTGATCGTATAGTGGTTAGTACTCTGTGTTGTGGCTGTGATCGTATAGTGGTTAGTACTCTGTGTTATGGCCGTGATCATATAGTGGTTAGTACTCTGCGTTGTGGCTGTGATCGTATAGTGGTTAGTACTCTGTGTTGTGGCCGCAGCAACCCCGGTTCAAACCTGGGTCATGGCAGTGGTTCCTAAAGTGTATATGTTGTCGTCACTCATGAAGCTGCTCTATCATCAACTTGTAGACTGAAGGAATCTCAAGAAGATTCTAACTCCTTTAAAATCTACCATCAGTATGTCTCTCTGTGTCATAGTTACTCTAGAATAAAATAGTTACTCATTATCTATTATATGTTGTTGTTTCTGTTCATATTTATTTATGTTCTTAAATTCTATTAACGTTTCAGTACAAATATTAGGGGTCCATATATTCTGCTGTGGAAAATGGACCTCAGGGTTCAGATTCTATGAGGGTCCTTTTACAATCTTACACTGGCACTGAGCCTCGATGGAGCCTTGGCCAAATGAAGCCTCATCAACCATTTTCTTTATTTTCTGACTCCACCAGATGGCGCTGTTGGTTTGAAGCTAGAGGCTGAAAGATTGGCCATGAAGTGTGTTTTCAAACATTTGTTGAACAGACAGCGCCATCTTGCGCCTTCTGCTTGTATGGGAGACTGCCTGAGAATAGCAGGTGCTGTGAGCTTTTAACCCCCCTGGCCAGAGGGGGCGCTCTTCTTGCTCTTTTTCAACTCAAATTTTCACAAACACATCAATGTTGGTAAACGCTGTGTGACCTGAGGCCTGAGGCCTATACTACGAAGCTGGATTTTCTCTTATCCAGATAACTTTCCATACTATGACACTCATTCACTTCTCACCAGGATAAATCACCATGGTAACTAACCCTGAATGTCTAACCTCCGGAGCAGGTTATGTTCTGGATAAGAGGTCAAAGCTCCGCCTCCTGACCAATCAGATCTCTTGGAAAATGCCCCGCCCATTCTTAAATGATGGTGATTGGTGGGCAGGTTCAGCACTGAGCTGCAGCAGAGCGGAGATGAGAAAGTAATTTAGAAATCTTTTTGACATAATAAAATAAATCCTGGTCTCTGAGGCTTTGAAGGAAGTTTTTGTTCTTGACTTGTTCCAAGTCTGTTTATCTCCACGAGGGTTGATCTGGAATAATGAGCTTAATGATCACACCTGACAGAACTGCAGAAACATGAATTTATGGAACCAGAACTACTCCTGTCGTCACGGTGATGAATTAATATTCCAACATAAAACACAAGAGAAACTCAGCCTCAAAACAACTGGATGGAAAATCTAAACTAAAAGAAGATCAGTGAGGAAGTTCAGCCCGACACGTTTCTGCTGGAATAAAGTGAAACTGAGTGATCACAGTGCTGTCTGTTTATATAGTCAGATGAATTAATCTGGTATAATCTCACCAAGTCAGCATTAACAAGTCAGGAATGTTCTGGCTTTGGCTGCAGCAGCAGTGTTGCTTTTAGCTGCTGGATGTGTTTTAATTCTTCATAATCTCAGAGATTAACTGCTCCTTCAGTAATCTGTAAACTGCTCTGCAGAGTTTCTCTGTCTGTGATTGGTCAGATGCTGCAAACTCCGCCCCTTTCATGTGAACAAGCACACATAGGTCTGGGTTGAACCAGAGAGTTGATAACCTGCTTGGTAGTAACGGTGATCAGGATCAGTCAACCCAGGAAACAGAGAGATCCTGGATATGTTGATCAGGGTTCCTAGTACAGGCCACAGGCCTCAGTGTGATTGAAACAATATTTAGATTTACTTGCCGCTCAGTAAAGCAGCGGCGGCCTTGCGCATGCGCGGTTCCTTCTCAGTGTGGACGCAGTGTGGTGAGGGTCTCCTCTGGTCTGACTGCAGGAGGGAGGGAGGGACTGTCAGACTGACCGCAGGTCTGTCAATGCTTCAGGACGGGGGAGGGGCTCACAGCAGGACCTGCTGCTCGTTGACCACAGTGACTGCAGAACCAGACCTGCTTTCACCTCAGAGTCGCCAAACACACTAGAAAGTCGCTAGAATTGTCGCTAGTTGCTTTTCACAAAAAAAGTTGCCAACAGGACCTGAAAAGTCACCAAGTTGGCAACAGTAACAGGCTCACACCCCTGCTGACACAGACAGGATCTTTGTTCTACACTTCTTTTGAAACTTGCTTTCTTTACTTAACTTCAAGAAAGAACTACTTAGTTTTCATTCAACAGGAGAGGAGGGTGCACCATTCCCAGATGAACTGCAATACCAGGCTGATGCGTGGAGTGGACAGAGCAAGCTCTTATTCCATCTCCCTGTTCCAAAAATCAATTTAATATACAGTCCCCAGATAGGGGACATATCAGATATTAAACTGATAAGAACAGATTTTTTCTTTTACAAGATTTTATTGACACATTTTACAGGTCATTTTCTTCAATTTCTCCACAGATGTTTTCAATCATTTCACACATAAAAGCAAACAAGGAACAAGCTTCTGTTTTAAAATATCATAAATACAGTACTTTAAATAAATAGAGATTTACCAATAAAACAGGACCTGTTGAGTAAAATGAGAAACATGAAGAAATAAAAAGTGTCTATCGTTGTAAAAGTCAATAAATAGGAGTGCCTTCAGTTTAAAAGGTCTATTCTGTTGTGCAGGAGAGCAGTGAGTCCCTATCAAGGGGAACTCATCCTGTTCTCTCAAACATTTGGTCTCTCGGGGTTCTGCCATGGTGCTCAGAGGAGGTCCTCTCCCTCCTGCTCCTTCCCTCCGTCCACACCCGGAGAGCCAGGCCGCCGCTGCCTTGACCTTTTCTCGTGAGGCTCCGGCTCCTTCGTCCGAATGGGCAGGGAGGCGATTCTTCTTTGTGGCTGTGTCCTCGGCCTGCCGCCTGCAGCTTCCACCTCGCGGACCGTCGCTGCGGCCATCTGGATCACAGCCACGGGGGGGATCTGCCTATGCCTTCTCACCAGCAGGTTTCTGGAGGTCCAGGTGGCGTCTTTGATGGCGGCCAGGGTGAGCCACATCTTTTCAAAGTCCTTCTTTGTCATGAACTCGTGGCTCACCCCGTATAGCACCAGCTGTGTAACCCTGATTCCTATCCCTTTTGAACAACCCATTTTCAAGATTTGATCCAATCCCATAACCAAAATCCAATCAGATTACCTTTGAACAACTGGCCCCAAGGTATTTCTGAACTATGTACAGTAACGTGGCCTCATATTTTATAGCACCATCTTCCTCTCCTTCATCCTCACAAACCTTTCGGCCACCTCCTTCTTATCAAGCACAACGTCTCTCTATGGAGAGCAAAGTGAGGTTTGAGAGTCTGGCCTCCTTCATGCCCAGAGAGAGTTTTAAATTCATTTCAGGCTGAAACTGAGTTCTGCATTTGCACTAGTGACTGACTGGTATGTCCTTTCCATATGGCTGCAGATGATGAAGGGCAGAACAGCTTCTGTGGTGTTGAGCTTTATTTCTAGTTCACTACACATGGCAGAGAAATAAAGAAATTCATCGCAGACCTGCTCAGCTGTATTATGGCTCTTATATTGGTAGAATCATTACAGGCTGCCTGTCAGTTTTAGACGAGATTTTAAAAAGCTACTGCTTGTTTTTAAAGCCTTGAATGGTCTGACTCCTCCATATATCAGAGACCTGTTATGATAACAATAATTACCAGAAGTATGTATTTCCAGAAGAAAATGCAAGTGTGAATGCTGAAGATTGAATAAAGGTGATTTCCTTTGATCTCAGCGTCTCCATGGTTCCAGTGCTGATCTCTTATCAGATCAAAGGAGATCAGTTCCCTTTACCATGGAGATGCTCACAACAAAGATCTCCTCCGGCTTTGATCTCCATTGATCTCCATCCGGTGCCTCTCCCATCTTCTTTGTAATGAAAGGCTTGTTATTGTTCTTTTTCACAACCTTGGTGATGACGTCATCATTAGATTATTTTTTTTAAGAATTGACAGAACTATTTGAAAATATCACATCCAAACTGTAAAAACATTGTTGGATATGTTTGTTTCTTTAAGAAACTCAGACCAACTTGTTACTACAGAAGAGTTTTAGGGCCACTCATGAGAAAATAAAATAAGAGTTTGTTTCTTTTCATGCAATTTGATTTAAAGTCAAAAAACAATGTTGAGATATTTTTTCATCATACAATATGATAACAAAGTTGAAATACTGCATCATTCTGTAGAACTTCCTGTCCATCCACTAGGTGGCGCTATCACTGAGACTGTATATTGGTCTATTGAATTGATCAGGGCAGGACTCTGATCACACATGTAAAGAACTGTATAATAAGTGTAGTATTGAGTAACAGTCACCTTGATCCAGTGATACAACATAGTAACACCAGGACAACAAAAGCTGCCGTCACAGTGAGGAATTAATATTCCAACAAACAAACAGGCTCACACGGGGGGCGGAGCCTCAAAAGAACTACAATGAAAATCTAAAGTAAAGGAAGGGCAGTGAGGAAGCTCTGCCTGAAATGTCTGTGCTGGAATAAAGTGAAACTGACTGATCACAGTGTTTCTATTGTCCCATGAATTAATATTGTAGAATCTCACAAAGTGACTCATTAACAGAGTCGCTCATTTTCTGCAGCAATCCTTCCTGGATTTTGTTGCAGCAACAGTGTTGCTTTGTCCTGGATGATGGGTTTGAATTCTTCAGTGATCTCTATTGGAGGATAGGAGGTTTTATTAAAAATTTTTAAAATTAAAGTGAAAATAGGATTTTTTCTTTCTAATTAAATCAAACATCACCTGGAAAATGTTTTTTTATTTTTTTTTAAATCAAAGTGACTATCAAAGGGAAAATAAGAGGGTTTATTTTCAAATTAAAGTGATTTCCAAATGATGTAGAAATCATCATCCTCCACTATGAGCAATTAAAAAGCAAATAAAGCTGCAGATGGATCAGAACTCCTGGAGTGAAACATAAAGTACTTCAGGAAAGGAGGAGAACGCCGCCACTAGAAGTAGAGATATTTTCAGGATTGTTACGTTACGTTATGTAACGAACACTGAAGTTAACCCAGAAGTGGAGTATGGACATGATTGTGTGTTCTTCTGTGGTCTAGTGGTGAGTGTGTGTGTTGCCTTCAGGGGCAATGGGAAATAAAACCACTGCATGTAAGAAACACTAAACAGTAAAAACACCCCTGGTTAAGATCACAGCAACTTAAAACACAATAAATAAGCCAAATATGCAGCAAAATCATTGAAATGTGATTAAAAAGCTGTCAACAATGAAGCTGTCCCATGAAGACAAAGTCTTGACTAGTTTTCTGCTGCTGGTTGATCCATGAGGCAGAAGATCTGGATGAATGACTGATGGTTTCTTTGTATGTTTCACATCTTGTTTTGCTCTTGTATAGAAAACATTTCAAATCACATTCAACACAAATATTGGAAGAAAGAAAGTAGATGTTTTCATCAGCATCAGCCGGTTAGCTCAGTTGGACAGGGTGTGGTGCTAATAACACCAAGGTCATGGGTTCAATCCCCATACTGGCCAAACGAAGCTTTATGAACCACTGTCTTCATTTTCTAATGGCACTGTCTCTTCAGCAAACATTTAAAATACACTTCATTGCCAGTCCTTCAGAATCTATCTTCAAACCAACAGTGCCATCTGGTGGTGAGAAAATTAAGAATGTGGTTCATCAGGCTTCATTTAGCATCACTACTTGTGAGTATCTCCACCTGTCACACAGGGGACTGGGGTTCACTTTCCTGATGGAGTTAAGGGATTGTTGTGGTGGATTGTTCACACTGCATGAGCAAGGCACCACTATTATAAATGGCTGTATTGTAATTTTTAGTTGCATTGACTTGGAATCAAACCCAGGCCTCCAGAGTGGCAGGGGACAACTCTACCACTGAAGCACCAATGCTGACACATCAGATCAGACCGTCTCCTTTTTAAATGTCAAAGAGAACTTGTCCTCATGGCAGTAAGCCATGTATTAAAATGAATCCTGATGGAGACACACAAGCTTCAGAGGCTCTGACAGAACTCACTCACAAACCTAAAAACTGCTTCAGGTCAAATGGACCATAAAGTTACAAATCCTCCAATAGCAGTTGAACCTTCAGCTTCATTTCTTCAAGGTCGGCCATGACTAATGTTTTCATTTACTTTTGTCAGGATGTGGTCATTCCAGGAGCTCTGTCAAGGCTGTCAGGAGTCTTGATCTCCTGCCTTATTTATGACAATCAGTTGCAGTTCAATTGAGTTGAGTCCTTTAGCTTCTTAAACATGTTGGTTAGTTAGTCTAGGAGTATGATTCTCACTTTGGGTGTCAGAAGTCCTGGGTTCGACTCCTAGATGAGCCCTTGGAGTTACCATCACCCTCTCCTACAAATGGTTTTAACTTTGGTCATCAACCAGGATCTCTTTGTGTTAAATTTTAAAAGAGACTGAGACTTTGTGTTGGAGGCTTGGCTGATCTCTGCTCTCCACCTCATGGATTTTTTATCAGAGAAACCTCGTTGTAATTTACAGTTTGTGTCTTTATAACTGATTGAACCAAACTGAAGCACTTCAGCAAGTCTTTCATTTTGACTCGGACTTTAGCATTATGATTTGTTCCTTTAGCTTTCAGGTCTGTCTAGAATCAGATTGGTAATTCAAAAGGTTCCAGATCTCTGTAAAGGACAGTAGACCCATCCAAGATGGCTTCTGTGATCCATCCTGTTCTGGATGTGATTCCCTCAAACCCAAGTAAGGTGTAAAATGTATAAAAGATGGATTTGTACCATATTTGTGAAATGTTGTTGCTGAGATAGAGAGAGTAGAGATCAAAGTGAAGAAAGAAATGTTGTCACTTTGTCCTTTTCCCATCTTTTATGACATCACTATGACATCACCAGACAGAGTTAGCAGATAGAACCATCAGGGTATCACACTTCACAGCCTCCCTCGTAAAGTTCTGGAAGGCATAGTAGAGAAAGTGTCAGTAGCAGAGGAAGGTTTGGATCCATGGAGCTCTGGGTTCTGGGCCCAGCAGGCTTCCACTGTGTTTCAGGTGATCAGATCACAAGTGGCGAGTCCTGAAGACAAGCGTGAACAGACACCAAAGTGCTTTCACTCAGACCACTTCTGTTTTTTTTTGTCCAGAAGTATCTGCAGATGAACTTCATCCACAACTGAAGGTTAGAGTCTGCTGGAGTCAGTCCTGCATTATGCAAATTAGCCATGTGCACCAGACAGGAGGAAGCCTAACTTTGAGTTTGAGTCACTTTGTAAATAAAGAAGTAATACTTGTTTTCCTGAAGCAAAACTTCTCACCTGCAGCCAATCAGGCAGTGAGAAAATATGATGCAAAACAGCCAGCTTTTAAGCATCTTCAGGAAGGAACAATGGACTACAATTTGTTGAGTTTCAAAACAGCGAGCAAGAAGAGTCTCCACTTCTGCACCTTGGTGGTCAGGATCAGTGTCTGCTTCGTTTCACTCAGAAGTGAGAATCATATGGACACACAACACTGTGTTGGCAGGCCTGAGTAGCTCAGACGGTAGAGCATAAGACTTTTAATCTGAGGGTCCAGGGTTCAAGTCCCTGTTCAGGCTATTTGTGGGAACAAACTTGAAACTGAGCAGGATGACTATTACAGCAACACACCATCAGTAAGATACAACTAACCTGTCTCTTGATGGTCTACATCAGGGTGCCCAAACTGGGTCCTAGAGTGCCAGTGTCCTGCATGTTTTAGTTCTCTGCCTGCTTCAGCATACCTGAATCTAATGATGACATCATCACCAAGGTTGTGAAAAAGAACAATAACAAAACTTTCATTACAAAGTGGATGGGAGAGGCACCGGATGGAGATCAACGGAGATCAATGCGGGAGGAAATCTTTGATCTGAGCATCTCCATGGCAAAAGGCACTGATCTCCTTTGATCTGATAAGAGATCAGCGCTGGAGCCATGGAGACGCTGAGATCAAAGGAAATCAGCTTTATTCAATCTTCAGCATTCACACTTGCATTTCCTTCTGGAAATACAAACATCTAGTAATTATTATTATCATAACAGGTCTCTGATATATGGAGGAGTCAGACCATTCAAGGCTTTAAAAACAAGCAGTAGCATTTTAAAATATCTTCTAAAACTGACAGGCAGCCTGTGAAAGGAAGAAGGGATTGGTGAAATGTGGTCCCTCCTCCTGGTGCCTGTTAAAAACGTGGTAGCAGCATTCTGCTCCAGCTGCAGTCTTTGAACATTGAGCCTACTGATGCCAGAATAAAGGGAGTTACAGTAATCCAGCCTGGACCAGATGAAGGCATGTATTACTTTCTCCAGGTCTGCTGGGGAGAGGAATGACCTGGTCTTGACTAGTCGTCTCAGCTTAGCAAAGCAGGATTGGACTACCTTGGTCACCTGACAGTCAAAGGACAGGTCGCAGTCGAACACCACACCTAAATTGTGGACCTCTTTTCAAACATTGCTCAATGAGCTACCAAGACTAGAGCAAAGGTTGTTAAAATGGTTGGTGACCTTAACCACCACAGTGTCAGAGCTATGATGTGCAGGAAACCAGACTGAAATGTCCCAAAGGTTTGATTTCAATCCATCAAAGAAATGAGCTGGGAAGCAACAGTTTTTCTAAAATCCTTGATGAAATGAAGTTTTGAGGCCAGAGTAGAGCGAGGCGGGGTAGGAGACTAGATCTGGACCTATCAGAACCACATTTTATGTCTAATCTCTATTATTACATGGACACAATCTGAAATAAATTCCTCGGAGCGTTCTGGTGTGGGTTCAACCTGCTATTTGGGGACTGATCATGGAACGACATGGTCACTCCAAGGGCTCATCCGGGAATTGAACTGCAACTCATTGTCCTAAATAAGGCAGGAGATCAGGACTCCTGACAGCCTTGACAGAGCTCCTGGAATGACCACATCCTGACCAAAGTGAATGAAAACATTAGTCATGGCCGACCTTGAAGAAATGAAGCTGAAAGTTCAACTGCAATTGGAGGATTTGTACCTTTATAGTACATAATGAGTTTCTCCCAGTAAATACAAACTACAAATGACTGTGTTGTATTTGGTGCTATATAAATAAACATTAATTGAATTGAGGCACTGCTTGGATTTGAACCCAGGAACTCATGTTCACCAGACAGGTACTTTGGCCAGCTAAGCCACAGCGCCTCCTTTGGTGCATTTTTAGTTCTGCATTACCTGGTGTCAGATGTACTGCAGGAAAATATTTACATTTGATAGCAGTCTGATAAAAACATTAAAAAAACAAAAAAAATACACGTTTGATTCTGATCTGAAAGAAATCAGACATCACAGTATTAATGAATAACCGTTAGCTGCGACTTTTATCTGACCAAGTTTGAACACGTTATTGGTAAAGTGCAGGTCGTGCGGCTGAGAGGTTCTGGATTAAAGCTCCAGTCTCTCAGGAGGTGTGGGTTCTTTAACACTCCTGAATGGTTCATCACCACATTCAGCACAAAGCTCCATCAGGAGCCACTCATTGGAATCAGCCATGTTGAAGCAGGGAGACGTGGAAAACATGCAGGGCTGAGGCCCTCCAGGAACTGAGTTTGAGACCCCTGATCTAGAGCATGATCTTTGACCCCATCAGCTCCCTGGGAGCTTCACCCTGTTACCAACTCTTTCATACTTATCCTGTTTGAAATGAATCCTTTCCACCACTCAGTATGTGCCAATACGTTATGATACAGTACGGGTTTTCATGTGTTTTCACTGACTAAAGTTGTGGATGGTACTGAAAGTACTTTACCAAACCGTCACCCTCATGCTTGATGATGTGGACTTGTTGGGTTTCTCCTGTAAAAACACCAAGAAATGACTGTGTTGTATTTGGTGCTATATAAGTAAAGTAGAACTGAATTAATGTTGTGAGGAACTGCTGGGATTTAAGCTGATGTAAGACAGGATGGTAAGAATGATAAGACGATGATAAGAAGTGGAGGAGTTTGTTTTGTCAGACAGAGAAGTGACTCAGGTTTCTGAGTGAGTTCTGTCAGAGCCTCTTCAGCTTGTGTGTCTCATCAGGTCTTTCTGGGCCGTTCACACCTGGTTAACATCTGTTTCAGCTGATCACATCACATGGAGCAGCCCTGATCCACACTGTTTACACTTGTCTGGATCCTGGGTTACGCTGTGTCAGTGTCATGTGTCTGTTACCATGCTTCCACATTGTGACATCACAGTGATGTCACAATGTGGAAGCTTTGTGACATCAGGTCCAGATGTTCCCCAGCTGTCATGAAGCCACTCTTCTGTAAATCCAGCATTAGTTCAACAGGTGAGTAACACCTGTACGATGCCATTTGCTCTCTGAGTTTCACTTCAACTAGTTCTGACACCAGGTAATGCAGTACTGAAATGCACCAAAGGAGGCGCTGTGGTTTAGCTGGCCAAAGTACCTGTCTAGTAAACAGGAGATCCTGGGTTCATATCCCAGTAGTGCCTCATGACATCAATTCAATGAATCTTTATTTATATCGCACTAAATTCATCATAGTTATTTGTAGTTTGTTATGATAATTATAATTACTAGAGGTTTGTATTTCCAGAAGAAAATGCAAGTGCGAATGCAGAATAAAGCTGATCTCCTTTGATCTATGTGTTTCCATGGCTCCAGTGCTGAGATCATATCAGATTGAAGGAGATAGGAGAAGGAGAGCTCCTGCTTTGATCTGCTCTGATCTCCGTGAGGTGCCTCTCCCATCTTCTTTGTATGACACAGTTTTTCGTGATTTGAATATATAGAGAGAGAGAGAGAGAGAGAGAGAGAGAGAGAGAGAACATGAAAATTCCACACAGAAAGGCTCCTGCCGGGATTTGAACCCAGACTTAAATTTTTTTTAACTGGACCTTGTGGCTGTGAGGCGAGAGGCTGTGGACTCTGTGGATTCAGGACGTGGTGAGTGGAACATGTATTACCGGATCCTATATTTAGTCCTTTATCGTCTCCCACTTTAGACCTTCATCCTCCATGTTTTCTCCTGGTTGAAGAAGCTCTACATCGCAGGATGTGACGTCATGCAACGTACAACAACGTGACTTGATGTCATGCTGGGAAATGAATCGTTAAGAAGAATCAAACACATTTAAGGTGTACGGTTCTGAAAATATGAGGGTTTTTTCAAATTAAAGTGACTATCCAAATGAGAATAGGAGTTTCTTTCAAATTAAAGTGACTGTCAAAGTGAGAATAGGAGTTTTTTTTCAAACTAATGTGACTATCAAAAAGAAAAGAAAATTTCTTTCCAATTAAAGTGACTATCAAAGGGAAAATATGAGTTTTCTTTTCAAATTAAAGTGACTATCAAATTGAGAATAGGAGTTTTTTTTTCAAATTAATGTGACTATCAGAAAGAAAATAGAATTTTTTTCAAATTAAAGTGACTATCAAAGGGAAAATATGAGTTTTCTTTTAAAATTAAAGTGACTATCAAAGGGAAAAAAAGAGGTTTTTTTTCAAATTAAAGTGACTATCAAAGTGAGAATAGGAGTTTCTTTCAAATTAAAGTGACTATCAAAGTGAGAATAGGAGTTTTTTTTCAAATTAAAGTGACTATCAAAGGGAAAATATGAGGGTTTTTTCAAGTTAAAGTGACTATCAAAGTGAGAATAGGAGTTTCTTTCAAATTATAGTGACTATCAAAGTGAGAATAAGAGTTTTTTCAAATAAAGTGACTATCAAAAGGAAAATATGAGGGTTTTTTCAAACTAAAGTGACTATCAAAAAGAAAATAGAATTTTTTTCAAATTAAAGTGACTATCAGAGTGAGAATAGGAGTTTCTTTCAAAATAAACTGACTATCAAAGGGAAAATAGGAGTTTTTTTCAAATTAATGTGACTATCCAAGTGAGAATAGGAGTTTTTTTTTCAAATTAAAGTGACTCTCAAAGTGACAATAGGAGTTTCTTTCAAATTAAAGTGACTATCAAAGTGAGAATAGGAGTTTCTTTCAAACTAAAGTGACTATAAAAGTGAGAATAGGAGTTTTTTTTTAAATTAAAGTGACTATCAAAGGGAAAATAGGAGTTTTTTTTCAAATTAAAGTGTCTATCAAAGGGAAAATATGAGTTTTCTTTTAAAATTATAGTGACTATCAAAGTGAGAATAGGAGTTTCTTTCAAACTAAAGTGACTATAAAAGTGAGAATAGGAGTTTTTTTTCAAATTAAAGTGACTATCAAAGGGAAAATAGGAGTTTTTTTCAAATTAATGTGACTATCAGAAAGAAAATAGAAATTTTTTCAAATTAAAGTGACTATCAAAGGGAAAATATGAGGGTTTTTTCAAGTTAAAGTGACTATCAAAGTGAGAATAGGAGTTTCTTTCAAATTAAAGTGACTATCAAAGTGAGAATAAGAGTTTTTTTCAAATGAATGTGACTATCAAAAAGAAAATAGAATTTTTTTCAAATTAAAGTGACTATCAGAGTGAGAATAGGAGTTTCTTTCAAAATAAACTGACTATCAAAGGGAAAATAGGAGTTTTTTTCAAATTAAACTGACTATCAAAAAGAAAATAGAATTTGTTTTCAAATTAAAGTGACTATCAAAGGGAAAATAGGAGTTTTTTTCAAATTAAACTGACTAACAAGGTGAGAATAGGAGTTTTTTTTTTCAAATTAAAGTGACTATCAAAGTGAGAATAGGAGTTTATTTCAAATTAAAGTGACTATCAAAGTGAGAATAGGAGTTTCTTTCAAATTAAACTGATTATCAAAGGGAAAATAGGAGTTTTTTCAAATTAAAGTGACTATAAAAGTGAGACGAGGAGTTTCTTTCAAATTAAAGTGACTATCAAAAGGAAAATAGGAGTTTTTTTCAAATTAATGTGACTATCAAAGGGAAAATATGAGGGTTTTTTCAAGTTAAAGTGACTATCAAAGTGAGAATAGGAGTTTCTTTCAAATTAAAGTGACTATCAAAGTGAGAATAAGAGTTTTTTTCAAATTAAACTGACTATCAAAAAGAAAATAGAATTTTTTTCAAATTAAAGTGACTATCAGAGTGAGAATAGGAGTTTCTTTCAAAATAAACTGACTATCAAAGGGAAAATAAGAGTTTTTTTCAAATTAAACTGACTATCAAAAAGAAAATACAATTTGTTTTCAAATTAAAGTGACTATCAAAGGGAAAATAGGAGTTTTTTTCAAATTAAACTGACTAACAAGGTGAGAATAGTAGTTTTTTTTTTCAAATTAAAGTGACTATCAAAGTGAGAATAGGAGGTTTTTTTTCAAATTAAACTGACTATATAGGGAAAATATGAGTTTCCTTTTCAAATTAGAGTTACTATCAAAGTGAGAATAGGAGGTTTTTTTTCAAATTAAACTGACTATCAAAGGGAAAATAGGATTTTTTTTTTTTAAATTAAAGTGACTATCAAAGTGAGAATAGGAGTTTTTTTTTCAAATTAAAGTGACTATAAAAGTGAGAATAGGAGTTTATTTCAAATTAAAGTGACTATCAAAGTGAGAATAGGAGTTTCTTTCAAATTAAACTGACAATCCAAGGGAAAATAGGAGTTATTTTCAAATTAAACTGACTATCAAAAATAAACTAGAATTTGTTTTCAAATTAAAGTGACTATCAAAGTGAGAATAGGAGTTTTTTCAAATTAAAGTGACTATAAAAGTGAGAATAGGAGTTTCTTTCAAATTAAAGTGACTATCAAAAGGAAAATAGGAGTTTTTTTCAAATTAATGTGACTATCCAAGTGAGAATAGGAATTTTTTCTTTCAAATTAAAGTGACTCTCAAAGTGACAATAGGAGTTTCTTTCAAATTAAAGTGACTATCAAAGTGAGAATAGGAGTTTTTTTTATCAAATTAAAGTGACTATCAAAGTGAGAATAGGAGTTTCTTTCAAATTAAAGTGACTATCAAATTGAGAATAGGAGTTTTTTTCAAATTAAAGTGACTATCAAAGTGAGAATAGGAGTTTTTTTCAAATTAAAGTGACTATCAGAGGGAAAATATGAGGTTTTTTTTTCAAATTAAACTCACTATCAAAAAGAAAATAGGAGTTTCTTTCAAATCAAAGTGACTATCAAAGTGTGAATAGGAGTTTCTTTCAAATTAAAGTGACTATAAAAGTGAGAATAGGAGTTTTTTTCAAATTAAAGTGACAATCAAAATGAGAATAGGATTTTCTTTCAAACTAAACTGACTATCAAAGGGAAAATATGAGTTTCCTTTTCAAATTAGAGTTACTATCAAAGTGAGAATAGGAGGTTTTTTTTCAAATTAAAGTGACTATCAAAGGGAAAAAAAAAGGTTTTTTTTCAAATTAAAGTGACTATCAAAGTGAGAATAGGAGTTTCTTTCAAATTAAAGTGACTATCAAAGTGAGAATAGGAGTTTTTTTTCAAATTAAAGTGACTATCAGAGGGAAAATATGAGTTTTTTTTCAAATTAAAGTGACTATCAAAGGGAAAATATGAGGGTTTTTTCAAGTTAAAGTGACTATCAAAGTGAGAATAGGAGTTTCTTTCAAATTAAAGTGACTATCAAAGTGAGAATAGGAGTTTCTTTCAAATTAAAGTGACTATCAAAAGGAAAATAGGAGTTTTTTTCAAATTAATGTGACTATCCAAGTGAGAATAGGAGTTTTTTTTTCAAATTAAAGTGACTCTCAAAGTGACAATAGGAGTTTCTTTCAAATTAAAGTGACTATCAAAGGGAAAATAGGAGTTTTTTTCAAATTAAACTGACTAACAAGGTGAGAATAGGAGTTTTTTTTTTCAAATTAAAGTGACTATCAAAGTGAGAATAGGAGTTTATTTCAAATTAAAGTGACTATCAAAGTGAGAATAGGAGTTTCTTTCAAATTAAACTGATTATCAAAGGGAAAATAGGAGTTTTTTCAAATTAAAGTGACTATAAAAGTGAGACGAGGAGTTTCTTTCAAATTAAAGTGACTATCAAAAGGAAAATAGGAGTTTTTTTCAAATTAATGTGACTATCAAAGGGAAAATATGAGGGTTTTTTCAAGTTAAAGTGACTATCAAAGTGAGAATAGGAGTTTCTTTCAAATTAAAGTGACTATCAAAGTGAGAATAAGAGTTTTTTTCAAATTAAACTGACTATCAAAAAGAAAATAGAATTTTTTTCAAATTAAAGTGACTATCAGAGTGAGAATAGGAGTTTCTTTCAAAATAAACTGACTATCAAAGGGAAAATAAGAGTTTTTTTCAAATTAAACTGACTATCAAAAAGAAAATACAATTTGTTTTCAAATTAAAGTGACTATCAAAGGGAAAATAGGAGTTTTTTTCAAATTAAACTGACTAACAAGGTGAGAATAGTAGTTTTTTTTTTCAAATTAAAGTGACTATCAAAGTGAGAATAGGAGGTTTTTTTTCAAATTAAACTGACTATATAGGGAAAATATGAGTTTCCTTTTCAAATTAGAGTTACTATCAAAGTGAGAATAGGAGGTTTTTTTTCAAATTAAACTGACTATCAAAGGGAAAATAGGATTTTTTTTTTTTAAATTAAAGTGACTATCAAAGTGAGAATAGGAGTTTTTTTTTCAAATTAAAGTGACTATAAAAGTGAGAATAGGAGTTTATTTCAAATTAAAGTGACTATCAAAGTGAGAATAGGAGTTTCTTTCAAATTAAACTGACAATCCAAGGGAAAATAGGAGTTATTTTCAAATTAAACTGACTATCAAAAATAAACTAGAATTTGTTTTCAAATTAAAGTGACTATCAAAGTGAGAATAGGAGTTTTTTCAAATTAAAGTGACTATAAAAGTGAGAATAGGAGTTTCTTTCAAATTAAAGTGACTATCAAAAGGAAAATAGGAGTTTTTTTCAAATTAATGTGACTATCCAAGTGAGAATAGGAATTTTTTCTTTCAAATTAAAGTGACTCTCAAAGTGACAATAGGAGTTTCTTTCAAATTAAAGTGACTATCAAAGTGAGAATAGGAGTTTTTTTTATCAAATTAAAGTGACTATCAAAGTGAGAATAGGAGTTTCTTTCAAATTAAAGTGACTATCAAATTGAGAATAGGAGTTTTTTTCAAATTAAAGTGACTATCAAAGTGAGAATAGGAGTTTTTTTCAAATTAAAGTGACTATCAGAGGGAAAATATGAGGGTTTTTTTTCAAATTAAACTCACTATCAAAAAGAAAATAGGAGTTTCTTTCAAATCAAAGTGACTATCAAAGTGTGAATAGGAGTTTCTTTCAAATTAAAGTGACTATAAAAGTGAGAATAGGAGTTTTTTTCAAATTAAAGTGACAATCAAAATGAGAATAGGATTTTCTTTCAAACTAAACTGACTATCAAAGGGAAAATATGAGTTTCCTTTTCAAATTAGAGTTACTATCAAAGTGAGAATAGGAGGTTTTTTTTCAAATTAAAGTGACTATCAAAGGGAAAAAAAAAGGTTTTTTTTCAAATTAAAGTGACTATCAAAGTGAGAATAGGAGTTTCTTTCAAATTAAAGTGACTATCAAAGTGAGAATAGGAGTTTTTTTTCAAATTAAAGTGACTATCAGAGGGAAAATATGAGTTTTTTTTCAAATTAAAGTGACTATCAAAGGGAAAATATGAGGGTTTTTTCAAGTTAAAGTGACTATCAAAGTGAGAATAGGAGTTTCTTTCAAATTAAAGTGACTATCAAAGTGAGAATAGGAGTTTCTTTCAAATTAAAGTGACTATCAAAAGGAAAATAGGAGTTTTTTTCAAATTAATGTGACTATCCAAGTGAGAATAGGAGTTTTTTTTTCAAATTAAAGTGACTCTCAAAGTGACAATAGGAGTTTCTTTCAAATTAAAGTGACTATCAAAGTGAGAATAGGAGTTTCTTTCAAACTAAAGTGACTATAAAAGTGAGAATAAGAGTTTTTTTTCAAATTAAAGTGACTATCAAAGGGAAAATAGGAGTTTTTTTTCAAATTATTTTCCCTTTGATAGACAATTTAATTTGAAAATAGGAGTTTTTTTTCAAATTAAATTGTCTATCAAAGGGAAAATATGAGTTTTCTTTTCAAATTATAGTGACTATCAAAGTGAGAATAGGAGGGTTTTTTTTCAAATTAAAGTGACTATCAAAGGGAAAATATGAGTTTTCTTTTCAAATTATAGTGACTATCAAAGTGAGAATAGGAGGGGTTTTTTTCAAATTAAAGTGACTAACAAAGTGAGAATAGGAGTTTTTTTTTCAAATTAAAGTGACTCTCAAAGTGACAATAGGAGTTTCTTTCAAATTAAAGTGACTATAAAAGTGAGAATAGTAGTTTTTTTTTTCAAATTAAAGTGACTATCAAAGTGAGAATAGGAGTTTCTTTCAAATTAAAGTGACTATCAAAGTGAGAATAGGAGTTTTTTTCAAATTAAAGTGACTATCAAAGTGAGAATAGGAGTTTTTTTCAAATTAAAGTGACTATCAGAGTGTGAATAGGAGTTTCTTTCAAATTAAAGTGACTATAAAAGTGAGAATAGGAGTTTCTTTCAAATTAAAGTGACTATCAAAAGTAAAATAGGAGTTTTTTTCAAATTAATGTGACTATCCAAGTGAGAATAGGAATTTTTTCTTTCAAATTAAAGTGACTCTCAAAGTGACAATAGGAGTTTCTTTCAAATTAAAGTGACTATCAAAGTGAGAATAGGAGTTTTTTTTATCAAATTAAAGTGACTATCAAAGTGAGAATAGGAGTTTCTTTCAAATTAAAGTTACTATCAAATTGAGAATAGGAGTTTTTTTCAAATTAAAGTGACTATCAAAGTGAGAATAGGAGTTTTTTTCAAATTAAACTCACTATCAGAGGGAAAATATGAGGGTTTTTTTTCAAATTAAACTCACTATCAAAAAGAAAATAGGAGTTTCTTTCAAATCAAAGTGACTATCAAAGTGTGAATAGGAGTTTCTTTCAAATTAAAGTGACTATAAAAGTGAGAATAGGAGTTTTTTTCAAATTAAAGTGACAATCAAAATGAGAATAGGATTTTCTTTCAAACTAAACTGACTATCAAAGGGAAAATATGAGTTTCCTTTTCAAATTAGAGTTACTATCAAAGTGAGAATAGGAGGTTTTTTTTCAAATTAAAGTGACTATCAAAGGGAAAAAAAAAGGTTTTTTTTCAAATTAAAGTGACTATCAAAGTGAGAATAGGAGTTTCTTTCAAATTAAAGTGACTATCAAAGTGAGAACAGGAGTTTTTTTTCAAATTAAAGTGACTATCAGAGGGAAAATATGAGTTTTTTTTCAAATTAAAGTGACTATCAAAGGGAAAATATGAAGGTTTTTTCAAGTTAAAGTGACTATCAAAGTGAGAATAGGAGTTTCTTTCAAATTAAAGTGACTATCAAAGTGAGAATAGGAGTTTCTTTCAAATTAAAGTGACTATCAAAAGGAAAATAGGAGTTTTTTTCAAATTAATGTGACAATCCAAGTGAGAATAGGAGTTTTTTTTTCAAATTAAAGTGACTCTCAAAGTGACAATAGGAGTTTCTTTCAAATTAAAGTGACTATCAAAGTGAGAATAGGAGTTTCTTTCAAACTAAAGTGACTATAAAAGTGAGAATAAGAGTTTTTTTTCAAATTAAAGTGACTATCAAAGGGAAAATAGGAGTTTTTTTTCAAATTAAATTGTCTATCAAAGGGAAAATATGAGTTTTCTTTTCAAATTATAGTGACTATCAAAGTGAGAATAGGAGGGGTTTTTTTCAAATTAAAGTGACTAACAAAGTGAGAATAGGAGTTTCTTTCAAATTAAAGTGACTATCAAAGTGAGAATAGGAGTTTTTTTCAAATTAAAGTGACTATCAGAGGGAAAATATGAGTTTTTTTTCAAATTAAACTCACTATCAAAAAGAAAATAGGAGTTTCTTTCAAATCAAAGTGACTATCAAAGTGAGAATAGGAGTTTCTTTCAAATTAAAGTGACTATAAAAGTTAGAATAGGAGTTTTTTTCAAATTAAAGTGACAATCAAAATGAGAATTGGAGTTTTTTTCAAATTAAACTCACTATCAAAAAGAAAATAGGAGTTTTTTCAAATTAAAGTCACTATCAAATGGAAAAAATGAGTTTCCTTTTCAAATTAGAGTCACTATCAAAGTGAGAATAGGAGTTTCTTTCAAATTAAACTGACAATCCAAGGGAAAATAGGAGTTATTTTCAAATTAAACTGACTATCAAAAATAAACTAGAATTTGTTTTCAAATTAAAGTGACTATCAAAGTGAGAATAGGAGTTTTTTCAAATTAAAGTGACTATAAAAGTGAGAATAGGAGTTTTTTTTTCAAATTAAAGTGACTCTCAAAGTGACAATAGGAGTTTCTTTCAAATTAAAGTGTCTATCAAAGTGAGAATAGGAGTTTTTTTTCAAATTAAAGTGACTATCAAAGGGAAAATAGGAGTTTTTTTTCAAATTAAAGTGTCTATCAAAGGGAAAATATGAGTTTTCTTTTCAAATTATAGTGACTATCAAAGTGAGAAGAGGAGGGTTTCTTTTCAAATTATAGTGACTATCAAAGTGAGAATAGGAGTTTCTTTCAAATTAAAGTGACTATCAAAGTGAGAATAGGAGTTTCTTTCAAACTAAAGTGACTATAAAAGTGAGAATAGGAGTTTTTTTCAAATTAAACTCACTATCAAAAAGAAAATAGGAGTTTCTTTCAAATCAAAGTGACTATCAAAGTGTGAATAGGAGTTTTTTTCAAAATAAAGTGACTATCAGAGGGAAAATATGAGTTTTTTTTCAAATTAAACTCACTATCAAAAAGAAAATAGGAGTTTCTTTCAAATCAAAGTGACTATCAAAGTGAGAATAGGAGTTTCTTTCAAATTAAAGTGACTATAAAAGTGAGAATAGGAGTTTTTTTCAAATTAAAGTGACAATCAAAATGAGAATAGGAGTTTCTTTCAAATTAAACTGACTATCAAAGGGAAAATATGAGTTTTTTTCAAATTAAACTCACTATCAAAAAGAAAATTGGAGTTTTTTCAAATTAAAGTCACTATCAAAGGGAAAAAATGAGTTTCCTTTTCAAATTAGAGTTACTATCAAAGTGAGAATAGGAGGTTTTTTTTCAAATCAAACTGACTATCAAAGGGAAAATAGGATTTTTTTTTTTTTTAAATTAAAGTGACTATAAAAGTGAGAATAGGAGTTTATTTCAAATTAAAGTGACTATCAAAGTGAGAATAGGAGTTTCTTTCAAATTAAACTGACAATCAAAGGGAAAATAGGAGTTATTTTCAAATTAATGTGACTATCCAAGTGAGAATAGGAGTTTTTTTTTCAAATTAAAGTGACTCTCAAAGTGACAATAGGAGTTTCTTTCAAATTAAAGTGACTATAAAAGTGAGAATAGGAGTTTCTTTCAAATTAAAGTGACTATCAAAGTGAGAATAGTAGTTTTTTTTTTCAAATTAAAGTGACTATCAAAGTGAGAATAGGAGTTTCTTTCAAATTAAAGTGACTATCAAAGTGAGAATAGGAGTTTTTTTCAAATTAAAGTGACTATCAAAGTGAGAATAGGAGTTTTTTTCAAATTAAAGTGACTATCAGAGTGTGAATAGGAGTTTCTTTCAAATTAAAGTGACTATAAAAGTGAGAATAGGAGTTTCTTTCAAATTAAAGTGACTATCAAAAGTAAAATAGGAGTTTTTTTCAAATTAATGTGACTATCCAAGTGAGAATAGGAATTTTTTCTTTCAAATTAAAGTGACTCTCAAAGTGACAATAGGAGTTTCTTTCAAATTAAAGTGACTATCAAAGTGAGAATAGGAGTTTTTTTTATCAAATTAAAGTGACTATCAAAGTGAGAATAGGAGTTTCTTTCAAATTAAAGTGACTATCAAATTGAGAATAGGAGTTTTTTTCAAATTAAAGTGACTATCAAAGTGAGAATAGGAGTTTTTTTCAAATTAAAGTGACTATCAGAGGGAAAATATGAGGTTTTTTTTTCAAATTAAACTCACTATCAAAAAGAAAATAGGAGTTTCTTTCAAATCAAAGTGACTATCAAAGTGTGAATAGGAGTTTCTTTCAAATTAAAGTGACTATAAAAGTGAGAATAGGAGTTTTTTTCAAATTAAAGTGACAATCAAAATGAGAATAGGATTTTCTTTCAAACTAAACTGACTATCAAAGGGAAAATATGAGTTTCCTTTTCAAATTAGAGTTACTATCAAAGTGAGAATAGGAGGTTTTTTTTCAAATTAAAGTGACTATCAAAGGGAAAAAAAAAGGTTTTTTTTCAAATTAAAGTGACTATCAAAGTGAGAATAGGAGTTTCTTTCAAATTAAAGTGACTATCAAAGTGAGAATAGGAGTTTTTTTTCAAATTAAAGTGACTATCAGAGGGAAAATATGAGTTTTTTTTCAAATTAAAGTGACTATCAAAGGGAAAATATGAGGGTTTTTTCAAGTTAAAGTGACTATCAAAGTGAGAATAGGAGTTTCTTTCAAATTAAAGTGACTATCAAAGTGAGAATAGGAGTTTCTTTCAAATTAAAGTGACTATCAAAAGGAAAATAGGAGTTTTTTTCAAATTAATGTGACTATCCAAGTGAGAATAGGAGTTTCTTTCAAACTAAAGTGACTATAAAAGTGAGAATAAGAGTTTTTTTTCAAATTAAAGTGACTATCAAAGGGAAAATAGGAGTTTTTTTTCAAATTAAAGTGACTAACAAAGTGAGAATAGGAGTTTCTTTCAAATTAAAGTGACTATCAAAGTGAGAATAGGAGTTTTTTTCAAATTAAAGTGACTATCAGAGGGAAAATATGAGTTTTTTTTCAAATTAAACTCACTATCAAAAAGAAAATAGGAGTTTCTTTCAAATCAAAGTGACTATCAAAGTGAGAATAGGAGTTTCTTTCAAATTAAAGTGACTATAAAAGTTAGAATAGGAGTTTTTTTCAAATTAAAGTGACAATCAAAATGAGAATTGGAGTTTTTTTCAAATTAAACTCACTATCAAAAAGAAAATAGGAGTTTTTTCAAATTAGAGTCACTATCAAAGTGAGAATAGGAGTTTCTTTCAAATTAAACTGACAATCCAAGGGAAAATAGGAGTTATTTTCAAATTAAACTGACTATCAAAAATAAACTAGAATTTGTTTTCAAATTAAAGTGACTATCAAAGTGAGAATAGGAGTTTTTTCAAATTAAAGTGACTATAAAAGTGAGAATAGGAGTTTTTTTTTCAAATTAAAGTGACTCTCAAAGTGACAATAGGAGTTTCTTTCAAATTAAAGTGTCTATCAAAGTGAGAATAGGAGTTTTTTTTCAAATTAAAGTGACTATCAAAGGGAAAATAGGAGTTTTTTTTCAAATTAAAGTGTCTATCAAAGGGAAAATATGAGTTTTCTTTTCAAATTATAGTGACTATCAAAGTGAGAAGAGGAGGGTTTCTTTTCAAATTATAGTGACTATCAAAGTGAGAATAGGAGTTTCTTTCAAATTAAAGTGACTATCAAAGTGAGAATAGGAGTTTCTTTCAAACTAAAGTGACTATAAAAGTGAGAATAGGAGTTTTTTTCAAATTAAACTCACTATCAAAAAGAAAATAGGAGTTTCTTTCAAATCAAAGTGACTATCAAAGTGTGAATAGGAGTTTTTTTCAAAATAAAGTGACTATCAGAGGGAAAATATGAGTTTTTTTTCAAATTAAACTCACTATCAAAAAGAAAATAGGAGTTTCTTTCAAATCAAAGTGACTATCAAAGTGAGAATAGGAGTTTCTTTCAAATTAAAGTGACTATAAAAGTGAGAATAGGAGTTTTTTTCAAATTAAAGTGACAATCAAAATGAGAATAGGAGTTTCTTTCAAATTAAACTGACTATCAAAGGGAAAATATGAGTTTTTTTCAAATTAAACTCACTATCAAAAAGAAAATTGGAGTTTTTTCAAATTAAAGTCACTATCAAAGGGAAAAAATGAGTTTCCTTTTCAAATTAGAGTTACTATCAAAGTGAGAATAGGACGTTTTTTTTCAAATCAAACTGACTATCAAAGGGAAAATAGGATTTTTTTTTTTAAATTAAAGTGACTATAAAAGTGAGAATAGGAGTTTATTTCAAATTAAAGTGACTATCAAAGTGAGAATAGGAGTTTCTTTCAAATTAAACTGACAATCAAAGGGAAAATAGGAGTTATTTTCAGATTAATGTGACTATCCAAGTGAGAATAGGAGTTTTTTTTTCAAATTAAAGTGACTCTCAAAGTGACAATAGGAGTTTCTTTCAAATTAAAGTGACTATAAAAGTGAGAATAGGAGGTTTTTTTCAAATTAAAGTGACTATCAAAGTGAGAATAGGAGTTTTCTTTTCAAATTAAAGTGACTATAAAAGTGAGAATAGGAGTTTTTTTCAAATTAAAGTGATAATCAAAATGAGAATAGAATTTTTTTCATATTAAAGTGACTATTAAAGTGAGAATAGGAGTTTTTTTAAAAATTAAAGTGACTCTCAAAGTGAGAAAAGGAGTTTCTTTCAAATAAAACTGACTATCAAAGGGAAAATAGGAATTTTCTTTTTTCAAATTAAAGTGACTATCAAAGTGAGAATAGGAGTTTTTTCAAATTAACGTGACAATCAAAATGAGAATAGGAGTTTCTTTCAAATTAAACTGACTATCAAAGGGAAAATATGAGTTTTTTTCAAATTAAACTCACTATCAAAAAGAAAATAGGAGTTTTTTCAAATTAAAGTGACTATCAAATTGAGAATAGGAGTTTTTTTTAAAAATTAAAGTGACTCTCAAAGTGAGAAAAGGAGTTTCTTTCAAATAAAACTGACTATCAAAGGGAAAATAGGAATTTTCTTTTTTCAAATTAAAGTGACTTTCAAAGTGAGAATAGGAGTTTCTTTCAAATTAAAGTGACTATCAGAGTGAGAATAGGAGTTTTTTCAAATTAACGTGACTATCAAAGTGAGAATAGGAGTTTCTTTCAAATTAAAGTGACTATCAAAGTGAGAATAGGAGTTTTTTTAAAATTAAAGTGACTCTCAAAGGGAAAATAGGAGTTTTTTTCAAATTAATGTGACTATCAAAAAGAAAATAGAATTTTTTTCAAATTAAAGTGACTATCAAAGGGAAAATATGAGGGTTTTTTCAAGTTAAAGTGACTATCAAAGTGAGAATAGGAGTTTCTTTCAAATTAAAGTGACTATCAAAGTGAGAATAGGAGTTTCTTTCAAATTAAAGTGACTATCAAAAGGAAAATAGGAGTTTTTTTCAAATTAATGTGACTATCCAAGTGAGAATAGGAGTTTTTTTTTCAAATTAAAGTGACTCTCAAAGTGACAATAGGAGTTTCTTTCAAATTAAAGTGACTATCAAAGTGAGAATAGGAGTTTCTTTCAAACTAAAGTGACTATAAAAGTGAGAATAAGAGTTTTTTTTCAAATTAAAGTGACTATCAAAGGGAAAATAGGAGTTTTTTTTCAAATTAAAGTGACTAACAAAGTGAGAATAGGAGTTTCTTTCAAATTAAAGTGACTATCAAAGTGAGAATAGGAGTTTTTTTCAAATTAAAGTGACTATCAGAGGGAAAATATGAGTTTTTTTTCAAATTAAACTCACTATCAAAAAGAAAATAGGAGTTTCTTTCAAATCAAAGTGACTATCAAAGTGAGAATAGGAGTTTCTTTCAAATTAAAGTGACTATAAAAGTTAGAATAGGAGTTTTTTTCAAATTAAAGTGACAATCAAAATGAGAATTGGAGTTTTTTTCAAATTAAACTCACTATCAAAAAGAAAATAGGAGTTTTTTCAAATTAAAGTCACTATCAAATGGAAAAAATGAGTTTCCTTTTCAAATTAGAGTCACTATCAAAGTGAGAATAGGAGTTTCTTTCAAATTAAACTGACAATCCAAGGGAAAATAGGAGTTATTTTCAAATTAAACTGACTATCAAAAATAAACTAGAATTTGTTTTCAAATTAAAGTGACTATCAAAGTGAGAATAGGAGTTTTTTCAAATTAAAGTGACTATAAAAGTGAGAATAGGAGTTTTTTTTTCAAATTAAAGTGACTCTCAAAGTGACAATAGGAGTTTCTTTCAAATTAAAGTGTCTATCAAAGTGAGAATAGGAGTTTTTTTTCAAATTAAAGTGACTATCAAAGGGAAAATAGGAGTTTTTTTTCAAATTAAAGTGTCTATCAAAGGGAAAATATGAGTTTTCTTTTCAAATTATAGTGACTATCAAAGTGAGAAGAGGAGGGTTTCTTTTCAAATTATAGTGACTATCAAAGTGAGAATAGGAGTTTCTTTCAAATTAA
This sequence comes from Lipophrys pholis, assembly GCF_963383615.2. Lineage (NCBI taxonomy): Eukaryota > Metazoa > Chordata > Actinopteri > Blenniiformes > Blenniidae > Lipophrys > Lipophrys pholis. Next base: position 4,597,130 of record NC_137646.1, on the reverse strand, counting down.
AGTGACTATCAAAGTGAGAATAGGAGTTTCTTTCAAACTAAAGTGACTATAAAAGTGAGAATAGGAGTTTTTTTCAAATTAAACTCACTATCAAAAAGAAAATAGGAGTTCCTTTCAAATCAAAGTGACTATCAAAGTGTGAATAGGAGTTTTTTTCAAAATAAAGTGACTATCAGAGGGAAAATATGAGTTTTTTTTCAAATTAAACTCACTATCAAAAAGAAAATAGGAGTTTCTTTCAAATCAAAGTGACTATCAAAGTGAGAATAGGAGTTTCTTTCAAATTAAAGTGACTATAAAAGTGAGAATAGGAGTTTTTTTCAAATTAAAGTGACAATCAAAATGAGAATAGGAGTTTCTTTCAAATTAAACTGACTATCAAAGGGAAAATATGAGTTTTTTTCAAATTAAACTCACTATCAAAAAGAAAATTGGAGTTTTTTCAAATTAAAGTCACTATCAAAGGGAAAAAATGAGTTTCCTTTTCAAATTAGAGTTACTATCAAAGTGAGAATAGGACGTTTTTTTTCAAATCAAACTGACTATCAAAGGGAAAATAGGATTTTTTTTTTTAAATTAAAGTGACTATAAAAGTGAGAATAGGAGTTTATTTCAAATTAAAGTGACTATCAAAGTGAGAATAGGAGTTTCTTTCAAATTAAACTGACAATCAAAGGGAAAATAGGAGTTATTTTCAGATTAATGTGACTATCCAAGTGAGAATAGGAGTTTTTTTTTCAAATTAAAGTGACTCTCAAAGTGACAATAGGAGTTTCTTTCAAATTAAAGTGACTATAAAAGTGAGAATAGGAGGTTTTTTTCAAATTAAAGTGACTATCAAAGTGAGAATAGGAGTTTTCTTTTCAAATTAAAGTGACTATAAAAGTGAGAATAGGAGTTTTTTTCAAATTAAAGTGGTAATCAAAATGAGAATAGAATTTTTTTCATATTAAAGTGACTATTAAAGTGAGAATAGGAGTTTTTTTAAAAATTAAAGTGACTCTCAAAGTGAGAAAAGGAGTTTCTTTCAAATAAAACTGACTATCAAAGGGAAAATAGGAATTTTCTTTTTTCAAATTAAAGTGACTATCAAAGTGAGAATAGGAGTTTTTTCAAATTAACGTGACAATCAAAATGAGAATAGGAGTTTCTTTCAAATTAAACTGACTATCAAAGGGAAAATATGAGTTTTTTTCAAATTAAACTCACTATCAAAAAGAAAATAGGAGTTTTTTCAAATTAAAGTGACTATCAAATTGAGAATAGGAGTTTTTTTTAAAAATTAAAGTGACTCTCAAAGTGAGAAAAGGAGTTTCTTTCAAATAAAACTGACTATCAAAGGGAAAATAGGAATTTTCTTTTTTCAAATTAAAGTGACTTTCAAAGTGAGAATAGGAGTTTCTTTCAAATTAAAGTGACTATCAGAGTGAGAATAGGAGTTTTTTCAAATTAACGTGACTATCAAAGTGAGAATAGGAGTTTCTTTCAAATTAAAGTGACTATCAAAGTGAGAATAGGAGTTTTTTTAAAATTAAAGTGACTCTCAAAGGGAAAATAGGAGTTTTTTTCAAATTAATGTGACTATCAAAAAGAAAATAGAATTTTTTTCAAATTAAAATGACTATCAAAGGGAAAAAATTAGTTTTCTTTTCAAATTAGAGTTACTATCAAAGTGAGAATAGGAGGTTTTTTTTCAAATTAAAGTGACTATCGAAGTGAGAATTGGATTTTCTTTCAAATAAAAGTGACTATCAAAGGGAAAATAGGATTTTTTTTTCAAATTAAAGTGACTATCAAAGTGAGAATACGAGTTTTTTTTTTTCAAATTAAAGTGACTATCAAAGTGAGAATAGGAGTTTTTTCAAATTAAAGTGACTATAAAAGTGAGAATAGGAGTTTCTTTCAAATTAAAGTGACTATCAAAAGGAAAATAGGAGTTTTTTTCAAATTAATGTGACTATCCAAGTGAGAATAGGAGTTTTTTTTTCAAATTAAAGTGACTCTCAAAGTGACAATAGGAGTTTCTTTCAAATTAAAGTGACTATAAAAGTGAGAATAGGTTTTTTTTTCAAATTAAAGTGACTATCAAAGTGAGAATAGGAGTTTCTTTCAAATTAAAGTGACTATCAAAGTGAGAATAGGAGTTTCTTTCAAATTAAAGTGACTATCAGAGGGAAAATATGAGGTTTTTTTTCAAATTAAACTCACTATCAAAGAGAAAATAAGAGTTTCTTTCAAATCAAAGTGACTATCAAAGTGAGAATAGGAGTTTCTTTCAAATTAAACTGACTATCAAAGGGAAAATATGAGTTTTTTTCAAATTAAACTCACTATCAAAAAGAAAATAGGAGTTTTTTCAAATTAAAGTGACTATAAAAGTGAGAATAGGAGTTTCTTTCAAATTAAAGTGACTATCAAAAGGAAAATAGGAGTTTTTTTCAAATTAATGTGACTATCCAAGTGAGAATAGGAGTTTTTTTTTCAAATTAAAGTGACTCTCAAAGTGACAATAGGAGTTTCTTTCAAATTAAAGTGACTATAAAAGTGAGAATAGGAGTTTTGTTTCAAATTAAAGTGACTATCAAAGGGAAAATAGGAGTTTTTTTTCAAATTAAAGTGTCTATCAAAGGGAAAATATGAGTTTTCTTTTCAAATTATAGTGACTATCAAAGTGAGAATAGGAGGTTTTTTTTTCAAATTAAAGTGACTATCAAAGTGAGAATAGGAGTTTCTTTCAAATTAAAGTGACTATCAAAGTGAGAATAGGAGTTTCTTTCAAATTAAAGTGACTATCAGAGGGAAAATATGAGGTTTTTTTTCAAATTAAACTCACTATCAAAGAGAAAATAAGAGTTTCTTTCAAATCAAAGTGACTATCAAAGTGAGAATAGGAGTTTCTTTCAAATTAAACTGACTATCAAAGGGAAAATATGAGTTTTTTTCAAATTAAACTCACTATCAAAAAGAAAATAGGAGTTTTTTCAAATTAAAGTCACTATCAAAGGGAAAAAACGAGTTTCCTTTTCATATTAAAGTGACTATTAAAGTGAGAATAGGAGTTTTTTTAAAAATTAAAGTGACTCTCAAAGTGAGAAAAGGAGTTTCTTTCAAATAAAACTGACTATCAAAGGGAAAATAGGAATTTTCTTTTTTCAAATTAAAGTGACTATCAAAGTGAGAATAGGAGTTTTTTCAAATTAACGTGAATATCAAAGTGAGAATAGGAGTTTCTTTCAAATTAAAGTGACTATCAAAGTGAGAATAGGAGTTTTTTTCAAATTAAAGTGACTATCAGAGGGAAAATATGAGTTTTTTTCAAATTAAAGTGACTATCAAAGTGAGAATAGGAGGTTTTTTTCAAATTAAAGTGACTATCGAAGTGAGAATGGGATTTTCTTTAAAATAAAAGTGACTATCAAAGGGAAAATAGGATTTTTTTTTTCAAATTAAACTGACTATCAAAGTGAGAATAGGAGTTTTTTTTTCAAATTAAAGTGACTATAAAAGTGAGAATAGGAGTTTTTTTCAAATTAAAGTGACAATCAAAATGAGAATAGGAGTTTCTTTCAAATTAAAGTGACTATCAAAGTGAGAATAGTAGTTTTTTTTTTCAAATTAAAGTGACTATCAAACGGAAAATATGAGGTTTTTTTTCAAGTTAAAGTGACAATCAAAGTGAGAATAGGAGTTTCTTTCAAATTAAAGTGACTATCAAAGTGAGAATAGGAGTTTTTTCAAATTAACGAGACTATCAAAGTGAGAATAGGAGTTTCTTTCAAATTAAAGTGACTATAAAAGTGAGAATAGGAGTTTTTTTCAAATTAAAGTGACAATCAAAATGAGAATAGGAGTTTCTTTCAAATTAAACTGACTATCAAAGGGAAAATATTAGTTTTTTTCAAATTAAACTCACTATCAAAAAGAAAATAGGAGTTTTTTCAAATTAAAGTGACTATCAAATTGAGAATAGGAGTTTTTTTTAAAAATTAAAGTGACTCTCAAAGTGAGAAAAGGAGTTTCTTTCAAATAAAACTGACTATCAAAGGGAAAATAGGAATTTTCTTTTTTCAAATTAAAGTGACTATCAAAGTGAGAATAGGAGTTTCTTTCAAATTAAAGTGACTATCAGAGTGAGAATAGGAGTTTTTTCAAATTAACGTGACTATCAAAGTGAGAATAGGAGTTTCTTTCAAATTAAAGTGACTATCAAAGTGAGAATAGGAGTTTTTTTAAAATTAATGTGACTATCAAAAAGAAAATAGAATTTTTTTCAAATTAAAATGACTATAAAAGTGAGAATAGGAGTTTTGTTTCAAATTAAAGTGACTATCAAAGGGAAAATAGGAGTTTTTTTTCAAATTAAAGTGTCTATCAAAGGGAAAATATGAGTTTTCTTTTCAAATTATAGTGACTATCAAAGTGACAATAGGAGTTTCTTTCAAATTAAAGTGACTATAAAAGTGAGAATAGGAGTTTATTTCAAATTAAAGTGACTATCAAAGTGAGAATAGGAGTTTCTTTCAAATTAAACTGACAATCAAAGGGAAAATAGGAGTTATTTTCAAATTAATGTGACTATCCAAGTGAGAATAGGAGTTTTTTTTTCAAATTAAAGTGACTCTCAAAGTGACAATAGGAGTTTCTTTCAAATTAAAGTGACTATAAAAGTGAGAATAGGAGTTTCTTTCAAATTAAAGTGACTATCAAAGTGAGAATAGTAGTTTTTTTTTTCAAATTAAAGTGACTATCAAAGTGAGAATAGGAGTTTCTTTCAAATTAAAGTGACTATCAAAGTGAGAATAGGAGTTTTTTTCAAATTAAAGTGACTATCAAAGTGAGAATAGGAGTTTTTTTCAAATTAAAGTGACTATCAGAGTGTGAATAGGAGTTTCTTTCAAATTAAAGTGACTATAAAAGTGAGAATAGGAGTTTCTTTCAAATTAAAGTGACTATCAAAAGTAAAATAGGAGTTTTTTTCAAATTAATGTGACTATCCAAGTGAGAATAGGAATTTTTTCTTTCAAATTAAAGTGACTCTCAAAGTGACAATAGGAGTTTCTTTCAAATTAAAGTGACTATCAAAGTGAGAATAGGAGTTTTTTTTATCAAATTAAAGTGACTATCAAAGTGAGAATAGGAGTTTCTTTCAAATTAAAGTGACTATCAAATTGAGAATAGGAGTTTTTTTCAAATTAAAGTGACTATCAAAGTGAGAATAGGAGTTTTTTTCAAATTAAAGTGACTATCAGAGGGAAAATATGAGGTTTTTTTTTCAAATTAAACTCACTATCAAAAAGAAAATAGGAGTTTCTTTCAAATCAAAGTGACTATCAAAGTGTGAATAGGAGTTTCTTTCAAATTAAAGTGACTATAAAAGTGAGAATAGGAGTTTTTTTCAAATTAAAGTGACAATCAAAATGAGAATAGGATTTTCTTTCAAACTAAACTGACTATCAAAGGGAAAATATGAGTTTCCTTTTCAAATTAGAGTTACTATCAAAGTGAGAATAGGAGGTTTTTTTTCAAATTAAAGTGACTATCAAAGGGAAAAAAAAAGGTTTTTTTTCAAATTAAAGTGACTATCAAAGTGAGAATAGGAGTTTCTTTCAAATTAAAGTGACTATCAAAGTGAGAATAGGAGTTTTTTTTCAAATTAAAGTGACTATCAGAGGGAAAATATGAGTTTTTTTTCAAATTAAAGTGACTATCAAAGGGAAAATATGAGGGTTTTTTCAAGTTAAAGTGACTATCAAAGTGAGAATAGGAGTTTCTTTCAAATTAAAGTGACTATCAAAGTGAGAATAGGAGTTTCTTTCAAATTAAAGTGACTATCAAAAGGAAAATAGGAGTTTTTTTCAAATTAATGTGACTATCCAAGTGAGAATAGGAGTTTCTTTCAAACTAAAGTGACTATAAAAGTGAGAATAAGAGTTTTTTTTCAAATTAAAGTGACTATCAAAGGGAAAATAGGAGTTTTTTTTCAAATTAAAGTGACTAACAAAGTGAGAATAGGAGTTTCTTTCAAATTAAAGTGACTATCAAAGTGAGAATAGGAGTTTTTTTCAAATTAAAGTGACTATCAGAGGGAAAATATGAGTTTTTTTTCAAATTAAACTCACTATCAAAAAGAAAATAGGAGTTTCTTTCAAATCAAAGTGACTATCAAAGTGAGAATAGGAGTTTCTTTCAAATTAAAGTGACTATAAAAGTTAGAATAGGAGTTTTTTTCAAATTAAAGTGACAATCAAAATGAGAATTGGAGTTTTTTTCAAATTAAACTCACTATCAAAAAGAAAATAGGAGTTTTTTCAAATTAGAGTCACTATCAAAGTGAGAATAGGAGTTTCTTTCAAATTAAACTGACAATCCAAGGGAAAATAGGAGTTATTTTCAAATTAAACTGACTATCAAAAATAAACTAGAATTTGTTTTCAAATTAAAGTGACTATCAAAGTGAGAATAGGAGTTTTTTCAAATTAAAGTGACTATAAAAGTGAGAATAGGAGTTTTTTTTTCAAATTAAAGTGACTCTCAAAGTGACAATAGGAGTTTCTTTCAAATTAAAGTGTCTATCAAAGTGAGAATAGGAGTTTTTTTTCAAATTAAAGTGACTATCAAAGGGAAAATAGGAGTTTTTTTTCAAATTAAAGTGTCTATCAAAGGGAAAATATGAGTTTTCTTTTCAAATTATAGTGACTATCAAAGTGAGAAGAGGAGGGTTTCTTTTCAAATTATAGTGACTATCAAAGTGAGAATAGGAGTTTCTTTCAAATTAAAGTGACTATCAAAGTGAGAATAGGAGTTTCTTTCAAACTAAAGTGACTATAAAAGTGAGAATAGGAGTTTTTTTCAAATTAAACTCACTATCAAAAAGAAAATAGGAGTTTCTTTCAAATCAAAGTGACTATCAAAGTGTGAATAGGAGTTTTTTTCAAAATAAAGTGACTATCAGAGGGAAAATATGAGTTTTTTTTCAAATTAAACTCACTATCAAAAAGAAAATAGGAGTTTCTTTCAAATCAAAGTGACTATCAAAGTGAGAATAGGAGTTTCTTTCAAATTAAAGTGACTATAAAAGTGAGAATAGGAGTTTTTTTCAAATTAAAGTGACAATCAAAATGAGAATAGGAGTTTCTTTCAAATTAAACTGACTATCAAAGGGAAAATATGAGTTTTTTTCAAATTAAACTCACTATCAAAAAGAAAATTGGAGTTTTTTCAAATTAAAGTCACTATCAAAGGGAAAAAATGAGTTTCCTTTTCAAATTAGAGTTACTATCAAAGTGAGAATAGGACGTTTTTTTTCAAATCAAACTGACTATCAAAGGGAAAATAGGATTTTTTTTTTTAAATTAAAGTGACTATAAAAGTGAGAATAGGAGTTTATTTCAAATTAAAGTGACTATCAAAGTGAGAATAGGAGTTTCTTTCAAATTAAACTGACAATCAAAGGGAAAATAGGAGTTATTTTCAGATTAATGTGACTATCCAAGTGAGAATAGGAGTTTTTTTTTCAAATTAAAGTGACTCTCAAAGTGACAATAGGAGTTTCTTTCAAATTAAAGTGACTATAAAAGTGAGAATAGGAGGTTTTTTTCAAATTAAAGTGACTATCAAAGTGAGAATAGGAGTTTTCTTTTCAAATTAAAGTGACTATAAAAGTGAGAATAGGAGTTTTTTTCAAATTAAAGTGATAATCAAAATGAGAATAGAATTTTTTTCATATTAAAGTGACTATTAAAGTGAGAATAGGAGTTTTTTTAAAAATTAAAGTGACTCTCAAAGTGAGAAAAGGAGTTTCTTTCAAATAAAACTGACTATCAAAGGGAAAATAGGAATTTTCTTTTTTCAAATTAAAGTGACTATCAAAGTGAGAATAGGAGTTTTTTCAAATTAACGTGACAATCAAAATGAGAATAGGAGTTTCTTTCAAATTAAACTGACTATCAAAGGGAAAATATGAGTTTTTTTCAAATTAAACTCACTATCAAAAAGAAAATAGGAGTTTTTTCAAATTAAAGTGACTATCAAATTGAGAATAGGAGTTTTTTTTAAAAATTAAAGTGACTCTCAAAGTGAGAAAAGGAGTTTCTTTCAAATAAAACTGACTATCAAAGGGAAAATAGGAATTTTCTTTTTTCAAATTAAAGTGACTTTCAAAGTGAGAATAGGAGTTTCTTTCAAATTAAAGTGACTATCAGAGTGAGAATAGGAGTTTTTTCAAATTAACGTGACTATCAAAGTGAGAATAGGAGTTTCTTTCAAATTAAAGTGACTATCAAAGTGAGAATAGGAGTTTTTTTAAAATTAAAGTGACTCTCAAAGGGAAAATAGGAGTTTTTTTCAAATTAATGTGACTATCAAAAAGAAAATAGAATTTTTTTCAAATTAAAGTGACTATCAAAGGGAAAATATGAGGGTTTTTTCAAGTTAAAGTGACTATCAAAGTGAGAATAGGAGTTTCTTTCAAATTAAAGTGACTATCAAAGTGAGAATAGGAGTTTCTTTCAAATTAAAGTGACTATCAAAAGGAAAATAGGAGTTTTTTTCAAATTAATGTGACTATCCAAGTGAGAATAGGAGTTTTTTTTTCAAATTAAAGTGACTCTCAAAGTGACAATAGGAGTTTCTTTCAAATTAAAGTGACTATCAAAGTGAGAATAGGAGTTTCTTTCAAACTAAAGTGACTATAAAAGTGAGAATAAGAGTTTTTTTTCAAATTAAAGTGACTATCAAAGGGAAAATAGGAGTTTTTTTTCAAATTAAAGTGACTAACAAAGTGAGAATAGGAGTTTCTTTCAAATTAAAGTGACTATCAAAGTGAGAATAGGAGTTTTTTTCAAATTAAAGTGACTATCAGAGGGAAAATATGAGTTTTTTTTCAAATTAAACTCACTATCAAAAAGAAAATAGGAGTTTCTTTCAAATCAAAGTGACTATCAAAGTGAGAATAGGAGTTTCTTTCAAATTAAAGTGACTATAAAAGTTAGAATAGGAGTTTTTTTCAAATTAAAGTGACAATCAAAATGAGAATTGGAGTTTTTTTCAAATTAAACTCACTATCAAAAAGAAAATAGGAGTTTTTTCAAATTAAAGTCACTATCAAATGGAAAAAATGAGTTTCCTTTTCAAATTAGAGTCACTATCAAAGTGAGAATAGGAGTTTCTTTCAAATTAAACTGACAATCCAAGGGAAAATAGGAGTTATTTTCAAATTAAACTGACTATCAAAAATAAACTAGAATTTGTTTTCAAATTAAAGTGACTATCAAAGTGAGAATAGGAGTTTTTTCAAATTAAAGTGACTATAAAAGTGAGAATAGGAGTTTTTTTTTCAAATTAAAGTGACTCTCAAAGTGACAATAGGAGTTTCTTTCAAATTAAAGTGTCTATCAAAGTGAGAATAGGAGTTTTTTTTCAAATTAAAGTGACTATCAAAGGGAAAATAGGAGTTTTTTTTCAAATTAAAGTGTCTATCAAAGGGAAAATATGAGTTTTCTTTTCAAATTATAGTGACTATCAAAGTGAGAAGAGGAGGGTTTCTTTTCAAATTATAGTGACTATCAAAGTGAGAATAGGAGTTTCTTTCAAATTAAAGTGACTATCAAAGTGAGAATAGGAGTTTCTTTCAAACTAAAGTGACTATAAAAGTGAGAATAGGAGTTTTTTTCAAATTAAACTCACTATCAAAAAGAAAATAGGAGTTCCTTTCAAATCAAAGTGACTATCAAAGTGTGAATAGGAGTTTTTTTCAAAATAAAGTGACTATCAGAGGGAAAATATGAGTTTTTTTTCAAATTAAACTCACTATCAAAAAGAAAATAGGAGTTTCTTTCAAATCAAAGTGACTATCAAAGTGAGAATAGGAGTTTCTTTCAAATTAAAGTGACTATAAAAGTGAGAATAGGAGTTTTTTTCAAATTAAAGTGACAATCAAAATGAGAATAGGAGTTTCTTTCAAATTAAACTGACTATCAAAGGGAAAATATGAGTTTTTTTCAAATTAAACTCACTATCAAAAAGAAAATTGGAGTTTTTTCAAATTAAAGTCACTATCAAAGGGAAAAAATGAGTTTCCTTTTCAAATTAGAGTTACTATCAAAGTGAGAATAGGACGTTTTTTTTCAAATCAAACTGACTATCAAAGGGAAAATAGGATTTTTTTTTTTAAATTAAAGTGACTATAAAAGTGAGAATAGGAGTTTATTTCAAATTAAAGTGACTATCAAAGTGAGAATAGGAGTTTCTTTCAAATTAAACTGACAATCAAAGGGAAAATAGGAGTTATTTTCAGATTAATGTGACTATCCAAGTGAGAATAGGAGTTTTTTTTTCAAATTAAAGTGACTCTCAAAGTGACAATAGGAGTTTCTTTCAAATTAAAGTGACTATAAAAGTGAGAATAGGAGGTTTTTTTCAAATTAAAGTGACTATCAAAGTGAGAATAGGAGTTTTCTTTTCAAATTAAAGTGACTATAAAAGTGAGAATAGGAGTTTTTTTCAAATTAAAGTGGTAATCAAAATGAGAATAGAATTTTTTTCATATTAAAGTGACTATTAAAGTGAGAATAGGAGTTTTTTTAAAAATTAAAGTGACTCTCAAAGTGAGAAAAGGAGTTTCTTTCAAATAAAACTGACTATCAAAGGGAAAATAGGAATTTTCTTTTTTCAAATTAAAGTGACTATCAAAGTGAGAATAGGAGTTTTTTCAAATTAACGTGACAATCAAAATGAGAATAGGAGTTTCTTTCAAATTAAACTGACTATCAAAGGGAAAATATGAGTTTTTTTCAAATTAAACTCACTATCAAAAAGAAAATAGGAGTTTTTTCAAATTAAAGTGACTATCAAATTGAGAATAGGAGTTTTTTTTAAAAATTAAAGTGACTCTCAAAGTGAGAAAAGGAGTTTCTTTCAAATAAAACTGACTATCAAAGGGAAAATAGGAATTTTCTTTTTTCAAATTAAAGTGACTTTCAAAGTGAGAATAGGAGTTTCTTTCAAATTAAAGTGACTATCAGAGTGAGAATAGGAGTTTTTTCAAATTAACGTGACTATCAAAGTGAGAATAGGAGTTTCTTTCAAATTAAAGTGACTATCAAAGTGAGAATAGGAGTTTTTTTAAAATTAAAGTGACTCTCAAAGGGAAAATAGGAGTTTTTTTCAAATTAATGTGACTATCAAAAAGAAAATAGAATTTTTTTCAAATTAAAATGACTATCAAAGGGAAAAAATTAGTTTTCTTTTCAAATTAGAGTTACTATCAAAGTGAGAATAGGAGGTTTTTTTTCAAATTAAAGTGACTATCGAAGTGAGAATTGGATTTTCTTTCAAATAAAAGTGACTATCAAAGGGAAAATAGGATTTTTTTTTCAAATTAAAGTGACTATCAAAGTGAGAATACGAGTTTTTTTTTTTCAAATTAAAGTGACTATCAAAGTGAGAATAGGAGTTTTTTCAAATTAAAGTGACTATAAAAGTGAGAATAGGAGTTTCTTTCAAATTAAAGTGACTATCAAAAGGAAAATAGGAGTTTTTTTCAAATTAATGTGACTATCCAAGTGAGAATAGGAGTTTTTTTTTCAAATTAAAGTGACTCTCAAAGTGACAATAGGAGTTTCTTTCAAATTAAAGTGACTATAAAAGTGAGAATAGGTTTTTTTTTCAAATTAAAGTGACTATCAAAGTGAGAATAGGAGTTTCTTTCAAATTAAAGTGACTATCAAAGTGAGAATAGGAGTTTCTTTCAAATTAAAGTGACTATCAGAGGGAAAATATGAGGTTTTTTTTCAAATTAAACTCACTATCAAAGAGAAAATAAGAGTTTCTTTCAAATCAAAGTGACTATCAAAGTGAGAATAGGAGTTTCTTTCAAATTAAACTGACTATCAAAGGGAAAATATGAGTTTTTTTCAAATTAAACTCACTATCAAAAAGAAAATAGGAGTTTTTTCAAATTAAAGTGACTATAAAAGTGAGAATAGGAGTTTCTTTCAAATTAAAGTGACTATCAAAAGGAAAATAGGAGTTTTTTTCAAATTAATGTGACTATCCAAGTGAGAATAGGAGTTTTTTTTTCAAATTAAAGTGACTCTCAAAGTGACAATAGGAGTTTCTTTCAAATTAAAGTGACTATAAAAGTGAGAATAGGAGTTTTGTTTCAAATTAAAGTGACTATCAAAGGGAAAATAGGAGTTTTTTTTCAAATTAAAGTGTCTATCAAAGGGAAAATATGAGTTTTCTTTTCAAATTATAGTGACTATCAAAGTGAGAATAGGAGGTTTTTTTTTCAAATTAAAGTGACTATCAAAGTGAGAATAGGAGTTTCTTTCAAATTAAAGTGACTATCAAAGTGAGAATAGGAGTTTCTTTCAAATTAAAGTGACTATCAGAGGGAAAATATGAGGTTTTTTTTCAAATTAAACTCACTATCAAAGAGAAAATAAGAGTTTCTTTCAAATCAAAGTGACTATCAAAGTGAGAATAGGAGTTTCTTTCAAATTAAACTGACTATCAAAGGGAAAATATGAGTTTTTTTCAAATTAAACTCACTATCAAAAAGAAAATAGGAGTTTTTTCAAATTAAAGTCACTATCAAAGGGAAAAAACGAGTTTCCTTTTCATATTAAAGTGACTATTAAAGTGAGAATAGGAGTTTTTTTAAAAATTAAAGTGACTCTCAAAGTGAGAAAAGGAGTTTCTTTCAAATAAAACTGACTATCAAAGGGAAAATAGGAATTTTCTTTTTTCAAATTAAAGTGACTATCAAAGTGAGAATAGGAGTTTTTTCAAATTAACGTGAATATCAAAGTGAGAATAGGAGTTTCTTTCAAATTAAAGTGACTATCAAAGTGAGAATAGGAGTTTTTTTCAAATTAAAGTGACTATCAGAGGGAAAATATGAGTTTTTTTCAAATTAAAGTGACTATCAAAGTGAGAATAGGAGGTTTTTTTCAAATTAAAGTGACTATCGAAGTGAGAATGGGATTTTCTTTAAAATAAAAGTGACTATCAAAGGGAAAATAGGATTTTTTTTTTCAAATTAAACTGACTATCAAAGTGAGAATAGGAGTTTTTTTTTCAAATTAAAGTGACTATAAAAGTGAGAATAGGAGTTTTTTTCAAATTAAAGTGACAATCAAAATGAGAATAGGAGTTTCTTTCAAATTAAAGTGACTATCAAAGTGAGAATAGTAGTTTTTTTTTTCAAATTAAAGTGACTATCAAACGGAAAATATGAGGTTTTTTTTCAAGTTAAAGTGACAATCAAAGTGAGAATAGGAGTTTCTTTCAAATTAAAGTGACTATCAAAGTGAGAATAGGAGTTTTTTCAAATTAACGAGACTATCAAAGTGAGAATAGGAGTTTCTTTCAAATTAAAGTGACTATAAAAGTGAGAATAGGAGTTTTTTTCAAATTAAAGTGACAATCAAAATGAGAATAGGAGTTTCTTTCAAATTAAACTGACTATCAAAGGGAAAATATTAGTTTTTTTCAAATTAAACTCACTATCAAAAAGAAAATAGGAGTTTTTTCAAATTAAAGTGACTATCAAATTGAGAATAGGAGTTTTTTTTAAAAATTAAAGTGACTCTCAAAGTGAGAAAAGGAGTTTCTTTCAAATAAAACTGACTATCAAAGGGAAAATAGGAATTTTCTTTTTTCAAATTAAAGTGACTATCAAAGTGAGAATAGGAGTTTCTTTCAAATTAAAGTGACTATCAGAGTGAGAATAGGAGTTTTTTCAAATTAACGTGACTATCAAAGTGAGAATAGGAGTTTCTTTCAAATTAAAGTGACTATCAAAGTGAGAATAGGAGTTTTTTTAAAATTAATGTGACTATCAAAAAGAAAATAGAATTTTTTTCAAATTAAAATGACTATAAAAGTGAGAATAGGAGTTTTGTTTCAAATTAAAGTGACTATCAAAGGGAAAATAGGAGTTTTTTTTCAAATTAAAGTGTCTATCAAAGGGAAAATATGAGTTTTCTTTTCAAATTATAGTGACTATCAAAGTGAGAATAGGAGGTTTTTTTTTCAAATTAAAGTGACTATCAAAGTGAGAATAGGAGTTTCTTTCAAATTAAAGTGACTATCAAAGTGAGAATAGGAGTTTCTTTCAAATTAAAGTGACTATCAGAGGGAAAATATGAGGTTTTTTTTCAAATTAAACTCACTATCAAAGAGAAAATAAGAGTTTCTTTCAAATCAAAGTGACTATCAAAGTGAGAATAGGAGTTTCTTTCAAATTAAACTGACTATCAAAGGGAAAATATGAGTTTTTTTCAAATTAAACTCACTATCAAAAAGAAAATAGGAGTTTTTTCAAATTAAAGTCACTATCAAAGGGAAAAAACGAGTTTCCTTTTCATATTAAAGTGACTATTAAAGTGAGAATAGGAGTTTTTTTAAAAATTAAAGTGACTCTCAAAGTGAGAAAAGGAGTTTCTTTCAAATAAAACTGACTATCAAAGGGAAAATAGGAATTTTCTTTTTTCAAATTAAAGTGACTATCAAAGTGAGAATAGGAGTTTTTTCAAATTAACGTGAATATCAAAGTGAGAATAGGAGTTTCTTTCAAATTAAAGTGACTATCAAAGTGAGAATAGGAGTTTTTTTCAAATTAAAGTGACTATCAGAGGGAAAATATGAGTTTTTTTCAAATTAAAGTGACTATCAAAGTGAGAATAGGAGGTTTTTTTCAAATTAAAGTGACTATCGAAGTGAGAATGGGATTTTCTTTAAAATAAAAGTGACTATCAAAGGGAAAATAGGATTTTTTTTTTCAAATTAAACTGACTATCAAAGTGAGAATAGGAGTTTTTTTTTCAAATTAAAGTGACTATAAAAGTGAGAATAGGAGTTTTTTTCAAATTAAAGTGACAATCAAAATGAGAATAGGAGTTTCTTTCAAATTAAAGTGACTATCAAAGTGAGAATAGTAGTTTTTTTTTCAAATTAAAGTGACTATCAAACGGAAAATATGAGGTTTTTTTTCAAGTTAAAGTGACAATCAAAGTGAGAATAGGAGTTTCTTTCAAATTAAAGTGACTATCAAAGTGAGAATAGGAGTTTTTTCAAATTAACGAGACTATCAAAGTGAGAATAGGAGTTTCTTTCAAATTAAAGTGACTATAAAAGTGAGAATAGGAGTTTTTTTCAAATTAAAGTGACAATCAAAATGAGAATAGGAGTTTCTTTCAAATTAAACTGACTATCAAAGGGAAAATATTAGTTTTTTTCAAATTAAACTCACTATCAAAAAGAAAATAGGAGTTTTTTCAAATTAAAGTGACTATCAAATTGAGAATAGGAGTTTTTTTTAAAAATTAAAGTGACTCTCAAAGTGAGAAAAGGAGTTTCTTTCAAATAAAACTGACTATCAAAGGGAAAATAGGAATTTTCTTTTTTCAAATTAAAGTGACTATCAAAGTGAGAATAGGAGTTTCTTTCAAATTAAAGTGACTATCAGAGTGAGAATAGGAGTTTTTTCAAATTAACGTGACTATCAAAGTGAGAATAGGAGTTTCTTTCAAATTAAAGTGACTATCAAAGTGAGAATAGGAGTTTTTTTAAAATTAATGTGACTATCAAAAAGAAAATAGAATTTTTTTCAAATTAAAATGACTATCAAAGGGAAAAAATTAGTTTTCTTTTCAAATTAGAGTTACTATCAAAGTGAGAATAGGAGGTTTTTTTTTCAAATTAAAGTGACTATCGAAGTGAGAATTAGATTTTCTTTCAAATAAAAGTGACTATCAAAGGGAAAATAGGATTTTTTTTTTTCAAATTAAAGTGACTATCAAAGTGAGAATACGAGTTTTTTTTTTTCAAATTAAAGTGACTATCAAAGTGAGAATAGGAGTTTCTTTCAAATTAAAGTGACTATCAAAGTGAGAATATGAGTTTTTTTCTAATTTTAGTGACTATCAAAAAGAAAATAGAATTTTTTTCAAATTAAAGTGACTATCAAAGTGAAAATATCAGTTTTCTTTTCAAATTAAAGTGATTGTCAAAGTGAAAATATCAGTTTTTTCAAATTAAAGTTACTGTCAAAATGAGAATTGGAGTTTCTTTCAAATAAAAGTGACTATCAAAGTGAGAATAGGAGTTTTTTTAAATTAAAGTGACTATCAAAGTGAGAATAGGAGTTTTTTCAAATTAAAGTTACTATCAAAGTGAGAATAGGAGTTTCTTTCAATTAATGTGACTATCAAAGGGAAAATAGGAGTTTTTTCAAATTAAAGTTACTATCAAAGTGAGAATAGGAGTTCCTTTCAAATTAAAGTGACTATCAAAGTGAGAATATGAGTTTCTTTCATATTAAACTGACTATCAAAGTGAGAATAGGAGTTTAGGACGGTCCACTGAAACCCGGACATGCCTACCCCCCATATCCACCACAAAGTTCTTCGGCCCTGCCTCGAGGACGTGAAACGGGCCGTCATATGGCGGCTGAAGTGGGGAACGATGAGCGTCATGACGAATAAATACATATTCGGCTGCCATCAGGTTCTTCGGGACATAGGACCGGGGCAGGCAGTGATGAGCTGGAACCGGGTCGAACATGCGGGCGTGAGGGGGGCGGATACGAGGCTTGAAAGGTGCAGACGGTGTGATACTTATGTCAACTCTTCACAAAGTAGAGTTTTCTAAAGTTCTGTTGCGCTGGCCAGGAATCAAACCCGGGCGTACTACATGGCAGGTGAGAATTCTACCACTGAACCACTACTGCTGACCTAAGTCCAACAGGAAGTCTGCAATTTGCCTTTCAAAATAAGATTATCAGCAGAAATCTAAATTGGGTCTCACCACCCGTAGGAAAGTCATAGAAAGATGAAACCAAAACTCACTTGTTTGTCTCAGCAAGACCTGGAAATAATGTAATGACACTCCTGACTTAATCTTAGTCTACATTTTGCCTTTGAAAAGAAGATCCATCCATCCCCGGGTCGGCACTGTCACCCAGATCACATTGCACCGATTAAGAACCTTTCCTGCAGGTAGTGAGCCCACAGGAAGGTGGCGCCCAGCATGGGACATCAACCCACTACCTTGAGATTGCAAGTCTCATGCTCTACCAACTGAGCCAGAAGAACCAGGAACCATCAGGGATCACCAGAAGAAGAACCAGAACCAGACACAGTGACCTGCAACCTGCAAGTGATCCAATTTTCTATCTTCAGTGTTTTTACTGCAAAATCCTCCAGAGAAGAAAAGAATAATCAACTATTCTGACAATCAGTGGGTTGCTGTAAAGAAGTTGCATTTAAATGAAATCACTATGTAAGTTTCAAAGTGTCTGTGTATTCACAATTTCCAGACACCCTGATGGTTCTATCTGCTAACTCTGTTTGGTGATGTCATAGTGATGTCATAAAAGAATGGAAAACAGGGAAAACATTCATTCCCTTATTGCCATTCTGACAATTCACATCAAAGATGCTCTGCAGAATGAAATGATGACGCCTGGTCAGTGATAAAAACACAAGCAATTAAAAAATACCAGAATTACAATGAGTTCTATAATACTAGTGAGGAAATGCAGTACCTGGGAATAACTCAGTAGAAAGAGAATAAATGGCCGTCACTGTACCTGACCTAATCCCACATGTGATATTTACAGTTCTCTGTTTAAAGTTGGATGGCAGTGGGAAAGAAAGCTGGCAGTTTTCCATCTCAGGCTGCGGTTCCTCCTGCCTGAGGGGAGGAGAGAGAACAGTCCAGGGCAGGCTGAGGACGTCCTTGGTGGTCCTCAATGTCCCTGACAGGCAAGTCCCTTGTTGGAGGCAACAAGGTCCCCATGATCTTCTCAGTGGCCCTCAAGACTCTCTTAGTGCTTTCTAGTCAGAGACACTGAGCTGCTGGTGACTTACAGACTGCACATCTCCATCTTCAGCCCACAACAATCAGGGTTCTAATTTACAGATGATTTAAGGCCCGTTTACACCACAACAAAAACAAGTGGAACCACAAAACTTTAGTCACATTTGGGCTCCGTTTATACGACAGTGGTGCTCGGATCCACTGCAACCGTCACTTTTTGGTCCCGGCTCTCAAGGTGGAACTTTTCTTTCACACTCCCGACTCCCCCCACAGGGACAGGCGGAGGCTACGGAGCGCTGTTACTGAGCATGTGCACCTCCGCCGTGGTAAATAGTGCTTCTACTCATGTGTGAGTAACAAACATGGCGGCCTCCGTAGTGCTGCTGTCCTGTAAAAGCTTCACTTTTCCTTAACGGACAAGTTGTTGTCACTTGGAATGTTGTGGTGTAAACGGAGCCGAAGACTCAGATCAAAACTGAGCCGTTAACATGTGACTGGGTTGTGAAAGCTCACACAGGAGGAGGGTTAAAAACTATGTGCTGCATTGGCCGGGAATCAAACCCTGGACTCCTGCATGGCAGGAGAGGGTTCTACCGTGTTGTGTGTCTGGTTGCTGGAGCTGGTTTTCTTGGAAGGGTGTGGCTCATTTGTCCAAGAGTTGTGTTTTCTCTCAGTGGACATTCAATAATCAGGAGACTCAGTCCATGAATAAAGGTTTGAAAGAAGTGAAAAAGATCCAACATCCCAACTAGTAGAGGAAAGTCTCTCCTCTGTGACGGCCGGGAATCAAACCTGGGTCAACTGCTTGGAAGGCAGCTATGCTCACCACTATACCACCGTCACTACTCTGAGTGGCTTCACCTGTCAAAGATGATGAAGAATATAGAGCGATGGTGAAGAAGACTTGAAGACGTTTGTAGAATGGGACAGAAAAGTGTCTCATGCTTGTGCGTGAGACGTGTCAGACCCTGTTTGTCTCTTGTCTCCTCACAATCAAGAGACACTAACTCACTATTAATCTACTTGCTGCTGTTGATGTGAGACATAAAGCTTGGAGATGCTGGGGATTGAACCCAGGACCTCATACAGCTAAATCCTTGTTTTGGTGGTTTTGATTGAACTGAATCAGTTGATGTAAGACAAGGAGGACAAGCCCTGAGCAGCATGTGTCCCTCTCTCACCAGGACACTGTCCCTCTCTCACCAGGACACTTTGGATTGTGGTGTGTGGCTGCTTGCTGGAGGGGAGGATTTATGGAAGTGTTGTCTGTTAGTGAGGATTTCATGGTTGGAGTCAGAACAGTTTAGGAGATATTTCACTAACCTGACAACTAAATAAGTAAATAACTGTAACTAGCTGCTCCCACATTACTATGGACGAGGACAGGATCCACTCTGGATGGTCTCCTGGATGGTCTCCTCCATCACAGGACAGTCAGAGACAAACAGGTGAGCTCAGAGCAGGTGAGCAGGTGAGCTCAGAGCAGGTGAGCAGGTGAGCTCAGAGCAGGTGAGCAGGTGAGCTCAGAGCAGGTGAGCAGGTGAGCAGGTGAGCAGGTGAGCAGGTGAGCTGCTTAACCCAACTACTGGACGAAAAGAACCGCACGGAAAGAACCGGATTCCTAAACCGAAAAGGTGATTGCCTTCCAGTTTCTCTGTTTTTGCTTTGTTTTAGCTGTTTTAGCTCCTATCAGCACCTGTTTAGCCATGGCTTCCCCCTCCTCTCCTCCTATTTTTTCCTGCTCCAAATGTCAGATGTTTAGCTACACCTCGACCTCAGTTACTGACACAGGGACCTGTGAAAAGTGTAGCTTTATTGTAGCACTTGAGGCGAGGCTGAGTCAGCTTGAGGAACGTCTCCTCTCTGTCGAGCTTAGGGCTAGCCCTGTAGCTAGTAAACAGCCGCCAGGTTTAGCTGGAGCGGAGCGTTCTAGCTTAGCAGCGCAGGTAGCTGCTAACTTTAACCCCCCCTCAGTGGCCCCCGAGCAGCCGGGGGAACAGGGCGGTTGGGTGACTGCCAGGGGTAAACGTAGCAGCAAGAAGTCTACCGGACACCCCCGCTACACCCCGCAGGCCTCCGTCAGTGTCTCCAATATGTTTGCCCCACTCAGCAGCACGCTGGCTGAGAAGGACACGCTGGTTATTGGCTCCTCAATAGTGAGACACGTTAACCTAGGACAACCAGCGGCCACAGTTAGCTGCCTGCCTGGGGCCAGAGCAGGCGACATTGAGTCCCAGCTAAAGCTAATGACCAAGAGTAAACGGAGATTTAAACGGATTGTAATCCACTGCGGTGGAAACGACGTTCGCCTGAAGAAGTCTGAGGTCCTCAAAGCTAACGTAGAGTCAGTGTGCACATACGCGCGGACCATTTCAGACGAAGTAGTTTTCTCTGGCCCCCTCCCAAACCTCATCAGTGACGAGATGTTTAGCCGCACGTCATCTTTTAACCGCTGGCTGTCAGGGTGGTGTCCCAGTAACTCGGTAGGCTTCATTAATAATTGGAAGTCCTTCTGGGGCAAGCCTGGTCTCATCAGGAGGAACGGCATCCATCCCACGTTGGATGGAGCGTACCTCTTATCTAGAAACATAGCTAAAAGCTTAGCTCCTCCATCCTGACGCACCAGAGTGGGGACCAGGCAACAGAGTCGCAGTCCTACACGCCTCTCTGAGTTTCCCTCTGGGCAGTCACCAACCATAGCTAACTTAGTTAAACATCCCATAGAGACTGTGTCTATCCCTCGGACCACCACAAGTATAAAACTATCTAAACCTAGGAAAATAACTTCTAATGACTACAAAAACTTCATCCGTATCAAGTGTGAAACTAGACAAAATCAAGACAAAAAAATTAAATGTGGTTTCCTAAACATGAGATCTTTATCATCCAAAGCTCTTCTAGTCAATGATCTGATAACCGAACACAACATTGATCTCTTTGGATTAACAGAAACCTGGCTACGTAAAGATGAGTATGTTAGTCTAAATGAAGCCTCCCCTCCAAGTCATATTAACACTCAAATAGCTCGTGAAAGTGGTCGAGGAGGGGGCGTGGCAGCCATCTATAACTCTCAGTTACTAATTAACATGAACCCAAAACCCAACTTTAGTTCTTTTGAGAGTCTGAGCATGACCATGCGACACCCGTCAAATAAAATAGTAAATTCTGTAGAATTTGTAATCATTTATCGTCCTCCTGGACCTTATTCAACTTTTCTAACTGAATTCTCTGAATTTTTGTCAGATCTAGCCCTGACTAAAGATAAGGTTATCATGGTAGGAGACTTCAATGTTCATGTTGACGTAGAAAATGATAGTTTCAGTGCCAGCTTTAAATCTACACTTGACTCTCTAGGTTTCTCTCAGGTAGTAGACGGGCCTACCCATAAACATCTACACACCTTAGACCTTATTCTAACTTATGGTTTGAATATAGAGCATCTGACCATCTCTCCTCACAATGATTTCCTGTCAGATCACTTCTTAATAACCTTTGACTTTGTTCTAAATAGTTATAAACCTCCGGCTAAAGCCGTGTTAACCAGGTCTCTCTCTGATAACATAGTAACTAAATTCAAGGAAAGAATTCCCTCTGCTATAGAATCAGTAGTGAATCTTCCTGACCCGTATACTGTTGCTAGCTCAGACATTGAATACCTAACAAACAGTCTGACAGATATGCTAAAAACAACGCTAGACGACATAGCTCCTCAAAAAATGAAAATGAAAAAACAGGAAAAGTCATCCCCATGGTTTAACTCATCAACCCGCGAGCTTAAACAACGCTCCCGTAGATTAGAAAGAACTTGGCGTTCAACAAAAACAGACCTAGATTATATAGCCTGGAAGGATAGCTTCAAAACTTATAAGAAAGCTCTGAGTAGAAGTAGAACTAATTACTACTCATCCTTAATAGAGGAAAACAAAAACAACCCTCGGTTTCTTTTCAGTACTGTAGCCAAACTGACCAAGAACCAAAATAGCATTGAGCCCACCATTCCTAACAATATATGTAGTGAGGACTTCATGAAGTTCTTTCAAAATAAAATTACAACGCTTAGGGATAACATCCATCAAACCCTACCGTCCGTTAGCCCCATAACAGAGGAACTGGTTAAACCTAACAGTCATCTGGAATGCTTTCAGCAAATACAACTAGTCGAACTAAATTCCCTTATTTCTTCTGCTAAACCAACTACTAGCCTGTTGGACCCAATTCCTACTAGAATTCTGAAAGAGGCACTGCCACTAATTAATAATTCTATACTCGCAATTATTAACCAGTCTCTAACAATAGGCTCTGTGCCACAATCCTTTAAACTAGCAGTTATTAAACCTCTCATTAAGAAGCCAAACTTAGACACAAGCCTTCTCTCAAACTACAGGCCCATCTCCAACCTTCCTTTCCTGTCAAAGGTTCTGGAGAAAGTAGTGGCTAAACAACTCCAGGATTATCTGCAGGACAATAATCTGTTAGAGGACCTTCAGTCCGGCTTCAGAATGAACCACAGTACAGAGACTGCACTGCTAAAAGTTACTAATGACCTTCTAACGGCCTCAGATAGAGGTCTTCTATCGGTTTTAGTTCTTCTGGACCTTAGTGCCGCATTTGATACTGTCGATCATAATATACTTTTAAGGAGATTAGAAGATGCCGTCGGCATTAAAAACTTAGCCTTAAACTGGTTTAAATCATATTTATCTGACCGCTTTCAATTTGTTCATGTAAATAACAAATCTTCAATGCATGAACGGGTCCGGTGTGGAGTACCACAAGGCTCCGTCCTCGGACCGATATTGTTTAATCTCTATATGTTACCACTCGGAAATATTATTAGGAAACACAGCATTAACTTTCATTGTTATGCAGATGATACTCAGCTATATTTATCAATTAAAGCCAATCAGGCCGACCAACTTGTTAAACTAGAGTCCTGCCTCAGGGACGTTAAGTCCTGGATGTCTATCAACTTCTTAATGCTCAACACATCCAAGACTGAGGTTCTAATCCTAGGTCCTAAAAAGCTCAGGGATAACTTTTCAGACAGTCTGATTAGGTTAGATAATATTACCTTAACCTCTAACAGTGATATTAGGAACCTGGGTGTTATTTTTGATCAGGATCTGTCCTTTATTTCCCATGTTAAACATGTCTCCAGGACAGCCTTCTTCCATCTAAGGAATATTGCAAAAATTAGAAACTTCTTGTCCTTCAAAGATGCAGAAAAAATTATTCATGCCTTTGTGACTTCAAGATTAGATTATTGTAACTCCCTAATGTCAGGATGTCCAAACTCCTCTGTTAGGACCTTACAGCTAGTGCAGAACGCTGCTGCACGTTTACTAACCAGAACTGGAAGAAGAGAGCACATCTCCCCAGTCTTAGCATCCTTACACTGGCTTCCAATTAAATCTAGAATAGAATTCAAGATCCTTCTGATCACATATAAAACTCTTCATCAGAAGGCTCCGTCCTATATCGAGAAACTTCTAGAAGTTTATCACCCTCCACGAGCCCTTCGCTCTGAGGATGCAGGACTGTTGGTAATCCCTAAAGTCCATAAAAGTAAAACAGGAGGCAGGAGTTTCAGCCATATGGCTCCTTTACTCTGGAATCAACTACCAGCCTCGGTCCGAAAGGCCGACACCATTAGTTTATTTAAGAGTAGACTAAAAACATTCCTATTTGATAAAGCTTATCCTTAGGAATAAAATAGGAATAAAATAGGAGCACTAAGTTGAGCTGCTATAGGCCTAGACTGCTGAGGGGATTTTTTCTCTCCCGTTAAAGGGAGGAACTCTACATTTGGAGGTTCTGTTTCTTGTCTTTCTTTCTTTCTCTCTGTGTAACAACATTACTGTAGACACCAGACACTGCCGCCGTCTTTTTTTATCCCTGACAGGAGGAGAGCAGGATCCAGGGGATCAGACCCAAGACTCACAGAGTGGAGTTACGACGGTCCTACTACCCGACCCCCCCCCACAGCACCGGGACCCCACCGCAACGGCACGGCCCTTAAACTCCAGACTGAGATTGGCTCATCATCAGACCAACGCTCATCATAGACTTTTCTTAGTATTTGTACTTATCTGGCCTGTCTGCCACACTCTCTCTCCCTCTTCTTTTCCTCTCTCTCCCTGTCCTATCCCATGTACTTCTCCCCCCAACCGGTCAAGGCGGATGGCCGTCCTTCCAGAGTCTAGGGTCTGCCCCACGGTTTCTTCCTGAAGAGGGAGTTCTTGAACTTCTCTCCATGCGAGGGAGTTTTTCCTGGCCACTGTTGCTTGTTACACCTGCTTGCTTTGGAAGGGTTTAGTTGGGTCCTGTTGTACTCTATCATTGTAAGAGCGCTTTGAGATGTTTGTTGATGTGATTTAGCGCTTTACAAATAAAATTGAATTGAATTGAATTGAATAAACACACAGGAAAGCGTCCCCATTCCCCAGCTCATGTTTCCGTACCATTCAGTCAAAACACTGCAAAAGAAAGAAAAAAAATAAACAGGTCACATTGTCACTTTTTGCTGTCGGTTCCTCAGTCCTCCTCCGTGGTCTTTGCAAGCTTTTTTGTTTGCGTGTGGTTTGTTCAACTATTTGTTACCATGTTGTTCAGTCACAGCTGCTGAAAACTGATATGAGCCAAACCAGCCTTTAGCCACTGTCGGTGTTCCCAAGAGCTCCGGAGGTTACAGAGACAGTGGTGAGTCCAGTATATTCTAAAGGTCATTATTCTTACTGACACTTTTCCTAATGTTCCATTTAGATGAATAACGTGATCAGGAATTAAGCTTTAAAATGAACGATTGCAAAAATGCAATTCCATCTCCACCTCATGATGAGCCTGTGTTTAAGTGAAATACCTGAGCGAAGGATTGCCATGTGTTTGATCGTACCTAAAGGTTTAGTTTTAGGTTAAAGCTCAAATTAACATTTCAGAAAGGGCAGTGTCCCAGTCTTTTATGAATACTTGTCACCAACAACTTATATATTTAATTTGTATAATCAGAGGCAATAATCTGTTTTAGCCTCGCTGGACTACAATGAATTTACGGCTCACTAACTGCAGTTGAACTATTGTTTCACCTTCTACCGTACAGCATAGGACCGACTGAATACGTTTATGTGTGTGTTTGTTCTCCTCAAGGGTTGAAGAATCCAGTCAATCTGACAGAAATATTGTTAGTTAATGTGATAAACTTTGTCTATGAGCAGCTTGTAGAAGTGAGAGCTACAGAAACATCGAACACAAAAGCCTCATCAATGGTGGAGACGTTACACAATGAAAAGCTTGTAGAATATACCTACACGGCAAACAGGAAATATTCCCTAGTTATTCAAATGAGACATTTGTTTGACTGATGTCACGACATGACATTTTGCATCAAAAGATTAGAAAACACAAATAAGCAGAAATAATGAGGAACCTGCTGTTGGTGAAGGTGTTTTGTAATCACATAGTACAAAGTTCATAATACTCAGTGTAGAAGTCTATAGTCATCTTCTCAGGTTATTGACCCTGGGCTAAATGAAAAGAATATATCAACTTAGTACCTGTATTCCTGCTTTGTGATGTGATTTAACGAACAGAATTTCACACGTTAGAACAAGACCTATGATGTTTGCAACACGAGCATCGAGGAACACAGAACATGCATTTATATGGAGTACACACTGCAGTACTCACATACCACTGAGCTCCTTCAAAATTGAAAATCAATTTGAAAATGTTTCTTAGTAAGAAAAAAATTATATACCGTATTTTCACGACTATAAGGCGCACATAAAAGTCTTAGATTTTCTTCAAAATGTGCGGCGCGCCCTATGGTGCAGTGCGCCCTATGGTGCAGTGCGCCCTATGGTGCAGTGCGCCCTATGGTGCAGTGCGCCCTATGGTGCAGTGCGCCCTATGGTGCAGTGCGCCCTATGTGTGTGTTGTTGTTGTAAAGCGGACGTAGTAGTGAACACCATGAGAACGTTAAAGGGGGAAGTGTGGGCGTGGATTGTATATAAATGAACGGGTATGTGCGTTATGCAGAACATCGTTGTTTTAACAACCCTGAAAATGGCGAAGAGACACGCTTATGAAGCACAGTTTAAACTGAAGGCCATCAGCTACGCGGAGGAACATGGAAATCGAGCAGCCGCGAGAGAATTTAAGATTAATGAATCGATGGTTCGCAAGTGGAGGAAGCTGGAAAACGAGCTCCGACAGGTGAAGAAGACGCGGCTGAGTTTCCGCGGACATAAGGCGAGGTGGCCCGAGTTGGAGGAAAGACTCGAGCAGTGGATCATCGCACAAAGAACGAGTGGGAGAAGCGTTTCCACGGTCACCATTCGACTAAAAGCAGTAACGCTAGCAGAAGAAATGAAAATTGAACATTTCCAAGGAGGTCCGTCTTGGTGCTTTCGTTTCATGAAACGGTGCCATTTTTCCATCCGGGCCAGAACTACGGTAGCGCAGCAACTTCCAGCGGATTATAATGAAAAGCTGGCCATCTTCCACTTCTACTGCAGCAAACACATCGCCTACAAACACATCCAGCCCAGCCACATCACTAACATGGACGAGGTGCCGCTAACTTTCGACATCCCGGTGAGTCACACTGTGGAGAAGAAGGGGACCGGCACGGTAGCGATACGCACAACGGGGCACAAAAAGTCTTCTTTTACTGTTGTGCTTAGCTGCCATGCTAATGGACAGAAACTGCCGCCTATGGTGATTTTTAAGAGAAAGACTTTGCCTAAAGAGAAGTTTCCATCAGGAGTCATCATTAAGGCAAATCAAAAGGGCTGGATGGATGAGGAAATGATGAAAGAGTGGCTGAGGGAGGTGTATGTAAGGAGATCAGGTGGTTTTTTCCACGCATCACCATCGCTGTTGATCTGTGACTCTATGCGTGCCCATCTCACAGCCGATGTGAAAAAACAAGTGAAGCAAACGAACTCTGAGCTTGCTGTCATTCCGGGAGGCCTGACAAAGGAACTCCAACCGCTGGACATCGGTGTGAACCGGCCGTTCAAAGTAAGGCTGCGAGCGGCGTGGGAGCGATGGATGACCGATGGAGACCACAGTTTCACTAAGAGTGGAAGGCAGCGCCGGGCGAGTTACGCCACAATTTGCAAATGGATTGTAGATGCTTGGGCTAGCGTGTCTGCTGGCACTGTTGTTCGAGCTTTCGCAAAAGCCGGCATCATTTCCAAGGAGCCGCACGGCACGGAAAGTGACTCTGACAGTGAAGAAAATGAACCTGGTATGTTTGATGGAGATTTAGCGCAGCTGTTCAATTCAGAAACAGAGGACGAGGAGTTCGATGGGTTTGATTGATGACGATTACAGGTAAAAAAAAATGTTAGTACTTTGTAATCAATACTTAAATAAAGCACAACCAAACTCAGTTTTGCTCCCGCTCTATTTTTAAATACGCACACTTGTATGCTTGTGTGTGTGTGTTGTTGTAATGCGGACACCATGAGAACGTTAAAGGGGGAAGTGTGGGCATGGAACCCGCGCCCTATGAGCAGGTGCGCCTTATGTGTGTGTTAAATGCAGTAATGGCACACATAACTGAGACTGCGCCTTTTAGTACGGTGTGCCTTTTGGTCGTGAAAATACGGTATACAATATCTACAAATGTTAACCTAGAAGATTCTATAAATAGTTTATTTGTGGTTTTCCCAAAGGAAGTTTTATTTATTGTTTTTAAAAAATGTTTTCTTTAGTTTAATGAGGTTCTATATGTGTTCTGTATATTATTTCTACCGACTTATCGTTATTAGTGAGAAATACAGTACAAGCTGTTTGTTTTGTATTTACTACAAATAGTGTTCTTTAATGTGTTCTATATTCTGCTTCCAAAAGACTGTAAAACAAACTTGCAACATTTAAGACTTTGTAACTGTGAATTAGATAATCTGTGGTCAAGCTCAGAATCTATCCAGAAATTAATTAATTAACATTCAACCAGCCATTTCTACCACTCTGATCATATTCCCTCCATCATTACTCCATGAAGGGAGCAAAGAACGTTCATCAATGACAGAGAGTGTATGAACTGAATCAGTACGCTCTGTCTGCTTCACGCTCAGGAGGAAATATCACGACTCATCATCGTGGGTAGAGAGACCAAACACTTTAGAAACACATTTCTCAAGTCAAGAACTATAGAAATGATCCCTGAAAGTATAGTCTTAATACTCCTCAGTACAAACAGCTGAGGCCTTGAATGAATCAGTCTTTCTCATCACTGGTGAGCAGATCTTTTTGTTATGGATCCAGCAAGAAAGAGATTTTCTCCTGTCTGGGATCATTTCCAGCTGATCTCTCCTGATAAATTCAGCACAGAATAGCAATAGTGTGACATATATGAACTATTATTGATATGTGATATTGCATTGCAGAACCCTTGTACTAATGTCCATCTTCCACATTCTGGCATTTTTAAATGTGACATGTATGTTATGGTCCAAATAAATACATCAATAACACCTCATCTATGCTGAGGCAGGAAAGTGGGAAAAGTATATAAATGTACACCACAACTTGTAGAAGCTTGTTGAAATTCAATGACTAAATAGAAGTTTGCAGAAGTCACATAATAATTAAGATTAAGTGAAGATGTTCAGTAATGAAGAGTGATTCACGACCGTAGAAAAGAGCTGCCTTCAGAATATTTACATTTATTTCTATTAATTTTATTTTGTTCCAACATTAGATGGTGTTTGAACAAATTTCCATTATTATGGATGGATATGGACATGTGCCAAATAATCTGCAGAATAGCTTATGGCAGTGGTTCTCAAACGTTTTACACCAAGTACCACCCAGAAAATACTTGGCTCTCCAAGTACCACCATAATGACCAACACTATACAGTAGCCTAGTGAGCCGAAGCATTCATCAAAAACGAGGCAGAGGTTTTACTCCTAAAGAAGTATATTTAATATTGTCAGCCATTGTAACATTTTACACAGTTAGATTAGTAACACTATGCTTAAATATAGGGAAATTAAAGACTGTACTTAAATAATGATTTAATTAAAATATATTGCACAGAAAAGTTAAATAAAACTGTACTGTACTTAAATGTTAAGTAAACAATGTACTGTACTTGATTAAAAAATAATCTAAACAGGCTGCTTTCTGAAACAGAAACACACGCACACGCACGCACACACACACACACACACACACACACACACACACACACACACACACACACACACACACACACATGCACACACACACACACACACACACACACAAACACACACACACACAGAGGAAGAACAATAAGATTAAGACTAAAACTATAATAAAAAGATGTTCAATGGATTCTAGTGAATGTCTCTCTATCATTCTACTGTAGATCTGGGATCCCCCCTCCCTTCTCGTGTCACATGGCCCCGCTTGAGCCAATCGAAAATGAAACATGGCTGGCATTTCAGGAAATTATGTTTTATTCACGGACTGAGTATTTCAGACGATACATATTATGACGTAGATAACGGCTTTAGAAACGATCGAAGTAACTCCTCTTCCACCGTCCAGTTCATCCATTTTAGTAATCAGCGGGCAGCGTGACGGCAGCGTTACGGCGGCGTTACAGCGGCGTTACAGCGGCGTTACGTCGGTGTTACGGTAGCATTACGGCAGTGGCGGCACTTCGTGTCACGATCGCCCGTAATACTACGCTTAGCCACCCGCTAACCTCCGGGACTCGACGTGAAAAGTCATTTTACACACAAAATACTTCACTTTTTTCACAAGAATCAGCTTAGATAGGCCTTTTCTCACAGAGCTGCTAAATCCCGTGTTTTCAGCTGCAGTACAGACTAAGTTAGGGTATAAACGCTCTACCGTGAATAACTGTTGATGTCAGCGCTTTTATATTTATGTCAGTGATTCTTTGGCATACCACTAGAGGGAGCTAGTGGTACTCATACCACACTTTAAGAATGACTAGCTTATGGGTTGTAGTGGGAGTTTGAAAGTTCAGTGTTATGGTTAACTAATAAATGCACCAGTATTATGACTGGGCGAGTTTATTTCTTGATTTCAGAGACACTCTACCACTCTGATCATATTCCCTCCATCATTACTCTATGAAGGGAGCAAAGAACGTTCATCAATGACAGAGAGTGTATGAACTGAATCATTACTCTCTGTCTGCTTCACGCTCAGGAGGGAATATCACGACTCATCATCGTGGGTAGAGAGACCAAACACTTTAGAAACACATTTCTCAAGTCAAGAACTATAGAAATGATCCCTGAAGGTATAGTCTTAAACAGAGAGGGGAAGGCGGGTGGAGGGGGAGATATATATGTGGGTGTAGACCTGAAATATAAAGTGGTGGAGAAAATGACAAGAGCAATGAAAGATGTGTTTGAATGCAACACAGTTGAACTCTGTATGAAAAAAAAGAATGTAATTGTAAGCTGCATTTATAGAACACCAGGGGCCAGTTGTTCAAAAAAATGTAATCTGGATCAAAATGATCCGGATTTGAAAATGTCATTTGTTGCTTTCCAGGATGCAGAGAGTTGCACAGTAAGACTCTGGAGTCCATTTGTGGTTCCCTTTCTAGGACCTCACCACTGGACACCCGGTTCTGTGCACCTTTCTTTTAGGGACCGAGCCCAGAAGGGAAGCTGCCTGGAGGCGAGGACCCTATTGCATCTGGAGTGTTTCTTTCTTTGTTTCTTCTCCTGACGCCATTGAACCCAAATTTGACATAAACTTGCAAACCAAATTTGGCACAATCATCAGGACTGCTGCAGACTACAAGAAAATACAAACAATTAACCCACAAAGTGCC
Source organism: Lipophrys pholis (assembly GCF_963383615.2). Taxonomy (NCBI): domain Eukaryota; kingdom Metazoa; phylum Chordata; class Actinopteri; order Blenniiformes; family Blenniidae; genus Lipophrys; species Lipophrys pholis. Next base: position 4,566,487 of record NC_137646.1, on the reverse strand, counting down.
AAAGTGTGCTCTCTAGCGCCACCTACAATCACCACAGCCATGGTGTGATCTCTCTAGAAATGTCGTAGAGAGATCAAAACAAAACTCATCTGTTCGTCTCATCACGACATAAAAATCACACTCTGACACCCCTGACCTAAGTCCAACAGGAAGTCCTCAATTTGATTTTAAGAATAAGATTATCAGCAGAAATTTAAATTGGGTCTCACAGCCTGTAGGAAAGTCATAGAGCGATGAAACCAAAGGTCACTTGTTTGTCTCAGCAAGACCTGGAAATAATGTAATGACACTCCTCACTTAATCCAACAGGAAGTCTTTCAAATTTGCCTTTCAAATCAAGATCCATCCATGCTCATGTCAGCACGGTCACCCAAATGACATTGCAACAGAGCACAAAGGAAGGTGGCGCCCAGCATGGGACATGAACCCACGACCTTGACATTGCGAGTCTCATGCTCTACCAACTGAGCTAGAAGAACCAGGAACCATGAGGGATCACCAAAATAAGAACCGGACACAGTGACCTGCAACCTTCAAGTGATCCAAGTTTCAATCTTCAGTGTTTTTACTGCAAAATCCTCCAGAGAACAAAAGAATAATCAACTATTCTAACAATCAGTGGGTTGCTGTAAAGAAGTTGCATTTAAATGAAATCACCATGTAAGTTTCAAAGTGTCTGTGTATTCAAAATGTGCAGACACTCTGATGGTTCTATCTGCTAACTCTGTTTGGTGATGTCATAGTGATGTCATAAAAGAATGGAAAATATTAAAGTGACAACATTTCTTTCTTCACTTTGATCCTTCTTGACTTTGATCTTGACAAAACTATTATCTATTAGTAGTTTATTGATACTTTCTCTGAGTTTATTAATACTTTCAGTAATAAAGATAAATTATCAAGAAAAGATTACAGTTCCTGAGTAACATTGATGAGGAGACTCGTGGTGTAAAGGTTGAATGAGTCCAGTGACTTGAGTTGAAATAAACGAGGGAGTTGAGGTCAAAGAAACACACTTTGACTCCAAAGATCCAAGTTTAAATCTTCAATGTTTTTACAGCAAAATCCTCCTGGAAACAAATAAATAATCAACTATTCTGACAACCAGTGAGTTACTGTAAAGAAATAAAAAGAAATAAGGTGCATTTAAATTAAATCACCATGTACAAAGTATCTGTGTATTCACAATTTGCAGACAAACTTAAAAAAGCTCTGAAAAATGTTGAAGCGTCTGTAGTTGAAGTGATTTCATTAACTAGATGTCCATGAATGCACCATGCTGAGCTGCTCTCTGTGGTTCCATGGTGTAATGGTTATCACTCTGGACTCTGAATCCAGGGATCTGAGTTCAAATCTCAGTGGAACCAGACTTTACTGGTGCTGCTCTGCTGTGGTCAACATTCTCCACAATAGTAAGAACCTTCCATGGACAATAAATAATGATTGAGGACAAGTGATGAGTAATTTTCATTATCAGGTGGGACAGAAGAAGCTGCAGCCTGGACTTGAGGCCAGACGTCTTGCAGCGGCCAGTTCAGAGTTTTCTGGAGAGGAAGTTGACTCCAGATCTGGTTGGCTGCTTTAAAGCTGGGTGACGTCTCCTGTAAGTCAATGAGCTCAAACTGCATTTCTGCAGGCTCTTCCTCAGGGACACATGAGAAAGGATTTTGGAAGAGGTTGAATGACTTCTCATGGACCCTGAAGTCGGAGAAGCGGTGTTTGAATTCCTGTCTGAGTTTATTTATGATGTTATGGTTCTTGTTTGAACGCAGGTGACGTAAAACGTGGCGCCCGTCTGTGTCGTCTACAAGCGCCTTGCAGGCGGGAAAATGGGTGAGATGTCCCTGTTTGAGCTGTCCCTGCAGCAGTTCAAGTTTTTGCTGGAAAGTTTTGACATTGTCAAATAGTGTGGAAATGAGCTTCCCATGGCCCTGCAGCTTCACATAGACCTTTTTCACAACAACCTGAAGTAGCGCCTCGTGGAGCTCAATCACTTCCTGTTTGTGCCTCATTGAAAATGGACCTTATCTTTTCACCGACGCTCCTGAACTTGCCAGCTTTTTCATTTGCTGATGCGGAGGCCATCGCAGCGGGGAATACATGAACAAATACACTTGAAGAAGGGTATAAGTTCATCCATGAAGAATATCTCCACAGCTATCAAGGTAAGAAAAGACGGAGTTCAGTGAGCTAACCGCGGCGCTAGCTACAACATATGATGAAGATAAACATGGTGACTAAGGAGCCTCATCTCGTCTGCTAAATTATTAGAGGTATTTATTAGAGGCATGATCTAGACTTTTAAATGATATTTTAACATTCTGATATGTGTTTGCTATTATAATATAGAAAAGTGATGATGATGATGCCAGATGTTCACCTTCACCCTGCTTTGCTTCTGCAGGCTTCTAGTATCACATATTGTGGAGGGACAGGTGGTGGTCAGAGCTCCATGCTTCAGCTCCACGAGGAACCATGGAGGGACAGGTAGTGGTCAGAGCTCCATGCTTCAGCTCCATGAGGAACCATGGAGGGACAGGTAGTGGTCAGAGTTCCATGCTTCAGCTCCATGAGGAACCATGAGGAACCTCACAGACTGCAGGTTGAAACAGTCAGAGAGTCGCTGGGCTCATGTTCAGTAGTTTGACTTCCTGTTCTTCAGCTGTCAGATGAGAGCTGAAGAACTTTCATGTACGATGGACACTCCTGTATGACAGAGAGCTTACTATTCCTCTTCTGCTGCTCTGGATTCTGGGACTTGATTAAAGCTAATTATGTTTTAACAAGTATTAATTTCTATATATGTGTTAAAAACACTTCTCTGTTTTAGATCTCACTGGGTGTTGACAAGCTGAGTTGTTGGTTTATTCCTGTAGTTGTGCAGCTGGTAAAGGCTTTAACAACCATGTAGTTGAACTCCTGGATCAGCCTGCACACTCCTCCCAGCTCCAGCTGCCAACGCTTCCTCCTGCACTGACCTGCACAAGTCATCTACACAGAGGGAACAGACCAAGAACACAGGTAAAAAAAAAAGAGGAACCATTGTTTTCCTTTTGTAATATCATTTAGTACGTGACAATCTCCTTAGTAGTTTTAGCAATTTAAGTAAAAATCTTAGCTCTCACAAATCTATCCCTCCATGTCCGACCAAATTGCTCACCTGTCCCTTTATTTATTTGTCATATTTGTTTATTTCTTGTAAGGGGCTCCATCCTGAACCTGCCAGTGAGGTGGTGGGGGAAACAGATGTGTGCAGTCCAGCTGTGCAGAGCTTACACAGGTGTCATTTATTGGTTTGTAATGTTTTTATGCTTGTAATGTTTCCTTTGTCATAACTTACTGTGATGATGTCACTCATGTGTTTGTAGGACCACTTCCTGATCCCGACATCCTGACATCAGGAGGAAAACTATGCCAACTGGAGTCCCAACCACTCAGAGCTCTCCTTTTAGATTTCCTCCCAACTTTGGAGTGAGTCCCAAACAGATGATGTGTCCCAGGTTGCTGACCTCAAGGTTCAGGATGGCCACACAAGTCTGAGGCGTTCACACACATACTACTGGCAGGGACAGGGTCAGCTGGTAATCACCAGATTGGAATGGTGCCACTTTGTCACTGACACATTTAGAACAATAACTGTTGAGCGAGAGCGGCGTGATGAATCGTTCACTGACCAGATGAAATCAAAACTGGACATGTTTTACTTCAATACCATTAATGTGTTTATTTCAATGCAGTAATGATCATATTAAAATGTATAAATGACCTTTTGTCACTTTGTGTTTTGAACATTAAATCTCAAGTTGTGTGAATCACTGTAAATAGTGTAAATAGTGTAAATAGTGTCGAACATGTCAATAAGCTGCTCCTTCAGGCCCACAGCCACCCTGAAGGAGAACATTAAAACTCATCAATCAGAGGCATTCTGGGGCAGCGCTGGGTTCAGGCTTCATCTCCTATTGTCTGAGCTCTGGTCCAGTATATGAGGCGGGATGCAGGTGGAGCAATGGACTCCCAGAAGATCTGGAACCCTCTCAGATGGGAATTTGGTGTAGAACCGGATCTGCTCATCAGAAACACAGTCGCGAGTAAAAAGCATGGGAGACAAATCCACATTCTCCAGCCTGGCTTCCAACTCCTTATTATATTCAAGAGCTTCATCTAGTGCAGCTGTGAAACCAGAAAATAAAATTACTTATTATCTTTACTTACAGTTGTCAGACATTAGTGTCAGAAACACACGACGTACATCTGAATATGAGCATCAATTATTTATTATTAGACTTTACATCCATGGTCTTCATTGGCTACAGGGCCGATCACAGCTGACTCTGGGTGAGGGCACTACTGTATAACTTGAACAGGTTACCAGTCCGGACACAGACAGTCAATCACACATATATACCCACACATATTCACAGTCACCAATTGGCCTAAAATGTATGTTTTTGGTACTGTGAGGGGAAATAAGAAGAAAACCGTGGACACAACAGTCTGAATAGAATATAGGCACACACACAGCTCAAAGTAGCGTGTACTTCTGTGTTGAATGCTCATGAAGCCATCAGGAAACACAAGCAAATTCAAATGAAAACTGTATTTATTTCTACACAATAGTTAAACACAATGTTGCAGCAACATGTCAAAGTTTCATTTATGAATTTCAATTTTATGAATTAAAATCTTAATATGTTAAGCAATTCAAAATGAAATGAATAAAATGAAAACATAAAATGTATTACCTGACGGGAATAATTGCAACTAGAAAGGATCAGATGATTACATTTTGTTAGTTACATTGCCAGAGAACAAACTCAAAGGTAAGACAGTGAGAATCCCCGTGTCATCTGAAGGCCACTTGTGGTTATGGAATCATCAGGATAAACACACAGGAAAGCGTCCCCATTCCCCAGCTCATGTTTCCGTACCATTCAGTCAAAACACTGCAAAAGAAAGAAAAAAAAAAAACAGGTCACATTGTCACTTTTTGCTGTCGGTTCCTCAGTCCTGCTCCGTGGTCTTTGCAAGCTTTTTTGTTTGCGTGTGGTTTGTTCAACTATTTGTTACCATGTTGTTCAGTCACAGCTGCTGAAAACTGATATGAGCCAAACCAGCCTTTAGCCACTGTCGGTGTTCCCAAGAGCTCCGGAGGTTCCAGAGACAGTGGTGAGTCCAGTATATTCTAAAGGTCATTATTCTTACTGACACTTTTCCTAATGTTCCATTTAGATGAATAACCTGATCAGGAATTAAGCTTTAAAATGAACGATTGCAAAAATGCAATTCCATCTCCAGCTCATGATGAGCCTGTGTTTAAGTGAAATACCTGAGCGAAGGATTGCCATGTGTTTGAACGTACCTAAAGGTTTAGTTTTAGGTTAAGGCTCAAATTAACATTTCAGAAAGGGCAGTGTCCCAGTCTTTTATGAATACTTGTCACCAACAACTTATATATTTGATTTGTATAATCACAGGCAATAATCTGTTTTAGCCTCGCTGGACTACAATGAATTTACGGCTCACTAACTGCAGTTGAACTATTGTTTCACCTTCTAGCGTACAGCATAGGACCGACTGAATACGTTTATGTGTGTGTTTGTTCTCCTCAAGGGTTGAAGAATCCAGTCAATCTGACAGAAATATTGTTAGTTAATGTGATAAACTTTGTCTATGAGCAGCTTGTAGAAGTGAGAGCTACAGAAACATCGAACACAAAAGCCTCATCAATGGTGGAGACGTTACACAATGAAAAGCTTGTAGAATATACCTACACGGCAAACAGGAAATATTCCCTAGTTATTCAAATGAGAGACATTTGTTTGACTGATGTCACGACATGACATTTTGCATCAAAAGATTAGAAAACACAAATAAGCAGAAATAATGAGGAACCTGCTGTTGGTGAAGGTGTTTTGTAATCACATAGTACAAAGTTCATAATACTCAGTGTAGAAGTCTATAATCATCTTCTCAAGGTATTGACCCTGGGCTAAATGAAAAGAATATATCAACTTAGTACCTGTAATCCTGCTTTGTGATGTGATTTAACGAACAGAATTTCACACGTTAGAACAAGACCTATGATGTTTGCAACACGAGCATCGAGGAACACAGAACATGAATTTATATGGAGTACACACTGCAGTACTCACATACCACTGAGCTCCTTCAAAATAAAAATCAATTTGAACATGTTTCTTAGTAAGAAAAAAATTATATACCGTATTTTCACGACTATAAGGCGCACATAAAAGTCTTAGATTTTCTTCAAAATGTGCGGCGCGCACTATGGTGCAGTGCGCCGTATGTGTGTGTGTTGTTGTTGTAAAGCGGACGTAGTAGTGAACACCATGAGAACGTTAAAGGGGGAAGTGTGGGCGTGGATTGTATATAAATGAACGGGTATGTGCGTTATGCAGAACATCGTTGTTTTAACAACCCTGAAAATGGCGAAGAGACACGCTTATGAAGCACAGTTTAAACTGAAGGCCATCAGCTACGCGGAGGAACATGGAAATCGAGCAGCCGCGAGAGAATTTAAGATTAATGAATCGATGGTTCGCAAGTGGAGGAAGCTGGAAAACGAGCTCCGACAGGTGAAGAAGACGCGGCTGAGTTTCCGCGGACATAAGGCGAGGTGGCCCGAGTTGGAGGAAAGACTCGAGCAGTGGATCATCGCACAAAGAACGAGTGGGAGAAGCGTTTCCACGGTCACCATTCGACTAAAAGCAGTAACGCTAGCAGAAGAAATGAAAATTGAACATTTCCAAGGAGGTCCGTCTTGGTGCTTTCGTTTCATGAAACGGTGCCATTTTTCCATCCGGGCCAGAACTACGGTAGCGCAGCAACTTCCAGCGGATTATAATGAAAAGCTGGCCATCTTCCACTCCTACTGCAGCAAACACATCGCCGACAAACACATCCAGCCCAGCCACATCACTAACATGGACGAGGTGCCGCTAACTTTCGACATCCCGGTGAGTCACACTGTGGAGAAGAAGGGGACCGGCACGGTAGCGATACGCACAACGGGGCACGAAAAGTCTTCTTTTACTGTTGTGCTTAGCTGCCATGCTAATGGACAGAAACTGCCGCCTATGGTGATTTTTAAGAGAAAGACTTTGCCTAAAGAGAAGTTTCCATCAGGAGTCATCATTAAGGCAAATCAAAAGGGCTGGATGGATGAGGAAATGATGAAAGAGTGGCTGAGGGAGGTGTATGTAAGGAGAACAGGTGGTTTTTTCCACGCATCACCATCGCTGTTGATCTGTGACTCTATGCGTGCCCATCTCACAGCCGATGTGAAAAAACAAGTGAAGCAAACGAACTCTGAGCTTGCTGTCATTCCGGGAGGCCTGACAAAGGAACTCCAACCGCTGGACATCGGTGTGAACCGGCCGTTCAAAGTAAGGCTGCGAGCGGCGTGGGAGCGATGGATGACCGATGGAGACCACAGTTTCACTAAGAGTGGAAGGCAGCGCCGGGCGAGTTACGCCACAATTTGCAACTGGATTGTAGATGCTTGGGCTAGCGTGTCTGCTGGCACTGTTGTTCGAGCTTTCGCAAAAGCCAGCATCATTTCCAAGGAGCCGCACGGCACGGAAAGTGACTCTGACAGTGAAGAAAATGAACCTGGTATGTTTGATGGAGATTTAGCGCAGCTGTTCAATTCAGAAACAGAGGACGAGGAGTTCGATGGGTTTGATTGATGACGATTACAGGTAAAAAAAATGTTAGTACTTTGTAATCAATACTTAAATAAAGCACAACCAAACTCAGTTTTGCTCCCGCTCTATTTTTAAATACGCACACCTGTATGCTTGTGTGTGTGTGTTGTTGTAATGCGGACACCATGAGAACGTTAAAGGGGGAAGTGTGGGCATGGAACCCGCGCCCTATGAGCAGGTGCGCCTTATGTGTGTGTTAAATGCAGTAATGGCACACATAACTGAGACTGCGCCTTTTAGTACGGTGTGCCTTTTGGTCGTGAAAATACGGTATACAATATCTACAAATGTTAACCTAGAAGATTCTATAAATAGTTTATTTGTGGTTTTCCCAAAGGAAGTTTTATTTATTGTTTTTAAAAAATGTTTTCTTTAGTTTAATGAGGTTCTATATGTGTTCTGTATATTATTTCTACCGAATTATCGTTATTAGTGAGAAATACAGTACAAGCTGTTTGTTTTGTATTTACTACAAATAGTGTTCTTTTATGTGTTCTATATTCTGCTTCCAAAAGACTGTAAAACAAACTTGCAACATTTAAGACTTTGTAACTGTGAATTAGATAATCTGTGGTCAAGCTCAGAATCTATCCAGAAATTAATTAATTAACATTCAACCAGCCATTTCTACCACTCTGATCATATTCCCTCCATCATTACTCCATGAAGGGAGCAAAGAACGTTCATCAATGACAGAGAGTGTATGAACTGAATCAGTACGCTCTGTCTGCTTCACGCTCAGGAGGAAATATCACGACTCATCATCGTGGGTAGAGAGACCAAACACTTTAGAAACACATTTCTCAAGTCAAGAACTATAGAAATGATCCCTGAAAGTATAGTCTTAATACTCCTCAGTACAAACAGCAGAGGCCTTGAATGAATCAGTCTTTCTCATCACTGGTGAGCAGATCTTTTTGTTATGGATCCAGCAAGAAAGAGATTTTCTCCTGTCTGGGATCATTTCCAGCTGATCTCTCCTGATACATTCAGCACAGAATAGCAATAGTGTGACATATATGAACTATTATTGATATGTGATATTGCATTGCAGAACCCTTGTACTAATGTCCATCTTCCACATTCTGGCATTTTTAAATGTGACATGTATGTTATGGTCCAAATAAATACATCAATAACACCTCATCTATGCTGAGGCAGGAAAGTGGGAAAAGTATATAAATGTACACCACAACTTGTAGAAGCTTGTTGAAATTCAATGACTAAATAGAAGTTTGCAGAAGTCACATAATAATTAAGATTAAGTGAAGATGTTCAGTAATGAAGAGTGATTCACGACCGTAGAAAAGAGCTGCCTTCAGAATATTTACATTTATTTCTATTAATTTTATTTTGTTCCAACATTAGATGGTGTTTGAACAAATTTCCATTATTATAGATGGATATGGACATGTGCCAAATAATCTGCAGAATAGCTTATGGCAGTGGTTCTCAAACGTTTTACACCAAGTACCACCCAGAAAATACTTGGCTCTCCAAGTACCACCATAATGACCAACACTATACAGTAGCCTAGTGAGCCGAAGCATTCATCAAAAACAAGGCAGAGGTTTTACTCCTAAAGAAGTATATTTAATATTGTCAGCCATTGTAACATTTTACACAGTTAGATTAGTAACACTACGCTTAAATATAGGGAAATTAAAGACTGTACTTAAATAATGATTTAATTAAAATATATTGCACAGAAAAGTTAAATAAAACTGTACTGTACTTAAATGTTAAGTAAACAATGTGCTGTACTTGATTAAAAAATAATCTAAACAGGCTGCTTTCTGAAACAGAAACACACGCACACGCACACACACACACACACACACACACACACACACACACACACACACACACACACACACACACGCACACACACACACACACACACACACACACACACACACACACAGAGGAAGAACAATAAGATTAAGACTAAAACTATAATAAAAAGATGTTCAATGGATTCTAGTGAATGTCTCTCTATCATTCTACTGTAGATCTGGGATCCCCCCTCCCTTCTCGTGTCACATGGCCCCGCTTGAGCCAATCGAAAATGAAACATGGCTGGCATTTCAGGAAATGATGTTTTATTCACGGACTGAGTATTTCAGACGATACATATTATGAAGTAGATAACGGCTTTAGAAACGATCGAAGTAACTCCTCTTCCACCGTCCAGTTCATCCATTTTAGTAATCAGCGGGCAGCGTGACGGCAGCGTTACGGCGGCGTTACAGCGGCGTTACAGCGGCGTTACGTCGGCGTTACGGTAGCATTACGGCAGTGGCGGCACTTCGTGTCACGATCGCCCGTAATGTTACGCTTAGCCACCCGCTAACCTCCGGGACTCGACGTGAAAAGTCATTTTACACACAAAATACTTCACTTTTTTCACAAGAATCAGCTTAGATAGGCCTTTTCTCACAGAGCTGCTAAATCCCGTGTTTTCAGCTGCAGTACAGACTAAGTTAGGGTATAAACGCTCTACCGTGAATAACTGTTGATGTCAGCGCTTTTATATTTATGTCAGTGATTCTTTGGCATACCACTAGAGGGAGCTAGTGGTACTCATACCACACTTTAAGAATGACTAGCTTATGGGTTGTAGTGGGAGTTTGAAAGTTCAGTGTTATGGTTAACTAATAAATGCACCAGTATTATGACTGGGCGAGTTTATTTCTTGATTTCAGAGACACTCCACCACTCTGATCATATTCCCTCCATCATTACTCTATGAAGGGAGCAAAGAACGTTCATCAATGACAGAGAGTGTATGAACTGAATCATTACTCTCTGTCTGCTTCACGCTCAGGAGGGAATATCACGACTCATCATCGTGGGTAGAGAGACCAAACACTTTAGAAACACATTTCTCAAGTCAAGAACTATAGAAATGATCCCTGAAGGTATAGTCTTAAACAGAGAGGGGAAGGCGGGTGGAGGGGGAGCTATATATGTGGGTGTAGACCTGAAATATAAAGTGGTGGAGAAAATGACAAGAGCAATGAAAGATGTGTTTGAATGCAACACAGTTGAACTCTGTATGAAAAAAAAGAATGTAATTGTAAGCTGCATTTATAGAACACCAGGGGCCAGTTGTTCAAAAAAATGTAATCTGGATCAAAATGATCCGGATTTGAAAATGTCATTTGTTGCTTTCCAGGATGCAGAGAGTTGCACAGTAAGACTCTGGAGTCCATTTGTGGTTCCCTTTCTAGGACCTCACCACTGGACACCCGGTTCTGTGCACCTTTCTTTTAGGGACCGAGCCCAGAAGGGAAGCTGCCTGGAGGCGAGGACCCTATTGCATCTGGAGTGTTTCTTTCTTTGTTTCTTCTCCTGACGCCATTGAACCCAAATTTGACATAAACTTGCAAACCAAATTTGGCACAATCATCAGGACTGGTGCAGACTACAAGAAAATACAAACAATTAACCCACAAAGTGCCAAAGTGTGCTCTCTAGCGCCACCTACAATCACCACAGCCATGGTGTGATCTCTCTAGAAATGTCGTAGAGAGATCAAAACAGAACTCATCTGTTCGTCTCATCACGACATAAAAATCACACTCTGACACCCCTGACCTAAGTCCAACAGAAGTCCTCAATTTGATTTTAAAAATAAGATTATCAGCAGAAATTTAAATTGGGTCTCACAGCCTGTAGGAAAGTCATAGAGCGATGAAACCAAAGGTCACTTGTTTGTCTCAGCAAGACCTGGAAATAATGTAATGACACTCCTCACTTAATCCAACAGGAAGTCTACAATTTGCCTTTCAAATCAAGATCCATCCATGCTCATGTCAGCACGGTCACCCAGATGACATTGCAACAGAGCACAAAGGAAGGTGGCGCCCAGCATGGGACACGAACCCACGACCTTGACATTGCGAGTCTCATGCTCTACCAACTGAGCTAGAAGAACCAGGAACCATGAGGGATCACCAAAAGAAGAACCGGACACAGTGACCTGCTACCTTCAAGTGATCCAAGTTTCAATCTTCAGTGTTTTTACTGCAAAATCCTCCAGAGAACAAAAGAATAATTTCAGAAAGGGCAGCGTCCCAGTCTTTTATGAATACTTGTCACCAACAACTTATATATTTGATTTGTATAATCAGAGGCAATAATGTGTTTTAGCCTCGCTGGACTACAATGAATTTACGGCTCACTAACTGCAGTTGAACTATAGTTTCACCTTCTACCGTACAGAATAGGACCGACTGAATACGTTTATGTGTGTGTTTGTTCTCCTCAAGGGTTGAAGAATCCAGTCAATCTGACAGAAATATTGTTAGTTAATGTGATAAACTTTGTCTATGAGCAGCTTGTAGAAGTGAGAGCTACAGAAACATAGAACACAAAAGCCTCATCAATGGTGGAGACGTTACACAATGAAAAGCTTGTAGAATATACCTACACGACAAACAGGAAATATTCCCTAGTTATTCAAATGAGAGACATTTGTTTGACTGATGTCACGACATGACATTTTGCATCAAAAGATTAGAAAACACAAATAAGCAGAAATAATGAGGAACCTGCTGTTGGTGAAGGTGTTTTGTTATCACATAGTACAAAGTTCATAATACTCAGTGTAGAAGTCTATAGTCATCTTCTCAAGGTTATTGACCCTGGGCTAAATGAAAAGAATATATCAACTTAGTACCTGTATTCCTGCTTTGTGATGTGATTTAACTAACAGAATTTCACACGTTAGAACAAGACCTATGATGTTTGCAACACGAGCATCGAGGAACACAGAACATGAATTTATATGGAGTACACACTGCAGTACTCACATACCACTGAGCTCCTTCAAAATAGAAAATCAATTTGAAAATGTTTCTTAGTAAGAAAAAAATTATATAATACAGAAGGAAAAAGGACAATAGAACATTCGATCCACATGAGAAATAAATATGATTTTTCCTTTTATTTGTTGAAAAACGGTTGTTATTCTTCATGTTTCTTCTTGATGTGTTTCTAAAGTGTTGCTGCACCTTGTTAGGATGACAAGGCCCCTGAGGAGGATTGGTGTGTTTCAGGAGAAAACAGGAAGCAAAGGGGATTGAAAGAAAAACATCCAAAGAGGAAAATAGTGACAGATGAAGAGCAAATCAAACCTGGTGAGACTGTGTGTGATGTGTAATGAAGCAGGTACAAGTGAAGTGTTTTGTTGTATCTAACAGTCTTCTGGTGCCTGGCTCAGTACACCAGCATGGAGCAAAGCGGGTCCCCAGAATAAAAAACAAAAAAAAACTGGTTGGGGAACAAAAAGTAAAGTCCGAGCTGAAACACATTGAACTATGTACTTTGGTGAAATACGTACCTTTATTATGCGTGCATGTGTGCAGAACTCTGATATGAGAAATGAAATCCATTCAGTGGTCAGTGTGATAGCCGGGAACTGAATGGCAAATTGAATTTCTCCTACTGGGTTCATATTTTTGTAAATTTGGCTATGAAGGAGTGAGTGGCTCATCTGATATAAAACTCACCGTACAATACTGGATTACACCAGTGGATATCTTTTACTGATGTTATACGTCAACATCCCATTAAAAAAAAATAATGTCATAAGGTAATAGATAGCTGCATGATTTTGTCCATCACATTTGGTCCTTCAGTGTCATTTCTGCCTTTGATAGTAAGTAAGTTGTTCTGTGGTTCTCAGCTCCAGCTCATGTAGAAGACTTCAGGACAAAGTGAGACCAGTGTCACTCTGCAGTGGAACAAAGTGAACAACAACATCAGCTTCATCCTCCAGTTTAATGGTACCGAGACAAACATCAGAGCACCAGATGGAGACGGACCAGTAACTCACACAGTCTCATGTCTCTCTGCTGCAACTGAGGACACATTCACTGTCTTCTCTGGGTTTGGGAGCGTCACAAGCGGCGGAGTCAGCATTAATGCAGTCACTGGTAAGATGCTGTTTTCAGGAAGCTGTGGGAGTTTGATTGTGAGCCCACATGTGTATAATGTAGTTCTTTGTACTACCAACGTAATTCTTGTGGCTCTTTGTCTCTGACTGTTTGGCCGCCCCTGCTCTATAAGAACAAGAAGAAAGTTCGCCGCTCCAGCATCTTGCCGAACAACAACAACAACAAACGTTGGCACATCGACCAGCTTTTCTTCAGTTCTTATGGGTTCTAATAGGAGGATGCAGGGGCCTTTACTCAGACGTCTCAGCTGCAACGGAACAAATGTGTTTGTTGTGGCTGGTCCCGCAGTGTTTACTGTCACGTGATGATGTCACATGCCTGCGTCATCATGCAGCCGTTCACAACCCCGACTCTCTGCGGTGGGACGGAGCAACAGAGTTGGGTGTGGGTACGCTGTTTACCGTACCGTGCGGTACCGTGCAGTGGAAACGAGGCCTATGATGCCTCTTTACATGACTCAACAAAAAAGAGCTGGCTCGGTTACAGTTAGTCCAGAACTCAGCCGCCAGACTTCTGACCAGCACCAACAGGAGGGCCCCCCCCCCCCCCCCCCCTGTGTTAAGATCTCTTCACTGGCTCCCTGTTGAGTCTCGTGTTCAATATAAAATCTTGGTGCTAACTTTTCGAGCCCTACATGGTCAAGCTCCTCCTTACATTGCTGACCTCATAAAGCCCTACAGCTCGACTCGGACCTCGAGATCGTCTGGGCAGAACCTAATAAAAGTTCCATGTACTTGTTTTAAAACCCGGGGAGACCCATCATTCAAAGCTGCCGCACCCCGACTTTGGAATGAACTCCCACTTGACCTGAGCTCCCTGGACTCAGCGGACATCTTTAAAAAGTGCCTAAAAACACATTTGTTTGCCAAAACATTCTAGTCTAATCGACCCACGCTGCCGACTGTCGACATTTGTTGTGTTTTTAAGATGTTTTTTTCTCTTATCTGTTTTTATTTGTTTTTACTGTGAAGCACTTTGTGACTCCATGTCTGTGAAAAGCGCAAAAGAAATAAAATTTACTTACTTACGTACTTACGTACTTACTTACGTACTTACTTATTTACATACTCTCAGGTGTGCAGCTCAGCTCCAGTGCAGGTCTTGTTGACTCCTCCCAGCACACAGACACACGAGGAAGAAGAAAAAACACAGAATATACAGCAGCAGAGCGACACTTTGTTCAGTCACAGCTGCTGAAAACTGATAGGAGCCAAACCAGCCTTTAGTCACTGTCGGTGTTCCCAAGAGCTCCGGAGGTTACAGAGACAATGGTGAGTCCAGTATATGTTAAAGGTTATTTTTAGATTAATATTAATTATTTTATGACACGTTTCCTAATGTTCCATATCAGATGTGGCGTGTACATGAATAATGTGATCAGGAATTAAGCTTTAAAATGAAAGAATACTTTTTTTTTTGCATCTTTTCAAAGGTTTACCTCATGGAGAGAGGACTGGTGCTTTTTGTTCTCACAGGTTGGTGCAATTTTAAAAAGGCAATTACATCTGTAGCTCATGTTTCTAAAGTGTTGCTGCACCTTGTTAGGATGACAAGGCCCCTGCGGAGGATGGGTGTGTTTCAGGAGAAAACAGGAAGCAAAGGGGATGGAAAGAAAAACATCCAAACAGGAAAATAGTGACAGATGAAGAGCAAATCAAACGGAGCATACTTTTGATTAATACATTGTATATTCTGTTTTGCTTTAGGAGTGATCACCAATGTAGGTTTTGGCCAAACTCACTACAACTTTGTAAATACTCCTCTGAGCTGGACAAACGCTCAGCGTGTGTGCAGGGATGACTACACTGATCTGGCCACTATTGAAAGTGCAGCTGACGTTGATGCAGTTGGAAACACAACTTCGAGCGATACTGGTGAGTCCTGAATACTTGCACCGTATTTGACACACACTGTTGTGGCCAGTCTTTCGTCCCAAAAATCTAAATTTAGAGTTGCACATTGAGGAGATTTTCCACTCGCAGAAAGTAAAAAACACTCGCAGAGAGATTTTCCAGGTTTCACAATAAAGATGTACTATTTATTTAAACAAACAAAAAATATTCTCTGTGGTTTACGTTCTTAAATAATACAAATACTTAACATAAATTCTAGTTTGTACAGGCTTGTGTGCCTGCGGTAGAAAAACCATCACACCAGCTTCACCTCCTCCTGATTCTAAGGAGGAAGGCCTGACGAGGAGGAGGAGAGATCCACACATTTCTAATGATCAAAATAACTAAAAAACACAAAAATAGGAAAACTTTAAATAGTATTCCTTATCATCACTTAAGTTTGCACCAATTTGACAAAGAACATTTATAGTCTCAAATGGCTCCAACACACACAGAATAATCCACAATGGCAAGTTTCAATTGTCTTGTTTTTGACCGAATCAACATCTTTTATTTGAGCAGGAAAAGCCTGGATTGGTCTTCATGATGACTTGCAAAACAGCTGGATGTGGTCCTTAAATGACAGCAGCTTCTATGGCGAGGGAGAGGCGACGTATAGAAATTGGATCAGTGGTCAGCCTGACAATTATGCTGGAAGAGAAAACTGTGGAGGACTTTGGAGGTCATTCAATGGCAAATGGAATGACTGGCCTTGCAGTTACAATCGTCAGTCTGTGTGCTTCAATGGTGAGTTTTTTTAAAGAGTAACATTTTAAAAGCATTACTTTTTGACAAGAGCTTCCAGAAATGTCAATACTTCAGGCTGTGTGTAAATGTGTTGAATAAGTCACTGCCTTAGAAACTACTGTCAAATATTCAGCTTTTTCTTTTATTTTGATTCACAGCAAATAGTAGAAGAACTCATTCTTTGTTTATTAAAGAAAAAAAAGTGTCTATATTTCCAGGTACATTGAATGGAAAAGCAACCTTTGTTAGGATTGAAACATTCAGCACTTGGACAGAAGCTCAGAGGTTCTGCAGAGAGAACTATGTCGATCTGGCCAGGTACCGTATGAACTCACTAATTTGTTCATTCCATCCATGAATCAGTGAATTTGTTTTACATACAGTACGATGCAGATCTGCTACTCTTCCCTCCACAGCATACGAAACGAGCCCGAACATGAAATGGTCAAGAGAGTTGCAGATGGTAAGGATGTGTGGATTGGTCTGTATCGGCGAAAAGTTTGGTCTGATGGGAGTGACTCTCTATATCGAAACTGGGAGAACAACCAGCCCGACACTGGAGGCGAGACGTGCGTCGCTACATCACTGGAGTCAGGACTGTGGTCAGATGAACGCTGCTCCATCCAACGGCCTTTTGTCTGTTACACAGCAAGTAATATATATGTTATTTTTACTACTAAATACTGCAAGCTTGTGGCGTTGAGATCCCACAATAAGACTTATTCCATCCTTGCAAATTCTTATTGCAAAAACAATGTTTTCATAAACTCCATTTACAAATATTTGAAAGAATCAGTGACTCATCTCTCGGCACGTCACTGGATTACAATGCAAATGTTTGAACGATTTACATAAACCTGCTATCCAACAATAGTTTATATGTATGTTGTGTTAAATTGGTGCTTCTATAAACACAAGATACAAACATGTTTGGTCATTCTGTTTCACTTCTGCCACTGATAGTAAGTAAGTTGTTCTGTGGTTCTCAGCTCCAGCTCCTGTAGAAGACTTCAGGTCAACAGGACAAAATGAGACCAGTGTCACTCTGCAGTGGAACAAAGTGAACAACAACATCAGCTTCATCCTCCAGTTTAATGGTGCCGAGACAAACATCAGAGCACCAGATGGAGACGGACCAGTAACTCACACAGTCTCATCTCTCTCTGCTGCAACTGAGTACACATTCACTGTCTTCTCTGTGTTTGGGAGCGTCAGAAGCGGCGGAGTCAGCATTAATGCAGTCACTGGTAAGACGTCTTGACTCGTGTCATCAAACACTCAGATGAACGACATTAGAAAGTCAGATTCAGTTCAAGCGATAAACTCTCACAATCGGACAAGGAGGCTATTTTGGTCGATTTGAGACTAATATAAATTACCTTTTTAGTATTAACCATCATTTATTTTAAATTATACTTTTGAAAAGTGTTCTTCAATTCCCAATATGGACATATTTTCTGTGTGTTTGTTGTGTTTTTTCTAACATTTTTTCTTTTTAAATTCTGCTCATGGAGGAGGACAACTTGTCATCCTATTCTGTGAGGTATAAGTCTACTACTTGAAACTACTGGATCCAACTGGAGACGCACATGGAAGGATTTCAACCTTTTACATTCAAAGTCACTTTCCAAGACAATTATATGATATATAATAAATGCATAGCATCACTTTGTGTAATTAATGTCACTGCAAGAGTGACAGGGATGAGTTTTGATGAAGCTATTTCCACTTTTCTGTCATCGTTAAATCATTTCCATATTATTGCTCAGGTCTGTCCTCTCGTCCTGACTCTCTATATTGTTCACACAAGTTAAAAAAGGCGACATTATGCAGGGATGTTGTCTGTTTGTCTCGTGGATTCTTGGATTTGTGATTTTGCTTTGCCATTTTGATTTTGTTCTGTGGATTGTTGCACCTTTGCTTGGTGGTGGTGAAATTTGAGAAAACTTCCTTGAAAGCGATTGACAAGCGCTTGGGCGTGATTATAGTGACATCTGCTGGGGGTTTGTATGTACTGCACGTGAGGGGAAGATTTGACCAGGGATCATAATTTCATGACTGTGACTGGTCTCATCCTTTCATCTTTCATTTCAGTTCTTGATTTAAAATAAATAAATAGTTGTTTTCCAACCAAACTTGTGTCACTGTAGTAAATCACATTGAAGATCTTTATTTTCTAAAGAATAACTTTGACAGTCTTTCACTCTGGCCTCCACCTTTTCTCACTATACTGCTCTGGCTATGTGAGAAAACCCACACATACACAGGGATAACTTGCAAACGGTGCACAGAGTCAGTGTGGAGGAATACTGCCAATGCTAATCCCCCAAAACAAACTTTTTTGTAGGTATCCTTTTTTTTTTTTTTTAGCTTTTTATCTGTCAGTCATTCATTTGTTTTCCACCATCGAAGAAATGCAGCGTTCCATCATTGCATGCCAAGGCCTGACTGCTTCATCAATAAAGAAATGAGAGTTGAAGTATTTTAAACAGAAGTTACCAGGTAAAGTCACTTTAGGAATGCTGTAGAATGAAAGAGCTTGCAAACTTTGTTCTTCAATTACAGTATTGATCATTTATACCCATATACAACCATATAAGTCAAAAGCAAGTGAGGACAGAAAAAGAAAAAAGATGAAGCTATACGGCAATGAACAACTCCCCTCTTCTAGATCCTTATTCAGAGTTTAAATTAAATTCCAGTTTATTGTCATATGCAAATCACCAAACCTGTTTCCCCTGTATGATGAAATTCTTCTTCTGCTGTTCACAGAGAATGCCAGCAGCAAAATAGCATGTAAAAGAAAACGGTGCAAAATAAGTCAATGACTGTCTACAATACATAAATAGAAAGTGGTGCAAGAATAGGTGAAGAAATGTTTATATACAAATAGAAAAACTAGAGTCAAAAGATGCAGCATGAAGCATGTACAAGCAGTCTTGTGCCAAACGTGTTGTATGAGGCAGAAGGAAGAAGGATCTTCTCATTTTCACCGCTCAGAAAAATAAAGGGAAGACTAAAATAACACATAATTCTGCTCATGGAGGAGGACAACTTGTCATCCCATTCTGTGAGGAATAAGTCTATTACTTGAAACTACTGGATCCAATTGGAGATGCACATGGAAGGATTTCAACCTTTTACATTTAAAGTCACTATCCAAGACAATTATATGATCTATAATAAATGCATTGCATCACTTTGTGTAATTAATGTCACTGCAAGAGTGGCAGGGATGAGTTTTGATGAAGCTATTTCCACTTTTCTGTCATCGTTAAATCATTTCCATATTATTGCTCAGGTCTGTCCTCTCGTCCTGACTCTCTATATTGTTCACACAAGTTAAAAAAGGCGACATTATGCAGGGATGTTGTCTGTTTGTCTCGTGGATTCTTGGATTTGTGATTTTGCTTTGCCATTTTGATTTTGTTCTGTGGATTGTTGCACCTTTGCTTGGTGGTGGTGAAATTTGAGAAAGCTTCCTTGAAAGCGATTGACAAGCGCTTGGGCGTGATTATAGTGACATCTGCTGGGGGTTTGTATGTACTGCACGTGAGGGGAAGATTTGACCAGGGATCATAATTTCATGACTGTGACTGGTCTCATCCTTTCATCTTTCATTTCAGTTCTTGATTTAAAATAAATAAATAGTTGTTTTCCAACCAAACTTGTGTCACTGCAGTAAATCACATTGAAGATCTTTATTTTCTAAAGAATAACTTCGACAGTCTTTCACTCTGGCCGACACCTTTTCTCACTATACTGCTCTGGCTATGTGAGAAAACCCACACATACACAGGGATAACTTGCAAACGGTGCACAGAGTCAGTGTGGAGGAATACTGCCAATGCTAATCCCCCAAAACAAACTTTTTTGTAGGTATTCTTTTTTTTTTTTATGCTTTTTATCTGTCAGTCATTCATTTGTTTTCCACCATCGAAGAAATGCAGCGTTCCATCATTGCATGCCAAGGCCTGATTGCTTCATCAATAAAGAAATGACAGTATTTTCAACAGAAGTTACCAGTTTTGGGTGCTTTCAATTCGCACCACAAGTCCTTTTGTTGCCAGTCTAACTAAAGAAAGACACATGAGTCAGGTTTCTTAAAAATTGATTATCAAACTATATTGAAGTGCGGTAAGCAAGCAATATTCTCAATTTACAGAATTCTGGGTCCTGGTTCCTACTCTAAACCGAGCGACGTGAACTGCGAGCATGTCTGCCGATGCAACATGTGTATTTATGCATTCTTCTGCCCACAGGGGCAGGACGGTCCAGATGGTGAGTCACGGGGTCACCGCAGGGTTAGCTGAGGTTTGCAGGATGTCACGAAGCCAGGCTGGGTCAAGGGGTACTTGAGGGAGGTCATCAAAAGGGACCAGTTGTGACGGGTTTCCTCCGATTGTAGTCTAGGTTTCGATCCCCCCACTCAAGTTCCTGTTTCACAGGCTTTGTCTCCTACAAACACTGAGATAAGCACATTTTACAGGCAGCATCCTGCAACCATAAACTAAAGTTGTTTCTCATTAGAGCTGACCTCAGCAGATTGTTAGTCATGCGCTAAGCAAATTTCCTCAGAGCAAGTTAGTATCTTTCACACAGTTTTAAGGCAGAGCAGTTATTTTAAGAATAGAATCTCTTAACACCAGGTAAAGTCACTTTAGGAATGCTGTAGAATGAAAGAACTTGCAAACTTTGTTCTTCAATTACAGTATTGATCATTTATACCCAAATACAACCATATAAGTCAAAAGCAAGGGAGGACAGAAAAAGAAAAAAGATGAAGCTATACGGCAATGAACAACTCCCCTCTTCTAGATCCTTATTCAGAGTTTAAATTAAATTCCAGTTTATTGTCATATGCAAATCACCAAACCTGTTTCCCCTGTACGAGGAAATTCTTCTTCTGCTGTTCACAGAGAATGCCAGCAGCAAAATAGCATGTAAAAGAAAACGGTGCAAAATAAGTCAATGACTGTCTACAATACATAAATAGAAAGTGGTGCAAGAATAGGTGAAGAAATGTTTATGTACAAATAGAAAAACTAGAGTCAAAAGATGCAGCATGAAGCATGTACAAGCAGTCTTGTGCCAAACGTGTTGTATGAGGAAGAAGGAAGAAGGATCTTCTCATTTTCACCGCTCAGAAAAATAAAGGGAAGACTAAAATAACACATCCGACGGATGTTCTCCTGAGGGACGTTCTCCTGGGGGATGTTCTCCTGAGGGATGTTCTCCAGAGGGACGTTCTCCTGGGGGATGTTCTCCTGAGGGATGTTCTTCTGAGGGACGTTCTCCTGAGGGATCCCCTCCCAGACTTGGATCAAAGCATCAGTGCATTCCTTTTTGTTTGTTGGTTGTTTTCAGTTTTGTCATGACCATGTGTTAAACTAGGCTATTTTCATTTATTTTTATTTGTGCATGAGGGTGAATTTTCACTCTTTCACTTTAATAAAGTTGCCAGCCTGCATGCAATTCCTGTCCTCACCATTGAAGTGTGGGGGCGCTAGTCTTAAACGTCATTAAAGGAGACATATCATGCTTTTAAATCCTTCCTTTTTACATATAAATCATACAGTTGTGGTCTATATAAAGCGGAACTGCAATGCTTGGGTCTGAATTCCTCATTATTAGAGCTCCACAGGCCCCTTTTCAACCCCTTTTCTGATGTGCTTCTGAGAGCAACTCGTTTTGGGGCGGTCTCTTCAAATGCAAATGAGACACTTCATACCCCTCCTCCTCTCCAGGTTGCAGAGGTGACACTCGGTTCAACGCCACCCTGTTTGGCCATCTTTGTAGTTTGATAGAACAGATACAATTATCTAGCGGCGCAGAAACTTTATATTCACACATTATTTACAAAATGTCAACAACGGAAGATTTGTCCATCCAGCCATACATGTTGGAGCCAGAGTCGGACCCGGCGGAGCGAGATGAAAATGACGATGATGCACCTGAAGAACAACGTCTTCATATGGATGTAACGCAATGGTGTGTTACTATATTTACACTAACTTCTCCATCCATGCCCATTACTACAATACTGCCTGTATTACAACGACTATTTAACACAGAAGTTACATTATAATCTAAAACGAGCACACAGCGCTAACATATGAAGACGGTGCAACTGCTAATGCTAACAAAACAATGACAGGGACGTCTTATCATCACACTTTTTAGCGTTATATACAGCTTACCGAAGTGCTCTGTTCGTCGTCTCCATAGATAGAAGGAACTGACCGCTCAATCAGACCAAGTCTTTCGGCAAATCCTTCTTTATACTGGCGGAGGTTGCTGAAGCAGTCGTCCTTAAAGTGCTTCGCGCACACAAAAATGACCTTACCCACAGATGTGGGTACATTTCTGTGAAAAATAAAACTCAACCAGGCACTTCGAAAAGGTTCTGATGCTGGGAGACGGTGTAACGAAGCTTGTGGGTTACTACATCCAACAACCGAACATTTCGACTTATCCTCTCATAACTTCGGCACCCTTAGGTTGGACTACAAAATCGCAGCGAGAAACAAAAATGGCGGATTGCTCGAAGTGTCGATGTCCTAATTTGGCAGTTCCGCCGGGAATACTGTGACGTAATAGTTCAAAAAACGTAATAGAGAATAGAAAAATCGAAACGGATTGCAAAATATGACCAAAACAGAATATAAAGATATCAACGGAGCACCTGAAGAGACTACTTTGAACTTTTCTGTACTTCTAAACACTCTAAATATACAACAACATGCATTTAAGGGCTAAAAAAGTGGATTTAGCATGATATGTCCTCTTTAAGAGAGGCGGCTCAAGAGGTGCGAAGTCTCGTGATCGGAGTTAATGGCACTTGGAGTCTATTGACAGAAAAGACACAAGACAGAGTTCTTTCGTAGATTATGGTTTGTCAACACGTCCCTAATATATTTTGAGGTAGGTCAAACATTGAATAAAGAGCCTGTCCTTTGATCTCCTTTGATCTCCTTTGATATCCTTTGATAAAATGTTATCTCCTTTGCTCTCCTTTAATCTCCTTTGATCTCTGAGTGCTAAAATAACTCAAAAATACCTTTGTTAATGCCACATGCGTTTGCAAAACCAAGCTAGAGGAGGATATTTTGTCTATTGAAGCACAAGAAAAGTTCTCCCTGCTTGGACTCAACTTATTAATTGACTTCACTGTGAGAACAGAAGTCAGCAGCACCGATATCATGACTCGAAGAGGTAAGTAACATTGTGTCATTATGTCACCTAATGAGCTCCATGCTTGACAGTCACAATAGAAAATGGCTGTTTGGTGATCAGATGCTCAGTTTGATAATGAGAAGAAACAAAAGGCTGAGGCCAGTAAGAGAAAATCAGTTTTCGTGTTTAATCTTGGGCTTTGTTGGAACCATCACCATTTCCATTATTTTGGGGGAAATGATATTTTTAACAACTCTTCTCATTTTTTCCTCCATTTGTAGATTACCTTAGTGCTAAGAATTCATTTGAAATCTCATGAGTGCTCAATGTTTATGTTAGGACAGCCCAATATTGTAATTCACGATTGTGACTACAGGCTTCCTCACAAAGTGAAATAAGCCAGACCGTTCCTCTGACAGGGGTCTACTAATGGTACCAAGAACAAGGCTCATTACCAGGGTGACAGAGCCTTTACTCTCCGGCCCCTCGGCTCTGGAACCCAGGCAGGAAAACTCAATATCCTGTTTTAAGTCTCATCTTAAAACTCATTTTTATCACTTGGCTTTTAGAAACTGATGTTCTCTTATTTTTAGTTTATATTTCTTCTTGTCTATTTTTAATTGTTCTGTATTTCATTGTTGTACATTATATTGTGGTTTTAATGTAAAAGTACTTTGTAACTGAGTTTAGAAAAGTGCAATAGATATAAAGTCATTATGTTTGCTGGTTATGTAACCTCAGAGACTTTTAATACTTGATATGATCAAGATAAACAGCAGCTCCACCAGAGTATTTCTCTACTGGACAGCAGCTCCTCGGGATATCAGTCATTTGACAATTGGGTGGAGATCAGAGTTCCACAATTCTTGGCCGCGTTTCAGGTTTCTCCCAGTTGTAACACACCTGAACACAATAAGGGCCTCCTTACCTGGCTTTTTTACAAGCTTGATGATGACATCAACATCAGATTGAGGTGTGCTGAAGCTGGGAGAGCTAGAACGTGCAGGGCATGTTGAGGCCCAGAATTGAGGAACCCTGGTGTAGATCATGAAAGCAACACTCCTCTGCATGGAGACTCAAGAGAATTGTTCTGCGTTGACATAGAACATCAAGAGACAGGTTAGTTTTATCCTACTGATGATGTGTTGCTGCGAAAGTAATCCTGCTCAGTTTCTTCCCACCAAGAGCCTGAACAGGGACTTGAACCCTGGACCCTCAGATTAAAAGTCTGATGCTCTACCGTCTGAGCTACCCAGGAAGACATAGTACTCCACCAAGGTTGTGATTTTCATGGACAGGGTGTCGAGGTGCAGCTGAAGCAAGAGGAGACAAAAACTCAGAGAGGCTGACAGTAAGGTAAGGCTCTATACTTTCTATTTCATTGGACTTACACTTTCTTACAGGTCTGTGCCCCCCCCCCCCCCCCCTCCCTCTCTCTCAGCCTGCTGGTCACTCCATAAGAACAACCAGTCCATCAAAGAAAATTACTTCTTTATCACATCACAGCTGAAGCTCCAGACATTAGCCGACACTACATAACTAATAATTGAAAACAT
The DNA here is from genome assembly GCF_963383615.2 of Lipophrys pholis. Taxonomy (NCBI): domain Eukaryota; kingdom Metazoa; phylum Chordata; class Actinopteri; order Blenniiformes; family Blenniidae; genus Lipophrys; species Lipophrys pholis. The sequence continues at coordinate 4,541,426 of NC_137646.1, read as the reverse complement.
AATTAATGCTATATATCTTTTTGTCCATTTAACCATCAGCTTAATTCCTCCATGTAAAAATCCTGCAAACCTATTTACAGCACATTCAGGCAGTAGGTAGGTAATAAACATTTTAATAAACTGGTGACATCTTATTGTTCCATGCAGAGACGTCCCCCTCCGTCCCCCCCGGCTTTTATTAACACATGATCAATCTGAAGTTCAGAGTCAGTGTTGTCTCCAAAGATTGCTGAGATATTATCATTGTAATGTTTCCTTGTGGCCGTGATCGTATAGTGGTTAGTACTCTGTGCTGTTGCTGTGATCGTAGAGTGGTTAGTACTCTGTGTTGTGGCTGTGATCGTATAGTGGTTAGTACTCTGTGTTGTGACAGTGATCGTATAGTGGTTAGTACTCTGTCTTGTGACAGTGATCGTATAGTGGTTAGTACTCTGTGTTGTGGCCGTGATCGTATAGTGGTTAGTACTCTGTGTTATGGCCGTGATCATATAGTGGTTAGTACTCTGTGTTATGACAGTGATCGTATAGTGGTTAGTACTCTGTGTTATGACAGTGATCGTATAGTGGTTAGTACTCTGTGTTGTGGCTGTGATCGTATAGTGGTTAGTACTCTGTGTTATGACAGTGATCGTATAGTGGTTAGTACTCTGTGTTGTGGACGTGATCGTATAGTGGTTAGTACTCTGTGTTGTGGACGTGATCGTATAGTGGTTAGTACTCTGTGTTGTGGCCGCAGCAACCCCGGTTCAACTCCGGGTCACGGCAGTGGCTCCTAAAGTGTTTATCTTGTCGTCACTCATGAAGCTGCTCTATCATCAACTTGTAGACTGAAGGAATCTCAAGAAGATTCTAACTCCTTTAAAATCTACCATCAGTATGTCTCTCTGTGTCATAGTTACTATAGAATAAAATAGTTACTCATTATCTATTATATGTTGTTGTTTCTGTTCATATTTATTTATGTTCTTAAATTCTATTAACGTTTCAGTACAAATATTAGGGGTCCATATATTCTGCTGTGGAAAATGGACCTCAGGGTTCAGATTCTATGAGGGTCCTTTTACAATCTTACACCGGCACTGAGCCTCGATGGAGCCTTGGCCAAATGAACCCTCATCAACCATTTTCTTTATTTTCTGACTCCACCAGATGGAGCTGTTGGTTTGAAGATAGAGGCTGAAAGATTGGCCATGAAGTGTGTTTTCAAACATTTGTTGAACAGACAGCGCCATCTTGCGCCTTCTGCTTGTATGGGAGACTGCCTGAGAATAGCAGGTGCTGTGAGCTTTTAACCCCCCTGGCCAGAGGGGGCGCTCTTCTTGCTCTTTTTCAACTCAAATTTTCACAAACACATCAATGTTGGTAAACGCTGTGTGACCTGAGGCCTGAGGCCTGTACTACGAAGCTGGATTTTCTCTTATCCAGATAACTTTCCATACTATGACACTCATTCACTTCTCACCAGGATAAATCACCATGGTAACTTACCCTGAATGTCTAACCTCCGGAGCAGGTTATGTTCTGGATAAGAGGTCAAAGCTCCGCCTCCTGACCAATCAGATCTCTTGGAAAATGCCCCGCCCATTCTTAAATGATGGTGATTGGTGGGCAGGTTCAGCACTGAGCTGCAGCAGAGCGGAGATGAGAAAGTAATTTAGAAATCTTTTTGACATAATAGAATAAATCCTGGTCTCTGAGGCTTTGAAGGAAGTTTTTGTTCTTGACTTGTTCCAAGTCTGTTTATCTCCACGAGGGTTGATCTGGAATAAAGAGCTTAATGATCACACCTGACAGAACTGCAGAAACATGAATTTATGGAACCAGAACTACTCCTGTCGTCACGGTGATGAATTAATATTCCAACATAAAACACAAGAGAAACTCAGCCTCAAAACAACTGGATGGAAAATCTAAACTAAAAGAAGATCAGTGAGGAAGTTCAGCCCGACACGTTTCTGCTGGAATAAAGTGAAACTGAGTAATCACAGTGCTGTCTGTTTATATAGTCTGATGAATTAATCTGGTATAATCTCACCAAGTCAGCATTAACAAGTCAGGAATGTTCTGGCTTTGGCTGCAGCAGCAGTGTTGCTTTTAGCTGCTGGATGTGTTTTAAGTCTTCATAATCTCAGAGATTAACTGCTCCTTCAGTAATCTGTAAACTGCTCTGCAGAGTTTCTCTGTGTGTGATTGGTCAGATGCTGCAAACTCCGCCCCTTTCATGTGAACAAGCACACATAGGTCTGGGTTGAACCAGAGAGTTGATAACCTGCTTGGTAGTAACGGTGATCAGGATCAGTCAACCCAGGAAACAGAGAGATCCTGGATATGTTGATCAGGGTTCCTAGTACAGGCCACAGGCCTCAGTGTGATTGAAACAATATTTATATTTACTTGCCGCTCAGTAAACCAGCGGCGGCCTTGCGCATGCGCGGTTCCTTCTCAGTGTGGACGCAGTGTGGTGAGGGTCTCCTCTGGTCTGACTGCAGGAGGGAGGGAGGGACTGTCAGACTGACCGCAGGTCTGTCAATGCTTCAGGACGGGGGAGGGGCTCACAGCAGGACCTGCTGCTCGTTGACCACAGTGACTGCAGAACCAGACCTGCTTTCACCTCAGAGTCACCAAACACACTAGAAAGTCGCTAGAATTGTCGCCAGTCGCTTTTCACAAAAAAAGTTGCCAACAGGACCTGAAAAGTCACCAAGTTGGCAACAGTGACAGGCTCACACCCCTGCTGACACAGACAGGATCTTTGTTCTACACTTCTTTTGAAACTTGCTTTCTTTGCTTAACTTCAATAAAGAACTACTTAGTTTTCATTCAACAGGAGAGGAGGGTGCACCATTCCCAGATGAACTGCAATACCAGGCTGATGCGTGGAGTGGACAGAGCAAGCTCCTATTCCATCTCCCTGTTCCAAGAATCAATTTAATATACAGTCCCCAGATAGGGGACATATCAGATATTAGACTGATAAGAACAGATTTTTTCTTTTACAAGATTTTATTGACACATTTTACAGGTCATTTTCTTCCATTTCTTCCACAGATGTTTTCACTCATTTAAAACATAAAAGCAAAAAAGGTACAAGCTTCTGTTTTAAAATATAAATACAGTACTTTTAATAAATACAAATAAAGCAGGACCTGTTGAGTAAAATGAGAAACATGAGGAAATAAAAATAGATAAGAACAGATACTACACTTGATCTTAGCCAAAAGGCCGAGAAGCGATACCACAATGGGTCTGAGCTAAAGGGAGCACTGGATGCACAGTCACCACAAGTCCCAGTCGGACATTGAGCCGCGCCTATTTAAGGCCTTTTACAAAACACAAAGTGTGCAAGAGTCATTTTGGCAACTTTTTTAGTTGGCTTGAATATTTGTCGACTTGTAGAATATTTGGCGGCTACCCAAACTGTCTCTCTCCTTACCACACCCCGAGGTGAGTGCACCTTTCAAGCCTCGTATCCGCCCCCCAAGCACACGCCTCCATCTACTCCAATGCAACAATACTTGTTAATGCCACACGGGGCAGCAAAAACACACGCATTCACTCTGTGCTCCCCAAACCCTGATTCCTATCCCTTTTGAACAACCCATTTTCAAGATTTGATCCAATCCCATAACCAAAATCCAATCAGATTACCTTTGAACAACTGGCCCCAAGGTATTTCTGAACTATGTACAGTAACGTGGCCTCATATTTTATAGCACCATCTTCCTCTCCTTCATCCTCACAAACCTTTCAGCCACCTCCTTCTTATCAAGCACAACGTCTCTCTATGGAGAGCAAAGTGAGTTTTGAGAGTCTGGCCTCCTTCATGCCCAGAGAGAGTTTTAAATTCATTTCAGGCTGAAACTGAGTTCTGCATTTGCACTAGTGACTGACTGGTATGTCCTTTCCATATGGCTGCAGATGATGAAGGGCAGAACAGCTTCTGTGGTGTTGAGCTTTATTTCTAGTTCACTACACATGGCAGAGAAATAAAGAAATTCATCGCAGACCTGCTCAGCTGTATTATGGCTCTTATATTGGTAGAATCATTACAGGCTGCCTGTCAGTTTTAGACGGGATTTTAAAATGCTACTGCTTGTTTTTAAAGCCTTGAATGGTCTGACTCCTCCATATATCAGAGACCTGTTATGATAACAATAATTACCAGAAGTATGTATTTCCAGAAGAAAATGCAAGTGTGAATGCTGAAGATTGAATAAAGCTGATTTCCTTTGATCTCAGCGTCTCCATGGTTCCAGTGCTGATCTCTTATCAGATCAAAGGAGATCAGTTCCCTTTACCATGGAGATGCTCACAACAAAGATCTCCTCCGGCTTTGATCTCCATTGATCTCCATCCGGTGCTTCTCCCATCTTCTTTGTAATGAAAGGCTTGTTATTGTTCTTTTTCACAACCTTGGTGATGACGTCATCATTAGATTCTTTTTTTTAAGAATTGACAGAACTATTTGAAAATATCACATCCAAACTGTAAAAACATTGTTGGATATGTTTGTTTCTTTAAGAAACTCAGACCAACTTGTTACTACAGACGAGTTTTAGGGCCACTCATGACAAAATAAAATAAGAGTTTGTTTCTTTTCATGCAATTTGATTTAAAGTCAAAAAACAATGTTGAGATATTTTTTCATCATACAATATGATAACAAAGTTGAAATACTGCATCATTCTGCAGAACTTCCTGTCCATCCTCTAGGTGGCGCTATCACTGAGACTGTATATTGGTCTATTGAATTGATCAGGGCAGGACTCTGATCACACATGTAAAGAACTGTATAATAAGTGTAGTATTGAGTAACAGTCACCTTGATCCAGTGATACAACATAGTAACACCAGGACAACAAAAGCTGCCGTCACAGTGAGGAATTAATATTCCAACAAACAAACAGGCTCACACGGGGGGCGGAGCCTCAAAAGAACTCAATGAAAATCTAAAGTAAAGGAAGGGCAGTGAGGAAGCTCTGCCTGAAATGTCTGTGCTGGAATAAAGTGAAACTGACTGATCACAGTGTTTCTATTGTACCATGAATTAATATTGTAGAATCTCACAAAGTGACTCATTAACAGAGTCGCTCATTTTCTGCAGCAATCCTTCCTGGATTTTGTTGCAGCAACAGTGTTGCTTTGTCCTGGATGATGAGTTTGAATTCTTCAGTGATCTCTATTGGAGGATAGGAGGTTTTATTTTATTTTTTTAAAATTAAAGTGAAAATAGGATTTTTTTTTCAAATTAAATCAAACATCACCTGGAAAATGTTATATATTTTTTTTAAATCAAAGTGACTATCAAAGGGAAAATAAGAGTTTTTTTTTTCAAATTAAAGTGATTTCTAAATGATGTAGAAATCATCATCCTCCACTATGAGCAATTAAAAAGCAAATAAAGCTGCAAATGGATCAGAACTCCTGGAGTGAAACATAAAGTACTTCAGGAAAGGAGGAGAACGCCGCCACTAGAAGTAGAGATATTTTCAGGATTGTTACGTTACGTTTTGGAACGAACACTAAAGTTAACCCAGAAGTGGAGTATGGACATGATTGTGTGTTCATCTGTGGTCTGGTGGTGAGTGTGTGTGTTGCCTTCAGGGGCAATGGGAAATAAAACCACTGCATGTAAGAAACACTAAACAATAAAAACACTTCTGGTTAAGATCACAGCAACTTAAAACACAATAAATAAAGCCAAATATGCAGCAAAATCATTGAAATGTGATTAAAAAGCTGTCAACAATGAAGCTGTCCCATGAAGACAAAGTCTTGACTAGTTTTCTGCTGCTGGTTGATCCATGATGCAGAAGATTTGGATGAATGACTGATGGTTTCTTTGTATGTTTCACATCTTGTTTTGCTCTTGTATAGAAAACATTTCAAATCACATTCAACACAAATATTTGAAGAAAGAAAGTAGATTTTTTCACCAATGTGGGCCGGTTAGCTCAGTTGGTCAGAGTGTGGTGCTAATAACACCAAGGCCATGGGTTCAATCCCCATACTGGCCAAATAAAGCTTCATAAACCACTGTCTTTATTTTCTGAAGCCACTAGATGGTGCTGTCTCTTCAAAAAACATCTAAAAAACACTTCATTGCCAGTACTTTAGGATCTATCTTTGAACCAGGAGACTGGGGTTCACTTTCCTGATGGAGTTAAGGGATTGTTGTGGTGGATTGCTCACACTGCATGAGCAAGGCACCACGATTATAAATGGCTGTATTGTAATTATTAGTTGCATTGACTTGGAATCAAACCCAGGCCTCCAGCGTGGCAGGGGACAACTCTACCACTGAAGCACCAATGCTAACACATCAGATCAGACCCGTCTCCATTTTAAATGTCAAAGAGAACTTGTCCTCATGGCAGTAAGCCATGTATTAAAATGAATCCTGATGGAGACACACAAGCTTCAGAGGCTCTGACAGAACTCACTCACAAACCTGAAAAATGCTTCAGGTCAAATGGACCATAAAGTTACTAATCCTCCAATAGCAGTTGAACCTTCAGTTTCATTTCTTCAAGGTCGGCCATGACTCATTTACTTTTGTCAGAATGTGGTCATTCCAGGAGCTCTGTCAAGGCTGTCAGGAGTCTTGATCTACTGCCTTATTTATGACAATCAGTTGAGTCCTTTAGCTTCTTGAACATGTTGGCTCGTTGGTCTGGGAGTATGATTCTCACTTTGGGTGTCAGAGGTCCTGGGTTCAATTCCCAGATGAGCACTTGGAGTTACCTTGACCCTCTCCAACATTCATTTTCTTCCGCTTATCCGTTTCCGGGTCGCGGGGGTGACAATCTGAACACCGTCACACAGATCACAATGCACCGATTAAGAACCTCCCTGCAGGTGGTGAGCCCACGGGAAGGTGACTCTCCTCTCCTACAAATGGTTTTAACTTTGGTCATCAACCAGGATCTCTTCGTGTTAAATTTCAAAAGAGACTGAGACTTTGTGTTGGAGGCTTGGCTGATCTCTGCTCTTCACCTCATGGACTTTTTATGAGAGACACCTCATTGTAATGTCCCGCTTGTGTCTTTATAACTAATTGAACCAAGCTGAAGCAATTCAGCAAGTCTTTCATTTTGACTCAGACTTTAGCATTATGATTTGCTCCTTTAGCTTTCAGGTCTGTCTAGAATCAGATTGGTCATGCAAAAGGTTCCAGATCTCTGTAAAGGACAGTAGACCCATCCAAGATGGCTCCTGTGTTCCATCCTGTTCTGCATGTGATTCCCTCACGCCCACGTGAGGTGTAAAATGTATAAAAGCTGGATTTGTACAGTATATGTGAAATGTTGTTGCTGAGAGAGAGAGTCTATACTGCTTCCATTACGACCACTACTCTTTGCCGAAACCCGGGATTGAACCAGGGACCTTTAGATCTTCAGTCTAACGCTCTCCCAGCTGAGCTATTTCGGCCTATATGAGCTGAATTTTCATGAAGATATGGAAATTTAACATCAGAACCCCTGTGCTAACTACTGGATCACCACAGGATCCGCTTGGTTTCCATTGTGCTAACTCATACTTCCTCAACTACCTGTGAAGACTCTCCATCCACCTAGTTGACGTAGTCCTGAGGAGAACTTTCCTTCATTGTAACGCCTCAAAAGTCTTGAATGAACATCAGCTCAGAGTCATTCTGACAAATGAATCCAGGATCTGCTTCCACCAACTGAGCTATCGAAGGGTGGAAACTGTGTTTCCTGACAGGGGAGAAAAAATTCCAGTGGAAAAGACACACATCAATAGTTTACATTGTGCTGACTCATGTTTCTGAAAAGCCTCTGGATTTCAACGGTGGATCCTCAGATTAAAAGTGCATCATTGATAAATTTCACGACTTCAGAGAGCTTCCTTTGAATTCTTGAGGACTGTCGTGACACTGAAGTTTGACCTTCCAACTCAACATTTATGTTACAAAGTCAACTTGCTCTTCTAAATCCTACGTACTCAGTTTTATAAAAAGTACTCCTTTGAGCCAGCGACCTAAGGATGTCAATGTTGACCACTACAGTCCTCCGCTCTACCAACTGAGCTATCGAAGGGTGGCAACTAAGACTTCTGGCCAGGACAAAAAATTCCCCAGGACTATACACAGGTGAAATTTTGACACGGATCAGCTTGGTTTCCATTGTGCTAACTCAAACTTCCTCAAGAAGCAGTGAAGACTCTCCATCCACCTGGTTATGGGTCCTAAGACACCCAACGAGTGTCAGTGATACAGTCAACATGGTCCAGCAGTCGTGTTGTTGCTACTTCTTGTTAATGGAAGATCAAACAGATATGGAAATGTGACAGTAGAATTCCAGTAGAAAGCAATCGGACACTGTGACGTCACCAGAACAACAAAAACAACTTCATGACAATTTGAGAGTCAAAGGCTTTTTCTACTAGGTTCTGCTTCAGTATTATAAATATAAACAGTTACAAACATGTGAAAACTTACCTTACCAAGGAGCTGGTGGTGAAATGGAGAACATGTCTGTCTACTGCTCAGAAGGTTCCAGGTTCAACTCCTGGTTAGCTTTAAACCCTTTAGCTAACTTCACAGACAACATTTCCCTTGTCGTTGTTGGAACCTTCACATTATTCTACAATAATGTATGCAAAAGGTTCCAGATCTCTGTAAAGGACAGTAGACCCATCCAAGATGGCTCCTGTGTTCCGTCCTGTTCTGGATGTGATTCCCTCAAACCCAAGTGAGGTGTAAAATGTATAAAAGCTGAATTTGTACCATATATGTGAAATGTTGTTGTTGAGAGAGAGAGTGGAGATCAAAGTGAAGAATGGAATGTTGTCACTTAGATCTTTTCCATTTTTTATGACATCACTATGACATCACCAAACAGAGTTAGCAGATAGAACCATCAGGGTATCACACTTCACAGCCTCCCTGGGAAAGTTCTGGAAGACATAGTAGAGAAAGTCTCAGTAGCAGAGGAAGGTTTGGATCCATGGAGCTCATTGCAGCATCTGTCCTCTATTATGGAGACGATACGAGTCGGCAGCAAGTGACAAAATGGAGGCACAAAGATTATATTCATAGGAGTGTAATGATTCTAGAGTGTAATGTGTAATGATTCTACCAATATAAGAGCCATAATACAGCTGAGCAGGTCTGGGATGGATTTCTTTATTTCTCTGCCATGTGTAGTGAACTAGAAATCAAGCTCAACACCACAGAAGCTGTTCTGCCCTTCATCATCTGCAGCCATATGGAAAGGACATACCAGTCAGTCACTAGTGCAAATGCAGAACGCAGTTTCAGCCTGAAATGAATTCAAAACTCTCTCTGGGCATGAAGGAGGCCAGACTCTCAAAGCTCACTTTGCTCTCCATAGAGAGACGTTGTGCTTGATAAGAAGGAGGTGGCTGAAAGGTTTGTGAGGATGAAGGAGAGGAAGATGGTGCTATAAAATATGAGGCCACGTTACTGTACATAGTTCAGAAATACCTTGGGGCCAGTTGTTCAAAGGTAATCTGATTGGATTTTGGTTATGGGATTGGATCAAATCTTGAAATGGGTTGTTCCAAAGGGAAAGAATGATTCTGAGATCGGATTAGATCATGTAATCCAATCCTAGTTTTAATCTGGATCGAACCTTCAATTTTTGTTGTTCAAAACATTTCAGTAGGATCTGGATAACTTTGATCCCAAAAAACAGGATTATTCTGATCCCAACAGGGGGTAGGATTTCAAAGTGGATTTCAGGAGGAAAATGTAGCAAAACTTTAAAATTGGTCAAAAATCAATTTGTATATATACTTTTATTTATATTTTGCACTTGATTTGTTCATCTGCTGTCATGATTAAGAAGACTCAAGCTCCCAATTAGGCCTTTATGAATATCCATCTTCTCACGCTAATCCCTTTCCGGGTCGTGGGTTTGCATTGCACCAATTAAGAGCCCATGGGAAGGACCAGTGAGGGGCATGAACCCACTACCTTGGAATTGTGAGTTTCATGCTCTACCAACTGAGCTAGCCGGGGCATTTGCAACATTATTTTGCGGAAAATTCCCAAAATCTTGCGATGGAAACCCGAACCATAACAGATTATACCAGTCCATTCCGGCACTTTTTGTGCGGAGGAAACACACCTTAAGTGACCTGAGAGGGAGGGATTGGGAAGAACGTCTGGCCTGAAGGTTCTCAGGAACAACACACAGAAAACCTTACACTGCTCTTTGAGGAATTGAACCCTGGTCTCATCAAAAGGCATAGTTTCTGTAGTGTAGTGGTTATCACGTTTGCCTAACACGCAAAAGGTCCCCTGTTCAAAACAGGGCAGAAGCATAAAGTATGTTTTTTTTTCTAAAACTCCAAACAGAGTTCAACTCTGGCTAAAACACTTTTAGTCCTATTTGCGCAGCTTTCAAGTTGACATTCAGCACATTAATTTGTCCTTCCTAATTGTCATCCTTTGCAAACACTGACTACGATCTGAAAATCACATTTGAATGCCATCATTCAGATCATACTTCTTAAAGGACATCATTTTTCCTGATCGCTTTCAATCGGCTCTCATGTCAGAGGTCTTCTCCTGCCAAGATGGCCTCAAATAAATGTGGCTTCTGGAGCCCAGGCTCTAAAATATTACGGAAAAGTATTATTATCCACTTAAATAGTTCATTAGGAAAATTATTAATCTCTTAAAAAACGTTAGGTGTTATTTGGAAATAAATAATCAATTCATAGTAGTAGATTTACACGTAGGTTAAAAAACAGATAACGTGTTAATTAAGAAAAAATATTGCTATAAATAGCATAGGATATAATCACACATATGTAAATATTGGATAAAATCTCATTTAAAATCTTAAAACTATCATGATTAGAGAAAATTGGACGAAAATACTTCAACAAACGATGAAGTGAATCATCGTGAATTTTATTGTGAAGGGCCAAATTCGACAATGCTCTGATAACCTCCACGAACCTATCACAAAACCTCCGCGAGACCTCTGCAAACTTTGTTTTCCAGAAATAAAGTGATCTCAGAAAAGAGGCGGATGCTGCCTCGTGCTGATCTGAAAACTTGGAAAAAGTTAAGAGGGCTGCATGATCTACATCCATCTGCTGGGTGAGAGACAAATATTAACTTCTGAGTGACGTTATATTGATTAGTGATGGTAATTACTCCATGCTGATCAATATATTGTTAAACTCTGTTAGAGCAGCATGAGCAGCCGATGAAAGGTGCTGTCTGTACAAGGTGGACAATTACAGAGCCAAATCATTCCTACCTCCACTCAGCGGTGAGTGAGACACAGTAAGATGTGTGAATGTGATTGAGTGTGATTGAGAATGGTTTTTTTTTGGTGCCATTCTTATTTTTATTTCGTGTTATGTCGGAGGTAATATTTAGTGCACTCACTCACTGTTACCGGTGCAGAGGGGGAAAATTAAGCATGACCAGTTGGAGCCTGAAGGGTTTGCTGGGGTGAAATTCACAGGGGTGTGACAAGTGTCCAACATATCAGGACCATAAATGATGGCAGTGAATCATTACTGGCTGATTTGAGCAATTAATTCCATTCAAAGCCTTGAACTGGCAGCAGTGGGATTTGCAGCCATGCCTCCTCAGAGACTGGAGTCTTAATCCAACACCTTGAACCTGAACTGTCACTAGCAGAGGATGGTTTCGATCCATCGACTTCTGGGTTATGGGCCCAGCACGCTTCCGCTGCGCCACTCTGCTAAGTGCAGGGTTCTCAAGGAGTGTCCACTGTACTTAGCAGTTCTGTTTGCATTATTTGAGAAATCGATTTCATTGTCGAGCACGAGCACTCATTGTTTCATTACGAAGAGGCACTCTGTGGTTTATTTCCGAACATGTTTTTTTCCCAAATCAACTTCCATTGTCTGATCTTGTGACCTACTGAGGTCCTTTGTTTAGGTGTATCGGGAACATAAATGTCGGCTTGAATCGATCCCTCCCAACCATTTACTGGAGCGTGATTTGTTTCCAATGTGTTTTTGGACTTGTTGACAGTGTTGGCCTGGATGGTAAAGGCTTGGACAACCAAACAACATCATCAGGGTGAAGGCTGTGAGACGAGACCAACTAGGGAACCCCAAACGTCCTCGGCAAAACGTGACCTTGACATTTTAATGTCAGGATGGCCGAGCGGTCCAAGGTGCTGCGTTCAGGTTGCAGTCTCTTCTGGAGGCGTGGGTTCAAATCCCACTTCTGACAGCAGAGCATGTGTTAAAACATGCAGGTGTGTCCATGAACCTTTCAAGGACTAACAATTATACTTCCTCACATGGTGCCATGTGCCATGTGCCAGAGCAGAGCTGTCTAATTGGGAAAAGGGAGGTTGATTTGGATTGGCTACACCCCGCAATTACACTGTATAAAGTTTGATTCATGATCCACTCTTTAAAATTTGAAACAAGCCAGGGAGAGAGGTGACAGACTTTCTTGACTTCTGAAGGTAAAGTAGGACAGAATAATCAGTTATCAGTAAGTGTGCAGTTATTAAGGATATTGTTAATTAAACTAAAAGTGAGAGACATTCTAAGGATTTACTCAAATTGTATTGTAGATTGAGAAGTGTCCGATGCAGTTGAGGGGACAATCATCTTTGTTCGGAGAGATGCAGACATGTAGATGCGGTTTCCATGCCAAGAATGTATTGTGGTCTTTCATTAAATTAATGTGTGCGTTGTATTGTGTATGAATGAATTCAGTTTTCTTCCCTGTGCACCTCCAGCCTTCCAGCAGTGTCCCTGTACCATCTCCTGGGACTCCAGGTGGTCCGGGTCCATCGGCAGCATCGTCTGGGCAGGCTACTCAGAGGCCTTCTTTGACTTTGGCTTCAGTAAATACTGATGATGTTACACGTGTTTATTATGTCAAAAATATTTAGAGAGAACATGTTACTAACTTGGACTATCTCACTCTGAGTGAAACCTGGTTAAACTGTAATATACCATCAAATATGATCGACATTCCAGGATATTCTTGTTTTCGTAAGGACAGGCAAATAGGTAAAGAGGATGGTGTGCTAGTATATGTTCGAAACACACTTAAATGTACTGAATTTAATTTGGTTTTAAACATTGATTTATCACCTAGAATGAATTTTAATATTGTAACTTTATACAATCCGCCATCCTTTAATGTATCTTTTTATAGTAACCTGGACAAACTGCTTAAAATGTTTAAATATGATAGTGAAACCATAGTGCTTGGAGATTTTAATATCTATTGATTGGACCAACATGTTAAACAAAAACTGAAAATAATAAAAACTAATCTCTGGCGGCTAGTACAGGAATCAGCTGAGAAAGAAGCCGCTACACCCCCTACGTAAATAGCCTGGGATTACTGCAAAAAGTGTCCAAATTAAGCATCACCAACAAATATTCAAGCCAACTAAAAAAGTTGCCAAAATGACTCTTGCACGATTTGTGTTTTATAAAATGCCTTAAATAGGCGCGGCTCAATGTCCGACTGGGACTTGTGGTGACTGTGCATCCAGTGCTCCCTTTAGCTCAGACCCATTGTGGTATCGCTTCTCGGCCTTTTGGCTAAGATCAAGTGTAGTATCTGTTCTTATCAGTTTAATATCTGATATGTCCCCTATCTGGGGACTGTATATTAAATTGATTTTTGGAACAGGGAGATGGAATAGGAGCTTGCTCTGTCCACTCCACGCATCAACCTGGTATTGCAGTTCATCTGGGAATGGTGCACCCTCCTCTCCTGTTGAATGAAAACTAAATAGTTCTTTCTTGAAGGGCTGAACTCAAAGTTAAGCAAAGAAATCAAGTTTCAAATGAAGTGTAGAACAAAGATCCTGTCTGTGTCAGCAGGGGTGTGAGCCTGTCACTGTTGCCAACTTGGTGACTTTGTCACTAAATCTGGTGACTTTTCGGTCCTGTTGGCAACTTTTTATTTGCGACAAGCGACAAATCGAGCGACTTTCTAGTGTGTTTGGCGACTCTGAGGTGAAAGCAGGTCTGGTTCTGCAGTCACTGTGGTCAACGAGCAGCAGGTCCTGCTGTGAGCCCCTCCCCCCTCCTGAAGCATTGACAGACCTGCGGTCAGTCTGACAGTCCCTCCCTCCCTCCTGCAGTCAGACCAGAGGAGACCCTCACCACACTGCGTCCACACTGAGAAGGAACCGCGCATGCGCAAGGCCGCCGCTGCTTTACTGAGCGGCAAGTAAATATAAATATTGTTTCAATCACACTGAGGCCTGTGGCCTGTACTAGGAACCCTGATCAACATATCCAGGATCTCTCTGTTTCCTGGGTTGACTGATCCTGATCACCGTTACTACCAAGCAGGTTATCAACTCTCTGGTTCAACCCAGACCTACGTGTGCTTGTTCACATGAAAGGGGCGGAGTTTGCAGCGTCTGACCAATCACACACAGAGAAACTCTGCAGAGCAGTTTACAGATTACTGAAGGAGCAGTTAATCTCTGAGATTATGAAGAATTAAAACACATCCAGCAGCTAAAAGCAACACTGCTGCTGCAGCCAAAGCCTGAACATTCCTGACTTGTTAATGCTGACTTGGTGAGATTATACCAGATTAATTCATCAGACTATATAAACAGACAGCACTGTGATCACTCAGTTTCACTTTATTCCAGCAGAAACGTGTCGGGCTGAACTTCCTCACTGATCTTCTTTTAGTTTAGATTTTCCATCCAGTTGTTTTGAGGCTGAGTTTCTCTTGTGTTTTATGTTGGAATATTAATTCATCACCGTGACGACAGGAGTAGTTCTGGTTCCATAAATTCATGTTTCTGCAGTTTTGTCAGGTGTGATCATTAAGCTCATTATTCCAGATCAACCCTCGTGGAGATAAACAGACTTGGAACAAGCCACGAACAAAAACTTCCTTCAAAGCCTCAGAGACCAGGATTTATTTTATTATGTCAAAAAGATTTCTAAATTACTTTCTCATCTCCGCTCTGCTGCAGCTCAGTGCTGAACCTGCCCACCAATCACCATCATTTAAGAATGGGCGGGGCATTTTCCAAGAGATCTGATTGGTCAGGAGGCGGAGCTTTGACCTCTTATCCAGAACATAACCTG
This sequence comes from Lipophrys pholis, assembly GCF_963383615.2. Lineage (NCBI taxonomy): Eukaryota > Metazoa > Chordata > Actinopteri > Blenniiformes > Blenniidae > Lipophrys > Lipophrys pholis. Next base: position 4,526,351 of record NC_137646.1, on the reverse strand, counting down.
CTCCGGAGGTTAGACATTCAGGGTAAATTACCATGGTGATTTATCCTGGTGAGAAGTGAATGAGTGTCATAGTATGGAAAGTTATCTGGATAAGAGAAAATCCAGCTTCGCAGTACAGGCCTCAGGTCACACAGCGTTTACCAACATTGATGTGTTTGTGAAAATTTGAGTTGAAAAAGAGCAAGAAGAGCGCCCCCTCTGGCCAGGGGGGTTAAAAGCTCACAGCACCTGCTATTCTCAGGCAGTCTCCCATACAAGCAGATGGCGCTAGATGGCGCTGTCTGTTCAACAAATGTTTGAAAACACACTTCATTGCCAATCTTTCAGCCTCTAGCTTCAAACCAACAGCGCCATCTGGTGGAGTCAGAAAATAAAGTAAATGGTTGATGAGGCTTCATTTGGCCAAGGCTCCATCGAGGCTCAGTGCCGGTGTAAGATTGTAAAAGGACCCTCATAGAATCTGAACCCTGAGGTCCATTTTCCACAGCAGGATATATGGACCCCTAATATTTGTACTGAAACGTTAATAGAATTTAAGAACATAAATAAATATGAACAGAAACAACAACATATAATAGATAATGAGTAACTATTTTATTCTAGAGTAACTATGACACAGAGAGACATACTGATGGTAGATTTTAAAGGAGTTAGAATCTTCTTGAGATTCCTTCAGTCTACAAGTTGATGATAGAGCAGCTTCATGAGTGACGACAAGATAAACACTTTAGGAGCCACTGCCGTGACCCGGAGCTGAACCGGGGTTGCTGCGGCCACAACACAGAGTACTAACCAAATGATCACTGTCACAAAACAGAGTACTAACCACTATACGATCACTATCATAACACAGAGTACTAACCACTATACGATCACTATCATAACACAGAGTACTAACCACTATACGATCACAGCCACAACACAGAGTACTAACCACTATATGATCACAGCCACAACACAGAGTACTAACCACTATACGATCACTGTCATAACACAGAGTACTAACCACTATACGATCACAGCCACAACACAGAGTACTAACCACTATACGATCACAGCCACAACACAGAGTACTAAGCACTATACGATCACTGTCACAACACGGAGTACTAACCACTATATGATCACGGCCGCATCGCAGAGTACTAACCACTATACGATCACGGCCACAAGGAAACATTACAATGATAATATCTCAGCAATCTTTGGAGACAACACTGACTCTGAACTTCAGATTGATCATGTGTTAATAAAAGCCGGGGGGGACGGAGGGGGACGTCTCTGCATGGAACAATAAGATGTCACGAGTTTATTAAAATGTTTATTACCTACCTACTGCCTGAATGTGCTGTAAATAAGTTTGCAGGATTTTTACATGGAGGAATTAAGCTGATGGTTAAATGGACAAAAAGATATATAGCATTAATTATGTTTTCAATTATTAGTTATGTAGTGTCGGCTATTGTCTGGAGCTTCAGCTGTGATGTGATAAAGAAGTAATTTTCTTTGATGGACTGGTTGTTCTTATGGAGTGACCAGCAGGCTGAGAGAGAGAGAGGGGGGGACACAGACCTGTAAGAAAGTTTAAGTCCAATGAAATAGAAAGTATAGAGCCTTACCTTACTGTCAGCCTCTCTGACTTTTTGTCTCCTCTTGCTTCAGCTGCACCTCGACACCCTGTCCATGAAAATCACAACCTTGGTGGAGTACTATGTCTTCCTGTATTGGCAGGCCTAGGTAGCTCAGATGGTAGAGCATCAGTCTTTTAATCTGAGGGTCCAGGGTTCAAGTCCCTCTTCAGGCTCTTGGTGGGAAGAAACTGAGCAGGATTACTTTTGCAGCAACACATCATCAGTAGGATAAAACTAACCTGTCTCTTGATGTTCTATGTCAACGCAGAACAATTCTCTTGAGTCTCCATGCAGAGGAGTGTTGCTTTCATGATCTACACCAGGGTTCCTCAATTCTGGGCCTCAACATGCCCTGCACGTTCTAGCTCTCCCAGCTTCAGCACACCTCAATCTGATGTTGATGTCATCATCAAGCTTGTAAAAAAGCCAGGTAAGGAGGCCCTTATTGTGTTCAGGTGTGTTACAACTGGGAGAAACCTGAAACGCGGCCAAGAATTGTGGAACTCTGATCTCCACCCAATTGTCAAATGACTGATATCCCGAGGAGCTGCTGTCCAGTAGAGAAATACTCTGGTGGAGCTGCTGTTTATCTTGATCATATCAAGTATTAAAAGTCTCTGAGGTTACATAACCAGCAAACATAATAACTTTATATCTATTGCACTTTTCTAAACTCAGTATTAAAGTACTTTTACATTAAAATCACAATAAAATTTACAACAATGAAATACAGAACAATTAAAAACAGACAAGAAGAAATAGAAACTAAAAATAAGAGAACATCAGTTTCTAAAAGCCAAGTGATAAAAATGAGTTTTAAGATGAGACTTAAAACAGGATATTGAGTTTTCCTGCCTGAGTTCCAGAGCCGAGGGGCCGGAGAGTAAAGGCTCTGTCACCCTGGTAATGAGCCTTGTTCTTGGTACCATTAGTAGACCCCTATCAGAGGAACGGTCTGGCTTATTTCACTTTGTGAGGAAGCCTGTAGTCACAATCGTGAATTACAACATTGGGCTGTCCTAACATAAACATTGAGCACTCATGAGATTTCAAATGAATTCTTAGCACTAAGGTAATCTACAAATGGAGGAAAAAATGAGAAGAGTTGTTAAAAATATAATTTCCCCCAAAATTATGGAAATGGTGATGGTTCCAACAAAGCCCAAGATTAAACACGAAAACTGATTTTCTCTTACTGGCCTCAGCCTTTTGTTTCTTCTCATTATCAAACTGAGCATCTGATCACCAAACAGCCATTTTCTATTGTGACTGTCAAGCATGGAGCTCATTAGGTGACATAATGACACAATGTTACTTACCTCTTCGAGTCATGATATCGGTGCTGCTGACTTCTGTTCTCACAGTGAAGTCAATTAATAAGTTGAGTCCAAGCAGGGAGAACTTTTCTTGTGCTTCAATAGACAAAATATCCTCCTCTAGCTTGGTTTTGCAAACGCATGTGGCATTAACAAAGGTATTTTTGACTTATTTTAGCACTCAGAGATCAAAGGAGATTAAAGGAGAGCAAAGGAGATAACATTTTATCAAAGGATATCAAAGGAGAGCAAAGGAGATCAAAGGAGATCAAAGGAGATCAAAGGACAGGCTCTTTATTCAATGTTTGACCTACCTCAAAATATATTAGGGACGTGTTGACAAACCATAATCTACGAAAGAACTCTGTCTTGTGTCTTTTCTGTCAATAGACTCCAAGTGCCATTAACCCCGATCACGAGACTTCGCACCTCTTGAGCCGCCTCTCTTAAAGAGGACATATCATGCTAAATCCACTTTTTTAGCCCTTAAATGCATTTTGTTGTATATTTAGAGTGTTTAGAAGTACAGAAAAGTTCAAAGTAGTCTCTTCAGGTGCTCCGATGATATCTTTATATTCTGTTTTGGTCATATTTTGCGATCGGTTTCGATTTTTCTATTCTCTATTACGTTTTTTTAACAATGACGTCACAGTATTCTCAGCGGAACTGCCAAATTAGGACATCGACACTTCGAGCAATCCGCCATTTTTGTTTCTCGCTGCGATTTTGTAGTCCAACCGAAGTTACGAGAGGATAAGTCGAAATGTTTGGTTGTTGGATGTAGTAACCCACAAGCTTCGTTACACCGTCTCTCAGCATCAGAACCTTTTCGAAGTGCCTGGTTGAGTTTTATTTTTCACAGAAATGTACCCACATCTGTGGGTAAGGTCATTTTTGTGTGCGCGAATCACTTTAAGGATGACTGCTTCAGCAACCTCCGCCAGTATAAAGAAGGATTTGCCGAAAGACTTGGTCTGATTGAGCGGTCAGTTCCTTCTATCTATGGAGACGACGAACAGAGCACTTCGGTAAGCTGTATATAACGCTAAAAAGTGTGATGATAAGACGTCCCTGTCATTGTTTTGTTAGCATTAGCAGTTGCACCGTCTTCATATGTTAGCGCTGTGTGCTCGTTTTAGATTATAATGTAACTTCTGTGTTAAATAGTCGTTGTAATACAGGCAGTATTGTAGTAGTGGGCATGGATGGAGAAGTTAGTGTAAATATAGTAACACACCATTGCGTTACATCCATATGAAGACGTTGTTCTGTAGGTGCATCATCGTCATTTTCATCTCGCTCCGCCGGGTCTGACTCTGGCTCCAACATGTATGGCTGGATGGACAAATCTTCCGTTGTTGACATTTTGTAAATAATGTGTGAATATAAAGTTTCTGCGCCGCTAGATAATTGTATCTGTTCTATCAAACTACAAAGATGGCTGAACAGGGTGGCGTTGAACCGAGTTTCACCTCTGCAACCTGGAGAGGAGGCGGGGTATGAAGTGTCTCATTTGCATTTGAAGAGACCGCCCCAAAACGAGTTGCTCTCAGAAGCACATCAGAAAAGGGGTTGAAAAGGGGCCTGTGGAGCTCTAATAATGAGGAATTCAGACCCAAGCATTGCAGTTCGGCGTTGTATAGACCACAACTGTATGATTTATATGTAAAAAGGAAGGATTTAAAAGCATGATATGTCTCCTTTAAGTCGGATGTGTTTTTATTACAGGAGTGTGCTATACCGTTTTTAAATTCTTACAAACAGTGGGAGGAGGTGTGGCCACTCCCGTCAGTATGGAGTGGCTCCAACGGTAATAAAAATGATGGAGTGGCCATTTTAATAAATAATCCCCGGATCTTGGTGAAGGGCAGCACTGTGGTGAGAGACGGTAGGGCACTTTTAATACATTTGACTTTTATGGACCAGGATTTTAAGCTCTTGAATATTTATGGTTTTAATGACGAAAATGATAGGTATGACCTTTTAAAGGAACAGCATATGGCTGTTGACACGGACCCCTCCAGGAACCCAAAGACGACAGCAATGGCTCGTTTCTGGATGGGGTCCTACCTTCTTTTAACCTGCCATCGGCCTATGATTTTATTTCTGTTGTGCAGGAACGGGAAGCAGTGAGTCCAGTGCGCGGGCTTGCACTCGGTGAGCCCTCCACAGTTTGGCGCAACGTGAACCATCCTGTCCTCCCAAACAGACTCCGGGACCTGTCATGGCTGGTGGCTCATGAGGTTCTCCCAGTAAGGGCCATCATGCACTCCCGAGGAATGGCAGCGCACTCAACTTGCCCCCGGCCTGGTTGTGGCGCTCCTGAGTCGGTGAGGCACCTCCTCTGGGAGTGCAGCGCTGCCGTAGACCAGTGGGCAACGGCCGGCTCCTTGCAATTCCCGTACTTACCAGCAGGGGGGGGGGGGGGGGTCCTTACAGCACAGCTGGTGCTATACGGGGTCAGCCACGAGTTCATGACAAAGAAGGACTTTGAAAAGATGTGGCTCACCCTGGCCGCCATCAAAGACGCCACCTGAACCTCCAGAAACCTGCTGGTGAGAAGGCATAGGCAGATCCCCCCCGTGGCTGTGATCCAGATGGCCGCAGCGACGGTCCGCGAGGTGGAAGCTGCAGGCGGCAGGCCGAGGACACAGCCACAAAGAAGAATCGCCTCCCTGCCCATTCGGACGAAGGAGCCGGAGCCTCACAAGAAAAGGTCAAGGCAGCGGCGGCCTGGCTCTCCGGGTGTGGACGGAGGGAAGGAGAAGGAGGGAGAGGACCTCCTCTGAGCACCATGGCAGAACCCAGAGAGACCAAATGTTTGGGAGAACAGGATGAGTTCCCCTTGATAGGGACTCACTGCTCTCCTGCACAACAGAATAGACCTTTTAAACTGAATGCACTCCTATTTATTGACTTTTACAACGATGGACACTTTTTATTTCCTCATGTTTCTCATTTTACTCAACAGGTCCTGCTTTATTTGTAAATATCTATTTATTTAATGTACTGTATTTATGATATTTTAAAACAGAAGCTTGTTCCTTGTTTGCTTTTATGTGTGAAATGAGTGAAAACATCTGTGGAAGAAATGGAAGAAAATGACCTGTAAAATGTGTCAATAAAATCTTGTAAAAGAAAAAAATCTGTTCTTATCAGTTTAATATCTGATATGTCCCCTATCTGGGGACTGTATATTAAATAGATTTTTGGAACAGGGAGATGGAATAGGAGCTTGCTCTGTCCACTCCACGCATCAACCTGGTATTGCAGTTCATCTGGGAAAGGTGCACCCTCCTCTCCTGTTGAATGAAAACTAAATAGTTCTTTCTTGAAGGGCTGAACTCAAAGTTAAGCAAAGAAAGCACGTTTCAAAAGAAGTGTAGAACAAAGATCCTGTCTGTGTCAGCAGGGGTGTGAGCCTGTCACTGTTGCTAATTTGGTGACTTTTTCACTAAATCTGGTGACTTTTCAGGTCCTGTTGGCAACTTTTTTTGTGCAAAGCGACTCGCGACAAATCTAGCGACTTTCTAGTGTGTTTGGCGACTCTGAGGTGAAAGCAGGTCTGGTTCTGCAGTCACTGTGGTCAACGAGCAGCAGGTCCTGCTGTGAGCCCCTCCCCCATCCTGAAGCATTGACAGACCTGCGGTCAGTCTGACAGCCCCTCCCTCCCTCCTGCAGTCAGACCAGAGGAGACCCTCACCACACTGCGTCCACACTGAGAAGGAACCGCGCATGCGCAAGGCCGCCGCTATTTTAGTGATCACCGTTACTACCAAGCAGGTTATCAACTCTCTGGTTCAACCCAGACCTACGTGTGCTTGTTCACATGTAAGGGGCGGAGTTTGCAGCATCAGACCAATCACACACAGAGAAACTCTGCAGAGCAGTTTACAGATTACTGAAGGAGCAGTTAATCTCTGAGATTTTGAAGAATTAAAACACATCCAGCAGCTAAAAGCAACACTGCTGCTGCAGCCAAAGCCAGAACCTTCCTGACTTGTTAATGCTGACTTGGTGAGATTATACCAGATTAATTCATCAGACTATATAAACAGACAGCACTGTGATCACTCAGTTTCACGTTATTCCAGCAGAAACGTGTCGGGCTGAACTTCCTCACTGATCTTCTTTTAGTTTAGATTTTCCATCCAGTTGTTTTGAGGCTGAGTTTCTCTTGTGTTTTATGTTGGAATATTAATTCATCACCGTGACGACAGGAGTAGTTCTGGTTCCATAAATTCATGTTTCTGCAGTTCTGTCAGGTGTGATCATTAAGCTCATTATTCCAGATCAACCCTCGTGGAGATAAACAGACTTGGAACAAGTCAAGAACAAAAACATCCTTCAAAGCCTCAGAGACCAGGATTTATTTTATTATGTCAAAAAGATTTCTAAATTACTTTCTCATCTCCTCTCTGCTGCAGCTCAATGCTGAACCTGCCCACCAATCACCATCATTTAAGAATGGGCGGGGCATTTTCCAAGAGATCTGATTGGTCAGGAGGCGGAGCTTTGACCTCTTATCCAGAACATAACCTGCTCCGAAGGTTAGACATTCAGGGTAAATTACCATGGTGATTTATCCTGGTGAGAAGTGAATGAGTGTCATAGTACGGAAAGTTATCTGGATAAGAGAAAATCCAGCTTCGTAGTACAGGCCTCAGGCCTCAGGTCACACAGAGTTTACCAACATTGATGTGTTTGTGAAAATTTGAGTTGAAAAAGAGCAAGAAGAGCGCCCCCTCTGGCCAGGGGGGTTAAAAGCTCACAGCACCTGCTATTCTCAGGCAGTCTCCCATACAAGCAGATGGCGCTAGATGGCGCTAGATGGCGCTGTCTGTTCAACAAATGTTTGAAAACACACTTCATTGCCAATCTTTCCGCCTCTATCTTCAAACCAACAGCGCCATCTGGTGGAGTCAGAAAATAAAGAAAATGGTTGATGAGGCTTCATTTGGCCAAGGCTCCATCGAGGCTCAGTGCCGGTGTAAGATTGTAAAAGGACCCTCATAGAATCTGAACCCGAGGTCCATTTTCCACAGCAGAATATATGGACCCCTAATATTTGTACTGAAATGTTAATAGAATTTAAGAACATAAATAAATATGAACAGAAACAACAACATATAAAAGATAATGAGTAACTATTTTATTCTAGAGTAACTATGAGAGAGAGAGAGATACTGATGGTAGATTTTAAAGGAGTTAGAATCTTCTTGAGATTCCTTCAGTCTACAAGTTGATGATAGAGCAGCTTCATGAGTGACGACATCATATACACTTTAGGAGCCACTGCCATGACCCAGGTTTGAACCGGGGTTGCTGCGGCCACAACACAGAGTACTAACCACTATACGATCACAGCCACAACGCAGAGTACTAACCACTATATGATCACGGCCATAACACAGAGTACTAACCACTATACGATCACAGCCACAACACAGAGTACTAACCACTATATGATCACAGCCACAACACAGAGTACTAACCACTATACGATCACTGTCATAACACAGAGTACTAACCACTATACGATCACTGTCATAACACAGAGTACTAACCACTATATGATCACTGTCACAATACAGAGTACTAACCACTATACGATCACGGTCACAAAACAGAGTACTAACCACTATTTGATCATGGCCACAACACAGAGTACGAACCACCATACGATCACGGTCACAACACAGAGTACTAACCACTATACGATCACTGTCAAAACATAGAGTACTAACCACTATACGATCACAGCCACAACACAGAGTACTAACTACTATACGATCACTGTCATAACATAGAGTACTAACCACTATACGATCACGGCCACAAGGAAACATTACAATGAAAATATCTCAGCAATCTTTGGAGACAACACTGACTCTGAACTTCAGATTGATCATGTGTTAATAAAAGCCGGGGGGGACGGAGGGGGACGTCTCTGCATGGAACAGTAAGATGTCACCAGTTTATTAAAATGTTTATTACCTACCTACTGCCTGAATGTGCTGTAAATAAGTTTGCAGGATTTTTACATGGAGGAATTAAGCTGATGGTTAAATGGACAAAAAGATATATAGCATTAATTATGTTTTTAATTATTAGTTATTAGTGTTTCAGCTGTACAGTTTAGCTACGTCACATTAACACAGTAAAATGTCGGCTAATGTCTGGAGCTTCAGGTGTGACGTGATAAAGAAGTAATTTTCTTTGATGGAATGGTTGTTCTTATGAAGTGACCAGCAGGCTGAGAGAGGGGGGGGGCACAGACCTGTAAGAAAGTGTAAGTCCAATGAAATAGAAAGTATAGAGCCTTACCTTACTGTCAGCCTCTCTGAGTTTTTGTCTCCTCTTGCTTCAGCTGCACCTCGACACCCTGTCCATGAAAATCACAACCTTGGTGGCGTACTATGTCTTCCTGGGTAGCTCAGACGGTAGAGCATCAGACTTTTAATCTGAGGGTCCAGGGTTCAAGTCCCTGTTCAGGCTCTTGGTGGGAAGAAACTGAGCAGGATCACTTTTGCAGCAACACATCATCAGTAGAATAAAACTAACCTGTCTCTTGATGTTCTATGTCAACGCAGAACAATTCTCTTGAGTCTCCATGCAGAGGAGTGTTGCTTTCATGATCTACACCAGGGTTCCTCAATTCTGGGCCTCAACATGCCCTGCACGTTCTAGCTCTCCCAGCTTCAGCACACCTCAATCTGATGTTGATGTCATCATCAAGCTTGTAGAAAAGCCGGGTAAGGAGGCCCTTATTGTGCTCAGGTGTGTTACAACTGGGAGAAACCTGAAACGAGGCCAAGAATTGGGGAACTCTGATCTCCACCCAATTGTCAAATGACTGATATCCTGAGGAGCTGCTGTCCAGTAGAGAAATACTCTGGTGGAGCTGCTGTTTATCTTGATCATATCAAGTATTAAAAATCTCTGAGGTTACATCACCAGCAAACATAATAACTTTATATCTATTGCACTTTTCTAAACTCAGTATTAAAGTAGTTTTACATTAAAATTACAATAAAATTTACAACAATGAAATACAGAACAATTAAAAATAGACAAGAAGAAATAGAAACTAAAAATAAGAGAACATCAGTTTCTAAAAGCCAAGTGATAAAAATGAGTTTTAAGATGAGACTTAAAACAGGATATTGAGTTTTCCTGCCTGAGTTCCAGAGCCGAGGGGCCGGAGAGTAAAGGCTCTGTCACCCTGGTAATGAGCCTTGTTGTTGGTACCATTAGTAGACCCCTATCAGAGGAACGGTCTGGCTTATTTCACTTTGTGAGGAAGCCTGTAGTCACAATCGTGAATTACAACATTGGGCTGTCCTAACATAAACATTGAGCACTCATGAGATTTCAAATGAATTCTTAGCACTAAGCTAATCTACAAATGGAGGAAAAAATGAGAAGAGTTGTTAAATATATAATTTCCCCCAAAATAATGGAAATGGTGATGGTTCCAATAAAGCCCAAGATTAAACACGAAAACTGATTTTCTCTTACTGGCCTCAGCCTTTTGTTTCTTCTCATTATCAAACTGAGCATCTGATCACCAAACAGCCATTTTCTATTGTGACTGTCAAGCATGGAGCTCATTAGGTGACATAATGAGATGGCAGAGTCCTGGACACAATGTTACTTACCTCTTCGAGTCATGATATCGGTGCTGCTGACTTCTGTTCTCACAGTGAAGTCAATTAATATGTTGAGTCCAAGCAGGGAGAACTTTTCTTGTGCTTCAATAGACAAAATATCCTCTTCTCGCTGGCTCGGTTTTGCAAACGCATTTGGTATTAACAAAGGTACTGTATTTTTGAGTTATATAGCACTCAGAGATCAAAGGAGAACAAAGGAGAGCAAAGGAGAGCAAAGGATATCAAAGGAGAGCAAATGAGATCAAAGGAGAGGCTCTTTACTCAATGTTTGACCTACCTCAAATATATTAGGGACGTGTTGAAAAACCATAATTTACTAAAGAACTCTGTCTTGTGTCTTTTCTGTCAATAGACTACAAGTGCTATTAACCCCGATCATGAGACTTCGCACCTCTTGAGCCGCCTCTCTTAAGACTGCACGGCAAAGAAAATGGAGTCTCCGTTTGGCCATCCCGCAGTCTCAACATCATCCCAGAAGCCTTCCTCAGCTTTCACATGGAATGGAACTCAGTATCTGCCTGCATCACCAGCACCCAGCCCGCCCTCCTCCAGGCCCTGTCAGCCTGATCACCTGCTCAGGCAGAGCATCCAACGCTCCCTCACACACATCCTGTTTGAAAGGTGAGAATAACTTTACACACTTGTATGAAACCCACAGCCTGTTACCTTTTGATTATCTACATAGTGTAATTTAAGGTGTTTTTTCCAAAAAGATATTGGCATACACACAATAGAATTTTACAATCAAGTCATAATATGCAACAGGACATCATTTGAAATTCATGACCCTCAATTCCAGCCACCAGTCAAATTTAAGTTACAATTTCATTATATGTATGATTATCGGAATATCCTGACCCACATTTGCAACAATATTTGACTTTCACCATTATTTGGTTCAGGATTCCCATTGTAGCATTGATGCAAGAATTCATGACTGAGCAAGATCATGACACTGGCTGGTTCTTTGCCCAGTCATGAAAGGTCTAATTCATTAAATATATTGTTTCACATACTAAATATTAGCACAGTACTATAAACTCAATCGAAAACACGATCATGACTTTATCTTTGGTGCATCGTTCAGAAAAAGTTATCAAAATGAAAGAGGATGAATATACAGACGGTTTGGCAACTCACAAAAAGACCAGGATGCTGTGATGTGCCTCAAACTAGGAGATTATTCTATATATACATTTCATCCATCTTCTTTACATGCTGCCTTCAGTTTGTCATAATTAGACTAAAATATCAACAAAACAACAGATTTATATTTCCTGCATGTCAACCTCTCTTCTGTTTATCAGACATTTTGAATTGATGCCAGTTGATTTGATCTGATCTCAGGTCTGCAGAGTTAGAATTGATCTTGAAATACTCTCTTCTGTCTGATGTTAACACTGACTACAAGGTGTGTGGAGTGGCGTAAGGTTATCAACTGAGGTTTGACTGCTCTATTTTGTATCCTGGTCTAAATGAGCTGGACCTGTTGCTTGCAGTGTCAATACGCTGACAAGTTACATCACGGCCAAGTCTCTACTTTAACTCTGCCGAGATCCTCCTCACCAGTCTTTGACCCAGGGTAGAGGCTCCAGGGAGTGAGGCCTCACTGCCATGTGCGATGACGCTGGGCGTAGCCCTGTGTTGCCCTCCGTCATGTCCTGGTTTCAGATGGTGACTAAAAGCAGCAACTCTGTGCTCAGTAGTGGAGGTGATTTCATGCAGCCCCTCGCTGACACCAGCTTGTAGTTTCACTCCATGTCTGAGCGCAGACATTTCACTCTGGAGCCGCTCCATGTTACTCAGCAAGTTGGACTAATCTATGCTGTTAGAGGTGACAGGCGGTAGCTCATCCAAATAGTGGGAGACGAACCGAGGGAGGTTTTCTCTGCACTCATTCAAAACCTTGAAGCAACTTTTAATGTTGTTGATGTTTTTCTGATCTCCTTTAAAAGCCACACATCTTTGTTTGGTGTCAGGACAGAGTTCAAACAGCCTCGTTCTTCAGGATTCAATCCATTTCAAGTCCAACGTGTTGGAAGCTGTTAGAACAAGATGGTCCTGGCTCATTGTTCTCATTCTGACCAGGAGAAAGTTTAAAAACTGGTCCTCAACTAGAAGCTTGCCGTCAACAGTCTCATAAAGCACAGGTTTTAAACCTGGCCAGTTAGATAGTGGAGGAGCCGTCACTCTGAACTCCCGCTCAGCCATCTTGCTCAACTTTTGTTGTCGCTGTAGGTAAAGGAAGAAATAGGTGTTATGAGTTATCAACGCACTAGCTTACAAACCATTATAATCAGCTTTTCTCACTTCTTCTCAGAACTGTTAATAACACGACCATATCTGGGAGGATGCAACTACAAACACACCAGTTTGCAACATATGTCGAGGTGACATCCTCCTTGTCTGAAGAAAGTACGATTGTGATGTCTAAAACTTCTCGGGACAGAACACGAGATATACGTATATATAATAGAAATGTACTAGTTTAATATATAACTGAACATTCACTGTTTGATATTGTTGTACTTTATTTAAAAACGAACATTGAATGAATGAATGAATATTTACACTGTGTGTTCCAGGTTTTTCACCTGAAAAATAAATGGGGAAAAGAAATTTAAGCCTCATCATTTGGGAGTGAATCCCAACAAAAATCTCCAGTCCTGTGGGAACAGTGCACAAAACAGGGTCCACCTAAGATTTAAGAAGCTTTATTGTCATTGTTCAAGTACAATGAAATTCCGTTTGTTGCATCACTAATAGCAGCAGCAGCATGTCACATTCACATTTAAATAAAAAAATAAAAAATAAAAAAATAACAGTCTTTGGTAAGGTGCGGTATTGAAGTGCAAGTTCTTTTGGGGGGGGGGGGGGGGGGGGGGGGGTCATGTCATGATCCCTGCAGCAGTCTCTTCACAGCCATGGGGAAGAAGCTATTCTTCAGTCTGTTGGTGCGAGCTCTCATGACTCTGAGTCTTCCAGAGGGGAGGGTGTAGAACTGATTGTGTCCTGGATGGGCGGGGTCATTTCGGATCTTTGTGGCCCGTCGGAGGAGCCGGCTCGAGTAGATCTCCTCTAGGCGTGGTAATGGGGATCCAATGATCCACTGAGCAGTCTTGATGACCCGCTGCAGTTGTTTTTTTTCATTTGCAGTGCAGCTGGCGTACCACACTGTACAACCGTAGGTGAGGACACTCTCTATTGAGCAGTGATAAAAGTTTTTCAGCAGAGGTGCAGGGAGTTTGTTCCTCCTCAGCGTTCTCAGGAAAAAGAGTCGCTGCTGGGCGACAATACATACAAGCATAAATATATAAAACTGGAATACAGGGTTGCAGCTAGTGATTCTTTTTGAAATTGAGTGTTTTACCAAAGAGTTGAACATTTTCTAACAACAATACTATGACTAAATGTGTGACAGAAAAGACAGGCCAGTTAAAACAGAATTATATCGCTTTTGTTTGTGAAACAAATGATTAATTGAATAAAGAATAATTGATAATACAACTGAACTTTTGGCTTAACTTTGTCCTTTTCAGTAATAACACATGAACCTTTAAATGTAAAGTAAATTAATTGATAAATACAAGTGAGTGAAGCCCATTTGGTCTTAATGTTGTCCTTTCCTCTGAAGGAACAATTTAATTTCATCCCAGATAAACTCTAGTGTTTTTCCCATGTCAATGATGAGACCATGAGTGAGGTGTATGTGTGTGTGAAAGGAGTGTGTGTGTGGAGTGTGTACAACTCATACTTACCTGGTGGGGGAGAGTACATGATCAAGAAGGTGGTTTACCCAGGGTGAGGCTCAGCCATTGCACTCTGGCTGTGCTGACACCTGCAAATTCCTGAAAATGTATTATAACCAAACATTCCCACATCTTGCAGAAAGATAGTCTGTTACTCTACAGACCCATTTCTGTGCTGATTATATTAAATCATCTTGATCTGCAAGTAATGCAGAGAAAAGCAGTGATAGCTAGCCTCTATGAATATTTACATATGAAATTGACCAAAAGCGTAGAACACAAACAATACAAAAAAGCACAAGTCCCTTAAAACTGTAATACAGGGTTGCAGCTAATCATTTGTTTTGAAATTGACTATTTTACCAAAGATTTAAACATTTTCAAACAACAATACTATTACTAAATGTGACAGAAAAGACAGGTCAGTTAAAATCAAATAATTTGATTATGTTTCTAAAACAAAATTACTCAATTGAATAAAGAATAATTGATAATTGATAATACAACTGAAGTTTTTGGCTTAACTTTGTCCTTTTCAGTAAAAACACATGAACCTTCGAATGTAAAGTAAATTAATTGATAACAGAAATACAACAAGCGAGTGAAGCCCATTTGGCCTCAATGTTGTCCTTTCCTCTACAGCAGTGGTTCTCAAACTCTTTACACCAAATACCAACCCAGAAAATAATTACCACCATAATGACCAACACTATACAGTAGCCTAGTAAGCCTCAGCATTCATCAAAAACAAGGCAGAGGTTTTATTCCTAAAGAAGTATATTTATTATTGTCAGCCATTGTAACATTATACACAGTTAGATTAGTAACACTACGCTTAAATATAGGAAAATAAAAGACTGTACTTAAATAATGATTTAATTAAAATATATTGCACAGAAAAGTTAAATAAACATTATTAGTTGCTACAGTTGATGGTAGTCATGGCAGCAGGTCCAAGGGGGCGGGGCTTAACTCCTTTGATCCCGTGTGACCACACCGAGCCTTGGAGTTGGTAAAGGCGCTTTGTGATGTCACACTGAGCTTTGAAGAATCACCCAACAGAGTTTACAGAACCAGTTGGCTCTTCTCTCATCAGTTAACCTCAGGAGACACCAGTCCAGGAACCTTTACAACCAGAATTCAACTATTTCTGAAGTGCCACTTCTAAACTTTGTCCACGAGTGTTTTAACTGGGGAAGTGAGTATATTGATTGTTTTGTTGGTAAAAGGTGAAGCCACAATATCCATCGATGGAGTTAATATTGAGAACGTATATCAGTTTAGGTTTTTGGGAATCATATTCTGTCTGTGTGGATTTTAAACTTTAGACACTAGGGGGCGCGGTTTGGCGCAGACGCGCGATTTTACTCCATCTGACTAGCAATTTCACACTTGCACTCTGAAGCGAGCCAACAAAGAAAACTTTATCATGACCCTCCTGGGGTGGGACTGAACTGAGGCTCGTTGCTGCTCTGTGATATTTTTGGGATTTTTCATGGAGCACATTCATAGTGCACACTAACTAATTACCAGAGGATTTTATTTTGAATGCCAAATATCAAAAGTTTAACTGGAGTTTATGAGGGCACATTTCAACATTTTGTCTCGACTTTCCACGGTCTGTCACTCTCACCGGTCGATTGATTTAACATTATAACACTACTAAGCTGGAGATAAACCCAGTTCAGTGAAAAGGTGGGACACTTCTTTGTAATATAGATTCAGAAGGACTAAACCAAAGCAAAAAAAAGTCTATTTCAATAAAGACAATATACATCTAATGCACGAGCAAATGCTAAGCTGCATAATTCAGTAATTGGAAATAACATTCTGCACCAATCACCACCGCATGGTGCCATTTCTTTGATGGACCCAGTGCTCCAAAGAAATGACTCGTTAAATACAAAACAAACACAAAACAGATAAAGATAATGTCCTCCATGCTACATCACAAAAAAAACAAAAATGAATTTCATGTTCACAGCTTAGGTTGTTAAAAGAAGTGCTGATGCAACTGTGTGCATTTTTCTCCATCTGATTTTCTCAACTAGAAAACTATCAGAGGACCTGTTTACTACAGCCGTGGTGCACATGCACAATAGCAGGAGTGTAATGATTCTTGAGTGTAATGTGTAATGATTCTACCAATATAAGAGCCAGAATACAGCTGAGCAGGTCTGGGATGGATTTCTTTATTTCTCTGCCATGTGTAGTGAACTAGAAATCAAGCTCAACACCACAGAAGCTGTTCTGCCCTTCATCATCTGCAGCCATATGGAAAGGACATACCAGTCAGTCACTAGTGCAAATGCAGAACGCAGTTTCAGCCTGAAATGAATTCAAAACTCTCTCTGGGCATGAAGGAGGCCAGACTCTCAAAGCTCACTTTGCTCTCCATAGAGAGACGTTGTGCTTGATAAGAAGGAGGTGGCTGGAAGGTTTGTGAGGATGAAGGAGAGGAAGATGGTGCTATAAGATATGAGGCCACGTTACTGTACATAGTTCAGAAATACCTTGGAGACTGGAGGTTCAAACTGTTGGAGGGTTTTATATTGGACACTTTGGACTCTGGACACTTCATGTTGGCTACAATGGATGTTTTACTGGATTAGAGACATTGTTGTTGTCATTTCTTCTGGATGGGATTCAAACTACCCACCACTGGATGAAAACCTCATCAGTAAGTTATTAGTGATGACAGAGGCTCAGCTTGTCATAGATGCTGGCTGTCTGGCCTTTTCCTTAAAGAGCCTTGTTTTCATTGCTGTCTGTGTGGTGGAGCGCCGTGTCTGCTTAGTTATTGCTTTAACGACAGGCAACCATGTTGCTGCAACACTTGTTTGTTGTCCTGTCTGGGTCCATCGTGTGTGGGAGAAGAAGAGCCTGATCTGAAGGTGGAGGGCAGAGGAGAGTGACATCATGGAGGCCAGAGGAGAGTGACATCATGAGGTCATCACCTCTGAACATCAAAACAGCCTCCATGGTTGTGAGGGTCAGAGTGTGTCAGAGTGTCGGAGAGGGAAGGAGACAGATTTGTAGGAGACCACAGTGGAGACCAGACTGATAAAATACACTTTGATCTGTTTATTAAATGTACAAATGAAATATTTCAACAGGAAGTTGTAAAAAGGCTCAGTGGACTTTGTGTTTTATCCTCAGTCACTCGAGTTGGAGGCGGTGGGTGACGAGGAGCTCTATGGCTGCAGCACCAGAGTGTCCAGAGCGCATGGCGGTACCAGAGCATCCACAGTGCAGCTTTACACACGGCTGTCACCGCTCTATTTATGTGCTCACTTTGAAACTAGACTGATTGTTCCACACCTTGTCACAGTTGATCATCAGTCAGTTCTATCCACCGCTCTGGATCATTTGGAGATGAAAGTCTGACAGATGATCATCGTGCTGCAAATTCAGGATTCAGCCTAAAGTCTGATATATATATATTTTTTTATTATTACTTCTTCGGTCGGTCGTCAACAAAATAAAAGAAAATAAAACCAGCAAGAGCAAAGATTGACAGTTTTACAGATCTAAAGGTTTAATCTGAAGTTAAACACTTATTTCTCCTAACCCTATTAACAAATCAAAATACAAGATGTAGCAAGACCGCAAGATATGTAATGACATTCACTGTATGAGATGAATCTGGTTCAATTCACCACTTCACCATCAGCTCTACCAGTTTTTCCCCGTAACAATAATGTTCCTGGTCCAGGTCCATTGTTGTCATACTAGTACGCACAGTCTCCTCCTAAGTTTATTTTAGATCACAAACTTTGTGTGGAAAGTGGCGTACGCATCTTTCAGGACCTGTTTTGTCATAATCAACCTTTATAAATGAGGCCAGACATTGTTCTGGCTCCATCATGTTCCTGGTCCAGGATCAGTTTAACATCCAGACCCAGAGCATCGAGTGTTTTTAGGAGAAAATCACAAAATGTGTCGGCGTTGCTGTTTGAAAGCTCCTCAAAGTGAATAAAGCCCCGATACTGTTGGTTGAGTCCTTTTGCTTCTTGAAGATGTTGCTGGTTGGTCTGGGAGGAGGATTCTCACACACAAAGTCAAAGCCTCTTTTGAAATTTAACACAAAGGATCATGGTTGATGACCAAAGGGCTCGTCCGGGAATTGAACCCAGGACCTCTCGCCCCCAAAGCGAGAATCATACTCCTAGACCAACGAGCCCACATGTTGAAGAAGCTAAAGGACTCCAGTGATTGTCATAAATAAGGCAGGAGATCAAGACTCTGACACTGTCAGGTCACAGTTTGACAGTCTGGTTCAGTTTGAGTGACAGTGACAGTGAGAATCACTCAAACTGTGGGGGAGGGGTTCATGGAGCACTGAAGGTGGAACGCTTCACATTTCCTGGTTGGAATGAAGGGAAGTGTAACATTGGTGGTTCAGTGGTAGAATTCTCTCCTTCCATGCAGGAGTCCAGGGTTTGATTCCCGGCCAATGCAGCATATAGTTTTTAACCCTCCTCCTGTGTGAGCTTTCACAACCCAGTCACATGTTAACGGCTCAGTTTTGATCTGAGTCTTCGGCTCCGTTTACACCACAACATTCCAAGTGACAACAACTTGTCCGTTAAGGAAAAGTGAAGCTTTTACAGGACAGCAGCTCTACGGAGGACGCCATGTTTGTTACTCACACATGAGTTAAAGGTAGTAAATATGGTAAAAGTGTAAAGGTAAAACATGCTGTTAAGAGCTGCTGATGGTATTTTTCTGTGTACATTGTAGTTCTTACGGTGAGTTCACCTGCAAGGCTCAATAAAGTAGAGAAGCATCAGTTTGAGAGAGCATCTTTTCTACCGCGGCTGCTCCAGGCTTCACTGATCCACAAAGAGGTGCAACTGTTGGCATTCCAAAAGGACAGTCAGGAGGACTGAATACATTCTATTAAAGTACTTTGATCTGATCTATTGAAGACTCTGATCTTACCTTTAACACTAAACAAAGAGATTCACAATTCAAGTGTTAAAGTGCAGAGAATCTCACAGCAAATCCACAATGTGAAACATCAAATAGATCCAACTGTCATTGAACACACACACACACACACACACACACACACACACACACACACACACACACACACACACACACACACACACACACACACACACACACACACACACACACACACACACACACACACACACACACACACACACACACACACACACACACACACACACACACACACACACACACACACACACACACACACACACTTCTTCATCCATCAGACACTCTGTCAGAAAGGGTGGAGGTGAGGACTGATGTTCTCAGAAGAGCTTTTTTATCATCAAGAACAACTTTTCCCTCAGAGTGAGATGAGCTGAGTGAGGAAACCAAACGGTCCAAGGAGCTGTGTTCTTGTTCCAGTCTCTTCAGGATTGAGTTGCTGCTTGTAGTCAAATGTTTTCACACGACCCTGTTAACCTCCAGCAGAGTTTCTGTAGTGTAGTGGTTATCATGTTTGCTTCACATGCAAAAGGTCCCCTGTTGGAAACCGGGCAGAAACACAAAGGATGGTTTTTGAAATTCCTCAACACAGTTTCCAACATATCAGGCCACTGGACGACGACTCCTGAGACTGGACCATAAATCCAGAGCCTCTGACCGCTCACCCAAACTATAATAATAAGGTCTACTTTTATAGCACCTTTCACAGACAAAAAGCCACAAAGTACTTCACAACACAGTTCAAAAACATCAGGAAGTACACAGAATATAAAAGGCCAAGACAAGACAAAATCCTAGCAGCACAAAGGTCGTTAATTAAAAGCCTGAACTAATAGATGAGTCTTAAGTTTGCTCTTGAAGGTGTCAACAGAGTCAGTTGAGCACAAAGAGGGAAGAAGATCCTTCCAAAGCCTCGGAGCAACAGCCTGGAAGGATCGGTCACCTCTAGTGAGAAAATGAGAGCGTGGAACCTTCAGCAGGTTCTGATCCACAGACCTCAGAGCCGTTCAGGGTGTAAGGCTGGATCAGATCACTGATATAAGAAGGAGCCTGACCATGCAAGGCTCTGAAGACCCGGACCAGAACTTTAAACTTGATCCTATAGGACACTGGCAGCCAATGAAGTTCTTTTAGAACCGGGGACATGTGAGTCCTCCTATTAGTACGGCTCAGAATTCTCTCTGCAGAGTTTTGCACTAATTGCAGTGGAGAGAGCTCCTTCTTGTTCAGACATGAAAACAAACGGTTCCAATAGTCTAAACATGAAGACACAAAAGCAGGAATAAGAAGCTCCAAATCGTTCCGTGAGACCATATTCCTAAGTTTAGATCTTTTCCTGAGTTGAAAGAAGCAGTTCCTGGTCAGCTGCTTCCAGTGCTGCACTAATGACAGGTCTTTGTCAAAGAGAACTCCCAAGGTTCTAAGACTTGGCTTAGCAGACTGGCCTCAGTCACCCAGGTACTGTTTAATCCCAGGGATTGAATCATCAGGGGCAATAACCAGTGTTTCTGTTTGGTCTGCATTGAGCTGCAGAGAGTTATCGCTGAGTCATTGTTTTATTTCCAGTATTTCCAGAGTTTAGCTTCATGATCTCAGACGGCTTAAAGGAACAGTAACTCTGATATCATTAGCAAATAAGTGGAAAGAAACATCACTGAACCTTTGGGGGATCTTCCCCAAAGGGATCAAATACAACAAAAATACAACTCATCCTGAACCTCCTTCTGCACCACTTCCTGTGCCTCCTCTTGCACCTCCACCTGTGCATCCTCCTGCACCTCCTCTTGCACCTCCACCTGTGCCTCCTCCTGCACCTCCTCCTGTACCTCCTCCTGCACAATCCTGCTCTTCTTCATGCATCTCCTCCTGGACACATCCTGCAGCTCCTCTTGCCCAATCCTGCGCCTCTCCTGCACAATTATGCGCCTCCTCCTGTGCCTGCTCCTGCACACATGCTGCGACTACTCCTGCACCTCCTCCTGCGCCTCCTCCTCAAACTCCTCCTGCACAATCAGGTGCCTCCAACTGCATCGCCTCCTCCTGCACCTCCTCCTCCACCTCCTCCTGCACACATCCTGCAGCTCCTCCTGCGCCTCCTCCTGCACACATAATGCGCCTCATCCTGCGCCTCCTCTTGCACCTCCTCCTGCGACTCCTCCTGCACATCCTTCTGCACCTCCTCCTGCGCCTCCTCCTGCACATCCTTCTGCGCCTCCTCCTGCAGCTCCTCATGTGCATCCTTCTTTGCTGCCTCCTCCACCTCCTCCTGCGCCTCCACCTGCACCTCCTCCTGCACACATCCTGTGCCTCCTCCTACACCTCCCCCTGCGCCTCCTGCACCTCCAGATGCCGATCATCCAGCGCCTATTTCTGCAGCTCCCCCTGCACACATCCTACGCCTCCTCCTGTGCCCCCTCCTCCACCTCCTCCATCACCTTCTCCATCATCTCCTCCTGTGCCTTCTTCTGCGTCTCCTCCTGCACATCCTCCTGGGCCTCCTTTTGCGCCTCCTCCTCAACCTCGTCCTGCACCTCCTCCTCCGCCTTCTCCTGCCCCTCCTCCTGTGCCTCCTCCTCCACCTCCTCCTGTGCCTCCAACTGCACCTCCTGCTGCATCTTCTCCTCCTCCTGCACCTCCTCCTGCACACATCCTGCAGCTCCTCCGGTACCTCCTGCTGCACATCCTTCTGTGCCTCCTTCTGCGCCTCCTCCTGCATCTTCTCTTGCGCCTCCTCCTGCACATCCTTCTGCGCCTCCTCCTGCAGCTCCTCATGTGCCTCCTTCTTTGCTGCCTCCTCCACCTCCTCCTGCACCTCCACCTGCACATCCTCCTGCACACATCCTGTGCCTCCTCCTACACCTCCCCCTGCGCCTCCTGCACCTCCACATGCAGATCCTCCAGTGCCTATTTCTGCAGCTCAGACAGTATTACTTATTGTCATAAACACTATTTGACTTACAAAAGCTTAAAAAATATATGTTGAGGTTTTTGTCCTACAGAATAAAGACTTTTAAGAACAGGGTTGCAGATGTATATTGTCCCGGACACATGAACTGTGTTTAGAGCAGAACTTGGCCCTGACAGTAAAGGTTCTCACTCTATTAGAAGAGCTCTATGTTCTATCATTCTCCTGATGAGACATTTTACACATAATGTCTCATATAAAGTCAAACTCGTTGATAAATGTTGGAGTGATTCGATGTTCTCCTTGTGTAGAGTAACGTTACTCATACTGACATTACTCTTTAAAAAAACAAAGCAAGTCTTGCTGCAGTTTCCTCCTTTTCTTTGGAGGGGACGTTGTACTGGAATAAGAGGACAGAACACTTTGACAAGCTTTGACGATACTTGGGAACACTGACAAAGTTTGCAGGTAAATAAAGGAGCAATGAGCATCTCAGGATTAAGAGGATTTCATTCAGAAGATCTACTTTCTAAATATGAATGTAAACAACAACATGATGTTATAAACAAGCCATATTCGTGGGAAGGTTCCCTGCAGACCGTTTGACCTCCTTCATAAGAAGTCCCCTTATTAAATATCTGAGGGAGCGGGTGAAGGAGGGGGGGGGGGGGGGGGGGGGGGCAGTGGCAGATAGGTGTGCTGCGCCGTCAAAATAAAAGCACGGCAGTTAAAAATTTCTAAATCAAATATTTTTCTCCTCCGCGGGATGATTATTGGGCGGGACAAATGCGCAAGTCTCCAATATTGGTGGGGACGTCCTTCCCGGTTCCTACGCCTATGTGTCTCACTAACAAAGTTGGTACTGAGTTCTGTTCAATGTGTTTGCTTGTTTCTTGAGCTGAAAACACGAATATCTATTACAACATTCAAGAGCATCATTAGAATTACACCTGAGGACGTGTTTTGTTGGGATTCATAAGACATCTAAATAACAAGATTTGATTATTTTGGTGCTCGTAAACATGTTTTGTTGTGTCTTTAGGGTTTAGCCACGATGTCTTATTTGGCCGGTTTCCAGTGGGAAAGAAATCTCTAACTTGTTGACACTTCCTGGTAAAATGAGGGACATGTGAGACACGCAGGACGGTGGACCACCAGGACAAAGACTGCTACTTTATTGTGAAAAACGCCCCCTTGTGGCCGCTCAGCATCAGACACTGTCTGTTGACTCTCTCTCTCCCCTTTGGAAGACGCCTCGCTTCACCTGGACTTTTAGCCAATCACAAGTTGACTCAGGCTCGCTGCTCGCGGGCTGCTAACATTTGGTCCCAGACTTTTGCCAGTAGTTCCTGTTCTCAGCACGGACTAGCTGCCTGCTTACATCTGTCCTGTTTTGTGTGTCTTTACAAGTAAGAAGGGCTATTTTGTTGTTCCTTTACTGTCGGTGCGAGATTGGAAGTGTTTTGTCTGCTTAGCGTTGCTAAATGTGAGCTCAGGCTTTGCCTGCCTGGCTCGGCCTCGTGCCGTGACTTTCCTTTCTGGAGATGCTATAGTTTGTCATTTATCTCTCTTATATTCGCTGTAAATCCAGCTAATTGGCGATAAGGCACCGCCTCCCTCATGTCCACCCGTTGTCACGTGACACCTCCCAGTGCGGCCTGTTGTAGTTATTCATGCGACCAGCAGAGGGAGCCATTGTATTGCGGATGGTTTCTTTTTCCCCATTTGATGGTTGAAGCTGTTTCGGCCCACAGAGCAGCCTTGTTTCATTATTTAATGCCAGTTTCGGCCATGTTTATACTTTATTGTTATTATTTCAGCTCTATTGCTATACTAGCATATAGTGAAGACAAATGGATGTTTCTTGCATTATAGACCATTTGTGTTCTGCTAGTTATGTTTTAATTCTGTTTCTCTGTTTCAGAACCACACTAACGCACATGTAATTATACATATTAAATCATACAGTTGTGAACTCAATAAATCATCATCCAATGAGGAAATCTCGCGTGATTCTGAGCGATCCCCCGCTGTGAGCCCTACCTAACGATCCACCCCAGCCAAAGACAAAGCCAGCATGGTTTCCTCAAGGAGAACTGAGGCGATCCAGTCCTTATGGTTTGATCCAAACTTAAAATGATTTAATGTAGAAGTTTGATCCTGTGATGTCTATTGTTGCCCGGTGCAGGTTCCGTTTGCCTGATCAGCATCTCTCAGTGACTGATGAGAATTTAATGCAATGATATTTTGCCCACAGGGTGTAGAATTGCTCTGAAGGTCAGAGAACAGAAGATGACCTCACAAGACACTCCTCCGACATTCTTGAGCCACTGGAAGGCCCCATGAGCCGACCAACCCCATTCACACCCTGAGCACAGACAGGAGACGGAACGAGACCTACACAGTGATCATTTCACTCCAAAACAGGAAGTCACACTCTAACTCATGTCACCATTCACGATTTATTCTGATAAAAATTCATTCTGAACTGGTCAATCTTTCTTTAAACTTGCTATTTAAGGATCCACACACCTTCAGAAAATCTGTAGAATTTAACAAAACATCAATTGTAAAAAAATAAAATAAATCCAATTAAGTTCCAGAAGAAATGTGTTCCTGCTTCTTGCTGGCAACATCCTCTGATCTCCTCCATGAGGTGCCTCTTCCATCCACTTTGTATCAGACTTTTATTTTGATGTTTTTTTCTTTTTATCCAGAAAGTGTTTGCGGAATCGTTAAGAAAAGTCATAGCAACCTATTCCTGAACGTTGATTCTGATGTCTTGAAGAAAAGTCAATGTAATTATATCTCCAGTTTCCTCGTCCTTTTCTTGAAGCTGGGAACTGTTCCAATAACACACATTTCCCACGTCATGTCATTACACAACATTTAGCTCAAGAGTATGAACGACACACCAAAATAATACAAACTCCTTGTCCAAAGTATCAAGTGACAAATTCAATGGAGATTGTTTGTGATGAATAAAGTGAATAAAGTCTTAATTCCTTCCAAATCTAATATAATTCCAGTAATTCAAATGCACCATTTCTATAAGAAACCTAAAGAACAATAACTGTATTGTGACAAATGAGAAGCCTCACCCAGTTCAAATCACACTTTCATTAGAGATGAGGGGCTTTATTTTACAAGAAGAATAACTAGTCAGTGATGTTCTACTTTCTTCTGTTCAAACCAACAGCTGCACCTCTTGCACCACCAGCTGCCAAGAGGTTCAACCAGATCCTCATTGAATACTTTCATACATATTTTAAAGAAGGCTTTTCACCTCATACCAGGAAGTAGAGTATTGAATTGAAATCACAAGGGAATCTTCCAACACTTATTGTTTCCGCTGGAAGTTTTGAGAGCTGTTACTCATGATGGCGTCTCCATCACCATCAATGAGCCTGGAACGCTGTCCAGGACGGTCTCTGTGGGCCCTGTCAGACCTGGGGCTTGAATATGCTAAAAGAAATGACAAACATTCATCCTCAAGAACAAAACATAGAGATTTCTAATGAATTCAAGTTACCTACTTGATTTGCAAAGGATAAGCTGAGGGACAATGAAGCCTGACACTTTCATATACATTCTCTTGGTTTGACCAATTATTTGGACGAATGTACTCAAAGTCGGTTTTGAATTTTTGGCTCTTAATAATTAAAAATTCCAACTGAATCATCCTCTTCTTTGACAATTACCTTTCCTGTTTAGAAGGGTTCAGCTGTTATTTGACAGCGATTTATTTTTCTCCACGTTCCCTGAGGTGGAAGTATGGTTCTGAATTCCTAAGCCTGTAGTCACAATCCTGAATTACAACATTGGGCTGTCCTAACATAAACATTGAGCACTCATGAGATTTAAAATAAAATCTTAGCACTAAGGTAATCTACAAATGGAGGACAAATGAGAAGGGCTGTTAAATATGTCATTTCCCCCAGAATAATGGAAATGGTGATTGTTCCAATAAAGCCCAAGATTAAATACTAAAACAGATTTTCTCTTATTGGCCTCAGTCTTTTGTTTCTTCTCATTATCAAACTGAGCATCTGATCACCAAACAGCCATTTTCTATTGTGACTGTCAAGCATGGAACTCATTAGGTGACATAATGAGATCGCAGAGTCCTGGACACAATGTTACTTACCTCTTCGAGTCATGACATCGGTGCTGCTGACTTCTGTTCTCACAGTGAAGTCAATTAATATGTTGAGTCCAAGCAGGGAGAACTTTTCTTGTGCTTCAATAGACAAAATATCCTCCTCTCACTTGCTCGGTTTTGCAAACGCATGTGGCATTGACAAAGGTATTTTTGAGTTATTTTAGCACTCAGAGATCAAAGGAGAGCAAAGGAGAGCAAATTAGTGAAAATTCTATCAAAGGATATCAAAGGAGAACAAAGGAGATCAAAGGAGATCAAAGGACAGGCTCTTTACTCAATGTTTGACCTACCTCAAATGTATTTTGGACGTGTTGACAAACCATAATCTACGACAGAACTCTGTCTTGTGTCTTTTCTGTCAATAGACTACAAGTGCCATTAACCCCGATCACGAGACTTTGCACCTCTTGAGCCGCCTCTCTTAAGACTGCACAGCAAAGAAAATGGAGTCTCCGTTTGGCCATCCCGCAGTCTCAACATCATCCCAGAAGCCTTCCTCAGCTTTAACATGGAATGGAACTCAGTATCTGCCTGCATCACCAGCACCCAGCCCGCCCTCCTCCAGGCCCTGTCAGCCTGATCACCTGCTCAGGCAGAGCATCCAACGCTCCCTCTCACACATCCTGTTTGAAAGGTGAGAATAACTTTACACACTTGTATGAAACCCACAGCCTGTTACCTTTTGATTATCTACATAGTGTAATTTAAGGTGTTTCTTCCAAAAAGATATTGGCATACACACAATAGAATTTTACAATCAAGTCATAATATGCAACAGGACATCATTTGAAATTCATGACCCTCAATTCCAGTCACCAGTCAAATTTAAGTTATAATTTCATTATATGTATGATTATCAGAGTATCCTGACCCACATTTGCAAAAATATTTGACTTTCACCATTATTTATTTTACAATAGTCACATGAAACTCTTGGTAGTTAAATGTGAGCAGCAGTCAAAGGTTGAGTGTTAATATCACTATTTATTCACTAACTATTTTCATTTAAGGGTGTGTGAGTGTGAGGATTTGAAGATGTCAGAGAGTGAAGCTGCCAAACTTGTCGCAAGCATTGAGACGGAGATGTTGGACATTTTTTGAAACACCAACAACAAATACACCAACAAGTACAGAACTATACTGTTCAACATCAGGGACCCAAGAAATTAGGTTAGTTGATCGAACCCCTTTCAGTTTTAGAATCTCCACTCTACAGTTGACCAGGACTCAAGATATGGAAGATGAGTTTTGTCCTCTATTCCCATAAATCTTCAGCTGGTTCAGGATTCCCATTGTAGCATTGATGCAAGAATTCATGACTGAGCAAGATCATGACACTGGCTGGTTCTTTGCCCAGTCATGAAAGGTCTAGTTCATTAAATATATTGTTTCACATAGTAAATATTTGCACAGTACTATAAACTCAATCGAAAACACGATCATGACTTTATCTTTGGTGCATCGTTCAGAAAAAGTTATCAAAATGAAAGAGGATGAATATACAGACGGTTTGGCAACTCACAAAAAGACCAGGATGCCGTGATGTGCCTCAAACTAGGAGATTATTCTATATATACATTTCATCCATCTTCTTTACATGCTGCCTTCAGTTTGTCATAATTAGACTAAAATATCAACAAAAAAACAGATTTTTATTTCCTGCATGTCAACCTCTCTTCTGTTTATCAGACATTTTGAATTGATGCCAGTTGATTTGATATGATCTCAGGTCTGCAGAGTTAGAATTGATCTTGAAATACTCTCTTCTGTCTGATGTTAACACTGACTACAAGGTGTGTGGAGCGGCTTAAGGTTACCAACTGAGGTTTGACTGCTCTATGTTGTATCCTGGTCTAAATGAGCTGGACCTGTTGCTTGCAGTGTCAATACGCTGACAAGTTACATCACGGCCAAGTCTCTACTTTAACTCTGCCGAGATCCTCCTCACCAGTCTTTGACCCAGGGTAGAGGCTCCAGGGAGTGAGGCCTCACTGCCATGTGCGATGACGCTGGGCGTAGCCCTGTGTTGCCCTCCGTCATGTCCTGGTTTCAGATGGTGACTAGAAGCAGCAACTCTGTGCTCAGTAGTGGAGGTGATTTCATGCAGCCCCTCGCTGACACCAGCTTGTAGTTTCACTCCATGTCTGAGCGCAGACATTTCACTCTGGAGCCGCTCCATGTTACTCAGCAAGTTGGACTAATCTATGCTGTTAAAGGTGACAGGCGGTAGCTCATCCAAATAGTGGGAGACGAACCGAGGGAGGTTTTCTCTGCACTCATTCAAAACCTTGAAGCAACTTTTAATGTTGTTGATGTTTTTCTGATCTCCTTTAAAAGCCACACATCTTTGTTTGGTGTCAGGACAGAGTTCAAACAGCCTCGTTCTTCAGGATTCAATCCATTTCAAGTCCAACGTGTTGGAAGCTGTTAGAACAAGATGGTCCTGGCTCATTGTGCTCATTCTGACCAGGAGAAAGTTTAAAAACTCTTCCTCAACTAGAAGCTTGCCGTCAACAGTCCCATAAACCACAGGTTTTAAACCTGGCCAGTTAGATAGTGGAGGAGCCGTCACTCTGAACTCCCGCTCAGCCATCTTGCTCAACTTTTGTTGTTGCTGTAGGTAAAGGAAGAAATAGGTGTTATGAGTTATCAACGCACTAGCTTACATACCAGTATAATCAGCTTGTCTCACTTCTGTTCAGAACTGTTAATAACACGACCATATATGGGAGGATGCAACTACAAACACACCAGTTTGCAACATATGTCGAGGTGACATCCTCCTTGTCTGAAGAAAGTACGATTGTGATATCTAAAACTTCTCGGGACAGAACACGAGAGATAGTCAGTTTCGATAAAGACAACATGTGATATCCATACCATATGTGCAGGGAGGGGTGAAAGAAATGCTTATAAACCAGCGTTTTCCTGCACTCTGGGCTCTTGACCATTGAAGCCTGGTCCTCCAGGACAGACTGGTGCTTGAGCCCGAGATCTCGTTTTATTCCATGTATTCTGCTGAAGGTAATTATCTGTGAAACTGTGTGATTAATTCCACTCTTGTTTCCTCATCAATAAAAGAACACATTAATGACTGTTTTTCCTTCAAGGTCATAGTTAACATTTCTTTGTGGATAAACATTTGTACACAGAACTAGTTTAGAATGATGATTTTTTTTTCTTTACAATCAAATAAAATTATATATCATCATCATCTTTATCTTTATTGCAGACACAGGAGTCCATAAAAAATATTCACAAATAAATAAAACAAATACATAAAACAAAATATCAGAAATAGGATAATCACAGATAAGTCAAATATTACCCTATTTATAAAAGACATCCACACCAATACAATAATACCATACACAAGGATGAGTGGTTTTTTACAGGACTATGACTGAGATTATCCAGCAGCATTATAATGGTGTTCTGAGAGTCCTCAAGCCTGCGTATAAATTTATACATCAGATTCCTCATGAGAGCCTGAAATGTAGAAACACCTGCTTGACAGAACATCTCACTTCCTGTTTCCCAGCCAGGTTTTTTTCAGCAGGATCCTCAGAGCATCATTGTAAGCAACCTTGAGCCGTCGTAGGCTTGATTTTCTATATTTAATCCACAAGGGGGCAGTATACAAGGGAGTACAATAAGCTCTAAACAGAGTAATCGTCACATTATCAGAGCACATAGAAAATGTCCTTGCTCGTATGTTGACTTGAACATACAGCGTACAGCATCGTCTATCCAGATCATCATCATCATCACACATTTTATCAGAGATGAGATGTCCCAGATATTTTGATTTGCTACTGACAGTGACTTCCTGTTCTGACAGGTAAAAATGAGGGAAGTTGAGATCCTTCTCCTCCTTAGTTCTACATATCAGAACTGTGCTCTTTCTGGCATTATATTTAACATTATATTTAACATTATATTTAACATCAGATTATAATCCATACTCAGAACAGATATTTAAAAGCTGCTGAAACCTGCTGGGAGAGAGAATGACCAGATCACCAGCAGACATGAGATGATTAATTATCTTGTTTCCCAGCACACATCCACTTTTACAACTATTCAGTTGTTGAGATAACTCATCCATGTACAAGTTAAAGAGAGCAGGTGATTTATGTCTTTGTCTTTTTGAAAACGCTCTAAGAAAACACATGAAATCTGTGGATTATTTTAAAAGATACTTCTTTTACTTTATTGTTTATCATATATCTAGCTGGCAAATTACCCCCCCAAAAAATGGAGGGAGGAGGAGGAGAATCCCCAAACCACTACTGGACCCCGGCACAGAGACAGCAGTCACTGCCAGAGGCCTTTGAGCAAGGCAGCAATATCCAGGGAGCTGATTTATAGAAGGAAAGTTAGATTTAATCATCTCCAGCATTAGTTCATGTTGTTCTTCTCAGTGTAATTGGTCATCGTCTTCATAGTAGTAATTACAGTAGACTGATTAACTCTAGACTATTCAGAGAGACATGGAATATATTCAGTCAGTTGAAATAAATCTACATGAATTATTTTACTGGAACTGAAAGATAAATACCTATATAAAGATATTTACTTATAATATGAATCTGGCTGAACAGAAAAACCCTTTTGTGTTCACTGTCAAAGTAACATTACTCTTCTTATATTTAGGTTACATGTATTTTATCAAGTTAATTATTTTGTTAACTCACCTAGATTTGCACTGTTGCCTTTATTTTCACAAACAACTGTGTAGTGAAAGTACATTTGTTGTTTTAGGTTGATGTTATTCTCTTGTTGATATTGTTTGTGAACAAATCCTTTCTCAGTTCTGCAGTGATACTTTGTGTAGATTTTATTTACCCTGCATATATTGAGTTAGTTCATAACAAGTCATTTCTATGTACCTACAAACTTTGTCCTGCATTTTATTATGGTCACAATCAACTGATAAAAGAAAAAAACTCCCCAAATCATTCAAAGATCATGAAAAAACTTTATTTTTATTTTCATTCATGATGATTCACTTCATAAGTAATGACACATTGTTCTCCCCCACATTAAAGTAGATGAGCTGCTTTTCTAAGTAAAAGGTATCTACAATACTGGCCGTGTACTTCAAACACTCCTTTTCCCTCCTCCTGCTCCCCATGTCTCCAAAGCTGCTTCATGCTGACACCTACTGGATATAGGGGGAACTGCAGGTCAGTATTTCTATTGCGTCCATCCATCCACCCATAACAAAACCTATTTAATGCCAAAGATGTTGATCATTTTCTTCTCAACTCATAATGATGATCATTCAGTAAGTTGTATTTTCTATAAAATTATCCAGTCTGTTTACATATAATGTTTTAAAGTTGTTTTTTTCTCAAACTGAGGAAACAAATTCTAGAATATCAGATGATGTATTTGTCTACAGTTTTATAGCTTGGAACCACCTTGGCTATTTTCGTCCTGTCAGGAAAAATACCTGTTAAAAAGGATCTATTGCATATATAAGTAATTGCTTAAGTATACAATCTATTACATCTTTTACACAAGACATATCAATTGTTAGAATCACGAGACTTTTAAACTTTCGGTGCACTTCTGAAACATCACTTTCAAAAACTCCATCTAGAAACATTGAAATACTGTTTTAAAATGTAAAATCTAGAATCTATTTATTTATCTTTTCATTTACTTAATGACAAAAGACTAGATTAATAGGAGGAACAGAGGAGGAAGAGAAGGGAGGGTCCCACATTTGTTGATGATGTCATTTAGTTGTTTGGTTCTTTTGGTTTTTATGTCCTTCTAAACGGATATTGGAAATGTATTTGTAAGATAAGAATACTGCATGTACCATACTCATATGCTTATTTGAAAAAATAAATTAAAAAAAGGAAGTGCAACAATCTTTTTAAACACCTAGATGTTCATATTTCTAAAACTCTAGTTGCTGAAGTATTTTAACTTGATAATTCTTCCATGTTGCCATTTGGAGCCTCACTGTTCCAGAGACAAGAGGTTTACATTCTTCCAGGTGCTTTTGCCTCCATGTTCCTCCATGTTGGTTTCACTGATACTCAGAGACAATCGTCTTTTAATATGGAAACCTGGAGCCAGGAAGTGCCTGCATCCTGAGGCTGGAGGCTTGAGCCCGCCTTTGGAGAGAGGAGGGACTATTCTCTGCTGTGATTGGACTGGAGAGGACAGGAAGTGACCAAACACAGGAAGTTGCAAACAATGCAAATCCACTGAAATCAGAAATGATTAAGAAAAATACCCTCTATGTTTTGTCAATGGCTGCTCATATTATTATTTTAACCTTGTTTCAATGTATTGTCAGGTAGTTCCAGGTGATTCTAGACGCTCTTCTCCTGTTTCTGACTTCAACTACAACTGTGTATTGATTAAAACCTGGAAACATGTAAAAGAGTCAAAGTCTGAGTTCAATCCAAGTTTCCCTCCAGAAACACAAATCCTGCTTCTGTGTGCGGTGGATAAACCAAACCCAGTCAGAACAATGGAGATCCTGCTCCAGTCACATTCATGTGTTCATTCACACTTTTCCATACCTGTTCTGTGGAGCTTGATTTGAGGGTTCCAGATGGTTTCCAGCAGTCTGTGCTGACGATCAACCTCCTCCTCGTGCTGGACGATAGTTTGTTCAAACTCTCCCAAAGCCTGAACTGAACTCATTGTTGCTGCACGAGATGAAATGTTTCCTCTGTGAGACACGACAACACAGCCGAGAGAGTCCAACAAGCTCCAAACAGTAGTGGAGGGCGGCTCGAGCTAAAATATCGACGTATTCTCCGTGGCTCTGCACGCTGCTGGAACTCCACTCGCACTTGCTCCGCTCCTCCCTTTCCGGTTTCCGGTCTGACGTCACGTGATCACCCAGGAACAGTTTATGGTTACTGATACAGTATTACATTTTGAAAAGAACCGGAGAACTATATTCTGTACAAAACAACACATGAAGTTAATGTTGAAGAGAAAAACTTTATTACCTGTTTTGAATTTAATGAGAAGAAACTGCTCTATTGTTAATCTCTATATTTTATTGTGGAAATTCCCACTTTCCCACTGTAGAAACGCTATCAACCTCCAGGGGGCAGCACTAAGAACCAGTTGTGCTGTAGAAAACCTATCAACCTCCAGGGGGCAGCACTGAGAACCAGCTGTGCTGTTGAAAACTTGTGTGTATTAATTGAGTGTGTATTAATTATTACAGTATAAATGGCTTACCAGACAGTTCAGGAGCTGCTGACCACTCCTGCAAATCACTTCTCAACTGTTGAAATATTTTACTGGCTTGGAGATCGCTTTTAGAATATTTTGAAAATTCTTTACTATATAACTTGATCATAAACAAGTGCAAAGTCACCCGTCTCTTGGACTGAAGATTATTTTAAATACTGTAGTATTCTCTAGTTCAGTGGTTCTCAAACTTTTTACACCAAGTACCACCCAGAAAATACTCGGCTCTCCAAGTACCACCATAATGACCAACACTATACAGCAGCCTAGTAAGCCTAAGCATTCATCAAAAACAAGGCAGAGGTTTTACTCCTAAAGAAGTATATTTAATATTGTCAGCCATTATAACATTTTACACAGTTAGATTAGTAACACTACACTTAAATATAGGAAAATAAAAGACTGTACTTAAATAATCATTCAATTAAAATATATTGCACAGAAAAGTTAAATAAACATTGTACTTAAATAAATGAAAAACAAATGAACAATAAACAGTTCTTAAAAAAATATATAAAACTGTACTGTGTTTAAATGTTAAGTAAACAATGTACTGTACTTGATAAAAAAAAAACATATAAACAGGCTGTCTGAACTTCACACACTGCTGTATGGCTGCTTTCTGAAATAGAAACACACACATACACACACACACACACGCACGCACGCACGCACGCACACACACACACACGCACGCACGCACGCACGCACGCACGCACGCACGCACGCACGCACACACACACGCACGCACGCACACACACACACACACACAGAGGAAGAACATTAAGATTAAGAATAAAACAAGAGTGAGGAAGAGCATTAAGAATAACGGCTGTAGTTAAACAACCTCCATGAGCTTAATGTGATGAGTGTGCGTGCCTCTGTGAACACAGTCCTGCAATGTCTGGGTCAATGGAGGTCAGCTTCAGTCTCAGGTTTGGCTCAGCATCCACCCTGCTTCTCTACTTTGTTTTTATGACAACAAGTGAAGAGAAGCCTTTCTCGCACAGATCGGTGGTTGTAACCGGAAGGAGAAAGCGCACGGCCTTGTCAGGAAGCACAGGGTATTCACTGGACTGCTTCAGCCAAAAGTCCTACAAAGTCTGCTTTCTGAAAGATGCTTCAGTGTTTCTATTAAACTCTCCTGCTCAACAGCAGTTAAATCCATTGAGGCCATGTGAGAGGTGTCAATGTTGAAAGGGTTTCTCATCCAGCTGCTCGCTGGAGCTTCAGGCATCACTGGGAAATAACTGTGGAGCTGTTGTCTGAGTGATGTGAGGCGAGCAGCCATGTTCTCCCTGACTCCATCATCAAGCACCAGCTCATTATCAGACAGAAAACTCTCCAAAGCAGGGGAAGCTGAAACATCACCTGTCTTCAATTTGAGTTCAAATAACTCCAACTTTTTCAGCAGTGCATTCATGTTGTCCTGCACATCAAAAACCTTGATGGAGAGTCCCTGCAGTCCCAAGTTCAGGTCCTTTAAACGTGAAACAATGTCAGACACGTATGGCAGCTGACTGAGCCACACAGCATTCTCACAAACGTCTGACGAGGGGGAATTTGTGTCCTGCAAGAACATCTGGAACTCTCTGTGCAATTAGAAAAGCCTCGAAAGCACCTTTCCTCTGAAAGCCACCTTACTTCAGTATGAAGCCAGAGCTGGACATGCTCACTCCCCATCTCCTCGCAGAGCACAGGAAATAAGCGAGCGTTCATCGCTCTGGCCTTGATGAAGTTCACAGTTTTTACAGCAGAGTCCAGCACAGATTTCAGCTCATCAGGCATCTTCTTCACTGCCAGCGCCTCACGATGGATGAGTGAGTGAGTGAGTTGTGAGACTGTCACTCTAGTTACTAGAGTGACAGTCTCACAACTGCAACCCAGATTTGAGAAGATCTGCAGCAACAAGCAGCCTCACACCATCACTGGAAAGATGTGTGGATTAAAGGTCTCATTTTAGCACAACAAACCTTTTTTTTGTTTTTCCTCAGGAAGTTTTTAAGTTTTTAAACTCATTTTATACAGAGAAGCTAAATGTATTTTTTAGCAATGTTGAATATAGTTACACATTAAAAAACTGACAGCAAAGAATAATGTTCCACAGTAAAACAGTTACACTTTAAATAGTTACACTGTGAAGGTGGTTGAAAGAAGTTGTAGTTTCTTTCATTGCAACTTATTGGAAAATGGATGGATGCAATAGAAATACTGACCTGCAGTTCCTCCTAAATCCAGTAGGTGTCAGTATGAAGCAGCTTTGGAGACATGAGGAGTAGGAGGAGGGAAAAGGAGTGTTTGAAGTACACGGCCAGTATTGTAGATACTTTTTACTAAGATAAGCAGCTCATCTACTTTAATGTGGGGGAGAACAATGTCTCATTATTTATGAAGCGAATCATCATCAAAATGCAAATTTGAATGAAAATAAAAATAAAGCTTTTCTCATGATATTTGAAAGATTTGGGGACTTTTTATTCTTTTATCAGTTGATTGTGACCAAAATAAAATGCAGGACAAAGATTGTAGGCAAATCTAAATGACTTGTTATGAACAAACTCAATATATGCAGGGTAAATGAAATCTGCACAAAGTATCACTGCAGAACTGAGAAAGCTGATTTCTCCCACAGCAAAGCAACGCAGTAACGCCCCAGATGAAGGTGATCACAACATTGTGCTACGTCACTACAAGTAGGCTGCAGCAGTGCAGCGGTGATGACGGGGGTTTGTCCCAGTCCTCCGTCAGCAGAGTGTCAGTCTGACCGTTACGGTTCTTTCACAGCCCCACATTGGTGGTAAATCACAGGAAGTGGTGACGCTGCGTCGCCTCCACCATTAATATCAAATACATTAAGTGGTAAAAATAAGAGAACAAGAATCAAATCAATGTAATAATCGGCATGTGAACCAGGAAAGTTCAATCATTCTTAAGCTGTGTACAAATTCAATTAATTTGTCTGAGTTTCATAAAATAAACATAAATAATTTTCATGATTACACATTTTTAATAGAGCCCAAGATATTTGATGGGTTAATTTTACTCTCCATTCATTAGGAGGAGCACAGAGGCTTTTTTCTTTCTTCCTTTCTCTAACAACCAATCAGCTTTCAGCAGACTACGTCATACATGGCAACGGGGTCGACCTGGCCTCCTCACTAAGATAAAAGTTGCTGTTGTTGTTGCTACACACTGAGGTGAAGTGGCTTAGTCCAGGGAAATTCATGGACTAAAAAGACGCACTCGTACTACCAGTAGCTAATTTGATGCTTATGAGTACTACTAGTAACATAAAAACATCCTACTAGTATGACTAGTGGAATTAACTGCTAATGAGGGATGGAGACGTCACAACACTAAAGGCGTCTTCATCCTCCATAAGAACAAGATGAAGGTTCAGCAGTGCAGGTCCTGCCGAACAAAATGAGGAAGGAATTTGTTTGGGCTGTGCCAACTGCCCTGGCAGAACTATGTGGAATTTTCTTCTTGTTCTTATGGGTTCAGAAAGCGAGTACCCTGAAATTCTAACCTGCTCCGGAGCAGGTTATGCTCTAGACAAGAGGTCAAAGCTCCGCCTCCTGACCAATCAGATCTCTTGGAAAATGCTCCGCCCATTCTTAAATGATGGTGATTGGTGGGCAGGTTCAGCACTGAGCTGCAGCAGAGCGGAGATGAGAAATTAATTTAGAAATCTTTTTGACATAATAAAATAAATCCTGGTCTCTGAGGCTTTGAAGGATGTTTTTGTTCTTGACTTGTTCCAAGTCTGTTTATCTCCACGAGGGTTGATCTGGAATAATGAGCTTAATGATCACACCTGACAGAACTGCAGAAACATGAATTTATGGAACCAGAACTACTCCTGTCGTCACGGTGATGAATTAATATTCCAACATAAAACACAAGAGAAACTCAGCCTCAAAACAACTGGATGGAAAATCTAAACTAAAAGAAGATCAGTGAGGAAGTTCAGCCCGACACGTTTCTGCTGGAATAAAGTGAAACTGAGTGATCACAGTGCTGTCTGTTTATATAGTCTGATGAATTAATCTGGTATAATCTCACCAAGTCAGCATTAACAAGTCAGGAATGTTCTGGCTTTGGCTGCAGCAGCAGTGTTGCTTTTAGCTGCTGGGTGTGTTTTAATTCTTCATAATCTCAGAGATTAACTGCTCCTTCAGTAATCTGTAAACTGCTCTGCAGAGTTTCTCTGTCTGTGATTGGTCAGATGCTGCAAACTCCGCCCCTTTCATGTGAACAAGCACACATAGGTCTGGGTTGAACCAGAGAGTTGATAACCTGCTTGGTAGTAACGGTGATCAGGATCAGTCAACCCAGGAAACAGAGAGATCCTGGATATGTTGATCAGGGTTCCTAGTACAGGCCACAGGCCTCAGTGTGATTGAAACAATATTTATATTTACTTGCCGCTCAGTAAAGCAGCGGCGGCCTTGCGCATGCGCGGTTCCTTCTCAGTGTGGACGCAGTGTGGTGAGGGTCTCCTCTGGTCTGACTGCAGGAGGGAGGGAGGGACTGTCAGACTGACCGCAGGTCTGTCAATGCTTCAGGAGGGGGGAGGGGCTCACAGCAGGACCTGCTGCTCGTTGACCACAGTGACTGCAGAACCAGACCTGCTTTCACCTCAGAGTCGCCAAACACACTAGAAAGTCGCTCGATTTGTCGCTTGTCGCAAATAAAAAGTTGCCAACAGGACCTGAAAAGTCACCAGATTTAGTGACAAAGTCACCAAGTTGGCAACAGTGACAGGCTCACACCCCTGCTGATACAGACAGGATCTTTGTTCTACACTTCTTTTGAAACTTGCTTTCTTTGCTTAACTTTGAGTTCAGCCCTTCAAGAAAGAACTATTTAGTTTTCATTCAACAGGAGAGGAGGGTGCACCATTCCCAGATGAACTGCAATACTAGGTTGATGCGTGGAGTGGACAGAGCAAGCTCCTATTCCATCTCCCTGTTCCAAAAATCAATTTAATATACAGTCCCCAGATAGGGGACATATCAGATATTAAACTGATAAGAACAGATTTTTCTTTTACAAGATTTTATTGACACATTTTACAAGTCATTTTCTTCCATTTCTTCCACAGATGTTTTCACTCATTTAAAACATAAAAGCAAACAAGGTACAAGCTTCTGTTTTAAAATATCATAAATACAGTACTTTTAATAAATAGAGATTTACAAATAAAGCAGGACCTGTTGAGTAAAATGAGAAACATGAGGAAATAAAAAGTGTCCATCGTTGTAAAAGTCAATAAATAGGAGTGCATTCAGTTTAAAAGGTCTATTCCGCTGTGCAGGAGAGCAGTGAGTCCCTATCAAGGGGAACTCATCCTGTTCTCTCAAACATTTGGTCTCTCGGGGTTCTGCCATGGTGCTCAGAGGAGGTCCTCTCCCTCGTGCTCCTTCCCTCCGTCCACACCCGGAGAGGTGCCGCTGCCTTGACCTTTTCTCGTGAGGCTCCGGCTCCTTCGTCCGAATGGGCAGGGAGGCGATTCTTCTTTGTGGCTGTGTCCTCGGCCTGCCGCCTGCAGCTTCCACCTCGCGGACCGTCGCTGCGGCCATCTGGATCACAGCCACGGGGGGGATCTGCCTATGCCTTCTTACCAGCAGGTTTCTGGAGGTCCAGGTGGCGTCTTTGATGGCGGCCAGGGTGAGCCACATCTTTTCAAAGTCCTTCTTTGTCATGAACTCGTGGCTCACCCCGTATAGCACCAGCTGTGCTGTAAGGACCCCCCCTGCTGGTAAGTACGGGAATTGCAAGGAGCCGGCCGTTGCCCAGTGGTCTACGGCAGCGCTGCACTCCCAGAGGAGGTGCCTCACCGACTCAGGAGCGCCACAACCAGGCCGGGGGCAAGTTGAGTGCGCTGCCATTCCTCGGGAGTGCATGACGGCCCTGACTGGGAGAACCTCGTGAGCCACCAGCCATGACAGGTCCCGGAGTCTGTTTGGGAGGACAGGATGGTTCACGTTGCGCCAAACTGTGGAGGGCTCACCGAGTGCAAGCCCGCGCACTGGACTCACTGGTTCCCGTTCCTGCACAACAGAAATGAGAGATTTGTGGTTAGTTAAAATCTGCAACTCCTCCTGTTCCAGGTTAAACTGTTTAAAAAATGTCTTGATAAAATCATAGGCCGGTGGCAGGTTAAAAGAAACTGGTATTTTAAGATCAATGGGTAAAATCTTAATCCTTCGAAGGTAGGACCCCATCCAGAAACGAGCCATTGCTGTCGTCTTTGGGTTCCTGGAGGGGTCCGTGGCAACAGCCATGTGCTGTGCTGTGTAGAAGCTTCCCAGTGTTAGATAAAAATCCGGTACTCCCTTCCCTCCTTTATCTTTAGGCTTTTTCATGACCTCCCTTCTTAGTCTGTCCCACTTTGATCCCCATAAAAAATAAAACATGGCCCGGTCCAAGTCTAAAAGCACTCTCCTAGGAGGCATAAACACAGAGCTGATCAATAAAAGCAACGGTAAAATCACAGCTTTGATGATTAAAACCTTTCCTTCCATGGTCAGTCCTCTAAGTCCCCAGAATCCCAGTCTTTGTCTTACTTTCCCTACCACGTCCGGCCAGTTTGTCCCTCCCCCTCCCTCCCTGTCAAATTTCACCCCCAGTATTTTTTGCTCAGTCTGGGTCACGGTCAGGGGAAGTCCAGTCTTCTCAGTCTCCATCCATGGTCCATAAAACTGGGCTTGGGTCTTGTCTCGGTTGAGCTTTGACCCAGAGGCCTGTCCATAAAAGTCAGTCACGTCCAATGTCCTGTTGACTGATAAAAGGTCAGTGCATAAAATGTTCACGTCGTCCATGTAGAGGACACATTTAGTGGTGAGTCCCCCGCTCCCCGGGATACTCACCCCATTGAT
The DNA here is from genome assembly GCF_963383615.2 of Lipophrys pholis. Lineage (NCBI taxonomy): Eukaryota > Metazoa > Chordata > Actinopteri > Blenniiformes > Blenniidae > Lipophrys > Lipophrys pholis. Next base: position 4,485,824 of record NC_137646.1, on the reverse strand, counting down.
TCGTTTATCCCTTCTCAAGATCTGTGCCAGAGGTTCCACACATGTTACGTACAGGAGGGCAGATAACGGACAGCCCTGACGGACACCGCAGTTGATTTTGACTGCTTTTGTTAGATGCCCATTAACCACAAATCTGCTGCTGATGTCCCGGTACAGCAATCCCACCCAAGCTAGAAACCTTTCTGGGAATCCCATTTTCTGCAGCACTTTGAAAAGGTACTGGTGCGAGACCCGATCAAAAGCTTTTTCAAAATCTAAATTTAGGACTACCAGCCGGATGTTTCTGTCTCTCGCAAAACAGATGGTGTCTCGGATCAGCAGGAGGCTGTCGGTGATCCTCCTCCCCGGGATGGCACAGGCTTGATCCGGGTGAATCAGGTCCTTTAAAAACAACGACATTCGTGAAGATAAAAGTTTACTAAAAAGTTTACAGTCAAAGTTTAAAAGCGTGATAGGTCTCCAATTCTTTAGGTCGGTCTTGTCTTTGTCTTTATGAAGGAGAGTCACTATCCCTACTTTAAAACTGTCTGGAAGTTGCTCATGTTCATCAAAGTCTTTAAAAACGGTGAGCAGGTCAGGTGCTAAAAGGTCCCAAAAGGTCAAATAAAATTCCAAAGGAAGTCCGTCTTGTCCAGGTGACTTGCCTTTTTTAAAACTATTCACACATTTATTTAACTCAAAAAATGTAAAATCTTGGGTTAAAAGCACACTGTCCTCCACCGTTTTTTCAATAAAATTTAAAACTTCTGTCATGGCATCAATATTTACAGGTTTCTTTTGGTAAAGGTTTTCATAAAAACTTTCTACTACCTCCTTCATTTCTTCTGTTGAGTTAGTAGTGGATTCATCTTTTTTTCTCAGTTTTCTCATGGTGCCAGTTTTACTTATAATTTTTTTAAAAAAGTATCTTGAGCATTTTTCCCCTTCCTCCAGTTCCCTTTCCCTACTTCTTAAAATGATGCCTTTACTTTTGACTGCTGCTAAAACCGACATTTCTTTTTTGATTTGTTTGATTTCATCATTAAAATCCAACCCATAGTGTGTTAGTTTAAAATATCTTTGTAGTCTTTTTTGCAGTCCCATCATGCGTCTGTTTTCTTTAGCTTTTTGATTTTTGCCAACTTGTTTGAAAAAAGTCTGAGTCTTTCCCTTCACCATTTCCCACCAGTGTGCCTGTGAATCGTACATGTCTTGAAGGGTCTGCCACTCCCTGTACTGCTCCCTGTACTGGCTGACAACATTGTTGTCCTCCAGCAGGGAGCAGTTGAGCTTCCACAGACCTCTTCCTACAGTCACACCAGAGGACAGTGAAAGGGTGCAGGACAGAATGAGGTGATCGGAGAAGAAAACAGGGGTTAATGTAGCATCGGTTGGTGGGCAGTCTCTTGTAAAAAGGTAGTCTATGCGAGAGGCTCTGGTGCCGTCACTACTGAACCAAGTGAAGCCCTCCTCTCTGGGATGCATGGTTTTAAAACAGTCTTGGAGTTTAAAATCCCTGCATAGATTCTGCAATAAAACCGATGTCTTGTCGACTTTAAAATCCTCCCCTGCTCCTCTCCTATCTTTTCTAGTTAAAATACAATTAAAATCACCTCCTAAAATAAGTGGCACTCGTCCTAGCATGTGGGACTGCAAGTCCTCTAAAAGGTCATACCTATCATTTTTCTCATTAAAACCATAAATATTCAAGAGCTTAAAATCCTGGTCCATAAAAGTCAAATGTATTAAAAGTGCCCTACCGTCTCTCACCACAGTGCTGCCCTTCACCAAGATCCGGGGGTTATTTATTAAAATGGCCACTCCATCATTTTTATTACCGTTGGAGCCACTCCATACTGACGGGAGTGGCCACATTTCCTCCCACTGTTGGTAAGAGTTTAAAAACGGTATAGCACACTCTTGTAATAAAAACACATCTGACTTAAATGAACTTAAAAAGGATAAAACACTCTGGGCTCTAACTCTCGACTTCACACTTCTCACATTGATGGTAGAGAAGGTGAGGGTCATGAGTATGGTTAAAAACAACAGGTAGGACATTTTAAAAAGACTACAAAGTTAGAACTATAAAATCAGTTAAAAACAGTGACTAAGTTATCACTTGTGAACTGAGCTCTTCCTTCACTTCCATAGGTGAGGTGTGAAGGGTTTGAGCTCTGTTCCCCGTTCGGGCTCTGGGAGTTGGTCTCTCCTGCAACCTCCTATTCATTTTTTAGCCTTTTGGGGTTGATTGCAGAGCAATTGAAAGAAAAGAAACCTCATTGGGTGAATTGGAGGGGAAGACTCTGGGTTCCTCCACAGACGAACTGTCTGAGTACACCTCAACTCTTCCCCTCTTCTCTGAGCCCTGGGGAGACTCAGAGGACAATTCTGATGCCGGTCTCTTGGGGAGTTGGGCATTGGGGAGGGAGGCATCATTGCTGGATCCCTGGCTTTCCTCACCACTGGAAACAGCTCCACCTGCTGCCTGCCTGCTCTCATCTCCGGTGGATTCACCTGAGGAGGTCTTTGCAGGCCCCTCCCCTTCTGCCTCAACTGATCCTTCTCCTCCAACCACAGTGGTTGGTGGGGGATCAGGGTTCACAATACCCGCCTCTTCAATTATCTCTTTCACCTGTTCCTCGTGTCCGTCACTTCCTTCCTTTTCTGTCTGTTTTGCTGCCTTCAACTTGTTGGCAAAGGATTTGGGGCAATCTCTGAAGAGGTGGTTGGTCTCTCCACAGAGGTTGCACCTTCTGCCATTGGTACACTCCTCAAAGGTGTGACCAATTTCTCTGCACTTCCTGCAAACGACCAGCTCACAGGCTTCAGCCAGGTGGCCGTGCTGACCACACTTACGGCAGAGCTTGGGCTGGCCCTGGTAATGAATATAGCCCCTGTTTTCACCCAGGACTACCATGGGTGGGAGATGTTTCAGGCCCTGGAAGCCCTGGGGGTCCTGCCATTGTTGAATGGGGACCCTCCAAGCGCAATTCCAGATGCCGTCCTCATCCCTCACCTTGGTAGCCTGGCCTTTAACAGTGCAGTATCTACCCAGCCATGCACAGATGTCTTCTGCATTCACTGTTTCATTGAACATTCTGACAATAACGGTTTTAAGCGCATTGTCAGAAAGCTTCTCCACATTGAACACAGCAAACTGGGGTTTTACATTTTCAAAACGTAACCAGAACTGTCGCAGGAGTGCTGCAGAACAAAAACTTACATCAAATCCTTTGTTAAAGGGCAGGGTCAGGACACAATTCAGGTCTGTCGGGGAAAAGTTGAGCACACCTTGAACGAGCTTCCTGGAAAAATCAAGGCGTGACATACATACCAATTTCCCTTCTTTTTCTACAAAAGTAAAACGTACGCTGTGGTGCCTCCTAATGCCGGCATGACTGGCCGACATGTTGGAGGCACCACCAGCTTAAAAAGGTAAAAAAACAATTAAGAATACAATAAATAGTTAAAATTATAAATAAACTTTAAAAGTTAGCAATAAAAGGTCGAGCAGACAGAGAGAAAGCTATTAGAACAGCTCCCCTCAGTCTGCACAACAACACTTTTTTCAGGACAAAATACTCGACTACAAATAAAATGCAAAAGAGAAATAATATTCCTGAAAAAAAAAATAGATGTCCTCCTAAACAGGTAGGAAATCACTACCACGACAGGCAAACGATTTCACCACCCAAAGGAGGGGACCACTGTCTTAGCCAAAAGGCCGAGAAGCGATACCGCAATGGGTCTGAGCTAAAGGGAGCACTGGATGCACAGTCACCACAAGTCCCAGTCGGACATTGAGCCGCGCCTATTTAAGGCCTTTTACAAAACACAAAGTGTGCAAGAGTCATTTTGGCAACTTTTTTAGTTGGCTTGAATATTTGTCGACTTGTAGAATATTTGGCGGCTACCCAAACTGTCTCTCTCCTTACCACACCCCGAGGTGAGTGCACCTTTCAAGCCTCGTATCCGCCCCCCAAGCACACGCCTCCATCTACTCCAACGCAACAATACTTGTTAATACCACACGGGGCAGCAAAAACACACGCATTCACTCTGTGCTCCCCAAACCCTGATTCCTATCCCTTTTGAACAACCCATTTTCAAGATTTGATCCAATCCCATAACCAAAATCCAATCAGATTACCTTTGAACAACTGGCCCCAAGGTATTTCTGAACTATGTACAGTAACGTGGCCTCATATTTTATAGCACCATCTTCCTCTCCTTCATCCTCACAAACCTTTCAGCCACCTTCATTCTTATCAAGCACAACGTCTCTCTATGGAGAGCAAAGTGAGTTTTGAGAGTCTGGCCTCCTTCATGCCCAGAGAGAGTTTTAAATTCATTTCAGGCTGAAACTGAGTTCTGCATTTGCACTAGTGACTGACTGGTATGTCCTTTCCATATGGCTGCAGATGATGAAGGGCAGAACAGCTTCTGTGGTGTTGAGCTTTATTTCTAGTTCACTACACATGGCAGAGAAATAAAGAAATTCATCGCAGACCTGCTCAGCTGTATTATGGCTCTTATATTGGTAGAATCATTACAGGCTGCCTGTCAGTTTTAGACGAGATTTTAAAATGCTACTGCTTGTTTTTAAAGCCTTGAATGGTCTGACTCCTCCATATATCAGAGACCTGTTATGATAACAATAATTACCAGAAGTATGTATTTCCAGAAGAAAATGCAAGTGTGAATGCTGAAGATTGAATAAAGCTGATTTCCTTTGATCTCAGCGTCTCCATGGTTCCAGTGCTGATCTCTTATCAGATCAAAGGAGATCAGTTCCCTTTACCATGGAGATGCTCACAACAAAGATCTCCTCCGGCTTTGATCTCCATTGATCTCCATCCGGTGCTTCTCCCATCTTCTTTGTAATGAAAGGCTTGTTATTGTTCTTTTTCACAACCTTGGTGATGACGTCATCATTAGATTCTTTTTTTTAAGAATTGACAGAACTATTTGAAAATATCACATCCAAACTGTAAAAACATTGTTGGATATGTTTGTTTCTTTAAGAAACTCAGACCAACTTGTTACTACAGAAGAGTTTTAGGGCCACTCATGACAAAATAAAATAAGAGTTTGTTTCTTTTCATGCAATTTGATTTAAAGTCAAAAAACAATGTTGAGATATTTTTTCATCATACAATATGATAACAAAGTTGAAATACTGCATCATTCTGCAGAACTTCCTGTCCATCCTCTAGGTGGCGCTATCACTGAGACTGTATATTGGTCTATTGAATTGATCAGGGCAGGACTCTGATCACACATGTAAAGAACTGTATAATAAGTGTAGTATTGAGTAACAGTCACCTTGATCCAGTGATACAACATAGTAACACCAGGACAACAAAAGCTGCCGTCACAGTGAGGAATTAATATTCCAACAAACAAACAGGCTCACACGGGGGGCGGAGCCTCAAAAGAACTCAATGAAAATCTAAAGTAAAGGAAGGGCAGTGAGGAAGCTCTGCCTGAAATGTCTGTGCTGGAATAAAGTGAAACTGACTGATCACAGTGTTTCTATTGTACCATGAATTAATATTGTAGAATCTCACAAAGTGACTCATTAACAGAGTCGCTCATTTTCTGCAGCAATCCTTCCTGGATTTTGTTGCAGCAACAGTGTTGCTTTGTCCTGGATGATGAGTTTGAATTCTTCAGTGATCTCTATTGGAGGATAGGAGGTTTTATTTTATTTTTTTAAAATTAAAGTGAAAATAGGATTTTTTTTTCAAATTAAATCAAACATCACCTGGAAAATGTTATATATTTTTTTTAAATCAAAGTGACTATCAAAGGGAAAATAAGAGTTTTTTTTTTCGAATTAAAGTGATTTCTAAATGATGTAGAAATCATCATCCTCCACTATGAGCAATTAAAAAGCAAATAAAGCTGCAAATGGATCAGAACTCCTGGAGTGAAACATAAAGTACTTCAGGAAAGGAGGAGAACGCCGCCACTAGAAGTAGAGATATTTTCAGGATTGTTACGTTACGTTTTGGAACGAACACTAAAGTTAACCCAGAAGTGGAGTATGGACATGATTGTGTGTTCATCTGTGGTCTGGTGGTGAGTGTGTGTGTTGCCTTCAGGGGCAATGGGAAATAAAACCACTGCATGTAAGAAACACTAAACAATAAAAACACTTCTGGTTAAGATCACAGCAACTTAAAACACAATAAATAAAGCCAAATATGCAGCAAAATCATTGAAATGTGATTAAAAAGCTGTCAACAATGAAGCTGTCCCATGAAGACAAAGTCTTGACTAGTTTTCTGCTGCTGGTTGATCCATGATGCAGAAGATTTGGATGAATGACTGATGGTTTCTTTGTATGTTTCACATCTTGTTTTGCTCTTGTATAGAAAACATTTCAAATCACATTCAACACAAATATTTGAAGAAAGAAAGTAGAGGTTTTCACCAATGTGGGCCGGTTAGCTCAGTTGGTCAGAGTGTGGTGCTAATAACACCAAGGTCATGGGTTCAATCCCCATACTGGCCAAATGAAGCTTCATAAACCACTGTCTTTATTTTCTGAAGCCACTAGATGGCGGTGTCTCTTCAAAAAACATCTAAAAAACACTTCATTGCCAGTACTTTAGGATCTATCTTTGAACCAGGAGACTGGGGTTCACTTTCCTGATGGAGTTAAGGGATTGTTGTGGTGGATTGCTCACACTGCATGAGCAAGGCACCACGATTATAAATGGCTGTATTGTAATTATTAGTTGCATTGACTTGGAATCAAACCCAGGCCTCCAGCGTGGCAGGGGACAACTCTACCACTGAAGCACCAATGCTAACACATCAGATCAGACCCGTCTCCATTTTAAATGTCAAAGAGAACTTGTCCTCATGGCAGTAAGCCATGTATTAAAATGAATCCTGATGGAGACACACAAGCTTCAGAGGCTCTGACAGAACTCACTCACAAACCTGAAAAATGCTTCAGGTCAAATGGACCATAAAGTTACAAATCCTCCAATAGCAGTTGAACCTTCAGCTTCATTTCTTCAAGGTCGGCCATGACTCATTTACTTTTGTCAGAATGTGGTCATTCCAGGAGCTCTGTCAAGGCTGTCAGGAGTCTTGATCTACTGCCTTATTTATGACAATCAGTTGAGTCCTTTAGCTTCTTGAACATGTTGGCTCGTTGGTCTGGGAGTATGATTCTCACTTTGGGTGTCAGAGGTCCTGGGTTCAATTCCCAGATGAGCACTTGGAGTTACCTTGACCCTCTCCAACATTCATTTTCTTCCGCTTATCCGTTTCCGGGTCGCGGGGGTGACAATCTGAACACCGTCACACAGATCACAATGCACCGATTAAGAACCTCCCTGCAGGTGGTGAGCCCACGGGAAGGTGACTCTCCTCTCCTACAAATGGTTTTAACTTTGGTCATCAACCAGGATCTCTTCCTGTTAAATTTCAAAAGAGACTGAGACTTTGTGTTGGAGGCTTGGCTGATCTCTGCTCTTCACCTCATGGACTTTTTATGAGAGAAACCTCGTTGTAATGTCCCGCTTGTGTCTTTATAACTAATTGAACCAAGCTGAAGCAATTCAGCAAGTCTTTCATTTTGACTCAGACTTTAGCATTATGATTTGCTCCTTTAGCTTTCAGGTCTGTCTAGAATCAGATTGGTCATGCAAAAGGTTCCAGATCTCTGTAAAGGACAGTAGACCCATCCAAGATGGCTCCTGTGTTCCATCCTGTTCTGCATGTGATTCCCTCACGCCCACGTGAGGTGTAAAATGTATAAAAGCTGGATTTGTACAGTATATGTGAAATGTTGTTGCTGAGAGAGAGAGTCTATACTGCTTCCATTACGACCACTACTCTTTGCCGAAACCCGGGATTGAACCAGGGACCTTTAGATCTTCAGTCTAACGCTCTCCCAGCTGAGCTATTTCGGCCTATATGAGCTGAATTTTCATGAAGATATGGAAATTTAACATCAGAACCCCTGTGCTAACTACTGGATCACCACAGGATCCGCTTGGTTTCCATTGTGCTAACTCATACTTCCTCAACTACCTGTGAAGACTCTCCATCCACCTAGTTGACGTAGTCCTGAGGAGAACTTTCCTTCATTGTAACGCCTCAAAAGTCTTGAATGAACATCAGCTCAGAGTCATTCTGACAAATGAATCCAGGATCTGCTTCCACCAACTGAGCTATCGAAGGGTGGAAACTGTGTTTCCTGACAGGGGAGAAAAAATTCCAGTGGAAAAGACACACATCAATAGTTTACATTGTGCTGACTCATGTTTCTGAAAAGCCTCTGGATTTCAACGGTGGATCCTCAGATTAAAAGTGCATCATTGATAAATTTCACGACTTCAGAGAGCTTCCTTTGAATTCTTGAGGACTGTCGTGACACTGAAGTTTGACCTTCCAACTCAACATTTATGTTACAAAGTCAACTTGCTCTTCTAAATCCTACATACTCAGTTTTATAAAAAGTACTCCTTCGAGCCAGCGACCTAAGGATGTCAATGTTGACCACTACAGTCGTCCGCTCTACCAACTGAGCTATCGAAGGGTGGCAACTAAGACTTCTGGCCAGGACAAAAAATTCCCCAGGACTATACACAGGTGAAATTTTGACACGGATCAGCTTGGTTTCCATTGTGCTAACTCAAACTTCCTCAAGAAGCAGTGAAGACTCTCCATCCACCTGGTTATGGGTCCTAAGACACCCAACGAGTGTCAGTGATACAGTCAACATGGTCCAGCAGTCGTGTTGTTGCTACTTCTTGTTAATGGAAGATCAAACAGATATGGAAATGTGACAGTAGAATTCCAGTAGAAAACAATCGGACACTGTGACGTCACCAGAACAACAAAAACAACTTCATGACAATTTGAGAGTCAAAGGCTTTTTCTACTAGTTTCTGCTTCAGTATTATAAATATAAACAGTTACAAACATGTGAAAACTTACCTTACCAAGGAGCTGGTGGTGAAATGGAGAACATGTCTGTCTACTGCTCAGAAGGTTCCAGGTTCAACTCCTGGTTAGCTTTAAACCCTTTAGCTAACTTCACAGACAACATTTCCCTTGTCGTTGTTGGAACCTTCACATTATTCTACAATAATGTATGCAAAAGCCTCCAGATCTCTGTAAAGGAAAGTAGACCCATCCAAGATGGCTCCTGTGTTCCGTCTTGTTCTGGATGTGATTCCCTCAAACCCAAGTGAGGTGTAAAATGTATAAAAGCTGAATTTGTTCCCTGGGAAAGTTCTGGAAGACATAGTAGAGAAAGTCTCAGTAGCAGAGGAAGGTTTGGATCCATGGAGCTCATTGCAGCATCTGTCCTCTATTATGGAGACGATACGAGTCGGCAGCAAGAGACAAAATGGAGGCACAAAGATTATATTCATAGGAGTGTAATGATTCTAGAGTGTAATGTGTAATGATTCTACCAATATAAGAGCCATAATACAGCTGAGCAGGTCTGGGATGGATTTCTTTATTTCTCTGCCACAGAACACCACAGAAGCTGTTCTGCCCTTCATCATCTGCAGCCATATGGAAAGGACATACCAGTCAGTCCCTAGTGCAAATGCAGAATGCAGTTTCAGCCTGAAATGAATTCAAAACTCTCTCTGGGCATGAAGGAGGCCAGACTCTCAAAGCTCACTTTGCTCTCCATAGAGAGACGTTGTGCTTGATAAGAAGGAGGTGGCTGAAAGGTTTGTGAGGATGAAGGAGAGGAAGATGGTGCTGTAAAATATGAGGCCACGTTACTGTACATAGTTCAGAAATACCTTGGGGCCAGTTGTTCAAAGGTAATCTGATTGGATTTTGGTTATGGGATTGGATCAAATCTTGAAATGGGTTGTTCCAAAGGGAAAGAATGATTCTGAGATCGGATTAGATCATGTAATCCAATCCTAGTTTTAATCTGGATTGAACCTTCAATTTTTGTTGTTCAAAACATTTCAGTAGGATCTGGATAACTTTGATCCCAAAAAACAGGATTATTCTGATCCCAACAGGGGGTAGGATTTCAAAGTGGATTTCAGGAGGAAAATGTAGCAAAACTTTAAAATTGGTCAAAAATCAATTTGTATATATACTTTTATTTATATTTTGCACTTGATTTGTTCATCTGCTGTTGTGATTAAGAAGACTCAAGCTCCCAATTAGGCCTTTATGAATATCCATCTTCTCACGCTAATCCCTTTCCAGGTTGTGGGTTTGCATTGCACCAATTAAGAGCCCATGGGAAGGTGGCGACCAGCGAGGGGCATGAACCCACTACCTTGGAATTGTGAGTTTCATGCTCTACCAACTGAGCTAGCCGGGGCATTTGCAACATTATTTTGCGGAAAATTCCCAAAATCTTGCGATGGAAACCCGAACCATAACAGATTATACCAGTCCATTCCGGCACTTTTTGTGCGGAGGAAACACACCTTAAGTGACCTGAGAGGGAGGGATTGGGAAGAACGTCTGGCCTGAAGGTTCTCAGGAACAACACACAGAAAACCTTACACTGCTCTTTGAGGAATTGAACCCTGGTCTCATCAAAAGGCATAGTTTCTGTAGTGTAGTGGTTATCACGTTTGCCTAACACGCAAAAGGTCCCCTGTTCAAAACAGGGCAGAAGCATAAAGTATGTTTTTTTTTCTAAAACTCCAAACAGAGTTCAACTCTGGCTAAAACACTTTTAGTCCTATTTGCGCAGCTTTCAAGTTGACATTCAGCACATTAATTTGTCCTTCCTAATTGTCATCCTTTGCAAACACTGACTACGATCTGAAAATCACATTTGAATGCCATCATTCAGATCATACTTCTTAAAGGACATCATTTTTCCTGATCGCTTTCAATCGGCTCTCATGTCAGAGGTCTTCTCCTGCCAAGATGTCCTCAAATAAATGTGGCTTCTGGAGCCCAGGCTCTAAAATATTACGGAAAAGTATTATTATCCACTTAAATAGTTCATTAGGAAAATTATTAATCTCTTAAAAAACGTTAGGTGTTATTTGGAAATAAATAATCAATTCATAGTAGTAGATTTACACATAGGTTAAAAAACAGATAACGTGTTAATTAAGAAAAAATATTGCTATAAATAGCATAGGATATAATCACACATATGTAAATATTGGATAAAATCTCATTTAAAATCTTAAAACTATCATGATTAGAGAAAATTGGACGAAAATACTTCAACAAACGATGAAGTGAATCATCGTGAATTTTATTGTGAAGGGCCAAATTCGACAATGCTCTGATAACCTCCACGAACCTATCACAAAACCTCCGCGAGACCTCTGCAAACTTTGTTTTCCAGAAATAAAGTGATCTCAGAAAAGAGGCGGATGCTGCCTCATGCTGATCTGAAAACTTGGAAAAAGTTAAGAGGGCTGCATGATCTACATCCATCTGCTGGGTGAGAGACAAATATTAACTTCTGAGTGACGTTATATTGATTAGTGATGGTAATTACTCCATGCTGATCAATATATTGTTAAACTTTGTTAGAGCAGCATGAGCAGCCGATGAAAGGTGCTGTCTGTACAAGGTGGACAATTACAGAGCCAAATCATTCCTACCTCCACTCAGCGGTGAGTGAGACACAGTAAGATGTGTGAATGTGATTGAGTGTGATTGAGAATGGGTTTTTTTTGGTGCCATTCTTATTTTTATTTCGTGTTATGTCGGAGGTAATATTTAGTGCACTCACTCACTGTTACCGGTGCAGAGGGGGAAAATTAAGCATGACCAGTTGGAGCCTGAAGGGTTTGCTGGGGTGAAATTCACAGGGGTGTGACAAGTGTCCAACATATCAGGACCATAAATGATGGCAGTGAATCATTACTGGCTGATTTGAGCAATTAATTCCATTCAAAGCCTTGAACTGGCAGCAGTGGGATTTGCAGCCATGCCTCCTCAGAGACTGGAGTCTTAATCCAACACCTTGAACCTGAACTGTCACTAGCAGAGGATGGTTTCGATCCATCGACTTCTGGGTTATGGGCCCAGCACGCTTCCGCTGCGCCACTCTGCTAAGTGCAGGGTTCTCAAGGAGTGTCCACTGTACTTAGCAGTTCTGTTTGCATTATTTGAGAAATCGATTTCATTGTCGAGCACGAGCACTCATTGTTTCATTACGAAGAGGCACTCTGTGGTTTATTTCCGAACATGTTTTTTTCCCAAATCAACTTCCATTGTCTGATCTGGTGACCTACTGAGGTCCTTTGTTTAGGTGTATCGGGAACATAAATGTCGGCTTGAATCGATCCCTCCCAACCATTTACTGGAGCGTGATTTGTTTTCAATGTGTTTTTGGACTTGTTGACAGTGTTGGCCAGGATGGTAAAGGCTTGGACAACCAAACAACATCATCAGGGTGAAGGCTGTGAGACGAGACCAACTAGGGAACCCCAAACGTCCTTGGCAAAACGTGACCTTGACATTTTAATGTCAGGATGGCCGAGCGGTCCAAGGTGCTGCGTTCAGGTCGCAGTCTCTTCTGGAGGCGTGGGTTCAAATCCCACTTCTGACAGCAGAGCATGTGTTAAAACATGCAGGTGTGTCCATGAACCTTTCAAGGACTAACAATTATACTTCCTCACATGGTGCCATGTGCCATGTGCCAGAGCAGAGCTGCCTAATTGGGAAAAGGGAGGTCTGACCTTGATTTGGATTGGCTACACCCCGCAATTACACTGTATAAAGTTTGATTCATGATCCACTCTTTAAAATTTGAAACAAGCCAGGGAGAGGTGACAGACTATCTTGACTTCTGGGGCGTCATTCCCAGTCATAGGGATTAATATTACTCTTGCAATACCAGTAGAAAGTCAATTTTGCATAATATGACCCCTTTTATCGCTGACGTTCGTTGCTCCTTCAAGACAAGTGTCCAACATATCAGGACCATAAATGATGGTGGTGAATCATTACTGGCTGATTTGAGCAATTAATTCCATTCAAAGCCTTAAACTGGCAGCAGTGGGATTTGCAGCCATGCCTCCTCAGAGACTGGAGTCTTAATCCAACACCTTGGATGACTTGGCAACACTACCTGAATCAGCTTGGATTAAGGGCTCGTCCAATTCTGACGCCATGACTGTCCATGGGTGATCAACATCAGAATGGTGTTCTTTCGTTAGACAAAGATCAAGACCGTTGTTAACAAGCGTTGCTGTTTTGCACTCATTCACAGCCATTCCAGTGAGAGTCTTGATTTGCAGCAAGTGTTGGATCTTTGAACATGGTTATTTGACAGTGAAAACTTGGAAGAGGAGAAAACCTGAACTGTCGCTAGCAGAGGATGGTTTCGATCCATCGACTTCTGGGTTATGGGCCCAGCACGCTTCCGCTGCGCCACTCTGCTAAGTGCAGGGTTCTCAAGGAGTGTCCACTGTACTTAGCAGTTCTGTTTGCATTATTTGAGAAATCGATTTCATTGTCGAGCACGAGCACTCATTGTTTCATTACGAAGAGGCACTCTGTGGTTTATTTCCGAACATGTTTTCTTCCCAAATCAACTTCCATTGTCTGATCTTGTGACCTACTGAGGTCCATTGTTTAGGTGTATCGGGAACATGAATGTCGGCTTGAATCGATCCCTCCCAACCATTTACTGGAGCGTGATTTGTTTCCAATGTGTTTTTGGACTTGTTGACAGTGTTGGCCTGGATGGTAAAGGCTTGGACAACCAAACAACATCATCAGGGTGAAGGCTGTGAGATGAGACCAACTAGGGAACCCCAAACGTCCTCGGCAAAACGTGACCTTGACATTTTTATGTCAGGATGGCCGAGCGGTCCAAGGTGCTGTGTTCAGGTCGCAGTCTCTTCTGGAGGCGTGGGTTCAAATCCCACTTCTGACAGCAGAGCATGTGTTAAAACATGCAGGTGTGTCCATGAACCTTTCAAGGACTAACAATTATACTTCCTCACATGGTGCCATGTGCCAGAGCAGAGCTGTCTAATTGGGAAAAGGGAGGTTGATTTGGATTGGCTACACCCCGCGATTACACTGTATAAAGTTTGATTCATGATCCACTCTTTAAAATTTGAAACAAGCCAGGGAGAGAGGTGACAGACTTTCTTGACTTCTGAAGGTAAAGTAGGACAGAATAATCAGTTATCAGTAAGTGTGCAGTTATTAAGGATATTGTTAATTAAACTAAAAGGATTAATCTAAGGATTTACTCAAATTGTATTGTAGATTGAGAAGTGTCCGATGCAGTTGAGGGGACAATCATCTTTGTTCGGAGAGATGCAGACATGTAGATGCGGTTTCCATGCCAAGAATGTATTGTGGTCTTTCATTAAATTAATGTGTGCATGCGTTGTATTGTGTATGAATGAATTCAGTTTTCTTCCCTGTGCACCTCCAGCCTTCCAGCAGTGTCCCTGTACCATCTCCTGGGACTCCAGGTGGTCCGGGTCCATCGGCAGCATCGTCTGGGCAGGCTACTCAGAGGCCTTCTTTGACTTTGGCTTCAGTAAATACTGATGATGTTACACGTGTTTATTATGTCAAAAATATTTAGAGAGAACATGTTACTAACTTGGACTATCTCGCTCTGAGTGAAACCTGGTTAAACTGTAATATACCATCAAATATGATCGACATTCCAGGATATTCTTGTTTTCGTAAGGACAGGCAAATAGGTAAAGAGGATGGTGTGCTAGTATATGTTCGAAACACACTTAAATGTACTGAATTTAATTTGGTTTTAAACATTGATTTATCACCTAGAATGAATTTTAATATTGTAACTTTATACAATCCGCCATCCTTTAATGTATCTTTTTATAGTAACCTGGACAAACTGCTTAAAATGTTTAAATATGATAGTGAAACCATAGTGCTTGGAGATTTTAATATCTATTGATTGGACCAACATGTTAAACAAAAACTGAAAATAATAAAAACTAATCTCTGGCGGCTAGTACAGGAATCAGCTGAGAAAGAAGCCGCTACACCCCCTACGTAAATAGCCTGGGATTACTGCAAAAAGTGTCCAAATTAAGCATCACCAACAAATATTCAAGCCAACTAAAAAAGTTGCCAAAATGACTCTTGCACGATTTGTGTTTTATAAAATGCCTTAAATAGGCGCGGCTCAATGTCCGACTGGGACTTGTGGTGACTGTGCATCCAGTGCTCCCTTTAGCTCAGACCCATTGTGGTATCGCTTCTCGGCCTTTTGGCTAAGACAGCGGTCCCCTCCTTTGGGTGGTGAAATCGTTTGCCTGTCGTGGTAGTGATTTCCTACTTGTTTAGGAGGACATCTATTTTTTTCAGGAATATTATTTCTCTTTTGCATTTTGTTTGTAGTTGAGTATTTTGTCCTGAAAAAAAGTGTTGTTGTGCAGACTGAGGGGAGCTGTTCTAATAGCTTTCTCTCTGTCTGCTCGACCTTTTATTGCTAACTTTTAAAGTTTATCTATATTTTTAACTATTTATTGTATTCTTAATTGTTGTTTTTTTTTTACCTTTTTAAGCTGGTGGTGCCTCCAACATGTCGGCCAGTCATGCCGGTATTAGGAGGCACCACAGCGTACGTTTTACCTTTTTAGAAAAAGAAGGGAAACTGGTATGCATGTCACGCCTTGATTTTTCCAGGAAGCTTGTTCAAGGTGTGTTCAACTTTTCCCCGACAGACCTGAATTGTGTCCTGACCCTGCCCTTCAACAAGGGATTTGATGTAAGTTTTTGCTCTGCAGCACTCCTGCGACAGTTCTGGTTACGCTTTGAAAATGTAAAACCCCAGTTTGCTGTGTTCAATGTGGAGAAGCTTTCTGACAATGCGCTTAAAACCGTTATTGTCAGAATGTTCAATGAAACGGTGAATGCAGAAGACATCTGTGCATGGCTGGGTAGATACTGCACTGTTAAAGGCCAGGCTACCAAGGTGAGGGATGAGGACGGCATCTGGAATTGCGCTTGGAGGGTCCCCATTCAACAATGGCAGGACCCCCAGGGCTTCCAGGGCCTGAAACATCTCCCACCCATGGTAGTCCTGGGTGAAAACAGGGGCTATATTCACTACCAGGGCCAGCCCAAGCTCTGCCGTAAGTGTGGTCAGCACGGCCACCTGGCTGAAGCCTGTGAGCTGGTCGTTTGCAGGAAGTGCCGAGAAATTGGTCACACCTTTGAGGAGTGTACCAATGGCAGAAGGTGCAACCTCTGTGGAGAGACCAACCACCTCTTCAGAGATTGCCCTAAATCCTTTGCCAACAAGTTGAAGGCAGCAAAACAGACGGAAAAGGAAGGAAGTGACGGACACGAGGAACAGGTGCAAGAGATAATTGAAGAGGCGGGTATTGTGAACCCTGATCCCCCACCAACCACTGTGGTTGGAGGAGAAGGATCAGTTGAGGCAGAAGGGGAGGGGCCTGCAAATACCTCCTCAGGTGAATCAACCGGAGATGAGAGCAGGCAGGCAGCAGGTGGAGCTGTTTCCAGTGGTGAGGAAAGCCAGGGATCCAGCAATGATGCCTCCCTCCCCAATGCCCAACTCCCCAAGAGACCGGCATCAGAATTGTCCTCTGAGTCTCCCCAGGGCTCAGAGAAGAGGGGAAGAGTTGAGGTGTACTCAGACAGTTCGTCTGTGGAGGAACCCAGAGTCTTCCCCTCCAATTCACCCAATGAGGTTTCTTTTCTTTCAATTGCTCTGCAATCAACCCCAAAAGGCTCAAAAATGAATAGGAGGTTGCAGGAGAGACCAACTCCCAGAGCCCGAATGGGGAACAGAGCTCAAACCCTTCACACCTCACCTATGGAAGTGAAGGAAGAGCTCAGTTCACAAGTGATAACTTAGTCACTGTTTTTAACTGATTTTATAGTTCTAACTTTGTAGTCTTTTTAAAATGTCCTACCTGTTGTTTTTAACCATACTCATGACCCTCACCTTCTCTACCATCAATGTGAGAAGTGTGAAGTCGAGAGTTAGAGCCCAGAGTGTTTTATCCTTTTTAAGTTCATTTAAGTCAGATGTGTTTTTATTACAAGAGTGTGCTATACCGTTTTTAAACTCTTACCAACAGTGGGAGGAGATGTGGCCACTCCCGTCAGTATGGAGTGGCTCCAACGGTAATAAAAATGATGGAGTGGCCATTTTAATAAATAACCCCCGGATCTTGGTGAAGGGCAGCACTGTGGTGAGAGACGGTAGGGCACTTTTAATACATTTGACTTTTATGGACCAGGATTTTAAGCTCTTGAATATTTATGGTTTTAATGAGAAAAATGATAGGTATGACCTTTTAGAGGACTTGCAGTCCCACATGCTAGGACGAGTGCCACTTATTTTAGGAGGTGATTTTAATTGTATTTTAACTAGAAAAGATAGGAGAGGAGCAGGGGAAGATTTTAAAGTCGACAAGACATCGGTTTTATTGCAGAATCTATGCAGGGATTTTAAACTACAAGACAGTTTTAAAACTATGCATCCCAGAGAGGAGGGCTTCACTTGGTTCAGTAGTGACGGCACCAGAGCCTCTCGCATAGACTACCTTTTTACAAGAGACTGCCCACCAACCGATGCTACATTAACCCCTGTTTTCTTCTCCGATCACCTCATTCTGTCCTGCACCCTTTCACTGTCCTCTGGTGTGACTGTAGGAAGAGGTCTGTGGAAGCTCAACTGCTCCCTGCTGGAGGACAACAATGTTGTCAGCCAGTACAGGGAGCAGAACAGGGAGTGGCAGACCCTTCAAGACATGTACGATTCACAGGCACACTGGTGGGAAATGGTGAAGGGAAAGACTCAGACTTTTTTCAAACAAGTTGGCAAAAATCAAAAAGCTAAAGAAAACAGACGCATGATGGGACTGCAAAAAAGACTACAAAGATATTTTAAACTAACACAATATGGGTTGGATTTTAATGATGAAATCAAACAAATCAAAAAAGAAATGTCGGTTTTAGCAGCAGTCAAAAGTAAAGGCATCATTTTAAGAAGTAGGGAAAGGGAACTGGAGGAAGGGGAAAAATGCTCAAGATACTTTTTCAAGAAAATTATAAATAAAACTGGCACCATGAGAAAACTGAGGAAAAAAGATGAATCCACTACTAACTCAACAGAAGAAATGAAGGAGGAAGTAGAAAGTTTTTATGAAAACCTTTACCAAAAGAAACCCGTAAATATTGATGCCATGACAGAAGTTTTAAATTTTATTGAAAAAACGGTGGAGGACAGTGTGCTTTTAACCCAAGATTTTACATTTTTTGAGTTAAATAAATGTGTGAATAGTTTTAAAAAAGGCAAGTCACCCGGACAAGACGGACTTCCTTTGGAATTTTATTTGACCTTTTGGGACCTTTTAGCACCTGACCTGCTCACCGTTTTTAAAGATTTTGATGAACATGAGCAACTTCCAGACAGTTTTAAAGTAGGGATAGTGACTCTCCTTCATAAAGATAAAGACAAGACCGACCTAAAGAATTGGAGACCTATCACGCTTTTAAACTTTGACTGTAAACTTTTTAGTAAACTTTTATCTTCACGAATGTCGTTGTTTTTAAAGGACCTGATTCACCCGGATCAAGCCTGTGCCATCCCGGGGAGGAGGATCACCGACAGCCTCCTGCTGATCCGAGACACCATCTGTTTTGCGAGAGACAGAAACATCCGGCTGGTAGTCCTAAATTTAGATTTTGAAAAAGCTTTTGATCGGGTCTCGCACCAGTACCTTTTCAAAGTGCTGCAGAAAATGGGATTCCCAGAAAGGTTTCTAGCTTGGGTGGGATTGCTGTACCGGGACATCAGCAGCAGATTTGTGGTTAATGGGCATCTAACAAAAGCAGTCAAAATCAACTGCGGTGTCCGTCAGGGCTGTCCGTTATCTGCCCTCCTGTACGTAACATGTGTGGAACCTCTGGCACAGATCTTGAGAAGGGATAAACGAATCAATGGGGTGAGTATCCCGGGGAGCGGGGGACTCACCACTAAATGTGTCCTCTACATGGACGACGTGAACATTTTATGCACTGACCTTTTATCAGTCAACAGGACATTGGACGTGACTGACTTTTATGGACAGGCCTCTGGGTCAAAGCTCAACCGAGACAAGACCCAAGCCCAGTTTTATGGACCATGGATGGAGACTGAGAAGACTGGACTTCCCCTGACCGTGACCCAGACTGAGCAAAAAATACTGGGGGTGAAATTTGACAGGGAGGGAGGGGGAGGGACAAACTGGCCGGACGTGGTAGGGAAAGTAAGACAAAGACTGGGATTCTGGGGACTTAGAGGACTGACCATGGAAGGAAAGGTTTTAATCATCAAAGCTGTGATTTTACCGTTGCTTTTATTGATCAGCTCTGTGTTTATGCCTCCTAGGAGAGTGCTTTTAGACTTGGACCGGGCCATGTTTTATTTTTTATGGGGATCAAAGTGGGACAGACTAAGAAGGGAGGTCATGAAAAAGCCTAAAGATAAAGGAGGGAAGGGAGTACCGGATTTTTATCTAACACTGGGAAGCTTCTACACAGCACAGCACATGGCTGTTGCCACGGACCCCTCCAGGAACCCAAAGACGACAGCAATGTCTCGTTTCTGGATGGGGTCCTACCTTCGAAGGATTAAGATTTTACCCATTGATCTTAAAATACCAGTTTCTTTTAACCTGCCACCGGCCTATGATTTTATCAAGACATTTTTTAAACAGTTTAACCTGGAACAGGAGGAGTTGCAGATTTTAACTAACCACAAATGTCTCATTTCTGTTGTGCAGGAACGGGAACCAGTGAGTCCAGTGCGCGGGCTTGCACTCGGTGAGTCCTCCACAGTTTGGCGCAACGTGAACCATCCTGTCCTCCCAAACAGACTCCGGGACCTGTCATGGCTGGCGGCTCACGAGGTTCTCCCAGTCAGGGCCGTCATGCACTCCCGAGGAATGGCAGCGCACTCAACTTGCCCCCGGCCTGGTTGTGGCGCTCCTGAGTCGGTGAGGCACCTCCTCTGGGAGTGCAGCGCTGCCGTAGACCAGTGGGCAACGGCCGGCTCCTTGCAATTCCCGTACTTACCAACAGGGGGGGTCCTTACAGTACAGCTGGTGCTATACGGGGTGAGCCACGAGTTCATGACAAAGAAGGACTTTGAAAAGATGTGGCTCACCCTGGCCGCCATCAAAGACGCCACCTGGACCTCCAGAAACCTGCTGGTGAGAAGGCATAGGCAGATCCCCCCCGTGGCTGTGATCCAGATGGCCGCAGCGACGGTCCGCGAGGTGGAAGCTGCAGGCGGCAGGCCGAGGACACAGCCACAAAGAAGAATCGCCTCCCTGCCCATTCGGACGAAGGAGCCGGAGCCTCACGAGAAAAGGTCAAGGCAGCGGCGGCCTGGCTCTCCGGGTGTGGACGGAGGGAAGGAGCACGAGGGAGAGGACCTCCTCTGAGCACCATGGCAGAACCCCGAGAGACCAAATGTTTGGGAGAACAGGATGAGTTCCCCTTGATAGGGACTCACTGCTCTCCTGCACAACAGAATAGACCTTTTAAACTGAAGGCACTCCTATTTATTGACTTTTACAACGACAGACACTTTTTATTTCCTCATGTTTCTCATTTTACTCAACAGGTCCTGTTTTATTGGTAAATCTCTATTTAAAGTACTGTATTTATGATATTTTAAAACAGAAGCTTGTACCTTGTTTACTTTTATGTGTGAAATGAGTGAAAACATCTGTGGAGAAATGGAAGAAAATGACTTGTAAAATGTGTCAATAAAATCTTGTAAAAGAAAAAATCTGTTCTTATCAGTTTAATATCTGATATGTCCCCTATCTGGGGACTGTATATTAAATAGATTTTTGGAACAGGGAGCTGGAATAGGAGCTTGCTCTGTCCACTCCACGCATCAACCTGGTATTGCAGTTCATCTGGGAATGGTGCACCCTCCTCTCCTGCTGAATGAAAACTAAATAGTTCTTTCTTGAGGGGCTGAACTCAAAGTTAAGCAAAGAAAGCACGTTTCAAAAGAAGTGTAGAACAAAGATCCTGTCTGTGTCAGCAGGGGTGTGAGCCTGTCACTGTTGCCAACTTGGTGACTTTGTCACTAAATCTGGTGACTTTTCAGGTCCTGTTGGCAACTTTTTATTTGCGACAAGCGACAAATCGAGCGACTTTCTAGTGTGTTTGGCGACTCTGAGGTGAAAGCAGGTCTGGTTCTGCAGTCACTGTGGTCAACGAGCAGCAGGTCCTGCTGTGAGCCCCTCCCCCCTCCTGAAGCATTGACAGACCTGCGGTCAGTCTGACAGTCCCTCCCTCCCTCCTGCAGTCAGACCAGAGGAGACCCTCACCACACTGCGTCCACACTGAGAAGGAACCGCGCATGCGCAAGGCCGCCGCTGCTTTACTGAGCGGCAAGTAAATATAAATATTGTTTCAATCACACTGAGGCCTGTGGCCTGTACTAGGAACCCTGATCAACATATCCAGGATCTCTCTGTTTCCTGGGTTGACTGATCCTGATCACCGTTACTACCAAGCAGGTTATCAACTCTCTGGTTCAACCCAGACCTACGTGTGCTTGTTCACATGAAAGGGGCGGAGTTTGCAGCGTTTGACCAATCACACACAGAGAAACTCTGCAGAGCAGTTTACAGATTACTGAAGGAGCAGTTAATCTCTGAGATTATGAAGAATTAAAACACACCCAGCAGCTAAAAGCAACACTGCTGCTGCAGCCAAAGCCAGAACATTCCTGACTTGTTAATGCTGACTTGGTGAGATTATACCAGATTAATTCATCAGACTATATAAACAGACAGCACTGTGATCACTCAGTTTCACTTTATTCCAGCAGAAACGTGTCGGGCTGAACTTCCTCACTGATCTTCTTTTAGTTTAGATTTTCCATCCAGTTGTTTTGAGGCTGAGTTTCTCTTGTGTTTTATGTTGGAATATTAATTCATCACCGTGACGACAGGAGTAGTTCTGGTTCCATAAATTCATGTTTCTGCAGTTTTGTCAGGTGTGATCATTAAGCTCATTATTCCAGATCAACCCTCGTGGAGATAAACAGACTTGGAACAAGTCAAGAACAAAAACTTCCTTCAAAGCCTCAGAGACCAGGATTTATTTTATTATGTCAAAAAGATTTCTAAATTACTTTCTCATCTCCGCTCTGCTGCAGCTCAGTGCTGAACCTGCCCACCAATCACCATCATTTAAGAATGGGCGGGGCATTTTCCAAGAGATCTGATTGGTCAGGAGGCGGAGCTTTGACCTCTTATCCAGAACATAACCTGCTCCGGAGGTTAGACATTCAGGGTAAATTACCATGGTGATTTATCCTGGTGAGAAGTGAATGAGTGTCATAGTATGGAAAGTTATCTGGATAAGAGAAAATCCAGCTTCGCAGTACAGGCCTCAGGCCTCAGGTCACACAGCGTTTACCAACATTGATGTGTTTGTGAAAATTTGAGTTGAAAAAGAGCAAGAAGAGCGCCCCCTCTGGCCAGGGGGGTTAAAAGCTCACAGCACCTGCTATTCTCAGGCAGTCTCCCATACAAGCAGATGGCGCTAGATGGCGCTGTCTGTTCAACAAATGTTTGAAAACACACTTCATTGCCAATCTTTCAGCCTCTAGCTTCAAACCAACAGCGCCATCTGGTGGAGTCAGAAAATAAAGAAAATGGTTGATGAGGCTTCATTTGGCCAAGGCTCCATCGAGGCTCAGTGCCGGTGTAAGATTGTAAAAGGACCCTCATAGAATCTGAACCCTGAGGTCCATTTTCCACAGCAGAATATATGGACCCCTAATATTTGTACTGAAACGTTAATAGAATTTAAGAACATAAATAAATATGAACAGAAACAACAACATATAATAGATAATGAGTAACTATTTTATTCTAGAGTAACTATGACACAGAGAGACATACTGATGGTAGATTTTAAAGGAGTTAGAATCTTCTTGAGATTCCTTCAGTCTACAAGTTGATGATAGAGCAGCTTCATGAGTGACGACAAGATAAACACTTTAGGAGCCACTGCCGTGACCCGGAGTTGAACCGGGGTTGCTGCGGCCACAACACAGAGTACTAACCACTATACGATCATGTCCACAACACAGAGTACTAACCACTATACGATCACTATCATAACACAGAGTACTAACCACTATATGATCACGGCCATAACACAGAGTACTAACCACTATACGATCACAGCCACAACACAGAGTACTAACCACTATATGATCACTGTCACAACACAGAGTACTAACCACTATACGATCACTGTCATAACATAGAGTACTAACCACTATACGATCACAGCCACAACACAGAGTACTAACCACTATACGATCACAGCCACAACACAGAGTACTAAGCACTATACGATCACTGTCACAACACGGAGTACTAACCACTATATGATCACGGCCGCATCGCAGAGTACTAACCACTATACGATCACGGCCACAAGGAAACATTACAATGATAATATCTCAGCAATCTTTGGAGACAACACTGACTCTGAACTTCAGATTGATCATGTGTTAATAAAAGCCGGGGGGGACGGAGGGGGACGTCTCTGCATGGAACAATAAGATGTCACCAGTTTATTAAAATGTTTATTACCTACCTACTGCCTGAATGTGCTGTAAATAAGTTTGCAGGATTTTTACATGGAGGAATTAAGCTGATGGTTAAATGGACAAAAAGATATATAACATTAATTATGTTTTCAATTATTAGTTATGTAGTGTCGGCTATTGTCTGGAGCTTCAGCTGTGATGTGATAAAGAAGTAATTTTCTTTGATGGACTGGTTGTTCTTATGGAGTGACCAGCAGGCTGAGAGAGAGAGAGGGGGGGGGGGGGGGGGGGGGGGGGGGCACAGACCTGTAAGAAAGTGTAAGTCCAATGAAATAGAAAGTATAGAGCCTTACCTTACTGTCAGCCTCTCTGAGTTTTTGTCTCCTCTTGCTTCAGCTGCACCTCGACACCCTGTCCATGAAAATCACAACCTTGGTGGAGTACTATGTCTTCCTGTATTGGCAGGCCTGGGTAGCTCAGACAGTAGAGCATCAGACTTTTAATCTGAGGGTCCAGGGTTCAAGTCCCTGTTCAGGCTCTTGGTGGGAAGAAACTGAGCAGGATCACTTTCGCAGCAACACATCATCAGTAGGATAAAACTAACCTGTCTCTTGATGTTCTATGTCAACGCAGAACAATTCTCTTGAGTCTCCATGCAGAGGAGTGTTGCTTTCATCATCTACACCAGGGTTCCTCAATTCTGAGCCTCAACATGCCCTGCACGTTCTAGCTCTCCCAGCTTCAGCACACCTCAATCTGATGTTGATGTCATCATCAAGCTTGTAAAAAAGCCAGGTAAGGAGGCCCTTATTGTGTTCAGGTGTGTTACAACTGGGAGAAACCTGAAACGCGGCCAAGAATTGTGGAACTCTGATCTCCACCCAATTGTCAAATGACTGATATCCCGAGGAGCTGCTGTCCAGTAGAGAAATACTCTGGTGGAGCTGCTGTTTATCTTGATCATATCAAGTATTAAAAGTCTCTGAGGTTACATAACCAGCAAACATAATAACTTTATATCTATTGCACTTTTCTAAACTCAGTATTAAAGTACTTTTACATTAAAATCACAATAAAATTTACAACAATGAAATACAGAACAATTAAAAATAGACAAGAAGAAATAGAAACTAAAAATAAGAGAACATCAGTTTCTAAAAGCCAAGTGATAAAAATGAGTTTTAAGATGAGACTTAAAACAGGATATTGAGTTTTCCTGCCTGAGTTCCAGAGCCGAGGGGCCGGAGAGTAAAGGCTCTGTCACCCTGGTAATGAGCCTTGTTCTTGGTACCATTAGTAGACCCCTGTCAGAGGAACGGTCTGGCTTATTTCACTTTGTGAGGAAGCCTGTAGTCACAATCGTGAATTACAACATTGGGCTGTCCTAACATAAACATTGAGCACTCATGAGATTTCAAATGAATTCTTAGCACTAAGGTAATCTACAAATGGAGGAAAAAACGAGAAGAGTTGTTAAAAATATCATTTCCCCCAAAATAATGGAAATGGTGATGGTTCCAACAAAGCCCAAGATTAAACACGAAAACTGATTTTCTCAGCCTTTTGTTTCCTCTCATTATCAAACTGAGCATCTGATCACCAAACAGCCATTTTCTATTGTGACTGTCAAGCATGGAGCTCATTAGGTGACATAATGACACAATGTTACTTACCTCTTCGAGTCATGATATCGGTGCTGCTGACTTCTGTTCTCACAGTGAAGTCAATTAATAAGTTGAGTCCAAGCAGGGAGAACCTTTCTTGTGCTTCAATAGACAAAATATCCTCCTCTAGCTTGGTTTTGCAAACGCATGTGGCATTAACAAAGGTATTTTTGAGTTATTTTAGCACTCAGAGATCAAAGGAGATTAAAGGAGAGCAAAGGAGATAACATTTTATCAAAGGATATCAAAGGAGAGCAAAGGAGATCAAAGGAGATCAAAGGACAGGCTCTTTATTCAATGTTTGACCTACCTCAAAATATATTAGGGACGTGTTGACAAACCATAATCTACGAAAGAACTCTGTCTTGTGTCTTTTCTGTCAATAGACTCCAAGTGCCATTAACCCCGATCACGAGACTTCGCACCTCTTGAGCCGCCTCTCTTAAAGAGGACATATCATGCTAAATCCACTTTTTTAGCCCTTAAATGCATGTTGTTGTATATTTAGAGTGTTTAGAAGTACAGAAAAGTTCAAAGTAGTCTCTTCAGGTGCTCCGTTGATATCTTTATATTCTGTTTTGGTCATATTTTGCGATCGGTTTAGATTTTTCTATTCTCTATTACGTTTTTTGAACAATGATGTCACAGTATTCTCAGCGGAACTGGCAAATTAGGACATCGACACTTCGAGCAATCCGCCATTTTTGTTTCTCGCTGCGATTTTGTAGTCCAACCGAAGTTACGAGAGGATAAGTCGAAATGTTCGGTTGTTGGATGTAGTAACCCACAAGCTTCGTTACACCGTCTCCCAGCATCAGAACCTTTTCGAAGTGCCTGGTTGAGTTTTATTTTTCACAGAAATGTACCCACATCTGTGGGTAAGATCATTTTTGTGTGCGCGAATCACTTCAAGAATGACTGCTTCAGTAACCTCCGCCAGTATAAAGAAGGATTTGCCGAAAGACTTCGTCTGATTGAGCGGTCAGTTCCTTCTATCTATGGAGACGACGAACAGAGCACTTCGGTAAGCTGTATATAATGCTAAAAAGTGTGATGATAAGACGTCCCTGTCATTGTTTTGTTAGCATTAGCAGTTGCACCGTCTTCATATGTTAGCGCTGTGTGCTCGTTTTAGATTATAATGTAACTTCTGTGTTAAATAGTCGTTGTAATACAGGCAGTATTGTAGTAGTGGGCATGGATGGAGAAGTTAGTGTAAATATAGTAACACACCATTGCGTTACATCCATATGAAGACGTTGTTCTTCAGGTGCATCATCGTCATTTTCATCTCGCTCCGCCGGGTCCGACTCTGGCTCCAACATGTATGGCTGGATGGACAAATCTTCCCTTGTTGACATTTTGTAAATAATGTGTGAATATAAAGTTTCTGCGCCGCTAGATAATTGTATCTGTTCTATCAAACTACAAAGATGGCCGAACAGGGTGAAGTTGAACCGAGTGTCACCTCTGCAACCTGGAGAGGAGGCGGGGTATGAAGTGTCTCATTTGCATTTGAAGAGACCGCCCCAAAACGAGTTGCTCTCAGAAGCACATCAGAAAAGGGGTAGAAAAGGGGCCTGTGGAGCTATAATAATGAGGAATTCAGACCCAAGCATTGCAGTTCCGCTTTATATAGACCACAACTGTATGATTTATATGTAAAAAGGAAGGATTTAAAAGCATGATATGTCTCCTTTAATGACGTTTAAGACTAGCGCCCCCACACTTCAATGGTGATGACAGGAATTGCATGCAGGCCGGCAACTTTATTAAAGTGAAAGAGTGAAAATTCACCCTCATGCACAAATAAAAATAAATGAAAATAGCCTAGTTTAACACATGGTCATGACAAAACTGAAAACAAACAACAAACAAAAAGGAATGCACTGATGCTTTGATCCAAGTCTGGGAGGGGATCCCTCAGGAGAACGTCCCTCAGGAGAACATCCCTCAGGAGAACATCCCCCAGGAGAACGTCCCTCTGGAGAACATCCCTCAGGAGAACATCCCCCAAGAGAACGTCCCTCAGGAGAACATCCGTCGGATGTGTTATTTTAGTCTTCCCTTTATTTTTCTGAGCGGTGAAAATGAGAAGATCCTTCTTCCTTCTGCCTCATACAACACGTTTGGCACAAGACTGCTTGTACATGCTTCATGCTGCATCTTTTGACTCTAGTTTTTCTATTTGTACATAAACATTTCTTCACCTATTCTTGCACCACTTTCTATTTATGTATTGTAGACAGTCATTGACTTATTTTGCACCGTTTTCTTTTACATGCTATTTTGCTGCTGGCATTCTCTGTGAACAGCAGAAGAAGAATTTCCTCGTACAGGGGAAACAGGTTTGGTGATTTGCATATGACAATACACTGGAATTTAATTTAAACTCTGAATAAGGATCTAGAAGAGGGGAGTTGTTCATTGCCGTATAGCTTCATCTTTTTTCTTTTTCTGTCCTCCCTTGCTTTTGACTTATATAGTTGTATTTGGGTATAAATGATCAATACTGTAATTGAAGAACAAAGTTTGCAAGTTCTTTCATTCTACAGCATTCCTAAAGTGACTTTACCTGGTGTTAAGAGATTCTATTCTTAAAATAACTGCTCTGCCTTAAACACTGTGTGAAAGATACTAACTTGCTCTGAGGAAATTTGCTAAGCGCATGACTAACAATCTGCTGAGGTCAGCTCTAATGAGAAACAACTTTAGTTTATGGTTGCAGGATGCTGCCTGTAAAATGTGCTTATCTCAGTGTTTGGAGGAGACAAAGCCTGTGAAACAGGAACTTGAGTGGGGGGATCGAAACCTAGACTACAAACCGTCACAACTGGTCCCTTTTGATGACCGCCCTCAAGTACCCCTTGACCCCAGGCTGGCTTCGTGACATCCTGCAAACCTCAGCTAACCCTGCGGTGACCCCGTGACTCACCATCTGGACCGTCCTGCCCCTGTGGGCAGAAGAATGCATAAATACACATGTTGCATCGGCAGACATGCTCGCAGTTCACGTCGCTCGGTTTAGAGTAGGAACCAGGACCCAGAATTCTGTAAATTGAGAATATTGCTTGCTTACCGCACTTCAATATAGTTTGATCATCAATTTTTAAGAAACCTGACTCGTGTCTTTCTTTAGTTAGACTGGCAACAAAAGGACTTGTGGTGCGAATTGAAAGCACCCAAAACTGGTAACTTCTGTTGAAAATACTTCAACTGTCATTTCTTTATTGATGAAGCAATCAGGCCTTGGCATGCAATGATGTAACGCTGCATTTCTTCGATGGTGGAAAACAAATGAATGACTGACAGATAAAAAGCTAAAAAAAAAAAAGAATACCTACAAAAAAGTTTGTTTTGGGGGATTAGCATTGGCAGTATTCCTCCACACTGACTCTGTGCACCGTTTGCAAGTTATCCCTGTGTATGTGTGGGTTTTCTCACATAGCCAGAGCAGTATAGTGACAAAAGGTGGAGGCCAGAGTGAAAGACTGTCGAAGTTATTCTTTAGAAAATAAAGATCTTCAATGTGACTTGCTACAGTGACACAAGTTTGGTTGGAAAACAACTATTTATTTATTTTAAATCAAGAACTGAAATGAAAGATGAAAGGATGAGACCAGTCACAGTCATGAAATTATGATCCCTGGTCAAATCTTCCTCTGACGTGCAGTACATACAAAACTCCAGCAGATGTCACTATAATCACGCCCAAGCGCTTTTCAATCGCTTTCAAGGAAGCTTTCTCAAATTTCACCACCACCAAGCAAAGGTGCAACAATCCACAGAACAAAATCAAAATGGCAAAGCAAAATCACAAATCCAAGAATCCACGAGACAAACAGACAACATCCCTGCATAATGTCACCTTTTTTAACTTGTGTGAACAATATAGAGAGTCAGGACGAGAGGACAGCCCTGAGCAATAATATGGAAATGATTTAACGATGACAGAAAAGTGGAAATAGCTTCATCAAAACTCATCCCTGCCACTCTTGCAGTGACATTAATTACACAAAGTGATGCAATGCATTTATTATAGATCATATAATTCCCCTGGAAAGTGACTTTGAATGTAAAAGGTTGAAATCCTTCCATGTGCGTCTCCAGTTGGATCCAGTAGTTTCAAGTAATAGACTTATTCCTCACAGACTGGGGTGGCAGGCCGTACTTCTCGATGAGCTGAACAACAACAACACACGCAGAAAATATGTCCATATTAGGAATTAAATGTTTTATTTTTTTTTCAAAAGAATAATTAAAGATAAATAATAGTTTATTCTAAAATGTTCACTGATATTAGTCCCACCTGGTCCAAAAGAGCCTCCTTTTCATGTTGTGATAGTTCACCACTTGAACTGTATCTGACTTTGAACCTATAGACATAATCTGTTGACAGAAAAACAGAGAAGCTCACAAAACAAAACCCAATGTGTTCACATTGTGCCTAGATAAAACACATCAGGTTGCACTTTGTAGGTGTATGGTTTGAGGTATTCCTGTGATCAGGAGCCGATGAAAAGATTCTGGAAAAGAAAAATCTCAATTACAAAGAAAGAAAAGCATACTTACAGGGTCCCTCTGTTGTTAGAAGTGTCAAGCAGTCAGGTTTACATGGAATGAAGTAAACAGAAAGACGGCATTCATTATACTTAGAAATTCTGTATGTACATTTAACAGTAACTTAACTTTAACATGTGTTGCTTGACTGTATAACTCAGGGATGAGGGAAGAAAAACAACAAAAAAACAGTTTTTCCACTAAAGTATTTTGTTTTTCTATCGTTCATCTGTTTGATGACACGAGTCAAGACGTCTTACCAGTGACTGCATTAATGCTGACTCCGCCGCTTCTGACGCTCCCAAACACAGAGAAGACAGTGAATGTGTACTCAGTTGCAGCAGAGAGAGATGAGACTGTGTGAGTTACTGGTCCGTCTCCATCTTGTGCTCTGATGTTTGTCTCGGTACCATTAAACTGGAGGATGAAGCTGATGTTGTTGTTCACTTTGTTCCACTGCAGAGTGACGCTGGTCTGATTTTGTCCTGTTGACCTGAAGTCTTCTACAGGAGCTGGAGCTGAGAACCACAGAACAACTTACTTACTATCAGTGGCAGAAGTGAAACAGAATGACCAAACATGTTTGTATCTTGTGTTTATAGAAGCACCAATTTAACACAACATACATATAAACTATTGTTGGATAGCAGGTTTATGTAAATCGTTCAAACATTTGCATTGTAATCCAGTGACGTGCCGAGAGATGAGTCACTGATTCTTTCAATTATTTGTAAATGGAGTTTATGAAAACATTGTTTTTGCAATAAGAATTTGCAAGGATGGAATAAGTCTTATTGTGGGATCTCAACGCCACAAGCATGCAGTATTTAGTAGTAAAAATAATATATATATTACTTGCTGTGTAACAGACAAAAGGCAGTTGGGTGGAGCAGCCTTCATCTGACCACAGTCCTGACTCCAATGATGTAGCGACGCACGTCTCGCCTGAAGTGTCGGGCTGGTTGTTCTCCCAGTTTCGATATAGAGAGTCACTCCCATCAGACCAAACTTTTCGCCGATACAGACCAATCCACACATTGTTGTCACCTGCAACTCTCTTGACCATTTCATGCTCGGGCTCGTTTCGTATGCTGTGGAGGGAAGAGTAGCAGATCTGCATCGTACTGTATGTAAAACAAATTCACAGATTCATGGATGGAATGAACAAATTAGTGAGTTCATACGGTACCTGGCCAGATCGACATAATTCTCTCTGCAGAACCTCTGAGCTTCTGTCCAAGTGCTGAATGTTTCAATCCTAACAAAGGTTGCTTTTCCATTCAATGTACCTGGAAATATAGACACTTTATTCTTTAATAAACAAAGAATGAGTTCTTCTACTATTTGCTGTGAATCAAAATAAAAGAAAAAGCTGAATATTTGACAGTAGTTTCTAAGGCAATGACTTATTCAACACATTTACACACAGTCTGAAGTATTGACATTTCTGGAAGCTCTTGTCAAAAAGTAATGCTTTTAAAATGTTACTCTTTAAAAAAACTCACCATTGAAGCACACAGACTGAAGATTTTCACTGCAAGGCCCGTCAATCCATTGGTCATTGAATGACCTCCAAAGTCCTCCACAGTTATCTCTTCCATTATAATTGTCAGGCTGACCACTGTACCAATTTCTATACGTCGCCTCTCCCTCGCCATAGAAGCTGCTGTCATTTAAGGACCACATCCAGCTGTTTTGCAAGTCATCATGAAGACCAATCCAGGCTTTTCCTGCTCAAATAAAAGATGTTGATTCGGTCAAAAACAAGACAATTGAAACTTGCCATTGTGGATTATTCTGTGTGTGTTGGAGCCATTTGAGACTATAAATGCTCTTTGTCAAATTGGTGCAAACTGAAGTGATGATAAGAAATACTATTTAAAGTTTTCCTATTTTTGTGTTTGTTTAGTTATTTGGATAATTAGAAATGTGTGGATCTCTCCTCCTCCTCGTCAGGCCTTCCTCCTTAGAATCAGGAGGAGGTGAAGCTGTGAGTGTGGAAGGAGGAGGGAGTGATGGTTTTTCTACCGCAGGCACACAAGCCTGTACAAACTAGAATTTATGTTAAGTATTTGTATTATTTAAGAACGTAAACCACTGAGAATATTTTTTGTTTGTTTAAATAAATAGTGCATCTTTATTGTGAAACCTGGAAAATCTCTCTGCGAGTGTTTTTTACTTTCTGCGAGTGGAAAATCTCCTCAATGTGCAACTCTAAATTTAGATTTTTGGGATGAAAGACTGGCCACAACAGTGTGTGTCAAATACGGTGCAAGTATTCAGGACTCACCAGTATCGCTCAAAGCTGTGTTTCCAACTGCATCAACGTCAGCTGCACTTTCAATAGTGGCCAGATCAGTGAAGTCATCCCTGCACACACGCTGAGCGTTTGTCCAGTTCAGAGGAGTATTTACAAAGTTGTAGTGAGTTTGGCAAAAACCTACATTGGTGATCACTCCTAAAGCAAAACAGAATATACAATGTATTAATCAAAAGTATGCTCCGTTTGATTTGCTCTTCATCTGTCACTATTTTCCTGTTTGGATGTTTTTCTTTCCATCCCCTTTGCTTCCTGTTTTCTCCTGAAACACACCAATCCTCCTCAGGGGCCTTGTCATCCTAACAAGGTGCAGCAACACTTTAGAAACATGAGCTACAGATGTAATTGCCTTTTTAAAATTGCACCAACCTGTGAGAACAAAAAGCACCAGTCCCCTCTCCATGAGGTAAACCTTTGAAAAGATGCAAAAATAAAGTATTCTTTCATTTTAAAGCTTAATTCCTGATCACATTATTCATGTACATGCCACATCTGATATGGAACATTAGGAAACGTGTCATAAAATAATTCATATTAATCTAAAAATAACCTTTAAAATATACTGGACTCACCATTGTCTCTGTAACCTCCGGAGCTCTTGGGAACACCGACAGTGACTAAAGGCTGGTTTGGCTCCTATCAGTTTTCAGCAGCTGTGACTGAACAAAGTGTCGCTCTGCTGCTGTATAGTCTGTGTTTTTTCTTCTTCCTCGTGTGTCTGTGTGCTGGGCGGAGTCAACAAGACCTGCACTGGAGCTGAGCTGCACACCTGAGAGTATGTAAATAAGTAAGTAAGTAAGTACGTAAGTAAGTAAGCAAATTTTATTTCTTTAGCGCTTTTCACAGACACGGTGTCACAAAGTGCTTCACAGTAAAAACAGATGAAAACAGATAAGAGAAAAAAACATCTTAAAAACACAACAAATGTCGACAGTCGACAGCGTGGGTCGATCAGACGAGAATGTTTTGGCAAACAAATGTGTTTTTAGGCACTTTTTAAAGATGTCCGCTGAGTCCAGGGAGCGCAGGTCAAGTGGGAGTTCATTCCAAAGTCGGGGTGCGGCAGCTTTGAATGATGGGTCTCCCCGGGTTTTAAAGCAAGTACGTGGAACTTTTATTAGGTTCTGCCCAGACGATCTCGAGGTCCGAGTCGAGCTGTAGGGCTTTATGAGGTCAGCAATGTAAGGAGGAGCTGGACCATGTAGGGCTCGAAAAGTTAGCACCAAGATTTTATATTGAACACGAGACTCAACAGGCAGCCAGTGAAGAGATCTTAACACAGGGGGGGATGGGCCCTCCTGTTGGTGCTGGTCAGAAGTCTGGCGGCTGAGTTCTGGACTAACTGTAACCGAGCCAGCTCTTTTTTGTTGAGTCATGTAAAGAGGTATCATTGGCCTCGTTTCCACTGCACGGTACCGCACGGTACGGTAAACAGCGTACCCACACCCAACTCTGTTGCTCCGTCCCACCGCAGAGAGTCGGGGTTGTGAACGGCTGCATGATGACGCAGGTATGTGACATCATCACGTGACAGTAAACACTGCGGGACCAGCCACAACAAACACATTTGTTGCGTTGCAGCTGAGACGTCTGAGTAAAGGCCCCTGCATCCTCCTATTAGAACCCATAAGAACTGAAGAAAAGCCGGTCGATGTGCCAACGTTTGTTGTTGTTGTTGTTCGGCAAGATGCTGGAGTGGCGAACTTTCTTCTTGTTCTTATAGAGCAGGGGCGGCCAAACAGTCAGAGACAAAGAGCCACAAGAATTACGTTGGTAGTACAAAGAACTACATTATACACATGTGGGATCACAATCAAACTCCCACAACTTCCTGAAAACAGCATCTTACCAGTGACTGCATTAATGCTGACTCCACCGCTTCTGACGCTCCCAAACCCAGAGAAGACAGTGAATGTGTCCTCAGTTGCAGCAGAGAGACATGAGACTGTGTGAGTTACTGGTCCGTCTCCATCTGGTGCTCTGATGTTTGTCTCGGTACCATTAAACTGGAGGATGAAGCTGATGTTGTTGTTCACTTTGTTCCACTGCAGAGTGACACTGGTCTCACTTTGTCCTGAAGTCTTCTACATGAGCTGGAGCTGAGAACCACAGAACAACTTACTTACTATCAAAGGCAGAAATGACACTGAAGGACCAAATGTGATGGACAAAATGATGCAGCTATCTATTACCTTATGACATTATTTTTTTTTAATGGGATGTTGACGTATAACATCAGTAAAAGATATCCACTGGTGTAATCCAGTATTGTACGGTGAGTTTTATATCAGATGAGCCACTCACTCCTTCATAGCCAAATTTACAAAAATATGAACCCAGTAGGAGAAATTCAATTTGCCATTCAGTTCCCGGCTATCACACTAACCACTGAATGGATTTCATTTCTCATATCAGAGTTCTGCACACATGCACGCATAATAAAGGTACGTATTTCACCAAAGTACATAGTTCAATGTGTTTCAGCTCGGACTTTACTTTTTGTTCCCCAACCAGTTTTTTTTTGTGTTTTATTCTGGGGACCCGCTTTGCTCCATGCTGGTGTACTGAGCCAGGCACCAGAAGACTGTTAGATACAACAAAACACTTCACTTGTACCTGCTTAATTACACATCACAATACTCACAGTACTAAATGATATTACAAAAGGAAAACAATGGTTCCTCTTTTTTTTACCTGTGTTCTTGGTCTGTTCCCTCTGTGTAGAGGACTTGTGCAGGTCAGTGCAGGAGGAAGCGTTGGCAGCTGGAGCTGGGAGGAGTGTGCAGGCTGATCCAGGAGTTCAACTACATGGTTGTTAAAGCCTTTACCAGCTGCACAACTACAGGAATAAACCAACAACTCAGCTTGTCAACACCCAGTGAGATCTAAAACAGAGAAGTGTTTTTAACACATATATAGAAATTAATACTTGTTAAAACATAATTAGCTTTAATCAAGTCCCAGAATCCAGAGCAGCAGAAGAGGAATAGTAAGCTCTCTGTCATACAGGAGTGTCCATCGTACATGAAAGTTCTTCAGCTCTCATCTGACAGCTGAAGAACAGGAAGTCAAACTACTGAACATGAGCCCAGCGACTCTCTGACTGTTTCAACCTGCAGTCTGTGAGGTTCCTCATGGTTCCTCATGGAGCTGAAGCATGGAGCTCTGACCACCACCTGTCCCTCCATGGTTCCTCATGGACCTGAAGCATGGAGCTCTGACCACCACCTGTCCCTACATGGTTCCTCATGGAGCAAAAGCATGGAGCTCTGACCACTACCTGTCCCTCCATGGTTCCTCATGGAGCTGAAGCATGGAGCTCTGACCACCACCTGTCCCTCCATGGTTCCTCATGGACCTGAAGCATGGAGCTCTGACCACCACCTGTCCCTCCATGGTTCCTCATGGAGCTGAAGCATGGAGCTCTGACCACTACCTGTCCCTCCATGGTTCCTCATGGAGCTGAAGCATGGAGCTCTGACCACTACCTGTCCCTCCATGGTTCCTCATGGAGCTGAAGCATGGAGCTCTGACCACCACCTGTCCCTCCATGGTTCCTCATGGAGCTGAAGCATGGAGCTCTGACCACTACCTGTCTCTCCATGGTTCCTCATGGAGCTGAAGCATGGAGCTCTGACCACTACCTGTCCCTCCACAATATGTGATACTAGAAGCCTGCAGAAGCAAAGCAGGGTGAAGGTGAACATCTGGCATCATCATCATCACTTTTCCATATTATAATAGCAAACACATATCAGAATGTTAAAATATCATTTAAAAGTCTAGATCATGCCTCTAATAAATACCTCTAATAATTTAGCAGACGAGATGAGGCTCCTTAGTCACCATGTTTATCTTCATCATATGTTGTAGCTAGCGCCGCGGTTAGCTCACTGAACTCCGTCTTTTCTTACCTTGATAGCTGTGGAGATATTCTTCATGGATGAACTTATACCCTTCTTCAAGTGTATTTGTTCATGTATTCCCCGCTGCGATGGCCTCCGCATCAGCAAATGAAAAAGCTGGCAAGTTCAGGAGCGTCGGTGAAAAGATAAGGTCCATTTTCAATGAGACCGGCACAAACAGGAAGTGATTGAGCTCCACGAGGCGCTACTTCAGGTTGTCATGAAAAAGGTCGATGTGAAGCTGCAGGGCCATGGGAAGCTCATTTCCACACTATTTGACAATGTCAAAACTTTCCAGCAAAAACTTGAACTGCTGCAGGGACAGCTCAAACAGGGACATCTCACCCATTTTCTCGCCTGCAAGGCGCTTGGAGACGACACAGACGGGCGCCACGTTTTACGTCACCTGCGTTCAAACAAGAACCATAACATCATAAATAAACTCAGACAGGAATTCGACCACCACTTCTCCGACTTCAGGGTCCATGAGAAGTCATTCAACCTCTTCCAAAATCCTTTCTCATGTGTCCCTGAGGAAGAGCCTGCAGAAATGCAGTTTGAGCACATTAACTTACAGGAGACGTCACCCAGCTTTAAAGCAGCCAACCAGATCTGGAGTCAACTTCCTCTCCAGAAAACTCTGAACTGGCTGCTGCAAGACGTCTGGCCTCAAGTCCAGGCTGCAGCTTCTTCTGTCCCACCTGATAATGAAAATTACTCATCACTTGTCCTCAATCATTATTTATTGTCCATGGAAGGTTCTTACTATTGTGGAGAATGTTCACCACAGCAGAGCAGCACCAGTAAAGTCTGGTTCCACTGAGATTTGAACGCAGTTCACTGGATTCAGAGTCCAGAGTGATAACCATTACACCATGGAACCACAGAGAGCAGCTCAGCATGGTGCATTCATGGACATCTAGTCAATGAAAACACTTCAACTACAGACGCTTCAACATTTTTCAGAGCTTTTTTAAGTTTTTCTGCAAATTGTGAATACACAGATACTTTGTACATGGTGATTTAAATTAAATGCACCTTATTTCTTTTTATTTCTTTACAGTAACTCACTGGTTGTCAGAATAGTTGATTATTTATTTGTTTCCAGGAGGATTTTGCTGTAAAAACATTGAAGATTTAAACTTGGATCTTTGGAGTCAAAGTGTGTTTCTTTGACCTCAACTCCCTCGTTTATTTCAACTCAAGTCACTGGACTCATTCAACCTTTACACCACGAGTCTCCTCATCAATGTTACTCAGGAACTGTAATCTTTTCTTGATAATTTATTTTTATTACTGAAAGTATTAACAAACTCAGAGAAAGTATCAATAAACTACTAATAGATAATAGTTTTGTCAAGATCAAAGTCAAGAAGGATCAAAGTGAAGAAAGAAATGTTGTCACTTTAATATTTTCCATTATTTTATGACATCACTATGACATCACCAAACAGAGTTAGCAGATAGAACCATCAGAGTGTCTGCACATTTTGAATACACAGGCACTTTGAAACTTACATGGTGATTTCATTTAAATGCAACTTCTTTACAGCAAACCACTGATTGTTAGAATAGTTGATTATTCTTTTGTTCTCTGGAGGATTTTGCAGTAAAAACACTGAAGATTGAAACTTGGATCACTTGAAGGTTGCAGGTCACTGTGTCCGGTTCTTCTTTTGGTGATCCCTCATGGTTCCTGGTTCTTCTAGCTCAGTTGGTAGAGCATGAGACTTGCAATGTCAAGGTCGTGGGTTCATGTCCCATGCTGGGCGCCACCTTCCTGTGGGCTCTGTTGCAATGTGATCTGGGTGATCGTGCTGACATGAGCATGGATCTTGATTTGAAAGGCAAATTGTAGACTTCCTGTTGGATTAAGTGAGGAGTGTCATTACATTATTTCCAGGTCCTGCTGAGACAAACAAGTGAGCTTTGGTTTCATCGCTCTATGACTTTCCTACAGGCTGTGAGACCCAATTTAAATTCCTGCTGATAATCTTATTTTTAAAATCAAATTGAGGACTTCCTGTTGGACTTAGGTCAGGGGTGTCAGAGTGTGATTTTTATGTCGTGATGAGACGAACAGATGAGTTTTGTTTTGATCTCTCTACGACATTTCTAGAGAGATCACACCATGGCTGTGGTGATTGTAGGTGGTGCTAGAGAGCACACTTTGGCACTTTGTGGGTTAATTGTTTGTATTTTCTTGTAGTCTGCACCAGTCCTGATGAGTGTGCCACATTTGGTTTGCAAGTTTAAGTCAAATTTGGGTTCAATGGCGTCAGGAGAAGAAACAAAGAAAGAAACACTCCAGATGCAATAGGGTCCTCGCCTCCAGGCAGCTTCCCTTCTGGGCTCGGTCCCTAAAAAAAAGGTGCACAGAACCGGGTGTCCTGTGGTGAGGTCCTAGAAAGGGAACCACAAATGGACTCCAGAGTCTTACTGTGCAACTCTCTGCATCCTGGAAAGCAACAAATGACATTTTCAAATCCGGATCATTTTGATCCAGATTACATTTTTTTGAACAACTGGCCCCTGGTGTTCTATAAATGCAGCTTACAATTACATTCTTATTTTTCATACAGAGTTCAACTGTGTTGCATTCAAACACATCTTTCATTGCTGTCATTTTCTCCACCACTTTATATTTCAGGTCTACACCCACATATATAGCTCCCCCTCCACCCGCCTTCCCCTCTCTGTTTAAGGAGTTGAATTCGTATCCATCAGGTCAAATCAGCTCCCTTGTCAGTGCTGATCCATGTTTCAGAGATGGTGACAATACTGAATGGTTATTTGAACTGACCTACATACTGTTTGATTTGGCTGAAGCTTGAATAGAAGATCCAACTATTGAAGGTAGAATTGAAAGTTTATTGTCCCTTTGAATTGTCCTGTTGAATTCATCTTGAGAGTAATAGCAGCAGTTGTCAGTGATGTTGTAGTGGAAGTTAATGACAAAAGACTAGATTAAAGGAGACATATCATGCTTTTAAATCCTTCCTTTTTACATATAAATCATACAGTTGTGGTCTATATAAAGCGGAACTGCAATGCTTGGGTCTGAATTCCTCATTATTAGAGCTCCACAGGCCCCTTTTCTACCCCTTTTCTGATGTACTTCTGAGAGCAACTCGTTTTGGGGCGGTCTCTTCAAATCCAAATGAGACACTTCATACCCCGCCTCCTCTCCAGGTTGCAGAGGTGACACTCGGTTCAACTCCACCCTGTTCGGCCATCTTTGTAGTTTGATAGAACAGATACAATTATCTAGCGGCGCAGAAACTTTATATTGACACATTATTTACAAAATGTCAACAACGGAAGATTTGTCCATCCAGCCATACATGTTGGAGCCAGAGTCGGACCCGGCGGAGCGAGATGAAAATGACGATGATGCACCTGCAGAACAACGTCTTCATATGGATGTAACGCAATGGTGTGTTACTATATTTACACTAACTTCTCCATCCATGCCCACTACTACAATACTGCCTGTATTACAACGACTATTTAACACAGAAGTTACATTCTAATCTAAAACGAGCACACAGCGCTAACATATGAAGACGGTGCAACTGCTAATGCTAACAAAACAATGACAGGGACGTCTTATCATCACACTTTTTAGCGTTATATACAGCTTACCGAAGTGCTCTGTTCGTCGTCTCCATAGATAGAAGGAACTGACCGCTCAATCAGACCAAGTCTTTCGGCAAATCCTTCTTTATACTGGCGGAGGTTGCTGAAGCAGTCATTCTTGAAGTGCTTCGCGCACACAAAAATGATCTTACCCACAGATGTGGGTACATTTCTGTGAAAAATAAAACTCAACCAGGCACTTCGAAAAGGTTCTGATGCTGGGAGACGGTGTAACGAAGCTTGTGGGTTACTACATCCAACAACCGAACATTTCGACTTATCCTCTCGTAACTTCGGCACCCTTAGGTTGGACTACAAAATCGCAGCGAGAAACAAAAATGGTGGATTGCTCGAAGTGTCGATGTCCTAATTTGGCAGTTCCGCTGCGAATACTGTGACGTCATTGTTCAAAAAACTTAATAGAGAATAGAAAAATCGAAACAGATTGCAAAATATGACCAAAACAGAATATAAAGATATCAACGGAGAACCTGAAGAGACTACTTTGAACTTTTCTGTACTTCTAAACACTCTAAATATACAACAAAATGCATTTAAGGGCTAAAAAAGTGGATTTAGCATGATATGTCCCCTTTAATAGGAGGAAGAGAGGAGGAAGAGAAGGGAGGGTCCCACATTTGTTGATGATGTCATTTAGTTGTTTGGTTCTTTATGTTTTTATGTCCTTCTAAACAGATATTGGAAATGTATTTGTAAGATAAGAATACTGCATGTACCATACTCATATGCTTATTTGAAAAAATAAATTAAAAAAAGGAAGTGCAACAATCTTTTTAAACATCTTAGATGTTCATATTTCTAAAACTCTAGTTGCTGAAGTATTTTAACTTGATAATTCTTCCATGTTGTCATTTGTAGCCTCACTGTTCCAGAGACAAGAGGTTTACATTCTTCCAGGTGCTTTTGCCTCCATGTTCCTCCATGTTGGTTTCACTGATACTCAGAGACAATCGTCTTTTAATATGGAAACCTGGAGCCAGGAAGTGTCTGCATCCTGAGGCTGGAGGCTTGAGCCTGCCTTTGGAGAGAGGAGGGACTATTCTCTGCTGTGATTGGACTAGAGAGGACAGGAAGTGACCAAACACAGGAAGTTGCAAACAATGCAAATCCACTGAAATCAGAAATGATTAAGAAAAATAGCCTCTATGTTTTGTCAATGGCTGCTCATATTATTATTTTAACCTTGTTTCAATGTATTGTCAGGTAGTTCCAGGTGATTCTAGACGCTCTTCTCCTGTTTCTGACTTCAACTACAACTGTGTATTGATTAAAACCTGGAAACATGGAAAAGAGTCAAAGTCTGGGTTCAATCCAAGTTTCCCTCCAGAGACACAAATCCTGCTTCTGTGTGCGGTGGATAAACCAAACCCAGTCAGAACAATGGAGATCCTGCTCCAGTCACATTCATGTGTTCATTCACACTTTTCCATACCTGTTCTGTGGAGCTTGATTTGAGGGTTCCAGATGGTTTCCAGCAGTCTGTGCTGACGATCAACCTCCTCCTCGTGCTGGACGATAGTTTGTTCACACTCTCCCAAAGCCTGAACTGAACTCATTGTTGCTGCACGAGATGAAATGTTTCCTCTGTGAGACACGACAACACAGCCGAGAGAGTCCAACAAGCTCCAAACAGTAGTGGAGGGCGGCTCGAGCTAAAATATCGACGTATTCTCCGTGGCTCTGCACGCTCCTGGAACTCCACTCGCGCTTGCTCCGCTCCTCCCTTTCCTGTTTCCGGTCTGACGTCACGCGATCACCCAGGAACCATAGACATGAGACGGAGAGGCTGCCAGTGGGGAATCCAAAAAAGAGTACATGATCTGCAGTGCGACCTTGCATCTCCAGAATTGAAACCCCGCCAGTGCAGTATCAAGATGGTGGCTTACGGGCGCTGACATACTTGTTTGCGGGCGCTGACATAGTTGTTAGCGGTCGCCACCATAATGGCACACGGTCAGCGCTATACTATTCTCAAAATTGAAACCCCGCCAGTGCGGTATCAAATAATGGCGGCGTAAGGGCGCCATCATACTTGTTTGTGGTTGCCGACATGCTTGTTTACGGTCCCCGCCATACTTGTATGTGGTCGCCGCCATATTTAAAAGGCACAATGACATCAGTGGCTAAAGTTGCTTCATTGCTTCATGGGTCATGTCCAGTTCTGGGAAGCACTGGGAGACAGTCTGAGCACTGTCACCCAGAACACATCGCACCAATTAAGAACCTTTCTGCAGCCGGTGAGCCCACGGGAAAGTGGCGCCTGGCGTGGGACACAAACCCTCAACCTAGAGATTGTTAGTCTCATGCGCTACCAACTGAGCTAGCCGGGGAACCTTCATACTCCACATTCAGCCAAGAAAGAAAAGATTCACTCTCATGATGAACGGGGAAGAATACTTAGAACCAAAAAGTATAGTGAAGGAGATCTTGAATTTCTTTAGATACCTGTATGATTCTTCTTATTCTAAACAAAATGCTGAATTACTTTAAAACATTTATTACTGTAAATGATGAAACCTTTATGTGAGGAGGATTTAAATTGAAGTATCATCATGAAAACAGCCTCTGACTGATCTCCAGGCTCAGATGGAATCACTACAAACCTTCTGAAAAGAAATGAAAACATTGCTATTTGAGGCAATAATGTACGACTGGAAATGAATTATTGACAATGAAACAAGGTAGAATTAGTTCAGGATGTCTATTTGTCATATTTCCTTACCTTCAGGACAAAATAAGAAAAGTGTCTCATCTAACTCCACTCTGCTCTATTCTAAATTCTGCTTTACATTTACATTTCACTTCACTGCACCTGTGTCATTTTATATCCCAAATTGTCGGCGAGCCATGTGACATAAGTTTATACTGTATACACCTGCTGCGTACATGATTGACTAAGTTGTCTAACTCTCTCCGAGCCTATTTCAGCTCGGAGCTGTAACCACAGTGAAGCTCAGGGTCAGAGGTCAGAGGTCAGCTGTAACCACAGTGAAGCTCAGGGTCAGAGGTCAGAGGTCAGCTACCAAACTGATCTGCCTCCTTCATTCATCCAGTGACAATGTGTGGCTGCATGAAGCAAAACAAAAGACCAGAATGGAGAATAACTGTAGTTTCTTCAGCAGGAAAGGAGGAAATGTCCATGACAAACCTTCAACAAATACCTATGACACCTTTAAAAGAATAAAACCATCATAAAGCATGTCATTGTTCTTTATTATATATACAATCACTGGGCACTTTAACAGAGAAAACCCAACAAATCCACATGAGCGACTGTGGAAAGGAAGAACTCCCTCTAACAGGAAGAGACCTGCAGAAACCAGACTCAGAGGTGGAGGCTTCCTGCTGGCCGGGTGGGGTGAGAGGACAGAGGAGAGGACAGACAGATAGATGAGAGAGAGATCCACCCGGAAGAATGATCAGGACAGGAGGCTTCAATCCACCTTCAGCTCCACTGTCAGACATCCAGCAGGGAGGTTGAGAGACAGACTACAGGAGAGAAAGGTAAATGTTAGTGACATGTAATAGTGACATGTAATCGTGGTGAATAAAAAAGGAAAGAAGCTCAGTTTAGGTCCTCCAGCAGTCTGAACCTCTGGCAGCTTCACTAGAAAATGGTCTCAGGTGTCCTGAAGCAGCTCTCACTGTAAACTTTAATAGAAAAGTCTTCATCCTAACCTTCAAATTAGAGGCTGTGTCAGACTCTTTAACTGAAACTGGGATCTGGTTCCACATCAGAGGAACCTGAAAGCTGAAAGCTCTGCCTCCATTCTACTTTTAGAAAAGCTAGGAACCTCCAGTAAGCCAGCACTCTGAGAACCAAGTGTTCTGGGGAGATATGGGACTAGCAGTTCTTTAAGATCTTTTGAATTAGTTGAAGACTTTTTAAGCAGTGACTTGGACTCCCTGATAATAGGGAGTTACAATAGTTACTCTGGAAGTAAATGCATGGATTAGCTTTTCAGTGTCACTCTATCAATATATTCTTGATTTTAGAGAAATTATGCAAATGTAAATGTACAGATTCCAATAGATAAGATAGTGTTGAGCGACAGCAGTGCAGCTTCACACTACTATCAGATGAACACAGGAAGATATAGGATTACTACTACATCACCGGATGTAGTAAGAAGATATAGGATTACTACAACATCACCGGATGTAGTAGGAAGATATAGGATTACTACTACATCACCGGATGTAGTAGGAAGATATAGGATTACTACTACATCACCGGATGCGTTCAGACTCT
Source organism: Lipophrys pholis (assembly GCF_963383615.2). NCBI lineage: Eukaryota > Metazoa > Chordata > Actinopteri > Blenniiformes > Blenniidae > Lipophrys > Lipophrys pholis. Next base: position 4,441,933 of record NC_137646.1, on the reverse strand, counting down.
CTTGTTCATCATGTCCGGTCGGTTCCCCTGTGAGAGCATGTTAGAACTTTCTCCCTCTGGCTATGATGACCTCTGCCTCAGGCCTTGTATGACCTTCGGCCATCAGGATGTTGATGATGATCTGAAAAACATTGACAAGGTGTATGTAGATATCTTTCCAAAAACTCAAAATATTGAGCACTCTACTTCTATGATGTCCTCCATTCCATTGATCATCTTACTTCTGGGACCAAAACATCAAAACGTATCGGATGAGTCTCAGGTCCTCCTTCTGGATTCCTGTGACTTCCTCCATCTCCTTCAGCATCTCCAAGATCTGCTGCAATACAGAGGAATAAAAGTAAACAAATCAAACTTATGTTATGTAAAAACTCTCAAAGTTGATTGATGAGATGTTTTCTTACCTGCTGGTCACTGAAAGGAAACATCCTCAGTTTGAGCTGCTGCTTCAGGGAAAGTGATGCTGACGACATCTTCCAGAGGTTTATTCTGTCTGAACAGACCCTCGACTCCATGAGATCATCATGTAAGATCTGAAGACAAAGAGCAAAGAGAGAACATATAGCAGCACTAGAGAATAGATCCACTAACAGCACAGTTTGTTTCACTCACCTTGATCTGCTCTCTGGAGAATACAGTCAGGATGCCACCCTCTTCAACAGCTCAATCATCCTGCAGAAAAATAAAATGAGTTAAAATGAGATAAAAAGCAGCACCAACTGTGACATTTACACTTTGATTAAAGTCAAAATTACTGGAGTTTATTTGTTCCTGTCATTTAACAAAAGGAATCAGCCAACTGTTGAATCAGCTGACATTTTGCTTTCACAAGTGATCATCAAACAACTGTTCTATTCAACACAAAGGAGTGCAGATCAATATGTCAGCCAGGTGTTTCAGTCATTTCTGCCATACCACATGCATCTATTGAACTACTGAACCAACTATTGTAGTACCTGTGCTCTCTTTTTGGGGGTTGCATCCACAGCTGAATGATGCATTGGGAACATTTGTGGATTTTCCAGCACAATGGACATGAAGCCAGCCTCTGCAAACTGTGACCTCCACCCATTCCAGAATGTAAACATGTAGATAAAAAATCCTGCAAAACAATAATTAAAAAAAAAAAAAAAATCATTTCCTTTATGTCTTATAAATAAAGAATCAGAAAAAAAAAACGTAATATGAATTATCTGAATCCTACACACACACACACACACACACACACACACACACACACACACACACACACACACACACACACACACACACACACACACACACACACACACACACACCATGAACCAATGGCTGGAGACAAAGCAATACTCTAACATTATTTCACGAGGCAGAGGCTGAGGAATCAGATGGATTAGGTGTGATCTTTTTATCAGTGGATATGTAGGTGGATGAGTGATGGTTCCTGTGTGTTATATGTTGTTAGTGCAAAGTAAAAGCCAACAAGGCTGAGCAGAGTCTGGCTCCATGCTGGCAGCCTGAGTGATGCGGTTGAAGGAGTGAGAAGGTAGCTTTTCAACCCACATTTACTTTATCAGGTTTTCTTGTGGTAATAAATTACAGGTTTTTAATAAACCAACACATGGGACAAAGATAGAAAGAGCAACATAAACATTCGAGCTGATCTTACGTGCATTGCTCCTAACAAAACTATAAAACTATTCCTACTCTCATTAATACTGATATAACTACAGCTACCATTTCATTCTTATTAGTGCAGGCTGATATGTTCTACATAGACAAGAAAGCAATTGTTTACCTTAACAGAAGAAAATCCTTTACTCCGTTGAGCTTCGAGTACACGTGTGAAGAATCCAAAGACGAAAAAACAAATGTGCGCCGATTTAATTTAGGTCGAGTGGGTCTCACCACGTCACTTCCGGCATTTGCGTGTCGTCCACGTAACTTCCTGCATGTTTTGTCCGCACGTCACTTCCTGTGGGTCGGCTTTCGTGTACGTATCTTCCTTCACGTTCAGTCCATTTCGTCACATCCTGTGGGTCGGCTTCTACATATGTCACTTCCGGCGCGTCATTTTGCGACATTTCCGTCCATGCTTCCGCATAGCACCATTTCAAGATGGCGGCGACCAAGAAATAAATATGGCGGCGCACGCAACACCGCCATCTTGGTTTTCCCCACTGGCATCTCTTGCCGCGAACCTATCACAAAACCTCCGCGAGACCTCTGCAAACTTTGTTTTCCAGAAAAACAGCGATTACAGAAAAGAGGCAGAGGGGTGAGCAACATGGGTGAGCAACATCAGAATGGTGTTCTTTCATTACACAAAATCAAGACCATTGTTAACAAGCGTTGCTGTTTTGCACTCATTCACAGCCATTCCAGTGAGAGTCTTGATTTGCAGCAAGTGTTGGATCCTTGAACATGGTTTTTTGACTGTGAAAACTTGGAAGAGGAGAAAACCTGAACTGTCGCTAGCAGAGGATGGTTTCGATCCATCGACTTCTAGGTTATGGGCCCAGCACGCTTCCGCTGCGCCACTCTGCTAAGTGCAGGGTTCTCAAGGAGTGTCCACTGTACTTAGCAGTTCTGTTTGCATTATTTGAGAAATCGATTTCATTGTCGAGCACGAGCACTCATTGTTTCATTACGAAGAGGCACTCTGTGGTTTATTTCCGAACATGTTTTCTTCCCAAATCAACTTCCATTGTCTGATCTTGTGACCTACTGAGGTCCTTTGTTTAGGTGTATCGGGAACATGAATGTCGGCTTGAATCGATCCCTCCCAACCATTTACTGGAGCGTGATTTGTTTCCAATGTGTTTTTGGACTTGTTGACAGTGTTGGCCTGGATGGTAAAGGCTTGGACAACCAAACAACATCATCAGGGTGAAGGCTATGAGATGAGACCAACTAGGGAACCCCAAACGTCCTCGGCAAAACGTGACCTTGACATTTTTATGTCAGGATGGCCGAGCGGTCCAAGGCGCTGCGTTCAGGTCGCAGTCTCTTCTGGAGGCGTGGGTTCAAATCCCACTTCTGACAGCAGAGCATGTATTAAAACATGCAGGTGTGTCCATGAACCTTTCAAGGACTAACAATTATACTTCCTCACATGGTGCCATGTGCCATGTGCCAGAGCAGAGCTGCCTAATTGGGAAAAGGGAGGGCTGACCTAGATTTGGATTGGCTACACCCCGCGATTACACTGTATAAAGTTTGATTCATGATCCACTCTTTAAAATATGAAACAAGCCAGGGAGAGAGGTGACAGACTTTCTTGACTTCTGAAGGTAAAGTAGGACAGAATAATCAGCAACAAGTGTGCAGTTATTAAGGATATTGTTAATTAAACTAAAAGTGAGAGACATTCTAAGGATTTACTCAAATTGTATTGTAGATTGAGAAATGTCCGATGCAGTTGAGAGGACAATCATCTTTGTTCGGAGATATGAAGACATGTAGATGCGGTTTCCATGCCAAGAATGTATTGTGGTCTTTCATTAAATTAATGTGTGCATGCGTTGTATTGTGTATGAATGAATTCAGTTTTCTTCCCTGTGCACCTCCAGCCTTCCAGCAGTGTCCCTGTACCATCTCCTGGGACTCCAGGTGGTCCGGGTCCATCGGCAGCATCGTCTGGGCAGACTACTCAGGGGCCTTCTTTGACTTTGGCTTCAGTAAATACTGATGATGTTACACGTGTTTATTATGTCAAAAATATTTAGAGAGAACATGTTACTAACTTGGACTATCTCGCTCTGAGTGAAACCTGGTTAAACTGTAATATACCATCAAATATGATCGACATTCCAGGATATTCTTGTTTTCGTAAGGACAGGCAAATAGGTAAAGAGGATGGTGTGCTAGTATATGTTCATTGCTTCATGGCTAGTTCTGGGAAGCACTGGGTGACAGTCTGAGCACTGTCACCCAGATCACATCGCACCAATTAAGAACCTTTCTGCAGGTGGTGAGCCCACGGGAAGGTGGTGCCTGGCGTGGGATACGAACCCTCTACCTAGAGAACGTTAGTCTCATGCGCTACCAACTGAGCTAGCCGGGCAACCATCATATTCCACATTCAGCCTAGAAAGAAAAGATTCACTCTCATGATGAACGGGGAAGACTACTTAGAACCAAAAAGTATAGTGAAGGAGATCTTGAATTTCTTTAGATACCTGTATGATTCTTCTTATTCTAAACAAAATGCTGAATTACTTTAAATCATTTATTACTGTAAATGATGAAACCTTTATGTGAGGAGGATTTAAATTGAAGAATCATGATGAAAACAGCCTCTGACTGATCTCCAGGCTCAGATGGAATCACTACAAACCTTCTGAAAAGAAATGAAAACATTGCTATTTGAGGCAATAATGTATGACTAGAAATGAATTGACAAAGAAACAAGGTAGAATTAGTTCAGGATGTCTATTTGTCATATTTCCTTACCTTCAGGACAAAATAAGAAAAGTGTCCCATCCAACTCCACTCTGCTCTATTCTAAATTCTGCTTTACATTTACATTTCACATCACTGCACCTGTGTCATTTTATATCCCAAATTGTCGTGTAACCATGTAACATAAGTTTATACTGTATACACCTGCTGCGTACATGATTGACTAAGTTGTCTAACTCTCTCCGAGCCTATTTCAGCAACACACTGCAGCTGTAACCACAGTGAAGCTCAGGGTCAGAGGTCAGCTGTAACCACAGTGAAGCTCAGGGTCAGAGGTCAGAGGTCAGCTACTAAACTGATCTGCCTCCTTCATTCATCCAGTGACAATGTGTGGCTGCATGAAGCAAAACAAAGGACCAGAATGGAGAATAACTGTAGTTTCTTCAGCAGGAAAGGAGGAAATGTCCATGACAAACCTTCAACAAACACCTATGACACCTTTAAAAGAATAAAACCATCATAAATCATGTCATAGTTCTTTATTATATATACAATCACAGGGTACTTTAATAGAGAAAACCCAACAAATCCACATGAGCGACTGTGGAAAGGAAGAACTCCCTCTAACAGGAAGAGACCTGCAGAAACCAGACTCAGAGGTGGAGGCTTCCTGCTGGCCGGGTGGGGTGAGAGGACAGAGGACAGAGGACAGAGGAGAGGACAGACAGACAGATAAGAGAGAGATCCACTCTGTGAAGACTGATCAGAACATGAGGCTTCAATCCACCTTCAGCTCCACTGTCAGACATCCAGCAGGGAGGTTGAGAGACAGACTACAGGAGAGAAAGGCAAATGTTAGTGACATTCATTTTGCGTCTTTTCCGTCCATGCTTCCGCATAGCACCATTTCAAGATGGCGGCGACCAAGAAATAAATATGGCGGCGCCCGCAACACCGCCATCTTGGTTTTCCCCACTGGCATCTCTTGACTTGTTTAGGCTGACGGGTCAGACTTGCCCCTCACAAGATGGCGGCCGCTCTGACGTGTCGGAGCGGTGGGCGGAGACAGGCTGCGCGGCGTCTTGTGTGTTTATGTCTATGGTTCCTGGGTGATCACGTGACATCAGACCGGAAACAGGAACAAGAGGAGCGGAGCAAGCGCGAGTGGAGTTCCAGCAGCGTGCAGAGCCACGGAGAATACGTCGATATTTTAGCTCGAGCCGCCCTCCACTACTGTTTGGAGCTTGTTGGACTCTCTCGGCTGTGTTGTCGTGTCTCACAGAGGAAACATTTCATCTCGTGCAGCAACAATGAGTTCAGTTCAGGCTTTGGGAGAGTTTGAACAAACTATCGTCCAGCACGAGGAGGAGGTTGATTGTCAGCACAGACTGCTGGAAACCATCTGGAACCCTCAAATCAAGCTCCACAGAACAGGTATGGAAAAGTGTGAATGAACACATGAATGTGACTGGAGCAGGATCTCCATTGTTCTGACTGGGTTTGGTTTATCCACCGCACACAGAAGCAGGATTTGTGTTTCTGGAGGGAAACTTGGATTGAACTCAGACTTTGACTCTTTTCCATGTTTCCAGGTTTTAATCAATACACAGTTGTAGTTGAAGTCAGAAACAGGAGAAGAGCGTCTAGAATCACCTGGAACTACCTGACAATACATTGAAACAAGGTTAAAATAATAATATGAGCAGCCATTGACAAAACATAGAGGCTATTTTTCTTAATCATTTCTGATTTCAGTGGATTTGCATTGTTTGCAACTTCCTGTGTTTGGTCACTTCCTGTCCTCTCCAGTCCAATCACAGCAGAGAATAGTCCCTCCTCTCTCCAAAGGCGGGCTCAAGCCTCCAGCCTCAGGATGCAAACACTTCCTGGCTCCAGGTTTCCATATTAAAAGACGATTGTCTCTGAGTATCAGTGAAACCAACATGGAGGAACATGGAGGCAAAAGCACCTGGAAGAATGTAAACCTCTTGTCTCTGGAACAGTGAGGCTCCAAATGGCAACATGGAAGAATTATCAAGTTAAAATACTTCAGCAACTAGAGTTTTAGAAATATGAACATCTAAGATGTTTAAAAAGATTGTTGCACTTCCTTTTTTTAATTTATCTTTTCAAATAAGCATATGAGTATGGTACATGCAGTATTCTTATCTTACAAATACATTTCCAATATCCGTTTAGAAGGACATGAAAACCAAAAGAACCAAACAACTCAATGACATCATCAACAAATGTGGGACCCTCCCTTCTCTTCCTCCTCTGTTCCTCCTATTAATCTAGTCTTTTGTCATTAAGTAAATGAAAAGATAAATTAATAGATTCTAGATAAATGAAACTTCTCTTTTCCATTCCTACTTTAAACAGCCGTCCCTCCATACAAACAGCCGTACTGAAGGTCTGTTAAAAAATCTTCCATCCAATCAAGAGAAGGAAAAAGAAAGAGAAAGATGGATGCCCTCCGTCTCCTTCCTAGAATGTAGGTCTACCTTTCTACCTCTTTATTCTTCCCCCCCTTTCACCATGTGTCCAGACACCCGCTTCTTAAATGTCTAAATAATGTAATGAAATGATCCTAAAACAAATCTGCTTAATGCAAATACAACAAGTAAATACCTTAGTTAGAGATGTTAATTCAAATCAAAACAAACAAAGCAGTAGATCTTAATGAGAGTGCTTTGTAAATAATGAAGTAAGTCCCTTGTGGGGTGATTCTGTTTGAATCCTCCTTTGTATATAGGGAGACCACAGGTCTTCACATTCCTTCACTTTGTTTTGGAACCTTGCTCTTACTTGTTCCATATTCAGCACATCTTTGATTGGGTCCCACCATTGCTTTATGCAGGGGGGGTTTGGTTCCAGCCAGCACACTCTAATCTTTTACTTTTCTACAATAAGTAACATTCTAATCATTTTTGGGTTTAAAACCCAATAAAAATCATTTCAGGTCTAAATCAATGTTTTCATCCAAGATTCTTTTGATCTCTTTCTGTATATTTTTCCAATATTCTCTGAGTTTGGGACGGTCCCAGAATATCTGTCTCTAGTCTCCTACTGGACCACAACCCCTCCAGCATTTATCACATGTTTTACTATATTAGGACATATTTAGTGGGAGCAGAAAATCTTGTGTTTTTAATTTCATTCACCTTCTTTCCATATAATGCTCCTAAACATTTGATGTCCTTCTTTAAATGATTCCCCCCAATTCTTCTTTCTTTCACTTTCCCATTTCTATTTAAAGTTCATGTTGTTGTCTTGTTCAGCTGCTTTCTAAAGCTTTGAAATGACTTTCTTCTTCTTCTCCAGCTTGGTCATTAGTACTTTCTCTACTTCATTTGGTTCTTTACCTAAGAATTCCCATCCTTTGTGTTTTAGAAGACGGCTTCTAATTTGTAAGAATTTATAAAAGTCTTGTGTTGGCAGATCAAATTCAGTTTTAAGCTGCTCAAATGGTTTCATATTTTCCCTTTTTGAACAGCCGTCCAATATAGAGCAGCCATTTGGATTCCCTCCTATGAAATCCCCCGTTTATGGTTGAAGGAAGAAAATCTAAATTCTTTCCTATTTTAGTCGCCCTGCAGATTGAACCAGACGTTTTCATTCTCTTTTTTATTACTGCTCATATTTTCATTGTTCCTTTAACCCATTTGTTTTTCATCTTTAATTCATTGCCATAATTGCCTCAGGTGATTTTATTGTGATCAAATTACTCGTCTGAGTCATTTTAAATCTGGAACTGTAGAAGTAATGTAACTTTTATTTTGTACTTTTTTGTCCCTCCAGAGCTCCGACTGCACCGTGGCTGTAGGGAGGAGCAGTTCTTTAAACCGGAAACAAACTCCAGTCTAGAGCAGGAAGAACCAGAACCTTCACAGATCAAAGAGGAACCAGAACAACCAGAACCTCCACAGAGCAAAAAGGAACCAGAAGAACCAGAACCTCCACAGATCAACGGGGAACCAGAACCTCCACGGATCAAAGAGGAACAAGAAAGTCCACAGATGAAAGAAGAACCTGAAGAACCAGAACTTCCACAAATCAAAGAGTAACTAGAAGAACCAGAACCTCCACAGATCAAAGAGGAACCAGAACCTCCACAGATTAAAGAGGAACCAGAAGAACCAGAACCTCAACAGATCAAAGAGGAACCAGTAGAACCAGATCCTCCACAGATCAAAAAGGAACCAGAACCTCCACGGATCAAAGGGGAGCCAGAAGAACCAGAACCTCCACAGATTGAGGAGCACCAGGAACTCGGTACCAGCCAGGAAGGAGAGCGGCTTCTACTGAAGTTTGAAGGTGATTCCTTTAGGGTTCCTTCAATTGAGGAACAAAGTTCCCTGAGTGAACCAGAAGAAGTACCAGACACTGAGCAGTTCCTCTCTCATGACTCTGAAGTCCACGATGTGAAAAAACTTGTTGACTCAGAATCAAGTAGAAATGCAGAGATGAAAAGAAGAAGCATGTTTCAGAGTGATTGTGTGGACAAGTTCCCTGTGTCAGAGAAGCAGGCTGAATGTGAAAAGCTTCTTTGTGAGGAAACATGTGGAAATATGGTCCAGAAAAAACCTCAATTACGTCAGAATTTAACAACTTTCAATGATAAGAAGAAAAGTGGTGAAATCTTTGTTAAAAGTTCCACCGGACAGGATGGTTTGTTGGTGCAGAAGAGAACTATCACAGGTGAGAAGCCGTATTCTTGTGAAACATGTGGGAAAAGTTTCAGATGTTCAAATAATTTGAAGATACACAAGAGAACTCACACAGGTGAGAAGCCGTATTCTTGTAAAATATGTGGGAAATGTTTCTCTTCACAAAGTAATTTGCAACGCCATATTGGAACTCACACTGGTGAGAAGCCATTTTCTTGTGAAACATGTAGTAAACGCTTCATTCGACAGGCTAATTTGATGAGACACAAACAAACTCACTCAGGTGAGAAGCCGTATTCTTGTGAAACATGTGGGTGGAGTTTCTGTGATCGTAGTAATTTGTGGCGACACATGAAAAACCATAAAGAGATGAAATCATGAAAGACTCTATGTGAGATGTGTGGATGGATTTCACTTATATAGTGTTTTTCCAGCGTATAAAAGCCGATTCATCCTCCATAAGAACAAGAAGAAAGTTGGGCACTCCAGGGTCTTGCCGTACTAAATGATGTCATGTTCTTCAGCCAGCTCCCTCTGGCCAGAGACTTTTTGTTCAGCAGTACCAACCGTCAGGACTGTCAGTTCCTGCAGTTAAAACCAGACCAACATCATGTCCTGGACACAAACTTTCTCTTTTCTTACTGAAACACTTCAGAGAAATGTATTTCTGAAAACGCTTGAAGTGAGAAATAAGCTGCAGTTGAAAAGTTAAAAGGTTTTACAGAAGTGTCAGCTGTGAGGGGGTGAGAGTATGAACTCTCCTGCTGAACAAGCATTTTTTCCAGCAGCTGGCTGACGTCAGCGCTGAACTTTTCTTCTTCTTCTTATGGGAGGATGCAGAGGCCTTTAGCAGTCCCCAAAGTGCTTTACACTGTTAATCACATTCACCCATTCATTCACACACCAATGGAGTCGGCAACCATGCAAGGCACTCAGTCCATCCACTGGGAGCAGTTTGGGGTTCAGTGTCTTGCTCAAGGACACTTGGACATGTGGACAGGTGGAGATGGGAATGGAGCTCCAACAGATGTGGTTCAGGAAGTCCAGCTTGAGCCCAGAATCACAAGGTCTCCTCCAGTTTGAAGTCAACATTGCTGATTTAAACCCTGTTGAGACGCTTCAGGAAATCATTTAGTTTCTGGTTTGTCACCAAAATGAGAAGATTTCAATCAGTTTGGTTTCCATTTGTGTTGAACTGCACAGAGGCTGACAAAAGGTCCCTGCTTGATAATGAATGTTAAAGAAGCACATTTCATTATTAGTTCTAACAATGCTGCTTTCTGTGTTTTGGAAAAATGTGAGGTTAAAAATCTTGTATGAGCAGATGTGAACTTTGAAGAAATGGAAGTAAAATGTTGACATGAATCCAATGGCTTTTGTTCTTCACTGTTTTTATTTAACATTAATGAGTCATAATTTCATTTTTCACTCTTTTTACACTACGGAGGAAAAACTACTGTTTGTTTACCTGCAACACGTACTGAAGTACATATCATGAAAGTAAAACTCTTCAGTGGAAACATGCAATGATTTCCTCGTCTCAAACTATTTATTCTAACAACAACCAACAACAACAAAAAAAAGTATGTGATGTGGAATATTTTGACTTGAGTGACATTTAAACTTCACGTTCCTTAAAGCACACTGTTGAGTGTTGAGACGTTAGATGAGGCTGTTAAGCTTGTTAAGAAACAGCAAGTTGTGCAAAAAGACCATTTTAAATGAGATCAAACCGTTAAGTTCTTTCAATGACTTTAATCTGGAAGTAACTCATATTTTAAGATTTCTATATAGAAAAGTTTCTGAATTGTACAAATCTCTCATTGATTACATTTACACTACTAAGTACCACAGTCACACCATGTTTCAGTAGATGACAAAGGAAATTAAACCTCATGTATGAGACTGTCACTTTGATTTGACATTTTAAAACAGTATTTCAATGTTTCTAGATGGAGTTTTTGAAAGTGATGTTTCAGAAGTGCACAGAAAGTTTAAAAGTCCCGTGATTCTAACAATTGATATGTCTTGTGTAAAAGATGTAATATATTGTATACTTAAGCAATTACTTATATATGCAATAGATCCTTTTTAACAGGTATTTTTCCTGACAGGATGAAAATAGCCAAGGTGGTTCCAAGCTATAAAACTGTAGACAAATACATAATCTGATATTCTAGAATTTGTTTCCTCAGTTTGAGAAAAAAACAACAACTTTAAAACATTATATGTAAACAGACTGGATAATTTTATAGAGAAATATAACTTACTGAATGATCATCATTATGAGTTGAGAAGAAAATGATCAACATCTTTGACATTAAATGGTTTTGTTATGGGTGGATGGATGGACGCTATAGAAATACTGACCTGCAGTTCCCCCTATATCCAGTAGGTGTCAGTATGAAGAAGCAGCTTTGGAGACATGGGGAGCAGGAGGAGGGAAAAGGAGTGTTTGAAGTACACGGCCAGTATTGTAAATACTTTTTACTTAGAAAAGCAGCTCATCTACTTTAATGTAGGGGAGAACAATGTGTCATTATTTATGAAGCGAATCATCATCAATATGCAAATTTGAATGAAAATAAAGTTTTTCTCATGATCTTTGAAAGATTTGGGGAGTTTTTTCTTTTATCAGTTGATTATCACCATAATAAAATGCAGGACAAAGTTTGTAGGTAAATAGAAATGACTTGTTGTGAACAAACTCAATATATGCAGGGTAAATAAAATCTACACAAAGTATCACTGCAGAACTGAGAAAGGATTTGTTCACAAACAATATCAACAAGAGAATAACATCAACCTAAAACAATAAATGTACTTTCACTACACAGTTGTTTGTGAAAATAAAGGCAACAGTGCAAATCTAGGTGAGTTAACAAAATAATTAACTAGATAAAATACATGTAACCTAAATATAAGAAGAGTAATGTTACTTTGACAGTGAACACAAAAGGGTTTTTCTATTCAGCCAGATTCATATTATAAGTAAATATCTTTATATAGGTATTTATCTTTCAGTTCCAGTAAAATAATTCATGTAGATTTATTTCAACTGACTGAATATATTCCATGTCTCTCTGAATAGTCTAGAGTTAATCAGTCTACTGTAATTACTACTCTGAAGACGATGACCAATTACACTGAGAAGAACAACATGAACTAAAGCTGGAGATGATTAAATCTAACTTTCCTTCTATAAATCTGCTCCCTGGATATTGCTGCCTTGCTCAAAGGCCTCTGGCAGTGACTGCTGTCTCTGTGCCGGGGTCCAGTAGTGGTTTGGGGGTTCCCCTCCTCCTCCCTCCATTTTTTGGGGGGGTTATTTGCCAGCTAGATATATGATAAACAATAAAGTAAAAGAAGTACCTTTTAAAATAATCCACAGATTTCATGTGTTTTCTTAGAACATTTTAAAAAAGACATAGATATAAATTGCTCTTTCTGTAAAGAACTCCCTGAAAATATATTTCATGTGTTTTTGTCTCGCCCCTTTTCTAACAAGTTCTGAGAAGATATTTGCACCTTGATCTCTACTAGTATTGAAGCATCTTACAGTGGATGAGCCTGCTGTATGACACGTCTCTAGCTGATCATGGACCATTGCTATGACTCTTAATGTTGATCATCTTCCTGAGCTGCTTCATGAGGCCAGTGGGGGGGGGGGGGGGGGCTTTCACCTGCTCTTTTTAACTTGTACATGGATGAGTTATCTCAACAACTGAATAGTTGTAAAAGTGGATGTGTGCTGGGTAACAAGATAATTAATCATCTCATGTCTGCTGGTGATCTGGTCATTCTCTCTCCCAGCAGGTTTCAGCAGCTTTTAAATATCTGTTCTGAGTATGGCTTAAAATCTGATGTTAAATATAATGTTAAATATCTTGTTAAATATAATGTTAAATATAATGCCAGAAAGAGCACAGTTCTGATATGTAGAACTAAGGAGGAGAAGGATCTCAACTTCCCTCATTTTTACCTGTCAGAACAGGAAGTCACTGTCAGTAGCAAAACAAAATATCTGGGACATCTCATCTCTGATAAAATGTGTGATGATGATGATCTGGATAGACGATGCTGTACGCTGTATGTTCAAGCCAACATACGAGCAAGGACATTTTCTATGTGCTCCATCCATCCATCCATCCATCCATCCATTTTCTCCCACTTATCTGTTTCCAGGTCGCGGGGGTGGCAGTCTGAGCACTGTCACCCAGATTCTATGTGCTCTGATAATGTGAAAATGACTCTCTTTAGAGCTTATTGTACTCCCTTGTATACTGCCCCCTTGTGGATTAAATATAGAAAATCAAGCCTACGAAGGCTCAAGGTTGCTTACAATGATGCTCTGAGGATCCTGCTGAAAAAAACCTGGCTGGGAAACAGGAAGTGAGATGTTCTGTCAAGCAGGTGTTTCTACATTTCAGGCTCTCATGAGGAATCTGATGTATACATTTATACGCAGGCTTGAGGACTCTCAGAACACCATTATAATGCTGCTGAATAATCTCAGTCATAGTCCTGTAAAAAACCACTCATCCTTGTGTATGGTATTATTGTATTGGTATGGATGTCTTTTATAAAAAGGGAAATATTTGACTTATCTGTGATTATCCTATTTCTGATATTTTGTTTTATATATTTGTTTTATGTATTTGTGAATGGTTTTTTTTTTTTATTCCTGTGTCTGCAATAAAGATAAAGATGATGATGATCTGCAATTTGATTTGATTGTAAAGAAAAAAAAAGCATCATTCCAAACTAGTTCTGTGTACAAATGTTTATCCACAAATAAATGTTGACTATGACCTACAGCAACAACAAAAGTTGAGCAAGATGGCTGAGTGGGAGTTCAGAGTGATGGCTCCTCCACTATCTAACTGGCCAGGTTTAAAACCTGTGGTTTATGAGACTGATGACGGCAAGCTTCTAGTTGAGGACGAGTTTTTAAACTTTCTCCTGGTCAGAATGAGAACAATGAGCCAGGACCATCTTGTTCTAACAGCTTCCAACACGTTGGACTTGAAATGGATTGAATCCTGAAGAACGAGGCTGTTTGAACTCTGTCCTGACACCAAACAAAGATGTGTGGCTTTTAAAGGTGATCAGAAAAACATCAACAACATTAAAAGTTGCTTCAAGGTTTTGAATGAGTGCAGAGAAAACCTCCCTCGGTTCGTCTCCCACTATTTGGATGAGCTACCGCCTGTCACCTCTAACACCATAGATTAGTCCAACTTGCTGAGTAACATGGAGCGGCTCCAGAGTGAAATGTCTGCGCTCAGACATGGAGTGAAACTACAAGCTGGTGTCAGCGAGGGGCTGCATGAAATCACCTCCACTACTGAGCACAGAGTTGCTGCTTTTAGTCACCATCTGAAACCAGGACATGACGGAGGGCAACACAGGGCTACGCCCAGCGTCATCGCACATGGCAGTGAGGCCTCACTCCCTGGAGCCTCTACCCTGGGTCAAAGACTGGTGAGGAGGATCTCGGCAGAGTTAAAGTAGAGACTTGGCCGTGATGTAACTTGTCAGCGTATTGACACTGCAAGCAACAGGTCCAGCTCATTTAGACCAGGATACAAAATAGAGCAGTCAAACATCAGTTGATAACCTTAAGCCACTCCACACACCTTGTAGTCAGTGTTAACATCAGACAGAAGAGAGTATTTCAAGATCAATTCTAACTCTGCAGACCTGAGATCAGATCAAATCAACTGGCATCAATTCAAAATGTCTGATAAACAGAAGAGAGGTTGACATGCAGGAAATATAAATCTGTTGTTTTGTTGATATTTTAGTGTAATTATGACAAACTGAAGGCAGCATGTAAAGAAGATGGATGAAATGTATATATAGAATAATCTCCTAGTTTGAGGCACATCACAGCATCCTGGTCTTTTTGTGAGTTGCCAAACCGTCTGTATATTCATCCTCTTTCATTTTGATAACTTTTTCTGAACGATGCACCAAAGATAAAGTCATGATCGTGTTTTCATTTGAGTTTATAGTACTGTGCTAATATTTACTATGTGAAACAATATATTTAATGAACTAGACCTTTCATGACTGGGCAAAGAACCAGCCAGTGTCATGATCTTGCTCAGTCATGAATTCTTGCATCAATGCTACAATGAGAATCCTGAACCAAATAATGGTGAAAGTCAAATATTGTTGCAAATGTGGGTCAGGATACTCTGATAATCATACATACAATGAAATTATAACTTAAATTTGACTGGTGACTGGAATTGAGGGTCATGAATTTCAAATGATGTCCTGTTGCATATTATGACTTGATCGTAAAATTCTATTGTATGTATGCCAATATCTTTTTGGAAGAAACGCCTTTAATTACACTATGTAGATCATCAAAAGGTAACAGGCTGTGGGTTTCATACAAGTGTGTAAAGTTATTCTCACCTTTCAAACAGGATGTGTGTAAGGGAGCATTGGATGCTCTGCCTGAGCAGGTGATTAGGCTGACAGGGCCTGGAGGAGGGCGGGCTGGGTGCTGGTGATGCAGGCAGATACTGAGTTCCATTCCATGTTAAAGCTGAGGAAGGCTTCTGGGATGATGTTGAGACTGCGGGATGGCCAAACGGAGACTCCATTTTCTTTGTCCTTCAGTCTTAAGAGAGGAGGCTCAAGAGGTGCAAAGTCTCGTGATCGAGGTTAATGGCACTTGTAGTCTATTGACAGAAAAGACACAAGACAGAGTTCTTTCGTAGATTATGTTTTGTCAACACGTCCAAAATACATTTGAGGTAGGTCAAACATTGAGTAAGGAGCCTCTCCTTTGATCTCCTTTGATATCCTTTGATACAATTTTCACTCATTTGCTCTCCTTTGATATCCTTTGATATCCTTTGATACAATTTTCACTCATTTGCTCTCCTTTGATATCCTTTGATCTCTGAGTGCTAAAATAACTCAAAAATACCTTTGTTAATGCCACATGCGTTTGCAAAACCGAGCAAGTGAGAGGAGGATATTTTGTCTATTGAAGCATAAGAAAAGTTCTCCCTGCTCGGACTCAACATATTAATTGACTTCACTGTGAGAACAGAAGTCAGCAGCACTGATATCATTACTCGAAGAGGTAAGTAACATTGTGTCCAGGACTCTGCAATCTCATTATGTCACCTAATGAGCTCCATGCTTGACAGTCACAATAGAAAATGGCTGTTTGGTGATCAGATGCTCAGTTTGATAATGAGAAGAAACAAAAGGCTGAGGCCAATAAGAGAAAATCGTTTTTAGTGTTTAATCTTGGGCTTTATTGGAACCATCACCATTTCCATTATTCTGGGGGAAATGATATATTTAACAACCCTTCCTATTTTTTCCTCCATTTGTAGATTACCTTAGTGCTAAGATTTGATTTTAATGCTCATGAGTGCTCAATGTTTATGTTAGTACAGACCAATGTTGTAATTCAGGATTGTGACTACAGGCTGAGGAATTCAGAACCAAACTTCCACCTCAGGGAACGTGGAGAAAAATAAATCGCTGCCAAATAACAGCTGAAACCTTCTAAACAGGAAAGGTAATTGTCAAAGAAGAAGGTGATTCAGTTGACATTTTTCATTATTAAGAGCCAAAAATGCAAAACCGACTTTGAGTACATTCGTCCAAATAATTGGTCAAACCAAGAGAATGTATATGAAAGTGTCAGGCTTCATTATCCCTCAGCTTATCCTTTGCAAATCAAAGCAGCTAACTTGAATTCATTAGAAATCTCTATGTTTTGTTCTTGAGGATGAATGTTTGTCATTTCTTTTAGCATATTCAAGCCCCAGGTCTGACAGGGCCCACAGAGACCGTCCTGGACAGCGTTCCAGGCTCACTGATGGTGATGGAGACGCCATCATGAGTAACAGCTCTCAAAACTTCCAGCAGAAACAGTAAGTGTTGGAAGATTCCCTTGTGATTTCAATTCAATACTCTACTTCCTGGTATGATATGAAAAGCCTTCTTTAAAATATGTATGAAAGTATTCAATGAGGATCTGGTTGAACCTCTTGGCAGCTGGTGGTGCAAGAGGTGCAGCTGTTGGTTTGAACAGAAGAAAGTAGAACATCACTGACTAGTTATTCTTCCTGTAAAATAAAGCCCCTCATCTCGAATGAAAGTGTGATTTGAACTGGGTGAGGTTTCTCATTTGTCACAATACAGTTATTGTTCTTTAGGTTTCTTATAGAAATGGTGCATTTGAATAACTGGAATTGTATTAGATTTTGAAGGAATTAAGACTTTATTCACTTTGTTCATCACAAACAATCTCCATTGAATTTGTCACTTGATACTTTGTACAAAGAGTTTGTATTATTTTGGTGTGTCGTTCATACTCTTGAGCTAAATGTTGTGTAATGACATGACGTGGGAAATGTGTGTTATTGGAACAGTTCCCAGTTTCAAGAAAAGGACGAGGAAATTGGAAATATAATTACATTGACTTTTCTTCAAGACATCAGAATCAACGTTCAGGAATAGGTTGCTATGACTTTTCTTCACGATTCCGCAAACACTTTCTGGATAAAAAGCAAAAAACATCAAAATAAAAGTCTGTTACAAAGTGGATGGAAGAGGCGCCTCATGGAGGAGATCAGAGGATGTTGCCAGCAAGAAGCAGGAACACATTTCTTCTGGAATTTTATTTGATTTATTTTATTTTTTTACAATTGATGTTTTGTTAAATGGTGTGTGGATCCTTAAATAGCAAGTTTAAAGAAAGATTGACCAGTTCAGAAAGAATTTTTATCAGAATAAATAGTGAATGGTGACATGAGTTAGAGTGTGACTTCCTGTTTTGGAGTGAAATGATCACTGTGTAGGTCTCGTTCCGTCTCCTGTCTGTGCTCAGGGTGTGAATGGGGTTGGTCGGCTCATGGGGCCTTCCAGTGGCTCAAGAATGTCGGAGGAGTGTCTTGTGAGGTCATCTTCTGTTCTCTGACCTTCAGAGCAATTCTACACCCTGTGGGCAAAATATCATTGCATTAAATTCTCATCAGCCACTGAGAGATGCTAATCAGGCAAACAGAACCTGCAGCGGGCAACAATAGACATCACAGCATCAAACTTCTACATTAAATCATTTTAAGTTTGGATCAAACCATAAGGACTGGATCGCCTCGGTTCTCCTTGAGGAAACCATGCTGGCTTTGTCTTTGGCTGGGGTGGATCGTTAGGTAGGGCTCACAGCGGGGGATCGCTCAGAATCACGTGAGATTTCCTCATTGGATGATGATTTATTGAGTTCACAACTGTATGATTCAATATGTATAATTACATGTGCATTAGTGTGGTTCTGAAACAGAGAAAGAGAATTAAAACATAACTAGCAGAACACAAATGGTCTATAATGCAAGAAACATCCATTTGTCTTCACTATATGCTAGTATAGCAATAAAGCTGAAATAATAACAATAAAGTATAAACATGGCCGAAACTGGCATTAAATAATGAAACAAGGCTGCTCTGTGGGCCGAAACAGCTTCAACCATCAAATGGGGAAAAAGAAACCATTCGCAATACAATGGCTCCCTCTGCTGGTCGCATGAATAACTACAACAGGCCGCACTGGGAGGTGTCACGTGACAACGGGTGGACATGCGGGAGGCGGTGCCTTATCGCCAATTAGCTGGATTTACAGCGAATATAAGAGAGATAAATGACAAACTATAGCATCTCCAGAAAGGAAAGTCACGGCACGAGGCCGAGCCAGGCAGGCAAAGCCTGAGCTCACATTTAGCAACGCTAAGCAGACAAAACACTTCCAATCTCGCACCGACAGTAAAGGAACAACAAAATAGCCCTTCTTACTTGTAAAGACACACAAAACAGGACAGATGTAAGCAGGCAGCTAGTCCGTGCTGAGAACAGGAACTACTGGCTAAAGTCTGGGACCGAATGTTAGCAGCCGGCGAGCAGCGAGCCTGAATCAACTTGTGATTGGCTAAAAGTCCAGGTGAAGCAAGGCGTCTTCCAAAGGGGAGAGAGAGAGTCAACAGAGAGTGTCTGATGCTGAGCGGCCACAAGGGGGCATTTTTCACAATAAAGTAGCAGTCTTTGTCCTGGTGGTCCACCGTCCTGCGTGTCTCACATGTCCCTCATTTTACCAGGAAGTGTCAACAAGTTAGAGATTTCTTTCACACTGGAAACCGGCCAAATAAGACATCGTGGCTAAACCCTAAAGACACAACAAAACATGTTTACGAGTACCAAAATAATAAACTCTTGTTATTTAGATGTCTTATGAATCCCAACAAAACACGTCCTCAGGTGTAATTCTAATGATGCTCTTGAATGTTGTAATAGATATTCGTGTTTCCAGCTCAAGAAACAATCAAACACATTGAACAGAACTCAGTACCAACTTTGTTAGTGAGACACATAGGCGTAGGAACCGGGGGGGACGTCCCCACCAATATTGGAGACTTGCGCATTTGTCCCGCCCAATAATCATCCCGCGGAGGAGAAAAATATTTGATTTTGAAATGTTTAACTGGTGTGCTTTTATTTTGACGGTGGAGCACACCTATCTGCCACTGCCCCGCCCCCTCCCTCACCCGCTCCCTCAGATATTTAATAAGGGGACTTCTTATGAAGGAGGTCAAACGGTCTGCAGGGAACCTTCCCACGAATATGGCTTGTTTATAACATCATGTTGTTGTTTACATTCATATTTAGAAAGTAGATCTTCTGAATGAAATCCTCTTAATCCTGAGATGCTCATTGCTCCTTTATTTACCTGCAAACTTTGTCAGTGTTCCCAAGTATCGTCAAAGCTTGTCAAAGTGTTCTGTCCTCTTATTCCAGTACAACGTCCCCACCAAAGAAAAGGAGGAAACTGCAGCAAGACTTGCTTTGTTTTTTTAAAGAGTAATGTCAGTATGAGTAACGTTACTCTACACAAGGAGAACATCGAATCACTCCAACATTTATCAACGAGTTTGACTTTATATGAGACATTATGTGTAAAATGTCTCATCAGGAGAATGATAGAACATGGAGCTCTTCTAATAGAGTGAGAACCTTTACTGTCAGGGCCAAGTTCTGCTCTAAACACAGTTCATGTGTCCGGGACAATATACATCTGCAACCCTGTTCTTAAAAGTCTTTATTCTGTAGGACAAAAACCTCAACATATATATTTTAAGCTTTTGTAAGTCAAATACTGATAGTGTATATGACCATAAGTAATACTGTCTGTTGTAAAGACATGAATTCCATGCAGGGACATCAAGGACTCAAGGCAGAGAATGAAACTGAGGGACAGACACGAGCAGAGCAACAGGTAAGAGACAGGGACATCTAACAGGAGATATTTGACAAGAGTTCACAACAATTGGAATTGCTTGCTTGTAGTAAGTGCCGTCCCCTGGCGCTGTGTGACTTTGTGACTTTTCCTTTTATGGTGTTCAGAGTAGGGACAGACAGCGGGCAGACTCTGACGTCAAAGGACAGAGGACAGCGCCATATCAGCCACGCCCAGAATTCATTGAGACTCAAGTTCTGTCAAACAGAAACTTTAAGTTTCCAAGAAAAATGGTACAAGGACTTTCCATGGCTTCATCATGATGCAGTACTGAAGGTTTTTTGTGTTTTTATTACAAGACAATTTAGCAGGACAGACGCACCGTCTTCACTGGGACATCAGAGCCCACCTTTATCACTTCTGGATTTACAAACTGGAAAAGGGCTTTAGACAAATGTAAAGCACATGAGAACAGTCCTACACACCGTCATGCTGTGTCTGTGACGGCACAAGAACGTCCTCCTGTAAATGCTCAGTTGATCAACAAGACGTCAAGTTGAAAGAAAAGTGTGACTGCAGAGGACAGGAGGACAAACATTTTGGCTCTTTTGCTTCAGCCAGTGACTGAAAGTCAAAAGAATCAATTCCATTTTCAGTTAACTTCAGTAAATGTATTTTTTTACTGATATATCAAATGGACATTTCTAGTACCAGTACTGCACCTGATAAAGTAAGAGTACTGTGCTGTGATGACATCATCACTGTGCTTTGACCAAAGAGGGAGAAGAGTTTTCTCTGGGAGGCTTGCCCACATCTTAAGATCATAAAACATTTACATACAGATATACATGTATGAATATTGGTGAGCAGTATTTGTACAAGAAACTTTTGAAAAAGAAGAAAGTAAAAGAAGAGTATTTGGTGAATGTTTTCCAGTGTCGTTCATTCATGACATATTTCTGCTCAAACTATTTATGGATCTGTCAGGTTTCCAACATGTGTCCCCCCCCCAATGTTAAAGTCATTCCTCCTCCCTGATTAGAACACGTAGTAGTGGACTGTGTGTGTGTGTGTGTGTGTGTGTGTGTGTGTGTGTGTGTGTGTGTGTGTGTGTGTGTGTGTGTGTGTGTGTGTGTGTGTGTGTGTGTGTGTGTGTGTGTGTATTATTTCATGAGAACATGTTTCATGATGAGGGCAGGGTGAACGCCACCAAGGAGTTTGAGTTACTGTATAATTAGTATAATTAGTCCTCAAGAAAACAATGTAAGTCGATGTAAAGTCTCCTCAACGCCTTTATGATGCATCTTCTTCATCAATAAATCATTCAAAACAATCGTTAATCCACAAAATATGAAATGTTATTAGTCCCCTGAGAGAAAAACTCTTTAGTGAAGTGAGCCATCGGAGGGCAGCTGCACAGAGCGGCGCTGGGAGGGGGCTGGTGGAGGAGAGGGTCTTGTTAGGGACTGTTGGTGCATCATTGTTTGGACTGTAAGAGGAAAGATTAAAAAAAAGTACTTGTGTTTATTCCCACTGGTGGCTTGGAGGAAACTCCAGAACTGTGGAATGTAGTGAGTTCTGTGAGGGGATTTCATCCTCACACACTTTGAGAACAACTGAATTAAACCTGACATTTACAGTTTTGGTTTGTGGGAGAAAAACCTCACAAACTCCACACAGGCACAGTAATAAGATGTAAACTCCAGACAGAAGAACACGGGGACAACAGTTACACTTTGGCCTCTGCAGTCTGGAACCTCAACTCTCTGAACAGAGGCATCTGGAGCTGGAGCTCATCTCTGCTGACGCTGAGCAAAAGGCAGGGAACTGATCCACAACAGGACAAACACTCATTCATAGACAAGGTGAGATGCTGTTTGGGGAACCTTAGTTTGTCAAACTCTCATGGGGAGGTTCCTCATCCTTTAGATTTTCTTCTGATGACTTCACATTTTAACATTAAATAGCTCATTTTGAGCCTCAGGCAAGTTAAACTGATTAAAAAACTATAACACAAGGGAAAGAACATTCCTTCTTACCTCAATGAATAAAACATACAGTGTTTTTAAGACTTCATGCTGACTTATCATAAAATAAAAGCAACATCTAATTTAAAGTGCAACAGTGAAAACCATGAAACACTAACAATCAGTCTCACACAACATAACACTTAATATATTTAGTCTCATCATTAATAACACATTTTATTTAAGGTCACAGTGTATTGCCTTCAAAATGTCTGCTGCCCGGCTTTTTTACTTGCAAAGTCATCAATGATGTCCTCATGTGCCAGACTTCTCATGGTTGATGCTGATTATTGCAGGAGCAGTGAAGCGATCCTGTCCCTGGATGACCTCTGACCTCTGGTCGGTCTTGAGGAGCTTCAGCTTTGAGAAGCTCTTCTCTGCTGAGGCCACAGTCACAGGCCTTTCTCAGGGAAATCCACCGACTGGGTTACAATTCCTCCAGATCTTTATTGTGGAAGATTGACCTCCTACTGGTTTACCAAAACAGACAACTGACCATATAAATGTGCAGATGAAGATGGTCCTACTGCTTCCTGGTCAGGAGAAGGTCCTGAAGAATGGGCTGGTCCATGAAGCTGGACAGATCCCTCTGGCTCAATGCCTGGAGCTCCAAAAGATTTTAGAATTGCTCCTGTAAAAACAAAGAACTTCAGGTTTTCAAGCAAAAATGGTCATAAACACATATTCCTATTTCATAACTGCAGTGATGTTACAGTAATACAGAACATTAAAATGAACCTGCTTTTATCTGAAACATTGTAATGTCCAGTGTCCCCTTTAAAGCATTTACATAATTATAAAATTGTTGTTTTTCAGGTGATTCTGCATTAATCTACATATTGTACAAGTTCAAGTAATAAAACTAAGATAAATGATCCACTGCCACAATAGTATAAAATAAATAAATAGGCCAAGTTGTTAACATTCACTTCAAAACAAACCTTTACACTTCAAACGTGTAATAGCAGACCTATATAATACACACTACAGTACTGCTAAATATTGATAAAGTAATGTTAAGAGTCAAATTACTGAGAAACATTTTCCAGAGAACAATAGCAGAGCATCAACAACACCCCAGACAGTCAGTCAGTCGGTCCCACGCTGTCCATTCATGTGACATATTCATTTTCAACCAGCCAACTTCCATAAAGCAAACCAATCCAACCATCCAGCCACATGGATCCGAGGCAAGCAGGACAAATAAACTAATTAGCTGAAAACTTAAGGCCCCTTCATCCTCCATAAGAACAAGAAGAAAGTTCAGCAGTGCAGGTCCTGCCGAACAAAATGACGTAATTTCCTTCGGGCCAGCTCCGAAGAAATTAGTTTAGGCTGTATCAACCGCCCTGGCCAAACTATGTAGGAGCCGCACTGCCGAAACTTCTGCACTGCCGTGTGCTGCGCATGCGTGTTCCAGTTCGCTCATGACTATCAGTGATATTTTAATCATATTTGACTCGAAACATTGTATGATCGCCGCAGCTCGTTAAAATGTCGGAGTGGTGGCTTTTACATGATGCACCTGAACGCATCACGAACAGCTGTCATCTCCTGTAGTTAAAACCGGACCAACATGGCGCTCTGACAACAACTCTCTTTTATTACTGAAAAAGTTCAGAGAAATGTATTTCTGAAAGCACTGGAGGACAGAAATAAACTGCAGTTGAAATGTTTAAACGCCGCTTCACAGACGTGTGGCTGCTGCGAGGGGGCGTGGCCTGCGAGTTCGGCAGCTTCTTATCGGAGTATGAACAGTCCTGCTGAAAAAGCTATTTTTTCAGCAGCTGGCTGACGTCACTGCCGAATTTTCTTCCTGTTCTTATGGGTTCAAAAAGGGAGTAAGCAGGGGCCTTTGAACCTCCTATCCAGCCAACATAACCAACAAATGTCTTACCTTTATCCTTTGACTGTCCTTCTTCCTCCATTTTCTTTTTCTTTTGTTTTCCCACCCACTGGGATTAATAATTGTGGCTCATTCACAGGACTAACGTGTAATTGTAAATCATTCAATCACGCCTGTCGCCGGTGTTTCGGGTTATCTGGTGTCCCTGTTAACTGGTACCCGACCTCTGTTAGTCTCTGCTGCTCGAAACTACAGATGTTAAAATAAGACTCACTTTGAAACTTTATTGTAAAAGCGGTTAAACGGCGCAGGCCAGGACAGCTCCGGATTTCTGTCGGGTTTAGAACATCTGATGTCAGTCACCAGTTAACATGGAAACCAGTTAATCCGAAACACCAGCCCGCTGCGTCCATAGACATATGG
The DNA here is from genome assembly GCF_963383615.2 of Lipophrys pholis. Taxonomy (NCBI): domain Eukaryota; kingdom Metazoa; phylum Chordata; class Actinopteri; order Blenniiformes; family Blenniidae; genus Lipophrys; species Lipophrys pholis. The sequence continues at coordinate 4,417,318 of NC_137646.1, read as the reverse complement.
ATCCTGGGTGGTCGCGTGACGTCAGACCGGAAACAGGAAAGGGAGGACCGGAGCAAGCGCGAGTGGAGTTCCAGCAGCGTGCAGAGCCACGGAGAATACGTCGATATTTTAGCTCGAGCCGCCCTCCACTACTGTTTGGAGCTTGTTGGACTCTCTCGGCTGTGTTGTCGTGTCTCACAGAGGAAACATTTCATCTCGTGCAGCAACAATGAGTTCAGTTCAGGCTTTGGGAGAGTTTGAACAAACTATCGTCCAGCACGAGGAGGAGGTTGATCGTCAGCACAGACTGCTGGAAACCATCTGGAACCCTCAAATCAAGCTCCACAGAACTGGTATGGAAAAGTGTGAATGAACACATGAATGTGACTGGAGCAGGATCTCCATTGTTCTGACTGGGTTTGGTTTATCCACCGCACACAGAAGCAGGATTTGTGTTTCTGGAGGGAAACTTGGATTGAACTCAGACTTTGACTCTTTTCCATGTTTCCAGGTTTTAATCAATACACAGTTGTAGTTGAAGTCAGAAACAGGAGAAGAGCGTCTAGAATCACCTGGAACTACCTGACAATACATTGAAACAAGGTTAAAATAATAATATGAGCAGCCATTGACAAAACAGAGAGGGTATTTTTCTTAATCATTTCTGATTTCAGTGGATTTGCATTGTTTGCAACTTCCTGTGTTTGGTCACTTCCTGTCCTCTCCAGTCCAATCACAGCAGAGAATAGTCCCTCCTCTCTCCAAAGGCGGGCTCAAGCCTCCAGCCTCAGGATGCAGACACTTCCTGGCTCCAGGTTTCCATATTAAAAGACGATTGTCTCTGAGTATCAGTGAAACCAACATGGAGGAACATGGAGGCAAAAGCACCTGGAAGAATGTAAACCTCTTGTCTCTGGAACAGTGAGGCTCCAAATGGCAACATGGAAGAATTATCAAGTTAAAATACTTCAGCAACTAGAGTTTTAGAAATATGAACATCTAAGATGTTTAAAAAGATTGTTGCACTTCCTTTTTTTATTTAATTTTTTCAAATAAGCATATGAGTATGGTACATGCAGTATTCTTATCTTACAAATACATTTCCAATATCCGTTTAGAAGGACATAAAAACTTAAAGAACCAAACAACTAAATGACATCATCAACAAATGTGGGACCCTCCCTTCTCTTCCTCCTCTGTTCCTCCTATTAATCTAGTCTTTTGTCATTAAGTAAATGAAAAGATAAATAAATAGATTCTAGATCAATGGAACTTCTCTTTTCCATTCCTACTTTAAACAGCCGTCCCTCCATACAAACAGCCGTACTGAAGGTCTGTTAAAAAACCTTCCATCCAATCAAGAGAAGGAAAAAGAAAGAGAAAGATGGATGCCCTCCGTCTCCTTCCTAGAATGTAGGTCTACCTTTCTACCTCTTTATTCTTCTCCCCCTTTCACCATGTGTCCAGACACCCGCTTCTTAAATGTCTAAATAATGTAATGAAATGATCCTAAAACAAATCTGCTTAATGCAAACACAACAAGTAAATACCTTAGTTAGAGTTGTTAATTCAAAACCAAACAAACAAAGCAGTAGATCTTAATGAGAGTGCTTTGTAAATAATGAAGTAAGTCCCTTGTGGGGTGATTCTGTTTGAATCCTCCTTTGTATATAGGGAGACCACAGGTCTTCACATTCCTTCACTTTGTTTTGGAACCTTGCTCTTACTTGTTCCATATTCAGCACATCTTTGATTGGGTCCCACCATTGCTTTATGCAGGGGGGGTTTGGTTCCAGCCAGCACACTCTAATCTTTTACTTTTCTACAATAAGTAACATTCTAATCATTTTGGGGTTTAAAACCCAATAAAAATCATTTCAGGTCTAAATCAATGTTTTCATCCAAGATTCTTTTGATCTCTTTCTGTATATTTTTCCAATATTCTCTGAGTTTGGGACGGTCCCAGAATATATGTCTCTAGTCTCCTACTGGACCACAACCCCTCCAGCATTTATCACATGTTTTACTATATTAGGACATATTTAGTGGGAGCAGAAAATCTTGTGTTTTTAATTCCATTCACCTTCTTTCCATATAATGCTCCTAAACATTTGATGTCCTTCTTTAAATGATTCCCCCCAATTCTTCTTTCTTTCACTTTCCCATTTCTATTTAAAGTTCATGTTGTTGTCTTGTTCAGCTGCTTTCTAAAGCTTTGAAATGACTTTCTTCTTCTTCTCCAGCTTGGTCATTAGTACTTTCTCTACTTCATTTGATTCTTTACCTAAGAATTCCCATCCTTTGTGTTTTAGAAGACGGCTTCTAATTTGTAAGAATTTATAAAAGTCTTGTGTTGGCAGATCAAATTCAGTTTTAAGCTGCTCAAATGGTTTCATATTTTCCCTTTTTGAAAAGCCGTCCAATATAGAGCAGCCATTTGGATTCCCTCCTATGAAATCCCCCGTTTATGGTTGAAGGAAGAAAATCTAAATTCTTTCCTATTTTAGTCGCCCTGCAGATTGAACCAGACATTTTCATTCTCTTTTTTATTACTGCTCATATTTTCATTGTTCCTTTAACCCATTTGTTTTTCATCTTTAATTCATTGCCATAATTGCCTCAGGTGATTTTATTGTAATCAAATTACTCGTCTGAGTCATTTTAAAGCGGGAACTGTAGAAGTAATGTAACTTTTATTTTGTACTTTTTTGTCCCTCCAGAGCTCCAACTGCACCGTGGCTGTAGGGAGGGGCAGCTCTTTAAACCAGAAACAAACTCCAGTCTGGAGCAGGAAGAACCAGAACCTTCACAGATCAAAGAGGAACCAGAACAACCAGAACCTCCACAGAGCAAAAAGGAACCAGTAGAACCAGAACTTCCACAAATCAAAGAGGAACCAGAACCTCCACAAATCAACGGGGAACCAGAACCTCCACGGATCAAAGAGGAACCAGAAAGTCCACAGATGAAAGAAGAACCTGAAGAACCAGAACTTCCACAATTCAAAGAGGAACTAGAAGAACCAGAACCTCCACAGATCAAAGAGGAACCAGAACCTCCACAGATTAAAGAGGAACCAGAAGAACCAGAACCTCAACAGATCAAAGAGGAACCAGATCCTCCACAGATCAAAAAGGAACCAGAACCTCCACGGATCAAAGGGGAGCCAGAAGAACCAGAACCTCCACAGATTGAGGAGCACCAGGAACTCGGTACCAGCCAGGAAGGAGAGCGGCTTCTACTGAAGTTTGAAGGTGATTCCTTTAGGGTTCCTTCAATTGAGGAGCAAAGTTCCCTGAGTGAACCAGAAGAAGTACCAGACACTGAGCAGTTCCTCTCTCATGACTCTGAAGTCCACGATGTGAAAAAACATGTTGACTCAGAATCAAGTAGAAATGCAGAGATGAAAAGAAGAAGCATGTTTCAGAGTGATTGTGTGGACAAGTTCCCTGTGTCAGAGAAGCAGGCTGAATGTGAAAAGCTTCTTTGTGAGGAAACATGTGGAAATATGGTCCTGAAAAAACCTCAATTACGTCAGAATTTAACAACTTTCAATGATAAGAAGAAAAGTGGTGAAATCTTTGTTAAAAGTTCCACCGGACAGGATGGTTTGTTGGTGCAGAAGAGAATTCACACAGGTGAGAAGCCATTTTCTTGTGAAACATGTGAAAAACGTTTCGCTCAACAGAGATATTTAATTACTCACAAGAGAACTCACACAGGTGAGAAGCCGTATTCTTGTAGAACATGTGGGAAAAGTTTCATTCAACAGAGTAATTTGACGAGACACAAGAGAACTCACACAGGTGAGAAGCCGTATTCTTGTAGAACATGTGGGAAAAGTTTCATTCAACAGAGTAATTTGACGAGACACAAGAGAACTCACACAGGTGAGAAACCATTTTCTTGTGAAACATGTGGGAAAAGTTTCAGAGGATCAAATGATTTGAAGATACACAAGAGAACTCACACAGGTGAGAAGCCGTATTCTTGTAAAATATGTGGGAAATGTTTCTCTTCACAAAGTCATTTGCCACGCCACATAGGAACTCACACAGGTGAGAAGCCTTATTCTTGTGAAACATGTGGGAAAAATTTCGCTCAACAGAGATATTTAATGACTCACAAGAGAACTCACACAGGTGAGAAGCCGTATTCTTGTGAAACATGTGGGAAAAGTTTCATTCGAGGAAGTTCTTTGATGCGTCACAAGAGAACTCACACAGGTGAGAAACCATTTACTTGTGAAACATGTGGGAAAAGTTTCAGAGGATCAAATGATTTGAAGCTACACAAGGGAACTCACACAGGTGAGAAGCCTTATTTTTGTGAAACGTGGGAAAAGTTTCAGAGGATCAAATGATTTGAAGATACACAAGCGAATTCACACAGGTGAGAAGCCGTATTCTTGTGAAACATGTGGGAAAAGTTTCAGTCGAGGGAGTCGTTTGAAGATACACAAGAGAACTCACACCGGTGAGAAGCCGTATTCTTGTGAAACGTGGGAAAAGTTTTAGTGCATCAAATAATTTGAAGAAACACAAGAGAACTCACACCGGTGAGAAGCCGTATTCTTGTGAAACGTGGGAAAAGTTTTAGTGCATCAAATAATTTGAAGAAACACAAGAGAACTCACACAGGTGAGAAGCCGTATTCTTGTGAAACATGTAGGTGGAGTTTCTGTCATCGTAGTAAATTGCAGCGACACATGAAAAACCATCCAGAGATGAAATCATGAAAGACTCTATGTGAGATGTGTGGATGGATTTCACTTATATAGTGTTTTTCCAGCGTATAAAAGCCGATTCATCCTCCATAAGAAGAAGAAGAAAGTTGGGCACTCCAGAGTCTTGCCGTACTAAATGATGTCATTTTCTTCAGCCAGCTCCCTCTGGCCAGAGACTTTTTGTTCAGCAGTACCAACCGTCAGGACTGTCAGTTCCTGCAGTTAAAACCAGACCAACATCATGTCCTGGACAAAAACTTTCTCTTTTCTTACTGAAACACTTCAGAGAAATGTATTTCTGAAAACGCTTGAAGTGAGAAATAAGCTGCAGTTGAAAAGTTAAAAGGTTTTACAGAAGTGTCAGCTGTGAGGGGGTGAGAGTATGAACTCTCCTGCTGAACAAGCATTTTTTCCAGCAGCTGGCTGACGTCAGCGCTGAACTTTTCTTCTTCTTCTTATGGGAGGATGCAGAGGCCTTTAGCAGTCCCCAAAGTGCTTTACACTGTTAATCACATTCACCCATTCATTCACACACCAATGGAGGCGGCGACCATGCAAGGCACTCAGTCCATCCACTGGGAGCAGTTTGGGGTTCAGTGTCTTGCTCAAGGACACTTGGACAGGTGGACAGGTGGAGATGGGAATGGAGCTCCAACAGATGTGGTTCAGGAAGTCCAGCTTGAGCCCAGAATCACAAGGTCTCCTCCAGTTTGAAGTCAACATTGCTGATTTAAACCCTGTTGAGACGCTTCAGGAAATCATTTAGTTTCTGGTTTGTCACCAAAATGAGAAGATTTCAATCAGTTTGGTTTCCATTTGTGTTGAACTGCACAGAGGCTGACAAAAGGTCCCTGCTTGATAATGAAGGTTAAAGAAGCACATTTCATTATTAGTTCTAACAATGCTGCTTTCTGTGTTTTGAAAAATGTGAGGTTAAAAATCTTGTATGAGCAGATGTGAACTTTGAAGAAATGGAAGTAAAATGTTGACATGAATCCAATGGCTTTTGTTCTTCACTGTTTTTATTTAACATTAATGAGTCGTAATTTCATTTTTCACTCTTTTTACACTACGGAGGAAAAACTACCATTTGTTTACCTGCAACACGGACTGAAGTACATATCATGAAAGTAAAACTCTTCAGTGGAAACATGCAATGATTTCCTCGTCTCAAACTATTTATTCTAACAACAACCAACAACAACAAAAAAAAGTATGTGATGTGGAATATTTTGACTTGAGTGACATTTAAACTTCACGTTCCTTAAAGCACACTGTTGAGTGTTGAGACGTTAGATGAGGCTGTTAAGCTTGTTAAGAAACAGCAAGTTGTGCAAAAAGACCATTTTAAATGAGATCAAACCGTTAAGTTCTTTCAATGACTTTAATCTGGAAGTAACTCATATTTTAAGATTTCTATATAGAAAAGTTTCTGAATTGTACAAATCTCTCATTGATTACATTTACACTACTAAGTACCACAGCCACACCATGTTTCAGTAGATGACAAAGGGAAATTAAACCTCATGTATGAGACTGTCACTTTGATTTTACATTTTAAAACAGTATTTCAATGTTTCTAGATGGAGTTTTTGAAAGTGATGTTTCAGAAGTGCACAGAAAGTTTAAAAGTCTCGTGATTCTAACAATTGATATGTCTTGTGTAAAAGATGTAATAGAATGTATACTTAAGCAATTACTTATATATGCAATAGATCCTTTTTAACAGGTATTTTTCCTGACAGGATGAAAATAGCCAAGGTGGTTCCAAGCTATAAAACTGTAGACAAATACATCATCTGATATTCTAGAATTTGTTTCCTAGTTTGAGAAAAAAACAACTTTAAAACATTATATGTAAACAGACTGGATAATTTTATAGAAAATACAACTTACTGAATGATCATCATTATGAGTTGAGAAGAAAATGATCAACATCTTTGACATTAAATAGGTTTTGTTATGGGTGGATGGATGGACGCAATAGAAATACTGACCTGCAGTTCCCCCTATTTCCAGTAGGTGTCAGTATGAAGAAGCAGCTTTGGAGACATGGGGAGCAGGAGGAGGGAAAAGGAGTGTTTGAAGTACACGGCCAGTATTGCAGATACTTTTTACTTAGAAAAGCAGCTCATCTACTTTAATGTGGGGGAGAACAATGTGTCATTATTTATGAAGTGAATCATCATCAATATACAAATCTGAATGAAAATAAAAATAAAGTTTTTTCATGATCTTTCAATGATTTGGGGGGTTAAATGAAGGAGGGTAAATGAAATCTGCACAAAAGTATCACTACATTGGACTGGGTGAAGCTCACCAATGAGGAACTGCTGTTTTACCATGCTGTTGGGTGGCTTATTTCTACCTACAGACGCTCTAATGTGCTCTAATGTAAACTGTAATGATGTTTCTCATGGTAAATCCCTTTGCTCTTTTTATTATGGTATTATAGGATCTATTTATGAGGCCAGCAGAGCACACTTTACTGTCTATAAGAATACAGGTAAAATCATGAGGAATCTGATGTATAAATTTATACGCAGACTTGGGGACTCTCAGAACACCATGATAATGCTGCTGAATAATCTCAGTCATAGTCCTGTAAAAAACCACTCATCCTTGTGTATGGTATTATTGTATTGGTATGGATGTCTTTTATAAATAGGGAAATATTTGACTTATCTGTGATTATCCTATTTCTGATATTTTGTTTTATATATTTGTTTTATGTATTTGTGAATGGTTTTTCTGGACTCCTGTGTCTGCAATAAAGATAAAGATGATGATGATATATAATTTGATTTGATTGTAAAGAAAAAAAATCATCATTCTAAACTAGTTCTGTGTGCTACAAATGTTTATCCACAAATAAATGTTAACTATGACCTTGAAGGAAAAACAGTCATTAATGTGTTCTTCTATTGATGAGGAAACAAGAGTGGAATTAATCACACAGTTTCACAGATAATTACCTTCAGCAGAATACATGGAATAAAACCAGATCTCGGGCTCAAGCACCAGTCTGTCCTGGAGGACCAGGCTTCAATGGTCAAGAGCCCAGAGTACAGGAAAACGCTGGTTTATAAGCATTTCTTTCACCCCTCCCTGCACATATGGTGTGGATATCACATGTTGTCTTTATCGAAACTGACTACATCTCGTGTTCTGTCCCGAGAAGTTTTAGACGTCACAATCGTACTTTCTTCAGACAAGGAGGATGTCACCTCGACATATGTTGCAAACTAGTGTGTTTGTAGTTGCATCCTCCCATATATGGTCGTGTTATTAACAGTTCTGAACAGAAGTGATACAAGCTGATTATACTGGTATGTAAGCTAGTGCGTTGATAACTCATAACACCTATTTCTTCCTTTACCTACAGCAACAACAAAAGTTGAGCAAGATGACTGAGCGGGAGTTCAGAGTGACGGCTCCTCCACTATCTAACTGGCCAGGTTTAAAACCTGTGGTTTATGAGACTGTTGACGGCAAGCTTCTAGTTGAGGATGAGTTTTTAAACTTTCTCCTGGTCAGAATGAGAACAATGATCCAGGACCATCTGGTTCTAACAGTTTCCAACACGTTGGACTTGAAATGGATTGAATCCTGAAGAACGAGGCTGTTTGAACTCTGTCCTGACACCAAACAAAGATGTGTGGCTTTTAAAGGAGATCAGAAAAACATCAACAACATTAAAAGTTGCTTCAAGGTTTTGAATGAGTGCAGAGAAAACCTCCCTCGGTTCGTCTCCCACTATTTGGATGAGCTACCGCCTGTCACCTCTAACAGCATAGATTAGTCCAACTTGCTGAGTAACATGGAGCGGCTCCAGAGTGAAATGTCTGCGCTCAGACATGGAGTGAAACTACAAGCTGGTGTCAGCGAGGGGCTGCATGAAGTCACCTCCACTACTGAGCACAGAGTTGCTGCTTTTAGTCACCATCTGAAACCAGGACATGACGGAGGGCAACACAGGGCTACGCCCAGCGTCATCACACATGGCAGTGAGGCCTCACTCCCTGGAGCCTCTACCCTGGGTCAAAGACTGGTGAGGAGGATCTCGGCAGAGTTAAAGTAGAGACTTGGCCGTGATGTAACTTGTCAGCGTATTGACACTGCAAGCAACAGGTCCAGCTCATTTAGACCAGGATACAAAATAGAGCAGTCAAACCTCAGTTGATAACCTTAAGCCACTCCACACACCTTGTAGTCAGTGTTAACATCAGACAGAAGAGAGTATTTCAAGATCAATTCTAACTCTGCAGACCTGAGATCAGATCAAATCAACTGGCATCAATTCAAAATGTCTGATAAACAGAAGAGAGGTTGACATGCAGGAAATAAAAATCTGTTGTTTTGTTGATATTTTAGTCTAATTATGACAAACTGAAGGCAGCATGTAAAGAAGATAGATGAAATGTATATATAGAATAATCTCCTAGTTTGAGGCACATCACAGCATCCTGGTCTTTTTGTGAGTTGCCAAACCGTCTGTATATTCATCCTCTTTCATTTTGATAACTTTTTCTGAACGATACACCAAAGATAAAGTCATGATCGTGTTTTCGATTGAGTTTATAGTACTGTGCTAATATTTAGTATGTGAAACAATATATTTAATGAACTCGACCTTTCATGACTGGGCAAAGAACCAGCCAGTGTCATGATCTTGCTCAGTCATGAATTCTTGCATCAATGCTACAATGGGAATCCCGAACCAAATAATGGTGAAAGTCAAATAGTTTTGCAAATGTGGGTCAGGATACTCTGATAATCATACATATAATGAAATTATAACTTAAATTTGACTGGTGACTGGAATTGAGGGTCATGAATTTCAAATGATGTCCTGTTGCATATTATGACTTGATTGTAAAATTCTATTGTGTGTATGCCAATATCTTTTTGGAAGAAACGCCTTAAATTCCACTATGTAGATAATCAAAAGGTAACAGGCTGTGGGTTTCATACAAGTGTGTAAAGTTATTCTCACCTTTCAAACAGGATGTGTGTGAGGGAGCGTTGGATGCTCTGCCTGAGCAGGTGATCAGGCTGACAGGGCCTGGAGGAGGGCGGGCTGGGTGCTGGTGATGCAGGCAGATACTGAGTTCCATTCCATGTTAAAGCTGAGGAAGGCTTCTGGGATGATGTTGAGACTGCGGGATGGCCAAACGGAGACTCCATTTTCTTTGCCGTGCAGTCTTAAGAGAGGCGGCTCAAGAGGTGCAAAGTCTCATGATCGGGGTTAATGGCACTTGTAGTCTATTGACAGAAAAGACACAAGACAGAGTTCTTTAGTAGATTATGGTTTGTCAACACGTCCCTAATACATTTGAGGTAGGTCAAACATTGAATAAAGAGCCTGTCCTTTGAGCTCCTTTGATCTCCTTTGCTCTCCTTTGATAAAATGTTATCTCCTTTGCTCTCCTTTAATCTCCTTTGATCTCTGAGTGCTAAAATAACTCAAAAATACCTTTGTCAATGCCACATGCGTTTGCAAAACCAAGCTAGAGGAGGATATTTTGTCTATTGAAGCACAAGAAAAGTTCTCCCTGCTTGGACTCAACATATTAATTGACTTCACTGTGAGAACAGAAGTCAGCAGCACCGATATCATGACTCGAAGAGGTAAGTAACATTGTGTCCAGGACTCTGCCATCTCATTATGTCACCTAATGAGCTCCATGCTTGACAGTCACAATAGAAAATGGCTGTTTGGTGATCAGATGCTCAGTTTGATAATGAGAAGAAACAAAAGGCTGAGGCCAATAAGAGAAAATCTGTTTTAGTGTTTAATCTTGGGCTTCCATGGAATCATCACCATTTCCATTATTTTGGGGGAAATTATATATTTAACAACTCTTCTCATTTTTTCCTCCATTTGTAGATTACCTTAGTGCTAAGAATTCATTTGAAATCTCATGAGTGCTCAATGTTTATGTTTACAGCCCAATGTTGTAATTCACGATTGTGACTACAGGCTTCCTCACAAAGTGAAATAAGCCAGACCGTTCCTCTGACAGGGGTCTACTAATGGTACCAAGAACAAGGCTCATTACCAGGGTGACAGAGCCTTTACTCTCCGGCCCCTCGGCTCTGGAACTCAGGCAGGAAAACTCAATATCCTGTTTTAAGTCTCATCTTAAAACTCATTTTTATCACTTGGCTTTTAGAAACTGATGTTCTCTTATTTTTAGTTTCTATTTCTTCTTGTCTATTTTTAATTGTTCTGTATTTCATTGTTGTACATTATATTGTGGTTTTAATGTAAAAGTACTTTGTAACTGAGTTTAGAAAAGTGCAATAGATATAAAGTCATTATGTTTGCTGGTTATGTAACCTCAGAGACTTTTAATACTTGATATGATCAAGATAAACAGCAGCTCCACCAGAGTATTTCTCTACTGGACAGAAGCTCCTCGGGATATCAGTCATTTGACAATTGGGTGGAGATCAGAGTTCCACAATTCTTGGCCGCGTTTCAGGTTTCTCCCAGTTGTAACACACCTGAACACAATAAGGGCCTCCTTACCTGGCTTTTTTACAAGCTTGATGATGACATCAACATCAGATTGAGGTGTGCTGAAGCTGGGAGAGCTAGAACGTGCAGGGCATGTTGAGGCCCAGAATTGAGGAACCCTGGTGTAGATCATGAAAGCAACACTCCTCTGCATGGAGACTCAAGAGAATTGTTCTGCGTTGACATAGAACATCAAGAGACCGGTTAGTTTTATCCTACTGATGATGTGTTGCTGCAAAAGTAATCCTGCTCAGTTTCTTCCCACCAAGAGCCTGAACAGGGACTTGAACCCTGGACCCTCAGATTAAAAGTCTGATGCTCTACTGTCTGAGCTACCCAGGCCTGCCAATACAGGAAGACATAGTACTCCACCAAGGTTGTGATTTTCATGGACAGGGTGTCGAGGTGGAGCTGAAGCAAGAGGAGACAAAAACTCAGAGAGGCTGACAGTAAGGTAAGGCTCTATACTTTCTATTTCATTGGACTTACACTTTCTTACAGGTCTGTGCCCCCCCCCCCCCCCCCCTCTCTCTCTCAGCCTGCTGGTCACTCCATAAGAACAACCAGTCCATCAAAGAAAATTACTTCTTTATCACATCACAGCTGAAGCTCCAGACAATAGCCGACACTACATAACTAATAATTAAAAACATAATGAATGCTATATATCTTTTTGTCCATTTAACCATCAGCTTAATTCCTCCATGTAAAAATCCTGCAAACTTATTTACAGCACATTCAGGCAGTAGGTAGGTAATAAACATTTTAATAAACTGGTGACATCTTATTGTTCCATGCAGAGACGTCCCCCTCCGTCCCCCCCGGCTTTTATTAACACATGATCAATCTGAAGTTCAGAGTCAGTGTTGTCTCCAAAGATTGCTGAGATATTATCATTGTAATGTTTCCTTGTGGCCGTGATCGTATAGTGGTTAGTACTCTGCGATGCGGCCGTGATCATATAGTGGTTAGTACTCCGTGTTGTGACAGTGATCGTATAGTGCTTAGTACTCTGTGTTGTGGCTGTGATCGTATAGTGGTTAGTACTCTGTGTTGTGGCTGTGATCGTATAGTGGTTAGTACTCTATGTTATGACAGTGATCGTATAGTGGTTAGTACTCTGTGTTGTGACAGTGATCGTATAGTGGTTAGTACTCTGTGTTGTGGCTGTGATCGTATAGTGGTTAGTACTCTGTGTTGTGGCTGTGATCGTATAGTGGTTAGTACTCTATGTTATGACAGTGATCGTATAGTGGTTAGTACTCTGTGTTATGGCCGTGATCATATAGTGGTTAGTACTCTGTGTTATGACAGTGATCGTATAGTGGTTAGTACTCTGTGTTGTGGCCGCAGCAACCCCGGTTCAACTCAGGCTCACGGCAGTGGCTCCTAAAGTGTTTATCTTGTCGTCACTCATGAAGCTGCTCTATCATCAACTTGTAGACTGAAGGAATCTCAAGAAGATTCTAGCTCCTTTAAAATCTACCATCAGTATGTCTCTCTGTGTCATAGTTACTCTAGAATAAAATAGTTACTCATTATCTATTATATGTTGTTGTTTCTGTTCATATTTATTTATGTTCTTAAATTCTATTAACGTTTCAGTACAAATATTAGGGGTCCATATATTCTGCTGTGGAAAATGGACCTCGGGGTTCAGATTCTATGAGGGTCCTTTTACAATCTTACACCGGCACTGAGCCTCGATGGAGCCTCGGCCAAATGAAGCCTCATCAACCATTTTCTTTATTTTCTGACTCCACCAGATGGCGATGTTGGTTTGAAGATAGAGGCTGAAAGATTGGCAATGAAGTGTGTTTTCAAACATTTGTTGAACAGACAGCGCCATCTAGCGCCTTCTGCTTGTATGGGAGACTGCCTGAGAATAGCAGGTGCTGTGAGCTTTTAACCCCCCTGGCCAGAGGGGGCGCTCTTCTTGCTCTTTTTCAACTCATCTTTTCACAAACACATCAATGTTGGTAAACGCTGTGTGACCTGAGGCCTGAGGCCTGTACTACGAAGCTGGATTTTCTCTTATCCAGATAACTTTCCATACTATGACACTCATTCACTTCTCACCAGGATAAATCACCATGGTAACTTACCCTGAATGTCTAACCTCCGGAGCAGGTTACGTTCTGGATAAGAGGTCAAAGCTCCGCCTCCTGACCAATCAGATCTCTTGGAAAATGCCCCGCCCATTCTTAAATGATGGTGATTGGTGGGCAGGTTCAGCACTGAGCTGCAGCAGAGCGGAGATGAGAAAGTAATTTAGAAATCTTTTTGACATAATAGAATAAATCCTGGTCTCTGAGGCTTTGAAGGAAGTTTTTGTTCTTGACTTGTTCCAAGTCTGTTTATCTCCACGAGGGTTGATCTGGAATAAAGAGCTTAATGATCACACCTGACAGAACTGCAGAAACATGAATTTATGGAACCAGAACTACTCCTGTCGTCACGGTGATGAATTAATATTCCAACATAAAACACAAGAGAAACTCAGCCTCAAAACAACTGGATGGAAAATCTAAACTAAAAGAAGATCAGTGAGGAAGTTCAGCCCGACACGTTTCTGCTGGAATAAAGTGAAACTGAGTGATCACAGTGCTGTCTGTTTATATAGTCTGATGAATTAATCTGCTATAATCTCACCAAGTCAGCATTAACAAGTCAGGAATGTTCTGGCTTTGGCTGCAGCAGCAGTGTTGCTTTTAGCTGCTGGATGTGTTTTAATTCTTCATAATCTCAGAGATTAACTGCTCCTTCAGTAATCTGTAAACTGCTCTGCAGAGTTTCTCTGTGTGTGATTGGTCAGATGCTGCAAACTCCGCCCCTTTCATGTGAACAAGCACACATAGGTCTGGGTTGAACCAGAGAGTTGATAACCTGCTTGGTAGTAACGGTGATCAGGTCAGTCAACCCAGGAAACAGAGAGATCCTGGATATGTTGATCAGGGTTCCTAGTACAGGCCACAGGCCTCAGTGTGATTGAAAAAATATTTATATTTACTTGCCGCTCAGTAAACCAGCGGCGGCCTTGCGCATGCGCGGTTCCTTCTCAGTGTGGACGCAGTGTGGTGAGGGTCTCCTCTGGTCTGACTGCAGGAGGGAGGGAGGGATTGTCAGACTGACCGCAGGTCTGTCAATGCTTCAGGACGGGGGAGGGGCTCACAGCAGGACCCGCTGCTCGTTGACCACAGTGACTGCAGAACCAGACCTGCTTTCACCTCAGAGTCACCAAACACACTAGAAAGTCGCTAGAATTGTCGCCAGTCGCTTTTCACAAAAAAAGTTGCCAACAGGACCTGAAAAGTCACCAAGTTGGCAACAGTGACAGGCTCACACCCCTGCTGACACAGACAGGATCTTTGTTCTACACTTCTTTTGAAACTTGCTTTCTTTGCTTAACTTCAATAAAGAACTACTTAGTTTTCATTCAACAGGAGAGGAGGGTGCACCATTCCCAGATGAACTGCAATACCAGGCTGATGCGTGGAGTGGACAGAGCAAGCTCCTATTCCATCTCCCTGTTCCAAAAATCAATGTAATATACAGTCCCCAGATAGGGGACATATCAGATATTAAACTGATAAGAACAGATTTTTTTATTTTTTACAAGATTTTATTGACACATTTTACAGGTCATTTTCTTCAATTTCTTCCACAGATGTTTTCAATCATTTCACACATAAAAGCAAACAAGGAACAAGCTTCTGTTTTAAAATATCATAAATACAGTACTTTAAATAAATAGAGATTTACAAATAAAGCAGGACCTGTTGAGTAAAATGAGAAACATGAAGAAATAAAAAGTGTCTATCGTTGTAAAAATCAATAAATAGGAGTGCATTCAGTTTAAAAGGTCTATTCTGTTGTGCAGGAGAGCAGTGAGTCCCTATCAAGGGGAACTCATCCTGTTCTCTCAAACATTTGGTCTCTCGGGGTTCTGCCATGGTGCTCAGAGGAGGTCCTCTCCCTCCTGCTCCTTCCCTCCGTCCACACCCGGAGAGCCAGGCCGCCGCTGCCTTGACCTTTTCTCGTGAGGCTCCGGCTCCTTCGTCCGAATGGGCAGGGAGGCGATTCTTCTTTGTGGCTGTGTCCTCGGCCTGCCGCCTGCAGCTTCCACCTCGCGGACCGTCGCTGCGGCCATCTGGATCACAGCCACGGGGGGGATCTGCCTATGCCTTCTCACCAGCAGGTTTCTGGAGGTCCAGGTGGCGTCTTTGATGGCGGCCAGGGTGAGCCACATCTTTTCAAAGTCCTTCTTTGTCATGAACTCGTGGCTCACCCCGTATAGCACCAGCTGTGCTGTAAGGACCCCCCCCTGCTGGTAAGTACGGGAATTGCAAGGAGCCGGCCGTTGCCCACTGGTCTACGGCAGCGCTGCGTTCCCAGAGGAGGTGCCTCACCGACTCAGGAGCGCCACAACCAGGCCGGGGGCAAGTTGAGTGCGCTGCCATTCCTCGGGAGTGCATGACGGCCCTGACTGGGAGAACCTCATGAGCCACCAGCCATGACAGGTCCCGGAGTCTGTTTGGGAGGACAGGATGGTTCACGTTGCGCCAAACTGTGGAGGGCTCACCGAGTGCAAGCCCGCGCACTGGACTCACTGGTTCCCGTTCCTGCACAACAGAAATGAGAGATTTGTGGTTCGTTAAAATCTGCAACTCCTCCTGTTCCAGGTTAAACTGTTTAAAAAATGTCTTGATAAAATCATAGGCCGATGGCAGGTTAAAAGAAACTGGTATTTTAAGATCAATGGGTAAAATCTTAATCCTTCGAAGGTAGGACCCCATCCAGAAACGAGCCATTGCTGTCGTCTTTGGGTTCCTGGAGGGGTCCGTGTCAACAGCCATGTGCTGTTCCTTTAAAAGGTCATACCTATCATTTTCGTCATTAAAACCATAAATATTCAAGAGCTTAAAATCCTGGTCCATAAAAGTCAAATGTATTAAAAGTGCCCTACCGTCTCTCACCACAGTGCTGCCCTTCACCAAGATCCGGGGATTATTTATTAAAATGGCCACTCCATCATTTTTATTACCGTTGGAGCCACTCCATACTGACGGGAGTGGCCACACCTCCTCCCACTGTTTGTAAGAATTTAAAAACGGTATAGCACACTCCTGTAATAAAAACACATCCGACTTAAATGAACTTAAAAAGGATAAAACACTCTGGGCTCTAACTCTCGACTTCACACTTCTCACATTGATGGTAGAGAAGGTGAGGGTCATGAGTATGGTTAAAACAACAGGTAGGACATTTACAAAGTTTGAACTATAAAATCAGTTAAAAACAGTGACTAAGTTATCGCTTGTGAACTGAGCTCTTCCTTCACTTCCATAGGTGAGGTGTGAAGGGTTTGAGCTCTGTTCCCCGTTCGGGCTCTGGGAGTTGGTCTCTCCTGCAACCTCCTATTCATTTTTGAGCCTTTTGGGGTTGATTGCAGAGCAATTGAAAGAAAAGAAACCTCATTGGGTGAATTGGAGGGGAAGACTCTGGGTTCCTCCACAGACGAACTGTCTGAGTACACCTCAACTCTTCCCCTCTTCTCTGAGCCCTGGGGAGACTCAGAGGACAATTCTGATGCCGGTCTCTTGGGGAGTTGGGCATTGGGGAGGGAGGCATCATTGCTGGATCCCTGGCTTTCCTCACCACTGGAAACAGCTCCACCTGCTGCCTGCCTGCTCTCATCTCCGGTGGATTCACCTGAGGAGGTCTTTGCAGGCCCCTCCCCTTCTGCCTCAACTGATCCTTCTCCTCCAACCACAGTGGTTGGTGGGGGATCAGGGTTCACAATACCCGCCTCTTCAATTATCTCTTTCACCTGTTCCTCGTGTCCGTCACTTCCTTCCTTTTCCGTCTGTTTTGCTGCCTTCAACTTGTTGGCAAAGGATTTGGGGCAATCTCTGAAGAGGTGGTTGGTCTCTCCACAGAGGTTGCACCTTCTGCCATTGGTACACTCCTCAAAGGTGTGACCAATTTCTCGGCACTTCCTGCAAACGACCAGCTCACAGGCTTCAGCCAGGTGGCCGTGCTGACCACACTTACGGCAGAGCTTGGGCTGGCCCTGGTAATGAATATAGCCCCTGTTTTCACCCAGGACTACCATGGGTGGGAGATGTTTCAGGCCCTGGAAGCCCTGGGGGTCCTGCCATTGTTGAATGGGGACCCTCCAAGTGCAATTCCAGATGCCGTCCTCATCCCTCACCTTGGTAGCCTGGCCTTTAACAGTGCAGTATCTACCCAGCCATGCACAGATGTCTTCTGCATTCACTGTTTCATTGAACATTCTGACAATAACGGTTTTAAGCGCATTGTCAGAAAGCTTCTCCACATTGAACACAGCAAACTGGGGTTTTACATTTTCAAAGCGTAACCAGAACTCTGCCAGGAGTGCTGCAGAGCAAAAACTTACATCAAATCCCTTGTTGAAGGGCAGGGTCAGGACACAATTCAGGTCTGTCGGGGAAAAGTTGAGCACACCTTGAACGAGCTTCCTGGAAAAATCAAGGCGTGACATATATACCAATTTCCCTTCTTTTTCTAAAAAGGTGAAACGCACGCTGTGGTGCCTCCTAATGCCGGCATGACTGGCCGACATGTTGGAGGCACCACCAGCTTAGAAAGGTAAAAAAAAACAATTAAGAATACAATAAATAGTTAAAAATATAAATAAACTTTAAAAGTTAGCAATAAAAGGTCGAGCAGACAGAGAGAAAGCTATTAGAACAGCTCCCCTCAGTCTGCACAACAACACTTTTTTTCAGGACAAAATACTCAACTACAAACAAAATGCAAAAGAGAAATAATATTCCTGAAAAAAATAGATGTCCTCCTAAACAAGTAGGAAATCACTACCACGACAGGCAAATGACTTCACCACCCAAAGGAGGGGACCACTGTCTTAGCCAAAAGGCCGAGAAGCGATACCGCAATGGGTCTGAGCTAAAGGGAGCACTGGATGCACAGTCACCACAAGTCCCAGTCGGACATTGAGCCGCGCCTATTTAAGGCCTTTTACAAAACACAAAGTGTGCAAGAGTCATTTTGGCAACTTTTTTAGTTGGCTTGAATATTTGTCGACTTGTAGAATATTTGGCGGCTACCCAAACTGTCTCTCTCCTTACCACACCCCGAGGTGAGTGCACCTTTCAAGCTTCGTATCCGCCCCCCAAGCACACGCCTCCATCTACTCCAACGCAACAATACTTGTTAATGCCACACGGGGCAGCAAAAACACACGCATTCATTCTGTGCTCCCCAAACCCTGATTCCTATCCCTTTTGAACAACCCATTTTCAAGATTTGATCCAATCCCATAACCAAAATCCAATCAGATTACCTTTGAACAACTGGCCCCAAGGTATTTCTGAACTATGTACAGTAACGTGGCCTCATATTTTATAGCACCATCTTCCTCTCCTTCATCCTCACAAACCTTTCAGCCACCTCCTTCTTATCAAGCACAACGTCTCTCTATGGAGAGCAAAGTGAGTTTTGAGAGTCTGGCCTCCTTCATGCCCAGAGAGAGTTTTAAATTCATTTCAGGCTGAAACTGAGTTCTGCATTTGCACTAGTGACTGACTGGTATGTCCTTTCCATATGGCTGCAGATGATGAAGGGCAGAACAGCTTCTGTGGTGTTGAGCTTTATTTCTAGTTCACTACACATGGCAGAGAAATAAAGAAATTCATCGCAGACCTGCTCAGCTGTATTATGGCTCTTATATTGGTAGAATCATTACAGGCTGCCTGTCAGTTTTAGACGAGATTTTAAAATGCTACTGCTTGTTTTTAAAGCCTTGAATGGTCTGACTCCTCCATATATCAGAGACCTGTTATGATAACAATAATTACCAGAAGTATGTATTTCCAGAAGAAAATGCAAGTGTGAATGCTGAAGATTGAATAAAGCTGATTTCCTTTGATCTCAGCGTCTCCATGGTTCCAGTGCTGATCTCTTATCAGATCAAAGGAGATCAGTTCCCTTTACCATGGAGATGCTCACAACAAAGATCTCCTCCGGCTTTGATCTCCATTGATCTCCATCCGGTGCTTCTCCCATCTTCTTTGTAATGAAAGGCTTGTTATTGTTCTTTTTCACAACCTTGGTGATGACGTCATCATTAGATTCTTTTTTTTAAGAATTGACAGAACTATTTGAAAATATCACATCCAAACTGTAAAAACATTGTTGGATATGTTTGTTTCTTTAAGAAACTCAGACCAACTTGTTACTACAGAAGAGTTTTAGGGCCACTCATGACAAAATAAAATAAGAGTTTGTTTCTTTTCATGCAATTTGATTTAAAGTCAAAAAACAATGTTGAGATATTTTTTCATCATACAATATGATAACAAAGTTGAAATACTGCATCATTCTGCAGAACTTCCTGTCCATCCTCTAGGTGGCGCTATCACTGAGACTGTATATTGGTCTATTGAATTGATCAGGGCAGGACTCTGATCACACATGTAAAGAACTGTATAATAAGTGTAGTATTGAGTAACAGTCACCTTGATCCAGTGATACAACATAGTAACACCAGGACAACAAAAGCTGCCGTCACAGTGAGGAATTAATATTCCAACAAACAAACAGGCTCACACGGGGGGCGGAGCCTCAAAAGAACTCAATGAAAATCTAAAGTAAAGGAAGGGCAGTGAGGAAGCTCTGCCTGAAATGTCTGTGCTGGAATAAAGTGAAACTGACTGATCACAGTGTTTCTATTGTACCATGAATTAATATTGTAGAATCTCACAAAGTGACTCATTAACAGAGTCGCTCATTTTCTGCAGCAATCCTTCCTGGATTTTGTTGCAGCAACAGTGTTGCTTTGTCCTGGATGATGAGTTTGAATTCTTCAGTGATCTCTATTGGAGGATAGGAGGTTTTATTTTATTTTTTTAAAATTACAGTGAAAATAGGATTTTTTTTTCAAATTAAATCAAACATCACCTGGAAAATGTTATATATTTTTTTTAAATCAAAGTGACTATCAAAGGGAAAATAAGAGTTTTTTTTTTCAAATTAAAGTGATTTCTAAATGATGTAGAAATCATCATCCTCCACTATGAGCAATTAAAAAGCAAATAAAGCTGCAAATGGATCAGAACTCCTGGAGTGAAACATAAAGTACTTCGGGAAAGGAGGAGAACGCCGCCACTAGAAGTAGAGATATTTTCAGGATTGTTACGTTACGTTTTGGAACGAACACTAAAGTTAACCCAGAAGTGGAGTATGGACATGATTGTGTGTTCATCTGTGGTCTGGTGGTGAGTGTGTGTGTTGCCTTCAGGGGCAATGGGAAATAAAACCACTGCATGTAAGAAACACTAAACAATAAAAACACTTCTGGTTAAGATCACAGCAACTTAAAACACAATAAATAAAGCCAAATATGCAGCAAAATCATTGAAATGTGATTAAAAAGCTGTCAACAATGAAGCTGTCCCATGAAGACAAAGTCTTGACTAGTTTTCTGCTGCTGGTTGATCCATGATGCAGAAGATTTGGATGAATGACTGATGGTTTCTTTGTATGTTTCACATCTTGTTTTGCTCTTGTATAGAAAACATTTCAAATCACATTCAACACAAATATTTGAAGAAAGAAAGTAGATGTTTTCACCAATGTGGGCCGGTTAGCTCAGTTGGTCAGAGTGTGGTGCTAATAACACCAAGGCCATGGGTTCAATCCCCATACTGGCCAAATAAAGCTTCATAAACCGCTGTCTTTATTTTCTGAAGCCACTAGATGGTGCTGTCTCTTCAAAAAACATCTAAAAAACACTTCATTGCCAGTACTTTAGGATCTATCTTTGAACCAGGAGACTGGGGTTCACTTTCCTGATGGAGTTAAGGGATTGTTGTGGTGGATTGCTCACACTGCATGAGCAAGGCACCACGATTATAAATGGCTGTATTGTAATTATTAGTTGCATTGACTTGGAATCAAACCCAGGCCTCCAGCGTGGCAGGGGACAACTCTACCACTGAAGCACCAATGCTAACACATCAGATCAGACCCGTCTCCATTTTAAATGTCAAAGAGAACTTGTCCTCATGGCAGTAAGCCATGTATTAAAATGAATCCTGATGGAGACACACAAGCTTCAGAGGCTCTGACAGAACTCACTCACAAACCTGAAAAATGCTTCAGGTCAAATGGACCATAAAGTTACTAATCCTCCAATAGCAGTTGAACCTTCAGTTTCATTTCTTCAAGGTCGGCCATGACTCATTTACTTTTGTCAGAATGTGGTCATTCCAGGAGCTCTGTCAAGGCTGTCAGGAGTCTTGATCTACTGCCTTATTTATGACAATCAGTTGAGTCCTTTAGCTTCTTGAACATGTTGGCTCGTTGGTCTGGGAGTATGATTCTCACTTTGGGTGTCAGAGGTCCTGGGTTCAATTCCCAGATGAGCACTTGGAGTTACCTTGACCCTCTCCAACATTCATTTTCTTCCGCTTATCCGTTTCCGGGTCGCGGGGGTGACAATCTGAACACCGTCACACAGATCACAATGCACCGATTAAGAACCTCCCTGCAGGTTGTGAGCCCACGGGAAGGTGACTCTCCTCTCCTACAAATGGTTTTAACTTTGGTCATCAACCAGGATCTCTTCGTGTTAAATTTCAAAAGAGACTGAGACTTTGTGTTGGAGGCTTGGCTGATCTCTGCTCTTCACCTCATGGACTTTTTATGAGAGAAACCTCGTTGTAATGTCCCGCTTGTGTCTTTATAACTAATTGAACCAAGCTGAAGCACTTCAGCAAGTCTTTCATTTTGACTCAGACTTTAGCATTATGATTTGCTCCTTTAGCTTTCAGGTCTGTCTAGAATCAGATTGGTCATGCAAAAGGTTCCAGATCTCTGTAAAGGACAGTAGACCCATCCAAGATGGCTCCTGTGTTCCATCCTGTTCTGCATGTGATTCCCTCACGCCCACGTGAGGTGTAAAATGTATAAAAGCTGGATTTGTACAGTATATGTGAAATGTTGTTGCTGAGAGAGAGAGTCTATACTGCTTCCATTACGACCACTACTCTTTGCCAAAACCCGGGATTGAACCAGGGACCTTTAGATCTTCAGTCTAACGCTCTCCCAGCTGAGCTATTTCGGCCTATATGAGCTGAATTTTCATGAAGATATGGAAATTTAACATCAGAACCCCTGTGCTAACTACTGGATCACCACAGGATCCGCTTGGTTTCCATTGTGCTAACTCATACTTCCTCAACTACCTGTGAAGACTCTCCATCCACCTAGTTGACGTAGTCCTGAGGAGAACTTTCCTTCATTGTAACGCCTCAAAAGTCTTGAATGAACATCAGCTCAGAGTCATTCTGACAAATGAATCCAGGATCCGCTTCCACCAACTGAGCTATCGAAGGGTGGAAACTGTGTTTCCTGACAGGGGAGAAAAAATTCCAGTGGAAAAGACACACATCAATAGTTTACATTGTGCTGACTCATGTTTCTGAAAAGCCTCTGGATTTCAACGGTGGATCCTCAGATTAAAAGTGCATCATTGATCAATTTCACGACTTCAGAGAGCTTCCTTTGAATTCTTGAGGACTGTCGTGACACTGAAGTTTGACCTTCCAACTCAACATTTATGTTACAAAGTCAACTTGCTCTTCTAAATCCTACATACTCAGTTTTATAAAAAGTACTCCTTCGAGCCAGCGACCTAAGGATGTCAATGTTGACCACTACAGTCCTCCGCTCTACCAACTGAGATATCGAAGGGTGGCAACTAAGACTTCTGGCCAGGACAAAAAATTCCCCAGGACTATACACAGGTGAAATTTTGACACGGATCAGCTTGGTTTCCATTGTGCTAACTCAAACTTCCTCAAGAAGCAGTGAAGACTCTCCATCCACCTGGTTATGGGTCCTAAGACACCCAACGAGTGTCAGTGATACAGTCAACATGGTCCAGCAGTCGTGTTGTTGCTACTTCTTGTTAATGGAAGATCAAACAGATATGGAAATGTGACAGTAGAATTCCAGTAGAAAGCAATCGGACACTGTGACGTCACCAGAACAACAAAAACAACTTCATGACAATTTGAGAGTCAAAGGCTTTTTCTACTAGTTTCTGCTTCAGTATTATAAATATAAACAGTTACAAACATGTGAAAACTTACCTTACCAAGGAGCTGGTGGTGAAATGGAGAACATGTCTGTCTACTGCTCAGAAGGTTCCAGGTTCAACTCCTGGTTAGCTTTAAACCCTTTAGCTAACTTCACAGACAACATTTCCCTTGTCGTTGTTGGAACCTTCACATTATTCTACAATAATGTATGCAAAAGCCTCCAGATCTCTGTAAAGGAAAGTAGACCCATCCGAGATGGCTCCTGTGTTCCGTCTTGTTCTGGATGTGATTCCCTCAAACCCAAGTGAGGTGTAAAATGTATAAAAGCTGAATTTGTACCATATATGTGAAATGTTGTTGTTGAGAGAGAGAGTGGAGATCAAAGTGAAGAACGGAATGTTGTCACTTAGATCTTTTCCATTTTTTATGACATCACTATGACATCACCAAACAGAGTTAGCAGATAGAACCATCAGGGTATCACACTTCACAGCCTCCCTGGGAAAGTTCTGGAAGACATAGTAGAGAAAGTCTCAGTAGCAGAGGAAGGTTTGGATCCATGGAGCTCATTGCAGCATCTGTCCTCTATTATGGAGACGATACGAGTCGGCAGCAAGAGACAAAATGGAGGCACAAAGATTATATTCATAGGAGTGTAATGATTCTAGAGTGTAATGTGTAATGATTCTACCAATATAAGAGCCATAATACAGCTGAGCAGGTCTGGGATGGATTTCTTTATTTCTCTGCCACAGAACACCACAGAAGCTGTTCTGCCCTTCATCATCTGCAGCCATATGGAAAGGACATACCAGTCAGTCCCTAGTGCAAATGCAGAACGCAGTTTCAGCCTGAAATGAATTCAAAACTCTCTCTGGGCATGAAGGAGGCCAGACTCTCAAAGCTCACTTTGCTCTCCATAGAGAGACGTTGTGCTTGATAAGAAGGAGGTGGCTGAAAGGTTTGTGAGGATGAAGGAGAGGAAGATGGTGCTGTAAAATATGAGGCCACGTTACTGTACATAGTTCAGAAATACCTTGGGGCCAGTTGTTCAAAGGTAATCTGATTGGATTTTGGTTATGGGATTGGATCAAATCTTGAAATGGGTTGTTCCAAAGGGAAAGAATGATTCTGAGATCGGATTAGATCATGTAATCCAATCCTAGTTTTAATCTGGATTGAACCTTCAATTTTTGTTGTTCAAAACATTTCAGTAGGATCTGGATAACTTTGATCCCAAAAAACAGGATTATTCTGATCCCAACAGGGGGTAGGATTTCAAAGTGGATTTCAGGAGGAAAATGTAGCAAAACTTTAAAATTGGTCAAAAATCAATTTGTATATATACTTTTATTTATATTTTGCACTTGATTTGTTCATCTGCTGTCGTGATTAAGAAGACTCAAGCTCCCAATTAGGCCTTTATGAATATCCATCTTCTCACGCTAATCCCTTTCCAGGTTGTGGGTTTGCATTGCACCAATTAAGAGCCCATGGGAAGGTGGCGACCAGCGAGGGGCATGAACCCACTACCTTGGAATTGTGAGTTTCATGCTCTACCAACTGAGCTAGCCGGGGCATTTGCAACATTATTTTGTGGAAAATTCCCAAAATCTTGCGATGGAAACCCGAACCATAACAGATTATACCAGTCCATTCCGGCACTTTTTGTGCGGAGGAAACACACCTTAAGTGACCTGAGAGGGAGGGATTGGGAAGAACGTCTGGCCTGAAGGTTCTCAGGAACAACACACAGAAAACCTTACACTGCTCTTTGAGGAATTGAACCCTGGTCTCATCAAAAGGCATAGCTTCTGTAGTGTAGTGGTTATCACGTTTGCCTAACACGCAAAAGGTCCCCTGTTCAAAACAGGGCAGAAGCATAAAGTATGTTTTTTTTTCTAAAACTCCAAACAGAGTTCAACTCTGGCTAAAACACTTTTAGTTCCATTTGCGCAGCTTTCAAGTAGAAATTCAGCACATTAATTTGTCCTTCCTAATTGTCATCCTTTGCAAACACTGACTACGATCTGAAAATTAGATTTGAATGCCATCATTCAGATCATACTTCTTAAAGGACATCATTTTTCCTGATCGCTTTCAATCGGCTCTCATGTCAGAGGTCTTCTCCTGCCAAGATGGCCTCAAATAAATGTGGCTTCTGGAGCCCAGGCTCTAGAATATTGCGGAAAAGTATTATTATCCACTTAAATAGTTCATTAGGAAAATTATTAATCTCTTAAAAAACGTTAGGTGTTATTTGGAAATAAATAATCAATTCATAGTAGTAGATTTACACATAGGTTAAAAAACAGATAACGTGTTAATTAAGAAAAAATATTACTATAAATAGCATAGGATATAATCACACATGTGTAAATATTGGAAAAAATCTCATTTAAAATCTTAAAACTATCATGATTAGAGAAAATTGGACGAAAATACTTCAACAAATGAGGAAGTGAATCATCGTGAATTTTATTGTGAAGGGCCAAATTCGACAATGCTCTGATAACCTCCGCGAACCTATCACAAAACCTCCGCGAGACCTCTGCAAACTTTGTTTTCCGGAAATAAAGTGATCTCAGAAAAGAGGCGGATGCTGCCTCATGCTGATCTGAAAACTTGGAAAAAGTTAAGAGGGCTGCATGATCTACATCCATCTGCTGGGTGAGAGACAAATATTAACTTCTGAGTGACGTTATATTGATTAGTGATGGTAATTACTCCATGCTGATCAATATATTGTTAAACTCTGTTAGAGCAGCATGAGCAGCCGATGAAAGGTGCTGTCTGTACAAGGTGGACAATTACAGAGCCAAATCATTCCTACCTCCACTCAGCGGTGAGTGAGACACAGTAAGATGTGTGAATGTGATTGAGTGTGATTGAGAATGGGTTTTTTTTGGTGCCATTCTTATTTTTATTTCGTGTTATGTCGGAGGTAATATTTAGTGCACTCACTCACTGTTACCGGTGCAGAGGGAGATAATTAAGCATGACCAGTTGGAGCCTGAAGGGTTTGCTGGGGTGAAATTCACAGGGGTGTGACAAGTGTCCAACATATCAGGACCATAAATGATGGCAGTGAATCATTACTGGCTGATTTGAACAATTAATTCCATTCAAAGCCTTGAACTGGCAGCAGTGGGATTTGCAGCCATGCCTCCTCAGAGACTGGAGTCTTAATCCAACACCTTGGATGACTCGGCAACACTACCTGAATGAGCTTGGATTAAGGGCTCGTCCAATTCTGACGCCATGACTGTCCATGGGTGATCAACATCAGAATGGTGTTCTTTCATTACACAAAGATCAAGACCATTGTTAACAAGCGTTGCTGTTTTGCACTCATTCACAGCCATTCCAGTGAGAATCTTGATTTGCAGCAAGTGTTGGATCCTTGAACATGGTTATTTGACAGTGAAAACTTGGAAGAGGAGAAAACCTGAACTGTCACTAGCAGAGGATGGTTTCGATCCATCGACTTCTGGGTTATGGGCCCAGCACGCTTCCGCTGCGCCACTCTGCTAAGTGCAGGGTTCTCATGGAGTGTCCACTGTACTTAGCAGTTCTGTTTGCATTATTTGAGAAATCGATTTCATTGTCGAGCACGAGCACTCATTGTTTCATTACGAAGAGGCACTCTGTGGTTTATTTCCGAACATGTTTTCTTCCCAAATCAACTTCCATTATCTGATCTTGTGACCTACTGAGGTCCTTTGTTTTGGTGTATCGGGGACATGAATGTCAGCTTGAATCGATGACGAGAGAAAGCTGAAGACGTCCTGACAGAAAACAAATCTTATCTACATTGGGACGCCCCCAGACGTCCAGAGGGACGGCGCCTGTGACTGGCGGTGCCATGGCTCGTCTCCTGCTGTGTAGATTATAAATGCTCATATTTTCAACATATGTGATCAGATCAGCCCAAATAACAACTGGAAAGAGTTGATGGAGGACATGTTTGATAAACAGGACAGGTCCAAACAAACGTTTCCTCCTTTTACAATCGATCCCGACTCACCTGACGACTTGCTGCTGTGTTTATGCAAAAGTTTCTGTTTTCAACTGTATTAAGTTACTGACTTTTATGTTTGTATGTGTGCAGGAGGAGACGCAGGAAGAGGCGCAGGAGGAGGCGCAGAAGGATGTGCAGGAGGAGGCACAGGAGGAGGTACAGGGGGAGGTGCAGCGGGAGGTGCAGAAGGAGATTTTTCCTGATTCACACCAAAGTTGTTCAATCCTGCAGCCAGTCAGTGAGGATTGAAACGGATGGTTTCTCCTCCACCAATAAACAGAGCAACACCATTACCCACAATCCCTTGCTCTCATGGTAAAACCCTGAACCTTTACATTACTGGTAGCCCACATTGTGATATGTTGTCCCATTTAGAGCACTGGTAATCTGGATTTGGTAATCTTGAAAACTGTGTATCGAGATCAGGGTGATCCAAGCCAATGTCGCTTTGAAAAACCCGTTTAAAAGTAAGACGGATTACCTGATCCTGGAAAACAACAAAAGAGATTTTCAAATCTAGATCATTTTGATCCAGATTCAATTTTTTTTGAACAACTGGCCCCTGGTGTTCTATAAATGCAGCTTACAATTACATTCTTTTTTTTCATACAGAGTTTAACTGTGTTGCATTCAAACACATCTTTCATTGCTCTTGTCATTTTCTCCACCACTTTATATTTCAGGTCTACACCCACATATATAGCTCCCCCTCCACCCGCCTTCCCCTCTCTGTTTAAGGAGTTGAACTCGTATCCATCAGGTCAAATCAGCTCCCTTCTCAGTGCTGATCCATGTTTCAGAGATGGTGACAATACTGAATGGTTGTTTGAACTGACCTACATACTGTTTGATTTGGCTGAAGTTTGAATAGAAGCTCCAACTATTGAAGGTAGAATTGAAAGTTCATTGTCCCTTTGAATTGTCCTGTTGAATTCATCTTGAGAGTAATAGCAGCAGTTGTCAGTGATGTTGTAGTGGAAGTTAAGGGTTAACAAGCTTCATGCTGCTGAAACTGGGTGATGCGTTCAAGTGCATCACGTAACTCCAAAGCTCGCAGCAACATATTGAAAAAAAAGAATTATGAACTCGTATTTTTGGAACTCTGAATTTAGAACTATGAACTGAACTAGTTCATATTAAAATCTGTTAACTGAACTTTGAACTAGTTCATGTAGAAACTGAACCTTCCCAACACTGCCTGTCAATCACTCTTGTGTGGGGAGGCGGGGCACCTGGCACACCTGAGTGCAGCATGAGAGCCCCATGAGGAGGAGAGGGAGAGATGAGGTTGTTTTGATTATTTACTTTGGATATTTACAATCTCTTTTTTCATAATACAATTCCAATTTTAAATATTCTGAAGAAATAAAAGTTTATCTATCTTTAAAAGGGTATACTTGCATTATTATACCATTTTTAATATATTAGTGGAAAAATGGTATGAAAACAGAAATATTATCGTTTATCACTATTATTTGCTATCATGACAGGCTTTGCGCTGCGTTCCGTGCACGCTCTCGAAGTCTAAAGGTGCAGCTCAAGGACCGAACTTCCCAGTCGCCAGGTGGCTGGCCGAGGTCTGAGGTGTTTTGTTTTTTGTTCCCGCGATTTGAAATGACTTTTATCAGTTAGATGGAGCTAAACCGCGCGTCTGCGTCCAACTGCGCCTCCTAGTGCCTAAAGTTTGAAATCCACACAGACAGAATATGATTCCCAAAAACCTAAACTGATATACGTTCTCAATATTAACGTCATCATTGGATATTGTGGCTTCACCTTTTACCAACAAAACAATCAATATACTCACTTCTCCAGTTAAAACACTCGTGGACAAAGTTTAGAAGTGGCACTTCAAAAATAGTTGAATTCTGGTTGTAAAAGTTCCTGGACTGGTGTCTCCTGAGGTTAACTGATGAGAGAAGAGCCAACTGGTTCTGTAAACTCTGTTGGGTGATTCTTCAAAGCTCAGTGTGACATCACAAAGCGCCTTTACCAACTTCAAGGCTCGGTGTGGTCACACGGGATCAAAGGAGTTAAGCCCCGCCCCCTTGGACCTGCTGCCATGACTACCATCAACCGTAGCAACTAATCATGTTTATTTAACTTTTCTGTGCAATATATTTTAATTAAATCATTATTTAAGTACAGTCTTTTATTTTCCTATATTTAAGCGTAGTGTTACTAATCTAACTGTGTATAATGTTACAGTGGCTGACAATATTAAATATACTTCTTTCGGAATAAAACCTCTGCCTTGTTTTTGATGAATGCTTAGGCTTACTAGGCTACTGTATAGAGTTGGTCTTTATGGTGGTACTTGAAAAGCCAAGTATTTTCTGGGTTGGTATTTGGTGTAAAAAGTTTGAGAACCACTGCTGCAGAGGAAAGGACATTGAGGCCAAATGGGCTTCACTCGCTTGTTGTATTTCTGTTATCAATTCATTTACTTTACATTTAAAGGTTCATGTGTTTTTACTGAAAAGGACAAAGTGAAGCCAAAAACTTCAGTTGTATTATTAATTATCAATTATTCTTTATTCAATTGAGTCATTTTTTTTCAGAAACATAATCAAAGTATTTGATTTTAACTGGCCTGTCTTTTCTGTCATATTTAGTAATAGTATTGTTGTTTGAAAATGTTTAAATCTTTGGTAAAATAGTCAATTTCAAAACAAATGATTAGCTGCAACCCTGTATTACAGTTTTAATTATTTGTGCTTTTTTGTATTGTTTGTGTTCTAATATGTTCTACGCTTTTGGTCTATTTCATATGTAAATATTCATAGAGGCTAGCTATCACTGCTTTTCTCTGCATTATTTGCAGATCAGGATGATTTAATATAATCAGCACAGAAATGGATCTACTGAGTAACACTTACTATCTTTCTGCAAGATGTAGGAATGTTTGATAATAATACATTTTCTTGAACAAGTGATAAGGGGAGAGCGCGGACGCAGTCCCCCACTACCAGAAATTATGCAGTCGAGATTCCCACATTTGGGGAATTCGCAGGGGTCAGCAGAACCGGAGTGCAATGGCTGAGCCTCACCCCGGGTGAACCACCTTCTTGATCATGGTATCTCCCCTACCAGGTAAGTATGAATTGTACACGCTCCACACACACACTCCTTTCACACACACATACACTTCACTTATGGTCTCATCATTCACATGGGAAAAACATTAGAGTCTATCTGGGATGAAATTGAACATTAAGACCAAATGGGCTTCACTCACTTGTTGTATTTATCAATTAATTTACTTTACATTTAAAGGTTCATGTGTTATTACTGAAAAGGACAAAGTTAAGCCAAAAACTTCAGTTGTATTATCAATTATCAATTATTCTTTATTTAATTGAGTCATTTGTTTCACAAACAAAAGCCAATTATTTGGTTTTAACTGGCCTGTCTTTTCTGTCACACATTTAGTAATAGTATTGTTGTTAGAAAATGTTCAAATCTTTGGTAAAACACTCAATTTCAAAAAGAATCAATAGCTGCAACCCTGTATTCCAGTTTTACATATTTATGCTTTTATGTATTGTTTAGCTTCCTTTATTTTATTCTACTCCTGTTTGGCCTATTACATTTATATTTAAATAATCATAGAGCCTTGAAAACAGTCAGTGCTTTTCTCTGCATGACTTGAAGACTACATAAGATCAACACTGAATTGAACCTGCTGAGTAACACTTACTATCTTTCTGCAAGACGCAGTAATGTTTGGTAATACTACATTTTCTTGAACAAGTGATCAGGGGAGAGCGCAGATGCAGTCCCCTACTACCAGAAATTATACAATCGAGATTCCCAGGGAATTCGCAGGGGTCAGCACAGCCAGAGTGCAATGGCTGAGTCTCACCCTGGGTGAACCACCTTCTTGATCATGGTATCTCCCCTATCAGGTAAGTATGAATTGTACACACTCCACACACACACTCCTTTCACTCACACATACACCTCACTTATGGTCTCATTATTCACATGGGAAAAACACTAGAGTCTATCTGGGATGAAATCGAATTGTTCCTGGAGAGCAGTCATTCTCAAAGTGTGGTATGTGTACCACTAGTGGTACTCGGGGCTCCCTCTAGTAGTACGCCAAAGGATCACTGAAATAAATATAAAAGGGCTGACATCAACAGTTATTCACGGTAGCAGGCAGGAATTGATGGCAAGAGGTGGAGGTTTTTAACCCTTTGGGCCCCAAAGTTCATTTGGACTGTTTTCACTGCTGTTGTTTTTACGTTCATATCTCACTATATAAAGTGTTTTTCTTGAAAATTTGGTACCGGCGTGTGAACTAATCAGTTGCGGGGTGAACAGCTGTGCCAGTCGGCGTTGTCATGCCCACCTGATGGTGGGTACAGGTGGGCATCTCCACCTATACAGCTCCGGACAACGTTTCTGAACATGAATTTCCAAGAGTTCCTCCCCTGTACCATGAATAACGACATATACAATCGAGTTCTTATAAAAAAAGGGACCTCATTTCTGGGTTCGCGTCACGGCAACTCACGGTAGATCGTTTATACCCTAACTTAGTCTGTACTGCACCTGAAAACACGGGATTTAGCAGCTCTATGAGAAAAGGCCTATCGAAGCTGATTATAGTGAAAAAAGTGAAGTATTTTGTGTGTAAAATGACTTTTCACCTCGAGTCCCGGAGGTTAGCGGGTCGCTAAGCGTAGCATTACGGGCGATCGTGACACGAAGTGCCGCCACTGCCGTAACGCTGCCCGCTGATTACTAATATGGATGAATTGGACGGTGAAAGAGGAGTTACTTCGATCGCTTCTAAAGCCGTTATCTACTTCATCATATTTATCGTCTGAAATACTCAGTCCGTGAATAAAACATAATTTCCTGACATGACAGCCATGTTTCATTTTGATTGGCTCAAGCGGGGCCATGTGACACGAGAAGGGAGGGGGGATCCCAGATCTATAGTAGAATGATAGAGAGACATTCGCTAGAATCCATTGACCATCTTTTTTATCATAGTTTTATTCTTAATCTTATGGTTCTTCCTCTGTGTGTGTGTGTGTGTGTGTGTGTGTGTGTGTGTGTGTGTGTGTGTGTGTGTGTGTGTGTGTGTGTGTGTGTGTGTGTGTGTGTGTGTGTGTGTGTGTGTGTGTGTGAGAGTGTGTGTGTGAGAGTGTGTGTGTGTGTGTGTTTCTGTTTCAGAAAGCAGCCATACAGCAGTGTGTGAAGTTCAGTCAGCATGTTTTGATTTTTGTTTAATCAAGTACAGTACATTGTTTACTTAACATTTAAGTACAGTACAGTTTTATTTAATCTTTAAGAACTGTTTTTTTTTCATTTATTAAAGTACAATTTTTATTTAACTTTTCTGTGCAATATATTTTAATTGAATGATTATTTAAGTACAGTCTTTTATTTCCCTATATTTAAGCAAAGTGTTACTAATCTAACTGTGTATAATGTGACAATGGCTGACAATATTAAATATACTTCTTTAGGAGTAAAACCTCTGCCTTGTTTTTGATGAATGCTGAGGCTTACTAGGCTACTGTATAGTGTTGGTCATTATGGTGGTACTTGGAGAGCCGAGTATTTTCTGGGTGGTACTTGGTGTAAAAAGTTTGAGAACCACTGAACTAGAGAATACTACAGTATTTAAAATAATCTTCAGTCCAAGAGACGGGTGACTTTGCACTTGTTTATGAGCAAGTTATATAGTAAAGAATTTTCAAAATATTATAAAAGCGATCTCCAAGCCCGTAAAATATTTCAACAGTTGAGAAGTGATTTGCAGGAGTGGTCAGCAGCTCCTTAACTGTCTGGTAAGCCATTTATACTGTAATAATTAATACACACTCAATTAATACACACAAGTTTTCTACAGCACAGCTGGTTCTCAGTGCTGCCCCCTGGAGGTTGATAGCTTTTCTACAGTGGGAAAGTGGGAATTTCCACAATAAAATAAAGAGATTAACAATAGAGCAGAATTTCTTCTCAATTAATTCAAAACAGGTAATAAAGTTTTTCTCTTCAACATTAACTTCATGTGTTGTTTTGTACAGAATATAGTTCTCCGGTTCTTTTCAAAATGTAAAACTGTATGAGTAACCATAAACTGTTCCTGGGTGATCGCGTGACGTCAGACCGGAAACAGGAAAAGGAGGAGCGGAGCAAGCGCGAGTGGAGTTCCAGGAGCGTGCAGAGCCACGGAGAATACGTCGATATTTTAGCTCGAGCCGCCCTCCACTACTGTTTGGAGCTTGTTGGACTCTCTCGGCTGTGTTGTCGTGTCTCACAGAGGAAACGTTTCATCTCGTGCAGCAACAATGAGTTCAGTTCAGGCTTTGGGAGAGTTTGAACAAACTATCGTCCAGCACGAGGAGGAGGTTGATCGTCAGCACAGACTGCTGGAAACCATCTGGAACCCTCAAATCAAGCTCCACAGAACAGGTCTGGAAAAGTGTGAATGAACACATGAATGTGACTGGAGCAGGATCTCCATTGTTCTGACTGGGTTTGGTTTATCCACCGCACACAGAAGCAGGATTTGTGTCTCTGGAGGGAAACTTGGATTGAACTCAGACTTTGACTCTTTTCCATGTTTCCAGGTTTTAATCAATACACAGTTGTAGTTGAAGTCAGAAACAGGA
This sequence comes from Lipophrys pholis, assembly GCF_963383615.2. NCBI lineage: Eukaryota > Metazoa > Chordata > Actinopteri > Blenniiformes > Blenniidae > Lipophrys > Lipophrys pholis. Next base: position 4,383,321 of record NC_137646.1, on the reverse strand, counting down.
GAAGAGCGTCTAGAATCACCTGGAACTACCTGACAATACATTGAAACAAGGTTAAAATAATAATATGAGCAGCCATTGACAAAACATAGAGGCTATTTTTCTTAATCATTTCTGATTTCAGTGGATTTGCATTGTTTGCAACTTCCTGTGTTTGGTCACTTCCTGTCCTCTCCAGTCCAATCACAGCAGAGAATAGTCCCTCCTCTCTCCAAAGGCGGGCTCAAGCCTCCAGCCTCAGGATGCAGACACTTCCTGGCTCCAGGTTTCCATATTAAAAGACGATTGTCTCTGAGTATCAGTGAAACCAACATGGAGGAACATGGAGGCAAAAGCACCTGGAAGAATGTAAACCTCTTGTCTCTGGAACAGTGAGGCTCCAAATGGCAACATGGAAGAATTAGCAAGTTAAAATACTTCAGCAACTAGAGTTTTAGAAATATGAACATCTAAGATGTTTAAAAAGATTGTTGCACTTCCTTTTTTTATTTTATTTTTTCAAATAAGCATATGAGTATGGTACATGCAGTATTCTTATCTTACAAATACATTTCCAATATCCGTTTAGAAGGACATAAAAACCAAAAGAACCAAACAACTAAATGACATCATCAACAAATGTGGGACCCTCCCTTCTCTTCCTCCTCTGTTCCTCCTATTAATCTAGTCTTTTGTCATTAAGTAAATGAAAAGATAAATAAATAGATTGTAGATCAATGAAACTTCTCTTTTCCATTCCTACTTTAAACAGCCGTCCCTCCATACAAACAGCCGTACTGAAGGTCTGTTAAAAAACCTTCCATCCAATCAAGAGAAGGAAAAAGAAAGAGAAAGATGGATGCCCTCCGTCTCCTTCCTAGAATGTATGTCTACCTTTCTACCTCTTTATTCTTCTCCCCCTTTCACCATGTGTCCAGACACCCGCTTCTTAAATGTCTAAATAATGTAATGAAATGATCCTAAAACAAATCTGCTTAATGCAAACACAACAAGTAAACACCTTAGTTAGAGATGTTAATTCAAATCAAAACAAACAAAGCAGTAGATCTTAATGAGAGTGCTTTGTAAATAATGAAGTAAGTCCCTTGTGGGGTGATTCTGTTTGAATCCTCCTTTGTATATAGGGAGACCACAGGTCTTCACATTCCTTCACTTTGTTTTGGAACCTTGCTCTTACTTGTTCCATATTCAGCACATCTTTGATTGGGTCCCACCATTGCTTTATGCAGGGGGGGTTTGGTTCCAGCCAGCACACTCTAATCTTTTACTTTTCTACAATAAGTAACATTCTAATCATTTTGGGGTTTAAAACCCAATAAAAATCATTTCAGGTCTAAATCAATGTTTTCATCCAAGATTCTTTTGATCTCTTTCTGTATATTTTTCCAATATTCTCTGAGTTTGGGACGGTCCCAGAATATATGTCTCTAGTCTCCTACTGGACCACAACCCCTCCAGCATTTATCACATGTTTTACTATATTAGGACATATTTAGTGGGAGCAGAAAATCTTGTGTTTTTAATTTCATTCACCTTCTTTCCATATAATGCTCCTAAACATTTGATGTCCTTCTTTAAATGATTCCCCCCAATTCTTCTTTCTTTCACTTTCCCATTTCTATTTAAAGTTCATGTTGTTGTCTTGTTCAGCTGCTTTCTAAAGCTTTGAAATGACTTTCTTCTTCTTCTCCAGCTTGGTCATTAGTACTTTCTCTACTTCATTTGGTTCTTTACCTAAGAATTCCCATCCTTTGTGTTTTAGAAGACGGCTTCTAATTTGTAAGAATTTATCAAAGTCTTGTGTTGGCAGATCAAATTCAGTTTTAAGCTGCTCAAATGGTTTCATATTTTCCCTTTTTGAAAAGCCGTCCAATATAGAGCAGCCATTTGGATTCCCTCCTAGGAAATCCCCCGTTTATGGTTGAAGGAAGAAAATCTAAATTCTTTCCTATTTTAGTCGCCCTGCAGATTGAACCAGACATTTTCATTCTCTTTTTTATTACTGCTCATATTTTCATTGTTCCTTTAACCCATTTGTTTTTCATCTTTAATTCATTGCCATAATTGCCTCAGGTGATTTTATTGTAATCAAATTACTCGTCTGAGTCATTTTAACGCGGGAACTGTAGAAGTAATATGACTTTTATTTTGTACTTTTTCGTCCCTCCAGAGCTCCAACTGCACCGTGACTGTAGGGAGGAGCAGTTCTTTAAACCGGAAACAAACTCCAGTCTGGAGCAGGAAGAACCAGAACCTTCACAGATCAAAGAGGAACCAGAACAACCAGAACCTCCACAGAGCAAAAAGGAACCAGATGAACCAGAACCTCCACAAATCAAAGAGGAACCAGAAGAACCAGACCCTCCACGGATCAAAGAAGAACCAGAACCTCCACAGATCAAAATGGAACCAGAAGAACCAGAACCTCCACAAATCAATGGGGAACCAGAACCTCCACGGATCAAAGAGGAACCAGAACAACCAGAACCTCCACAGAGCAAAAAGGAACCAGATGAACCAGAACCTCCACAAATCAAAATGGAACCAGAAGAACCAGAACCTCCACAAATCAATGGGGAACCAGAACCTCCACGGATCAAAGAGGAAACACAAAGTCCACAGATGAAAGAAGAACCAGAACTTCCACAAATCAAAGAGGAACTAGTAGAACCAGATCCTCCACAGATCAAAAAGGAACCGGAACCTCCACGGATCAAAAAGGAACCAGAACCTCCACCGATTGAGGAGCACCAGGAACTCGGTACCAGCCAGGAAGGAGAGCGGCTTCTACTGAAGTTTGAAGGTGATTCCTTTAGGGTTCCTTCAATTGAGGAACAAAGTTCCTTGAGTGAACCAGAAGAAGTACCAGACACTGAGCAGTCCCTCTCTCATGACTCTGAAGTCCACGATGTGAAAAAACTTATTGACTCAGAATCAAGTAGAAATGCAGAGATGAAAAGAAGAAGCATGTTTCAGAGTGATTGTGTGGACAAGTTCCCTGTGTCAGAGAAGCAGGCTGAATGTGAAAAGCTTCTTTGTGAGGAAACATGTGGAAATATGGTCCAGAAAAAACCTCAATTACGTCAGAATTTAACAACTTTCAATGATAAGAAGAAAAGTGGTGAACTCTTTGTTAAAAGTTCCACCGGACAGGATGGTTTGTTGGTGCAGAAGAGAATTCACACAGGTGAGAAACCGTATTCTTGCGAAACATGTGGGAAAAGTTTCAGTGCATCAAATTATTTGAAGATACACAAGAGAACTCACACAGGTGAGAAGCCGTATTCTTGTGAAACATGTGGGTGGAGTTTCTGTCATCGTAGTAATTTGCAGCGACACATGAAAAACCATAAAGAGATGAAATCATGAAAGACTCTATGTGAGATGTGTGGATGGATTTCACTTATATAGTGTTTTTCCACCGTATAAAAGCCGATTCATCCTCCATAAGAACAAGAAGAACGTTGGGCACTCCAGAGTCTTGCCGTACTAAATGATGTCATGTTCTTCAGCCAGCTCCCTCTGGCCAGAGACTTTTTGTTCAGCAGTACCAACCGTCAGGACTGTCAGTTCCTGCAGTTAAAACCAGACCAACATCATGTCCTGGACACAAACTTTCTCTTTTCTTACTGAAACACTTCAGAGAAATGTATTTCTGAAAACGCTTGAAGTGAGAAATAAGCTGCAGTTGAAAAGTTAAAAGGTTTTACAGAAGTGTCAGCTGTGAGGGGGTGAGAGTATGAACTCTCCTGCTGAACAAGCATTTTTTCCAGCAGCTGGCTGACGTCAGCGCTGAACTTTTCTTCTTCTTCTTATGGGAGGATGCAGAGGCCTTTAGCAGTCCCCAAAGTGCTTTACACTGTTCATCACATTCACCCATTCATTCACACACCAATGGAGGCGGCGACCATGCAAGGCACTCAGTCCATCCACTGGGAGCAGTTTGGGGTTCAGTGTCTTGCTCAAGGACACTTGGACATGTGGACAGGTGGAGATGGGAATGGAGCTCCAACAGATGTGGTTCAGGAAGTCCAGCTTGAGCCCAGAATCACAAGGTCTCCTCCAGTTTGAAGTCAACATTGCTGATTTAAACCCTGTTGAGACGCTTCAGGAAATCATTTAGTTTCTGGTTTGTCACCAAAATGAGAAGATTTCAATCAGTTTGGTTTCCATTTGTGTTGAACTGCACAGAGGCTGACAAAAGGTCCCTGCTTGATAATGAAGGTTAAAGAAGCACATTTCATTATTAGTTCTAACAATGCTGCTTTCTGTGTTTTGAAAAATGTGAGGTTAAAAATCTTGTATGAGCAGATGTGAACTTTGAAGAAATGGAAGTAAAATGTTGACATGAATCCAATGGCTTTTGTTCTTCACTGTTTTTATTTAACATTAATGAGTCGTAATTTCATTTTTCACTCTTTTTACACTACGGAGGAAAAACTACTGTTTGTTTACCTGCAACACGTACTGAAGTACATATCATGAAAGTAAAACTCTTCAGTGGAAACATGCAATGATTTCCTCGTCTCAAACTATTTATTCTAACAACAACCACCACTTTAGCAATTACTTATGTATGCAATAGATCCTTTTTAACAGGTATTTTTCCTGACAGGATGAAAATAGCCAAGGTGGTTCCAAGCTATAAAACTGTAGACAAATACATCATCTGAAATTCTAGAATTTGTTTCCTCAGTTGGAGAAAAAAACAACAACTTTAAAACATTATATGTAAACAGACTGGATAATTTTATAGAAAATACAACTTACTGAATGATCATCATGATGAGTTGAGAAGAAAATGATCAACATCTTTGACATTAAATGGGTTTTGTTATGGGTGGATGGATGGACGCAATAGAAATACTGACCTGCAGTTCTCCCTATATCCAGTAGGTGTCAGTATGAAGAAGCAGCTTTGGAGACATGGGGAGCAGGAGGAGGGAAAAGGAGTATTTGAAGTACACGGCCAGTATTGCAGATACTTTTTACTAAGATAAGCAGCTCATCTACTTTAATGTGGGGGAGAACAATGTCTCATTATTTATGAAGCGAATTATCATTAATATGCAAATCTGAATGAAAATAAAAATAAAGTTTTTTCATGATATTTGAATGATTTGGGGAGTTTTTTCTTTTATCAGTTGATTGTGACCATAATAAAATGCAGGACAAAGTTTGTAGGTACACAGAAATGACTTGTTGTGAACAAACTCAATATATGCAGGGTAAATAAAATCTGCACAAAGTATCACTGCAGAACTGAGAAAGGATTTGTTCACAAACAATATCAACAAGAGAACAACATCAACCTAAAACAACAAATGTACTTTCACTACACAGTTGTTTGTGAAAATATAGGCAACAGTGCAAATCTAGGTGAGTTAACAAAATAATTAACTCGATAAAATACATGTAACCTAAATATAAGAAGAGTAATGTTACTTTGACAGTGAACACAAAAGGGTTTTTCTATTCAGCCAGATTCATATTATAAGTAAATATCTTTATATAGGTATTTATCTTTCAGTTCCAGTAAAATAATTCATGTAGATTTATTTCAACTGACTGAATATATTCCATGTCTCTCTGAATAGTCTAGAGTTAATCAGTCTACTGTAATTACTACTATGAAGACGATGACCAATTACACTGAGAAGAACAACATGAACTAATGCTGGAGATGATTAAATCTAACTTTCCTTCTATAAATCTGCTCCCTGGATATTGCTGCCTTGCTCAAAGGCCTCTGGCAGTGACTGCTGTCTCTGTGCCGGGGTCCAGTAGTGGTTTGGGGATTCCCCTCCTCCTCCCTCCATTTTTTGGGGGGGTAATTTGCCAGCGAGATATATGATAAAAAATAAAGTAAAAGAAGTATCTTTTAAAATAATCCACAGATTTCATGTGTTTTCTTAGAGCGTTTTTAAAAAGACATAGATATAAATCACCTGCTCTCTTTAACTTGTACATGGATGAGTTATCTCAACAACTGAATAGTTGTAAAAGTGGATGTGTGCTGGGTAACAAGATAATTAATCATCTCATGTCTGCTGGTGATCTGGTCATTCTCTCTCCCAGCAGGTTTCAGCAGCTTTTAAATATCTGTTCTGAGTATGGCTTAAAATCTGATGTTAAATATAATGTTAAATATCTTGTTAAATATAATGCCAGAAAGAGAACAGTTCTGATATGTAGAACTAAGGAGGAGAAGGATCTCAACTTCCCTCATTTTTACCTGTCAGAACAGGAAGTCACTGTCAGTAGCAAAACAAAATATCTGGGACATCTCATCTCTGATAAAATGTGTGATGATGATGATCTGGATAGACGATGCCGTACGCTGTATGTTCAAGCCAACATACGAGCAAGGCCATTTTCTATGTGCTTCATCCATCCCTCCATCCATCCCTCCATCCATCCATCCATCCATCCATCCCTCCATTTTCTCCCACTGATCTGTTTCCAGGTCGCGGGGGTGGCAGTCTGAGCACTGTCACCCAGATTCTATGTGCTCTGATAATGTGAAGATTACTCTCTTTAGAGCTTATTGTACTCCCTTGTATACTGCCCCCTTGTGGATTAAATATAGAAAATCAAGCCTACGACGGCTCAAGGTTGCTTACAATGATGCTCTGAGGATCCTGCTGAAAAAAACCTGGCTGGGAAACAGGAAGTGAGATGTTCTGTCAAGCAGGTGTTTCTACATTTCAGGCTCTCATGAGGAATCTGATGTATAAATTTATACGCAGGCTTGAGGACTCTCAGAACACCATTATAATGCTGCTGAATAATCTCAGTCATAGTCCTGTAAAAAACCACTCATCCTTGTGTATGGTATTATTGTATTGGTATGGATGTATTTTATAAATAGGGTAATATTTGACTTATCTGTGATTATCCTATTTCTGATATTTTGTTTTATGTATTTGTTTTATTTATTTGTGAATATTTTTTATGGACTCCTGTGTCTGCAATAAAGATAAAGATGATGATGATATATAATTTTATTTGATTGTAAAGAAAAAAAAATCATCATTCTAAACTAGTTCTGTGTGCGACAAATGTTTATCCACAAATAAATGTTAACTATGACCTTGAAGGAAAAACAGTCATTAATGTGTTCTTTTATTGATGAGGAAACAAGAGTGGAATTAATCACACAGTTTCACAGATAATTACCTTCAGCAGAATACATGGAATAAAACCAGATCTCGGGCTCAAGCACCAGTCTGTCCTGGAGGACCAGGCTTCAATGGTCAAGAGCCCAGAGTACAGGAAAACGTTGGTTTATAAGCATTTCTTTCACCCCTCCCTGCACATATGGTGTGGATATCACATGTTGTCTTTATCGAAACTGACTATATCTCGTGTTCTGTCCCGAGAAGTTTTAGATATCACAATCGTACTTTCTTCAGACAAGGAGGATGTCACCTCGACATATGTTGCAAACTGGTGTGTTTGTAGTTGCATCCTCCCATATATGGTCGTGTTATTAACAGTTCTGAACAGAAGTGAGACAAGCTGATTATACTGGTATGTAAGCTAGTGCGTTGATAACTCATAACACCTATTTCTTCCTTTACCTACAGCAACAACAAAAGTTGAGCAAGATGGCTGAGCGGGAGTTCAGAGTGACGGCTCCTCCACTATCTAACTGGCCAGGTTTAAAACCTGTGCTTTATGAGACTGTTGACGGCAAGCTTCTAGTTGAGGACCAGTTTTTAAACTTTCTCCTGGTCAGAATGAGAACAATGAGCCAGGACCATCTTGTTCTAACAGCTTCCAACACGTTGGACTTGAAATGGATTGAATCCTGAAGAACGAGGCTGTTTGAACTCTGTCCTGACACCAAACAAAGATGTGTGGCTTTTAAAGGAGATCAGAAAAACATCAGCTACATTAAAAGTTGCTTCAAGGTTTTGAATGAGTGCAGAGAAAACCTCCCTCGGTTCGTCTCCCACTATTTGGATGAGCTACCGCCTGTCACCTCTAACAGCATAGATTAGTCCAACTTGCTGAGTAACATGGAGCGGCTCCAGAGTGAAATGTCTGCGCTCAGACATGGAGTGAAACTACAAGCTGGTGTCAGCGAGGGGCTGCATGAAATCACCTCCACTACTGAGCACAGAGTTGCTGCTTTTAGTCACCATCTGAAACCAGGACATGACGGAGGGCAACACAGGGCTACGCCCAGCGTCATCGCACATGGCAGTGAGGCCTCACTCCCTGGAGCCTCTACCCTGGGTCAAAGACTGGTGAGGAGGATCTCAGCAGAGTTAAAGTAGAGACTTGGCTGTGATGTAACTTGTCAGCGTATTGACACTGCAAGAAACAGGTCCAGCTCATTTAGACCAGGATACAAAATAGAGCAGTCAAACCTCAGTTGATAACCTTAAGCCACTCCACACACCTTGTAGTCAGTGTTAACATCAGACAGAAGAGAGTATTTCAAGATCAATTCTAACTCTGCAGACCTGAGATCAGATCAAATCAACTGGCATCAATTCAAAATGTCTGATAAACAGAAGAGAGGTTGACATGCAGGGAAAAAAAATTTGTTTTTTTGTTGATATTTTAGTCTAATTATGACAAACTGAAGGCAGCATGTAAAGAAGATGGATGAAATGTATATATAGAATAATCTCCTAGTTTGAGGCACATCACAGCATCCTGGTCTTTTTGTGAGTTGCCAAACCGTCTGTATATTCATCCTCTTTCATTTTGATAACTTTTTCTGAACGATCCACCAAAGATAAAGTCATGATCGTGTTTTCGATTGAGTTTATAGTACTGTGCTAATATTTAGTATGTGGAACAATATATTTAATGAACTAGACCTTTCATGACTGGGCAAAGAACCAGCCAGTGTCATGATCTTGCTCAGTCATGAATTCTTGCATCAATGCTACAATGAGAATCCTGAACCAAATAATGGTGAAAGTCAAATAGTTTTGCAAGTGTGGGTCAGGATACTCTGATAATCATACATATAATGAAATTATAACTTAAATTTGACTGGTGACTGGAATTGAGGGTCATGAATTTCAAATGATGTCCTGTTGCATATTATGACTTGATTGTAAAATTCTATTGTGTGTATGCCAATATCTTTTTGGAAGAAACACCTTAAATTCCACTATGTAGATAATCAAAAGGTAACAGGCTGTGGGTTTCATACAAGTGTGTAAAGTTATTCTCACCTTTCAAACAGGATGTGTGTGAGGGAGCGTTGGATGCTCTGCCTGAGCAGGTGATCAGGCTGACAGGGCCTGGAGGAGGGCGGGCTGGGTGCTGGTGATGCAGGCAGATACTGAGTTCCATTCCATGTTAAAGCTGAGGAAGGCTTCTGAGATGATGTTGAGACAGCGGGATGGCCAAACGGAGACTGCATTTTCTTTGCTGTGCAGTCTTAAGAGAGGAGGCTCAAGAGGTGCAAAGTCTCATGATCGGGGTTCATGGCACTTGTAGTCTATTGACTGAAAAGACACAAGACAGAGTCCTTTAGCAGATTATGGTATTTCACCAGGTCCCTAATACATTTTGAGGTAGGTCAAACATTGAGTAAAGAGCCTGTCCTTTGATCTCCTTTGATATCCTTTGATATCCTTTGATAAAATGTTATCTCCTTTGCTCTCCTTTAATCTCCTTTGATCTCTGAGTGCTAAAATAACTCAAAAATACCTTTGTCAATGCCACATGCATTTGCAAACCAAGTGAGAGGAGGATATTTTGTCTATTGAAGCACAAGAAAAGTTCTCCCTGCTTGGACTCAACATATTAATTGACTTCACTGTGAGAACAGAAGTCAGCAGCACCGATATCATGACTCGAAGAGGTAAGTAACATTGTGTCCAGGACTCTGCCATCTCATTATGTCACCTAATGAGCTCCATGCTTGACAGTCACAAAAGAAAATGGTTGTTTGGTGATCAGATGCTCAGTTTGATAATGAGAAGAAACAAAAGGCTGAGGCCAATAAGAGAAAATCGGTTTTAGTGTTTAATTTTGGGCTTTATTGGAACCATCACCATTTCCATTATTTTTGGAGAAATTATATATTTAACAACCCTTCCTATTTTTTCCTCCGTTTGTAGATTACCTTAGTGCTAAGATTTGATTTTAAATCTCATGAGTGCTCAATGTTTATGTTAGGACAGCCCAATGTTGTAATTCAGGATTGTGACTCCAGGCTTAGGAATTCAGAACCAAACTTCCACCTCAGGGAACGTGGAGAAAAATAAATCGCTGCCAAATAACAGCTGAAACCTTGCAAACAGGAAAGGGAATTGTCAAAGAAGAGGATGATTCAGTTGAAATTTTTAATTATTAAGAAACAAAAATGCAAAACCGACTTCGAGTACATTCATCCAAATAATTGGTCAAACCAAGAGAATGTATTTGAAAGTGTCAGGCTTCATTATCCCTCAGCTTATCCTTTGCAAATCAAAGCAGCTAACTTGAATTCATTAGAAATCTCTATGTTTTGTTCTTGAGGATGAATGTTTGTCATTTATTTTAGCATATTCAAGCCCCAGGTCTGACAGGGCCCACAGAGACCGTCCTGGACAGCGTTCCAGGCTCATTGATGGTGATGGAGACGCCATCATGAGTAACAGCTCTCAAAACTTCCAGCGGAAACAGTAAGTGTTGGAAGATTCCCTTGTGATTTCAATTCAATACTCTACTTCCTGGAATGAGGTGAAAAGCCTTCTTTAAAATATGTATGAAAGTATTCAATGAGGATCTGGTTGAACCTCTTGGCAGCTGGTGGTGCAAGAGGAGCAGCTGTTGGTTTGAACAGAAGAAAGTAGAACATCACTGACTAGTTATTCTTCTTGTAAAATAAAGCCCCTCATCTCTAATGAAAGTGTGATTTGAACTGGGTGAGGTTTCTCATTTGTCACAATACAGTTATTGTTCTTTAGGTTTCTTATAGAAATGGTGCATTTGAATTACTGGAATTGTATTAGATTTTGAAGGAATTAAGACTTTATTCACTTTGTTCATCACAAACAATCTCCATTGAATTTGTCACTTGATACTTTGTACAAAGAGTTTGTATTATTTTGGTGTGTCGTTCATACTCTTGAGCTAAATGTTGTGTAATGACATGACATGGGAAATGTGTGTTATTGGAACAGTTCCCAGTTTCAAGAAAAGGACGAGGAAATTGGAAATATAATTACATTGACTTTTCTTCAAGACATCAGAATCAACGTTCAGGAATAGGTTGCTATGACTTTTCTTCACGATTCCGCAAACACTTTCTGGATAAAAAGCAAAAAACATCAAAATAAAAGTCTGATACAAAGTGGATGGAAGAGGCGCCTCATGGAGGAGGTCAGAGGATGTTGCCAGCAAGAAGCAGGAACACATTTCTTCTGGAATTTTATTGGATTTATTTTATTTTTTTACAATTGATGTTTTGTTAAATGCTGTGTGGATCCTTAAATAGCAAGTTTAAAGAAAGATTGACCAGTTCAGAAAGAATTTTTATCAGAATAAATAGTGAATGGTGACATGAGTTAGAGTGTGACTTCCTGTTTTGGAGTGAAATGATCACTGTGTAGGTCTCGTTCCGTCTCCTGTCTGTGCTCAGGGTGTGAATGGGGTTGGTCGGCTCATGGGGCCTTCCAGTGGCTCAAGAATGTCGGAGGAGTGTCTTGTGAGGTCATCTTCTGTTCTCTGACCTTCAGAGCAATTCTACACCCTGTGGGCAAAACATCATTGCATTAAATTCTCATCAGTCAGTGAGAGATGCTGATCAGGCAAACGGAACCTGCAGCGGGCAACAATAGACATCACAGCATCAAACTTCTACATTAAATCATTTTAAGTTTGGATCAAACCATAAGGACTGGATCGCCTCGGTTCTCCTTGAGGAAACCATGCTGGCTTTGTCTTTGGCTGGGGTGGATCGTTAGGTAGGGCTCACAGCGGGTGATCGCTCAGAATCACGCCAGATTTCCTCATTGGATGATGATTTATTGAGTTCACAACTGTATGATTTAATATGTATAATTACATGTGCGTTAGTGTGGTTCTGAAACAGAGAAACAGAATTAAAACATAACTAGCAGAACACAAATGGTCTATAATGCAAGAAACATCCATTTGTCTTCACTGTATGCTAGTATAGCAATAGAGCTGAAATAATAACAATAAAGTATAAACATGGCCGAAACTGGCATTAAATAATGAAACAAGGCTGCTCTGTGGGCCGAAACAGCTTCAACCATCAAATGGGGAAAAAGAAACCATCCGCAATACAATGGCTCCCTCTGCTGGTCGCATGAATAACTACAACAGGCCGCACCGGGAGGTGTCACGTGACAACGGGTGGACATGCGGGAGGCGGTGCCTTATCGCCAATTAGCCGGATTTACAGCGAATATAAGAGAGATAAATGACAAACTATAGCATCTCCAGAAAGGAAAGTCACGGCACGAGGCCGAGCCAGGCAGGCAAAGCCTGAGCTCACATTTAGCAACGCTAAGCAGACAAAACACTTCCAATCTCACACCGACAGTAAAGGAACAACAAAATAGCCCTTCTTACTTGTAAAGACACATAAAACAGGACAGATGTAAGCAGGCAGCTAGTCCGTGCTGAGAACAGGAACTACTGGCTAAAGTCTGGGACCGAATGTTAGCAGCCCGCGAGCAGCGAGCCTGAGTCAACTTGTTATTGGCTAAAAGTCCAGGTGAAGCGAGGCGTCTTCCAAAGGGGAGAGAGAGAGTCAACAGACAGTGTCTGATGCTGAGCGGCCACAAGGGGGCGTTTTTCACAATAAAGTAGCAGTCTTTGTCCTGGTGGTCCACCGTCCTGCGTGTCTCACATGTCCCTCATTTTACCAGGAAGTGTCAACAAGTTAGAGATTTCTTTCACACTGGAAACCGGCCAAATAAGACATCGTGGCTAAACCCTAAAGACACAACAAAACATGTTTACGAGCGCCAAAATAATCAAATCTTGTTATTTAGATGTCTTATGAATCCCAACAAAACACGTCCTCAGGTGTAATTCTAATGATGCTCTTGAATGTTGTAATAGATATTCGTGTTTCCAGCTCAAGAAACAAGCAAACACATTGAACAGAACTCAGTACCAACTTTGTTAGTGAGACACATAGGCGTAGGAACCGGGGGGGACATCCCCACCAATATTGGAGACTTGCGCATTTGTCCCCCCCAATAATCATCCCGCTCAGGAGAAAAATATTTGATTTTGACATTTTTAACTGGCATGCTTTTATTTTGACGGTGCAGCACACCTATCTGCCACTGCCCCGCCCCCTCCCTCACCCGCTCCCTCAGATATTTAATAAGGGGACTTCTTATGAAGGAGGTCAAACGGTCTGCAGGGAACCTTCCCACGAATATGGCTTGTTTATAACATCATGTTGTTGTTTACATTCATATTTAGAAAGTAGATCTTCTGAATGAAATCCTCTTAATCCTGCGATGCTCATTGCTCCTTTATTTACCTGCAAACTTTGTCAGTGTTCCCAAGTATCGTCAAAGCTTGTCAAAGTGTTCTGTCCTCTTATTCCAGTACAACGTCCCCACCAAAGAAAAGGAGGAAACTGCAGCAAGACTTGCTTTGTTTTTTTAAAGAGTAATGTCAGTATGAGTAACGTTACTCTACACAAGGAGAACATCGAATCACTCCAACATTTATCAACGAGTTTGACTTTATATGAGACATTATGTGTAAAATGTCTCATCAGGAGAATGATAGAACATAGAGCTCTTCTAATAGAGTGAGAACTTTTACTGTCAGGGCCAAGTTCTGCTCTAAACACAGTTCATGTGTCCGGGACAATATACATCTGCAACCCTGTTCTTAAAAGTCGTTATTCTGTAGGACAGAAACCTCAACATATATTTTTTAAGTTTTTGTAAGTCAAATAGTGTATATGACCATAAGTAATACTGTCTGAGCTGCAGAAATAGGCGCTGGATGATCTGCATCTGGAGGTGCAGGAGGCGCAGTGGGAGGTGTAGGAGGAGGCACAGGATGTGTGCAGGAGGATGTGCAGGTGGAGGCGCAGGAGGAGGTGGAGGAGGATGTGCAGGAGGAGGCGGAGGAGGAGGCACAGGAGGAGGGGCAGGAGAAGGCGGAGGAGGAGGTCCAGGAAGAGGTGGAGGAGGAGGCACAAAAGGAGGCCCAGGAGGAGGTGCAGGAGGAGGTGATGGAGAAGGTGATGGAGGAGGTGGAGGAGGGGGCACAGGAGGAGGCGTAGGATGTGTGCAGGGGGAGCTGCAGCATGTGTGCAGGAGGAGGCACAGGAGGAGGTCCAGGAGGAGGTCCAGGAGGAGGTCCAGGAGGAGGCGCATAATTGTGCAGGAGAGCTGCAGGATTGTGCAAGAGGAGCTGCAGGATGTGTCCAGGAGGAGGTGCACGAAGAAGTGCAGGATTGTGCAGGAGGAGGTACAGGATGAGGTGGAGGAGGATGCACAGGTGGAGGTGCAGGATGAGGTTCAGGATGAGTTGTATTTTTGTTGTTTTTGATCCCTTTGGGGAAGATCCTCCAAAGGTTCCGTGACGTTTCTTTCCACTTATTTGCTGATGATATCAGCGTTACTGCTCCTTTAAGCCGTCTGAGATCATGAAGCTAAACTCCTTGCTCCATTGTCTGGAGGAAATAAAACAATGACTCAGCGATAACTCTCTGCAGCTCAATGCAGACCAAACAGAAACACTGGTTATTGCCCCCGATGATTCAATCCCTGGGATTAAACAGTACCTGGGTGACTGAGGCCAGTCTGCTAAGCCAAGTCTTAGAACCTTGGGAGTTCTCTTTGACAAAGACCTGTCATTAGTGCAGCACTGGAAGCAGCTGACCAGGAACTGCTTCTTTCAACTCAGGAAAAGATCTAAACTTAGGAATATGGTCTCACGGAACGATTTGGAGCTTCTCATTCCTGCTTTTGTGTCTTCATGTTTAGACTATTGGAACCGTTTGTTTTCATGTCTGAACAAGAAGGAGCTCTCTCCACTGCAATTAGTGCAAAACTCTGCAGAGAGAATTCTGAGCCGTACTAATAGGAGGACTCACATGTCCCCGGTTCTAAAAGAACTTCATTGGCTGCCAGTGTCCTATAGGATCAAGTTTAAAGTTCTGGTCCTGGTCTTCAGAGCCTTGCATGGTCAGGCTCCTTCTTATATCAGTGATCTGATCCAGCCTTACACCCCTGAACGGCTCTGAGGTCTGTGGATCAGAACATGCTGAAGGTTCCACGCTCTCATTTTCTCACTAGAGGTGACCGATCCTTCCAGGCTGTTGCTTCGAGGCTTTGGAATGATCTTCTTCCCTCTTTGTGCTCAACTGACTCTGTTGACACCTTCAAGAACAAACTTAAGACTCATCTAGTTGTTCCGGCTTTTAATTAACTCCCTTTGTGCTGCTAGGATTTTGTCTTGTCTTGGCCTATAAGTACATGTTATTATTATGATATGATTATAGTGTGGGTGAGCGGTCCAAGCCTCTGGATTTAGGCTCTAGTCTCTCAGGAGGTGTGGGTTCAAATCCAACCACTGCCAGTTAAAAGGTTTTGGGTTGTTATATTTGCTTATGTAACAAGATCATCGTCATCCATTGTGCTCCTCATATATTCGAAACTGTGTTGATGAATTTCAAAAACTTCTCTTTGTGTTTCTGCCCGGTTTCGAACAGGGGACCTTTTGCGTGTTAAGCAAACGTGATAACCACTACACTACAGAAACTCTGCTGGAGGTTAACAGGGTCGTGTGAAAACATTTGACTACAAGCAGCAACTCAATCCAGAAGAGACTGGAACAAGAACACAGCTCCTTGGACCGCTTGGTTTCCTCACTCAACTCATCTCACTCTGAGGGAAAAGTTGTTCTTGATGATAAAAAAGTTCTTCTGAGAACATCAGTCCTCATCACTTTCTGCAGAGGAACATAGAGAGTGAGCTACCAGCAGCTGCTCTCTGTGGAGGAGAACATCAGTCCTCATCACTTTCTGCAGAGGAACATAGAGAGTGAGCTACCAGCAGCTGCTCTCTGTGGAGGAGAACATCAGTCCTCACCTCCACCCTTTCTGACAGGGTGTCTGATGGATGAAGAAGTGTGTGTGTGTGTGTGTGTGTGTGTGTGTGTGTGTGTGTGTGTGTGTGTGTGTGTGTGTGTGTGTGTGTGTGTGTGTGTGTGTGTGTGTGTGTGTGTGTGTGTGTGTGTGTGTGTGTGTGTGTGTGTGTGTGTGTGTGTGTGTTCAATGACAGTTGGATCTATTTGATGTTTCACATTGTGGATTTTCTGTGAGATTCTCTGCACTTTAACACTTGAATTGTGAATCTCTTTGTTTAGTGTTAAAGGTAAGATCAGAGTCTTCAATAGATCAGATCAAAGTACTTTAATAGAATGTATTCAGTCCTCCTGACTGTCCTTTTGGAATGCCAACAGTTGCACCTCTTTGTGGATCAGTGAAGCCTGGAGCAGCGGCGATAGAAAAGATGCTCTCTCAAACTGATGCTTCTCCACTTTATTGAGCCTTGCAGGTGAACACACCGTAAGTACTACAATGTAAACAGAAAAATACCATTAGAAACTCTTAACAGCATGTTTTACCATTAAACTTTTACCATATTTACTACCTTTAACTCATGTGTGAGTAACAAACATGGCGTCCTCCGTAGAGCTGCTGTCCTGTAAAAGCTTCACTTTTCCTTAATGGACAAGTTGTTGTCACTTGGAATGTTGTGGTGTAAACGGAGCCGAAGACTCAGATCAAAACTGAGCCGTTAACATGTGACTGGGTTGTGAAAGCTCACACAGGAGGAGGGTTAAAAACTATATGCTGCATTGGCCGGGAATCAAACCCTGGACTCCTGCATGGAAGGAGAGAATTCTACCACTGAACCACCAATGTTACACTTCCCTTCATTCCAACCAGGAAATGTGAAGCGTTCCACCTTCAGTGCTCCATGAACCCCTCCCCCACAGTTTGAGTGATTCTCACTGTCGCTGTCACTCAAACTGAACCAGACTGTCAAACTGTGACCTGACAGTGTCAGAGTCTTGATCTCCTGCCTTATTTATGACAATCACTGGAGTCCTTTAGCTTCTTCAACATGTCGGCTCGTTGGTCTAGGAGTATGATTCTTGCTTTCGGTGCGAGAGGTCCCTGGTTCAATTCCCGGACGAGCCCTTTAGTCATCAACCATGATCCTTTGTGTTAAATTTCAAAAGATGCTTTGACTTTGTGTGTGAGAATCCTCCTCCCAGACCAACCAGCAACATCTTAAAGAAGCAAAATGACTCAATCAACAGTATTGGGGCTTTATTCACTTTGAGGAGCTTTCGAAAAGCAACGCTGACACATTTCATGATTTTCTCATAAAAACACTTGATGCTCTGGTTCTGGATGTTAAACTGATCCTGGACCAGGAACATGATGGAGCCAGAACAATGTCTGGGCTCATTTATAAAGGGTGATTATGACAAAACAGGTCCTGAAAGATGCGTACGCCACTTTCCACACTAAGTTTGTGATCTAAAATAAACTTAGGAGGAGACTGTGCGTACTAGTATGACAACAATGGACCTGGACCAGGAACATTTTTGTTACGGGGAAAAACTGGTAGAGCTGATGGTGAAGTGGTGAATTGAACCAGATGATGAAGTGATGAATTGAAGCCAGATTCATCTCATACAGTGAATGTCATTACATATCTTGCAGTCTTGCTACATCTTGTATTTTGATTTGTTAATAGGGTTAGGAGAAATAAGTGTTTAACTTCAGATTAAACCTTTAGATCTGTAAAACTGTCAATCTTTGCTCTTGCTGGTTTTATTTTGTTTTATTTTGTTGACGACCGACCGAAGAAGTAATAATAAAAAAATATATACATATCAGACTTTAGGCTGAATCCTGAATTTGCAGCACGATGATCATCTGTCAGACTTTCATCTCCAAATGATCCAGAGCGGTGGATAAAACTGATTGATGATCAACTGTGACAAGGTGTGGAACAATCAGTCTCATTTCAAAGTGAGCACATAAATAGAGCGGTGACAGCCGTGTGTAAAGCTGCTCTGTGGATGCTCTGGTACCGCCATGCGCTCTGGACGCTCTGGTGCTGAAGCCAGACGAGCTCCTCGTCACCCACCGCCTCCAACTCTAGTGACTGAGGATAAAACACAAAGTCTACTGAGCCTTTTTACAACTTCCTGTTGAAATATTTCATTTGTACATTTAATAAACAGATCAAAGTGTATTTTATCAGTTTGGTCTCCACTGTGGTCTCCTACAAATCTGTCTCCTTCCCTCTCCGACACTCTGACACACGCTGACCCTCACAACCATGGAGGCTGTTTTGATGTCCAGAGGTGATGACCTCATGATGTCACTCTCCTCTGACCTCCATGATGTCGCTCTCTTCTGACCTCATGATGTCACTCTCCTCTGATCTCCATGATGTCACTCTCCTCTGGGCCGTATGACGTCGCTCTCCTCTGACCTCTATGATGTCACTCTCCTCTGACCCCCATGATGCCGCTCTCCTCTGACCTCCATGATGCCGCTCTCCTCTGACCTCCATGATGTCACTCTCCTCAGTGATGTCACTCTCTTCTGACCTCCATGATGTCACTCTCCTCTGACCTCCACCTTCAGATCAGACTCTTCTTCTCCCACACACGATGGACCCAGACAGGACAACAAACCAGTGTTGCAGCAACATGGTTGCCTGTCGTTAAAGCAATAACCAAGCAGACCCGGCGCTCCACCACACAGACAGCAATGAAAACAAGGCTCTTTAAGGAAAAGGCCAGACAGCCAGCATCTATGACAAGCTGAGCCTCTGTCATCACTAATAACTTACTGATGATGTTTTCATTCAGTGGTGGGTAGTTTGAATCCCATCCAGAAGAAATGACAGCAACAATGTCTCTAATCCAGTAAAACATCCATTGTAGCCAACATGAAGTGTCCAGAGTCCAAAATGTCCAATATAAAACCCTCCAACAGTTTGAACATCCAGTCTCCAAGGTATTTCTGAACTATGTACAGTAACGTGGCCTCATATCTTATAGCACCATCTTCCTCTCCTTCATCCTCACAAACCTTTCAGCCACCTCCTTCTGATCAAGCACAACGTCTCTCTATGGAGAGCAAAGTGAGCTTTGAGAGTCTGGCCTCCTTCATGCCCAGAGAGAGTTTTGAATTCATTTCAGGCTGAAACTGCGTTCTGCATTTGCACTAGTGACTGACTGGTATGTCCTTTCCATATGGCTGCAGATGATGAAGGG
The DNA here is from genome assembly GCF_963383615.2 of Lipophrys pholis. Lineage (NCBI taxonomy): Eukaryota > Metazoa > Chordata > Actinopteri > Blenniiformes > Blenniidae > Lipophrys > Lipophrys pholis. The sequence continues at coordinate 4,364,046 of NC_137646.1, read as the reverse complement.
CAGAACAGCTTCTGTGGTGTTGAGCTTGATTTCTAGTTCACTACACATGGCAGAGATAGAAAGAAATCCATCCCAGACCTGCTCAGCTGTATTATGGCTCTTATTTTGGTAGAATCATTAAACATTACACTCAAGAATCATTACACTCCTGCTATTGTGCATGTGCACCACGGCTGTAGTAAACAGGTCCTCTGATAGTTTTCGAGTTGAGAAAATCAGATGAGAAAAATGCACATGTTGTCATCACTCATGAAGCTGCTCTGTCTCAGCGATCAAAGGAGATTAAAGGAGAGCAAAGGAGAGAAAAATTAATCAAAGGATATCAAAGGAGAGCAAAGGAGATCAGAGGAGAGGCTCCTTACTCAATGTTTGTCCTACCTCAAATATATTAGGGACGTGTTGAAAAACCATAATCTACCAAAGAACCCATTCTTAAATGATGGTGATTGGTGGGCAGGTTCAGCACTGAGCTGCAGCAGAGCGGAGATGAGAAATGAATTTAGAAATCTTTTTGACATAATAAAATAAATCCTGGTCTTTGAGGCTTTGAAGGATGTTTTTGTTCTTGACTTGTTCCAAGTCTGTTTATCTCCACGAGGGTTGATCTGGAATAATGAGCTTAATGATCACACCTGACAGAACTGCAGAAACATGAATTTATGGAACCAGAACTACTCCTGTCGTCACGGTGATGAATTAATATTCCAACATAAAACACAAGAGAAACTCAGCCTCAAAACAACTGGATGGAAAATCTAAACTAAAAGAAGATCAGTGAGGAAGTTCAGCCCGACACGTTTCTGCTGGAATAAAGTGAAACTGAGTGATCACAGTGCTGTCTGTTTATATTGAAGGTTTTTGTGTTTTTATTGCGAGACAATTTAGCAGGACAGACGCACCGTCTTCACTGGGACATCAGAGCCCACCTTTATCACTTCTGGATTTACAAACTGGAAAAGGGCTTTAGACAAATGTAAAGCACATGAGAACAGTCCTACACACCGTCATGCTGTGTCTGTGACGGCACAAGAAAGTCCTCCTGTAAATGTACAGTTGATCAACAAGCCGTCAAGTTGCAAGAAAAGTGTGACTGCAGAGGACAGGAGGACAAACATTTTGTCTCTTTAGCTTCAGCCAGTGACTGAAATTCAAAAGAATCAATTCCATTTTCAGTCATTTTCAGTAAATGTATTTTTTTTTACTGATATATCAAATGGACCAATAAAACATGTTAAACTGTAAGTCTGGTTAGTGAAGGAGGGAGCGAGGGAGAGGGGGAGAGAAGAGAAGGACAGAGTTCTGGTGAGGTTCGGTTCTGAACCTCAGTTCCTCCACACAGAGATTGAAGTAGCTTCTGGAAGCTCACCTGGTTCTCTGGTTCCTGCGGTGGGGAACCCAAGTTCCTACTGTGATGGTGGAAGAATGCAGCTTCCAGGGAGGGGTTGCCGGGGACCCCCTGGTGGGGGTCACGTGACCAATGGGGAATTTTTCCACTGGTGACCACATGTTTCTTTATTCTCAAAAAAAAAACGTTGTCACCCCCCCAAAATGTCTGCTTCCTGCCTTGTTGTTTTAACTTTCCAAGTCATCAATGATGTCCTCATATAACAGCTGCTTGTCCTCTTGTGGTTGATGCTGATTATTGTAAGAGCAGTGAGGCCATCCCGTCCCTGGATGACCTCTGAACTCAGGTTGGGCTTGATGAGCTTCAGCTTTGAGAAGTTCCTCTCTGCTGAGACCACAGGCAGAGTGCAGCTCCTTCTCAGGGCGATCCACACATTGGCTTATCTGAGTTCCATTTCAGTTCCAACTGTGGAAAAAAATCTAACAACATTTAAAACATCAACATTTACAAAGCGTCAGCATAGTGAAGGCAGAAGTAAAGCGGGGCAGGAAATTCCTGGCAGTGTGAAAACAATAAGTGTTTTTCCCAATAAGCAGTGAAAATATTACTTTAATATACCTATTATTATTGGCTACAGCAAAGTCACCTTGATTCAGCCATATTTCTCTTCTTAAAAAAAAAGAGAGAGATTCACACCAGCATTAAAAAAACATTTTCCTCCGTTACAGAAATGTGGAGATGTGTTGACATATTTTACTGGAATCAACTAGTGTCCAGTCCAGCATGAGAGGCCCCAGATTGGTTTTGTCTGGGAGCTGATTGGACGATGCACAATGAATTGAAAGGAGTGATTCCAGCCGATCACTCTGACCTCCATGTAGAAGTCCAGGCCCAGTGTGGCTGAGCTGAGCTTTGCTTGATCCTCCTTCAAACACTAAATATCATAGAATATAAACCACAGAGAAGTAATCTGAGTACCTTAGTGAAACTTTTAAAGTTTTCAACTGAGCTAACATTTTTAATATTTGCACAAGCAGATTTGTGGTCCATCTGAGGTTGTCATATTCAAACTCATGTATCTTGTAAGTGATTAGAGATTTAGTATTTTGACTTCAGATTCAGAATCCTGATGGATTTAGCATTATGTATGTATGTCTTCAGATTCATTAAGCAAAGTAGATGTTTCACCTAAAAGGGCAGTGTAATGTAACTCAGGTCTTGAAGCCTGTCCTCCAAGTGTTTATTGTGGATGAAAGTGGGAATTACCACAATAAAATATAGAGATTAACAATAGTGCAGAGTTTCTTGTCATTGAATTCAAAACAGGTAATAAAGTTTTTCTCTTCAACATTAACTTCATGTGTTGTTTTGTACAGAATATAGTTCTCCGGTTCTTTTCAAAATGTAATACTGTATGAGTAACCATAAACTGTTCATGACATAGACATATACATCCAGTAGGTGTCAGTATGAAGCAGCTTTGGAGACATGAGGAGTAGGAGGAGGGAAAAGGAGTATTTGAAGTACACGGCCAGTATTGTAGATACTGATACTTTTTACTAAGATAAGCAGCTCATCTACTTTAATGTGGGGGAGAACAATGTCTCATTATTTATGAAGCGAATCATCATCAATATGCAAATCTGAATGAAAATAAAAATAAAGCTTTTCTCATGATCTTTGAATGATTTAGGGACTTTTTATTCTTTTATCAGTTGATTGTGACCATAATAAAATGCAGGACAAAGATTGTAGGCAAATATAAATGACTTGTTATGAACAAACTCAATATATGCAGGGTAAATGAAATCTGCACAAAGTATCACTGCAGAACTGACAAAGCTGATTTCTCCCACAGCAAAGCAACGCAATAACGCCCCAGATGAAGGTGATCACAACATTGTGCTACGTCACTACAAGTAGGCTGCAGCAGTGCAGCGGTGATGACGGGGGTTTGTCCCAGTCCTCCGTCAGCAGAGTGTCAGTCTGACCGTTACGGTTCTTTCACAGCCCCACATTGGTGGTAAATCACAGGAAGTGGTGACGCTGCGTCGCCTCCACCATTAATATCAAATACATTAAGTGGTAAAAATAAGAGAACAAGAATCAAATCAATGTAATAATCGACATGTGAACCAGGAAAGTTCAATCATTCTTAAGCTGTGTACAAATTCAATTCATTTGTCTGAGTTTCATAAAATAGACCTAAATACTTTTCATGATTACACATTTTTAATAGAGCCCAAGATATTTGATGGGTTAATTTTACTCTCCATTCATTAGGAGGAGCACAGAGGCCTTTTTCTTTCTTCCTTTCTCTAACAACCAATCAGCTTTCAGCAGACTGCGTCATACATGGCAACGGGGTCGACCTGGCCTCCTCACTAAGATAAAAGTTGCTGTTGTTGCTGCTACACACTGAGGTGAAGTGGCTTAGTCCAGGGAAATTCATGGACTAAAAAGACGCACTCGTACTACCAGTAGCTAATTCGATGCTTATGAGTACTACTAGTAACATAAAAACATCCTACCAGTATGACTAGTGGAATTAACTGCTAATGAGGGATGGAGACGTCACAACACTAAAGGCCTCTTCATCCTCCATAAGAACAAGATGAAGGTTCAGCAGTGCAGGTCCTGCTGAACAAAATGAGGAAGGAATTTGTTTGGGCTGTGCCAACCGCCCTGGCAGAACTATGTAGAATTTTCTTCTTGTTCTTATGGGTTCAGAAAGTGAGTACCCTGAAATTCTAACCTGCTCTGGAGCAGGTTATGTTCTAGACAAGAGGTCAAAGCTCCACCTCCTGACCAATCAGATCTCTCGGAAAATGCCCCGCCCATTCTTAAATGATGGTGATTGGTGGGCAGGTTCAGCACTGAGCTGCAGCAGAGCGGAGATGAGAAATTAATTTAGAAATCTTTTTGACATAATAAAATAAATCCTGGTCTCTGAGGCTTTGAAGGATGTTTTTGTTCTTGACTTGTTCCAAGTCTGTTTATCTCCACGAGGGTTGATCTGGAATAATGAGCTTAATGATCACACCTGACAGAACTGCAGAAACATGAATTTATGGAACCAGAACTACTCCTGTCGTCACGGTGATGAATTAATATTCCAACATAAAACACAAGAGAAACTCAGCCTCAAAACAACTGGATGGAAAATCTAAACTAAAAGAAGATCAGTGAGGAAGTTCAGCCCGACACGTTTCTGCTGGAATAAAGTGAAACTGAGTGATCACAGTGCTGTCTGTTTATATAGTCAGATGAATTAATCTGGTATAATCTCACCAAGTCAGCATTAACAAGTCAGGAATGTTCTGGCTTTGGCTGCAGCAGCAGTGTTGCTTTTAGCTGCTGGATGTGTTTTAATTCTTCATAATCTCAGAGATTAACTGCTCCTTCAGTAATCTGTAAACTGCTCTGCAGAGTTTCTCTGTCTGTGATTGGTCAGACGCTGCAAACTCCGCCCCTTTCATGTGAACAAGCACACGTAGGTCTGGGTTGAACCAGAGAGTTGATAACCTGCTTGGTAGTAACGGTGATCAGGATCAGTCAACCCAGGAAACAGAGAGATCCTGGATATGTTGATCAGGGTTCCTAGTACAGGCCACAGGCCTCAGTGTGATTGAAACAATATTTAGATTTACTTGCCGCTCAGTAAACCAGCGGCGGCCTTGTGCATGCGCGGTTCCTTCTCAGTGTGGACGCAGTGTGGTGAGGGTCTCCTCTGGTCTGACTGCAGGAGGGAGGGAGGGACTGTCAGACTGACCGCAGGTCTGTCAATGCTTCAGGACGGGGGAGGGGCTCACAGCAGGACCTGCTGCTCGTTGACCACAGTGACTGCAGAACCAGACCTGCTTTCACCTCAGAGTCGCCAAACACACTAGAAAGTCGCTCGATTTGTCGCTAGTCGCTTTTCACAACAAAGTTGCCAACAGGACCTGAAAAGTCACCAGATTTAAGTTAGCAACAGTGACAGGCTCACACCCCTGCTGACACAGACAGGATCTTTGTTCTACACTTCTTTTGAAACTTGCTTTCTTTGCTTAACTTTGAGTTCAGCCCTTCAAGAAAGAACTATTTAGTTTTCATTCAACAGGAGAGGAGGGTGCACCATTCCCAGATGAACTGCAATACCAGGTTGATGCGTGGAGTGGACAGAGCAAGCTCCTATTCCATCTCCCTGTTCCAAAAATCAATTTAATATAGAGTCCCCAGATAGGGGACATATCAGATATTAAAATGATAAGAACAGATACTACACTTGATCTTAGCCAAAAGGCAGAGAAGCGATACCACAATGGGTCTGAGCTAAAGGGAGCACTGGAAGTGTGCAAGAGTCATTTTGGCAACTTTTTTAGTTGGCTTGAATATTTGTTGGTGATGCTTAATTTGGACACTTTTTGCGGTAATCCCAGGTTATTTACGTAGGGGGTGTAGCGGCTTCTTTCTCAGCTGATTCCTGTACTAACCGCCAGAGATTAGTTTTGGGTCCTGTAGATTGAATGAGGCGCTTTTAGCCTTTACAGAGACGCTGGATCCAGGATGCGTGTCGATAATGATTTTTTGTCGCGCACAAACTGCTTCCACAGCGGACGAAAGGACATGGACCGAGAGCGAGAATATTGTCAGAATGACTACTGGATAAAATAAAATAAAACCAGAAAATAAGGCAAAGCGAAGGCAAAGCACTCCACAAAAATTGCGGCTCCCCAAACTGTCTCTCTCCTTACCACACCCCGAGGTGAGTGCACCTTTCAAGCCTCCTATCCGCCCCCAAGCGCGCTCACACAAGCCCCCATCTACTTCAACGCAACAATACTCCTTCATGCCACACGGGCCAGCAAACACACACGCATTCACACTGTCCTCCCCAAACCCTGATTCCTATACACCAGCCCCTAATTATTGATTTTAGCAATAATTCATCCAACATTAAAAGTAGGAGAAATAATTATCACACAAACAATCTGCAATGCAAATAGCAGAAGAACATTAGAGTCCATGATAACGCCACATGGGAATCTTCTTTCTTCTCGTCACTACTTTGACCTATAAAGTCCATGATGTGTGGCTGATGTGTGTTTTTTTGGGGGGGATGCACGTAGCACCATCCTCACTCATTGAGTTTTCACATCAGTGCCACACAATCAATCAGCAAAATGTATATTTACAGAAACAGACGACTACAGTTCACAAACTGATCTTCTGTACTACACAGTGCTGATTTAGCACCTGTTGACTTTCAGGCCTGAGCAGTTTGAGATTAAATCAGATGTAAAGTCATTTATTGTGAGCAAAATAGCAGAATTTATAAAACTGGAAGTGATGGTTGAGCTGGTTGATGGCAAAAATACAATTCCAAGTGACAGTGAGACTTCAGACTGGAGAGGTTTACTTTTGTTCATACATCATTGGATTGTTATTTATTTGATAAATATTGAAGATAAGATAGGTGTTAAAGTTTTGCTTAAACAGTCACAGGTCTACAAATTAGTTGCTACAGTGGTAGTCATGGCAGCAGGCCCAAGGGGGCGGGGCTTAACTCCTTTGATCCCGTGTGACCACACCGAGCCTTGACGTTGGTAAACGCGCTTTGTGATGTCACACTGAGCTTTGAAGAATCACCCAACAGAGTTTACAGAACCAGTTGGCTCTTCACTCATCAGTTAACCTCAGGAGACACCAGTCCAGGAACTTTGAATACCAGAATTCAACTATTTTTGAAGTGCCACTTCTAAACTTTGTCCACGAATGTTTTAACTGGAGAAGTGAGTATATTGATTGTTTTGTTGCTAAAAGGTGAAGCCACAATATCCATTGATGGAATAATATTGAGAACGTATATCAGTTTAGGTTTTTGGGAATCATATTCTGTCTGTGTGGATTTTAAACTTTGGACACTAGGAGGCGCAGTTGGACGCAGACGCGTGATTCTGATAAAAGTCGCTTCAAATGCCGGTTTTTCAAAGCCACATTGGATTGGATTACCCTGATCTAGATACAGTTTTCAAGATTACCAAATCCAGATTACCAGTGCTCTAAATGGGACAACATATCACAATGTGGGCTACCAGCAATGTAAAGAACAACAGGTAGAAGAGCCAACATGGGGACACTTTAAGTGTTTTTTATTTTGAGACAAAACACAAAAATAACATAAACATAAACATCCACTTCTATTTATGATTTCTTTTGTGACCACGCATCTGAGACACAACAAATAACAAGTGTACATAAACAAATACATTGTGGATATTTTGAAAAAGTCTTAAATTAAAAAAAAGGCTAAATGTCCAATAGTTAACAGAATAAAGAATGTTCAGGGTTCTTCATCCGAGTAGGACAGACCAGACGAGTAGGACCTAAAAGCAACCTTGAAAATCAAGCCTTGCTTTTAGGAGGCAGATGTGAAGTTTTGCCCTGGATTGCTGCAGTTTGGCCAGCTTGATTTGTTCCTCTGCCAGGAGTATCTGTGCTTCTCACCTCCAATAATGTCCAGAACCACATCTGTGTATTCACCTTTCTTAAAGGGTTTGTTGCCCGTTTGGCTGTTTTTTGTTTCAGCAAGGTCCTATGTGGCTCTGGCCCTCAGATTCTTCCATCTAAAGTTCACCTGCTCCAAGATCCTCTTCTGGCCAGACCCCATTGCATTCACATTCTGGGTGATTTCAACCCAAATGTCTTTCTTCCTTTTGTTCCTCAACATTCCAGCCACAACAGGACTTCCTACTATTGAGGCATAATTGCACTTTACACCCTCCAGCAGTGCATGGGTTTCTGCTACAGTGAAATTAGGTCCTTTTGAGTCCATGGTTCCACCTGATCTGCAGTGAGCATAGTATTTATAGGTCTTGGACACGATTGACTTAATTGATCACAAGCCAAAAGATGTCAGCTGATAAGTGGGCTGCTTTTTGAGAGCCATCTTATATTAAGCCTTTCTCAGAGGACTTACAGAGACACTGACATGGCAGGTATTGTCCATCGCCACCACCATTTTGGTGGAAGAGCAAAACCACTGGAGCAATACACCACTGAAGAACTGTACGCTCGCTTCCCCTTTGGGAATGCTGATATTAAGTACATTGCAGACCTTATCAGGCCAAAACTTCAACGCAGAACCCAAAAGAGTCACAGTCTGTGGAAGAACAGGTCCTCATTGCTCTGCACTTCTATGCATCTGGGACTGAACTATGTTCTGCTCGGTATGTTAAGTGACTCTGCAACTGTAGGATCATTATCAGCCACCATAAGATATTTGGTAGGTGGTCCATTCTGGTCCTCATGACGAGACCCTCTGAAGAGGAGAACCTGTCTTCAGGGGACTCTTGTCCTTGGATTTCAGGGTGTCTCTACATCAGAGGTTTTACTGTACAAAATAATCCTCAAAAAGAGTTTTTCTGTAACCTTCACAAAGTATTGAGCAGCGTTGTTGGCAGGATTCGAACCTACGCAGGGAGACCCCAATGGATTTCTAGTCCATCGCCTTAACCTCTCGGCCACAACAACATGCTTCAGTGCAGTTTTACATCAGAATTAGCCCACTTTATTGCCTTTTGAGGAGCCCAGGGTTCAATTCCTCAAAGGGCAGTGTAAGGTTTTCTGTGTGTTGTTCCTGATAACCTTCAGGTTCAGATCAGAAAAGTCCTTTCAGGCCAGACGTTCTTCCCAATCACTCCCTCTCAGGTCACTTAAGGTGTGTTTCCTCCACACAAAAAGTGCCGGAATGGACTGGTATAGTCCGTTATGGTTCGGGTTTCCATCGCAAGAATTTCTGGAAAGTACCGTTCCAAATGCCCCGGCTGGCTCAGTTGGTCGAGCATGAGACTCCCCCCCTCGCTGGTCGCCACCTTCCCATGGGCTCTTAATCGGTGCAATGTGATCTGGTGACAGTGCTCAAACTACCACACCTGCGACCCGGAAAGAAATAAGCGAGAGAAAATGGATATACTGAAAGGCTTAATTGGTAGCTTATGTCTTCTTTATCCACTTAATCACTGCAACAGATGAACAAATCAAGTGCAAAATATAAATAAAAGTATATACTGTATACAAATTGATTTTTGACCAATTTAAAAGTTTTGCTACATTTTCTTCCTGAAATCGGATCAGAATGTTGGGATCAGAATAATCCTGTTTTTTGGGATCAAAGTTATCCAGATCCTACTGAAATGTTTTGAACAACACAAACTGAAGGTCCGATCCAGATTAAAACAAAGATTGGATTACATGATCTAATCCGATTTCCGAATCCTTCTTTCCCTTTTGAACAACCCATTTTCAAGATTTGATCCAATCCCATAACCAAAATCCAATCAGATTACCATTGAACAACGGGCCCCAAGGTATTTCTGAACTATGTACAGTAACGTGGCCTCATATCTTATAGCACCATCTTCCTCTCCTTCATCATCACAAACCTTTCAGCCACCTCCTTCCTATCAAGCACAACGTCTCTCTATGGAGAGCAAAGTGAGCTTTGAGAGTCTGGCCTCCTTCATGCCCAGAGAGAGTTTGGAATTCATTTCAGGCTGAAACTGCGTTCTGCATTTGCACTAGTGACTGACTGGTATGTCCTTTCCATATGGCTGCAGATGATGAAGGGCAGAACAGCTTCTGTGGTGTTGAGCTTGATTTCTAGTTCACTACACATGGCAGAGAAATAAAGAAATCCATCCCAGACCTGCTCAGCTGTATTCTGGCTCTTATATTGGTAGAATCATTACAGGCTGCCTGTCAGTTTTAGACAAGATTTTAAAATCCTACTGCTTGTTTTTAAAGCCTTGAATGGTCTGACTCCTCCATATATCAGAGACCTGTTATGATAATAATAATTACTAGAGGCTTGTATTTCCAGAAGAAAATGCAAGTGTGAATGCTGAAGATTGAATAAAGCTGATTTCCTTTGATCTCAGCGTCTCCATGGTTCCAGTGCTGATCTCTTATCAGATCAAAGGAGATCAGTTCCCTTTACCATGGAGATGCTCAGAACAAAGATTTCCTCCAGCTTTGATCTCCGTTGATCTCCATCCGGTGCGTCTCCCATCTACTTTGTAATGAAAGGCTCATTATTGTTCTTTTTCACAACCTTGGTGATGATGTCATCATTAGATTCTTTTTTTAAGAATTGACAGAACTATTTGATAACATCACATCCAAACTGTAAAAACATTGTTGGATATGTTTGTTTCTTTAAGAAACTCAGACCAACTTGTTACTACAGAAGAGTTTTAGGGCCACTCATGACAAAATAAAATAAGAGTTTGTTTCTTTTCATGCAATTTGATATAAAGTCAAAAAACAATGTTGAGATATTTTTTCATCATACAATATGATCACAAATACTTGAAATACTGCGTCATTCTGCAGAACTTCCTGTCCATCCACCAGGTGGTGCTATCACTGAGACTGTATATTGGTCTATGGAATTGATCAGGGTAGGACTCTGATCACACATGTAAAGAACTGTATAACAAGTGAAGTATTGAGTAACAGTCACCTTGATCCAGTGATACAACATAGTAACACCAGGACAACAAAAGCTGCCGTCACAGTGAGGAATTAATATTCCAATAAACAAACAGGCTCACACGGGGGGCGGAGCCTCAAAAGAACTCAATGAAAATATCAAGTAAAGGAAGAGCAGTGAGGAAGCTCTGCCTGAAACATCTGTGCTGTAATAAAGTGAAACTGACTGATCACAGTGTTTCTATTGTACCATGAATTAATATTATAGAATCTCACAAAGTGACTCATTAACAGAGTCGCTCATTTTCTGCAGCAATCCTTCCTGGATTTTGTTGCAGCAACAGTGTTGCTTTGTCCTGGATGACAGTGGTTCTTCAGTGGTCTCTTTTGGAGGATAGGAGGGGTTTTATTTTTTTTATAATAAAGTAAACAAAAAGGTGACAATAGTTGTTTTTTTTCATATTAAATCGAACTTCACCTGGAAAAATGTTTTTCTTTTTTTAAATTAAAGTGAACATCAGGCTGAGAATGGGATGTTCTTTATAAAATTTAAGTGACTATCAAAGGGAAAATAGGAGGGTTTTTTTTTTTATTAAAGTGACTATGAAAGTGAGAATAGGAGTTCTTTTTAAAATTAAAGTGATGTCTAAATGATGTAAAAATCCTCATCCTCCACTTTGTGCAATGAAAAAGCAAATAAAGCTCCAGATGGATCAGAACTCCTGGAGTGAAACATAAAGTACTTCAGGAAAGGAGGAGAACGCCGCCACTGGAAGTAGAGATATTTTCAGGATTGTTACGTTTCGTTAGAGAACGAACACTGAAGATAACCCAGAAGTGTCGTATGGACATGATTGTGTGTTCATCTGTGGTCTGTTCGTGAGTGTGTGTGTTGCCTTCAGGGGCAATGGGAAATAAAACCACTGCATGTAAGAAACACTAAACAATATAAACATTTCTGGTTAAGATCACAGCAACTTAAAACACAATAAATAAAGCCAAAAATGCAGCAAAATCATTGAAATGTGATTAAAAAGCTGTCAACAATGAAGCTGTCCCATGAAGACAAAGTCTTGACTAGTTTTCTGCTGCTGGTTGATCCATGATGCAGAAGATTTGGATGAATGACTGATGGTTTCTTTGTATGTTTCACATCTTGTTTTGCTCTTGTATAGAAAACATTTCAAATCACATTCAACATAAATATTGGAAGAAAGAAAGTAGATGTTTTCACCAGCGTGGGCCGGTTATCTCAGTTGGTCAGAGTGTGGTGCTAATAACACCAAGGTCATGGGTTCAATCCCCATACTGGCCAAATGAAGTTTCATAAACCACTGTCTTTATTTTCTGAAGCCACGAGATGGCGCTGTCTTTTCAACAAACTTTTAAAATACACTTCATTGCTAGTACTTCAGAATCTATCTTCAAACCAACAGTGCCATCTGGTGGTGAGAAAATGAAGAATGTGGTTCATGAGGCTTCATTGAGCATCACTACTTGTGAGTATCTCCACCTGTCACACAGGAGGCTGGGGTTCACTTTCCTGATGGAGTTAAGGGATTGTTGCGGTGGATTGCTCACACTGCATGAGCAAGGCACCACTATTATAAATGGCTGTATTGTAATTATTAGTTGCATTGACTTGGAATCAAACCCAGGCCTCCAGCGTGGCAGGGGACAACTCTACCACTGAAGCATCAATGCTAACACATCAGAACAGACCCGTCTCCATTTTAAATGTCAAAGAGAACTTGTCCTCATGGCAGTAAGCCATGTATTAAAATGAATCCTGATGGAGACACACAAGCTTCAGAGGCTCTGACAGAACTCACTCACAAACCTGAAAACTGCTTCAGGTCAAATGGACCATAAAGTTACAAATCCTCCAATAGCAGTTGAACCTTCAGCTTCATTTCTTCAAGGTCGGCCATGACTAATGTTTTCATTTACTTTTGTCAGGATGTGGTCATTCCAGGAGCTCTGTCAAGGCTGTCAGGAGTCTTGATCTCCTGCCTTATTTATGACAATCAGTTTAGTCCTTTAGCTTCTTGACCACGTCGGCTCGTTGGTCTAGGAGTATGATTCTCACTTTGGATGTCAGAGGTCCTAGGTTCAATTCCCAGATGAGCCTTTGAAGTTACCTTGACCCTCTCCTACAAATGGTTTTAACTTTGGTCATCAACTAGGATCTCTTTGTGTTAAATTTCAAAAGAGACTGAGGCTTTGTGTTGGAGGCTTGGCTGATCTCTGCTCTTCACCTCATGGACTTTTTTTTATCAGAGAAATCTCGTTGTAATTTCCAGTTTGTGTCTTTATAACTGATTGAACCAAACTGAAGCACTTCAGCAAGTCTTTCATTTTGACTCAGACTTTAGCATTATGATTTGTTCCTTTAGCTTTCAGGTCTGTCTAGAGTCAGATTGGTCATGCAAAAGGTTTCAGATCTCTGTAAAGGACAGTAGACCCATCCAAGATGGCTCCTGTGTTCCATCCTGTTCTGGATGTGATTCCCTCAAACCCAAGTGAGTTGTAAAATGTATAAAACCTGGATTTGTATGTGAAATGTTGTTACTGACAGAGAGAGAGTGGAGATCAAATTGAAGTAAGAAATATTGTCACTTTGATCTTTTCCATTATTTTATGACATCACTATGACATCACCAAACAGAGTTAGCAGATAGAACCATCAGGGTATCACCCTTCACAACCTCCCTGGGAAAGTTCTGGAAGACATAGTAGAGAAAGTGTCAGTAGCAGAGGAAGGTTTGGATCCATGGAGCTCTGGGTTCTGGGCCCAGCAGGCTTCCACTGCTCCACTCTGCTCAGATATATCAGTATAGTATACTATTTCTGAATGTATGTATGTATGTATGTATGTATGTATGTTTAAGAGGAGGCACAAGGGGAGGTGCAGGAGGACGGGCAGGAGGAGGTGCAGGAGGAGTTGCAGGAGGAGGCGCAGAAGGAGGTGCAGAAGAAGATGCAGGAGGAGGTGGAGGAGGAGGCACAGAAGGAGGCCCAGGAGGAGGTGCAGGAGGAGATGGAGGAGGAGGAGGAGCAGAAGGAGGCACAGGAGGAGGTGATGGAGGAGGTTGAGGAGGAGGCACAGAAGGAGGCACAGGATGTGTGCAAGGGGAGCTGCTGGAATAGGCGCTGGATGATCTGCATCTGGAGGTGCAGGAGGCGCAGGAGGAGGTACAGGATGTGTGCAGGAGGAGGAGCAGTTGGAGGCGCAAGAGGAGGTGGAGGAGGCGGCGAAGAAGGAGGCACATGAGGAGCTGCAGGAGGAGGCTCAGGAGGAGGCGCAGAAGGAGGTGCAGAAGAAGATGCAGGAGGAGGTGGAGGAGGAGGCACAGAAGGAGGCCCAGGAGGAGGTGCAGGAGGAGATGAAGGAGGAGGAGGAGCAGAAGAAGGCACAGGAGGAGGTGATGGAGGAGGTGGAGAAGGAGGCACAGGAGGAGGCGCAGGATGTGTGCAAGGGGAGCTGCTGGAATAGGCGCTGGATGATCTGCATCTGGATTGCGCAGGAGGCGCAGGAGGAGGTACAGGATGTGTGCAGGAGGAGGCGCAGTTGGAGGCGCAAGAGGAGATGGAGGAGGCGGCGAAGAAGGAGGCACATGAGGAGCTGCAGGAGGAGGCTCAGGAGGAGGCGCAGAAGGATGTGCAGGAGGAGGCGCAGGAAGAGGTGCAGGTGGAGTCGCATTGTGTGTGCAGGAGGAGGTGCAGGAGGAGGCACAGGAGGAGGTGCAGAAGGATATGCAGGGGGAGGTGCAGGGGGAGGCACAGGATGTGTGCAGGAAGAGATGGAAGAGGAGGCTCAGGAGGAGGTGCAGTTGGAGGTGCAGGATTGCGCAGGAGGAGTTTCAGGAGGAGGCGCAGGAGGAGGTGAAGGATTCTGCTGGATGAGTTGCAGAAGGAGGCGCAGGAGGAGACGCATGATGTGTGTAGGGGGAGTTGCACAAGGAGCTGCAGGATGTGTGCAGGAGGAGGCAAAGAAGGAGGTGCATAATTGTGCAGGAGGAGGCGCAAGGAGGAGGCGCAGAATGTGTGAAGGAAGAGACTGAGGAGGAGGCGAAGGAGGAGGTGCAGGTGGCAGAGGCACAGGAGGAGGTGCAGTTTAAGGTGCAGGAGGAGGAGGCACAGGAGGAGGTGCAGTTGTAGGTGCAGGATTGCGCAGAAGGAGTTTCAGGATGAGGTGCAGGAGGAGGTGCAGGATCTGCGCAGGAGGAGTTGCAGGAGGAGGCGCAGAAGGAAGTGCAGGATCTGCACAGGAGGAGTTGCATAAGGAGCTGCAGGATGTGTGCAGGAGGAGGCAAAGAAGGAGGCACATAATTGTGCAGGAGGAGGCGCAAGGAGGAGGCGCAGGATGAGGTGCAAGAGGCACAGTTTAGGTACAGGAGGAGGTGGAGGAACAGGACGAGGTGCAGAAGGAGGTGGAGGAAGAGGCAGAGGAGGAGGCCCCGGAGGAGGTGCAGGAGGAGGCGCAGATGGATGTACAGGAGGAGGCGCAGGAGGATGCGCAAGAGGAAGTGCAAGAGGAGGCGCAGGTGGAGGTGCATTATGTGTGCAGGAGGAGGCCCAGGAGGAGGCGCAGGAGGAGGCGCAGAAGGATGTGCAGGGGGGGGCACAGGGGGAGGCACAGGAGGAGGTGCAGGAGGAGGAGGCGCAGGAGGAGGTGCAGGATTGCGCAGGAGGAGTTTCAGGAGGAGGTGCAGGATCTGCGCAGGAGGAGGTGAAGGATTCTGCTGAATGAGTTGCAGGAGGAGGCGCAGGAGGAGATGCATGATGTGTGCAGGGGGAGTTGCACAAGGAGTTGCAGGATGTGTGCAGGAGGAGGCAAAGAAGGAGGTGCATAATTGTGCAAGGAGGAGGCGCAAGGAGGAGATGCAGGATGTGTGCAGGAAGAGATTGAGGAGGAGGTGCAGGAGGAGGCACAGGAGGAGGTGCAGTTGGAGGTGCAGGATTGCATAGGAGGAGGCTAAAGATTCTGCTGGAGGAGTTGCTGGAGGAGTTGCAGGAGGAGGCGCATGGTGTGTGCAGGAGGAGTTGCATAAGGAGCTGCAGGATGTGTGCAGGAGGAGGCAAAGAAGGAGGCGCATAATTGTGCAGGAGGAGGCTCAAGGAGGAGGCGCAGGATGAGGTGCAAGAGGCACAGTTTAGGTACAGGAGGAGGTGGAGGAACAGGACGAGGTGCAGAAGGAGGTGGAGGAGGAGGCACAGGAGGAGGTGCAGGATGAGGTGCAAGAGGAGGCGAAGGATGAGGCACAGGATTGTGCAGGAGGAGGTGCATAATTGTGCAGAAGTAGGCACAGGAGGAGATGCAGAAATGTGCAAGAGGAGTTGCAGGAGGAGGCGCAGGATGTGTGCAGGAGGAGGCGCAGAAGGAGGTGCAGGATTGAGATCATGAAGCTAAACTTGCTCCATTGTCTGGAGGAAATAAAACAATGACTCAGCGATATCTCTCTGCAGCTCAATGCAGACCAAACAGAAACACTGGTTATTGCCCCTGATGATTCAATCCCTGGGATTAAACAGTACCTGGGTGACTGAGGCCAGTCTGCTAAGCCAAGTCTTAGAACCTTGGGAGTTCTCTTTGACAAAGACCTGTCATTAGTGCAGCACTGGAAGCAGCTGACCAGGAACTGCTTCTTTCAACTCAGGAAAAGATCTAAACTTAGGAATATGGTCTCACAGAACGATTTGGAGCTTCTCATTCCTGCTTTTGTGTCTTCGTGTTTCGAAGTGACTGGGAGGGCATTTCTGACCTGAACCTGAGGGTTATCAGTAAGTAAACTAAAGACCTGCACTCCCCATCAGGGAATTGAACCCCCAGCTCCCACGTGATAGGTGGGGATACTCTCCACTATACTAAGGAGGAGATGTTGCCATGCATGCTGTCTGTCAGGGTCGTAGCCAAACGTAGCATCTCTTCTTGTGTCACCACAGCTGAGTGTCACTCAGACTGCGGGGGAGGGGTTCACTGAGAACAGCAGTGGGACCAGATGAGCTTTGGTGGCTGGAATGTGCTGACATGTGAGGTGGTGGTTCAGTGGTCCACTTCTTTCCTGCAACGCTGGAGCCCCGGGTCCGTTTCCTGGCCAATGCAGTGGATGGTTTCATTAAATACCACTCATTCACTAGTTTTCATAATCCCAGGGAGGGCGCTGAGGGGGCAGGGACTTGTAGTGGGTCCTTACAGCCTATTGGCTCTTTCACTTGTTAACAAATCACATTACAGATCTGGGGCTCATTTATGAAGCTGGCTGAAGCACAAAACAGGTCCTGAAAGATGCGTACGCCACTTCCCAGGCAAAGTTTGTGATTTAAAAAAATAAACTTTGGTGAGGTGGAGAATTGAAGCCAGATTCATCTCAAACATTTATTATCTTCAAATATCAGACTTACAGATCCACATAATCATGAACAGCCGAGCTGCAGTGTTCTACGTGTTTCTTTAGTGGAACGTTGATACTGAATCAGCAGCACCATGTTCATATGTCAAACTTCCCTCTTCAAATGATTCAGAGGAACTGATTGATTATTAATCGTGACAAAGTGAATAACAATCAGTTTAATTTCAGAGTCAGCACATAAATAGCGCGGAGACAGCTGTGAGTAAAGCTGCAGTGTCTGGAGGACACTGACTGTCTGTCTGTCTTTAGGCTCTGGGGACGTCTGTTCTGTTCCAGCTGCTTGTATTAGGATTTACAGCCAGAAAGTACAAATATACTAAACTGTACCTACACGGTAACAACTAAAGTGAGTCTCTGGGAAAGTCTCATGCAAAAATCAAACTGCAATTGAGATGATTTACCAACGTGTGAAATAAAGAAATTATAGGTTTTATATTGCTTATTTTATTATTATTATACATATGTGATATGTGATACAGTTTAGTATATTTCTACTTTATGGCTGTAAATCCTGATAAAAGCTGCTCGCGGTGCGGTCATCCGCTCGGGACGCACTGCTGCTGGAGACAGAACAACCTCCTCCACCCTCCGCCTCCACCTCTAGAGTGACTGAGGATAAAACATAAAGTCCACTGAGCCTTTTTAGAGTCCCTGTTCATATATTTAATTTACATATTTAATAAACAGATGAAACTGAACTTTATCGGTCCGCTGTGTCTCCACCTAAATGTCTCTCTGACACTCTGACACACGCTGACCCTCACAACCATGGAGGCTGTTTTGGTGTCCAGAGGTGAGCTCTGGTGCTGACCCCATGATGTCACTCTCCTCTGACCCCATGATGTCACTCTCCTCCATGATGTCACTCTCCTCTGACCTCCATGATGTCACTCTCCTCTGACCCCATGATGTCACTCTCCCCTGACCTCCATGATGTCACTCTCCTCTGACCCCATGATGTCACTCTCCTCTGATCTCCACCTTCACATCAGATTCTTCTTCTCCACCTCTACAGTCACTGTTCTCTCTGTGACTCTCACACTATTTCCAGCGGTGATGACGTGCTGCCGATCGTTGTTTTTTTTTTTCCATTTATTAGTGATTCCACTACTGTGACACCAAATAATATCATCTCCTGACCTCCACCTCCTCCATCACTTTTTCTCTCTCCGTAAACTTCTTTTTCTTTGTCTTTCCTGTCAGGATTTAGCATCAAATGCCGACGATTAACAGGCTGAATGAGATGCAAAACTTTTGACGAGGCCCTTTGCATTGACCATTTCTGGTAGGAAGTGGGCGTGTTGAGGGCGGGGATATGAGCTGCACCACCTTCCAGGTGGATTGTGATTCATAAAAGAAAAGTGCGTGCAGATGTGCGTACGCACGGTATTATTGATTAAAATGTTTGGGCGCATGCCATTTTCAGCTTTTAGGCGCATGCCATTTCTAGTAGGAATCCTACACTACGTTTTATAAATGAGGCCCCTGATCTGGATCTGACCTGAAGTTGACCGCTGCCAATAAGAGTATAATAATGGAAACTGAGACAGAAGGCAGAACAGAGAGAGTGTGGATTACATTGAGTTGTGCGGCACAATTTGCACTACTTCTATGGACAGCTCCATAGATTTTACCAATAATGAGCTCAAACCTGGTCAGATAAAGGTTAAAAAGTTAAGCAGAGTGGGAAACAAAGGAGAGAAGGTCAATGACATGCAGCCACGGCTGATGCCACACATCTCTCACACCCAAGTGGAAACAGTGAAAGAGCATTCTTTTTATTTATTTTTTTCAAATTAAAATGAAGAACAAAGTGATATGGTATGAAGGAGTTGGTGACACGGTGAAGCTCTGGGGTCAAAGATCATGCTCTGGACCCACAGTGGTGACCTCTCAATTGTGAGACTTGTACCTGATCAGATCCCAAGTCTCCTGTCCTTGAGGACACCACTGTCTGAAAACAGAGCTCCGCCCAACGTGGGGCTCAAACCCACGACCCTGAGATTAAGAGTCTCATGCTCTACCGACTGAGCTAGCCAGGCTACTTGTTCTGTGGTCATGGAAGGTTCACTGTAATATCCTACACATGAGACGACCACTGCTCACTGTGGCTGGCTCACATTGTAGAAACTCCATTGTTGTCAGTGTTTCTGCTGCTGTGGTGTAAAAGTAACACTTTTCTTCAACAGACAAGTTGTTGTCACTTGGAACCTTGTGATGTAAATGGGGTCCAAACCGACCCGTTAACATGAGACTGGGTTGTGAAAGCTCACACAGGAGGAGGGTGAAGAAAAGATCTATTGCATCAATTGGCCGGGAATCGAACCCTCCTGAGTGCCAGGAGAGAATTCTACCACTGAACCACCAATGCTTCAACTTCAGCTCATTCCAACCAGGAAATGTGAAGCGTTCCACCTTCAGTGCTCCATGAACCCCTCCCCCACAGTTTGAGTGATTCCCACTGTCACTGAGTGAAACTGAACCAAACTGTGACCGGACACTTTTTGTCTCCTGCTGGAAAATAAGAGTCAAACTGTCAATAGTAAGAGAAACATGAAAATCTGCCAACTAAATGGACAAAGCTAAGATCCTGAGAGGAGCTGAAGTCAACATTCTTCCATTTGCCATCAGGAAACAGGATTAAACAGCATCATGTTTCTCTCCTCCTGCCTGGCTCATGAGCAGTCACTCCTCACTCTGGGCAGCGGGGGGGGCTGATCAAAGCCCACCATTCCGAGTTCCCACACTCCAACTGGAATGGCTGGATGAAGAGAATCCATGCATATGATGCAGAGCAGAGCACACAGATCCACTTCCTCCCAGTCATTGAAGGTGACCTCATGACCTCAACACCATCTTTACCTTCTCAAAGAGACGGCAGACGGCTCTCTGCTCCACTGCTCCACTCTGCTCAGAATGGGGATCCTGTCGAATGCCTCCTCCATGATTGAACCATTTATTTCAAACAGGATAAGTATGAAAGAGTTGGTGAGAGGGTGAAGCGGTCACATAGAGCAGGTAGGCAGAACTGAGTTTTTAGAAAAACAGTTGTCATTGTTATCTCGAGACTGTGGGGGTGTCTTGTCGGCAGATGCTGAAAGTAAGTAAAAGTTACTTATAATCTAATTTAGTTACTTGAAAAAACAAGTAATCAGTAAAGTAACTAGTTACTTTTAAATGAGTAACTAGTAATCAGTAATCAGATTACTTTTCAAGATAAATGTGGCACCACTGCTCAGTTCTCACCTGAGGTTTTTAAAATACCTTAGGTGCTTAAAACAAGAACATTCCAGATGAAATAGTGTGTGCCTACCTCTACTTTGTTCTCAGCATCTCCATGGCAACAGACGCTGATCCCCTTTATTCTCCTTTAATCTCCTTTAATCTCTTCCATAAGGAACCTCTCCCATCGGCTTTGTACGGGACATTTGACATTATTGTTTGGAAGCAGTCTTCTGAATCGTTAACAAAAGTCCTAGCAACCTGTTCCTGGTGAGCTTTTTGTGTCTGTGCTCCAGCAGTGCAGGACTAGTTATACACCAAATAACTGAGACCCTGTCACATTGTGGAGGGGGCGGAGCCATGCTGTACTGCACCTTACAGACCATTTCCTGTTTCACTTGCTAACAAATCACATTGTTGCGGTGAACAAGGAAGAGTGCTGCGCAGCTGCACAGCCACACAGCCCTCCCCTCACGGAAGCAGCAGCGGTGCTCCAGCTGTCTTAATCAGAGAGGAGGAAGTGCTTCAGGTTCAACTCAACGTCATCAGCTGTGGCGTTTGTGAAAGCCAGAGCCAAAGAAGTGAGCTGAGGAAGCGCTGAAGTGCTTCAGCGTGGCCGAAGGACGTGCAGAAACGGGTACCCACTCAAATAAAACTGAAGATGACTGCCGGTAAGAGGCGATTGTTTACTTTCACTTTCACGCTGAGTTTGGACTGTGAGGTGCGTTTAAGTGCGTCGGGAAATGTAGGACTTTTTATATACAGCTGTTCACGTTGTGGTTTGCCCTCAGTTGGCTAAATCTGTGTTTACTTTAACTGGTAAAGTGGTATTATTAAATAAAAGGTGCAATGAAAATAAATGTACAAATGAATTCAATTGATATCTCAACCTAAATGAAAAGGAAGTCATGATTGTTGGTTAGATTATTGAATTCAAAATACATGAAGTATTATATATACGATTTGTATTGTATTTATTTGTATTATGTATAGTAATTAAACATATTGAAATAATAGTTTCATTGTAAATAATATTTACCTATTTATTGTGAAGTATATCAATGAAATCTGTGTGAGTGTGTGTGTGTATATATATATATATATATATATATATGTATATATATAATAGAAATGTACTTATTTAGTATATAACTGAACTTTTACTGTTTGATATTGTTCTACTTTATTTAAAAACGAATATTGAATGAATGCATATTTACACTGTGTGTTCCAGGTTTTTCACCTGAAAAATAAATGGGGAAAAGAAATTTAAGCCTCATCATTTGGGAGTGAATCCCAGCAAAAATCCCCAGTCCTGTGGGAACAGTGTAGGATTGGTACTCTGCCAAATGTATGGTAGTTGTGTTCAGGTTCTGGGGTTTAGGCATGTTTTATTAGTTACTGATGCATTCATGATCTCTGCCATTAGCTTTCAGAGTGAAAGGATCTAGAATGAACTATGTTCTGCTCGGTATGTTAAGTTTTAATTTGTATTTATTGTACACAGGACATTTATGTAATATATTGTCTCTTTTCACTGCATGACCCAAATTTCTTGAAGAGATTGAAACTACAACAAGATGTGACCACAAAGGAGTTTGGACTCTCACACTGTTCAATGTCCACAAGTTTCTTTCTAATGAGTTCCTCATGTAAAAAAAAAAAAGTTACTCTTTCATTACAGAGTTCAGAAATCTGAACTCCACAGATATAATTTTACGCAGTCAGTTCTACAGACAGTTTGGGGATTGTACCCAAGACCTTTTATTAGTTGCACCACACTCTGACCAGCTGAGCTAACCGGCCAATCACAGAACTAATCCAGAAGAACCAGGAACCATCAGGGACCACCAGAAGAAGAACCAGACACAGTGACCTGCTACCTACAAGTGATCCAAGTTTTAATCTTCAGTGTTTTTACTGCAAAATCCTCCAGAGAACAAAAGAATAATCAACTATTCTGACAATCAGTGGGTTGCTGTAAATAAGTTGCATTTAAATGAAATCACCATGTAAGTTTCAAAGTGTCTGTGTATTCAGAACTTGCAGACACCCTGGTGGTTCTATCTGCTAACTCTGTTTGATGATGTCATAAAAGAATGCAACATATCAAAGTGACCAAATTCCTTTCTTGACTTTGATCCTTTTTGACTTTGATTTTTGCAAAATTATTATTTATTAGTAGTTTGATACTTTCTCTCAGTTTATTAAAACTTTCAATAATAAAAATGAAGTATGAAAAAAAGATTACAGTTCCTGAGTAACATTGATGAGGAGACTCGTGGTGTAAAGGTTGAATGAGTCCAGTGATTTGAGTTGAAATGAAGGAGGGAGTTGAGGTCAAAGAAACACACTTTCCAAAGATCCAAGTTTAAATCTTCAATGTTTTTACTGCAAAATCCTCCTGAAAACAAATAATCAACTTTTCTGAACACCAATGGGTTAATGTAAAGAAATAAAAAAAATAAGGTGCATTTAAATTAAATCACCATGTACGTTTCAAAGTATCTGTGTATTCACAATTTGCAGACAATCTTAAAAAAGCTCAGAAAAATGTTGCAGTGTCTGTAGTTGAAGTGTTTTCATTGACTAGATGTCCATGAATGCACCATGCTGAGCTGCTCTCTGTGGTTCCATGGTGTGATGGTTAGAACTCTGGACTCTGAATCCAGTGATCTGAGTTCAAATCTCAGTGGAACCAGACTTTACTGGTGCTGCTCTGCTGTGGTCAACATTCACCAGAATACTAAGCACTTTACATGAACAACAGCTAATGATTGAGGAGAAGTAGTGAGTAATTCTCGTTATCAGGTCCAGCAGGCGACCTTTGTCAGAGCAGAGAAGAGCCTCCTGAAGACGTTGGGTCTGTTTTGGGAAGTGACGCTGGCAATCAGAGAAGAGGAGACGCATTGTGAAACGTCTTTCTCCTGGAACACCATCGCTATCATGACTTTGTCTCTAGAGTCCCACTGTTTGCAGGACGCCTTGAAAATGTGCTTGTCCGCCTTTTCAACATGTTGAGGTGGGACAGAACAAGCTGCAGCCTGGACTTGAGGCCAGACGTCTTGTAGCAGCCGGTTCAGAGTTTTCTGGAGAGGAAGTTGACTCCAGATCTGGTTGGCTGCTTTAAAGCTGGGTGACATCAGCTTGTGCAGCACTTCTTCAACACAGGCTCTGGAAGCTTCCTGCTGCTCTGTTTCCTCCTCTGTGTGATGGACGGCCTAAGCAGGAGGAGCCACTGTGTCAAACGGTGCTTGGAGCTGGAAAAGCAGCAGCACAGCATTACTGTGGCTGAGAGTCTGAGTGCTCAGCCACCACTGCATGAGTCCATGGAAACGCCACAGCTTGTCTTCAGGGTCAGCAAGCAAACCATGGCGTGTCTGTGAAAGCAGTTGTGTTGTGGAAGGCTCAGCAAGTGTTTGTGATGCTTTCTGAGGCTTGATCCCCGCTGACATGTTGTTGTAGAGGAGTTGACCAAGGCTCCTGGTGAACGTCGGCACTCTTCTTGTTAGAATGTCTTTGAAGTGATGGAACTCATTGGCCCCTGGCAGTGAGCGTCCAGCGTTTAGCTGAGGGTGGACACGCTGTGTGAACTGACGGAACTCATTACTGCGGATACAGGACCAGAAGCAGAACTCTTTCAGAACCATGACATCATCACAACAACAGCTGATAGTGCAGAAAGCCTCATTTCTAAAGGAACAATAGCACTTGGATTGATTCTTCAGAGGAGAGAAGGAGCTGCTGTTTGAGAGGAAACACAATCAAGCAACACCTGCTGAGAAATAGACAAGTTCAACACAATGTGAGCTTCAACTGGCTGAAACATTTCTCTGAGCTCAATCCTTTGAGGTTCCTCGTCTCCTGAGGTTTTCTTTCAGCTCAACGGTTCTTCAACCTCTGTGTTGTGATTTCAACTTGGAGTTTAAATAAGCAAATTGAAACAAAGAGACTTTGGTCTTCTACTTGTCATCAGGCCTTGCTTTTTTACTGGGAAGAGAAAATCCCTGCTGAGGTTTAGTGAAACTTCTCCTTCACAATAAAACTTGCTTCTCTTGCTTTATCCACAAGTTGAAGAAGCTTTGGAAGAACTTGGTCAGATGTAAGGTCCTCACAGGTAGGGCTTTTCCACCAAAAAGAACCAGGAGCTAGTTCGGGGCCAGTGCCAGAGCCAGTTCTTAAATGAGCACCACCAAAGAACCGGTTCTTTTTCCACCGTTAGCGGAGCCAAGTGAGAGCTACGTCATTGCGTCACTCCAAAATGTGATACGTCACTGATTTCACCAATTTCGCACTGACAGCGCTCATCCAGGAACCAGGAGACGGACTATATTCATTGGTTTAGTCCGGGTCGCTCCATCTAGTTTGGCTTGAACCTCAGATGCACCAGAGAGCGAGAAGACATTACGTCTCTTCTTGTCTCTATTGGTGTTTTTTCACGTCCGTCTTGTTTTAGTTCGGAGCCCCGGAGTGGACATAGAGGGAAAAATATAACACGTGAATGAGTTTGGAGCTTATTTTTCAACATTTGGGCGTTACACTGTGAATTTCTGCTCCTTTCACTTTATTTCTGGGTGTGTCTGAATCAAATGCTTCAACATGGAGGAATGGAGGTGGAGAATAATAGAATGCTGCTCTAACCCCCCCCCCCACACACACACACACACACACCCCAACAAAACTATTAATCATCAAAAGGTCTTTATTAAAGCTGCTAGTGTATTTCAGTCCACCATGTCTGTGGCAGACAGAAGAACCAGACATTAGGTAAAACTGTGCTTAGCTGAGTGAATTCATTCTATGATGCAACAGTTACCATGGCAACATGGCAGGAGCTGCTTTCTGACATCAGTGTGATGTCATCAGTCTCAGTATCTACTCCATGACCAGCAGAATTTCAAATGTTGAAGTCTTCAACTGAGATAAAATGCTGCAGTGAGTCCTGACAGGAACCAACTCAGCTGGGAGTTGAACCCCCAACCTCCCTCAAAAGAGTTGAGGAAACAAACCAATAATGTGTCGACGCCCCAATATCCCAAATTGCTACAAGGTTTTAGTGACGGCGTCACTCTGTTTCATCTTGTGGATGAAACTTTGGTCTGAATGAAACTTTCCCTCTATTGAAGGAAAACGACAGGAAGAGAGAGAGTGGGGAGTGTGTTTCCCTTTAAGAAATGTAACAGGTGGAAGTGGAGCAAGCGAGAGACATGAGAGCTGCAGGGCAGGAGACACAACGTGATTTGTCCTGCAGGACAACGTGGTTGTTTTATTGTAGGACAAGAAATACCAGGAAGAAACGTTTGGTGAGTGAAAGTATGAAGCTGAACACAGGAGAGTGATGTGTGTGTGTGTGTGTGTGTGTGTGTGTGTGTGTGTGTGTGTGTGTGTGTGTGTGTGTGTGTGTGTGTGTGTGTGTGTGTGTGTGTGTGTGTGTGTGTGTGTGTGTGTGTGTGTGTGTGTGTGTGTGTGTGTGTGTGTGTGTGTGTGCCGTGTGAACCTGTCCAGGTGTCTCCTCCCTGCAACCCTGCACAGGATGAAGTGTAATAGAAGGACTGAAAGAGGATTTGCTTCTTAATGTCAGTAGAATGATCAGCCACCGACTAAGAAAGCAGGACTTCTAGTCCAGGATATACGGTAATGAACAATAGAAAACATTGTACCGGGACTGAAACATGTTTATCCTGATTGATCACAGAGTAAAAGAAGGATAAAAAATGTTCTGTAAAAACAGAAGGAGAAATCAATGAAAGCACTCATGTGTGTTCTTTAGAGACTGAAAGACAGAATGTTTGTCACAAGACGTGGGGAAGATCCTCTAACTTCCTGACATCCCAGCTGCTCTAAAGTTGCTTTGTCATGTTAGAAAAACATTGAGTGAAGGAGCTGCAGTGTGATTGACCACTTCCACCTGACAAGGACTGTTGTTGACACGCTTCACTTTAAATTTGAAAAAAATACCATTTTCACTTTAATTTAAAAAAAGAAAAAAATCCCATTTTGACTTTGATGTTCACTTTAATTTGAAAAAAAATTTCTATTGTCACTTTGATGTTGACTTTAATTAGAATCAAGATCAAAGTAAATATCAAAGTAAAGTGGTTACCACTGTGGATCTAGAGCAGAGGTCTCAAACTCCTGGAAGGCCTCAGCCCTGCATGTTTTCCATGTCTTCCTTCTTTAACACTCCTGAATGGTTCATCACCACATTCAGCACAAAGCTCCATAAGGACCCACTCATTGCAATCAGCCATGTTGAAGCAGGGAGACGTGGAAAACATGCATGGCTGAGGCCCTCCAGGAACTGAGTTTGAGACCCCTGATCTAGAGCATGATCTTTGACCCCATCAGCTCCCTGGGAGCTTCACCCTGTCACCAACTCTTTCATACTTATTGTGTTTGAAATACATTGTTTCCACCACTCAGTATGTGCTGGTACGTTATGATACAGTACGGGTTTTCATGTGTTTTCACTGACTAAAGTTGTGGATGGTACTGAAAGTACTGTACCAAACCGTCACCCTCATGCTTGATGATGTGGACTTGTTGGGTTCCTCCTGTAAAAACAACAAGAAATTAAAGCTGCAAGCAGCGTTGGTCGGGACCTCGACCCTTGCCGGACGCCGGCCCGTCGGACATCTCTGACCCGTAAGCTTGTGATCGGTAATCCTAGCGACCACATAAAGCCACCCCCCAAATATCAGCTCAATCGAACAAAGTTTGTTAGCATCCTAACCGTAAGGCGTAGTCAAAAGTTGGCGGGATCCAGCTAATTAGCTAGTGATCCGTAACCGTAGCGCCCCCATAAGGCCACACACCAAATTTCAGGTCAGTCGGACAAACTTTGTTAGGAAGCTAACCCTAACTAGGGATGGGAATTGAAAACCGGTTCTGACTTAGAACCGGTTCCAATTGATCAATTCCATGGGAATCGTACGCCTTGTATGTGATCGATTCTTCTTAAGGATTCATTTCCCAGCACGACGTCAAGTCACGTTGCGACGCAGAACCTCCTTCAACCAGGAGAAAACATGGCGAGGAAGAAGGTCTAAAGCGGGAGACGATAAAGGACTAAATAATAGGATCCGGTAATACATGTTCCACTCACCAGGTCCTGAATCCACAGAGTCCACAGCCTCTCGCCTCACAGACACAAGGTCCAGTTAAAACAAAAAAAATCCCGGCAGGAGTCTTCATGTTCTCTCTGTGTGCTGGTTCTCTTCCGGTACTTCGGTTTACTCCGATAGTCAGAACAACCTGCACCATGACGCCCTGAGCTACACCCCCGGCCTCCATCACCTCCTCCTGAGCTACACCCCCGGCCTCCATCACCTCCTCCTGAGCTACACCCCCGGCCTCCATCACCTGTGGTTCCAGTGGTTCCTAGGCTAAAGAAGGTTCTAAAGGAAGCAACGACCCTCCTTTCCTTTGCTTGTTGAGAACTCAGACCGTCCTCATCATGGCCGCTACACAAAACACTTCCAGGTGAAGGAGAATTGGACAGAGAAGGAGACAGGAGGGACAATTCGATGAAAACACAGCATTCCCTCCAGACCGAGAGAACGTGTTCCTCCTCCTACGTCACTTCTAAATTCCTCTCCAGGCTCCGCCTCCCAGAGAGCGCTAACTTGTCAACAGTGCAACATTAGAAAAAGAGTAAATTCCAGGGGGCAATGAAGGTAAATACACCTTCGACTGTTCTTTTTTAAGGGAAAAATTATTATTCAAATTTCATGTTTGGAAAAAATAAAATAGTTCCTTTTGGTGCAGGAGACTGGAGAACTACTTTTTTCCCTCAAACTAAAACTCAGGAATCGTTAGGAGAAGTGATAAGGAACTGGATTGAAAAGCAGAATTGACAATGGTACTGATATTGATCAGATCTTATCAATTCCCACCCCTAGTTCTGGCTGTTTGTTTACTGGCCAGTGGGCTGAAGTCGTTGCCATGGAAACGGGGCCTTACTTACAGGAAGTGAAGTTGGCGGCAGCGGTGACGGTGACGGACTCAGTGGAACGCTAACCTACTTGTCTAAACTCTCGCAGGTCGCACGCTTCTGGGTCGTCCCAACAAGATGTACTCCGGCGCCGCGGCTGTACCCGAACACACCGGGCTCACCGGCCTACTCAACGCCACCTCGCAGGACCTCGCCGCCACGCCGCGTCCACGCCAGCCTCGGCCTCCGCCAGCAGGCGCTACTGGGGGGCTCGGGCACACCCCCGCCCCTCACTCAGTCTCTGCTCCCGCCGGGTTCTGGGAGGACGGCGGCGGCGGGGAGCAGTGATGAGGTGTCAGCGGGCGGAGACGCCACGCTCGTAGAGAAACTTCAAACAGATTGAAATGTTTGGAATCTGTATCTCCATGTCAGTTTGGAAACAAAGGAATGCGCAACTTATCGAAAACGTTCTAACTCCACCTCACAGACAACAGCGCCAACTAGTGGCCCGACGTGTTTACTTTTCTGAAACGATACGTTTTCAGTTATTGTGTAAAACCGGCATGAACTTATCATCCATGAACACACGTTCAATAATGTTCATTATATCTTTAATTTGTTCAGAATTGTTTTTCTTTTCACGTAAAGTTTGAGTTTTTTTTCCCTCAAAAAGAATAAAGTGTATTTTGTCAAGTTTTTCCAAGAAATTCTTGAGTTTTCCTGAGCTGAGCAGGAACTCAGTTCTAACACGCTTCGTTGTGAGGTGATGCTGGACTCAGTCCACTAGATGGCGCTGCAGGCTTTTATTAAAAACAACAATCAGCCAGAATGAAGGAAAAGAACTACAGCGTCTCATCTTTTTGTTTGTATTGTTTATTTCATCACCTCATTTCTCCTCATGAGGCTCAATGGAGGAGCTTTTTAACTGTTTTGTTCAAAACCGGAAGTCGTGTAGTCGAAGTTATTTTAAGATAAGATCTCCCTTTATTTATCTCGCATGTGGAGAAATTTGCAATTTTCCCTGCATAAGAACTCATTTTTTTTATTTATGGTAAATTTTCTTTCTCTCTCTCTCAACCCCTCCCTCCCTCCCTCCCTCCCTCTCTCTCTCTCTCTGGTTTTGAACAACGGATGGAACAAAACCGAAAGTAAAAACACTTGCTCTTCTGTATCCGTGGTGAACAGGACGATCCGTGGTGAGCAGGACGATCCGTGGTGAACAGGACGATCCGTGGTGAGCAGGACGATCCGTGGTGAACAGGACGATCCGTGGTGAGCAGGACGATCCGTGGTGAACAGGACGATCCGTGGTGAACAGGACGATCCGTGGTGAACAGGACGATCCGTGCAGTTTTCACAGGTAAAACTAAAAGAAATGACGTCTCTCAGCCGAACACTTCATGTAAACATCTGCCGGGTTGTTGTTTGTTGTTGTTTGTTGTTGTTTGTAGTTTTTGCGCACAGGATCATTTGGTTTGCGCTTCTCTTTTTTCTCAAAGTGCACAACAGACCGAGAGGCGCCGGTCTCTCTTCCTAGATTAAAACAAACCATCATTTCACATCCAGACACCGAAACCACCGAGGAAATGTGGTGACTTTATAAACCAGTTGTAAATAACCTTGTATTCACTTTTACTGCAGTGTGCAGCCTTCCTGAGCCAATGGACGGAGATCCAACACCGTCCCTTCTACACCAGAGGATCTTTCACACTAAAGAGAACTCACTCACCCCAGCTGGTCCTGGATCTGTCTCTGTTTGCTCACTATTGTTGGGACTCCGTCACCCTCTCACCCCCAGCGGGAACCGGCCTCCTGCAACCGTTCAGTTGGAGGATTTCTTCATAGGAAAGACCAGACCGGCCCCTCCCCCGTGCACCTTTCAGTTCCGATGCTGGTGACGAGAGGGACGCCGGGACCCGACTCCAAGGACCAAGTTGTCTGGAGAATTGTCCTCCGAGAGACAGAAACACAGGAATCGGACTGAGGAAGACCCTGTCAGGAGTGTTGTTCTCATTCTGTACGACAGGAAATGACCTCACTCCTCCAGAAAGCATCCGACCAACCGTGGGGAGAAGTGGAGCACTAACTCTGCAGCAGGTTAAAATAAAACTAAACATAGAAACAACAAAAACACACAAGACAGACCAACATAAAGACAAACTCACAGAATGCTGACAGCTGCATCGTCGCCACACCAGGTTAGACTAAATGAATGTTCTTAGTGATGACTCAGCAGAAATCCCTCCATTTGGAGTTTGAGCGTATTAACATGGTGCTGGTCTGGTTCTACTGCATCTGGTGATCCATTACCGGCTTTAGTTCAGCTCTTTGATACAAATTGTGATGAGACCCAAAGGATCTCTTTTTTGAGACTTTATTCCTAATTACCAAGTATTAATTAAAACCTCTTCTGTCTGTTCTTTTATTTGACTAAACCCACTGATTTAGAGTGATAACTCTAATTTTATTTAATTTGATCCATTATCAAGAACAATATTTGAAATCCATTGATGATCTGAACCTTCCCTCCTGTTGAGACATGAGATCACCCATGGCTCACTAAAGCAAATATCATTAACTAGTTCTAAGTTACAGTGATTGTTCCTTGTTGAACTTCTATATAGATTATGTCTGATAATCAGGATTTTGTTTCAGCAGAGGTAATCTATTACCTACAAAAGTATTGAGAATCACCTCATTAGTAGTGGAATTCAATAAAAACTGATGGCAAGGCTATAGTAAGACCTCGGAATGGTGACAGTTGTCGAAAATAAACACGTTGCTAGATTTTGATATAAAATGTTGGTACGGCTATAGTAAGACCTCCAAATGGTGACAATTGTCGAAAATAAAGACGCTGGTGGAATTCAATAAAAACTGAAGGCAAGGCTATAGTAAGACCACCAAATGGTGACAGTTGGAGGTCCCGAGTCGTCTACATCAGAAGTGCTGAACAGCTGGAAAGATTGGGAGATCGAGGTTCTTCTTAGACGTTGTCATGAGCAAATACCAGATTACACTGACACCTGACACTGATAGGATCGTATTTCACCGAAAGCAACATGGAACAAGACAAAATTTATGATATTGATGTAAAAATTGAGCAACATATGTTTAACATGAAAAATACCTGTGATTATTACAATGAGGAAGTGGTTAATCAGAAAATAAAAGATACTTTATCTGTTATTCATATAAACAGTCGTAGTATGTACAATAAACTTTCTAAAATCAAGGATTATCTGAGTGAGTTTAAAAATAAATGTAGTATTATTGCAGTAACTGAAACCTGGTTTAAAGATGAAATGATTGCTGAGGTTCAGATGGAAGGGTACGAGCCTTACTTACTAAATAGGAAATCAAAGAGAGGAGGAGGAGTTGCATTGTTTGTAAAATCAAATTTGAAATGTAAGACTGTTAAAGAAACGACCACATTAGAAGATGAAATTGAAATAACATTGGAAATTATATTTACATCAGAAATTAATATATTGATCAGTTGTATTTATAGACCACCAGAGAGTAGTGAAGAAGTATTTACTGATATAATAATTGAAAAAAATAGAGATTGCTAAAAACAAGAGACAAATTATATGTGGAGATTTTAATATTAATTTCGGAAATCTAAATGCAAAGAGAACAAGTGACTTCTTAAACGCAATGAATACCATGTGCCTCTTCCCTTTAATAACAAAACCAACAAGAATTACATCTCAAAGTGCCACAGTAATAGATTACATTTTTACCAACATGAATGACGATCATATTATCAGTGGTATTTTGACAGCAGATATTAGCGACCATTTACCCACATTCGCAGTATTTAAACACAATCAAAACACAAAACAAACCAGTCCTGCAAAAATGGCAAGAAGAAACGGGTCGAAAAAAGCCCTGGAGGCACTAAGCTCAGATGTTAAACATCAGAAGTGGGATGCTGTCGATGTAAATGATGTGAATGTGGTACAC
Source organism: Lipophrys pholis (assembly GCF_963383615.2). Taxonomy (NCBI): domain Eukaryota; kingdom Metazoa; phylum Chordata; class Actinopteri; order Blenniiformes; family Blenniidae; genus Lipophrys; species Lipophrys pholis. The sequence goes on along the minus strand of NC_137646.1, from coordinate 4,331,690 downwards.
AACGCCTTCATAGAAACAGCAGCTCAATTGTACGACAAAAATTGCAAAATCATATATTTAAAAAACAAAAGGGAAGACAAGCCATGGATAACAAAAGGATTAAAAAATGCCTGTAAAAAGAAAAACTTTCTATACAAATGTTTTATAAAAACTCAATCGAAAGAGACAGAAAATCGGTATAAGAAATATAAAAATAAATGAATCTGGATCATCAGAAACCGAAAGAAAGAATATTACAGTGAAAAACTAAATGAGAATAAGAGCAATACACAAGGCACTTGGAAAATATTAAAGAGTATAATTGTTACGGCCTTGGCCATATGTTTTAGTTCTGTTTATGTCCTCCTGTGTTTTTGTTTTGGTTCGTACCTCTCTGTGTGAGTCCTGTTTTTTGAGAGGCTGCCAGTGGGGAATCCCAAATGGCCGACAATATGGCTGCTTCCTTATGATCGCCGCCACATTGTTCCGCCATTTTGTTCTGAATCACCACCACAGCGCCACTCTCGGTGGGAGGCGGTAGTACATGAAATATGGCCGCTTCCTGCAGGTCGCCGCCATTTTGTTCCAAAGCACAATCACAGCGCCACCGTCGGTGGGAGGCAAGAGTACATGATCCGCAGTGCGACCGTACTTCTCCAGAATTGAAACCCCGCCAGTGCGGTATCAAGATGGTGGCTTACGGGCGATGACATACTTGTTAGCGGTCGCCGCCATAATGGCACACGGACAGCGCCATACTATTCTCAAAATTGAAACCCCGCCAGTGCGGTATCAAATAATGGCGGCATAAGGGCGCCGTCATACTTGTTTGTGGTTGCCGACATGCTTGTTTACGGTCCCCGCCATACTTGTATGTGGTCGCCGCCATATTTAAAAGGCAGAATGACGTCAGTGGCTAAAGTTGCTTCATGTCCAGTTCTGGGAAGCACTGGGAGACAGTCTGAGCACCATCACCCAGATCACATCGCACCAATTAAGAACCTTTCTGCAGGTGGTGAGCCCACGGGAAGGTGGCGCCTGGCGTGGGATACGAACCCTCTACCTAGAGATTAGTTAGTCTCATGTGCTACCAACTGAGCTAGCCGGGCAACCATCATATTCCACATTCAGCCTAGAAAGAAAAGATTCACTCTCATGATGAATGGGGAAGAATACTTAGAACCAAAAAGTATAGTGAAGGAGATCTTGAATTTCTTTAGATACCTGTATGATTCTTCTTATTCTAAACAAAATGCTGAATTACTTTAAATCATTTATTACTGTAAATGATGAAACCTTTATGTGAGGAGGATTTAAATTGAAGTATCATCATGAAAACAGCCTCTGACTGATCTCCAGGCTCAGATGGAATCACTACAAACCTTCTGAAAAGAAATGAAAACATTGCTATTTGAGGCAATAATGTATGACTAGAAATGAATTGACAATGAAACAAGGTAGAATTATTTCAGGATGTCTATTTGTCATATTTCCTTACCTTCAGGACAAAATAAGAAAAGTGTCCCATCCAACTCCACTCTGCTCTATTCTAAATTCTGCTTTACATTTACATTTCACATCACTGCACCTGTGTCATTTTATATCCCAAATTGTATGTGAGCCATGTAACATAAGTTTATACTGTATACACCTGCTGCGTACATGATTGACTAAGTTGTCTAACTCTCTCCGAGCCTATTTCAGCAACACACTGCAGCTGTAACCACAGTGGAGCTCAGGGTCAGAGGTCAGAGGTCAGCTGTAACCACAGTGAAGCTCAGGGTCAGAGGTCAGCTGTAACCACAGTGGAGCTCAGGGTCAGAGGTCAGAGGTCAGCTACCAAACTGATCTGCCTCCTTCATTCATCCAGTGACAATGTGTGGCTGCATGAAGCAAAACAAACAACAAGAATGGAGAATAACTGTAGTTTCTTCAGCAGGAAAGGAGGAAATGTCCATGACAAACCTTCAACAAATACCTATGACAACTTTAAAAGAATAAAACCATCATAAAACATGTCATTGTTCTTTATTATATATACAATCACAGGGTACTTTAACAGAGAAAACCCAACAAATCCACATGAGCGACTGTGGAAAGGAAGAACTCCCTCTAACAGGAAGAGACCTGCAGAAACCAGACTCAGAGGTGGAGGCTTCCTGCTGGCCGGGTGGGGTGAGAGGACAGAGGAGAGGACAGACAGATAGATGAGAGAGAGATCCACCCGGAAGACTGATCAGGACATGAGGCTTCAATCCACCTTCAGCTCCACTGTCAGACATCCAGCAGGGAGGTTGAGAGACAGACTACAGGAGAGAAAGGCAAATGTTAGTGACATGTAATAGTGACATGTAATAGTGACATGTAATAGTGGTGAATAAAAAAGGAAAGAAGCTCAGTTTAGGTCCTCCAGCAGTCTGAAACTCTGGCAGCTAAACTAGAAAATGGTCTCAGGTGTCCTGAAGCAGCTCTCACTGTAAACTTTAATAGAAAAGTCTTCATCCTAACCTTCAAATGAGAGGCTGTGTCAGACTCTTTAACTGAAACTGGGATCTGGTTCCACATCAGAGGAACCTGAAAGCTGAAAGCTCTGCCTCCATTCTACTTTTAGAAAAGCTAGGAACCTCCAGTAAGCCAGCACTCTGAGAACCAAGTGTTCTGGGGAGATCTGGGACCAGCAGTTCTTTAAGATCTTTTGAATTAGTTGAAGACTTTTTAAGCAGTGACTTGGACCCCCTGATAATAGGGAGTTACAATAGTTACTCTGGAAGTAAATGCATGGATTAGCTTTTCAGTGTCACTCTATCAATATATTCTTGATTTTAGAGAAATTATGCAAATGTAAATGTAAAGATTCCAATAGATAAGATGGTGATGAGTGACAGCAGTGCAGGTTCACTCTACTATCAGGTGAACACAGGAAGATATAGGATTACTACTACATCACCGGATTCGTTCAGACTCTCTTGTTTATCATGTACGGTTGGTTCCCCTGTGAGAGCATGTTAGAACTTTCTCCCTCTGGCTATGATGACCTCTGCCTCAAGCCTTGTATGACCTTCGGCCATCAGGATGTTGATGATGATCTGAAAAACATTGACAAGGTGTATGTAGATAGCTTTCCAAAAACTCAAAATATTGAGCACTCTACCTCTATGATGTCCTCCATTCCATTGATCATCTTACTTCTGGGAGAAAAACATCAAAACGTAACGGATGAGTCTCTGGTCCTCCTTCTGGATTCCTGTGACTTCCTCCATCTCCTTCAGCATCTCCAAGATCTGCTGCAACACAGAGGAATAAAAGTAAACAAATCAAACTTATGTTAGGTAAAAACTCTCAAAGTTGATTGATGAGATGTTTTCTTACCTGCTGCTCACTGAAAGGAAACATCCTCAGTTTGAGCTGCTGCTTCAGGGAAAGCGATGCTGACAACATCTTCTAGAGGTTTATTCTGTCTGAACAGACCCTCGACTCCATGAGATCATCATGTTAGATCTGAAGACAAAGAGCAAAGAGAGAACATATAGCAGCACTAGAGAATAGAACCACTAACAGCAGAGTTTGTTTCACTCACCTTGATCTGCTCTCTGGAGAATACAGTCAGGATCTCCCCCCTTCAACACCTCAATCATCCTGCAGAAAGATAAAATGAGTTAAAATGAGATAAAAAGCAGCACCAACTGTGACATTTACACTTTGATTAAAGTCAAAATTACTGGAGTTTATTTGTTCCTGTCATTTAACAAAAGGAATCAGCCAACTGTTGAATCAGCTGACATTTTGCTTTCACAAGTGATCATCAAACTGTTCTATTCAACACAAAGGAGTGCAGATCAATATGTCAGCCAGGTGTTTCAGTCATTTCTGCCATACCACCTGCATCTATTGAACTACTGAACCAACTATTGTAGTACCTGTACTCTCTTTTTGGGGGTTGCATCCACAGCTGAATGATGCATTGGGAACATTTGTGGATTTTCCAGCACAATGGACATGAAGCCAGCCTCTGCAAACTGTGACCTCCACCCATTCTCCACCCATTCTCCACCCATTCCAGAATGTAAACATGTAGATAAAAAATCCTGCAAAACAATAATTAAAAAAAAAAAAATCATTTCCTTTATGTCGTATAAATAAAGAATCAGAGAAAAAAAACGTAATATGAATTATCTGAATCCTACACACACACACACACACACACACACACACACACACACACACACACACACACACACACACACACACACACACACACACACACACACACACACACAATGAACCAATGGCTGGAGACAAAGCAATACTCTAACATTATTTCACGAGGCAGAGGCTGAGGAATCAGATGGATTAGGTGTGATCTTTTTATCAGTGGATATGTAGGTGGATGAGTGATGGTTCCTGTGTGTTATATGTTGTTAGTGCAAAGTAAAAGCCAACAAGGCTGAGCAGAGTCTGGCTCCATGCTGGCAGCCTGAGTGATGCGGTTGAAGGAGTGAGAAGGTCCTTTTGCCATTTCTTTTCATTTCAACAAACAGCTTTCAACCCACATTTACTTTAGCAAGTTTTCTTGTGGTAATAAAAGAGGTTTTTAATAAACCAACACATGGGACAAAGATAGAAAGAGCAACATAAACATTCCAGCTGATCTTACGTGCATTGCTCCTAACAAAACTATAAAACTATTCCTACTCTCATTAATACTGATATAACTACAGCTACCATTTCATTCTTATTAGTGCAGGCTGATATGTTCTACATAGACAAGAAAGCAATTGTTTACCTTAACAGAAGAAAATCCTTTACTCCGTTGAGCTTCGAGTACACGTGTGAAGAATCCAAAGACGAAAAAACAAATGTGCGCCGATTTAATTTAGGTCGAGTGGGTCTCACCACGTCACTTCCGGCATTTGCGTGTCGTCCACGTAACTTCCTGCATGTTTTGTCCGCACGTCACTTCCTGTGGGTCGGCTTTCGTGTACGTATCTTCCTTCACGTTCAGTCCATTTCGTCACATCCTGTGGGTCGGCTTCTACATACGTCACTTCCGGCGCGTCATTTTGCGACATTTCCGTCCATGCTTCCGCATAGCACCATTTCAAGATGGCGGCGACCAAGAAATAAATATGGCGGCGCACGCAACACCGCCATCTTGGTTTTCCCCACTGGCATCTCTTGCCGCGAACCTATCACAAAACCTCCGCGAGACCTCTGCAAACTTTGTTTTCCAGAAAAACAGTGATTACAGAAAAGAGGCAGAGGGGTGAGCAACATGGGTGAGCAACATCAGAATGGTGTTCTTTCATTACACAAAGATCAAGACCATTGTTAACAAGCGTTGCTGTTTTGCACTCATTCACAGCCATTCCAGTGAGAGTCTTGATTTGCAGCAAGTGTTGGATCCTTGAACATGGTTATTTGACTGTGAAAACTTGGAAGAGGAGAAAACCTGAACTGTCGCTAGCAGAGGATGGTTTCGATCCATCGTCTTCTGGGTTATGGGCCCAGCACGCTTCCGCTGCGCCACTCTGCTAAGTGCAGGGTTCTCAAGGAGTGTCCACTGTACTTAGCAGTTCTGTTTGCAGTATTTGAGAAATCGATTTCATTGTCGAGCACGAGCACTCATTGTTTCATTACGAAGAGGCACTCTGTGGTTTATTTCCGAACATGTTTTCTTCCCAAATCAACTTCCACTGTCTGATCTTGTGACCTACTGAGGTCCTTTGTTTAGGTGTATCGGGAACATGAATGTCGGCTTGAATCGATCCCTCCCAACCATTTACTGGAGCGTGATTTGTTTCCAATGTGTTTTTGGACTTGTTGACAGTGTTGGCCAGGATGGTAAAGGCTTGGACAACCAAACAACATCATCAGGGTGAAGGCTGTGAGATGAGACCAACTAGGGAACCCCAAACGTCCTCGGCAAAACGTGACCATGACATTTTTATGTCAGGATGGCCGAGCGGTCCAAGGTGCTGCGTTCAGGTCGCAGTCTCTTCTGGAGGCGTGGGTTCAAATCCCACTTCTGACAGCAGAGCATGTATTAAAACATGAAGGTGTGTCCATGAACCTTTCAAGGACTAACAATTATACTTCCTCACATGGTGCCATGTGCCAGAGCAGACCTGCCTAATTGGGAAAAGGGAGGGCTGACCTAGATTTGGATTGGCTACACCCCGTGATTACACTGTATAAAGTTTGATTCATGATCCACTCTTTAAAATTTGAAACAAGCCAGGGAGAGAGGTGACAGACTTTCTTGACTTCTGGGGCGTCAGTCCCAGTCATAGGGATTAATATTACTCTTGCAATACCAGTAGAAAATCAATTTAGCATAATATGACCCCTTTAATCGCTCACATTCGTTGCTCCTTCAAGACAAGTGTCCAACATATCAGGACCATAAATGATGGTAGTGAATCATTACTGGCTGATTTGAGCAATTAATTCCATTCAAAGCCTTAAACTGGCAGCAGTGGGATTTGCAGCCATGCCTCCTTAGAGACTGGAGTCTTAATCCAACACCTTGGATGACTCGGCAACACTACCTGAATCAGCTTGGATTAAGGGCTCGTCCAATTCTGACACCATGACTGTGCAACATCAGAATGGTGTTCTTTCGTTAGACAAAGATCAAGACCATTGTTAACAAGCGTTGCTGTTTTGCACTCATTCCAGTGAGAGTCTTGATTTGCAGCAAGTGTTGGATCCTTGAACATGGTTATTTGACTGTGAAAACTTGGAAGAGGAGAAAACCTGAACTGTCACTAGCAGAGGATGGTTTCGATCCATCGACTTCTGGGTTATGGGCCCAGCACGCTTCCGCTGCGCCACTCTGCTAAGTGCAGGGTTCTCATGGAGTGTCCACTGTACTTAGCAGTTCTGTTTGCATTATTTGAGAAATCGATTTCATTGTCGAGCACGAGCACTCATTGTTTCATCACAAAGAGGCACTCTGTGGTTTTGTCTGATCTTGTGACCAACTGAGGTCCTTTGTTTAGGTGTATCGGGAACATGAATGTCGGCTTGAATCGATCCCTCCCAACCATTTACTGGAGCGTGATTTGTTTCCAGTGTGTTTTTGGACTTGTTGACAGTGTTGGCCTGGATGGTAAAGGCTTGGACAACCAAACAACATCATCAGGGTGAAGGCTGTGAGACGAGACCAACTAGGGAACCCCAAACGTCCTCGGCAAAACATGACCTTGACATTTTTATGTCAGGATGGCCGAGCGGTCCAAGGCGCTGCGTTCAGGTCGCAGTCTCTTCTGGAGGCGTGGGTTCAAATCCCACTTCTGACAGCAGAGCATGTGTTAAAACATGCAGGTGTGTCCATGAACCTTTCAAGGACTAACAATTATACTTCCTCACATGGTGCCATGTGCCAGAGCAGAGCTGCCTAATTGGGAAAAAAGGGAGGGCTGACCTTGATTTGGATTGGCTACACCCCGCGATTACACTGTATAAAGTTTGATTCATGATCCACTCTATAAAATTTGAAACAAGCCAGGGAGAGAGGTGACAGACTTTATAGGGATTAATATTACTCTTGCAATACCAGTAGAAAGTCAATTTTGCATAATTTGACCCCTTTAACACTCACAATACCATGTAGAAGTCATTTGACTTTTCTTCCTCTAGATACCAAAGAACAGTCAATTGACTCACAGACTTTCAGCTAACACCTCACCCTCAGCTGTTTGTTATGTAAACAAGGCTAATACTGGTGCACCACAGGAGGGGGAGCCAGGTATTGAAATGCACATGTGTACATGTATATTTATTGAAATCAGGAGAACCACATTGAGATTACGCACCTCTTTTAGTACATAAAAAAGTTTGCTGTGTCTTATATTAATTCTAAATACAAAAATATTCTTAAAACAAATAAATAGCACAAAAGACAAATAGATGGAAACAATAAAAAGTACAGTCGCAGAGAAAGACAAAACTATAAAAGCCACCAAATACTTAAATATAAGTTTGCTAAAACAAGAACAAGGTTAGGTTTGTGTTTACATGTGCTGTAAAATGGCAGTAAACTCGCCCAGCATGACAAACTGTGAGTTTTTAATTTTTTTCTGTACAGCATTCCATAAACATGGAGCAGAATACATAAAGGCTTTTTTGCCCAGTTTATAATGGATGGTCGGAACTGTGTGTAAAAACAAGTCTTTAGACCTCAGACTGTAGTTATTCCTGGGACACATTATAGCAGGCCAACCTGCTTGTTCACAATGACATTAGATGGCTGAGCAAAGGTAATGCATTGAAACGTTTCTGTGAACTAAGGGAGGATATTCTGATGTTTCTGCGAACTTCAGCATTACAAAAAGCTGGCAAGTTTCTGTCTCTGATGGGAAATGAGGAGTTTAATGCGGCTGTTTGCTTTCTGAGCGACATTTTCTATCATTTGAACCAACTAAACATGGAGCTGCAGGGCAGAGAGAAGACAGTAGCAGAGCTTGTTGAGAAACTTCATGCATTCCAAAGAAAGCTCTCCCTCTTCTCTGCTGATCTTTGTCCCGGGAGGATGCTTCACTTCCCCACATTGAGGAAATCTGGTCTGAAAATTACCAAGGTGATGTCAGGATTTATAGAGTCATTGAAAAGCAACTTTGCCAGTAGGTTTGATGACTTCAACATCGCCACTGAAGTTATGAGATTTGTGAAGGACCCTTTCTGTGTGAATGTGGAGTCAGACTTTGCATTGAGAGGAAAGGCGCTGGTATCATCATTGGATGAGGCGTCTTTACAACTGGAACTCATTGACATTCAGTCATCAGATGACTTGCAACAGTCATTTCAGAAGGCAGGTTTTGAAAAATTCTGGACCTGTGAAGTCAGCCAAGACAAATTTCCACACTCAAGGGATCTTGCACTTTTTCTTTTGACAATGTTTGGTTCAACATACACTTGTGAGTCGTCATTCTCACATATGAATGCAATTAAAACTCATGACCGCATGTCCCTTACTGACCAGCATCTGCAAAACTGCCTGCGCATTGCCTTGACAACCTATACACCTGACTTCACTGGTCTTGCGAGGTCAAACAAATGCCATTTTTCCCATTAGATGGCAAATCTTTTCGTGTTGTATGTAAGTGATCAGTCAAGCAAGCAATGAGTATTGTTTTATGTTTACTGTTTGGCTCAGCTGGACTGAAATTTGGGGTGTCTGATGCAATTCCATCAAAGAAAATGTAGTGAAAAGCCCTCAGCAGAGGAACTGCTGAACACTGGCATTGTAGAGAGGCCAACTGAGGGACGGTCACAGTGATTATTCTGTCTTCAAATAGATGATGGTTATATGTTATTTGAATCATTTTGTCTTGATAAAGTATCTTGCACTTTTATTTTGTTATAATTATATTTGGAGGCATACTATGCACTTTTGTTTTGGATTTGTTGGTGCACTAGGAGGTTGTTTGCCTGTTTGATTAATTAAATTCTAAATGACTGATTTGGTGCTTCAGTTTGAAATACCATGCACTGCTGTGTTGCTGCAGTTCTCTTTATTTTGCACTTTTTTACTTTTGTTGTTATTTTTGGTGGAGATACATTTGATGTTGCCTGTTAATCAAATGACTGGAATCATAAATATTGAGGATAGCGACCTGTAAAGTTGTGTTGGTACAGTTATGTTCAATAAGGTGATGTTTACTGTTGGTTAATTGTTTTTCTCTAATTGCCTGTTAATATGGCCTGGATATTGCTCGCCTGGTCAGATTTTTTAATATTTAAACAAGCAATTTAAGTGTCACAATGGCAGTATGTGTCAGTGTAGCACAAAGTACATTGTTAAATACTTGCAAAATACAATACATTGATTTCTTCAATATGTTGTAATTTTTTCTTTATTTGTTACTGTAATTACTCATTTTGTCCGGCCCCTTACTTTTCATCAGTTTCATGAACTGGCCCCGATTCCAAATTAATTGAATAGCCCTGCATTATAGGTTATCACACACGCAAATATTCTACAATTTATTGCTGAGATTTATTGAGTGTGCTAAAAGAAGCTCTGAGCTTTGCCCGTCCCCAAACACTCCAAAACATCCAAGGTGTGAAAAATTCCAATGCGCAAGTCAGATTCTCATTTTCACTCCCCTGCTGATCCTCAGGTAATGTCCTTTCATTTGTAAATAGAGTCATTTGACTTAGAGCTGGGACTTGGAGGAAGTCTGAAAAATCATGGTATTGCTAGTGTTGAACTCTGTCCTGACACCAAACAAAGATGTGTGGCTTTTAAAGGAGATCAGAAAAACATCGACAACATTAAAAGTTGCTTCAAGGTTTTGAATGAGTGCAGAGTAAACCTCCCTCGGTTCGTCTCCCACTATTTGGATGAGCTACCGCCTGTCACCTTTAACAGCATAGATTAGTCCAACTTGCTGAGTAACATGGAGCGGCTCCAGAGTGAAATGTCTGCGCTCAGACATGGAGTGAAACTACAAGCTGGTGTCAGCGAGGGGCTGCATGAAATCACCTCCACTACTGAGCACAGAGTTGCTGCTTTTAGTCACCATCTGAAACCAGGACATGACGGAGGGCAACACAGGGCTACGCCCAGCGTCATCACACATGGCAGTGAGGCCTCACTCCCTGGAGCCTCTACCCTGGGTCAAAGACTGGTGAGGAGGATCTCGGCAGAGTTAAAGTAGAGACTTGGCCGTGATGTAACTTGTCAGCGTATTGACACTGCAAGCAACAGGTCCAGCTCATTTAGACCAGGATACAAAATAGAGCAGTCAAACCTCAGTTGATAACCTTAAGCCACTCCACACACCTTGTAGTCAGTGTTAACATCAGACAGAAGAGAGTATTTCAAGATCAATTCTAACTCTGCAGACCTGAGATCAGATCAAATCAACTGGCATCAATTCAAAATGTCTGATAAACAGAAGAGAGGTTGACATGCAGGAAATATAAATCTGTTGTTTTGTTGATATTTTAGTCTAATTATGACAAACTGAAGGCAGCATGTAAAGAAGATGGATGAAATGTATATATAGAATAATCTCCTAGTTTGAGGCACATCACAGCATCCTGGTCTTTTTGTGAGTTGCCAAACCGTCTGTATATTCATCCTCTTTCATTTTGATAACTTTTTCTGAAAGATGCACCAAAGATAAAGTCATGATCGTGTTTTCGATTGAGTTTATAGTACTGTGCTAATATTTAGTATGCAAAACAATATATTTAATGAACTCGACCTTTCATGACTGGGCAAAGAACCAGCCAGTGTCATGATCTTGCTCAGTCATGAATTCTTGCATCAATGCTACAATGGGAATCCTGAACCAAATAATGGTGAAAGTCAAATAGTTTTGGAAATGTGGATCAGGATACTCTGATAATCATACATATAATGAAATTATAACTTAAATTTGACTGGTGACTGGAATTGAGGGTCATGAATTTCAAATGATGTCCTGATGAATATTATGACTTGATTGTAAAATTCTATTGTGTGTATGCCAATATCTTTTTGGAAGAAACACCTTAAATGACACAATGTAGATAATCAAAAGGTAACAGGCTGTGGGTTTCATACAAGTGTGTAAAGTTATTCTCACCTTTCAAACAGGATGTGTGTGAGGGAGCGTTGGATGCTCTGCCTGAGCAGGTGATTAGGCTGACAGGGCCTGGAGGAGGGCGGGCTGGGTGCTGGTGATGCAGGCAGATACTGAGTTCCATTCCATGTTAAAGCTGAGGAAGGCTTCTGGGATGATGTTGAGACTGCGGGATGGCCAAACGGAGACTCCATTTTCTTTGCCGTGCAGTCTTAAGAGAGGCGGCTCAAGAGGTGCAAAGTCTCGTGATCGGGGTTAATGGCACTTGTAGCCTATTGACTGAAAAGACACAAGACAGAGTTCTTTCGTAGATTATGGTTTGTCAACACGTCCAAAATACATTTGAGGTAGGTCAAACATTGAGTAAGGAGCCTCTCCTTTGATCTGCTTTGTTCTCCTTTGATATCCTTTGATACAATTTTCACTCATTTGCTCTCCTTTGCTCTCCTTTGATATCCTTTGATCTCTGAGTGCTAAAATAACTCAAAAATACCTTTGTTAATGCCACATGTGTTTGCAAAACCGAGCAAGTGAGAGGAGGATATTTTGTCTTTTGAAGCAGAAGAAAAGTTCTCCCTGCTTGGACTCAACATATTAATTGACTTCACTGTGAGAACAGAAGTCAGCAGCACCGATATCATGACTCGAAGAGGTAAGTAACATTGTGTCCAGGATTCTGCGATCTCATTATGTCACCTAATGAGCTCCATGCTTGACAGTCACAATAGAAAATGGCTGTTTGGTGATCAGATGCTCAGTTTGATAATGAGAAGAAACAAAAGGCTGAGGCCAATAAGAGAAAGTCTGTTTTAGTGTTTAATCTTGGGCTTTATTGGAACCATCACCATTTCCATTATTTTGGGGGAAATTATATATTTAACAACCCTTCCTATTTTTTCCTCCATTTGTAGATTACCTTAGTGCTAAGATTTGATTTTAAATCTCATGAGTGCTCAATGTTTATGTTTACTGTGTTAATGTGACGTAGCTAAACTGTACAGCTGAAACACTAATAACTAATAATTAAAAACATAATGAATGCTATATATCTTTTTGTCCATTTAACCATCAGCTTAATTCCTCCATGTAAAAATCCTGCAAACTTATTTACAGCACATTCAGGCAGTAGGTAGGTAATAAACATTTTAATAAACTGGTGACATCTTATTGTTCCATGCAGAGACGTCCCCCTCCGTCCCCCCCGGCTTTTATTAACACATGATCAATCTGAAGTTCAGAGTCAGTGTTGTCTCCAAAGATTGCTGAGATATTATCATTGTAATGTTTCCTTGTGGCCGTGATCGTATAGTGGTTAGTACTCTGCGATGCGGCCGTGATCATATAGTGTTTAGTACTCCGTGTTGTGACAGTGATCGTATAGTGCTTTGTACTCTGTGTTGTGGCTGTGATCGTATCGTGGTTAGTACTCTGTGTTGTGGCTGTGATCGTATAGTGGTTAGTACTCTATGTTATGACAGTGATCGTATAGTGGTTAGTACTCTGTGTTGTGACAGTGATCGTATAGTGGTTAGTACTCTGTGTTGTGGCTGTGATCGTATAGTGGTTAGTACACTGTGTTATGGCCGTGATCATATAGTGGTTAGTACTCTGTGTTATGACAGTGATCGTATAGTGGTTAGTACTCTGTGTTATGATAGTGATCGTATAGTGGTTAGTACTCTGTGTTATGACAGTGATCGTATAGTGGTTAGTACTCTGTGTTATGATAGTGATCGTATAGTGGTTAGTACTCTGTTTTGTGACAGTGATCATTTGGTTAGTACTCTGTGTTGTGGACGTGATCGTATAGTGGTTAGTACTCTGTGTTGTGGCCGCAGCAACTCCGGGTCACGGCAGTGGCTCCTAAAGTGTTTATCTTGTCGTCACTCATGAAGCTGCTCTATCATCAACTTGTAGACTGAAGGAATCTCAAGAAGATTCTAACTCCTTTAAAATCTACCATCAGTATGTCTCTCTGTGTCATAGTTACTCTAGAATAAAATAGTTACTCATTATCTATTATATGTTGTTGTTTCTGTTCATATTTATTTATGTTCTTAAATTCTATTAACGTTTCAGTACAAATATTAGGGGTCCTTATATTCTGCTGTGGAAAATGGACCGCGGGGTTCAGATTCTATGAGGGTCCTTTTACAATCTTACACCGGCACTGAGCCTCGATGGAGCCTTGGCCAAATGAAGCCTCATCAACCATTTTCTTTATTTTCTGACTCCACCAGATGGCGCTGTTGGTTTGAAGATAGAGGCTGAAAGATTCAAGAGATGCCAGTGGGGAAAACCAAGATGGCGGTGTTGCGTGCGCCGCCATATTTATTTCTAGGTCGCCGCCATCTTGAAATGGTGCTATGCGGAAGCATGGACGGAAATGACGCAAAATGACGCGCCGGAAGTGACGTATGTAGAAGCCGACCCACAGGATGTGACGAAATGGACTGACCGTGAAGGAAGATACGTACACGAAAGCCGACCCACAGGAAGTGACGTGCGGACAAAACATGCAGGAAGTTACGTGGACGACACGCAAATGCCGGAAGTGACGTGGTGAGACCCACTCGACCTAAATGAAATCGGCGCACATTTGTTTTTTCGTCTTTGGATTCTTCACACGTGTACTCGAAGCTCAACGGAGTAAAGGATTTTCTTCTGTTAAGGTAAACAATTGCTTTCTTGTCTATGTAGAACATATCAGCCTGCACTAATAAGAATGAAATGGTAGCTGTAGTTATATCAGTATTAATGAGAGTAGGAATAGTTTTATAGTTTTGTTAGGAGCAATGCACGTAAGATCAGCTGGAATGTTTATGTTGCTCTTTCTATCTTTGTCCCATGTGTTGGTGTATTAAAAACCTGTCATTTATTACCACAAGAAAACCTGATAAAGTAAATGTGGGTTGAAAAGCTACCTTCTCACTCCTTCAACCGCATCACTCAGGCTGCCAGCATGGAGCCAGACTCTGCTCAGCCTTGTTGGCTTTTACTTTGCACTAACAACATATAACACACAGGAACCATCACTCATCCACCTACATATCCACTGATAAAAAGATCACACCTAATCCATCTGATTCCTCAGCCTCTGCCTCGTGAAATAATGTTAGAGTATTGCTTTGTCTCCAGCCATTGGTTCATTGTGTGTGTGTGTGTGTGTGTGTGTGTGTGTGTGTGTGTGTGTGTGTGTGTGTGTGTGTGTGTGTGTAGGATTCAGATAATTCATATTACGTTTTTTTTCTCTGATTCTTTATTTATAAGACATAAAGGAAATTATTATTATTTTTTTTTTAATTATTGTTTTGCAGGATTTTCTATCTACATGTTTACATTCTGGAATGGGTGGAGAATGGGTGGAGAATGGGTGGAGGTCACAGTTTGCAGAGGCTGGCTTCATGTCCATTGTGCTGGAAAATCCACAAATGTTCCCAATGCATCATTCAGCTGTGGATGCAACCCCCAAAAAGAGAGCACAGGTACTACAATAGTTGGTTCAGTAGTTCAATAGATGCATGTGGTATGGCAGAAATGACTGAAACACCTGGCTGACATATTGAGCTGCACTCCTTTATGTTGAATAGAACAGTTTGATGATCACTTGTGAAAGCAAAATGTCAGCTGATTCAACAGTTGGCTGATTCCTTTTGTTAAATGACAGGAACAAATCAAATCCAGTAATTTTGACTTTAATCAAAGTGTAAATGTCACAGTTGGTGCTGCTTTTTATCTCATTTTAACTCTTTTTATTTTTCTGCAGGATCATTGAGGTGTTGAAGGGGGGAGATCCTGACTGTATTCTCCAGAGAGCAGATCAAGGTGAGTGAAACAAACTGTGCTGTTAGTGGATCTATTCTCTAGTGCTGCTATATGTTCTCTCTTTGCTCTTTGTCTTCAGATCTAACATGATGATCTCATGGAGTCGAGGGTCTGTTCAGACAGAATAAACCTCTGGAAGATGTCGTCAGCATCACTTTCCCTGAAGCAGCAGCTCAAACTGAGGATGTTTCCTTTCAGTGAGCAGCAGGTAAGAAAACATCTCATCAATCAACTTTGAGAGTTTTTACCTAACATAAGCTTGATTTGTTTACTTTTATTCCTCTGTATTGCAGCAGATCTTGGAGATGCTGAAGGAGATGGAGGAGGTCACAGGAATCCAGAAGGAGGACCAGAGACTCATCCATTACGTTTTGATGTTTTGCTCCCAGAAGTAAGATGATCAATGGAATGGAGGACATCATAGAAGTAGAGTGCTCAATATTTTGAGTTTTTGGAAAGCTATCTACATACACAATGTCAATGTTTTTCAGATCATCATCAACATCCTGATGGCCGAAGGTCATACAAGGCTTGAGGCAGAGGTCGTCATAGCCAGAGGGAGAAAGTTCTAACATGCTCTCACAGGGGAACCAACCGTACATGATGAACAAGAGAGTCTGAACGCATCCGGTGATGTAGTAGTAATCCTATATCTTCCTACTAAATCTGGTGATGTAGTAGTAATCCTATATCTTCCTGTGTTCATCTGATAGTAGTGTGAAGCTGCACTGCTGTCGCTCATCACCATCTTATCTATTGGAATCTTTACATTTGCATAATTTCTCTAAAATCAAGAATATATTGATAGAGTGACACTGAAAAGCTAATCCATGCATTTACTTCCAGAGTAACTATTGTAACTCCCTATTGTCAGGGGGTCCAAGTCACTGCTTAAAAAGTCTTCAACTAATTCAAAAGATCTTAAAGAACTGCTGGTCCCAGATCTCCCCAGAACACTTGGTTCTCAGAGTGCTGGCTTACTGGAGGTTCCTAGTTTTTCTAAAAGTAGAATGGAGGCAGAGCTTTCAGCTTTCAGGTTCCTCTGATGTGGAACCAGATCCCAGTTTCAGTTAAAGAGTCTGACACAGCCTCTCATTTGAAGGCCAGGATGAAGACTTTTCTATTAAAGTTTACAGTGAGAGCTGCTTCAGGACACCTGAGACCATTTTCTAGTGAAGCTGCCAGAGGTTAAGACTGCTGGAGGACCTAAACTGAGCTTCTTTCCTTTTTTATTCACCACTATTACATGTCACTATTACATGTCACTAACATTTGCCTTTCTCTCCTGTAGTCTGTCTCTCAACCTCTCTGCTGGATGTCTGACAGTGGAGCTGAAGGTGGATTGAAGCCTCCTGTCCTGATCATTCTTCACAGAGTGGATCTCTCT
The DNA here is from genome assembly GCF_963383615.2 of Lipophrys pholis. Lineage (NCBI taxonomy): Eukaryota > Metazoa > Chordata > Actinopteri > Blenniiformes > Blenniidae > Lipophrys > Lipophrys pholis. Next base: position 4,314,923 of record NC_137646.1, on the reverse strand, counting down.
CTTATCTATCTGTCTGTCCTCTCCTCTGTCCTCTCCTCTGTCCTCTCACCCCACCCGGCCAGCAGGAAGCCTCCACCTCTGAGTCTGGTTTCTGCAGGTCTCTTCCTGTTAGAGGGAGTTCTTCCTTTCCACAGTCGCTCATGTGGATTTGTTGGGTTTTCTCTGTTAAAGTACCCTGTGATTGTATATATAATAAAGAACAATGACATGATTTATGATGGTTTTATTCTTTTAAAGGTGTCATAGGTATTTGTTGAAGGTTTGTCATGGACATTTCCTCCTTCCTGCAGAAGAAACTACAGTTATTCTCCATTCTGGTCCTTTGTTTTGCTTCATGCAGCCACACATTGTCACTGGATGAATGAAGGAGGCAGATCAGTTTAGTAGCTGACCTCTGACCTCTGACCCTGAGCTTCACTGTGGTTACAGCTGACCTCTGACCTCTGACCCTGAGCTTCACTGTGGTTACAGTTGCAGTGTGTTGCTGAAATAGGCTCGGAGAGAGTTAGACAACTTAGTCAATCATGTACGCAGCAGGTGTATACAGTATAAACTTATGTTACATGGTTACACGACAATTTGGGATATAAAATGACACAGCTGCAGTGAAGTGAAATGTAAATGTAAAGCAGAATTTAGAATAGAGCAGAGTGGAGTTGGATGGGACACTTTTCTTATTTTGTCCTGAAGGTAAGGAAATATGACAAATAGACATCCTGAACTAATTCTACCTTGTTTCTTTGTCAATAATTCATTTCTAGTCATACATTATTGCCTCAAATAGCAACGTTTTCATTTCTTTTCAGAAAGTTTGTAGTGATTCTATCTGAGCCTGGAGATCAGTCAGAGGCTGTTTTCATGATGATACTTCAATTTAAATCCTCCTCACATAAAGGTTTCATCATTTACAGTAATAAATGATTTAAAGTAATTCAGCATTTTGTTTAGAATAAGAAGAATCATACAGGTATCTAAAGAAATTCAAGATCTCCTTCACTATACTTTTTGGTTCTAAGTATTCTTCCCCGTTCATCATGAGAGTGAATCTTTTCTTTCTAGGCTGAATGTGGAATATGATGGTTGCCCGGCTAGCTCAGTTGGTAGCGCATGAGACTAACAAGCTCTAGGTAGTCGGTTCGTATCCCACGCCAGGCGCCACCTTCCCGTGGGCTCACCACCTGCAGAAAGGTTCTTAATTGGTGCGATGTGATCTGGGTGACAGTGCTCAGACTGTCTCCCAGTGCTTCCCAGAACTAGCCATGAAGCAACTTTAGCCACTGACGTCATTCTGCCTTTTAAATATGGCGGCGACCACATACAAGTATGGCGGGGACCGTAAACAAGCATGTCGGCAACCACAAACAAGTATGACGGCGCACTTACGCCGCCATTATTTGATACCGCACTGGCGGGGTTTCAATTTTGAGAATAGTATGGCGCTGTCCGTGTGCCATTATGGCGGCGACCGCTAACAACTATGTCAGCGCCCGCAAACAAGTATGTCAGCGGCCGTAAGCCACCATCTTGATACCGCACTGGCGGGGTTTCAATTCTGGAGAAGCAAGGACGCACTGCGGATCATGTACTCTTGCCTCCCACCGACGGTGGCGCTGTGATTGTGCTTTGGAACAAAATGGCGGCGACCTGCAGGAAGCGGCCATATTTCATGTACTACCGCCTCCCACCGAGAGTGGCGCTGTGGTGGTGATTCAGAACAAAATGGCGGAACAATGTGGCGGCGATCATAAGGAAGCAGCCATATTGTCGGCCATTTGGGATTCCCCACTGGCAGCCTCTCAAAAAACAGGACTCACACAGAGAGGTACGAACCAAAACAAAAACACAGGAGGACATAAACAGAACTAAAACATATGGCCAAGGCCGTAACAATTATACTATTTAATATTTTCCAAGTGCCTTGTGTATTGCTCTTATTCTCATTTAGTTTTTCACTATAATATTCTTTCTTTCGGTTTCTGATGATCCAGATTCATTTATTTTTATATTTCTTATACCGATTTTCTGACTCTTTCGATTGAGTTTTTATAAAACATTTGTATAGAAAGTTTTTCTTTTTACAGGCATTTTTTTTAATCCTTTTGTTATCCATGGCTTGTCTTCCCTTTTGTTTTTTAAATATATGATTTTGCAATTTTTGTCGTACAATTGAGCTGCTGTTTCTATGAAGGCGTTGTGTACCACATTCACATCATTTACATCGACAGCATCCCACTTCTGATGTTTAACATCTGAGCTTAGTGCCTCCAGGGCTTTTTTCGACCCGTTTCTTCTTGCCATTTTTGCTGGACTGGTTTGTTTTGTGTTTTGATTGTGTTTAAATACTGTGAATGTGGGTAAATGGTCGCTAATATCTGCTGTCAAAATACCACTGATAATATGATCGTCATTCATGTTGGTAAAAATGTAATCTATTACTGTGGCACTTTGAGATGTAATTCTTGTTGGTTTTGTTATTAAAGGGAAGAGGCACATGGTCTTCATTGCGTTTAAGAAGTCACTTGTTCTCTTTGCATTTAGATTTCCGAAATTAATATTAAAATCTCCACGTATAATTTGTCTCTTGTTTTTAGCAATCTCTATTTTTTTCAATTATTATATCAGTAAATACTTCTTTACTACTCTCTGGTGGTCTATAAATACAACTGATCAATATATTTTTTTCTGATGTAAATATAATTTCCAATGTTATCATTTCAATTTCATCTTCTAATGTGGTCGTTTCTTTAACAGTCTTACATTTCAAATTTGATTTTACAAACAATGCAACTCCTCCTCCTCTCTTTGATTTCCTATTTAGTAAGTAAGGCTCGTACCCTTCCATCTGAACCTCAGCAATCATTTCATCTTTAAACCAGGTTTCAGTTACTGCAATAATACTACATTTATTTTTAAACTCACTCAGATAATCCTTGATTTTAGAAAGTTTATTGTACATACTACGACTGTTTATATGAATAACAGATAAAGTATCTTTTATTTTCTGATTAACCACTTCCTCATTGGAATAATCACAGGTATTTTTCATGTTAAACATATGTTGCTCAATTTTTACATCAATATCATAAATGTCTTGTTCCATGTTGCTTTCGGTGAAATACGATCCTATCAGTGTCAGGTGTCAGTGTAATCTGGTATTTGCTCATGACAACGTCTAAGAAGAACCTCGATCTCCCAATCTTTCCAGCTGTTCAGCACTTCTGATGTAGATGACTCAGGACCTCCAATTGTCACCATTTGGAGGTCTTACTATAGCCTTACCAACATTTTATATCAAAATCTAGCAACGTGTTTATTTTCGACAATTGTCACCATTTGTTTGTCTTACTATTGTCTTACCAACATTCTATATCAAAATTTAGCAACGTGTTTATTTTCAACAATTGTCACCTTTTGGAGGTCTTACTATAACCGTATCAACATTTTATATCAAAATCTAGCAACGTGTTTATTTTCGACAACTGTCACCATTCCGAGGTCTTACTATAGCCTTGCCTTCAGTTTTTATTGAATTCCACCAGCGTCTTTATTTTCGACAACTGTCACCATTCCGAGGTCTTACTATAACCTTACCAACATTTTATATCAAAATCTAGCAACGTGTTTATTTTCGACAACTGTCACCATTCCGAGGTCTTACTATAACCTTACCAACATTTTATATCAAAATCTAGCAACGTGTTTATTTTCGACAATTGTCACCATTTGTTTGTCTTACTATTGTCTTACCAACATTCTATATCAAAATCTAGCAACGTGTTTATTTTCGAAAATTGTCACCATTCCGAGGTCTTACTATAACCTTACCAACATTTTATATCAAAATCTAGCAACGTGTTTATTTTCGACAATTGTCACCATTTGGAGGTCTTACTATAGCCTTTCCTTCAGTTTTTATTGAATTAAACCAGCGTCTTTATTTTCGACAATTGTCACCATTTGGAGGTCTTACTATAGCCGTAACAACATTTTATATCAAAATCTAGCAACGTGTTTATTTTCGACAACAGTCACCATTCCGAGGTCTTAATATAGCCTTGCCTTCAGTTTTTATTGAATTCCACCAGCGTCTTTATTTTCGACAACTGTCACCATTCCGAGGTCTTACTATAGCCTTTCCAACATTTTATATCAAAATCTAGCAACATGTTTATTTTCGACAACTGTCACCATTCCGAGGTCTTACTATAGCCTTGCCATCAGTTTTTATTGAATTCCACCAGCGTCTTTATTTTCGACAATTGTCACCATTTGTTTGTCTTACTATTGTCTTACCAACATTCTATATCAAAATCTAGCAACGTGTTTATTTTCGAAAATTGTCACCATTCCGAGGTCTTACTATAACCTTACCAACATTTTATATCAAAATCTAGCAACGTGTTTATTTTCGACAATTGTCACCATTTGGAGGTCTTACTATAGCCGTAACAACATTTTATATCAAAATCTAGCAACGTGTTTATTTTCGACAACAGTCACCATTCCGAGGTCTTAATATAGCCTTGCCTTCAGTTTTTATTGAATTCCACCAGCGTCTTTATTTTCGACAACTGTCACCATTCCGAGGTCTTACTACAGCCTTGCCTTCAGTTTTTATTGAATTCCACCAGCGTCTTTATTTTCGACAACTGTCACCATTCCGAGGTCTTACTACAGCCTTGCCTTCAGTTTTTATTGAATTCCACCAGCGTCTTTATTTTCGACAACTGTCACCATTCCGAGGTCTTACTATAGCCTTTCCAACATTTTATATCAAAATCTAGCAACATGTTTATTTTCGACAACTGTCACCATTCCGAGGTCTTACTATAGCCTTGCCATCAGTTTTTATTGAATTCCACCAGCGTCTTTATTTTCGACAATTGTCACCATTTGTTTGTCTTACTATTGTCTTACCAACATTCTATATCAAAAATTTAGCAACGTGTTTATTTTCGACAACTGTCACCATTCCGAGGTCTTAATATAACCTTACCAACATTTTATATCAAAATCTAGCAACGTGTTTATTTTCGACAACTGTCACCATTCCGAGGTCTTAATATAACCTTACCAACATTTTATATCAAAATCTAGCAACGTGTTTATTTTCGACAATTGTCACCATTTGGAGTTCTTACTATAGCCTTACCAACATTTTATATCAAAATCTAGCAACGTGTTTATTTTCGACAATTGTCACCATTTGGAGGTCTTACAATAACCTTACCAACATTTTATATCAAAATCTAGCAACGTGTTTATTTTCGACAACTGTCACCATTCCGAGGTCTTACTATAACCTTACCAACATTTTATATCAAAATCTAGCAACGTGTTTATTTTCGAAAACTGTCACCATTTGGAGGTCTTAATATAGCCTTACCAACATTTTATATCAAAATCTAGCAACGTGTTTATTTTCGACAATTGTCACCATTTGGAGGTCTTACAATAACCTTACCAACATTTTATATCAAAATCTAGCAACGTGTTTATTTTCGAAAACTGTCACCATTTGGAGGTCTTAATATAGCCTTGCCATCAGTTTTTATTGAATTCCACCAGCGTCTTTATTTTCGACAATTGTCACCATTCCGAGGTCTTACTATTGTCTTACCAACATTCTATATCAAAATTTAGCAACGTGTTTATTTTCGACAACTGTCACCATTCCGAGGTCTTACTATAACCTTACCAACATTCTATATCAAAATCTAGCAACGTGTTTATTTTCGACAATTGTCACCATTTGGAGGTCTTACTATAGCCTTCCTTCAGTTTTTATTGAATTCCACCAGCGTCTTTATTTTCGACAATTGTCACCATTCCGAGGTCTTACTATAGCCTTACCAACATTCTATATCAAAATCTAGCAACGTGTTTATTTTCAACAATTGTCACCATTTGGAGGTCTTACTATAGCCTTCCTTCAGTTTTTATTGAATTCCACCAGCGTCTTTATTTTCGACAATTGTCACCATTCCGAGGTCTTACTATAGCCTTACCAACATTCTATATCAAAATCTAGCAACGTGTTTATTTTCGACAATTGTCACCATTTGTTTGTCTTACCAACATTTTATATCAAAATCTAGCAACGTGTTTATTTTCGACAATTGTCACCATTTGGAGGTCTTACTATAGCCTCACAAACATTTTATATCAAAATCTAGCAACGTGGTTTTTTTCGACAATTGTCACCATTTGGAGGTCTTACTATAACCTTCCCAACATTTTATATCAAAATCTAGCAACGTGTTTATTTTCAACAACTGTCACCATTTGGAGGTTTTACTATAACCGTGCCAACATTTTGTATCAAAATCTACCAACGTGTTTATTTTCGACAACTGTCACCATTCCGAGGTCTTACTATAGCCTTGCCTTCAGTTTTTATTGAATTCCACCAGCGTCTTTATTTTCGACAACTGTCACCATTCCGAGGTCTTACTATAGCCTTACCAATATTTTATATCAAAATCTAGCAACGTGTTTATTTTTGACAATTGTCACCATTTGGAGGTCTTACTATAGCCTTGCCTTCAGTTTTTATTGAATTCCACCGGCGTCTTTATTTTCGACAATTGTCACCATTTGGAGGTCTTACTATAGCCTTACCAACATTTTATATCAAAATCTAGCAACGTGTTTATTTTCGACAATTGTCACCATTTGGAGGTCTTACTATATAGCCTTACCAACATTTTATATCAAAATCTAGCAACGTGTTTATTTTCGACAATTGTCACCATTTGGAGGTCTTACTATAACCTTCCCAACATTTTATATCAAAATCTAGCAACGTGTTTATTTTCAACAATTGTCACCATTTGGAGGTCTTACTTCAGTTTTTATTGAATTCCACCAGCGTCTTTGTTTTTGACAACTGTCACCATTCCGAGGTCTTACTATAGCCTTACCAACATTTTATATCAAAATCTAGCAACGTGGTTTTTTTCGACAATTGTCACCATTTGGAGGTCTTACTATAACCTTGCCATCAGTTTTTATTGAATTCCACTACTAATGAGGTGATTCTCAATACTTTTGTAGGTAATAGATTACCTCTGCTGAAACAATATCCTGATTATCAGACATAATCTATATAGAACTTCAACAAGGAACAATCACTGTAACTTAGAATTAGTTAATGATATTTGCTTTAGTGAGCCATGGGTGATCTCATGTCTCAACAGGAGGGAAGGTTCAGATCATCAATAGATTTCTAATATTGTTCTTGATAATGGATCAAATTAAATAAAATTAGAGTTATCACTCTAAATCAGTGGGTTTAGTCAAATAAAAGAACAGACAGAAGAGGTTTTAATTAATACTTGGTAATTAGGAATAAAGTCTCAAAAAAGAGATCCTTTGGGTCTCATCACAATTTGTATCAAAGAGCTGAACTAAAGCCGGTAATGGATCACCAGATGCAGTAGAACCAGACCAGCACCATGTTAATACGCTCAAACTCCAAATGGAGGGATTTCTGCTGAGTCATCACTAAGAACATTCATTTAGTCTAACCTGGTGTGGCGACGATGCAGCTGTCAGCATTCTGTGAGTTTGTCTTTATGTTGGTCTGTCTTGTGTGTTTTTGTTGTTTCTAGGTTTAGTTTTATTTTAACCTGCTGCAGAGTTAGTGCTCCACTTCTCCCCACGGTTGGTCGGATGCTTTCTGGAGGAGTGAGGTCATTTCCTGTCGTACAGAATGAGAACAACACTCCTGATGGGGTCTTCCTCAGTCCGATTCCTGTGTTTCTGTCTCTCGGAGGACAATTCTCCAGACAACTTGGTCCTTGGAGTCGGGTCCCGGCGTCCCTCTCGCCACCAGCATCGGAACTGAAAGGTGCACGGGGGAGGGGCCGGTCTGGTCTTTCCTATGAAGAAATCCTCCAACTGAACGGTTGCAGGAGGCCGGTTCCCGCTGGGGGTGAGAGGGTGACGGAGTCCCAACAATAGTGAGCAAACAGAGACAGATCCAGGACCAGCTGGGGTGAGGGAGTTCTCTTTAGTGTGAAAGATCCTCTGGTGTAGAAGGGACGGTGTCGGATCTCCGTCCATACACTTAGTAAGGTTGCACACTGCAGTAAAAGTGAATACAAGGTTATTTACAACTGGTTTATAAAGTCACCACATTTCCTCGGTGGTTTCGGTGTCTGGATGTGAAATGATGGTTTGTTTTAATCTAGGAAGAGAGACCGGCGCCTCTCGGTCTGTTGTGCACTTAGAGAAAAAAGAAAAGCGCAAACCAAATGATCCTGTGCGCAAAAACTCCAAACAACAACAAAAAACAACCCGGCAGATGTTTACATGAAGTGTTCGGCTGAGAGACGTCATTTCTTTTAGTTTTACCTGTGAAAACTGCACGGATCGTCCTGCTCACCACGGATCGTCCTGTTCACCACGGATACAGAAGAGCAAGTGTTTTTACTTTCGGTTTTGTTCCATCCGTTGTTCAAAACCAGAGAGAGAGCGAGGGGGGAGGGGGGGGAGGGGGGGAGGGGTTGAGAGAGAGAGAGAAAAAATTTACCATAAATAAAAAAAATGAGTTCTTATGCAGGGAAAATTGCAAATTTCTCCACATGCGAGATAAATAAAGGGAGATCTTATCTTAAAATAACTTCGACTACACGACTTCCGGTTTTGAACAAAACAGTTAAAAAGCTCCTCCATTGAGCCTCATGAGGAGAAATGAGGTGATGAAATAAACAATACAAACAAAAAGATGAGACGCTGTAGTTCTTTTCCTTCATTCTGGCTGATTGTTGTTTTTAATAAAAGCCTGCAGCGCCATCTAGTGGACTGAGTCCAGCATCACCTCACAACGAAGCGTGTTAGAACTGAGTTCCTGCTCAGCTCAGGAAAACTCAAGAATTTCTTGGAAAAACTTGACAAAATACACTTTATTCTTTTTGAGGGAAAAAAAACTCAAACTTTACGTGAAAAGAAAAATAATTATGAACAAATTAAAGATATAATGAACATTATTGAACGTGTGTTCATGGATGATAAGTTCATGCCGGTTTTACACAATAACTGAAAACGTATCGTTTCAGAAAAGTAAACACGTCGGGCCACTAGTTGGCGCTGTTGTCTGTTTGTGAGGTGGAGTTAGAACGTTTTCGATAAGTTGCGCATTCCTTTGTTTCCAAACTGACATGGAGATACAGATTCCAAACATTTCAATCTGTTTGAAGTTTCTCTACGAGCGTGGCGTCTCCGCCCGCTGACACCTCATCACTGCTCCCCGCCGCCGCCGTCCTCCCAGAACCCGGCGGGAGCAGAGACTGAGTGAGGGGCGGGGGTGTGGCCGAGCCCCCCGGCAGCGCCTGCTAGCGGAGGCCGAGGCTGGCGTGGACGCAGCGTGGCGGCGAGGTCCTGCGAGGTGGCGTTGAGTAGGCCGGTGAGCCCGGTGTGTTCGGGTCGAGCCGCGGCGCCGGAGTACATCTTGTTGGGACGACCCAGAAGCGTGCGACCTGCGAGAGTTTAGACAAGTAGGTTAGCGTTCCACTGAGTCCGTCACCGTCACCGTCACCGCTGCCGCCAACTTCACTTCCTGTAAGTAAGGCCCCGTTTCCATGGCAACGACTTCAGCCCACTGGCCAGTAAACAAACAGCCAGAACTAGGGGTGGGAATTGATAAGATCTGATCAATATCAGTACCATTGTCAATTCTGCTTTTCAATCCAGTTCCTTATCACTTCTCCTAACGATTCCTGAGTTTTAGTTTGAGGGAAAAAAGTAGTTCTCCAGTCTCCTGCACCAAAAGGAAAAATTTAATTTTTTCCAAACATGAAACTTGAATTATAATTTTTCCCTTAAAAAAGAACAGTCGAAGGTGTATTTGCCTTCATTGCCCCCTGGAATTTACTCTTTTTCTAATGTTGCACTGTTGACAAGTTAGCGCTCTCTGGGAGGCGGAGCCTGGAGAGGAATTTAGAAGTGACGTAGGAGGAGGAACACGTTCTCTCGGTCTGCAGGGAATGCTGTGTTTTCATCGAATTGTCCCTCCTGTCTCCTTCTCTGTCCAATTCTCCTTCACCTGGAAGTGTTTTGTGTGGCGGCCATGATGAGGACGGTCTGAGTTCTCAACAAGCAAAGGAAAGGAGGCTCGTTGCTTCCTTTAGAACCTCCTTTAGCCTAGGAACCACTGGAACCACAGGTGATGGAGGCCGGGGGTGTAGCTCAGGAGGAGGTGATGGAGGCCGGGGGTGTAGGGGGGTGCTTTCTTAGTTGGTGGCTGATCATTCTACTGACATTAAGAAGCAAATCCTCTTTCAGTCCTTCTATTACACTTCATCCTGTGCAGGGTTGCAGGGAGGAGACACCTGGACAGGTTCACCAGTCCATCTCTCACACACACACACACACACACACACACACACACACACACACACACACACACACACACACACACACACACACACACACACACACACACACACACACACACACACACACACACACACACACACACACACACACACACACACACACACACACACACACACACACACACACACACACACACACACCTCTCCTGTGTTCAGCTTCATACTTTCACTCACCAAACGTTTCTTCCTGGTATTTCTTGTCCTACAATAAAACAACCACGTTGTCCTGCAGGACAAATCACGTTGTGTCTCCTGCCCTGCAGCTCTCATGTCTCTCGCTCGCTCCACTTCCACCTGTTACATTTCTTAAAGGGAAACACCCCCCTCCCCCCTTCTCTCTCACTTCCTGTCGTTTTCCTTCAACGGAGGGAAAGTTTCATTCAGACCAAAGTTTCATCCACAAGATGAAACAGAGTGACGCCATCACTAAAACCTTGTAGAAATTTGGGATATTGGGGCGTCGACACATTATTGGTTTGTTTCCTCAACTCTTTTGAGGGAGGTTGGGGGTTCAACTCCCAGCTGAATTGGTTCCTGTCAGGACTCACTGCAGCATTTTATCTCAGTTGAAGACTTCAACATTTGAAATTCTGCTGGTCATGGAGTAGATACTGAGACTGATGACATCACACTGATGTCAGAAAGCAGCTCCTGCCATGTTGCCATGGTAACTGTTGCATCATAGAATGAATTCACTCAGCTAAGCACAGTTTTACCTCCTGTCTGGTTCTTCTGTCTGCCACAGACACGGTGGACTGAAATTCACTAGCAGGTTTAATAAAGACCTTTTGATGATTAATAGTTTTGTTGGGGTGTGTGTGTGTGTGTGTGGGGGGGGGGGGGGGGGGGGGGGGGGGGTTAGAGCAGCATTCTTTCATTCTCCACCTCCATTCCTCCATGTTGAAGCATTTGATTCAGACACACCCAGAAATAAAGTGAAAGGAGCAGAAATTCACAATGTAATGCCCAAATGTTGAAAAATAAGCTCCAAACTCATTCATGTGTTATATTTTTCCCTCTATGGCCACTCCGGGGCTCCGAACTAAAACAAGACGGACGTGAAAAACCACCAATAGAGACCAGAAGAGACGTAATGTCTTCTCGCTCTTTGGTGCATCTGAGGTTCAAGCCAAACTAGATGGAGCGACCCGGACTAAACCAATGAATACAGTCCGTCTCCTGGTTCCTGGATGAGCGCTGTCAGTGCGAAATTTGTGAAATCAGTGATGTATCACATTTTGGAGTGACGCAGCTCTCACTTGGCTCCGCTAACGGTGGAAAAAGAACCGGTTCTTTGGTGGTGCTCATTTAAGAACTGGCTCTGGCACCGGCCCCGAACTAGCTCCTGGTTCTTTTTGGTGGAAAAGCCCTACCTGTGAGGACCTTACATCTGACCAAGTTCTTCCAAAGCTTCTTCAACTTGTGGATAAAGCAAGAGAAGCAAGTTTTATTGTGAAGGAGAAGTTTCACTAAACCTCAGCAGGGATTTTCTCTTCCCAGTAAAAAAACAAGGCCTGATGACAAGTAGAAGACCAAAGTCTCTTTGTTTCAATTTGCTTATTTAAACTCCAAGTTGAGATCACAACACAGAGGTTGAAGAACAGTGAGCTGATAGAAAACCTCAGAAGACGAGGAACCTCAAAGGATTGAGCTCAGAGAAATGTTTCAGCCAGTTGAAGCTCACATTGAGTTGAACTTGTCTATTTCTCAGCAGGTGTTGCTTGATTGTGTTTCCTCTCAAACAGCAGCTCCTTCTCTCCTCTGGAGAATCAATCCAAGTGCTATTGTTTCTTTAGAAATGAGGCTTTCTGCAATATCAGCTGTTCTTGTGATGATGTCATGGTTCTGAAACAGTTCTGCTTCTGATCCTGTATCCGCAGTAATGAGTTTCGTCAGTTCACACAGTGTGTCCATACTCAGCTAAACGCTGGGCGCTCACGGCCAGGGGCCAATGAGTTCCATCACTTCGAAGACATTCTCACAAGAAGAGTGGCGACGTTCACCAGGAGCCTTGGTCAACTCCTCTACAACAACATGTCAGCGGGGATCAAGCCTCTGAAAGCATCACAAACACTTGCTGAGCCTTCCACAACACAACTGCTTTCACAGACACGCCATGGTTTGCTTGCTGACACTGAAGACAAGCTGTGGCGTTTCCGTGGACTCATGCAGTGGTGGCTGAGCACTCAGACTCTCAGCCACAGTAATGCTGTGCTGCTGCTTTTCCAGCTCCAAGCACAGTTTGACACAGTGGCTCCTCCTGCTCAGGCCGTCCATCACACAGAGGAGGAAACAGAGCAGGAGGAAGCTTCCAGAGCCTGTGTTGAAGAAGTGCTGCACAAGCTGATGTCACCCAGCTTTAAAGCAGCCAACCAGATCTGGAGTCAACTTCCTCTCCAGAAAACTCTGAACCGGCTGCTACAAGACGTCTGGCCTCAAGTCCAGGCTGCAGCTTGTTCTGTCCCACCTCAACATGTTGAAAAGGCGGACAAGCACATTTTCAAGGCGTCCTGCAAACAGTGGGACTCTAGAGACAAAGTCATGATAGCGATGGTGTTCCAGGAGAAAGACGTTTCACAATGCGTCTCCTCTTCTCTGATTGCCAGCGTCACTTCCCAAAACAGACCCAACGTCTTCAGGAGGCTCTTCTCTGCTCTGACAAAGGTCGCCTGCTGGACCTGATCATGAGAATTACTCACTACTTCTCCTCAATCATTAGCTGTTGTTCATGTAAAGTGCTTAGTATTCTGGTGAATGTTGACCACAGTAGAGCAGCACCAGTAAAGTCTGGTTCCACTGTGATTTGAATTCAGATCACTGGATTCAGAGTCCAGAGTTCTAACCATCACACCATGGAACCACAGAGAGCAGCTCAGCATGGTGCATTCATGGACAGCTAGTCAATGAAAACACTTCAACTACAGACACTGCAACATTTTTCTGAGCTTTTTTAAGTTTGTCTGCAAATTGTGAATACACAGATACTTTGAAACGTACATGGTGATTTCATTTAAATGCACCTTATTTTTTTTTATTTCTTTACATTAACCCATTGGTGTTCAGAAAAGTTGATTATTTGTTTTCAGGAGGATTTTGCAGTAAAAACATTGAAGATTTAAACTTGGATCTTTGGAGTCAGAGTGTGTTTTTCCTTTACCTCAACTCCCTCCTTCATTTCAACTCAAATCACTGGACTCATTCAACCTTTACACCACGAGTCTCCTCATCAATGTTACTCAGGAACTGTAATCTTTTTTTCATACTTTATTTTTATTATTGAAAGTTTTAATAAACTGAGAGAAAGTATCAAACTACTAATAAATAATCATTTTGTAAAAATCAAAGTCAAAAAGGATCAAAGTCAAGAAAGGAATTTGGTCACTTTGATATGTTCCATTCTTTTATGACATCATCAAACAGAGTTAGCAGATAGAACCACCAGGGTGTCTGCAAGTTCTGAATACACAGACACTTTGAAACTTACATGGTGATTTCATTTAAATGCAACTTATTTACAGCAACCCACTGATTGTCAGAATAGTTGATTATTCTTTTGTTCTCTGGAGGATTTTGCAGTAAAAACACTGAAGATTGAAACTTGGATCACTTGTAGGTAGCAGGTCACTGTGTCTGGTTCTTCTTCTGGTGGTCCCTGATGGTTCCTGGTTCTTCTGGATTAGTTCTGTGATTGGCCGGTTAGCTCAGCTGGTCAGAGTGTGGTGCAACTAATAAAAGGTCTTGGGTACAATCCCCAAACTGTCTGTAGAACTGACTGCGTAAAATTATATCTGTGGAGTTCAGATTTCTGAACTCTGTACTGAAAGAGTAACTTTTTTTTTTTTTTTACATGAGGAACTCATTAGAAAGAAACTTGTGGACATTGAACAGTGTGAGAGTCCAAACTCCTTTGTGGTCACATCTTGTTGTAGTTTCAATCTCTTCAAGAAATTTGGGTCAAGCAGTGAAAAGAGACAATATATTACATAAATGTCCTGTGTACAATAAATACAAATTAAAACTTAACATACCGAGCAGAACATAGTTCATTCTAGATCCTTTCACTCTGAAAGCTAATGGCAGAGATCATGAATGCATCAGTAACTAATAAAACATGCCTAAACCCCAGAACCTGAACACAACTACCATACATTTGGCAGAGTACCAATCCTACACTGTTTCCACAGGACTGGAGATTTTTGCTGGGATTCACTCCCAAATGATGAGGCTTAAATTTCTTTTCCCCATTTATTTTTCAGGTGAAAAACCTGGAACACACAGTGTAAATATGCATTCATTCAATATTCGTTTTTAAATAAAGTAGAACAATATCAAACAGTAAAAGTTCAGTTATATACTAAATAAGTACATTTCTATTACATATATACATACATATATATATATATACACACACACACACACTCACACAGATTTCATTGATATACTTCACAATAAATAGGTAAATATTATTTACAATGAAACTATTATTTCAATATTTTTTAATTACTATTCATAATACAAATAAATACAATACAAATCGTATATATAATACTTCATGTATTTTGAATTCAAATAATCTAACCAACAATCATGACTTCCTTTTCATTTAGGTTGAGATATCAATTGCATTCATTTGTACATTTATTTTCATTGCACATTTTATTTAATAATACCACTTTACCAGTTAAAGTAAACACAAATTTAGCCAACTGAGGGTAAACCACAACGTGAACAGCTGTATTTAAAAAGGTCCCACATTTCCGGACGCACTTAAACGCACCTCACAGTCCAAACTCAGCGTGAAAGTGAAAGTAAACAATCGCCTCTTACCGGCAGTCATCTTCAGTTTTATTTGAGTGGGTACCCGTTTCTGCACGTCCTTCGGCCACGCTGAAGCACTTCAGCGCTTCCTCAGCTCACTTCTTTGGCTCTGGCTTTCACACACGCCACAGCTGATGACGTTGAGTTGAACCTGAAGCACTTCCTCCTCTCTGATTAAGACAGCTGGAGCACCGCTGCTGCTTCCGTGAGGGGAGGGCTGTGTGGCTGTGCAGCTGCGCAGCACTCTTCCTTGTTCACCGCAACAATGTGATTTGTTAGCAAGTGAAACAGGAAATGGTCTGTAAGGTGCAGTACAGCATGGCTCCGCCCCCTCCACAATGTGACAGGGTCTCAGTTATTTGGTGTATAACTAGTCCTGCACTGCTGGAGCACAGACACAAAAAGCTCACCAGGAACAGGTTGCTAGGACTTTTGTTAACGATTCAGAAGACTGCTTCCAAACAATAATGTCAAATGTCCCGTACAAAGCCGATGGGAGAGGTTCCTTATGGAAGAGATGAAAGGAGATTAAAGGAGAATAAAGGGGATCAGCATATGTTGCCATGGAGATGCTGAGAACAAAGTAGAGGTAGGCACACACTATTTCATCTGGAATCTTCTTGTTTTAAGCACCTAAGGTATTTTAAACACCTCAGGTGAGAACTGAGCAGTGTTGCCACATTTATCTTGAAAAGTAATCTGATTACTGATTACTAGTTACTCATATAAAAGTAACTAGTTACTTTACTGATTACTTGTTTTTTCAAGTAACTAAATTAGATTATAAGTAACTTTTACTTACTTTCAGAATCTGCCGACAAGACACCCCCACCGTCTCGAGATAACAATGACAACAGTTTTTCTAAAAACTCAGTTCTGATCACTGCCTGGCCTCCTGCTGATACATATTTAACCTTTGACCTTCATTCTTTGTTGTATTTATATCTGACTCACACTTTTCTTATCACATTTTTACTATTACTGCTATTTATTAGTACCAAGTTGTAGTCTGTTGTTGCACTATTTATCTATTTATTTATTTGCACTACCTGCCTACCTGCTCTATGTGACCGCTTCACCCTCTCACCAACTCTTTCATACTTATCCTGTTTGAAATAAATGGTTCAATCAGGGAGGAGGCATTCGACAGGATCCCCATTCTGAGCAGAGTGGTGCAGTGGAGCAGAGAGCCGTCTGCCGTCTCTTTGAGAAGGTAAAGATGGTGTTGAGGTCATGAGGTCACCTTCAATGACTGGAGGAAGTGGATCTGTGTGCTCTGCTCTGCATCATATGCATGGATTCTCTTCATCCAGCCATTCCAGTTGGAGTGTGGGAACTCGGGATGGTGGGCTTTGATCAGCCCCCCCGCTGCCCAGAGTGAGGAGTGACTGCTCATGAGCCAGGCAGGAGGAGAGAAACATGAAGCTGTTTAATCCTGTCTGTTTCCTGATGGCAAATGGAAGAATGTTGACTTCAGCTCCTCTCAGGATCTGAGCTTTGTCCATTGAGTTGGCAGATTTTCATGTTTCTCTTACTATTGACAGTTTGACTCTTATTTTCCAGCAGGAGACAAAAAGTGTCCGGTCACAGTTTGGTTCAGTTTCACTCAGTGACAGTGGGAATCACTCAAACTGTGGGGGAGGGGTTCATGGAGCACTGAAGGTGGAACGCTTCACATTTCCTGGCTGGAATGAGCTGAAGTTTAAGCACTGGTGGTTCAGTGGTAGAATTCTCTCCTGCCACTCAGGAGGGTTCGATTCCCGGCCAATTGATGCAACAGATCTTTTCTTCACCCTCCTCCTGTGTGAGCTTTCACAACCCAGTCTCATGTTAACGGGTCGGTTTGGACCCCATTTACATCACAAGGTTCCAAGTGACAACAACTTGTCTGTTGAAGAAAAGTGTTACTTTTACACCACAGCAGCAGAAACACTGACAACAATGGAGTTTCTACAATGTGAGCCAGCCACAGTGAGCAGTGGTCGTCTCATGTGTAGGATATTACAGTGAACCTTCCATGATCACAGAACAAGTAGCCTGGCTAGCTCAGTCGGTAGAGCATGAGACTCTTAATCTCAGGGTCGTGGGTTCGAGCCCCACGTTGGGCGGAGCTCTGTTTTCAGACAGTGGTGTCCTCAAGGACAGAAGACTTGGGATCTGATCAGGTACAAGTCTCACAATTGAGAGGTCACCACTGTGGGTCCAGAGCATGATCTTTGACCCCAGAGCTTCACCGTGTCACCAACTCCTTCATACCATATCACTTTGTTCTTCATTTTAATTTGAAAAAAATAAATAAAAAGAATGCTCTTTCACTATTTCCACTTGGGTGTGAGAGATGTGTGGCATCAGCCGTGGCTGCATGTCATTGACCTTCTCTCCATTGTTTCCCACTCTGCTTAACTTTTTAACCTTTATCTGACCAGGTTTGAGCTCATTATTGGTAAAATCTATGGAGCTGTCCATGGTGCTGAAGTAGTGCAAATTTTGCCACACAACTCAATGTAATCCACACTCTCTCTGTTCTGCCTTCTGTCTCAGTTTCCATTATTATTCTCTTATTGGCAGCGGTCAACTTCAGGTCAGATCCAGATCAGGGGCCTCATTTATAAAACGTAGCGTAGGATTCCTGCTAGAAATGGCATGCGCCTAAAAGCTGAAAATGGCATGCGCCCAAACATTTTAATCAATAATACCGTGCGTACGCACATCTGCACGCACTTTTCTTTTATGAATCACAATCCACCTGGAAGGTGGTGCAGCTCATATCCCCGCCCTCAACACGCCCACTTCCTACCAGAAATGCTCAATGCAAAGGGCCTCGTCAAAAGTTTTGCATCTCATTCAGCCTGTTAATCGTCGGCATTTGATGCTAAATCCTGACAGGAAAGACAAAGAAAAAGAAGTTTACGGAGAGAGAAAAAGTGATGGAGGAGGTGGAGGTCAGGAGATGATGTTATTTGGTGTCACAGTAGTGGAATCACTAATAAATGGAAAAAAAAACCAACAACGATCGGCTGCACGTCATCGCCGCTGGAAATAGTGTGAGAGTCACAGAGAGAACAGTGACTGTAGAGGTGGAGAAGAAGAATCTGATGTGAAGGTGGAGATCAGAGGAGAGTGACATCATGGGGTCAGAGGAGAGGGACATCATGGAGGCCAGAGGAGGGTGACATCATGGGGTCAGAGGAGAGTGACATCATGGAGGTCAGAGGAGAGTGACATCATGGGGTCAGAGGAGAGTGACATCATGGAGGAGAGTGACATCATGGGATCAGAGGAGAGTGACATCATGGAGGCCAGAGGAGGGTGACATCATGGAGGTCAGAGGAGAGTGATATCATGGGGTCAGAGGAGAGTGACATCATGGGGTCAGAGGAGAGTGACATCATGGAGGAGAGTGACATCATGGGGTCAGAGGAGAGTGACATCATGGGGTCAGCACCAGAGCTCACCTCTGGACACCAAAACAGCCTCCATGGTTGTGAGGGTCAGCGTGTGTCAGAGTGTCGGAGAGACATTTAGGTGGAGACACAGCGGACCGATAAAGTTCAGTTTCATCTGTTTATTAAATATGTAAATTAAATATATGAACAGGGACTCTAAAAAGGCTCAGTGGACTTTATGTTTTATCCTCAGTCACTCTAGAGGTGGAGGCGGAGGGTGGAGGAGGTTGTTCTGTCTCCAGCAGCAGTGCGTCCCGAGCGGATGACCGCACCGCGAGCAGCTTGTATCAGGATTTACAGCCATAAAGTAGAAATATACTAAACTGTATCACATATCACATATGTATAATAATAATAAAATAAGCAATATAAAACCTATCATTTCTTTATTCCACACATTGGTTAATCATCTCAATTGCAGTTTGTTTTTTGCATGAGACTTTCCCAGAGACTCACTTTAGTTGTTACCGTGTAGGTACAGTTTAGTATATTTGTACCTTCTGGCTGTAAATCCTAATACAAGCAGCTGGAACAGAACAGACGTCCCCAGAGCCTAAAGACAGACAGACAGTCAGTGTCCTCCAGACACTGCAGCTTTACTCACAGCTGTCTCCGCGCTATTTATGTGCTGACTCTGAAATTAAACTGATTGTTATTCACTTTGTCACGATTAATAATCAATCAGTTCCTCTGAATCATTTGAAGAGGGAAGTTTGACATATGAACATGGTGCTGCTGATTCAGTATCAACGTTCCACTAAAGAACCACGTAGAACACTGCAGCTCGGCTGTTCATGATTACGTGGATCTGTAACTCTGATATTTGAAGATAATAAATGTTTGAGATGAATCTGGCTTCAATTCTCCACCTCACCATCAGCGCTGCAGGTTCCCCGTCTCCAAAATGTGTGTGTGCAAGGTTCAAAGTTTGCGTACCGGTACGCACATTCTCATGCAAAGTTTATTTTTTTAAATCACAAACCTCTCCTGGGAAGTGGCGTACGCATCTTTCAGGACCTGTTTTGTGCTTCAGCCAGCTTTATAAATAAGCCCCAGATCTGTAATGTGATTTGTTAACTAGTGAAAGAGCCAATAGGCTGTAAGGACCCACTACAAGTCCCTGCCCCCACAGCGCCCTCCCTGGGATTATGAAAACTAGTGAATGAGTGGTATTTAATGAAACCATCCACTGCATTGGCCAGGAAATGGACCCGGGGCTCCAGCGTTGCAGGAAAGAAGTGGACCACTGAACCACCACCTCACATGTCAGCACATTCCAGCCACCAAAGCTCATCTGGTCCCACTGCTGTTCTCAGGGAACCCCTCCCCCGCAGTCTGAGTGACACTCAGCTGTGGTGACACAAGAAGAGATGCTACGTTTGGCTACGACCCTGACAGACAGCATGCAGAGCAACATCTCCTCCTTAGTATAGTGGAGAGTATCCCCGCCTGTCACGTGGGAGCTGGGGGTTCAATTCCCTGATGGGGAGTGCAGGTCTTTAGTTTACTTACTGATAACCCTCAGGTTCAGGTCAGAAATGCCCTCCCAGTCACTTCGAAACACGAAGACACAAAAGCAGGAATGAGAAGCTCCAAATCGTTCTGTGAGACCATATTCCTAAGTTTAGATCTTTTCCTGAGTTGAAAGAAGCAGTTCCTGGTCAGCTGCTTCCAGTGCTGCACTAATGACAGGTCTTTGTCAAAGAGAACTCCCAAGGTTCTAAGACTTGGCTTAGCAGACTGGCCTCAGTCACCCAGGTACTGTTTAATCCCAGGGATTGAATCATCAGGGGCAATAACCAGTGTTTCTGTTTGGTCTGCATTGAGCTGCAGAGAGTTATCGCTGAGTCATCGTTTTATTTCCTCCAGACAATGGAGCAAGTTTAGCTTCATGATCTCAATCCTGCACCTCCTTCTGCGCCTCCTCCTGCACACATCCTGCGCCTCCTCCTGCAACTCCTCTTGCACATTTCTGCATCTCCTCCTGTGCCTACTTCTGCACAATTATGCACCTCCTCCTGCACAATCCTGTGCCTCATCCTTCGCCTCCTCTTGCACCTCATCCTGCACCTCCTCCTGTGCCTCCTCCTCCACCTCCTTCTGCACCTCGTCCTGTTCCTCCACCTCTTCCTGTACCTAAACTGTGCCTCTTGCACCTCATCCTGCGCCTCCTCCTTTAGTCTCCTCCTGCACAATTATGCACCTCCTTCTTGGCCTCCTCCTGCACACATCCTGCAGCTCCTTATGCAACTCCTCCTGCACACATCATGCGCCTCCTCCTGCAACTCCTCCAGCAACTCCTCCAGCAGAATCTTTAGCCTCCTCCTGCGCCGCCTCCTGCGTTTCCTCCTGAAACTCCTCCTATGCAATCCTGCACCTCAAACTGCACCTCCTCCTGTGTCTCCTCCTCCTGCACCTCCTCCTCAATCTCTTCCTTCACACATCCTGCATCTCCTCCTTGCGCCTCCTCCTTGCACCTCCTCCTGCACAATTATGCACCTCCTTCTTTGCCTCCTCCTGCACACATCCTGCAACTCCTTGTGCAACTCCCCCTGCACACATCATGCATCTCCTCCTGCACCTCCTCCTGCGCCTCCTCCTGCAACTCATTCAGCAGAATCCTTCACCTCCTCCTGCGCAGATGCTGCGCCTCCTCCTGCGCCTCCTCCTGCGCCTCCTCCTGCGCCTCCTCCTGCGCCTCCTCCTGAAACTCCTCCTGCGCAATCCTGCACCTCCCCCTGCACCTCCTCCTGTGCCCCCTCCTCCTGCACCTCCTCCTGTGCCTCCCCCTGTGCCCCCCCCTGCACATCCTTCTGCGCCTCCTCCTGCGCCTCCTCCTGGGCCTCCTCCTGCACACATAATGTACCTCCACCTGCTCCTCCTCTTGCACTTCCTCTTGCGCATCCTCCTGCGCCTCCTCCTGTACATCCATCTGCGCCTCCTCCTGCACCTCCTCCGGGGCCTCCTCCTCTGCCTCTTCCTCCACCTCCTTCTGCACCTCGTCCTGTGCCTCCACCTCTTCCTGTACATAAACTGTGCCTCTTGCACCTCATCCTGTGCCTCCTCCTTGCGCCTCCTCCTGCACAATTATGTGCCTCCTTCTTTGCCTCCTCCTGCACACATCCTGCAGCTCCTTATGCAACTCCTCCTGCGCAGATCCTGCACCTCCTTCTGCGCCTCCTCCTGCAACTCCTCCTGCGCAGATCCTGCACCTCCTCCTGCACCTCATCCTGAAACTCCTCCTGCGCAATCCTGCACCTACAACTGCACCTCCTCCTGTGCCTCCTCCTCTGCCTCTTCCTCCACCTCCTTCTGCACCTCGTCCTGTGCCTCCACCTCTTCCTGTACCTAAACTGTGCCTCTTGCACCTCATCCTGTGCCTCCTCCTTGCGCCTCCTCCTGCACAATTATGTGCCTCCTTCTTTGCCTCCTCCTGCACACATCCTGCAGCTCCTTATGCAACTCCTCCTGCGCAGATCCTGCACCTCCTTCTGCGCCTCCTCCTGCAACTCCTCCTGCGCAGATCCTGCACCTCCTCCTGCACCTCATCCTGAAACTCCTCCTGCGCAATCCTGCACCTACAACTGCACCTCCTCCTGTGCCTCCTCCTCCTGCACCTTCAACTGCACCTCCTCCTGTGCCTCTGCCACCTGCAACTCCTCCTTCGCCTCCTCCTCAGTCTCTTCCTTCACACATTCTGCGCCTCCTCCTTGCGCCTCCTCCTGCACAATTATGCGCCTCCTTCTTTGCCTCCTCCTGCACACATCCTGCAGCTCCTTGTGCAACTCCCCCTACACACATCATGCGTCTCCTCCTGCGCCTCCTTCTGCAACTCATCCAGCAGAATCCTTCACCTCCTCCTGCGCCTCCTCCTGAAACTCCTCCTGCGCTATCCTGCACCTCCAACTGCACCTCCTCCTGTGCCTCCTCCTCCTGCACCTCCTCCTGAGCCTCCTCTTCCATCTCTTCCTGCACACATCCTGTGCCTCCTCCTGCACCTCCCCCTGCATATCCTTCTGCACCTCCTCCTGCACACATAATGCGACTCCACCTGCACCTCTTCCTGCGCCTCCTCCTGCACATCCTTCTGCGCCTCCTCCTGCGCCTCCTCCTGAGTCTCCTCCTGCAGCTCCTCATGTGCCTCCTTCTTCGCCGCCTCCTCCACCTCCTCTTGCGCCTCCAACTGCGCCTCCTCCTGCACACATCCTGTACCTCCTCCTGCGCCTCCTGCACCTCCAGATGCAGATCATCCAGCGCCTATTCCAGCAGCTCCCCTTGCACACATCCTGCGCCTCCTCCTGTCCCTCCTCCTCCACCTCCTCCATCACCTCCTCCTGTGCCTCCTTCTGCTCCTCCTCCTCCTCAGTCTCCTCCTGCACCTCCTCCTGCGCCTCCTCCTGGGCCTCTTTCTGTGCCTCCTCCTCCACCTCCTCCTGTGCCTCCTTCTGCTCCTCCTCCTCCTCCATCTCCTCCTGCACCTCCTCCTGGGCCTCCTTCTGTGCCTCCTCCTCCACCTCCTCCTGCATCTTCTTCTGCACCTCCTTCTGCGCCTCCTCCTGCAACTCCTCCTGCACCTCCTCCTGCCCGTCCTCCTGCACCTCCCCTTGCGCCTCCTCTTAAACATACATACATACATACATACATACATACATACATACATACATACATACATACATACATACATACATACATACATACATACATTCAGAAATAGTATAATATACTGATATATCTGAGCAGAGTGGAGCAGTGGAAGCCTGCTGGGCCCAGAACCCAGAGCTCCATGGATCCAAACCTTCCTCTGCTACTGACACTTTCTCTACTATGTCTTCCAGAACTTTCCCAGGGAGGTTGTGAAGGGTGATACCCTGATGGTTCTATCTGCTAACTCTGTTTGGTGATGTCATAGTGATGTCATAAAATAATGGAAAAGATCAAAGTGACAATATTTCTTACTTCAATTTGATCTCCACTCTCTCTCTGTCAGCAACAACATTTCACATACAAATCCAGGTTTTATACATTTTACACCTCACTTGGGTTTGAGGGAATCACATCCAGAACAGGATGGAACACAGGAGCCATCTTGGATGGGTCTACTGTCCTTTACAGAGATCTGGAACCTTTTGCATGACCAATCTGATTCTAGACAGACCTGAAAGCTAAAGGAACAAATCATAATGCTAAAGTCTGAGTCAAAATGAAAGACTTGCTGAAGTGCTTCAGTTTGGTTCAATCAGTTATAAAAACACAAACTGGACATTACAACAAGGTTTCTCTGATAAAAAAAAGTCCATGAGGTGAAGAGCAGAGATCAGCCAAGCCTCCAACACAAAGCCTCAGTCTCTTTTGAAATTTAACACAAAGAGATCCTAGTTGATGACCAAAGTTAAAACCATTTGTAGGAGAGGGTCAAGGTAACTTCAAGGGCTCATCTGGGAATTGAACCTAGGACCTCTGACACCCAAAGTGAGAATCATACTCCTAGACCAACGAGCCGACGTGGTCAAGAAGCTAAAGGACTAAACTGATTGTCATAAATAAGGCATGCGATCAAGACTCCTGACAGCCTTGACAGAGCTCCTGGAATGACCACATCCTGACAAAAGTAAATGAAAACATTAGTCATGGCCGACCTTGAAGAAATGAAGCTGAAGGTTCAACTGCTATTGGAGGATTTGTAACTTTATGGTCCATTTGACCTGAAGCAGTTTTCAGGTTTGTGAGTGAGTTCTGTCAGAGCCTCTGAAGCTTGTGTGTCTCCATCAGGATTCATTTTAATACATGGCTTACTGCCATGAGGACAAGTTCTCTTTGACATTTAAAATGGAGACGGGTCTGATCTGATGTGTTAGCATTGGTGCTTCAGTGGTAGAGTTGTCTCCTGCCACGCTGGAGGCCTGGGTTTGATTCCAAGTCAATGCAACTAATAATTACAATACAACCATTTATAATAGTGGTGCCTTGCTCATGCAGTGTGAGCAATCCATCAGAACAATCCCTTAACTCCGTCACGAAAGTGAACCCCAGTCTCCTGTGTGACAGGTGGAGATACTCACAAGTAATGAGGCTAAATGAAGCCTCATGAACCATGTTCTTAATTTTCTCACCACCAGATGGCACTGTTGGTTTGAAGATAGATCCTACAGTACAGGCAATGAAGTGTATTTTAAATGTTTGTTGAAGAGACAGCGCCATCTAGTGGCTACAGAAAATAAAGAGAGTGGTTCATGACGCTTCATTTGGCCAGTATGGGGATTGAACCCATGACCTTGGTGTTATTAGCACCACACTGACCAACTGAGCTAACCGGCCCACGTTGGTGAAAACATCTACTTTCTTTCTTCCAATATTTGTGTTGAATGTGATTTGAAATGTTTTCTATACAAGAGCAAAACAAGATGTGAAACATACAAAGAAACCATCAGTCATTCCTAGGGATGGGAATCGAAAACCGGTTCTGACTGAGAACCGGTTCCAATTGATCAATTCCATCAGAATCGTACACCTTAAATGTGTTCGATTCTTCTTAACGATTTATTTTCCAGCACGACGTCAAGTCGCGTTGCGGTACGTTGCGTGATGTCACACTCTGCGACGCAGAGCTCCTTCAACCAGGAGAAAACATGGAGAGGAAGAAGGTCTAAAGTGGGAGATGATAAAGGACTAAATAATAGGATCCGGTAATACATGTTCCACTCACCACGTCCTGAATCCACAGAGTCCACAGCCTCTCGCCTCACAGCCACAAGGTCCAGTTAAAACAAAAAGTCTCGGTTCAAATCCCGGCAGGAGCCTTTCTGTGTGGAGTTTTCATGTTCTCTCTCTCTGTGCTGGTTCTCCTCCGGTACTCCGGTTTACTCTGATAGTCTAAACAACCTGCACCATGGCTCCCTGAGCTCCACCCCCGGCCTCCATCACCTCCCCAGAGCGCTGCACTGTGTGGCTGCTGAAGACGGTCCGTTTAGTGAAGAAATGTCCTGTCTGAGGACTAATGAGGGACTTTTAATAAATTAACTCCGTCAATCTGTCCCGTGTAGTGAATGTCTGCTCCAACGAGCCGACAGCGTAGACATATACTAGTAGAACTTCCATATACGTGAGAGCCTCTAGTTTTGAGAGGCTGCCAGTGGGGAATCCAAAATGGCCGACAATATGGCGGCTCCCTAGAAATCGTCGCCATATTGTTCCGCCATTTTGTTCTGAATCACCACCACAGTGCCACCCTTGGTGGGAGGCGGTAGTACATGAAATATGGCCGCTTCCTTCTTGGGATCCTCGAACTCCACTCGCGTTTGCTCTGCTCCTCCCATTCCTGTTTCCGGTCTGACGTCACGCGATCGCTCAGGAACAGTTTATGGTTACTCATACAGTATTACATTTTGAAAAGAACTGGAGAACTATATTCTGTACAAAACAACACATGAAGTTAATGTTGAAGAGAAAAACTTTATTACCTATTTTGAATTCAATGACAAGAAACTCTGCACTATTGTTAATCTCTATTTTATTGGGGAAATTCCCACTTTCATCCACAAAAACCACTTGGAGGACAGGCTTCAAGACCTGAGTTACATTACACTGCCCTTTTAGGTGAAAAATCTACTTTGCTTAATGAATCTGAAGACATACATACATAATGCAAAATTCATCAGGATTCTGAATCTGAAGTCAAAATACTACATCTCTAATCACTTACCAGATACATGCATTTGAATATGACAACCTCAGAGGGACCCCAAATCTGCTTGTGCAAATATTAAAAATGCTAGCTCAGTTGAAAACTTTAAAAGTTTCACTAAGGTACTCAGATTACTTCTCTGTGGTTTATCTTCCATGATATTTAGTGTTTGAAGGAGGATCAAGCAAAGCTCATCTCAGCCACACTGGGCCTGGACTTCTACATGGAGGTCAGAGTGATCGGCTGGAATCACTCCTTTCAATTCATTGTGCATCGTCCAATCAGCTCCCAGACAAAACCAAACTGGGGCCTCTCATGCTGGACTGGACACAAGTTGATTCCAGTAAAATATGTCAACACATCTCCACATTTCTGTAATGGGGAAAATGTTTTTTTAAATGCTGGTGTGAATCTCTCTCTCTTTTTTAAAGAAGAGAAATATGGCTGAATCAAGGTGACTTTGCTGTAGCCAATAATAATAGGTATATTAAAGTAATATTTTCACTGCTTATTGGGAAAAAACACTTATTGTTTTCACACTGCCAGGAATTTCCTGCCCCGCTTTACTTCTGCCTTCACTATGCTGACGCTTTGTAAATGTTGATGTTTTAAATGTTGTTCGATTTTTTTCCACAGTTGGAACTGAAATGGAACTCAGATAAGCCAATGTGTGGATCGCCCTGAGAAGGAGCTGCACTCTGCCTGTGGCCTCAGCAGAGAGGAACTTCTCAAAGCTGAAGCTCATCAAGCCCAACCTGAGGTCAGAGGTCATCCAGGGACGGGATGGCCTCACTGCTCTTACAATAATCAGCATCAACCACAAGAGGACAAGCAGCTGTTATATGAGGACATCATTGATGACTTGGAAAGTTAAAACAAGGCAGGAAGCAGACATTGTGGGGGGGTGACAATGGTTTTTTTTGAGAATTAAGAAACATGTGGTCACCAGTGGAAAAATTCCCCATTGGTCACGTGACCCCCACCAGGGGGTCCCCGGCAACCCCTCCCTGGAAGCTGCATTCCTTCCACCATCACAGTAGGAACTTGGGTTCCCCACCGCAGGAACCAGAGAACCAGGTGAGCTTCCAGAAGCTCGTTCAATCTCTGTGAGGAGGAACCGAGGTTCAGAACCGAACCTCAGAACCGAACCTCACCAGAACTCTGTCCTTCTCTTCTCTCCCCCTCTCCCTCGCTCCCTCCTTCACTAACCAGACTTCTGCGTCCCTCTGGTGGACGTCCAAGGTTATTACATCCACTCACCCGCATCACTCCAGACTTCCTACACACACACACACACACACACACACACACACACACACACACACACACACACACACACACACACACACACACACACACACACACACACACACACACACACACACACACACACACACACACACACAGTCCACTACTACGTGTTCTAATCAGGGTGGAGGAATGACTTTAACATTGGGGGGGACACATGTTGGAAACCTGACAGACCCATAAATAGTTTGAGCAGAAATATGTCATGAATGAACGACACTGGAAAACATTCACCAAATGCTCTTCTTTTACTTTCTTCTTTTTCAAAAGTTTCTTGTACAAATACTGCTCACCAATATTCATACATGTATATCTGTATGTAAATGTTTTATGATCTTAAGATGTGGGCAAGCCTCCCAGAGAAAACTCTTCTCCCTCTTTGGTCAAAGCACAGTGATGATGTCATCACAGGACAGTACTCTTACTTTATCAGGTGCAGTACTGGTACTAGAAACGTCCATTTGATATATCAGTAAAAAAAATACATTTACTGAAGGTGACTGAAAATGGAATTGATTCTTTTGACTTTCAGTCACTGGCTGAAGCTAAAGAGCCAAAATGTTTGTCCTCCTGTCCTCTGCAGTCACACTTTTCTTGCAACTTGACGTCTTGTTGATCAATTGAACATTTACAGGAGGACGTTCTTGTGCCGTCACAGACACAGCATGACGGTGTGTAGGACTGTTCTCATGTGCTTTACATTTGTCTAAAGCCCTTTTCCAGTTTGTAAATCCAGAAGTGATAAAGGTGGGCTCTGATGTCCCAGTGAAGACGGTGCGTCTGTCCTGCTAAATTGTCTTGTAATAAAAACACAAAAAACCTTCAGTACTGCATCATGATGAAGCCATGGAAAGTCCTTGTACCACTTTTCTTGGAAACTTAAAGTTTCTGTTTGACAGAACTTGAGTCTCAATGAATTCTGGGCGTGGCTGATATGGCGCTGTCCTCTGTCCTTTGACTTCAGAGTCTGCCCGCTGTCTGTCCCTACTCTGAACACCATAAAAGGAAAAGTCACAAAGTCACACAGCGCCAGGGGACGGCACTTACTACAAGCAAGCAATTACTATTGTTGTGAACTCTTGTCAAATATCTCCTGTTAGATGTCCCTGTCTCATACCTGTTGCTCTGCTCGTGTCTGTCCCTCAGTTTCATTCTCTGCCTTGAGCCCTTGATGTCCCTGCATGGAATTCATGTGTTTACAACAGACAGTATTACTTATGGTCATATACACTATCAGTATTTGACTTACGAAAGCTTAAAATATATATGTTGAGGTTTTTGTCCTACAGAATAAAGACTTTTAAGAACAGGGTTGCAGATGTATATTGTCCCGGACACGTGGACTGTATTTAGAGCAGAACTTGGCCCTGACAGTAAAGGTTCTCACTCTATTAGAAGAGCTCTATGTTCTATCATTCTCCTGATGAGACATTTTACACATAATATCTCATATAAAGTCAAACTCGTTGATAAATGTTGGAGTGATTCGATGTTCTCCTTGTGTAGAGTAACGTTACTCATACTGACATTACTCTTTAAAAAAACAAAGCAAGTCTTGATGCAGTTTCCTCCTTTTCTCTGGTGGGGACGTTGTACTGGAATAAGAGGACAGAACACTTTGACAAGCTTTGACGATACTTGGGAACACTGACAAAGTTTGCAGGTAAATAAAGGAGCAATGAGCATCTCAGGATTAAGAGGATTTCATTCAGAAGATCTACTTTCTAAATATGAATGTAAACAACAACATGATGTTATAAACAAGCCATATTGGTGGGAAGGTTCCCTGCAGACCGTTTGACCTCCTTCATAAGAAGTCCCCTTATTAAATATCTGAGGGAGCGGGTGAGGGAGGGGGCGGGGCAGTGGCAGATAGGTGTGCTGCACCGTCAAAATAAAAGCACGGCAGTTAAAAATTTCAAAATCAAATATTTTTCTCCTCCGCGGGATGATTATTGGGCGGGACAAATGCACAAGTCTCCAATATTGGTGGGGACGTCCCCCCGGTTCCTACGCCTATGTGTCTCACTAACAAAGTTGGTACTGAGTTCTGTTCAATGTGTTTGATCGTTTCTTGAGCTGGAAACACGAATATCTATTACAACATTCAAGAGCATCATTAGAATTACACCTGAGGATGTGTTTTGTTGGGATTCATAAGACATCTAAATAACAAGATTTGATT
This sequence comes from Lipophrys pholis, assembly GCF_963383615.2. NCBI lineage: Eukaryota > Metazoa > Chordata > Actinopteri > Blenniiformes > Blenniidae > Lipophrys > Lipophrys pholis. The sequence continues at coordinate 4,285,085 of NC_137646.1, read as the reverse complement.
ATTTTGGCGCTCGTAAACATGTTTTGTTGTGTCTTTAGGGTTTAGCCACGATGTCTTATTTAGCCGGTTTCCAGTGTGAAAGAAATCTCTAACTTGTTGACACTTCCTGGTAAAATGAGGGACATGTGAGACACGCAGGACGGTGGACCACCAGGACAAAGACTGCTACTTTATTGTGAAAAACGCCCCCTTGTGACCGCTCAGCATCAGACACTCTCTGTGGACTCTCTCTCTCCCCTTTGGAAGACGCCTCGCTTCACCTGGACTTTTAGCCAATCACAAGTTGACTCAGGCTCGCTGCTCGCGGGCTGCTAACATTCGGTCCCAGACTTTAGCCAGTAGTTCCTGTTCTCAGCACGGACTAGCTGCCTGCTTACATCTGTCCTGTTTTGTGTGTCTTTACAAGTAAGAAGGGCTATTTTGTTGTTCCTTTACTGTCGGTGCGAGATTGGAAGTGTTTTGTCTGCTTAGCGTTGCTAAATGTGAGCTCAGGCTTTGCCTGCCTGGCTCGGCCTCGTGCCGTGACTTTCCTTTCTGGAGATGCTATAGTTTGTCATTTATCTCTCTTATATTCGCTGTAAATCCAGCTAATTGGCGATAAGGCACCGCCTCCCGCATGGCCACCCGTTGTCACGTGACACCTCCCGGTGCGGCCTGTTGTAGTTATTCATGCGACCAGCAGAGGGAGCCATTGTATTGCGGATGGTTTCTTTTTCCCCATTTCATGGTTGAAGCTGTTTCGGCCCACAGAGCAGCCTTGTTTCATTATTTAATGCCAGTTTCGGCCATGTTTATACTTTATTGTTATTATTTCAGCTCTATTGCTATACTAGCATATAGTGAAGACAAATGGATGTTTCTGGCATTATAGACCATTTGTGTTCTGCTAGTTATGTTTTAATTCTGTTTCTCTGTTTCAGAACCACACTAACGCACATGTAATTATACATATTGAATCATACAGTTGTGAACTCAATAAATCATCATCCAATGAGGAAATCTCGCGTGATTCTGAGCGATCCCCCGCTGTGAGCCATACCTAACGATCCACCCCAGCCAAAGACAAAGCCAGCATGGTTTCCTCAAGGAGAACCGAGGCGATCCAGTCCTTATGGTTTGATCCAAACTTAAAATGATTTAATGTAGAAGTTTGATGCTGTGATGTCTATTGTTGCCCGGTGCAGGTTCCGTTTGGCTGATCAGCATCTCTCAATGACTGATGAGAATTTAATGCAATGATATTTTGCCCACAGGGTGTAGAATTGCTCTGAAGGTCAGAGAACAGAAGATGACCTCACAAGACACTCCTCCGACGTTCTTGAGCCACTGGAAGGCCCCATGAGCAGACCAACCCCATTCACACCCTGAGCACAGACAGGAGACGGAACGAGACCTACACAGTGATCATTTCACTCCAAAACAGGAAGTCACACTCTAACTCATGTCACCATTCACTATTTATTCTGATAAAAATTATTTCTGAACTGGTCAATTTTTCTTGAAACTTGCTATTTAAGGATCCACACACCTTCAGAAAATCTGTAGAATTTAACAAAACATCAATTGAAAAAAAATAAAATAAATCCAATAAAATTCCAGAAGAAATGTGTTCCTGCTTCTTGCTGGCAACATCCTCTGATCTCCTCCATGAGGCGCCTCTTCCATCCACTTTGTTTCAGACTTTTATTTTGATGTTTTTCGCTTTTTATCCAGAAAGTGAATCATTAAGAAAAGTCATAGCAACCTATTCCTGAACGTTGATTCTGAGGTCTTGAAGAAAAGTCAATGTAGTTATATCTCCAGTTTCCTCGTCCTTTTCTTGAAACTGGGAACTGTTCCAATAACACACATTTCCCACGTCATGTCATTACACAACATTTAGCTCAAGAGTATGAACGACACACCAAAATAATACAAACTCTTTGTAGAAAGTATCAAGTGACAAATTCAATGGAGATTGTTTGTGATGAATAAAGTGAATAAAGTCTTAATTCCTTCAAAATCTAATATAATTCCAGTAATTAAAATGCACCATTTCTATAAGAAACCTAAAGAACAATAACTGTATTGTGACAAATGAGAAACCGAACCCAGTTCAAATCACACTTTCATTAGAGATGAGGGGCTTTATTTTACAAGAAGAATAACTAGTCAGTGATGTTCTACTTTCTTCTGTTCAAACCAACAGCTGCACCTCTTGCACCACCAGCTGCCAAGAGGTTCAACCAGATCCTCATTGAATACTTTCATACATATTTTAAAGAAGGCTTTTCATCTCATACCAGGAAGTAGAGTATTGAATTGAAATCACAAGGGAATCTTCCAACACTTACTGTTTCTGCTGGAAGTTTTGAGAGCTGTTACTCATGATGGCGTCTCCATCACCATCAGTGAGCCTGGAACGCTGTCCAGGACGGTCTCTGTGGGCCCTGTCAGACCTGGGGCTTGAATATGCTAAAAGAAATGACAAACATTCATCCTCAAGAACAAAACATAGAGATTTCTAATGAATTCAAGTTAGCTGCTTTGATTTGCAAAGGATAAGCTGAGGGATAATGAAGCCTGACACTTTCATATACATTCTCTTGGTTTGACCAATTATTTGGACGAATGTGTTCAAAGTCGGTTTTGCATTTTTGGCTCTTAATAATGAAAAATTTCAACTGAATCATCCTCTTCTTTGACAATTACATTTCCTGTTTGCAAGGTTTCAGCTGTTATTTGGCAGCGATTTATTTTTCTCCACGTTCCCTGAGGTGGAAGTATGGTTCTGAATTCCTCAGCCTGTAGTCACAATCCTGAATTACAACATTGGGCTGTCCTAACATAAACATTGAGCACTCATGAGCATTAAAATCAAATCTTAGCACTAAGGTAATCTACAAATGGAGGAAAAAATAGGAAGGGTTGTTAAAGATATAATTTCCCCCAAAATAATGGAAATGGTGATGGTTCCAATAAAGCCCAAGATTAAACACTAAAAACGATTTTCTCTTATTTGGCCTCAGCCTTTTGTTTCTTCTCATTATCAAACTGAGCATCTGATCACCAAACAGCCATTTTCTATTGTGACTGTCAAGCATGGAGCTCATTAGGTGACATAATGAGATGGCAGAGTCCTGGACACAATGTTACTTACCTCTTCGAGTCATGATATCGGTGCTGCTGACTTCTGTTCTCACAGTGAAGTCAATTAATATGTTGAGTCCGAGCAGGGAGAACTTTTCTTCTGCTTCAATAGACAAAATATCCTCCTCTCACTTGCTCAGTTTTGCAAACGCATGTGGCATTAACAAAGGTATTTTTGAGTTATTTTAGCACTCAGAGATCAAAGGATATCAAAGGAGAGCAAAAGAGAGCAAATGAGTGAAAATTGTATCAAAGGATATCAAAGGAGATCAAAGGAGAGGCTCTTTACTCAATGTTTGACCTACCTCAAATGTATTTTGGACGTGTTGACAAAACATAATCTACGAAAGAACTCTGTCTTGTGTCTTTTCTGTCAATAGGCTACAGGTGCCATTAACCCCGATCACGAGACTTTGCACCTCTTGAGCCTCCTCTCTTAAGACTGAAGGACAAAGAAAATGGAGTCTCCGTTTGGCCATCCCACAGTCTCAACATCATCCCAGAAGCCTTCCTCAGCTTTAACATGGAATGGAACTCAGTATCTGCCTGCATCACCAGCACCCAGCCCGCCCTCCTCCAGGCCCTGTCAGCCTAATCACCTGCTCAGGCAGAGCATCCAACGCTCCCTCACACACATCCTGTTTGAAAGGTGAGAATAACTTTACACACTTGTATGAAACCCACAGCCTGTTACCTTTTGATTATCTACATAGTGTAATTTAAGGTGTTTCTTCCAAAAAATATATTGGCATACACACAATAGAATTTTACAATCAAGTCATAATATGCAACAGGACATCATTTGAAATTCATGACCCTCAATTCCAGTCACCAGTCAAATTTAAGTTATAATTTCATTATATGTAAGATTATCAGAGTATCCTGACCCACATTTGCAAAACTATTTGACTTTCACCATTATTTGGTTCAGGATTCCCATTGTAGCATTGATGCAAGAATTCATGACTGAGCAAGATCATGACACTGGCTGGTTCTTTGCCCAGTCATGAAAGGTTGAGTTCATTAAATATATTGTTTCACATACTAAATATTAGCTCAGTACTATAAACTCAATCGAAAACATGATCATGACTTTATCTTTGGTGTATCGTTCAGAAAAAGTTATCAAAATGAAAGAAGATGAATATACAGACGGTTTGGCAACTCACAAAAAGACCAGGATGCTGTGATGTGCCTCAAACTAGGAGATTATTCTATATATACATTTCATCCATCTTCTTTACATGCTGCCTTCAGTCTGTCATAATTAGACTAAAATATCAAAGAAACAGCAGATTTATATTTCCTGCATGTCAACCTCTCTTCTGTTTATCAGACATTTTGAATTGATGCCAGTTGATTTGATCTGATCTCAGGTCTGCAGAGTTAGAATTGATCTTGAAATACTCTCTTCTGTCTGATTTTAACACTGACTACAAGGTGTGTGGAGTGGCTTAAGGTTATCAACTGAGGTTTGACTGCTCTATCTAGTATCCTGGTCTAAATGAGCTGGACCTGTTGCTTGCAGTGTCAATACGCTGACAAGTTACATCACGGCCAAGTCTCTACTTTAACTCTGCCGAGATCCTCCTCACCAGTCTTTGACCCAGGGTAGAGGCTCCAGGGAGTGAGGCCTCACTGCCATGTGCGATGACGCTGGGCGTAGCCCTGTGTTGCCCTCCGTCATGTCCTGGTTTCAGATGGTGACTAAAAGCAGCAACTCTGTGCTCAGTAGTGGAGGTGATTTCATGCAGCCCCTCGCTGACACCAGCTTGTAGTTTCACTCCATGTCTGAGCGCAGACATTTCACTCTGGAGCCGCTCCATGTTACTCAGCAAGTTGGACTAATCTATGCTGTTAGAGGTGACAGGCGGTAGCTCATCCAAATAGTGGGAGACGAACCGAGGGAGGTTTTCTCTGCACTCATTCAAAACCTTGAAGCAACTTTTAATGTTGTTGATGTTTTTCTGATCTCCTTTAAAAGCCACACATCTTTGTTTGGTGTCAGGACAGAGTTCAAACAGCCTCGTTCTTCAGGATTCAATCCATTTCAAGTCCAACGTGTTGGAAGCTGTTAGAACCAGATGGTCCTGGCTCATTGTTCTCATTCTGACCTGGAGAAAGTTTAAAAACTGGTCCTCAACTAGAAGCTTGCCGTCAACAGTCTCATAAACCACAGGTTTTAAACCTGGCCAGTTAGATAGTGGAGGAGCCGTCACTCTGAACTCCCGCTCAGCCATCTTGCTCAACTTTTGTTGTTGCTGTAGGTAAAGGAAGAAATAGGTGTTATGAGTTATCAACGCACTAGCTTACATACCAGTATAATCAGCTTGCTTCTGTTCAGAACTGTTAATAACACGACCATATATGGGAGGATGCAACTACAAACACACCAGTTTGCAACATATGTCGAGGTGACATCCTCCTTGTCTGAAGAAAGTACGATTGTGATATCTAAAACTTCTCGGGACAGAACACAAGATATAGTCAGTTTCGATAAAGACAACATGTGATATCCACACCATATGTGCAGGGAGGGGTGAAAGAAATACTTATAAACCAATGTTTTCCTGTACTCTGGGCTCTTGACCATTGAAGCCTGGTCCTCCAGGACAGACTGGTTCTTGAGCCCGAGATCTCGTTTTATTCCATGTAGTCTGCTGAAGGTAATTATCTGTGAAACTGTGTGATTAATTCCACTCTTGTTTCCTCATCAATAAAAGAACACATTAATGACTGTTTTTCATTCAAGGTCATAGTTAACATTTCTTTGTGGATAAACATTTGTACACAGAACTAGTTTAGAATGATGATTTTTTTTCTTTACAATCAAATCAAATTATATATCATCATCATCTTTATCTTTATTGCAGACACAGGAGTCCATAAAAAAACATTCACAAATAAATAAAACAAATACATAAAACAAAATATCAGAAATAGGATAATCACAGAAAAGTCAAATATGACCCTATTTATAAAAGACAGCCACACCAATACAATAATACCATACACAAGGATGAGTGGTTTTTTACAGGACTATGACTGAGATTATTCAGCAGCATTATAATGGTGTTCCGTGTCCGGGAATCAGGTCGTCGAGGCCCCTGCCGTCGACTGCCACCCAATCCACATTGCACCCAACCCCTACGGTTGCCTCTGTGGGTGGTGAGCTCACAGGAGGAAGAGGAGGGACCCGCGTCATCCCTTCGGGCTGGGCCCGGCCGGGCCCCACGGGCAAAGGCCCGGCCACCAGGCGCTCGCATGCGAGCCCCAACCCCAGGCCTGGCTCCAGGGTGAGGCCCTGGCTGCGCCTCGCCGGGCGACGTCACTTTCCTCTTATGTTGTTTTGTCATAAGGGGCTTGTTGAACTGCTTTTGGTCTGACTCGTCACCTAGGACCAGTTTGCCTTGGGAGACCCTACTGGGGGGCAAGCCCCCCGACAACGTAGCTCCTCGGATCATTCGGGTACTCAAACTCCCCCACCGCGATAAGGTGGCAGTTCAAGGGGGAGGCGTTCCGGGCATGTCCCTCCGGTAGGAGGCCTCGGGGCAGACCTAGGACACGCTGGAGAGACTATGTCTTTCGGCTGGCCTGGGAACGCCTTGGGGTCCCACCGGAGGAGCTGGAGGAAGTGTCTGGGGCGAGGGAAGTCTGGGCTTCCTTGCTTAGACTGCTGCCCCCGCGACCCGGCCCCGGATAAGCGGAAGAAAATGGATGGATGGATGGATGGATATAATGGTGTTCTGAGAGTCCTCAAGTCTGCGTATAAATTTATACATCAGATTCCTCATGAGAGCCTGAAATGTAGAAACACCTGCTTGACAGAACATCTCACTTCCTGTTTCCCAGCCAGGTTTTTTTCAGCAGGATCCTCAGAGCATCATTGTAAGCAACCTTGAGCCTTCGTAGGCTTGATTTTCTATATTTAATCCACAAGGGGGCAGTATACAAGGGAGTACAATAAGCTCTAAAGAGAGTCATTTTCACATTATCAGAGCACATAGAATCTGGGTGATAGTGCTCAGACTGCCACCCCCGCGACCTGGAAACGGATCAGTGGGAGAAAATGGATGGATGGATGGATGGATGGATGGATGGAGCACATAGAAAATGTCCTTGCTCGTATGTTGGCTTGAACATACAGCGTACAGCATCGTCTATCCAGATCATCATCATCACACATTTTATCAGAGATGAGATGTCCCAGATATTTTGTTTTGCTACTGACAGTGACTTCCTGTTCTGACAGGTAAAAATGAGGGAAGTTGAGATCCTTCTCCTCCTTAGTTCTACATATCAGAACTGTGCTCTTTCTGGCATTATATTTAACATTATATTTAACATTATATTTAACATCAGATTTTAAGCCATACTCAGAACAGATATTTAAAAGCTGCTGAAACCTGCTGGGAGAGAGAATGACCAGATCACCAGCAGACATGAGATGATTAATTATCTTGTTACCCAGCACACATCCACTTTTACAACTATTCAGTTGTTGAGATAACTCATCCATGTACAAGTTAAAAAGAGCAGGTGAAAGGCCCCCCCCCCCCCCCCCCACTGGCCTCATGAAGCAGCTCAGGAAGATGATCAACATTAAGAGTCATAGCAATGGTCCATGATCAGCTAGAGACGTGTCATACAGCAGGCTCATCCACTGTAAGATGCTTCAATACTAGTAGAGATCAAGGTGCAAATATCTTCTCAGAACTTGTTAGAAAAGGGGCGAGACAAAAACACATGAAATATATTTTCTGGGAGTTCTTTACAGAAAGAGCAATTTATATCTATGTCTTTTTGAAAACGTTCTAAGAAAACACATGAAATCTGTGGATTATTTTAAAAGATACTTCTTTTACTTTATTGTTTATCGTATATCTAGCTGGCAAATTACCCCCCCAAAAAATGGAGGGAGGAGGAGGGGAATCCCCAAACCACTACTGGACCCCGGCACAGAGACAGCAGTCACTGCCAGAGGCCTTTGAGCAAGGCAGCAATATCCAGGGAGCTGATTTATAGAAGGAAAGTTAGATTTAATCATCTCCAGCATTAGTTCATGTTGTTCTTCTCAGTGTAATTGGTCATCGTCTTCATAGTAGTAATTACAGTAGACTGATTAACTCTAGACTATTCAGAGAGACGTGGAATATATTCAGTCAGTTGAAATAAATCTACATCAATTATTTTACTGGAACTGAAAGATAAATACCTATATAAAGATATTTACTTATAATATGAATCTGGCTGAATAGAAAAACCCTTTTGTGTTCACTGTCAAAGTAACATTACTCTTCTTATATTTAGGTTACATGTATTTTATCAAGTTAATTATTTTGTTAACTCACCTAGATTTGCACTGTTGCCTTTATTTTCACAAACAACTGTGTAGTGAAAGTACATTTGTTGTTTTAGGTTGATGTTATTCTCTTGTTGATATTGTTTGTGAACAAATACTTTCTCAGTTCTGCAGTGATACTTTGTGCAGATTTTATTTACCCTGCATTTATTGAGTTTGTTCATAACAAGTCATTTATATTTACCTACAAACTTTGTCCTGCATTTTATTATGGTGATAATCAACTGATAAAAGAAAAAAACTCCCCAAATCATTCAAAGATCATGAAAAAACTTTATTTTTATTTTCATTCAGATTTGCATATTGATGATGATTCACTTCATAAATAATGACACATTGTTCTCCCCCACATTAAAGTAGATGAGCTGCTTTTCTAAGTAAAAACTATCTACAATACTGGCCGTGTACTTCAAACACTCCTTTTCCCTCCTCCATCTCCCCATGTCTCCAAAGCTGCTTCATACTGACACCTACTGGATATAGGGGGAACTGCAGGTCAGTATTTCTATTGCGTCCATCCATCCACCCATAACAAAACCTATTTAATGTCAAAGATGTTGATCATTTTCTTCTCAACTCATAAAGATGATCATTCAGTAAGTTGTATTTTCTATAAAATTATCCAGTCTGTTTACATATAATGTTTTAAAGTTGTTTTTTTCTCAAACTGAGGAAACAAATTCTAGAATATCAGATGATGTATTTGTCTACAGTTTTATAGCTTGGAACCACCTTGGCTATTTTCATCCTGTCAGGAAAAATACCTGTTAAAAAGGATCTATTGCATATATAAGTAATTGCTTAAGTATACAATCTATTACATCTTTTACACAAGACATATCAATTGTTAGAATCACGGGACTTTTAAACTTTCTGTGCACTTCTGAAACATCACTTTCAAAAACTCCATCTAGAAACATTGAAATACTGTTTTAAAATGTAAAATCAAAGTGACAGTCTCATACATGAGGTTTAATTTCCTTTGTCATCTACTGAAACATGGTGTGACTGTGGTACTTAGTAGTGTAAATGTAATCAATGAGAGATTTGTACAATTCAGAAACTTTTCTATATAGAAATCTTAAAATATGAGTTACTTCCAGATTAAAGTCATTGAAAGAACTTAACGGTTTGATCTCATTTAAAATGGTCTTTTTGCACAACTTGCTGTTTCTTAACAAGCTTAACAGCCTCATCTAACGTCTCAACACTCAACAGTGGGCTTTAAGGAACGTGAAGTTTAAATGTCACTCAACTCAAAATATTCCACATCACATACATTTTTTTGTTGTTGTTGGTTGTTGTTAGAATAAATAGTGTGAGACGAGGAAATCATTGCATGTTTCCACTGAAGAGTTTTACTTTCATGATATGTACTTCAGTACGTGTTGCAGGTAAACAAACAGTAGTTTTTCCTCCGTAGTGTAAAAAGAGTGAAAAATGAAATTACGACTCATTAATGTTAAATAAAAACAGTGAAGAACAAAAGCCATTGGATTCATGTCAACATTTTACTTCCATTTCTTCAAAGTTCACATCTGCTCATACAAGATTTTTAACCTCACATTTTTCAAAACACAGAAAGCAGCATTGTTAGAACTAATAATGAAATGTGCTTCTTTAACATTCATTATCAAGCAGGGACCTTTTGTCAGCCTCTGTGCAGTTCAACACAAATGGAAACCAAACTGATTGAAATCTTCTCATTTTGGTGACAAACCAGAAACTAAATGATTTCCTGAAGCGTCTCAACAGGGTTTAAATCAGCAATGTTGACTTCAAACTGGAGGAGACCTTGTGATTCTGGGCTCAAGCTGGACTTCCTGAACCACATCTGTTGGAGCTCCATTCCCATCTCCACATGTCCAAGTGTCCTTGAGCAAGACACTGAACCCCAAACTGCTCCCAGTGGATGGACTGAGTGCCTTGCATGGTCGCCGCCTCCATTGGTGTGTGAATCAATGGGTGAATGTGATTAACAGTGTAAAGCACTTTGGGGACTGCTAAAGGCCTCTGCATCCTCCCATAAGAAGAAGAAGAAAAGTTCAGCGCTGACGTCAGCCAGCTGCTGGAAAAAATGCTTGTTCAGCAGGAGAGTTCATACTCTCACCCCCTCACAGCTGACACTTCTGTAAAACCTTTTAACTTTTCAACTGCAGCTTATTTCTCACTTCAAGCGTTTTCAGAAATACATTTCTCTGAAGTGTTTCAGGAAGAAAAGAGAAAGTTTGTGTCCAGGACATGATGTTGGTCTGGTTTTAACTGCAGGAACTGACAGTCCTGACGGTTGGTACTGCTGAACAAAAAGTCTCTGGCCAGAGGGAGCTGGCTGAAGAACATGACATCATTTAGTACGGCAAGACTCTGGAGTGCCCAACTTTCTTCTTGTTCTTATGGAGGATGAATCTGCTTTTATACAGTGGAAAAACACTATATAAGTGAAATCCATCCACACATCTCACATAGTCTTTCATGATTTCATCTTTTTGTTTTTCATGTGTCGCCACATACTACTACGATCAGAGAAACTTTTCCCACGTTTTACAAGAATACGGCTTCTCACCTGTGTGCGTTCTCTTGTGTATCTTCAAATCATTTGATCCTCTGAAACTTTTCCCACGTTTCACAAGAAAATGGTTTCTCACCTGAGTGAGTTTTTTTGTGTCTCGTCAAATTACCCTGTTGAATGAAGCGTTTACCACATGTTTCACAAGAATACGGCTTCTCACCTGTGTGAGTTCTCTTGTGTTTCTTCAAACTATTTGATGTACTAAAACTTTTCCCACATGTTTCACAAGAATACGGCTTCTCACCTGTGAGTTATCTTGTGTATCTTCAAATCATTTGATCCTCTGAAACTTTTCCCACATGTTTCACAAGAAAATGGTTTCTCACCTGAGTGAGTTTTTTTGTGTCTCGTCAAATTACCCTGTTGAATGAAGCGTTTACCACATGTTTCACAAGAAAATGGTTTCTCACCTGAGTGAGTTTTTTTGTGTCTCGTCAAATTACCCTGTGTAATGAAGCATTTACCACATGTTTCACAAGAATACGGCTTCTCACCTGTGTGAGTTCTCTTGTGACTCATTAAATAACTCTGTTGAGCGAAACGTTTTCTACATGTTTCACAAGAAAATGGCTTCTCACCTGTGTGAATTCTCTTCTGCACCAACAAACCATCCTGTCCGGTGGAACTTTTAACAAAGATTTCACCACTTTTCTTCTTATCATTGAAAGTTGTTAAATTCTGACGTAATTGAGGTTTTTTCTGGACCATATTTCCACATGTTTCCTCACAAAGAAGCTTTTCACATTCAGCCTGCTTCTCTGACACAGGGAACTTGTCCACACAATCACTCTGAAACATGCTTCTTCTTTTCATCTCTGCATTTCTACTTGATTCTGAGTCAACAAGTTTTTTCACATCGTGGACTTCAGAGTCATGAGAGAGGAACTGCTCAGTGTCTGGTACTTCTTCTGGTTCACTCAGGGAACTTTGTTCCTCAATTGAAGGAACCCTAAAGGAATCACCTTCAAACTTCAGTAGAAGCCGCTCTCCTTCCTGGCTGGTACAGAGTTCCTGGTGCTCCTCAATCTGTGGAGGTTCTGGTTCTTCTGGCTCCCCTTTGATCCATTGAGGTTCTGGTTCTACTGGTTCCTCTTTGATCTGTGGAGGTCCTGGTTCTTCTGGTTCCACTTTGATCTGTGGAGGTTCTGGTTCTTCTGGTTCCTCTTTGATCTGTGGAGGGTCTGGTTCCTCTTTGATTTGTGGAGGTTCTGGTTCTTCTGGTTCCTCTTTGCTCTGTGGAGGTTCTGGTTGTTCTGGTTCCTCTTTGATCTGTGATGGTTCTGGTTCTTCCTGCTCCAGACTGGAGTTTGTTCCCGGTTTAAAGAGCTGCTCCTCCCTACAGTCACGGTGCAGTTGGAGCTCTGGAGAGACAAAAAAGTACAAAGTACAAGTTACATTACTTCTACAGTTCCCACTTTAAAATGACTCAGACGAGTAATTTGATTACAATAAAATCACCTGAGGCAATTATGGCATTAAAGGCAGATCTTATAAATCACGACTGGCAGGACCTTTTCGTAGACGATACTAATTGTTCGAGAAATCTTGTTTTGTCTCATAAATAATGATGTGTAATTTTGCAGTCTGTGTTCTAGGATGACCTGTGTCAGCACTTTTGGAACCCCTGTGCTACTTTTGGTGACCTTCAATGCAGACTCAAAACAATTCAGCCTTTAAGAAGGAGCTGTCTGACTTCAGAGTAAGAAGAACTCTTGGACAATCCTGCAAAGGTTCTGCTGTGACTTTGTCTCTTCTTGCAAGAATAATGTAATAAAATTCTCTTATAGGAAGAATTGAAACTATACGGATGAATGTTTTGCCAAAGCTGCCATTTTTGTTCCAATCCTCACCAATTCAGCTCCCAAAAGAAACATTTAATAGATAATAGACAAAATGATATCAAAATGTATTTGGAGATATAAAAAGCCAAGAGTAAGGTATACACTATTACAGCGCCCTAAAGAAAAAGGTTTGAATTTACCTAATGTAAAATATATTATTGGGCGGCACAATTAAGAATCATAAATAAGTATGAGGAAACAGGATGGAGGGATATGGAACAAATCTCATGTCTGAACGTAATATTAGAAAGTTTACCTTTTTATTACAAAAAAACTAATGAATGAATAAAAGATGAAAAACAAATGGGTTAAAGGAACAATGAAAATATGAGCAGTAATAAAAAAGAGAATGAAAATGTCTGGTTCAATCTGCAGGGCGACTAAAATAGGAAAGAATTTAGATTTTCTTCCTTCAACCATAAACGGGGGATTTCATAGGAGGGAATCCAAATAGCTGCTCTATATTGGACGGCTTTTCAAAAAGGGAAACTATGAAACCATTTGAGCAGCTTAAAACTGAATTTGATCTGCCAACACAAGACTTTTATAAATTCTTACAAATTAGAAGCCGTCTTCTAAAACACAAAGGATGGGAATTCTTAGGTAAAGAACCAAATGAAGTAGAGAAAGTACTAATGACCAAGCTGGAGAAGAAGAAGAAAGTCATTTCAAAGCTTTAGAAAGCAGCTGAACAAGACAACAACATGAACTTTAAATAGAAATGGGAAAGTGAAAGAAAGAAGAATTGGGGGGAATCGTTTAAAGAAGGACATCAAATGTTTAGGAGCATTATATGGAAAGAAGGTGAATGAAATTAAAAACATAAGATTTTCTGCTCCCACTAAATATGTCCTAGTATAGTAAAACATGTGATAAATGCTGGAGGGGTTGTGGTCCAGTAGGAGACTAGAGACATATATTCTGGGACCGTCCCAAACTCAGAAAGAGATCAAAAGAATCTTGGATGAAAACATTTATTGAGACCAATCTTTTTAAACATCTTGGATGTTCATATTTCTAAAACTCTAGTTGCTGAAGTATTTTAACTTGATAGTTCTTCCATGTTGCCATTTGGAGCCTCACTGTTCCAGAGACAAGAGGTTTACATTCTTCCAGGTGCTTTTGCCTCCATGTTCCTCCATGTTGGTTTCACTGATACTCAGAGACAATCGTCTTTTAATATGGAAACCTGGAGCCAGGAAGTGTCTGCATCCTGAGGCTGGAGGCTTGAGCCCGCCTTTGGAGAGAGGAGGGACTATTCTCTGCTGTGATTGGACTGGAGAGGACAGGAAGTGACCAAACACAGGAAGTTGCAAACAATGCAAAACGACTGAAATCAGAAATGATTAAGAAAAATACCCTCTATGTTTTGTCAATGGCTGCTCATATTATTATTTTAACCTTGTTTCAATGTATTGTCAGGTAGTTCCAGGTGATTCTAGACGCTCTTCTCCTGTTTCTGACTTCAACTACAACTGTGTATTGATTAAAACCTGGAAACATGGAAAAGAGTCAAAGTCTGAGTTCAATCCAAGTCTCCCTCCAGAAACACAAATCCTGCTTCTGTGTGCGGTGGATAAACCAAACCCAGTCAGAACAATGGAGATCCTGCTCCAGTCACATTCATGTGTTCATTCACACTTTTCCAGACCTGTTCTGTGGAGCTTGATTTGAGGGTTCCAGATGGTTTCCAGCAGTCTGTGCTGACGATCAACCTCCTCCTCGTGCTGGACGATAGTTTGTTCAAACTCTCCCAAAGCCTGAACTGAACTCATTGTTGCTGCACGAGATGAAATGTTTCCTCTGTGAGACACGACAACACAGCCGAGAGAGTCCAACAAGCTCCAAACAGTAGTGGAGGGCGGCTCGAGCTAAAATATCGACGTATTCTCCGTGGCTCTGCACGCTCCTGGAACTCCACTCGCGCTTGCTCCGCTCCTCCTTTTCCTGTTTCCGGTCTGACGTCACGCGATCACCCAGGAAAAGTTTATGGTTACTCATACAGTTTTACATTTTGAAAAGAACCAGAGAACTTTATTCTGTACAAAACAACACATGAAGTTAATGTTGAAGAGAAAAACTTTATTACCTGTTTTGAATTAATTGAGAAGAAATTCTGCTCTATTGTTAATCTCTATATTTTATTGTGGAAATTCCCACTTTCCCACTGTTGAAAAGCTATCAACCTCCAGGGGGCAGCACTGAGAACCAGCTGTGCTGTAGAAAACTTGTGTGTATTAATTGAGAGTGTATTAATTATTACAGTATAAATGGCTTACTAGACAGTTATGGAGCTGCTGACCACTCCTGCAAATCACTTCTCAACTGTTGAAATATTTTCTATTGGCTTGGAGATCGCTTTTCGAATATTTTGAAAGTTCTTTACTATATAACTTGCTCATAAACAAGTGCAAAGTCACCCGTCTCTTGGACTGAAGATTATTTTAAATACTGTAGTATTCTCTAGTTCAGTGGTTCTCAAACTTTTTACACCAAGTACCACCCAGAAAATACTTGTCTTTCCAAGTACCACCATACTGACCAACACTATACAGTAGCCTAGTAAGCCTCAGCATTCATCAAAAACAAGGCAGAGGTTTTACTCCTAAAGAAGTATATTTAATATTGTCAGCCATTGTAACATTTTACACAGTTAGATTAGTAACACTACGCTTAAATATAGGAAAATAAAAGACTGTACTTAAATAAGCATTCAATTAAAATATATTGCACAGAAAAGTTAAATAAACATTGTACTTAAATAAATGAAAAACAAACAAACAAAAAACAGTTCTTAAGGATTAAATAAAACTGTACTGTACTTCAATGTAAAGTAAACAATGTACTGTACTTGATAAAAAAAAATATATAAACAGGCTGTCTGAACTTCACACACTGCTGTATGGCTGCTTTCTGAAACAGAAACACACACACACACACACACACACATACACACGCACACACACACACACACACACACACACACACACACACACACACACACACACACACACACACACACACAGAGGAAGAACAATAAGATTAAGAATAAAACAAGAGTGAGGAAGAGCATTAAGAATAACGGCTGGAATTAAACAACTTCCATGAGCTTAATGTGATGAGTGTGCGTGCCTCTGTGAACACAGTCCTGCAATGTCTGGGTCAATGGAGGTCAGCTTCAGTCTCAGGTTTGGCTCAGCATCCACCCTGCTTCTCTACTTTGTTTTTATGACAACAAGTGAAGAGAAGCCTTTCTCGCACAGATCGGTGGTTGTAAACGGAAGGAGAAAGCACACGGCCTTGTCAGGAAGCACAGGGTATTCACTGGACTGCTTCAGCCAAAAGTCCTACAAAGTCTGCTTTCTGAAAGATGCTTCAGTGTTTCGTCACCAGTTCAAATAACTCCAACTTTTTCAGCAGCGCATTCATGTGTTCCTGCACATCAAAAACATTGATGGAGAGTCCCTGCAGTCCAAAGTTCAGGTCGTTTAAACATGAAACAATGTCAGACACGTATGGCAGCTGACTGAGCCACACAGCATCCTCACAAATGTCTGACGAGGGGGAATCTGTGTCCTGCAAGAACATCTGGAACTCTCTGTGCAATTAGAAAAGCCTCGAAAGCACCTTTCCTCTGAAAGCCACCTTACTTCAGTATGAAGCCAGAGCTGGACATGCTCACTCCCCATCTCCTCGCAGAGCACAGGAAATAAGCGAGCATTCGTCGCTCTGGCCTTGATGAAGTTCACAGTTTTTACAGCAGAGTCCAGCACAGACTTCAGATCATCAGGCATCTTCTTCACTGCCAGCGCCTCACGATGGATGAGTGAGTGAGTGAGTTGTGAGACTGTCACTCTGGTTACTAGAGGGACAGTCTCACAACTGCAACCCAGATTTGAGAAGATCTGCAGCAACAAGCAGCCTCACACCATCACTGGAAAGATGTGTGGATTAAAGGTCTCATTTTAGCACAACAAACCTTTTTTTTGTTTTTCCTCAGGAAGTTTTTGTTTTTAAACTCATTTTATACAGAGAAGCAAAATGTATTTTTAGCAATGTTGAATATAGTTACACATTAAAAAAGTGACAGAAAAGAATAATGTTCCACAGTAAAACAGTTACACTTTAAATAGTTACACTGTGAAGGTGGTTGAAAGAAGTTGTAGTTTCTTTTATTGCAACTTATTGGAAAATGGATGGATGCATAAGAAATACTGACCTGCAGTTCCCCCTAAATCCAGTAGGTGTCAGTATGAAGCAGCTTTGGAGACATGGGGAGTAGGAGGAGGGAAAAGGAGTGTTTGAAGTACACGGCCAGTATTGTAGATACTGATAGTTTTTACTAAGATAAGCAGCTCATCTACTTTAATGTGGGGGAGAACAATGTCTCATTATTTATGAAGCGAATCATCATCAAAATGCAAATTTGAATGAAAATAAAAATAAAGCTTTTCTCATGATATTTGAAAGATTTGGGGACTTTTTATTCTTTTATCAGTTGATTGTGACCATAATAAAATGCAGGACAAAGATTGTAGGCAAATATAAATGACTTGTTATGAACAAACTCAATATATGCAGGGTAAATGAAATCTGCACAAAGTATCACTGCAGAACTGAGAAAGCTGATTTCTCCCACAGCAAAGCAACGCAGTAACGCCCCAGATGAAGGTGATCACAACATTGTGCTACGTCACTACAAGTAGGCTGCAGCAGTGCAGCGGTGATGACGGGGGTTTGTCCCAGTCCTCCGTCAGCAGAGTGTCAGTCTGACCGTTACGGTTCTTTCACAGCCCCACATTGGTGGTAAATCACAGGAAGTGGTGACGCTGCGTCGCCTCCACCATTAATATCAAATACATTAAGTGGTAAAAATAAGAGAACAAGAATCAAATCAATGTAATAATCGGCATGTGAACCAGGAAAGTTCTATCATTCTTAAGCTGTGTACAAATTCAATTAATTTGTCTGAGTTTCATAAAATAGACCTAAATAATTTTCATGATTACACATTTTTAATAGAGCCCAAGATATTTGATGGGTTAATTTTACTCTCCATTCATTAGGAGGAGCACAGAGGCTTTTTTCTTTCTTCCTTTCTCTAACAACCAATCAGCTTTCAGCAGACTGCGTCATACATGGCAACGGGGTCGACCTGGCCTCCTCACTAAGATAAAAGTTGCTGTCAACTCCTCGCTCAGAGTTGCTCTTAGAAACTTCCTGAATCACTTTGAAGCTCAGATTCCTTGCTAAGAACTTTGAGGCTAAGACAGGAGCTCCCTAAGAGGACTCTGAGACGCTTCCTGAATACGAGCACAGGAGTGGAGGATGGAGGCAATCGTGTATCACCCGCGGCCCGCCGACAGTCTCCGGACACGCAATGTGGAACGTATGGCGGGGCTGACGGAGAGGAGCTTCTCAGAGCAGCACCGTGCTGCGGGGAAGCAGCGATGATTCACATCTCAGAACTAATCTCCTGACACCACAAGGTCTGAATAATCCAACAATCGGGTCCAGCCCAAGTAGTTTGGCTGTTTTAGTGTCGCTCAGCTTGAAATGTCCCAGGACAACCTGTCCATTGTCCTCGTCAGGCAGGTTGTCCTCTCTTACCGGGTCCGCTCCTCAGAGGTTCTACTGTAGAGACATTTTGGATCATAAATGTAGTAAGAAACACATAAGAAACTGTTTTTCATGAAAAAAGAAGAAGAAGAAGTCCCAGAGGAAAATCTTTATGGAAGAAGATCTTGACAGACATTGATTGTCAGAGAGCATGGTTATTACCATGCACACTTTGTTTTATCAATAAAATTAAGCAAGTACATATTAATGTTTTGCACAACATATATAGAACAAATGTATACTTATCTAAATTTGTAGAAATTGAAAATAAATGCAGCGTTTGTAACAGCGAAAATGAATCATTAAGTAATTTATTGTTTTACTGTTCTTATTCAACGACCCTATGATCTAAAAGTCAGAATTATATAATGTGCAAAACAAAAGAATAATCTTCAAATTGATTGTAAAAGTGTAATTGTATATTACAACAATATAATTTATAGTTAATTTAATAATTCTAATTGGAAAATTTCACATTCACAAATTGAGATTAGCAAAAGTAAACCCAGATTTTGTTAAGTTCTATGTTGAATTTAAAGAACACATTAAAACACTAAGTAACATGAACACAAACAAAAAAATAAAACAAAAAACTGTTGTGTGGCCTGTACTACGAAGCTGGATTTTCTCTTATCCAGATAACTTCAAGGATTAACTCTGGGTTTCCTGTACTACACCTTCTCACCAGGATAAATCACCATGGTAACTTACCCTGAAAGTCTTTTTTTTTTTTTTTTTTTTTCTGCCCTTGTCCTGTTCGGCAGCTTGGGCCAACAATATGATGTGATTGAGAGCCTTCGGAGTCAGAACAGATTTTGGTCTTGCAACAGGGAGAGACCTGGAGTCTCCTCCTGTTACCCTGAAAGTCTAACCTCCGGAGCAGGTTATGTTCTAGATAAGAGGTCAAAGCTCCGCCTCCTGACCAATCAGATCTCTTGGAAAATGCCCCGCCCATTCTTAAATGATGGTGATTGGTGGGCAGGTTCAGCACTGAGCTGCAGCAGAGCGGAGATGAGAAATGAATTTAGAAATCTTTTTGACATAATAAAATAAATCCTGGTCTCTGAGGCTTTAAAGGATGTTTTTGTTCTTGACTTGTTCTAGGTCTGTTTATCTCCACGAGGGTTGATCTGGAATAATGAGCTTAATGATCACACCTGACAGAACTGCAGAAACATGAATTTATGGAACCAGAACTACTCCTGTCGTCACGGTGATGAATTAATATTCCAACATAAAACACAAGAGAAACTCAGCCTCAAAACAACTGGATGCAAAATCTAAACTAAAAGAAGATCAGTGAGGAAGTTCAGCCCGACACGTTTCTGCTGGAATAAAGTGAAACTGAGTGATCACAGTGCTGTCTGTTTATATTGTCTGATGAATTAATCTGGTATAATCTCACCAAGTCAGCATTAACAAGTCAGGAATGTTCTGGCTTTGGCTGCAGCAGCAGTGTTGCTTTTAGCTGCTGGATGTGTTTTAATTCTTCATAATCTCAGAGATTAACTGCTCCTTCAGTAATCTGTAAACTGCTCTGCAGAGTTTCTCTGTGTGTGATTGGTCGGACGCTGCAAACTCCGCCCCTTTCATGTGAACAAGCACACATAGGTCTGGGTTGAACCAGAGAGTTGATAACCTGCTTGGTAGTAACGGTGATCAGGATCAGTCAACCCAGGAAACAGAGAGATCCTGGATATGTTGATCAGGGTTCCTAGTACAGGCCACAGGCCTCAGTGTGATTGAAAAAATATTTATATTTACTTGCCGCTCAGTAAACCAGCGGCGGCCTTGCGCATGCGCGGTTCCTTCTCAGTGTGGACGCAGTGTGGTGAGGGTCTCCTCTGGTCTGACTGCAGGAGGGAGGGAGGGACTGTCAGACTGACCGCAGGTCTGTCAATGCTTCAGGACGGGGGAGGGGCTCACAGCAGGACCTGCTGCTCGTTGACCACAGTGACTGCAGAACCAGACCTGCTTTCACCTCAGAGTCGCCAAACACACTAGAAAGTCGCTCGATTTGTCGCCAGTCGCTTTGCACAATAAAAGTTGCCAACAGGACCTGAAAAGTCACCAGATTTAGTGAAAAAGTCACCAAATTAGCAACAGTGACAGGCTCACACCCCTGCTGACACAGACAGGATCTTTGTTCTACACTTCTTTTGAAACTTGCTTTCTTTGCTTAACTTTGAGTTCAGCCCTTCAAGAAAGAACTATTTAGTTTTCATTCAACAGGAGAGGAGGGTGCACCATTCCCAGATGAACTGCAATACCAGGTTGATGCGTGGAGTGGACAGAGCAAGCTCCTATTCCATCTCCCTGTTCCAAAAATCAATTTAATATACAGTCCCCAGATAGGGGACATATCAGATATTAAACTGATAACAGATTTTTCTTTTACAAGATTTTATTGACACATTTTACAGTCCATTTTCTTCAATTTCGACACAGATGTTTTCACTCATTTCACACATAAAAGCAAACAAGGAACAAGCTTCTGTTTTAAAATATCGTAAATACAGTACTTTAAATAAATAGAGATTTACAAATAAAGCAGGACCTGTTGAGTAAAATGAGAAACATGAGGAAATAAAAAGTGTCTATCGTTGTAAAAGTCAATAAATAGGAGTGCCTTCAGTTTAAAAGGTCTATTCTGTTGTGCAGGAGAGCAGTGAGTCCCTTTCAAGGGGAACTCATCCTGTTCTCCCAAACATTTGGTCTCTCGGGGTTCTGCCATGGTGCTCAGAGGAGGTCCTCTCCCTCCTGCTCCTTCCCTCCGTCCACACCCGGAGAGCCAGGCCGCCGCTGCCTTGACCTTTTCTCGTGAGGCTCCGGCTCCTTCGTCCGAATGGGCAGGGAGGCGATTCTTCTTTGTGGCTGTGTCCTCGGCCTGCCGCCTGCAGCTTCCACCTCGCGGACCGTCGCTGCGGCCATCTGGATCACAGCCACGGGGGGGATCTGCCTATGCCTTCTTACCAGCAGGTTTCTGGAGGTCCAGGTGGCGTCTTTGATGGCGGCCAGGGTGAGCCACATCTTTTCAAAGTCCTTCTTTGTCATGAACTCGTGGCTCACCCCGTATAGCACCAGCTGTGCTGTAAGGACCCCCCCCTGCTGGTAAGTACGGGAATTGCAAGGAGCCGGCCGTTGCCCACTGGTCTACGGCAGCGCTGCACTCCCAGAGGAGGTGCCTCACCGACTCAGGAGCGCCACAACCAGGCCGGGGGCAAGTTGAGTGTGCTGCCATTCCTCGGGAGTGCATGACGGCCCTGACTGGGTAGAACCTCGTGAGCCACCAGCCATGACAGGTCCCGGAGTCTGTTTGGGAGGACAGGATGGTTCACGTTGCGCCAAACTGTGGAGGGCTCACCGAGTGCAAGCCCGCGCACTGGACTCACTGGTTCCCGTTCCTGCACAACAGAAATGAGAGATTTGTGGTTAGTTAAAATCTGCAACTCCTCCTGTTCCAGGTTAAACTGTTTAAAAAATGTCTTGGTAAAATCATAGGCCGATGGCAGGTTAAAAGAAACTGGTATTTTAAGATCAATGGGTAAAATCTTAATCCTTCGAAGGTAGGACCCCATCCAGAAACGAGCCATTGCTGTCGTCTTTGGGTTCCTGGAGGGGTCCGTGGCAACAGCCATGTGCTGTGCTGTGTAGAAGCTTCCCAGTGTTAGATAAAAATCCGGTACTCCCTTCCCTCCTTTATCTTTAGGCTTTTTCATGACCTCCCTTCTTAGTCTGTCCCACTTTGATCCCCATAAAAAATAAAACATGGCCCGGTCCAAGTCTAAAAGCACTCTCCTAGGAGGCATAAACACAGAGCTGATCAATAAAAGCAACGGTAAAATCACAGCTTTGATGATTAAAACCTTTCCTTCCATGGTCAGTCCTCTAAGTCCCCAGAATCCCAGTCTTTGTCTTACTTTCCCTACCACGTCCGGCCAGTTTGTCCCTCCCCCTCCCTCCCTGTCAAATATTACCCCCAGTATTTTTTGCTCAGTCTGGGTCACGGTCAGGGGAAGTCCAGTCTTCTCAGTCTCCATCCATGGTCCATAAAACTGGGCTTGGGTCTTGTCTCGGTTGAGCTTTGACCCAGAGGCCTGTCCATAAAAGTCAGTCACGTCCAATGTCCTGTTGACTGATAAAAGGTCAGTGCATAAAATGTTCACGTCGTCCATGTAGAGGACACATTTAGTGGTGAGTCCCCCGCTCCCCGGGATACTCACCCCATTGATTCGTTTATCCCTTCTCAAGATCTGTGCCAGAGGTTCCACACGTTACGTACAGGAGGGCAGATAACGGACAGCCCTGACGGACACCGCAGTTGATTTTGACTGCTTTTGTCAGATGCCCATTAACCACAAATCTGCTGCTGATGTCCCGGTACAGCAATCCCACCCAAGCTAGAAACCTTTCTGGGAATCCCATTTTCTGCAGCACTTTGAAAAGGTACTGGTGCGAGACCCGATCAAAAGCTTTTTCAAAATCTAAATTTAGGACTACCAGCCGGATGTTTCTGTCTCTCGCAAAACAGATGGTGTCTCGGATCAGCAGGAGGCTGTCGGTGATCCTCCTCCCCGGGATGGCACAGGCTTGATCCGGGTGAATCAGGTCCTTTAAAAACAACGACATTCGTGAAGATAAAAGTTTACTAAAAAGTTTACAGTCAAAGTTTAAAAGTGTGATAGGTCTCCAATTCTTTAGGTCGGTCTTGTCTTTGTCTTTATGAAGGAGAGTCACTATCCCTACTTTAAAACTGTCTGGAAGTTGATCATGTTCATCAAAGTCTTTAAAAACGGTGAGCAGGTCAGGTGCTAAAAGGTCCCAAAAGGTCAAATAAAATTCCAAAGGAAGTCCGTCTTGTCCGGGTGACTTGCCTTTTTTAAAACTATTCACACATTTATTTAACTCAAAAAATGTAAAATCTTGGGTTAAAAGCACACTGTCCTCCACCGTTTTTTCAATAAAATTTAAAACTTCTGTCATGGCATCAATATTTACGGGTTTCTTTTGGTAAAGGTTTTCATAAAAACTTTCTACTTCCTCCTTCATTTCTTCTGTTGAGTTAGTAGTGGATTCATCTTCTTTCCTCAGTTTTCTCATGGTGCCAGTTTTATTTATAATTTTCTTGAAAAAGTATCTTGAGCATTTTTCCCCTTCCTCCAGTTCCCTTTCCCTACTTCTTAAAATGATGCCTTTACTTTTGACTGCTGCTAAAACCGACATTTCTTTTTTGATTTGTTTGATTTCATCATTAAAATCCAACCCATATTGTGTTAGTTTAAAATATCTTTGTAGTCTTTTTTGCAGTCCCATCATGCGTCTGTTTTCTTTAGCTTTTTGATTTTTGCCAACTTGTTTGAAAAAAGTCTGAGTCTTTCCCTTCACCATTTCCCACCAGTGTGCCTGTGAATCGTACATGTCTTGAAGGGTCTGCCACTCCCTGTACTGCTCCCTGTACTGGCTGACAACATTGTTGTCCTCCAGCAGGGAGCAGTTGAGCTTCCACAGACCTCTTCCTACAGTCACACCAGAGGACAGTGAAAGGGTGCAGGACAGAATGAGGTGATCGGAGAAGAAAACAGGGGTTAATGTAGCATCGGTTGGTGGGCAGTCTCTTGTAAAAAGGTAGTCTATGCGAGAGGCTCTGGTGCCGTCACTACTGAACCAAGTGAAGCCCTCCTCTCTGGGATGCATGGTTTTAAAACAGTCTTCGAGTTTAAAATCCCTGCATAGATTCTGCAATAAAACCGATGTCTTGTCGACTTTAAAATCCTCCCCTGCTCCTCTCCTATCTTTTCTAGTTAAAATACAATTAAAATCACCTCCTAAAATAAGTGGCACTCGTCCTAGCATGTGGGACTGCAAGTCCTCTAAAAAGTCATACCGATCATTTTTTTCATTAAAACCATAAATATTCAAGAGCTTAAAATCCTGGTCCATAAAAGTCAAATGTATTAAAAGTGCCCTACCGTCTCTCACCACAGTGCTGCCCTTCACCAAGATCCGGGGATTATTTATTAAAATGGCCACTCCATCATTTTTATTACCGTTGGAGCCACTCCATACTGACGGGAGTGGCCACATTTCCTCCCACTGTTTGTAAGAGTTTAAAAACGGTATAGCACACTCTTGTAATAAAAACACATCTGACTTAAATGAACTTAAAAAGGATAAAACACTCTGGGCTCTAACTCTCGACTTCACACTTCTCACATTGATGGTAGAGAAGGTGAGGGTCATGAGTATGGTTAAAACAACAGGTAGGACATTTACAAAGTTTGAACTATAAAATCAGTTAAAAACAGTGACTAAGTTATCACTTGTGAACTGAGCTCTTCCTTCACTTCCATAGGTGAGGTGTGAAGGGTTTGAGCTCTGTTCCCCGTTCGGGCTCTGGGAGTTGGTCTCTCCTGCAACCTGCAATCCATTTTTGAGCCTTTTGGGGTTGATTGCAGAGCAATTGAAAGAAAAGAAACCTCATTGGGTGAATTGGAGGGGAAGACTCTGGGTTCCTCCACAGACGAACTGTCTGAGTACACCTCAACTCTTCCCCTCTTCTCTGAGCCCTGGGGAGACTCAGAGGACAATTCTGATGCCGGTCTCTTGGGGAGTTGGGCATTGGGGAGGGAGGCATCATTGCTGGATCCCTGGCTTTCCTCACCACTGGAAACAGCTCCACCTGCTGCCTGCCTGCTCTCATCTCCGGTGGATTCACCTGAGGAGGTCTTTGCAGGCCCCTCCCCTTCTGCCTCAACTGATCCTTCTCCTCCAACTACAGTGGTTGGTGGGGGATCAGGGTTCACAATACCCGCCTCTTCAATTATCTCTTTCACCTGTTCCTCGTGTCCGTCACTTCCTTCCTTTTCTGTCTGTTTTGCTGCCTTCAACTTGTTGGCAAAGGATTTGGGGCAATCTCTGAAGAGGTGGTTGGTCTCTCCACAGAGGTTGCACCTTCTGCCATTGGTACACTCCTCAAAGGTGTGACCAATTTCTCGGCACTTCCTGCAAACGACCAGCTCACAGGCTTCAGCCAGGTGGCCGTGCTGACCACACTTACGGCAGAGCTTGGGCTGGCCCTGGTAATGAATATAGCCCCTGTTTTCACCCAGGACTACCATGGGTGGGAGGTGTTTCAGGCCCTGGAAGCCCTGGGGGTCCTGCCATTGTTGAATGGGGACCCTCCAAGCGCAATTCCAGATGCCGTCCTCATCCCTCACCTTGGTAGCCTGGCCTTTAACAGTGCAGTATCTACCCAGCCATGCACAGATGTCTTCTGCATTCACCGTTTCATTGAACATTCTGACAATAACGGTTTTAAGCGTATTGTCAGAAAGCTTCTCCACATTGAACACAGCAAACTGGGGTTTTACATTTTCAAAGCGTAACCAGAACTGTCGCAGGAGTGCTGCAGAGCAAAAACTTACATCAAATCCTTTGTTAAAGGGCAGGGTCAGGACACAATTCAGGTCTGTCGGGGAAAAGTTGAGCACACCTTGAACGAGCTTCCTGGAAAAGTCAAGGCGTGACATACATACCAGTTTCCCTTCTTTTTCTAAAAAGGTAAAACGCACGCTGTGGTGCCTCCTAATGCCGGCATGACTGGCCGACATGTTGGAGGCACCACCAGCTTAAAAAGGTAAAAAAAAACAATGAAGAATACAATAAATAGTTAAAAATATAAATAAACTTTAAAAGTTAGCAATAAAAGGTCGAGCAGACAGAGAGAAAGCTATTAGAACAGCTCCCCTCAGTCTGCACAACAACAGTTTTTTTCAGGACAAAATACTCGACTACAAACAAAATGCAAAAGAGAAATAATATTCCTGAAAAAAATAGATGTCCTCCTAAACAAGTAGGAAATCACTACCACGACAGGCAAACGATTTCACCACCCAAAGGAGGGGACCACTGTCTTAGCCAAAAGGCCGAGAAGCGATACCACAATGGGTCTGAGCTAAAGGGCGCACTGGATGCACAGTCACCACAAGTCCCAGTCGGACATTGAGCCGCGCCTATTTAAGGCATTTTACAAAACACAAAGTGTACAAGAGGCATTTTGGCAACTTTTCTAGTTGGCTTGAATATTTGTTGGTGATGCTTCATTTGGACACTTTTTGCAGTAATCCCAGGCTATTTACGTAGGGGGTGTAGGGGCTTCTTTCTCAGCTGATTCCTGTACTAGCCGCCAGAGATTAGTTTTTATTATTTTCAGTTTTTGTTAAACATGTTTGTCCAATCAATAGATATTAAAATCTCCAAGCACTATGGTTTCACTATCATATTTAAACATTTTAAGCAGTTTGTCCAGGTTACTATAAAAAGATACATTAAACGATGGCGGATTGTATAAAGTTACAATATTAAAATTCATTCTAGGTGATAAAACAATGTTTAAAACCAAATTAAATTCAGTACATTTAAGTGTGTTTCGAACATATACTAGCACACCATCCTCTTTACCTATTTGCCTGTCCTTTACGAAAACAAGAATATCCTGGAATGTCGATCATATTTGATGGTATATTACAGTTTAACCAGATTTCACTCAGAGCGAGATAGTCCAAGTTAGTAACATGTTCTCTCTAAATATTTTTGACATAATAAACACGTGTAACATCATCAGTATTTACTGAAGCCAAAGTCAAAGAAGGCCTCTGAGTAGCCTGCCCAGACGATGCTGCCGATGGACCCGGACCACCTGGAGTCCCAGGAGATGGTACAGGGACACTGCTGGAAGGCTGGAGGTGCACAGGGAAGAAAACTGAATTCATTCATACACAATACAACGCATGCACACATTAATTTAATGAAAGACCACAATACATTCTTGGCATGGAAACCGCATCTACATGTCTGCATCTCTCCGAACAAAGATGATTGTCCCCTCAACTGCATCGGACACTTCTCAATCTACAATACAATTTGAGTAAATCCTTAGAATGTCTCTCTCTTTTTTTAATTAACAATATCCTTAATAACTGCACACTTACTGATAACTGATTATTCTGTCCTACTTTACCTTCAGAAGTCAAGAAAGTCTGTCACCTCTCTCCCTGGCTTGTTTCAAATTTTAAAGAGTGGATCATGAATCAAACTTTATACAGTGTAATCGCGGGGTGTAGCCAATCCAAATCAACCTCCCTTTTCCCAATTAGACAGCTCTGCTCTGGCACATGGCACCATGTGAGGAAGTATAATTGTTAGTCCTTGAAAGGTTCATGGACACACCTGCATGTTTTAACACATGCTCTGCTGTCAGAAGTGGGATTTGAACCCACGCCTCCAGAAGAGACTGCGACCTGAACGCAGCGCCTTGGACCGCTCGGCCATCCTGACATAAAAATGTCAAGGTCACGTTTTGCCGAGGACGTTTGGGGTTCCCTAGTTGGTCTCGTCTCACAGCCTTCACCCTGATGATGTTGTTTGGTTGTCCAAGCCTTTACCATCCAGGCCAACACTGTCAACAAGTCCAAAAACACATTGGAAACAAATCACGCTCCAGTAAATGGTTGGGAGGGATCGATTCAAGCCGACATTCATGTTCCCGATACACCTAAACAAAGGACCTCAGTAGGTCACAAGATCAGACAATGGAAGTTGATTTGGGAAGAAAACATGTTCGGAAATAAACCACAGAGTGCCTCTTCGTAATGAAACAATGAGTGCTCGTGCTCGACAATGAAATCGATTTCTCAAATAATGCAAACAGAACTGCTAAGTACAGTGGACACTCCTTGAGAACCCTGCACTTAGCAGAGTGGCGCAGCGGAAGCGTGCTGGGCCCATAACCCAGAAGTCGATGGATCGAAACCATCCTCTGCTAGCGACAGTTCAGGTTCAAGGTGTTGGATTAAGACTCCAGTCTCTGAGGAGGCATGGCTGCAAATCCCACTGCTGCCAGTTCAAGGCTTTGAATGGAATTAATTGCTCAAATCAGCCAGTAATGATTCACTGCCATCATTTATGGTCCTGATATGTTGGACACTTGTCACACCCCTGTGAATTTCACCCCAGCAAACCCTTCAGGCTCCAACTGGTCATGCTTAATTTTCCCCCTCTGCACCGGTAACAGTGAGTGAGTGCACTAAATATTACCTCCGACATAACACGAAATAAAAATAAGAATGGCACCAAAAAAAAACCATTCTCAATCACACTCAATCACATTCACACATCTTACTGTGTCTCACTCACCGCTGAGTGGAGGTAGGAATGATTTGGCTCTGTAATTGTCCACCTTGTACAGACAGCACCTTTCATCGGCTGCTCATGCTGCTCTAACAGAGTTTAACAATATATTGATCAGCATGGAGTAATTACCATCACTAATCAATATAACGTCACTCAGAAGTTAATATTTGTCTCTCACCCAGCAGATGGATGTAGATCATACAGCCCTCTTAACTTTTTCCAAGTTTTCAGATCAGCACGAGGCAGCATCCGCCTCTTTTCTGAGATCACTTTATTTCTGGAAAACAAAGTTTGCAGAGGTCTCGCGGAGGTTTTGTGATAGGTTCGTGGAGGTTATCAGAGCATTGTCGAATTTGGCCCTTCAAAATAAAATTCACGATGATTCACTTCATCGTTTGTTGAAGTATTTTCGTCCAATTTTCTCTAATCATGATAGTTTTAAGATTTTAAATGAGATTTTATCCAATATTTACATATGTGTGATTATATCCTATGCTATTTATAGCAATATTTTTTCTTAATTAACACGTTATCTGTTTTTTAACCTATGTGTAAATCTACTACTATGAATTGATTATTTATTTCCAAATAACACCTAACGTTTTTTAAGAGATTAATAATTTTCCTAATGAACTATTTAAGTGGATAATAATACTTTTCCGTAATATTTTAGAGCCTGGGCTCCAGAAGCCACATTTATTTGAGGACATCTTGGCAGGAGAAGACCACTGACATGAGAGCCGATTGAAAGCGATCAGGAAAAATGATGTCCTTTAAGAAGTATGATCTGAATGATGGCATTCAAATGTGATTTTCAGATCGTAGTCAGTGTTTGCAAAGGATGACAATTAGGAAGGACAAATTAATGTGCTGAATGTCAACTTGAAAGCTGCGCAAATGGGACTAAAAGTGTTTTAGCCAGAGTTGAACTCTGTTTGGAGTTTTAGAAAAAAAAACATACTTTATGCTTCTGCCCTGTTTTGAACAGGGGACCTTTTGCGTGTTAGGCAAACGTGATAACCACTACACTACAGAAACTATGCCTTTTGATGAGACCAGGGTTCAATTCCTCAAAGAGCAGTGTAAGGTTTTCTGTGTGTTGTTCCTGAGAACCTTCAGGCCAGACGTTCTTCCCAATCCCTCCCTCTCAGGTCACTTAAGGTGTGTTTCCTCCGCACAAAAAGTGCCGGAATGGACTGGTATAATCTGTTATGGTTCGGGTTTCCATCGCAAGATTTTGGGAATTTTCCGCAAAATAATGTTGCAAATGCCCCGGCTAGCTCAGTTGGTAGAGCATGAAACACACACTTCCAAGGTAGTGGGTTCATGCCCCTCACTGGTCGCCACCTTCCCGTGGGCTCTTAATTGGTGCAATGCAAACCCACGACCCGGAAAGGGATTAGCGTGAGAAGATGGATATTCATAAAGGCCTAATTGGGAGCTTGAGTCTTCTTAATCACGACAGCAGATGAACAAATCAAGTGCAAAATATAAATAAAAGTATATATACAAATTGATTTTTGACCAATTTTAAAGTTTTGCTACATTTTCCTCCTGAAATCCACTTTGAAATCCTACCCCCTGTTGGGATCAGAATAATCCTGTTTTTTGGGATCAAAGTTATCCAGATCCTACTGAAATGTTTTGAACAACAAAAATTGAAGGTTCGATCCAGATTAAAACTAGGATTGGATTACATGATCTAATCCGATCTCAGAATCATTCTTTCCCTTTGGAACAACCCATTTCAAGATTTGATCCAATCCCATAACCAAAATCCAATCAGATTACCTTTGAACAACTGGCCCCAAGGTATTTCTGAACTATGTACAGTAACGTGGCCTCATATTTTATAGCACCATCTTCCTCTCCTTCATCCTCACAAACCTTCCAGGCCACCTCCTTCTTATCAAGCACAACGTCTCTCTATGGAGAGCAAAGTGAGCTTTGAGAGTCTGGCCTCCTTCATGCCCAGAGAGAGTTTTGAATTCATTTCAGGCTGAAACTGCGTTCTGCATTTGCACTAGGGACTGACTGGTATGTCCTTTCCATATGGCTGCAGATGATGAAGGGCAGAACAGCTTCTGTGGTGTTCTGTGGCAGAGAAATAAAGAAATCCATCCCAGACCTGCTCAGCTGTATTATGGCTCTTATATTGGTAGAATCATTACACATTACACTCTAGAATCATTACACTCCTATGAATATAATCTTTGTGCCTCCATTTTGTCTCTTGCTGCCGACTCGTATCGTCTCCATAATAGAGGACAGATGCTGCAATGAGCTCCATGGATCCAAACCTTCCTCTGCTACTGAGACTTTCTCTACTATGTCTTCCAGAACTTTCCCAGGGAGGCTGTGAAGTGTGATACCCTGATGGTTCTATCTGCTAACTCTGTTTGGTGATGTCATAGTGATGTCATAAAAAATGGAAAAGATCTAAGTGACAACATTCCGTTCTTCACTTTGATCTCCACTCTCTCTCTCAACAACAACATTTCACATATATGGTACAAATTCAGCTTTTATACATTTTACACCTCACTTGGGTTTGAGGGAATCACATCCAGAACAAGACGGAACACAGGAGCCATCTTGGATGGGTCTACTTTCCTTTACAGAGATCTGGAGGCTTTTGCATACATTATTGTAGAATAATGTGAAGGTTCCAACAACAACAAGGGAAATGTTGTCTGTGAAGTTAGCTAAAGGGTTTAAAGCTAACCAGGAGTTGAACCTGGAACCTTCTGAGCAGTAGACAGACATGTTCTCCATTTCACCACCAGCTCCTTGGTAAGGTAAGTTTTCACATGTTTGTAACTGTTTATATTTATAATACTGAAGCAGAAACTAGTAGAAAAAGCCTTTGACTCTCAAATTGTCATGAAGTTGTTTTTGTTGTTCTGGTGACGTCACAGTGTCCGATTGTTTTCTACTGGAATTCTACTGTCACATTTCCATATCTGTTTGATCTTCCATTAACAAGAAGTAGCAACAACACGACTGCTGGACCATGTTGACTGTATCACTGACACTCGTTGGGTGTCTTAGGACCCATAACCAGGTGGATGGAGAGTCTTCACTGCTTCTTGAGGAAGTTTGAGTTAGCACAATGGAAACCAAGCTGATCCGTGTCAAAATTTCACCTGTGTATAGTCCTGGGGAATTTTTTGTCCTGGCCAGAAGTCTTAGTTGCCACCCTTCGATAGCTCAGTTGGTAGAGCGGAGGACTGTAGTGGTCAACATTGACATCCTTAGGTCGCTGGCTCGAAGGAGTACTTTTTATAAAACTGAGTATGTAGGATTTAGAAGAGCAAGTTGACTTTGTAACATAAATGTTGAGTTGGAAGGTCAAACTTCAGTGTCACGACAGTCCTCAAGAATTCAAAGGAAGCTCTCTGAAGTCATGAAATTTATCAATGATGCACTTTTAATCTGAGGATCCACCGTTGAAATCCAGAGGCTTTTCAGAAACATGAGTCAGCACAATGTAAACTATTGATGTGTGTCTTTTCCACTGGAATTTTTTCTCCCCTGTCAGGAAACACAGTTTCCACCCTTCGATAGCTCAGTTGGTGGAAGCAGATCCTGGATTCATTTGTCAGAATGACTCTGAGCTGATGTTCATTCAAGACTTTTGAGGCGTTACAATGAAGGAAAGTTCTCCTCAGGACTACGTCAACTAGGTGGATGGAGAGTCTTCACAGGTAGTTGAGGAAGTATGAGTTAGCACAATGGAAACCAAGCGGATCCTGTGGTGATCCAGTAGTTAGCACAGGGGTTCTGATGTTAAATTTCCATATCTTCATGAAAATTCAGCTCATATAGGCCGAAATAGCTCAGCTGGGAGAGCGTTAGACTGAAGATCTAAAGGTCCCTGGTTCAATCCCGGGTTTCGGCAAAGAGTAGTGGTCGTAATGGAAGCAGTATAGACTCTCTCTCTCAGCAACAACATTTCACATATACTGTACAAATCCAGCTTTTATACATTTTACACCTCACGTGGGCGTGAGGGAATCACATGCAGAACAGGATGGAACACAGGAGCCATCTTGGATGGGTCTACTGTCCTTTACAGAGATCTGGAACCTTTTGCATGACCAATCTGATTCTAGACAGACCTGAAAGCTAAAGGAGCAAATCATAATGCTAAAGTCTGAGTCAAAATGAAAGACTTGCTGAATTGCTTCAGCTTGGTTCAATTAGTTATAAAGACACAAGCGGGACATTACAACAAGGTTTCTCTCATAAAAAGTCCATGAGGTGAAGAGCAGAGATCAGCCAAGCCTCCAACACAAAGTCTCAGTCTCTTTTGAAATTTAACACGAAGAGATCCTGGTTGATGACCAAAGTTAAAACCATTTGTAGGAGAGGAGAGTCACCTTCCCGTGGGCTCACCACCTGCAGGGAGGTTCTTAATCGGTGCATTGTGATCTGTGTGACGGTGTTCAGATTGTCACCCCCGCGACCCGGAAACGGATAAGCGGAAGAAAATGAATGTTGGAGAGGGTCAAGGTAACTCCAAGTGCTCATCTGGGAATTGAACCCAGGACCTCTGACACCCAAAGTGAGAATCATACTCCCAGACCAACGAGCCAACATGTTCAAGAAGCTAAAGGACTCAACTGATTGTCATAAATAAGGCAGTAGATCAAGACTCCTGACAGCCTTGACAGAGCTCCTGGAATGACCACATTCTGACAAAAGTAAATGAGTCATGGCCGA
Source organism: Lipophrys pholis (assembly GCF_963383615.2). NCBI lineage: Eukaryota > Metazoa > Chordata > Actinopteri > Blenniiformes > Blenniidae > Lipophrys > Lipophrys pholis. Next base: position 4,251,649 of record NC_137646.1, on the reverse strand, counting down.
CCTTGAAGAAATGAAACTGAAGGTTCAACTGCTATTGGAGGATTTGTAACTTTATGGTCCATTTGACCTGAAGCATTTTTCAGGTTTGTGAGTGAGTTCTGTCAGAGCCTCTGAAGCTTGTGTGTCTCCATCAGGATTCATTTTAATACATGGCTTACTGCCATGAGGACAAGTTCTCTTTGACATTTAAAATGGAGACGGGTCTGATCTGATGTGTTAGCATTGGTGCTTCAGTGGTAGAGTTGTCCCCTGCCACGCTGGAGGCCTGGGTTTGATTCCAAGTCAATGCAACTAATAATTACAATACAGCCATTTATAATCGTGGTGCCTTGCTCATGCAGTGTGAGCAATCCACCACAACAATCCCTTAACTCCATCAGGAAAGTGAACCCCAGTCTCCTGGTTCAAAGATAGATCCTAAAGTACTGGCAATGAAGTGTTTTTTAGATGTTTTTTGAAGAGACAGCACCATCTAGTGGCTTCAGAAAATAAAGACAGCGGTTTATGAAGCTTTATTTGGCCAGTATGGGGATTGAACCCATGGCCTTGGTGTTATTAGCACCACACTCTGACCAACTGAGCTAACCGGCCCACATTGGTGAAAACATCTACTTTCTTTCTTCAAATATTTGTGTTGAATGTGATTTGAAATGTTTTCTATACAAGAGCAAAACAAGATGTGAAACATACAAAGAAACCATCAGTCATTCATCCAAATCTTCTGCATCATGGATCAACCAGCAGCAGAAAACTAGTCAAGACTTTGTCTTCATGGGACAGCTTCATTGTTGACAGCTTTTTAATCACATTCCAATGATTTTGCTGCATATTTGGCTTTATTTATTGTGTTTTAAGTTGCTGTGATCTTAACCAGAAGTGTTTTTATTGTTTAGTGTTTCTTACATGCAGTGGTTTTATTTCCCATTGCCCCTGAAGGCAACACACACACTCACCACCAGACCACAGATGAACACACAATCATGTCCATACTCCACTTCTGGGTTAACTTTAGTGTTCGTTCCAAAACGTAACGTAACAATCCTGAAAATATCTCTACTTCTAGTGCGGCGTTCTCCTCCTTTCCTGAAGTACTTTATGTTTCACTCCAGGAGTTCTGATCCATTTGCAGCTTTATTTGCTTTTTAATTGCTCATAGTGGAGGATGAGGATTTCTACATCATTTAGAAATCACTTTAATTTGAAAAAAAAAACTCTTATTTTCCCTTTGATAGTCACTTTGATTTAAAAAAATATATAACATTTTCCAGGTGATGTTTGATTTAATTTGAAAAAAAAATCCTATTTTCACTTTAATTTTAAAAAAATAAAATAAAACCTCCTATCCTCCAATAGAGATCACTGAAGAATTCAAACTCATCATCCAGGACAAAGCAACACTGTTGCTGCAACAAAATCCAGGAAGGATTGCTGCAGAAAATGAGCGACTCTGTTAATGAGTCACTTTGTGAGATTCTACAATATTAATTCATGGTACAATAGAAACACTGTGATCAGTCAGTTTCACTTTATTCCAGCACAGACATTTCAGGCAGAGCTTCCTCACTGCCCTTCCTTTACTTTAGATTTTCATTGAGTTCTTTTGAGGCTCCGCCCCCCGTGTGAGCCTGTTTGTTTGTTGGAATATTAATTCCTCACTGTGACGGCAGCTTTTGTTGTCCTGGTGTTACTATGTTGTATCACTGGATCAAGGTGACTGTTACTCAATACTACACTTATTATACAGTTCTTTACATGTGTGATCAGAGTCCTGCCCTGATCAATTCAATAGACCAATATACAGTCTCAGTGATAGCGCCACCTAGAGGATGGACAGGAAGTTCTGCAGAATGATGCAGTATTTCAACTTTGTTATCATATTGTATGATGAAAAAATATCTCAACATTGTTTTTTGACTTTAAATCAAATTGCATGAAAAGAAACAAACTCTTATTTTATTTTGTCATGAGTGGCCCTAAAACTCTTCTGTAGTAACAAGTTGGTCTGAGTTTCTTAAAGAAACAAACATATCCAACAATGTTTTTACAGTTTGGATGTGATATTTTCAAATAGTTCTGTCAATTCTTAAAAAAAAGAATCTAATGATGACGTCATCACCAAGATTGTGAAAAAGAACAATAACAAGCCTTTCATTACAAAGAAGATGGGAGAAGCACCGGATGGAGATCAATGGAGATCAAAGCCGGAGGAGATCTTTGTTGTGAGCATCTCCATGGTAAAGGGAACTGATCTCCTTTGATCTGATAAGAGATCAGCACTGGAACCATGGAGACGCTGAGATCAAAGGAAATCAGCTTTATTCAATCTTCAGCATTCACACTTGCATTTTCTTCTGGAAATACATACTTCTGGTAATTATTGTTATCATAACAGGTCTCTGATATATGGAGGAGTCAGACCATTCAAGGCTTTAAAAACAAGCAGTAGCATTTTAAAATCTCGTCTAAAACTGACAGGCAGCCTGTAATGATTCTACCAATATAAGAGCCATAATACAGCTGAGCAGGTCTGCGATGAATTTCTTTATTTCTCTGCCATGTGTAGTGAACTAGAAATAAAGCTCAACACCACAGAAGCTGTTCTGCCCTTCATCATCTGCAGCCATATGGAAAGGACATACCAGTCAGTCACTAGTGCAAATGCAGAACTCAGTTTCAGCCTGAAATGAATTTAAAACTCTCTCTGGGCATGAAGGAGGCCAGACTCTCAAAACTCACTTTGCTCTCCATAGAGAGACGTTGTGCTTGATAAGAAGGAGGTGGCTGAAAGGTTTGTGAGGATGAAGGAGAGGAAGATGGTGCTATAAAATATGAGGCCACGTTACTGTACATAGTTCAGAAATACCTTGGGGCCAGTTGTTCAAAGGTAATCTGATTGGATTTTGGTTATGGGATTGGATCAAATCTTGAAAATGGGTTGTTCAAAAGGGATAGGAATCAGGGTTTGGGGAGCACAGAGTGAATGCGTGTGTGTTTGCTGCCCCGTGTGGCATTAACGAGTATTGTTGCATTGGAGTAGATGGAGGCGTGTGCTTGGGGGGCGGATACGAGGTTTGAAAGGTGCACTCACCTCGGGGTGTGGTAAGGAGAGAGACAGTTTGGGTAGCCGCCAAATATTCTACAAGTCGACAAATATTCAAGCCAACTAAAAAAGTTGCCAAAATGACTCTTGCACACTTTGTGTTTTGTAAAAGGCCTTAAATAGGCGCGGCTCAATGTCCGACTGGGACTTGTGGTGACTGTGCATCCAGTGCTCCCTTTAGCTCAGACCCATTGCGCTATCGCTTCTCGGCCTTTTGGCTAAGACAGCGGTCCCCTCCATTGGGTGGTGAAATCGTTTTGCCTGTTGTGGTAGTGATTTCCTACTTGATTAGGAGGACATTTATTTTTTTCAGGAATATTATTTCTCTTTTGCATTTTGTTTGTAGTTGAGTATTTTGTCCTGAAAAAAACTGTTGTTGTGCAGACTGAGGGGAGCTGTTCTAATAGCTTTCTCTCTGTCTGCTCGACCTTTTATTGCTAACTTTTAAAGTTTATTTATATTTTTAACTATTTATTGTATTCTTAATTGTTTTTTTTTTTACCTTTTTAAGCTGGTGGTGCCTCCAACATGTCGGCCAGTCATGCCGGCATTAGGAGGCACCACAGCGTGCGTTTTACCTTTTTAGAAAAAGAAGGGAAATTGGTATGTATGTCACGCCTCGTTCAAGGTGTGCTCAACTTTTCCCCGACAGACCTGAATTGTGTCCTGACCCTGCCCTTCAACAAGGGATTTGATGTAAGTTTTTGCTCTGCAGCACTCCTGCGACAGTTCTGGTTACGCTTTGAAAATGCAAAACCCCAGTTTGCTGTGTTCAATGTGGAGAAGCTTTCTGACAATGCGCTTAAAACCGTTATTGTCAGAATGTTCAATGAAACGGTGAATGCAGAAGACATCTGTGCATGGCTGGGTAGATACTGCACTGTTAAAGGCCAGGCTACCAAGGTGAGGGATGAGGACGGCTTCTGGAATTGCGCTTGGAGGGTCCCCATTCAACAATGGCAGGACCCCCAGGGCTTCCAGGGCCTGAAACACCTCCCACCCATGGTAGTCCTGGGTGACAACAGGGGCTATATTCATTACCAGGGCCAGCCCAAGCTCTGCCGTAAGTGTGGTCAGCACGGCCACCTGGCTGAAGCCTGTGAGCTGGTCGTTTGCAGGAAGTGCCGAGAAATTGGTCACACCTTTGAGGAGTGTACCAATGGCAGAAGGTGCAACCTCTGTGGAGAGACCAACCACCTCTTCAGAGATTGCCCCAAATCCTTTGCCAACAAGTTGAAGGCAGCAAAACAGACAGAAAAGGAAGGAAGTGACGGACACGAGGAACAGGTGCAAGAGATAATTGAAGAGGCGGGTATTGTGAACCCTGATCCCCCACCAACCACTGTGGTTGGAGGAGAAGGATCAGTTGAGGCAGAAGGGGAGGGGCCTGCAAAGACCTCCTCAGGTGAATCCACCGGAGATGAGAGCAGGCAGGCAGCAGGTGGAGCTGTTTCCAGTGGTGAGGAAAGCCAGGGATCCAGCAATGATGCCTCCCTCCCCAATGCCCAACTCCCCAAGAGACCGGCATCAGAATTGTCCTCTGAGTCTCCCCAGGGCTCAGAGAAGAGGGGAAGAGTTGAGGTGTACTCAGACAGTTCGTCTGTGGAGGAACCCAGAGTCTTCCCCTCCAATTCACCCAATGAGGTTTCTTTTCTTTCAATTGCTCTGCAATCAACCCCAAAAGGCTCAAAAATGAATAGGAGGTTGCAGGAGAGACCAACTCCCAGAGCCCGAACGGGGAACAGAGCTCAAACCCTTCACACCTCACCTATGGAAGTGAAGGAAGAGCTCAGTTCACAAGTGATAACTTAGTCACTGTTTTTAACTGATTTTATAGTTCAAACTTTGTAAATGTCCTACCTGTTGTTTTAACCATACTCATGACCCTCACCTTCTCTACCATCAATGTGAGAAGTGTGAAGTCGAGAGTTAGAGCCCAGAGTGCTTTACCATTTTTAAGTTCATTTAAGTCGGATGTGTTTTTATTACAGGAGTGTGCTATACCGTTTTTAAATTCTTACAAACAGTGGGAGGAGGTGTGGCCACTCCCGTCAGTATGGAGTGGCTCCAGCAGTAGTAAAAATGATGGAGTGGCCATTTTAATAAATAACCCCCAGATCTTGGTGAAGGGCAGCACTGTGGTGAGAGACGGTAGGGCACTTTTAATACATTTGACTTTTATGGACCAGGATTTTAAGCTCTTGAATATTTATGGTTTTAGTGACGAAAATGATAGGTATGACCTTTTAAAGGAACAGCACATGGCTGTTGACACGGACCCCTCCAGGAACCCAAAGACGACAGCAATGGCTCGTTTCTGGATGGGGTCCTACCTTCGAAGGATTAAGATTTTACCCATTGATCTTAAAATACCAGTTTCTTTTCACCTGCCATCGGCCTATGATTTTATCAAGACATTTTTTAAAGTTTAACCTGGAACAGGAGGAGTTGCCGATTTTAACTAACCACAAATCTCTCATTTCTGTTGTGCAGGAACGGGAACCAGTGAGTCCAGTGCGCGGGCTTGCACTCGGTGAGCCCTCCACAGTTTGGCGTAACGTGAACCATCCTGTCCTCCCAAACAGACTCCGGGACCTGTCATGGCTGGTGGCTCACGAGGTTCTCCCAGTCAGGGCCGTCATGCACTCCCGAGGAATGGCAACGCACTCAACTTGCCCCCGGCCTGGTTGTGGCGCTCCTGAGTTGGTGAGGCACCTCCTCTGGGAGTGCAGCGCTGCCGTAGACCAGTGGGCAACGGCCGGCTCCTTGCAATTCCCGTACTTACCAGCAGGGGGGGTCCTTACAGCACAGCTGGTGCTATACGGGGTGAGCCACGAGTTCATGACAAAGAAGGACTTTGAAAAGATGTGGCTCACCCTGGCCGCCATCAAAGACGCCACCTGGACCTCCAGAAACCTGCTGGTGAGAAGGCATAGGCAGATCCCCCCCGTGGCTGTGATCCAGATGGCCGCAGCGACGGTCCGCGAGGTGGAAGCTGCAGGCGGCAGGCCGAGGACACAGCCACAAAGAAGAATCGCCTCCCTGCCCATTCGGACGAAGGAGCCGGAGCCTCACGAGAAAAGGTCAAGGCAGCAGCGGCCTGGCTCTCCGGGTGTGGACGGAGGGAAGGAGAAGGAGGGAGAGGACCTCCTCTGAGCACCATGGCAGAACCCCGAGAGACCAAATGTTTGGGAGAACAGGATGAGTTCCCCTTGATAGGGACTCACTGCTCTCCTGCACAACAGAATAGACCTTTTAAACTGAATGCACTCCTATTTATTGACTTTTACAACGATGGACACTTTTTATTTCCTCATGTTTCTCATTTTACTCAACAGGTCCTGTTTTATTGGTAAATCTCTATTTATTTAAAGTACTGTATTTATGATATTTTAAAACAGAAGCTTGTACCTTGTTTACTTTTATGTGTGAAATGATTGAAAACGTCTGTGGAGAAATTGAAGAAAATGACCTGTAAAATGTGTCAATAAAATCTTGTAAAAGAAAAAATCTGTTCTTATCAGTTCAATGAAACAGTGAATGCAGAAGACATCTGTGCATGGCTGGGTAGATACTGCACTGTTAAAGGCCAGGCTACCAAGGTGAGGGATGAGGACGGCATCTGGAATTGCGCTTGGAGGGTCCCCATTCAACAATGGCAGGGCTTCCAGGGCCTGAAACACCTCCCACCCATGGTAGTCCTGGGTGACAACAGGGGCTATATTCATTACCAGGGCCAGCCCAAGCTCTGCCGTAAGTGTGGTCAGCACGGCCACCTGGCTGAAGCCTGTGAGCTGGTCGTTTGCAGGAAGTGCCGAGAAATTGGTCACACCTTTGAGGAGTGTACCAATGGCAGAAGGTGCAACCTCTGTGGAGAGACAAACCACCTCTTCAGAGATTGCCCCAAATCCTTTGCCAACAAGTTGAAGGCAGCAAAACAGACAGAAAAGGAAGGAAGTGACGGACACGAGGAACAGGTGAAAGAGATAATTGAAGAGGCGGGTATTGTGAACCCTGATCCCCCACCAACCACTGTGGTTGGAGGAGAAGGATCAGTTGAGGCAGAAGGGGAGGGGCCTGCAAAGACCTTCTCAGGTGAGTCCACCGGAGATGAGAGCAGGCAGGCAGCAGGTGGAGCTGTTTCCAGTGGTGAGGAAAGCCAGGGATCCAGCAATGATGCCTCCCTCCCCAATGCCCAACTCCCCAAGAGACCGGCATCAGAATTGTCCTCTGAGTCTCCCCAGGGCTCAGAGAAGAGGGGAAGAGTTGAGGTGTACTCAGACAGTTCGTCTGTGGAGGAACCCAGAGTCTTCCCCTCCAATTCACCCAATGAGGTTTCTTTTCTTTCAATTGCTCTGCAATCAACCCCAAAAGGCTCAAAAATGGATTGCAGGTTGCAGGAGAGACCAACTCCCAGAGCCCGAACGGGGAACAGAGCTCAAACCCTTCACACCTCACCTATGGAAGTGAAGGAAGAGCTCAGTTCACAAGTGATAACTTAGTCACTGTTTTTAACTGATTTTATAGTTCAAACTTTGTAAATGTCCTACCTGTTGTTTTAACCATACTCATGACCCTCACCTTCTCTACCATCAATGTGAGAAGTGTGAAGTCGAGAGTTAGAGCCCAGAGTGCTTTATCCTTTTTAAGTTCATTTAAGTCGGATGTGTTTTTATTACAGGAGTGTGCTATACCGTTTTTAAATTCTTACAAACAGTGGGAGGAGGTGTGGCCACTCCCGTCAGTATGGAGTGGCTCCAGCAGTAGTAAAAATGATGGAGTGGCCATTTTAATAAATAATCCCCGGATCTTGGTGAAGGGCAGCACTGTGGTGAGAGACGGTAGGGCACTTTTACTACATTTGACTTTTATGGACCAGGATTTTAAGCTCTTGAATATTTATGGTTTTAATGACGAAAATGATAGGTATGACCTTTTAAAGGAACAGCACATGGCTGTTGACACGGACCCCTCCAGGAACCCAAAGACGACAGCAATGGCTCGTTTCTGGATGGGGTCCTACCTTCGAAGGATTAAGATTTTACCCATTGATCTTAAAATACCAGTTTCTTTTAACCTGCCATCGGCCTATGATTTTATCAAGACATTTTTTAAACAGTTTAACCTGGAAAAGGAGGAGTTGCAGATTTTAACTAACCACAAATCTCTCATTTCTGTTGTGCAGGAACGGGAACCAGTGAGTCCAGTGCGCGGGCTTGCACTCGGTGAGCCCTCCACAGTTTGGCGCAACGTGAACCATCCTGTCCTCCCAAACAGACTCCGGGACCTGTCATGGCTGGTGGCTCACGAGGTTCTCCCAGTCAGGGCCGTCATGCATTCCCGAGGAATGGCAACGCACTCAACTTGCCCCCGGCCTGGTTGTGGCGCTCCTGAGTCGGTGAGGCACCTCCTCTGGGAGTGCAGCGCTGCCGTAGACCAGTGGGCAACGGCCGGCTCCTTGCAATTCCCGTACTTACCAGCAGGGGGGGGTCCTTATAGCACAGCTGGTGCTATACGGGGTGAGCCACGAGTTCATGACAAAGAAGGACTTTGAAATGATGTGACTCACCCTGGCCGCCATCAAAGACGCCACCTGGACCTCCAGAAACCTGCTGGTGAGAAGGCATAGGCAGATCCCCCCCGTGGCTGTGATCCAGATGGCCGCAGCGACGGTCCGCGAGGTGGAAGCTGCAGGCGGCAGGCCGAGGACACAGCCACAAAGAAGAATCGCCTCCCTGCCCATTCGGACGAAGGAGCCGGAGCCTCACGAGAAAAGGTCAAGGCAGCGGCGGCCTGGCTCTCCGGGTGTGGACGGAGGGAAGGAGCAGGAGGGAGAGGACCTCCTCTGAGCACCATGGCAGAACCCCGAGAGACCAAATGTTTGTGAGAACAGGATGAGTTCCCCTTGATAGGGACTCACTGCTCTCCTGCACAACATAATAGACCTTTTAAACTGAAGGCACTCCTATTTATTGACTTTTACAACGATGGACACTTTTTATTTCCTCATGTTTCTCATTTTACTCAACAGGTCCTGCTTTACTGGTAAATCTCTATTTATTTAAAGTACTGTATTTATGATATTTTAAAACAGAAGCTTGTACCTTGTTGGCTTTTATGTTTTAAATGAGTGAAAATATCGGTGGAAGAAATGGAAGAAAATGACCTGTAAAATGTGTCAATAAAATCTTGTAAAAGAAAAATCTGTTCTTATCAGTTTAATATCTGATATGTCCCCTATCTGGGGACTGCATATTAAATTGATTTTTGGAACAGGGAGATGGAATAGGAGCTTGCTCTGTCCACTCCACGCATCAGCCTGGTATTGCAGTTCATCTGGGAATGGTGCACCCTCCTCTCCTGTTGAATGAAAACTAAGTAGTTCTTTCTTGAAGTTAAGTAAAGAAAGCAAGTTTCAAAAGAAGTGTAGAACAAAGATCCTGTCTGTGTCAGCAGAGGTGTGAGCCTGTCACTGTTGCTAACTTGGTGACTTTTCAGGTCCTGTTGGCAACTTTTTTTGTGAAAAGCAACTGGCGACAATTCTAGCGACTTTCTAGTGTGTTTGGTGACTCTGAGGTGAAAGCAGGTCTGGTTCTGCAGTCACTGTGGTCAACGAGCAGCGGGTCCTGCTGTGAGCCCCTCCCCCCTCCTGAAGCATTGACAGACCTGCGGTCAGTCTGACAGTCCCTCCCTCCCTCCTGCAGTCAGACCAGAGGAGACCCTCACCACACTGCGTCCACACTGAGAAGGAACCGCGCATGCGCAAGGCCGCCGCTGCTTTACTGAGCGGCAAGTAAATCTAAATATTGTTTCAATCACACTGAGGCCTGTGGCCTGTACTAGGAACCCTGATCAACATATCCAGGATCTCTCTGTTTCCTGGGTTGACTGATCCTGATCACCGTTACTACCAAGCAGGTTATCAACTCTCTGGTTCAACCCAGACCTATGTGTGCTTGTTCACATGAAAGGGGCGGAGTTTGCAGCATCTGACCAATCACAGACAGAGAAACTCTGGAGAGCAGTTTACAGATTACTGAAGGAGCAGTTAATCTCTGAGATTATGAAGAATTAAAACACATCCAGCAGCTAAAAGCAACACTGCTGCTGCAGCCAAAGCCAGAACATTCCTGACTTGTTAATGCTGACTTGGTGAGATTATACCAGATTAATTCATCAGACTATATAAACAGACAGCACTGTGATCACTCAGTTTCACTTTATTCCAGCAGAAACGTGTCGGGCTGAACTTCCTCACTGATCTTCTTTTAGTTTAGATTTTCCATCCAGTTGTTTTGAGGCTGAGTTTCTCTTGTGTTTTATGTTGGAATATTAATTCATCACTGTGACGACAGGAGTAGTTCTGGTTCCATAAATTCATGTTTCTGCAGTTCTGTCAGGTGTGATCATTAAGCTCTTTATTCCAGATCAACCCTCGTGGAGATAAACAGACTTGGAACAAGTCAAGAACAAAAACATCCTTCAAAGCCTCAGAGACCAGGATTTATTTTATTATGTCAAAAAGATTTCTAAATTCATTTCTCATCTCCGCTCTGCTGCAGCTCAGAGCTGAACCTGCCCACCAATCACCATCATTTGAGAATGGGCGGGGCATTTTCAGAGATTGTCATTCATACAGAATTTCAGATTCTGATCAAAGTAAATAAGGGATTTTTGTCACTTTGATCTTTCCCAATCCTTGGAAATAGTATAGACTAGTTAGAACCAGCAGATGGCGTAATAATACTTCATGGATGCCAACTGCCATTAAAGCCAAACGAAGAAGAAGAAAGTCAATTCAGGATAGTGCTGGTGACTTACAGACTGCACATCTCCATCTTCAGCCCACAACAATCAGGGTTCTAATTTACAGATGATTTAAGGTCCGTTTACACCACAACAAAAACAAGTGGAACCACAAAACTTTAGTCACATTTGGGCTCCGTTTATACAACAGTGGTGCTCGGATCCACTGCAACCGTCACTTTTTGGTCCCGGCTCTCAAGGTGGAACTTTTCTTTCACACTCCCGACTCCACCGACAGGGACAGCCGGAGGCTACGGAGCGCTGTTACTGAGCATGTGCTACTGAACCAGACTGTCAAACTGTGACCTGACAGTGTCAGAGTCTTGATCTCCTGCCTTATTTATGACAATCACTGGAGTCCTTTAGCTTCTTCAACATGTTGGCTCGTTGGTCTAGGAGTATGATTCTCGCTTTGGGTGCGAGAGGTCCCGGGTTCAATTCCCGGACGAGCCCTTTAGTCATCAACCATGATCCTTTGTGTTAAATTTCCAAAGAGGCTTTGACTTTGTGTGTGAGAATCCTCCTCCCAGACCAACCAGCAACATCTTCAAGAAGCAAAAGGACTCAACCAACAGAATCGGGGCTTTATTCACTTTGAGGAGCTTTCAAACAGCAACACTGACACATTTCAGGATTTTCTCCTAAAAACACTCGATGCTCTGGGTCTGGATGTTAAACTGATCCTGGACCAGGAACATGATGGAGCCAGAACAATGTCTGGGCTCATTTATAAAGGTTGATTATGACAAAACAGGTCCTGAAAGATGCGTACGTCACTTTCCACACTAAGTTTGTGATCTAAAATAAACTTAGGAGGAGACTGTGCGTACTAGTATGACAACAATGGACCTGGACCAGGAACATTTTTGTTATGGGGAAAAACTGGTAGAGCTGATGGTGAAGTGGTGAATTGGTGATGTAGTGAATTGGACCAGATGATGAAGTGATTAATTGACCCACATGGTGAAGTGGTGAATTGGTGAATTGAACCACTGTATGAAAACAGAGCTCCGCCCAACGTGGGGCTCAAACCCACGACCCTGAGATTAAGAGTCTCATGCTCTACCGACTGAGCTAGCCAGGCTACTTGTTCTATGGTCATGGAAGGTTCACTGTAATATCCTACACATGAGACGACCACTGCTCACTGTGGCTGGCTCACATTGTAGAAACTCCATTGTTGTCAGTGTTTCTGCTGCTGTGGTGTAAAAGTAACACTTTTCTTCAACAGACAAGTTGTTGTCACTTGGAACCTTGTGATGTAAATGGGGTCCAAACCGACCCGTTAACATGAGACTGGGTTGTGAAAGCTCACACAGGAGGAGGGTGAAGAAAAGATCTATTGCATCAATTGGCCGGGAATCGAACCCTCCTGAGTGGCAGGAGAGAATTCTACCACTGAACCACCAAAGCTTAAACTTCAGCTCATTTCAGCCAGGAAATGTGAAGCGTTCCACTTTCAGTGCTCCATGAACCCTTCCCCCACAGTTTGAGTGATTCTCACTGTCACTGAGTGAAACTGAACCAAACTGTGACCGGACACTTTTTGTCTCCTGCTGGAAAATAAGAGTCAAACTGTCAATAGTAAGAGAAACATGAAAATCTGACAACTCAATGGACAAAGCTAAGATCCTGAGAGGAGCTGAAGTCAACATTCTTTACACCTTTTTTCATTGTCATGTTGCGTCTCTTCACTTTTGCACTGAAGTGGACGTAGCTTCTACATCACCAGATAACTTCTACAACCTGAGGGAACTTTCATTTTTATGAAGACGACACACAACAGAACTTCCCTATAAAGCCTGGCTCTGCGGACTCTGCCTCTATCCTGTCCTGCCTCACAAAAGTAAAGAACCAAAGTCCAAAACCTTTTTACAGCTGAACGGTTTACAAACTGAAATCATTTTGATCACCCCCAATGGACCCAGTTCTGGTGGTTTTAACAACCTTTGCTCTAGTCTTGGTAGCTCATTGAGCAATGTTTGAAAAAAGGTCCACAATTTAGGTGTGGTGTTCGACTCCGACCTGTCCTTTGACTGTCAGGTGACCAAGGTAGTCCAATCCTGCTTTGCTCAGCTGAGACGACTAGTCAAGACCAGGTCATTCCTCTCCCCAGCAGACCTGGAGAAAGTAATACATGCCTTCATCTGGTCCAGGCTGGATTACTGTAACTCCCTTTATTCTGGCATCAGTAGGCTCAATGTTCAAAGACTGCAGCTGGAGCAGAATGCTGCTACCAGGTTTTTAACAGGCACCAGGAGGAGGGACCACATTTCACCAATCCCTTCTTCCTTTCACTGGCTGCCTGTCAGTTTTAGAAGAGATTTTAAAATGCTACTGCTTGTTTTTAAAGCCTTGAATGGTCTGACTCCTCCAGATATCAGAGACCTGTTATGATAATAATAATTACTAGAGGTTTGTATTTCCAGAAGAAAATGCAAGTGTGAATGCTGAAGATTGAATAAAGCTGATCTCCCTCGATCTCTGCGTCTCCATGGCTCCAGTGCTGATCTCTTATCAGATTGAAGGAGATCATCACCTGTTGCAATGGAGATGTTCAGAGCAAAGATTTTCTCCTGCTTTGATCTGCTCTGATCTCCATGAGGTGCCTCTCCCATCTGCTTTGTTTGGGACATTTTTTTTCAATTTATTCAGAAACAGTTAAAGATATAAAAAGCAAACAACAGAGCACTTTAAAAAAAAAATAACTCAAAATGATTACAATGAAGAGTAATACGTTGACCAGTAAGAAACAAATAAAAAAAGCACATTTCGGCACTTTGTGGGTTAATTTTTAACCTTTTCTTATAGACTGCACCAGTCCTGATGAGTGTGCCAAATTTGTTGAGCAAGTTTATGTCAAATTTGGGTTCGATGTCATCAGGAGAAGAAAGAAAGAAAGAAACACTACAGATGCAACAGGGTCCTCGCATCCAGGCAGCTTCCCTTCTGGGCTCGGTCCCTAAAAAAAAAGGTGCACAGAACCTGGTGTCCAGTGATGAGGTCCTAGAAAGGGAACAACAAATGGACTCCAGAGTCTTACTGTGTAACTTTTATGTTCACATTGGCAACAGCTGGAATGGCTGGAAGGGGCCGTTCCCAGTCTGAACCTCATGGTTTTCAATAACAAAACTAAAGGGTTTTATTCTCCCTGTCGGGGAATTGAACTACTGTCTCCAACATGACAGACAGGGACAGTATGCACTATACTAACAAGGAGATGTGCCTTCAACTACTGTCGAAGTCTCTCAGGGGCGGAGCCAAACTCTGCACCTACGCTTGTGTAACCACAGCGGAGTGTCACTCAAACTGTGGGGGAGGGGCTCACGCAGCACAGTAGTTGGATCACATGACCTCCCTTGTTGGGAATCTGCTGCTATGTGAGCATTGGTGGTTCAGTGGTAGAATTCTTTCTATTTCAATTTGCCCTTCAAAATAAGATTTACGCCCCAAATTTAATCTGGCTCTCCCTCAAACACTACCTCCTCTGAGGGTGAACATCATATCGGCTTCAAAACACTATTAACTGACAGAGGAGACATTTCTGCTCAAAACTTCTGATGATGAACCAGATGACAACCAGATGATGAATAGGTGAAATTAACCAGATGGTGAAGTGGTGAATTGGTTAAGTCGTGAATTGAACCAGATGATGAAGTGGTCAATTGAACCAGATGATGATGTGATTAATTGAACCAGATGGTGAAGTGGTGAATTAGTGAATTGAACCAAATGATGAAGTGGTGAATTGCTGAAGTAGTGAATTGAACCAGATGATGAAGTGGTGAATTGAACCAGATGGTGAAGTGGTGAATTGAACCAGATGATGAGAGTGGTGAATTGAACCAAATGATGAAGTGATGAATTGAACCAGATGGTTCATTTTTATGGACTCATCATATTTTTTTCTGGACTCAGACTCATCGCATTGTTTTGTACTCATCACATTTTCCTGGACCAATCCCAGTTTTCTGGAACCAGACTCATTGGATTTTTCTGGACTCAGACTCATCATATTTTCTGCACTCATCACATTTTTTTCCTGGACTCATCACATTTTTCTGGACTCATTGGTTATTTCCGGACTCATCAGATTTTTCTGGTCTCATCACATCTTTCCGGACATATCAGATTTTCTGGACTCATCAGATTTATCTGCACTAATCATTTTTTTTCTGGCCTCATCAGATTTTATTCTGGACTCATCAGATTTTTCTGGTCTCATCACGTCTTCCCGGAAATATCAGATTTTTCTGGACTAAGACTCATCAGATTTTTCCGGACTCATCGGTTATTTCCGGACTCATCAGTTTTTTCTGGTCTAATCACATCTTTCCAGACTCATCAGATTTTTCTGGACTCAGACTCATCAGATATTCAGGACTCATCAGATTTTTCTGGTCGCATCACATCTTTCTGGACTCATCAGATTTTTCTGGAATAAGACTAATCAGATTTTCTGGACTCTCTGGACTCATCAGATTTTCTGGACTCATCACATTTTTTTTGGACTCATCACATTTTTATGGACTCATCACATCTTTCTGGACCCATCAAATTTTTCTGGGACGAGACTCATCAGATTTCTGGACTCATCACATTTTTCTCTGGACTCATCCGTTTTTCTGGACTCATCACATTTTAATGGACTCATCATATTGTTTCTGGACTCATACTCATCACATTTTTTTGGACTCATCACATTTTCCTGGACCCATCCCAGTTTTCTGGAACCAGACTCATTGGATTTTTCTGGACTCAGATTTATCAGATTTTCTGCACTCATCACATTCTTTTTCTGGACTCATCATATATCTCCGGACTCATCAGATTTTTCTGGTCTCATCACATATTTCCGGACATATCAGATTTTCCTGGACTCATCGGATTTTTCTGGTCTCATCACATCTTTCCGGCCCCATCCCATTTTTCTGGAACCAGACTCATCAGATTTCTCTGGACTCACCACATGTTCCTGGACTCATCCCATTTTTCTGGAACCAGACTCTCAGGTTTTCTGGACACATCACTTTTTTTGGACTCCTCACATTTTCCTGGACCCATCTCAGTTTTCTGGAACCAGACTCATTGGATTTTTCTGGACTCAGACTCATCAGATTTTCGTCACTCATCACATTTTTTTCTGGAAACATCACATCTTTCTGGACTCATCACATTTTTTTCTGGCCTCATCACATTTTCTCTGGACTCATCACAATTTTCTCTTGACTCATCACATTTTTCTGGACTCAGACTCATCAGATTTTCTGGAGTCATCAGATTTTTTTTTTCTGGACTCATCGGTTATTTCTGGACTCATCACATTTGTCTGGACTCATCGGTATTTATCTGGCCTCATCACATCTTTCCGGACTTATCACATTTGTCTGGACTCATCGATATTTTTCTGGACTCACCATATCTTTCCGGACTCAAAAGATTTTTCTGGACTCAGACTCACCTGATTTTTCTGGACTCATCAGATTTTTTCCTGGACTCATCACATGTTCCTGGACTCATCCTATTTTTCTGGAACCAGAATGATCGTATTTTCTGGACACATCACTTTTTTTTCTGGAGTCATCAGATTTTTCTGGTCTCATCACATCTTTCCGGCCTCATCCCATTTTTCTGGAACCAGACTCATCACATTTCTCTGGACTCAACACATTTTTTTCTGGACTCACCTAATGTTCCTGGACTCATCCCATTTTTCTGGAACCAGACTCTCAGATTTTCTGGACACATCACTTTTTTTGGACTCCTCACATTTTCCTGGACCCATCTCAGTTTTCTGGAACCAGACTCATTGGATTTTTCTGGACTCAGACTCATCAGATTTTCGTCACTCATCACATTTTTTTTCTGGACTCATCACATTTTTCTCGACTCTTCACATTTTTCTGGAAACATCACATCTTTCTGGACTCATCACATTTTTTTTCTGGCCTCATCACATTTTTTTTGGACTCATCACAATTTTCTCTTGACTCATCAGATTTTTCTGGACTCAGACTCATCAGATTTTCTGGAGTCATCAGATTTTTTTTTTTTTTTTTCTGGACTCATCAGTTATTTCTGGACTCATCACATTTTCTGGACTCATCGGTATTTATCTGGCCTCATCACATCTTTCCGGACTTATCAGATTTTTCTGGACTCATCTGTTATTTCTGGACTCATCAGATTTTTCAGGTCTCATCACATCTTTCCGGACTCAAAAGATTTTTCTGAACTTAGACTCACCAGATTTTCCCGGATTCATCAGATATTATTCTGGACTCATCACATGTTCTTGGACTCATCCAATTTTTCTGGAACCAGAATCATCACATTTTCTGGACACATCGCATTTTTTCTGGACTCACCCCAGTTTTCTGAAACCAGACTCATCGGATTTTTCTGGATTCAGACTCATAACATTTTCTGAACTCATCAGACTTTTTTCTGGACTCAGACTCATCGCATTGTTTTGTACTCGTCACTTTTTTTGGACTCATCACATTTTCTTGGACCCATCCCAGTTTTCTGGAACCAGACTCATTGGATTTTTCTGGACTCAGACTCATCAGATTTTCTTCACTCATCACATTTTTTTTTCTGGACTCATCACATTTTTCTGGACTCATCGGTTATTTCCAGACTCATCAGATTTTTCTGGTCTCATCACATCTTTCCGGACATATCAGATTTTTCTGGACTCAGACTCATCAGATTTATCTGCACTAATCGGTTAATTTCTGGCCTCATCAGATTTTATTCTGGAATCATTAGATTTTTATGGACTCATTGGTTATTTCTGGACTAATCCGATTTTTCTGGTCTCATCATATCTTTGCGGACTCATCAGCTTTTTTTGGACTCAGGCGCAGCAGATTTTTCTGGAATCATCAGATTTATTTCTGGACTCATCACATGTTCCTGGACTCATCCCATTTTTCTGGAACCAGAATGATCACATTTTTTCTGGACTCATCTTTTTTTTCTGGCGTCATCAGATTTTTCTGGACTCATCGTTCTTTTTCTGGACTCATCACATTTTCCTGGACTTATCCCAGTTTTCTGGAACCAGACTCATCAGATTTTCTGGACTCATCAGATTTTTCTGGTCTCATCACATCTTTGCGGACTCATCCCATTTTTTTATGGAGTCATCGGATTTTTCTGGACTCATCGGTTTTTTTCTGGACTCATCAGATTTCCCTGGATTCATCCCAGTTTTCTGGAACCAGACTCATCAGATTTTCTGGACTCATCTGATTTTTCTGGTCTCATCACATCTTACCGGACTCATCCCATTTTTCTGGAACCAGACTCATCAGATTTTTCTGGACTGATCACATTTTTTTCTGGACTCATCACTAGTTCCTGGACTCATCCCATTTTTTCTGGAACCAGACTCATCTGATTTTCTGGACACATCACATTTTTTTTCTGGCCTCATCACATTTTTATGGACTTATTGGTTATTTCTGGACTCATCAGATTTTTCTGGTCTCATCACATCTTTGCGGACTTATCAGATCTTTCTGGACTCATCAGATTTTTTTTCTGGACTCATTACATGTTCCTGGACTCATACCATTGTTCTGGAACCAGAATGATCACATTTTCTGGAAACTTCACATTTTTTTCTGGAGTCATCAGATTTTTTTTTTTCTGGACTCATCAGATTTTTCTGTACTCAACGGTTATTTCCGGACTCATCAGTTTTTTTCTTTTCTCATCACATCTTTCCGGACTCATCAGATTTTTCTGGACTCAGACTCACCAGTTTTTTCTGGACTCATCCCATTTTTCTGGAACCAGAATCATCACATCTTTCTGGACTCAGACTCATCAGATTTTTCTGGATTCTAGGTGAAAACAGAATATAGTTTGTTTTTAAATTAAAGTGAACACGAAAGTGGGAATGGGAGTTTTCTTTAATTAAATTGAAAATCAAGGTGAAAATATGATTTTCTATCAAATTAAAGTGACTATGAAAGTGAGAACAGGAGTTCCCCCCTCACCTCCAGAGGAACATAGAGAGTGAGCTACCAGAAGCTTATCGCTGGGGAGGAGAACATCAGTCCTCACCTCCAGAGTGAACATAAGTCATGTCTGTATATTACATCCATCATTCATCCATCCATCCATCCATCATCCATGATGTGATCCAGTAAACATGTCCCAGCAGTAGTGTTGTGTTGTTGCTTCTCATTGTCAATAGAACCATGAGAAAGTATGAGAGTGACTGATACTCTTGTATGATCACTGGACCTTTTGAAAGCATTCAGACTCTCATACTGTACCAGCAGCATCTGTGTCATTCCCAACCCGTCTCCATTTTAACTGGACTTTCTGTGTACACACATGATTGTGTGTTCATCTGTGGTCTGGTGGTTAGTGAGTGTGTTGCCTTCAGGGGCAATGGGAAATAAAACCTCTGCATGAACAGGAATCATGGAGACTCCCCCTTCTCAGCTCCAAGTGTCCAAATCTGAACAGCTGGTCTGGGCTCTGAGTGTAAATAGCAAAAAAACAAAAACAAACAGACATGAAATCACTGATATCATTACTAATACACCACTTACTTTGATATTATGTATAACATGTGTAAATATATTATCACTAAAGGTTGCACAATGAGAAGTGGTCCTGCTGGAATTCAATTGAAAACTCCATTGTATTTATGAAATCTTCCACCTGGCTGGCTGCTGTAACCTACCTACCTACATACCTGAATCTAATGATGATGTCATCCCCAAGGTTGTGAAAAAGAACAATAATGAGCCTTTCATCACAAAGTGGATGGGAGAGGCACCGGATGGAGATCAACAGAGATCAAAGCTGGAGGAAATCTTGGATCTGAGCATCTCCATGGCAAAAGACACTGATCTCCTTTGATCTGATAGGAGATCAGCACTGGAGCCATGGAGATGCTGAGATCAAAGGAAATCAGCTTTGTAGAGTTGTAATGTGCTCGTACTCATCCTTACATTTTTCTAGAAATTTG
This sequence comes from Lipophrys pholis, assembly GCF_963383615.2. NCBI lineage: Eukaryota > Metazoa > Chordata > Actinopteri > Blenniiformes > Blenniidae > Lipophrys > Lipophrys pholis. The sequence goes on along the minus strand of NC_137646.1, from coordinate 4,231,745 downwards.
TCTTCAATCACCTTTTCTCTATCTACACCCTCTACCTGAACCTTTACCTGTTTATTTATTTCATATTTTCCAAATATCATGATTTTGGTTTGACCTAGATTTAATGATTTAGATTTCATTTCTCTGAATGTATCTAGTATGTTGTTGAAGAGTTTTTCTAGGATTTGGGAGAATTGTGGGTCTGTAGTTTGTGAAGTGTGTCTGTTTTCAATAACAGTATCCTTACTGGAAGCCTGTTGAATAATACTATGTAGAACCTTCTATTTACTGCTGACATGGTCTTTATTGTTTTCTGGTACTTTCTTAAAATAATTCTTCTAACATTTTCTCATTATATGAGTGAACTTATTTTTACATTTCTTGTATTTATTTTCCATCTCCTTCGTTCTACATTTATTGGATTCTCTATGTCATGTATTCTTCTTCTTGGATGCATTTTTAAGCCCTTTGTCATCCATTAAATATCTTTATATTTCACTTTCTCTTGTATTTATAAATGAGTTCCCAGTCATCTGATTGCACCTCAATAACTAGTTTTTCCAGGGATTCCTCTGTACTGACTCATGTGTAGATATCTATCTGTTGTCTGTTTTAATGTTTTGTGGTTTTTATTGTAAATAGTAAAAAAAAAAAATAAAAAAAAAACAGACATGAAATCACTAATATCATTACTAATACACCACTTACTTTGATATTATCTATAACATGTGTAAATATATTATCACTAAAGGTTGCACAATGAGAAGTGGTCGTGCTGGAATTCAATTAAAACTCCATTGTATTTATGAAATCTTCCACCTGGCTGGATGCTGTAACAGAATCTGACAGGCACCACCGTCTCCGGGACACTAGGTGGAGCTGTTCCGTTCATTAAATGAGTCTATGTTAGAACTTGGAGCTCTGTATGTGCAATTCATGATGATATTTGAGTTTTTTCTCCATCAATATTTTTAGAGTGATCCATTCAAAGACATGTTCCACCACTGTTGATATTTGAGTATGAGTACTCTGCAATATCAGAGCTGATACTGAGAACTGTTACCAGTTCATTCCTGGTTGAAACTGAATGATAAATGACATGTTGCAAATAATTAGAATTCAATAATAATTCTATTCTATTGTATTTTTCTTTCTATTTTATGTGAAGCACTGTGTGTTGCAATTGTTCTGTGTATGGAAAATGCTCTATAAATAAAGTTTGATTTGATTAAAGAAAATGTGTCTTGTCTTTGTATACTTCATATAGTCTTGAGTCTGCTTTTAAATTCCGTAGCTCTTATTTCTCAAACTCATAGAGCAGAGGTCTCCAATCCTGGTCCTGAGGACCCCTGCCCTGCATGTTCTAGTTCCTCCCTGCTTCAGCATACCTGAATCTAATGATGATGTCATCACCAAGGCTGTGAAAAAGCCCAATAACGAGCCTTTCATTGAAATCAGGTGTGTTGAAACTGGGAGGAGCTAAACCTGCAGGACAGGGACCCTGGAGGACCAGGGACCCTGGAGGACCAGGGGGGTTGGAGACCTCTGATCTAGACAATGGCAACATCACTAGTGATTCTGTAGAAGCCCTCCAAAGTTTAATTCTTACCTTTCAATGAATTCTGTCAGAAAAAAAGGCGACATTACAAATGATGAACATAAACATTAATATCAACAAGAGTTTTTCCCCTCAAGAAAAAACAGGTGAGAGTTGATAGAAAAATAGGAATGTTGATAAAAACCACCCAACGTTTGAGGTTCAGCATTTCACATTCAAATGAATAAAAAAATGACTCGATTAGAGGTCTGGAATAAAAATGCATCTTTTATTAAAACTTATTCAAATATTGTCAAATAATACAAATACTTGGAAAAAACTTCTCCTCTCTCCACCTCTCCTGCGCACACAAAGCCGCTCCTCCACCCAACAAAACAAGCTCCTGGTATGACTCCAGGAGCACACCTGGAAGGAGGGAGGGAGGGAGAGAGGGAGGGAGAGAAGGAGAGAGGGGGGGAGGGAGGGAAGGAGGGAGGGATAGGGAGGGAAGGAGAGAGAGAGGGAGAGGGAGGGAGGGATAGGGAGAGAGGGAGAGAGGGGGAAGGAGAGAGAGAGAGAGAGAGGGAGGGAGGGAAGGAGGGAGAGAGGGAAGGGGAGAGGGGGTTAGGACGCATATCTGGGAATGAAAGCCGTTGGAAGTCTGCACCAAGACCTCACTTCCGAATGGAGCCCGAAATCCTCTCTGTAAATGGAGCATCACTGACGGCCACTTACCTGCTAAAAGTAGGAGGCCCGGCCCAGAGTGGGGATATGGAGTCAGTCCGGCTGAGATCCGGCTGGGATGGAACCCGTAGCAACCAGGTTTGGAGACGGAGGCGTTGCTAACTGAGCCGGCTGTCAGGAGCACCTGGTGCCGAGCGGCATAGGCCACACGCTGCTGGTCAGATGGCAGGACATTCTGCCACAGGGCTCTGATATTACTGGCCTGCTGCTTTGAGAAGGTCTGACCAGTTTCAGCCCGGAGCCCCACCAAGTACTCTGCCAGGCTGTCCACTCGGTCCATCCCCGGGACATTATGCTCGTCCACAGCCTGCTAATAGAACAGTAAAAAAAATAAATAAAGAAATAAAAACAACATTAGCACAAGCAAAAACATAAGATTTAAGTAGAATAGAAGATGTTAGTGAGACCGACCTCTTGCTCAGGTGCTGATGGACACATAGCTGGTGGCCCAGGAGGAGGATCACCAGGCACCCCCACCTCAGCTTAATAGTCACTTTACTTTGATAGAAAATCATATTTTCACCTTGATTTTCATTTTAATTAAAAAAAAACTCCCATTTCCACTTTCATGTTCACTTGAATTTGAAAAAACATTTATTCTATTTTCACCTACATGTTAGTTAGTTAGTTAGTTAGTTAGTGTTAGTTTTAGCAGTAACTGGCTGCTCCACCCTCACTTCTCCTCCAGCCGGCCTCCTGGAGGTCGTTTGGAGGGACACACCATCGCCATCTAGTGTCCGGGAGACGGTGGTGCCTGTCAGATTCTGTTACAGCAGCCGCCTCCTCTCGGTCTGAGTCCCACACCAAGCCTGTCTGACGTCCGTCTGCAGCTTGTGCTGGCCAGCAGGGGGCGTAATATGGATGATGTCACTCTCCTCTGGCCTCCATGATGTCACTCTCCTCTGACCTCATGATGTCACTCTCCTCTGACCTCCATAATAATAATAATAATAATAATAATAATAATAATAAATTGGTTTTATATAACACTTTTCTTGACACTCAGAGACGCTCTACATCACATTATTCATTCGCTCCATCCTCGATGGTGGTAAACTACGTATGTAACCACAGCTGCCCTGGGGCAGACTGATGGAAGCGAGGCGGCCATTTTGCACCATCAGCCCCTCCGACCACCATCAACCACTCACTCTCACACTGCATTCACTCTCTGATGTCACTCTCCTCTGAGCCTCCACCTTCATATCAGACTCTTCTTCTCCACCTCTGCAGTCACTGATCTCTTTGTGACTCACACTACTTCCAGCAGTGACGACGTGCTGCCATTCCTTTGTTTTTCTTTTATTAGTCAATCCACTACTGTGACACCACATAATGTCATTTTCCTGACCTCCACCTCCTCCATCACTACTTCTCTCTCCGGAAAATTCTTTTTCTTTGTCCTTCCTGCCAGGATTTATCATCAAATTTAGATCAACAGGCTGATTGAGATGCTAAAATATTGAGGAGGCCCTTTGCATTGAGCATTTAATGTAGAAAGTGGGCGTGTTGAGGGCGGAGATGAGCTGCACCACCTTCCAGGTTGATTGTGATCAATGAAAGGAAAGTGCGTGCAGATGTGCGTACGCACGGTTTTACCAATCCAAATTGTTTTGGACACAAGTACATGTTTAGTAGGAATCCTAGGCCAGGTTTAATAAATGAGGCCCTGCACAGTAACTGGAAAGGAAATAAACCCTTCATTCATTCATTCATTCAGAAATGTGGGACTCAAGCAGTGAAATGGAAAACTTCCATTCAAATGTCCTCAACTTCCTGAGGACACTGCCGTCCTTCAACATCTGCAGCAAACTACTGTGGATGTTTTATCAGTCTGTTGTGACCAGTGTCCTCTTTTACACCGTGGTGTGCTGGGGACAGCACATCCAAGAAGGACACGTCCAGACTGGACAGACTGCTCTGGAGTCGGCATGAAGCTGGACTCTCTGGTGACGGTAGCAGAGGCAAGAACACTGAAGACACTGCTGGACATTCTGGACAATACCAGACACCCTCTGCACATCGTCATCAACAACCAGAGGAGCATGTCCAGAGAGACACTGCTGGACATTCTGGACAATACCAGACACCCTCTACACACCGTCATCAACAATCAGAGGAGCATGTCCAGAGAGACACTGCTTCTTCCCAAATGTGGGACTAACAGACTTAAGAAGTCCTTTGTCCCTCAGGCCAACAGGCCAAACTCCTCACTGGGGGGGAGGGGGGGACAGAGGACAGAAGGGAAAGAGCAGGAGCCGCCATCCACCTCATCCCCCTCATCATCCTCCATCTCACATCCCATAATGCAAAACTGTGTAATATCTAATGTCTCTTCACTGCAAATGATCCTCCTGGTTAATAATTCTTTCTGGAACCACAGAGGAATTTAACCTTCGGCCACGTTCACTCCTAGATTTTGTTTGGAGTCTTATTCTTTTTGCCATTTCTATATCTTGTTAAAGTTGGTTAAGAGTTTATATTATTTTATATTTTCTGTACTATATTTTGCTAGGAGTCTTATTCTTATTGCCACTTCTATATTTAGTTAAGTTAAGGTTAGTTACCTTTTTTTCTGTAACTCATCTTTCTTATCCTCTGTGTGCTGCTCCTCTTCTATTAAGCTGCTGGAACTGAAGTCTAAACCTCCTCCAGTCGTTCTGTTATTACTTGATGTGAATCTTTAGCTGCTGGATTAACAAGGACTGTTTAGGATGAACTTTTTCTAGATGATATATTCTCTCATCTTCTCATAACACCGTGTCAGCAGTTTACCATGCTACCTGAGATGGAGTGATAATGAGACGTCCTGCTTTTAAATGTTCTCAGGAAATGAATCTTCTAAAAACGTCAATGTCCACAACTTGATTGGCCAGTTCATGAGGGACAATAGTATTAATAGTTCCATTAATTGTTTATCCACCCATGACTAGATAGATCGATCATTTATGATAATTAAGGACCTCAAACAAGATGACATGACTCTTGAGCTAATATTATAAAAAGGGAAAAATCTATTGAAAATCTAAATAAATATGATCAAAAAGTGATCATTTCCTTTCAATATCTAGTGTAGAAATTAAAAACTGAGATCAAACCACTAATATTCCTCACTAAACTGCTGCTGTGTGTGATAATGTCACAACGTAGACAACCTAAAAAATACTCCACAAAACATGTTGAAAACAGTCCAGAAACAAAATACCCTCCACATTTTGTCAATGGTTGCTCATATCTTTATTTTAACCTTGTTTCAATGTCTTGTCAGGGAGTTCCAGGTGATTCTAGATCTTCTTCTCTAGTTTCTGTGTTTTGATTCAAACCAGGAAATGTGTAAAAAAGTCTGAGTTCAATCCAAGTTTCCCTCCAGAAACACAAATCCTGCTTCTGTGTGCGGTGGATAAACCAAACCCAGTCAGAACAATGGAGATCCTGCTCCAGTCACATTCATGTGTTCATTCACACTTTTCCATACCTGTTCTGTGGAGCTTGATTTGAGGGTTCCAGATGGTTTCCAGCAGTCTGCGCTGACGATCAACCTCCTCCTCGTGCTGGACGATAGTTTGTTCAAACTCTCCCAAAGCCTGAACTGAACTCATTGTTGCTGCACGAGATGAAATGTTTCCTCTGTGAGACACGACAACACAGCCGAGAGAGTCCAACAAGCTCCAAACAGTAGTGGAGGGCGGCTCGAGCTAAAATATCGATATATCGACAGAAAAGGTTAGTAGTATTGATCAATACTTGCGTGGCTCTGAACGCTCCTTGAACTCACGTGACTCGTGCTCGCTCCGCCCCTCCTTTTCCTGTTTCCGGTCTGACGTCACGTGATCACTCCGGATTTCTTTTATTTCTTTTTAATTAAACTTTAAGAAACATTCCAGCCAATGATAATAACTCTGATAATACAATCCAACATAAAAGACATACACACACCAACTAAACAACAATAAGATAAAACTGAAAACAAACAAACAAAAAGAAAAACAAAACATACACTAGGGGTTTTCATTGAGTTTACATTCCTTTACAAAGTTATATAATCGTATACTATTTTTCTTCTTCATAAATTTAAGAGATTTAAAATACAGACAAAGCTCTTTATGAAGAATGTTTAAATTTGGCTTGGTCTTCATATGTTTGTTTCTGTGAATGAAAAACTTCCCCATCATCAGTAAAACATTAAAAGTTGGGTCTTGCAGGCTGTCGGCGAGAACTATTCCAAATAAAACATTCTCTTTGTCCAGATGAGATGGAGATACACATTTAGATCAACACCAGAAATTAGTCTTCCCAGAAAGTACTCACAAATATAATCCCTCCAGAGTTCTACAGGCAGCACCAGTGTAGCAGGTAGTGTGGCCAAGTGGTCTAAGGTGCTGGATTTAGGCTCCAGTCTCTCAGGAGGTGTGGGTTCAAATCCCACCACTGCCAAGTTTCTAAGGTTTGTTTCATCAAATACTACTGTTAATTATAAAGGAGGATTCAAGATGGCACAGTACATGTACACTGATTTGCAGGCTCATGAACTGTGAACCTTATTGTACAATAATTCAGAGAAAGCCTCAAAGTAACTTTGTTTTGTTTTTTATCTTTTCTTTTTTTTAATTAGACAATAAAAACAGGTAGTACATCATAAACAGTACTGTATAACAACCGCCAGGGGTCACTAAATGTCCAGAGACAACAACTCAGTATCAAAGTACTTATCTGGCCTGTCTGCCACTCTCTCTCTCCCTCTTCTATTCCTCTCTCTCTCCCTCTTCTTTTCCTCTCTCTCCCTGTCCTATCCCATGTACTTCTCCCCCCAACCGGTCAAGGCGGATGGCCGTCCTTCCAGAGTCTAGGGTCCGCCCCACGGTTTCTTCCTGAAGAGGGAGTTCTTGAACTTCTCTCCATGCGAGGGAGTTTTTCCTGGCCACTGTTGCTTGTTACACCTGCTTGCTTTGGAAGGGTTTAGTTGGGTTCTGTTGTACTCTATCATTGTAAGAGCGCTTTGAGATGTTTGTTGATGTGATTTAGCGCTTTACAAATAAAATTGAATTGAATTGAATTGAATTGAATTGAAAGTAAAACATTAAAGAAAGTACACAGGTCAAAGGTCTTCACAGCTTTCTTATTTTGTGATTGTTTGATAGTTTCACATGTTGCTTGGCCTCATTTACAAACACAGAACAGTGGTTTTCAATTATTATATCGATATTTGTGAACACTCCATTTGGCTAGAAGTATAATATGTAGAATTGTTTTTTTCTAACTGAAGGAAAGTCAATGAAGCCAAACAACCCGTGTTGAAGGCAAAGGGAGAGGTGTAGTTCAGAGCAGGCGGAGGTCAGAGTGCAGATATCTTCCATAACTTGGTGGAGAAGGGGCAGGACCAGAACAGATGAAATGTAGTTTCAGGGAGTTCTTCACAGAAAGAACAATTTATATCCATGTCTTTTTTAAATCTTTGCAAGAAAGCAGGTGATGGGTAAATTCTGTGGATTATTTTGAAAGATCCTTCTTTTACTTTATTATTAATCAGATATCCAGCTGGCAGATTCCAGATCCTTTTCCAGTGGAGGTCACTGATACAGTTGTTCCAGTGAGATTCCACATCTGGAACTGAGACAACATCTTTTTGAAATAATGAGCGTATCCAGTGATTATTATTATTATTATTATTATTATTATTATTATTATTATTATTATTATTATTATTATTATTATTATTATTATTATTATTATGTGCTGATGAGAAACAAGTTTGACCGATTTCTAACTTAGTTGGATGGAAGGGTAAGATTGTTGGGTTTTGTCCTGCAGTACTTTTATATAACATAGTTACTCCAGCAGGGAGAGCATTTATAATAATATTGTATTCATCAGTAGGAATGGTAATACTACATTTTAAAGTAAATTCTGGATATGACATTAATGATCCTTCTGAGTTAAACAGAAGCAGAAGTGGCAAAGCCGTCGGGGTAAAATAAGGATTTGTTTCTATGTAAGATGTCTTTGTTATTCCAGATGTAAAACCTCTGTGAAGAGAAATGATGTTCTTATATCAGTGACCAAAAGAGAAACATCTGGTTATGGTAATTAGATCGTTTTAAGGGACTTTTTCAGGATTCTAATTACAAAATAAAAGAAAGTTTAGGCCACCCAGTTCAGAGAAAATATGCTTTGGGATGATGTTCCAGATTAAAGACGGGCTCTTGATGGATTGTTTGAGTCATTTTATTTTGAATGTGTGAATTAATGTGGAGAAGTCTAAAAAGTTGAGGCCACCTTCATCATACGAGTTCATTATTACAGTTTTTTTAATGTGATGGTTTTTGATTTTCCATATAAAGTTGAATAACAACTTGTCAGTGTCTTTAGAGACCTTTTTGTTAACATGGAGACATAAAGCAGCAGATGTGAGTCCAGAAAGTCCTTCAGCTTTGGACAATAAGATTCTACCTCTCAGTGATAAATCTCTTTGCAGCCATTGGTTCACTTTGTTTTGGGTTTTATCCATAATAGAGTCAAAGTTCTGATGCATCTGGCATCTCTTTCCTTTGTAATGACGATTCCCAAATAAGTTCCAGAGTCTTTTACTGCTATATTACAAATAGAAGGGACGTGACAATACTTCAGGGGAAGCAGTTCACATTTCTTTCTGTTCAGGCAAAGGCCAGATGCAGCAGAACAATAGTTGATCAACTCAGTAGATAGAGGGATCTGGGAGAGGTCTTTTAGAAATCAAGTTGTGTGCTCAGCCAGTCGGCTGATGAGAAGTTGGTTCTTGCTATTGAGACGTCTTTTAATGGACTCAGCTTGATGGAGACAGGAAGTAGCTGAGTACAGAGCAGAAAGACATCAGGTGATACTGGACATCCCTGCCTGACCCCACGCTTAAGGAAGAATCAGGAAGAAGTACCAGTGTGTAGTTTGACTGAACAGTTTCCATTGGTGTACATTGTTTTGATAGTACTGCTAAAGTATGAGCCAAAACCAAACTTTTCTAAGTATGGAAAATACATTTATGCTCAATTGTGTCAAAGGCCTAATAGAAGTCCAGAAAAAGGATGAAACTTTCATCAGAGCACAAGTCTGAGTAGTCGATTAAATCTAGTACTAGTCTGGTATTATTAGAGATATGTTTGTTTCTCATGAAGCCTGATTGAGTTTCATCAATTATATGGTCCAAAGCTGGTTTGATCCTGTGAGCAAATACCAGAGCAAATATTTGATAATCCTTGTTGAGTCAGCAGATTGGACGCCAGGTGTCAATGAGAAGTAAATCTTTTGTTGGTTTTGGTATCAGAGTTCTAAGGCCTTGGGTTAGGGTAGGGGGCAGTGATTCATTATCTATACATTCCAGGAAAAGAGCAAGGAGGAAGGCTGCCAGCTGTTTGGAGAAGGTTTGATCAAACTCAGAGGTTAGACCATCTGTGCCTGGAGACTCATTTGACTTGAGATGTTCAATAGCAGAAAGAGCTTCCTGTAGTGGAAGTGGTTTGTAGCAATGTTCTTTTAAATCACTGTCAATTCATTTAGTTTCTGTGAGTTAGCCCAGAAACTGATGAGTCAGCTCTTCCTTGTATATTGATTCATATAGTTTGGTTTAAAAGTCTGAACAGTATTTAGCTATTTTTTGGGGCTCATCTGTGATATCTCCATCAATGTTTAGTCTTTGTATTGTTTTCATTTTAGCATTACATTTTTTTCAGCGGCGACCGTGAATGAGTATGGCTGCGCCGTAGCACCGCCATCTTGGATTTCTGCACTGCACTTTCCTCTGCTACTGACACTTTCTCTACTATGTCTTAAGTTTGCTCTTGAAGGTGTCAACAGAGTCAATTGAGCACAAAGAGGGAAGAAGATCATTCCAAAGCCTCGGAGCAACAGCCTGGAAGGATCGGTCACCTCTAGTGAGAAAATGAGAGCGTGGAACCTTCAGCAGGTTCTGATCCACAGACCTCAGAGCCGTTCAGGGGTGTAAGGCTGGATCAGATCACTGATATAAGAAGGAGCCTGACCATGCAAGGCTCTGAAGACCAGGACCAGAACTTTAAACTGGATCCTATAGGACACTGGCAGCCAATGAAGTTCTTTTATAACTCTCTCCCCCCCCCCTCTCTCTCTCTCTCACCAACAACATTTCACATATATGGTACAAATCCAGCTTTTATACATTTTACACCTCACTTGGGTTTGAGGGAATCACATCCAGAACAGGATGGAACACAGGAGCCATCTTGGATGGGTCTACTGTCCTTTACAGAGATCTGGAACCTTTTGCATTACCAATCTGATTCTAGACAGACCTGAAAGCTAAAGGAACAAATCATAATGCTAAAGTCTGAGTCAAAATGAAAGACTTGCTGAAGTGCTTCAGTTTGGTTCAATTAGTTATAAAGACACAAACTGGAAATTACAACGAGGTTTCTCTGATAAAAAGTCCATGAGGTGAAGAGCAGAGATCAGCCAAGCCTCCAACACAAAGTCTCAGTCTCTTTTGAAATTTAACACAAAGAGATCCTGGTTGATGACCAAAGGTAAAACCATTTGTAGGAGAGGGTCAAGGTAACTTCAAGGGCTCATTTGGGAATTAAACACAGGATCTCTGACACTCAAAGTGAGAATCATACTCCTAGACCAACGAGCCGACATGTTTAAGAATAAATAAATAAGGCAGGAGATCAAGACTCCTGACAGCCTTGACAGAGCTCCTGGAATGACCACATCCTGACAAAAGTAAATGAAAACATTAGTCATGGCCGACCTTGAAGAACTGAAGCTGAAGGTTCAACTGCTATTGGAGGATTTGTAACTTTATGGTCCATTTGACCTGAAGCAGTTTTCAGGTTTGTGAGTGAGTTCTGTCAGAGCCTCTGAAGCTTGTGTGTCTCCATCAGGATTCATTTTAATACATGGCTTACTGCCATGAGGACAAGTTCTCTTTGACATTTCAAATGGAGACGGGTCTGATCTGCTGTGTTAGCATTGGTGCTTCAGTGGTAGAGTTGTCCCCTGCCACGCTGGAGGCCTGGGTTTGATTCCAAGTCAATGCAACTAATAATTACAATACAGCCATTTATAATAGTGGTGCCTTGCTCATGCAGTGTGAGCAATCCACCACAACAATCCCTTAACTCCGTCAGGAAAGTGAACCCCAGTCTCCTGTGTGACAGGTGGTGATACTCACAAGTAGTGATGCTAAATGAAGCCTCATCAACCAAGTTTTTAATTTTCTCACCACCAGATGGCACTGTTGGTTAGAAGATAGATTCTGAAGGACTGGCAATGAAGTGTGTTTTAAACGTTTGTTGAAGAGAGAGCGCCATCTCGTGGCTTCAGAGTAAAGACAGTGGTTCATGAAGCTTCATTTGGCCAGTATGGGGATTGAACCCATGGCCTTGGTGTTATTAGCACCACACTCTGACCAACTGAGCTAACCGGCCCACATTGGTGAAAACATCTACTTTCTTTCTTCAAATATTTGTGTTGAATGTGATTTGAAATGTTTTCTATACAAGAGCAAAACAAGATGTGAAACATACAAAGAAACCATCAGTCATTCATCCAAATCTTCTGCATCATGGATCAACCAGCAGCAGGAAACTAGTCAAGACTTTGTCTTCATGGGACAGCTTCATTGTTGACAGCTTTTTAATCACATTTCAATGATTTTGCTGCATATTTGGTTTATTTATTGTGTTTTAAGTTGCTGTGATCTTAACCAGAAGTGTTTTTATTGTTTAGTGTTTCTTACATGCAGTAGTTTTATTTCCCATTACCCCTGAAGGCAACACACACACTCACCACTAGACCACAGATGAACACACAATCATGTCCATACTCCACTTCTGGGTTAACTTCAGTGTTCGTTCCAAAACGTAACGTAACAATCCTGAAAATATCTCTACTTCTAGTGGCGGCGTTCTCCTCCTTTCCTGAAGTACTTTATGTTTCACTCCAGGAGTTCTGATCCATTTGCAGCTTTATTTGCTTTTTAATTGCTCATAGTGGAGGATGATGATTTCTACATCATTTGGAAATCACTTTAATTTGAAAAAAAAACCTCTTATTTTCCCTTTGATAGTCACTTTGATTTAAAAAAATATATATAACATTTTCCAGGTGATGTTTGATTTAATTTGAAAAAAAAATCCTATTTTCACTTTAATTTTAAAAAAATAAAATAAAACCTCCTATCCTCCAATAGAGATCACTGAAGAATTCAAACTCATCATCCAGGACAAAGCAACACTGTTGCTGCAACAAAATCCAGGAAGGATTGCTGCAGAAAATGAGCGACTCTGTTAATGAGTCACTTTGTGAGATTCTACAATATTAATTCATGGGACAATAGAAACACTGTGATCAGTCAGTTTCACTTTATTCCAGCACAGACATTTCAGGCAGAGCTTCCTCACTGCCCTTCCTTTACTTTAGATTTTCATTGAGTTCTTTTGAGGCTCCGCCCCCCGTGTGAGCCTGTTTGTTTGTTGGAATATTAATTCCTCACTGTGACGGCAGCTTTTGTTGTCCTGGTGTTACTATGTTGTATCACTGGATCAAGGTGACTGTTACTCAATACTACACTTATTATACAGTTCTTTACATGTGTGATCAGAGTCCTGCCCTGATCAATTCAATAGACCAATATACAGTCTCAGTGATAGCGCCACCTAGTGGATGGACAGGAAGTTCTGCAGAATGATATAGTATTTCAACTTTGTTATCATATTGTATGATGAAAAAATATCTCAACATTGTTTTTTGACTTTAAATCAAATTGCATGAAAAGAAACAAACTCTTATTTTATTTTGTCATGAGTGGCCCTAAAACTCTTCTGTAGTAACAAGTTGGTCTGAGTTTCTTAAAGAAACAAACATATCCAACAATGTTTTTACAGTTTGGATGTGATATTTTCAAATAGTTCTGTCAATTCTTAAAAAAAAGAATCTAATGATGACGTCATCACCAAGGTTGTGAAAAAGAACAATAACAAGCCTTTCATTACAAAGAAGATGGGAGAAGCACCGGATGGAGATCAACGGAGATCAAAGCCGGAGGAGATCTTTGTTGTGAGCATCTCCATGGTAAAGGGAACTGATCTCCTTTGATCTGATAAGAGATCAGCACTGGAACCATGGAGACGCTGAGATCAATGGAAATCACCTTTATTCAATCTTCAGCATTCACACTTGCATTTTCTTCTGGAAATACATACTTCTGGTAATTATTGTTATCATAACAGGTCTCTGATATATGGAGGAGTCAGACCATTCAAGGCTTTAAAAACAAGCAGTAGCATTTTAAAATCTCGTCTAAAACTGACAGGCAGCCTGTAATGATTCTACCAATATAAGAGCCATAATACAGCTGAGCAGGTCTGCGATGAATTTCTTTATTTCTCTGCCATGTGTAGTGAACTAGAAATAAAGCTCAACACCACAGAAGCTGTTCTGCCCTTCATCATCTGCAGCCATATGGAAAGGACATACCAGTCAGTCACTAGTGCAAATGCAGAACTCAGTTTCAGCCTGAAATGAATTTAAAACTCTCTCTGGGCATGAAGGAGGCCAGACTCTCAAACCTCACTTTGCTCTCCATAGAGAGACGTTGTGCTTGATAAGAAGGAGGTGGCTGAAAGGTTTGTGAGGATGAAGGAGAGGAAGATGGTGCTATAAAATATGAGGCCACGTTACTGTACATAGTTCAGAAATACCTTGGGGCCAGTTGTTCAAAGGTAATCTGATTGGATTTTGGTTATGGGATTGGATCAAATCTTGAAAATGGGTTGTTCAAAAGGGATAGGAATCAGGGTTTGGGGAGCACAGAGTGAATGCGTGTGTGTTTGCTGCCCCGTGTGGCATTAACAAGTATTGTTGCGTTGGAGTAGATGGAGGCGTGTGCTTGGGGGGCGGATACGAGGCTTGAAAGGTGCACTCACCTCGGGGTGTGGTAAGGAGAGAGACAGTTTGGGTAGCCGCCAAATATTCTACAAGTCGACAAATATTCAAGCCAACTAAAAAAGTTGCCAAAATGACTCTTGCACACTTTGTGTTTTGTAAAAGGCCTTAAATAGGCGCGGCTCAATGTCCGACTGGGACTTGTGGTGACTGTGCATCCAGTGCTCCCTTTAGCTCAGACCCATTGCGGTATCGCTTCTCGGCCTTTTGGCTAAGATCAAGTGTAGTTTCTGTTCTTATCAGTTTAATATCTGATATGTCTCCTATCTGGGGACTGTATATTAAATTGATTTTTGGAACAGGGAGATGGAATAGGAGCTTGTTCTGTCCACTCCACACATCAACCTGGTATTGCAGTTCATCTGGGAATGGTGCACCCTCCTCTCCTGTTGAATGAAAACTAAGTAGTTCTTTCTTGAAGTTAAGCAAAGAAAGCAAGTTTCAAAAGACGTGTAGAACAAAGATCCTGTCTGTGTCAGCAGGGGTGTGAGCCTGTCACTGTTGCTAACTTGGTGACTTTTCAGGTCCTGTTGGCAACTTTTTTTGTGAAAAGCGACTGGCGACAATTCTAGCGACTTTTTAGTGTGTTTGGTGACTCTGAGGTGAAAGCAGGTCTGGTTCTGCAGTCACTGTGGTCAACGAGCAGCGGGTCCTGCTGTGAGCCCCTCCCCCCTCCTGAAGCATTGACAGACCTGCGGTCAGTCTGACAGTCCCTCCCTCCCTCCTGCAGTCAGACCAGAGGAGACCCTCACCACACTGCGTCCACACTGAGAAGGAACCGCGCATGCGCAAGGCCGCCGCTGGTTTACTGAGCAGCAAGTAAATCTAAATATTGTTTCAATCACACTGAGGCCTGTGGCCTGTACTAGGAACCCTGATCAACATATCCAGGATCTCTCTGTTTCCTGGGTTGACTGATCCTGATCACCGTTACTACCAAGCAGGTTATCAACTCTCTGGTTCAACCCAGACCTACGTGTGCTTGTTCACATGAAAGGGGCGGAGTTTGCAGCGTCTGACCAATCACACACAGAGAAACTCTGCAGAGCAGTTTACAGATTACTGAAGGAGCAGTTAATCTCTGAGATTATGAAGAATTAAAACACATCCAGCAGCTAAAAGCAACACTGCTGCTGCAGCCAAAGCCAGAACATTCCTGACTTGTTAATGCTGACTTGGTGAGATTATACCAGATTAATTCATCAGACTATATAAACAGACAGCACTGTGATCACTCAGTTTCACTTTATTCCAGCAGAAACGTGTCGGGCTGAACTTCCTCACTGATCTTCTTTTAGTTTAGATTTTCCATCCAGTTGTTTTGAGGCTGAGTTTCTCTTGTGTTTTATGTTGGAATATTAATTCATCACTGTGACGACAGGAGTAGTTCTGGTTCCATAAATTCATGTTTCTGCAGTTCTGTCAGGTGTGATCATTAAGCTCATTATTCCAGATCAACCCTCGTGGAGATAAACAGACTTGGAACAAGTCAAGAACAAAAACATCCTTCAAAGCCTCAGAGACCAGGATTTATTTTATTATGTCAAAAAGATTTCTAAATTACTTTCTCATCTCCGCTCTGCTGCAGCTCAGTGCTGAACCTGCCCACCAATCACCATCATTTAAGAATGGGCGGGGCATTTTCCAAGAGATCTGATTGGTCAGGAGGCGGAGCTTTGACCTCTTATCTAGAACATAACCTGCTCCGGAGGTTAGACTTTCAGGGTAAGTTACCATGGTGATTTATCCTGGTGAGAAGAGAACGAGTCATAGTACAGGAAACCCAGAGTTAATACTTGAAGTTATCAGGATAAGAGAAAATCCAGCTTCGTAGTACAGGCCACACAAGTTTTTTTTGTTTATTTATTTGTTTGTGTTCATGTTACTTAGTGTTTTAATGTGTTCTTTAAATTCAACATAGAACTTTACAAAATCTGGGTTTACTTTTGCTAATCTCAATTTGTGAATGTGAAATTTTCCAATTAGAATTATTAAATTAACTATAAATTCTATTGTAATCATAATATACAATTACACTTTTACAATCAATTTGAAGATTATTCTTTTGTTTTACACATTATATAATTCTGACTTTTAGATCATAGGGTCGTTGAATAAGAACAGTAAAACAATAAATGACTTAATGATTTGTTTTCGCTGTTACAAACGCTGCATTTATTTTCAATTCTGACAAATTTGGATTAGTATACATTTGTTCTATATATGTTGTGCAAAACATTAATATGTACTTGCTTAATTTTATTGATAAAACAAAATGTGCATGGTAATAACCATGCTCTCTGCCAATCAATGTCTGTCAAGATCTTCTTCCATAAAGATTTTCCTCTGGGACTTCTTCTTCTTTTTTCATGAAAAACAGTTTCTTATGTGTTTATTACTCCATTTATGATCCAAAATGTCTCTACAGTAGAACCTCTGAGAAGAGGACCCGGTAAGAGAGGACAACCTGCCTGACGAGGACAATGGACAGGTTGTCCTGGGACATTTCAAGCTGAGCGACACTAAAACAGCCAAACTACTTGGGCTGGACCCGATTGTTGGATTATTCAGACCTTGTGGTGTCAGGAGATTAGTTCTGAGATGTGAATCATCACTGCTTCCCCGCAGCACGGTGCTGCTCTGAGAAGCTCCTCTCCGTCAGCCCCGCCATACGTTCCACATTGCGTGTCCGGAGACTGTCGGCGGGCCGCGGGTGATACACGATTGCCTCCATCCTCCACTCCTGTGCTCGTATTCAGGAAGCGTCTCAGAGTCCTCTTAGGGAGCTCCTGTCTTAGCCTCAAAGTTCTTAGCAAGGAATCTGAGCTTCAAAGTGATTCAGGAAGTTTCTAAGAGCAACTCTGAGCGAGGAGTTGACAGCAACTTTTATCTTAGTGAGGAGGCCAGGTCGACCCCGTTGCCATGTATGACGCAGTCTGCTGAAAGCTGATTGGTTGTTAGAGAAAGGAAGAAAGAAAAAAGCCTCTGTGCTCCTCCTAATGAATGGAGAGTAAAATTAACCCATCAAATATCTTGGACTCTATTAAAAATGTGTAATCATGAAAATTATTTAGGTCTATTTTATGAAACTCAGACAAATTAATTGAATTTGTACACAGCTTAAGAATGATTGAACTTTCCTGGTTCACATGCCGATTATTACATTGATTTGATAATTGTTCTCTTATTTTTACCACTTAATGTATTTGATATTAATGGTGGAGGCGACGCAGCGTCACCACTTCCTGTGATTTACCACCAATGTGGGGCTGTGAAAGAACCGTAACGGTCAGACTGACACTCTGCTGACGGAGGACTGGGACAAACCCCCGTCATCACCGCTGCACTGCTGCAGCCTACTTGTAGTGACGTAGCACAATGTTGTGATCACCTTCATCTGGGGTGTTACTGCGTTGCTTTGCTGTGGGAGAAATCAGCTTTCTCAGTTCTGCAGTGATACTTTGTGCAGATTTCATTTACCCTGCATATATTGAGTTTGTTCATAACAAGTCATTTATATTTACCTACAAACTTTGTCCTGCATTTTATTATGGTCACAATCAACTGATAAAAGAATAAAAAGTCCCCAAATCTTTCAAATATCATGAGAAAAGCTTTATTTTTATTTTCATTCAAATTTACATTTTGATGATGATTCGCTTCATAAATAATGAGACATTGTTCTCCCCCACATTAAAGTAGATGAGCTGCTTATCTTAGTAAAAAGTATCAGTATCTACAATACTGGCCGTGTACTTCAAATACTCCTTTTCCCTCCTCCTACTCCTCATGTCTCCAAAGCTGCTTCCTACTGACACCTACTGGATTTAGGGGGAACTGCAGGTCAGTATTTCTATTGCATCCATCCATTTTCCAATAAGTTGCAATAAAAGAAACTACAACTTCTTTCAACCACCTTCACAGTGTAACTGTTTAAAGTGTAACTGTTCTACTGTGTAACATTATTCTTTGCTGTCAGTTTTTTAATGTGTAACTATATTCAACTTTGTTAAAAATACATTTTGCTTCTCTGTATAAAATGAGTTTAAAAACTTAAAAACTTCCTGAGGAAAAACAAAAAAAAGGTTTGTTGTGCTAAAATGAGACCTTTAATCCACACATCTTTCCAGTGATGGTGTGAGGCTGCTTGTTGCTGCAGATCTTCTCAAATCTGGGTTGCAGTTGTGAGACTGTCACTGTAGTAACTAGAGTGACTGTCTCACAACTCACTCACTCACTCATCCATCGTGAGGCGCTGGCAGTGAAGAAGATGCCTGATGAGCTGAAGTCTGTGCTGGACTCTGCTGTAAAAACTGTGAACTTCATCAAGGCCAGAGCGACGAATGCTCGCTTATTTCCTATGCTCTGCGAGGAGATGGGGAGTGAGCATGTCCAGCTCTGGCTTCATACTGAAGTAAGGCGGCTTTCAGAGGAAAGGTGCTTTCGAGGCTTTTCTAATTGCACAGAGAGTTCCAGATGTTCTTGCGGGACACAGATTCCCCCTCGTCAGACGTTTGTGAGGATGCTGTGTGGCTCAGTCAGCTGCCATACGTGTCTGACATTGTTTCACGTTTAAAGGACCTGAACTTGGGACTGCAGGGACTCTCCATCAAGGTTTTTGATGTGCAGGACAACATGAATGCACTGCTGAAAAAGTTGGAGTTATTTGAACTCAAAGTGAAGACAGGTGATGTTTCAGCTTCCCCTGCTTTGGAGAGTTTTCTGTCTGATAATGAGCTGGTGCTTGATGATGGAGTCAGGGAGAACATGGCTGCACACCTCACATCACTCAGACAACAGCTCCACAGTTATTTCCCAGTGATGCCTGAAGCTCAAGCGAGCAGCTGGATGAGAAACCCTTTCAACATTGACACCTCTCACATGGCCTCAATGGATTTAACTGCTGTTGAGCAGGAGAGTTTAATAGAAACACTGAAGCATCTTTCAGAAAGCAGACTTTGTAGGACTTTTGGCTGAAGCAGTCCAGGGAATACCCTGTGCTTCCTGACAAGGCCGTGCGCTTTCTCCTTCCGTTTGCGAACACCGATCTGTGCGAGAAAGGCTTCTCTTCACTTGTTGTTATAAAAACGAAGTAGAGAAGCAGGGCGGATGCTGAGCCAAACCTGAGACTGAAGCTGACCTCCATTGACCCAGACATTGCAGGACTGTGTTCACAGAGGCACGCACACTCATCACATTAAGCTCATGGAGGTTGTTTAATTACAGCCGTTATTCTTAATGCTCTTCCTCACTCTTGTTTTATTCTTCATCTTATTGTTCTTCCTCTGTGTGTGTTTGTGTGTGTGTTTCTGTTTCAGAAAGCAGCCATACAGCAGTGTGTGAAGTTTAGACAGCCTGTTTATATATTTTTTAATCAAGTACAGTACATTGTTTACTTAACATTTAAGTACAGTACAGTTTTATTTAATCCTTAAGAACTGTTTTTTGTTCTGTTGTTTTTCATTTATTTAAGTACAATGTTTATTTAACTTTTCTGTGCAATATATTTTAATTGAATGATTATTTAAGTACAGTCTTTTATTTTCCTATATTTAAGCGTAGTGTTACTAATCTAACTGTGTAAAATGTGACAATGGCTGACAATATTAAATATACTTCTTTAGGAGTAAAACCTCTGCCTTGTTTTTGATGAATGCTGAGGCTTACTAGGCTACTGTATAGTGTTGGTCAGTATGGTGGTACTTGGAGAGCCGAGTATTTTCTGGGTGGTACTTGGTGTAAAAAGTTTGAGAACCACTGAACTAGAGAATACTACAGTATTTAAAATAATCTTCAGTCCAAGAGACGGGTGACTTTGCACTTGTTTATGAGCAAGTTATATAGTAAAGAATTTTCAAAATATTCTAAAAGCGATCTCCAAGCCAATAAAAAATATTTCAACAGTTGAGAAGTGATTTGCAGGAGTGGTCAGCAGCTCCTTAACTGTCTGGTAAGCCATTTATACTGTAATAATTAATACACACTCAATTAATACACACAAGTTTTCTACAGCACAGCTGGTTCTCAGTGCTGCCCCCTGGAGGTTGATAGCTTTTCTACAGTGGGAAAGTGGGAATTTCCACAATAAAATATAGAGATTAACAATAGAGCAGTTTCTTCTCATTGAATTCAAAACAGGTAATAAAGTTTTTCTCTTCAACATTAACTTCATGTGTTGTTTTGTACAGAATAAAGTTCTCCGGTTCTTTTGAAAATGTAAAACTGTATGAGTAACCATAAACTGTTCCTGGGTGATCACGTGACGTCAGACCGGAAACAGGAAAAGGAGGAGCGGAGCAAGCGTGAGTGGAGTTCCAGGAGCGTGCAGAGCCACGGAGAATACGTCGATATTTTAGCTCGAGCCGCCCTCCACTACTGTTTGGAGCTTGTTGGACTCTCTCGGCTGTGTTGTCGTGTCTCACAGAGGAAACATTTCATCTCGTGCAGCAACAATGAGTTCAGTTCAGGCTTTGGGAGAGTTTGAACAAACTATCGTCCAGCACGAGGAGGAGGTTGATTGTCAGCACAGACTGCTGGAAACCATCTGGAACCCTCAAATCAAGCTCCACAGAACAGGTCTGGAAAAGTGTGAATGAACACATGAATGTGACTGGAGCAGGATCTCCATTGTTCTGACTGGGTTTGGTTTATCCACCGCACACAGAAGCAGGATTTGTGTCTCTGGAGGGAAACTTGGATTGAACTCAGACTTTGACTCTTTTCCATGTTTCCAGGTTTTAATCAATACACAGTTGTAGTTGAAGTCAGAAACAGGAGAAGAGCGTCTAGAATCACCTGGAACTACCTGACAATACATTGAAACAAGGTTAAAATAATAATATGAGCAGCCATTGACAAAACATAGAGGGTATTTTTCTTAATCATTTCTGATTTCAGTGGATTTGCATTGTTTGCAACTTCCTGTGTTTGGTCACTTCCTGTCCTCTCCAGTCCAATCACAGCAGAGAATAGTCCCTCCTCTCTCCAAAGGCGGGCTCAAGCCTCCAGCCTCAGGATGCAGACACTTCCTGGCTCCAGGTTTCCATATTAAAAGACGATTGTCTCTGAGTATCAGTGAAACCAACATGGAGGAACATGGAGGCAAAAGCACATGGAAGAATGTAAACCTCTTGTCTCTGGAACAGTGAGGCTCCAAATGGCAACATGGAAGAATTATCAAGTTAAAATACTTCAGCAACTAGAGTTTTAGAAATATGAACATCTAAGATGTTTAAAAAGATTGTTGCACTTCCTTTTTTTATTTAATTTTTTCAAATAAGCATATGAGTATGGTACATGCAGTATTCTTATCTTACAAATACATTTCCAATATCCGTTTAGAAGGACATAAAAACCAAAAGAACCAAACAACTAAATGACATCATCAACAAATGTGGGACCCTCCCTTCTCTTCCTCCTCTGTTCCTCCTATTAATCTAGTCTTTTGTCATTAAGTAAATGAAAAGATAAATAAATAGATTCTAGATCAATGAAACTTCTCTTTTCCATTCCTACTTTAAACAGCCGTCCCTCCATACAAACAGCCGTACTGAAGGTCTGTTAAAAAACCTTCCATCCAATCAAGAGAAGGAAAAAGAAAGAGAAAGATGGATGCCCTCCGTCTCCTTCCTAGAATGTCTGTCTACCTTTCTACCTCTTTATTCTTCTCCCCCTTTCACCATGTGTCCAGACACCCGCTTCTTAAATGTCTAAATAATGAAATGATCCAAAAACAAATCTGCTTAATGCAAACACAACAAGTAAATACCTTAGTTAGAGATGTTAATTCAAATCAAAACAAACAAAGCAGTAGATCTTAATGAGAGTGCTTTGTAAATAATGAAGTAAGTCCCTTGTGGGGTGATTCTGTTAGAATCCTCCTTTGTATATAGGGAGACCACAGGTCTTCACATTCCTTCACTTTGTTTTGGAACCTTGCTCTTACTTGTTCCATATTCAGCACATCTTTGATTGGGTCCCACCATTGCTTTATGCAGGGGGGGTTTGGTTCCAGCCAGCACACTCTAATCTTTTACTTTTCTACAATAAGTAACATTCTAATCATTTCTGGGTTTAAAACCCAATAAAAATCATTTCAGGTCTAAATAAATGTTTTCATCCAAGATTCTTTTGATCTCTTTCTGTATATTTTTCCAATATTCTCTGAGTTTGGGACGGTCCCAGAATATATGTCTCTAGTCTCCTACTGGACCAGACATTTTCATTCTCTTTTTTATTACTGCTCATATTTTCATTGTTCCTTTAACACATTTGTTTTTGATCTTTTATTCATTGCCATAATTGCCTCAGGTGATTTTATTGTCATCAAATTACTCGTCTGATTCATTTTAAAGCGGGAACTGTGGAAGTAATGTAACTTTTATTTTGTACTTTTTTGTCCCTCCAGAGCTCCAACTGCACCGTGACTGTAGGGAGGAGCAGCTCTTTAAACCGGAAACAAACTCCAGTCTAGAGCAGGAAGAACCAGAACCTTCACAGATCAAAGAGGAACCAGAACAACCAGAACCTCCACAGAGCAAAAAGGAACCAGAAGAACCAGAACTGCCACAGATCAAAGAGGAACCAGAAAGTCCACAGATGAAAGAGGAACCAGAAGAACCAGAACTTCCACAAATCAAAGAGGAACCAGAACCTCCACGGATCAAAGAGGAACCAGTAGAACCAGATCCTCCACGGATCAAAGAAGAACCAGAACCTCCACAGATCAAAATGGAACCAGAAGAACCAGAACCTCCACGGATCAAAGAGGAACCAGAAAGTCCACAGATGAAAGAAGAACCTGAAGAACCAGAACTTCCACAAATCAAAGAGGAACTAGAAGAACCAGAACCTCCACAGATTAAAGAGGAACCAGAAGAACCAGGACCTGCACAGATAAAAGAGGAACAAGAACCAGAACCTCAACAGATCAAAGAGGAACCAGTAGAACCAGATCCTCCACAGATCAAAAAGGAACCAGAACCTCCACGGATCAAAGGGGAGCCAGAAGAACCAGAACCTCCACAGATTGAGGAGCACCAGGAACTCGGTACCAGCCAGGAAGGAGAGCAGCTTCTACTGAAGTTTGAAGGTGATTCCTTTAGGGTTCCTTCAATTGAGGAACAAAGTTCCCTGAGTGAACCAGAAGAAGTACCAGACACTGAGCAGTTCCTCTCTCATGACTCTGAAGTCCACGATGTGAAAAAACTTGTTGACTCAGAATCAAGTAGAAATGCAGAGATGAAAAGAAGAAGCATGTTTCAGAGTGATTGTGTGGACAAGTTCCCTGTGTCAGAGAAGCAGGCTGAATGTGAAAAGCTTCTTTGTGAGGAAACATGTGGAAATATGGTCCAGAAAAAACCTCAATTACATCAGAATTTAACAACTTTCAATGATAAGAAGAAAAGTGGTGAAATCTTTGTTAAAAGTTCCACCAGACAGGATGGTTTGTTGGTGCAGAAGAGAACTCTCACAGGTGAGAAGCCATTTTCTTGTGAAACATGTGGGAAAAGTTTCAGATGTTCAAATAATTTGAAGATACACAAGAGAACTCACACAGGTGAGAAGCCGTATTCTTGTGAAACATGTGGGAAAAGTTTCAGTGCATCAAATGATTTGAAGATACACAAGAGAACTCACACAGGTGAGAAGCCGTATTCTTGTGAAACATGTGGGAAAAGTTTCAGGGGATCAAATGATTTGAAGAAACACAAGAGAACTCACACAGGTGAGAAGCCGTATTCTTGTGAAACATGTGGTAAAAGTTTTAGTGCATCAAATAATTTGAAGATACACAAGAGAACTCACACAGGTGAGAAGCCGTATTCTTGTGAAACATGTGGAAAAAGTTTCAGGGGATCAAATGATTTGAAGATACACAAGAGAATTCACACAGGTCAGAAGCCGTATTCTTGTGAAATGTGGGAGTAGTAATTTGCGGCGACACATGAAAAACCATAAAGAGATGAAATCATGAAAGACTATGTGAGATGTGTGGATGGATTTCACTTATATAGTGTTTTTCCACCGTATAAAAGCCGATTCATCCTCCATAAGAACAAGAAGAAAGTTGGGCACTCCAGAGTCTTGCCGTACTAAATGATGTCATGTTCTTCAGCCAGCTCCCTCTGGCCAGAGACTTTTTGTTCAGCAGTACCAACCGTCAGGACTGTCAGTTCCTGCAGTTAAAACCAGACCAACATCATGTCCTGGACACAAACTTTCTCTTTTCTTACTGAAACACTTCAGAGAAATGTATTTCTGAAAACGCTTGAAGTGAGAAATAAGCTGCAGTTGAAAAGTTAAAAGGTTTTCCAGAAGTGTCAGCTGTGAGGGGGTGAGAGTATGAACTCTCCTGCTGAACAAGCATTTTTTCCAGCAGCTGGCTGACGTCAGCGCTGAACTTTTCTTCTTCTTCTTATGGGAGGATGCAGAGGCCTTTAGCAGTCCCCAAAGTGCTTTACACTGTTCATCACATTCACCCATTCATTCACACACCAATGGAGGCGGCGACCATGCAAGGCACTCAGTCCATCCACTGGGAGCAGTTTGGGGTTCAGTGTCTTGCTCAAGGACACTTGGACATGTGGACAGGTGGAGATGGGAATGGAGCTCCAACAGATGTGGTTCAGGAAGTCCAGCTTGAGCCCAGAATCACAAGGTCTCCTCCAGTTTGAAGTCAACATTGCTGATTTAAACCCTGTTGAGACGCTTCAGGAAATCATTTAGTTTCTGGTTTGTCACCAAAATGAGAAGATTTCAATCAGTTTGGTTTCCATTTGTGTTGAACTGCACAGAGGCTGACAAAAGGTCCCTGCTTGATAATGAAGGTTAAAGAAGCACATTTCATTATTAGTTCTAACAATGCTGCTTTCTGTGGTTTGAAAAATGTGAGGTTAAAAATCTTGTATGAGCAGATGTGAACTTTGAAGAAATGGAAGTAAAATGTTGACATGAATCCAATGGCTTTTGTTCTTCACTGTTTTTATTTAACATTAATGAGTCGTGATTTCATTTTTCACTCTTTTTACACTACGGAGGAAAAACTACTGTTTGTTTACCTGCAACACGTACTGAAGTACATATCATGAAAGTAAAACTCTTCAGTGGAAACATGCAATGATTTCCTCGTCTCAAATAATTATTCAATTATTATAAATTATAATTTATTAATTTACTATTGCAACAACACATCATAAGTAGGGTAAAACTAACCTGTCTCACGACGGTCTAAACCAGCTCACGTTCACTATTAGTGGTGAACAATCCAACGCTTGGTGAATTCTGCTTCACAATGAGAGGAAGAGCCGACATCACTATGAACGCTTGGCCGCCACAAGCCAGTTCTCCCTGTGGGAACTTTTCTGACACCTTCTGCTTAAAACCCAAAAAGTCAGAAGGATGCAATGGAAATATTGACATGCAGTTTCTTTTAAATCCAGTAGGTGTCAGTATGAAGCAGCATTGGAGACATGGGGAGCAGGTGGAGGGGAAAGTATGGATAGTATGGAGCTGTGAAATAAGTCCACAGATTTTTCATATGGAGAAACAAAAAGCAATAAAAAAACAGTAATAATGAACTCAGATGATAAGGGTGGACGTAACTTTTTAGACTTTTCCACCTTAAATAATACTTTCAAAATAAATTGGCCAAAGCAATTAATCACGAACCATCTTCACTTTGGAATTTCATTCCAAAACTTGTTTTCTCTAAGTTGGGAGGCCTAAATATTCTTTTATTTTCTAATTATACTGTTGAAAAAGTCCCCTTGAATCTATCCAGTTTCCATAACCAGATGCTTCTCTCTTGGTCTTTGATCTACAAACATCATTTCTCCCTGCATAAGTACTACACCACAAGTACTACACCATAAGTACTACACCATAACTACTACACCATAAGTACTACATATGGAATAATAAAGACGTCTTCCATAGAAACAAATCCTTATTTTACCCTGACTGCTTTACTCATAACATACTTCTGGTTCTTCAGCTGTTTAACTCCGATGGATCATTAATAAA
Source organism: Lipophrys pholis (assembly GCF_963383615.2). Taxonomy (NCBI): domain Eukaryota; kingdom Metazoa; phylum Chordata; class Actinopteri; order Blenniiformes; family Blenniidae; genus Lipophrys; species Lipophrys pholis. Next base: position 4,205,509 of record NC_137646.1, on the reverse strand, counting down.
TGATCAAGAATTTATTTCTAAATATAGAATTGCAATTCCTATAAATGAATTTAATAATGTTATAAAAGCTATACCCACTGGAGTAATTATGTTATTTAAAAGTACTGCAGGACAAAATCCAACACTTTTACTCTTCGATCCAACTAAACTAGATATATGTCAAATATGTTTCTCATCAACACGTAGTAATAATAATAATAATAATAATAATAATAATAATAATAATAATAATAATAATAATACGCTCATTATTTCAAAAAGATGTTGTCTCAGTTCCATATGTGGAATCTTATTGGAACAACTTTATTAGTGACCTTGACTGGAAAAATGTGGTGAATTTGCCAGCTGGATATATGATAAACAATAAAGTAAAAGAAGTATCTTTTAAAATAATCCACAGATTTCATGTATTTTCTTGCAAGGTTTTAAAAAAGACAGAGATATCAATTGCTCTTTCTGTAAAGAACTCCCTGAAAATATATTTCATCTGTTTTTGTCTCGCCCCTTTTCTAACAAGTTCTGTGAAGATATTTTCACCTTGATCTCTACTAGTATTGAAGCATCTTACAGTCAATGATATTTACTATATACTAATATTTTACTTATCTGTGATGATCCTATTTCTGATATTTTTATACTGTTTTATTCTCATTTTTTTGTATTTGTGAATGTTTTTTATGGACTCCTGTGTCTGCAATAAAGATAAAGATGATGATGATATGCAATTTTATTTGATTGTAAAGAAAAAAAAATCATCATTCCAAACTAGTTCTGTGTACAAATGTTTATCCACAAATAAATGTTGACTATGACCTACAGCAACAACAAAAGTTGAGCAAGATGGCTGAGCGGGAGTTCAGAGTGACGGCTCCTCCACTATCTAACTGGCCAGGTTTAAAACCTGTGGTTTATGAGACTGTTGACGGCAAGCTTCTAGTTGAGGACCAGTTTTTAAACTTTCTCCTGGTCAGAATGAGAACAATGAGCCAGGACCATCTTGTTCTAACAGCTTCCAACACGTTGGACTTGAAATGGATTGAATCCTGAAGAACGAGGCTGTTTGAACTCTGTCCTGACACCAAACAAAGATGTGTGGCTTTTAAAGGAGATCAGAAAAACATCAACAACATTAAAAGTTGCTTCAAGGTTTTGAATGAGTGCAGAGAAAACCTCCCTCGGTTCGTCTCCCACTATTTGGATGAGCTACCGCCTGTCACCTCTAACAGCATAGATTAGTCCAACTTGCTGAGTAACATGGAGCGGCTCCAGAGTGAAATGTCTGCGCTCAGACATGGAGTGAAACTACAAGCTGGTGTCAGCGAGGGGCTGCATGAAATCACCTCCACTACTGAGCACCGAGTTGCTGCTTTTAGTCACCATCTGAAACCAGGACATGACGGAGGGCAACACAGGGCTACGCCCAGCGTCATCGCACATGGCAGTGAGGCCTCACTCCCTGGAGCCTCTACCCTGGGTCAAAGACTGGTGAGGAGGATCTCGGCAGAGTTAAAGTAGAGACTTGGCCGTGATGTAACTTGTCAGCGTATTGACACTGCAAGCAACAGGTCCAGCTCATTTAGACCAGGATACAAAATAGAGCAGTCAAACCTCAGTTGATAACCTTAAGCCACTCCACACACCTTGTAGTCAGTGTTAACATCAGACAGAAGAGAGTATTTCAAGATCAATTCTAACTCTGCAGACCTGAGATCAGATCAAATCAACTGGCATCAATTCAAAATGTCTGATAAACAGAAGAGAAGTTGACATGCAGGAAATATAAATCTGTTGTTTTGTTGATATTTTAGTCTAATTATGACAAACTGAAGGCAGCATGTAAAGAAGATGGATGAAATGTATATATAGAATAATCTCCTAGTTTGAGGCACATCACAGCATCCTGGTCTTTTTGTGAGTTGCCAAACCGTCTGTATATTCATCCTCTTTCATTTTGATAACTTTTTCTGAACGATGCACCAAAGATAAAGTCATGATCGTGTTTTCGATTGAGTTTATAGTACTGTGCTAATATTTACTATGCAAAACAATATATTGAATGAACTAGACTTTTCATGACTGGGCAAAGAACCAGCCAGTGTCATGATCTTGCTCAGTCATGAATTCTTGCATCAATGCTACGACGGGAATCCCGAACCAAATAATGGTGAAAGTCAAATAGTTTTGCAAATGTGGGTCAGGATACTCTGATAATCATACATATAATGAAATTATAACTTAAATTTGACTGGTGACTGGAATTGAGGGTCATGAATTTCAAATGATGTCCTGTTGTGTGTATGCCAATATCTTTTTGGAAGAAACACCTTAAATTACACTATGTAGATAATCAAAAGGTAACAGGCTGTGGGTTTCATACAAGTGTGTAAAGTTATTCTCACCTTTCAAATGGGATGTGTGTGAGGGAGCGCTGGATGCTCTGCCTGAGCAGGTGATCAGGCTGACAGGGCCTGGAGGAGGGCGGGCTGGGTGCTGGTGATGCAGGCAGATACTGAGTTCCATTCCATGTTAAAGCTGAGGAAGGCTTCTGGGATGATGTTGAGACTGCGGGATGGCCAAACGGAGACTCCATTTTCTTTGTCCTGCAGTCTTAAGAGAGGCGGCTCAAGAGGTGCAAAGTCTCTTGATCGGGGTTAATGGCACTTGTAGTCTATTGACAGAAAAGACACAAGACAGAGTTCTTTAGTAGATTATGGTTTGTCAACACGTCCAAAATACATTTGAGGTAGGTCAAACATTGAGTAAAGAGCCTGTCCTTTGATCTCCTTTGCTCTCCTTTGCTCTCCTTTGATATCCTTTGATCTCTGAGTGCTAAAATACCTCAAAAATACCTTTGTTAATGCCACATGCGTTTGCAAAACCGAGCAAGTGAGAGGAGGAAATTTTGTCTATTGAAGCACAAGAAAAGTTCTCCCTGCTTGGACTCAACATATTAATTGACTTCACTGTGAGAACAGAAGTCAGCAGCACCGATATCATGACTCGAAGAGGTAAGTAACATTGTGTCCAGGACTCTGCCATCTCATTATGTCACCTAATGAGCTCCATGCTTGACAGTCACAATAGAAAATGGCTGTTTGGTGATCAGATGCTCAGTTTGATAATGAGAAGAACCAAAAGGCTGAGGCCAATAAGAGAAAGTCTGTTTTAGTGTTTAATCTTGGGCTTTATTGGAACCATCACCATTTCCATTATTTTGGGGGAAATAATATATTTAACAACCCTTCTCATTTTTTCCTCCATATGTTAGATTAGCTTAGTGCTAAGATTTGATTTTAAATCTCATGAGTGCTCAATGTTTATGTTAGGACAGCCCAATGTTGTAATTCAGGATTGTGACTACAGGCTTAGGAATTCAGAACCAAATTTCCACCTCAGGGAACGTGGAGAAAAATAAATCGCTGCCAAATAACAGCTGAAACCTTCTAAACAGGAAAGGTAATTGGCAAAGAAGAGGATGATTCATTTAAAAATTTTAATTATTAAGAGCCAAAAATGCAAAACCGACTTTGAGTACATTCGTCCAAATAATTGGTCAAACCAAGAGAATGTATATGAAAGTGTCAGGCTTCATTATCCCTCAGCTTATCCTTTGCAAATCAAAGCAGCTAACTTGAATTCATTAGAAATCTCTATGTTTTGTTCTTGAGGATGAATGTTTGTCATTTCTTTTAGCATATTCAAGCCCCAGGTCTGACAGGGCCCACAGAGACCGTCCTGGACAGCGTTCCAGGCTCATTGATGGTGATGGAGACGCCATCATGAGTAACAGCTCTCAAAACTTCCAGCGGAAACAGTAAGTGTTGGAAGATTCCCTTGTGATTTCAATTCAATACTCTACTTCCTGGAATGAGGTGAAAAGCCTTCTTTAAAATATGTATGAAAGTATTCAATGAGGATCTGGTTGAACCTCTTGGCAGCTGGTGGTGCAAGAGGTGCAGCTGTTGGTTTGAACAGAAGAAAGTAGAACATCACTGACTAGTTATTCTTCTTGTAAAATAAAGCCCCTCATCTCTAATGAAAGTGTGATTTGAACTGGGTTCGGTTTCTCATTTGTCACAATACAGTTATTGTTCTTTAGGTTTCTTATAGAAATGGTGCATTTTAATTACTGGAATTATATTAGATTTTGAAGGAATTAAGACTTTATTCACTTTATTCATCACAAACAATCTCCATTGAATTTGTCACTTGATACTTTGTACAAAGAGTTTGTATTATTTTGGTGTGTCGTTCATACTCTTGAGCTAAATGTTGTGTAATGACATGACGTGGGAAATGTGTGTTATTGGAACAGTTCCCAGTTTCAAGAAAAGGACGAGGAAACTGGAGATATAATTACATTGACTTTTCTTCAAGACCTCAGAATCAACGTTCAGCAATAGGTTGCTATGACTTTTCTTAACGATTCCGCAAACACTTTCTGGATAAAAAGAAAAAAACCTCAAAATAAAAGTCTGATACAAAGTGGATGGAAGAGGCACCTCATGGAGGAGATCAGAGGATGTTGCCAGCAAGAAGCAGGAACACATTTCTTCTGGAACTTTATTGGATTTATTTTATTTTTTTACAATTGATGTTTTGTTAAATTCTACAGATTTTCTGAAGGAGTGTGGATCCTTAAATAGCAAGTTTTAAGAAAGATTGACCAGTTCAGAAAGAATTTTTATCAGAATAAATAGTGAATGGTGACATGAGTTAGAGTGTGACTTCCTGTTTTGGAGTGAAATGATCACTGTGTAGGTCTCGTTCCGTCTCCTGTCTGTGCTCAGGGTGTGAATGGGGTTGGTCGGCTCATGGGGCCTTCCAGTGGCTCAAGAATGTCGGAGGAGTGTCTTGTGAGGTCATCTTCTGTTCTCTGACCTTCAGAGCAATTCTACACCCTGTGGGCAAAATATCATTGCATTAAATTCTCATCAGTCACTGAGAGATGCTGATCAGGCAAACGGAACCTGCACCGGGCAACAATAGACATCACAGCATCAAACTTCTACATTAAATCATTTTAAGTTTGGATCAAACCATAAGGACTGGATCGCCTCGGTTCTCCTTGAGGAAACCATGCTGGCTTTGTCTTTGGCTGGGGTGGATCGTTAGGTAGGGCTCACAGCGGGCGATCGCTCAGAATCACGCGAGATTTCCTCATTGGATGATGATTTATTGAGTTCACAACTGTATGATTTAATATGTATAATTACATGTGCGTTAGTGTGGTTCTGAAACAGAGAAACAGAATTAAAACATAACTAGCAGAACACAAATGGTCTATAATGCCAGAAACATCCATTTGTCTTCACTATATGCTAGTATAGCAATAGAGCTGAAATAATAACAATAAAGTATAAACATGGCCGAAACTGGCATTAAATAATGAAACAAGGCTGCTCTGTGGGCAGAAACAGCTTCAACCATGAAATGGGGAAAAAGAAACCATTCGCAATACAATGGCTCCCTCTGCTGGTCACATGAATAACTACAACAGGCTGCACCGGGAGGGGTCACGTGACAACGGGTGGCCATGCGGGAGGCGGTGCCTTATAGCCAATTAGCTGGATTTACAGCGAATATAAGAGAGATAAATGACAAACTATAGCATCTCCAGAAAGGAAAGTCACGGCACGAGGCCGAGCCAGGCAGGCAAAGCCTGAGCTCACATTTAGCAACGCTAAGCAGACAAAACACTTCCAATCTCGCACCGACAGTAAAGGAACAACAAAATAGCCCTTCTTACTTGTAAAGACACACAAAACAGGACAGATGTAAGCAGGCAGCTAGTCCGTGCTGAGAACAGGAACTACTGGCTAAAGTCTGGGACCGAATGTTAGCAGCCCGCAGCCTGAGTCAACTTGTGATTGGCTAAAAGTCCAGGTGAAGCGAGGCGTCTTCCAAAGGGGAGAGAGAGAGTCAACAGAGAGTGTCTGATGCTGAGTGGCCACAAGGGGGCGTTTTTCACAATAAAGTAGCAGTCTTTGTCCTGGTGGTCCACCGTCCTGCGTGTCTCACATGTCCCTCATTTTACCAGGAAGTGTCAACAAGTTAGAGATTTCTTTCACACTGGAAACCGGCCAAATAAGACATCGTGGCTAAACCCTAAAGACACAACAAAACATGTTTACGAGAACCAAAATAATAAAATCTTGTTATTTAGATGTCTTATGAATCCCAACAAAACACGTCCTCAGGTGTAATTCTAATGATGCTCTTGAATGTTGTAATAGATATTCGTGTTTCCAGCTCAAGAAACAATCAAACACATTGAACAGAACTCAGTACCAACTTTGTTAGTGAGACACATAGGCGTAGGAACCGGGGGGGACGTCCCCACCAATATTGGAGACTTGCGCATTTGTCCCGCCCAATAATCATCCCGCGGAGGAGAAAAATATTTGATTTTGAAATGTTTAACTGGTGTGCTTTTATTTTGACGGTGGAGCACACCTATCTGCCAGTGCCCCGCCCCCTCCCTCACCCCCTCCCTCACCCCGCTCCCTCAGATATTTAATAAGGGGACTTCTTATGAAGGAGGTCAAACGGTCTGCAGGGAACCTTCCCACGAATATGGCTTGTTTATAACATCATGTTGTTGTTTACATTCATATTTAGAAAGTAGATCTTCTGAATGAAATCCTCTTAATCCTGAGATGCTCATTGCTCCTTTATTTACCTGCAAACTTTGTCAGTGTTCCCAAGTATCGTCAAAGCTTGTCAAAGTGTTCTGTCCTCTTATTCCAGTACAACGTCCCCACCAAAGAAAAGGAGGAAACTGCAGCAAGACTTGCTTTGTTTTTTTAAAGAGTAATGTCAGTATGAGTAACGTTACTCTACACAAGGAGAACATCGAATCACTCCAACATTTATCAACGAGTTTGACTTTATATGAGACATTATGTGTAAAATGTCTCATCAGGAGAATGATAGAACATAGAGCTCTTCTAATAGAGTGAGAACCTTTACTGTCAGGGCCAAGTTCTGCTCTAAACACAGTCCATGTGTCCGGGACAATATACATCTGCAACCCTGTTCTTAAAAGTCTTTATTCTGTAGGACAAAAACCTCAACATATATTTTTTAAGCTTTCGTAAGTCAAATACTGATAGTGTATATGACCATAAGTAATACTGTCTGTTGTAAAGACATGAATTCCATGCAGGGACATCAAGGGCTCAAGGCAGAGAATGAAACTGAGGGACAGACACGAGCAGAGCAACAGGTAAGAGACAGGGACATCTAACAGGAGATATTTGACAAGAGTTCACAACAATAGTAATTGCTTGCTTGTAGTAAGTGCCGTCCCCTGGCGCTGTGGGACTTTGTGACTTTTCCTTTTATGGTGTTCAGAGTCGGGACAGACAGCGGGCAGACTCTGAAGTCAAAGGACAGAGGACAGCGCCATATCAGCCACGCCCAGAATTCATTGAGACTCAAGTTCTGTCAAACAGAAACTTTAAGTTTCCAAGAAAAGTGGTACAAGGACTTTCCATGGCTTCATCATGATGCAGTACTGAAGGTTTTTTGTGTTTTTATTACAAGACAATTTAGCAGGACAGACGCACCGTCTTCACTGGGACATCAGAGCCCACCTTTATCACTTCTGGATTTACAAACTGGAAAAGGGCTTTAGACAAATGTAAAGCACATGAGAACAGTCCTACACACCGTCATGCTGTGTCTGTGACGGCACAAGAACGTCCTCCTGTAAATGCTCAGTTGATCAACAAGACGTCAAGTTGCAAGAAAAGTGTGACTGCAGAGGACAGGAGGACAAACATTTTGGCTCTTTAGCTTCAGCCAGTGACTGAAATTCAAAAGAATCAATTCCATTTTCAGTCACCTTCAGTAAATGTATTTTTTTTACTGATGTATCAAATGGACGTTTCTAGTACCAGTACTGCACCTGATAAAGTAAGAGTACTGTCCTGTGATGACATCATCACTGTGCTTTGACCAAAGAGGGAGAAGAGTTTTCTCTGGGTGGCTTGCCCACATCTTAAGATCATAAAACATTTACATACAGATATACATGTATGAATATTGGTGAGCAGTATTTGTACAAGAAACTTTTGAAAAAGAAGAAAGTAAAAGAAGAGCATTTGGTGAATGTTTTCCAGTGTCGTTCATTCATGACATATTTCTGCTCAAACTATTTATGGATCTGTCAGGTTTCCAACATGTGCCCCCCCCCCCAATGTTAAAGTCATTCCTCCACCCTGATTAGAACACGTAGTAGTGGACTGTGTGTGTGTGTGTGTGTGTGTGTGTGTGTGTGTGTGTGTGTGTGTGTGTGTGTGTGTGTGTGTGTGTGTGTGTGTGTGTGTGTGTGTGTGTGTGTGTGTGTGTGTGTGTGTGTAGGGAGTCTGGAGTGATGCGGGTGAGTGGATGTAATAACCTTGGACGTCCACCAGAGGAACGCAGAAGTCTGGTTAGTGAAGGAGGGAGCGAGGGAGAGGGGGAGAGAAGAGAAGGACAGAGTTCTGGTGAGGTTCGGTTCTGAGGTTCGGTTCTGAACCTCGGTTCCTCCTCACAGAGATTGAACAAGCTTCTGGAAGCTCACCTGGTTCTCTGGTTCCTGCGGTGGGGAACCCAAGTTCCTACTGTGATGGTGGAAGAATGCAGCTTCCAGGGAGGGGTTGCCGGGGACCCCCTGGTGGGGGTCATGTGACCAATGGGGAATTTTTCCACTGGTGACCACATGTTTCTTAATTCTCAAAAAAAACCATTGTCACCCCCCCACAATGTCTGCTTCCTGCCTTGTTTTAACTTTCCAAGTCATCAGTGATGTCCTCATATAACAGCTGCTTGTCCTCTTGTGGTTGATGCTGATTATTGTAAGAGCAGTGAGGCCATCCCGTCCCTGGATGACCTCTGAACTCAGGTTGGTCTTGATGAGCTTCAGCTTTGAGAAGTTCCTCTCTGCTGAGGCCACAGGCAGAGTGCAGCTCCTTCTCAGGGCCATCCACACATTGGCTTATCCGAGTTCCATTTCAGTTCCAACTGTGGAAAAAAATCTAACAACATTTAAAACATCAACATTTACAAAGTGTCAGCATAGTGAAGGCAGAAGTAAAGCGGGGCAGGAAATTCCTGGCAGTGTGAAAACAATAAGTGTTTTTTCCAATAAGCAGTGAAAATATTACTTTAATATACCTATTATTATTGGCTACAGCAAAGTCACCTTGATTCAGCCATATTTCTCTTCTTTAAAAAAGAGAGAGAGATTCACACCAGCATTTAAAAAAACATTTTCCCCCATTACAGAAATGTGGAGATGTGTTGACATATTTTACTGGAATCAACTAGTGTCCAGTCCAGCATGAGAGGCCCCAGTTTGGTTTTGTCTGGGAGCTGATTGGACGATGCTCAATGAATTGAAAGGAGTGATTCCAGCCGATCACTCTGACCTCCATGTAGAAGTCCAGGCCCAGTGTGGCTGAGCTGAGCTTTGCTTGATCCTCCTTCAAACACTAAATATCATGGAAGATAAACCACAGAGAAGTAATCTGAGTACCTTAGTGAAACTTTTAAAGGTTTCAACTGAGCTAACATTTTTAATATTTGCACAAGCAGATTTGTGGTCCCTCTGAGGTTGTCATATTCAAACTCATGTATCTGGTAAGTGATTAGAGATTTAGTATTTTGACTTCAGATTCAGAATCCTGATGAATTTAGCATTATGTATGTATGTCTTCAGATTCATTAAGCAAAGTAGATTTTTCACCTAAAAGGGCAGTGTAATGTAACTCAGGTCTTGAAGCCTGTCCTCCAAGTGGTTTTTGTGGATGAAAGTGGGAATTTCCCCAATAAAATATAGAGATTAACAATAGTGCAGAGTTTCTTGTCATTGAATTCAAAACAGGTAATAAAGTTTTTCTCTTCAACATTAACTTCATGTGTTGTTTTGTACAGAATATAGTTCTCCGGTTCTTTTCAAAATGTAATACTGTATGAGTAACCATAAACTGTTCCTGGCATAGACATATAGACTAGATGCCTCACTGACTGCAGGAACATACGTCAGTGCATCCGCCATCTTGGGAGGGGCATTTGTCAGGACTTCAGCAACGATACCGCATCACTGTTCTGCTTTTGGTTGTACAAACAGACAAAATAAGGACAATGGACTGCGTGGGATTACCTTCCACAGGTAGGAAAAACATATTTATTGTTGTTGTCGTTGTGTTTAGCTCATATAACATTAACTTGGGACATAGATGAGCTTGAGCCGTGGGAAATGCTCTCTATTCCCTGGCTTAAGCTCACCATCAAACAACAACAATATCAACGTCTATTGGGTTCATCTAACGGAGGCTGTTTTAGTTGCAGTGTGTAGAATATTACATTTCAAAAGAAATGAGTTGCTCAGAACCAGAATGAAAAGATGGAGAACGGAGGGCAAAGAGCACAGTGTGTGGTCTTCTGGAAGAACTGAGAGTGAAAAAGCTAATAAATGAAGAGCTGAAAGAGAATATGTCATATAATATGGAATAATAGATAAATGTGTAACAATAAATAAATATGTACTAGGTAAATATCTAACAAGTATTTTCTATGTAACATTAAAGGTAAATAAGTACAAATAAATGAAAGTATAATAGGTAAATATGTTCTTGTTTGTAAATATGTTTAAAATAAATTCTAAATTTGTTACACAAAAAGTTATAACTTGTGCCCTAATGTACATGTTCATTGTACATAAATGCCACATTGTGTGTAAATAAATGCTTTTACATATTTTTGTCATGGCTCCATCATGTTGCTGCTCTAAAAGGAGAGGACAGCGTCCCAATGTCCCGTCTGCAAACTTCTTCCATTTCCTCTCAATACTTTCTATTAGTATGCTACATTGAATAAATAAATAAATAAAATAATTTTTAATTTAATAAATTACAAATGAAAGCAATGATTCTTCAGTCATGTAAATGTATATTTGCGTGGTTTTCTTCAGAAAACACATCGCGGTCACAGAGACTTGTTTAGGCTGACGGGTCAGACTTGCCCCTCACAAGATGGCGGCCGCTCTGACGTGTCGGAGCGGCGGGCGGAGACAGGCTGCGCGGTGTCTCGTGTTTATGTCTATGGTTCCTGGGTGATCGCGTGACGTCAGACCGGAAAAAGGAACGAGAGGAGCGGAGCAAGCGCGAGTGGAGTTACAGGAGCATGCAGAGCCACGGAGAATACGTCGATATTATAGCTCGAGCCGCCCTCCACTACTGTTTGGAGCTTGTTGGACTCTCTCGGCTGTGTTGTCGTGTCTCACAGAGGAAACATTTCATCTCGTGCAGCAACAATGACTTCAGTTCAGGCTTTGGGAGAGTTTGAACAAACTATCGTCCAGCACGAGGAGGAGGTTGATCGTCAGCACAGACTGCTGGAAACCATCTGGAACCCTCAAATCAAGCTCCACAGAACAGGTATGGAAAAGTGTGAATGAACACATGAATGTGACTGGAGCAGGATCTCCATTGTTCTGACTGGGTTTGGTTTATCCACCGCACACAGAAGCAGGATTTGTGTCTCTGGAGGGAAACTTGGATTGAACTCAGACTTTGACTCTTTTCCATGTTTCCAGGTTTTAATCAATACACAGTTGTAGTTGAAGTCAGAAACAGGAGAAGAGCGTCTAGAATCACCTGGAACTACCTGACAATACATTGAAACAAGGTTAAAATAATAATATGAGCAGCCATTGACAAAACATAGAGGGTCTTTTTCTTAATCATTTCTGATTTCAGTGGATTTGCATTGTTTGCAACTTCCTGTGTTTGGTCACTTCCTGTCCTCTCCAGTCCAATCACAGCAGAGAATAGTCCCTCCTCTCTCCAAAGGCGGGCTCAAGCCTCCAGCCTCAGGATGCAGACACTTCCTGGCTCCAGGTTTCCAGATTAAAAGACGATTGTCTCTGAGTATCAGTGAAACCAACATGGAGGAACATGGAGGCAAAAGCACCTGGAAGAATGTAAACCTCTTGTCTCTGGAACAGTGAGGCTCCAAATGGCAACATGGAAGAATTATCAAGTTAAAATACTTCAGCAACTAGAGTTTTAGAAATATGAACATCTAAGATGTTTAAAAAGATTGTTGCACTTCCTTTTTTATTTTATTTTTTCAAATAAGCATATGAGTATGGTACATGCAGTATTCTTATCTTACAAATACATTTCCAATATCCGTTTAGAAGGACATAAAAACCTAAAGAACCAAACCACTAAATGACATCATCAACAAATGTGGGACCCTCCCTTCTCTTCCTCCTCTGTTCCTCCTATTAATCTAGTCTTTTGTCATTAAGTAAATGAAAAGATAAATAAATAGATTGTAGATCAATGAAACTTCTCTTTTCCATTCCTACTTTAAACAGCCGTCCCTCCATACAAACAGCCGTACTGAAGGTCTGTTAAAAAACCTTCCATCCAATCAAGAGAAGGAAAAAGAAAGAGAAAGATGGATGCCCTCCGTCTCCTTCCTAGAATGTATGTCTACCTTTCTACCTCTTTATTCTTCTCCCCCTTTCACCATGTGTCCAGACACCCGCTTCTTAAATGTCTAAATAATGTAATGAAATGATCCTAAAACAAATCTGCTTAATGCAAACACAACAAGTAAATACCTTAGTTAGAGATGTTAATTCAAATCAAAACAAACAAAGCAGTAGATCTTAATGAGAGTGCTTTGTAAATAATGAAGTAAGTCCCTTGTGGGGTGATTCTGTTTGAATCCTCCTTTGTATATAGGGAGACCACAGGTCTTCACATTCCTTCACTTTGTTTTGGAACCTTGCTCTTACTTGTTCCATATTCAGCACATCTTTGATTGGGTCCCACCATTGCTTTATGCAGGGGGGGTTTGGTTCCAGCCAGCACACTCTAATCTTTTACTTTTCTACAATAAGTAACATTCTAATCATTTTTGGGTTTAAAACCCAATAAAAATCATTTCAGGTCTAAATCAATGTTTTCATCCAAGATTCTTTTGATCTCTTTCTGTATATTTTTCCAATATTCTCTGAGTTTGGGACGGTCCCAGAATATATGTCTCTAGTCTCCTACTGGACCACAACCCCTCCAGCATTTATCACATGTTTTACTATATTAGGACATATTTAGTGGGAGCAGAAAATCTTGTGTTTTTAATTTCATTCACCTTCTTTCCATATAATGCTCCTAAACATTTGATGTCCTTCTTTAAATGATTCCCCCCAATTCTTCTTTCTTTCACTTTCCCATTTCTATTTAAAGTTCATGTTGTTGTCTTGTTCAGCTGCTTTCTAAAGCTTTGAAATGACTTTCTTCTTCTTCTCCAGCTTGGTCATTAGTACTTTCTCTACTTCATTTGGTTCTTTACCTAAGAATTCCCATCCTTTGTGTTTTAGAAGACGGCTTCTAATTTGTAAGAATTTATAAAAGTCTTGTGTTGGCAGATCAAATTCAGTTTTAAGCTGCTCAAATGGTTTCATATTTTCCCTTTTTGAAAAGCCGTCCAATATAGAGCAGCCATTTGGATTCCCTCCTATGAAATCCCCCGTTTATGGTTGAAGGAAGAAAATCTAAATTCTTTCCTATTTTAGTCGCCCTGCAGATTGAACCAGACATTTTCATTCTCTTTTTTATTACTGCTCATATTTTCATTGTTCCTTTAACCCATTTGTTTTTCATCTTTAATTCATTCATTAGTTTTTGTAATAAAAAGGTAAACTTTCTAGTATTACGTTCAGACATGAGATTTGTTCCATATCCCTCCATCCTGTCTCCTCATACTTATTTATGATTCTTAATTGTGCTGCCCAATAATATATTTTACATTAGGTAAATTCAAACCTTTTTCTTTAGGGCACTGTAATAGTGTATACCTTACTCTTGGCTTTTTATTCCTCCAAATACATTTTGATATCATTTTGTCTGTTAAATGTTTCTTTTGGGAGCTGAATTGGTGAGGATTGGAACAAAAATTGCAGCTTTGGCAAAACATTCATCCGTATAGTTTCAATTCTTCCAAAAAGAGAATTTTATTACATTATTCTTGCAAGAAGAGACAAAGTCACAGTAGAACCTTTACATGATTGTCCAAGAGTTCTTCTTACTCTGAAGTCAGACAGCTCCTTCTCAAAGGCTGAATTGTTTTGAGTCTGCATTGAAGGTCAGCAAAAGTAGCACAGGAGTTCCAAAAGTGCTGACACAGGTCATCCTAGAACACAGACTGCAAAATTACACATCATTAGTTATGAGACAAAACAAGATTTCTCTAACAATTAGTATCGTCTACAAAAAGGTCCTGCCAGTCGTGATTTATAAGATCTGCCTTTATTGCCATAATTGCCTCAGGTGATTTTATTGTAATCAAATTACTCATCTGAGTCATTTTAAAGCGGGAACTGTAGAAGTAATGTAACTTTTATTTTGAACTTTTGTCCTTCCAGATCTCCAACTGCACCGTGGCTGTAGGGAGGAGCAGCTCTTTAAACTGGGAACAAACTCCAGTCTGGAGCAGGAAGAACCAGAACCTTCACAGATCAAAGAGGAACCAGAACAACCAGAACCTCCAAAGATCAAAGAGGAACCAGAAGAATCAGAACCTCCACCGACCAAAGAGGAACCAGAACGTCCACAGATGAAAGAAGAACCTGAAGAACCAGAACTTCCACAAATCAAAGAGGAACCAGAAGAACCAGAACCTCTACTGATCAAAGAGGAACCAGAAGAACCAGAACCTCCACAGATTAAAGAGGAACCAGAAGAACCATTACCTCCACAGATCAAAGCGGAACCAGTAGAACCAGATCCTCCACAGATCAAAAAGCAACCAGAACCTCCACGGATCAAAGGGGAATCAGAACGTCCACAGATGAAAGAAGAACCTGAAGAACCAGAACTTCCACAAATCAAAGAGGAACCAGAAGAACCAGAGCCTCCACAGATCAAAAAGGAACCAGTAGAACCAGATCCTCCACAGATCAAAAAGGAACCAGAACCTCCACGGATCAAAGGGGAATCAGAAGAACCAGAACCTCCACAGATTGAGGCGCACCAGGAACTCGGTACCAGCCAGGAAGGAGAGCAGCTTCTACTGAAGTTTGAAGGTGATTCCTTTAGGGTTCCTTCAATTGAGGAACAAAGTTCCCTGAGTGAACCAGAAGAAGTACCAGACACTGAGCAGTTCCTCTCTCATGACTCTGAAGTCCACGATGTGAAAAAACTTGTTGACTCAGAATCAAGTAGAAATGCAGAGATGAAAAGAAGAAGCATGTTTCAGAGTGATTGTGTGGACAAGTTCCCTGTGTCAGAGAAGCAGGCTGAATGTGAAAAGCTTCTTTGTGAGGAAACATGTGGAAATATGGTCCAGAAAAAACCTCAATTACGTCAGAATTTAACAACTTTCAATGATAAGAAGAAAAGTGGTGAACTCTTTGTTAAAAGTTCCACCGGACAGGATGGTTTGTTGGTGCAGAAGAGAACTCTCACAGGTGAGAAGCCATTTTCTTGTGAAACATGTGGGGAAAGTTTCAGAGGATCAAATGATTTGATGAGACACAAGAGAACTCACACAGGTGAGAAGCCGTATTCTTGTGAAACATGTGGGAAAGGTTTTAGTGCATCAAATGATTTGAAGATACACAAGAGAACTCACACAGCTGAGAAGCCGTATTCTTGTGAAACATGTGGGAAAAGTTTTAGTGCATCAAATAATTTGAAGATACACAAGAGAACTCACACAGGTGAGAAGCCGTATTCTTGTGAAACATGTGGGAAAAGTTTCAGGGGATCAAATGATTTGACGAAACACAAGAGAACTCACACAGGTGAGAAGCCGTATTCTTGTGAAACATGTGGGAAAAGTTTTAGTGCATCAAATAATTTGAAGATACACAAGAGAACTCACACAGGTGAGAAGCCGTATTCTTGTGAAACATGTGGGAAAAGTTTTAGTGCATCAAATAATTTGAAGATACACAAGAGAACTCACACAGGTGAGAAGCCGTATTCTTGTGAAACATGTGGAAAAAGTTTCAGGGGATCAAATGATTTGAAGACACACAAGAGAATTCACACAGGTCAGAAGCCGTATTCTTGTGAAATGTGGGAGTCGTAAATTACAGCGACACATGAAAAACCATAAAGAGATGAAATCATGAAAGACTCTATGTGAGATGTGTGGATGGATTTCACTTATATAGTGTTTTTCCACCGTATAAAAGCCGATTCATCCTCCATAAGAACAAGAAGAACGTTGGGCACTCCAGAGTCTTGCCGTACTAAATGATGTCATGTTCTTCAGCCAGCTCCCTCTGGCCAGAGACTTTTTGTTCAGCAGTACCAACCGTCAGGACTGTCAGTTCCTGCAGTTAAAACCAGACCAACATCATGTCCTGGACACAAACTTTCTCTTTTCTTACTGAAACACTTCAGAGAAATGTATTTCTGAAAACGCTTGAAGTGAGAAATAAGCTGCAGTTGAAAAGTTAAAAGGTTTTACAGAAGTGTCAGCTGTGAGGGGGTGAGAGTATGAACTCTCCTGCTGAACAAGCATTTTTTCCAGCAGCTGGCTGACGTCAGCGCTGAACTTTTCTTCTTCTTCTTATGGGAGGATGCAGAGGCCTTTAGCAGTCCCCAAAGTGCTTTACACTGTTCATCACATTCACCCATTCATTCACACACCAATGGAGGCGGCGACCATGCAAGGCACTCAGTCCATCCACTGGGAGCAGTTTGGGGTTCAGTGTCTTGCTCAAGGACACTTGGACATGTGGACAGGTGGAGATGGGAATGGAGCTCCAACAGATGTGGTTCAGGAAGTCCAGCTTGAGCCCAGAATCACAAGGTCTCCTCCAGTTTGAAGTCAACATTGCTGATTTAAACCCTGTTGAGACGCTTCAGGAAATCATTTAGTTTCTGGTTCGTCACCAAAATGAGACGATTTCAATCAGTTTGGTTTCCATTTGTGTTGAACTGCACAGAGGCTGACAAAAGGTCCCTGCTTGATAATGAATGTTAAAGAAGCACATTTCATTATTAGTTCTCACAATGCTGCTTTCTGTGGTTTGAAAAATGTGAGGTTAAAAATCTTGTATGAGCAGATGTGAACTTTGAAGAAATGGAAGTAAAATGTTGACATGAATCCAATGGCTTTTGTTCTTCACTGTTTTTATTTAACATTAATGAGTCGTAATTTCATTTTTCACTCTTTTTACACTACGGAGGAAAAACTACTGTTTGTTTACCTGCAACACGTACTGAAGTACATATCATGAAAGTAAAACTCTTCAGTGGAAACATGCAATGATTTCCTCGTCTCAAACTATTTATTCTAACAACAACCAACAACAACAAAAAAATGTATGTGATGTGGAATATTTTGACTTGAGTGACATTTAAACTTCACGTTCCTTAAAGCACACTGTTGAGTGTTGAGACGTTAGATGAGGCTGTTAAGCTTGTTAAGAAACAGCAAGTTGTGCAAAAAGACCATTTTAAATGAGATCAAACCGTGAAGTTCTTTCAATGACTTTAATCTGGAAGTAACTCATATTTTAAGATTTCTAGATAGAAAAGTTTCTGAATTGTACAAATCTCTCATTGATTACATTTACACTACTAAGTACCACAGTCACACCATGTTTCAGTCGATGACAAAGGAAATTAAACCTCATGTATGAGACTGTCACTTTGATTTTACATTTTAAAACAGTATTTCAATGTTTCTAGATGGAGTTTTTGAAAGTGATGTTTCAGAAGTGCACAGAAAGTTTAAAAGTCTCGTGATTCTAACAATTGATATGTCTTGTGTAAAAGATGTAATAGATTGTATACTTAAGCAATTACTTATATATGCAATAGATCCTTTTTGACAGGTATTTTTCCTGACAGGATGAAAATAGCCAAGGTGGTTCCAAGCTATAAAACTGTAGACAAATACATAATCTGATATTCTAGAATTTGTTTCCTCAGTTGATGAAAAAAACCAAAACTTTAAAACATTATATGTAAACAGACTGGATCATTTTATAGAAAATACAACTTACTGAATGATCATCATTATGAGTTGAGAAGAAAATGATCAACATCTTTGACATTAAATAGGTTTTGTTATGGGTGGATGGATGGACGCAATAGAAATACTGACCTGCAGTTCCCCCTATATCCAGTAGGGGTCAGTATGAAGCAGCTTTGGAGACATGGGGAGCAGGAGGAGGGAAAAGGAGTGTTTGAAGTACACGGCCAGTATTGTAGATACTTTTTACTTAGAAAAGCAGCTCATCTACTTTAATGTGGGGGAGAACAATGTGTCATTATTTATGAAGTGAATTATCATCAATATGCAAATTTGAATGAAAATAAAAAATAAAGCTTTTTTCATGATCTTTGAAAGATTTGGGGACTTTTTATTCTTTTATCAGTTGATTGTGACCATAATAAAATGCAGGACAAAGTTTGTAGGTAAATATAAATGACTTGTTGTGAACAAACTCAATATATGCAGGGTAAATAAAATCTGCACAAAGTATCACTGCAGAACTGAGAAAGGATTTGTTCACAAACAATATCAACAAGAGAACAACATCAACCTAAAACAACAAATGTACTTTCACTACACAGTTGTTTGTGAAAATAAAGGCAACAGTGCAAATCTAGGTGAGTCAACAAAACAATTAACTCGATTAAATACATGTAACCTAAATATAAGAAGAGTAATGTTACTTTGACAGTGAACACAAAAGGGTTTTTCTATTCAGCCAGATTCATATTATAAGTAAATATCTTTATATAGGTATTTATCTTTCAGTTCCAGTAAAATAATTCATTTAGATTTATTTCAACTGACTGAATATATTCCATGTCTCTCTGAATAGTCTAGAGTTAATCAGTCTACTGTAATTACTACTCTGAAGACGATGACCAATTACACTGAGAAGAACAACATGAACTAATGCTGGAGATGATTAAATCTAACTTTCCTTCTATAAATCTGCTCCCTGGATATTGCTGCCTTGCTCAAAGGCCTCTGGCAGTGACTGCTGTCTTTGCCGGGGTCCAGTAGTGGTTTGGGGATTCCCCTCCTCCTCCCTCCGTTTTTTGGGGGGAGGTAATTTGCCAGCTAGATATATGATAAACAATAAAGTAAAAGAAGTACCTTTTAAAGTAATCCACAGATTTCATGTGTTTTCTTAGAACGTTTTTAAAAAGACATAGATATAAATTGCTCTTTCTGTAAAGAACTCCCTGAAAATATATTTCATGTGTTTTTGTCTCGCCCCTTTTCTAACAAGTTCTGAGAAGATATTTGCACCTTGATCTCTACTAGTATTGAAGCATCTTACAGTGGATGAGCCTGCTGTATGACTCGTCTCTAGCTGATCATGGACCATTGCTATGACTCTTAATGTTGATCATCTTCCTGAGCTGCTTCATGAGGCCAGTGGGGGGGGGCTTTCACCTGCTCTCTTTAACTTGTACATGGATGAGTTATCTCAACAACTGAATAGTTGTAAAAGTGGATGTGTGCTGGGTAACAAGATAATTAATCATCTCATGTCTGCTGGTGATCTGGTCATTCTCTCTCCCAGCAGGTTTCAGCAGCTTTTAACACTCACAACACCATGTAGACGTCATTTGACTTTTCTTCCTCTAGATACCAAAGAACAGTCAATTGACTCACAGACTTTCAGCTAACACCTCACCCTCAGCTGTTTGTTATGTAAACAAGGCTAATACTGGTGCACCACAGGAGGGGGAGCCAGGTATTGAAATGCACATGTGTACATGTATATTTATTGAAATCAGGAGAACCACATTGAGATTACTCACCTCTTTTAGTACATAAAAAGGTTTGCTGTATCTTATATTAATTCTAAATACAAAAATATTTTTAAAACAAATAAATAGCACAAAAGACAAATAGATGGAAACAATAAAAAGTACAGTCGCAGAGAAAGACAAAACTATAAAAGCCACCAAATACTTAAATATAAGTTAGCTAAAACAAGAACAAGGTTAGGTTTGTGTTTACATGTCCTGTAAAACGGCCCTAAACTCGCCCAGAATACCCTGGGTCAAAGACTGGTGAGGAGGATCTCGGCAGAGTTAAAGTAGAGACTTGGCCGTGATGTCACTTGTCAGCGTATTGACACTGCAAGCAACAGGTCCAGCTCATTTAGACCAGGATACAAAATAGAGCAGTCAAAACTCAGTTGGTAACCTTAAGCCACTCCACACACCTTGTAGTCTGTGTTAACATCAGACAGAAGAGAGTATTTCAAGATCAATTATAACTCTGCAGACCTGAGATCATATCAAATCAACTGGCATCAATTCAAAATGTCTGATAAACAGAAGAGAGGTTGACATGCAGGAAATATAAATCTGTTTGTTTGTTGATATTTTAGTCTAATTATGACAAACTGAAGGCAGCATGTGAAGAAGATGGATGAAATGTATATATAGAATAATCTCCTAGTTTGAGGCACATCACAGCATCCTGGTCTTTTTGTGAGTTGCCAAACCGTCTGTATATTCATCCGCTTTCATTTTGATAACTTTTTCTGAACGATGCACCAAAGATAAAGTCATGATCATGTTTTCATTTGAGTTTATAGAACTGTGCTAATATTTACGATGTGAAACAATATATTTAATGAACTAGACCTTTCATGACTGGGCAAAGAACCAGCCAGTGTCATGATCTTGCTCAGTCATGAATTCTTGCATCAATGCTACAATGGGAATCCTGAACCAAATAATGGTGAAAGTCAAATATTGTTGCAAATGTGGGTCAGGATACTCTGATAATCTTACATATAATGAAATTATAACTTAAATTTGACTGGTGACTGGAATTGAGGGTCATGAATTTCAAATGATGATCTGTTGCATATTATGACTTGATTGTAAAATTCTATTGTGTGTATGCCAATATCTTTTTGGAAGAAACACCTTAAATTACACTATGTAGATAATCAAAAGGTAACAGGCTGTGGGTTTCATACAAGTGTGTAAAGTTATTCTCACCTTTCAAACAGGATGTGTGTGAGGGAGCATTGGATGCTCTGCCTGAGCAGGTGATTAGGCTGACAGGGCCTGGAGGAGGGCGGGCTGGGTGCTGGTGATGCAGGCAGATACTCAGTTCCATTCCATGTTAAAGCTGAGGAAGGGTTCTGGGATGATGTTGAGACTGCGGGATGGCCAAACGGAGACTCCATTTTCTTTGTCCTTCAGTCTTAAGAGAGGAGGCTCAAGAGGTGCAAAGTCTCGTGATCGAGGTTAATGGCACTTGTAGTCTATTGACAGAAAAGACACAAGACAGAGTTCTTTCGTAGATTATGTTTTGTCAACACGTCCAAAATACATTTGAGGTAGGTCAAACATTGAGTAAGGAGCCTCTCCTTTGATATCCTTTGATATCCTTTGATACAATTTTCACTCATTTGCTCTCCTTTGATATCCTTTGATATCCTTTGATACAATTTTCACTCATTTGCTCTCCTTTGATATCCTTTGATCTCTGAGTGCTAAAATAACTCAAAAATACCTTTGTTAATGCCACATGCGTTTGCAAAACCGAGCAAGTGAGAGGAGGATATTTTGTCTATTGAAGCATAAGAAAAGTTCTCCCTGCTCGGACTCAACATATTAATTGACTTCACTGTGAGAACAGAAGTCAGCAGCACCGATATCATTACTCGAAGAGGTAAGTAACATTGTGTCCAGGACTCTGCAATCTCATTATGTCACCTAATGAGCTCCATGCTTGACAGTCACAATAGAAAATGGCTGTTTGGTGATCAGATGCTCAGTTTGATAATGAGAAGAAACAAAAGGCTGAGGCCAATAAGAGAAAATCGTTTTTAGTGTTTAATCTTGGGCTTTATTGGAACCATCACCATTTCCATTATTCTGGGGGAAATGATATATTTAACAACCCTTCCTATTTTTTCCTCCATTTGTAGATTACCTTAGTGCTAAGATTTGATTTTAATGCTCATGAGTGCTCAATGTTTATGTTAGTACAGACCAATGTTGTAATTCAGGATTGTGACTACAGGCTGAGGAATTCAGAACCATACTTCCACCTCAGGGAACGTGGAGAAAAATAAATCGCTGCCAAATAACAGCTGAAACCTTCTAAACAGGAAAGGTAATTGTCAAAGAAGAAGGTGATTCAGTTGACATTTTTCATTATTAAGAGCCAAAAATGCAAAACCGACTTTGAGTACATTCGTCCAAATAATTGGTCAAACCAAGAGAATGTATATGAAAGTGTCAGGCTTCATTATCCCTCAGCTTATCCTTTGCAAATCAAAGCAGCTAACTTGAATTCATTAGAAATCTCTATGTTTTGTTCTTGAGGATGAATGTTTGTCATTTCTTTTAGCATATTCAAGCCCCAGGTCTGACAGGGCCCACAGAGACCGTCCTGGACAGCGTTCCAGGCTCACTGATGGTGATGGAGACGCCATCATGAGTAACAGCTCTCAAAACTTCCAGCAGAAACAGTAAGTGTTGGAAGATTCCCTTGTGATTTCAATTCAATACTCTACTTCCTGGTATGAGGTGAAAAGCCTTCTTTGAAATATGTATGAAAGTATTCAATGAGGATCTGGTTGAACCTCTTGGCAGCTGGTGGTGCAAGAGGTGCAGCTGTTGGTTTGAACAGAAGAAAGTAGAACATCACTGACTAGTTATTCTTCTTGTAAAATAAAGCCCCTCATCTCTAATGAAAGTGTGATTAGAACTGGGTGAGGTTTCTCATTTGTCACAATACAGTTATTGTTCTTTAGGTTTCTTATAGAAATGGTGCATTTGAATTACTGGAATATATTAGATTTTGAAGGAATTAAGACTTTATTCACTTTATTCATCACAAACAATCTCCATTGAATTTGTCACTTGATACTTTGTACAAAGAGTTTGTATTTTTTTGTGTCGTTCATACTCTTGAGCTAAATGTTGTGTAATGACATGACGTGGGAAATGTGTGTTATTGGAACAGTTCCCAGTTTCAAGAAAAGGATGAGGAAACTGGAGATATAATTACATTGACTTTTCTTCAAGACATCAGAATCAACGTTCAGGAATAGGTTGCTATGACTTTTCTTAACGATTCCGCAAATACTTTCTGGATAAAAAGCAAAAAACATCAAAATAAAAGTCTGATACAAAGTGGATGGAAGAGGCGCCTCATGGAGGAGATCAGAGGATGTTGCCAGCAAGAAGCAGGAACACATTTCTTCTGGAATTTTATTGGATTTATTTTATTTTTTTACAATTGATGTTTTGTTAAATTCTACAGATTTCCTGAAGGAGTGTGGATCCTTAAATAGCAAGTTTCAAGAAAGATTGACCAGTTCAGAAATAATTTTTATCAGAATAAATAGTGAATGGTGACATGAGTTAGAGTGTGACTTCCTGTTTTGGAGTGAAATGATCACTGTGTAGGTCTCGTTCCGTCTCCTGTCTGTGCTCAGGGTGTGAATGGGGTTGGTCGGCTCATGGGGCCTTCCAGTGGCTCAAGAATGTCGGAGGAGTGTCTTGTGAGGTCATCTTCTGTTCTCTGACCTTCAGAGCAATTCTACACCCTGTCGGCAAAACATCATTGCATTAAATTCTCATCAGTCAGTGAGAGATGCTGATCAGGCAAACGGAACCTGCAGCGGGCAACAATAGACATCACAGCATCAAACTTCTACATTAAATCAGTTTAAGTTTGGATCAAACCATAAGGACTGGATCGCCTCAGTTCTCCTTGAGGAAACCATGCTGGCTTTGTCTTTGGCTGGGGTGGATCGTTAGGTAGGGCTCACAGCGGGTGATCGCTCAGAATCACGCGAGATTTCCTCATTGGATGATGATTTATTGAGTTCACAACTGTATGATTTAATATGTATAATTACATTTGCGTTAGTGTGGTTCTGAAACAGAGAAACAGAATTAAAACATAACTAGCAGAACACAAATGGTCTATAATGCAAGAAACGTCCATTTGTCTTCACTCTATGCTAGTATAGCAATAGAGCTGAAATAATAACAATAAAGTATAAACATGGCCGAAACTGGCATTAAATAATGAAACAAGGCTGCTCTGTGGGCCGAAACAGCTTCAACCATCAAATGGGGAAAAAGAAACCATCCGCAATACAATGGCTCCCTCTGCTGGTCGCATGAATAACTACAACAGGCCGCACTGGGAGGTGTCACGTGACAACGGGTGGACATGCGGGAGGCGGTGCCTTATCGCCAATTAGCTGGATTTACAGCGAATATAAGAGAGATAAATGACAAACTATAGCATCTCCAGAAAGGAAAGTCACGGCACGAGGCCGAGCCAGGCAGGCAAAGCCTGAGCTCACATTTAGCAACGCTAAGCAGACAAAACACTTCCAATCTCGCCCCGACAGTAAAGGAACAACAAAATAGCCCTTCTTACTTGTAAAGACACACAAAACAGGACAGATGTAAGCAGGCAGCTAGTCCGTGCTGAGAACAGGAACTACTGGCTAAAGTCTGGGACCGAATGTTAGCAGCCCGCGAGCAGCCTGAGTCAGCTTGTGATTGGCTAAAAGTCCAGGTGAAGCGAGGCGTCTTCCAAAGGGGAGAGAGAGAGAGAGTCAACAGAGAGTGTCTGATGCTGAGCGGCCACAAGGGGGCGTTTTTCACAATAAAGTAGCAGTCTTTGTCCTGGTGGTCCACCGTCCTGCGTGTCTCACATGTCCCTCATTTTACCAGGAAGTGTCAACAAGTTAGAGATTTCTTTCACACTGGAAACCGGCCAAATAAGACATCGTGGCTAAACCCTAAAGACACAACAAAACATGTTTACGAGTACCAAAATAATAAACTCTTGTTATTTAGATGTCTTATGAATCCCAACAAAACACGTCCTCAGGTGTAATTCTAATGATGCTCCTGAATGTTGTAATAGATATTCGTGTTTCCAGCTCAAGAAACAATCAAACACATTGAACAGAACTCAGTACCAACTTTGTTAGTGAGACACATAGGCGTAGGAACCGGGGGGGGACGTCCCCAACAATATTGGAGACTTGTACATTTGTCCCCCCCAATAATCATCCCGCGGAGGAGAAAAATATTTGATTTTGAAATTTTTAAATGGCATGCTTTTATTTTGATGGTGCAGCACTCCTATCTGCCACTGCCCCGCCCCCTCCCTCACCCGCTCCCTCAGATATTTAATAAGGGGACTTCTTATGAAGGAGGTCAAACGGTCTGCAGGGAACCTTCCCACGAATATGGCTTGTTTATAACATCATGTTGTTGTTTACATTCATATTTAGAAAGTAGATCTTCTGAATGAAATCCTCTTAATCCTGAGATGCTCATTGCTCCTTTATTTACCTGCAAACTTTGTCAGTGTTCCCAAGTATCGTCAAAGCTTGTCAAAGTGTTCTGTCCTCTTATTCCAGTACAACGTCCCCACCAAAGAAAAGGAGGAAACTGCAGCAAGACTTGCTTTGTTTTTTTAAAGAGTAATGTCAGTATGAGTAACGTTACTCTACACAAGGAGAACATCGAATCACTCCAACATTTATCAACGAGTTTGACTTTATATGAGACATTATGTGTAAAATGTCTCATCAGGAGAATGATAGAACATAGAGCTCTTCTAATAGAGTGAGAACCTTTACTGTCAGGGCCAAGTTCTGCTCTAAACACAGTCCATGTGTCCGGGACAATATACATCTGCAACCTTGTTCTTAAAAGTCTTTATTCTGTAGGAATAAATCTGGCTAAAAGGACGTTATAAAGAGAGTAGTTGAATTTAAATATAGTCTAATATTGTTTGTTGAGTCGACATTAATTTCATGGTTTTCCCTGAATAAATATCCATTACAAGTTTCGGTCTTAAGTAGAAAAACAATGCAATTTTTTTAATCGATTGACAGCACTACTAAATATACATAAAAAAAATGCTAAGATATAAACATAAGTAAATATGAAGTCGTCTGCTTCCTTTGCTTTTGTTCACATGCAATTCAGTATGCAATTACTGTTTTTATTCCAGAGGCAATTCACAATGTATCGCATAAAAACCAATTCAGTACTGACAATGTTTTGGTACATTTATTTTAAGGTTTGTGGGGAAAAAAAACTAAACAGGTATTGTAATATTTGTTTTTATTTGTTTTATGGGGAAATTTTTGCAAGTGGCTTTTACCTTTCCATTGTCTTTTCACATTATTCACATTTCCCATCGCATTGAACGCAGCATCTGAGTCAAGTCTGCCCAAGCACAATGGAAGAGTGTGTGTGTGTGTGTGTGTGTGTGTGTGTGTGTGTGTGTGTGTGTGTGTGTGTGTGTGTGTGTGTGTGTGTGTGTGTGTGTGTGTGTGTGTGTGTGTGTGTGTGTGTGTGTGTGTGTGTGTGTGTTACCTATTTCAGAGCGCCCCTTGCTGGAGTTACATTTAATTACACCTTGTCTGACTTCTTGCTCTCAATAGGTCAACCTCATATCTTCATAGAAGAAAACCTGTCACTTTGATTTCAAATGAGTTTTTTAATCCATCTTTTGTCACTAAAATGTTCTTTTTAGCATTCTTTTTTACTTGAATTCAGTTACGGTGATCCGGGTTTGCATTGCAGGTGCTGTATTAAATGTATAAATGATAGTAACTGACACCAAACACAACACAATAAAAACCAATAATACCGGCAGAGTTAAAATAATGTTACATTTTTTCTTCCATTTTGTTTATTCCCACTGACCCTTTGCATTGATTCCCATTCTCAGGATATTTATTTCTTCTCGGTTTACTTGACGTTACATTGGTTTCAACATTCAGCCGTTTAAGATGAAAGCAACAATTAACGGATTAGTGTGATTCAGAAGTATCTTTAGTTACAGTTGTCAGACATTAGTGTCAGAAACACACGACGTACATCTGAATATGAGCATCAATTATTTATTATTAGACTTTACATCCATGGTCTTCATTGGCTACAGGGCCGATCACAGCTGACTTTGGGTGAGGGCACTACTGTATAACTTGAACAGGTTACCAGTCCGGACACAGACAGTCAATCACACATATATACCCACACATATTCACAGTCACCAATTGGCCTAAAATGTATGTTTTTGGTACTGTGAGGGGAAATAAGAAGAAAACCGTTGACACAACAGTCTGAATAGAATATAGGCACACACACAGCTCAAAGTAGCGTGTACTTCTGTGTTGAATGCTCATAAAGCCATCAGGAAACACAAGCAAATTCAAATGAAAACTGTATTTATTTCTACACAATAGTTAAACACAATGTTGCAGCAACATGTCAAAAGTTTCATTTATGAATTTCAATTTTAGAAATTAAAATCTTAATATGTTAAGCAATTCAAAATGAAATGAATAAAATGAAAACATAAAATGTATTACCTGATGGGAATAATTGCAACTGGAAAGGATCAGATGATTCCATTTTGTTAGTTACATTGCCAGAGAACAAACTCAAAGGTAAGACAGTGAGAATCCCCGTGTCATCTGAAGGCCACTTGTGGTTATGGAATCATCAGGATAAACACACAGGAAAGCGTCCCCATTCCCCGGCTCATGTTTCCGTACCATTCAGTCAAAACACTGCAAAAGAAAGAAAAGAAATAAACAGGTCACATTGTCACTTTTTGCTGTCGGTTCCTCAGTCCTGCTCCGTGGTCTTTGCCAGCTTTTTTGTTTGCGTGTGGTTTGTTCAACTATTTGTTACCATGTTGTTCAGTCACAGCTGCTGAAAACTGATATGAGCCAAACCAGCCTTTAGCCACTGTCGGTGTTCCCAAGAGCTCCGGAGGTTACAGAGACAGTGGTGAGTCCAGTATATTCTAAAGGTCATTATTCTTACTGACACTTTTCCTAATGTTCCATTTAGATGAATAACCTGATCAGGAATTAAGCTTTAAAATGAACGATTGCAAAAATGCAATTCCATCTCCAGCTCATGATGAGCCTGTGTTTAAGTGAAATACCTGAGCGAAGGATTGCCATGTGTTTGATCGTACCTAAAGGTTTAGTTTTAGGTTAAAGCTCAAATTAACATTTCAGAAAGGGCAGTGTCCCAGTCTTTTATGAATACTTGTCACCAACAACTTATATATTTAATTTGTATAATCAGAGGCAATAATCTGTTTTAGCCTCGCTGGACTACAATGAATTTACGGCTCACTAACTGCAGTTGAACTATTGTTTCACCTTCTACCGTACCGCATAGGACCGACTGAATACGTTTATGTGGTGTGTTTGTTCTCCTCAAGGGTTGAAGAATCCAGTCAATCTGACAGAAATATTGTTAGTTAATGTGATAAACTTTGTCTATGAGCAGCTTGTAGAAGTGAGAGCTACAGAAACATAGAACACAAAAGCCTCATCAATGGTGGCGACGTTACACAATGAAAAGCTTGTAGAATATACCTACACGGCAAACAGGGAATATTCCCTAGTTATTCAAATGAGAGACATTTGTTTGACTGATGTCACGACATGACATTTTGCATCAAAAGATTAGAAAACACAAATAAGCAGAAATAATGAGGAACCTGCTGTTGGTGAAGGTGTTTTGTAATCACATAGTACAAAGTTCATAATACTCAGTGTAGAAGTCTATAGTCATCTTCTCAAGTTATTGACCCTGGGCTAAATGAAAAGAATATATCAACTTAGTACCTGTATTCCTGCTTTGTGATGTGATTTAACTAACAGAATTTCACACGTTAGAACAAGACCTATGATGTTTGCAACACGAGCATCGAGGAACACAGAACATGAATTTATATGGAGTACACACTGCAGTACTCACATACCACTGAGCTCCTTCAAAATAAAAATCAATTTGAAAATGTTTCTTAGTAAGAAAAAAATTATATACCGTATTTTCACATAAAAGTCTTAGATTTTCTTCAAAATGTGCGGCGCGCACTATGGTGCAGTGCGCCCTATGGTGCAGTGCGCCCTATGTGTGTGTTGTTGTTGTAAAGCGGACGTAGTAGAGAACACCATGAGAACGTTAAAGGGGGAAGTGTGGGCGTGGATTGTATATAAATGAACGGGTATGTGCGTTATGCAGAACATCGTTGTTTTAACAACCCTGAAAATGGCGAAGAGACACGCTTATGAAGCACAGTTTAAACTGAAGGCCATCAGCTACGCGGAGGAACATGGAAATCGAGCAGCCGCGAGAGAATTTAAGATTAATGAATCGATGGTTCGCAAGTGGAGGAAGCTGGAAAACGTGCTCCGACAGGTGAAGAAGACGCAGCTGAGTTTCCGCGGACATAAGGCGAGGTGGCCCGAGTTGGAGGAAAGACTCGAGCAGTGGATCATCGCACAAAGAACGAGTGGGAGAAGCGTTTCCACGGTCACCATTCGACTAAAAGCAGTAACGCTAGCAGAAGAAATGAAAATTGAACATTTCCAAGGAGGTCCGTCTTGGTGCTTTCGTTTCATGAAACGGTGCCATTTTTCCATCCGGGCCAGAACTACGGTAGCGCAGCAACTTCCAGCGGATTATAATGAAAAGCTGGCCATCTTCCACTCCTACTGCAGCAAACACATCGCCGACAAACACATCCAGCCCAGCCACATCACTAACATGGACGAGGTGCCGCTAACTTTCGACATCCCGGTGAGTCACACTGTGGAGAAGAAGGGGACCAGCATGGTAGCGATACGCACAACGGGGCACGAAAAGTCTTCTTTTACTGTTGTGCTTAGCTGCCATGCTAATGGACAGAAACTGCCGCCTATGGTGATTTTTAAGAGAAAGACTTTGCCTAAAGAGAAGTTTCCATCAGGAGTCATCATTAAGGCAAATCAAAAGGGCTGGATGGATGAGGAAATGATGAAAGAGTGGCTGAGGGAGGTGTATGTAAGGAGAACAGGTGGTTTTTTCCACGCATCACCATCGCTGTTGATCTGTGACTCTATGCGTGCCCATCTCACAGCCGATGTGAAAAAACAAGTGAAGCAAACGAACTCTGAGCTTGCTGTCATTCCGGGAGGCCTGACAAAGGAACTCCAACCGCTGGACATCGGTGTGAACCGGCCGTTCAAAGTAAGGCTGCGAGCGGCGTGGGAGCGATGGATGACCGATGGAGACCACAGTTTCACTAAGAGTGGAAGGCAGCGCCGGGCGAGTTACGCCACAATTTGCAAATGGATTGTAGATGCTTGGGCTAGCGTGTCTGCTGGCACTGTTGTTCGAGCTTTCGCAAAAGCCGGCATCATTTCCAAGGAGCCGCACGGCACGGAAAGTGACTCTGACAGTGAAGAAAATGAACCTGGTATGTTTGATGGAGATTTAGCGCAGCTGTTCAATTCAGAAACAGAGGACGAGGAGTTCGATGGGTTTGATTGATGACGATTACAGGTAAAAAAAATGTTAGTACTTTGTAATCAATACTTAAATAAAGCACAACCAAACTCAGTTTTGCTCCCGCTCTATTTTTAAATACGCACACTTGTATGCTTGTGTGTGTGTGTTGTTGTAATGCGGACACCATGAGAACGTTAAAGGGGGAAGTGTGGGCATGGAACCCGCGCCCTATGAGCAGGTGCGCCTTATGTGTGTGTTAAATGCAGTAATGGCACACATAACTGAGACTGCGCCTTTTAGTACGGTGTGCCTTTTGGTCGTGAAAATACGGTATACAATATCTACAAATGTTAACCTAGAAGATTCTATAAATAGTTTATTTGTGGTTTTCCCAAAGGAAGTTTTATTTATTGTTTTTAAAAAATGTTTTCTTTAGTTTAATGAGGTTCTATATGTGTTCTGTATATTATTTCTACCGACTTATCGTTATTAGTGAGAAATACAGTACAAGCTGTTTGTTTTGTATTTACTACAAATAGTGTTCTTTTATGTGTTCTATATTCTGCTTCCAAAAGACTGTAAAACAAACTTGCAACATTTAAGACTTTGTAACTGTGAATTAGATAATCTGTGGTCAAGCTCAGAATCTATCCAGAAATTAATTAATTAACATTCAACCAGCCATTTCCACCACTCTGATCATATTCCCTCCATCATTACTCCATGAAGGGAGCAAAGAACGTTCATCAATGACAGAGAGTGTATGAACTGAATCAGTACGCTCTGTCTGCTTCACGCTCAGGAGGAAATATCACGACTCATCATCGTGGGTAGAGAGACCAAACACTTTAGAAACACATTTCTCAAGTCAAGAACTATAGAAATGATCCCTGAAAGTATAGTCTTAATACTCCTCAGTACAAACAGCTGAGGCCTTGAATGAATCAGTCTTTCTCATCACTGGTGAGCAGATCTTTTTGTTATGGATCCAGCAAGAAAGAGATTTTCTCCTGTCTGGGATCATTTCCAGCTGATCTCTCCTGATACATTCAGCACAGAATAGCAATAGTGTGACATATATGAACTATTATTGATATGTGATATTGCATTGCAGAACCCTTGTACTAATGTCCATCTTCCACATTCTGGCATTTTTAAATGTGACATGTATGTTATGGTCCAAATAAATACATCAATAACACCTCATCTATGCTGAGGCAGGAAAGTGGGAAAAGTATATAAATGTACACCACAACTTGTAGAAGCTTGTTGAAATTCAATGACTAAATAGAAGTTTGCAGAAGTCACATAATAATTAAGATTAAGTGAAGATGTTCAGTAATGAAGAGTGATTCACGACCGTAGAAAAGAGCTGGCTTCAGAATATTTACATTTATTTCTATTAATTTTATTTTGTTCCAACATTAGATGGTGTTTGAACAAATTTCCATTATTATGGATGGATATGGACATGTGCCAAATAATCTGCAGAATAGCTTATGGCAGTGGTTCTCAAACGTTTTACACCAAGTACCACCCAGAACATACTTGGCTCTCCAAGTACCACCATAATGACCAACACTATACAGTAGCCTAGTGAGCCGAAGCATTCATCAAAAACAAGGCAGAGGTTTTACTCCTAAAGAAGTATATTTAATATTGTCAGCCATTGTAACATTTTACACAGTTAGATTAGTAACACTACGCTTAAATATAGGGAAATTAAAGACTGTACTTAAATAATGATTCAATTAAAATATATTGCACAGAAAAGTTAAATAAAACTGTACTGTACTTAAATGTTAAGTAAACAATGTACTGTACTTGATTAAAAAATAATCTAAACAGGCTGCTTTCTGAAACAGAAACACACGCACATGCACACACACACACACACACACACACACACACACACACACACACACACACACACACACACACACACACACAAACACACACACACACACACACACACACACACACACACACACACACACACACACACACACACACACACACACACACACACACACACAGAGGAAGAACAATAAGATTAAGACTAAAACTATAATAAAAAGATGGTCAATGGATTCTACTGAATGTCTCTCTATCATTCTACTATAGATCTGGGATCCCCCCTCCCTTCTCGTGTCACATGGCCCCGCTTGAGCCAATCGAAAATGAAACATGGCTGGCATTTCAGGAAATGATGTTTTATTCACGGACTGAGTATTTCAGACGATACATATTATGAAGTAGATAACGGCTTTAGAAACGATCGAAGTAACTCCTCTTCCACCGTCCAGTTCATCCATTTTAGTAATCAGCGGGCAGCGTGACGGCAGCGTTACGGCGGCAGCTTTACAGCGGCGTTACGTCGGCGTTACGGTAGCATTACGGCAGTGGCGGCACTTCGTGTCACGATCGCCCGTAATACTACGCTTAGCCACCCGCTAACCTCCGGGACTCGACGTGAAAAGTCATTTTACACACAAAATACTTCACTTTTTTCACAAGAATCAGCTTAGATAGGCCTTTTCTCACAGAGCTGCTAAATCCCGTGTTTTCAGCTGCAGTACAGACTAAGTTAGGGTATAAACGCTCTACCGTGAATAACTGTTGATGTCAGCGCTTTTATATTTTTGTCAGTGATTCTTTGGCATACCACTAGAGGGAGCTAGTGGTACTCATACCACACTTTAAGAATGACTAGCTTATGGGTTGTAGTGGGTGTTTGAAAGTTCAGTGTTATGGTTAACTAATAAATGCACCAGTATTATGACTGGGCGAGTTTATTTCTTGATTTCAGAGACACTCCACCACTCTGATCATATTCCCTCCATCATTACTCCATGAAGGGAGCAAAGAACGTTCATCAATGACAGAGAGTGTATGAACTGAATCAGTACTCTCTGTCTGCTTCACGCTCAGGAGGAAATATCACGACTCATCATCGTGGGTAGAGAGACCAAACACTTTAGAAACACATTTCTCAAGTCAAGAACTATAGAAATGATCCCTGAAGGTATAGTCTTAAACAGAGAGGGGAAGGCGGGTGGAGGGGGAGCTATATATGTGGGTGTAGACCTGAAATATAAAGTGGTGGAGAAAATGACAAGAGCAATGAAAGATGTGTTTGAATGCAACACAGTTGAACTCTGTATGAAAAAAAAGAATGTAATTGTAAGCTGCATTTATAGAACACCAGGGGCCAGTTGTTCAAAAAAATGTAATCTGGATCAAAATTATCCGGATTTGAAAATGTCATTTGTTGCTTTCCAGGATGCAGGAGT
Source organism: Lipophrys pholis (assembly GCF_963383615.2). NCBI lineage: Eukaryota > Metazoa > Chordata > Actinopteri > Blenniiformes > Blenniidae > Lipophrys > Lipophrys pholis. The sequence goes on along the minus strand of NC_137646.1, from coordinate 4,171,899 downwards.
TGCACAGTAAGACTCTGGAGTCCATTTGTGGTTCCCTTTCTAGGACCTCACCACTGGACACTGGGTTCTGTGCACCTTTTTTTTAGGGACCGAGCCCAGAAGGGAAGCTGCCTGGAGGCGAGGACCCTATTGCATCTGGAGTGTTTCTTTCTTTGTTTCTTCTCCTGACGCCATTGAACCCAAATTTGACATAAACTTGCAAACCAAATTTGGCACAATCATCAGGACTGGTGCAGACTACAAGAAAATACAAACAATTAACCCACAAAGTGCCAAAGTGTGCTCTCTAGCGCCACCTACAATCACCACAGCCATGGTGTGATCTCTCTAGAAATGTCGTAGAGAGATCAAAACAAAACTCATCTGTTCGTCTCATCACGACATAAAAATCACACTCTGACACCCCTGACCTAAGTCCAACAGAAGTCCTCAATTTGATTTTAAAAATAAGATTATCAGCAGAAATTTAAATTGGGTCTCACAGCCTGTAGGAAAGTCATAGAGCGATGAAACCAAAGGTCACTTGTTTGTCTCAGCAAGACCTGGAAATAATGTAATGACACTCCTCACTTAATCCAACAGGAAGTCTGCAATTTGCCTTTCAAATCAAGATCCATCCATGCTCATGTCAGCACGGTCACCCAGATGACATTGCAACAGAGCACAAAGGAAGGTGGCGCCCAGCATGGGACACGAACCCACGACCTTGACATTGCGAGTCTCATGCTCTACCAACTGAGCTAGAAGAACCAGGAACCATGAGGGATCACCAAAAGAAGAACCGGACACAGTGACCTGCAACCTTCAAGCGATCCAAGTTTCAATCTTCAGTGTTTTTACTGCAAAATCCTCCAGAGAACAAAAGAATAATTTCAGAAAGGGCAGTGTCCCAGTCTTTTATGAATACTTGTCACCAACAACTTATATATTTGATTTGTATAATCAGAGGCAATAATCTGTTTTAGCCTCGCTGGACTACAATGAATTTACGGCTCACTAACTGCAGTTGAACTATTGTTTCACCTTCAACCGTACAGCATAGGACCGACTGAATACGTTTATGTGTGTGTTTGTTCTCCTCAAGGGTTGAAGAATCCAGTCAATCTGACAGAAATATTGTTAGTTAATGTGATAAACTTTGTCTATGAGCAGCTTGTAGAAGTGAGAGCTACAGAAACATCGAACACAAAAGCCTCATCAATGGTGGAGACGTTACACAATGAAACGCTTGTAGAATATACATACACGGCAAACAGGGAATATTCCCTAGTTATTCAAATGAGAGACATTTGTTTGACTGATGTCACGACATGACATTTTGCATCAAAAGATTAGAAAACACAAATAAGCAGAAATAATGAGGAACCTGCTGTTGGTGAAGGTGTTTTGTAATCACATAGTACAAAGTTCATAATACTCAGTGTAGAAGTCTATAGTCATCTTCTCAAGGTTATTGACCCTGGGCTAAATGAAAAGAATATATCAACTTAGTACCTGTAATCCTGCTTTGTGATGTGATTTAACTAACAGAATTTCACACGTTAGAACAAGACCTATGATGTTTGCAACACGAGCATCGAGGAACACAGAACATGAATTTATATGGAGTACACACTGCAGTACTCACATACCACTGAGCTCCTTCAAAATAGAAAATCAATTTGAAAATGTTTCTTAGTAAGAAAAAAATTATATAATACAGAAGGAAAAAGGACAATAGAACATTCGATCCACATGAGAAATAAATATGATTTTTCCTTTTATATGTTGAAAAACTGTTGTTATTCTTCATGTTTCTTCTTGATGTGTTTATAAAGTGTTGCTGCACCTTGTTAGGATGACAAGGCCCCTGAGAAGGATTGGTGTGTTTCAGGAGAAAACAGGAAGCAAAGGGGATTGAAAGAAAAACATCCAAAGAGGAAAATAGTGACAGATGAAGAGCAAATCAAACCTGGTGAGACTGTGTGTGATGTGTAATTAAGCAGGTACAAGTGAAGTGTTTTGTTGTATCTAACAGTCTTCTGGTGCCTGGCTCAGTACACCGGCATGGAGCAAAGCGGGTCCCCAGAATAAAAAACAAAAAAAAACTGGTTGGGGAACAAAAAGTAAATTCCGAGCTGAAACACATTGAACTATGTACTTTGGTGAAATACGTACCTTTATTATGCGTGCATGTGTGCAGAACTCTGATATGAGAAATGAAATCCATTCAGTGGTTAGTGTGATAGCCGGGAACTGAATGGCAAATTGAATTTCTCGTACTGGGTTCATATTTTTGTAAATTTGGCTATGAAGGAGTGAGTGGCTCATCTGATATAAAACTCACCGTACAATACTGGATTACACCAGTGGATATCTTTTACTGATGTTATACGTCAACATCCCATTTCAAAAAAAATAATGTCATAAGGTAATAGATAGCTGCATGATTTTGTCCATCACATTTGGTCCTTCAGTGTCATTTCTGCCTTTGATAGTAAGTAAGTTGTTCTGTGGTTCTCAGCTCCAGCTCATGTAGAAGACTTCAGGACAAAGTGAGACCAGTGTCACTCTGCAGTGGAACAAAGTGAACAACAACATCAGCTTCATCCTCCAGTTTAATGGTACCGAGACAAACATCAGAGCACCAGATGGAGACGGACCAGTAACTCACACAGTCTCATGTCTCTCTGCTGCAACTGAGGACACATTAACTGTCTTCTCTGGGTTTGGGAGTGTCAGAAGCAGTGGAGTCAGCATTAATGCAGTCACTGGTAAGATGCTGTTTTCAGGAAGTTGTGGGAGTTTGATTGTGATCCCACATGTGTATAATGTAGTTCTTTGTACTACCAACGTACTGTAATTCTTGTGGCTCTTTGTCTCTGACTGTTTGGCCGCCCCTGCTCTATAAGAAAAAGAAGAAAGTTCGCCGCTCCAGCATCTTGCCGAACAACAACAACAACAAACGTTGGCACATCGACCAGCTTTTCTTCAGTTCTTATGGGTTCTAATAGGAGGACGCAGGGGCCTTTACTCAGACGTCTCAGCTGCAACGGAACAAATGTGTTTGTTGTGGCTGGTCCCGCAGTGTTTACTGTCACGTGATGATGTCACATACCTGCGTCATCATGCAGCCGTTCACAACCCCGACTCTCTGCGGTGGGACGGAGCAACAGAGTTGGGTGTGGGTACGCTGTTTACCGTACCGTGCGGTACCGTGCAGTGGAAATGAGGCCTATGATGCCTCTTTACATGACTCAACAAAAAAGAGCTGGCTCGGTTACAGTTAGTCCAGAACTCAGCCGCCAGACTTCTGACCAGCACCAACAGGAGGGCCCATCCCCCCCCTGTGTTAAGATCTCTTCACTGGCTCCCTGTTGAGTCTCGTGTTCAATATAAAATCTTGGTGCTAACTTTTCGAGCCCTACATGGTCAAGCTCCTCCTTACATTGCTGACCTCATAAAGCCCTACAGCTCGACTCGGACCTCGAGATCGTCTGGGCAGAACCTAATAAAAGTTCCATGTACTTGTTTTAAAACCCGGGGAGACCCTTCATTCAAAGCTGCCGCACCCCGACTTTGGAATGAACTCCCACTTGACCTGCGCTCCCTGGACTCAGCGGACATCTTTAAAAAGTGCCTAAAAACACATTTGTTTGCCAAAACATTCTAGTCTAATCGACCCACGCTGCCGACTGTCGACATTTGTTGTGTTTTTAAGATGTTTTTTTCTCTTATCTGTTTTTATTTGTTTTTACTGTGAAGCACTTTGTGACTCCATGTCTGTGAAAAGCGCAAAAGAAATAAAATTTACTTACTTACGTACTTACGTACTTACTTACGTACTTACTTATTTACATACTCTCAGGTGTGCAGCTCAGCTCCAGTGCAGGTCTTGTTGACTCCTCCCAGCACACAGACACACGAGGAAGAAGAAAAAACACAGAATATACAGCAGCAGAGCGACACTTTGTTCAGTCACAGCTGCTGAAAACTGATAGGAGCCAAACCAGCCTTTAGTCACTGTCGGTGTTCCCAAGAGCTCCGGAGGTTACAGAGACAATGGTGAGTCCAGTATATGTTAAAGGTTATTTTTAGATTAATATTAATTATTTTATGACACGTTTCCTAATGTTCCATATCAGATGTGGCGTGTACATGAATAATGTGATCAGGAATTAAGCTTTAAAATGAAAGAATACTTTTTTTTTTGCATCTTTTCAAAGGTTTACCTCATGGAGAGGGGACTGGTGCTTTTTGTTCTCACAGGTTGGTGCAATTTTAAAAAGGCAATTACATCTGTAGCTCATGTTTCTAAAGTGTTGCTGCACCTTGTTAGGATGACAAGGCCCCTGCGGAGGATGGGTGTGTTTCAGGAGAAAACAGGAAGCAAAGGGGATGGAAAGAAAAACATCCAAACAGGAAAATAGTGACAGATGAAGAGCAAATCAAACGGAGCATACTTTTGATTAATACATTGTATATTCTGGTTTGCTTTAGGAGTGATCACCAATGTAGGTTTTGGCCAAACTCACTACAACTTTGTAAATACTCCTCTGAGCTGGACAAACGCTCAGCGTGTGTGCAGGGATGACTTCACTGATCTGGCCACTATTGAAAGTGCAGCTGAAGTTGATGCAGTTGGAAACACAACTTCGAGCGATACTGGTGAGTCCTGAATACTTGCACCGTATTTGACACACACTGTTGTGGCCAGTCTTTCGTCCCAAAAATCTAAATTTAGAGTTGCACATTGAGGAGATTTTCCACTCGCAGAAAGTAAAAAACACTCGCAGAGAGATTTTCCAGGTTTCACAATAAAGATGTACTATTTATTTAAACAAACAAAAAATATTCTCTGTGGTTTACGTTCTTAAATAATACAAATACTTAACATAAATTCTAGTTTGTACAGGCTTGTGTGCCTGCGGTAGAAAAACCATCACTCCAGCTTCACCTCCTCCTGATTCTAAGGAGGAAGGCCTGACGAGGAGGAGGAGAGATCCACACATTTCTAATGATCAAAATAACTAAAAAACACAAAAATAGGAAAACTTTAAATAGTATTCCTTATCATCACTTAAGTTTGCACCAATTTGACAAAGAACATTTATAGTCTCAAATGGCTCCAACACACACAGAATAATCCACAATGGCAAGTTTCAATTGTCTTGTTTTTGACCGAATCAACATCTTTTATTTGAGCAGGAAAAGCCTGGATTGGTCTTCATGATGACTTGCAAAACAGCTGGATGTGGTCCTTAAATGACAGCAGCTTCTATGGCGAGGGAGAGGCGACGTATAGAAATTGGATCAGTGGTCAGCCTGACAATTATGCTGGAAGAGAAAACTGTGGAGGACTTTGGAGGTCATTCAATGGCAAATGGAATGACTGGCCTTGCAGTTACAATCGTCGGTCTGTGTGCTTCAATGGTGAGTTTTTTTAAAGAGTAACATTTTAAAAGCATTACTTTTTGACAAGAGCTTCCAGAAATGTCAATACTTCAGGCTGTGTGTAAATGTGTTGAATAAGTCACTGCCTTAGAAACTACTGTCAAATATTCAGCTTTTTCTTTTATTTTGATTCACAGCAAATAGTAGAAGAACTCATTCTTTGTTTATTAAAGAAAAAAAAGTGTCTATATTTCCAGGTACATTGAATGGAAAAGCAACCTTTGTTAGGATTGAAACATTCAGCACTTGGACAGAAGCTCAGAGGTTCTGCAGAGAGAACTATGTCGATCTGGCCAGGTACCGTATGAACTCACTAATTTGTTCATTCCATCCATGAATCAGTGAATTTGTTTTACATACAGTACGATGCAGATCTGCTACTCTTCCCTCCACAGCATACGAAACGAGCCCGAACATGAAATGGTCAAGAGAGTTGCAGATGGTAAGGATGTGTGGATTGGTCTGTATCGGCGAAAAGTTTGGTCTGATGGGAGTGACTCTCTATATCGAAACTGGGAGAACAACCAGCCCGACACTGGAGGCGAGACGTGCGTCGCTACATCACTGGAGTCAGGACTGTGGTCAGATGAACGCTGCTCCATCCAACGGCCTTTTGTCTGTTACACAGCAAGTAATATATATGTTATTTTTACTACTAAATACTGCAAGCTTGTGGCGTTGAGATCCCACAATAAGACTTATTCCATCCTTGCAAATTCTTATTGCAAAAACAATGTTTTCATAAACTCCATTTACAAATATTTGAAAGAATCAGTGACTCATCTCTCGGCACGTCACTGGATTACAATGCAAATGTTTGAACGATTTACATAAACCTGCTATCCAACAATAGTTTATATGTATGTTGTGTTAAATTGGTGCTTCTATAAACACAAGATACAAACATGTTTGGTCATTCTGTTTCACTTCTGCCACTGATAGTAAGTAAGTTGTTCTGTGGTTCTCAGCTCCAGCTCCTGTAGAAGACTTCAGGTCAACAGGACAAAGTGAGACCAGTGTCACTCTGCAGTGGAACAAAGTGAACAACAACATCAGCTTCATCCTCCAGTTTAATGGTGCCGAGACAAACATCAGAGCACCAGATGGAGACGGACCAGTAACTCACACAGTCTCATCTCTCTCTGCTGCAACTGAGTACACATTCACTGTCTTCTCTGTGTTTGGGAGCATCAGAAGCGGCGGAGTCAGCATTAATGCAGTCACTGGTAAGACGTCTTGACTCGTGTCATCAAACACTCAGATGAACGACATTAGAAAGTCAGATTCAGTTCAAGCGATAAACTCTCACAATCGGACAAGGAGGCTATTTTGGTCGATTTGAGACTAATATAAATTACCTTTTTAGTATTAACCATCATTTATTTTAAATTATACTTTTGAAAAGTGTTCTTCAATTCCCAATATGGACATATTTTCTGTGTGTTTGTTGTGTTTTTTCTAACATTTTTTCTTTTTAAATTCTGCTCATGGAGGAGGACAACTTGTCATCCTATTCTGTGAGGTATAAGTCTACTACTTGAAACTACTGGATCCAACTGGAGACGCACATGGAAGGATTTCAACCTTTTACATTCAAAGTCACTTTCCAAGACAATTATATGATATATAATAAATGCATAGCATCACTTTGTGTAATTAATGTCACTGCAAGAGTGGCAGGGATGAGTTTTGATGAAGCTATTTCCACTTTTCTGTCATCGTTAAATCATTTCCATATTATTGCTCAGGTCTGTCCTCTCGTCCTGACTCTCTATATTGTTCACACAAGTTAAAAAAGGCGACATTATGCAGGGATGTTGTCTGTTTGTCTCGTGGATTCTTGGATTTGTGATTTTGCTTTGCCATTTTGATTTTGTTCTGTGGATTGTTGCACCTTTGCTTGGTGGTGGTGAAATTTGAGAAAACTTCCTTGAAAGCGATTGACAAGCGCTTGGGCGTGATTATAGTGACATCTGCTGGGGGTTTGTATGTACTGCACGTGAGGGGAAGATTTGACCAGGGATCATAATTTCATGACTGTGACTGGTCTCATCCTTTCATCTTTCATTTCAGTTCTTGATTTAAAATAAATAAATAGTTGTTTTCCAACCAAACTTGTGTCACTGTAGTAAATCACATTGAAGATCTTTATTTTCTAAAGAATAACTTTGACAGTCTTTCACTCTGGCCTCCACCTTTTCTCACTATACTGCTCTGGCTATGTGAGAAAACCCACACATACACAGGGATAACTTGCAAACGGTGCACAGAGTCAGTGTGGAGGAATACTGCCAATGCTAATCCCCCAAAACAAACTTTTTTGTAGGTATCCTTTTTTTTTTTTTTTAGCTTTTTATCTGTCAGTCATTCATTTGTTTTCCACCATCGAAGAAATGCAGCGTTCCATCATTGCATGCCAAGGCCTGACTGCTTCATCAATAAAGAAATGAGAGTTGAAGTATTTTAAACAGAAGTTACCAGGTAAAGTCACTTTAGGAATGCTGTAGAATGAAAGAGCTTGCAAACTTTGTTCTTCAATTACAGTATTGATCATTTATACCCATATACAACCATATAAGTCAAAAGCAAGTGAGGACAGAAAAAGAAAAAAGATGAAGCTATACGGCAATGAACAACTCCCCTCTTCTAGATCCTTATTCAGAGTTTAAATTAAATTCCAGTTTATTGTCATATGCAAATCACCAAACCTGTTTCCCCTGTACGAGGAAATTCTTTTTCTGCTGTTCACAGAGAATGCCAGCAGCAAAATAGCATGTAAAAGAAAACGGTGCAAAATAAGTCAATGACTGTCTACAATACATAAATAGAAAGTGGTGCAAGAATAGGTGAAGAAATGTTTATATACAAATAGAAAAACTAGAGTCAAAAGATGCAGCATGAAGCATGTACAAGCAGTCTTGTGCCAAACGTGTTGTATGAGGCAGAAGGAAGAAGGATCTTCTCATTTTCACCGCTCAGAAAAATAAAGGGAAGACTAAAATAACACATAATTCTGCTCATGGAGGAGGACAACTTGTCATCCCATTCTGTGAGGAATAAGTCTATTACTTGAAACTACTGGATCCAATTGGAGATGCACATGGAAGGATTTCAACCTTTTACATTTAAAGTCACTATCCAAGACAATTATATGATCTATAATAAATGCATTGCATCACTTTGTGTAATTAATGTCACTGCAAGAGTGGCAGGGATGAGTTTTGATGAAGCTATTTCCACTTTTCTGTCATCGTTAAATCATTTCCATATTATTGCTCAGGTCTGTCCTCTCGTCCTGACTCTCTATATTGTTCACACAAGTTAAAAAAGGCGACATTATGCAGGGATGTTGTCTGTTTGTCTCGTGGATTCTTGGATTTGTGATTTTGCTTTGCCATTTTGATTTTGTTCTGTGGATTGTTGCACCTTTGCTTGGTGGTGGTGAAATTTGAGAAAGCTTCCTTGAAAGCGATTGACAAGCGCTTGGGCGTGATTATAGTGACATCTGCTGGGGGTTTGTATGTACTGCACGTGAGGGGAAGATTTGACCAGGGATCATAATTTCATGACTGTGACTGGTCTCATCCTTTCATCTTTCATTTCAGTTCTTGATTTAAAATAAATAAATAGTTGTTTTCCAACCAAACTTGTGTCACTGCAGTAAATCACATTGAAGATCTTTATTTTCTAAAGAATAACTTCGACAGTCTTTCACTCTGGCCGACACCTTTTCTCACTATACTGCTCTGGCTATGTGAGAAAACCCACACATACACAGGGATAACTTGCAAACGGTGCACAGAGTCAGTGTGGAGGAATACTGCCAATGCTAATCCCCCAAAACAAACTTTTTTGTAGGTATCCTTTTTTTTTTTTTTAGCTTTTTATCTGTCAGTCATTCATTTGTTTTCCACCATCGAAGAAATGCAGCGTTACATCATTGCATGCCAAGGCCTGATTGCTTCATCAATAAAGAAATGACAGTATTTTCAACAGAAGTTACCAGTTTTGGGTGCTTTCAATTCGCACCACAAGTCCTTTTGTTGCCAGTCTAACTAAAGAAAGACACATGAGTCAGGTTTCTTAAAAATTGATGATCAAACTATATTGAAGTGCGGTAAGCAAGCAATATTCTCAATTTACAGAATTCTGGGTCCTGGTTCCTCCTCTAAACCGAGCGACGTGAATTGCGAGCATGTCTGCCGATGCAACATGTGTATTTATGCATTCTTCTGCCCACAGGGGCAGGACGGTCCAGATGGTGAGTCACGGGGTCACCGCAGGGTTAGCTGAGGTTTGCAGGATGTCACGAAGCCAGCCTGGGTTTCAAGGGGTACTTGAGGGAGGTCATCAAAAGGGACCAGTTGTGACGGGGTTCCTCCGATTGTAGTCTAGGTTTCGATCCCCCCACTCAAGTTCCTGTTTCACAGGCTTTGTCTCCTCCAAACACTGAGATAAGCACATTTTACAGGCAGCATCCTGCAACCATCAACTAAAGTTGTTTCTCATTAGAGCTGACCTCAGCATATTGTTAGTCATGGGCTTAGCAAATTTCCTCAGAGCAAGGTAGTATCTTTCACACAGTGTTTAAGCAGAGCAGTTATTTTAAGAATAGAATCTCTTAACACCAGGTAAAGTCACTTTAGGAATGCTGTAGAATGAAAGAGCTTGCAAACTTTGTTCTTCAATTACAGTATTGATCATTTATACCCAAATACAACCATATAAGTCAAAAGCAAGGGAGGACAGAAAAAGAAAAAAGATGAAGCTATACGGCAATGAACAACTCCCCTCTTCTAGATCCTTATTCAGAGTTTAAATTAAATTCCAGTTTATTGTCATATGCAAATCACCAAACCTGTTTCCCCTGTACGAGGAAATTCTTCTCCTGCTGTTCACAGAGAATGCCAGCAGCAAAATAGCATGTAAAAGAAAACGGTGCAAAATAAGTCAATGACTGTCTACAATACATAAATAGAAAGTGGTGCAAGAATAGGTGAAGAAATGTTTATGTACAAATAGAAAAACTAGAGTCAAAAGATGCAGCATGAAGCATGTACAAGCAGTCTTGTGCCAAACGTGTTGTATGAGGCAGAAGGAAGAAGGATCTTCTCATTTTCACCGCTCAGAAAATAAAGGGAAGACTAAAATAACACATCCGACGGATGTTCTCCTGAGGGATGTTCTCCTGAGGGATGTTCTCCTCAGCCCCCCTTAATGAGACAGGAGCCCACCTTAAAACATGATTTGTGAAATGTTGGGGGGTCTCTAAAATATTGGTAAAATGCTGTATTTTCCAATGCATTCCTTTTTGTTTGTTGTTTGTTTTCAGTTTTGTCATGACCATGTGTTAAATTAGGCTATTTTCATTTATTTTTATTTGTGCATGAGGGTGAATCTTCACTCTTTCCCTTTAATAAAGTTGCCGGCCTGCATGCAATTCCTGTCCTCACCATTGAAGTGTGGGGGCGCTCGTCTTAAACGTCACTTAAATCATACATTCGCTCAATTTGAAACAGGGAGACCTGGTAAATGTTGGCTTTCGTAAAATAAAATAAGCTGGGGGACTCTGAGGAGCAGCAACAGAAGCTGATCCAGGTCTGTGTTGCTTCTGTCTGAAGGTAATATCGATTAACTATTATTAATATTAAGCACTGCGTTGTATATGATGGTGCTGAGGACTGGATCTCTGGTCGTCTGGACCTTTTTTTTATCCTAAAGCTGATGATCATTTGTGTTTGGTGTCAATTATTGGTTTGTTGATGCGTGTTCAGAGGTTATTTTGTGCCTGTTAATGTGGATTTGATTCCATGGTTGAGTCCCACTTTTTCTTTTTCTTTTCATTGACGTTCATATGACTTCCAGACAAGACATCCATGCAATGTCCTGGAAATTCATACAAAAAACTTTAACGTGTCAGATTGTAGCCCTGAAGGCACAACTGGACACCAGTTGTGGCTCAGTGGGGTATAAGTAGGCTTGTGTAATGAATGCGTTTTGAGCAACAGCAGGTGGAATTGATTCACAGTTAGTGTTGCTTCCTACCTGGACAGGTTGATTTCACACCAGTGTGATCCACTTGGAGTTACATTGTGTTGTTCAGGTGTTCCCTTTATTTTTTGGAGCAGTCACACACACAGCTGAAAGTAGAATGTACTTCTGTGTTGAATGCTCATGAACCCATCAGGAAACACTTTCAGATGTGAGGTGAACTTGATCGGAGAAAAGCAAATTAAAACAAAACTGTTCCTGCTCCATGGTCTTTACCATCTTTTTATTTTATTTATTTGTGTGTGTTTTGTATATTTACACTTCAACTGTTTGTTACCATTTTGACTGTTTTGTTCAGTCACAGCTGCTGAAAACTGATATGAGCCAAACCAGCCTTTAGCCGCTGTCGGTGTTCCCAAGAGCTCCGAAGGTTACAGAGACAATGGTGAGTCCAGTATATTTAAAGGTTATTATTTTTACTGACATAAAATGTAATATGTAATATATGTTGTTTTTATTACTAAATACTGCATGCATGTGGGGTTGATATCCAACAAGGAGATAAATTTCATCCTTCCAAATTATCTTTGCAAAAACAATAGTTTGTCCTCCACAAATGAAACCGATTTTATTGTTGTCAGATACTGTTTTCACGATGATTTGAAATAATCAGTGAATCATATCACGGCACGTCACTGGATTACAATGTAAATGTTTTATTAAATTAGTGCCTACTATAAACACGAGATACAGACATGTTTGGTCATTCCATTTCACTTCTGCCTTTGATAGTAAGTAAGTTGTTCTGTGGTTCTCAGCTCCAGCTCATGTAGAAGACTTCAGGACAAAGTGAGACCAGTGTCACTCTGCAGTGGAACAAAGTGAACAACAACATCAGCTTCATCCTCCAGTTTAATGGTACCGAGACAAACATCAGAGCACCAGATGGAGACGGACCAGTAACTCAAGTCTCATCTCTCTCTGCTGATGATGTCACATACCTGCGTCATTATGCAGCCATTCACAACATAGACATATACACTAGACGCCTCACCGACTGGCAGGAACATACGTCAGTGCGTCCGCCATCTTGGGAGGGGCATTTGTCAGGACTTCAGCAACGATACCGCATCACTGTTCTGCTTTTGGTTGTACAAACAGACAAAATAAGGACAATGGACTGCGTGGGATTACCTTCCACAGGTAGGAAAAACATATTTATTGTTGTTGTCGTTGTGTTTAGCTCATATAACATTAACTTGGGACATAGATGAGGTGGACCCGTGGGAAATGCTCTCTATTCCCTGGCTTAAGCTCGCCCTCAAACAACAACAACAATATCAACGTCTATTGGGTTCATCTAACGGAGGCTATTTTAGTTGTAGTGTGTAGAATATTACGTTTCAAAAGAAATGAGTTGCTCAGAACCAGTCAGTGTACTGTTCCCCGCCTGTTCCAGCAGGAGAACCTCAGCCTGATCCCAGTAGGAAGTACTGTCTGGCTGTGCTCAAACAGCTGAGCAACATGTCCCACCTCACTCCTTTTAGACATACTGACATGTACACAAACATGAGTATTATATAAATTGATTAGGATAGCAGATCAATTAATTGCACGTTGCACAAGCAGTGAATTAATGTGATAACACAGGACTCTGAACATGTAAATCTTTTTCCCCACTAGGACCTCTCCTATGCACTGCCCACATGTCCTGATGCTTTGACAGCCAGACTCAGTGAAGCCATGGCCGAGGTGGAGAGTCTGAGAAGAGAGAAGAGGAATGAAAAGATGGAGAACGGAGGGCAAAGAGCACAGTGTGTGGTCTTCTGGAGGAACTGAGAGTGAAACATCTAATAAATGAAGAGCTGAAAGAGAATATGTCATATAATATGGAATAACAGATAAATGTGTAACAATAAATAAATATGTAATAGGTAAATATCTAACAATTATTTTCTATGTAACATTAAAGGTAACTATGTAAAAATAAATGAAAGTATAATTGGTAAATATGTTATTGTGTGTAAATATGTAAAAAACAAAATCGAAATTTGTTCCACAAAAAGTTATAACTTGTGCCCTAATGTACATGTTCATTGTATATAAATGTCACATTGTGCATAAATAAAGGCTTTTGCATATTTTTGTCATGGCTCCATCATGTTGCTGCTCTAAAAGGAGAGGACAGCGTCCCAATGTCCCGTCTGCAAACTTCTTCCATTTCCTCTCAATACTTTCTATTAGTATGCTACATTGAATAAATAAATAAATAAATAAATGAAATACTTTTTAATTTAATAAATTAAAAATGAAAGCAATGATTCTTCACAGTCATGTAAATGTATATTTGCATGGTTTTCTTCAGAAAACACATCGCGGTCACAGAGACTTGTTCAGGCTGACGGGTCAGACTTGCCCCTCACAAGATGGCGGCCGCTCTACAGGCTGCACGGCGTCTCGTGTTTATATCTAAGGTTCCTGGGTGATCACGTGACGTCAGACCGGAAACAGGAAAGGGAGGAGCGGAGCAAGTGCGAATGGAGTTCCAGGAGCATGCAGAGCCACGGAGAATACGTCGATATTTTAGCTCGAGCCGCCCTCCACTACTGTTTGGAGCTTGTTGGACTCTCTCGGCTGTGTTGTCGTGTCTCACAGAGGAAACATTTCATCTCGTGCAGCAACAATGAGTTCAGTTCAGGCTTTGGGAGAGTTTGAACAAACTATCGTCCAGCACGAGGAGGACTGGATAATTTTATAGAAAATACAACTTACTGAATGATCATCATTATGAGTTGAGAAGAAAATGATCAACATCTTTGACATTAAATGGGTTTTGTTATGGGTGGATGGATGGACGCAATAGAAATACTGACCTGCAGTTCCCCCTATATCCAGTAGGTGTCAGTATGAAGAAGCCGCTTTGGAGACATGAGGAGTAGGAGGAGGGAAAAGGAGTGTTTGAAGTACACGGCCAGTATTGCAGATACTTTTTACTTAGAAAAGCAGCTCATCTACTTTAATGTGGGGGAGAACAATGTGTCATTACTTATGAAGTGAATCATCATCAATATGCAAATCTGAATGAAAATAAAAATAAAGTTTTTTCATGATATTTGAATGATTTGGGGAGTTTTTTTCTTTTATCAGTTGATTGTGACCATAATAAAATGCAGGACAAAGTTTGTAGGTAAATATAAATGACTTGTTATGAACAAACTCAATATATGCAGGGTAAATAAAATCTACACAAAGTATCACTGCAGAACTGAGAAAGGATTTGTTCACAAACAATATCAACAAGAGAATAACATCAACCTAAAACAACAAATGTACTTTCACTACACAGTTGTTTGTGAAAATAAAGGCAACAGTGCAAATCTAGGTGAGTTAACAAAATAATTAACTCGATAAAATACATGTAACCTAAATATAAGAAGAGTAATGTTACTTTGACAGTGAACACAAAAGGGTTTTTCTATTCAGCCAGATTCATATTATAAGTAAATATCTTTATACAGGTATTTATCTTTCAGTTCCAGTAAAATAATTCATTTAGATTTATTTCAACTGACTGAATATATTCCATGTCTCTCTGAATAGTCTAGAGTTAATCAGTCTACTGTAATTACTACTATGAAGACGATGACCAATTACACTGAGAAGAACAACATGAACTAATGCTGGAGATGATTAAATCTAACTTTCCTTCTATAAATCTGCTCCCTGGATATTGCTGCCTTGCTCAAAGGCCTCTGGCAGTGACTGCTGTCTCTGTGCCGGGGTCCAGTAGTGGTTTGGGGATTCCCCTCCTCCTCCCTCCATTTTTTGGGGGGGTAATTTGCCAGCGAGATATTTGATAAACAATAAAGTAAAAGAAGTATCTTTTAAAATAATCCACAGATTTCATGTGTTTTCTTAGAACATTTTTAAAAAGACAAAGACATAAATCACCTGCTCTCTTTAACTTGTACATGGATGAGTTATCTCAACAACTGAATAGTTGTAAAAGTGGATGTGTGCTGGGTAACAAGATAATTAATCCTCTCATGTCTGCTGGTGATCTGGTCATTCTCTCTCCCAGCAGGTTTCAGCAGCTTTTAAATATCTGTTCTGAGTATGGCTTAAAGTCTGATGTTAAATATAATGTTAAATATAATGTTAAATATAATGCCAGAAAGAGCACAGTTCTGATATGTAGAACTAAGGAGGAGAAGGATCTCAACTTCCCTCATTTTTACCTGTCAGAACAGGAAGTCACTGTCAGTAGCAAAACAAAATATCTGGGACATCTCATCTCTGATAAAATGTGTGATGATGATGATCTGGATAGACGATGCCGTACGCTGTATGTTCAAGTCAACATACGAGCAACGATATTTTGTAGGTGCTCTGATAATGTGAAAATGACTCTCTTTAGAGCTTATCGTACTCCCTTGTATACTGCCCCCTTGTGGATTAAATATAGAAAATCAAGCCTACGACGCCTCAAGGTTGCTTACAATGATGCTCTGAGGATCCTGCTGAAAAAAACCTGGCTGGGAAACAGGAAGTGAGATGTTCTGTCAAGCAGGTGTTTCTACATTTCAGGCTCTCATGAGGAATCTGATGTATACATTTATACGCAGGCTTGAGGACTCTCAGAACACCATTATAATGCTGCTGAATAATCTCAGTCATAGTCCTGTAAAAAACCACTCATCCTTGTGTATGGTATTATTGTATTGGTGTGGATGTCTTTTATAAATAGGGTCATATTTGACTTATCTGTGATTATCCTATTTCTGATATTTTGTTTTATGTATTTGTGAATGTTTTTTATGGACTCCTGTATCTGCAATAAAGATAAAGATGATGATGATATATAATTTTATTTGATTGTAAAGAAAAAATAAATCATCATTCTAAACTAGTTCCGTGTACAAATGTTTATCCACAAATAAATGTTGACTATGACCTTGAAGGAAAAACAGTCATTAATGTGTTCTTCTGTTGATGAGGAAACAAGAGTGGAATTAATCACACAGTTTCACAGATAATTACCTTCAGCAGACTACATGGAATAAAACGAGATCTCGGGCTCAAGCACCAGTCTGTCCTGGAGGACCAAGAGTGCAGAGTACACAAAAACATTGGTTTTGTCAGGATCCGGTGGGTCCGGTCCTGGAAGTTATATGTTGTATGTTTTGTGTTCTGTTTGTTTTGGTGAGTGTTGTCTTTCTGTTCTGTGTATAGTGTTCCTTCCTCCCCCTCGCATTGTGACAGCAGAGCAGGCGCAGCCGTGGGGGAGGAGAACTCGTTCCACCTGTGGCTCATCAGCGGCTCCGCCCTTAAAAGCCTGGAGCTGCCAGTGGTCGTCGCCAGTCCGTACTCCTATGAGGATAGTCGTCTGTGCCAGCTCTCTCTTCAGAGTTTTGTCCCCTGGTGATGATCCCTGAGCTCCCAACGGTTCCTGTTTTCCTGTGCACTCCCGGACCTCGCCATCCTCTCCCATCCGGCACCGTGGAGGAGCTTCTCTGCAGTCATTGTCTGGGAGCTGAAGGATCCCCCTTGTTTAATAAACTTTTGATTTTTTTCACCTTTCTAACAAACGTGGTCTCGTGTGTTCTGCATCTTGGGTCTGCCCTCCCGGAACCATGACAGATTTATAAGCATTTCTTTCACCCCTCCCTGTACATATGGTGTGGAGATCACATGTTGTCTTTATCGAAACTGGCTATATCTTGTGTTCTGTCTCGAAAAGTTTTAGATATCACAATCGTACTTTCTTCAGACATGAAGGTTGTCACCTCGACATATGTTGCAAACTGGTGTGTTTGTAGTTGCATCCTCCCATATATGGTCGTGTTATTAACAGTTCTGAACAGAAGTGAGACAAGCTGATTATACTGGTATGTAAGCTAGTGCGTTGATAACTCATAACACCGATTTCTTCCTTTACCTACAGTAACAACAAAAGTTGAGCAAGATGGCTGAGCGGGAGTTCAGAGTGACGGCTCCTCCACTATCTAACTGGCCAGGTTTAAAACCTGTGCTTTATGAGACTGTTGACGGCAAGCTTCTAGTTGAGGATGAGTTTTTAAACTTTCTCCTGGTCAGAATGAGAACAATGAGCCAGGACCATCTTGTTCTAACAGCTTCCAACACGTTGGACTTGAAATGGATTGAATCCTGAAGAACGAGGCTGTTTGAACTCTGTCCTGACACCAAACAAAGATGTGTGGCTTTTAAAGGAGATCAGAAAAACATCAACAACATTAAAAGTTGCTTCAAGGTTTTGAATGAGTGCAGAGAAAACCTCCCTCGGTTCGTCTCCCACTATTTGGATGAGCTACCGCCTGTCACCTCTAACAGCATAGATTAGTCCAACTTGCTGAGTAACATGGAGCGGCTCCAGAGTGAAATGTCTGCGCTCAGACATGGAGTGAAACTACAAGCTGGTGTCAGCGAGGGGCTGCATGAAATCACCTCCACTACTGAGCACAGAGTTGCTGCTTTTAGTCACCATCTGAAACCAGGACATGACGGAGGGCAACACAGGGCTACGCCCAGCGTCATCGCACATGGCAGTGAGGCCTCACTCCCTGGAGCCTCTACCCTGGGTCAAAGACTGGTGAGGAGGATCTCGGCAGAGTTAAAGTAGAGACTTGGCCGTGATGTAACTTGTCAGCGTATTGACACTGCAAGCAACAGGTCCAGCTCATTTAGACCAGGATACAAAATAGAGCAGTCAAACCTCAGTTGATAACCTTAAGCCACTCCACACACCTTGTAGTCAGTGTTAACATCAGACAGAAGAGAGTATTTCAAGATCAATTCTAACTCTGCAGACCTGAGATCAGATCAAATCAACTGGCATCAATTCAAAATGTCTGATAAACAGAAGAGAGGTTGACATGCAGGAAATATAAATCTGTTGTTTTGTTGATATTTTAGTCTAATTATGACAAACTGAAGGCAGCATGTAAAGAAGATGGATTAAATGTATATATAGAATAATCTCCTAGTTTGAGGCACATCACAGCATCCTGGTCTTTTTGTGAGTTGCCAAACCGTCTGTATATTCATCCTCTTTCATTTTGATAACTTTTTCTGAACGATACACCAAAGATAAAGTCATGATCATGTTTTCGATTGGGTTTATAGTACTGTGCTAATATTTAGTATGCAAAACAATATATTTAATGAACTCGACCTTTCATGACTGGGCAAAGAACCAGCCAGTGTCATGATCTTGCTCAGTCATGAATTCTTGCATCAATGCTACAATGGGAATCCTGAACCAAATAAAGGTGAAAGTCAAATATTTTTGCAAATGTGGGTCAGGGTACTCTGATAATCATACATATAATGAAATTATAACTTAAATTTGAATGGTGACTGGAATTGAGGGTCATGAATTTCAAATGATGTCCTGTTGAATATTATGACTTGATTGTAAAATTCTATTGTGTGTATGCCAATATCTTTTTGGAAGAAACGCCTTAAATTACACTATGTAGATAATCAAAAAGTAACAGGCTGTGGGTTTCATACAAGTGTGTAAAGTTATTCTCACCTTTCAAACAGGATGTGTGTGAGGGAGCGTTGGATGCTCTGCCTGAGCAGGTGATCAGGCTGACAGGGCCTGGAGGAGGGCGGGCTGGGTGCTGGTGATGCAGGCAGATACTGAGTTCCATTCCATGTTAAAGCTGAGGAAGGCTTCTGGGATGATGTTGAGACTGCGGGATGGCCAAACGGAGACTCCATTTTCTTTGCTGTGCAGTCTTAAGAGAGGCGGCTCAAGAGGTGCAAAGTCTCGTGATCGGGGTTCATGGCACTTGTAGTCTATTGACAGAAAAGACACAAGACAGAGTTCTTTCGTAGATTATGGTTTGTCAACACGTCCCTAATATATTTTGAGGTAGGTCAAACATTGAATAAAGAGCCTGTCCTTTGATCTCCTTTGCTCTCCTTTGATCTCATTTGATCTCCTTTGATAAAATGTTATCTCCTTTGATAAAATGTTATCTCCTTTGCTCTCCTTTAATCTCCTTTGATCTCTGAGTGCTAAAATAACTCAAAAATACCTTTGTCAATGCCACATGCGTTTGCAAAACGAAGCTAGAGGGGGATATTTTGTCTATTGAAGCACAAGAAAAGTTCCCCCTGCTTGGACTCAACATATTAATTGACTTCACTGTGAGAACAGAAGTCAGCAGCACCGATATCATGACTCGAAGAGGTAAGTAACATTGTGTCCAGGACTCTGCGATCTCATTATGTCACCTAATGAGCTCCATGCTTGACAGTCACAATAGAAAATGGCTGTTTGGTGATCAGATGCTCAGTTTGATAATGAGCAGAAACAAAAGGCTGAGGCCAGTAAAAGAAAATCAGTTTTCGTGTTTAATCTTGGGCTTTGTTGGAACCATCACCATTTCCATTATTTTGGGGGAAATGATATTGCTAAGAATTCATTTGAAATCTCATGAGTGCTCAATGTTTATGTTAGGACAGCCCAATGTTGTAATTCACGATTGTGACTACAGGCTTCCTCACAAAGTGAAATAAGCCAGACCGTTCCTCTGACAGGGGTCTACTAATGGTACCAAGAACAAGGCTCATTACCAGGGTGACAGAGCCTTTACTCCCCGGCTCCTCGGCTCTGGAACTCAGGCAGGAAAACTCAATATCCTGTTTTAAGTCTCATCTTAAAACTGATTTTTATCACTTGGCTTTTAGAAACTGATGTTCTCTTATTTTTAGTTTCTATTTCTTCTTGTCTATTTTTAATTGTTCTGTATTTCATTGTTGTACATTATATTGTGGTTTTAATGTAAAAGTACTTTGTAACTGAGTTTAGAAAAGTGCAATAGATATAAAGTCATTATGTTTGCTGGTTATGTAACCTCAGAGACTTTTAATACTTGATATGATCAAGATAAACAGCAGCTCCACCAGAGTATTTCTCTACTGGACAGCAGCTCCTCGGGATATCAGTCATTTGACAATTGGGTGTAGATCAGAGTTCCACAATTCTTGGCCTCGTTTCAGGTTTCTCCCAGTTGTAACACACCTGAACACAATAAGTTCTCCTTACCTGGCTTTTTGACAAGCTTGATGATGACATCAACATCAGATTGAGGTGTGCTGAAGCTGGGAGAGCTAGAACGTGCAGGGCATGTTGAGGCCCAGAATTGAGGAACCCTGGTGTAGATCATGAAAGCAACACTCCTCTGCATGGAGACTCAAGAGAATTGTTCTGCGTTGACATAGAACATCAAGAGACCGGTTAGTTTTATCCTACTGATGATGTGTTGCTGCAAAAGTAATCCTGCTCAGTTTCTTCCCACCAAGAGCCTGAACAGGGACTTGAACCCTGGACCCTCAGATTAAAAGACTGATGCTCTACCATCTGAGCTACCCAGGCCTGCCAATACAGGAAGACATAGTACTCCACCAAGGTTGTGATTTTCATGGACAGGGTGTCGAGGTGCAGCTGAAGCAAGAGGAGACAAAAACTCAGAGAGGCTGACAGTAAGGTAAGGCTCTATACTTTCTATTTCATTGGACTTACACTTTCTTACAGGTCTGTGCCCCCCCCCCCCCCCCCCCCCCCCCCTCTCTCTCAGCCTGCTGGTCACTCCATAAGAACAACCAGTCCATCAAAGAAAATTACTTCTTTATCACATCACAGCTGAAGCTCCAGACAATAGCCGACACTACATAACTAATAATTGAAAACATAATTAATGCTATATATCTTTTTGTCCATTTAACCATCAGCTTAATTCCTCCATGTAAAAATCCTGCAAACTTATTTACAGCACATTCAGGCAGTAGGTAGGTAATAAACATTTTAATAAACTGGTGACATCTTATTGTTCCATGCAGAGACGTCCCCCCTCCATCCCCCCCGGCTTTTATTAACACATGATCAATCTGAAGTTCAGAGTCAGTGTTGTCTCCAAAGATTGCTGAGATATTATCATTGTAATGTTTCCTTGTGGCCGTGATCGTATAGTGGTTAGTACTCTGCGATGCGGCCGTGATCATATAGTGGTTAGTACTCCGTGTTGTGACAGTGATCGTATAGTGCTTAGTACTCTGTGTTGTGGCTGTGATCGTATAGTGGTTAGTACTCTGTGTTATGACAGTGATCGTATAGTGGTTAGTACTCTGTGTTGTGGCTGTGATCATATAGTGGTTAGTACTCTGTGTTATGGCCGTGATCATATAGTGGTTAGTACTCTGTGTTATGACAGTGATCGTATAGTGGTTAGTACTCTGTGTTATGATAGTGATCGTATAGTGGTTAGTACTCTGTTTTGTGACAGTGATCATTTGGTTAGTACTCTGTGTTGTGGACGTGATCGTATAGTCACTATACGATCACGTCCACAACACAGAGTTTATCTTGTCGTCACTCATGAAGCTGCTCTATCATCAACTTGTAGACTGAAGGAATCTCAAGAAGATTCTAACTCCTTTAAAATCTACCATCAGTATGTCTCTCTGTGTCATAGTTACTCTAGAATAAAATAGTTACTCATTATCTATTATATGTTGTTGTTTCTGTTCATATTTATTTATGTTCTTAAATTCTATTAACGTTTCAGTACAAATATTAGGGGTCCATATATTCTGCTGTGGAAAATGGACCTCAGGGTTCAGATTCTATGAGGGTCCTTTTACAATCTTACACCGGCACTGAGCCTCGATGGAGCCTTGGCCAAATGAAGCCTCATCAACCATTTTCTTTATTTTCTGACTCCACCAGATGGCGCTGTTGGTTTGAAGCTAGAGGCTGAAAGATTGGCCATGAAGTGTGTTTTCAAACATTTGTTGAACAGACAGCGCCATCTAGCGCCTTCTGCTTGTATGGGAGACTGCCTGAGAATAGCAGGTGCTGTGAGCTTTTAACCCCCCTGGCCAGAGGGGGCGCTCTTCTTGCTCTTTTTCAACTCAAATTTTCACAAACACATCAATGTTGGTAAACGCTGTGTGACCTGAGGCCTGAGGCCTGTACTGCGAAGCTGGATTTTCTCTTATCCAGATAACTTTCCATACTATGACACTCATTCACTTCTCACCAGGATAAATCACCATGGTAACTAACCCTGAAAGTCTAACCTGCTCCGGAGCAGGTTATGTTCTGGATAAGAGGTCAAAGCTCCGCCTCCTGACCAAACAGATCTCTTGGAAAATGCCCCGCCCATTCTTAAATGATGGTGATTGGTGGGCAGGTTCAGCACTGAGCTGCAGCAGAGCGGAGATGAGAAATGAATTTAGAAATCTTTTTGACATAATAGAATAAATCCTGGTCTCTGAGGCTTTGAAGGATGTTTTTGTTCTTGACTTGTTCCAAGTCTGTTTATCTCCACGAGGGTTGATCTGGAATAATGAGCTTAATGATCACACCTGACAGAATTGCAGAAACATGAATTTATGGAACCAGAACTACTCCTGTCGTCACGGTGATGAATTAATATTCCAACGTAAAACACAAGAGAAACTCAGCCTCAAAACAACTGGATGGAAAATCTAAACTAAAAGAAGATCAGTGAGGAAGTTCAGCCCGACACGTTTCTGCTGGAATAAAGTGAAACTGAGTGATCACAGTGCTGTCTGTTTATATTGTCAGATGAATTAATCTGGTATAATCTCACCAAGTCAGCATTAACAAGTCAGGAATGTTCTGGCTTTGGCTGCAGCAGCAGTGTTGCTTTTAGCTGCTGGATGTGTTTTAATTCTTCATAATCTCAGAGATTAACTGCTCCTTCAGTAATCTGTAAACTGCTCTGCAGAGTTTCTCTGTCTGTGATTGGTCAGATGCTGCAAACTCCGCCCCTTTCATGTGAACAAGCACACGTAGGTCTGGGTTGAACCAGAGAGTTGATAACTTGCTTGGTAGTAACGGTGATCAGGATCAGTCAACCCAGGAAACAGAGAGATCCTGGATATGTTGATCAGGGTTCCTAGTACAGGCCACAGGCCTCAGTGTGATTGAAACAATATTTAGATTTACTTGCCGCTCAGTAAACCAGCGGCGGCCTTGCGCATGCGCGGTTCCTTCTCAGTGTGGACGCAGTGTGGTGAGGGTCTCCTCTGGTCTGACTGCAGGAGGGAGGGAGGGACTGTCAGACTGACCGCAGGTCTGTCAATGCTTCAGGACGGGGGAGGGGCTCACAGCAGGACCCGCTGCTCGTTGACCACAGTGACTGCAGAACCAGACCTGCTTTCACCTCAGAGTCGCCAAACACACTAGAAAGTCGCTAGAATTGTCGCTAGTCGCTTTTCACAAAAAAAGTTGCCAACAGGACCTGAAAAGTCACCAAGTTGGCAACAGTAACAGGCTCACACCCCTGCTGACACAGACAGGATCTTCGTTCTACACTTCTTTTGAAACTTGCTTTCTTTACTTAACTTCAAGAAAGAACTACTTAGTTTTCATTCAACAGGAGAGGAGGGTGCACCATTCCCAGATGAACTGCAATACCAGGTTGATGCGTGGAGTGGACAGAGCAAGCTCCTATTCCATCTCCCTGTTCCAAAAATCAATTTAATATACAGTCCCCAGATAGGGGACATATCAGATATTAAACTGATAAGAACAGATTTTTTCTTTTACAAGATTTTATTGACACATTTTACAGTTCATTTTCTTCCATTTCTTCCACAGATGTTTTCACTCATTTCACACATAAAAGCAAACAAGGTACAAGCTTCTGTTTTAAAATATCATAAATACAGTACTTTTAATAAATAGAGATTTACAAATAAAGCAGGACCTGTTGAGTGAAATGAGAAACATGAGGAAATAAAAAGTGTCTGTCGTTGTAAAAGTCAATAAATAGGAGTGCATTCAGTTTAAAAGGTCTATTCTGTTGTGCAGGAGAGCAGTGAGTCCCTATCAAGGGGAACTCATCCTGTTCTCTCAAACATTTGGTCTCTCGGGGTTCTGCCATGGTGCTCAGAGGAGGTCCTCTCCCTCCTGCTCCTTCCCTCCGTCCACACCCGGAGAGCCAGGCCGCCGCTGCCTTGACCTTTTCTCGTGAGGCTCCGGCTCCTTCGTCCGAATGGGCAGGGAGGCGATTCTTCTTTGTGGCTGTGTCCTCGGCCTGCCGCCTGCAGCTTCCACCTCGCGGACCGTCGCTGCGGCCATCTGGATCACAGCCACGGGGGGGATCTGTCTATGCCTTCTCACCAGCAGGTTTCTGGAGGTCCAGGTGGCGTCTTTGATGGCGGCCAGGGTGAGCCACATCTTTTCAAAGTCCTTCTTTGTCATGAACTCGTGGCTCACCCCGTATAGCACCAGCTGTGCTGTAAGGACCCCCCCTGCTGGTAAGTACGGGAATTGCAAGGAGCCGGCCGTTGCCCACTGGTCTACGGCAGCGCTGCACTCCCAGAGGAGGTGCCTCACCGACTCAGGAGCGCCACAACCAGGCCGGGGGCAAGTTGAGTGCGCTGCCATTCCTCGGGAGTGCATGACGGCCCTGACTGGGAGAACCTCGTGAGCCACCAGCCATGACAGGTCCCGGAGTCTGTTTGGGAGGATAGGATGGGTCACGTTGCGCCAAACTGTGGAGGGCTCACCGAGTGCAAGCCCGCGCACTGGACTCACTGGTTCCCGTTCCTGCACAACAGAAATGAGAGATTTGTGGTTAGTTAAAATCTGCAACTCCTCCTGTTCCAGGTTAAACTGTTTAAAAAATGTCTTGATAAAATCATAGGCCGGTGGCAGGTTAAAAGAAACTGGTATTTTAAGATCAATGGGTAAAATCTTAATCCTTCGAAGGTAGGACCCCATCCAGAAACGAGCCATTGCTGTCGTCTTTGGGTTCCTGGAGGGGTCCGTTGCAATAGCCATGTTACTATACCTTTAAAAGGTCATACCTATCATTTTTCTCATTTAAAACATAAATATTCAAGAGCTTAAAATCCTGGTCCATAAAAGTCAAATGTAGTAAAAGTGCACTACCCTCTCTCACCACAGTGCTGCCCTTCACCAAGATCCGGGGGTTATTTATTAAAATGGCCACTCCATCATTTTTATTACTGTTGGAGCCACTCCATACTGACGGGAGTGGCCAAACCTCCTCCCACTGTTGGTAAGAATTTAAAAACGGTATAGCACACTCCTGTAATAAAAACACATCTGACTTAAATGAACTTAAAAAGGATAAAACACTCTGGGCTCTAACTCTCGACTTCACACTTCTCACATTGATGGTAGAGAAGGTGAGGGTCATGAGTATGGTTAACAACAACAGGTAGGACATTTTAAAAAGACTACAAAGTTTGAACTATAAAATCAGTTAAAAACAGTGACTAAGTTATCACTTGTGAACTGAGCTCTTCCTTCACTTCCATAGGTGAGGTGTGAAGGGTTTGAGCTCTGTTCCCCGTTCGGGCTCTGGGAGTTGGTCTCTCCTGCAACCTCCTATTCATTTTTGAGCCTTTTGGGGTTGATTGCAGAGCAATTGAAAGAAAAGAAACCTCATTGGGTGAATTGGAGGGGAAGACTCTGGGTTCCTCCACAGACGAACTGTCTGAGTACACCTCAACTCTTCCCCTCTTCTCTGAGCCCTGGGGAGACTCAGAGGACAATTCTGATGCCGGTCTCTTGGGGAGTTGGGCATTGGGGAGGGAGGCATCATTGCTGGATCCCTGGCTTTCCTCACCACTGGAAACAGCTCCACCTGCTGCCTGCCTGCCTGCTCTCATCTCCGGTGGATTCACCTGAGGAGGTCTTTGCAGGCCCCTCCCCTTCTGCCTCAACTGATCCTTCTCCTCCAACCACAGTGGTTGGTGGGGGATCAGGGTTCACAATACCCGCCTCTTCAATTATCTCTTTCACCTGTTCCTCGTGTCCGTCACTTCCTTCCTTTTCCGTCTGTTTTGCTGCCTTCAACTTGTTGGCAAAGGATTTAGGGCAATCTCTGAAGAGGTGGTTGGTCTCTCCACAGAGGTTGCACCTTCTGCCATTGGTACACTCCTCAAAGGTGTGACCAATTTCTCGGCACTTCCTGCAAACGACCAGCTCACAGGCTTCAGCCAGGTGGCCGTGCTGACCACACTTACGGCAGAGCTTGGGCTAGCCCTGGTAGTGAATATAGCCCCTGTTTTCACCCAGGACTACCATGGGTGGGAGATGTTTCAGGCCCTGGAAGTCCTGGGGGTCCTGCCATTGTTGAATGGGGACCCTCCAAGCGCAATTCCAGATGCCGTCCTCATCCCTCACCTTGGTAGCCTGGCCTTTAACAGTGCAGTATCTACCCAGCCATGCACAGATGTCTTCTGCATTCACTGTTTCATTGAACATTCTGACAATAACGGTTTTAAGCGCATTGTCAGAAAGCTTCTCCACATTGAACACAGCAAACTGGGGTTTTACATTTTCAAAGCGTAACCAGAACTGTCGCAGGAGTGCTGCAGAGCAAAAACTTACATCAAATCCCTTGTTGAAGGGCAGGGTCAGGACACAATTCAGGTCTGTCGGGGAAAAGTTGAGCACACCTTGAACGAGCTTCCTGGAAAAATCAAGGCGTGACATACATACCAGTTTCCCTTCTTTTTCTAAAAAGGTAAAACGTACGCTGTGGTGCCTCCTAATGCCGGCATGACTGGCCGACATGTTGGAGGCACCACCAGCTTAAAAAGGTACAAAAAAACCAAGTAAGAATACAATAAATAGTTAAAAATATAAATAAACTTTAAAAGTTAGCAATAAAAGGTCGAGCAGACAGAGAGAAAGCTATTAGAACAGCTCCCCTCAGTCTGCACAACAACAGTTTTTTTCAGGACAAAATACTCGACTACAAACAAAATGCAAAAGAGAAATAATATTCCTGAAAAAAATAGATGTCCTCCTATACAAGTAGGAAATCACTACCACCACAGGCAAAACGATTTCACCACCCAAAGGAGGGGACCGCTGTCTTAGCCAAAAGGCCGAGAAGCGATACCACAATGGGTCTGAGCTAAAGGGAGCACTGGATGCACAGTCACCACAAGTCCCAGTCGGACATTGAGCCGCGCCTATTTAAGGCATTTTACAAAACACAAAGTGTGCAAGAGTCATTTTGGCAACATTTTTAGTTGGCTTGAATATTTGTCGACTTGTAGAATATTTGGCGGCTACCCAAACTGTCCCTCTCCTTACCACACC
This sequence comes from Lipophrys pholis, assembly GCF_963383615.2. Lineage (NCBI taxonomy): Eukaryota > Metazoa > Chordata > Actinopteri > Blenniiformes > Blenniidae > Lipophrys > Lipophrys pholis. Next base: position 4,144,325 of record NC_137646.1, on the reverse strand, counting down.
CCGAGGTGAGTGCACCTTTCAAGCCTCGTATCCTCCCCCAAGCGCGCTCACACATGCCTCCATCTACTCCAACGTAACAATACTTGTCACACGGGGCAGCAAACACACACGCATTCACTCCGTGCTCCCCAAACCCTGATTCCTATCCCTTTTGAACAACCCATTTTCAAGATTTGATCCAATCCCATAACCAAAATCCAATCAGATTACCTTTGAACAACTGGCCCCAAGGTATTTCTGAACTATGTACAGTAATGTGGCCTCATATTTTATAGCACCATCTTCCTCTCCTTCATCCTCACAAACCTTTCAGCCACCTCCTTTTTATCAAGCACAACGTCTCTCTATGGAGAGCAAAGTGAGGTTTGAGAGTCTGGCCTCCTTCATGCCCAGAGAGAGTTTTAAATTCATTTCAGGCTGAAACTGAGTTCTGCATTTGCACTCGTGACTGACTGGTATGTCCTTTCCATATGGCTGCAGATGATGAAGGGCAGAACAGCTTCTGTGGTGTTGAGCTTGATTTCTAGTTCACTAGACATGGCAGAGAAATAAAGAAATCCATCGCAGACCTGCTCAGCTGTATTATGGCTCTTATATTGGTAGAATCATTACAGGCTGCCTGTCCGTTTTAGACGAGATTTTAAAATGCTACTGCTTGTTTTTAAAGCCTTGAATGGTCTGACTCCTCCATATATCAGAGACCTGTTATGATAATAATAATGACCAGAAGTATGTATTTCCAGAAGAAAATGCAAGTGTGAATGCTGAAGATTGAATAAAGCTGATTTCCTTTGATCTCAGCGTCTCCATGGTTCCAGTGCTGATCTCTTATCAGATCAAAGGAGATCAGTTCCCTTTACCATGGAGATGCTCACAACAAAGATCTCCTCCGGCTTTGATCTCCATTGATCTCCATCCGGTGCCTCTCCCATCTACTTTGTAATGAAAGGCTTGTTATTGTTCTTTTTCACAACCTTGGTGATGACGTCATCATTAGATTCTTTTTTTTAAGAATTGACAGAACTATTTGAAAATATCACATCCAAACTGTAAAAACATTGTTGGATATGTTTGTTTCTTTAAGAAACTCAGACCAACTTGTTACTACAGAAGAGTTTTAGGGCCACTCATGACAAAATAAAATAAGAGTTTGTTTCTTTTCATGCAATTTGATTTAAAGTCAAAAAACAATGTTGAGATATTTTTTCATCATACAATATGATAACAAAGTTGAAATACTGCATCATTCTGCAGAACTTCCTGTCCATCCTCTAGGTGGCGCTATCACTGAGACTGTATATTGGTCTATGGAATTGATCAGGGTAGGACTCTGATCACACATGTAAAGAACTGTATAATAAGTGTAGTATTGAGTAACAGTCACCTTGATCCAGTGATACAACATAGTAACACCAGGACAACAAAAGCTGCCGTCACAGTGAGGAATTAATATTCCAACAAACAAACAGGCTCACACGGGGGGCGGAGCCTCAAAAGAACTCAATGATAATCTAAAGTAAAGGAAGGGCAGTGAGGAAGCTCTGCCTGAAATGTCTGTGCTGGAATAAAGTGAAACTGACTGATCACAGTGTTTCTATTGTACCATGAATTAATATTGTAGAATCTCACAAAGTGACTCATTAACAGAGTCGCTCATTTTCTGCAGCAATCCTTCCTGGATTTTGTTGCAGCAACAGTGTTGCTTTGTCCTGGATGATGAGTTTGAATTCTTCAGTGATCTCTATTGGAGGATAGGAGGTTTTATTTTATTTTTTTAAAATTAAAGTGAAAATAGGATTTTTTTTTCAAATTAAATCAAACATCACCTGGAAAATGTTATATATTTTTTTTAAATCAAAGTGACTATCAAAGGGAAAATAAGAGTTTTTTTTTTCAAATTAAAGTGATTTCTAAATGATGTAGAAATCATCATCCTCCACTATGAGCAATTAAAAAGCAAATAAAGCTGCAAATGGATCAGAACTCCTGGAGTGAAACATAAAGTACTTCAGGAAAGGAGGAGAACGCCGCCACTAGAAGTAGAGATATTTTCAGGATTGTTACGTTACGTTTTGGAACGAACACTAAAGTTAACCCAGAAGTGGAGTATGGACATGATTGTGTGTTCATCTGTGGTCTGGTGGTGAGTGTGTGTGTTGCCTTCAGGGGCAATGGGAAATAAAACCACTGCATGTAAGAAACACTAAACAATAAAAACACTTCTGGTTAAGATCACAGCAACTTAAAACACAATAAATAAAGCCAAATATGCAGCAAAATCATTGAAATGTGATTAAAAAGCTGTCAACAATGAAGCTGTCCCATGAAGACAAAGTCTTGACTAGTTTTCTGCTGCTGGTTGATCCATGATGCAGAAGATTTGGATGAATGACTGATGGTTTCTTTGTATGTTTCACATCTTGTTTTGCTCTTGTATAGAAAACATTTCAAATCACATTCAACACAAATATTTGAAGAAAGAAAGTAGATGTTTTCACCAATGTGGGCCGGTTAGCTCAGTTGGTCAGAGTGTGGTGCTAATAACACCAAGGCCATGGGTTCAATCCCCATACTGGCCAAATAAAGCTTCATAAACCACTGTCTTTATTTTCTGAAGCCACTAGATGGTGCTGTCTCTTCAAAAAACATCTAAAAAACACTTCATTGCCAGTACTTTAGGATCTATCTTTGAACCAGGAGACTGGGGTTCACTTTCCTGATGGAGTTAAGGGATTGTTGTGGTGGATTGCTCACACTGCATGAGCAAGGCACCACGATTATAAATGGCTGTATTGTAATTATTAGTTGCATTGACTTGGAATCAAACCCAGGCCTCCAGCGTGGCAGGGGACAACTCTACCACTGAAGCACCAATGCTAACACATCAGATCAGACCCGTCTCCATTTTAAATGTCAAAGAGAACTTGTCCTCATGGCAGTAAGCCATGTATTAAAATGAATCCTGATGGAGACACACAAGCTTCAGAGGCTCTGACAGAACTCACTCACAAACCTGAAAAATGCTTCAGGTCAAATGGACCATAAAGTTACTAATCCTCCAATAGCAGTTGAACCTTCAGTTTCATTTCTTCAAGGTCGGCCATGACTCATTTACTTTTGTCAGAATGTGGTCATTCCAGGAGCTCTGTCAAGGCTGTCAGGAGTCTTGATCTACTGCCTTATTTATGACAATCAGTTGAGTCCTTTAGCTTCTTGAACATGTTGGCTCGTTGGTCTGGGAGTATGATTCTCACTTTGGGTGTCAGAGGTCCTGGGTTCAATTCCCAGATGAGCACTTGGAGTTACCTTGACCCTCTCCAACATTCACTTTCTTCCGCTTATCCGTTTCTGGGTCGCGGGGGTGACAATCTGAACACCGTCACACAGATCACAATGCACCGATTAAGAACCTCCCTGCAGGTGGTGAGCCCACGGGAAGGTGACTCTCCTCTCCTACAAATGGTTTTAACTTTGGTCATCAACCAGGATCTCTTCCTGTTAAATTTCAAAAGAGACTGAGACTTTGTGTTGGAGGCTTGGCTGATCTCTGCTCTTCACCTCATGGACTTTTTATGAGAGAAACCTCGTTGTAATGTCCCGCTTGTGTCTTTATAACTAATTGAACCAAGCTGAAGCAATTCAGCAAGTCTTTCATTTTGACTCAGACTTTAGCATTATGATTTGCTCCTTTAGCTTTCAGGTCTGTCTAGAATCAGATTGGTCATGCAAAAGGTTCCAGATCTCTGTAAAGGACAGTAGACCCATCCAAGATGGCTCCTGTGTTCCATCCTGTTCTGCATGTGATTCCCTCACGCCCACGTGAGGTGTAAAATGTATAAAAGCTGGATTTGTACAGTATATGTGAAATGTTGTTGCTGAGAGAGAGAGTCTATACTGCTTCCATTACGACCACTACTCTTTGCCGAAACCCGGGATTGAACCAGGGACCTTTAGATCTTCAGTCTAACGCTCTCCCAGCTGAGCTATTTCGGCCTATATGAGCTGAATTTTCATGAAGATATGGAAATTTAACATCAGAACCCCTGTGCTAACTACTGGATCACCACAGGATCCGCTTGGTTTCCATTGTGCTAACTCATACTTCCTCAACTACCTGTGAAGACTCTCCATCCACCTAGTTGACGTAGTCCTGAGGAGAACTTTCCTTCATTGTAACGCCTCAAAAGTCTTGAATGAACATCAGCTCAGAGTCATTCTGACAAATGAATCCAGGATCTGCTTCCACCAACTGAGCTATCGAAGGGTGGAAACTGTGTTTCCTGACAGGGGAGAAAAAATTCCAGTGGAAAAGACACACATCAATAGTTTACATTGTGCTGACTCATGTTTCTGAAAAGCCTCTGGATTTCAACGGTGGATCCTCAGATTAAAAGTGCATCATTGATAAATTTCACGACTTCAGAGAGCTTCCTTTGAATTCTTGAGGACTGTCGTGACACTGAAGTTTGACCTTCCAACTCAACATTTATGTTACAAAGTCAACTTGCTCTTCTAAATCCTACATACTCAGTTTTATAAAAAGTACTCCTTCGAGCCAGCGACCTAAGGATGTCAATGTTGACCACTACAGTCCTCCGCTCTACCAACTGAGCTATCGAAGGGTGGCAACTAAGACTTCTGGCCAGGACAAAAAATTCCCCAGGACTATACACAGGTGAAATTTTGACACGGATCAGCTTGGTTTCCATTGTGCTAACTCAAACTTCCTCAAGAAGCAGTGAAGACTCTCCATCCACCTGGTTATGGGTCCTAAGACACCCAACGAGTGTCAGTGATACAGTCAACATGGTCCAGCAGTCGTGTTGTTGCTACTTCTTGTTAATGGAAGATCAAACAGATATGGAAATGTGACAGTAGAATTCCAGTAGAAAGCAATCGGACACTGTGACGTCACCAGAACAACAAAAACAACTTCATGACAATTTGAGAGTCAAAGGCTTTTTCTACTAGTTTCTGCTTCAGTATTATAAATATAAACAGTTACAAACATGTGAAAACTTACCTTACCAAGGAGCTGGTGGTGAAATGGAGAACATGTCTGTCTACTGCTCAGAAGGTTCCAGGTTCAACTCCTGGTTAGCTTTAAACCCTTTAGCTAACTTCACAGACAACATTTCCCTTGTCGTTGTTGGAACCTTCACATTATTCTACAATAATGTATGCAAAAGCCTCCAGATCTCTGTAAAGGAAAGTAGACCCATCCAAGATGGCTCCTGTGTTCCGTCTTGTTCTGGATGTGATTCCCTCAAACCCAAGTGAGGTGTAAAATGTATAAAAGCTGAATTTGTACCATATATGTGAAATGTTGTTGTTGAGAGAGAGAGTGGAGATCAAAGTGAAGAACGGAATGTTGTCACTTAGATCTTTTCCATTTTTTATGACATCACTATGACATCACCAAACAGAGTTAGCAGATAGAACCATCAGGGTATCACACTTCACAGCCTCCCTGGGAAAGTTCTGGAAGACATAGTAGAGAAAGTCTCAGTAGCAGAGGAAGGTTTGGATCCATGGAGCTCATTGCAGCATCTGTCCTCTATTATGGAGACGATACGAGTCGGCAGCAAGAGACAAAATGGAGGCACAAAGATTATATTCATAGGAGTGTAATGATTCTAGAGTGTAATGTGTAATGATTCTACCAATATAAGAGCCATAATACAGCTGAGCAGGTCTGGGATGGATTTCTTTATTTCTCTGCCACAGAACACCACAGAAGCTGTTCTGCCCTTCATCATCTGCAGCCATATGGAAAGGACATACCAGTCAGTCACTAGTGCAAATGCAGAACGCAGTTTCAGCCTGAAATGAATTCAAAACTCTCTCTGGGCATGAAGGAGGCCAGACTCTCAAAGCTCACTTTGCTCTCCATAGAGAGACGTTGTGCTTGATAAGAAGGAGGTGGCTGAAAGGTTTGTGAGGATGAAGGAGAGGAAGATGGTGCTGTAAAATATGAGGCCACGTTACTGTACATAGTTCAGAAATACCTTGGGGCCAGTTGTTCAAAGGGAATCTGATTGGATTTTGGTTATGGGATTGGATCAAATCTTGAAATGGGTTGTTCCAAAGGGAAAGAATGATTCTGAGATCGGATTAGATCATGTAATCCAATCCTAGTTTTAATCTGGATCGAACCTTCAATTTTTGTTGTTCAAAACATTTCAGTAGGATCTGGATAACTTTGATCCCAAAAAACAGGATTATTCTGATCCCAACAGGGGGTAGGATTTCAAAGTGGATTTCAGGAGGAAAATGTAGCAAAACTTTAAAATTGGTCAAAAATCAATTTGTATATATACTTTTATTTATATTTTGCACTTGATTTGTTCATCTGCTGTCATGATTAAGAAGACTCAAGCTCCCAATTAGGCCTTTATGAATATCCATCTTCTCACGCTAATCCCTTTCCGGGTCGTGGGTTTGCATTGCACCAATTAAGAGCCCATGGGAAGGTGGCAACCAGTGAGGGGCATGAACCCACTACCTTGGAATTGTGAGTTTCATGCTCTACCAACTGAGCTAGCCGGGGCATTTGCAACATTATTTTGTGGAAAATTCCCAAAATCTTGCGATGGAAACCCGAACCATAACAGATTATACCAGTCCATTCCGGCACTTTTTGTGCGGAGGAAACACACCTTAAGTGACCTGAGAGGGAGGGATTGGGAAGAACGTCTGGCCTGAAGGTTCTCAGGAACAACACACAGAAACCTTACACTGCTCTTTGAGGAATTGAACCCTGGTCTCATCAAAAGGCATAGCTTCTGTAGTGTAGTGGTTATCACGTTTGCCTAACACGCAAAAGGTCCCCTGTTCAAAACAGGGCAGAAGCATAAAGTATGTTTTTTTTTCTAAAACTCCAAACAGAGTTCAACTCTGGCTAAAACACTTTTAGTCCTATTTGCGCAGCTTTCAAGTTGACATTCAGCACATTAATTTGTCCTTCCTAATTGTCATCCTTTGCAAACACTGACTACGATCTGAAAATCACATTTGAATGCCATCATTCAGATCATACTTCTTAAAGGACATCATTTTTCCTGATCGCTTTCAATCGGCTCTCATGTCAGAGGTCTTCTCCTGCCAAGATGGCCTCAAATAAATGTGGCTTCTGGAGCCCAGGCTCTAAAATATTACGGAAAAGTATTATTATCCACTTAAATAGTTCATTAGGAAAATTATTAATCTCTTAAAAAACGTTAGGTGTTATTTGGAAATAAATAATCAATTCATAGTTGTAGATTTACACATAGGTTAAAAAACAGATAACATGTTAATTAAGAAAAAATATTACTATAAATAGCATAGGATATAATCACACATGTGTAAATATTGGAAAAAATCTCATTTAAAATCTTAAAGCTATCATGATTAGAGAAAATTGGACGAAAATACTTCAACAAACGATGAAGTGAATCATCGTGCATTTTATTGTGAAGGGCCAAATACGACAATGCTCTGATAACCTCCGCGAACCTATCACAAAACCTCCGCGAGACCTCTGCAAACTATGTTTTCCAGAAATAAAGTGATCTCAGAAAACAGGCGGATGCTGCCTCGTGCTGATCTGAAAACTTGGAAAAAGTTAAGAGGGCTGCATGATCTACATCCATCTGCTGGGTGAGAGACAAATATTAACTTCTGAGTGACGTTATATTGATTAGTGATGGTAATTACTCCATGCTGATCAATATATTGTTAAACTCTGTTAGAGCAGCATGAGCAGCCGATGAAAGGTGCTGTCTGTACAAGGTGGACAATTACAGAGCCAAATCATTCCTACCTCCACTCAGCGGTGAGTGAGACACAGTAAGATGTGTGAATGTGATTGAGTGTGATTGAGAATGTTTTTTTTTGGTGCCATTCTTATTTTTATTTCGTGTTATGTCGGAGGTAATATTTAGTGCACTCACTCACTGTTACCGGTGCAGAGGGGGAAAATTAAGCATGACCAGTTGGAGCCTGAAGGGTTTGCTGGGGTGAAATTCACAGGGGTGTGACAAGTGTCCAACATATCAGGACCATAAATGATGGCAGTGAATCATTACTGGCTGATTTGAGCCATTAATTCCATTCAAAGCCTTGAACTGGCAGCAGTGGGATTTGCAGCCATGCCTCCTCAGAGACTGGAGTCTTAATCCAACACCTTGAACCTGAACTGTCACTAGCAGAGGATGGTTTCGATCCATCGACTTCTGGGTTATGGGCCCAGCACGCTTCCGCTGCGCCACTCTGCTAAGTGCAGGGTTCTCAAGGAGTGTCCACTGTACTTAGCAGTTCTGTTTGCATTATTTGAGAAATCGATTTCATTGTCGAGCACGAGCACTCATTGTTTCATTACGAAGAGGCACTCTGTGGTTTATTTCCGAACATGTTTTTTTCCCAAATCAACTTCCATTGTCTGATCTGGTGACCTACTGAGGTCCTTTGTTTACGTGTATCGGGAACATGAATGTCGGCTTGAATCGATCCCTCCCAACCATTTACTGGAGCGTGATTTGTTTCCAATGTGTTTTTGGACTTGTTGACACTGTTGGCCTGGATGGTAAAGGCTTGGACAACCAAACAACATCATCAGGGTGAAGGCTGTGAGACGAGACCAACTAGGGAACCCCAAACGTCCTCGGCAAAACGTGACCTTGACATTTTAATGTCAGGATGGCCGAGCGGTCCAAGGTGCTTCGTTCAGGTCGCAGTCTCTTCTGGAGGCATGGGTTCAAATCCCACTTCTGACAGCAGAGCATGTGTTAAAACATGCAGGTGTGTCCATGAACCTTTCAAGGACTAACAATTATACTTCCTCACATGGTGCCATGTGCCATGTGCCAGAGCAGAGCTGCCTAATTAGGAAAAGGGAGGGCTGACCTTGATTTGGATTGGCTACACCCCGCGATAACACTGTATAAAGTTTGATTCATGATCCACTCTTTAAAATTTGAAACAAGCCAGGGAGAGAGGTGACAGACTTTCTTGACTTCTGGGGCGTCAGTCCCAGTCATAGGGATTAATATTACTCTTGCAATACCAGTAGAAAGTCAATTTTGCATAATATGACCCCTTTTATCGCTGACGTTCGTTGCTCCTTCAAGACAAGTGTCCAACATATCAGAACCATAAATGATGGTAGTGAATCATTACTGGCTGATTTGAGCAATTAATTCCATTCAAAGCCTTAAACTGGCAGCAGTGGGATTTGCAGCCATGCCTCCTTAGAGACTGGAGTCTTAATCCAACACCTTGGATGACTCGGCAACACTACCTGAATCAGCTTGGATTAAGGGCTCGTCCAATTCTGACACCATGACTGTGCAACATCAGAATGGTGTTCTTTCGTTTGACAAAGATCAAGACCATTGTTAACAAGCGTTGCTGTTTTGCACTCATTCACAGCCATTCCAGTGAGAGTCTTGATTTGCAGCAAGTGTTGGATCCTTGAACATGGTTATTTGACTGTGAAAACTTGGAAGAGGAGAAAACCTGAACTGTCGCTAGCAGAGGATGGTTTCGATCCATCGACTTCTGGGTTATGGGCCCAGCACGCTTCCGCTGCGCCACTCTGCTAAGTGCAGGGTTCTCAAGGAGTGTCCACTGTACTTAGCAGTTCTGTTTGCATTATTTGAGAAATCGATTTCATTGTCGAGCACGAGCACTCATTGTTTCATTACGAAGAGGCACTCTGTGGTTTATTTCCGAACATGTTTTCTTCCCAAATCAACTTCCATTGTCTGATCTTGTGACCTACTGAGGTCCTTTGTTTACGTGTATCGGGAACATGAATGTCGGCTTGAATCGATCCCTCCCAACCATTTACTGGAGCGTGATTTGTTTCCAATGTGTTTTTGGACTTGTTGACAGTGTTGGCCTGGATGGTAAAGGCTTGGACAACCAAACAACATCATCAGGGTGAAGGCTGTGAGACGAGACCAACTAGGGAACCCCAAACGTCCTCGGCAAAACGTGACCTTGACATTTTTATGTCAGGATGGCCGAGCGGTCCAAGGCGCTGCGTTCAGGTCGCAGTCTCTTCTGGAGGCGTGGGTTCAAATCCCACTTCTGACAGCAGAGCATGTGTTAAAACATGCAGGTGTGTCGGTGAACCTTTCAAGGACTAACAATTATACTTCCTCACATGGTGCCATGTGCCAGAGCAGAGCTGCCTAATTAGGAAAAGGGAGGGCTGACCTTGATTTGGATTGGCTACACCCCGCGATTACACTGTATAAAGTTTGATTCATGATCCACTCTTTAAAATTTGAAACAAGCCAGGGAGAGAGGTGACAGACTTTTTTGACTTCTGAAGGTAAAGTTGGACAGAATAATCAGCAACAAGTGTGCAGTTATTAAGGATATTGTTAATTAAACTAAAAGTGAGAGACATTCTAAGGATTTACTCAAATTGTATTGTAGATTGAGAAATGTCCGATGCAGTTGAGAGGACAATCATCTTTGTTCGGAGAGATGCAGACATGTAGATGCGGTTTCCATGCCAAGAATGTATTGTGGTCTTTCATTAAATTAATGTGTGCATGCGTTGTATTGTGTATGAATGAATTCAGTTTTCTTCCCTGTGCACCTCCACCCTTCCAGCAGTGTCCCTGTACCATCTCCTGGGACTCCAGGTGGTCCGGGTCCATCGGCAGCATCGTCTGGGCAGGCTACTCAGAGCCCTTCTTTGACTTTGGCTTCAGTAAATACTGATGATGTTACACGTGTTTATTATGTCAAAAATATTTAGAGAGAACATGTTACTAACTTGGACTATCTCGCTCTGAGTGAAACCTGGTTAAACTGTAATATACCATCAAATATGATCGACATTCCAGGATATTCTTGTTTTCGTAAAGGACAGGCAAATAGGTAAAGAGGATGGTGTGCTAGTATATGTTCGAAACACACTTAAATGTACTGAATTTAATTTGGTTTTAAACATTGTTTTATCACCTAGAATGAATTTTAATATTGTAACTTTATACAATCCGCCATCGTTTAATGTATCTTTCTATAGTAACCTGGACAAACTGCTTAAAATGTTTAAATATGATAGTGAAACCATAGTGCTTGGAGATTTTAATATCTATTGATTGGACAAACATGTTTAACAAAAACTGAAAATAATAAAAACTAATCTCTGGCGGCTACTACAGGAATCAGCTGAGAAAGAAGCCGCTACACCCCCTACGTAAATAGCCTGGGATTACTGCAAAAAGTGTCCAAATGAAGCATCACCAACAAATATTCAAGCCAACTAAAAAAGTTGCCAAAATGCCTCTTGTACACTTTGTGTTTTGTAAAATGCCTTAAATAGGCGCGGCTCAATGTCCGACTGGGACTTGTGGTGACTGTGCATCCAGTGCTCCCTTTAGCTCAGACCCATTGCGGCATCGCTTCTCGGCCTTTTGGCTAAGACAGTGGTCCCCTCCTTTGGGTGGTGAAATCGTTTGCCTGTCGTGGTAGTGATTTCCTACTTGCTTAGGAGGACATCTATTTGTTTCAGGAATATTATTTCTCTTTTGCATTTTGTTTGTAGTTGAGTATTTTTGTCCTGAAAAAAACTGTTGTTGTGCAGACTGAGGGGAGCTGTTCTAATAGCTTTCTCTCTGTCTGCTCGACCTTTTATTGCTAACTTTTAAAGTTTATTTATAATTTTAACTATTTATTGTATTCTTAATTGTTTTTTTACCTTTTTAAGCTGGTGGTGCCTCCAACATGTCGGCCAGTCATGTCGGCCAGTCATGCCGGCATTAGGAGGCACCACAGCGTACGTTTTACCTTTTTAGAAAAAGAAGGGAAACTGGTATGCATGTCACGCCTTGATTTTTCCAGGAAGCTTGTTCAAGGTGTGCTCAACTTTTCCCCGACAGACCTGAATTGTGTCCTGACCCTGCCCTTCAACAAGGGATTTGATGTAAGTTTTTGCTCTGCAGCACTCCTGCGACAGTTCTGGTTACGCTTTGAAAATGTAAAACCCCAGTTTGCTGTGTTCAATGTGGAGAAGCTTTCTGACAATGCGCTTAAAACCGTTATTGTCAGAATGTTCAATGAAACGGTGAATGCAGAAGACATCTGTGCATGGCTGGGTAGATACTGCACTGTTAAAGGCCAGGCTACCAAGGTGAGGGATGAGGACGGCATCTGGAATTGCGCTTGGAGGGTCCCCATTCAACAATGGCAGGGCTTCCAGGGCCTGAAACATCTCCCACCCATGGTAGTCCTGGGTGACAACAGGGGCTATATCCATTACCAGGGCCAGCCCAAGCTCTGCCGTAAGTGTGGTCAGCACGGCCACCTGGCTGAAGCCTGTGAGCTGGTCGTTTGCAGGAAGTGCCGAGAAATTGGTCACACCTTTGAGGAGTGTACCAATGGCAGAAGGTGCAACCTCTGTGGAGAGACCAACCACCTCTTCAGAGATTGCCCCAAATCCTTTGCCAACAAGTTGAAGGCAGCAAAACAGACAGAAAAGGAAGGAAGTGACGGACACGAGGAACAGGTGCAAGAGATAATTGAAGAGGCGGGTATTGTGAACCCTGATCCCCCACCAACCACTGTGGTTGGAGGAGAAGGATCAGTTGAGGCAGAAGGGGAGGGGCCTGCAAAGACCTCCTCAGGTGAATCCACCGGAGATGAGAGCAGGCAGGCAGCAGGTGGAGCTGTTTCCAGTGGTGAGGAAAGCCAGGGATCCAGCAATGATGCCCCCCTCCCCAATGCCCAACTCCCCAAGAGACCGGCATCAGAATTGTCCTCTGAGTCTCCCCAGGGCTCAGAGAAGAGGGGAAGAGTTGAGGTGTACTCAGACAGTTCGTCTGTGGAGGAACCCAGAGTCTTCCCCTCCAATTCACCCAATGAGGTTTCTTTTCTTTCAATTGCTCTGCAATCAACCCCAAAAGGCTCAAAAATGAATAGGAGGTTGCAGGAGAGACCAACTCCCAGAGCCCGAACGGGGAACAGAGCTCAAACCCTTCACACCTCACCTATGGAAGTGAAGGAAGAGCTCAGTTCACAAGTGATAACTTAGTCACTGTTTTTAACTGATTTTATTGTTCTAACTTTGTAGTCTTTTTAAAATGTCCTACCTGTTGTTTTTAACCATACTCATGACCCTCACCTTCTCTACCATCAATGTGAGAAGTGTGAAGTCGAGAGTTAGAGCCCAGAGTGTTTTATCCTTTTTAAGTTCATTTAAGTCAGATGTGTTTTTATTACAAGAGTGTGCTATACTGTTTTTAAACTCTTACAAACAGTGGGAGGAGATGTGGCCACTCCCGTCAGTATGGAGTGGCTCCAACGGTAATAAAAATGATGGAGTGGCCATTTTAATAAATAACCCCCGGATCTTGGTGAAGGGCAGCACTGTGGTGAGAGACGGTAGGGCACTTTTAATACGTTTGACTTTTATGGACCAGGATTTTAAGCTCTTGAATATTTATGGTTTTAATGAGAAAAATGATAGGTATGACCTTTTAGAGGACTTGCAGTCCCACATGCTAGGACGAGTGCCACTTATTTTAGGAGGTGATTTTAATTGTATTTTAACTAGAAAAGATAGGAGAGGAGCAGGGGAAGATTTTAAAGTCGACAAGACATCGGTTTTATTGCAGAATCTATGCAGGGATTTTAAACTCCAAGACTGTTTTAAAACCATGCATCCCAGAGAGGAGGGCTTCACTTGGTTCAGTAGTGACGGCACCAGAGCCTCTCGCATAGACTACCTTTTTACAAGAGACTGCCCACCAACCGATGCTACATTAACCCCCGTTTTCTTCTCCGATCACCTCATTCCGTCCTGCGCCCTTTCACTGTCCTCTGGTGTGACTGTAGGAAGAGGTCTGTGGAAGCTCAACTGCTCCCTGCTGGAGGACAACAATGTTGTCAGCCAGTACAGGGAGCAGTACAGGGAGTGGCAGACCCTTCAAGACATGTACGATTCACAGGCACACTGGTGGGAAATGGTGAAGGGAAAGACTCAGACTTTTTTCAAACAAGTTGGCAAAAATCAAAAAGCTAAAGAAAACAGACGCATGATGGGACTGCAAAAAAGACTACAAAGATATTTTAAACTAACACAATATGGGTTGGATTTTAATGATGAAATCAAACAAATCAAAAAAGAAATGTCGGTTTTAGCAGCAATCAAAAGTAAAGGCATCATTTTAAGAAGTAGGGAAAGGGAACTGGAGGAAGGGGAAAAATGCTCAAGATACTTTTTTAAAAAAATTATAAGTAAAACTGGCACCATGAGAAAACTGAGAAAAAAAGATGAATCCACTACTAACTCAACAGAAGAAATGAAGGAGGAAGTAGAAAGTTTTTATGAAAACCTTTACCAAAAGAAACCCGTAAATATTGATGCCATGACAGAAGTTTTAAATTTTATTGAAAAAACGGTGGAGGACAGTGTGCTTTTAACCCAAGATTTTACATTTTTTGAGTTAAATAAATGTGTGAATAGTTTTAAAAAAGGCAAGTCACCCGGACAAGACGGACTTCCTTTGGAATTTTATTTGACCTTTTGGGACCTTTTAGCACCTGACCTGCTCACCGTTTTTAAAGATTTTGATGAACATGAGCAACTTCCAGACAGTTTTAAAGTAGGGATAGTGACTCTCCTTCATAAAGACAAAGACAAGACCGACCTAAAGAATTGGAGACCTATCACGCTTTTAAACTTTGACTGTAAACTTTTTAGTAAACTTTTATCCTCACGAATGTCGTTGTTTTTAAAGGACCTGATTCACCCGGATCAAGCCTGTGCCATCCCGGGGAGGAGGATCACCGACAGCCTCCTGCTGATCCGAGACACCATCTGTTTTGCGAGAGACAGAAACATCCGGCTGGTAGTCCTAAATTTAGATTTTGAAAAAGCTTTTGATCGGGTCTCGCACCAGTACCTTTTCAAAGTGCTGCAGAAAATGGGATTCCCAGAAAGGTTTCTAGCTTGGGTGGGATTGCTGTACCGGGACATCAGCAGCAGATTTGTGGTTAATGGGCATCTGACAAAAGCAGTCAAAATCAACTGCGGTGTCCGTCAGGGCTGTCCGTTATCTGCCCTCCTGTACGTAACATGTGTGGAACCTCTGGCACAGATCTTGAGAAGGGATAAACGAATCAATGGGGTGAGTATCCCGGGGAGCGGGGGACTCACCACTAAATGTGTCCTCTACATGGACGACGTGAACATTTTATGCACTGACCTTTTATCAGTCAACAGGACATTGGACGTGACTGACTTTTATGGACAGGCCTCTGGGTCAAAGCTCAACCGAGACAAGACCCAAGCCCAGTTTTATGGACCATGGATGGAGACTGAGAAGACTGGACTTCCCCTGACCGTGACCCAGACTGAGCAAAAAATACTGGGGGTGAAATTTGACAGGGAGGGAGGGGGAGGGACAAACTGGCCGGACGTGGTAGGGAAAGTAAGACAAAGACTGGGATTCTGGGGACTTAGAGGACTGACCATGGAAGGAAAGGTTTTAATCATCAAAGCTGTGATTTTACCGTTGCTTTTATTGACCAGCTCTGTGTTTATGCCTCCTAGGAGAGTGCTTCTAGACTTGGACCGGGCCATGTTTTATTTTTTATGGGGATCAAAGTGGGACAGACTAAGAAGGGAGGTCATGAAAAAGCCTAAAGATAAAGGAGGGAAGGGAGTACCGGATTTTTATCTAACACTGGGAAGCTTCTACACAGCACAGCACATGGCTATTGCCACGGACCCCTCCAGGAACCCAAAGATGACAGCAATGGCTCGTTTCTGGATGGGGTCCTACCTTCGAAGGATTAAGATTTTACCCATTGATCTTAAAATACCAGTTTCTTTTAACCTGCCACCGGCCTATGATTTTATCAAGACATTTTTTAAACAGTTTAACCTGGAACAGGAGGAGTTGCAGATTTTAACTAACCACAAATGTCTCATTTCTGTTGTGCAGGAACGGGAACCAGTGAGTCCAGTGCGCGGGCTTGCACTCGGTGAGCCCTCCACAGTTTGGCGCAACGTGAACCATCCTATCCTCCCAAACAGACTCCGGGACCTGTCATGGCTGGTGGCTCACGAGGTTCTCCCAGTCAGGGCCGTCATGCACTCCCGAGGAATGGCAGCGCACTCAACTTGCCCCCGGCCTGGTTGTGGCGCTCCTGAGTCGGTGAGGCACCTCCTCTGGGAGTGCAGCGCTGCCGTAGACCAGTGGGCAACGGCCGGCTCCTTGCAATTCCCGTACTTACCAGCAGGGGGGGGTCCTTACAGCACAGCTGGTGCTATACGGGGTGAGCCACGAGTTCATGACAAAGAAGGACTTTGAAAAGATGTGGCTCACCCTGGCCGCCATCAAAGACGCCACCTGGACCTCCAGATACCTGCTGGTGAGAAGGCATAGGCAGATCCCCCCCGTGGCTGTGATCCAGATGGCCGCAGCGACGGTCCGCGAGGTGGAAGCTGCAGGCAGCAGGCCGAGGACACAGCCACAAAGAAGAATCGCCTCCCTGCCCATTCGGACGAAGGAGCCGGAGCCTCACGAGAAAAGGTCAAGGCAGCGGCGGCCTGGCTCACCGGGTGTGGACGGAGGGAAGGAGCAGGAGGGAGAGGACCTCCTCTGAGCACCATGGCAGAACCCCGAGAGACCAAATGTTTGGGAGAACAGGATGAGTTCCCCTTGATAGGGACTCACTGCTCTCCTGCACAACAGAATAGACCTTTTAAACTGAATGCACTCCTATTTATTGACTTTTACAACAATAGACACTTTTTATTTCTTCATGTTTCTCATTTTACTCAACAGGTCCTGCTTTATTTGTAAATCTCTATTTATTTAAAGTACTGTATTTATGATATTTTAAAACAGAAGTTTGTTCCTTGTTTGCTTTTATGTTTTAAATGAGTGAAAACATCTGTGGAAGAAATTGAAGAAAATGACCTGTAAAATGTGTCAATTAAATCTTGTAAAAGAAAAAAGTCTGTTCTTATCAGTTTAATATCTGATATGTCCCCTATCTGGGGACTGTATATTAAATTGATTTTTGGAACAGGGAGATGGAATAGGAGCTCGCTCTGTCCACTCCACGCATCAACCTGGTATTGCAGTTCATCTGGGAATGGTGCACCCTCCTCTCCTGTTGAATGAAAACTAAATAGTTCTTTCTTGAAGGGCTGAACTCAAAGTTAAGCAAAGAAAGCAAGTTTCAAAAGAAGTGTAGAACAAAGATCCTGTCTGTGTCAGCAGGGGTGTGAGCCTGTCACTGTTGCTAACTTGGTGACTTTGTCACTAAATCTGGTGACTTTTCAGGTCCTGTTGGCAACTTTTGTTGTGAAAAGCGACTAGCGACAAATCTAGCGACTTTCTAGTGTGTTTGGCGACTCTGAGGTGAAAGCAGGTCTGGTTCTGCAGTCACTGTGGTCAACGAGCAGCGGGTCCTGCTGTGAGCCCCTCCCCCGTCCTGAAGCATTGACAGACCTGCGGTCAGTCTGACAGTCCCTCCCTCCCTCCTGCAGTCAGACCAGAGGAGACCCTCACCACACTGCGTCCACACTGAGAAGGAACCACGCATGCGCAAGGCCGCCGCTGGTTTACTGAGCAGCAAGTAAATATAAATATTTTTTCAATCACACTGAGGCCTGTGGCCTGTACTAGGAACCCTGATCAACATATCCAGGATCTCTCTGTTTCCTGGGTTGACTGATCCTGATCACCGTTACTACCTAGCAGGTTATCAACTCTCTGGTTCAACCCAGACCTACGTGTGCTTGTTCACATGAAAGGGGCGGAGTTTGCAGCGTCTGACCAATCACAGACAGAGAAACTCTGCAGAGCAGTTTACAGATTACTGAAGGAGCAGTTAATCTCTGAGATTATGAAGAATTAAAACACATCCAGCTGCTAAAAGCAACACTGCTGCTGCAGCCAAAGCCAGAACATTCCTGACTTGTTAATGCTGACTTGGTGAGATTATACCAGATTAATTCATCAGACTATATAAACAGACAGCACTGTGATCACTCAGTTTCACTTTATTCCAGCAGAAACGTGTCGGGCTGAACTTCCTCACTGATCTTCTTTTAGTTTAGATTTTCCATCCAGTTGTTTTGAGGCTGAGTTTCTCTTGTGTTTTATGTTGGAATATTAATTCATCACCGTGACGACAGGAGTAGTTCTGGTTCCATAAATTCATGTTTCTGCAGTTCTGTCAGGTTTGATCATTAAGCTCATTATTCCAGATCAACCCTCGTGGAGATAAACAGACTTGGAACAAGTCAAGAACAAAAACATCCTTCAAAGCCTCAGAGACCAGGATTTATTTTATTATGTCAAAAAGATTTCTAAATTCCTTTCTCATCTCCGCTCTGCTGCAGCTCAGTGCTGAACCTGCCCACCAATCACCATCATTTAAGAATGGGTGGGGCATTTTCCAAGAGATCTGATTGGTCAGGAGGCGGAGCTTTGACCTCTTGTCTAGAGCATAACCTGCTCCGGAGCAGGTTAGAATTTCAGGGTACTCCCTTTCTGAACCCATAAGAACAAGAAGAAAATTCTACATAGTTCTGCCAGGGCAGTTGGCACAGCCCAAACAAATTCCTTCCTCATTTTGTTCGGCAGGACTGGTAGTACGAGTGCGTCTTTTTAGTCCATGAATTTCCCTGGACTAAGCCACTTCACCTCAGTGTGTAGCAACAACAACAGCAACTTTTATCTTAGTGAGGAGGCCAGGTCGACCCCGTTGCCATGTATGACGCAGTCTGCTGAAAGCTGATTGGTTGTTAGAGAAAGGAAGAAAGAAAAAAGCCTCTGTGCTCCTCCTCATGAATGGAGAGTAAAATTAACCCATCAAATATCTTGGGCTCTATTAAAAATGTGTAATCATGAAAATTATTTAGGTCTATTTTATGAAACTCAGACAAATTAATTGAATTTGTACACAGCTTAAGAATGATAGAACTTTCCTGGTTCACATGTCGATTATTACATTGATTTGATTATTGTTCTCTTATTTTTACCACTTAATGTATTTGATATTAATGGTGGAGGCGACGCAGCGTCACCACTTCCTGTGATTTACCACCAATGTGGGGCTGTGAAAGAACCGTAACGGTCAGACTGACACTCTGCTGACGGAGGACTGGGACAAACCCCCGTCATCACCGCTGCACTGCTGCAGCCTACTTGTAGTGACGTAGCACAATGTTGTGATCACCTTCATCTGGGGCGTTACTGCGTTGCTTTGCTGTGGGAGAAATCAGCTTTCTCAGTTCTGCAGTGATACTTTGTGCAGATTTCATTTACCCTGCATATATTGAGTTTGTTCATAACAAGTCATTTATATTTGCCTACAATCTTTGTCCTGCATTTTATTATGGTCACAATCAACTGATAAAAGAATAAAAAGTCCCCAAATCTTTCAAATATCATGAGAAAAGCTTTATTTTTATTTTCATTCAAATTTGCATTTTGATGATGATTCGCTTCATAAATAATGAGACATTGTTCTCCCCCACATTAAAGTAGATGAGCTGCTTATCTTAGTAAAAAGTATCTACAATACTGTCCGTGTACTTTAAATACTCCTTTTCCCGCCTCCTTCTCCTCATGTCTCCAAAGCTTCTTCATACTGACACCTACTGGATTTAGGGGGAACTGCAGGTCAGTATTTCTATTGCATCCATCCATTTTCCAATATGTTGCAATCAACGAAACTACAACTTCTTTCAACCACCTTCACAGTGTAACTATTTAAAGTGTAACTGTTTTACTGAGGAACATTATTCTTTGCTGTCAGTTTTTTAATGTGTAACTATATTCAACATTGCTAAAAATACATTTTGCTTCTCTGTATAAAATGAGTTAAAAACTTAAAAACTTCCTGATGAAAAACAAAAGAAAGGTTTGTTGTGCTAAAATGAGACCTTTAATCCACACATCTTTCCAGTGATGGTGTGAGGCTGCTTGTTGCTGCAGATCTTCTCAAATCTGGGTTGTAGTTGTGAGACTGTCACTGTAGAGGAAAGGACAACATTGAGGCCAAATGGGCTTCACTCGCTTGTTGTATTTCTGTTATCAATTCATTTACTTTACATTTGAAGGTTCATGTGTTATTACTGAAAAGGACAAAGTTAAGCCAAAAACTTCAGTTTTATTATCAATTATCGTTTATTCTTTATTCAATTGAGTCATTTTTTTCAGAAACATAATCAAATTATTTGATTTTAACTGGCCTGTCTTTTCTGTCACATTTAGTAATAGTATTGTTGTTAGAAAATGTTTAAATCTTTGGTAAAATAGTCAATTTCAAAACAAATGATTAGCTGCAACCCTGTATTACAGTTTTAATTACTTGTGCTTTTTTGTATTGTTTGTGTTCTAATATGTTCTACGCTTTTGGTCTATTTCATATGTAAATATTCATAGAGGCTAGCTATCACTGCTTTTCTCTGCATTACTTGCAGATCAGGATGATTTAATATAATCAGCACAGAAATGGATCTACTGAGTAACACTAACTTTCTTTCTGCAAGACTTGGTAATGTTTGGGCATAATACATTTTCTTGAACAAGTGATGAGGGGAGAGCGCGGACGCAGTCCCCCACTACCAGAAATTATACAGTCGAGATTCCCACATTTGGGGAATTCGCAGGGGTCAGCACAGCCAGAGTGCAATGGCTGAGCCTCGCCCTGGGTGAACCACCTTCTTGATCATGGTATCTCCCCTACCAGGTAAGTATGAATTGTACACACTCCACACACACACACTCCTTTCACACACACATACACCTCACTTATGGTCTCATTATTCACATGGGAAAAACACTAGAGTCTATCTGGGATGAAATATAATTGTTCCTGTAGAGCACACGTGTCGAACTCCAGGCCTCGAGGGCCGCAGCCCTGCACGTTCTCCATGTCTCCCAGCTTCAACACAGCTGATTGCAATGAGCAGCTCGTTATCTGGCTTTGTGCTGAATGTGATGATGAACCATCAGGACATTCAGGGGAGGGAGACATTGAAAACGTGCAGGGCTGTGGCCCACGAGGATCTGAGTTTGACACCCCTGCTGTAGAGGAAAGGACAACATTGAGGCCAAATAGGCTTCACTCCCTTGTTGTATTTATCAATTAATTTACTTTACATTTAAAGGTTTATGTGTTATTTCTGACAAGGACAAAGTTAAGCCAAAAACTTAAGTTGACAATTATCAATTATTCTTTATTTAATTGAGTCATTTGTTTCACAAACAAAAGCCAATTATTTGGTTTTAACTGGCCTGTCTTTTCTGTCACACATATAGTAATAGTATTGTTGTTAGAAAATGTTCAACTCTTTGGTAAAACACTCAATTTCAAAAAGAATCAATAGCTGCAACCCTGTATTACAGTTTTATATATTTATGCTTTTATGTATTGTTTAGCTTCCTTTATTTTATTCTACTCCTGTTTGGCCTATTACATTTACATTTAAATAATCATAGAGCCTGGACAACAGTCAGTGCTTTTCTCTGCATGACTTGAAGACTATATAAGATCAACACTGAAATGAAACTGCTGAGTAACAACTAATATCTTCCTGCAAGATGTGGGAATGTTTGGAAATAAAGCATTTTCTTGAACAAGTGATCAGGGGAGAGCGCGGACGCAGTCCCCCACTATCAGAAATTATACAGTCCAGATTCCCACATTTGGGGAATTCGCAGGGGTCAGCACAGCCAGAGTGCAATGGCTGAGCCTCACCCTGGGTGAACCACCTTCTTGATCATGGTATCTCCCCTACCAGGTAAGTATGAATTGTACACGCTCCACACACACACTCCTTTCACACACACATACACCTCACTTATGGTCTCATCATTCACAGAATCAAAAATTTGAGTTAATTTCATACATTTCATACTTTCCTGTAAACAGGAGTTTATTACAGCCTCATACCAAATCAACAATAATGATAATAATAATAAAGCAAACAGAGCTCTGGTATCGGAATAGTATCAGTATCAGCAGATATCCAAATTCAGGTATTGGGATGGGATTGGAAGTGGAAAAATGTGGATTGGTGCATCTGTGGAAAAACACTAGAGTCTATCTGGGATGAAATCGAATTGTTCCTGTAGAGCAGTCATTCTCAAAGTGTGGTACGCATACCACTAGTGGTACTCGGGGCTCCATCTAGTGGTACTCCAGAGGATCACTGAAATAAATATAAAAGCGCTGACATCAACAGTTATTCACGGTAGCAGGCAGGAATTGATGGCAAGAGGTGGAGGTTTTTAACCCTTTGGGCCCTAAAGCTCATTTTGACTGTTTTCACTGCTGTTGCTTTTACGTTCATATCTCACTATATAAAGTGTTTTTCTTGAAAATTTGGTCCCGGCGTGTGAACTAATCAGTTGCGGGGTGACCAGCTGTGCCAGTCGGCGTTGTCATGCCCACCTGATGGTGGCACAGGTGGGCATCTCCGCCTATACAGCTCCGGACAACGTTTCTGAACATGAATTTCCAAGAGTTCCTCCACTGTACCATGAATAACGACATATACAATCAAGTTCTTATAAAAGATAAAGTTTTTATGTGAAAACGGTTATTCAGCGGTGCTTTCTGTGGACTGACCCCGACAAAGGGACCTCATTTCTGGGTTCACATCACGGCAACTCACGGTAGAGCGTTTATACCCTTAACTTAGTCTGTACTGCAGCTGAAAACACGGGATTTAGCAGCTCTATGAGAAAAGGCCTATCGAAGCTGATTATAGTGAAAAAAGTGAAGTATTTTGTGTGTAAAATGACTTTTCACGTCGAGTCCCGGAGGTTAGCGGGTCGCTAAGCGTAGCATTACGGGCGATCGTGACACGAAGTGCCGCCACTGCCGTAACGCTGCCCGCTGATTACTAATATGGATGAATTGGACGGTGGAAGAGGAGTTACTTCGATCGCTTCTAAAGCCGTTATCTACTTCATCATATTTATCGTCTGAAATACTCAGTCCGTGAATAAAACATCATTTCCTGAAATGACATCCATGTTTCATTTTTGATTGGCTAAAGCGGGGCCATGTGACACGAGAAGGGAGGGGGGATCCCAGATCTATAGTAGAATGATAGAGAGACATTCGCTAGAATCCATTAACCATCTTTTTTATCATAGTTTTATTCTTAATCTTATTGTTCTTCCTCTGTGTGTGTGTGTGTGTGTGTGTGTGTGTGTGTGTGTGTGTGTGTGTGTGTGTGTGTGTGTGTGTGTGTGTGTGTGTGTGTTTCTGTTTCAGAAAGCAGCCATACAGCAGTGTGTGAAGTTCAGTCAGCATGTTTTAATTTTTTTTAATCAAGTACAGTAAATTGTTTACTTAACATTTAAGTACATTACAGTTTTATTTAACTTTTCTGTGCAATATATTTTAATTAAATCATTATTTAAGTACAGTCTTTAATTTCCCTATATTTAAGCGTAGTGTTACTAATCTAACTGTGTAAAATGTTACAATGGCTGACAATATTAAATATACTTCTTTAGGAGTAAAACCTCTGCCTTGTTTTTGATGAATGCTTCGGCTCACTAGGCTACTGTATAGTGTTGGTCATTATGGTGGTACTTGGAGAGCCAAGTATTTTCTGGGTGGTACTTGGTGTAAAACGTTTGAGAACCACTGCCATAAGCTATTCTGCAGATTATTTGGCACATGTCCATATCCATCCATAATAATGGAAATTTGTTCAAACACCATCTAATGTTGGAACAAAATAAAATTAATAGAAATAAATGTAAATATTCTGAAGGCAGCTCTTTTCTACGGTCGTGAATCACTCTTCATTACTGAACATCTTCACTTAATCTTAATTATTATGTGACTTCTGCAAACTTCTATTTAGTCATTGAATTTCAACAAGCTTCTACAAGTTGTGGTGTACATTTATATACTTTTCCCACTTTCCTGCCTCAGCATAGATGAGGTGTTATTGATGTATTTATTTGGACCATAACATACATGTCACATTTAAAAATGCCAGAATGTGGAAGATGGACATTAGTACAAGGGTTCTGCAATGCAATATCACATATCAATAATAGTTCATATATGTCACACTATTGCTATTCTGTGCTGAATTTATCAGGAGAGATCAGCTGGAAATGATCCCAGACAGGAGAAAATCTCTTTCTTGCTGGATCCATAACAAAAAGATCTGCTCACCAGTGATGAGAAAGACTGATTCATTCAAGGCCTCAGCTGTTTGTACTGAGGAGTATTAAGACTATACTTTCAGGGATCATTTCTATAGTTCTTGACTTGAGAAATGTGTTTCTAAAGTGTTTGGTCTCTCTACCCACGATGATGAGTCGTGATATTTCCTCCTGAGCGTGAAGCAGACAGAGCGTACTGATTCAGTTCATACACTCTCTGTCATTGATGAACGTTCTTTACTCCCTTCATGGAGTAATGATGGAGGGAATATGATCAGAGTGGTAGAAATGGCTGGTTGAATGTTAATTAATTAATTTCTGGATAGATTCTGAGCTTGACCACAGATTATCTAATTCACAGTTACAAAGTCTTAAATGTTGCAAGTGTGTTTTACAGTCTTTTGGAAGCAGAATATAGAACACATAAAAGAACACTATTTGTAGTAAATACAAAACAAACAGCTTGTACTGTATTTCTCACTAATAACGATAAGTCGGTAGAAATAATATACAGAACACATATAGAACCTCATTAAACTAAAGAAAACATTTTTTAAAAACAATAAATAAAACTTCCTTTGGGAAAACCACAAATAAACTATTTATAGAATCTTCTAGGTTAACATTTGTAGATATTGTATACCGTATTTTCACGACCAAAAGGCACACCGTACTAAAAGGCGCAGTCTCAGTTATGTGTGCCATTACTGCATTTAACACACACATAAGGCGCACCTGCTCATAGGGCGCGGGTTCCATGCCCACACTTCCCCCTTTAACGTTCTCATGGTGTCCGCATTACAACAACACACACACACAAGCATACAAGTGTGCGTATTTAAAAATAGAGCGGGAGCAAAACTGAGTTTGGTTGTGCTTTATTTAAGTATTGATTACAAAGTACTAACATTTTTTTTACCTGTAATCGTCATCAATCAAACCCATCGAACTCCTCGTCCTCTGTTTCTGAATTGAACAGCTGCGCTAAATCTCCATCAAACATACCAGGTTCATTTTCTTCACTGTCAGAGTCACTTTCCGTGCCGTGCGGCTCCTTGGAAATGATGCCGGCTTTTGCGAAAGCTCGAACAACATTGCCAGCAGACACGCTAGCCCAAGCATCTACAATCCATTTGCAAATTGTGGCGTAACTCGCCCGGCGCTGCCTTCCACTCTTAGTGAAACTGTGGTCTCCATCGGTCATCCATCGCTCCCACGCCGCTCGCAGCCTTACTTTGAACGGCCGGTTCACACCGATGTCCAGCGGTTGGAGTTCCTTTGTCAGGCCTCCCGGAATGACAGCAAGCTCAGAGTTCGTTTGCTTCACTTGTTTTTTCACATCGGCTGTGAGATGGGCACGCATAGAGTCACAGATCAACAGCGATGGTGATGCGTGGAAAAAACCACCTGTTCTCCTTACATACACCTCCCTCAGCCACTCTTTCATCACTTCCTCATCCATCCAGCCCTTTTGATTTGCCTTAATGATGACTCCTGATGGAAACTTCTCTTTAGGCAAAGTCTTTCTCTTAAAAATCACCATAGGCGGCAGTTTCTGTCCATTAGCATGGCAGCCAAGCACAACAGTAAAAGAAGACTTTTCGTGCCCCGTTGTGCGTCTCGCTACCGTGCCGGTCCCCTTCTTCTCCACAGTGTGACTCACCGGGATGTCGAAAGTTAGCGGCACCTCGTCCATGTTAGTGATGTGGCTGGGCTGGATGTGTTTGTCGGCGATGTGTTTGCTGCAGTAGGAGTGGAAGATGGCCAGCTTTTCATTATAATCCGCTGGAAGTTGCTGCGCTACCGTAGTTCTGGCCCGGATGGAAAAATGGCACCGTTTCATGAAACGAAAGCACCAAGACGGACCTCCTTGGAAATGTTCAATTTTCATTTCTTCTGCTAGCGTTACTGCTTTTAGTCGAATGGTGACCGTGGAAACGCTTCTCCCACTCGTTCTTTGTGCGATGATCCACTGCTCGAGTCTTTCCTCCAACTCGGGCCACCTCGCCTTATGTCCGCGGAAACTCAGCTGCGTCTTCTTCACCTGTCGGAGCTCGTTTTCCAGCTTCCTCCACTTGCGAACCATCGATTCATTAATCTTAAATTCTCTCGCGGCTGCTCGATTTCCATGTTCCTCCGCGTAGCTGATGGCCTTCAGTTTAAACTGTGCTTCATAAGCGTGTCTCTTCACCATTTTCAGGGTTGTTAAAACAACGATGCTCTGCATAACGCACATACCCGTTCATTTATATACAATCCACGCCCACACTTCCCCCTTTAACATTCTCATGGTGTTCTCTACTACGTCCGCTTTACAACAACAACACACACACATACGGCGCACTGCACCATAGGGCGCGCCGCACATTTTGAAGAAAATCTAAGACTTTTATGTGCGCCTTATAGTCGTGAAAATACGGTATATCATTTTTTTCTTACTAAGAAACATTTTCAAATAGATTTTTATTTTGAAGGAGCTCAGCGGTATGTGAGTACTGCAGTGTGTACTCCATATAAATTCATGTTCTGTGTTCCTCGATGCTCGTGTTGCAAACATCATAGGTCTTGTTCTAACGTGTGAAATTCTGTTAGTTAAATCACATCACAAAGCAGGAATACAGGTACTAAGTTGATATATTCTTTTAATTTAGCCCAGGGTCAATAACTTGAGAAGATGACTATAGACTTCTACACTGAGTATTATGAACTTTGTACTATGTGATTACAAAACACCTTCACCAACAGCAGGTTCCTCATTATTTCTGCTTATTTGTGTTTTCTAATCTTTTGATGCAAAATGTCATGTCGTGCCATCAGTCAAACAAATGTCTCTCATGTCCTCACACTGTTAGTATCACAGATCAGATCATTTCCTCAACTCTCGTTTGAATAACGAGGGAATATTCCCTGTTTGCCGTGTAGGTATATTCTACAAGCTTTTCATTGTGTAACGTCTCCACCATTGATGAGGCTTTTGTGTTCTATGTTTCTGTAGCTCTCACTTCTACAAGCTGCTCATAGACAAAGTTTATCACATTAACTAACAATATTTCTGTCAGATTGACTGGATTCTTCAACCCTTGAGGAGAACAAACACACCACATAAACGTATTCAGTCGGTCCTATGCTGTACGGTAGAAGGTGAAACTATAGTTCAACTGCAGTTAGTGAGCCGTAAATTCATTGTAGTCCAGCGAGGCTAAAACAGATTATTGCCTCTGATTATACAAATTAAATATATAAGTTGTTGGTGACAAGTATTCCTAAAAGACTGGGACACTGCCCTTTCTGAAATGTTAATTCGAGCTTTAACCTAAAACTAAACCTTTAGGTACGATCAAACACATGGCAATCCTTCGCTCAGGTATTTCACTTAAACACAGGCTCATCATGAGCTGGAGATGGAATTGCATTTTTGCAATCGTTCATTTTAAAGCTTAATTCCTGATCACGTTATTCATCTAAATGGAACATTAGGAAAAGTGTCAGTAAGAATAATGACCTTTAGAATATACTGGACTCACCACTGTCTCTGGAACCTCCGGAGCTCTTGGGAACACCGACAGTGGCTAAAGGCTGGTTTGGCTCATATCAGTTTTCAGCAGCTGTGACTGAACAACATGGTAACAAATAGTTGAACAAACCACACGCAAACAAAAAAGCTGGCAAAGACCACGGAGCAGGACTGAGGAACCGACAGCAAAAAGTGACAATGTGACCTGTTTATTTTTTCTTTCTTTTGCAGTGTTTTGACTGAATGGTACGGAAACATGAGCTGGGGAATGGGGACGCTTTCCTGTGTGTTGATCCTGATGATTCCATAACCACAAGTGGCCTTCAGATGACACGGGGATTCTCACTGTCTTACCTTTGAGTTTGTTCTCTGGCAATGTAACTAACAAAATGTAATCATCTGATCCTTTCTAGTTGCAATTATTCCCGTCAGATAATACATTTTATGTTTTCATTTTATTCATTTCATTTTGAATTGCTTAACATATTAAGATTTTAATTCATAAAATTGAAATTCATCAATGAAACTTTGACATGTTGCTGCAACATTGTGTTTAACTATTGTGTAGAAATAAATACAGTTTTCATTTGAATTTGCTTGTGTTTCCTGATGGCTTCATGAGTATTCAACACAGAAGTACACGCTACTTTGAGCTGTGTGTGTGCCTATATTATATTCAGACTGTTGTGTCAACGGTTTTCTTGTTATTTCCCCTCACAGTACCAAAAACATACATTTTAGGCCAATTGGTGACTGTGAATATGTGTGGGTATATATGTGTGATTGACTGTCTGTGTCCGGACTGGTAACCTGTTCAAGTTATACAGTAGTGCCCTCACCCAAAGTCAGCTGTGATCGGCCCTGTAGCCAATGAAGACCATGGATGTAAAGTCTAATAATAAATAATTGATGCTCATATTCAGATGTACGTCGTGTGTTTCTGACACTAATGTCTGACAACTGTAAGTAAAGATAATAAGTAATTTTATTTTCTGGTTTCACAGCTGCACTAGATGAAGCTCTTGAATATAATAAGGAGTTGGAAGCCAGGCTGGAGAATGTGGATTTGTCTCCCATGCTTTTTACTCGCGACTGTGTTTCTGATGAGCAGATCCGGTTCTACACCAAATTCCCATCTGAGAGGGTTCCGGATCTTCTGGGAGTCCATTGCTCCACCTGCATCCCGCCTCATATACTGGACCAGAGCTCAGACAATAGGAGATGAAGCCTGAACCCAGCGCTGCCCCAGAATGCCTCTGATTGATGAGTTTTAATGTTCTCCTTCAGGGTGGCTGTGGGCCTGAAGGAGCAGCTTATTGACATGTTCGACACTATTTACACTATTTACACTATTTACAGTGATTCACACAACTTGAGATTTAATGTTCAAAACACAAAGTGACAAAAGGTCATTTATACATTTTAATATGATCATTACTGCATTGAAATAAACACATTAATGGTATTGAAGTAAAACGTGTCCAGTTTTGATTTCATCTGGTCAGTGAACGATTCATCACGCCGCTCTCGCTCAACAGTTATTGTTCTAAATGTGTCAGTGACAAAGTGGCACCATTCCAATCTGGTGATTACCAGCTGACCCTGTCCCTGCCAGGAGTATGTGTGTGAACGCCTCAGACTTGTGTGGCCATCCTGAACCTTGAGGTCAGCAACCTGGGACACATCATCTGTTTGGGACTCACTCCAAAGTTGGGAGGAAATCTAAAAGGAGAGCTCTGAGTGGTTGGGACTCCAGTTGGCATAGTTTTCCTCCTGATGTCAGGATGTCGGGATCAGGAAGTGGTCCTACAAACACATGAGTGACATCATCACAGTAAGTTATGACAAAGGAAACATTACAAGCATAAAAACATTACAAACCAATAAATGACACCTGTGTAAGCTCTGCACAGCTGGACTGCACACATCTGTTTCCCCCACCACCTCACTGGCAGGTTCAGGATGGAGCCCCTTACAAGAAACAAACAAATATGACAAATAAATAAAGGGACAGGTGAGCAATTTGGTCGGACATGGAGGGATAGATTTGTGAGAGCTAAGATTTTTACTTAAATTGCTAAAACTACTAAGGAGATTGTCACGTACTAAATGATATTACAAAAGGAAAACAATGGTTCCTCTTTTTTTTTTACCTGTGTTCTTGGTCTGTTCCCTCTGTGTAGATGACTTGTGCAGGTCAGTGCAGGAGGAAGCGTTGGCAGCTGGAGCTGGGAGGAGTGTGCAGGCTGATCCAGGAGTTCAACTACATGGTTGTTAAAGCCTTAACCAGCTGCACAACTACAGGAATAAACCAACAACTCAGCTTGTCAACACCCAGTGAGATCTAAAACAGAGAAGTGTTTTTAACACATATATAGAAATGAATACTTGTTAAAACATAATTAGCTTTAATCAAGTCCCAGAATCCAGAGCAGCAGAAGAGGAATAGTAAGCTCTCTGTCATACAGGAGTGTCCATCGTACATGAAAGTTCTTCAGCTCTCATCTGACAGCTGAAGAACAGGAAGTCAAACTACTGAACATGAGCCCAGCGACTCTCTGACTGTTTCAACCTGCAGTCTGTGAGGTTCCTCATGGTTCCTCATGGAGCTGAAGCATGGAGCTCTGA
The DNA here is from genome assembly GCF_963383615.2 of Lipophrys pholis. NCBI lineage: Eukaryota > Metazoa > Chordata > Actinopteri > Blenniiformes > Blenniidae > Lipophrys > Lipophrys pholis. Next base: position 4,114,013 of record NC_137646.1, on the reverse strand, counting down.
CCACCACCTGTCCCTCCATGGTTCCTCATGGAGCTGAAGCATGGAGCTCTGACCACTACCTGTCTCTCCATGGTTCCTCATGGACCTGAAGCATGGAGCTCTGACCACCACCTGTCCCTCCATGGTTCCTCATGGAGCTGAAGCATGGAGCTCTGACCACCACCTGTCTCTCCATGGTTCCTCATGGACCTGAAGCATGGAGCTCTGACCACTACCTGTCCCTCCATGGTTCCTCATGGAGCTGAAGCATGGAGCTCTGACCACCACCTGTCTCTCCATGGTTCCTCATGGACCTGAAGCATGGAGCTCTGACCACTACCTGTCCCTCCATGGTTCCTCATGGACCTGAAGCATGGAGCTCTGACCACTACCTGTCCCTCCATGGTTCCTCATGGACCTGAAGCATGGAGCTCTGACCACTACCTGTCCCTCCATGGTTCCTCATGGAGCTGAAGCATGGAGCTCTGACCACCACCTGTCTCTCCATGGTTCCTCATGGAGCTGAAGCATGGAGCTCTGACCACTACCTGTCCCTCCATGGTTCCTCATGGAGCTGAAGCATGGAGCTCTGACCACTACCTGTCCCTCCACAATATGTGATACTAGAAGCCTGCAGAAGCAAAGCAGGGTGAAGGTGAACATCTGGCATCATCATCATCACTTTTCTATATTATAATAGCAAACACATATCAGAATGTTAAAATATCATTTAAAAGTCTAGATCATACCTCTAATAAATACCTCTAATAATTTAGCAGACTAGATGAGGCTCCTTAGTCACCATGTTTATCTTCATCATATGTTGTAGCTAGCGCCGCGGTTAGCTCACTGAACTCTGTCTTTTCTTACCTTGATAACTGTGGAGATATTCTTCATGGATGAACTTATACCCTTCTTCAAGTGTATTTGTTCATGTATTCCCCGCTGCGATGGCCTCCGCATCAGCAAATGAAAAAGCTGGCAAGTTCAGGAGCGTCTGTGAAAAGATAAGGTCCATTTTCAATGAGGCACAAACAGGAAGTGATTGAGCTCCACGAGGCGCTACTTCAGGTTGTCATGAAAAAGGTCTATGTGAAGCTGCAGGGCCATGGGAAGCTCATTTCCACACTATTTGACAATGTCAAAACTTTCCAGCAAAAACTTGAACTGCTGCAGGGACAGCTCAAACAGGGACATCTCACCCATTTTCTCGCCTGCAAGGCGCTTGGAGACGACACAGACGGGCGCCACGTTTTACGTCACCTGCGTTCAAACAAGAACCATAACATCATAAATAAACTCAGACAGGAATTCGACCACCACTTCTCCGACTTCAGGGTCCATGAGAAGTCATTCAACCTCTTCCAAAATCCTTTCTCGTGTGTCCCTGAGGAAGAGCCTGCAGAAATGCAGTTTGAGCTCATTGACTTACAGGAGACGTCACCCAGCTTTAAAGCAGCCAACCAGATCTGGAGTCAACTTCCTCTCCAGAAAACTCTGAACACGCTGCTGCAAGACGTCTGGCCTCAAGTCCAGGCTGCAGCTTCTTCTGTCCCACCTGATCATGAAAATTACTCATCATTATTTATTGTCCATGGAAGGTTCTTACTATTGTGGAGAATGTTCACCACAGCAGAGCAGCACCAGTAAAGTCTGGTTCCACTGAGATTTGAACTCAGATCACTGGATTCAGAGTCCAGAGTGCTAATCATTACACCATGAAACTACAAAGAGCAGCTCAGCATGGTGCATTCATGGACATCTAGTTAATGAAAACACTTCAACTACAGACGCTTCAACATTTTTCAGAGCTTTTTTAAGTTTGTCTGCAAATTGTGAATACACAGATACTTTGTACATGGTGATTTAATTTAAATGCACCTTATTTCTTTTTATTTCTTTACAGTAACTCACTGGTTGTCAGAATAGTTGATTATTTATTTGTTTCCAGGAGGATTTTGCTGTAAAAACATTGAAGAATTAAACTTGGATCTTTGGAGTCAAAGTGTGTTTCTTTGACCTCAACTCCCTCCTTTATTTCAACTCAAGTCACTGGACTCATTCAACCTTTACACCACGAGTGTCCTCATCAATGTTACTCAGGAACTGTAATCTTTTCTTGATACTTTATTTTTCTTACTGAAAGTATTAATAAACTCAGAGAAAGTATCAATAAACTATTAATAGATAATATTTTTGTCAAGATCAAAGTCAAGAAGGATCAAAGTGAAGAAGGAAATGTTGTCACTTTAATATTTTCCATTCTTTTATGACATCACTATGACATCACCAAACAGAGTTAGCAGATAGAACCATCAGAGTGTCTGCACATTTTGAATACACAGACACTTTGAAACTTACATGGTGATTTCATTTAAATGCAACTTCTTTACAGCAACCCACTGATTGTTAGAATAGTTGATTATTCTTTTGTTCTCTGGAGGATTTTGCAGTAAAAACACTGAAGATTGAAACTTGGATCACTTGAAGGTTGCAGGTCACTGTGTCCGGTTCTTCTTTTGGTGATCCCTCATGGTTCCTGGTTCTTCTAGCTCAGTTGGTAGAGCATGAGACTCGCAATGTCAAGGTCGTGGGTTCATGTCATATGCTGGGCGCCACCTTCCTTTGTGCTCTGTTGCAATGTCATCTGGGTGACCGTGCTGACATGAGCATGGATGGATCTTGATTTGAAAGGCAAATTATAGACTTCCTGTTGGATTAAGTCAGGAGTGTCATTACATTATTTCCAGGTCTTGCTGAGACAAACAAGTGAGCTTTGGTTTCATCGCTCTATGACTTTCCTACAGGCTGTGAGACCCAATTTAAATTCCTGCTGATAATCTTATTTTTAAAATCAAATTGAGGACTTCCTGTTGGACTTAGGTCAGGGGTGTCAGAGTGATTTTTATGTCGTGATGAGACGAACAGATGAGTTTTGTTTTGATCTCTCTACGACATTTCTAGAGAGATCACACCATGGCTGTGGTGATTGTAGGTGGCGCTAGAGAGCACACTTTGGCACTTTGTGGGTTAATTGTTTGTATTTTCTTGTAGTCTGCACCAGTCCTGATGATTGTGCCAAATTTGGTTTGCAAGTTTATGTCAAATTTGGGTTCAATGGCGTCAGGAGAAGAAACAAAGAAAGAAACACTCCAGATGCAATAGGGTCCTCGCCTCCAGGCAGCTTCCCTTCTGGGCTCGGTCCCTAAAAGAAAGGTGCACAGAACCCGGTGTCCAGTGGTGAGGTCCTAGAAAGGGAACCACAAATGGACTCCAGAGTCTTACTGTGCAACTCTCTGCATCCTGGAAAGCAACAAATGACATTTTCAAATCCGGATCATTTTGATCCAGATTACATTTTTTTGAATAACTGGCCCCTGGTGTTCTATAAATGCAGCTTACAATTACATTCTTTTTTTTCATACAGAGTTCAACTGTGTTGCATTCAAACACATCTTTCATTGCTCTTGTCATTTTCTCCACCACTTTATATTTCAGGTCTACACCCACATATATAGCTCCCCCTCCACCCGGCTTCCCCTCTCTGTTTAAGACTATACCTTCAGGGATCATTTCTATAGTTCTTGACTTGAGAAATGTGTTTCTAAAGTGTTTGGTCTCTCTACCCACGATGATGAGTCGTGATATTCCCTCCTGAGCGTGAAGCAGACAGAGAGTAATGATTCAGTTCATACACTCTCTGTCATTGATGAACGTTCTTTGCTCCCTTCATGGAGTAATGATGGAGGGAATATGATCAGAGTGGTGGAGTGTCTCTGAAATCAAGAAATAAACTCGCCCAGTCATAATACTGGTGCATTTATTAGTTAACCATAACACTGAACTTTCAAACTCCCACTACAACCCATAAGCTAGTCATTCTTAAAGTGTGGTATGAGTACCACTAGCTCCCTCTAGTGGTATGCCAAAGAATCACTGACATAAATATAAAAGCGCTGACATCAACAGTTATTCACGGTAGAGCGTTTATACCCTAACTTAGTCTGTACTGCAGCTGAAAACACGGGATTTAGCAGCTCTGTGAGAAAAGGCCTATCTAAGCTGATTCTTGTGAAAAAAGTGAAGTATTTTGTGTGTAAAATGACTTTTCACGTCGAGTCCCGGAGGTTAGCGGGTGGCTAAGCGTAACATTACGGGCGATCGTGACACAGAGTGCCGCCACTGCCGTAACGCTACCGTAACGTAACGCTGCCATCACGCCGCCGTAATGCTTCCGTAATGCTGCTGCCGTAACGCCGCCGTAACGTAACGCTGCCGTCACGCTGCCGTAACGTAACGCTGCCGTCACGCTGCCATCACGCCGCCATAATGCTGCTGCCGTAACGCCGCCGTCATGCTTCCGTAATGCTGCTGCCGTTACGTAACGCTGCCGTCACGCTGCCGCCACGCTGCCGTAACGTAACGCTGCCGTAACGTAACGCTGCCGTAACTCTGGCGTCATGCTTCCGGAATGCTGCTGCCGTAACGCCGCCGTCATGCTTCCGTAATGCTGCTGCCGTAATGCCGCCGTAACATACCAATGCCGCCGCGCTGCCGTCATGCTGCCGTAACGTAACGCCGCCGTAATGCTGCTGCCGTCACGCTGCCGTAACGTAACGCTGCCGTCACGCCGCTGCCGTCACGCCGCCGTAACGCTGCCGTCACGCTGCCGTCACGCTGCCGTCATGCTGCCCGCTGATTACTAATATGGATGAATTGGACGGTGGAAGAGGAGTTACTTCGATCGTTTCTAAAGCCGTTATCTACTTCATAATATTTATCGTCTGAAATACTCAGTCCGTGAATAAAACATAATTTCCTGAAATGACAGCCATGTTTCATTTTGATTGGCTCAATCGGGGCCATGTGACACAAGAAGGGAGGGGGGATCCCAGATCTATAGTAGAATGATAGAGAGACATTCGCTAGAATCCATTGACCATCTTTTTATTATAGTTTTAGTCTTAATCTTATTGTTCTTCCTTTGTGTGTGTGTGTGTGTGTGTGTGTGTGTGTGTGTGTGTGTGTGTGTGTGTGTGTGTGTGTGTGTGTGTGTGTGTGTGTGTGTGTGTGCGTGTGCGTGTGTTTCTGTTTCAGAAAGCAGCCATACAGCAGTGTGTGAAGTTCAGTCAGCATGTTTAGATTTTTTTTTAATCAAGTACAGTACATTGTTTACTTAACATTGAAGTACAGTACAGTTTTATTTAATACTTAAGAACTGTTTTTTGTTCGTTTGTTTTTCATTTATTGAAGTACAATGTTTATTTAACTTTTCTGTGCAATATATTTTAATTGAATGATTATTTAAGTACACTCTTTTATTTTCCTATATTTAAGCGTAGTGTTACTAATCTAACTGTGTAAAATGTTACAATGGCTGACAATATTAAATATACTTCTTTAGGAGTAAAACCTCTGCCTCATTTTTGATGAATGCTTCGGCTCACTAGGCTACTGTATAGTGTTGGTCATTATGGTGGTACTTGGAGAGCCAAGTATTTTCTGGGTGGTACTTGGTGTAAAACGTTTGAGAACCACTGCCATAAGCTATTCTGCAGATTATTTGGCACATGTCCATATCCATCCATAATAATGGAAATTTGTTCAAACACCATCTAATGTTGGAACAAAATAAAATTAATAGAAATAAATGTAAATATTCTGAAGGCAGCTCTTTTCTACGGTCGTGAATCACTCTTCATTACTGAACATCTTCACTTAATCTTAATTATTATGTGAATTCTGCAAACTTCTATTTAGTCATTGAATTTCAACAAGCTTCTACAAGTTGTGGTGTACATTTATATACTTTTCCCACTTTCCTGCCTCAGCATAGATGAGGTTTTATTGATGTATTTATTTGGACCATAACATACATGTCACATTTAAAAATGCCAGAATGTGGAAGATGGACATTAGTACAAGGGTTCTGCAATGCAATATCACATATCAATAATAGTTCATATATGTCACACTATTGCTATTCTGTGCTGAATTTATCAGGAGAGATCAGCTGGAAATGATCCCAGACAGGAGAAAATCTCTTTCTTGCTGGATCCATAACAAAAAGATCTGCTCACCAGTGATGAGAAAGACTGATTCATTCAAGGCCTCAGCTGTTTGTACTGAGGAGTATTACGACTATACTTTCAGGGATCATTTCTATAGTTCTTGACTTGAGAAATGTGTTTCTAAAGTGTTTGGTCTCTCTACCCACGATGATGAGTCGTGATATTCCCTTCTGAGCGTGAAGCAGACAGAGAGTAATGATTCAGTTCATACTCTCTGTCATTGATGAATGTTCTTTGCTCCCTTCATGGAGTAATGATGGAGGGAATATGATCAGAGTGGTGGAGTGTCTCTGAAATCAAGAAATAAACTCGCCCAGTCATAATACTGGTGCATTTATTAGTTAACCATAACACTGAACTTTCAAACTCCCACTACAACCCATAAGCTAGTCATTCTTAAAGTGTGGTATGAGTACCACTAGCTCCCTCTAGTGGTATGCCAAAGGATCACTGACATCAACAGGGGGGTGACAGGCTGTGCCAGTCGGCTGATGGTGGGTACAGGTGGGCATCTCCGCCTATACAGCCCCGGACAACGTTTCTGAACATGAGTTTCCAAGAATTCCTCCCCTGTACCATGAATAACGACATATACAATCAAGATCTTATAAAAGATAAAGTTTTTATGTGAAAACGGTTATTCAGCGGTGCTTTCTGTGGACTGACCCCGGCAAAGGGACCTCATTTCTGGGTTCACATCACGGCAACTCACGGTAGAGCGTTTATACCCTAACTTATTCTGTACTGCATCTGAAAACACGGGATTTAGCAGCTCTGTGAGAAAAGGCCTATCTAAGCTGCTTCTTGTGAAAAAGTGAAGTATTTTGTGTGTAAAATGACTTTTCACTTCGGGTCCTGGAGGTTAGCGGGTCACTAAGCGTAGCATTACGGGCGATCGTGACACGAAGTTCCGCCGCTGCCGTCACGCCGCTGTCACGCCGCCGCCGTCACGCCGCTGCCGTAACGTAACGCCGCCGTAACGCTGCCCGCTGATTACTAATATGGATGAATTGGACGGTGGAAGAGGAGTTACTTCGATCGCTTCTAAAGCCGTTATCTACTTCATAATATTTATCGTCTGAAATACTCAGTCCGTGAATAAAACATCATTTCCTGAAATGACAGCCATGTTTCATTATCGATTGGCTCAAGCGGGGCCATGTGACACGAGAAGGGAGGGGGGATCCCAGATCTATAGTAGAATGATAGAGAGACATTCGCTAGAATCCATTAACCATCTTTTTTATCATAGTTTTATTCTTAATCTTTTTGTTCTTCCTCTGTGTGTGTGTGTGTGTGTGTGTGTGTGTGTGTGTGTGTGTGTGTGTGTGTGTGTGTTTCTGTTTCAGAAAGCAGCCATACAGCAGTGTGTGAAGTTCAGTCAGCATGTTTTGATTTTTGTTTAATCAAGTACAGTACATTGTTTACTTAACATTGAAGTACAGTACAGTTTTATTTAATCTTTAAGAACTGTTTTTTGTTTGTTTGTTTTTCATTTATTTAAGTACAATGTTTATTTAACTTTTCTGTGCAATATATTTTAATTGAATCATTATTTAAGTACAGTCTTTTATTTTCCTATATTTAAGCGTAGTGTTACTAATCTAACTGTGTATAATGTTACAATGGCTGACAATATTAAATATACTTCTTTAGGAGTAAAACGTCGGCCTTGTTTTTGATGAATGCTGAGGCTTACTAGGCTACTGTATAGTGTTGGTCAGTATGGTGGTACTTGGAGAGCCGAGTATTTTCTGGGTGGTACTTGGTGTAAAAAGTTTGAGAACCACTGAACTAGAGAATACTACAGTATTTAAAATAATCTTCAGTCCAAGAGACGGGTGACTTTGCACTTGTTTATGAGCAAGTTATATAGTAAAGAATTTTCAAAATATTCTAAAAGCGATCTCCAAGCCAATAAAATATTTCAACAGTTGAGAAGTGATTTGCAGGAGTGGTCAGCAGCTCCTTAACTGTCTGGTAAGCCATTTATACTGTAATAATTAATACACTCTCAATTAATACACACAAGTTTTCTACAGCACAGCTGGTTCTTAGTGCTGCCCCCTGGAGGTTGATAGCTTTTCTACAGTGGGAAAGTGGGAATTTCCCCAATAAAATATAGAGATTAACAATAGAGCAGTTTCTTCTCATTGAATTCAAAACAGGTAATAAAGTTTTTCTCTTCAACATTAATTTCATGTGTTGTTTTGTAGAGAATATAGTTCTCTGGTTCTTTTCAAAATGTAAAACTGTATGAGTAACCATAAACTGTTCCTGAGTGATCGCGTGACGTCAGACCGGAAACAGGAAAGAGAGGAGCGGAGCAAGCGCGAGTGGAGTTCCAGCAGCGTGCAGAGCCACGGAGAATACGTCGATTTTTTAGCTCGAGCCGCCCTCCACTACTGTTTGGAGCTTGTTGGACTCTCTCGGCTGTGTTGTCGTGTCTCACAGAGGAAACATTTCATCTCGTGCAGCAACAATGAGTTCAGTTCAGGCTTTGGGAGAGTTTGAACAAACTATCGTCCAGCACGAGGAGGAGGTTGATCGTCAGCACAGACTGCTGGAAACCATCTGGAACCCTCAAATCAAGCTCCACAGAACAGGTATGGAAAAGTGTGAATGAACACATGAATGTGACTGGAGCAGGATCTCCATTGTTCTGACTGGGTTTGGTTTATCCACCGCACACAGAAGCAGGATTTGTGTTTCTGGAGGGAAACTTGCATTGAACTCAGACTTTGACTCTTTTCCATGTTTCCAGGTTTTAATCAATACACAGTTGTAGTTGAAGTCAGAAACAGGAGAAGAGCGTCTAGAATCACCTGGAACTACCTGACAATACATTGAAACAAGGTTAAAATAATAATATGAGCAGCCATTGACAAAACATAGAGGGTATTTTTCTTAATCATTTCTGATTTCAGTGGATTTGCATTGTTTGCAACTTCCTGTGTTTGGTCACTTCCTGTCCTCTCCAGTCCAATCACAGCAGAGAATAGTCCCTCCTCTCTCCAAAGGCGGGCTCAAGCCTCCAGCCTCAGCTTTGAAATGACTTTCTTCTTCTTCTCCAGCTTGGTCATTAGTACTTTCTCTACTTCATTTGGTTCTTTACCTAAGAATTCCCATCCTTTGTGTTTTAGAAGACGGCTTCTAATTTGTAAGAATTTATAAAAGTCTTGTGTTGGCAGATCAAATTCAGTTTTAAGCTGCTCAAATGGTTTCATATTTTCCCTTTTTGAAAAGCCGTCCAATATAGAGCAGCCATTTGGATTCCCTCCTATGAAATCCCCCGTTTATGGTTGAAGGAAGAAAATCTAAATTCTTTCCTATTTTAGTCGCCCTGCAGATTGAACCAGACATTTTCATTATCTTTTTTTATTACTGCTCATATTTTCATTTTTCCTTTAACACATTTGTTTTTCATCTTTAATTCATTGCCATAATTGCCTCAGGTGATTTTATTGTAATCAAATTACTCGTCTGAGTCATTTTAAAGTTGGAATTGTAGAAGTAATTTAACCTTTATTTTGTACTTTTTTGTCCCTCCAGAGCTCCAACTGCACCGTGACTGTAGGGAGGAGCAGTTCTTTAAACCGGGAACAAACTCCAGTCTGGAGCAGGAAGAACCAGAACCTTCACAGATCAAAGAGGAACCAGAACAACCAGAACCTCCACAGATCAACGGGGAACCAGAAGAACCAGAACCTCCACGGATCAAAGAGGAACAAGAAAGTCCACAGATGAAAGAAGAACCTGAAGAACCAGAACTTCCACAAATCAAAGAGGAACTAGAAGAACCAGAACCTCCACAGATCAAAAAGGAACCAGAACCTCCACAGATCAAAGGGGAGCCAGAAGAACCAGAACCTCCACGGATCAAAGGGGAGCCAGAAGAACCAGAACCTCCACAGATTGAGGAGCACCAGGAACTCGGTACCAGCCAGGAAGGAGAGCGGCTTCTACTGAAGTTTGAAGGTGATTCCTTTAGGGTTCCTTCAATTGAGGAACAAAGTTCCCTGAGTGAACCAGAAGAAGTACCAGACACTGAGCAGTTCCTTTCTCATGACTCTGAAGTCCACGATGTGAAAAAACTTGTTGACTCAGAATCAAGTACACTGATAAAAATGAATTTCAGGTTAAGTAAATTCAACTTAATGGAATCTGCGAAATCAACAATAAAAATTGAAGTTAGTATGTTTACACAAATATATCTAGTATTGAAGTCAAAAATATTTATTCAAAATACAAGGCATTTTGATTTTTTTTTGGAACATGAATAATTTAAGTAATGTGAGCCATTCTTGTTAAGTTCATCCACACAACAAAAAAGATCTTGTTGTCTTTACTCGTTCCAATCGGCATTGTTAAGCACCAAATACTACAATACCCATAAGCCATTAGTGTTCCCAAGTGCCAACGGACCTGTGGTGATAGCTTCAATTACTGGAGATGAGGCACGGTATTGCGTAGGAAGAAGGCATTAAGGTAAGTAGAAAGTTTTTAAAAGAGTGGGTTAGAGACTACATGACTTCATTTTCTTGAAGTTATCGAAACAATAAAATTTACCCGAGGTGTGTTGTGGTAACTGAGGATACCTTTGGTCATTAAGTACGTTTTAGACGCGGTTCCACCGCACTTTCTGTCGCGGAGCATCGCAAGGGGGGCGGGGGGACGGGTGGACGGGTTTTCGCGCGGTCCGACTGAAAAGTTGTGGATGGTACAGAAAGAACCCGCGTCCGCCGGCTACGATTTTCCGCTACCCCTCCCTTGCGGTACCTAGCACCGAGAAGCGGGTCTGTGAGGAGGAGCGACAACGCAGCCGTCTGCTGATTGGTCGTGACGATCATTACTCTCGACTTGCCCGCAATATTAAATTAATTCATCGGCCGTAAGTGTCTGTTGTTGTTTACATACGCCGCTTTGGGCTCACTGGTTGATTTGTTAACTGGTTTATTGAACCGTCGGCGCGCGACACAACATGGCGTCTTTTAACGAGCTACAGACTCTCCTCTCAAGAACAGTCGGAGGAGATTCTTGCGCTTTGCGGTACCGGAACCTTCCGCTCAGCCCCGCACTACAATTTTACAACAGCGGCTTTTAGAGAACATGAACGGTACCGGTCATCTGACCTAAACGTTAAAACTGGCTAGCCAGCACGAGAAGATTAACCAAAACTGACCCGTCCAGACATAACATTGTGCCGCTAAACTACTGGTTGCCTGTTATAGGGCTTTGTCATTGTCTGGCTATTGCGCACTTAGAGCGAGCCGTATTTCTCATGTCGGGTCCGAAGCACATTACGCCAGTAACCGCAGAGACTGTCGTACAGCGAGGAACCTGTTTGCCGAAGTCTGCAGCTCACAAATTCCAGGCCAGAAAGAGCACTTGAGATGCATGTTACCCAGTTATTCCATATTTGTTCATGATACTGCACATTTTCATATACTTTCCGTTGTAGATCTGTGTCTAGCTGAAAAGTGAATCTGTTATTATTTTAAAATTTCTCCTCTATCAATTTAGTAATCAATCTTTATTTGTATTGGCCAAATAAAAACAAGCCTTATCTCAGGACACTTTACATGAACATTAACAGGTCTAGGACCTGTTAAAATTAATAAAATTTGTTTTTTTATGGAGGAACTCAACATCAACACGAGATGAGAAGTCTTATCTCATCTTAACCCACCATGAGTACAGCACTTTTTTTTTGCTGGGCCTCTATCCTCATTGGGAGTTACTGAAGTGACATTAATATAACAGGTTGACTGATGAGCATTATCAGCTGACGGATGTGACCACAGAACCAGTAACTTACAGTCAGGCATTTCTATCACAGGGTTTCTGAAAATAACAGTTGAAATGTACAAATAGGGTGCTGAGTGTGTGTTCATTTACAACTTGAATTTAATGAAATGCTTGGCTCAAGATCCTTGTTTCATTATTTTGACATATTAGATTGAAATATTTTAGGAGTGAATTTTGTAGATACATTTGAAAAACACCAGACATTAAAAGTTACCAAAGTCTCTTTTCCCTTTGTTTTTTAAAAAAAGTAATTCTGTTTAGATAAGGTTGTGAATTATATTTGAAAAGAATAAAATCTGTGGTGTTGGTCTCTTTTATTCTCTGGACGATAACTACAATATTTTCTTTCTTCCAGGTGATTCACAGATCTTCACCAGTAGACTGGATGAATGTAAGTTCAAACACTTGACTGATTATAGTGGGAAAGTGGGCAATAGTTTGATTTAATCAGTTAGCTCATAAAGCAGACAACGTTTGACATTTGAAATTATGATTAAAAAAAAAAAAAATTTTTTAATTTTCATAGGTTAACGTGATTGTTTTGAGAACATTACTTTGAATCCTGTCTGATTACCTGTGAAAATAATCATTATGTCTATAACATGAGGCTATCCAAATAAATGTTATAACAGATTACTTTTACTCTAATTAAAGAAGGTCCTGAAGTGAAGCTCTTTATTTTCTCAGTTCTTCAATTTCATATGCTCCTGCTCAGTCATATATTCCAGAACAATCATCTGCCTCACAAGAATATTTGAGCTGCAACTGAAAGGGTTTAAGACATATCAACTGCAATATAGAACTGATTCTTTTGTACAACTTGCGCATGGAAATTATTTGAATATATATTGTTTTTGTTGTGAATAGACACTTGTTTAAATAACACATTGTATATTTGTTTTGAAATTCTGATAATCAATACAGATATGTTTAAATAAGTGGGATTACACGGTTTGATACCCGTTTGATATTATCTTTTACTAAACATTGAAAAGAGAGTCAATGTTGATTGGTAGTAAAGTAGTTTTTTTGTTTGTTTGTTTGTTTTGATGCAATTCAGGCTTTGAAGGAGCTCTACATTTAGCATGTTGAAAGTAGAAATCTGCTGTGGTCATCCCTATACCTGTTGTCCCATTGATTAATACTGTAAATGGTCAAATGGCAACACATTTTGAAATTTGTTTTCCTTTTATTTTTTTTTCTATTGAGGTTGGACAGTTAATGCTGCTAAACAGAAGCCAAGCCCCTGACTGCAATCTGGATTCCCACACACATGGAACATTTGTCAGCCAAGTCCCACATTAATCTCTACCAGAAAGACCACCAAAGTTGCTCCTCCGAGATACAGTTGGATCTTTTTTTATGGGATGGATTTGCAAGATCTGTACCTTTGTTGTCACTGAAGCAAGTGAACTTTTGAGGCACTACAGGTTAAGGCACGACCACAGCGAATTTCTTCCCTGTTTACATGCAGGTTGTCCCTGCTCTTTCAAAACCTGGAATGCACTTAAAACGCACTTGTCAAGGAAACATTCAACAGACAAATCAGTAACAGAAGTAATCCGGTTCAGTTGTGAACTCTGCAATTCTTGTTTCTTTACTGAAAACGACTATTTTCACCATCTTGGAGTTCACCTTCGGAAAAATGAAACTGTGACCTGTGTATTTAGAGTGTGTGATTTTTCCACGAATGTTTATGGGACGTTTGCGTCACACAGATCCCGACAACACAAAGCACATACTTTAAGTGATTTTCAGGCACATATTATACAGAAGTATGGGAATAAATCAAACATTACAGATGATATAGCTGAAGCACATGGTTCTGGGGCATATGAATGTTCAGGCGAGTCTGAGGCTGAAGAATTGAAAGAGGAAGAAATTGAAATTAAATTAGGTCACCTTTTATTGAAATTGGAGAGCATTTATCATGTGCCAAGCAAGTGTATTACTGAAGTAGTCACAGAGCTTCAGTTTATATCAACTTCAGTGTCAGGTCCTGGCATAAGAAAGACTGTAAACTCATGTTTGAGGAAACATGACTGTGCTTGAAGATCAAGTTGTCTCAGATTTAGTCAAACAGTTGAGTGAATCAAGCCCCATTAGCACTGCTTTGAGAGCTGACGGCCCCCTTTCCACATCTTATAAAAGACACAGTTTTTTAAGAGAACATTTAATGTGATTGAGCCTGTTGAATACATTCTGGACAAGAAGGGACGTCGAACTTTACAGTATGTTCCTATTCTTCAGTTATTGTCACAGTTATTGAGCCTGAAAGACATCCAGGAGAAAGCTTTCAACACTTCATTCACTACTCATGAGGGACAGTACGAGTCATTTCAGGATGGAACTTATTGCAAAGGAAATGCCCTTTTGTCCACTGGAGACCTAACTCTGCCCCTCCTTCTCTACATTGATGACTTTGAGATTTGCAACCCACTTGGAACATCTCGGAAAAAACACAAGATCACAGCAGTTTACTGGGTGTTGGAAATGTCCCACCACAGTTTCGCTCCACACTGAAGTCAATTTATTTAGCTGTGCTGTGCAAGTCTGTGGATGTAAAAAAGTATGGCTATGAGGCAGTGCTAGAGCCACTGTGAAAAGATCTTGCTCAGTTGGAAGAGGAAGGGCTGTTTATTCCTGTTTTTGAAAAGAAAATCAAGGGTACAGTTGTTAGTGTAATAGCAGACAATTTAGGTGCCCATTCAATCGGCGGCTTCTTGGAAAGCTTTTCTGGATCTTTTGTCTGTAGGTTTTGTTTAGGAGGGCGCTCAGAGTTTCAGGAAAAAGAAGTCAGAACTGGGTCCTTCCAAGCAAGAACAAAGCAGGAACATTCTCTTCATGTACAAGCCGCTTTCGAGAGTCCCACTGGCGCTCATTGCTTCGGTGTGAAAAGGCAGTGTGCCTTAACTAATAAACCGAAATATTTTCATGTTTTGTCTGGGTATCCACCAGACTTGCTCCATGACCTGTTTTGAGGGAATAGTACCTCTTGAGTTGGCTTTGTGCATTAATGTTTTCATAAAGAAAAACTACTTTTCTTTGTCTCAACTCAATGACCTAATCAGAGACTTCCCCTACAAATGGAGTGACAAAACTGACAGCCCGCAGCCGGTCCCACTGAATATCTCCAGCAGAAAAAGTGTCGGTGGAAACGCTCATGAAAATTGGAGCCTACTGCGTCTTCTTCCTTTCATCATTGGATATAAAGTGCCAGAGAGTGAACCAGCATGGCATCTTCTGATGACTCTCAAAGACATTGTTGAAGTTGTAGTTTCTCCACTTCACACCAATGACACTATTCGATACCTTGACGTCAAGATTTCAGAGCAGAGGCATAGGTATATGCAGGTTTTCCCACAAGCAAGACTTCTACCGAAGCACCATTTCCTTGAGCATTATCCCCAACTAATCAAGGCTTTTGGACCACTTGTAGCTCTGTGGACGATGCGCTTCGAGGCAAAACATCGTTTTTTCAAGCGAGTTGTCCGACATACCAGCTGTTTTCGCAACATTTTACTGTCTCTTGCTGTTAAGCATCAGTTCATGCTCGCTTACCACCTGCACGGCACAGACTTAGTGAAACCTGCACTCAGTGTCTCAAATGTTTCCAAAGTTCCTGTAGATGTCCTAAAGGAAAACCTACAGGAAGCAGTGCAAAGGAAGTTTCCAGGGGAGATGTATATTCAGGTGGCCAATACAGTGACCTGCTTTGGCACCAGTTACTCAGTGGGAATGATTTTACCCTATGGATCCACTGGAGGGCTTCCAGATTTTGTTGAACTGAGTCTGATCTTCATTGTTCATGACCAGCCTGTATTTGCTGTCAAGTGTCTAGTGTCATGGTACAGTGAACATCTTCGATCTTTTGAACTGGAATCCACACGACAAGTGACAGTCCTCCAGCAACAAGAACTAACAGACTCCTACCCTCTTGCAGCATATATTGTTGAGGGAAAGCGATATGTCACTTTGAAGCGTCACCTTCCCATTCAAGAATAGGTAGTTAAGTAAATACAGTATATATTGATATGTTTCCAATCTAAGATCTAAAAAAAAGGAAATCACACCACTCCCAAATGTCACTGAGTTGTCTTCCTGAAAAGTGACCTATGTGTGGTTCTTATTTTTAAACTCATTTGAAGTGAAATTGTAATGGATCAAGGCTACACAAGTAATGCTTAATTCATTTGTTGTTGTGTTGTTGCTATTTAATTCATGATAAAAAAATTTTTTTAGCTTTGTGTCAATTGAAATTGAAATAGTTCATTTTTTTCTTTAATATTTACCAGTGATTGATTTCTTCTCTTTTTTCCCCTCCTAGACAGACTCAATATGTCGGCCAGACTTCGTGTCATACTGAAAGAAGAAATTCGCAAACTTTCCCTGCCATCTGGAATCCCCCAAACTGTGAACGAATTACAGACTATTGTTCAAGAGACATTTGATATTGAGCAAGATTTTAGTTTGCAGTTCCAGGATCAAGATTTTGGTGGACAGTTTTTCACTCTTCTTCAAACTAACGAAATAAAGGACAAAGACACCATCAAAGTGGTTCTTGTGGAACCAGAGATCATTTTAACGATTGAAGATTCTCTGAATGTTAAAGGAGTCCGAGCTGGCTTTTGTAGCAGTGGTGTTGATTCTTCAGAGGATGCAGGTTCATGTTCTGCATCCTCTGACACCATTATTCTGTGTTCTCCAAGAAGCACTGCTTCCCTTCGTTCTGAGTCTTGGCCTGCTCAGTTTGAGGTACCTACCTTCTCCCTTGACACTGAGCTTATTCTACAAGCTGCCAATGAAGCTCACAAGAAGGATGGAACCCTTCTCAACAATCCTGCTGTAAAATCCAACATTCTGGACAAACTTGCAGAGACCATCTTTGCCTACACTGCCTATCCTTCTAAGGCACAAAGGGAGCAGGTTGCAGAGGCCTTGGTTATGAAGCACCCATGTTTGAGAGACCCAGTGTCCTTCAACGGGTTATATAGTTGGCACAACAGCTTGAAATACAAACTTGGGAATTACAGAGCAAAGTTGAAACACCTTGGACTGACAGAGCTAAATGTAAACTGTCTGAAGAGAAAATCAGCTGCAGATAAAACTCCAGCAAAAAACTTGAAGAAGGCAAAGAAATCTGAGGTAAACTACCTCCCATCTCATCCTCAAGGTGAAACTGAGGCAACCCTTGAAAAAGAGAGAGTGGAGCTTCTTCATGAGCACAAGAAGAGAGACAACAAGACGTTAATCAGTGAGAAGATGGCAAAAACATTCTCACTCCGTCGAAATGATGTGATCCTCAATAAACCACCAGTGATTGACATCAAAGCTCGATGGCCTGCCCTCTTTGAGCCTTCCCAAGTATGTATATTTTAATATTGTCTTAAATGTTTTAAAATGAAGGGTGTAATGGCTTTTGAAATTGTCTTTTGACTTCATTGATTTATTTAGTTCTTACTTTATTACCCATCTTCCTTCCCTGTTTTTCTGAAATTTTTTCTGTGTCTTGTGACGTTTTTTTTTTCCTTTTCTGTCTTCGTCTCTTAGATTGAGGAGGAATTTCGGAGGATCACACTGAAGCCATTGCAGTCCACCTTCCTGGGGAAGCTGGATCAATTCTCACCTAAACTGTTGAGCCTGTACAGGAGGAAGGGAGGAGCTGTGGGGAAGAAGCTTGATGTGACCCTTGACATGTTAAATGAGGTATTTATAGCTACAACATAAACTCATTTGTAAATAGTTATATGATATCTGTACATAACATTCTTTCATATCGAATTTGTTGTAGGACAACAGCATTGAGTCCCGAAGAGAAGCTGTAATCAGAGGCCTTATTCTCTATCTTGGAGAAAATATGGAGGATTTAATCAAGGACTACCAGGTAAATAAGATATACCTCCGCTAGCAGTCTAATTTAAAGCCCTGCCTGTTTGAGACAAAACATTTAATTCTAGGACAGCTAAAGGTTGAAGTAATTATCTGCCGTCAGCTTTTAAACTACTGGTAAGTATTTTAACTTATGAAAATAAATACATACACTATACAATACAATAGGGTCTTTATAAACCTGCTAGAACTAAGCAAAGTAAGCCATATTATCTCTTTTATTTTGAGATTCCTATTAATTTAAATGTTAATAAGAGAAAATTGTTTACACATCCTTACCAAGCCACGAGTCTCCATTGGCGATATGCCCGTGTTCTGTGGCGAGCACTGAACACAACTCAACACAATGACATTTACTGTAGGTGAAATACATCTTGTAGATTAAGAGGGATTGTTTGATTGTGTATGTGTTTTTAGCCAATACCTTCACAACACTTGTCTTTTCTCCTGGCTGATAAGAGACATAATGATGAAGAATTCTGTGCGTCGCTCTTATTGATAAAGATGTAGGCTTGATTGTCTTTTGTGTATTCCGCAGATATATGATGATGATGATGCTGTAAATGTCCAGGATGCCCTTACGACGTTTGTTCTCAACATCTTTGTGGTCAGCAAAGCTGGGAGCGAAGGCCAGACAGAAGTCGGGGTCGTCATCGAGGGAACTGAAGTACTTTTTGGGGTTCCCAATGTGGCACATGCTTGTGCTTACCTCATGGGCCTCATCTATGCCCTGGAACTAAGCTACCCTAAGAAACTGAAGTACACTTTCGAGGTCTTTCAGAAGATCTTCCTTGAGCAGGAGGATGGCAACAAAAGAATGTCCTCCAAGGTGCATGATCTTAAAGTCAGTCTTCACGCCTAAAGCCACACACTACATTGAAGGTTGAGAGCTTGAGTGACACCCTTTTTTTGTTTTATAATGCACTCTCTCAGGTTACACTGCAAGCTTTGAGGTTTTGATGCTGGTGTACAGTGCCCATTTTTTTTGGGGGGGGGATTTCCTCATTATTTTGAACTTTAAATGGCTCTGGTTGGCCCAAGCAAACCTGCTTTTTGTTTTAGGTTATAAGGGTATTTAAGAAATATGACTGTTCTGCAGTGAAATAACAGTAATTCTTTGGGTAAAAATCTTGTTAACTTTGTTCCATGCCATAATGGTATTATTTTTTTAAGGTACTTTTTTGCCAAATTGGATTTATGATGTTCAGACTTTCATAAAAGTGTGTTTTTCATTGCTGTTTGTTTGTCAATGTGGACAACAAAAGAACTTTTAAATGTTCTAAAAATTTCAGTTCTCGCCTAGAAACCACTAGAATCTCAGGCATTTGATTTAACTTGTATTTTGTATTATAGCTTGAACTAGCTATTTGATTGATGGAACTCAGGTTGAGGCCAGAAGGCAGAACTGAACACACGAGTCAAGATGTCTTTACCGGGTTGCCTGTCGCCTGTTGCATCTTGTCAGATGTTTTCAGATGATTCAAATGTTTCATTCTACTTTGATTGGAGGAAGTTTTTTGGGGGGGAACAAGCAGCCATCTTTTTATAAGTGTTGTTGTGATTGGCTGTAAAATATGTCTCTGGTCTGATAGGGCAAAGTCCTGATTGCTTGGAGGCCTTTCCTTTTTTATCATTGGTAAAGCCCCCTTTGGGCGAGGATAAACGCACAATATTTTTGTTTCCGTGTGTGCTGTTCAGATGTGCACCATGGTCTGTGTATATAAATAAAGCAAGACATGGCACAATAAAAAGTGATACTCTGAAATGAGAAATGCATTTTTCCCCCAATGTCACTCATTTGCTGCACTATTCACAACCGAGGAAAAACCAAGGACTTGGCTTATTAAGTTTTACTATCATCCTAAGGCATGCATTTCAAATATGTTATAAGGAATACTTTCTGAATTTAAAATACAACATTAAAATTAAAACTCGCACTTCATGTGAGTGATCAGGAAAATAAGTAATACAATGGCTATTTGTGCACCGTGTGTTAAAATGTCAATGTTTTCCTTTCAGAATTAATTTTTAATATCTAAAAAAGTATATGAAAACAACAAAGTCATGTTTGATGTACATGACATAATTAAGTTAATTTTATGTAAAAATGTCAAATACATTAAAAAAAAATTATTTATACAAGGTTTAGTTTTGTTTGATCTACATAATAAAATCAAGTTGGTTTTACTTCAAAATGTCATTTACTACATTGAAAAAAGGTAATAATTTATACAACGTTTAGTTTCATTTGAACTACATAATAAAATCAAGTTGGATTTACTTCAAAATTTCATTTACTACATCGAAAAAATTTAGTAATTAATACAAAGTTTAGTTTTGCGTAGTCTACTTGAAAAAATTATGTTCATTTTACTTGGATTAAATTTTTCATGTAAGAAAATAAGTGGGTAGTTTAAACAAAGAACAATCTTGCTTGGTCAACATAAATAAATGATGCAAAAAGTTGCCTTGATTTTTAGAAGTAGATCGAGCAGAATATTTTTATCAGTGTAGAAATGCAGAGATGAAAAGAAGAAGCATGTTTCAGAGTGATTGTGTGGACAAGTTCCCTGTGTCAGAGAAGCAGGCTGAATGTGAAAAGCTTCTTTGTGAGGAAACATGTGGAAATATGGTCCAGAAAAAACCTCAATTACGTCAGAATTTAACAACTTTCAATGATAAGAAGAAAAGTGGTGAAATCTTTGTTAAAAGTTCCACCGGACAGGATGGTTTGTTGGTGCAGAAGAGAACTCTCACAGGTGAGAAGCCATTTTCTTGTGAAACATGTGGGGAAAGTTTCAGATGTTCAAATAATTTGAAGATACACAAGAGAACTCACACAGGTGAGAAGCCGTATTCTTGTGAAACATGTGGAAAAAGTTTCAGGGGATCAAATGATTTGAAGATACACAAGAGAATTCACACAGGTCAGAAGCCGTATTCTTGTGAAATGTGGGAGTAGTAATTTGCGGCGACACATGAAAAACCATAAAGAGATGAAATCATGAAAGACTATGTGAGATGTGTGGATGGATTTCACTTATATAGTGTTTTTCCACCGTATAAAAGCCGATTCATCCTCCATAAGAACAAGAAGAACGTTGGGCACTCCAGAGTCTTGCCGTACTAAATGATGTCATGTTCTTCAGCCAGCTCCCTCTGGCCAGAGACTTTTTGTTCAGCAGTACCAACCGTCAGGACTGTCAGTTCCTGCAGTTAAAACCAGACCAACATCATGTCCTGGACACAAACTTTCTCTTTTCTTACTGAAACACTTCAGAGAAATGTATTTCTGAAAACGCTTGAAGTGAGAAATAAGCTGCAGTTGAAAAGTTAAAAGGTTTTCCAGAAGTGTCAGCTGTGAGGGGGTGAGAGTATGAACTCTCCTGCTGAACAAGCATTTTTTCCAGCAGCTGGCTGACGTCAGCGCTGAACTTTTCTTCTTCTTCTTATGGGAGGATGCAGAGGCCTTTAGCAGTCCCCAAAGTGCTTTACACTGTTAATCACATTCACCCATTCATTCACACACCAATGGAGGCGGCGACCATGCAAGGCACTCAGTCCATCCACTGGGAGCAGTTTGGGGTTCAGTGTCTTGCTCAAGGACACTTGGACATGTGGACAGGTGGAGATGGGAATGGAGCTCCAACAGATGTGGTTCAGGAAGTCCAGCTTGAGCCCAGAATCACAAGGTCTCCTCCAGTTTGAAGTCAACATTGCTGATTTAAACCCTGTTGAGACGCTTCAGGAAATCATTTAGTTTCTGGTTCGTCACCAAAATGAGAAGATTTCAATCAGTTTGGTTTCCATTTGTGTTGAACTGCACAGAGGCTGACAAAAGGTCCCTGCTTGATAATGAATGTTAAAGAAGCACATTTCATTAGTAGTTCTAACAATGCTGCTTTCTGTGTTTTGAAAAATGTGAGGTTAAAAATCTTGTATGAGCAGATGTGAACTTTGAAGAAATGGAAGTAAAATGTTGACATGAATCCAATGGCTTTTGTTCTTCACTGTTTTTATTTAACATTAATGAGTCGTAATTTCATTTTTCACTCTTTTTACACTACGGAGGAAAAACTACTGTTTGTTTACCTGCAACACGTACTGAAGTACATATCATGAAAGTAAAACTCTTCAGTGGAAACATGCAATGATTTCCTCGTCTCAAACTATTTATTCTAACAACAACCAACAACAACAAAAAAATGTATGTGATGTGGAATATTTTGACTTGAGTGACATTTAAACTTCACGTTCCTTAAAGCACACTGTTGAGTGTTGAGACGTTAGATGAGGCTGTTAAGCTTGTTAAGAAACAGCAAGTTGTGCAAAAAGACCATTTTAAATGAGATCAAACCGTTAAGTTCTTTCAATGACTTTAATCTGGAAGTAACTCATATTTTAAGATTTCTATATAGAAAAGTTTCTGAATTGTACAAATCTCTCATTGATTACATTTACACTACTAAGTACCACAGTCACACCATGTTTCAGTAGATGACAAAGGAAATTAAACCTCATGTATGAGACTGTCACTTTGATTTGACATTTTAAAACAGTATTTCAATGTTTCTAGATGGAGTTTTTGAAAGTGATGTTTCAGAAGTGCACAGAAAGTTTAAAAGTCTCGTGATTCTAACAATTGATATGTCTTGTGTAAAAGATGTAATAGATTGTATACTTAAGCAATTACTTATATATGCAATAGATCCTTTTTAACAGGTATTTTTCCTGACAGGATGAAAATAGCCAAGGTGGTTCCAAGCTATAAAACTGTAGACAAATACATCATCTGATATTCTAGAATTTGTTTCCTCAGTTGATGAAAAAAACCAAAACTTTAAAACATTATATGTAAACAGACTGGATAATTTTATAGAAAAATACAACTTACTGAATGATCATCATTATGAGTTGAGAAGAAAATGATCAACATCTTTGACATTAAATGGGTTTTGTTATGGGTGGATGGATGGAGCAATAGAAATACTGACCTGCAGTTCCCCCTATATCCAGTAGGTGTCAGTATGAAGAAGCAGCTTTGGAGACATGGGGAGCAGGAGGAGGGAAAAGGAGTGTTTGAAGTACACTGCCAGTATTGTAGATACTTTTTACTTAGATAAGCAGCTCATCAACTTTAATGTGGGGGAGAACAATGTGTCATTATTTATGAAGCGAATTATCATTAATATGCAAATCTGAATGAAAATAAAAATAAAGTTTTTTCATGATCTTTGAATGATTTGGGGAGTTTTTTCTTTTATCAGTTGATTGTGACCATAATAAAATGCAGGACAAAGTTTGTAGGTAAATAGAAATGACTTGTTATGAACTAACTCAATATATGCAGGGTAAATGAAATCTACACAAAGTATCACTGCAGAACTGAGAAAGGATTTGTTCACAAACAATATCAACAAGAGAATAACATCAACCTAAAACAACAAATGTACTTTCACTACACAGTTGTTTGTGAAAATAAAGGCAACAGTGCAAATCTAGGTGAGTTAACAAAATAATTAACTTGATAAAATACATGTAACCTAAATATAAGAAGAGTAATGTTACTTTGACAGTGAACACAAAAGGGTTTTTCTATTCAGCCAGATTCATATTATAAGTAAATATCTTTATATAGGTATTTATCTTTCAGTTCCAGTAAAATAATTCATGTAGATTTAATTCAACTGACTGAATATATTCCATGTCTCTCTGAATAGTCTAGAGTTAATCAGTCTACTGTAATTACTACTATGAAGACGATGACCAATTACACTGAGAAGAACAACATGAACTAATGCTGGAGATGATTAAATCTAACTTTCCTTCTATAAATCTGCTCCCTGGATATTGCTGCCTTGCTCAAAGGCCTCTGGCAGTGACTGCTGTCTTTGTGCCGGGGTCCAGTAGTGGTTTGGGGATTCCCCTCCTCCTCCCTCCATTTTTTGGGGGGGTAATTTGCCAGCTAGATATATGATAAACAATAAAGTAAAAGAAGTATCTTTTAAAATTATCCACAGATTTCATGTGTTTTCTTAGAACGTTTTTAAAAAGACAAAGACATAAATCACCTGCTCTCTTTAACCTGTACATGGATGAGTTATCTCAACAACTGAATAGTTGTAAAAGAGGATGTGTGCTGGGTAACAAGATAATTAATCATCTCATGTCTGCTGGTGATCTGGTCATTCTCTCTCCCAGCAGGTTTCAGCAGCTTTTAAATATCTGTTCTGAGTATGGCTTAAAATCTGATGTTAAATATAATGTTAAATATAATGCCACATAGAGCACAGTTCTGGTATGTAGAACTAAGGAGGAGAAGGATCTCAACTTCCCTCATTTTTACCTGTCAGAACAGGAAGTCACTGTCAGTAGCAAAACAAAATATCTGGGACATCTCATCTCTGATGAAATGTGTGATGATGATGATCTGGTTAGACGATGTCGTACGCTGTATGTTCAAGCCAACATACGAGCAAGGACATTTTCTATGTGCTCCATCCATCCATCCATCCATCCATCCATCCATCCATCCATCCATCCATCCATCCATCCATCCATCCATCCATCCATCCATCCATCCATCCATCCATCCATCCATCCCCCCATTTTCTCCCACTTATCTGTTTCCGGGTCGCGGGGGTGGCAGTCTGACCACTGTCACCCAGAGTCTATGTGCTCTGATAATGTGAAAATGACTCTCTTTAGAGCTTATTGTACTCCCTTGTATACTGCCCCCTTGTGGATTAAATATAGAAAATCAAGCCTACGAAGGCTCAAGGTTGCTTACAATGATGCTCTGAGGATCCTGCTGAAAAAAACCTGGCTGGGAAACAGGAAGTGAGATGTTCTGTCAAGCAGGTGTTTCTACATTTCAGGCTCTCATGAGGAATCTGATGTATACATTTATACGCAGGCTTGAGGACTCTCAGAACTCCATTATAATGCTGCTGGATAATCTCAGTCATAGTCCTGTAAAAAACCACTCATCCTTGTGTATGGTATTATTGTATTGGTATGGCTGTCTTTTATAAATAGGGTCATATTTGACTTATCTGTGATTATCCTATTTCTGATATTTTGTTTTATATATTTGTTTTATGTATTTGTGAATGGTTTTTTTTGGACTCCTGTGTCATTAATGTGTTCTTTTATTGATGAGGAAACAAGAGTGGAATTAATCACACAGTTTCACAGATAATTACCTTAAACAGACTACATGGAATAAAACGAGATCTCGGGCTCAAGAACCAGTCTGTCCTGGAGGACCAGGCTTCAATGGTCAAGAGCCCCGAGTACAGGAAAACGTTGGTTTATAAGCATTTCTTTCACCCCTCCCTGTACATATGGTGTGGAGATCACATGTTGTCTTTATCGAAACTGACTATATCTCGTGTTCTGTCCCGAGAAGTTTTAGATATCACAATCGTACTTTCTTCAGACAAGGAGGTTGTCACCTCGACATATGTTGCAAACTGGTGTGTTTGTAATTGCATCCTCCCATATATGGTCGTGTTATTAACAGTTCTGAACAGAAGTGAGACAAGCTGATTATACTGGTATGTAAGCTAGTGCGTTGATAACTCATAACACCTATTTCTTCCTTTACCTACAGCAACAACAAAAGTTGAGCAAGATGGCTGAGCGGGAGTTCAGAGTGACGGCTCCTCCACTATCTAACTGGCCAGGTTTAAAACCTGTGGTTTATGAGACTGTTGACGGCAAGCTTCTAGTTGAGGATGAGTTTTTAAACTTTCTCCTGGTCAGAATGAGAACAATGAGCCAGGACCATCTTGTTCTAACAGCTTCCAACACGTTGGACTTGAAATGGATTGAATCCTGAAGAACGAGGCTGTTTGAACTCTGTCCTGACACCAAACAAAGATGTGTGGCTTTTAAAGGAGATCAGAAAAACATCAACAACATTAAAAGTTGCTTCAAGGTTTTGAATGAGTGCAGAGAAAACCTCCCTCGGTTCGTCTCCCACTATTTGGATGAGCTACCGCCTGTCACCTCTAACAGCATAGATTAGTCCAACTTGCTGAGTAACATGGAGCGGCTCCAGAGTGAAATGTCTGCACTCAGACATGGAGTGAAACTACAAGCTGGTGTCAGCGAGGGGCTGCATGAAATCACCTCCACTACTGAGCACAGAGTTGCTGCTTTTAGTCACCATCTGAAACCAGGACATGACGGAGGGCAACACAGGGCTACGCCCAGCGTCATCGCACATGGCAGTGAGGCCTCACTCCCTGGAGCCTCTACCCTGGGTCAAAGACTGGTGAGGAGGATCTCGGCAGAGTTAAAGTAGAGACTTGGCCGTGATGTAACTTGTCAGCGTATTGACACTGCAAGCAACAGGTCCAGCTCATTTAGACCAGGATACAAAATAGAGCAGTCAAACCTCAGTTGATAACCTTAAGCCACTCCACACACCTTGTAGTCAGTGTTAACATCAGACAGAAGAGAGTATTTCAAGATCAATTCTAACTCTGCAGACCTGAGATCAG
The DNA here is from genome assembly GCF_963383615.2 of Lipophrys pholis. NCBI lineage: Eukaryota > Metazoa > Chordata > Actinopteri > Blenniiformes > Blenniidae > Lipophrys > Lipophrys pholis. The sequence continues at coordinate 4,087,756 of NC_137646.1, read as the reverse complement.
ATCAAATCAACTGGCATCAATTCAAAATGTCTGATAAACAGAAGAGAGGTTGACATGCAGGAAATATAAATCTGATGTTTTGTTGATATTTTAGTCTAATTATGACAAACTGAAGGCAGCATGTAAAGAAGATGGATGAAATGTATATATAGAATAATCTCCTAGTTTGAGGCACATCACAGCATCCTGGTCTTTTTGTGAGTTGCCAAACCGTCTGTATATTCATCCTCTTTCATTTTGATAACTTTTTCTGAACGATGCACCAAAGATAAAGTCATGATCATGTTTTCGATTGAGTTTATAGTACTGTGCTAATATTTACTATGTGAAACAATATATTTAATGAACTAGACCTTTCATGACTGGGCAAAGAACCAGCCAGTGTCATGATCTTGCTCAGTCATGAATTCTTGCATCAATGCTACAATGGGAATCCCGAACCAAATAATGGTGAAAGTCAAATATTGTTGCAAATGTGGGTCAGGATACTCTGATAATCATACATATAATGAAATTATAACTTAAATTTGACTGGTGACTGGAATTGAGGGTCATGAATTTCAAATGATGTCCTGTTGAATATTATGACTTGATTGTAAAATTCTATTGTGTGTATGCCAATATCTTTTTGGAAGAAACACCTTAAATTACACTATGTAGATAATCAAAAGGTAACAGGCTGTGGGTTTCATACAAGTGTGTAAAGTTATTCTCACCTTTCAAACAGGATGTGTGTGAGGGAGCGTTGGATGCTCTGCCTGAGCAGGTGATCAGGCTGACAGGGCCTGGAGGAGGGCGGGCTGGGTGCTGGTGATGCAGGCAGATACTGAGTTCCATTCCATGTTAAAGCTGAGGACGGCTTCTGGGATGATGTTGAGACTGCGGGATGGCCAAACGGAGACTCCATTTTCTTTGCCGTGCAGTCTTAAGAGAGGCGGCTCAAGAGTTGCAAAGTCTCATGATCGGGGTTAATGGCACTTGTAGTCTATTGACAGAAAAGACACAAGACAGAGTTCTTTCGTAGATTATGGTTTTTCAACACGTCTCTAATACATTTGAGGTAGGTCAAACATTGAGTAAAGAGCCTCTCCTTTGTTCTCCTTTAATCTCCTTTGATCTCTGAATGCTAAAATAACTCAAAAATACCTTTGTTAATGCCACATGCGTTTGCAAAACCGAGCAAGTGAGAGGAGGCTATTTTGTCTATTGAAGCACAAGAAAAGTTCTCCCTGCTTGGACTCAACATATTAATTGACTTCACTGTGAGAACAGAAGTCAGCAGCACCGATATCATGACTCGAAGAGGTAAGTAACATTGTGTCCAGGACTCTGCGATCTCATGATGTCACCTAATGAGCTCCATGCTTGACAGTCACAATAGAAAATGTTTTTTTGGTGATCAGATGCTCAGTTTGATAATGAGAAGAAACAAAAGGCTGAGGCCAATAAGAGAAAATCTGTTTTCGTGTTTAATCTTGGGCTTTATTGGAACCATCACCATTTCCATTATTTTGGGGGAAATGATATATTTAACAGCCCTTGTCATTTTTTCCTCCATTTGTAGATTACCTTAGTGCTAAGATTTGATTTTAAATCTCATGAGTGCTCAATGTTTATGTTAGGACAGCCCAATGTTGTAATTCAGGATTGTGACTACAGGCTTAGGAATTCAGAACCATACTTCCACCTCAGGGAACGTGGAGATAAATAAATCGCTGCCAAATAACAGCTGAAACCTTGCAAACAGGAAAGATAATTGTCAAAGAAGAGGATGATTCAGTTGAAATTTTTAATTATTAAGAGCCAAAAATGCAAAACCGACTTCGAGTACATTCGTCCAAATAATTGGTCAAATCAAGAGAATGTATATGAAAGTGTCAGGCTTCATTATCCCTCAGCTTATCCTTTGCAAATCAAAGCAGCTAACTTGAATTCATTAGAAATCTCTATGTGTTGTTCTTGAGGATGAATGTTTGTCATTTCTTTTAGCATATTCAAGCCCCAGGTCTGACAGGGCCCACAGAGACCGTCCTGGACAGCGTTCCAGGCTCATTGATGGTGATGGAGACGCCATCATGAGTAACAGCTCTCAAAACTTCCAGCAGAAACAGTAAGTGTTGGAAGATTCCCTTGTGATTACAATTCAATACTCTACTTCCTGGTATGAGATGAAAAGCCTTCTTTAAAATATGTATGAAAGTATTCAATGAGGATCTGGTTGAACCTCTTGGCAGCTGGTGGTGCAAGAGGTGCAGCTGTTGGTTTGAACAGAAGAAAGTAGAACATCACTGACTAGTTATTCTTCTTGTAAAATAAAGCCCCTCATCTCTAATGAAAGCGTGATTTGAACTGGGTGAGGTTTCTCATTTGTCACAATACAGTTATTGTTCGTTAGGTTTCTTATAGAAATGGTGCATTTGAATTACTGGAATTATATTAGATTTTGAAGGAATTAAGACTTTATTCACTTTATTCATCACAAACAATCTCCATTGAATTTGTCACTTGATACTTTGTACAAAGAGTTTGTATTATTTTGGTGTGTCGTTCATACTCTTGAGCTAAATGTTGTGTAATGACATGACGTGGGAAATGTGTGTTATTGGAACAGTTCCCAGTTTCAAGAAAAGGATGAGGAAACTGGAGATATAATTACATTGACTTTTCTTCAAGACAACAGAATCAACGTTCAGGAATAGGTTGCTATGACTTTTCTTAACGATTCCGCAAACACTTTCTGGATAAAAAGAAAAAAACCTCAAAATAAAAGTCTGATACAAAGTGGATGGAAGAGGCGCCTCATGGAGGAGATCAGAGGATGTTGCCAGCAAGAAGCAGGAACACATTTCTTCTGGAACTTTATTGGATTTATTTTTTTTTTTTTCAATTGATGTTTTGTTAAATTCTACAGATTTCCCGAAGGTGTGTGGATCCTTAAATAGCAAGTTTCAAGAAAGATTGACCAGTTCAGAAATAATTTTTATCAGAATAAATAGTGAATGGTGACATGAGTTAGAGTGTGACTTCCTGTTTTGGAGTGAAATGATCACTGTGTAGGTCTCGTTCCGTCTCCTGTCTGTGCTCAGAGTGAGAATGGGGTTGGTCGGCTCATGGGGCCTTCCAGTGGCTCAAGAATGTCGGAGGAGTGTCTTGTGAGGTCATCTTCTGTTCTCTGACCTTCAGAGCAATTCTACACCCTGTGGGCAAAATAGCATTGCATTAAATTCTCATCAGTCATTGAGAGATGCTGATCAGGCAAACGGAACCTGCACCGGGCAACAATAGACATCACAGGATCAAACTTCTACATTAAATCATTTTAAGTTTGGATCAAACCATAAGGACTGGATCGCCTCAGTTCTCCTTGAGGAAACCATGCTGGCTTTGTCTTTGGCTGGGGTGGATCGTTAGGTAGGGCTCACAGCGGGTGATCGCTCAGAATCACGCGAGATTTCCTCATTGGATGATGATTTATTGAGTTCACAACTGTATGATTTAATATGTATAATTACATGTGCGTTAGTGTGGTTCTGAAACAGAGAAACAGAATTAAAACATAACTAGCAGAACACAAATGGTCTATAATGCAAGAAACATCCATTTGTCTTCACTATATGCTAGTATAGCAATAGAGCTGAAATAATAACAATAAAGTATAAACATGGCCGAAACTGGCATTAAATAATGAAACAAGGCTGCTCTGTGGGCCGAAACAGCTTCAACCATCAAATGGGGAAAAAGAAACCATCCGCAATACAATGGCTCCCTCTGCTGGTCGCATGAATAACTACAACAGGTCACACTGGGAGGTGTCACGTGACAACGGGTGGACATGCGGGAGGCGGTGCCTTATCGCCAATTAGCTGGATTTACAGCGAATATAAGAGAGATAAATGACAAACTATAGCATCTCCAGAAAGGAAAGTCACGGCACGAGGCCGAGCCAGGCAGGCAAAGCCTGAGCTCACATTTAGCAACGCTAAGCAGACAAAACACTTCCAATCTCGCACCGACAGTAAAGGAACAACAAAATAGCCCTTCTTACTTGTAAAGACACACAAAACAGGACAGATGTAAGCAGGCAGCTAGTCCGTGCTGAGAACAGGAACTACTGGCTAAAGTCTGGGACCGAATGTTAGCAGCCCGTGAGCAGCGAGCCTGAGTCAACTTGTGATTGGCTAAAAGTCCAGGTGAAGCGAGGCGTCTTCCAAAGGGGAGAGAGAGGGTCAACAGAGAGTGTCTGATGCTGAGTGGCCACAAGGGGGCGTTTTTCACAATAAAGTAGCAGTCTTTGTCCTGGTGGTCCACCGTCCTGCGTGTCTCACATGTCCCTCATTTTACCAGGAAGTGTCAACAAGTTAGAGATTTCTTTCACACTGGAAACCGGCCAAATAAGACATCGTGGCTAAACCCTAAAGACACAACAAAACATGTTTACGAGTACCAAAATAATCAAATCTTGTTATTTAGATGTCTTATGAATCCCAACAAAACACGTCCTCAGGTGTAATTCTAATGATGCTCTTGAATGTTGTAATAGATATTCGTGTTTCCAGCTCAAGAAACAAGCAAACACATTGAACAGAACTCAGTACCAACTTTGTTAGTGAGACACATAGGCGTAGGAACCGGGGGGGACGTCCCCACCAATATTGGAGACTTGCGCATTTGTTCCCCCCAATAATCATCCAGGTGCAGGAGGATGTGCAGGAGGAGGCGCAGTAGGAGGTGCAAGAGGAGGCGCATTATGTGTGCAGGAGGAGGCGCATGAGGAGGCGCAGGAGGAGGCGCAGGGGGAGGTGCAGAAGGATGAGCAGGAGGAGGCGCAGGAGGAGCTGCAGGATGTGTGCAGGAGGAGGTGGAGGAGGAGGTGCAGGAGGAGGTGGTGCAGTTGGAGGCACATGATTGTGCAGGAGGAGTTTCAGGAGGAGGTGCATAATTGTGCAGGAGAGGCGCAGGATTGTGCAAGAGGAGCTGCAGGATGTGTCCAGGAGGAGGTACAGGATGAGGTGCAGGAGGCGCAGGAGGAGGCGCAGGAGGAGGCACAGGAGGAGGTGCAGGAGGAGGTGGAGGAGGATGCACAGGTGGAGGTGCAGGATGAGGTGGAGGAGCAGGCACAGGTGGAGGTGCAAGAGGAGGCACAGGAAGTGGTGCAGAAGGAGGTGTAAGACCTGTGCAGGAGGAGGTGCAGGAGGAGGTGCAGGAGGAGGTTCAGGATGAGGTTCAGGAGGAGGTTCAGGATGAGTTGTATTTTTGTTGTATTTGATCCCTTTGGGGAAGATCCTCCAAAGGTTCAGTGATGTTTCTTTCCATTTATTTGCTGATGATATCAGCGTTACTGTTCCTTTAAGCCGTCTGAGATCATGAAGCTAAACTCCTTGCTCCATTGTCTGGTGGAAATAAAACAATGACTCAGCGATAACTCTCTGCAGCTCAATGCAGACCAAACAGAAACACTGGTTATTGCCCCTGATGATTCAATCCCTGGGATTAAACAGTACCTGGGTGACTGAGGCCCGTCTGCTAAGCCAAGTCTTAGAACCTTGGGAGTTCTCTTTGACAAAGACCTGTCATTAGTGCAGCACTGGAAGCAGCTGACCAGGAACTGCTTCTTTCAACTCAGGAAAAGATCTAAACTTAGGAACATGGTCTCACGGAATGATTTGGAGCTTCTCATTCCTGCTTTTGTGTCTTCATGTTTAGACTATTGGAACCGTTTGTTTTCATGTCTGAACAAGAAGGAGCTCTCTCCACTGCAATTAGTGCAAAACTCTGCAGAGAGAATTCTGGGGCGTACTAATAGGAGGACTCACATGTCCCCGGTTCTAAAAGAACTTCATTGGCTGCCAGTGTCCTATAGGATCAAGTTTAAAGTTCTGGTCCTGGTCTTCAGAGCCTTGCATGGTCAGGCTCCTTCTTATATCAGTGATCTGATCCAGCCTTACACCCTGAACAGCTCTGAGGTCTGTGGATCAGAACCTGCTGAAGGTTCCACGCTCTCATTTTCTCACTCGAGGTGACCGATCCTTCCAGGCTGTTGCTCCGAGGCTTTGGAAGGATCTTCTTCCCTCTTTGTGCTCAATTGACTCTGTTGACACCTTCAAGAGCAAACTTAAGACTCATCTATTGGTTCAGGCTTTTAATTAACTCCCTTTGTGCTGCTAGGATTTTGTCTTGTCTTGGCCTTTTATATTCTGTGTACTTTCTGATGTTTTTGAACTGTGTTGTGAAGTACTTTGTGGCTTTTTGTCTGTGAAAGGTGCTATATAAATAGGCGTTATTATTATTATATGATTATAGTGTGGGTGAGCGGTCCAAGGCTCTGGATTTTGGCTCCAGTCTCTCAGGAGGTGTGGGTTCAAATCCCACCACTGTCGGTTAAAAGGTTTTTGGTTGTTATATTTGCTTATGTAACAAGACGTCGTCGTCCATTAAGCTCCTAATATTTTGGAAACTGTGTTGATGACTTTCAAAAACCTTTCTTTGTGTTTCCACCCGGTTTCGAACATTGGACCTTTTGCGTGTGAAGCAAACATGATAACCACTACACTACAGAAACTCTGCTGGAGGTTAACAGGGTCGTGTGAAAACATTTGACTACAAGCAGCAACTCAATCCAGAAGAGACTGGAACAAGAACACAGCTCCTTGGACCGCTTGGTTTCCTCACTCAACTCATCTCACTCTGAGGGAAAAGTTGTTTTTGATGATAAAGAAGCTCTTCTGAGAACATCAGTCCTCATCACTTTCTGCTGAGGAACATAGAGAGTGAGCTACCAGCAGCTGCTCTCTGTGGAGGAGAACATCAGTCCTCACCTCCACCCTTTCTGACAGGGTGTCTGATGTTGAAGTGTGTGTGTGTGTGTGTGTGTGTGTGTGTGTGTGTGTGTGTGTGTGTGTGTGTGTGTGTGTGTGTGTGTGTGTGTGTGTGTGTGTGTGTGTGTGTGTGTGTGTGTGTGTGTGTGTGTGTGTGTGTGTGTGTGTGTGTGTGTGTGCGTGTGTGTGTGTGTGTGTGTGTGTGTTCAATGACAGTTGGATCTATTTGATGTTTCACATTGTGGATTTGCTGTGAGATTCTCTGCACTTTAACACTTGAATTGTGAATCTCTTTGTTTAGTGTTAAAGGTAAGATCAGAGTCTTCAGTAGATCAGATCAAAGTACTTTAATAGAATGTATTCAGTCCTCCTGACTGTCCTTTTGGAATGCCAACAGTTGCACCTCTTTGTGGATCAGTGAAGCCTGGAGCAGCCGCGGTAGAAAAGATGCTCTCTCAAACTGATGCTTCTCAACTTTATTGAGCCTTGCAGGTGAACACACCGTAAGAACTACAATGTAAACAGAAAAATACCATTAGCAACTCTTAACAGCATGTTTTACCTTTAAACTTTTACCATATTTACTACCTTTAACTCATATGTGAGTAACAAACACTCCGTAGTGCTGCTGTCCTGGAAAAGCTTCACTTTTCCTTAACAGACAAGTTGTTGTCACTTGGAATGTTGTGGTGTAAACGGAGCCGAAGACTCAGATCAAAACTGAGCCGTTAACATGTGACTGGGTTGTGAAAGCTCACACAGGAGGAGGGTTAAAAACTATATGCTGCATTGGCCGGGAATCAAACCCTGGACTCCTGCATGGAAGGAGAGAATTCTACCACTGAACCACCAATGTTACACTTCCCTTCATTCCAACCAGGAAATGTGAAGCGTTCCACCTTCAGTGCTCCATGAGCCCCTCCCCCACAGTTTGAGTGATTCTCACTGTCGCTGTCACTCAAACTGAACCAGACTGTCAAACTGTGACCTGACAGTGTCAGAGTCTTGATCTCCTGCCTTATTTATGACAATCACTGGAGTCCTTTAGCTTCTTCAACAAGTCGGCTCGTTGGTCTAGGAGTATGATTCTCGCTTCGGGTGCGAGAGGTCCCAGGTTCAATTCCCGGACGAGCCCTTTGGTCATCAACCATGATCCTTTGTGTTAAATTTCAAAAGAGGTTTTGACTTTGTGTGTGAGAAACCTCCTCCCAGACCAACCAGCAACATCTTCAAGAAGCAAAAGGACTCAACCAACAGTATCGGGGCTTTATTCACTTTGAGGAGCTTTCAAACAGCAACGCCGACACATTTCATGATTTTCTCCTAAAAACACTCGATGCTCTGGGTCTGGATGTTAAACTGATCCTGGACCAGGAACATGATGGAGCCAGAACAATGTCTGGCCTCATTTATAAAGGTTGATGATGACAAAACAGGTCCTGAAAGATGCGTACGCCACTTTCCACACTAAGTTTGTGATCTAAAATAAACTTAGGAGGAGACTGTGCGTTCTAGTATGACAACAATGGACCTGGACCAGGAACATTTTTGTTACGGGGGAAAACTGGTAGAGCTGATGATGAAGTGGTGAATTGAACCAGATGGTGAAGTGATGAATTGAACCAGATGGTGAAGTGATGAATTGAACCAGATGATGAAGTGGTGAATTGAGGCCAGATTTATCTCATACAGTGAATGTCATTACATATCTTGGGGTCTTGCTACATCTTGTATTTTGATTTGTTAATAGGGTTAAGATAAATAAGTGTTTAACTTAAGCCTAAACCTTTAGATCTGTATAATTGTCAAACTTTGCTCTTGCTTGTTTTATTTTGTTTTGTTTTGTTGACCACCGACCGAAGAAGTAATAATAAAAAATAAATGAACAAATAAAAACAGCAGAATTATTGATCCAGGTAATAAGAAAGAGCCGAGCTGCAGTGTTCTAGATGTTTCTTTGTCTAGACTTTAGGCTGAATCCTGAAGTTGCAGCACGATGGGTCATGAGTTTCAAATGTATCTCATGTCCTGTTGCATATTATGACTTAATTGTAAAATGATATTGTGTGTATGCCAATATCTTTTTGGAAGAAACACCTTAAATTACACTATGTAGACAATCAAAAGGTAACAGGCTGTGGGTTTCATACAAGTGTGTAAAGTTATTCTCACCTTTCAAACAGGATGTGTGTGAGGCAGCGTTGGATGCTCTGCCTGAGCAGGTGATCAGGCTGACAGGGCCTGGAGGAGGGCGGGCTGGGTGCTGGTGATGCAGGCAGATACTGAGTTCCATTCCATGTTAAAGCTGAGGAAGGCTTCTGGGATGATGTTGAGACTGCGGGATGGCCAAACGGAGACTCCATTTTCTTTGCCGTGCAGTCTTAAGAGAGGAGGCTCAAGAGGTGCAAAGTCTCGTGATCGGGCTTAATGGCACCTGTAGTCTATTGACAGAAAAGACACAAGACAGAGTTCTTTAGTAGATTATGGTTTTTCAACACGTCCATAATACATTTGAGGTAGGTCAAACATTGAGTTAGGAGCCTCTCCTTTGATCTCCTTTGATCGCCTTTGCTCTCCTTTGCTCTCCTTTGCTCTCCTTTGCTCTCCTTTGATCTCTGAGGGCTATATCACTTAAAAATACCTTTCTTAATACCACATGCGTTTGCAAAACCAAGCCAGCGAGAGGAGGATATTTTGTCTATTGAAGCACAAGAAAAGTTCTCCCTGCTTGGACTCAACATATTAATTAACTTCACTGTGAGAACAGAAGTCAGCAGCACCGATATCATGACTTGAAGAGGTAAGTAACATTGTGTCCAGGACTCTGCGATCTCATTATGTCACCTAATGAGCTCCATGCTTGACAGTCACAATAGAAAATGGCTGTTTGGTGATCAGATGCTCAGTTTGGTAAAAGGCTGAGGCCAATAAGAGAAAATCGGTTTTCGTGTTTAATCTTGGGCTTTATTGGAACCATCACCATTTCCACCGGTCCTACTACCCGACCCCACCACAGCACCGGGACCCCACCGCAACGGCATGGCCCTTAAACTCCAGACTGAGATTGGTTCATCATCAGACCAACGCTCATCATAGACTTTTCTTAGTATTTGTACTTATCTCGCCTGTCTGCCACTCTCTCTCTCCCTCTTCTATTCCTCTCTCTCCCTGTCCTATCCCATGTACTTCTCCCCCCAACCGGTCAAGGTGGATGGCCGCCCTTCCAGAGTCTAGGGTCCGCCCCACGCTTTCTTCCTGAAGAGGGAGTTCTTATGAACTTCTCTCCATGCGAGGGAGTTTTTCCTGGCCACTGTTGCTTGTTACATCTGCTTGCTTTGGAAAGGTTTAGTTGGGTTCTGTTGTACTCTATCATTGTAAGAGCGCTTTGAGATGTTTGTTGATGTGATTTAGCGCTTTACAAATAAAATTGAATTGAATTGAATTATTTGGGGGGAAATGATATATTTAACAACCCTTCTCATTTTTTCCTCCATTTGTAGATTACCTTAGTGCTAAGATTTGATTTTAAATCTCATTAGTGCTCAATGTTTATGTTAGGACAGCCCAATGTTGCCAATACAGGAAGACATAGTACTCCACCAAGGTTGTGTCTTGTCAGCCCTTCTGTTTGTGATTTTCATGGACAGGGTGTTGAGGTGGAGCTGAAGCAAGAGGAGACAAAAACTCAGGGAGGCTGACAGTAAGGTAAGGCTCTATACTTTCTATTTCATTGGACTTACACTTTCTTACAGGTCTGTGCTCTCTCTCTCTCTCTCTCTCTCTCCCTCTCTCCCTCTCCCTCTCCCTCTCCCTCTCTCTCTCTCTCTCGCTCTCTCTCTCTCTCTCTCTCTCTCGCTCTCTCTCTCTCTCTCTCTCTCTCTCAGCCTTCTGGTCACTTCATAAGAACAACCAGTCCATCAAAGAAAATTACTTCTTTATCACATCACACCTGAAGCTCCAGACATTAGCCGACATTTTACTGTGTCAATGTGACGAGGTTAGTAGTGTAGCAGGTTAGTAGTGTAGCAGGTCAGTTTGAGCAGGTTAGTAGTGTAGCAGGTCAGTAGTGTAGCAGGTTAGTAGTGTAGCAGGTTAGTAGTGTTTCCACTCTGGACCAGACGTGTTCTCTAACACTGTTTACACAGTGGAGCTTCAGTGTTGATGGAGACACCGTGCTCTTTTGTTTTGAAGCCAAAGTACTTCATATAGTACTTCTAGTACCTGTTTCTTCTATAAGTTATGGCCTTGTCTCTCTCTCTCTCTCTCTCTCTCTCTCTCTCTCTCTCTCTCTCTCTCTCTCTCTCTCTCTCTCAGCCTGCTGGTCACTTCATAAGAACAACCAGTCCATCAAAGAAAATTACTTCTTTATCACATCACAGCTGAAGCTCCAGACATTAGCCGACATTTTACTGTGTTAATGTGACGTAGCTAAACTGTACAGCTGAAATACTAATAACTAATAATTAAAAACATAATGAATGCTATTTATCTTTTTGTCCATTTAACCATCAGCTTAATTCCTCCATGTAAAAATCCTGCAAACTTATTTACAACACATTCAGGCAGTAGGTAGGTAATAAACATTTTAATAAACTGGTGACATCTTATTGTTCCATGCAGAGACGTCCCCCTCCGTCCCCCCCGGCTTTTATTAACACATGATCAATCTGAAGTTCAGAGTCAGTGTTGTCTCCAAAGATTGCTGAGATATTTTCATTGTAATGTTTCCTTGTGGCCGTGATCGTATAGTGGTTAGTACTCTATGTTATGACAGTGATCGTATAGTGGTTAGTACTCTGTGTTGTGGCCGTGATCGTATAGTGGTTAGTACTCTGTGTTGTGACTGTGATCATATAGTGGTTAGTACTCTGTGTTATGGCCCCGGTTCAAATCCGGGTCACGGCAGTGCCTACTAAAGTGTTGATGTTGTCGTCACTCATGAAGCTGCTCTATCATCAACTTGTAGACTGAAGGAATCTCAAGAAGATTCTAACTCTTTTAAAATCTACCATCAGTATGTCTCTCTCTCTCATAGTTTATCTAGAATAAAATAGTCACTCATTATCTATCATATGTTGTTGTTTCTGTTCATATTTATTTATGTTCTTAAGTTCTATTAACATTTCAGTACAAATATTAGGGGTCCATATATTCTGCTGTGGAAAATGGACCTCAGGGTTCAGATTCTATGAGGGTCCTTTTACAATCTTACACCGGCACTGAGCCTCGATGGAGCCTTGGCCAAATGAAGCCTCATCAACCATTTTCTTTATTCTCTGACTCCACCAGATGGCGCTGTTGGTTTGAAGATAGAGGCTGAAAGATTGGCAATGAAGTGTGTTTTCAAACATTTGTTGAACAGACAGCGCCATCTAGTGCCATCTGCTTGTATGGGAGACTGCCTGAGAATAGCAGGTGCTGTGAGCTTTTAACCCCCCCGGCTAGAGGGGGCGCTCTTCTTGCTCTTTTTCAACTCATCTTTTCACAAACACATCAATGTTGGTAAACTCTGTGTGACCAGAGGCCTGAGGCCTGTACTGCAAAGCTGGATTTTCTCTTATCCAGATAACTTCAAGGATTAACTCTGGGTTTCCTGTACTACTACGCTCGCTCACTTCTCACCAGGATAAATCACCATGGTAACTGACTCTGAAAGTCTAACCTCCGGAGCAGGTTATGTTCTGGATAAGAGGTCAAAGCGCCGCCTTCTGACCAATCAGATCTCTTGGAAAATGCCCCGCCCATTCTTAAATGATGGTGATTGGTGGGCAGGTTCAGCACTGAGCTGCAGCAGAGCGGAGATGAGAAATTAATTTAGAAATCTTTTTGACATAATAAAATAAATCCTGGTCTCTGAGGCTTTGAAGGAAGTTTTTGTTCTTGACTTGTTCCAAGTCTGTTTATCTCCACGAGGGTTGATCTGGAATAATGAGCTTAATGATCACACCTGACAGAACTGCAGAAACATGAATTTATGGAACCAGAACTACTCCTGTCGTCACGGTGATGAATTAATATTCCAACATAAAACACAAGAGAAACTCAGCCTCAAAACAACTGGATGGAAAATCTAAACTAAAAGAAGATCAGTGAGGAAGTTCAGCCCGACACGTTTCTGCTGGAATAAAGTGAAACTGAGTGATCACAGTGCTGTCTGTTTATATAGTCTGATGAATTAATCTGCTATAATCTCACCAAGTCAGCATTAACAAGTCAGGAATGTTCTGGCTTTGGCTGCAGCAGCAGTGTTGCTTTTAGCTGCTGGATGTGTTTTAATTCTTAATAATCTCAGAGATTAACTGCTCCTTCAGTAATCTGTAAACTGCTCTGCAGAGTTTCTCTGTGTGTGATTGGTCAGACGCTGCAAACTCCGCCCCTTTCATGTGAACAAGCACACGTAGGTCTGGGTTGAACCAGAGAGTTGATAACCTGCTTGGTAGTAACGGTGATCAGGATCAGTCAACCCAGGAAACAGAGAGATCCTGGATATGTTGATCAGGGTTCCTAGTACAGGCCACAGGCCTCAGTGTGATTGAAACAATATTTAGATTTACTTGCCGCTCAGTAAACCAGCGGCGGCCTTGCGCATGCGCGGTTCCTTCTCAGTGTGGACGCAGTGTGGTGAGGGTCTCCTCTGGTCTGACTGCAGGAGGGAGGGAGGGACTGTCAGACTGACCGCAGGTCTGTCAATGCTTCAGGACGGGGGAGGGGCTCACAGCAGGACCCGCTGCTCGTTGACCACAGTGACTGCAGAACCAGACCTGCTTTCACCTCAGAGTCGCCAAACACACTAGAAAGTCGCTAGAATTGTCGCTGGTCGCTTTTCACAAAAAAAGTTGCCAACAGGACCTGAAAAGTCACCAAATTAGCAACAGTGACAGGCTCACACCCCTGCTGACACAGACAGGATCTTTGTTCTACACTTCTTTTGAAACTTGCTTTCTTTACTTAACTTCAAGAAAGAACTACTTAGTTTTCATTCAACAGGAGAGGAGGGTGCACCATTCCCAGATGAACTGCAATACCAGGCTGATGCGTGGAGTGGACAGAGCAAGCTCCTATTCCATCTCCCTGTTCCAAAAATCAATTTAATATACAGTCCCCAGATAGGGGACATATCAGATATTAAACTGATAAGAACAGATACTACACTTGATCTTAGCCAAAAGGCCGAGAAGCGATACCGCAATGGGTCTGAGCTAAAGGGAGCACTGGATGCACAGTCACCACAAGTCCCAGTCGGACATTGAGCCGCGCCTATTTAAGGCCTTTTACAAAACACAAAGTGTGCAAGAGTCATTTTGGCAACTTTTTTAGTTGGCTTGAATATTTGTCGACTTGTAGAATATTTGGCAGCTACCCAAACTGTCTCTCTCCTTACCACACCCCGAGGTGAGTGCACCTTTCAAGCCTCGTATCCGCCCCCCAAGCACACGCCTCCATCTACTCCAATGCAACAATACTTGTTTAATGCCACACGGGGCAGCAAACACACACGCATTCACTCTGTGCTCCCCAAACCCTGATTCCTATCCCTTTTGAACAACCCATTTTCAAGATTTGATCCAATCCCATAACCAAAATCCAATCAGATTACCTTTGAACAACTGGCCCCAAGGTATTTCTGAACTATGTACAGTAACGTGGCCTCATATTTTATAGCACCATCTTCCTCTCCTTCATCCTCACAAACCTTTCAGCCACCTCCTTCTTATCAAGCACAACGTCTCTCTATGGAGAGCAAAGTGAGCTTTGAGAGTCTGGCCTCCTTCATGCCCAGAGAGAGTTTTAAATTCATTTCAGGCTGAAACTGAGTTCTGCATTTGCACTAGTGACTGACTGGTATGTCCTTTCCATATGGCTGCAGATGATGAAGGGCAGAACAGCTTCTGTGGTGTTGAGCTTTATTTCTAGTTCACTACACATGGCAGAGAAATAAAGAAATTCATCGCAGACCTGCTCAGCTGTATTATGGCTCTTATATTGGTAGAATCATTACAGGCTGCCTGTCAGTTTTAGACGAGATTTTAAAATGCTACTGCTTGTTTTTAAAGCCTTCGATGGCCTTACTCCTCCATATATCAGAGACCTGTTATGATAATAATAATGACCAGAAGTATGTATTTCCAGAAGAAAATGCAAGTGTGAATGCTGAAGATTGAATAAAGCTGATTTCCTTTGATCTCAGCGTCTCCATGGTTCCAGTGCTGATCTCTTATCAGATCAAAGGAGATCAGTTCCCTTTACGATGGAGATGCTCACAACAAAGATCTCCTCCGGCTTTGATCTCCATTGATCTCCATCCGGTGCCTCTCCCATCTACTTTGTAATGAAAGGCTTGTTATTGTTCTTTTTCACAACCTTGGTGATGACGTCATCATTAGATTCTTTTTTTTAAGAATTGACAGAACTATTTGATAATATCACATCCAAACTGTAAAAACATTGTTGGATATGTTTGTTTCTTAAAGAAACTCAGACCAACTTGTTACTACAGAAGAGTTTTAGGGCCACTCATGGCAAAATAAAATAAGAGTTTGTTTCTTTTCATGCAATTTGATTTAAAGTCAAAAAACAATGTTGAGATATTTTTTCATCATACAATATGATAACAAAGTTGAAATACTGCATCATTCTGCAGAACTTCCTGTCCATCCACTAGGTGGCGCTATCACTGAGACTGTATATTGGTCTATTGAATTGATCAGGGCAGGACTCTGATCACACATGTACAGAACTGTATAATAAGTGTAGTATTGAGTAACAGTCACCTTGATCCAGTGATACAACATAGTAACACCAGGACAACAAAAGCTGCCGTCACAGTGAGGAATTAATATTCCAACAACAAACAGGCTCACACGGGGGGCGGAGCCTCAAAAGAACTCAATGAAAATCTAAAGTAAAGGAAGGGCAGTGAGGAAGCTCTGCCTGAAACGTCTGTGCTGTAATAAAGTGAAACTGACTGATCACAGTGTTTCTATTGTCCCATGAATTAATATTGGAGAATCTCACAAAGTGACTCATTAACAGAGTCGCTCATTTTCTGCAGCAATCTTTCCTGGATTTTGTTGCAGCAACAGTGTTGCTTTGTCCTGGATGATGAGTTTGAATTCTTCAGTGATCTCTATTGGAGGATAGGAGGTTTTATTAAAAAAATTTAAAATTAAAGTGAAAATAGGATTTTTTCTTTCTAATTAAATCAAACATCACCTGGAAAATGTTTTTTTTTTTTTTTTTTAAATCAAAGTGACTATCAAAGGGAAAATAAGAGGGTTTTTTTTCAAATTAAAGTGATGTCCAAATGATGTAGAAATCATCATCCTCCACTATGAGCAATTAAAAAGCAAATAAATCTCCAGATGGATCAGAACTCCTGGAGTGAAACATAAAGTACTTCAGGAAAGGAGGAGAACGCCGCCACTAGAAGTAGAGATATTTTCAGGATTGTTACGTTACGTTATGGAACGAACACTGAAGTTAACCCAGAAGTGGAGTATGGACATGATTGTGTGTTCTTCTGTGGTCTGGTGGTGAGTGTGTGTGTTGCCTTCAGGGGCAATGGGAAATAAAACCACTGCATGTAAGAAACACTAAACAGTAAAAACACCCCTGGTTAAGATCACAGCAACTTAAAACACAATAAATAAAGCCAAATATGCAGCAAAATCATTGAAATGTGATTAAAAAGCTGTCAACAATGAAGCTGTCCCATGAAGACAAAGTCTTGACTAGTTTCCTGCTGCTGGTTGATCCATGAGGCAGAAGATTTGGATGAATGACTGATGGTTTCTTTGTATGTTTCACATCTTGTTTTGCTCTTGTATAGAAAACATTTCAAATCACATTCAACACAAATATTGGAAGAAAGAAAGTAGATGTTTTCATCAGCATCAGCCGGTTAGCTCAGTTGGACAGGGTGTGGTGCTAATAACACCAAGGTCATGGGTTCAATCCCCATACTGGCCAAACGAAGCTTCATGAACCACTGTCTTCATTTTCTAATGGCACTGTCTCTTCAGCAAACATTTAAAATACACTTCATTGCCAGTCCTTCAGAATCTATCTTCAAACCAACAGGGCCATCTGGTGGTGAGAAAATTAAGAATGTGGTTCATAAGGCTTCATTTAGCATCACTACTTGTGAGTATCACCACCTGTCACACAGGGGACTGGTGTTCACTTTCCTGATGCAGTTAAGGGATTGTTCACACTGCATGAGCAAGGCACCACTATTATAAATGGCTGTATTGTAATTTTTAGTTGCATTGACTTGGAATCAAACCCAGGCCTCCAGCGTGGCAGGGGACGACTTTACCACTGAACCACCAATGCAAACACATCAGATCAGACCGTCTCCATTTTAAATGTCAAAGAGAACTTGTCCTCATGGCAGTAAGCCATGTATTAAAATGAATCCTGATGGAGACACACAAGCTTCAGAGGCTCTGACAGAACTCACTCACAAACCTGAAAACTGCTTCAGGTCAAATGGACCATAAAGTTACAAATCCTCCAATAGCAGTTGAACCTTCAGCTTCATTTCTTCAAGGTCGGCCATGACTAATGTTTTCATTTACTTTTGTCAGGATGTGGTCATTCCAGGAGCTCTGTCAAGGCTGTCAAGAGTCTTGATCTCCTGCCTTATTTATGACAATCAGTTGCAGTTCAATTGAGTTGAGTCCTTTAGCTTCTTAAACATGTTGGTTAGTTAGTCTAGGAGTATGATTCTCACTTTGGGTGTCAGAAGTCCTGGGTTCAACTCCCAGATGAGCCCTTGGAGTTACCATGACCCTCTCCTACAAATGGTTTTAACTTTGGTCATCAACCAGGATCTCTTTGTGTTCAATTTTAAAAGAGACTGAGACTTTGTGTTGGAGGCTTGGCTGATCTCTGCTCTTCACCTCATGGATTTTTTATCAGAGAAACCTCGTTGTAATTTACAGTTTGTGTCTTTATAACTGATTGAACCAAACTGAAGCACTTCAGCAAGTCTTTCATTTTGACTCGGACTTCAGCATTATGATTTGTTCCTTTAGCTTTCAGGTCTGTCTAGAATCAGATTGGTAATTCAAAAGGTTCCAGATCTCTGTAAAGGACAGTAGACCCATCCAAGATGGCTTCTGTGATCCATCCTGTTCTGGATGTGATTCCCTCAAACCCAAGTGAGGTGTAAAATGTATAAAAGATGGATTTGTACCATATTTGTGAAATGTTGTTGCTGAGATAGAGAGAGTGGAGATCAAAGTGAAGAAAGAAATGTTGTCACTTTAATCTTTTCCCATCTTTTATGACATCACTATGACATCACCAGACAGAGTTAGCAGATAGAACCATCAGGGTATCACACTTCACAGCCTCCCTCGTAAAGTTCTGAAAGGCATAGTAGAGAAAGTGTCAGTAGCAGAGGAAGGTTTGGCTCCATGGAGCTCTGGGTTCTGGGCCCAGCAGGCTTCCACTGTGTTTCAGGTGATCAGATCACAAGTGGCGAGTCCTGAAGACAAGTGTGAACAGACACCAAAGTGCTTTCACTCAGACCACTTCTGTTTCTTTTTGTCCAGAAGTATCTGCAGATGAACTTCATCCACAACTGAAGGTTAGAGTCTGCTGGAGTCAGTCCTGCATGATGCAAATTAGCCATGTGCACCAGACAGGAGGAAGCCTAACTTTGAGTTTGAGTCACTTTGTAAATAAAGAAGTAATACTTGTTTTCCTGAAGCAAAACTTCTCACCTGCAGCCAATCAGGCAGTGAGAAAATATGATGCAAAACAGCCAGCTTTTAAGCATCTTCAGGAAGGAACAATGGACTACAATTTGTTGAGTTTCAAAACAGCGAGCAAGAAGAGTCTCCACTTCTGCACCTTGGTGGTCAGGATCAGTGTCTGCTTCGTCTCACTCAGAAGTGAGAATCATATGGAGACACAACACTGTGTTGGCAGGCCTGGGTAGCTCAGACGGTAGAGCATAAGACTTTTAATCTGAGGGTCCAGGGTTCAAGTCCCTGTTCAGGCTATTTGTGGGAACAAACTTGAAACTGAGCAGGATGACTATTACAGTAACACACCATCAGTAAGATACAACTAACCTGTCTCTTGATGGTCTACATCAGGGTGCCCAAACTGGGTCCTAGAGTGCCAGTGTCCTGCATGTTTTAGTTCTCTGCCTGCTTCAGCATACCTGAATCTAATGATGACATCATCACCAAGGTTGTGAAAAAGAACAATAACAAAACTTTCATTACAAAGTGGATGGGAGAGGCACCGGATGGAGATCAACGGAGATCAATGCGGGAGGAAATCTTTGATCTGAGCATCTCTATGGCAAAAGGCACTGATCTCCTTTGATCTGATAAGAGATCAGCACTGGAGCCATGGAGATGCTGAGATCAAAGGAAATCAGCTTTATTCAATCTTCAGCATTCACACTTGCATTTCCTTCTGGAAATACAAACATCTAGTAATTATTATTATCATAACAGGTCTCTGATATATGGAGGAGTCAGACCATTCAAGGCTTTAAAAACAAGCAGTAGCATTTTAAAATATCTTCTAAAACTGACAGGCAGCCAGTGAAAGGAAGAAGGGATTGGTGAAATGTGGTCCCTCCTCCTGGTGCCTGTTAATAACCTGGTAGCAGCACTCTGCTCCAGCTGCAGTCTTTGAACATTGAGCCTACTGATGCCAGAATAAAGGGAGTTACAGTAATCCAGCCTGGACCAGATGAAGGCATGTATTACTTTCTCCAGGTCTGCTGGGGAGAGGAATGACCTGGTCTTGACTAGTCGTCTCAGCTGAGCAAAGCAGGATTGGACTACCTTGGTCACCTGACAGTCAAAGGACAGGTCGCAGTCGAACACCACAACTAAATTGTGGACCTCTTTTCAAACATTGCTCAATGAGCTACCAAGACTAGAGCAAAGGTTGTTAAAATGGTTGGTGACCTTAACCAGCACAGTGTCAGAGCTATGATGTGCAGGAAACCAGACTGAAATGTCCCAAAGGTTTGATCTCAATCCATCAAAGAAATGAGCTGGGAAGCAACAGTTTTTCTAAAATCCTTGATGAAATGAAGTTTTGAGGCCAGAGTAGAGCGAGGCGGGGTAGGAGACTAGATCTGGACCTATCAGAACCACATTTTATGTCTAATCTCTATTATTACATGGACACAATCTGAAATAAATTCCTCGGAGCGTTCTGGTGTGGGTTCAACCTGCTATTTGGGGACTGATCATGGAACGACATGGTCACTCCAAGGTCTCATCCGGGAATTGAACTGCAACTGATTGTCCTAAATAAGGCAGGAGATCAGGACTCCTGACAGCCTTGACAGACTCATGGAATGACCACATCCTGACCAGAGTGAATGAAAACATTAGTCATGGCCGACCTTGAAGAAATGAAGCTGAAAGTTCAACTGCAATTGGAGGATTTGTACCTTTATAGTACATAATGAGTTTCTCCCAGTAAATACAAACTACAAATGACTGTGTTGTATTTGGTGCTATATAAATAAAGATTAATTGAATTGAGGCACTGCTTGGATTTGAACCCAGGAACTCATGTTCACTAGACAGGTACTTTGGCCAGCTAAGCCACAGCGCCTCCTTTGGTGCATTTTTAGTTCTGCATTACCTGGTGTCAGATGTACTGCAGGAAAATATTTACATTTGATAGCAGTCTGATAAAAACATAAAAAAAAAAATAATGTAAATACCTGTTTGATTCTGATCTGAAAGAAATCAGACATCACAGTATTAATGAATAACCGTTAGCCGCGACCTTTATCTGACCAGGTTGGAGCACGTTATTGGTAAAGTGCAGGTCGTGCGGCTGAGAGGTTCTGGATTAAGGCTCCAGTCTCTCAGGAGGTGTGGGTTCTTTAACACTCCTGAATGGTTCATCACCACATTCAGCACAAAGCTCCATAAGGAGCCACTCATTGCAATCAGCCATGTTGAAGCAGGGAGACGTGGAAAACATGCAGAGCTGAGGCCCTCTAGGAACTGAGTTTGAGACCCCTGATCTAGAGCATGATCTTTGACCCCATCAGCTCCCTGGGAGCTTCACCCTGTCACCAACTTTTTCATACTTATCCTGTTTGAAATAAATCCTTTCCACCACTCAGTATGTGCCGGTACGTTATGATACAGTACGGGTTTTCATGTGTTTTCACTGACTAAAGTTGTGGATGGTACTAAAAGTACTGTACCAAACCGTCACCCTCATGCTCGATGATGTGGACTTGTTGGGTTTCTCCTGTAAAAACACCAAGAAATGACTGTGTTGTATTTGGTGCTATATAAGTAAAGTTGAACTGAATTAATGTTGTGAGGCACTGCTGGGATTTAAGCTGATGTAAGACAGGATGGTAAGAATGATAAGAAGATGATAAGAAGTGGAGGAGTTTGTTTTGTCAGACAGAGAAGTGATTCAGGTTTCTGAGTGAGTTCTGTCAGAGCCTCTTCAGCTTGTGTGTCTCATCAGGTCTTTCTGGGCCGTTCACACCTGGTTAACATCTGTTTCAGCTGATCACATCACATGGAGCAGCCCTGATCCACACTGTTTACACTTGTCTGGATCCTGGGTTACGCTGTGTCAGTGTCATGTGTCTGTTACCATGCTTCCACATTGTGACATCACAGTGATGTCACAATGTGGAAGCTTTGTGACATCAGGTCCAGATGTTCCCCAGCTGTCATGAAGCCACTCTTCTGTAAATCCAGCATTAGTTCAACAGGTGAGGAACACCTGTACGATGCCATCTGCTCTCTGAGGTTCACTTCAACTAGTTCTGACACCAGGTAATGCAGTACTGAAATGCACCAAAGGAGGCGCTGTGGCTTAGCTGGTCAAAGTGCCTGTCTAGTGAACAGGAGATCCTGGGTTCATATCCCAGTAGTGCCTCATGACATCAATTCAATGAATCTTTATTTATATAGCACCAAATGCATCACAGTCATTTGTAGTTTGTTATGATAATAATAATTACTAGAGGTTTGTATTTCCAGAAGAAAATGCAAGTGTGAATGCTGAAGGTTGAATAAAGCTGATCTCCTTTGATCTATGTGTTTCCATGGCTCCAGTGCTGAGATCATATCAGATTGAAGGAGATAGGAGAAGGAGATCTCCTGCTTTGAGCTGCTCTGATCTCCGTGAGGTGCCTCTCCCATCTTCTTTGTATGACACATTTTTTCAAAGATTTTTGTGATTTGAATATATATATATATATATATATATATATATATATATATATATATATATATATATATATATATATATATATATATATATGTATATATATGTATAGAGAGAGAGAAAACTCCACACAGAAAGGCTCCTGCCGGGATTTGAACCCAGACTTTTATTTTTTTTAACTGGACCTTGTGGCTGTGAGGCGAGAGGCTGTGGACTCTGTGGATTCAGGACGTGGTGAGTGGAACATGTATTACCGGATCCTATTATTTAGTCCTTTATCGTCTCCCACTTTAGACCTTCTTCCTCTCCATGTTTTCTCCTGGTTGAAGGAGCTCTGCGTCGCAGGATGTGACGTCATTCAATGTACCGCAACGCGACTTGATGTCGTGCTGGAAAATGAATCATTAAGAAGATTCAAATTAAAGCTCCAGTCTCTCAGGAGGTGTGGGTTCAAATCCCACCACTTCCACTTTCTAAGCTTTGGATGGATTTACTTCCTCCAATCAGCAAGTAATGAGACACTGCCATCAGTTCTGCTCCTGATACGGTGGAGACTTGCTCCACCCCTGTGAACTTTCACCCCAGCAGAACCTTCAGGTTCTTGTCCTGTGAGTTTGACAGCTTCTTCTCAGAGTATGAACTCTCCTGCCTAACAAGCATTTCTTCAGCAGCTGGCTGACGTCACGGCCCTACTGTTCTTATGGGTTCTTATAGTACTATGCAGGGTTCCATTACAAGTCAATCCAACAGATCTTTTCTCCACCCTCCTCCTGTGTGAGCTTTCACAACCCAGTCACATGTTAACGGGTCGGTTCTGACCCGAGTCTTAGGCCCTGATTTCATCAACGTTTCAAGTGACAACATCTTGTTTGTTAACAACAACAATGTAGTTTCTACAATGTGGGCAAGCCACAGTCAACTGTGGTCGTCTTCTGTGTAGGACATTACAGGGAACCTTCCATGGTTACACAACACGTTGCCTTGACTTAGAACCTGAAGCTTACAGTTATAAGTCTTACAGGTACAGAGGTCTCCACGGTACGTCTCTGACCCCGTTGTGGATGCTTCACCTTGTCTACAACTCATCGTGTTTGAAATAAACAAATGTCTTGTTTCCACCACTCAGTATGTGTCAATATGTTATGATACACTTCAGGTTTTCATGTGTTTTCACTGACTAAAGTTGTGGATCGTACCAAAAGTACCGTACCAAACAGTAACCCTCTGTCGAGGTACCTGGCACATCTGGGGGAGGGGTGTCCACATGATCATGCTTGATGATGTGGACTTGTTGGGTTTCTCCTGTAAAAAACACCAAGAAATGATTGTGTTGTACTTGGTGCTATATAAGTAAAGTTGAAGTGAATTAATGTTGTGAGGCACTGCTGGGATTTGAACCCAGGATCTCCTGTTTACGAGACAGGCACTTTGACCAGCTAAGCCACAGCGCCTCTGTTAGTGCAGTTTTAGTGCTGCATTACCTGGTGTCAGATGTACTGCAAACACATCTTTATATTCAATAACAGTCTGAAAAATATGGAGAAAAAAACACATTTGATTTTATGATCAAAATAATAAAGTAGAACTCAGCTAGTCACAGTTCTAATATCAATACAAGAGAAGACTGACTCCTCACTAAAACCCAAAGGTTTGGTTCTATCTGTTGACTTGCAGTGGTGGACACACTGATTTCGAGACGATTGGAGTGAAAGATATGCAGTTCATATACCATCCTACAGGGGGAGCTGCAGCACTCTCAGCTCTCCTACTTGCCTCTGCCTTCAATCTATTAGTACCAAGCGAAGTCCAGAGTTTTTATGGATGAAGGTTCTCATAATATCTGAGGAACAATATCTCGTTAGTATATTGTCATGTGTGAGATGGGGGTTTAATTCCCTGAGCATCTCCATGGCAACCGACACTGTTCTCCTTTGATCACCTTTGATCTCCATGAGGTGCCTCTCTCATCTGCTGAATTGAATCCACAGGTGGTAATGAGGCATTGATGGACTCTGCTGCTCTCTGATTATGCAACTAAACACACATTAATGTCGACTCAGCACACACAGTATACAGAAGAGCCAGGGAAAGAGAGAAAGAGGAGAAATTAATATTTTACCTGTAAGTATTTCCTCCAGCTTTAGCAGTCTGGTGGCAACCTGTCGTTTTGCTGCAGAAGTACTTCTGTGGTCGTTAAATTCGGCTTTTCTAAGTTAAACTAATGACTTTCACTTTCACAATCAGCTGTCAGGGAACTTTTTAAAGTGAAACTTTCTACCTTAATATTATTCCACTCGGTGTTGTGCTGCTCTGTCGTCATGGCGATGCACCCAGAGACACTGCACATGCTGCTCCGGTAAAGGAGTAAAAAAAACAAAAACAAAAAACGGAAGTAAACAAAACTGCGTTAATCACATAAAAATGTTAGAACGAATTAAACGTTTCAAATCAATTAATTAAATTAACGTGTTATTTTTGACGGCACTAGTAATTATTGATACTTTTTCATTGTTCCTGTTATTGTATTGATACACAGCACACATTAGCATGTTAGCTCATTCATACAGCAAACTGCAAACAGTGGCGCTCTGGAGACAAAGTCATGATAGCGATGGCGTCCAGGAGGAAGACGTTTCACAATGTCTCCTCCCACAAGAGTCACCAGTGGACGAGGTGCATGGTACCTGGAGGTAGTGATGGCCAAATGAAGCTTCATCAAACACTGTCTTGATTTTCTGGAGCCACTAGATGGCGCCGTCTGTTGAACAAATATTTGAAAACACACTTCATTGTCAGTCCTTCAGCCTCTATCTTCAAACCAAGAGTGCCACCTGGTGGAGACAGAAGATAAAGCAGTTGATCGTCACTACATGGAGGTCAGCAGGGTCCAATGTTCCACTTTCACAGTACAATATTGTTTGTGTATTTTGTTATTGTCCATGTTCTTACTATTGTGGTGAATGTTGACCACAGCAGAGCAGCAGCAGTAACGTTTGGTTCCACTGAGAGTTGAACTCAGATCAGTGGACTCAGAGCTCAGAGTTCTAACCATGACACCATGGAACCACAGAGAACAGCTCAGCATGGTGCGTTCATGGACATCTAGTCAATGAAAACAGCCTCATCATGGTTTCACCACCTTTACTAGACTTGTGATGGAAAAGCTGCTTCTGCTGACGTCACAGATGAAATAACTCAACAGTCATTGTGTCAAAAACTTCCTCTTCTGATAGCATCTTAAGTTTACATGGACTGACTTTCAGTGGACGCTCCGTCCTCGTCCTTTTTCATCCTCTGCTCGTCTGCTGTTCCTCCTTTTACCTCCTCGCCTGCTGCTCCTCTTGCTCACTGGTTGGTATCAAAGTGAAAATAGAAGGTTTTTAATCAAAGTTAACATGAAAGTGGAAATATGATTTTCTTTCAAATTAAAGTGACTATCAAAGTGAGAATAGGAGTTTTTTTCAAATTAAAGTAACTATCAAAGGGAAAATAGGAGGGTTTTTTACAAATTAAAGTGACTATCAAAGTGAGAATAGGAGTTTTTTTCAAATTAAAGTGACTATCAGTGAGAATATTAGTTTTCTTTCAAAGTAAAGTGACTATCAAAGGGAAAATAGGCGGGTTTTTTTTTTCAAATTAAAGTGACAATCAAAGGGAAAATAGGAGTTTTTTTTTCAAATTAAAGTGACTATCACAGGGAAAACATGAGTTTTCTTTTCAAATTAAAGTGACAATCAAAGGGAAAATAGGAGTTTTTTTTCAAATTAAAGTGACTATAAAAGGGAAAGTAGGAGGGTTTTTTTCATATTAAAGTGACTATCAAAGTGAGAATAGGAGTTTTTTTTCAAATTAAAGTGACTATCAGTGAGAATATTAGTTTTCTTTCAAAGTAAAGTGACTATCAAAGGGAAAATAGGAGGTTTTTTTTTTCAAATTAAAGTGACAATCAAAGGGAAAATAGGATTTTTTTTTTCAAATTAAAGTGACTATCAAAGGGAAAATAGGAGGGTTTTTTTCAAATTAAAGTGACTATCAAAGAGAAAATATGAGGGTTTTTTCCAAATTAAAGTGACTATCAAAGTGAAAATAGGAGTTTTTTTCAAATTAAAGTGACTATCAAAGTGAGAATAAGAGTTTTTTTCAAATTAAAGTGACTATCAAAGTGAGAATAGGAGTTTTTTTCAAATTAAAGTAACTATCAAAGAGAAAATATGAGGGTTTTTTCCAAATTAAAGTGACTATCAAAGTGAAAATAGGAGTTTTTTTCAAATTAAAGTGACTATCAAAGTGAGAATAGGAGTTTTTTTCAAATTAAAGTGACTATCAAAGTGAGAATAGGAGTTTTTTTCAAATTAAAGTGACTATCAGTGAGAATATGAGTTTTCTTTCAAAGTAAAGTGACTATCAAAGGGAAAATAGGAGGTTTTTTTTTTTCAAATTAAAGTGACAATCAAAGTGAGAATAGGAGTTTTTTTCAAATTAAAGTGACTATCAGTGAGAATATTAGTTTTCTTTCAAAGTAAAGTGACTATCAAAGGGAAAATAGGAGTTTTTTTTTTTCAAATTAAAGTGACAATCAAAGGGAAAATAGGAGTTTCTTTCAAATTAATGTGACTATCAGTGAGAATATGAGTTTTCTTTCAAGGTAAAGTGACTATCAAATGGAAAATAGGAGTTTTTTTCAAATTAAAGTGACTATCAAAGGGAAAATATGAGTTTTCTTTTCAAATTAAAGTGACTATCAAAGGGAAAATAGGAGGTTTTTTTCAAATTAAAGTGACTATCAAAGGGAAAATAGGATTTATTTTTCAAATTAAAGTGACTATCAAAGTGAGAATAGGAGTTTTTTTCAAATTAAAGTGACTATCAAAGGGAAAATAGGAGGGGTTTTTTTTTCAAATTAAAGTGACTATCAAAGTGAGAATAGGAGTTTTTTTCAAATTAAAGTGACTATCATTGAGAATATGAGTTTTCTTTCAAAGTAAAGTAACTATCAAAGGGAAAATAGGAGTGGGTTTTTTTCAAATTAAAGTGACAATCAAAGGGAAAATAGGATTTTTTTTTTCAAATTAAAGTGACTATCAAAGGGAAAATAGGAGTTTTTTCAAATTAAAGTGACTATCAAAGGGAAAATAGGAGGGTTTTTTTTCAAATTAAAGTGACTATCAAAGTGAGAATAGGAGTTTTTTTTCAAATTAAAGTAACTATCAAAAAGAAAATATGAGGGTTTTTTCCAAATTAAAGTGACTATCAAAGTGAAAATAGGAGTTTTTTTCAAATTAAAGTGACTATCAAAGTGAGAATAGGAGTTTTTTTCAAATTAAAGTGACTATCAAAGTGAGAATAGGAGTTTTTTTCAAATTAAAGTGACTATCAGTGAGAATATGAGTTTTCTTTCAAAGTAAAGTGACTATCAAAGGGAAAATAGGAGTTTTTTTTTTTTCAAAATTAAAGTGACAATCAAAGGGAAAATAGGAGGTTTTTTTTCAAATTAAAGTGACTATCACAGGGAAAACATGAGTTTTCTTTTCAAATTAAAGTGACAATCAAAGGGAAAATAGGAGTTTTTTTTCAAATTAAAGTGACTATAAAAGGGAAAGTAGGAGGGTTTTTTTCATATTAAAGTGACTATCAAAGTGAGAATAGGAGTTTTTTTCAAATTAAAGTGACTATCAGTGAGAATATTAGTTTTCTTTCAAAGTAAAGTGACTATCAAAGGGAAAATAGGAGTTTTTTTTTTCAAATTAAAGTGACAATCAAAGGGAAAATGGGAGTTTTTTTTTCAAATTAAAGTGACTATCAAAGGGAAAATAGGAGGTTTTTCAAATTAAAGTGACTATCAAAGGGAAAATAGGAGGGTTTTTTTCAAATTAAAGTGACTATCAAAGTGAGAATAGGAGTTTTTTTCAAATTAAAGTGACTATCAGTGAGAATATTAGTTTTCTTTCAAAGTAAAGTGACTATCAAAGGGAAAATAGGAGGTTTTTTTTTTCAAATTAAAGTGACAATCAAAGGGAAAATAGGAGTTTCTTTCAAATTAATGTGACTATCAGTGAGAATATGAGTTTTCTTTCAGGGTAAAGTGACTATCAAATGGAAAATAGGAGTTTTTTTCAAATTAAAGTGACTATCAAAGGGAAAATATGAGTTTTCTTTTCAAATTAAAGTGACTATCAAAGGGAAAATAGGAGGTTTTTTTCAAATTAAAGTGACTATCAAAGGGAAAATAGGAGTTATTTTTCAAATTAAAGTGACTATCAAAGTGAGAATAGGAGTTTTTTTCAAATTAAAGTGACTATCAAAGTGAGAATAGGAGTTTTTTTCAAATTAAAGTGACTATCAGTGAGAATATGAGTTTTCTTTCAAAGTAAAGTGACTATCAAAGGGAAAATAGGAGGTTTTTTTTTTTCAAATTAAAGTGACAATCAAAGGGAAAATAGGAGTTTTTTTTTCAAATTAAAGTGACTATCACAGGGAAAACATGAGTTTTCTTTTCAAATTAAAGTGACAATCAAAGGGAAAATAGGAGTTTTTTTTCAAATTAAAGTGACTATAAAAGGGAAAGTAGGAGGGTTTTTTTCATATTAAAGTGACTATCAAAGTGAGAATAGGAGTTTTTTTCAAATTAAAGTGACTATCAGTGAGAATATTAGTTTTCTTTCAAAGTAAAGTGACTATCAAAGGGAAAATAGGAGTTTTTTTTTTTCAAATTAAAGTGACAATCAAAGGGAAAATAGGAGTTTCTTTCAAATTAATGTGACTATCAGTGAGAATATGAGTTTTCTTTCAAGGTAAAGTGACTATCAAATGGAAAATAGGAGTTTTTTTCAAATTAAAGTGACTATCAAAGGGAAAATATGAGTTTTCTTTTCAAATTAAAGTGACTATCAAAGGGAAAATAGGAGGTTTTTTTCAAATTAAAGTGACTATCAAAGGGAAAATAGGATTTATTTTTCAAATTAAAGTGACTATCAAAGTGAGAATAGGAGTTTTTTTCAAATTAAAGTGACTATCAAAGGGAAAATAGGAGGGTTTTTTTTTTTCAAATTAAAGTGACTATCAAAGTGAGAATAGGAGTTTTTTTCAAATTAAAGTGACTATCATTGAGAATATGAGTTTTCTTTCAAAGTAAAGTGACTATCAAAGGGAAAATAGGAGTGGGTTTTTTTCAAATTAAAGTGACAATCAAAGGGAAAATAGGAGTTTCTTTCAAATTAAAATGACTATTAAAGTGAGAATAGGAGTTTTTTACAAATTAAAGTGACTATTAAAGTGAGAATAGGAGTTTTTTTCAAATTAAAGTGACTATCAGTGAGAATAGGAGTTTTCTTTCAAGGTAAAGTGACTATCAAAGGGAAAATAGGAGTTTTTTTCAAATTAAAGTGACTATCAAAGGGAAAATATAAGATTTTTTCAAATTAAAGTGACTATCAAAGGGAAAATATGAGTTTTCTTTTCAAATTAAAGTGACTATCAAAGGGAAAATATGAGTTTTCTTTTCAAATTAAAGTGACTATCAAAGTGAGAATAGGAGTTTTTTTCAAATTAAAGTAACTATCAAAGGGAAAATAGGATTTTTTTCAAATTAAAGTGACTATCAAAGGGAAAATAGGAGTTTTTTTTCAAGGTAAAGTGACTATCAAATGGAAAATAGGAGTTTTTTTCAAATTAAAGTGACTATCAAAGGGAAAATATGAGTTTTCTTTTCAAATTAAAGTGACTATCAAAGGGAAAATAGGAGTTTTTTTTCAAATTAAAGTGACTATCAAAGGGAAAATAGGAGGGCTTTTTTCAAATTAAAGTGACTATCAAAGTGAGAATAGGAGTTTTTTTCAAATTAAAGTAACTATCAAAGGGAAAATAGGAGGGTTTTTTTACAAATTAAAGTGACTATCAAAGTGAGAATAGGAGTTTTTTTCAAATTAAAGTGACTATCAGTGAGAATATTAGTTTTCTTTCAAATTAAAGTGACAATCAAAGGGAAAATAGGAGTTTTTTTCAAATTAAAGTAACTATCAAAGGGAAAATAAGAGGGTTTTTTACAAATTAAAGTGACTATCAAAGTGAGAATAGGAGTTTTTTTCAAATTAAAGTGACTATCAGTGAGAATATTAGTTTTCTTTCAAAGTAAAGTGACTATCAAGGGGAAAATAGGATTTTTTTTTTTTTCAAATTTAAGTGACTATCAAAGGGAAAATAGGAGGGTTTTTTTCAAATTAAAGTGACTATCAAAGGGAAAACATGAGTTTTCTTTTCAAATTAAAGTGACAATCAAAGGGAAAATATGAGGTTTTTTTCAAATTAAAGTGATTATCAAAGTGAGAATATGAGTTTTCTTTCAAATTAAAGTGACTATCAAAGGAAAATATGAGTTCTTTTTCAAATTAAAGTGACTATCAAAGTGAGAATAGGAGTTTTTTTTCAAATTAAAGTGACTATCAAAGGGAAAATATGAGGGGTTTTTTTCAAGTTAAAGTGACTATCAAAGTGAGAATAGGAGTTTTTTCAAATTAAAGTGACTATCAAAGGGAAAATAGGAGTTTTTTTCAAATTAACGTGACTATAAAAAAAAATAGAATTTTTTTCAAATTAAAGTGACCATCAAAAAGAAAATAGAAGTTTTTTCAAATTAAAGTGATGTCCAAATGATGTAAAAATCCTCATCCTCCACTATGTGCAATTAAAAAGCCAATAAAGCTGCAGAAGGATCAGAACTCCTGGAGTGAAACATAAAGTACTTCAGGAAAGGAGGAGAACGCCGCCACTAGAAGTAGAGATATTTTCAGGATTGTTACGTTACGTTATGGAACGAACACTGAAGTTAACCCAGAAGTGGAGTATGGACATGATTGTGTGTTCTTCTGTGGTCTGGTGGTGAGTGTGTGTGTTGCCTTCAGGGGCAATGGGAAATAAAACCACTGCATGTAAGAAACACTAAACAATAAAAACACTTCTGGTTAAGATCACAGCAACTTAAAACACAATAAATAAACCAAATATGCAGCAAAATCATTGAAATGTGATTAAAAAGCTGTCAACAATGAAGCTGTCCCATGAAGACAAAGTCTTGACTAGTTTTCTGCTGCTGGTTGATCCATGATGCAGAAGATTTGGATGAATGACTGATGGTTTCTTTGTATGTTTCACATCTTGTTTTGCTCTTGTATAGAAAACATTTCAAATCACATTCAACACAAATATTGGAAGAAAGAAAGTAGATGTTTTCACCAATGTGGGCCGGTTAGCTCAGTTGGTCAGAGTGTGGTGCTAATAACACCAAGGCCATGGGTTCAATCCCCATACTGGCCAAATAAAGCTTCATAAACCACTGTCTTTATTTTCTGAAGCCACTAGATGGTGCTGTCTCTTCAAAAAACATCTAAAAAACACTTCATTGCCAGTACTTTACGATCTATCTTTGAACCAGGAGACTGGGGTTCACTTTCCTGATGGAGTTAAGGGATTGTTGTGGTGGATTGCTCACACTGCATGAGCAAGGCACCACGATTATAAATGGCTGTATTGTAATTATTAGTTGCATTGACTTGGAATCAAACCCAGACCTCCAGCGTGGCAGTGGACAACTCTACCACTGAAGCACCAATGCAAACACATCAGATCAGACCCGTCTCCATTTTAAATGTCAAAGAGAACTTGTCCTCATGGCAGTAAGCCATGTATTAAAATGAATCCTGATGGAGACACACAAGCTTCAGAGGCTCTGACAGAACTCACTCACAAACCTGAAAACTGCTTCAGGTCAAATGGACCATAAAGTTACAAATCCTCCAATAGCAGTTGAACCTTCAGCTTCAGTTCTTCAAGGTCGGCCATGACTAATGTTTTCATTTACTTTTGTCAGGATGTGGTCATTCCAGGAGCTCTGTCAAGGCTGTCAGGAGTCTTGATCTCCTGCCTTATTTATGACAATCAGTTGAGTCTTTTAGCTTCTTGAACACGTCGGCTCGTTGGTCTAGGAGTATGATTCTCACTTTGGGTGTCAGAAGTCCTGGGTTTAATTCCCAGACGAGCCCTTGGAGTTACCTTGACCCTCTCCTACAACTGGTTTTAACTTTGGTCATCAACCAGGATCTCTTTGTGTTAAATTTCAAAAGAGACTGAGACGTTGTGTTGGAGGCTTGGCTGATCTCTGCTCTTCACCTCATGGACTTTTTATCAGAGAAATCTTGTGGTAATTTCCAGTTTGTGTCTTTATAACTAATTGAACCAAACTGAAGCACTTCAGCAAGTCTTTCATTTTGACTCAGACTTTAGCAGTATGATTTGTTCCTTTAGCTTTCAGGTCTGTCTAGAATCAGATTGGTCATGCAAAAGGTTCCAGATCTCTATAACGGACAGTAGACCCATCCAAGATGAAGATGGCTCCTGTGTTCTATCTTGTTCTGGATGTGATTCCCTCAAAACCCAAGTGAGGTGTAAAATGTATAAAACCTGGATTTGTACCGTATAGCTGAAATGTTGTTACTGAGAGAGAGAGAGAGAGAGAGAGAGAGAGAGAGAGAGAGAGAGAGAGAGAGAGAGAGAGAGTGGAGATCAAAGTGAACAAAGAAATGTTGTCACTTTAATCTCTTTCATTCTTTTATGACATCACTATGACATCACCAAACAGAGTTAGCAGATAGAACCATCAGGGTATCACACTTCACAGCCTCCCTGGGAAAGTTCTGGAAGACATAGTAGAGAAAGTGTCAGTAGCAGAGGAAGGTTTGGATTCATGGAGCTCTGGGTTCTGGGCCCAGCAGGCTTCCACTGTGTTTCAGGTGATCAGATCACAAGTGGTGAGTCCTGAAGACAAGTGTGAACAGACACCAAAGTGCTTTTACTCAGACCACTTCTGGGTTTTTTGTCCAGAAGTATCTGCAGATGAACTTCATCCA
The DNA here is from genome assembly GCF_963383615.2 of Lipophrys pholis. Taxonomy (NCBI): domain Eukaryota; kingdom Metazoa; phylum Chordata; class Actinopteri; order Blenniiformes; family Blenniidae; genus Lipophrys; species Lipophrys pholis. Next base: position 4,054,848 of record NC_137646.1, on the reverse strand, counting down.
CAACTGAAGGTAAGAGTCTGCTGGAGTCAGTCCTGCAATATGCAAATTAGCCATGTGCACCAGACAGGAGGAAGCCTAACTTTGAGTTTGAGTCACTTTGTAAATAAAGAAGTAAAACTTGTTTTCCTGAAGCAAAACTTTTCACCTGCAGCCAATCAGGCAGTGAGAAAATATGATGCAATACAGCCAGCAGTCTGCTCAGATGTTTCCTGATTGTTTTCAAATCCAGAGCGGAGCTTTTCAGCATCTTCAGGAAGGAACATTGGACTACAATTTGTTGAGTTTCAAAACAGCGAGCAAGAAGAGTCTCCACTTCTGCACCTTGGTGGTCAGGATCAGTGTCTGCTTCGTCTCACTCAGAAGTGAGACTCATATGGAGACACAACACTGTGTTGGCAGGCCTGGGCAGTGTGGTGGAATTAATCATGGCATGTGGATCTGGGCCAGGCGTGGTGCTGGATGATCCCACCAGCATTTTCTCTAATCCTCCAACTCTAAAGGTAAAAAACTTCACCCGTGAAGCAAAAAGCAGATGAGAAGTTGGACTTGGATGCAAAAGAGTCTTTATTCTCCAGAACAAAGACTCTGAGCCGCGGATCCCACCGACGACTGAACTCCTTTGGCTGTTTCTCCCTTTTAGAACCTGTAGTGTCCCTCTTCACTTGGTCCCCCTGTCTTCAGAGGACACGTCTCTGTCTTACCTCGGTCAGAGGTCTTCATATAACACACATTTTACCACACTAGTGCTCTGACCTTGTTCCATTGATCATCCATAAATGTCTGCTTATACAGGTCCACTACTACGTCTATGTGCAGCTGGTGTCTGTCTTACTTCTTTGTTTCATCAGAGGACCTCAGCTGATGTCAGGACATTGACTGCAGGTGGTTGACCTCCGTTTGAACTCACTCTCTCTGCACTTCTCCTCACTGACTCTGCTCAGCTCTGTACGTCTCTCCAGGCTGTAGATCACATCAGCCGTCTTCACTCTGCTATGCTCTTTGTCCTTCTCCACAGTAGCTCAGATGCTGGAGCATCAAACTTTCAATCTGGGGATCGAGGGTTCAAATCCTTGTTCAGGCTCTTTGTGTAAGGAAAAGCAGATTCCAAACTGCTCTATAAGGGAGAACAGTGTGGAATTAGGAGAAAAAACACCTCAGGACATTTAAAGCATCAACACAGGTTACAACATGTCTCCAAGACAAAGCTCATGTGGGCATAGGAGGGGAGAGTGAGAATTCTGAGCCGTACTAATAGGAGGACTCACATGTCCCCGGTTCTAAAAGAACTTCATTGGCTGCCAGTGTCCTATAGGATCAAGTTTAAAGTTCTAGTCCTGGTCTTCAGAGCCTTGCATGGTCAGGCTCCTTCTTATATCAGTGATCTGATCCAGCCTTACACCCCTGAACGGCTCTGAGGTCTGTGGATCAGAACCTTCTGAAGGTTCCACGCTCTCATTTTCTCACTAGAGGTGACCGATCCTTCCAGGCTGTTGCTCCGAGTCTTTGGAATGATCTTCTTCCCTCTTTGTGCTCAATTGACTCTGTTGACACCTTCAAGAGCAAACTTAAGACTCATCTATTTGTTCAGGCTTTTAATTAACTCCCTTTGTGCTGCTAGGATTTTGTCTTGTCTTGGCCTTTTATATTCTGTGTACTTTCTGATGTTTTTGAACTGTGTATTGAAGTACTTTGTGGCTTTTTGTCTGTGAAAGGTGATATATAAATAGGCATTATTATTATGATATGATTATGGTTTTGGTGAGCGGTCCAAGGCTCTGGATTTTGGCTCCAGTCTCTCAGGAGGTGTGGGTTCAAATCCCACCACTGTCAGTTAAAAGGTTTTGGGTTGTTATATTTGCTTATGTAACAAGACGTCATTGTCCATTGTGCTCCTAATATGTTGGAAACTGTGTTGATGAATTTCAAAAACTTCTCTTTGTGTTTCCGCCCGGTTTCGAACAGGGGACCTTTTGCGTGTTAAGCAAACGTGATAACCACTACACTACAGAAACTCTGCTGGAGGTTAACAGGGTCGTGTGAAAACATTTTACTACAAGCAGCAACTCAATCCAGAAGAGACTGGAACAAGAACACAGCTCCTTGGACCGCTTGGTTTCCTCACTCAGCTCATCTCACTCTGAGGGAAAAGTTGTTCTTGATGATAAAGAAGCTCTTCTGAGAACATCAGTCCTCATCACTTTCTGCTGAGGAACATAGAGAGTGAGCTACCAGCAGCTGCTCTCTGTGGAGGAGAACATCAGTCCTCACCTCCACCCTTTCTGACAGGGTGAAGGTGTGTGTGTGTGTGTGTGTGTGTGTGTGTGTGTGTGTGTGTGTGTGTGTGTGTGTGTGTGTGTGTGTGTGTGTGTGTGTGCGTGTGCGTGTGCGTGTGCGTGTGCGTGTGCGTGTGCGTGTGCGTGTGTGTGTGTTCAATGACAGTTGGATCTATTTGATGTTTCACATTGTGGATTTGCTGTGAGATTCTCTGCACTTTAACACTTGAATTGTGAATCTCTTTGTTTAGTGTTAAAGGTAAGATAAGAGTCTTCAATAGATCAGATCAAAGTACTTTAATAGAATGTATTCAGTCCTCCTGACTGTCCTTTTGGAATGCCAACAGTTGCACCTCTTTGTGGATCAGTGAAGCCTGGAGCAGCCGCGGTAGAAAAGATGCTCTCTCAAACTGATGCTTCTCAGCTTTATTGAGCCTTGCAGGTGAACACACCGTAAGAACTACAATGTACACAGAAAAATACCATTAGCAACTCTTAACAGCATGTTTTACCTTTAAACTTTTACCATATTTACTACCTTTAACTCATGTGTGAGTAACAAACATGGCGTCCTCCGTAGAGCTGCTGTCCTGTAAAAGCTTCACTTTTCCTTAACAGACAAGTTGTTGTCACTTGGAATGTTGTGGTGTAAACGGAGCCGAAGACTCAGATCAAAACTGAGCCGTTAACATGTGACTGGGTTGTGAAAGCTCACACAGGAGGAGGGTTAAAAACAATGTGCTGCATTGGCCGGGAATCAAACCCTGGACTCCTGCATGGAAGGAGAGAATTCTACCACTGAACCACCAATGTTACACTTCCCTTCATTCCAACCAGGAAATGTGAAGCGTTCCACCTTCAGTGCTCCATGAACCCCTCCCCCACAGTTTGAGTGATTCTCACTGTCACTGTCACTCAAACTGAACCAGACTGTCAAATTGTGACCTGACAGTGTCAGAGTCTTGATCTCCTGCCTTATTTATAACAATCACTGGAGTCCTTTAGCTTCTTCAACATGTCGGCTCGTTGGTCTAGGAGTATGATTCTCGCTTTGGGTGCGAGAGGTCCGGGGTTCAATTCCCGGATGAGCCCTTTGGTTATCAACCATGATCCTTTGTGTTAAATTTCAAAAGAGGCTTTAACTTTGTGTGTGAGAATCCTCCTCCCAGACCAACCAGCAACATCTTCAAGAAGCAAAAGGACTCAACCAACAGTATCGGGGCTTTATTCACTTTGAGGAGCTTTCAAACAGCAACGCCGACACATTTCATGATTTTCTCCTAAAAACACTCGATGCTCTGGTTCTGGATGTTAAACTGATCCTGGACCAGGAACACGATGGAGCCAGAACAATGTCTGGGCTCATTTATAAAGGTTGATTATGACAAAACAGGTCCTGAAAGATGCGTACGCCACTTTCCACACAAAGTTTGTGATCTAAAATAAACTTAGGAGGAGACTGTGCGTACTAGTATGACAACAATGGACTTGGACCAGGAACATTTTTGTTACGGGGGAAAACTGGTAGAGCTGATAGTGAAGTGGTGAATTGAACCAGATGATGAAGAGGTGAATTGAACTGTAGTGTTCTAGATGTTCCCTTATTGAGCTTCAGTGTTCTGGACGTTCCTTTATTGAGCTGCAGTGTTCTAGATGTTTCTTTATTGAGACTTTAGGCTGAATCCTGAATTTGCAGCACGATGATCATCTGTCAGACTTTCATCTCCAAATGATCCAGAGCGGTGGATAGAACTGATTGATGATCAACTGTGACAAGGTGTAGAACAATCAGTCTCATTTCAAAGTGAGCACATAAATAGAGCGGTGACAGCCGTGTGTATAGCTGCACTGTGGATGCTCTGGTACCGCCATGCGCTCTGGACGCTCTGGTGCTGCAGACAGACGAGCTCCTCGTCACCCACCGCCTCCAACTCTAGTGACTGAAGATAAAACACAAAGTCCACTGAGCCTTTTTACAACTTCCTGTTGAAATATTTCATTTGTACATTTAATAAACAGATCAAAGTGTATTTTATCAGTCTGGTCTCCACTGTGGTCTCCTACAAATCTGTCTCTTTCCCTCTCCGACACTCTGACACACGCTGACCCTCACAACCATGGAGGCTGTTTTGATGTCCAGAGGTGATGACCTCATGATGTCACTCTCCTCTGACCCACACGATGTCACTCTCCTCTGACCCACACGATGTCACTTTCCTCTGACCTCCATGATGTCACTCTCCTCTGACCTCCACCTTCAGATCAGGCTCTTCTTCTCCCACACATGATGGACCCAGACAGGACAACAAACAAGTGTTGCAGCAACATGGTTGCCTGTCGTTAAAGCAATAACCAAGCAGACACGGCGCTCCACCACACAGACAGCAATGAAAACAAGGCTCTTTAAGGAAAAGGCCAGACAGCCAGCATCTATGACAAGCTGAGCCTCTGTCATCACTAATAACTTACTGATGATGTTTTCATCCAGTGGTGGGTAGTTTGAATCCCATCCAGAAGAAATGACAACAAGAATGTCTCCAATCCAGTAAAACCTTCATTGTAGCCAACGTGAAGTGTCCAGAGTCCAAAGTGTCCAATATAAAACCCTCCAACAGTTTGAACATCCAGTCTCCAAGGTATTTCTGAACTATGTACAGTAACGTGGCCTCATATCTTATAGCACCATTTTCCTCTCCTCCATCCTCACAAACCTTTCAGCCACCTCCTTCTTATCAAGCACAACGTCTCTCAATGGAGAGCAAAGTGAGCTTTGAGTGTCTGGCCTCCTTCATGCCCATTATGTCCTTTCCATATGGCTAGAGATGATGAAGGACAGAACAGCTTCTGTGGTGTTGAGCTTGATTTCTAGTTCACTACACATGGCAGAGAAATAAAGAAATCCATCCCAGACCTGCTCAGCTGTATTCTGGCTCTTATATTGGTAGAATCATTACAGGCTGCCTGTCAGTTCTAGATGAGATTTTAAAAAGCTACTGCTTGTTTTTAAAGCCTTGAATGGTCTTACTCCTCCATATATCAGAGACCTGTTATGATAATAATAATTACTAGAGGTTTGTATTTCCAGAAGAAAATGCAAGTGTGAATGCTGAAGATTGAATAAAGCTGATTTCATTTTATCTCAGTGTCTCCATGGTTCCAGTGCTGATCTCTTATCAGATCAAAGGAGATCAGTGCCTTTTACCATGGAGATGCTCAGAACAAAGATCTCATCCGGCTTTGATCTGCTCTGATCTCCATGAGGTGCCTCTCCCATCTGCTTTGCATGAGACATTTTTTCAAAGTTTTTTGTGATTTATTCCAAAACAGTTGAAGATATAAAAAGCACACAGCATAGCAGTCATCTCATGAACAAGCTGCGCTTTTCATATATATATATTTGAACGGCTAAGAAGTCTGAATAATAATTCACAAAATAATGCATAATATTTATGGTCCCTTTCAAATCACTCAAGGTCACCTCACAAAGTGAAATAAGCCAGACTGTTCCTCTGACAGGGTTCTACTAATGGAACCAAGAACAAGGCTCATTACCAGGGTGACAGAGCCTTTACTCTCCGGCCTCTCGGCTCTGGAACTCAAGCAGGAAAACTTAATATCCTGTTTTAAGTCTCATCTTAAAACTCATTTTCATCACTTGGCTTTTAGAAACTGATGTTCTTGTTTTTATTTCTTCTTATCTCTATTTTGTTTGCTCTGTATTTCATTGTGGTAAAATTTATTGTGGTTTTAATGTAAAAGCACTTTGTAACTGAGTTTATAAAAGTGTTATAGAAATAAAGTCATTTTGTTTGCTGGTTATGTAACCTCAGAGACTTTTCATACTTGATATGATCAAGATAAACAGCAGCTCCACCAGAGTATTTCTCTACTGGACAGCAGCTCCTCAGGATATCAATCATTTGACAGTTGGGTGTAGATCAGGAAAGCAACACTCCTCTGGATGGAGACTCCAGAGAACTGCTCTGCATTGACATAGTTACTCTATTGATGATGTGTTGCTGCAACAGTAATCCTGGTCAGTTTCAAGTTTCTTCCCACAAAGAGCCCGAACAGGGACTTGAACCCTGGACCCTCAGATTAAAAGTCTGATGCTGAGCTATCCAGGCCACTATTAATCTACTCATTTCAACTCAGCTGTATTTATAAAGCACTTTAAAAACAACACAGTCGACCAAAGTGCTGTACACAGACAGGTGCAAGAACAATAAAAACAATATAAAACAATAAAAAAACAATAAAAGTAAGTAAAAATGTGAAAAACAATAAAAGTCAACCTCTCAGACTGAGTTAAAAGCCAAAGAGAAGAAGTGTGTTTTCAGAGAGGTTTTATAAACAGGAAGTGAGTCGGCCTGTTTGATGTGCAGAGGAAAGTCATTCCACAATATTGGGGCTCCGACTGAAAAGGCAGGATCACCGCTCTGCTTCCTCTTGGTCTGAGGGGCAAACAACAATGACTGATCTGCCCACCTGAGAGAGCGAGGGAGTGTACGGCCGGAGCAGGTCGGACAAATACTGTGGGGCGAGGCCATGAAGACATTTAAAAGCAAATAAAATAATTTTAAATTCAATCCTAAGACGAACAGGGAGCCGGTGAACCGAGGCTAAAACTGGTGTGATGTGCTGGTGTGTTTTGGTTCCTGTTAGAAGTCGAGCGGTGACATTTTGGATCAGCTGAAGACGTGAGAGTGAAAACTGGCTGAGCCCAACGTAAAGTGCATTGCAATAGTCTAAAGGAGTGGTGATAAAAGCAGGGATTAAAATCTGGAAATGATCCAAGGACAGGAAAGGTTTCACTTTGGGGAGTTGTCTCAACTGACAAAAGCTGGACTTGACCACTGATTTAATTTGTAGATCTAGTTTAAGATCCGAGTCCAGTCTGACGCCGAGGTTTTTAGCCAAGTGCGTTAAGTGTTGCCTTAAAGGACCCAGATCAACATGAACCTTGGTGGAACCACTGGGCCCAAACAACATGACCTCGGTCTTTTCATTGTTTAAATGTAAAAAGTTCAGGGACAACCAGGCCTTGATTTCAACAATGCAGTCTGTTCCGCCCTGCGGATCTCAAGTTAGTGTTCCTAGTGGGACCGGTTTCAGGGACGGAGCAGTTGTGCAGAAGCGCGAAAATCAAAACAAGTTGGCTTTCTTTAAAGAACTCCATTAGATCTTTGTCTGTAAGTAACTACACAGTGATACTGTAGTTCATCCTGCAGTACATTGATTTACATTTGTGATACATTCTGTTACGATGAGCGGCTGTTGTTTTTGCCGTTGTATTGTTCAATCTGCCCAGCAGGGGGCCTCGACGCTGCGTCACAGGTTAATGAGAGGATTTGATTTTATCTGTTTAGCCACATTTAGTGTGTTTAGAAGTGTAAAAATGTTGTGAACTATAGATTATTATTTTCTACAAGACTCAAGAGACATTATACTTTACTAATGTTCATTTCATGTTTATTGTTTCAGTATTACAGACTAAAATGGAGAAATAGGTGTAAAGAAATAAAACTGAGGAAGTAAAGAGAACAAAAGACAAAACCTCAAACCTCAACTAAACTTCTGGAGCTTCGTCTCTTCCTGCTGTTATCTATCTGTCCAGCTGCACAAAACTTTGAACGTGTGTCGAGGGCAGAATAGTAAGAAGACATTAATACATCAAGTTCAATACGAAGCAGGTCAACTTATCCACTGATTTCATCGTCGCTTCCCGTCGTCCTCCGAGCATTCAGGATGGACGAACAGCAGAACTCAGAAGAATCACATCAGTCTTAAGGGACGAGATCCATTGTCCAATCTTCACAGCAAATCCACAATGTCAAACATCAAATACACATCCAGAGTGAGGAAACCAAGTGGTTCAAGGAGCTGTGTTCTTGTTACAGTCTCTTCTGGAGGCGTCGGTTCAAATCCCACTTCTACCAGCAGAGTCTGGTTCAGGACATTTCTGGTTTCCCAAAACCTTCAATCTCTGGATTGAGTTGCTGCTTGTAGTCAAAGGTTTTCATATGTGACAAATGGTCGCCTGTTTGAAAACCATCAAAATATGAAGAAAAAAATCCAACATTTGAAACTGGGACAGAGACAGCCTGTAATGACACAGTCGATCATTTAGTAGCATTATGTTCTTTATCAGGTTATGTTCCTGATAAGAAGTCAAAGCTCCGCCTCCTGACCAATCAGATCTCTTGGAAAATGCCCCGCCCATTCTTAAATGATGGTGATTGGTGGGCAGGTTCAGCACTGGGCTGCAGCAGAACTGAGAGCCGACAATAAATCCATATCAACACGCATCCTGGATCCAGCGTCTCTGTAAAGGCTAAAAGCGCCTCATTCAATCTACTTCAAGCCAACTAAAAAAGTTGCGAAAATGACTCTTGCACACTTTGTGTTTTGTAAAATGCCTTAAATAGGCGCGGCTCAATGTCCGACTGGGACTTGTGGTGACTGTGCATCCAGTGCTCCCTTTAGCTCAGACCCTTTGTGGTATCGCTTCTCGGCCTTTTGGCTAAGACAGTGGTCCCCTCCTTTGGGTGGTGAAATCGTTTACCTGTTGTGGTCTTGATTTCATACTCGTGTAGGAGGACATTTTGTTTTTTTCAGGAATATTGTTTCTCTTTTGCATTTTATTTGTAGTTGAGTATTTTGTCCTGAAAAAAGTGTTGTTGTGCAGACTGAGGGGAGCTGTTCTAATAGCTTTCTCTCTGTCTGCTCGACCTTTCATTGCTAACTTTTAAAGTTTCTTTATATTTTTAACTATTTTTTGTTTTCTTAATTGTTTTTTTTTTACCTTTTTAAGCTGGTGGTGCCTCCAACATGTCGGCCAGTCATGCCGGCATTAGGAGGCACCACAGCGTGCGTTTTACCTTTTTAGAAAAAGAAGGGAAACTGGTATGTATGTCACGCCTTGATCTATCCAGGAAGCTCGTTCAAGGTGTGCTCAACTTTTCCCCGACAGACCTGAATTGTGTCCTGACCCTGCCCTTTAACAAGGGATTTGATGTAAGTTTTTGCTCTGCAGCACTCCTGCGACAGTTCTGGTCCCGTTTTGAAAATGTAAAACCCCAGTTTGCTGTGTTCAATGTGGAGAAGCTTTCTGACAATGCGCTTAAAACCGTTATTGTCAGAATGTTCAATGAAACGGTGAATGCAGAAGACATCTGTGCATGGCTGGGTAGATACTGCACTGTTAAAGGCCAGGCTACCAAGGTGAGGGATGAGGACGGCATCTGGAATTGCGCTTGGAGGGTCCCCATTCAACAATGGCAGGACCCCCAGGGCTTCCAGGGCCTGAAACATCTCCCACCCATGGTAGTCCTGGGTGACAACAGGGGCTATATTCACTACCAGGGCCAGCCCAAGCTCTGCCGTAAGTGTGGTCAGCACGGCCACCTGGCTGAAGCCTGTGAGCTGGTCGTTTGCAGGAAGTGCCGAGAAATTGGTCACACCTTTGAGGAGTGTACCAATGGCAGAAGGTGCAACCTCTGTGGAGAGACCAACCACCTCTTCAGAGATTGCCCCAAATCCTTTGCCAACAAGTTGAAGGCAGCAAAACAGACAGAAAAGGAAGGAAGTGACGGACACGAGGAACAGGTGAAAGAGATAATTGAAGAGGCGGGTATTGTGAACCCTGATCCCCCACCAACCACTGTGGTTGGAGGAGAAGGATCAGTTGAGGCAGAAGGGGAGGGGCCTGCAAAGACCTCCTCAGGTGAATCCACCGGAGATGAGAGCAGGCAGGCAGCAGGTGGAGCTGTTTCCAGTGGTGAGGAAAGCCAGGGATCCAGCAATGATGCCTCCCTCCCCAATGCTCAACTCCCCAAGAGACCGGCATCAGAATTGTCCTCTGAGTCTCCCCAGGGCTCAGAGAAGAGGGGAAGAGTTGAGGTGTACTCAGACAGTTCGTCTGTGGAGGAACCCAGAGTCTTCCCCTCCAATTCACCCAATGAGGTTTCTTTTCTTTCAATTGCTCTGCAATCAACCCCAAAAGGCTCAAAAATGGATTGCAGGTTGCAGGAGAGACCAACTCCCAGAGCCCGAACGGGGAACAGAGCTCAAACCCTTCACACCTCACCTATGGAAGTGAAGGAAGAGCTCAGTTCACAAGTGATAACTTAGTCACTGTTTTTAACTGATTTTATAGTTAAAAATTTGTAAATGTCCTACCTGTTGTTTTAACCATACTCATGACCCTCACCTTCTCTACCATCAATGTGAGAAGTGTGAAGTCGAGAGTTAGAGCCCAGAGTGTTTTATCCTTTTTAAGTTCATTTAAGTCAGATGTGTTTTTATTACAAGAGTGTGCTATACCGTTTTTAAATTCTTACAAACAGTGGGAGGAGATGTGGCCACTCCCGTCAGTGTGGAGTGGCTCCAACAGTAATAAAAATGATGGAGTGGCCATTTTAATAAATAATCCCCGGATCTTGGTGAAGGGCAGCACTGTGGTGAGAGACGGTAGGGCAATTTTAATACATTTGACTTTTATGGACCAGGATTTTAAGCTCTTGAATATTTATGGTTTTAATGACAGGTATGACCTTTTAAAGGAACAGCACATGGCTGTTGCCACGGACCCCTCCAGGAACCCAAAGACGACAGCAATGGCTCGTTTCTGGATGGGGTCCTACCTTCGAAGGATTAAGATTTTACCCATTGATCTTAAAATACCAGTTTCTTTTAACCTGCCATCGGCCTATGATTTTATCAAGACATTTTTTAAACAGTTTAACCTGGAACAGGAGGAGTTGCAGATTTTAACTAACCACAAATCTCTCTTTTCTGTTGTGCAGGAACGGGAACCAGTGAGTCCAGTGCGCGGGCTTGCACTCGGTGAGCCCTCCACAGTTTGGCGCAACGTGAACCATCCTGTCCTCCCAAACAGACTCCGGGACCTGTCATGGCTGGTGGCTCATGAGGTTCTCCCAGTCAGGGCCGTCATGCACTCCCGAGGAATGGCAGCGCACTCAACTTGCCCCCGGCCTGGTTGTGGCGCTCCTGAGTCGGTGAGGCAACGGCCGGCTCCTTGCAATTCCCGTACTTACCAGCAGGGGGGGTCCTTACAGCACAGCTGGTGCTATACGGGGTGAGCCACGAGTTCATGACAAAGAAGGACTTTGAAAAGATGTGGCTCACCCTGGCCGCCATCAAAGACGCCACCTGGACCTCCAGAAACCTGCTGGTAAGAAGGCATAGGCAGATCCCCCCCGTGGCTGTGATCCAGATGGCCGCAGCGACGGTCCGTGAGGTGGAAGCTGCAGGCCGAGGACACAGCCACAAAGAAGAATCGCCTCCCTGCCCATTCGGACGAAGGAGCCGGAGCCTCACGAGAAAAGGTCAAGGCAGCGGCGGCCTGGCTCTCCGGGTGTGGACGGAGGGAAGGAGCAGGAGGGAGAGGACCTCCTCTGAGCACCATGGCAGAACCCCGAGAGACCAAATGTTTGAGAGAACAGGATGAGTTCCCCTTGATAGGGACTCACTGCTCTCCTGCACAACAGAATAGACCTTTTAAACTGAACGCACTCCTATTTATTGACTTTTACAACGATAGACACTTTTTATTTCCTCATGTTTCTCATTTTACGCAACAGGTACTGCTTTATTTGTAAATTTCTATTTATTTAAAGTACTGTATTTATGATATTTTAAAACAGAAGCTTGTTCCTTGTTTGCTTTTATGTTTTAAATGAGTGAAAACATCTGTGTCGAAATTGAAGAAAATGAACTGTAAAATGTGTCAATAAAATCTTGTAAAAGAAAAAAATCTGTTCTTATCAGTTTAATATCTGATATGTCCCCTATCTGGGGACTGTATATTAAATTGATTTTTGGAACAGGGAGATGGAATAGGAGCTTGCTCTGTCCACTCCACGCATCAGCCTGGTATTGCAGTTCATCTGGGAATGGTGCACCCTCCTCTCCTGTTGAATGAAAACTAAATAGTTCTTTCTTGAAGTTAAGTAAAGAAAGCAAGTTTCAAAAGAAGTGTAGAACAAAGATCCTGTCTGTGTCAGCAGGGGTGTGAGCCTGTCACTGTTGCCAACTTGGTGACTTTTCAGGTCCTGTTGCCAATTTTTTTGTGAAAAGCGACTGGCGACAATTCTAGCGACTTTCTAGTGTGTTTGGTGACTCTGAGGTGAAAGCAGGTCTGGTTCTGCAGTCACTGTGGTCAACGAGCAGCGGGTCCTGCTGTGAGCCCCTCCCCCGTCCTGAAGCATTGACAGACCTGCGGTCAGTCTGACAGTCCCTCCCTCCCTCCTGCAGTCAGACCAGAGGAGACCCTCACCACACTGCGTCCACACTGAGAAGGAACCGCGCATGCGCAAGGCCGCCGCTGCTTTACTGAGCGGCAAGTAAATATAAATATTGTTTCAATCACACTGAGGCCTGTGGCCTGTACTAGGAACCCTGATCAACATATCCAGGATCTCTCTGTTTCCTGGGTTGACTGATCCTGATCACCGTTACTACCAAGCAGGTTATCAACTCTCTGGTTCAACCCAGACCTACGTGTGCTTGTTCACATGAAAGGGGCGGAGTTTGCAGCATCTGACCAATCACACACAGAGAAACTCTGCAGAGCAGTTTACAGATTACTGAAGGAGCAGTTAATCTCTGAGATTATGAAGAATTAAAACACATCCAGCAGCTAAAAGCAACACTGCTGCTGCAGCCAAAGCCAGAACATTCCTGACTTGTTAATGCTGACTTGGTGAGATTATAGCAGATTAATTCATCAGACTATATAAACAGACAGCACTGTGATCACTCAGTTTCACTTTATTCCAGCAGAAACGTGTCGGGCTGAACTTCCTCACTGATCTTCTTTTAGTTTAGATTTTCCATCCAGTTGTTTTGAGGCTGAGTTTCTCTTGTGTTTTATGTTGGAATATTAATTCATCACCGTGACGACAGGAGTAGTTCTGGTTCCATAAATTCATGTTTCTGCAGTTCTGTCAGGTGTGATCATTAAGCTCTTTATTCCAGATCAACCCTCGTGGAGATAAACAGACTTGGAACAAGTCAAGAACAAAAACTTCCTTCAAAGCCTCAGAGACCAGGATTTATTCTATTATGTCAAAAAGATTTCTAAATTACTTTCTCATCTCCGCTCTGCTGCAGCCCAGTGCTGAACCTGCCCACCAATCACCATCATTTAAGAATGGGCGGGGCATTTTCCAAGAGATCTGATTGGTCAGGAGGCGGAGCTTTGACCTCTTATCCAGAACATAACCTGCTCCGGAGGTTAGACATTCAGGGTAAGTTACCATGGTGATTTATCCTGGTGAGAAGTGAATGAGTGTCATAGTATGGAAAGTTATCTGGATAAGAGAAAATCCAGCTTCGTAGTATAGGCCTCAGGCCTCAGGTCACACAGCGTTTACCAACATTGATGTGTTTGTGAAAATTTGAGTTGAAAAAGAGCAAGAAGAGCGCCCCCTCTGGCCAGGGGGGTTAAAAGCTCACAGCACCTGCTATTCTCAGGCAGTCTCCCATACAAGCAGATGGCGCTAGATGGCGCTGTCTGTTCAACAAATGTTTGAAAACACACTTCATTGCCAATCTTTCAGCCTCTATCTTCAAACCAACAGCGCCATCTGGTGGAGTCAGAAAATAAAGTAAATGGTTGATGAGGCTTCATTTGGCCAAGGCTCCATCGAGGCTCAGTGCCGGTGTAAGATTGTAAAAGGACCCTCATAGAATCTGAACCCCGAGGTCCATTTTCCACAGCAGAATATATGGACCCCTAATATTTGTACTGAAACGTTAATAGAATTTAAGAACATAAATAAATATGAACAGAAACAACAACATATAATAGATAATGAGTAACTATTTTATTCTAGAGTAACTATGACACAGAGAGACATACTGATGGTAGATTTTAAAGGAGTTAGAATCTTCTTGAGATTCCTTCAGTCTACAAGTTGATGATAGAGCAGCTTCATGAGTGACGACAAGATAAACACTTTAGGAGCCACTGCCGTGACCCGGAGCTGAACCGGGGTTGCTGCGGCCACAACACAGAGTACTAACCACTATACCAGGGGTGTCAAACTCAGATCCTCGTGGGCCGCAGCCCTGCATGTTTTCAATGTCTCCCTCCCCTGAATGTCCTGATGGTTCATCATCACATTCAGCACAAAGCCAGATAACGAGCTGCTCATTGCAATCAGCTGTGTTGAAGCTGGGAGACATGCAAAACGTGCAGGGCTGCGGCCCTCGAGGCCTGGAGTTCGACACGTGTGCACTATACGATCACGTCCACAACACAGAGTACTAACCAAATGATCACTGTCACAAAACAGAGTACTAACCACTATACGATCACTATCATAACACAGAGTACTAACCACTATACGATCACTGTCATAACACAGAGTACTAACCACTATATGATCACGGCCATAACACAGAGTACTAACCACTATACGATCACAGCCACAACACAGAGTACTAACCACTATATGATCACAGCCACAACACAGAGTACTAACCACTATACGATCACTGTCATAACACAGAGTACTAACCACTATACGATCACAGCCACAACACAGAGTACTAAGCACTATACGATCACTGTCACAACACGGAGTACTAACCACTATATGATCACGGCCGCATCGCAGAGTACTAACCACTATACGATCACGGCCACAAGGAAACATTACAATGATAATATCTCAGCAATCTTTGGAGACAACACTGACTCTGAACTTCAGATTGATCATGTGTTAATAAAAGCCGGGGGGGACGGAGGGGGACGTCTCTGCATGGAACAATAAGATGTCACCAGTTTATTAAAATGTTTATTACCTACCTACTGCCTGAATGTGCTGTAAATAAGTTTGCAGGATTTTTACATGGAGGAATTAAGCTGATGGTTAAATGGACAAAAAGATATATAGCATTAATTATGTTTTCAATTATTAGTTATGTAGTGTCGGCTATTGTCTGGAGCTTCAGCTGTGATGTGATAAAGAAGTAATTTTCTTTGATGGACTGGTTGTTCTTATGGAGTGACCAGCAGGCTGAGAGAGAGGGGGGGGGGGGGAACACAGACCTGTAAGAAAGTTTAAGTCCAATGAAATAGAAAGTATAGAGCCTTACCTTACTGTCAGCCTCTCTGAGTTTTTGTCTCCTCTTGCTTCAGCTGCACCTCGACACCCTGTCCATGAAAATCACAACCTTGGTGGAGTACTATGTCTTCCTGTATTGGCAGGCCTGGGTAGCTCAGATGGTAGAGCATCAGTCTTTTAATCTGAGGGTCCAGGGTTCAAGTCCCTCTTCAGGCTCTTGGTGGGAAGAAACTGAGCAGGATTACTTTTGCAGCAACACATCATCAGTAGGATAAAACTAACCTGTCTCTTGATGTTCTATGTCAACGCAGAACAATTCTCTTGAGTCTCCATGCAGAGGAGTGTTGCTTTCATGATCTACACCAGGGTTCCTCAATTCTGGGCCTCAACATGCCCTGCACGTTCTAGCTCTCCCAGCTTCAGCACACCTCAATCTGATGTTGATGTCATCATCAAGCTTGTAAAAAAGCCAGGTAAGGAGGCCCTTATTGTGTTCAGGTGTGTTACAACTGGGAGAAACCTGAAACGCGGCCAAGAATTGTGGAACTCTGATCTCCACCCAATTGTCAAATGACTGATATCCCGAGGAGCTGCTGTCCAGTAGAGAAATACTCTGGTGGAGCTGCTGTTTATCTTGATCATATCAAGTATTAAAAGTCTCTGAGGTTACATAACCAGCAAACATAATAACTTTATATCTATTGCACTTTTCTAAACTCAGTATTAAAGTACTTTTACATTAAAATCACAATAAAATTTACAACAATGAAATACAGAACAATTAAAAATAGACAAGAAGAAATAGAAACTAAAAATAAGAGAACATCAGTTTCTAAAAGCCAAGTGATAAAAATGAGTTTTAAGATGAGACTTAAAACAGGATATTGAGTTTTCCTGCCTGAGTTCCAGAGCCGAGGGGCCGGAGAGTAAAGGCTCTGTCACCCTGGTAATGAGCCTTGTTCTTGGTACCATTAGTAGACCCCTGTCAGAGGAACGGTCTGGCTTATTTCACTTTGTGAGGAAGCCTGTAGTCACAATCGTGAATTACAACATTGGGCTGTCCTAACATAAACATTGAGCACTCATGAGATTTCAAATGAATTCTTAGCACTAAGGTAATCTACAAATGGAGGAAAAAATGAGAAGAGTTGTTAAAAATATAATTTCCCCCAAAATAATGGAAATGGTGATGGTTCCAACAAAGCCCAAGATTAAACATGAAAACTGATTTTCTCTTACTGGCCTCAGCCTTTTGTTTCTTCTCATTATCAAACTGAGCATCTGATCACCAGACAGCCATTTTCTATTGTGACTGTCAAGCATGGAGCTCATTAGGTGACATAATGACACAATGTTACTTACCTCTTCGAGTCATGATATCGGTGCTGCTGACTTCTGTTCTCACAGTGAAGTCAATTAATAAGTTGAGTCCAAGCAGGGAGAACTTTTCTTGTGCTTCAATAGACAAAATATCCTCCTCTAGCTTGGTTTTGCAAACGCATGTGGCATTAACAAAGGTATTTTTGACTTATTTTAGCACTCAGAGATCAAAGGAGATTAAAGGAGAGCAAAGGAGATAACATTTTATCAAAGGATATCAAAGGAGAGCAAAGGAGATCAAAGGAGATCAAAGGACAGGCTCTTTATTCAATGTTTGACCTACCTCAAAATATATTAGGGACGTGTTGACAAACCATAATCTACGAAAGAACTCTGTCTTGTGTCTTTTCTGTCAATAGACTCCAAGTGCCATTAACCCCGATCACGAGACTTCGCACCTCTTGAGCCGCCTCTCTTAAAGAGGACATATCATGCTAAATCCACTTTTTTAGCCCTTAAATGCATTTTGTTGTATATTTAGAGTGTTTAGAAGTACAGAAAAGTTCAAAGTAGTCTCTTCAGGTGCTCCGATGATATCTTTATATTCTGTTTTGGTCATATTTTGCGATCGGTTTCGATTTTTCTATTCTCTATTACGTTTTTTGAACAATGACGTCACAGTATTCTCAGCGGAACTGCCAAATTAGGACATCGACATTTCGAGCAATCCGCCATTTTTGTTTCTCGCTGCGATTTTGTAGTCCAACCGAAGTTACGAGAGGATAAGTCGAAATGTTTGGTTGTTGGATGTAGTAACCCACAAGCTTCGTTACACCGTCTCCCAGCATCAGAACCTTTTCGAAGTGCCTGGTTGAGTTTTATTTTTCACAGAAATGTACCCACATCTGTGGGTAAGGTCATTTTTGTGTGCGCGAATCACTTTAAGGATGACTGCTTCAGCAACCTCCGCCAGTATAAAGAAGGATTTGCCGAAAGACTTCGTCTGATTGAGCGGTCAGTTCCTTCTATCTATGGAGACGACGAACAGAGCACTTCGGTAAGCTGTATATAACGCTAAAAAGTGTGATGATAAGACGTCCCTGTCATTGTTTTGTTAGCATTAGCAGTTGCACCGTCTTCATATGTTAGCGCTGTGTGCTCGTTTTAGATTATAATGTAACTTCTGTGTTAAATAGTCGTTGTAATACAGGCAGTATTGTAGTAGTGGGCATGGATGGAGAAGTTAGTGTAAATATAGTAACACACCATTGCGTTACATCCATATGAAGACGTTGTTCTGTAGGTGCATCATCGTCATTTTCATCTCGCTCCGCCGGGTCCGACTCTGGCTCCAACATGTATGGCTGGATGGACAAATCTTCCCTTGTTGACATTTTGTAAATAATGTGTGAATATAAAGTTTCTGCGCCGCTAGATAATTGTATCTGTTCTATCAAACTACAAAGATGGCTGAACAGGGTGGCGTTGAACCGAGTTTCACCTCTGCAACCTGTAGAGGAGGCGGGGTATGAAGTGTCTCATTTGCATTTGAAGAGACCGCCCCAAAACGAGTTGCTCTCAGAAGCACATCAGAAAAGGGGTTGAAAAGGGGCCTGTGGAGCTCTAATAATGAGGAATTCAGACCCAAGCATTGCAGTTCGGCGTTGTATAGACCACAACTGTATGATTTATATGTAAAAAGGAAGGATTTAAAAGCATGATATGTCTCCTTTAAGTCGGATGTGTTTTTATTACAGGAGTGTGCTATACCGTTTTTAAATTCTTACAAACAGTGGGAGGAGGTGTGGCCACTCCCGTCAGTATGGAGTGGCTCCAACGGTAATAAAAATGATGGAGTGGCCATTTTAATAAATAATCCCCGGATCTTGGTGAAGGGCAGCACTGTGGTGAGAGACGGTAGGGCACTTTTAATACATTTGACTTTTATGGACCAGGATTTTAAGCTCTTGAATATTTATGGTTTTAATGACGAAAATGATAGGTATGACCTTTTAAAGGAACAGCATATGGCTGTTGACACGGACCCCTCCAGGAACCCAAAGACGACAGCAATGGCTCGTTTCTGGATGGGGTCCTACCTTCTTTTAACCTGCCATCGGCCTATGATTTTATTTCTGTTGTGCAGGAACGGGAACCAGTGAGTCCAGTGCGCGGGCTTGCACTCGGTGAGCCCTCCACAGTTTGGCGCAACGTGAACCATCCTGTCCTCCCAAACAGACTCCGGGACCTGTCATGGCTGGTGGCTCATGAGGTTCTCCCAGTCAGGGCCGTCATGCACTCCCGAGGAATGGCAGCGCACTCAACTTGCCCCCGGCCTGGTTGTGGCGCTCCTGAGTCGGTGAGGCACCTCCTCTGGGAGTGCAGCGCTGCTGTAGACCAGTGGGCAACGGCCGGCTCCTTGCAATTCCCGTACTTACCAGCAGGGGGGGTCATTACAGCACAGCTGGTGCTATACGGGGTGAGCCACGAGTTCATGACAAAGAAGGACTTTGAAAAGATGTGGCTCACCCTGGCCGCCATCAAAGACGCCACCTGGACCTCCAGAAACCTGCTGGTGAGAAGGCATAGGCAGATCCCCCCCGTGGCTGTGATCCAGATGGCCGCAGCGACGGTCCGCGAGGTGGAAGCTGCAGGCGGCAGGCCGAGGACACAGCCACAAAGAAGAATCGCCTCCCTGCCCATTCGGACGAAGGAGCCGGAGCCTCACAAGAAAAGGTCAAGGCAGCGGCGGCCTGGCTCTCCGGGTGTGGACGGAGGGAAGGAGAAGGAGGGAGAGGACCTCCTCTGAGCACCATGGCAGAACCCCGAGAGACCAAATGTTTGGGAGAACAGGATGAGTTCCCCTTGATAGGGACTCACTGCTCTCCTGCACAACAGAATAGACCTTTTAAACTGAATGCACTCCTATTTATTGACTTTTACAACGATGGACACTTTTTATTTCCTCATGTTTCTCATTTTACTCAACAGGTCCTGCTTTATTTGTAAATATCTATTTATTTAAAGTACTGTATTTATGATATTTTAAAACAGAAGCTTGTTCCTTGTTTGCTTTTATGTGTGAAATGAGTGAAAACATCTGTGGAAGAAATGGAAGAAAATGACCTGTAAAATGTGTCAATAAAATCTTGTAAAAGAAAAAAATCTGTTCTTATCAGTTTAATATCTGATATGTCCCCTATCTGGGGACTGTATATTAAATTGATTTTTGGAACAGGGAGATGGAATAGGAGCTTGCTCTGTCCACTCCACGCATCAACCTGGTATTGCAGTTCATCTGGGAATGGTGCACCCTCCTCTCCTGTTGAATGAAAACTAAATAGTTCTTTCTTGAAGGGCTGAACTCAAAGTTAAGCAAAGAAAGCAAGTTTCAAAAGAAGTGTAGAACAAAGATCCTGTCTGTGTCAGCAGGGGTGTGAGCCTGTCACTGTTGCCAACTTGGTGACTTTGTCACTAAATCTGGTGACTTTTCAGGTCCTGTTGGCAACTTTTGTTGTGAAAAGCGACTAGCGACAAATCTAGCGACTTTCTAGTGTGTTTGGCGACTCTGAGGTGAAAGCAGGTCTGGTTCTGCAGTCACTGTGGTCAACGAGCAGCAGGTCCTGCTGTGAGCCCCTCCCCCGTCCTGAAGCATTGACAGACCTGCGGTCAGTCTGACAGTCCCTCCCTCCCTCCTGCAGTCAGACCAGAGGAGACCCTCACCACACTGCGTCCACACTGAGAAGGAACCGCGCATGCGCAAGGCCGCCGCTGCTTTACTGAGCGGCAAGTAAATCTAAATATTGTTTCAATCACACTGAGGCCTGTGGCCTGTACTAGGAACCCTGATCAACATATCCAGGATCTCTCTGTTTCCTGGGTTGACTGATCCTGATCACCGTTACTACCAAGCAGGTTATCAACTCTCTGGTTCAACCCAGACCTACGTGTGCTTATTCACATGAATGGGGCGGAGTTTGCAGCGTCTGACCAATCACACACAGAGAAACTCTGCAGAGCAGTTTACAGATTACTGAAGGAGCAGTTAATCTCTGAGATTATGAAGAATTAAAACCCATCCAGCAGCTAAAAGCAACACTGCTGCTGCAGCCAAAGCCAGAACATTCCTGACTTGTTAAGGCTGACTTGGTGAGATTATACCAGATTAATTCATCAGACAATATAAACAGACAGCACTGTGATCACTCAGTTTCACTTTATTCCAGCAGAAACGTGTCGGGCTGAACTTCCTCACTGATCTTCTTTTAGTTTAGATTTTCCATCCAGTTGTTTTGAGGCTGAGTTTCTCTTGTGTTTTATGTTGGAATATTATTTCATCACCGTGACGACAGGAGTAGTTCTGGTTCCATAAATTCATGTTTCTGCAGTTCTGTCAGGTGTGATCATTAAGCTCATTATTCCAGATCAACCCTCGTGGAGATAAACAGACTTGGAACAAGTCAAGAACAAAAACATCCTTCAAAGCCTCAGAGACCAGGATTTATTTTATTATGTCAAAAAGATTTCTAAATTCATTTCTCATCTCCGCTCTGCTGCAGCTCAGTGCTGAACCTGCCCACCAATCACCATCATTTAAGAATGGGCGGGGCATTTTCCAAGAGATCTGATTGGTCAGGAGGCGGAGCTTTGACCTCTTGTCTAGAGCATAACCTGCTCCAGAGCAGGTTAGAATTTCAGGGTACTCGCTTTCTGAACCCATAAGAACAAGAAGAAAATTCCACATAGTTCTGCCAGGGCGGTTGGCACAGCCCAAACAAATTCCTTCGTCATTTTGTTCGGCAGGACCTGCACTGCTGAACCTTCATCTTGTTCTTATGGAGGATGAAGAGGCCTTTAGTGTTGTGACGTCTCCATCCCTCATTAGCAGTTAATTCCACTAGTCATACTAGTAGGATGTTTTTATGTTACTAGTAGTACTCATAAGCATCGAATTAGCTACTGGTAGTACGAGTGCGTCTTTTTAGTCCATGAATTTCCCTGGACTAAGCCACTTCACCTCAGTGTGTAGCAACAACAACAGCAACTTTTATCTTAGTGAGGAGGCCAGGTCGACCCCGTTGCCATGTATGACGCAGTCTGCTGAAAGCTGATTGGTTGTTAGAGAAAGGAAGAAAGAAAACAGCCTCTGTGCTCCTCCTAATGAATGGAGAGTAAAATTAACCCATCAAATATCTTGGGCTCTATTAAAAATGTGTAATCATGAAAATTATTTAGGTCTATTTTATGAAACTCAGACAAATTAATTGAATTTGTACACAGCTTAAGAATGATTGAACTTTCCTGGTTCACATGCCGATTATTACATTGATTTGATTCTTGTTCTCTTATTTTTACCACTTAATGTATTTGATATTAATGGTGGAGGCGACGCAGCGTCACCACTTCCTGTGATTTACCACCAATGTGGGGCTGTGAAAGAAGCGTAACGGTCAGACTGACACTCTGCTGACGGAGGACTGGGACAAACCCCCGTCATCACCGCTGCACTGCTGCAGCCTACTTGTAGTGACGTAGCACAATGTTGTGATCACCTTCATCTGGGGCGTTACTGCGTTGCTTTGCTGTGGGAGAAATCAGCTTTCTCAGTTCTGCAGTGATACTTTGTGCAGATTTCATTTACCCTGCATATATTGAGTTTGTTCATAACAAGTCATTTATATTTGACTACAATCTTTGTCCTGCATTTTATTTTGGTCACAATCAACTGATAAAAGAATAAAAAGTCCCCAAATCTTTCAAATATCATGAGAAAAGCTTTATTTTTTATTTTCATTCAAATTTGCATATTGATGATGATTCGCTTCATAAATAATGAGACATTGTTCTCCCCCACATTAAAGTAGATGAGCTGCTTATCTTAGTAAGAAGTATCAGTATCTACAATACTGGCCGTGTACTTCAAATACTCCTTTTCCCTCCTCCTACTCCTCATGTCTCCAAAGCTGCTTCATACTGACACCTACTGGATGTATATGTCTATGTCATGAACAGTTTATGGTTACTCATACAGTATTACATTTTGAAAAGAACCAGAGAACTATATTCTGTACAAAACAACACATGAAGTTAATGTTGAAGAGAAAAACTTTATTACCTGTTTTGAATTCAATGACAAGAAACTCTGCACTATTGTTAATCTCTATATTTTATTGTGGTAATTCCCACTTTCATCCACAATAAACACTTGGAGGACAGGCTTCAAGACCTGAGTTACATTACACTGCCCTTTTAGGTGAAACATCTACTTTGCTTTATGAATCTGAAGACATACATACATAATGCAAAATCCATCAGGATTCTGAATCTGAAGTCAAAATACTAAATCTCTAATCACTTACCAGATACATGAGTTTGAATATGACAACCTCAGAGGGACCCCAAATCTGCTTGTGCAAATATTAAAAATGTTAGCTCAGTTGAAAACTTTAAAAGTTTCACTAAGGTACTCAGATTACTTCTCTGTGGTTTATCTTCCATGATATTTAGTGTTTGAAGGAGGATCAAGCAAAGCTCAGCTCAGCCACACTGGGCCTGGACTTCTACATGGAGGTCAGAGTGATCGGCTGGAATCACTCCTTTCAATTCATTGAGCATCGTCCAATCAGCTCCCAGACAAAACCAAACTGTGTTCTCTCATGCTGGACTGGACACTAGTTGATTCCAATAAAATATGTCAACACATCTCCACATTTCTGTAACGGGGGAAAATGTTTTTTTAAATGCTGGTGTGAATCTCTCTTTTTTTTTTAAGAAGAGAAATATGGCTGAATCAAGGTGACTTTGCTGTAGCCAATAATAATAGGTATATTAAAGTAATATTTTCACTGCTTATTGGGAAAAACACTTATTGTTTTCACACTGCCAGGAATTTCCTGCCCCGCTTTACTTCTGCCTTCACTATGCTGACGCTTTGTAAATGTTGATGTTTTAAATGTTGTTAGATTTTTTTCCACAGTTGGAAATGAAACGGAACTCAGATAAGCCAATGTGTGGATCGCCCTGAGAAGGAGCTGCACTCTGCCTGTGGCCTCAGCAGAGAGGAACTTCTCAAAGCTGAAGCTCATCAAGACCAACCTGAGGTCAGAGGTCATCCAGGGACGGGATGGCCTCACTGCTCTTACAATAATCAGCATCAACCACAAGAGGACAAGCAGCTGTTATATGAGGACATCATTGATGACTTGGAAAGTTAAAACAACAAGGCAGGAAGCAGACATTGTGGGGGGGTGACAATGGTTTTTTTTGAGAATTAAGAAACATGTGGTCACCAGTGGAAAAATTCGCCATTGGTCACGTGACCCCCACCAGGGGGTCCCCGGCAACCCCTCCCTGGAAGCTGCATTCCTTCCACCATCACAGTAGGAACTTGGGTTCCCCACCGCAGGAACCAGAGAACCAGGTGAGCTTCCAGAAGCTCCTTCAATCTCTGTGTGGAGGAACCGAGGTTCAGAACCGAACCTCACCAGAACTCTGTCCTTCTCTTCTCTCCCCCTCTCCCTCGCTCCCTCCTTCACTAACCAGACTTCTGCGTCCCTCTGGTGGACGTCCAAGGTTATTACATCTACTCACCCACATCACTCCAGACTCCCTACACACACACACACACACACACACACACACACACACACACACACACACACACACACACACACACACACACACACACACACACACACACACACACACACACACACACACACACACAGTCCACTACTACGTGTTCTAATCAGGGTGGAGGAAGGACTTTAACATTGGGGGGGGACACATGTTGGAAACCTGACAGATCCATAAATAGTTTGAGCAGAAATATGTCATGAATGAACGACACTGGAAAACATTCACCAAATACTCTTCTTTTACTTTCTTCTTTTTCAAATGTTTCTTGTACAAATACTGCTCACCAATATTCATACATGTATATCTGTATGTAAATGTTTTATGATCTTAAGATGTGGGCAAGCCTCCCAGAGAAAACTCTTCTCCCTCTTTGGTCAAAGCACAGTGATGATGTCATCACAGCACAGTACTCTTACTTTATCAGGTGCAGTACTGGTACTAGAAACGTCCATTTGATATATCAGTAAAAAAAATACATTTACTGAAGTTGACTGAAAATGGAATTGATTCTTTTGACTTTCAGTCACTGGCTGAAGCTAAAGAGCCAAAATGTTTGTCCTCCTGTCCTCTGCAGTCACACTTTTCTTGCAACTTGACGTCTTGTTGATCAACTGAGCATTTACAGGAGGACGTTCTTGTGCCGTCACAGACACAGCATGACGGTGTGTAGGACTGTTCTCATGTGCTTTACATTTGTCTAAAGCCCTTTTCCAGTTTGTAAATCCAGAAGTGATAAAGGTGGGCTCTGATGTCCCAGTGAAGACGGTGCGTCTGTCCTGCTAAATTGTCTTGTAATAAAAACACAAAAAACCTTCAGTACTGCATCATGATGAAGTCATGGAAAGTCCTTGTACCACTTTTCTTGGAAACTTAAAGTTTCTGTTTGACAGAACTTGAGTCTCAATGAATTCTGGGC
Organism: Lipophrys pholis; assembly: GCF_963383615.2. Taxonomy (NCBI): domain Eukaryota; kingdom Metazoa; phylum Chordata; class Actinopteri; order Blenniiformes; family Blenniidae; genus Lipophrys; species Lipophrys pholis. The sequence continues at coordinate 4,029,604 of NC_137646.1, read as the reverse complement.
GTGGCTGATATGGCGCTGTCCTCTGTCCAATGACTTCAGAGTCTGCCCGCTGTCTGTCCCTACTCTGAACACCATAAAAGGAAAAGTCACAAAGTCCCACAGCGCCAGGGGACGGCACTTACTACAAGCAAGCAATTACTATTGTTGTGAACTCTTGTCAAATATCTCCTGTTAGATGTCCCTGTCTCTTACCTGTTGCTCTGCTCGTGTCTGTCCCTCAGTTTCATTCTCTGCCTTGAGTCCTTGATGTCCCTGCATGGAATTCATGTCTTTACAACAGACAGTATTACTTATGGTCATATACACTATCAGTATTTGACTTACGAAAGCTTAAAAAATATATGTTGAGGTTTTTGTCCTACAGAATAAAGACTTTTAAGAACAGGGTTGCAGATGTATATTGTCCCGGACACATGGACTGTGTTTAGAGCAGAACTTGGCCCTGACAGTAAAGGTTCTCACTCTATTAGAAGAGCTCTATGTTCTATCATTCTCCTGATGAGACATTTTACACATAATGTCTCATATAAAGTCAAACTCGTTGATAAATGTTGGAGTGATTCGATGTTCTCCTTGTGTAGAGTAACGTTACTCATACTGACATTACTCTTTAAAAAAACAAAGCAAGTCTTGCTGCAGTTTCCTCCTTTTCTTTGGTGGGGACGTTGTACTGGAATAAGAGGACAGAACACTTTGACAAGCTTTGACGATACTTGGGAACACTGACAAAGTTTGCAGGTAAATAAAGGAGCAATGAGCATCTCAGGATTAAGAGGATTTCATTCAGAAGATCTACTTTCTAAATATGAATGTAAACAACAACATGATGTTATAAACAAGCCATATTCGTGGGAAGGTTCCCTGCAGACCGTTTGACCTCCTTCATAAGAAGTCCCGTTATTAAATATCTGAGGGAGCTGGTGAGGGAGGGGGCGGGGCAGTGGCAGATAGGTGTGCTGCACCGTCAAAATAAAAGCACACCAAATATTTTTCTCCTCCGCGGGATGATTATTGGGCGGGACAAATGCGCAAGTCTCCAATATTGGTGGGGACGTCCCCCCCGGTTCCTACGCCTATGTGTCTCACTAACAAAGTTGGTACTGAGTTCTGTTCAATGTGTTTGATTGTTTCTTGAGCTGGAAACACGAATATCTATTACAACATTCAAGAGCATCATTAGAATTACACCTGAGGACGTGTTTTGTTGGGATTCATAAGACATCTAAATAACAAGATTTGATTATTTTGGCGCTCGTAAACATGTTTTGTTGTGTCTTTAGGGTTTAGCCACAATGTCTTATTTGGCCGGTTTCCAGTGTGAAAGAAATCTCTAACTTGTTGACACTCCCTGGTAAAATGAGGGACATGTGAGACACGCAGGACGGTGGACCACCAGGACAAAGACTGCTACTTTATTGTGAAAAACGCCCCCTTGTGGCCGCTCAGCATCAGACACTCTCTGTTGACTCTCTCTCTCCCCTTTGGAAGACGCCTCGCTTCACCTGGACTTTTAGCCAATCACAAGTTGACTCAGGCTCGCTGCTCGCGGGCTGCTAACATTCGGTCCCAGACTTTAGCCAGTAGTTCCTGTTCTCAGCACGGACTAGCTGCCTGCTTACATCTGTCCTGTTTTGTGTGTCTTTACAAGTAAGAAGGGCTATTTTGTTGTTCCTTTACTGTCGGTGCGAGATTGGAAGTGTTTTGTCTGCTTAGCGTTGCTAAATGTGAGCTCAGGCTTTGCCTGCCTGGCTCGGCCTCGTGCCGTGACTTTCCTTTCTGGAGATGCTATAGTTTGTCATTTATCTCTCTTATATTCGCTGTAAATCTAGCTAATTGGCGATAAGGCACCGCCTCCCGCATGTCCACCCGTTGTCACGTGACACCTCCCGGTGTGACCTGTTGTAGTTATTCATGCGACCAGCAGAGGGAGCCATTGTATTGCGGATGGTTTCTTTTTCCCCATTTGATGGTTGAAGCTGTTTCGGCCCACAGAGCAGCCTTGTTTCATTATTTAATGCCAGTTTCGGCCATGTTTATACTTTATTGTTATTATTTCAGCTCTATTGCTATACTAGCATATAGTGAAGACAAATGGATGTTTCTGGCATTAATCGCTGAAGTTCGTTGCTCCTCCAATACAAATGTATCCACACTACCCTGTTGGGCTGGTGCATAGTTTCTGTAGTGTAGTGGTTATCACGTTTGCCTAACACGCAAAAGGTCCCCTGTTCATAACAGGGCAGAAGCACAACATATTTTTTTTTTCTAAAACTCCAAACAGAGTTCAACTCTGGCTAAAACACTTTTAGTCCCATTTGCGCAGCTTTCAAGTTGACATTCAGCACATTAATTTGTCCTTCCTAATTGTCATCCTTTGCAAACACTGACTACGATCTGAAAATCACATTTGAATGCCATCATTCAGATCATACTTCTTAAAGGACATCATTTTTCCTGATCGCTTTCAATCGGCTCTCATGTCAGAGGTCTTCTCCTGCCAAGATGTCCTCAAATAAATGTGGCTTCTGGAGCCCAGGCTCTAAAATATTACGGAAAAGTATTATTATCCACTTAAATAGTTCATGAGGAAAATTATTAATCTCTTAAAAAACGTTAGGTGTTATTTGGAAATAAATAATCAATTCATAGTAGTAGATTTACACATAGGTTAAAAAACAGATAACGTGTTAATTAAGAATAAATATTGCTATAAATAGCATAGGATATAATCACACATATGGAAATATTGGATAAAATCTCATTTAAAATCTTAAAACTATCATGATTAGAGAAAATTGGACGAAAATACTTCAACAAACGAGGAAGTGAATCATCGTGCATTTTATTGTGAAGGGCCAAATACGACAATGCTCTGATAACCTCCGCGAACCTATCACAAAACCTCCGCGAGACCTCTGCAAACTTTGTTTTCCGGAAATAAAGTGATCTCAGAAAAGAGGCGGATGCTGCCTCGTGCTGATCTGAAAACTTGGGAAAAGTTAAGAGGGCTGTATGATCTACATCCATCTGCTGGGTGAGAGACAAATATTAACTTCTGAGTGACGTTATATTGATTAGTGATGGTAATTACTCCATGCTGATCAATATATTGTTAAACTCTGTTAGAGCAGCATGAGCAGCCGATGAAAGGTGCTGTCTGTACAAGGTGGACAATTACAGAGCCAAATCATTCCTAGCTCCACTCAGCGGTGAGTGAGACACAGTAAGATGTGTGAATGTGATTGAGTGTGATTGAGAATGGTTTTTTTTTGGTTCCATTCTTATGTTTATTTCGTGTTATGTCGGAGGTAATATTTAGTGCACTCACTCACTGTTACCGGTGCAGAGGGGGGAAATTAAGCATGACCAGTTGGAGCCTGAAGGGTTTGCTGGGGTGAAATTCACAGGGGTGTGACAAGTGTCCAACATATCAGGACCATAAATGATGGTAGTGAATCATTACTGGCTGATTTGAACAATTAATTCCATTCAAAGCCTTGAACTGGCAGCAGTGGGATTTGCAGCCATGCCTCCTCAGAGACTGGAGTCTTAATCCAACACCTTGGATGACTCGGCAACACTACCTGAATCAGCTTGGATTAAGGGCTCGTCCAATTCTGACGCCATGACTGTCCATGGGTGAGCAACATCAGAATGGTGTTCTTTCATTACACAAAGATCAAGATCATTGTTAACAAGCGTTGCTGTTTTGCACTCATTCACAGCCATTCCAGTGAGAGTCTTGATTTGCAGCAAGTGTTGGATCCTTGAACACGGTTATTTGACTGTGAAAACTTGGAAGAGGAGAAAACCTGAACTGTCACTAGCAGAGGATGGTTTCGATCCATCGACTTCTGGGTTATGGGCCCAGCACGCTTCCGCTGCGCCACTCTGCTAAGTGCAGGGTTCTCATGGAGTGTCCACTGTACTTAACAGTTCTGTTTGCATTATTTGAGAAATCGATTTCATTGTCGAGCACGAGCACTCATTGTTTCATTACGAAGAGGCACTCTGTGGTTTATTTCCGAACATGTTTTCTTCCCAAATCAACTTCCATTGTCTGATCTTGTGACCTACTGAGGTCCTTTGTTTAGGTGTATCGGGAACATGAATGTCAGCTTGAATCGATGACGAGAGAAAGCTGAAGACGTCCTGACAGAAAACAAATCTTATCTACATTGGGACGCCCCCAGACGTCCAGAGGGACGGCGCCTGTGACTGGCGGTGCCATGGCTCGTCTCCTGCTGTGTAGATTATAAATGCTCATATTTTCAACATATGTGATCAGATCAGCCCAAATAACAACTGGAAAGAGTTGATGGAGGACATGTTTGATAAACAGGACAGGTCCAAACAAACGTTTCCTCCTTTTACAATCGATCCCGACTCACCTGACGACTTGCTGCTGTGTTTATGCAAAAGTTTCTGTTTTCAACTGCATTAAGTTACTGACTTTTATGTTTGTATGTGTGCAGGAGGAGACGCAGGAAGAGGCGCAGGAGGAGGCGCAGGAGGAGGTACAGGGGGAGGTGCAGCGGGAGGTGCAGAAGGAGATTTTTCCTGATTCACACCAAAGTTGTTCAATCCTGCAGCCAGTCAGTGAGGATTGAAACAGATGGTTTCTCCTCCACCAATAAACAGAGCAACACCATTACCCACAATCCCTTGCTCTCATGGTAAAACCCTGAACCTTTACATTACTGGTAGCCCACATTGTGATATGTTGTCCCATTTAGAGCACTGGTAATCTGGATTTGGTAATCTTGAAAACTGTGTATCGAGATCAGGGTGATCCAATCCAATGTCGCTTTGGAAAACCCGTTTAAAAGTAAGACGGATTACCTGATCCTGGAAAACAACAAAAGAGATTTTCAAATCTAGATCATTTTGATCCAGATTCAATTTTTTTTGAACAACTGGCCCCTGGTGTTCTATAAATGCAGTTTACAATTACATTCTTTTTTTTCATACAGAGTTTAACTGTGTTGCATTCAAACATATCTTTCATTGCTCTTGTCATTTTCTCCACCACTTTATATTTCAGGTCTACACCCACATATATAGCTCCCCCTCCACCCGCCTTCCCCTCTCTGTTTAAGGAGTTGAACTCGTATCCATCAGGTCAAATCAGCTCCCTTCTCAGTGCCGATCCATGTTTCAGAGATGGTGACAATACTGAATGGTTGTTTGAACTGACCTACATACTGTTTGATTTGGCTGAAGTTTGAATAGAAGCTCCAACTATTGAAGGTAGAATTGAAAGTTCATTGTCCCTTTGAATTGTCCTGTTGAATTCATCTTGAGAGTAATAGCAGCAGTTGTCAGTGATGTTGTAGTGGAAGTTAAGGGTTAACAAGCTTCATGCTGCTGAAACTGGGTGATGCGTTCAAGTGCATCACGTAACTCCAAAGCTCGCAGCAACATATTGAAAAAAAAGAATTATGAACTCGTATTTTTGGAACTCTGAATTTAGAACTATGAACTGAACTAGTTCATATTAAAATCTGTTAACTGAACTTTGAACTAGTTCATGTAGAAACTAAACCTTCCCAACACTGCCTGTCAATCACTCTTGTGTGGGGAGGCGGGGCACCTGGCACACCTGAGTGCAGCATGAGAGCCCCGTGAGGAGGAGAGGGAGACATGAGGTTGTTTTGATTATTTACTTTGGATATTTACAATCTCTTTTTTCATAATACAATTCCAATTTTAAATATTCTGAAGAAATAAAAGTTTATCTATCTTTAAAAGGGTATACTTGCATTATTATACCATTTTTAATATATTAGTGGAAAAATGGTATGAAAACAGAAATATTATCGTTTATCACTATTATTTGCTATCATGACAGGCTTTGCGCTGCGTTCCGTGCACGCTCTCGAAGTCTAAAGGTGCAGCTCAAGGACCAAACTTCCCAGTCGCCAGGTGGCTGGACGAGGTCTGAGGTGTTTTGTTTTTTGTTCCCGCGATTTGAAATTACTTTTATCAGTTAGATGGAGCAAAACCGCGCGTCTGCGTCCAACTGCGCCTCCTAGTGCCTAAAGTTTGAAATCCACACAGACAGAATATGATTCCAAAAAACCTAAACTGATATACGTTCTCAATATTAACGTCATCATTGGATATTGTGGCTTCACCTTTTACCAACAAAACAATCAATATACTCACTTCTCCAGTTAAAACACTCGTGGACAAAGTTTAGAAGTGGCACTTCAAAAATAGTTGAATTCTGGTTGTAAAAGTTCCTGGACTGGTGTCTCCTGAGGTTAACTGATGAGAGAAGAGCCAACTGGTTCTGTAAACTCTGTTGGGTGATTCTTCAAAGCTCAGTGTGACATCACAAAGCGCCTTTACCAACTTCAAGGCTCGGTGTGGTCACACGGGATCAAAGGAGTTAAGCCCCGCCCCCTTGGACCTGCTGCCATGACTACCATCAACCGTAGCAACTAATCATGTTTATTTAACTTTTCTGTGCAATATATTTTAATTAAATCATTATTTAAGTACAGTCTTTTATTTTCCTATATTTAAGCGTAGTGTTACTAATCTAACTGTGTATAATGTTACAGTGGCTGACAATATTAAATATACTTCTTTCGGAATAAAACCTCTGCCTTGTTTTTGATGAATGCTTAGGCTTACTAGGCTACTGTATAGAGTTGGTCTTTATGGTGGTACTTGAAAAGCCAAGTATTTTCTGGGTTGGTATTTGGTGTAAAAAGTTTGAGAACCACTGCTGCAGAGGAAAGGACATTGAGGCCAAATGGGCTTCACTCGCTTGTTGTATTTCTGTTATCAATTCATTTACTTTACATTTAAAGGTTCATGTGTTTTTACTGAAAAGGACAAAGTGAAGCCAAAAACTTCAGTTGTATTATTAATTATCAATTATTCTTTATTCAATTGAGTCATTTTTTTTCAGAAACATAATCAAAGTATTTGATTTTAACTGGCCTGTCTTTTCTGTCATATTTAGTAATAGTATTGTTGTTTGAAAATGTTTAAATCTTTGGTAAAATAGTCAATTTCAAAACAAATGATTAGCTGCAACCCTGTATTACAGTTTTAATTATTTGTGCTTTTTTGTATTGTTTGTGTTCTAATATGTTCTACGCTTTTGGTCTATTTCATATGTAAATATTCATAGAGGCTAGCTATCACTGCTTTTCTCTGCATTATTTGCAGATCAGGATGATTTAATATAATCAGCAAAGAAATGGATCTACTGAGTAACACTTACTATCTTTCTGCAAGATGTAGGAATGTTTGATAATAATACATTTTCTTGAACAAGTGATAAGGGGAGAGCGCGGACGCAGTCCCCCACTACCAGAAATTATGCAGTCGAGATTCCCACATTTGGGGAATTCGCGGGGGTCAGCAGAGCTGGAGTGCAATGGCTGAGCCTCACCCTGGGTGAACCACCTTCTTGATCATGGTATCTCCCCTACCAGGTAAGTATGAATTATACACGCTCCACACACACACTCCTTTCACACACACATACACTTCACTTATGGTCTCATTATTCACATGGGAAAAACATTAGAGTCTATCTGGGATGAAATTGAACATTAAGACCAAATGGGCTTCACTCACTTGTTGTATTTATCAATTAATTTACTTTACATTTAAAGGTTCATGTGTTATTACTGAAAAGGACAAAGTTAAGCCAAAAACTTCAGTTGTATTATCAATTATCAATTATTCTTTATTTAATTGAGTCATTTGTTTCACAAACAAAAGCCAATTATTTGGTTTTAACTGGCCTGTCTTTTCTGTCACACATTTAGTAATAGTATTGTTGTTAGAAAATGTTCAAATCTTTGGTAAAACACTCAATTTCAAAAAGAATCAATAGCTGCAACCCTGTATTCCAGTTTTACATATTTATGCTTTTATGTATTGTTTAGCTTCCTTTATTTTATTCTACTCCTGTTTGGCCTATTACATTTACATTTAAATAATCATAGAGCCTGGACAACAGTCAGTGCTTTTCTCTGCATGACTTGAAGACTATATAAGATCAACACTGAATTGAACCTGCTGAGTAACAGTTACTATCTTTCTGCAAGACGCAGTAATGTTTGGTAATACTACATTTTCTTGAACAAGTGATAAGGGGAGAGCGCAGACGCAGTCCCCCACTACCAGAAATTATACAATCGAGATTCCCAGGGAATTCGCAGGGGTCAGCACAGCCAGAGTGCAATGGCTGAGTCTCACCCTGGGTGAACCACCTTCTTGATCTTGATATCTCCCCTACCAGGTAAGTATGAATTGTACACACTCCACACACACACTCCTTTCACTCACACATACACCTCACTTATGGTCTCATTATTCACATGGGAAAAACACTAGAGTCTATCTGGGATGAAATCGAATTGTTCCTGGAGAGCAGTCATTCTCAAAGTGTGGTATGTGTACCACTAGTGGTACTCGGGGCTCCCTCTAGTGGTACGCCAAAGGATCACTGAAATAAATATAAAAGGGCTGACATCAACAGTTATTCACGGTAGCAGGCAGGAATTGATGGCAAGAGGTGGAGGTTTTTAACCCTTTGGGCCCTAAAGTTCATTTGGACTGTTTTCACTGCTGTTGTTTTTACGTTCATATCTCACTATATAAAGTGTTTTTCTTGAAAATTTGGTACCGGTGTGTGAACTAATCAGTTGCGGGGTGACCAGCTGTGCCAGTCGGCGTTGTCATGCCCACCTGATGGTGGGTACAGGTGGGCATCTCCACCTATACAGCTCCGGACAACGTTTCTGAACATGAATTTCCAAGAGTTCCTCCCCTGTACCATGAATAACGACATATACAATCGAGTTCTTATAAAAAATAAAGTTTTTATGTGAAAACAGTTATTCAGCGGTGCTTTCTGTGGACTGACCCCGACAAAGGGACCTCATTTCTAGGTTCGCGTCACGGCAACTCACGGTAGATCGTTTATACCCTAACTTAGTCTGTACTGCACCTGAAAACACGGGATTTAGCAGCTCTGTGAGAAAAGGCCTATCGAAGCTGATTATAGTGAAAAAAGTGAAGTATTTTGTGTGTAAAATGACTTTTCACCTCGAGTCCCGGAGGTTAGCGGGTCGCTAAGCGTAGCATTACGGGCGATCGTGACACGAAGTGCCGCCACTGCCGTAACGCTGCCCGCTGATTACTAATATGGATGAATTGGACGGTGAAAGAGGAGTTACTTCGATCGCTTCTAAAGCCGTTATCTACTTCATCATATTTATCGTCTGAAATACTCAGTCCGTGAATAAAACATAATTTCCTGACATGACAGCCATGTTTCATTTTGATTGGCTCAAGCGGGGCCATGTGACACGAGAAGGGAGGGGGGATCCCAGATCTATAGTAGAATGATAGAGAGACATTCGCTAGAATCCATTGACCATCTTTTTTATCATAGTTTTATTCTTAATCTTATGGTTCTTCCTCTGTGTGTGTGTGTGTGTGTGTGTGTGTGTGTGTGTGTGTGTGTGTGTGTGTGTGTGTGTGTGTGTGTGTGTGTGTGTGTGTGTGTGTGTGTGTGTGTTTCTGTTTCAGAAAGCAGCCATACAGCAGTGTGTGAAGTTCAGTCAGCATGTTTTGATTTTTGTTTAATCAAGTACAGTACATTGTTTACTTAACATTTAAGTACAGTACAGTTTTATTTAATCTTTAAGAACTGTTTTTTTTTTCATTTATTAAAGTACAATTTTTATTTAACTTTTCTGTGCAATATATTTTAATTGAATGATTATTTAAGTACAGTCTTTTATTTTCCTATATTTAAGCGTAGTGTTACTAATCTAACTGTGTAAAATGTGACAATGGCTGACAGTATTAAATATACTTCTTTAGGAGTAAAACCTCTGCCTTGTTTTTGATGAATGCTGAGGCTTACTAGGCTACTGTATAGTGTTGGTCAGTATGGTGGTACTTGGTGTAAAAAGTTTGAGAACCACTGAACTAGAGAATACTACAGTATTTAAAATAATCTTCAGTCCAAGAGACGGGTGACTTTGCACTTGTATTTTAGAGCAAGTTATATAGTAAAGAATTTTCAAAATATTCTAAAAGCGATCTCCAAGCCAATAAAAAATATTTCAACAGTTGAGAAGTGATTTGCAGGAGTGGTCAGCAGCTCCTTAACTGTCTGGTAAGCCATTTATACTGTAATAATTAATACACACTCAATTAATACACACAAGTTTTCTACAGCACAGCTGGTTCTCAGTGCTGCCCCCTGGAGGTTGATAGCTTTTCTACAGTGGGAAAGTGGGAATTTCCACAATAAAATAAAGAGATTAACAATAGAGCAGAATTTCTTCTCAATTAATTCAAAACAGGTAATAAAGTTTTTCTCTTCAACATTAACTTCATGTGTTGTTTTGTACAGAATATAGTTCTCCGGTTCTTTTCAAAATGTAATACTGTATGAGTAACCATAAACTGTTCCTGAGTGATCGCGTGACGTCAGACCAGAAACAGGAAAGGGAGGAGCGGAGCAAGTGCGAGGAGAGGCTGCCAGTGGGGAATCCCAAATGGCCGACAATATGGCTGCTTCCATATGATCGCCGCCACATTGTTCCGCCATTTTGTTCTGAATCACCACCACAGCGCCACTCTCGGTGGGAGGCGGTAGTACATGAAATATGGCCGCTTCCTGCAGGTCGCCGCCATTTTGTTCCAAAGCACAATCACAGCGCCACCGTCGGTGGGAGGCAAGAGTACATGATCCGCAGTGCGTCCTTGCTTCTCCAGAATTGAAACCCCGCCAGTGCGGTATCAAGATGGTGGCTTACGGGCGCTGACATACTTGTTTGCGGGCGCTGACATAGTTGTTAGCGGTCGCCGCCATAATGGCACACGGACAGCGCCATACTATTCTCAAAATTGAAACCCCGCCAGTGCGGTATCAAATAATGGCGGCGTAAGGGCGCCGTCATACTTGTTTGTGGTTGCCGACATGCTTGTTTACGGTCCCCGCCATACTTGTATGTGGTCGCCGCCATATTTAAAAGACAGAATGACGTCAGTGGCTAAAGTTGCTTCATGGCTAGTTCTGGGAAGCACTGGGAGACAGTCTGAGCACTGTCACCCAGATCACATCGCACCAATTAAGAACCTTTCTGCAGCTGGTGAGCCCACGGGAAGGTGGCGCCTGGCGTGGGATATGAACCCACTACCTAGAGCTTGTTAGTCTCATGCGCTACCAACTGAGCTAGCCGGGCAACCATCATATTCCACATTCAGCCTAGAAAGAAATGATTCACACTCAAGATGAATGGGGAAGACTACTTAGAACCAAAAAGTATAGCGAAGGAGATCTTGAATTTCTTTAGATACCTGTATGATTCTTCTTATTCTAAACAAAATGCTGAATTACTTTAAATCATTTATTACTGTAAATGATGAAACCTTTATGTGAGGAGGATTTAAATTGAAGTATCATGATGAAAACAGCCTCTGACTGATCTCCAGGCTCAGATAGAATCACTACAAACCTTCTGAAAAGAAATGAAAACATTGCTATTTGAGGCAATAATGTATGACTGGAAATGAATTATTGACAAAGAAACAAGGTAGAATTAGTTCAGGATGTCTATTTGTCATATTTCCTCACCTTCAGGACAAAATAAGAAAAGTGTCTCATCTAACTCCACTCTGCTCTATTCTAAATTCTGCTTTACATTTACATTTCACTTCACTGCACCTGTGTCATTTTATATCCCAAATTGTCGGCGAGCCATGTGACATAAGTTTATACTGTATACACCTGCTGCGTACATGATTGACTAAGTTGTCTAACTCTCTCCGAGCCTATTTCAGCTCGGAGCTGTAACCACAGTGAAGCTCAGGGTCAGAGGTCAGCTGTAACCACAGTTAAGCTCAGGGTCAGAGGTCAGAGGTCAGCTACCAAACTGATCTGCCTCCTTCATTCATCCAGTGACAATGTGGCTGCATGAAGCAAAACAAAAGACCAGAATGGAGAATAACTGTAGTTTCTTCAGCAGGAAAGGAGGAAATGTCCATGACAAACCTTCAACAAACACCTATGACACCTTTAAAAGAATAAAACCATCATAAATCATGTCATTGTTCTTTATTATATATACAATCACAGGGTACTTTAATAGAGAAAACCCAACAAATCCACATGAGCGACTGTGGAAAGGAAGAACTCCCTCTAACAGGAAGAGACCTGCAGAAACCAGACTCAGAGGTGGAGGCTTCCTGCTGGCCGGGTGGGGTGAGAGGACAGAGGAGAGGACAGACAGATAGATAAGAGAGAGATCCACTCTGTGAAGAATGATCAGGACATGAGGCTTCAATCAACCTTCAGCTCCACTGTCAGACATCCAGCAGGGAGGTTGAGAGACAGACTACAGGAGAGAAAGGCAAATGTTAGTGACATGTAATAGTGACATGTAATAGTGGTGAATAAAAAAGGAAAGAAGCTCAGTTTAGGTCCTCCAGCAGTCTGAACCTCTGGCAGCTTCACTAGAAAATGGTCTCAGGTGTCCTGAAGCAGCTCTCACTGTAAACTTTAATAGAAAAGTCTTCATCCTAACCTTCAAATTAGAGGCTGTGTCAGACTCTTTAACTGAAACTGGATCTGGTTCCACATCAGAGGAACCTGAAAGCTGAAAGCTCTGCCTCCATTCTACTTTTAGAAAACCTAGGAACCTCCAGTAAGCCAGCACTCTGAGAACCAAGTGTTCTGGGGAGATCTGGGACCAGCAGTTCTTTAAGATCTTTTGAATTAGTTGAAGACTTTTTAAGCAGTGACTTGGACCCCCTGATAATAGGGAGTTACAATAGTTACTCTGGAAGTAAATACATGGATTAGCTTTTCAGTGTCACTCTATCAATATATTCTTGATTTTAGAGACATTATGCAAATGTAAATGTAAAGATTCCAATAGATACGATGGTGATGAGTGACAGCAGTGCAGCTTCACACTACTATCAGATGAACACAGGAAGATACAGGATTACTACTACATCACCGGATGTAGTAGGAAGATATAGGATTACTACTACATCACCGGATGCGTTCAGACTCTCTTGTTCATCATGTACGGTTGGTTCCCCTGTGAGAGCATGTTAGAACTTTCTCCCACTGGCTATGACGACCTCTGCCTCAAGCCTTGTAGGACCTTCGGCCATCAGGATGTTGATGATGATGACAAGGTGTATGTAGATAGCTTTCCAAAAACTCAAAATATTGAGCACTCTACTTCTATGATGTCCTCCATTCCATTGATCATCTTACTTCAGGGAGCAAAACATCAAAACGTAACGGATGAGTCTCTGGTCCTCCTTCTGGATTCCTGTGACTTCCTCCATCTCCTTCAGCATCTCCAAGATCTGCTGCAATACAGAGGAATAAAAGTAAACAAATCAAGCTTATGTTATGTAAAAACTCTCAAAGTTGATTGATGAGATGTTTTCTTACCTGCTGCTCACTGAAAGGAAACATCCTCAGTTTGAGCTGCTGCTTCAGGGAAAGCGATGCTGACAACATCTTCTAGAGGTTTATTCTGTCTGAACAGACCCTCGACTCCATGAGATCATCATGTTAGATCTGAAGACAAAGAGCAAAGAGAGAACATATAGCAGCACTAGAGAATAGAACCACAAACAACACAGTTTGTTTCACTCACCTTGATCTGCTCTCTGGAGAATACAGTCAGGATCTCCCCCCTTCAACACCTCAATGATCCTGCAGAAAAATAAAATGAGTTAAAATGAGATAAAAAGCAGCACCAACTGTGACATTTACACTTTGATTAAAGTCAAAATTACTGGATTTGATTTGTTCCTGTCATTTAACAAAAGGAATCAGCCAACTGTTGAATCAGCTGACATTTTGCTTTCACAAGGTGATCATCAAACTGTTCTATTCAACATAAAGGAGTGCAGCTCAATATGTCAGCCAGGTGTTTCAGTCATTTCTGCCATACCACCTGCATCTATTGAACTACTGAACCAACTATTGTAGTACCTGTGCTCTCTTTTTGGGGGTTGCATCCACAGCTGAATGATGCTTTGGGAACATTTGTGGATTTTCCAGCACAATGGACATGAAGCCAGCCTCTGCAAACTGTGACCTCCACCCATTCCAGAATGTAAACATGTAGATAAAAAATCCTGCAAAACAATAATTAAAATAAATAAATAAATCATTTCCTTTATGTCTTATAAATAAAGAATCAGAGAAAAAAAACGTGTACGTATCTTCCTTCACGTTCAGTCCATTTCGTCACATCCTGTGGGTCGGCTTCTACATACGTCACTTCCGGCGCATCATTTTGCGACATTTCCGTCCATGCTTCCGCATAGCACCATTTCAAGATGGCGGCGACCAAGAAATAAATATGGCGGCGCACGCAACACCGCCATCTTGGTTTTCCCCACTGGCATCTCTTGCCGCGAACCTATCACAAAACCTCCGCGAGACCTCTGCAAACTTTGTTTTCCAGAAAAACAGCGATTACAGAAAAGAGGCAGAGGGGTGAGCAACATGGGTGAGCAACATCAGAATGGTGTTCTTTCATTACACAAAATCAAGACCATTGTTAACAAGCGTTGCTGTTTTGCACTCATTCACAGCCATTCCAGTGAGAGTCTTGATTTGCAGCAAGTGTTGGATCCTTGAACATGGTCTTTTGACTGTGAAAACTTGGAAGAGGAGAAAACCTGAACTGTTGCTAGCAGAGGATGGTTTCGATCCATCGACTTCTGGGTTATGGGCCCAGCACGCTTCCGCTGCGCCACTCTGCTAAGTGCAGGGTTCTCAAGGAGTGTCCACTGTACTTAGCAGTTCTGTTTGCATTATTTGAGAAATCGATTTCATTGTCGAGCACGAGCACTCATTGTTTCATTACGAAGAGGCACTCTGTGGTTTATTTCCGAACATGTTTTCTTCCCAAATCAACTTCCATTGTCTGATCTTGTGACCTACTGAGGTCCTTTGTTTAGGTGTATCGGGAACATGAATGTCGGCTTGAATCGATCCCTCCCAACCATTTACTGGAGCGTGATTTGTTTCCAATGTGTTTTTGGACTTGTTGACAGTGTTGGCCTGGATGGTAAAGGCTTGGACAACCAAACATCATCAGCAGGGTGAAGGCTGTGAGACGAGACCAACTAGGGAACCCCAAATGTCCTCGGCAAAACGTGTCAATTTTCAAGTCAATTTTGCATAATATGACCCCTTTAATCGCTCACGTTCGTTGCTCCTTCAAGACAAGTGTCCAACATATCAGGACCATAAATGATGGTAGTGAATCATTACTGGCTGATTTGAGCAATTAATTCCATTCAAAGCCTTAAACTGGCAGCAATGGGATTTGCAGCCATGCCTCCTTAGAGACTGGAGTCTTAATCCAACACCTTGGATGACTCGGCAACACTACCTGAATCAGCTTGGATTAAGGGCTCGTCCAATTCTGACACCATGACTGTGCAACATCAGAATGGTGTTCTTTCATTACACAAAATCAAGACCATTGTTAACAAGCGTTGCTGTTTTGCACTCATTCACAGCCATTCCAGTGAGAGTCTTGATTTGCAGCAAGTGTTGGATCTTTGAACATGGTTATTTGACTGTGAAAACTTGGAAGAGGAGAAAACCTGAACTGTCGCTAGCAGAGGATGGTTTCGATCCATCGACTTCTGGGTTATGGGCCCAGCACGCTTCCGCTGCGCCACTCTGCTAAGTGCAGGGTCCTCAAGGAGTGTCCACTGTACTTAGCAGTTCTGTTTGCATTATTTGAGAAATCGATTTCATTGTCGAGCACGAGCACTCATTGTTTCATTACGAAGAGGCACTCTGTGGTTTATTTCCAAACATGTTTTCTTCCCAAATCAACTTCCATTGTCTGATCTTGTGACCTACTGAGGTCCTTTGTTTAGGTGTATCGGGAACATGAATGTCGGCTTGAATCGATCCCTCCCAACCATTTACTGGAGCGTGATTTGTTTCCAGTGTGTTTTTGGACTTGTTGACAGTGTTGGCCTGGATGGTAAAGGCTTGGACAACCAAACAACATCATCAGGGTGAAGGCTGTGAGACAAGTCCAACTAGGGAACCCCAAACGTCCTCGGCAAAACGTAACCTTGACATTTTTATGTCAGGATGGCCGAGCGGTCCAAGGCGCTGCCTCGACCTGTTCAGGTCGCAGTCTCTTCTGGAGGCGTGGGTTCAAATCCCACTTCTGACAGCAGAGCATATACTAAAACATGCAGGTGTGTCCATGAACCTTTGAAGGACTAACAATTATACTTCCTCACATGGTGCCATGTGCCAGAGCAGAGCTGCCTAATTGGGAAAAGGGAGGGCTGACCTTGATTTGGATTGGCTACACCCCGCGATTACACTGTATAAAGTTTGATTCATGATCCACTCTTTAAAATTTGAAACAAGCCAGGGAGAGAGGTGACAGACTATCTTGACTTCTGAAGGTAAAGTTGGACAGAATAATCAGCAACAAGTGTGCAGTTATTAAGGATATTGTTAATTAAACTACAAGAGAGAGACATTCTAAGGATTTACTCAAATTGTATTGTAGATTGAGAAATGTCCGATGCAGTTGAGGGGACAATCATCTTTGTTCGGAGAGATGCAGACATGTAGATGCGGTTTCCATGCCAAGAATGTATTGTGGTCTTTCATTAAATTAATGTGTGCATGCATTGTATTGTGTATGAATGAATTCAGTTTTCTTCCCTGTGCACCTCCAGCCTTCCAGCAGTGTCCCTGTACCATCTCCTGGGACTCCAGGTGGTCCGGGTCCATCGGCAGCATCGTCTGGGCAGGCTACTCAGAGGCCTTCTTTGACTTTGGCTTCAGTAAATACTGATGACGTTACACGTGTTTATTATGTCAAATATATTTAGAGAGAACATGTTACTAACTTGGACTATCTCGCTCTGAGTGAAACCTGGTTAAACTGTAATATACCATCAAATATGATCGACATTCCAGGATATTCTTGTTTTCGTAAGGACAGGCAAATAGGTAAAGAGGATGGTGTGCTAGTATATGTTCGAAACACACTTAAATGTACTGAATTTAATTTGGTTTTAAACATTGTTTTATAACCTAGAATGAATTTTATTATTGTAACTTTATACAATCCGCCATCCTTTAATGTATCTTTTTATAGTAACCTGGACAAACTGCTTAAAATGTTTAAATATGATAGTGAAACCATAGTGCTTGGAGATTTTAATATCTATTGATTGGACCAACATGTTAAACAAAAACTGAAAATAATAAAAACTAATCTCTGGCGGCTAGTACAGGAATCAGCTGAGAAAGAAGCCGCTACACCCCCGACGTAAATAGCCTGGGATTACTGCAAAAAGTGTCCAAATTAAGCATCACCAACAAATATTCAAGCCAACTAAAAAAGTTGCCAAAATGACTCTTGCACGATTTGTGTTTTATAAAATGCCTTAAATAGGCGCGGCTCAATGTCCGACTGGGACTTGTGGTGACTGTGCATCCAGTGCGCCCTTTAGCTCAGACCCATTGTGGTATCGCTTCTCGGCCTTTTGGCTAAGACAGCGGTCCCCTCCTTTGGGTGGTGAAGTCGTTTACCTGTTGTGGTATTGATTTCATACTCGTGTAGGAGGACATTTTGTTTTTTTCAGGAATATTGTTTCTCTTTTGCATTTTATTTGTAGTTGAGTGATTGTCCTGAAAAAAAGTGTTGTTGTGCAGACTGAGGGGAGCTGTTCTAATAGCTTTCTCTCTGTCTGCTCGACCTTTTATTGCTAACTTTTAAAGTTTACTTATAATTTTAACTATTTATTGTATTCTTAATTGTTTTTTTTTTACCTTTTTAAGCTGGTGGTGCCTCCAACATGTCGGCCAGTCATGCCGGCATTAGGAGGCACCACAGCGTACGTTTTACTTTTGTAGAAAAAGAAGGGAAATTGGTATGTATGTCACGCCTTGATTTTTCCAGGAAGCTCGTTCAAGGTGTGCTCAACTTTTCCCCGACAGACCTGAATTGTGTCCTGACCCTGCCCTTTAACAAAGGATTTGATGTAAGTTTTTGTTCTGCAGCACTCCTGCGACAGTTCTGGTTACGTTTTGAAAATGTAAAACCCCAGTTTGCTGTGTTCAATGTGGAGAAGCTTTCTGACAATGCGCTTAAAACCGTTATTGTCAGAATGTTCAATGAAACAGTGAATGCAGAAGACATCTGTGCATGGCTGGGTAGATACTGCACTGTTAAAGGCCAGGCTACCAAGGTGAGGGATGAGGACGGCATCTGGAATTGCGCTTGGAGGGTCCCCATTCAACAATGGCAGGACCCCCAGGGCTTCCAGGGCCTGAAACATCTCCCACCCATGGTAGTCCTGGGTGACAACAGGGGCTATATCCATTACCAGGGCCAGCCCAAGCTCTGCCGTAAGTGTGGTCAGCACGGCCACCTGGCTGAAGCCTGTGAGCTGGTCGTTTGCAGGAAGTGCCGAGAAATTGGTCACACCTTTGAGGAGTGTACCAATGGCAGAAGGTGCAACCTCTGTGGAGAGACAAACCACCTCTTCAGAGATTGCCCCAAATCCTTTGCCAACAAGTTGAAGGCAGCAAAACAGACAGAAAAGGAAGGAAGTGACGGACACGAGGAACAGGTGAAAGAGATAATTGAAGAGGCGGGTATTGTGAACCCTGATCCCCCACCAACCACTGTGGTTGGAGGAGAAGGATCAGTTGAGGCAGAAGGGGAGGGGCCTGCAAAGACCTCCTCAGGTGAATCCACCGGAGATGAGAGCAGGCAGGCAGCAGGTGGAGCTGTTTCCAGTGGTGAGGAAAGCCAGGGATCCAGCAATGATGCCTCTCTCCCCAATGCCCAACTCCCCAAGAGACCGGCATCAGAATTGTCCTCTGAGTCTCCCCAGGGCTCAGAGAAGAGGGGAAGAGTTGAGGTGTACTCAGACAGTTCGTCTGTGGAGGAACCCAGAGTCTTCCCCTCCAATTCACCCAATGAGGTTTCTTTTCTTTCAATTGCTCTGCAATCAACCCCAAAAGGCTCAAAAATGGATTGCAGGTTGCGGGAGAGACCAACTCCCAGAGCCCGAACGGGGAACAGAGCTCAAACCCTTCACACCTTACCTATGGAAGTGAAGGAAGAGCTCAGTTCACAAGTGATAACTTAGTCACTGTTTTTAACTGATTTTATAGTTCAAAATTTGTAAATGTCATACCTGTTGTTTTAACCATACTCATGACCCTCACCTTCTCTACCATCAATGTGAGAAGTGTGAAGTCGAGAGTTAGAGCCCAGAGTGCTTTATCCTTTTTAAGTTCATTTAAGTCGGATGTGTTTTTATTACAAGAGTGTGCTATACCGTTTTTAAATTCTTACAAACAGTGGGAGGAGGTGTGGCCACTCCCGTCAGTATGGAGTGGCTCCAGCAGTAGTAAAAATGGAGTGGCCATTTTAATAAATAATCCCCGGATCTTGGTGAAGGGCAGCACTGTGGTGAGAGACGGTAGGGCACTTTTAATACATTTGACTTTTATGGACCAGGATTTTAAGCTCTTGAATATTTATGGTTTTAATGACGAAAATGATAGGTATGACCTTTTAAAGGAACAGCACATGGCTGTTGACACGGACCCCTCCAGGAACCCAAAGACGACAGCAATGGCTCGTTTCTGGATGGGGTCCTACCTTCGAAGGATTAAGATTTTACCCATTGATTTTAAAATACCAGTTTCTTTTAACCTGCCATCGGCCTATGATTTTATCAAGACATTTTTTAAACAGTTTAACCTGGAACAGGAGGAGTTGCAGATTTTAACTAACCACAAATCTCTCATTTCTGTTGTGCAGGAACGGGAACCAGTGAGTCCAGTGCGCGGGCTTGCACTCGGTGAGCCCTCCACAGTTTGGCGCAACGTGAACCATCCTGTCCTCCCAAACAGACTCCGGGACCTGTCATGGCTGGTGGCTCACGAGGTTCCCCCAGTCAGGGCCGTCATGCACTCCCGAGGAATGGCAACGCACTCAACTTGCCCCCGGCCTGGTTGTGGCGCTCCTGAGTCGGTGAGGCACCTCCTCTGGGAGTGCAGCGCTGCCATAGACCAGTGGGCAACGGCCGGCTCCTTGCAATTCCCGTACTTACCAGCAGGGGGGGGGGGGGGTCCTTACAGCACAGCTGGTGCTATACGGGGTGAGCCACGAGTTCATGACAAAGAAGGACTTTGAAAAGATGTGGCTCACCCTGGCCGCCATCAAAGACGCCACCTGGACCTCCAGAAACCTGCTGGTAAGAAGGCATAGGCAGATCCCCCCCGTGGCTGTGATCCAGATGGCCGCAGCGACGGTCCGCGAGGTGGAAGCTGCAGGCGGCAGGCCGAGGACACAGCCACAAAGAAGAATCGCCTCCCTGCCCATTCGGACGAAGGAGCCGGAGCCTCACGAGAAAAGGTCAAGGCAGCGACGGCCTGGCTCTCCGGGTGTGGACGGAGGGAAGGAGCACGAGGGAGAGGACCTCCTCTGAGCACCATGGCAGAACCCCGAGAGACCAAATGTTTGAGAGAACAGGATGAGTTCCCCTTGATAGGGACTCACTGCTCTCCTGCACAACAGAATAGACCTTTTAAACTGAACGCACTCCTATTTATTGACTTTTACAACGATAGACACTTTTTATTTCCTCATGTTTCTCATTTTACTCAACAGGTCCTGCTTTATTTGTAAATCTCTATTTATTTAAAGTACTGTATTTATGATATTTTAAAACAGAAGCTTGTTCCTTGTTTGCTTTTATGTTTTAAATGATTGAAAACATCTGTGGAAGAAATTGAAGAAAATGACCTGTAAAATGTGTCAATAAAATCTTGTAAAAGAAAAAATCTGTTCTTATCAGTTTAATATCTGATATGTCCCCTATCTGGGGACTGTATATTGAATAGATTTTTGGAACAGGGAGATGGAATAGGAGCTTGCTCTGTCCACTCCACGCATCAACCTGGTATTGCAGTTCATCTGGGAATGGTGCACCCTCCTCTCCTGTTGAATGAAAACTAAATAGTTCTTTCTTGAAGGGCTGAATTCAAAGTTAAGTAATGACAGCAAGTTTCAAAAGAAGTGTAGAACAAAGATCCTGTCTGTGTGAGCCTGTCACTGTTGCCAACTTGGTGACTTTGTCACTAAATCTGGTGACTTTTCAGGTCCTGTTGGCAACTTGTTTTGTGAAAAGCGACTAGCGACTTTCTAGTGTGTTTGGCGACTCTGAGGTGAAAGCAGGTCTGGTTCTGCAGTCACTGTGGTCAACGAGCAGCGGGTCCTGCTGTGAGCCCCTCCCCCGTCCTGAAGCATTGACAGACCTGCGGTCAGTCTGACAGTCCCTCCCTCCCTCCTGCAGTCAGACCAGAGGAGACCCTCACCACACTGCGTCCACACTGAGAAGGAACCGCGCATGCGCAAGGCCGCCGCTGGTTTACTGAGTGGCAAGTAAATATAAATATTGTTTCAATCACACTGAGGCCTGTGGCCTGTACTAGGAACCCTGATCAACATATCCAGGATCTCTCTGTTTCCTGGGTTGACTGATCCTGATCACCGTTACTACCAAGCAGGTTATCAACTCTCTGGTTCAACCCAGACCTACGTGTGCTTGTTCACATGAAAGGGGCGGAGTTTGCAGCATCTGACCAATCACACACAGAGAAACTCTGCAGAGCAGTTTACAGATTACTGAAGGAGCAGTTAATCTCTGAGATTATGAAGAATTAAAACACATCCAGCAGCTAAAAGCAACACTGCTGCTGCAGCCAAAGCCAGAACATTCCTGACTTGTTAATGCTGACTTGGTGAGATTATACCAGATTAATTCATCAGACAATATAAACAGACAGCACTGTGATCACTCAGTTTCACTTTATTCCAACAGAAACGTGTCGGGCTGAACTTCCTCACTGATCTTCTTTTAGTTTAGATTTTCCATCCAGTTGTTTTGAGGCTGAGTTTCTCTTGTGTTTTATGTTGGAATAATAATTCATCACCGTGACGACAGGAGTAGTTCTGGTTCCATAAATTCCTGTTTCTGCAGTTCTGTCAGGTGTGATCATTAAGCTCATTATTCCAGATCAACCCTCGTGGAGATAAACAGACTTGGAACAAGTCAAGAACAAAAACATCCTTCAAAGCCTCAGAGACCAGGATTTATTTTATTATGTCAAAAAGATTTCTAAATTACTTTCTCATCTCCGCTCTGCTGCAGCTCAGTGCTGAACCTGCCCACCAATCACCATCATTTAAGAATGGGCGGGGCATTTTCCAAGAGATCTGATTGGTCAGGAGGCGGAGCTTTGACCTCTTATCCAGAACATAACCTGCTCCGGAGGTTAGACATTCAGGGTAAATTACCATGGTGATTTATCCTGGTGAGAAGTGAATGAGTGTCATAGTATGGAAAGTTATCTGGATAAGAGAAAATCCAGCTTCGTAGTACAGGCCTCAGGCCTCAGGTCACACAGCGTTTACCAACATTGATGTGTTTGTGAAAATTTGAGTTGAAAAAGAGCAAGAAGAGCGCCCCCTCTGGCCAGGGGGGTTAAAAGCTCACAGCACCTGCTATTCTCAGGCAGCCTCCCATACAAGCAGATGGCGCTAGATGGCGCTAGATGGCGCTAGATGGCGCTAGATGGCGCTGTCTGTTCAACAAATGTTTGAAAACACACTTCATTGCCAATCTTTCAGCCTCTATCTTCAAACCAACAGCGCCATCTGGTGGAGTCAGAAAATAAAGTAAATGGTTGATGAGGCTTCATTTGGCCAAGGCTCCATCGAGGCTCAGTGCCGGTGTAAGATTGTAAAAGGACCCTCATAGAATCTGAACCCCGAGGTCCATTTTCCACAGCAGAATATATGGACCCCTAATATTTGTACTGAAACGTTCAAAGAATTTAAGAACATAAATAAATATGAATGAGAGTAACTATTTTATTCTAGAGTAACTATGACAGAGAGAGAGACATTGTTACACCCCGAGGAGGGACGGAACATATCTGGAAGGACACTGGGAAACAGGTGGATTTTTACAATTTTTATTTAATTTTCTTTTAATTCACTCGTTGGTTTTTTAATTCGAAAAAAATGTTCAACCTGAAAAACAAGCGGGTTATGTACAAACTAGAACCCTACAAAACCCAAAACCACCCCGTGTCCTAAACTACCAAAATATCCAAAAGAACAAGTACCTGGTGGGCTGGCACAAACAAACAAACAGGTGCGGTACCGGGCCAACCCTGTACAGGGCCGTCGGAGCCGGTACCAACACCCAATCTAACAAACAAAACCCCGAACCTACTGTTGCAGGACAAACAAAAAACGAAAACAGGACCACCGATCCCACCAGGGAAAAAGGATCTGTGCTAACCCCAAACATACAACGAAGGCGGAAGAGCCGGAGAAGGAAGCCGCCTGACTGCGGGTACGAATGGGAGAGGTCGAAGTGGAGAAGCCGCCGGGCTGCGTGTCAGTACGGGATTCATCGAGAGAGGGCAGCCCCGAACACTTTAGACACCGCCTATTTATAGGCGGAGAGGCGGGCTTCACCGAATCCTACAAAAATAATAAATAACAAATACTGAAATAATCCCTCAAGAAAACAAACAAGGGGATATAGAGATTAATTTACTATTATTATTAAAATATTACTTTATATATATATATATATATATATATATATATATATATATATATATATATATATATATAACAAACTAAATAAATTGACCTCTCCACGGAAGGATAATATATATGAATATAAGAAAACCTTCACTAATACCTAACAGACATACTGATGGTAGATTTTAAAGGAGTTAGAATCTTCTTGAGATTCCTTCAGTCTACAAGTTGATGATAGAGCAGCTTCATGAGTGACGACAACATCAACACTTTAGGAGCCACTGCCGTGACCCGGAGTTGAACCGGGGTTGCTCCGGCCACAACACAGAGTACTAACCACTATACGATCACGTCCACAACACAGAGTACTAACCAAATGATCACTGTCACAAAACAGAGTACTAACCACTATACGATCACTGTCATAACACAGAGTACTAACCACTATATGATCACGGCCATAACACAGAGTACTAACCACTATACGATCACAGCCACAACACAGAGAGAGAGCACAGACCTGTAAGAAAGTGTAAGTCCAATGAAATAGAAAGTATAGAGCCTTACCTTACTGTCAGCCTCTCTGAGTTTTTGTCTCCTCTTGCTTCAGCTGCACCTCGACACCCTGTCCATGAAAATCACAACCTTGGTGGAGTACTATGTCTTCCTGTATTGGCAGGCCTGGGTAGCTCAGATGGTAGAGCATCAGACTTTTAATCTGAGGGTCCAGGGTTCAAGTCCCTGTTCAGGCTCTTGGTGGGAAGAAACTGAGCAGGATTACTTTTGCAGCAACACATCATCAGCAGGATAAAACTAACCTGTCTCTTGATGTTCTATGTCAATGCAGAACAATTCTCTTGAGTCTCCATGCAGAGGAGTGTTGCTTTCATGATCTCCACCAGGGTTCCTCAATTCTGGGCCTCAACATGCCCTGCACGTTCTAGCTCTCCCAGCTTCAGCACACCTCAATCTGATGTTGATGTCATCATCAAGCTTGTAAAAAAGCCAGGTAAGGAGGCCCTTATTGTGTTCAGGTGTGTTACAACTGGGAGAAACCTGAAACGAGGCCAAGAATTGTGGAACTCTGATCTCCACCCAATTGTCAAATGACTGATATCCCGAGGAGCTGCTGTCCAGTAGAGAAATACTCTGGTGGAGCTGCTGTTTATCTTGATCTTATCAAGTATTAAAAGTCTCTGAGGTTACATAACCAGCAAACATAATAACTTTATATCTTGAGCACTTTTCTAAACTCAGTTACAAAGTACTTTTACATTAAAACCACAATAAAATGTACAACAATGAAATACAGAACAATTAAAAATAGACAATAAGAAATAGAAACTAAAAATAAGAGAACATCAGTTTCTAAAAGCCAAGTGATAAAAATGAGTTTTAAGATGAGACTTAAAACAGGATATTGAGTTTTCCTGCCTGAGTTCCAGAGCCGAGGGGCCGGAGAGTAAAGGCTCTGTCACCCTGGTAATGAGCCTTGTTCTTGGTACAATTAGTAGACCCCTGTCAGAGGAACGGTCTGGCTTATTTCACTTTGTGAGGAAGCCTGTAGTCACAATCGTGAATTACAACATTGGGCTGTAAACATAAACATTGAGCACTCATGAGATTTCAAAGGAATTCTTAGAAATATCATTTCCCCCAAAATAATTGAAATGGTGATGGTTCCAACAAAGCCCAAGATCAAACACGAAAACTGATTTTCTCTTATTGGCCTCAGCCTTTTGTTTCTTCTCATTATCAAACTGAGCATCTGATCACCAAACAGCCATTTTCTATTGTGACTGTCAAGCATGGAGCTCATTAGGTGACATCATGAGATAGCAGAGTCCTGGACACAATGTTACTTACCTCTTCGAGTCATGATATCGGTGCTGCTGACTTCTGTTCTCACAGTGAAGTCAATTAATATGTTGAGTCCAAGCAGGGAGAACGTTTCTTGTGCTTCAATAGACAAAATATCCTCCTCTAGCTTGGTTTTGCAAACGCATGTGGCATTGACAAAGGTATTTTTGAGTTATTTTAGCACTCAGAGATCAAAGGAGATTAAAGGCGAGCAAAGGAGATAACATTTTATCAAAGGATATCAAAGGAGAGCAAAGGAGATCAAAGGAGATCAAAGGACAGGCTCTTTATTCAATGTTTGACCTACCTCAAATGTATTAGGGACGTGTTGACAAACCATAATCTATGAAAGAACTCTGTCTTGTGTCTTTTCTGTCAATAGACTACAAGTGCCATTAACCCCGATCACGAGACTTCGCACTTCTTGAGCCGCCTCTCTTAAGACTGCACGGCAAAGAAAATGGAGTCTCCGTTTGGCCATCCTGCAGTCTCAACATCATCCCAGAAGCCTTCCTCAGCTTTAACATGGAATGGAACTCAGTATCTGCCTGCATCACCAGCACCCAGCCCGCCCTCCTCCAGGCCCTGTCAGCCTGATCTCCTGCTCAGGCAGAGCATCCAACGCTCCCTCACACACATCCTGTTTGAAAGGAGAGAATAACTTTACACACTTGTATGAAACCCACAGCCTGTTACCTTTTGATTATCTACATATTGTAATTTAAGGTGTTTCTTCCAAAAAGATATTGGCATACACACAATAGAATTTTACAATCAAGTCATAATATGCAACAGGACATCATTTGAAATTCATGACCCTCAATTCCAGTCAACGGTCAAATTTAAGTTATAATTTCATTATATGTATGATTATCAGAGTATCCTGACCCACATTTGCAACAATATTTGACTTTCACCATTATTTGGTTCGGATTCCCATTGTAGCATTGATGCAAGAATTCATGACTGAGCAAGATCATGACACTGGCTGGTTCTTTGCCCAGTCATGAAAAGTCTAGTTCATTAAATATATTGTTTCACATAGTAAATATTAGCACAGTACTATAAACTCAATCGAAAACATGATCATGACTTTATCTTTGGTGTATCGTTCAGAAAAAGTTATCAAAATGAAAGAGGATGAATATACAGACGGTTTGGCAACTCACAAAAAGACCAGGATGCTGTGATGTGCCTCAAACTAGGAGATTATTCTATATATACATTTCATCTATCTTCTTTACATGCTGCCTTCAGTTTGTCATAATTAGACTAAAATATCAACAAAACAACAGATTTATATTTCCTGCATGTCAACCTCTCTTCTGTTTATCAGACATTTTGAATTGATGCCAGTTGATTTGATCTGATCTCAGGTCTGCAGAGTTAGAATTGATCTTGAAATACTCTCTTCTGTCTGATGTTAACACTGACTACAAGGTGTGTGGAGTGGCTTAAGGTTATCAACTGAGGTTTGACTGCTCTATTTTGTATCCTGGTCTAAATGAGCTGGACCTGTTTCTTGCAGTGTCAATACGCTGACAAGTTACATCACGGCCAAGTCTCTACTTTAACTCTGCTGAGATCCTCCTCACCAGTCTTTGACCCAGGGTAGAGGCTCCAGGGAGTGAGGCCTCACTGCCATGTGCGATGACGCTGGGCGTAGCCCTGTGTTGCCCTCCGTCATGTCCTGGTTTCAGATGGTGACTAAAAGCAGCAACTCTGTGCTCAATAGTGGAGGTGATTTCATGCAGCCCCTCGCTGACACCAGCTTGTAGTTTCACTCCATGTCTGAGCGCAGACATTTCACTCTGGAGCCGCTCCATGTTACTCAGCAAGTTGGACTAATCTATGCTGTTAAAGGTGACAGGCGGTAGCTCATCCAAATAGTGGGAGACGAACCGAGGGAGGTTTTCTCTGCACTCATTCAAAACCTTGAAGCAACTTTTAATGTAGCTGATGTTTTTCTGATCTCCTTTAAAAGCCACACATCTTTGTTTGGTGTCAGGACCGAGTTCAAACAGCCTCGTTCTTCAGGATTCAATCCATTTCAAGTCCAACGTGTTGGAAGCTGTTAGAACAAGATGGTCCTGGCTCATTGTTCTCATTCTGACCAGGAGAAAGTTTAAAAACTGGTCCTCAACTAGAAGCTTGCCGTCAACAGTCTCATAAACCACAGGTTTTAAACCTGGCCAGTTAGATAGTGGAGGAGCCGTCACTCTGAACTCCCGCTCAGCCATCTTGCTCAACTTTTGTTGTTGCTGTAGGTAAAGGAAGAAATAGGTGTTATGAGTTATCAACGCACTAGCTTACATACCAGTATAATCAGCTTGTCTCACTTCTGTTCAGAACTGTTAATAACACGACCATATATGGGAGGATGCAACTACAAACACACCAGTTTGCAACATATGTCGAGGGGACATCCTCCTTGTCTGAAGAAAGTACGATTGTGATATCTAAAACTTCTCGGGACAGAACACGAGATATAGTCAGTTTCGATAAAGACAACATGTGATATCCACACCATATGTACAGGGAGGGGTGAAATAAATGCTTATAAACCAACGTTTTCCTGTACTCTGGGCTCTTGACCATTGAAGCCTGGTCCTCCAGGACAGACTGGTTCTTGAGCCCGAGATCTCGTTTTATTCCATGTATTCTGCTGAAGGTAATTATCTGTGAAACTGTGTGATTAATTCCACTCTTGTTTCCTCATCAATAAAAGAACACATTAATGACTGTTTTTCCTTCAAGGTCATAGTCAACATTTCTTTGTGGATAAACATTTGTACACAGAACTAGTTTGGAATGATGATATTTTTTCTTTACAATCAAACAAAATTATATATCATCATCATCTTTATCTTTATTGCAGACACAGGAGTCCATAAAAAAACATTCACAAATACATTAAACAAATATATAAAACAAAATATCAGAAATAGGATAATCACAGATAAGTCAAATATGACCCTATTTATAAAAGACATCCATACCAATACAATAATACCATACACAAGGATGAGTGGTTTTTTACAGGACTATGACTGAGATTATTCAGCAGCATTATAATGGTGTTCTGAGAGTCCTCAAGCCTGCGTATAAATTTATACATCAGATTCCTCATGAGAGCCTGAAATGTAGAAACACCTGCATGACAGAACATCTCACTTCCTGTTTCCCAGCCAGGTTTTTTTCAGCAGGATCCTCAGAGCATCATTGTAAGCAACCTTGAGCCGTCGTAGGCTTGATTTTCTATATTTAATCCACAAGGGGGCAGTATACAAGGGAGTACGATAAGCTCTAAAGAGAGTCATTTTCACATTATCAGAGCACATAGAATCTGGGTGACAGTGCTCAGACTGCCACCCCCGCGACCTGGAAACGGATCAGTGGGAGAAAATGGAGGGATGGATGGATGGATGGATGGATGGATGGATGGATGGATGGATGGATGGATGGAGCACATAGAAAATGTCCTTGCTCGTATGTTGGCTTGAACATACAGCGTACAGCATCGTCTATCCAGATCATCATCATCACACATTTTATCAGAGATGAGATGTCCCAGATATTTAGTTTTGCTACTGACAGTGACTTCCTGTTCTGACAGGTAAAAATGAGGGAAGTTGAGATCCTTCTCCTCCTTAGTTCTACATATCAGAACTGTGCTCTTTTTGGCATTATATTTAACATTATATTTAACATCAGATTTGAAGCCATACTCAGAACAGATATTTAAAAGCTGCTGAAACCTGCTGGGAGAGAGAATGACCAGATCACCAGCAGACATGAGATGATTAATTATCTTGTTACCCAGCACACATCCACTTTTACAACTATTCAGTTGTTGAGATAACTCATCCATGTACAAGTTAAAGAGAGCAGGTGATTTATGTCTTTGTCTTTTTAAAAACGCTCTAAGAAAACACATGAAATCTGTGGATTATTTTAAAAGGTACTTCTTTTACTTTATTGTTTATCATATATCTCGCTGGCAAATTACCCCCCCAAAAAATGGAGGGAGGAGGAGGGGAATCCCCAAACCACTACTGGACCCCGGCACAGAGACAGCAGTCACTGCCAGAGGCCTTTGAGCAAGGCAGCAATATCCAGGGAGCAGATTTATAGAAGGAAAGTTAGATTTAATCATCTCCAGCATTAGTTCATGTTGTTCTTCTCAGTGTAATTGGTCATCGTCTTCATAGTAGTAATTACAGTAGACTGATTAACTCTAGCCTATTCAGAGAGACGTGTAATATATTCAGTCAGTTGAAATAAATCTAAATGAATTATTTTACTGGAACTGAAAGATAAATACCTATATAAAGATATTTACTTATAATATGAATCTGGCTGAATAGAAAAACCCTTTTGTGTTCACTGTCAAAGTAACATTACTCTTCTTATATTTAGGTTACATGTATTTTATCAAGTTAATTATTTTGTTAACTCACCTACATTTGCACTGTTGCCTTTATTTTCACAAACAACTGTGTAGTGAAAGTACATTTGTTGTTTTAGGTTGATGTTATTCTCTTGTTGATATTGTTTGTGAACAAATCCTTTCTCAGTTCTGCAGTGATACTTTGTGTAGATTTTATTTACCCTGCATATATTGAGTTTGTTCATAAGTCATTTATATTTACCTACAAACTTTGTCCTGCATTTTATTATGGTGATAATCAACTGATAAAAGAAAAAAACTCCCCAAATCATTCAAAGATCATGAAAAAACTTTATTTATTTATTTTCATTCAGATTTGCATATTGATGATGATTCACTTCATAAATAATGACACATTGTTCTCCCCCACATTAAAGTAGATGAGCTGCTTTTCTAAGTAAAAACTATCTACAATACTGGCCGTGTACTTCAAACACTCCTTTTCCCTCCTCCATCTCCCCATGTCTCCAAAGCTGCTTCATACTGACACCTACTGGATATAGGGGGAACTGCAGGTCAGTATTTCTATTGCGTCCATCCATCCACCCATAACAAAACCCATTTAATGTCAAAGATGTTGATCATTTTCTTCTCAACTCATAATGATGATCATTCAGTAAGTTGTATTTTCTATAAAATTATCCAGTCTGTTTACATATAATGTTTTAAAGTTGTTGTTTTTTTCTCAAACTGAGGAAACAAATTCTAGAATTTCAGATGATGTATTTGTCTACAGTTTTATAGCTTGGAACCACCTTGGCTATTTTCGTCCTGTCAGGAAAAATACCTGTTAAAAAGGATCTATTGCATATATAAGTAATTGCTTAAGTATACAATCTATTACATCTTTTACACAAGACATATCAATTGTTAGAATCACGAGACTTTTAAACTTTCTGTGCACTTCTGAAACATCACTTTCAAAAACTCCATCTAGAAACATTGAAATACTGTTTTAAAATGTAAAATCAAAGTGACAGTCTCATACATGAGGTTTAATTTCCTTTGTCATCTACTGAAACATGGTGACTGTGGTACTTAGTAGTGTAAATGTAATCAATGAGAGATTTGTACAATTCAGAAACTTTTCTATATAGAAATCTTAAAATATGAGTTACTTCCAGATTAAAGTCATTGAAAGAACTTAACGGTTTGATCTCATTTAAAATGGTCTTTTTGCACAACTTGCTGTTTCTTAACAAGCTTAACAGCCTCATCTAACGTCTCGACACTCAACAGTGTGCTTTAAGGAACGTGAAGTTTAAATGTCACTCAAGTCAAAATATTCCACATCACATACATTTTTTTGTTGTTGTTGGTTGTTGTTAGAATAAATAGTTTGAGACGAGGAAATCATTGCATGTTTCCACTGGAGTTTTACTTTCATGATATGTACTTCAGTATGTGTTACATGTAAACAAACAGTAGTTTTTCCTCCGTAGTGTAAAAAGAGTGAAAAATGAAATTACGACTCATTAATGTTAAATAAAAACAGTGAAGAACAAAAGCCATTGGATTCATGTCAACATTTTACTTCCATTTCTTCAAAGTTCACATCTGCTCATACAAGATTTTTAACCTCACATTTTTCAAACCACAGAAAGCAGCATTGTTAGAACTAATAATGAAATGTGCTTCTTTAACATTCATTATCAAGCAGGGACCTTTTGTCAGCCTCTGTGCAGTTCAACACAAATGGAAACCAAACTGATTGAAATCTTCTCATTTTGGAGACAAACCAGAAACTAAATGATTTCCTGAAGCGTCTCAACAGGGTTTAAATCAGCAATGTTGACTTCAAACTGGAGGAGACCTTGTGATTCTGGGCTCAAGCTGGACTTCCTGAACCACATCTGTTGGAGCTCCATTCCCATCTCCACCTGTCCACATGTCCAAGTGTCCTTGAGCAAGACACTGAACCCCAAACTGCTCCCAGTGGATGGACTGAGTGCCTTGCATGGTCGCCGCCTCCATTGGTGTGTGAATGAATGGGTGAATGTGATTAACAGTGTAAAGCACTTTGGGGACTGCTAAAGGCCTCTGCATCCTCCCATAAGAAGAAGAAGAAAAGTTCAGCGCTGACGTCAGCCAGCTGCTGGAAAAAATGCTTGTTCAGCAGGAGAGTTCATACTCTCACCCCCTCACAGCTGACACTTCTGTAAAACCTTTTAACTTTTCAACTGCAGCTTATTTCTCACTTCAAGCGTTTTCAGAAATACATTTCTCTGAAGTGTTTCAGTAAGAAAAGAGAAAGTTTGTGTCCAGGACATGATGTTGGTCTGGTTTTAACTGCAGGAACTGACAGTCCTGACGGTTGGTACTGCTGAACAAAAAGTCTCTGGCCAGAGGGAGCTGGCTGAAGAACATGACATCATTTAGTACGGCAAGACTCTGGAGTGCCCAACGTTCTTCTTGTTCTTATGGAGGATGAATCGGCTTGTATACGCTGGAAAAACACTATATAAGTGAAATCCATCCACACATCTCACATAGTCTTTCATGATTTCATCTCTTTATGGTTTTTCATGTGTCGCCACAAATTACTACGATCACAGAAACTCCACCCACATGTTTCACAAGAATACGGCTTCTCACCTGTGTGAGTTTTTTTGTGTCTCGTCAAATGACTCTGTTGACCGAAACTTTTCCCACATGTTTCACAAGAATACGGCTTCTCACCTGTGTGAATTCTCTTGTGTATCTTCAAATCATTTGATACACTGAAACTTTTCCCACATGTTTCACAAGAATACGGCTTCTCACCTGAGTGAGTTTGTTTGTGTCTCATCAAATTAGCCTGTCGAAAGAAGCGTTTACTACATGTTTCACAAGAATACGGCTTCTCACCTGTGTGAGTTCTCTTGTGAGTCATTAAAACTCTCTTTTGAGCGAAACGTTTTTCACATGTTTCACAAGAAAATGGCTTCTCACCAGTGTGAGTTCCAATATGGCGTTGCAAATTACTTTGTGAAGAGAAACATTTCCCACATATTTTACAAGAATACGGCTTCTCACCTGTGTGAGTTCTCTTGTGACTCATCAAATGACTCTGTTGAATGAAACTTTTCCCACATGTTCTACAAGAATACGGCTTCTCACCTGTGTGAGTTCTCTTGTGAATCATTAAACCTCTCTGTTGAGCGAAACGTTTTCCACATGTTTCACAAGAAAATGGCTTCTCACCTGTGTGAGTTCTCTTGTGGCGTGGCAAATGACTTTGTGAAGAGAAACATTTCCCACATATTTCACAAGAAAATGGCTTCTCACCTGTGAGAGTTCTCTTCTGCACCAACAAACCATCCTGTCCGGTGGAACTTTTAACAAAGATTTCACCACTTTTCTTCTTATCATTGAAAGTTGTTAAATTCTGACGTAATTGAGGTTTTTTCTGGACCATATTTCCACATGTTTCCTCACAAAGAAGCTTTTCACATTCAGCCTGCTTCTCTGACACAGGGAACTTGTCCACACAATCACTCTGAAACATGCTTCTTCTTTTCATCTCTGCATTTCTACTTGATTCTGAGTCAACAAGTTTTTTCACATCGTGGACTTCAGAGTCATGAGAAAGGAACTGCTCAGTGTCTGGTACTTCTTCTGGTTCACTCAGGGAACTTTGTTCCTCAATTGAAGGAACCCTAAAGGAATCACCTTCAAACTTCAGTAGAAGCTGCTCTCCTTCCTGGCTGGTACCGAGTTCCTGGTGCCCCTCAATCTGTGGAGGTTCTGGTTCTTCTGGCTCCCCTTTGATCCGTGGAGGTTCTGGTTCCTTTTTGATCTGTGGAGGATCTGGTTCTACTGGTTCCTCTTTGATCTGTTGAGGTTCTGGTTCTTCTGGTTCCTCTTTAATCTGTGGACTTTCTGGTTCCTCTTTGATCTGTGGAGGTTCTGGTTCTTCTAGTTCCTCTTTGATTTGTGGAAGTTCTGGTTCTTCAGGTTCTTCTTTCATCTGTGGACTTTCTTGTTCCTCTTTGATCCGTGGAGGTTCTGGTTCCCCGTTGATCTGTGGAGGTTCTGGTTCTTCTGGTTCCTTTTTGCTCTGTGGAGGTTCTGGTTGTTCTGGTTCCTCTTTGATCTGTGAAGGTTTTGGTTCTTCCTGCTCTAGACTGGAGTTTGTTTCCGGTTTAAAGAACTGCTCCTCCCTACAGTCGGAGCTCTGGAGGGACAAAAAAGGATACAAAATAAGTTACATTACTTCTACAGTTCCAGATTTAAAATGACTCAGACGAGTAATTTGATCACAATAAAATCACCTGAGGCAATTATGGCAATGAATTAAAGATGAAAAACAAATGGGTTAAAGGAACAATGAAAATATGAGCAGTAATAAAAAAGAGAATGAAAATGTCTGGTTCAATCTGCAGGGCGACTAAAATAGGAAAGAATTTAGATTTTCTTCCTTCAACCATAAACGGGGGATTTCATAGGAGGGAATCCAAATGGCTGCTCTATATTGGACGGCTTTTCAAAAAGGGAACATATGAAACCATTTGAGCAGCTTAAAACTGAATTTGATCTGCCAACACAAGACTTTTATAAATTCTTACAAATTAGAAGCCGTCTTCTAAAACACAAAGGATGGGAATTCTTAGGTAAAGAACCAAATGAAGTAGAGAAAGTACTAATGACCAAGCTGGAGAAGAAGAAGAAAGTCATTTCAAAGCTTTAGAAAGCAGCTGAACAAGACAACAACATGAACTTTAAATAGAAATGGGAAAGTGAAAGAAAGAAGAATTGGGGGGAATCATTTAAAGAAGGACATCAAATGTTTAGGAGCATTATATGGAAAGAAGGGGAATGGAATTAAAAATACAAGATTTTCTGCTCCCACTAAATATGTCCTAATATAGTAAAACATGTGATAAATGCTGGAGGGGTTGTGGTCCAGTAGGAGACTAGAGACATATATTCTGGGACCGTCCCAAACTCAGAGAATATTGGAAAAATATACAGAAAGAGATCAAAAGAATCTTGGATGAAAACATTGATTTAGACCTGAAATGATTTTTATTGGGTTTTAAACCCCAAAATGATTAGAATGTTACTTATTGTAGAAAAGTAAAAGATTAGAGTGTGCTGGCTGGAACCAAACCCCCCCTGCATAAAGCAATGGTGGGACCCAATCAAAGATGTGCTGAATATGGAACAAGTAAGAGCAAGGTTCCAAAACAAAGTGAAGGAATGTGAAGACCTGTGGTCTCCCTATATACAAAGGAGGATTCTAACAGAATCACCCCACAAGGGACTTACTTCATTAATTACAAAGCACTCTCATTAAGATCTACTGCTTTGTTTGTTTTGATTTGAATTAACATCTCTAACTAAGGTATTTACTTGTTGTGTTTGTGTCGCGGGGTCCACCCAACAACCTTCCCAAAAATGGGAAAAGCGATGGCGTAGTCGTCAGCTGTGTTGTTTTTCTAATTTATTGTTCAGGCCTCGCCAAAACAGTGATCATATTATTTACAAAGTGCAAAACAAATGGAAAAATACCCAAATAGGAAAATAAACAAAGCAAAGAAAACTCTATATACAAATCTGTACAGGTCTATATACATAAGAGTTAATCCTCAACTCCAGGATATAAGAATAATGCTCCTCAGGTCAGTACTTGTCACCACCTCTCTAACAAGAGTCCAATCCCTCATCAGGCCCAGCGCGGCCCGTTTTATCCGATTAGCCCCTCCCACTGGGCGTAACCTTTTGCGGACAAAAGTTCTTATTTTTTCTGAAACCCAAATCCTACTACATAAGTAAATATATTTTCTATAATTTATCTTAGCAATAATTAACTATAAATTACCCCTTACTGACAGGATTTATGCATGCTTACAATAACCCCTCAGTAACCCCGGCAATAACGTTTTAAAGGAAATAAATAATAATAGTGTTCACGTGACTGCGAAACCTTCCGGGCCCACACCTTTTAAGCTGGCTGGTGGTATGACCCGGGTTCGCCAGTCACCCTGCAGGCGCGTCACTGCCAGCTGCCCTCCGCTACACTGGGAGGTGAGTGAAGGTGTGTGTGTGTGTGAGAATGTATGCGAGAGAAATCGTCCCGCTACAAGTGTGCACCCTTGGTCACGATACTGACAAAAGAGGGAAACTGGCTTGTATGTGAGTGCAGGTTATTGCAGAGTAGGTAAGTAAGTGGGTGTCCGTGTGTGTGTGTCCGGGTGTGGGTGTGTGTGCGCGCATTACGCGGCGGGTGCGCCGCGATGATATGCGCCACGTCAGCGCGCGTGATGGAGCCGCTCCATCACAGTTTGCATTAAGCAGATTTGTTTTAGGATCATTTCATTACATTATTTAGACATTTAAGAAGCGGGTGTCTGGACACATGGTGAAAGGGGGAGAAGAATAAAGAGGTAGAAAGGTAGACATACATTCTAGGAAGGAGACGGAGGGCATCCATCTTTCTCTTTCTTTTTCCTTCTCTTGATTGGATGGAAGGTTTTTTAACAGACCTTCAGTACGGCTGTTTGTATGGAGGGACGGCTGTTTAAAGTAGGAATAGAAAAGAGAAGTTTCATTGATCTACAATCTATTTATTTATCTTTTCATTTACTTAATGACAAAAGACTAGATTAATAGGAGGAACAGAGGAGGAAGAGAAGGGAGGGTCCCACATTTGTTGATGATGTCATTTAGTTGTTTGGTTCTTTAGGTTTTTATGTCCTTCTAAACGGATATTGGAAATGTATTTGTAAGATAAGAATACTGCATGTACCATACTCATATGCTTATTTGAAAAATAAAATAAAAAAAGGAAGTGCAACAATCTTTTTAAACATCTTAGATGTTCATATTTCTAAAACTCTAGTTGCTGAAGTATTTTAACTTGATAATTCTTCCATGTTGCCATTTGGAGCCTCACTGTTCCAGAGACAAGAGGTTTACATTCTTCCAGGTGCTTTTGCCTCCATGTTCCTCCATGTTGGTTTCACTGATACTCAGAGACAATCGTCTTTTAATATGGAAACCTGGAGCCAGGAAGTGTCTGCATCCTGAGGCTGGAGGCTTGAGCCCGCCTTTGGAGAGAGGAGGGACTATTCTCTGCTGTGATTGGACTGGAGAGGACAGGAAGTGACCAAACACAGGAAGTTGCAAACAATGCAAATCCACTGAAATCAGAAATGATTAAGAAAAATAGCCTCTATGTTTTGTCAATGGCTGCTCATATTATTATTTTAACCTTGTTTCAATGTATTGTCAGGTAGTTCCAGGTGATTCTAGACGCTCTTCTCCTGTTTCTGACTTCAACTACAACTGTGTATTGATTAAAACCTGGAAACATGTAAAAGAGTCAAAGTCTGAGTTCAATCCAAGTTTCCCTCCAGAGACACAAATCCTGCTTCTGTGTGCGGTGGATAAACCAAACCCAGTCAGAACAATGGAGATCCTGCTCCAGTCACATTCATGTGTTCATTCACACTTTTCCAGACCTGTTCTGTGGAGCTTGATTTGAGGGTTCCAGATGGTTTCCAGCAGTCTGTGCTGACGATCAACCTCCTCCTCGTGCTGAACGATAGTTTGTTCAAACTCTCCCAAAGCCTGAACTGAACTCATTGTTGCTGCACGAGGTGAAATGTTTCCTCTGTGAGACACGACAACACAGCCGAGAGAGTCCAACAAGCTCCAAACAGTAGTGGAGGGCGGCTCGAGATAAAATATCGACGTATTCTCCGTGGCTCTGCACGCTCCTGGAACTCCACTCGCGCTTGCTCCGGTCCTCCCTTTCCTGTTTCCGGTCTGACGTCACGCGACCACCCAGGATCCATATGTCTATGGACGCAGCGGGCTGGTGTTTCGGATTAACTGGTTTCCATGTTAACTGGTGACTGACATCAGATGTTCTAAACCCGACAGAAATCCGGAGCTGTCCTGGCCTGCGCCGTTTAACCGCTTTTACAATAAAGTTTCGAAGTGAGTCTTATTTTAACATCTGTAGTTTCGAGCAGCAGAGACTAACAGAGGTCGGGTACCAGTTAACAGGGACACCAGATAACCCGAAACACCGGCGACAGGCGTGATTGAATGATTTACAAGTACACGTTAGTCCTGTGAATGAGCCACAATTATTAATCCCAGTGGGTGGGAAAACAAAAGAAAAAGAAAATGGAGGAAGAAGGACAGTCAAAGGATAAAGGTAAGACAGTTGTTGGGGATGTTGGCTGGATAGGAGGTTCAAAGGCCCCTGCATACTCCCTTTTTGAACCCATAAGAACAGGAAGAAAATTCGGCAGTGACGTCAGCCAGCTGCTGAAAAAATAGCTTTTTCAGCAGGACTGTTCATACTCCGATAAGAAGCTGCCGAACTCGCAGGCCACGCCCCCTCGCAGCAGCCACACGTCTGTGAAGCGGCGTTTAAACATTTCAACTGCAGTTTATTTCTGTCCTCCAGTGCTTTCAGAAATACATTTCTCTGAACTTTTTCAGTAATAAAAGAGAGTTGTTGTCAGAGCGCCATGTTGGTCCGGTTTTAACTACAGGAGATGACAGCTGTTCGTGATGCGTTCAGGTGCATCATGTAAAAGCCACCACTCCGACATTTTAACGAGCTGCGGCGCTCATACAATGTTTCGAGTTAAATATGATTAAAATATCACTGATAGTCATGAGCGAACTGGAACACGCATGCGCAGCACACGGCAGTGCAGAAGTTTCGGCAGTGCGGCTCCTACATAGTTTGGCCAGGGCGGTTGATACAGCCTAAACTAATTTCTTCGGAGCTGGCCCGAAGGAAATTACGTCATTTTGTTCGGCAGGACCTGCACTGCTGAACTTTCTTCTTGTTCTTATGGAGGATGAAGGGGCCTTAAGTTTTCAGCTAATTAGTTTATTTGTCCTGCTTGCCTCGGATCCATGTGGCTGGATGGTTGGATTGGTTTGCTTTATGGAAGTTGGCTGGTTGAAAATGAATATGTCACATGAATGGACAGCGTGGGACCGACTGACTGACTGTCTGGGGTGTTGTTGATGCTCTGCTATTGTTCTCTGGAAAATGTTTCTCAGTAATTTGACTCTTAACATTACTTTATGAATATTTAGCAGTACTGTAGTGTGTATTATATAGGTCTGCTATTACACGTTTGAAGTGTAAAGGTTTGTTTTGAAGTGAATGTTAACAACTTGGCCTATTTATTTATTTTATACTATTGTGGCAGTGGATCATTTATCTTAGTTTTATTACTTGAACTTGTACAATATGTAGATTAATGCAGAATCCCCTGAAAAACAACAATTTTATAATTATGTAAATGCTTTAAAGGGGACACTGGACATTGCAATGTTTCAGATAAAAGCAGGATCATTTTAATGTTCTGTATTACTGTAACATCACTGCAGTTATGAAATAGGAATATGTGCTTATGACCATTTTTGCTTGAAAACCTGAAGTTCTTTGTTTTTACAGGAGCAATTCTAAAATCTTTTGGAGCTCCAGGCATTGAGCCAGAGGGATCTGTCCAGCTTCATGGACCAGCCCATTCTTCAGGACCTTCTCCTGACCAGGAAGCAGTAGGACCATCTTCATCTGCACATTTATATGGTCAGTTGTCTGTTTTGGTAAACCAGTAGGAGGTCAATCTTCCACAATAAAGATCTGGAGGAATTGTAACCCAGTCGGTGGATTTCCCTGAGAAAGGCCTGTGACTGTGGCCTCAGCAGAGAAGAGCTTCTCAAAGCTGAAGCTCCTCAAGACCGACCAGAGGTCAGAGGTCATCCAGGGACAGGATCGCTTCACTGCTCCTGCAATAATCAGCATCAACCATGAGAAGTCTGGCACATGAGGACATCATTGTAAAAAAAGCTGGGCAGCAGACATTTTGAAGGCAATACACTGTGACCTTAAATAAAATGTGTTATTAATGATGAGACTAAATATATTAAGTGTTATGTTGTGTGAGAGTGATTGTTAGTGTTTCATGGTTTTCACTGTTGCTCTTTACATTAGATGTTGCTTTTATTTTATGATAAGTCAGCATGAAGTCTTAAAAACACTGTATGTTTTATTTATTGAGGTAAGAAGGAATGTTCTTTTCCTTGTGTTATAGTTTTTTAATCAGTTTAACTTGCCTGAGGCTCAAAATGAGCTATTTAATGTTAAAATGTGAAGTCATCAGAAGAAAATCTAAAGGATGAGGAACCTCCCCATGAGAGTTTGACAAACTAAGGTTCCCCAAACAGCATCTCACCTTGTCTATGAATGAGTGTTTGTCCTGTTGTGGATCAGTTCCCTGCCTTTTGCTCAGCGTCAGCAGAGATGAGCTCCAGCTCCAGATGCCTCTGTTCAGAGAGTTGAGGTTCCAGACTGCAGAGGCCAAAGTGTAACTGTTGTCCCCGTGTTCTTCTGTCTGGAGTTTACATCTTATTACTGTGCCTGTGTGGAGTTTGTGAGGTTTTTCTCCCACAAACCAAAACTGTAAATGTCAGGTTTAATTCAGTTGTTCTCAAAGTGTGTGAGGATGAAATCCCCTCACAGAACTCACTACATTCCACAGTTCTGGAGTTTCCTCCAAGCCACCAGTGGGAATAAACACAAGTACTTTTTTTTAATCTTTCCTCTTACAGTCCAAACAATGATGCACCAACAGTCCCTAACAAGACCCTCTCCTCCACCAGCCCCCTCCCAGCGCCGCTCTGTGCAGCTGCCCTCCGATGGCTCACTTCACTAAAGAGTTTTTCTCTCAGGGGACTAATAACATTTCATATTTTGTGGATTAACGATTGTTTTGAATGATTTATTGATGAAGAAGATGCATCATAAAGGCGTTGAGGAGACTTTACATCGACTTACATTGTTTTCTTGAGGACTAATTATACTAATTATACAGTAACTCAAACTCCTTGGTGGCGTTCACCCTGCCCTCATCATGAAACATGTTCTCATGAAATAATACACACACACACACACACACACACACACACACACACACACACACACACACACACACACACACACACACACACACACACACAGTCCACTACTACGTGTTCTAATCAGGGTGGAGGAAGGACTTTAACATTGAGGGGGGACACATGTTGGAAACCTGACAGATCCATAAATAGTTTGAGCAGAAATATGTCATGAATGAACGACACTGGAAAACTCACCAAATGCTCTTCTTTTACTTTCTTCTTTTTCAAAAGTTTCTTGTACAAATACTGCTCACCAATATTCATACATGTATATCTGTATGTAAATGTTTTATGATCTTAAGATGTGGGCAAGCCTCCCAGAGAAAACTCTTCTCCCTCTTTGGTCAAAGCACAGTGATGATGTCATCACAGCACAGTACTCTTACTTTATCAGGTGCAGTACTGGTACTAGAAACGTCCATTTGATATATCAGTAAAAAAAATACATTTCCTGAAGTTAACTGAAAAAGGAATTGATTCTTTTGAATTTCAGTCACTGGCTGAAGCTAAAGAGCCAAAATGTTTGTCCTCCTGTCCTCTGCAGTCACACTTTTCTTGCAACTTGACGTCTTGTTGATCAACTGAACATTTACAGGAGGACTTTCTTGTGCCGTCACAGACACAGCATGACGGTGTGTAGGACTGTTCTCATGTGCTTTACATTTGTCTAAAGCCCTTTTCCAGTTTGTAAATCCAGAAGTGATAAAGGTGGGCTCTGATGTCCCAGTGAAGACGGTGCGTCTGTCCTGCTAAATTGTCTTGTAATAAAAACACCAAAAAACCTTCAGTACCGCATCATGATGAAGCCATGGAAAGTCCTTGTACCACTTATCTTGGAAACTTAAAGTTTCTGTTTGACAGAACTTGAGTCTCAATGAATTCTGGGCGTGGCTGATATGGCGCTGTCCTCTGTCCTTTGACTTCAGAGTCTGCCCGCTGTCTGTCCCTACTCTGAACACCATAAAAGGAAAAGTCACAAAGTCCCACAGCGCCAGGGGACAGCACTTACTACAAGCAAGCAATTACTATTGTTGTGAACTCTTGTCAAATATCTCCTGTTAGATGTCCCTGTCTCTTACCTGTTGCTCTGCTCGTGTCTGTCCCTCAGTTTCATTCTCTGCCTTGAGCCCTTGATGTCCCTGCATGGAATTCATGTGTTTACAACAGACAGTATTACTTATGGTCATATACACTATCAGTATTTGACTTACGAAAGCTTAAAACATATATGTTGAGGTTTTTGTCCTACAGAATAAAGACTTTTAAGAACAGGGTTGCAGATGTATATTGTCCCGGACACATGGACTGTGTTTAGAGTAGAACTTGGCCCTGACAGTAAAGGTTCTCACTCTATTAGAAGAGCTCTATGTTCTATCATTCTCCTGATGAGACATTTTACACATAATGTCTCATATAAAGTCAAACTCGTTGATAAATGTTGGAGTGATTCGATGTTCTCCTTGTGTAGAGTAACGTTACTCATACTGACATTACTCTTTAAAAAAACAAAGCAAGTCTTGCTGCAGTTTCCTCCTTTTCTTTGGTCGGGACGTTGTACTGGAATAAGAGGACAGAACACTTTGACAAGCTTTGACGATACTTGGGAACACTGACAAAGTTTGTAGGTAAATAAAGGAGCAATGAGCATCTCAGGATTAAGAGGATTTCATTCAGAAGATCTACTTTCTAAATATGAATGTAAACAACAACATGATGTTATAAACAAGCCATATTGGTGGGAAGGTTCCCTGCAGACCGTTTGACCTCCTTCATAAGAAGTCCCCTTATTAAATATCTGAGGGAGCCGGTGGGGGAGGGGGCGGGGCAGTGGCAGATAGGTGTGCTGCACCGTCAAAATAAAAGCACGCCAGTTAAAAATTTCAAAATCAAATATTTTTCTCCTCCGCGGGATGATTATTGGGCGGGACAAATGCGCAAGTCTCCAATATTGGTGGGGACGTCCCCCCCGGTTCCTACGCCTATGTGTCTCACTAACAAAGTTGGTACTGAGTTCTGTTCAATGTGTTTGCTTGTTTCTTGAGCTGGAAACACGAATATCTATTACAACATTCAAGAGCATCATTAGAATTACACCTGAGGACGTGTTTTGTTGGGATTCATAAGACATCTAAATAACAAGATGTGATTATGTTGGTACTCGTAAACATGTTTTGTTGTGTCTTTAGGGTTTAGCCACGATGTCTTATTTGGCCGGTTTCCAGTGTGAAAGAAATCTCTAACTTGTTGACACTTCCTGGTAAAATGAGGGACATGTGAGACACGCAGGACGGTGGACCACCAGGACAAAGACTGCTACTTTATTGTGAAAAACGCCCCCTTGTGGCCGCTCAGCATCAGACACTCTCTGTTGACTCTCTCTCTCTCCCCTTTGGAAGACGCCTCGCTTCACCTGGACTTTTAGCCAATCACAAGATGACTCAGGCTCGCTGCTCGCGGGCTGCTAACATTCGGTCCCAGACTTTAGCCAGTAGTTCCTGTTCTCAGCACGGACTAGCTGCCTGCTTACATCTGTCCTGTTTTGTGTGTCTTTACAAGTAAGAAGGGCTATTTTGTTGTTCCTTTACTGTCGGTGCGAGATTGGAAGTGTTTTGTCTGCTTAGCGTTGCTAAATGTGAGCTCAGGCTTTGCCTGCCTGGCTCGGCCTCGTGCCGTGACTTTCCTTTCTGGAGATGCTATAGTTTGTCATTTATTTCTCTTATATTCGCTGTAAATCCAGCTAATTGGCGATAAGGCACCGCCTCCCGCTTGGCCACCCGTTGTCACGTGACACCTCCCGGTGTGACCTGTTGTAGTTATTCATGCGACCAGCAGAGGGAGCCATTGTATTGCGGATGGTTTCTTTTTCCCCATTTGATGGTTGAAGCTGTTTCGGCCCACAGAGCAGCCTTGTTTCATTATTTAATGCCAGTTTCGGCCATGTTTATACTTTATTGTTATTATTTCAGCTCTATTGCTATACTAGCATAGAGTGAAGACAAATGGATGTTTCTGGCATTAATCGCTGAAGTTCGTTGCTCCTTCAAGACAAATGTATCCACACTACCCTGTTGGGCTGGTTCATAGTTTCTGTAGTGTAGTGGTTATCACGTTTGCCTAACACGCAAAAGGTCCCCTGTTCATAAAAGGGCAGAAGCACAAAGTATTTTTTTTTTCTAAAACTCCAAACAGAGTTCAACTCTGGCTAAAACACTTTTAGTCCCATTTGCGCAGCTTTCAAGTTGACATTCAGCACATTAATTTGTCCTTCCTAATTGTCATCCTTTGCAAACACTGACTACGATCTGAAAATCACATTTGAATGCCATCATTCAGATCATACTTCTTAAAGGACATCATTTTTCCTGATCGCTTTCAATCGGCTCTCATGTCAGAGGTCTTCTCCTGCCAAGATGTCCTCAAATAAATGTGGCTTCTGGAGCCCAGGCTCTAAAATATTACGGAAAAGTATTATTATCCACTTAAATAGTTCATTAGGAAAATTATTAATCTCTTAAAAAACGTTAGGTGTTATTTGGAAATAAATAATCAATTCATAGTAGTAGATTTACACATAGGTTAAAAAACAGATAACGTGTTAATTAAGAAAAAATATTGCTATAAATAGCATAGGATATAATCACACATATGTAAATATTGGATAAAATCTCATTTAAAATCTTAAAACTATCATGATTAGAGAAAATTGGACGAAAATACTTCAACAAACGATGAAGTGAATCATCGTGAATTTTATTGTGAAGGGCCAAATTCGACAATGCTCTGATAACCTCCACGAACCTATCACAAAACCTCCGCGAGACCTCTGCAAACTTTGTTTTCCAGAAATAAAGTGATCTCAGAAAAGAGGCGGATGCTGCCTCGTGCTGATCTGAAAACTTGGAAAAAGTTAAGAGGGATGTATGATCTACATCCATCTGCTGGGTGAGAGACAAATATTAACTTCTGAGTGACGTTATATTGATTAGTGATGGTAATTACTCCATGCTGATCAATATATTGTTAAACTCTGTTAGAGCAGCATGAGCAGCCGATGAAAGGTGCTGTCTGTACAAGGTGGACAATTACAGAGCCAAATCATTC
Organism: Lipophrys pholis; assembly: GCF_963383615.2. Classification (NCBI taxonomy): domain Eukaryota; kingdom Metazoa; phylum Chordata; class Actinopteri; order Blenniiformes; family Blenniidae; genus Lipophrys; species Lipophrys pholis. The sequence goes on along the minus strand of NC_137646.1, from coordinate 3,984,607 downwards.
CTACCTCCACTCAGCGGTGAGTGAGACACAGTAAGATGTGTGAATGTGATTGAGTGTGATTGAGAATGGTTTTTTTTTGGTGCCATTCTTATTTTTATTTCGTGTTATGTCGGAGGTAATATTTAGTGCACTCACTCACTGTTACCGGTGCAGAGGGGGAAAATTAAACATGACCAGTTGGAGCCTGAAGGGTTTGCTGGGGTGAAATTCACAGGGGTGTGACAAGTATCCAACATATCAGGACCATAAATGATGGCAGTGAATCATTACTGGCTGATTTGAGCCATTAATTCCATTCAAAGCCTTGAACTGGCAGCAGTGGGATTTGCAGCCATGCCTCCTCAGAGACTGGAGTCTTAATCCAACACCTTGAACCTGAACTGTCACTAGCAGAGGATGGTTTCGATCCATCGACTTCTGGGTTATGGGCCCAGCACGCTTCCGCTGCGCCACTCTGCTAAGTGCAGGGTTCTCAAGGAGTGTCCACTGTACTTAGCAGTTCTGTTTGCATTATTTGAGAAATCGATTTCATTGTCGAGCACGAGCACTCATTGTTTCATTACGAAGAGGCACTCTGTGGTTTATTTCCGAACATGTTTTTTTCCCAAATCAACTTCCATTGTCTGATCTGGTGACCTACTGAGGTCCTTTGTTTAGGTGTATCGGGAACATAAATGTCGGCTTGAATCGATCCCTCCCAACCATTTACTGGAGCGTGATTTGTTTTCAATGTGTTTTTGGACTTGTTGACAGTGTTGGCCAGGATGGTAAAGGCTTGGACAACCAAACAACATCATCAGGGTGAAGGCTGTGAGACGAGACCAACTAGGGAACCCCAAACGTCCTCGGCAAAACGTGACCTTGACATTTTAATGTCAGGATGGCCGAGCGGTCCAAGGCGCTGTGTTCAGGTCACAGTCTCTTCTGGAGGCGTGGGTTCAAATCCCACTTCTGACAGCAGAGCATGTGTTAAAACATGCAGGTGTGTCCATGAACCTTTCAAGGACTAACAATTATACTTCCTCACATGGTGCCATGTGCCATGTGCCAGAGCAGAGCTGCCTAATTGGGTCTGACCTTGATTTGGATTGGCTACACCCTGCAATTACACTGTATAAAGTTTGATACATGATCCACTCTTTAAAATTTGAAACAAGCCAGGGAGAGGTGACAGACTATCTTGACTTCTGGGGCGTCATTCCCAGTCATAGGGATTAATATTACTCTTGCAATACCAGTAGAAAGTCAATTTTGCATAATATGACCCCTTTTATCGCTGACGTTCGTTGCTCCTTCAAGACAAGTGTCCAACATATCAGGACCATAAATGATGGTGGTGAATCATTACTGGCTGATTTGAGCAATTAATTCCATTCAAAGCCTTAAACTGGCAGCAGTGGGATTTGCAGCCATGCCTCCTCAGAGACTGGAGTCTTAATCCAACACCTTGGATGACTCGGCAACACTACCTGAATCAGCTTGGATTAAGGGCTCGTCCAATTCTGACGCCATGACTGTCCATGGGTGATCAACATCAGAATGGTGTTCTTTCGTTAGACAAAGATCAAGACCATTGTTAACAAGCGTTGCTGTTTTGCACTCATTCACAGCCATTCCAGTGAGAGTCTTGATTTGCAGCAAGTGTTGGATCTTTGAACATGGTTATTTGACAGTGAAAACTTGGAAGAGGAGAAAACCTGAACTGTCGCTAGCAGAGGATGGTTTCGATCCATCGACTTCTGGGTTATGGGCCCAGCACGCTTCCGCTGCGCCACTCTGCTAAGTGCAGGGTTCTCAAGGAGTGTCCACTGTACTTAGCAGTTCTGTTTGCATTATTTGAGAAATCGATTTCATTGTCGAGCACGAGCACTCATTGTTTCATTACGAAGAGGCACTCTGTGGTTTATTTCCGAACATGTTTTCTTCCCAAATCAACTTCCATTGTCTGATCTTGTGACCTACTGAGGTCCATTGTTTAGGTGTATCGGGAACATGAATGTCGGCTTGAATCGATCCCTCCCAACCATTTACTGGAGCGTGATTTGTTTCCAATGTGTTTTTGGACTTGTTGACAGTGTTGGCCTGGATGGTAAAGGCTTGGACAACCAAACAACATCATCAGGGTGAAGGCTGTGAGATGAGACCAACTAGGGAACCCCAAACGTCCTCGGCAAAACGTGACCTTGACATTTTTATGTCAGGATGGCCGAGCGGTCCAAGGTGCTGTGTTCAGGTCGCAGTCTCTTCTGGAGGCGTGGGTTCAAATCCCACTTCTGACAGCAGAGCATGTGTTAAAACATGCAGGTGTGTCCATGAACCTTTCAAGGACTCACAATTATACTTCCTCACATGGTGCCATGTGCCAGAGCAGAGCTGTCTAATTGGGAAAAGGGAGGTTGATTTGGATTGGCTACACCCCGCGATTACACTGTATAAAGTTTGATTCATGATCCACTCTTTAAAATTTGAAACAAGCCAGGGAGAGAGGTGACAGACTTTCTTGACTTCTGAAGGTAAAGTAGGACAGAATAATCAGTTATCAGTAAGTGTGCAGTTATTAAGGATATTGTTAATTAAACTAAAAGAGAGAGACATTCTAAGGATTTACTCAAATTGTATTGTAGATTGAGAAGTGTCCGATGCAGTTGAGGGGACAATCATCTTTGTTCGGAGAGATGCAGACATGTAGATGCGGTTTCCATGCCAAGAATGTATTGTGGTCTTTCATTAAATTAATGTGTGCATGCGTTGTATTGTGTATGAATGAATTCAGTTTTCTTCCCTGTGCACCTCCAGCCTTCCAGCAGTGTCCCTGTACCATCTCCTGGGACTCCAGGTGGTCCGGGTCCATCGGCAGCATCGTCTGGGTAGACTACTCAGAGGCCTTCTTTGACTTTGGCTTCAGTAAATACTGATGATGTTACACGTGTTTATTATGTCAAAAATATTTAGAGAGAACATGTTACTAACTTGGACTATCTCGCTCTGAGTGAAACCTGGTTAAACTGTAATATACCATCAAATATGATCGACATTCCAGGATATTCTTGTTTTCGTAAGGACAGGCAAATAGGTAAAGAGGATGGTGTGCTAGTATATGTTCGAAACACACTTAAATGTACTGAATTTAATTTGGTTTTAAACATTGATTTATCACCTAGAATGAATTTTAATATTGTAACTTTATACAATCCGCCATCCTTTAATGTATCTTTTTATAGTAACCTGGACAAACTGCTTAAAATGTTTAAATATGATAGTGAAACCATAGTGCTTGGAGATTTTAATATCTATTGATTGGACCAACATGTTAAACAAAAACTGAAAATAATAAAAACTAATCTCTGGCGGCTAGTACAGGAATCAGCTGAGAAAGAAGCCGCTACACCCCCTACGTAAATAGCCTGGGATTACTGCAAAAAGTGTCCAAATTAAGCATCACCAACAAATATTCAAGCCAACTAAAAAAGTTGCCAAAATGACTCTTGCACGATTTGTGTTTTGTAAAATGCCTTAAATAGGCGCGGCTCAATGTCCGACTGGGACTTGTGGTGACTGTGCATCCAGTGCTCCCTTTAGCTCAGACCCATTGTGGTATCGCTTCTCGGCCTTTTGGCTAAGACAGTGGTCCCCTCCTTTGGGTGGTGAAATCGTTTTGCCTGTCGTGGTAGTGATATCCTACTTGTATAGGAGGACATCTATTTTTTTCAGGAATATTATTTCTCTTTTGCATTTTGTTTGTAGTTGAGTATTTTTGTCCTGAAAAAAGTGTTGTTGTGCAGACTGAGGGGAGCTGTTCTAATAGCTTTCTCTCTGTCTGCTTGACCTTTTATTGCTAACTTTTAAAGTTTATTTATAATTTTAACTATTTATTGTATTCTTAATTGTTTTTTTTACCTTTTTAAGCTGGTGGTGCCTCCAACATGTCGGCCAGTCATGCCGGCATTAGGAGGCACCACAGCGTACGTTTTACTTTTGTAGAAAAAGAAGGGAAATTGGTATATATGTCACGCCTTGATTTTTCCAGGAAGCTCGTTCAAGGTGTGCTCAACTTTTCCCCGACAGACCTGAACTGTGTCCTGACCCTGCCCTTTAACAAAGGATTTGATGTAAGTTTTTGTTCTGCAGCACTCCTGCGACAGTTCTGGTCCCGTTTTGAAAATGTAAAACCCCAGTTTGCTGTGTTCAATGTGGAGAAGCTTTCTGACAATGCGCTTAAAACCGTTATTGTCAGAATGTTCAATGAAACAGTGAATGCAGAAGACATCTGTGCATGGCTGGGTAGATACTGCACTGTTAAAGGCCAGGCTACCAAGGTGAGGGATGAGGACGGCATCTGGAATTGCGCTTGGAGGGTCCCCATTCAACAATGGCAGGACCCCCAGGGCTTCCAGGGCCTGAAACATCTCCCACCCATGGTAGTCCTGGGTGACAACAGGGGCTATATTCACTACCAGGGCCAGCCCAAGCTCTGCCGTAAGTGTGGTCAGCACGGCCACCTGGCTGAAGCCTGTGAGCTGGTCGTTTGTAGGAAGTGCCGAGAAATTGGTCACACCTTTGAGGAGTGTACCAATGGCAGAAGGTGCAACCTCTGTGGAGAGACCAACCACCTCTTCAGAGATTGCCCCAAATCCTTTGCCAACAAGTTGAAGGCAGCAAAACAGACAGAAAATGAACGACTTGACGGACACGAGGAACAGGTGCAAGAGATAATTGAAGAGGCGGGTATTGTGAACCCTGATCCCCCACCAACCACTGTGGTTGGAGGAGAAGGATCAGTTGAGGCAGAAGGGGAGGGGCCTGCAAAGACCTCCTCAGGTGAATCCACCGGAGATGAGAGCAGGCAGGCAGCAGGTGGAGCTGTTTCCAGTGGTGAGGAAAGCCAGGGATCCAGCAATGATGCCTCCCTCCCCAATGCCCAACTCCCCAAGAGACCGGCATCAGAATTGTCCTCTGAGTCTCCCCAGGGCTCAGAGAAGAGGGGAAGAGTTGAGGTGTACTCAGACAGTTCGTCTGTGGAGGAACCCAGAGTCTTCCCCTCCAATTCACCCAATGAGGTTTCTTTTCTTTCAATTGCTCTGCAATCAACCCCAAAAGGCTCAAAAATGAATAGGAGGTTGCAGGAGAGACCAACTCCCAGAGCCCGAACGGGGAACAGAGCTCAAACCCTTCACACCTCACCTATGGAAGTGAAGGAAGAGCTCAGTTCACAAGTGATAACTTAGTCACTGTTTTTAACTGATTTTATAGTTCAAACTTTGTAGTCTTTTTAAAATGTCCTACCTGTTGTTTTTAACCATACTCATGACCCTCACCTTCTCTACCATCAATGTGAGAAGTGTGAAGTCGAGAGTTAGAGCCCAGAGTGTTTTATCCTTTTTAAGTTCATTTAAGTCAGATGTGTTTTTATTACAAGAGTGTGCTATACCGTTTTTAAACTCTTACCAACAGTGGGAGGTGATGTGGCCACTCCCGTCAGTATGGAGTGGCTCCAACGGTAATAAAAATGATGGAGTGGCCATTTTAATAAATAACCCCCGGATCTTGGTGAAGGGCAGCACTGTGGTGAGAGACGGTAGGGCACTTTTAATACATTTGACTTTTATGGACCAGGATTTTAAGCTCTTGAATATTTATGGTTTTAATGAGAAAAATGATAGGTATGACCTTTTAGAGGACTTGCAGTCCCACATGCTAGGACGAGTGCCACTTATTTTAGGAGGTGATTTTAATTGTATTTTAACTAGAAAAGATAGGAGAGGAGCAGGGGAAGATTTTAAAGTCGACAAGACATCGGTTTTATTGCAGAATCTATGCAGGGATTTTAAACTACAAGACAGTTTTAAAACCATGCATCCCAGAGAGGAGGGCTTCACTTGGTTCAGTAGTGACGGCACCAGAGCCTCTCGCATAGACTACCTTTTTACAAGAGACTGCCCACCAACCGATGCTACATTAACCCCTGTTTTCTTCTCCGATCACCTCATTCTGTCCTGCACCCTTTCACTGTCCTCTGGTGTGACTGTAGGAAGAGGTCTGTGGAAGCTCAACTGCTCCCTGCTGGAGGACAACAATGTTGTCAGCCAGTACAGGGAGCAGTACAGGGAGTGGCAGACCCTTCAAGACATGTACGATTCACAGGCACACTGGTGGGAAATGGTGAAGGGAAAGACTCAGACTTTTTTCAAACAAGTTGGCAAAAATCAAAAAGCTAAAGAAAACAGACGCATGATGGGACTGCAAAAAAGACTACAAAGATATTTTAAACTAACACAATATGGGTTGGATTTTAATGATGAAATCAAACAAATCAAAAAAGAAATGTCGGTTTTAGCAGCAGTCAAAAGTAAAGGCATCATTTTAAGAAGTAGGGAAAGGGAACTGGAGGAAGGGGAAAAATGCTCAAGATACTTTTTTAAAAAAATTATAAGTAAAACTGGCACCATGAGAAAACTGAGAAAAAAAGATGAATCCACTACTAACTCAACAGAAGAAATGAAGGAGGAAGTAGAAAGTTTTTATGAAAACCTTTACCAAAAGAAACCCGTAAATATTGATGCCATGACAGAAGTTTTAAATTTTATTGAAAAAACGGTGGAGGACAGTGTGCTTTTAACCCAAGATTTTACTTTTTTTGAGTTAAATAAATGTGTGAATAGTTTTAAAAAAGGCAAGTCACCCGGACAAGACGGACTTCCTTTGGAATTTTATTTGACCTTTTGGGACCTTTTAGCACCTGACCTGCTCACCGTTTTTAAAGACTTTGATGAACATGAGCAACTTCCAGACAGTTTTAAAGTAGGGATAGTGACTCTCCTTCATAAAGATAAAGACAAGACCGACCTAAAGAATTGGAGACCTATCACGCTTTTAAACTTTGACTGTAAACTTTTTAGTAAACTTTTATCTTCACGAATGTCGTTGTTTTTAAAGGACCTGATTCACCCGGATCAAGCCTGTGCCATCCCGGGGAGGAGGATCACCGACAGCCTCCTGCTGATCCGAGACACCATCTGTTTTGCGAGAGACAGAAACATCCGGCTGGTAGTCCTAAATTTAGATTTTGAAAAAGCTTTTGATCGGGTCTCGCACCAGTACCTTTTCAAAGTGCTGCAGAAAATGGGATTCCCAGAAAGGTTTCTAGCTTGGGTGGGATTGCTGTACCGGGACATCAGCAGCAGATTTGTGGTTAATGGGCAATTAACAAAAGCAGTCAAAATCAACTGCGGTGTCCGTCAGGGCTGTCCGTTATCTGCCCTCCTGTACGTAACATGTGTGGAACCTCTGGCACAGATCTTGAGAAGGGATAAACGAATCAATGGGGTGAGTATCCCGGGGAGCGGGGGACTCACCACTAAATGTGTCCTCTACATGGACGACGTGAACATTTTATGCACTGACCTTTTATCAGTCAACAGGACATTGGACGTGACTGACTTTTATGGACAGGCCTCTGGGTCAAAGCTCAACCGAGACAAGACCCAAGCCCAGTTTTATGGACCATGGATGGAGACTGAGAAGACTGGACTTCCCCTGACCGTGACCCAGACTGAGCAAAAAATACTGGGGGTGAAATTTGACAGGGAGGGAGGGGGAGGGACAAACTGGCCGGACGTGGTAGGGAAAGTAAGACAAAGACTGGGATTCTGGGGACTTAGAGGACTGACCATGGAAGGAAAGGTTTTAATCATCAAAGCTGTGATTTTACTGTTGCTTTTATTGATCAGCTCTGTGTTTATGCCTCCTAGGAGAGTGCTTTTAGACTTGGACCGGGCCATGTTTTATTTTTTATGGGGATCAAAGTGGGACAGACTAAGAAGGGAGGTCATGAAAAAGCCTAAAGATAAAGGAGGGAAGGGAGTACCGGATTTTTATCTAACACTGGGAAGCTTCTACACAGCACAGCACATGGCTGTTGCCACGGACCCCTCCAGGAACCCAAAGACGACAGCAATGGCTCGTTTCTGGATGGGGTCCTACCTTCGAAGGATTAAGATTTTACCCATTGATCTTAAAATACCAGTTTCTTTTAACCTGCCATCGGCCTATGATTTTATCAAGACATTTTTTAAACAGTTTAACCTGGAACAGGAGGAGTTGCAGATTTTAACTAACCACAAATGTCTCATTTCTGTTGTGCAGGAACGGGAACCAGTGAGTCCAGTGCGCGGGCTTGCACTCGGTGAGCCCTCCACAGTTTGGCGCAACGTGAACCATCCTGTCCTCCCAAACAGACTCCGGGACCTGTCATGGCTGGTGGCTCACGAGGTTCTCCCAGTCAGGGCCGTCATGCACTCCCGAGGAATGGCAGCGCACTCAACTTGCCCCCGGCCTGGTTGTGGCGCTCCTGAGTCGGTGAGGCACCTCCTCTGGGAGTGCAGCGCTGCCGTAGACCAGTGGGCAACGGCCGGCTCCTTGCAATTCCCGTACTTACCAGCAGGGGGGGTCCTTACAGCACAGCTGGTGCTATACGGGGTGAGCCACGAGTTCATGACAAAGAAGGACTTTGAAAAGATGTGGCTCACCCTGGCCGCCATCAAAGACGCCACCTGGACCTCCAGAAACCTGCTGGTGAGAAGGCATAGGCAGATCCCCCCCGTGGCTGTGATCCAGATGGCCGCAGCGACGGTCCGCGAGGTGGAAGCTGCAGGCGGCAGGCCGAGGACACAGCCACAAAGAAGAATCGCCTCCCTGCCCATTCGGACGAAGGAGCCGGAGCCTCACGAGAAAAGGTCAAGGCAGCGGCGGCCTGGCTCTCCGGGTGTGGACGGAGGGAAGGAGCAGGAGGGAGAGGACCTCCTCTGAGCACCATGGCAGAACCCCGAGAGACCAAATGTTTGGGAGAACAGGATGAGTTCCCCTTGATAGGGACTCACTGCTCTCCTGCACAACAGAATAGACCTTTTAAACTGAAGGCACTCCTATTTATTGACTTTTACAACGATGGACACTTTTTATTTCCTCATGTTTCTCATTTTACTCAACAGGTCCTGCTTTATTTGTAAATCTCTATTTATTTAAAGTACTGTATTTATGATATTTTAAAACAGAAGCTTGTACCTTGTTGGCTTTTATGTTTTAAATGAGTGAAAACATCTGTGGAAGAAATGGAAGAAAATGACCTGTAAAATGTGTCAATAAAATCTTGTAAAAGAAAAAATCTGTTCTTATCAGTTTAATATCTGATATGTCCCCTATCTGGGGACTGTATATTAAGTTGATTTTTGGAACAGGGAGATGGAATAGGAGCTTGCTCTGTCCACTCCATGCATCAACCTGGTATTGCAGTTCATCTGGGAATGGTGCACCCTCCTCTCCTGTTGAATGAAAACTAAATAGTTCTTTCTTGAAGGGCTGAACTCAAAGTTAAGCAAAGAAAGCAAGTTTCAAAAGAAGTGTAGAACAAAGATCCTGTCTGTGTCAGCAGGGGTGTGAGCCTGTTACTGTTGCTGACTTGGTGACTTTTTCACTAAATCTGGTGACTTTTCAGGTCCTGTTGGCAACTTTGTTTGTGAAAAGCGACTAGCGACAAATCTAGTGACTTTCTAGTGTGTTTGGCGACTCTGAGGTGAAAGCAGGTCTGGTTCTGCAGTCACTGTGGTCAACGAGCAGCAGGTCCTGCTGTGAGCCCCTCCCCCGTCCTGAAGCATTGACAGACCTGCGGTCAGTCTGACAGTCCCTCCCTCCCTCCTGCAGTCAGACCAGAGGAGACCCTCACCACACTGCGTCCACACTGAGAAGGAACCGCGCATGCGCAAGGCCGCCGCTGGTTTACTGAGCAGCAAGTAAATATAAATATTGTTTCAATCACACTGAGGCCTGGGGCCTGTACTAGGAACCCTGATCAACATATCCAGGATCTCTCTGTTTCCTGGGTTGACTGATCCTGATCACCGTTACTACCAAGCAGGTTATCAACTCTCTGGTTCAACCCAGACCTACGTGTGCTTGTTCACATGAAAGGGGCGGAGTTTGCAGCATCTGACCAATCACAGACAGAGAAACTCTGCAGAGCAGTTTACAGATTACTGAAGGAGCAGTTAATCTCTGAGATTATGAAGAATTAAAACACATCCAGCAGCTAAAAGCAACACTGCTACTGCAGCCAAAGCCAGAACATTCCTGACTTGTTAATGCTGACTTGGTGAGATTATACCAGATTAATCCATCAGACAATATAAACAGACAGCACTGTGATCACTCAGTTTCACTTTATTCCAGCAGAAACGTGTCGGGCTGAACTTCCTCACTGATCTTCTTTTAGTTTAGATTTTCCATCCAGTTGTTTTGAGGCTGAGTTTCTCTTGTGTTTTATGTTGGAATATTAATTCATCACCGTGACGACAGGAGTAGTTCTGGTTCCATAAATTCATGTTTCTGCAGTTTTGTCAGGTGTGATCATTAAGCTCATTATTCCAGATCAACCCTCGTGGAGATAAACAGACTTGGAACAAGTCACGAACAAAAACTTCCTTCAAAGCCTCAGAGACCAGGATTTATTTTATTATGTCAAAAAGATTTCTAAATTACTTTCTCATCTCCGCTCTGCTGCAGCTCAGTGCTGAACCTGCCCACCAATCACCATCATTTAAGAATGGGCGGGGCATTTTCCAAGAGATCTGATTGGTCAGGAGGCGGAGCTTTGACCTCTTATCCAGAACATAACCTGCTCCGGAGGTTAGACATTCAGGGTAAGTTACCATGGTGATTTATCCTGGTGAGAAGTGAATGAGTGTCATAGTACGGAAAGTTATCTGGATAAGAGAAAATCCAGCTTCGTAGTACAGGCCTCAGGCCTCAGGTCACACAGCGTTTACCAACATTGATGTGTTTGTGAAAATTTGAGTTGAAAAAGAGCAAGAAGAGCGACCCCTCTGGCCAGGGGGGTTAAAAGCTCACAGCACCTGCTATTCTCAGGCAGTCTCCCATACAAGCAGATGGCGCTAGATGGCGCTGTCTGTTCAACAAATGTTTGAAAACACACTTCATTGCCAATCTTTCAGCCTCTATCTTCAAACCAACAGCGCCATCTGGTGGAGTCAGAAAATAAAGAAAATGGTTGATGAGGCTTCATTTGGCCAAGGCTCCATCGAGGCTCAGTGCCGGTGTAAGATTGTAAAAGGACCCTCATAGAATCTGAACCCCGAGGTCCATTTTCCACAGCAGAATATATGGACCCCTAATATTTGTACTGAAACGTTAATAGAATTTAAGAACATAAATAAATATGAACAGAAACAACAACATGTGATAGATAGAGAGTAACTATTTTATTCTAGAGTAACTATGACACAGAGAGACATTGTTACACCCCGAGGAGGGACGGAACATATCTGGAAGGACACTGGGAAACAGGTGGATTTTTACAATTTTTATTTAATTTTCTTTTAATTCACTCGTTGGTTTTTTTAATTCGAAAAAAATGTTCAACCTGAAAAACAAGCGGGTTATGTACAAACTAGAACCCGACAAAACCCAAAACCACCCCGTGTCCTAAACTACCAAAATATCCAAAAGAACAAGTACCTGGTGGGCTGGCACAAACAAACAAACAGGTGCGGTACCAGGCCAACCCTGTACAGGGCCGTCGGAGCCGGTACCAACACCCAATCTAACAAACAAAACCCCGAACCTACTGTTGCAGGACAAACAAAAAACGAAAACAGGACCACCGATCCCACCAGGGAAAAAGGATCTGTGCTAACACCAAACATACAACGAAGGCGGAAGAGCCGGAGAAGGAAGCCGCCTGACTGCGGGTACGAATGGGAGAGGTCGAAGTAGAGAAGCCGCCGGGCTGCGTGTCAGTACGGGATTCATCGAGAGAGGGCAGCCCCGAACGCTTTAGACACCGCCTATTTATAGGCGGAGAGGCGGGCTTCACCGAATCCTACAAAAATAATAAATAACAAATACTGAAATAATCCCTCAAGAAAACAAACAAGGGGATATAGAGATTAATTTACTATTATTATTAAAATATTACTTTATATATATATATATATATATATATATATATATATATATATATATATATATATAACAAACTAAATAAATTGACCTCTCCACGGAAGGATAATATATATGAATATAAGAAAACCTTCACTAATACCTAACAGACATACTGATGGTAGATTTTAAAGGAGTTAGAATCTTCTTGAGATTCCTTCAGTCTACAAGTTGATGATAGAGCAGCTTCATGAGTGACGACAACATAAACACTTTAGGAGCCACTGCCGTGACCCGGAAGTGAACCGGGGTTGCTCCGGCCACAACACAGAGTACTAACCACTATACGATCACGTCCACAACACAGAGTACTAACCAAATGATCACTGTCACAAAACAGAGTACTAACCACTATACGATCACTGTCATAACACAGAGTACTAACCACTATATGATCACGGCCATAACACAGAGTACTAACCACTATACGATCACAGCCACAACACAGAGTACTAACCACTATACGATCACTGTCATAACACAGAGTACTAACCACTATACGATCACTGTCATAACACAGAGTACTAACCACTATACGATCACAGCCACAACACAGAGTACTAACCACTATACGATCACTGTCACAACACAGAGTACTAACTACTATACGATCACGGCCACAAGGAAACATTACAATGAAAATATCTCAGCAATCTTTGGAGACAACACTGACTCTGAACTTCAGATTGATCATGTGTTGATAAAAGCCGGGGGGACGGAGGGGGACGGAGGGGGACGTCTCTGCATGGAACAATAAGATGTCACCAGTTTATTAAAATGAGCACAGACCTGTAAGAAAGTTTAAGTCCAATGAAATAGAAAGTATAGAGCCTTACCTTACTGTAAGCCTCTCTGAGTTTTTGTCTCCTCTTGCTTCAGCTGCACCTCGACACCCTGTCCATGAAAATCACAACCTTGGTGGAGTACTATGTCTTCTTGTATTGGCAGGCCTGGGTAGCTCAGACGGTAGAGCATCAGACTTTTAATCTGAGGGTCCAGGGTTCAAGTCCCTGTTCAGGCTCTTGGTGGGAAGAAACTGAGCAGGATTACTTTCGCAGCAACACATCATCGTTCTATGTCAACGCAGAACAATTCTCTTGAGTCTCCATGCAGAGGAGTGTTGCTTTCATGATCTCCACCAGGGTTCCTCAATTCTGGGCCTCAACATGCCCTGCACGTTCTAGCTCTCCCAGCTTCAGCACACCTCAATCTGAGTTTGATGTCATCATCAAGCTTGTAAAAAAGCCAGGTAAGGAGGCCCTTATTGTGTTCAGGTGTGTTACAACTGGGAGAAACCTGAAACGCGGCCAAGAATTGTGGAACTCTGATCTGCAACAAATTGTCAAATGACTGATATCCCGAGGAGCTGCTGTCCAGTAGAGAAATACTCTGGTGGAGCTGCTGTTTATCTTGATCATATCAAGTATTACAAGTCTCTGAGGTTACATAACCAGCAAACATAATGACTTTATATCTATTGCACTTTTCTAAACTCAGTATTAAAGTACTTTTACATTAAAATCACAATAAAATTTACAACAATGAAATACAGAACAATTAAAAATAGACAAGAAGAAATAGAAACTAAAAATAAGAGAACATCAGTTTCTAAAAGCCAAGTGATAAAAATGAGTTTTAAGATGAGACTTAAAACAGGATATTGAGTTTTCCTGCCTGAGTTCCAGAGCCGAGGGGCCGGAGAGTAAAGGCTCTGTCACCCTGGTAATGAGCCTTGTTCTTGGTACCATTAGTAGACCCCTGTCAGAGGAACGGTCTGGCTTATTTCACTTTGTGAGGAAGCCTGTAGTCACAATCGTGAATTACAACATTGGGCTGTAAACATAAACATTGAGCACTCATGAGATTTCAAATGAATTCTTAGCACTAAGGTAATCTACAAATGGAGGAAAAAATGAGAAGAGTTGTTAAAAATATAATTTCCCCCAAAATAATGGAAATGGTGATGATTCCATGGAAGCCCAAGATTAAACACTAAAACAGATTTTCTCTTATTGGCCTCAGCCTTTTGTTTCTTCTCATTATCAAACTGAGCATCTGATCACCAAACAGACATTTTCTATTGTGACTGTCAAGCATGGAGCTCATTAGGTGACATAATGAGATGGCAGAGTCCTGGACACAATGTTACTTACCTCTTCGAGTCATGATATCGGTGCTGCTGACTTCTGTTCTCACAGTGAAGTCAATTAATATGTTGAGTCCAAGCAGGGAGAACTTTTCTTGTGCTTCAATAGACAAAATATCCTCCTCTAGCTTGGTTTTGCAAACGCATGTGGCATTGACAAAGGTATTTTTGAGTTATTTTAGCACTCAGAGATCAAAGGAGATTAAAGGAGAGCAAAGGAGATAACATTTTATCAAAGGAGAGCAAAGGAGAGCAAAGGAGATCAAAGGACAGGCTCTTTATTCAATGTTTGACCTACCTCAAATGTATTAGAGACGTGTTGACAAACCATAATCTACGAAAGAACTCTGTCTTGTGTCTTTTCTGTCAATAGAATACAAGTGCCATTAACCCCGATCACGAGACTTTGCACCTCTTGAGCCGCCTCTCTTAAGACTGCACAGCAAAGAAAATGGAGTCTCCGTTTGGCCATCCCGCAGTCTCAACATCATCCCAGAAGCCTTCCTCAGCTTTAACATGGAATGGAACTCAGTATCTGCCTGCATCACCAGCACCCAGCCCGCCCTCCTCCAGGCCCTGTCAGCCTGATCACCTGCTCAGGCAGAGCATCCAACGCTCCCTCACACACATCCTGTTTGAAAGGTGAGAATAACTTTACACACTTGTATGAAACCCACAGCCTGTTACCTTTTGATGATCTACATAGTGTAATTTAAGGTGTTTCTTCCAAAAAGATATTGGCATATACACAATAGAATTTTCCGATCAAGTCATAATATGCAACAGGACATCATTTGAAATTCATGACCCTCAATTCCAGTCACCAGTCAAATTTAAGTTATAATTTCATTATATGTATGATTATCAGAGTACCCTGACCCACATTTGCAAAACTATTTGACTTTCACCATTATTTGGTTCAGGATTCCCGTTGTAGCATTGATGCAAGAATTCATGACTGAGCAAGATCATGACACTGGCTGGTTCTTTGCCCAGTCATGAAAGGTCGAGTTCATTAAATATATTGTTTCACATACTAAATATTAGCACAGTACTAAAAACTCAATCGAAAACATGATCATGACTTTATCTTTGGTGCATCGTTCAGAAAAAGTTATCAAAATGAAAGAGGATGAATATACAGACGGTTTGGCAACTCACAAAAAGACCAGGATGCTGTGATGTGCCTCAAACTAGGAGATTATTCTATATATACATTTCATCCATCTTCTTTACATGCTGCCTTCAGTTTGTCATAATTAGACTAAAATATCAACAAACAAACAGATTTATATTTCCTGCATGTCAACCTCTCTTCTGTTTATCAGACATTTTGAATTGATGCCAGTTGATTTGATCTGATCTCAGGTCTGCAGAGTTAGAATTGATCTTGAAATACTCTCTTCTGTCTGATGTTAACACTGACTACAAGGTGTGTGGAGTGGCTTAAGGTTATCAACTGAGGTTTGACTGCTCTATTTTGTATCCTGGTCTAAATGAGCTGGACCTGTTGCTTGCAGTGTCAATACGCTGACAAGTTACATCACGGCCAAGTCTCTACTTTAACTCTGCCGAGATCCTCCTCACCAGTCTTTGACCCAGGGTAGAGGCTCCAGGGAGTGAGGCCTCACTGCCATGTGCGATGACGCTGGGCGTAGCCCTGTGTTGCCCTCCGTCATGTCCTGGTTTCAGATGGTGACTAAAAGCAGCAACTCTGTGCTCAGTAGTGGAGGTGATTTCATGCAGCCCCTCGCTGACACCAGCTTGTAGTTTCACTCCATGTCTGAGCGCAGACATTTCACTCTGGAGCCGCTCCATGTTACTCAGCAAGTTGGACTAATCTATGCTGTTAGAGGTGACAGGCGGTAGCTCATCCAAATAGTGGGAGACGAACCGAGGGAGGTTTACTCTGCACTCATTCAAAACCTTGAAGCAACTTTTAATGTTGTTGATGTTTTTCTGATCTCCTTTAAAAGCCACACATCTTTGTTTGGTGTCAGGACAGAGTTCAAACAGCCTCGTTCTTCAGGATTCAATCCATTTCAAGTCCAACGTGTTGGAAGCTGTTAGAACCAGATGGTCCTGGCTCATTGTTCTCATTCTGACCAGGAGAAAGTTTAAAAACTCTTCCTCAACTAGAAGCTTGCCGTCAACAGTCTCATAAACCACAGGTTTTAAACCTGGCCAGTTAGATAGTGGAGGAGCCGTCACTCTGAACTCCCGCTCAGTCATCTTGCTCAACTTTTGTTGTTGCTGTAGGTAAAGGAAGAAATAGGTGTTATGAGTCATCAACGCACTAGCTTGCATACCAGTATAATCAGCTTGCTTCTGTTCAGAACTGTTAATAACACGACCATATATGGGAGGATGCAACTACAAACACACCAGTTTGCAACATATGTCGAGGTGACATCCTCCTTGTCTGAAGAAAGTACGATTGTGATATCTAAAACTTCTCGGGACAGAACACGAGATATAGTCAGTTTCGATAAAGACAACATGTGATATCCACACCATATGTGCAGGGAGGGGTGAAAGAAATGCTTATAAACCAACGTTTTCCTGTACTCTGGGCTCTTGACCATTGAAGCCTAGTCCTCCAGGACAGACTGGTTCTTGAGCCCGAGATCTGGTTTTATTCCATGTATTCTGCTGAAGGTAATTATCTGTGAAACTGTGTGATTAATTCCACTCTTGTTTCCTCATCAATAAAAGAACACATTAATGACTGTTTTTCCTTCAAGGTCATAGTTAACATTTCTTTGTGGATAAACATTTGTACACAGAACTAGTTTAGAATGATGATTTTTTTTCTTTACAATCAAATAAAATTATATATCATCATCATCTTTATCTTTATTGCAGACACAGGAGTCCATAAAAAAACATTCACAAATACATAAAACAAATATATAAAACAAAATATCAGAAATAGGATAATCACAGATAAGTCAAATATGACCCTATTTATAAAAGACATCCATACCAATACAATAATACCATACACAAGGATGAGTGGTTTTTTACAGGACTATGACTGAGATTATCCAGCAGCATTATAATGGTGTTCTGAGAGTCCTCAAGCCTGCGTATAAATTTATACATCAGATTCCTCATGAGAGCCTGAAATGTAGAAACACCTGTTGACAGAACATCTCACTTCCTGTTTCCCAGCCAGGTTTTTTTCAGCAGGATCCTCAGAGCATCATTGTAAGCAACCTTGAGTCGTCGTGGGCTTGATTTTCTATATTTAATCCACAAGGGGGCAGTATACAAGGGAGTACGATAAGCTCTAAAGAGAGTCATTTTCACATTATCAGAGCACATAGAATCTGGGTGACAGTGCTCAGACTGCCACCCCCGCGACCTGGAAACGGATCAGTGGGAGAAAATGGATGGATGGATGGATGGATGGATGGATGGATGGATGGATGGATGGAGCACATAGAAAATGTCCTTGCTCGTATGTTGGCTTGAACATACAGCGTACGGCATCGTCTATCCAGATCATCATCATCACACATTTTATCAGAGATGAGATGTCCCAGATATTTTGTTTTGCTACTGACAGTGACTTCCTGTTCTGACAGGTAAAAATGAGGGAAGTTGAGATCCTTCTCCTCCTTAGTTCTACATACCAGAACTGTGCTCTTTCTGGCATTATATTTAACATTATATTTAACATTATATTTAACATTATATTTAACATTATATTTAACATCAGATTTTAAGCCATACTCAGAACAGATATTTAAAAGCTGCTGAAACCTGCTGGGAGAGAGAATGACCAGATCACCAGCAGACATGAGATGATTAATTATCTTGTTACCCAGCACACATCCACTTTTACAACTATTCAGTTGTTGAGATAACTCATCCATGTACAAGTTAAAGAGAGCAGGTGATTTATGTCTTTGTCTTTTTAAAAACGTTCTAAGAAAACACATGAAATCTGTGGATTATTTTAAAAGGTACTTCTTTTACTTTATTGTTTATCATATATCTCGCTGGCAAATTACCCCCCCAAAAAATGGAGGGAGGAGGAGGGGAATCCTCAAACCACTACTGGACCCCGGCACAGAGACAGCAGTCACTGCCAGAGGCCTTTGAGCAAGGCAGCAATATCCAGGGAGCTGATTTATAGAAGGAAAGTTAGATTTAATCATCTCCAGCATTAGTTCATGTTGTTCTTCTCAGTGTAATTGGTCATCGTCTTCATAGTAGTAATTACAGTAGACTGATTAACTCTAGACTATTCAGAGAGACGTGGAATATATTCAGTCAGTTGAAATAAATCTACATCAATTATTTTACTGGAACTGAAAGATAAATACCTATATAAAGATATTTACTTATAATATGAATCTGGCTGAATAGAAAAACCCTTTTGTGTTCACTGTCAAAGTAACATTACTCTTCTTATATTTAGGTTACATGTATTTTATCAAGTTAATTATTTTGTTAACTCACCTAGATTTGCACTGTTGCCTTTATTTTCACAAACAACTGTGTAGTGAAAGTACATTTGTTGTTTTAGGTTGATGTTATTCTCTTGTTGATATTGTTTGTGAACAAATCCTTTCTCAGTTCTGCAGTGATACTTTGTGCAGATTTCATTTACCCTGCATATATTGAGTTTGTTCATAACAAGTCATTTATATTTACCTACAAACTTTGTCCTGCATTTTATTATGGTGATAATCAACTGATAAAAGAAAAAAACTCCCCAAATCATTCAAAGATCATGAAAAACTTTATTTTTATTTTCATTCATGATGATTCACTTCATAAATAATAACACATTGTTCTCCCCCACATTAAAGTAGATGAGCTGCTTATCTGAGTAAAAAGTATCTACAATACTGGCCGTGTACTTCAAATACTCCTTTTCCCTCCTCCTGCTCCCCATGTCTCCAAAGCTGCTTCATACTGACACCTACTGGATATAGGGAGAACTGCAGGTCAGTATTTCTATTGCGTCCATCCATCCACCCATAACAAAACCTATTTAATGTCAAAGATGTTGATCATTTTCTTCTCAACTCATAATGATGATCATTCAGTAAGTTGTATTTTCTATAAAATTATCCAGTCTGTTTACATATAATGTTTTAAAGTTGTTGTTTTTTTCTCAAACTGAGGAAACAAATTCTAGAATATCAGATGATGTATTTGTCTACAGTTTTATAGCTTGGAACCACCTTGGCTATTTTCATCCTGTCAGGAAAAATACCTGTTAAAAAGGATCTATTGCATATATAAGTAATTGCTTAAGTATACAATCTATTACATCTTTTACACAAGACATATCAATTGTTAGAATCACGAGACTTTTAAACTTTCTGTGCACTTCTGAAACATCACTTTCAAAAACTCCATCTAGAAACATTGAAATACTGTTTTAAAATGTAAAATCAAAGTGACAGTCTCATACATGAGGTTTAATTCCCTTTGTCATCTACTGAAACATGGTGTGACTGTGGTACTTAGTAGTGTAAATGTAATCAATGAGAGATTTGTACAATTCAGAAACTTTTCTATATAGAAATCTTAAAATATGAGTTACTTCCAGATTAAAGTCATTGAAAGAACTTAACGGTTTGATCTCATTTAAAATGGTCTTTTTGCACAACTTGCTGTTTCTTAACAAGCTTAACAGCCTCATCTAACGTCTCAACACTCAACAGTGTGCTTTAAGGAACGTGAAGTTTAAATGTCACTCAAGTCAAAATATTCCACATCACATACATTTTTTTGTTGTTGTTGGTTGTTGTTAGAATAAATAGTTTGAGACGAGGAAATCATTGCATGTTTCCACTGAAGAGTTTCACTTTCATGATATGTACTTCAGTATGTGTTACATGTAAACAAACAGTAGTTTTTCCTCCGTAGTGTAAAAAGAGTGAAAAATGAAATTACGACTCATTCATGTTAAATAAAAACAGTGAAGAACAAAAGCCATTGGATTCATGTCAACATTTTACTTCCATTTCTTCAAAGTTCACATCTGCTCATACAAGATTTTTAACCTCACATTTTTCAAAACACAGAAAGCAGCATTGTTAGAACTAATAATGAAATGTGCTTCTTTAACATTCATTATCAAGCAGGGACCTTTTGTCAGCCTCTGTGCAGTTCAACACAAATGGAAACCAAACTGATTGAAATCTTCTCATTTTGGTGACGAACCAGAAACTAAATGATTTCCTGAAGCGTCTCAACAGGGTTTAAATCAGCAATGTTGACTTCAAACTGGAGGAGACCTTGTGATTCTGGGCTCAAGCTGGACTTCCTGAACCACATCTGTTGGAGCTCCATTCCCATCTCCACCTGTCCACATGTCCAAGTGTCCTTGAGCAAGACACTGAACCCCAAACTGCTCCCAGTGGATGGACTGAGTGCCTTGCATGGTCGCCGCCTCCATTGGTGTGTGAATGAATGGGTGAATGTGATTAACAGTGTAAAGCACTTTGGGGACTGCTAAAGGCCTCTGCATCCTCCCATAAGAAGAAGAAGAAAAGTTCAGCGCTGACGTCAGCCAGCTGCTGGAAAAAATGCTTGTTCAGCAGGAGAGTTCATACTCTCACCCCCTCACAGCTGACACTTCTGGAAAACCTTTTAACTTTTCAACTGCAGCTTATTTCTCACTTCAAGCGTTTTCAGAAATACATTTCTCTGAAGTGTTTCAGTAAGAAAAGAGAAAGTTTGTGTCCAGGACATGATGTTGGTCTGGTTTTAACTGCAGGAACTGACAGTCCTGACGGTTGGTACTGCTGAACAAAAAGTCTCTGGCCAGAGGGAGCTGGCTGAAGAACATGACATCATTTAGTACGGCAAGACTCTGGAGTGCCCAACGTTCTTCTTGTTCTTATGGAGGATGAATCGGCTTTTATACGCTGGAAAAACACTATATAAGTGAAATCCATCCACACATCTCACATAGAGTCTTTCATGATTTCATCTCTTTATGGTTTTTCATGTGTCGGCACAAATGACTACAATCAGAGAAACTTCTCCCACGTTTCACAAGAAAACGGCTTCTCACCTGTGTGAGTTCTCTTGTGTATCTTCAAATAACTCCCACGACTGAAACCTTTCCCACATGTTTCACAAGAATATGGCTTCTCACCTGTGTGAGTTCGCTTGTGTAACTTCAAATGACTCTGTCGAGTGAAACTTTTCCCACATGTTTCACAAGGAAATGGCTTCTCACCTGTGTGAGTTCTCTTCTGCACCAACAAACCATCCTGTCCGGTGGAACTTTTAACAAAGATTTCACCACTTTTCTTCTTATCATTGAAAGTTGTTAAATTCTGACGTAATTGAGGTTTTTTCTGGACCATATTTCCACATGTTTCCTCACAAAGAAGCTTTTCACATTCAGCCTGCTTCTCTGACACAGGGAACTTGTCCACACAATCACTCTGAAACATGCTTCTTTTCATCTCTGCATTTCTACACTGATAAAAATATTCTGCTCGATCTACTTCTAAAAATCAAGGCAACTTTTTGCATCATTTATTTATGTTGACCAAGCAAGATTGTTCTTTGTTTAAACTACCCACTTATTTTCTTACATGAAAAATTTAATCCAAGTAAAATGAACATAATTTTTTCAAGTAGACTACGCAAAACTAAACTTTGTATTAATTACTAAATTTTTTCGATGTAGTAAATGAAATTTTGAAGTAAAACCAACTTGATTTTATTATGTAGATCAAACAAAACTAAACCTTGTATAAATTAATTTTTTTTAATGTATTTGACATTTTTATGTAAAATTAACTTAATTATGTCATGTACATCAAACATGACTTTGTTGTTTTCATATACTTTTTTAGATATTGAAAATTAATTCTGAAAGGAAAACATTGACATTTTAACACACGGTGCACAAATAGCCATTGTATTACTTATTTTCCTGATCACTCACATGAAGTGAGAGTTTTAATTTTAATGTTGTATTTTAAATTCAGAAAGTATTCCTTATAACATATTTGAAATGCATGCCTTAGGATGATAGTAAAACTTAATAAGCCAAGTCCTTGGTTTTTCCTCGGTTGTGAATAGTGCAGCAAATGAGTGACATTGGGGGAAAAATGCATTTCTCATTTCAGAGTATCACTTTTTATTGTGCCATGTCTTGCTTTATTTATATACACAGACCATGGTGCACATCTGAACAGCACACACGGAAACAAAAATATTGTGCGTTTATCCTCGCCCAAAGGGGGCTTTACCAATGATAAAAAAGGAAAGGCCTCCAAGCAATCAGGACTTTGCCCTATCAGACCAGAGACATATTTTACAGCCAATCACAACAACACTTATAAAAAGATGGCTGCTTGTTCCCCCCCAAAAAACTTCCTCCAATCAAAGTAGAATGAAACATTTGAATCATCTGAAAACATCTGACAAGATGCAACAGGCGACAGGCAACCCGGTAAAGACATCTTGACTCGTGTGTTCAGTTCTGCCTTCTGGCCTCAACCCGAGTTCCATCAATCAAATAGCTAGTTCAAGCTATAATACAAAATATAAGTTAAATCAAATGCCTGAGATTCTAGTGGTTTCTAGGCGAGAACTGAATTTTTTAGAACATTTAAAGTTCTTTTGTTGTCCACATTGACAAACAAACAGCAATGAAAAACACACTTTTATGAAAGTCTGAACATCATAAATCCAATTTGGCAAAAAAGTACCTTAAAAAAATAATACCATTATGGCATGGAACAAAGTTAACAAGATTTTTACCCAAAGAATTACTGTTATTTCACTGCAGAACAGTCATATTTCTTAAATACCCTCATAACCTAAAACAAAAAGCAGGTTTGCTTGGGCCAACCAGAGCCATTTAAAGTTCAAAATAATGAGGAAACCCCCCCCCCCCCCCAAAAAAAATGGGCACTGTACACCAGCATCAAAACCTCAAAGCTTGCAGTGTAACCTGAGAGAGTGCATTATAAAACAAAAAAAGGGTGTCACTCAAGCTCTCAACCTTCAATGTAGTGTGTGGCTTTAGGCGTGAAGACTGACTTTAAGATCATGCACCTTGGAGGACATTCTTTTGTTGCCATCCTCCTGCTCAAGGAAGATCTTCTGAAAGACCTCGAAAGTGTACTTCAGTTTCTTAGGGTAGCTTAGTTCCAGGGCATAGATGAGGCCCATGAGGTATGCACAAGCATGTGCCACATTGGGAACCCCAAAAAGTACTTCAGTTCCCTCGATGGTGACCCCGACTTCTGTCTGGCCTTCGCTCCCAGCTTTGCTGACCACAAAGATGTTGAGAACAAACGTCGTAAGGGCATCCTGGACATTTACAGCATCATCATCATCATATATCTGCGGAATACACAAAAGACAATCAAGCCTACATCTTTATCAATAAGAGCGACGCACAGAATTCTTCATCATTATGTCTCTTATCAGCCAGGAGAAAAGACAAGTGTTGTGAAGGTATTGGCTAAAAACACATACACAATCAAACAATCCCTCTTAATCTACAAGATGTATTTCACCTACAGTAAATGTCATTGTGTTGAGTTGTGTTCAGTGCTCGCCACAGAACACGGGCATATCGCCAATGGAGACTCGTGGCTTGGTAAGGATGTGTAAACAATTTTCTCTTATCAACATTTAAATTAATAGGAATCTCAAAATAAAAGAGAGAATATGGCTTACTTTGCTTAGTTCTAGCAGGTTTATAAAGACCCTATTGTATTGTATAGTGTATGTATTTATTTTCATAAGTTAAAATACTTACCAGTAGTTTAAAAGCTGACGGCAGATAATTACTTCAACCTTTAGCTGTCCTAGAATTAAATGTTTTGTCTCAAACAGGCAGGGCTTTAAATTAGACTGCTAGCGGAGGTATATCTTATTTACCTGGTAGTCCTTGATTAAATCCTCCATATTTTCTCCAAGATAGAGAATAAGGCCTCTGATTACAGCTTCTCTTCGGGACTCAATGCTGTTGTCCTACAACAAATTCGATATGAAAGAATGTTATGTACAGATATCATATAACTATTTACAAATGAGTTTATGTTGTAGCTATAAGTACCTCATTTAACATGTCAAGGGTCACATCAAGCTTCTTCCCCACAGCTCCTCCCTTCCTCCTGTACAGGCTCAACAGTTTAGGTGAGAATTAATCCAGCTTCCCCAGGAAGGTGGACTGCAATGGCTTCAGTGTGATCCTCCGAAATTCCTCCTCAATCTAAGAGACGAAGACAGAAAAGGAAAAAAAAAAACGTCACAAGACACAGAAAAAATTTCAGAAAAACAGGGAAGGAAGATGGGTAATAAAGTAAGAACTAAATAAATCAATGAAGTCAAAAGACAATTTCAAAAGCCATTACACCCTTCATTTTAAAACATTTAAGACAATATTAAAATATACATACTTGGGAAGGCTCAAAGAGGGCAGGCCATCGAGCTTTGATGTCAATCACTGGTGGTTTATTGAGGATCACATCATTTCGACGGAGTGAGAATGTTTTTGCCATCTTCTCACTGATTAACGTCTTGTTGTCTCTCTTCTTGTGCTCGTGAAGAAGCTCCACTCTCTCTTTTTCAAGGGTTGCCTCAGTTTCACCTTGAGGATGAGATGGGAGGTAGTTTACCTCAGATTTCTTTGCCTTCTTCAAGTTTTTTGCTGGAGTTTTATCTGCAGCTGATTTTCTCTTCAGACAGTTTACATTTAGCTCTGTCAGTCCAAGGTGTTTCAACTTTGCTCTGTAATTCCCAAGTTTGTATTTCAAGCTGTTGTGCCAACTATATAACCCGTTGAAGGACACTGGGTCTCTCAAACATGGGTGCTTCATAACCAAGGCCTCTGCAACCTGCTCCCTTTGTGCCTTAGAAGGATAGGCAGTGTAGGCAAAGATGGTCTCTGCAAGTTTGTCCAGAATGTTGGATTTTACAGCAGGATTGTTGAGAAGGGTTCCATCCTTCTTGTGAGCTTCATTGGCAGCTTGTAGAATAAGCTCAGTGTCAAGGGAGAAGGTAGGTACCTCAAACTGAGCAGGCCAAGACTCAGAACGAAGGGAAGCAGTGCTTCTTGGAGAACACAGAATAATGGTGTCAGAGGATGCAGAACATGAACCTGCATCCTCTGAAGAATCAACACCACTGCTACCAAAGCTGCTCGGACTCCTTTAACATTCAGAGAATCTTCAATCGTTAAAATGATCTCTGGTTCCACAAGAACCACTTTGATGGTGTCTTTGTCCTTTATTTCGTTAGTTTGAAGAAGAGTGAAAAACTGTCCATCAAAATCTTGATCCTGGAACTGCAAACTAAAATCTTGCTCAATATCAAATGTCTCTTGAACAATAGTCTGTAATTCGTTCACAGTTTGGGGGATTCCAGATGGCAGGGAAAGTTTGCGAATTTCTTCTTTCAGTATGACACGAAGTCTGGCAGACATATTGAGTCTGTCTAGGAGGGGAAAAAAGAGAAGAAATCAATCACTGGTAAATATTAAAGAAAAAAATGAACTATTTCAATTTCAATTGACACAAAGCTAAAAAAATTTTTTTATCATGAATTAAATAGCAACAACACAACAACAAATGAATTAAGCATTACTTGTGTAGCCTTGATCCATTACAATTTCACTTCAAATGAGTTTAAAAATAAGAACCACACATAGGTCACTTTTCAGGAAGACAACTCAGTGACATTTGGGAGTGGTGTGATTTCCTTTTTTTTAGATCTTAGATTGGAAACATATCAATATATACTGTATTTACTTAACTACCTATTCTTGAATGGGAAGGTGACGCTTCAAAGTGACATATCGCTTTCCCTCAACAATATATGCTGCAAGAGGGTAGGAGTCTGTTAGTTCTTGTTGCTGGAGGACTGTCACTTGTCGTGTGGATTCCAGTTCAAAAGATCGAAGATGTTCACTGTACCATGACACTAGACACTTGACAGCAAATACAGGCTAGTCATGAACAATGAAGATCAGACTCAGTTCAACAAAATCTGGAAGCCCTCCAGTGGATCCATAGGGTAAAATCATTCCCACTGAGTAACTGGTGCCAAAGCAGGTCACTGTATTGGCCACCTGAATATACATCTCCCCTGGAAACTTCCTTTGCACTGCTTCCTGTAGGTTTTCCTTTAGGACATCTACAGGAACTTTGGAAACATTTGAGACACTGAGTGCAGGTTTCACTAAGTCTGTGCCGTGCAGGTGGTAAGCGAGCATGAACTGATGCTTAACAGCAAGAGACAGTAAAATGTTGCGAAAACAGCTGGTATGTCGGACAACTCGCTTGAAAAAACGATGTTTTGCCTCGAAGCGCATCGTCCACAGAGCTACAAGTGGTCCAAAAGCCTTGATTAGTTGGGGATAATGCTCAAGGAAATGGTGCTTCGGTAGAAGTCTTGCTTGTGGGAAAACCTGCATATACCTATGCCTGTGCTCTGAAATCTTGACGTCAAGGTATCGAATAGTGTCATTGGTGTGAAGTGGAGAAACTACAACTTCAACAATGTCTTTGAGAGTCATCAGAAGATGCCATGCTGGTTCACTCTCTGGCACTTTATATCCAATGATGAAAGGAAGAAGACGCAGTAGGCTCCAATTTTCATGAGCGTTTCCACCGACACTTTTTCTGCTGGAGATATTCAGTGGGACCGGCTGCGGGCTGTCAGTTTTGTCACTCCATTTGTAGGGGAAGTCTCTGATTAGGTCATTGAGTTGAGACAAAGAAAAGCAGTTTTTCTTTATGAAAACATTAATGCACAAAGCCAACTCAAGAGGTACTATTCCCTCAAACAGGTCATGGAGCAAGTCTGGTGGATACCCAGACAAAACATGAAAATATTTCAGTTTATTAGCACACTGCCTTTTCACACCGAAGCAATGAGCGCCAGTGGGACTCTCGAAAGCGGCTTGTACATGAAGAGAATGTTCCTGCTTTGTTCTTGCTTGGAAGGACCCAGTTCTGACTTCTTTTTCCTGAAACTCTGAGCGCCCTCCTAAACAAAACCTACAGACAAAAGATCCAGAAAAGCTTTCCAAGAAGCCGCCGATTGAATGGGCACCTAAATTGTCTGCTATTACACTAACAACTGTACCCTTGATTTTCTTTTCAAAAACAGGAATAAACAGCCCTTCCTCTTCCAACTGAGCAAGATCTTTCAACTGTGGCTCTAGCACTGCCTCATAGCCATACTTTTTTACATCCACAGACTTGCACAGCACAGCTAAATAAATTGACTTCAGTGTGGAGCGAAACTGTGGTGGGACATTTCCAATACCCAGTAAACTGCTGTGATCTTGTGTTTTTTCCGAGATGTTCCAAGTGGGTTGCAAATCTCAAAGTCATCAATGTAGAGAAGGAGGGGCAGAGTTAGGTCTCCAGTGGACAAAAGGGCATTTCCTTTGCAATAAGTTCCATCCTGAAATGACTCGTACTGTCCCTCATGAGTAGTGAATGAAGTGTTGAAAGCTTTCTCCTGGATGTCTTTCAGGCTCAATAACTGTGACAATAACTGAAGAATAGGAACATACTGTAAAGTTCGACGTCCCTTCTTGTCCAGAATGTATTCAACAGGCTCAATCACATTAAATGTTCTCTTAAAAAACTGTGTCTTTTATAAGATGTGGAAAGGGGGCCGTCAGCTCTCAAAGCAGTGCTAATGGGGCTTGATTCACTCAACTGTTTGACTAAATCTGAGACAACTTGATCTTCAAGCACACAGTCATGTTTCCTCAAACATGAGTTTACAGTCTTTCTTATGCCAGGACCTGACACTGAAGTTGATATAAACTGAAGCTCTGTGACTACTTCAGTAATACACTTGCTTGGCACATGATAAATGCTCTCCAATTTCAATAAAAGGTGACCTAATTTAATTTCAATTTCTTCCTCTTTCAATTCTTCAGCCTCAGACTCGCCTGAACATTCATATTCCCCCGGACATTCATATGCCCCAGAACCATGTGCTTCAGCTATATCATCTGTAATGTTTGATTTATTCCCATACTTCTGTATAATATGTGCCTGAAAATCACTTAAAGCATGTGCTTTGTGTTGTCGGGATCTGTGTGACGCAAACGTCCCATAAACATTCGTGGAAAAATCACACACTCTAAATACACAGGTCACAGTTTCATTTTTCCGAAGATGAACTCCAAGATGGTGAAAATAGTCGTTTTCAGTAAAGAAACAAGAATTGCAGAGTTCACAACTGAACCGGATTACTTCTGTTACTGATTTGTCTGTTGAATGTTTCCTTGACAAGTGCGTTTTAAGTGCATTCCAGGTTTTGAAAGAGCAGGGACAACCTGCATGTAAACAGGGAAGAAATTCGCTGTGGTCGTGCCTTAACCTGTAGTGCCTCAAAAGTTCACTTGCTTCAGTGACAACAAAAGGTACAGATCTTGCAAATCCATCCCATAAAAAAAGATCCAACTGTATCTCGGGGGAGCAACTTTGGTGGTCTTTCTGGTAGAGATTAATGTGGGACTTGGCTGACAAATTTTCCATGTATGTGGGAATCCAGATTGCAGTCAGGGGCTTGGCTTCTGTTTAGCAGCATTAACTGTCCAACCTCAATAGAAAAAAAAATAAAAGGAAAACAAATTTCAAAATGTGTTGCCATTTGACCATTTACAGTATTAATCAATGGGACAACAGGTATAGGGATGACCACAGCAGATTTCTACTTTCAACATGCTAAATGTAGAGCTCCTTCAAAGCCTGAATTGCATCAAAACAAACAAACAAACAAACAAAAAAACTACTTTACTACCAATCAACATTGACTCTCTTTTCAATGTTTAGTAAAAGATAATATCAAACGGGTATCAAACCGTGTAATCCCACTTATTTAAACATATCTGTATTGATTATCAGAATTTCAAAACAAATATACAATGTGTTATTTAAACAAGTGTCTATTCACAACAAAAATAATATATATTCAAATAATTTCCATGCGCAAGTTGTACAAAAGAATCAGTTCTATATTGCAGTTGATATGTCTTAAACCCTTTCAGTTGCAGCTCAAATATTCTTGTGAGGCAGATGATTGTTCTGGAATATATGACTGAGCAGGAGCATATGAAATTGAAGAACTGAGAAAATAAAGAGCTTCACTTCAGGACCTTCTTTAATTAGAGTAAAAGTAATCTGTTATAACATTTATTTGGATAGCCTCATGTTATAGACATAATGATTATTTTCACAGGTAATCAGACAGGATTCAAAGTAATGTTCTCAAAACAATCACGTTAACCTATGAAAATTAAAAAAACTTATTTTTTTTTTAATCATAATTTCAAATGTCAAACGTTGTCTGCTTTATGAGCTAACTGATTAAATCCAACTATTGCCCACTTTCCCACTATAATCAGTCAAGTGTTTGAACTTACCTTCATCCAGTCTACTGGTGAAGATCTGTGAATCACCTGGAAGAAAGAAAATATTGTAGTTATCGTCCAGAGAATAAAAGAGACCAACACCATAGATTTTTTTCTTTTCAAATATAATTCACAACCTTATCTAAACAGAATTACTTTTTTAAAAAACAAAGGGAAAAGAGACTTTGGTAACTTTTAATGTATGGTGTTTTTCAAATGTATATACAAAATTCCCTCCTAAAATATTTCAATCTAATATGTCAAAATAATGAAACAAGGATCTTGAGCCAAGCATTTTCATTAAATTCAAGTTGTAAATGAACACACACTCAGCACCCTATTTGTACATTTCAACTGTTATTTTCAGAAACCCTGTGATAGGAATGCCTGACTGTAAGTTACTGGTTCTGTGGTCACATCCGTCAGCTGATAATGCTCATCAGTCAACCTGTTATATTAATGTCACTTCAGTAACTCCCAATGAGGATAGAGGCCGAGCAAAAAGAAAGTGCTGTACTCATGGTGGGTTAAGATGAGATAAGACTTCTCATCTCGTGTTGATGTTGAGTTCCTCCATAAAAAAACAAATTTTATTAATTTTAACAGGTCCTAGACCTGTTAATGTTCATGTAAAGTGTCCTGAGATAAGGCTTGTTGTGATTTGGCCAATACAAATAAAGATTGATTACTAAATTGATAGAGGAGAAATTTTAAAATAATAACAGATTCACTTTTCAGCTAGACACAGATCTACAACGGAAAGTATATGAAAATGTGCAGTATCATGAACAAATATGGAATAACTGGGTAACATGCATCTCAAGTGCTCTTTCTGGCCTGGAATTTGTGAGCTGCAGACTTCGGCAAACAGGTTCCTCGCTGTACGACAGTCTCTGCGGTTACTGGCGTAATGTGCTTCGGACCCGACATGAGAAATCCGGCTCGCTCTAAGTGCGCAATAGCCAGACAATGACAAAGCCCTATAACAGGCAACCAGTAGTTTAGCGGGTCAGTTTTGGTTAATCTTCTCGTGCTGGCTAGCCAGTTTTAACGTTTAGGTCAGATGACCGGTACCGTTCATGTTCTCTAAAAGCAGCTGTTGTAAAATTGTAGTGCGGGGCTGAGCGGAAGGTTCCGGTACCGCAAAGCGCAAGAATCTCCTCCGACTGTTCCTGAGAGGAGAGTCTGTAGCTCGTTAAAAGACGCCATGTTGTGTCGCGCGCCGACGGTTCAATAAACCAGTTAACAAATCAACCAGTGAGCCCAAAGCGGCGTATGTAAACAACAACAGACATTTACGGCCGATGAATTAATTTAATATTGCGGGCAAGTCGAGAGTAACGATCGTCACGACCAATCAGCAGACGGCTGCGTTGTCGCTCCTCCTCACAGACCCGCTTCTCGGTGCTAGGTACCGCAAGGGAGGGGTAGCGGAAAATCGTAGCCGGCGGACGCGGGTTCTTTTTGTACCATCCACAACTTTTCAGTCGGACCGCGCAAAAACCCGTCCACCCGTCCCCCCGCCCCCCTTGCGATGCTCCGCGACAGAAAGCGCGGTGGAACCGCGTCTAAAACGTACTTAATGACCAAAGGTATCCTCAGTTACCACAACACACCTCGGGTAAATTTTATTGTTTCGATAACTTCAAAAAAATGAAGTCATGTAGTCTCTAACCCACTGTTTTAAAAACTTTCCACTGACCTTATTGCCTTCTTCCTACGCAATACCGTGCCTCATCTCCGGTAATTGAAGCTATCACCACAGGTCCATTGGCACTTGGGAACACTAATGGCTTATGGGTATTGTAGTATTTGGTGCTTAAAAATGCCGATTGGAACGAGTAAAGACAACAAGATCTTTTTTGTTGTGTGGATGAACTTAACAAGAATGGCTCACATTACTTAAATTATTCATGTTCCAAAAAAAAATCAAAATGCCTTGTATTTTGAATAAATATTTTTGACTTCAATACTAGATATATTTGTGTAAACATACTAACTTCAATTTTTATTGTTGATTTCGCAGATTCAATTAAGTTGAATTTACTTAACCTGAAATTCATTTTTATCAGTGTACTTGATTCTGAGTCAACAAGTTTTTTCACATCGTGGACGTCAGAGTCATGAGAAAGGAACTGCTCAGTGTCTGGTACTTCTTCTGGTTCACTCAGGGAACTTTGTTCCTCAATTGAAGGAACCCTAAAGGAATCACCTTCAAACTTCAGTAGAAGTCGCTCTCCTTCCTGGCTGGTACCGAGTTCCTGGTGCTCCTCAATCTGTGGAGGTTCTGGTTCTTCTGGCTCCCCTTTGATCCGTGGAGGTTCTGGTTCCTTTTTGATCTGTGGAGGATCTGGTTCTACTGGTTCTTCTTTGATCTGTGGAGGTTCTGGTTCCTTTTTGATCTGTGGAGGTTCTGGTTCTTCTTGTTCCTCTTTGATCCGTGGAGGTTCTGGTTCTTCTGGTTCCCCGTTGATCTGTGGAGGTTCTGGTTGTTCTGGTTCCTCTTTGATCTGTGAAGGTTCTGGTTCTTCCTGCTCCAGACTGGAGTTTGTTCCCGGTTTAAAGAGCTGCTCCTCCCTACAGTCACGGTGCAGTTGGAGCTCTGGAGGGACAAAAAAGTACAAAATAAAAGTTACATTACTTCTACAGTTCCCGCTTTAAAATGACTCAGACGAGTAATTTGATCACAATAAAATCACCTGAGGCAATTATGGCAATGAATTAAAGATAAAAAACAAATGGGTTAAAGGAACAATGAAAATATGAGCAGTAATAAAAAAGAGAATGAAAATGTCTGGTTCAATCTGCAGGGCGACTAAAATAGGAAAGAATTTAGATTTTCTTCCTTCAACCATAAACGGGGGATTTCATAGGAGGGAATCCAAATGGCTGCTCTATATTGGACGGCTTTTCAAAAAGGGAAAATATGAAACCATTTGAGCAGCTTAAAACTGAATTTGATCTGCCAACACAAGACTTTTATCAATTCTTACAAATTAGAAGCCGTCTTCTAAAACACAAAGGATGGGAATTCTTAGGTAAAGAACCAAATGAAGTAGAGAAAGTACTAATGACCAAGCTGGAGAAGAAGAAGAAAGTCATTTCAAAGCTTTAGAAAGCAGCTGAACAAGACAACAACATGAACTTTAAATAGAAATGGCAAAGTGAAAGAAAGAAGAATTGGGGGGAATCATTTAAAGAAGGACATCAAATGTTTAGGAGCATTATATGGAAAGAAGGTGAATGAAATTAAAAACACAAGATTTTCTGCTCCCACTAAATATGTCCTAATATAGTAAAACATGTGATAAATGCTGGAGGGGTTGTGGTCCAGTAGGAGACTAGAGACATATATTCTGGGACCGTCCCAAACTCAGAGAATATTGGAAAAATATACAGAAAGAGATCAAAAGAATCTTGGATGAAAACATTTATTTAGACCTGAAATGATTTTTATTGGGTTTTAAACCCCAAAATGATTAGAATGTTACTTATTGTAGAAAAGTAAAAGATTAGAGTGTGCTGGCTGGAACCAAACCCCCCCTGCATAAAGCAATGGTGGGACCCAATCAAAGATGTGCTGAATATGGAACAAGTAAGAGCAAGGTTCCAAAACAAAGTGAAGGAATGTGAAGACCTGTGGTCTCCCTATATACAAAGGAGGATTCAAACAGAATCACCCCACAAGGGACTTACTTCATTATTTACAAAGCACTCTCATTAAGATCTACTGCTTTGTTGGTTTTGATTTGAATTAACATCTCTAACTAAGGTATTTACTTGTTGTGTTTGCATTAAGCAGATTTGTTTTAGGATCATTTCATTACATTATTTAGACATTTAAGAAGCGGGTGTCTGGACACATGGTGAAAGGGGGAGAAGAATAAAGAGGTAGAAAGGTAGACATACATTCTAGGAAGGAGACGGAGGGCATCCATCTTTCTTTCTTTTTCCTTCTCTTGATTGGATGGAAGGTTTTTTAACAGACCTTCAGTACGGCTGTTTGTATGGAGGGACGGCTGTTTAAAGTAGGAATGGAAAAGAGAAGTTTCATTGATCTACAATCTATTTATTTATCTTTTCATTTACTTAATGACAAAAGACTAGATTAATAGGAGGAACAGAGGAGGAAGAGAAGGGAGGGTCCCACATTTGTTGATGATGTCATTTAGTTGTTTGGTTCTTTAGGTTTTTATGTCCTTCTAAACGGATATTGGAAATGTATTTGTAAGATAAGAATACTGCATGTACCATACTCGTATGCTTATTTGAAAAAATAAATTAAAAAAAGGAAGTGCAACAATCTTTTTAAACATCTTAGATGTTCATATTTCTAAAACTCTAGTTGCTGAAGTATTTTAACTTGATAATTCTTCCATGTTGCCATTTGGAGCCTCACTGTTCCAGAGACAAGAGGTTTACATTCTTCCAGGTGCTTTTGCCTCCATGTTCCTCCATGTTGGTTTCACTGATACTCAGAGACAATCGTCTTTTAATATGGAAACCTGGAGCCAGGAAGTGTCTGCATCCTGAGGCTGGAGGCTTGAGCCCGCCTTTGGAGAGAGGAGGGACTATTCTCTGCTGTGATTGGACTGGAGAGGACAGGAAGTGACCAAACACAGGAAGTTGCAAACAATGCAAATCCACTGAAATCAGAAATGATTAAGAAAAATACCCTCTATGTTTTGTCAATGGCTGCTCATATTATTATTTTAACCTTGTTTCAATGTATTGTCAGGTAGTTCCAGGTGATTCTAGACGCTCTTCTCCGGTTTCTGACTTCAACTACAACTGTGTATTGATTAAAACCTGGAAACATGGAAAAGAGTCAAAGTCTGAGTTCAATCCAAGTTTCCCTCCAGAAACACAAATCCTGCTTCTGTGTGCGGTGGATAAACCAAACCCAGTCAGAACAATGGAGGTCCTGCTCCAGTCACATTCATGTGTTCATTCACACTTTTCCATACCTGTTCTGTGGAGCTTGATTTGAGGGTTCCAGATGGTTTCAAGCAGTCTGTGCTGACGATCAACCTCCTCCTCGTGCTGGACGATAGTTTGTTCAAACTCTCCCAAAGCCTGAACTGAGCTCATTGTTGCTGCACGAGATGAAATGTTTCCTCTGTGAGACACGACAACACAGCCGAGAGAGTCCAACAAGCTCCAAACAGTAGTGGAGGGCGGCTCGAGATAAAATATCGACGTATTCTCCGTGGCTCTGCACGCTTCTGGAACTCCACTCGCGCTTGCTCCGCGCCTCCATTTCCTGTTTCCGGTCTGACGTCACGCGATCACCCAGGAACCATAGACACAAGACGCCGCGCAGCCTGTCTCCGCCCGCCGCTCCGACACGTCAGAGCGGCCGCCATCTTGTGAGGGGCAAGTCTGACCCGTCAGCCTAAACAAGTCTCTGTGACCGCGATGTGTTTTCTGAAGAAAACCACGCAAATATACATTTACATGACTGTGAAGAATCATTGCTTTCATTTTTAATTCATTAAATTAAAAAGTATTTCATTTATTTATTTATTCAATGTAGCATACTAATAGAAAGTATTGAGAGGAAATGGAAGAAGTTTGCAGACGGGACATTGGGACGCTGTCCTCTCCTTTTAGAGCAGCAACATGATGGAGCCATGACAAAAATATGCAAAAGCCTTTATTTACGCACAATGTGACATTTATATACAATATACAATGAACATGTACATTAGGGCACAAGTTATAACTTTTTGTGTAACAAATTTAGATTTTTTTTTTAACATATTTACACACAATAACATATTTACCTATTATACTTGCATTTATTTTTACATATTTACCTTTAATGTTTCAGAGAAAATAATTGCTAGATATTTATTTATTGTTACACATTTATCTATTATTCCATATTATATGACATATTCTCTTTCAGCTCTTCATTTATTAGATGTTTCCCTTTCAGTTCCTCCAGAAGACCACACACTGTGCTCTTTGCCCTCCGTTCTCCATCTTTTCATTCCTCTTCTCTCTTCTCAGACTCTCCACCTCGGCCATGGCTTCACTGAGTCTGGCTGTCAAAGCATCAGAACATGTGGACAGTGCATAGGAGAGGTCCTAGTGGGAAAAAAAAGTATTTACATGTTCACAGCTGGTAGTATAGTCTAGTGTTTATGTCCATGTTGTGAACGGCTGCATAATGACTCAGGTATGTGACATCATCAGCAGAGAGAGATGAGACTGTGTGAGTTACTGGTCCGTCTCCATCTGGTGCTCTGATGTTTGTCTCGGTACCATTAAACTGGAGGATGAAGCTGATGTTGTTGTTCACTTTGTTCTTGGTATTTAGTATTAAAAATAACTTATATTACATATTACATTTTATGTCAGTAAAAATAATAACCTTTAAATATACTGGACTCACCATTGTCTCTGTAACCTTCGGAGCTCTTGGGAACACCGACAGTGGCTAAAGGCTGGTTTGGCTCATATCAGTTTTCAGCAGCTGTGACTGAACAAAACAGTCAAAATGGTAACAAACAGTTGAAGTGTAAATATACAAAACACACACAAATAAATAAAATAAGATGGTAAAGACCATGGAGCAGGAACAGTTTAGTTTTAATTTGCTTTTCTCCGATCAAGTTCATCTCACATCTGAAAGTGTTTCCTAATGGGTTCATGAGCATTCAACACAGAAGTACATTCTACTTTCAGCTGTGTGTGTGACTGCTCAAAAAAATAAAGGGAACACCTGAACAACACAATGTAACTCCAAGTGTATCACACTGGTGTGAAATCAACCTGTCCAGGTAGGAAGCAACACTAACTGTGAATCAATTTCACCTGCTGTTGCTCAAAACGCATTCATTACACAAGCCTACTTATACCCCACTGAGCCACAACTGGTGTCCAGTTGTGCCTTCAGGGCTACAATCTGACACGTTAAAGGTTTTTGTATGAATTTCCAGGACATTGCATGGATGTCTTGTCTGGAAGTCATATGAACGTCAATGAAAAGAAAAAGAAAAAGTGCGACTCAACCATGGAATCAAATCCACATTAACAGGCACAAAATAACCTCTGAACACGCATCAACAAACCAATAATTGACACCAAACACAAATGATCATCAGCTTTAGGAAAAAAAAAAGGTCCAGACGACCAGAGATCCAGTCCTCAGCACCATCATATACAAAGCAGTGCTTAATATTAATAATACAGTTAATCGATATTACCTTCAGACAGAAGCAACACAGACCTGGATCTGCTTCTGTTGCTGCTCCTCAGAGTCTACCAGCTTATTTTATTTTACGAAAGCCGACATTTACCAGGTTTCCCTGTTTCAAATTGAGCGAATGTATGATTTAAAGGGGACATATCATGCAAAATCCACTTTTTTAGCCCTTGTTGTATATTTAGAGTGTTTAGAAGTACAGAAAAGTTCAAAGTAGTCTCTTCAGGTGCTCCGTTGATATCTTTATATTCTGTTTTGGTCATATTTTGCGATCGGTTTCGATTTTTCTATTCTCTATTACGTTTTTTGAACAATGACGTCACAGTATTCTCAGCGGAACTGCCAAATTAGGACATCGACATTTCGAGCAATCCGCCATTTTTGTTTCTCGCTGCGATTCTGTAGTCCAACCGAAGTTACGAGAGGATAAGTCGAAATGTTCGGTTGTTGGATGTAGTAACCCACAAGCTTCGTTACACCGTCTCCCAGCATCAGAACCTTTTCGAAGTGCCTGGTTGAGTTTTATTTTTCACAGAAATGTACCCACATCTGTGGGTAAGGTCATTTTTGTGTGCGCGAAGCACTTTAAGGACGACTGCTTCAACAACCTCCGCCAGTATAAAGAAGGATTTGCCGAAAGACTTGGTCTGATTGAGCGGTCAGTTCCTTCTATCTATGGAGACGACGAACAGAGCACTTCGGTAAGCTGTATATAACGCTAAAAAGTGTGATGATAAGACGTCCCTGTCATTGTTTTGTTAGCATTAGCAGTTGCACCGTCTTCATATGTTAGCGCTGTGTGCTCGTTTTAGATTATAATGTAACTTCTGTGTTAAATAGTCGTTGTAATACAGGCAGTATTGTAGTAGTGGGCATGGATGGAGAAGTTAGTGTAAATATAGTAACACACCATTGCGTTACATCCATATGAAGACGTTGTTCTGAAGGTGCATCATCGTCATTTTCATCTCGCTCCGCCGGGTCCGACTCTGGCTCCAACATGTATGGCTGGATGGACAAATCTTCCGTTGTTGACATTTGTAAATAATGTGTGAATATAAAGTTTCTGCGCCGCTAGATAATTGTATCTGTTCTATCAAACTACAAAGATGGCCGAACAGGGTGGCGTTGAACCGAGTGTCACCTCTGCAACCTGGAGAGGAGGCGGGGTATGAAGTGTCTCATTTGCATTTGAAGAGACCGCCCCAAAACGAGTTGCTCTCAGAAGCACATCAGAAAAGGGGTAGAAAAGGGGCCTGTGGAGCTCTAATAATGAGGAATTCAGACCCAAGCATTGCAGTTCCGCTTTATATAGACCACAACTGTATGATTTATATGTAAAAAGGAAGGATTTAAAAGCATGATATGTCTCCTTTAAAGTCATTCCTCCACCCTGATTAGAAGACGTAGTAGTGGACTGTGTGTGTGTGTGTGTGTGTGTGTGTGTGTGTGTGTGTGTGTGTGTGTGTGTGTGTGTGTGTGTGTGTGTGTGTGTGTGTGTGTGTGTGTGTGTGTGTGTGTGTGTGTGTGTGTGTAGGAAGTCTGGAGTGATGCGGGTGAGTGGATGTAATAACCTTGGACGTCCACCAGAGGGACGCAGAAGTCTGGTTAGTGAAGGAGGGAGAGAGGGAGAGGGGGAGAGAAGAGAAGGACAGAGTTCTGGTGAGGTTCGGTTCTGAACCTCGGTTCCTCCACACAGAGATTGAAGGAGCTTCTGGAAGCTCACCTGGTTCTCTGGTTCTCTGGTTCCTACGGTGGGGAACCGTAGTTCCTACTGTGATGGTGGAAGGAATGCAGCTTCCAGGGAGGGGTTGCTGGGGACCCCCTGGTGGGGGTCACGTGACCAATGGGGAATTTTTCCACTGGTGACCACATGTTTCTTAATTCTCAAAAAAAACCATTGTCAGCCCCCCACAATGTCTGCTTCCTGCCTTGTTTTAACTTTCCAAGTCATCAGTGATGTCCTCATATAACAGCTGCTTGTCCTCTTGTGGTTGATGCTGATTATTGTAAGAGCAGTGAGGCCATCCCGTCCCTGGATGACCTCTGACCTCAGGTTGGTCTTGATGAGCTTCAGCTTTGAGAAGTTCCTCTCTGCTGAGGCCACAGGCAGAGTGCAGCTCCTTCTCAGGGTGATCCACACATTGGCTTATCTGAGTTCCATTTCATTTCCAACTGTGGAAAAAAATCTAACAACATTTAAAACATCAACATTTACAAAGCGTCAGCATAGTGAAGGCAGAAGTAAAGCGGGGCAGGAAATTCCTGGCAGTGTGAAAAAAATAAGTGTTTTTCCCAATAAGCAGTGAAAATATTACTTTAATATACCTATTATTATTGGCTACAGCAAAGTCACCTTGATTCAGACATATTTCTCTTCTTAAAAAAAGAGATAGATTCACACCAGCATTTAAAAAACATTTTCCTCCGTTACAGAAATGTGGAGATGTGTTGACATATTTTACTGGAATCAACTAGTGTCCAGTCCAGCATGAGAGGTCCCCGTTTGGTTTTGTCTGGGAGCTGATTGGACGATGCTCAATGAATTGAAAGGAGTGATTCCAGCCGATCACTCTGACCTCCATGTAGAAGTCCAGGCCCAGTGTGGCTGAGCTGAGCTTTGCCTGATCCTCCTTCAAACACTAAATATCATGGAAGATAAACCACAGAGAAGTAATCTGAGTACCTTAGTGAAACTTTTAAAGGTTTCAACTGAGCTAACATTTTTAATATTTGCACAAGCAGATTTGTGGTCCCTCTGAGGTTGTCATATTCAAACTCATGTATCTTGTAAGTGATTAGAGATTTAGTATTTTGACTTCAGATTCAGAATCCTGATGAATTTTGCATTATGTATGTATGTCTTCAGATTCTTTAAGCAAAGTAGATTTTTCACCTAAAAGGGCAGTGTAATGTAACTCAGGTCTTGAAGCCTGTACTCCAAGTGTTTATTGTGGATGAAAGTGGGAATTTCCCCAATAAAATATAGAGATTAACAATAGGGCAGAGTTTCTTGTCATTGAATTCAAAACAGGTAATAAAGTTTTTCTCTTCAACATTAACTTCATGTGTTGTTTTGTACAGAATATAGTTCTCCGGTTCTTTTCAAAATGTAATACTGTATGAGTAACCATAAACTGTTCCTGGCATAGACATATAGACTAGATGCCTCACTGACTGCAGGAACATACGTCAGTGCGTCCGCCATCTTGGGAGGGGCATTTGTCAGGACTTCAGCAACGATACCGCATCACTGTTCTGCTTTTGGTTGTACAAACAGACAAAATAAGGACAATGGACTGCGTGGGATTACCTTCCACAGGTAGGAAAAACATATTTATTGTTGTTGTCGTTGTGTTTAGCTCATATAACATTAACTTGGGACATAGATGAGCTTGAGCCGTGGAAAATGCTCTCTATTCCCTGGCTTAAGCTCACCATCAGAACCAGAATGAAAAGATGGAGAACGGAGGGCAAAGAGCACAGTGTGTGGTCTTCTGGAAGAACTGAGAGTGAAAAAGCTAATAAATGAAGAGCTGAAAGAGAATATGTCATATAATATGGAATAATAGATAAATGTGTAACAATAAATAAATATGTACTAGGTAAATATCTAACAAGTATTTTCTATGTAACATTAAAGGTAAATAAGTACAAATAAATGAAAGTATAATAGGTAAATATGTTCTTGTGTGTAAATATGTTTAAAAAAATCTAAATTTGTTACACAAAAAGTTATAACTTGTGCCCTAATGTACATGTTCATTGTATATAAATGTCACATTGTGTGTAAATAAACGCTTTTGCATATTTTTGTCATGGCTCCATCATGTTGCTGCTCTAAAAGGAGAGGACAGCGTCCCAATGTCCCGTCTGCAAACTTCTTCCATTTCCTCTCAATACTTTCTATTAGTATGCTACATTGAATAAATTAATAAATTAAATACTTTTTAATTTAATGAATTAAAAATGAAAGCAATGATTCTTCACAGTCATGTAAATGTATATTTGCGTGGTTTTCTTCAGAAAACACATCGCGGTCACAGAGACTTGTTTAGGCTGACGGGTCAGACTTGCCCCTCACAAGATGGCGGCCGCTCTACAGGCTGCGCGGCGTCTCGTGTTTATGTCTATGGTTCCTGGGTGATCGCGTGACGTCAGACCGGAAACAGGAAAGGGAGGAGCGGCGCAAGTGCGAGTGGAGTTCCAGCAGCGTGCAGAGCCACGGAGAATACGTCGATATTTTAGCTCGAGCCGCCCTCCACTACTGTTTGGAGCTTGTTGGACTCTCTCGGCTGTGTTGTCGTGTCTCACAGAGGAAACATTTCATCTCGTGCAGCAACAATGAGTTCAGTTCAGGCTTTGGGAGAGTTTGAACAAACTATCGTCCAGCACGAGGAGGAGGTTGATCGTCAGCACAGACTGCTGGAAACCATCTGGAACCCTCAAATCAAGCTCCACAGAACAGGTATGGAAAAGTGTGAATGAACACATGAATGTGACTGGAGCAGGATCTCCATTGTTCTGACTGGGTTTGGTTTATCCACCGCACACAGAAGCAGGATTTGTGTCTCTGGAGGGAAACTTGGATTGAACTCAGACTTTGACTCTTTTCCATGTTTCCAGGTTTTAATCAATACACAGTTGTAGTTGAAGTCAGAAACAGGAGAAGAGCGTCTAGAATCACCTGGAACTACCTGACAATACATTGAAACAAGGTTAAAATAATAATATGAGCAGCCATTGACAAAACATAGAGGGTATTTTTCTTAATCATTTCTGATTTCAGTGGATTTGCATTGTTTGCAACTTCCTGTGTTTGGTCACTTCCTGTCCTCTCCAGTCCAATCACAGCAGAGAATAGTCCCTCCTCTCTCCAAAGGCGGGCTCAAGCCTCCAGCCTCAGGATGCAGACACTTCCTGGCTCCAGGTTTCCAAATTAAAAGACGATTGTCTCTGAGTATCAGTGAAACCAACATGGAGGAACATGGAGGCAAAAGCACCTGGAAGAATGTAAACCTCTTGTCTCTGGAACAGTGAGGCTCCAAATGGCAACATGGATGAATTATCAAGTTAAAATACTTCAGCAACTAGAGTTTTAGAAATATGAACATCTAAGATGTTTAAAAAGATTGTTGCACTTCCTTTTTTTTATTTTATTTTTCAACTAAGCATATGAGTATGGTACATGCAGTATTCTTATCTTACAAATACATTTCCAATATCCGTTTAGAAGGACATAAAAACCTAAAGAACCAAACAACTAAATGACATCATCAACAAATGTGAGACCCTCCCTTCTCTTCCTCCTTTGTTCCTCCTATTAATCTAGTCTTTTGTCATTAAGTAAATGAAAAGATAAATAAATAGATTGTAGATCAATGAAACTTCTCTTTTCCATTCCTACTTTAAACAGCCGTCCCTCCATACAAACAGCCGTACTGAAGGTCTGTTAAAAAACCTTCCATCCAATCAAGAGAAGGAAAAAGAAAGAGAAAGATGGATGCCCTCTGTCTCCTTCCTAGAATGTCTGTCTACCTTTCTACCTCTTTATTCTTCTCCCCCTTTCACCATGTGTCCAGACACCCGCTTCTTAAATGTCTAAATAGTGTAATGAAATGATCCTAA
Source organism: Lipophrys pholis (assembly GCF_963383615.2). NCBI lineage: Eukaryota > Metazoa > Chordata > Actinopteri > Blenniiformes > Blenniidae > Lipophrys > Lipophrys pholis. The sequence continues at coordinate 3,942,226 of NC_137646.1, read as the reverse complement.
AACAAATCTGCTTAATGCAAACTGTGATGGAGCGGCTCCATCACGCGCGCTGACGTGGCGCATATCATCGCGGCGCACCCGCCGCGTAATGCGCGCACACGCACACACACCCACACCCGGACACACACACACGGACACCCACTTACTTACCTACTCTGCAATAACCTGCACTCACATACAAGCCAGTTTCCCTCTTTTGTCTGTATCGTGACCAAGGGTGCACACTTGTAGCGGGACGATTTCTCTCGCATACATTCTCTCACACACACACACACCTTCACTCACCTCCCAGTGTAGCGGAGGGCAGCTGGCAGTGACGCGCCTGCAGGGTGACTGGCGAACCCGGGTCATACCACCAGCCAGCTTAAAAGGTGTGGGCCCGGAAGGTTTCGCAGTCACGTGAACACTATTATTATTTATTTCCTTTAAAACGTTATTGCCGGGGTTACTGAGGGGTTATTGTAAGCATGCATAAATCCTGTCAGTAAGGGGTAATTTATAGTTAATTATTGCTAAGATAAATTATAGAAAATATATTTACTTATGTAGTAGGATTTGGGTTTCAGAAAAAATAAGAACTTTTGTCCGCAAAAGGTTCCGCCCAGTGGGAGGGGCTAATCGGATAAAACGGGCCGCGCTGGGCCTGATGAGGGATTGGACTCTTGTTAGAGAGGTGGTGACAAGTACTGACCTGAGGAGCGTTTTTCTTATATCCTGGAGTTGAGGATTAACTCTTATGTATATAGACCTGTACAGATTTGTATATAGAGTTTTCTTTGCTTTGTTTATTTTCCTATTTGGGTATTTTTCCATTTGTTTTGCACTTTGTAAATAATATGATCACTGTTTTGGCGAGGCCTGAACAATAAATTAGAAAAACAACACAGCTGACGACTACGCCATCGCTTTTCCCATTTTTGGGAAGGTTGTTGGGTGGACCCCGCGACACAAACACAACAAGTAAATACCTTAGTTAGAGATGTTGATTCAAATCAAAACCAACAAAGCAGTAGATCTTAATGAGAGTGCTTTGTAAATAATGAAGTAAGTCCCTTGTGGGGTGATTCTGTTTGAATCCTCCTTTGTATATAGGGAGACCACAGGTCTTCACATTCCTTCACTTTGTTTTGGAACCTTGCTCTTACTTGTTCCATATTCAGCACATCTTTGATTGGGTCCCACCATTGCTTTATGCAGGGGGGGTTTGGTTCCAGCCAGCACACTCTAATCTTTTACTTTTCTACAATAAGTAACATTCTAATCATTTTGGGGTTTAAAACCCAATAAAAATCATTTCAGGTCTAAATAAATGTTTTCATCCAAGATTCTTTTGATCTCTTTCTGTATATTTTTCCAATATTCTCTGAGTTTGGGACGGTCCCAGATTATATGTCTCTAGTCTCCTACTGGACCACAACCCCTCCAGCATTTATCACGTTTTACTATATTAGGACATATTTAGTGGGAGCAGAAAATCTTGTGTTTTTAATTCCATTCACCTTCTTTCCATATAATGCTCCTAAACATTTGATGTCCTTCTTTAAATGATTCCCCCCAATTCTTCTTTCTTTCACTTTCCCATTTCTATTTAAAGTTCATGTTGTTGTCTTGTTCAGCTGCTTTCTAAAGCTTTGAAATGACTTTCTTCTTCTTCTCCAGCTTGGTCATTAGTACTTTCTCTACTTCATTTGGTTCTTTACCTAAGAATTCCCATCCTTTGTGTTTTAGAAGACGGCTTCTAATTTGTAAGAATTTATAAAAGTCTTGTGTTGGCAGATCAAATTCAGTTTTAAGCTGCTCAAATGGTTTCATATTTTCCCTTTTTGAAAAGCCGTCCAATATAGAGCAGCCATTTGGATTCCCTCCTATGAAATCCCCCGTTTATGGTTGAAGGAAGAAAATCTAAATTCTTTCCTATTTTAGTCGCCCTGCAGATTGAACCAGACATTTTCATTCTCTTTTTTATTACTGCTCATATTTTCATTGTTCCTTTAACCCATTTGTTTTTCATCTTTAATTCATTGCCATAATTGCCTCAGGTGATTTTATTGTGATCAAATTACTCGTCTGAGTCATTTTAAATCTGGAACTGTAGAAGTAATGTAACTTATTTTGTATCCTTTTTTGTCCCTCCAGAGCTCCGACTGTAGGGAGGAGCAGTTCTTTAAACCGGAAACAAACTCCAGTCTAGAGCAGGAAGAACCAAAACCTTCACAGATCAAAGAGGAACCAGAACAACCAGAACCTCCACAGAGCAAAAAGGAACCAGAAGAACCAGAACCTCCACAGATCAACGGGGAACCAGAACCTCCACGGATCAAAGAGGAACAAGAAAGTCCACAGATGAAAGAAGAACCTGAAGAACCAGAACTTCCACAAATCAAAGAGGAACTAGAAGAACCAGAACCTCCACAGATCAAAGAGGAACCAGAAAGTCCACAGATTAAAGAGGAACCAGAAGAACCAGAACCTCAACAGATCAAAGAGGAACCAGTAGAACCAGATCCTCCACAGATCAAAAAGGAACCAGAACCTCCACGGATCAAAGGGGAGCCAGAAGAACCAGAACCTCCACAGATTGAGGAGCACCAGGAACTCGGTACCAGCCAGGAAGGAGAGCAGCTTCTACTGAAGTTTGAAGGTGATTCCTTTAGGGTTCCTTCAATTGAGGAACAAAGTTCCCTGAGTGAACCAGAAGAAGTACCAGACACTGAGCAGTTCCTCTCTCATGACTCTGAAGTCCACGATGTGAAAAAACTTGTTGACTCAGAATCAAGTAGAAATGCAGAGATGAAAAGAAGAAGCATGTTTCAGAGTGATTGTGTGGACAAGTTCCCTGTGTCAGAGAAGCAGGCTGAATGTGAAAAGCTTCTTTGTGAGGAAACATGTGGAAATATGGTCCAGAAAAAACCTCAATTACGTCAGAATTTAACAACTTTCAATGATAAGAAGAAAAGTGGTGAAATCTTTGTTAAAAGTTCCACCGGACAGGATGGTTTGTTGGTGCAGAAGAGAACTCTCACAGGTGAGAAGCCATTTTCTTGTGAAATATGTGGGAAATGTTTCTCTTCACAAAGTCATTTGCCACGCCACAAGAGAACTCACACAGGTGAGAAGCCATTTTCTTGTGAAACATGTGGAAAAAGTTTCGCTCAACAGAGAGGTTTAATGATTCACAAGAGAACTCACACAGGTGAGAAGCCGTATTCTTGTAGAACATGTGGGAAAAGTTTCATTCAACAGAGTCATTTGATGAGTCACAAGAGAACTCACACAGGTGAGAAGCCGTATTCTTGTAAAATATGTGGGAAATGTTTCTCTTCACAAAGTAATTTGCAACGCCATATTGGAACTCACACTGGTGAGAAGCCATTTTCTTGTGAAACATGTGAAAAACGTTTCGCTCAAAAGAGAGTTTTAATGACTCACAAGAGAACTCACACAGGTGAGAAGCCGTATTCTTGTGAAACATGTAGTAAACGCTTCTTTCGACAGGCTAATTTGATGAGACACAAACAAACTCACTCAGGTGAGAAGCCGTATTCTTGTGAAACATGTGGGAAAAGTTTCAGTGTATCAAATGATTTGAAGATACACAAGAGAATTCACACAGGTGAGAAGCCGTATTCTTGTGAAACATGTGGGAAAAGTTTCGGTCAACAGAGTCATTTGACGAGACACATAAAAACTCACACAGGTGAGAAGCCGTATTCTTGTGAAACATGTGGGTGGAGTTTCTGTGATCGTAGTAATTTGTGGCGACACATGAAAAACCATAAAGAGATGAAATCATGAAAGACTCTATGTGAGATGTGTGGATGGATTTCACTTATATAGTGTTTTTCCACCGTATAAAAGCCGATTCATCCTCCATAAGAACAAGAAGAAAGTTGGGCACTCCAGAGTCTTGCCGTACTAAATGTCATGTTCTTCAGCCAGCTCCCTCTGGCCAGAGACTTTTTGTTCAGCAGTACCAACCGTCAGGACTGTCAGTTCCTGCAGTTAAAACCAGACCAACATCATGTCCTGGACACAAACTTTCTCTTTTCTTACTGAAACACTTCACAGAAATGTATTTCTGAAAACGCTTGAAGTGAGAAATAAGCTGCAGTTGAAAAGTTAAAAGGTTTTACAGAAGTGTCAGCTGTGAGGGGGTGAGAGTATGAACTCTCCTGCTGAACAAGCATTTTTTCCAGCAGCTGGCTGACGTCAGCGCTGAACTTTTCTTCTTCTTCTTATGGGAGGATGCAGAGGCCTTTAGCAGTCCCCAAAGTGCTTTACACTGTTAATCACATTCACCCATTCATTCACACACCAATGGAGGCGGCGACCATGCAAGGCACTCAGTCCATCCACTGGGAGCAGTTTGGGGTCCAGTGTCTTGCTCAAGGACACTTGGACATGTGGACAGGTGGAGATGGGAATGGAGCTCCAACAGATGTGGTTCAGGAAGTCCAGCTTGAGCCCAGAATCACAAGGTCTCCTCCAGTTTGAAGTCAACATTGCTGATTTAAACCCTGTTGAGACGCTTCAGGAAATCATTTAGTTTCTGGTTTGTCACCAAAATGAGAAGATTTCAATCAGTTTGGTTTCCATTTGTGTTGAACTGCACAGAGGCTGACAAAAGGTCCCTGCTTGATAATGAATGTTAAAGAAGCACTTTTCATTATTAGTTCTAACAATGCTGCTTTCTGTGGTTTGAAAAATGTGAGGTTAAAAATCTTGTATGAGCAGATGTGAACTTTGAAGAAATGGAAGTAAAATGTTGACATGAATCCAATGGCTTTTGTTCTTCACTGTTTTTATTTAACATTAATGAGTCGTGATTTCATTTTTCACTCTTTTTACACTACGGAGGAAAAACTACTGTTTGTTTACCTGCAACACGTACTGAAGTACATATCATGAAAGTAAAACTCTTCAGTGGAAACATGCAATGATTTCCTCGTCTCAAACTATTTATTCTAACAACAACCAACAACAACAAAATGTATGTGATGTGGAATATTTTGACTTGAGTGACATTTAAACTTCACGTTCCTTAAAGCACACTGTTGAGTGTTGAGACGTTAGATGAGGCTGTTAAGCTTGTTAAGAAACAGCAAGTTGTGCAAAAAGACCATTTTAAATGAGATCAAACCGTTAAGTTCTTTCAATGACTTTAATCTGGAAGTAACTCATATTTTAAGATTTCTATATAGAAAAGTTTCTGAATTGTACAAATCTCTCATTGATTACATTTACACTACTAAGTACCACAGTCACACCATGTTTCAGTAGATGACAAAGGAAATTAAACCTCATGTATGAGACTGTCACTTTGATTTTACATTTTAAAACAGTATTTCAATGTTTCTAGATGGAGTTTTTGAAAGTGATGTTTCAGAAGTGCACAGAAAGTTTAAAAGTCTCGTGATTCTAACAATTAATATGTCTTGTGTAAAAGATGTAATAGAATGTATACTTAAGCAATTACTTATATATGCAATAGATCCTTTTTAACAGGTATTTTTCCTGACAGGATGAAAATAGCCAAGGTGGTTCCAAGCTATAAAACTGTAGACAAATACATCATCTGATATTCTAGGATTTGTTTCCTCAGTTTGAGAAAAAAACAACAACTTTAAAACATTATATGTAAACAGACTGGATAATTTTATAGAAAATACAACTTACTGCATGATCATCATTATGAGTTGAGAAGAAAATGATCAACATCTTTGACATTAAATAGGTTTTGTTATGGGTGGATGGATGGACGCAATAGAAATACTGACCTGCAGTTCTCCCAATGTCCAGTAGGTGTCAGTATGAAGAAGCAGCTTTGGAGACATGGGGAGCAGGAGGAGGGAAAAGGAGTGTTTGAAGTACACGGCCAGTATTGCAGATACTTTTTACTAAGATAAGCAGATCATCTACTTTAATGTGGGGGAGAACAATGTGTCATTACTTATGAAGCGAATTATCATTAATATGCAAATCTGAATGAAAATAAATAAATAAAGCTTTTCTCATGATCTTTGAATGATTTGGGGAGTTTTTTTCTTTTATCAGTTGATTGTGACCATAATAAAATGCAGGACAAAGTTTGTAGGTAAATATAAATGACTTGTTATGAACAAACTCAATATATGCAGGGTAAATAAAATCTGCACAAAGTATCACTGCAGAACTGAGAAAGGATTTGTTCACAAACAATATCAACAAGAGAATAACATCAACCTAAAACAACAAATGTACTTTCACTACACAGTTGTTTGTGAAAATAAAGGCAACAGTGCAAATGTAGGTGAGTTAACAAAATAATTAACTCGATGAAATACATGTAACCTAAATATAAGAAGAGTAATGTTACTTTGACAGTGAACAGAAAAGGGTTTTTCTATTCAGCCAGATTCATATTATAAGTAAATATCTTTATATAGGTATTTATCTTTCAGTTCCAGTGAAATAATTCATTTAGATTTATTTCAACTGACTGAATATATTCCATGTCTCTCTGAATAGTCTAGAGTTAATCAGTCTACTGTAATTACTACTATGAAGACGATGACCAATTACACTGAGAAGAACAACATGAACTAATGCTGGAGATGATTAAATCTAACTTTCCTTCTATAAATCTGCTCCCTGGATATTGCTGCCTTGCTCAAAGGCCTCTGGCAGTGACTGCTGTCTCTGTGCCGGGGTCCAGTAGTGGTTTGGGGATTCCCCTCCTCCTCCCTCCATTTTTTGGGGGGGTAATTTGCCAGCTAGATATATGATAAACAATAAAGTAAAAGAAGTATCTTTTAAAATTATCCACAGATTTCATGTGTTTTCTTAGAACGTTTTTAAAAAGACAAAGACATAAATCACCTGCTCTCTTTAACTTGTACATGGATGAGTTATCTCAACAACTGAATAGTTGTAAAAGTAGATGTGTGCTGGGTAACAAGATAATTAATCATCTCATGTCTGCTGGTGATCTGGTCATTCTCTCTCCCAGCAGGTTTCAGCAGCTTTTAAATATCTGTTCTGAGTATGGCTTCAAATCTGATGTTAAATATAATGTTAAATATAATGTTAAATATAATGTTAAATATCTTGTTAAATATAATGCCAGAAAGAGCACAGTTCTGATATGTAGAACTAAGGAGGAGAAGGATCTCATCTTCCCTCATTTTTACCTGTCAGAACAGGAAGTCACTGTCAGTAGCAAAACAAAATATCTGGGACATCTCATCTCTGATAAAATGTGTGATGATGATGATCTGGATAGACGATGCTGTACGCTGTATGTTCAAGCCAGCATACGAGCAAGGATATTTTCTATGTGCTCCATCCATCCATCCATCCATCCATCCATCCATCCATCCCTCCATTTTCTCCCACTGATCCGTTTCCAGGTCGCGGGGGTGGCAGTCTGAGCACTGTCACCCAGATTCTATGTGCTCTGATAATGTGAAGATTACTCTCTTTAGAGCTTATCGTACTCCCTTGTATACTGCCCCCTTGTGGATTAAATATAGAAAATCAAGCCTACGACGGCTCAAGGTTGCTTACAATGATGCTCTGAGGATCCTGCTGAAAAAAACCTGGCTGGGAAACAGGAAGTGAGATGTTCTGTCAAGCAGGTGTTTCTACATTTCAGGCTCTCATGAGGAATCTGATGTATACATTTATACGCAGGCTTGAGGACTCTCAGAACACCATTATAATGCTGCTGAATAATCTCAGTCATAGTCCTGTAAAAAACCACTCATCCTTGTGTATGGTATTATTGTATTGGTATGGATGTCTTTTATAAATAGGGTCATATTTGACTTATCTGTGATTATCCTATTTCTGATATTTTGTTTTATGTATTTGTTTTATTTATTTGTGAAGGTTTTTTTTGGACTCCTGTGTCTGCAATAAAGATAAAGATGATGATGATATATAATTTTGTTTGATTGTAAAGAAAAAATATCATCATTCTAAACTAGTTCTGTGTACAAATGTTTATCCACAAATAAATGTTAACTATGACCTTGAAGGAAAAACAGTCATTAATGTGTTCTTTTATTGATGAGGAAACAAGAGTGGAATTAATCACACAGTTTCACAGATAATTACCTTCAGCAGACTACATGGAATAAAACGAGATCTCGGGCTCAAGCACCAGTCTGTCCTGGAGGACCAGGCTTCAATGGTCAAGAGCCCAGAGTACAGGAAAACGTTGGTTTATAAGCATTTCTTTCACCCCTCCCTGCACATATGGTGTGGAGATCACATGTTGTCTTTATCGAAACTGACTATCTCTCGTGTTCTGTCCCGAGAAGTTTTAGATATCACAATCGTACTTTCTTCAGACAAGGAGGATGTCACCTCGACATATGTTGCAAACTGGTGTGTTTGTAGTTGCATCCTCCCAGATATGGTCGTGTTATTAACAGTTCTGAACAGAAGTGATACAAGCTGATTATAATGGTATGTAAGCTAGTGCGTTGATAACTCATAACACCTATTTCTTCCTTTACCTACAGCAACAACAAAAGTTGAGCAAGATGGCTGAGCGGGAGTTCAGAGTGACGGCTCCTCCACTATCTAACTGGCCAGGTTTAAAACCTGTGGTTTATGAGACTGTTGACGGCAAGCTTCTAGTTGAGGACCAGTTTTTAAACTTTCTCCTGGTCAGAATGAGAACAATGAGCCAGGACCATCTGGTTCTAACAGCTTCCAACACGTTGGACTTGAAATGGATTGAATCCTGAAGAACGAGGCTGTTTGAACTCTGTCCTGACACCAAACAAAGATGTGTGGCTTTTAAAGGAGATCAGAAAAACATCAACAACATTAAAAGTTGCTTCAAGGTTTTGAATGAGTGCAGAGAAAACCTCCCTCGGTTCGTCTCCCACTATTTGGATGAGCTACCGCCTGTCACCTCTAACAGCATAGATTAGTCCAACTTGCTGAGTAACATGGAGCGGCTCCAGAGTGAAATGTCTGCGCTCAGACATGGAGTGAAACTACAAGCTGGTGTCAGCGAGGGGCTGCATGAAATCACCTCCACTACTGAGCACAGAGTTGCTGCTTTTAGTCACCATCTGAAACCAGGACATGACGGAGGGCAACACAGGGCTACGCCCAGCGTCATCGCACATGGCAGTGAGGCCTCACTCCCTGGAGCCTCTACCCTGGGTCAAAGACTGGTGAGGAGGATCTCGGCAGAGTTAAAGTAGAGACTTGGCCGTGATGTAACTTGTCAGCGTATTGACACTGCAAGCAACAGGTCCAGCTCATTTAGACCAGGATACAAAATAGAGCAGTCAAACCTCAGTTGATAACCTTAAGCCACTCCACACACCTTGTAGTCAGTGTTAACATCAGACAGAAGAGAGTATTTCAAGATCAATTCTAACTCTGCAGACCTGAGATCAGATCAAATCAACTGGCATCAATTCAAAATGTCTGATAAACAGAAGAGAGGTTGACATGCAGGAAATAAAAATCTGTTGTTTTGTTGATATTTTAGTCTAATTATGACAAACTGAAGGCAGCATGTAAAGAAGATAGATGAAATGTATATATAGAATAATCTCCTAGTTTGAGGCACATCACAGCATCCTGGTCTTTTTGTGAGTTGCCAAACCGTCTGTATATTCATCCTCTTTCATTTTGATAACTTTTTCTGAACGATACACCAAAGATAAAGTCATGATCATGTTTTCGATTGGGTTTATAGTACTGTGCTAATATTTAGTATGCAAAACAATATATTTAATGAACTAGACCTTTCATGACTGGGCAAAGAACCAGCCAGTGTCATGATCTTGCTCAGTCATGAATTCTTGCATCAATGCTACAATGGGAATCCTGAACCAAATAAAGGTGAAAGTCAAATATTTTTGCAAATGTGGGTCAGGGTACTCTGATAATCATACATATAATGAAATTATAACTTAAATGTGACTGGTGACTGGAATTGAGGGTCATGAATTTCAAAGGATGACTTGTTGCATATTATGACTTGATTGTAAAATTCTATTGTGTGTATGCCAATATCTTTTTGGAAGAAACGCCTTAAATTACACTATGTAGATAATCAAAAAGTAACAGGCTGTGGGTTTCATACAAGTGTGTAAAGTTATTCTCACCTTTCAAACAGGATGTGTGTGAGGGAGCGTTGGATGCTCTGCCTGAGCAGGTGATCAGGCTGACAGGGCCTGGAGGAGGGCGGGCTGGGTGCTGGTGATGCAGGCAGATACTGAGTTCCATTCCATGTTAAAGCTGAGGAAGGCTTCTGGGATGATGTTGAGACTGCGGGATGGCCAAACGGAGACTCCATTTTCTTTGCTGTGCAGTCTTAAGAGAGGCGGCTCAAGAGGTGCAAAGTCTCGTGATCGGGGTTCATGGCACTTGTAGTCTATTGACAGAAAAGACACAAGACAGAGTTCTTTCGTAGATTATGGTTTGTCAACACGTCCCTAATATATTTTGAGGTAGGTCAAACATTGAATAAAGAGCCTGTCCTTTGATCTCCTTTGCTCTCCTTTGATCTCATTTGATCTCCTTTGATAAAATGTTATCTCCTTTGATAAAATGTTATCTCCTTTGATAAAATGTTATCTCCTTTGCTCTCCTTTAATCTCCTTTGATCTCTGAGTGCTAAAATAACTCAAAAATACCTTTGTCAATGCCACATGCGTTTGCAAAACGAAGCTAGAGGGGGATATTTTGTCTATTGAAGCACAAGAAAAGTTCCCCCTGCTTGGACTCAACATATTAATTGACTTCACTGTGAGAACAGAAGTCAGCAGCACCGATATCATGACTCGAAGAGGTAAGTAACATTGTGTCCAGGACTCTGCGATCTCATTATGTCACCTAATGAGCTCCATGCTTGACAGTCACAATAGAAAATGGCTGTTTGGTGATCAGATGCTCAGTTTGATAATGAGCAGAAACAAAAGGCTGAGGCCAGTAAAAGAAAATCAGTTTTCGTGTTTAATCTTGGGCTTTGTTGGAACCATCACCATTTCCATTATTTTGGGGGAAATGATATTGCTAAGAATTCATTTGAAATCTCATGAGTGCTCAATGTTTATGTTTACAGCCCAATGTTGTAATTCACGATTGTGACTACAGGCTTCCTCACAAAGTGAAATAAGCCAGACCGTTCCTCTGACAGGGGTCTACTAATGGTACCGAGAACAAGGCTCATTACCAGGGTGACAGAGCCTTTACTCCCCGGCTCCTCGGCTCTGGAACTCAGGCAGGAAAACTCAATATCCTGTTTTAAGTCTCATCTTAAAACTGATTTTTATCACTTGGCTTTTAGAAACTGATGTTCTCTTATTTTTAGTTTCTATTTCTTCTTGTCTATTTTTAATTGTTCTGTATTTCATTGTTGTACATTATATTGTGGTTTTAATGTAAAAGTACTTTGTAACTGAGTTTAGAAAAGTGCAATAGATATAAAGTCATTATGTTTGCTGGTTATGTAACCTCAGAGACTTTTAATACTTGATATGATCAAGATAAACAGCAGCTCCACCAGAGTATTTCTCTACTGGACAGCAGCTCCTCGGGATATCAGTCATTTGACAATTGGGTGCAGATCAGAGTTCCACAATTCTTGGCCGCGTTTCAGGTTTCTCCCAGTTGTAACACACCTGAACACAATAAGGGCCTCCTTACCTGGCTTTTTTACAAGCTTGATGATGACATCAACATCAGATTGAGGTGTGCTGAAGCTGGGAGAGCTAGAACGTGCAGGGCATGTTGAGGCCCAGAATTGAGGAACCCTGGTGTAGATCATGAAAGCAACACTCCTCTGCATGGAGACTCAAGAGAATTGTTCTGCGTTGACATAGAACATCAAGAGACAGGTTAGTTTTATCCTACTGATGATGTGTTGCTGCAAAAGTAATCCTGCTCAGTTTCTTCCCACCAAGAGCCTGAAGAGGGACTTGAACCCTGGACCCTCAGATTAAAAGACTGATGCTCTACCATCTGAGCTACCCAGGCCTGCCAATACAGGAAGACATAGTACTCCACCAAGGTTGTGATTTTCATGGACAGGGTGTCGAGGTGCAGCTGAAGCAAGAGGAGACAAAAACTCAGAGAGGCTGACAGTAAGGTAAGGCTCTATACTTTCTATTTCATTGGACTTAAACTTTCTTACAGGTCTGTGTCCCCCCCCCCCCCTCTCTCTCAGCCTGCTGGTCACTCCATAAGTACAACCAGTCCATCAAAGAAAATTACTTCTTTATCACATCACAGCTGAAGCTCCAGACAATAGCCGACACTACATAACTAATAATTAAAAACATAATTAATGCTATTTATCTTTTTGTCCATTTAACCATCAGCTTAATTCCTCCATGTAAAAATCCTGCAAACTTATTTACAGCACATTCAGGCAGTAGGTAGGTAATAAACATTTTAATAAACTGGTGACATCTTATTGTTCCATGCAGAGACGTCCCCCCTCCGTCCCCCCCGGCTTTTATTAACACATGATCAATCTGAAGTTCAGAGTCAGTGTTGTCTCCAAAGATTGCTGAGATATTATCATTGTAATGTTTCCTTGTGGCCTTGATCGTATAGTGGTTAGTACTCTATGTTTTGACAGTGATCGTATAGTGGTTAGTACTCTGTGTTGTGGCCATGATCAAATAGTGGTTAGTACTCTGTTTTGTGACCGTGATCGTATGGTGGTTAGTACTCTGTGTTGTGGCCATGATCAAATAGTGGTTAGTACTCTGTTTTGTGACCGTATAGTGGTTAGTACTCTGTATTGTGACAGTGATCATATAGTGGTTAGTACTCTGTGTTATGACAGTGATCGTATAGTGGTTAGTACTCTGTGTTATGACAGTGATCGTATAGTGGTTAGTACTCTGTGTTGTGGCTGTGATCATATAGTGGTTAGTACTCTGTGTTATGGCCGTGATCATATAGTGGTTAGTACTCTGCGTTGTGGCTGTGATCGTATAGTGGTTAGTACTCTGTGTTGTGGCCGCAGCAACCCTGGTTCAAACCTGGGTCACGGCAGTGGCTCCTAAAGTGTATATGTTGTCGTCACTCATGAAGCTGCTCTATCATCAACTTGTAGACTGAAGGAATCTCAAGAAGATTCTAACTCCTTTAAAATCTACCATCAGTATGTCTCTCTGTGTCATAGTTACTCTAGAATAAAATAGTTACTCATTATCTATTATATGTTGTTGTTTCTGTTCATATTTATTTATGTTCTTAAATTCTATTAACGTTTCAGTACAAATATTAGGGGTCCATATATTCTGCTGTGGAAAATGGACCTCAGGGTTCAGATTCTATGAGGGTCCTTTTACAATCTTACACCGGCACTGAGCCTCGATGGAGCCTTGGCCAAATGAAGCCTCATCAACCATTTTCTTTATTTTCTGACTCCACCAGATGGCGCTGTTGGTTTGAAGCTAGAGGCTGAAAGATTGGCCATGAAGTGTGTTTTCAAACATTTGTTGAACAGACAGCGCCATCTTGCGCCTTCTGCTTGTATGGGAGACTGCCTGAGAATAGCAGGTGCTGTGAGCTTTTAACCCCCCTGGCCAGAGGGGGCGCTCTTCTTGCTCTTTTTCAACTCAAATTTTCACAAACACATCAATGTTGGTAAACGCTGTGTGACCTGAGGCCTGAGGCCTATACTACGAAGCTGGATTTTCTCTTATCCAGATAACTTTCCATACTATGACACTCATTCACTTCTCACCAGGATAAATCACCATGGTAACTTACCCTGAATGTCTAACCTCCGGAGCAGGTTATGTTCTGGATAAGAGGTCAAAGCTCCGCCTCCTGACCAATCAGATCTCTTGGAAAATGCCCCGCCCATTCTTAAATGATGGTGATTGGTGGGCAGGTTCAGCACTGAGCTGCAGCAGAGCGGAGATGAGAAAGTAATTTAGAAATCTTTTTGACATAATAGAATAAATCCTGGTCTCTGAGGCTTTGAAGGAAGTTTTTGTTCTTGACTTGTTCCAAGTCTGTTTATCTCCACGAGGGTTGATCTGGAATAATGAGCTTAATGATCACACCTGACAGAACTGCAGAAACATGAATTTATGGAACCAGAACTACTCCTGTCGTCACGGTGATGAATTAATATTCCAACATAAAACACAAGAGAAACTCAGCCTCAAAACAACTGGATGGAAAATCTAAACTAAAAGAAGATCAGTGAGGAAGTTCAGCCCGACACGTTTCTGCTGGAATAAAGTGAAACTGAGTGATCACAGTGCTGTCTGTTTATATAGTCTGATGAATTAATCTGGTATAATCTCACCAAGTCAGCATTAACAAGTCAGGGATGTTCTGGCTTTGGCTGCAGCAGCAGTGTTGCTTTTAGCTGCTGGATGTGTTTTAATTCTTCATAATCTCAGAGATTAACTGCTCCTTCAGTAATCTGTAAACTGCTCTGCAGAGTTTCTCTGTGTGTGATTGGTCAGATGCTGCAAACTCCGCCCCTTTCATGTGAACAAGCACACATAGGTCTGGGTTGAACCAGAGAGTTGATAACCTGCTTGGTAGTAACGGTGATCAGGATCAGTCAACCCAGGAAACAGAGAGATCCTGGATATGTTGATCAGGGTTCCTAGTACAGGCCACAGGCCTCAGTGTGATTGAAAAAATATTTATATTTACTTGCCGCTCAGTAAAGCAGCGGCGGCCTTGCGCATGCGCGGTTCCTTCTCAGTGTGGACGCAGTGTGGTGAGGGTCTCCTCTGGTCTGACTGCAGGAGGGAGGGAGGGATTGTCAGACTGACCGCAGGTCTGTCAATGCTTCAGGACGGGGGAGGGGCTCACAGCAGGACCCGCTGCTCGTTGACCACAGTGACTGCAGAACCAGACCTGCTTTCACCTCAGAGTCACCAAACACACTAGAAAGTCGCTAGAATTGTCACCAGTCGCTTTTCACAAAAAAAGTTGCCAACAGGACCTGAAAAGTCACCAAGTTGGCAACAGTGACAGGCTCACACCCCTGCTGACACAGACAGGATCTTTGTTCTACACTTCTTTTGAAACTTGCTTTCTTTGCTTAACTTCAATAAAGAACTACTTAGTTTTCATTCAACAGGAGAGGAGGGTGCACCATTCCCAGATGAACTGCAATACCAGGCTGATGCGTGGAGTGGACAGAGCAAGCTCCTATTCCATCTCCCTGTTCCAAAAATCAATTTAATATACAGTCCCCAGATAGGGGACATATCAGATATTAAACTGATAAGAACAGATACTACACTTGATCTTAGCCAAAAGGCCGAGAAGCGATACCGCAATGGGTCTGAGCTAAAGGGAGCACTGGATGCACAGTCACCACAAGTCCCAGTCGGACATTGAGCCGCGCCTATTTAAGGCCTTTTACAAAACACAAAGTGTGCAAGAGTCATTTTGAAAAATATCTCAACATTGTTTTTTGACTTTAAATCAAATTGCATGAAAAGAAACAAACTCTTATTTTATTTTGTCATGAGTGGCCCTAAAACTCTTCTGTAGTAACAAGTTGGTCTGAGTTTCTTAAAGAAACAAACATATCCAACAATGTTTTTACAGTTTGGATGTGATATTTTCAAATAGTTCTGTCAATTCTTAAAAAAAAGAATCTAATGATGACGTCATCACCAAGGTTGTGAAAAAGAACAATAACAAGCCTTTCATTACAAAGAAGATGGGAGAAGCACCGGATGGAGATCAATGGAGATCAAAGCCGGAGGAGATCTTTGTTGTGAGCATCTCCATGGTAAAGGGAACTGATCTCCTTTGATCTGATAAGAGATCAGCACTGGAACCATGGAGACGCTGAGATCAAAGGAAATCAGCTTTATTCAATCTTCAGCATTCACACTTGCATTTTCTTCTGGAAATACATACTTCTGGTAATTATTGTTATCATAACAGGTCTCTGATATATGGAGGAGTCAGACCATTCAAGGCTTTAAAAACAAGCAGTAGCATTTTAAAATCTCGTCTAAAACTGACAGGCAGCCTGTAATGATTCTACCAATATAAGAGCCATAATACAGCTGAGCAGGTCTGCGATGAATTTCTTTATTTCTCTGCCATGTGTAGTGAACTAGAAATCAAGCTCAACACCACAGAAGCTGTTCTGCCCTTCATCATCTGCAGCCATATGGAAAGGACATACCAGTCAGTCACTAGTGCAAATGCAGAACGCAGTTTCAGCCTGAAATGAATTCAAAACTCTCTCTGGGCATGAAGGAGGCCAGACTCTCAAAGCTCACTTTGCTCTCCATAGAGAGACGTTGTGCTTGATAAGAAGGAGGTGGCTGAAAGGTTTGTGAGGATGAAGGAGAGGAAGATGGTGCTGTAAAATATGAGGCCACGTTACTGTACATAGTTCAGAAATACCTTGGGGCCAGTTGTTCAAAGGTAATCTGATTGGATTTTGGTTATGGGATTGGATCAAATCTTGAAATGGGTTGTTCCAAAGGGAAAGAATGATTCTGAGATCGGATTAGATCATGTAATCCAATCCTAGTTTTAATCTGGATCGAACCTTCAATTTTTGTTGTTCAAAACATTTCAGTAGGATCTGGATAACTTTGATCCCAAAAAACAGGATTATTCTGATCCCAACAGGGGGTAGGATGTCAAAGTGGATTTCAGGAGGAAAATGTAGCAAAACTTTAAAATTGGTCAAAAATCAATTTGTATATATACTTTTATTTATATTTTGCACTTGATTTGTTCATCTGCTGTCATGATTAAGAAGACTCAAGCTCCCAATTAGGCCTTTATGAATATCCATCTTCTCACGCTAATCCCTTTCCGGGTCGTGGGTTTGCATTGCACCAATTAAGAGCCCATGGGAAGGTGGCGACCAGTGAGGGGCATGAACCCACTACCTTGGAATTGTGAGTTTCATGCTCTACCAACTGAGCTAGCCGGGGCATTTGCAACATTATTTTGCGGAAAATTCCCAAAATCTTGCGATGGAAACCCGAACCATAACAGATTATACCAGTCCATTCCGGCACTTTTTGTGCGGAGGAAACACACCTTAAGTGACCTGAGAGGGAGGGATTGGGAAGAACGTCTGGCCTGAAGGTTCTCAGGAACAACACACAGAAAACCTTACACTGCTCTTTGAGGAATTGAACCCTGGTCTCATCAAAAGGCATAGTTTCTGTAGTGTAGTGGTTATCAAGTTTGCCTAACACGCAAAAGGTCCCCTGTTCAAAACAGGGCA
The DNA here is from genome assembly GCF_963383615.2 of Lipophrys pholis. NCBI lineage: Eukaryota > Metazoa > Chordata > Actinopteri > Blenniiformes > Blenniidae > Lipophrys > Lipophrys pholis. The sequence goes on along the minus strand of NC_137646.1, from coordinate 3,925,011 downwards.
GAAGCATAAAGTATGTTTTTTTTTCTAAAACTCCAAACAGAGTTCAACTCTGGCTAAAACACTTTTAGTCCTATTTGCGCAGCTTTCAAGTTGACATTCAGCACATTAATTTGTCCTTCCTAATTGTCATCCTTTGCAAACACTGACTACGATCTGAAAATCACATTTGAATGCCATCATTCAGATCATACTTCTTAAAGGACATCATTTTTCCTGATCGCTTTCAATCGGCTCTCATGTCAGAGGTCTTCTCCTGCCAAGATGTCCTCAAATAAATGTGGCTTCTGGAGCCCAGGCTCTAAAATATTACGGAAAAGTATTATTATCCACTTAAATAGTTCATTAGGAAAATTATTAATCTCTTAAAAACGTTAGGTGTTATTTGGAAATAAATAATCAATTCATAGTAGTAGATTTACACATAGGTTAAAAAACAGATAACGTGTTAATTAAGAAAAAATATTGCTATAAATAGCATAGGATATAATCACACATATGTAAATATTGGATAAAATCTCATTTAAAATCTTAAAACTATCATGATTAGAGAAAATTGGACGAAAATACTTCAACAAACGATGAAGTGAATCATCGTGAATTTTATTGTGAAGGGCCAAATTCGACAATGCTCTGATAACCTCCACGAACCTATCACAAAACCTCCGCGAGACCTCTGCAAACTTTGTTTTCCAGAAATAAAGTGATCTCAGAAAAGAGGCGGATGCTGCCTCGTGCTGATCTGAAAACTTGGAAGAAGTTAAGAGGGCTGCATGATCTACATCCATCTGCTGGGTGAGAGACAAATATTAACTTCTGAGTGACGTTATATTGATTAGTGATGGTAATTACTCCATGCTGATCAATATATTGTTAAACTCTGTTAGAGCAGCATGAGCAGCCGATGAAAGGTGCTGTCTGTACAAGGTGGACAATTACAGAGCCAAATCATTCCTACCTCCACTCAGCGGTGAGTGAGACACAGTAAGATGTGTGAATGTGATTGAGTGTGATTGAGAATGGTTTTTTTTTGGTGCCATTCTTATTTTTATTTCGTGTTATGTCGGAGGTAATATTTAGTGCACTCACTCACTGTTACCGGTGCAGAGGGGGAAAATTAAGCATGACCAGTTTGAGCCTGAAGGGTTTGCTGGGGTGAAATTCACAGGGTTGTGACAAGTGTCCAACATATCAGGACCATAAATGATGGCAGTGAATCATTACTGGCTGATTTGAGCAATTAATTCCATTCAAAGCCTTGAACTGGCAGCAGTGGGATTTGCAGCCATGCCTCCTTAGAGACTGGAGTCTTAATCCAACACCTTGGATGACTCGGCAACACTACCTGAATCAGCTTGGATTAAGGGCTCGTCCAATTCTGACACCATGACTGTGCAACATCAGAATGGTGTTCTTTCGTTAGACAAAGATCAAGACCATTGTTAACAAGCGTTGCTGTTTTGCACTCAATCACAGCCATTCCATTGAGAGTCTTGATTTGCAGCAAGTGTTGGATCCTTGAACATGGTTATTTGACTGTGAAAACTTGGAAGAGGAGAAAACCTGAACTGTCACTAGCAGAGGATGGTTTCGATCCATCGACTTCTGGGTTATGGGCCCAGCACGCTTCCGCTGCGCCACTCTGCTAAGTGCAGGGTTCTCAAGGAGTGTCCACTGTACTTAGCAGTTCTGTTTGCATTATTTGAGAAATCGATTTCATTGTCGAGCACGAGCACTCATTGTTTCATTACGAAGAGGCACTCTGTGGTTTATTTCCGAACATGTTTTTTTCCCAAATCAACTTCCATTGTCTGATCTGGTGACCTACTGAGGTCCTTTGTTTAGGTGTATCGGGAACATAAATGTCGGCTTGAATCGATCCCTCCCAACCATTTACTGGAGCGTGATTTGTTTCCAATGTGTTTTTGGACTTGTTGACAGTGTTGGCCTGGATGGTAAAGGCTTGGACAACCAAACAACATCATCAGGGTGAAGGCTGTGAGACGAGACCAACTAGGGAACCCCAAACGTCCTCGGCAAAACGTGACCTTGACATTTTTATGTCAGGATGGCCGAGCGGTCCAAGGCGCTGCGTTCAGGTCGCAGTCTCTTCTGGAGGCGTGGGTTCAAATCCCACTTCTGACAGCAGAGCATGTATTAAAACATGCAGGTGTGTCCATGAACCTTTCAAGGACTAACAATTATACTTCCTCACATGGTGCCATGTGCCATGTGCCATGTGCCAGAGCAGAGCTGCCTAATTGGGAAAAGGGAGGGCTGACCTAGATTTGGATTGGCTACACCCCGCGATTACACTGTATAAAGTTTGATTCATGATCCACTCTTTAAAATTTGAAACAAGCCAGGGAGAGAGGTGACAGACTTTCTTGACTTCTGGGGCGTCAGTCCCAGTCATAGGGATTAATATTACTCTTGCAATACCAGTAGAAAGTCAATTTTGCATAATATGACCCCTTTTATCGCTGACGTTCGTTGCTCCTTCAAGACAAGTGTCCAACATATCAGGACCATAAATGATGGTAGTGAATCATTACTGGTTGATTTGAGCAATTAATTCCATTCAAAGCCTTAAACTGGCAGCAGTGGGATTTGCAGCCATGCCTCCTTAGAGACTGGAGTCTTAATCCAACACCTTGGATGACTCGGCAACACTACCTGAATCAGCTTGGATTAAGGGCTCGTCCAATTCTGACACCATGACTGTGCAACATCAGAATGGTGTTCTTTCGTTAGACAAAGATCAAGACCATTGTTAACAAGCGTTGCTGTTTTGCACTCATTCACAGCCATTCCAGTGAGAGTCTTGATTTGCAGCAAGTGTTGGATCCTTGAACATGGTTATTTGACTGTGAAAACTTGGAAGAGGAGAAAACCTGAACTGTCACTAGCAGAGGATGGTTTCGATCCATCGACTTCTGGGTTATGGGCCCAGCACGCTTCCGCTGCGCCACTCTGCTAAGTGCAGGGTTCTCAAGGAGTGTCCACTGTACTTAGCAGTTCTGTTTGCATTATTTGAGAAATCGATTTCATTGTCGAGCACGAGCACTCATTGTTTCATTACGAAGAGGCACTCTGTGGTTTATTTCCGAACATGTTTTCTTCCCAAATCAACTTCCATTGTCTGATCTTGTGACCTACTGAGGTCCTTTGTTTAGGTGTATCGGGAACATGAATGTCGGCTTGAATCGATCCCTCCCAACCATTTACTGGAGCGTGATTTGTTTCCAATGTGTTTTTGGACTTGTTGACAGTGTTGGCCTGGATGGTAAAGGCTTGGACAACCAAACAACATCATCAGGGTGAAGGCTGTGAGATGAGACCAACTAGGGAACCCCAAACGTCCTCGGCAAAACGTGACCTTGACATTTTTATGTCAGGATGGCCGAGCGGTCCAAGGTGCTGTGTTCAGGTCGCAGTCTCTTCTGGAGGCGTGGGTTCAAATCCCACTTCTGACAGCAGAGCATGTGTTAAAACATGCAGGTGTGTCCATGAACCTTTCAAGGACTAACAATTATACTTCCTCACATGGTGCCATGTGCCATGTGCCAGAGCAGAGCTGCCTAATTGGGAAAAGGGAGGGCTGACCTAGATTTGGATTGGCTACACCCCGCGATTACACTGTATAAAGTTTGATTCATGATCCACTCTTTAAAATTTGAAACAAGCCAGGGAGAGAGGTGACAGACTTTCTTGACTTCTGGGGCGTCAGTCCCAGTCATAGGGATTAATATTACTCTTGCAATACCAGTAGAAAGTCAATTTTGCATAATATGACCCCTTTTATCGCTGACGTTCGTTGCTCCTTCAAGACAAGTGTCCAACATATCAGGACCATAAATGATGGTAGTGAATCATTACTGGCTGATTTGAGCAATTAATTCCATTCAAAGCTTTAAACTGGCAGCAGTGGGATTTGCAGCCATGCCTCCTTAGAGACTGGAGTCTTAATCCAACACCTTGGATGACTCGCCAACACGACCTGAATCAGCTTGGATTAAGGGCTCGTCCAATTCTGACACCATGACTGTGCAACATCAGAATGGTGTTCTTTCGTTAGACAAAGATCAAGACCATTGTTAACAAGCGTTGCTGTTTTGCACTCATTCACAGGCATTCCAGTGAGAGTCTTGATTTGCAGCAAGTGTTGGATCCTTGAACATGGTTATTTGACTGTGAAAACTTGGAAGAGGAGAAAACCTGAACTGTCACTAGCAGAGGACGGTTTCGATCCATCGACTTCTGGGTTATGGGCCCAGCACGCTTCCGCTGCACCACTCTGCTAAGTGCAGGGTTCTCAAGGAGTGTCCACTGTACTTAGCAGTTCTGTTTGCATTATTTGAGAAATCGATTTCATTGTCGAGCACGAGCACTCATTGTTTCATTACGAAGAGGCACTCTGTGGTTTATTTCCGAACATGTTTTCTTCCCAAATCAACTTCCATTGTCTGATCTTGTGACCTACTGAGGTCCTTTGTTTACGTGTATCGGGAACATGAATGTCGGCTTGAATCGATCCCTCCCAACCATTTACTGGAGCGTGATTTGTTTCCAATGTGTTTTTGGACTTGTTGACAGTGTTGGCCTGGATGGTAAAGGCTTGGACAACCAAACAACATCATCAGGCTGTGAAGGCTGTGAGATGAGACCAACTAGGGAACCCCAAACGTCCTCGGCAAAACGTGACCTTGACATTTTTATGTCAGGATGGCCGAGCGGTCCAAGGCGCTGCGTTCAGGTCGCAGTCTCTTCTGGAGGCCTGGGTTCAAATCCCACTTCTGACAGCAGAGCATGTATTAAAACATGCAGGTGTGTCCATGAACCTTTCAAGGACTAACAATTATACTTCCTCACATGGTGCCATGTGCCAGAGCAGAGCTGCCTAATTGGGAAAAGGGAGGGCTGACCTAGATTTGGATTGGCTACACCCCGCGATTACACTGTATAAAGTTTGATTCATGATCCACTCTTTAAAATTTGAAACAAGCCAGGGAGAGAGGTGACAGACTTTCTTGACTTCTGGGGCGTCAGTCCCAGTCATAGGGATTAATATTACTCTTGCAATACCAGTAGAAAGTCAATTTTGCATAATATGACCCCTTTTATCGCTGACGTTCGTTGCTCCTTCAAGACAAGTGTCCAACATATCAGGACCATAAATGATGGTAGTGAATCATTACTGGTTGATTTGAGCAATTAATTCCATTCAAAGCCTTAAACTGGCAGCAGTGGGATTTGCAGCCATGCCTCCTTAGAGACTGGAGTCTTAATCCAACACCTTGGATGACTCGGCAACACTACCTGAATCAGCTTGGATTAAGGGCTCGTCCAATTCTGACACCATGACTGTGCAACATCAGAATGGTGTTCTTTCGTTAGACAAAGATCAAGACCATTGTTAACAAGCGTTGCTGTTTTGCACTCATTCACAGCCATTCCAGTGAGAGTCTTGATTTGCAGCAAGTGTTGGATCCTTGAACATGGTTATTTGACTGTGAAAACTTGGAAGAGGAGAAAACCTGAACTGTCACTAGCAGAGGATGGTTTCGATCCATCGACTTCTGGGTTATGGGCCCAGCACGCTTCCGCTGCGCCACTCTGCTAAGTGCAGGGTTCTCAAGGAGTGTCCACTGTACTTAGCAGTTCTGTTTGCATTATTTGAGAAATCGATTTCATTGTCGAGCACGAGCACTCATTGTTTCATTACGAAGAGGCACTCTGTGGTTTATTTCCGAACATGTTTTCTTCCCAAATCAACTTCCATTGTCTGATCTTGTGACCTACTGCGGTCCTTTGTTTAGGTGTATCGGGAACATGAATGTCGGCTTGAATCGATCCCTCCCAACCATTTACTGGAGCGTGATTTGTTTCCAATGTGTTTTTGGACTTGTTGACAGTGTTGGCCTGGATGGTAAAGGCTTGGACAACTAAACAACATCATCAGGCTGTGAAGGCTGTGAGATGAGACCAACTAGGGAACCCCAAACGTCCTCGGCAAAACGTGACCTTGACATTTTTATGTCAGGATGGCCGAGCGGTCCAAGGCGCTGCGTTCAGGTCGCAGTCTCTTCTGGAGGCGTGGGTTCAAATCCCACTTCTGACAGCAGAGCATGTATTAAAACATGCAGGTGTGTCCATGAACCTTTCAAGGACTAACAATTATACTTCCTCACATGGTGCCATGTGCCAGAGCAGAGCTGCCTAATTGGGAAAAGGGAGGGCTGACCTAGATTTGGATTGGCTACACCCTGCGATTACACTGTATAAAGCTTGATTCATGATCCACTCTTTAAAATTTGAAACAAGCCAGGGAGAGAGGTGACAGACTTTCTTGACTTCTGGGGCGTCATTCCCAGTTATAGGGATTAATATTACTCTTGCAATACCAGTAGAAAATCAATTTAGCATAATATGACCCCTTTAATCGCTCACGTTCGTTGCTCCTTCAAGACAAGTGTCCAACATATCAGGACCATAAATGATGGTAGTGAATCATTACTGGTTGATTTGAGCAATTAATTCCATTCAAAGCCTTAAACTGGCAGCAGTGGGATTTGCAGCCATGCCTCCTTAGAGACTGGAGTCTTAATCCAACACCTTGGATGACTCGGCAACACGACCTGAATCAGCTTGGATTAAGGGCTCGTCCAATTCTGACACCATGACTGTGCAACATCAGAATGGTGTTCTTTCGTTAGACAAAGATCAAGACCATTGTTAACAAGCGTTGCTGTTTTGCACTCATTCACAGGCATTCCAGTGAGAGTCTTGATTTGCAGCAAGTGTTGGATCCTTGAACATGGTTATTTGACTGTGAAAACTTGGAAGAGGAGAAAACCTGAACTGTCACTAGCAGAGGATGGTTTCGATCCATCGACTTCTGGGTTATGGGCCCAGCACGCTTCCGCTGCGCCACTCTGCTAAGTGCTGGGTTCTCGAGGAGTGTCCACTGTACTTAGCAGTTCTGTTTGCATTATTTGAGAAATGGATTTCATTTTCTAGCACGAGCACTCATTGTTTCATTACGAAGAGGCACTCTGTGGTTTATTTCCGAACATGTTTTCTTCCCAAATCAACTTCCATTGTCTGATCTTGTGACCTACTGAGGTCCTTTGTTTACGTGTATCGGGAACATGAATGTCGGCTTGAATCGATCCCTCCCAACCATTTACTGGAGCGTGATTTGTTTCCAATATGTTTTTGGACTTGTTGACAGTGTTGGCCTGGATGGTAAAGGCTTGGACAACCAAACAACATCATCAGGCTGTGAAGGCTGTGAGATGAGACCAACTAGGGAACCCCAAACGTCCTCGGCAAAACGTGACCTTAACATTTGTATGTCAGGATGGCCGAGCGGTCCAAGGCGCTGCGTTCAGGTCGCAGTCTCTTCTTGAGGCGTGGGTTCAAAACCCACTTCTGACAGCAGAGCATCTGTTAAAACATGCAGGTGTGTCCATGAACCTTTCAAGGACTAACAATTATACTTCCTCACATGGTGCCATGTGCCAGAGCAGAGCTGCCTAATTGGGAAAAGGGAGGGCTGACCTAGATTTGGATTGGCTACACCCCGCGATTACACTGTATAAAGCTTGATTCATGATCCACTCTTTAAAATTTGAAACAAGCCAGGGAGAGAGGTGACAGACTTTATAGGGATTAATATTACTCTTGCAATACCAGTAGAAAGTCAATTTTGCATAATTTGACCCCTTTAACACTCACAATACCATGGAGAAGTCATTTGACTTTTCTTCCTCTAGATACCAAAGAACAGTCAATTGACTCACAGACTTTCAGCTAACACCTCACCCTCAGCTGTTTGTTATGGAAACAAGGCTAATACTGGTGCACCACAGGAGGGGGAGCCAGGTATTGAAATGCACATGTGTACATGTATATTTATTGAAATCAGGAGAACCACATTGAGATTACGCACCTCTTTTAGTACATAAAAAGGTTTGCTGTATCTTATATTAATTCTAAATACAAAAATATTCTTAAAACAAATAAATAGCACAAAAGACAAATAGATGGAAACAATAAAAAGTACAGTCGCAGAGAAAGACAAAACTATAAAAGCCACCAAATACTTAAATATAAGTTAGCTAAAACAAGAACAAGGTTAGGTTTGTGTTTACATGTGCTGTAAAATGGCAGTAAACTCGCCCAGCATGACAAACTGTGAGTTTTTAATTTTTTTCTGTACAGCATTCCATAAACATGGAGCAGAATACATAAAGGCTTTTTTGCCCAGTTTATAATGGATGGTCGGAACTGTGTGTAAAAACAAGTCTTTAGACCTCAGACTGTAGTTATTCCTGGGACACATTATAGCAGGCCAACCTGCTTGTTCACAATGACATTAGATGGCTGAGCAAAGGTAATGCATTGAAACGTTTCTGTGAACTAAGGGAGGATATTCTGATGTTTCTGCGAACTTCAACATTACAAAAAGCTGGCAAGTTTCTGTCTCTGATGGAAAATGAGGAGTTTAATGCGGCTGTTTGCTTTCTGAGCGACATTTTCTATCATTTGAACCAACTAAACATGGAGCTGCAGGGCAGAGAGAAGACAGTAGTAGAGCTTGTTGAGAAACTTCATGCATTCCAAAGAAAGCTCTCCCTCTTCTCTGCTGATCTTTGTCCCGGGAGGATGCTTCACTTCCCCACATTGAGGAAATCTGGTCTGAAAATTACCAAGGTGATGTCAGGATTTATAGAGTCATTGAAAAGCAACTTTGCCAGTAGGTTTGATGACTTCAACATCGCCACTGAAGTTATGAGATTTGTGAAGGACCCTTTCTGTGTGAATGTGGAGTCAGACTTTGCATTGAGAGGAAAGGAGCTGGTATCATCATTGGATGAGGCGTCTTTACAACTGGAACTCATTGACATTCAGTCATCAGATGACTTGCAACAGTCATTTCAGAAGGCAGGTTTTGAAAAATTCTGGACCTGTGAAGTCAGCCAAGACAAATTTCCACACTCAAGGGATCTTGCACTTTTTCTTTTGACAATGTTTGGTTCAACATACACTTGTGAGTCGTCATTCTCACATATGAATGCAATTAAAACTCATGACCGCATGTCCCTTACTGACCAGCATCTGCAAAACTGCCTGCGCATTGCCTTGACAACCTATACACCTGACTTCACTGGTCTTGCGAGGTCAAAAAAATGCCATTTTTCCCATTAGATGGCAAATCTTTTCGTGTTGTATGTAAGTGATCAGTCAAGCAAGCAATGAGTATTGTTTTATGTTTACTGTTTGGCTCAGCTGGACTGAAATTTGGGGTGTCTGATGCAATTCCATCAAAGAAAATGTAGTGAAAAGCCCTCAGCAGAGGAACTGCTGAACACTGGCATTGTAGAGAGGCCAACTGAGGGACGGTCACAGTGATTATTCTGTCTTCAAATAGATGATGGTTATATGTTATTTGAATCATTTTGTCTTGATAAAGTATCTTGCACTTTAATTTTGTTATAATTATATTTGGAGGCATACTATGCACTTTTGTTTTGGATTTGTTGGTGCACTAGGAGGTTGTTTGCCTGTTTGATTAATTAAATTCTAAATGACTGATTTGGTGCTTCAGTTTGAAATACCATGCACTGCTGTGTTGCTGCAGTTCTCTTTATTTTGCACTTTTTTACTTTTGTTGTTATTTTTGGTGGAGATACATTTGATGTTGCCTGTTAATCAAATGACTGGAATCATAAATATTGAGGATAGCGACCTGTAAAGTTGTGTTGGTACAGTTATGTTCAATAAGGTGATGTTTACTGTTGGTTAATTGTTTTACTCTAATTGCCTGTTAATATGGCCTGGATATTGCTCGCCTGGTCAGATTTTTTAATATTTAAACAAGCAATTTAAGTGTCACAATGGCAGTATGTGTCAGTGTAGCACAAAGTACATTGTTAAATACTTGCAAAATACAATACATTGATTTCTTCAATATGTTGTAATTTTTTCTTTATTTGTTACTGTAATTACTCATTTTGTCCGGCCCCTTACTTTTCATCAGTTTCATGAACTGGCCCCGATTCCAAATTAATTGAATAGCCCTGCATTATAGGTTATCACACACGCAAATATTCTACAATTTATTGCTGAGATTTATTGAGTGTGCTAAAAGAAGCTCTGAGCTTTGCCCGTCCCCAAACACTCCAAAACATCCAAGGTGTGAAAAATTCCAATGCGCAAGTCAGATTCTCATTTTCACTCCCCTGCTGATCCTCAGGTAATGTCCTTTCATTTGTAAATAGAGTCATTTGACTTAGAGCTGGGACTTGGAGGAAGTCTGAAAAATCATGGTATTGCTAGTGTTGAACTCTGTCCTGACACCAAACAAAGATGTGTGGCTTTTAAAGGAGATCAGAAAAAAATCGACAACATTAAAAGTTGCTTCAAGGTTTTGAATGAGTGCAGAGAAAACCTCCCTCGGTTCGTCTCCCACTATTTGGATGAGCTACCGCCTGTCACCTCTAACAGCATAGATTAGTCCAACTTGCTGAGTAACATGGAGCGGCTCCAGAGTGAAATGTCTGCGCTCAGACATGGAGTGAAACTACAAGCTGGTGTCAGCGAGGGGCTGCATGAAATCACCTCCACTACTGAGCACAGAGTTGCTGCTTTTAGTCACCATCTGAAACCAGGACATGACGGAGGGCAACACAGGGCTATGCCCAGCGTCATCACACATGGCAGTGAGGCCTCACTCCCTGGAGCCTCTACCCTGGGTCAAAGACTGGTGAGGAGGATCTCGGCAGAGTTAAAGTAGAGACTTGGCCGTGATGTAACTTGTCAGCGTATTGACACTGCAAGCAACAGGTCCAGCTCATTTAGACCAGGATACAAAATAGAGCAGTCAAACCTCAGTTGATAACCTTAAGCCACTCCACACACCTTGTAGTCAGTGTTAACATCAGACAGAAGAGAGTATTTCAAGATCAATTCTAACTCTGCAGACCTGAGATCATATCAAATCAACTGGCATCAATTCAAAATGTCTGATAAACAGAAGAGAGGTTGACATGCAGGAAATATAAATCTGTTGTTTTGTTGATATTTTAGTCTAATTATGACAAACTGAAGGCAGCATGTAAAGAAGATGGATGAAATGTATATATAGAATAATCTCCTAGTTTGAGGCACATCACAGCATCCTGGTCTTTTTGTGAGTTGCCAAACCGTCTGTATATTCATCCTCTTTCATTTTGATAACTTTTTCTGAAAGATGCACCAAAGATAAAGTCATGATCGTGTTTTCGATTGAGTTTATAGTACTGTGCTAATATTTAGTATGCAAAACAATATATTTAATGAACTCGACCTTTCATGACTGGGCAAAGAACCAGCCAGCGTCATGATCTTGCTCAGTCATGAATTCTTGCATCAATGCGACAATGGGAATCCTGAACCAAATAATGGTGAAAGTCAAATAGTTTTGCAAATGTGGGTCACGATACTCTGATAATCATACATATAATGAAATTATAACTTAAATTTGACTGGTGACTGGAATTGAGGGTCATGAATTTCAAATGATGTCCTGTTGCATATTATGACTTGATTGTAAAATTCTATTGTGTGTATGCCAATATCTTTTTGGAAGAAACACCTTAAATTACACTATGTAGATAATCAAAAGGTAACAGGCTGTGGGTTTCATACAAGTGTGTAAAGTTATTCTCACCTTTCAAACAGGATGTGTGTGAGGGAGCATTGGATGCTCTGCCTGAGCAGGTGATTAGGCTGACAGGGCCTGGAGGAGGGCGGGCTGGGTGCTGGTGATGCAGGCAGATACTGAGTTCCATTCCATGTTAAAGCTGAGGAAGGCTTCTGGGATGATGTTGAGACTGCGGGATGGCCAAACGGAGACTCCATTTTCTTTGCCGTGCAGTCTTAAGAGAGGCGGCTCAAGAGGTGCAAAGTCTCGTGATCTGGGTTAATGGCACTTGTAGCCTATTGACTGAAAAGACACAAGACAGAGTTCTTTCGTAGATTATGGTTTGTCAACACGTCCAAAATACATTTGAGGTAGGTCAAACATTGAGTAAGGAGCCTCTCCTTTGATCTGCTTTGTTCTCCTTTGATATCCTTTGACACAATTTTCACTCATTTGCTCTCCTTTGCTCTCCTTTGCTCTCCTTTGATCTCTGAGTGCTAAAATAACTCAAAAATACCTTTGTTAATGCCACATGTGTTTGCAAAACCGAGCAAGTGAGAGGAGGATATTTTGTCTTTTGAAGCAGAAGAAAAGTTCTCCCTGCTTGGACTCAACATATTAATTGACTTCACTGTGAGAACAGACGTCAGCAGCACCGATATCATGACTCGAAGAGGTAAGTAACATTGTGTCCAGGATTCTGCGATCTCATTATGTCACCTAATGAGCTCCATGCTTGACAGTCACAATAGAAAATGGCTGTTTGGTGATCAGATGCTCAGTTTGATAATGAGAACAAACAAAAGGCTGAGGCCAATAAGAGAAAGTCTGTTTTAGTGTTTAATCTTGGGCTTTATTGGAACCATCACCATTTCCATTATTTTGGGGAAAATTATATATTTAACAACCCTTCCTATTTTTTCCTCCATTTGTAGATTACCTTAGTGCTAAGATTTGATTTTAAATCTCATGAGTGCTCAATGTTTATGTTAGGACAGCCCAATGTTGCCAATACAGGAAGACATAGTACTCCACCAAGGTTGTGTCTTGTCAGCCCTTCTGTTTGTGATTTTCATGGACAGGGTGTCGAGGTGCAGCTGAGGCTAGAGGAGACAAAAACTCAGAGAGGCTGACAGTAAGGTAAGGCTCTATACTTTCTATTTCATTGGACTTACACTTTCTTACAGGTCTGTGCTCTCTCTCTCTCTCTCTCTCTCTCTCTCTCTCTCTCTCTATCTCTCAGCCTGCTGGTCACTTCATAAGAACAACCATTCCATCAAAGAAAATTACTTCTTTATCACGTCACACCTGAAGCTCCAGACATTAGCCGACATTTTACTGTGTTAATGTGACGTAGCTAAACTGTACAGCTGAAACACTAATAACTAATAATTAAAAACATAATTAATGCTATTTATCTTTTTGTCCATTTAACCATCAGCTTAATTCCTCCATGTAAAAATCCTGCAAACTTATTTACAACACATTCAGGCAGTAGGTAGGTAATAAACATTTTAATAAACTGGTGACATCTTATTGTTCCATGCAGAGACGTCCCCCTCCGTCCCCCCTCCGTCCCCCCGGCTTTTATTAACACATGATCAATCTGAAGTTCAGAGTCAGTGTTTTCTCCAAAGATTGCTGAGATATTATCATTGTAATGTTTCCTTGTGGCCGTGATCGTATAGTGGTTAGTACTCTGCGATGCGGCCGTGATCATATAGTGTTTAGTACTCCGTGTTGTGACAGTGATCGTATAGTGCTTAGTACTCTGTGTTGTGGCTGTGATCGTATCGTGGTTAGTACTCTGTGTTGTGGCTGTGATCGTATAGTGGTTAGTACTCTATGTTATGACAGTGATCGTATAGTGGTTAGTACTCTGTGTTATGACAGTGATCGTATAGTGGTTAGTACTCTGTGTTATGATAGTGATCGTATAGTGGTTAGTACTCTGTTTTGTGACAGTGATCATTTGGTTAGTACTCTGTGTTGTGGACGTGATCGTATAGTGGTTAGTACTCTGTGTTGTGGACGTGATCGTATAGTGGTTAGTACTCTGTGTTGTGGCTGCAGCAACCCCGGTTCAACTCCGGGTCACGGCAGTGGCTCCTAAAGTGTTTATCTTGTCGTCACTCATGAAGCTGCTCTATCATCATTTGTAGACTGAAGGAATCTCAAGAAGATTCTAACTCCTTTAAAATCTACCATCAGTATGTCTCTCTGTGTCATAGTTACTCTAGAATAAAATAGTTACTCATTATCTATTATATGTTGTTGTTTCTGTTCATATTTATTTATGTTCTTAAATTCTATTAACGTTTCAGTACAAATATTAGGGGTCCATATATTCTGCTGTGGAAAATGGACCTCAGGGTTCAGATTCTATGAGGGTCCTTTTACAATCTTACACCGGCACTGAGCCTCGATGGAGCCTTGGCCAAATGAAGCCTCATCAACCATTTTCTTTATTTTCTGACTCCACCAGATGGCGCTGTTGGTTTGAAGCTAGAGGCTGAAAGATTGGCCATGAAGTGTGTTTTCAAACATTTGTTGAACAGACAGCGCCATCTAGCGCCATCTGCTTGTATGGGAGGCTGCCTGAGAATAGCAGGTGCTGTGAGCTTTTAACCCCCCTGGCCAGAGGGGGCGCTCTTCTTGCTCTTTTTCAACTCAAATTTTCACAAACACATCAATGTTGGTAAACGCTGTGTGACCTGAGGCCTGAGGCCTGAACTACGAAGCTGGATTTTCTCTTATCCAGATAACTTTCCATACTATGACACTCATTCACTTCTCACCAGGATAAATCACCATGGTAACTTACCCTGAATGTCTAACCTCCGGAGCAGGTTATGTTCTGGATAAGAGGTCAAAGCTCCGCCTCCTGACCAATCAGATCTCTTGGAAAATGCCCCGCCCATTCTTAAATGATGGTGATTGGTGGGCAGGTTCAGCACTGAGCTGCAGCAGAGCGGAGATGAGAAAGTAATTTAGAAATCTTTTTGACATAATAAAATAAATCCTGGTCTCTGAGGCTTTGAAGGAAGTTTTTGTTCTTGACTTGTTCCAAGTCTGTTTATCTCCACGAGGGTTGATCTGGAATAAAGAGCTTAATGATCACACCTGACAGAACTGCAGAAACATGAATTTATGGAACCAGAACTACTCCTGTCGTCACGGTGATGAATTAATATTCCAACATAAAACACAAGAGAAACTCAGCCTCAAAACAACTGGATGGAAAATCTAAACTAAAAGAAGATCAGTGAGGAAGTTCAGCCCGACACGTTTCTGCTGGAATAAAGTGAAACTGAGTGATCACAGTGCTGTCTGTTTATATAGTCTGATGAATTAATCTGGTATAATCTCACCAAGTCAGCATTAACAAGTCAGGAATGTTCTGGCTTTGGCTGCAGCAGCAGTGTTGCTTTTAGCTGCTGGATGTGTTTTAATTCTTCATAATCTCAGAGATTAACTGCTCCTTCAGTAATCTGTAAACTGCTCTGCAGAGTTTCTCTGTGTGTGATTGGTCAGATGCTGCAAACTCCGCCCCTTTCATGTGAACAAGCACACATAGGTCTGGGTTGAACCAGAGAGTTGATAACCTGCTTGGTAGTAACGGTGATCAGGATCAGTCAACCCAGGAAACAGAGAGATCCTGGATATGTTGATCAGGGTTCCTAGTACAGGCCACAGGCCTCAGTGTGATTGAAACAATATTTATATTTACTTGCCGCTCAGTAAAGCAGCGGCGGCCTTGCGCATGCGCGGTTCCTTCTCAGTGTGGACGCAGTGTGGTGAGGGTCTCCTCTGGTCTGACTGCAGGAGGGAGGGAGGGACTGTCAGACTGACCGCAGGTCTGTCAATGCTTCAGGACAGGGGAGGGGCTCACAGCAGGACCCGCTGCTCGTTGACCACAGTGACTGCAGAACCAGACCTGCTTTCACCTCAGAGTCGCCAAACACACTAGAAAGTCGCTAGAATTGTCGCTAGTCGCTTTTCACAAAAAAAGTTGCCAACAGGACCTGAAAAGTCACCAAGTTGGCAACAGTAACAGGCTCACACCCCTGCTGACACAGACAGGATCTTTGTTCTACACTTCTTTTGAAACTTGCTTTCTTTGCTTAACTTCAATAAAGAACTACTTAGTTTTCATTCAACAGGAGAGGAGGGTGCACCATTCCCAGATGAACTGCAATACCAGGCTGATGCGTGGAGTGGACAGAGCAAGCTCCTATTCCATCTCCCTGTTCCAAAAATCAATTTAATATACAGTCCCCAGATAGGGGACATATCAGATATTAAACTGATAAGAACAGATTTTTTTCTTTCTTTTACAAGATTTTATTGACACATTTTACAAGTCATTTTCTTCCACAGATGTTTTCACTCATTTAAAACATAAAAGCAAACAAGGTACAAGCTTCTGTTTTAAAATATCATAAATACAGTACTTTTAATAAATAGAGATTTACAAATAAAGCAGGACCTGTTGAGTAAAATGAGAAACATGAGGAAATAAAAAAGTGTCTATCGTTGTAAAAGTCAATAAATAGGAGTGCATTCAGTTTAAAAGGTCTATTCTGTTGTGCAGGAGAGCAGTGAGTCCCTATCAAGGGGAACTCATCCTGTTCTCTCAAACATTTGGTCTCTCGGGGTTCTGCCATGGTGCTCAGAGGAGGTCCTCTCCCTCCTGCTCCTTCCCTCCGTCCACACCCGGAGAGCCAGGCCGCCGCTGCCTTGACCTTTTCTCGTGAGGCTCCGGCTCCTTCGTCCGAATGGGCAGGGAGGCGATTCTTCTTTGTGGCTGTGTCCTCGGCCTGCCGCCTGCAGCTTCCACCTCGCGGACCGTCGCTGCGGCCATCTGGATCACAGCCACGGGGGGGATCTGCCTATGCCTTCTCACCAGCAGGTTTCTGGAGGTCCAGGTGGCGTCTTTGATGGCGGCCAGGGTGAGCCACATCTTTTCAAAGTCCTTCTTTGTCATGAACTCGTGGCTCACCCCGTATAGCACCAGCTGTGCTGTAAGGACCCCCCCTGCTGGTAAGTACGGGAATTGCAAGGAGCCGGCCGTTGCCCACTGGTCTACAGCAGCGCTGCACTCCCAGAGGAGGTGCCTCACCGACTTAGGAGCGCCACAACCAGGCCGGGGGCAAGTTGAGTGCGCTGCCATTCCTCGGGAGTGCATGACGGCCCTGACTGGGAGAACCTCGTGAGCCACCAGCCATGACAGGTCCCGGAGTCTGTTTGGGAGGACAGGATGGTTCACGTTGCGCCAAACTGTGGAGGGCTCACCAAGTGCAAGCCCGCGCACTGGACTCACTGGTTCCCGTTCCTGCACAACAGAAATTAGACATTTGTGGTTAGTTAAAATCTGCAACTCCTCCTGTTCCAGGTTAAACTGTTTAAAAAATGTCTTGATAGAATCATAGGCCGGTGGCAGGTTAAAAGAAACTGGTATTTTAAGATCAATGGGTAAAATCTTAATCCTTCGAAGGTAGGACCCCATCCAGAAACGAGCCATTGCTGTCGTCTTTGGGTTCCTGGAGGGGTCCGTGGCAACAGCCATGTGCTGTGCTGTGTAGAAGCTTCCCAGTGTTAGATAAAAATCCGGTACTCCCTTCCCTCCTTTATCTTTAGGCTTTTTCATGACCTCCCTTCTTAGTCTGTCCCACTTTGATCCCCATAAAAAATAAAACATGGCCCGGTCCAAGTCTAAAAGCACTCTCCTAGGAGGCATAAACACAGAGCTGATCAATAAAAGCAACGGTAAAATCACAGCTTTGATGATTAAAACCTTTCCTTCCATGGTCAGTCCTCTAAGTCCCCAGAATCCCAGTCTTTGTCTTACTTTCCCTACCACGTCCGGCCAGTTTGTCCCTCCCCCTCCCTCCCTGTCAAATTTCACCCCCAGTATTTTTTGCTCAGTCTGGGTCACGGTCAGGGGAAGTCCAGTCTTCTCAGTCTCCATCCATGGTCCATAAAACTGGGCTTGGGTCTTGTCTCGGTTGAGCTTTGACCCAGAGGCCTGTCCATAAAAGTCAGTCACGTCCAATGTCCTGTTGACTGATAAAAGGTCAGTGCATAAAATGTTCACGTCGTCCATGTAGAGGACACATTTAGTGGTGAGTCCCCCGCTCCCCGGGAT
Organism: Lipophrys pholis; assembly: GCF_963383615.2. NCBI lineage: Eukaryota > Metazoa > Chordata > Actinopteri > Blenniiformes > Blenniidae > Lipophrys > Lipophrys pholis. Next base: position 3,907,177 of record NC_137646.1, on the reverse strand, counting down.
ACTCACCCCATTGATTCGTTTATCACTTCTCAAGATCTGTGCCAGAGGTTCCACACATGTTACGTACAGGAGGGCAGATAACGGACAGCCCTGACGGACACCGCAGTTGATTTTGACTGCTTTTGTCAATTGCCCATTAACCACAAATCTGCTGCTGATGTCCCGGTACAGCAATCCCACCCAAGCTAGAAACCTTTCTGGGAATCCCATTTTCTGCAGCACTTTGAAAAGGTACTGGTGCGAGACCCGATCAAAAGCTTTTTCAAAATCTAAATTTAGGACTACCAGCCGGATGTTTCTGTCTCTCGCAAAACAGATGGTGTCTCGGATCAGCAGGAGGCTGTCGGTGATCCTCCTCCCCGGGATGGCACAGGCTTGATCCGGGTGAATCAGGTCCTTTAAAAACAACGACATTCGTGAAAATAAAAGTTTACTAAAAAGTTTACAGTCAAAGTTTAAAAGCGTGATAGGTCTCCAATTCTTTAGGTCGGTCTTGTCTTTATCTTTATGAAGGAGAGTCACTATCCCTACTTTAAAACTGTCTGGAAGTTGCTCATGTTCATCAAAATCTTTAAAAACGGTGAGCAGGTCAGGTGCTAAAAGGTCCCAAAAGGTCAAATAAAATTCCAAAGGAAGTCCGTCTTGTCCGGGTGACTTGCCTTTTTTAAAACTATTCACACATTTATTTAACTCAAAAAATTTAAAATCTTGGGTTAAAAGCACACTGTCCTCCACCGTTTTTTCAATAAAATTTAAAACTTCTGTCATGGCATCAATATTTACGGGTTTCTTTTGGTAAAGGTTTTCATAAAAACTTTCTACTTCCTCCTTCATTTCTTCTGTTGAGTTAGTAGTGGATTCATCTTTTTTTCTCAGTTTTCTCATGGTGCCAGTTTTACTTATAATTTTTTTAAAAAAGTATCTTGAGCATTTTTCCCCTTCCTCCAGTTCCCTTTCCCTACTTCTTAAAATGATGCCTTTACTTTTGACTGCTGCTAAAACCGACATTTCTTTTTTGATTTGTTTGATTTCATCATTAAAATCCAACCCATATTGTGTTAGTTTAAAATATCTTTGTAGTCTTTTTTGCAGTCCCATCATGCGTCTGTTTTCTTTAGCTTTTTGATTTTTGCCAACTTGTTTGAAAAAAGTCTGAGTCTTTCCCTTCACCATTTCCCACCAGTGTGCCTGTGAATCGTACATGTCTTGAAGGGTCTGCCACTCCCTGTACTGCTCCCTGTACTGGCTGACAACATTGTTGTCCTCCAGCAGGGAGCAGTTGAGCTTCCACAGACCTCTTCCTACAGTCACACCAGAGGACAGTGAAAGGGTGCAGGACAGAATGAGGTGATCGGAGAAGAAAACAGGGGTTAATGTAGCATCGGTTGGTGGGCAGTCTCTTGTAAAAAGGTAGTCTATGCGAGAGGCTCTAGTGCCGTCACTACTGAACCAAGTGAAGCCCTCCTCTCTGGGATGCATGGTTTTAAAACAGTCTTGGAGTTTAAAATCCCTGCATAGATTCTGCAATAAAACCGATGTCTTGTCGACTTTAAAATCTTCCCCTGCTCCTCTCCTATCTTTTCTAGTTAAAATACAATTAAAATCACCTCCTAAAATAAGTGGCACTCGTCCTAGCATGTGGGACTGCAAGTCCTCTAAAAGGTCATACCGATCATTTTTCTCATTAAAACCATAAATATTCAAGAGCTTAGAATCCTGGTCCATAAAAGTCAAATGTATTAAAAGTACCCTACCGTCTCTCACCACAGTGCTGCCCTTCACCAAGATCCGGGGGTTATTTATTAAAATGGCCACTCCATCATTTCTATTACTGTTGGAGCCACTCCATACTGACGGGAGTGGCCACATCTCCTCCCACTGATTGTAAGAGTTTAAAAACGGTATAGCACACTCTTGTAATAAAAACACATCTGACTTAAATGAACTTAAAAAGGATAAAACACTCTGGGCTCTAACTCTCGACTTCACACTTCTCACATTGATGGTAGAGAAGGTGAGGGTCATGAGTATGGTTAAAACAACAGGTAGGACATTTTAAAAAGACTACAAAGTTTGAACTATAAAATCAGTTAAAAACAGTGACTAAGTTATCACTTGTGAACTGAGCTCTTCCTTCACTTCCATAGGTGAGGTGTGAAGGGTTTGAGCTCTGTTCCCCGTTCGGGCTCTGGGAGTTGGTCTCTCCTGCAACCTCCTATTCATTTTTGAGCCTTTTGGGGTTGATTGCAGAGCAATTGAAAGAAAAGAAACCTCATTGGGTGAATTGGAGGGGAAGACTCTGGGTTCCTCCACAGACGAACTGTCTGAGTACACCTCAACTCTTCCCCTCTTCTCTGAGCCCTGGGGAGACTCAGAGGACAATTCTGATGCCGGTCTCTTGGGGAGTTGGGCATTGGGGAGGGGGGCATCATTGCTGGATCCCTGGCTTTCCTCACCACTGGAAACAGCTCCACCTGCTGCCTGCCTGCTCTCATCTCCGGTGGATTCACCTGAGGAGGTCTTTGCAGGCCCCTCCCCTTCTGCCTCAACTGATCCTTCCCCTCCAACCACAGTGGTTGGTGGGGGATCAGGGTTCACAATACCCGCCTCTTCAATTATCTCTTTCACCTGTTCCTCGTGTCTGTCAATTCCTTCCTTTTCCGTCTGTTTTGCTGCCTTCAACTTGTTGGCAAAGGATTTGGGGCAATCTCTGAAGAGGTGGTTTGTCTCTCCACAGAGGTTGCACCTTCTGCCATTGGTACACTCCTCAAAGGTGTGACCAATTTCTCGGCACTTCCTGCAAACGACCAGCTCACAGGCTTCAGCCAGGTGGCCGTGCTGACCACACTTACGGCAGAGCTTGGGCTGGCCCTGGTAGTGAATATAGCCCCTGTTGTCACCCAGGACTACCATGGGTGGGAGGTGTTTCAGGCCCTGGAAGCCCTGGGGGTCCTGCCATTGTTGAATGGGGACCCTCCAAGCGCAATTCCAGATGCCGTCCTCATCCCTCACCTTGGTAGCCTGGCCTTTAACAGTGCAGTATCTACCCAGCCATGCACAGATGTCTTCTGCATTCACCGTTTCATTGAACATTCTGACAATAACGGTTTTAAGCGCATTGTCAGAAAGCTTCTCCACATTGAACACAGCAAACTGGGGTTTTACATTTTCAAAACGTAACCAGAACTGTCGCAGGAGTGCTGCAGAACAAAAACTTACATCAAATCCTTTGTTAAAGGGCAGGGTCAGGACACAATTCAGGTCTGTCGGGGAAAAGTTGAGCACACCTTGCACGAGCTTCCTGGAAAAATCAAGGCGTGACATACATACCAATTTCCCTTCTTTTTCTACAAAAGTAAAACGTACGCTGTGGTGCCTCCTAATGCCGGCATGACTGGCCGACATGTTGGAGGCACCACCAGCTTAAAAAGGTAAAAAAACAATTAAGAATACAATAAATAGTTAAAATTATAAATAAACTTTAAAAGTTAGCAATAAAAGGTCGAGCAGACAGAGAGAAAGCTATTAGAACAGCTCCCCTCAGTCTGCACAACAACACTTTTTTTCAGGACAAAAATACTCAACTACAAACAAAATGCAAAAGAGAAATAATATTCCTGAAAAAAATAGACGTCCTCCTAAACAAGTAGGAAATCACTACCACGACAGGCAAACGATTTCACCACCCAAGGGGACCACTGTCTTAGCCAAAAGGCCGAGAAGCGATACCACAATGGGTCTGAGCTAAAGGGAGCACTGGATGCACAGTCAACACAAGTCCCAGTCGGACATTGAGCCGCGCCTATTTAAGGCATTTTACAAAACACAAAGTGTGCAAGAGGCATTTTGGCAACTTTTTTAGTTGGCTTGAATATTTGTTGGTGATGCTTAATTTGGACACTTTTTGCAGTAATCCCAGGCTATTTACGTAGGGGGTGTAGCGGCTTCTTTCTCAGCTGATTCCTGTACTAGCCGCCAGAGATTAGTTTTTATTATTTTCAGTTTTTGTTTAACATGTTTGTCCAATCAATTGATATTTAAAATCTCCAAGCACTATGGTTTCACTATCATATTTAAACATTTTAAGCAGTTTGTCCAGGTTACTATAAAAAGATACATTAAACGATGGCGGATTGTATAAAGTTACAATATTAAAATTCATTCTAGGTGATAAAACAATGTTTAAAACCAAATTAAATTCAGTACATTTAAGTGTGTTTCGAACATATACTAGCACACCATCCTCTTTACCTATTTGCCTGTCCTTACGAAAACAAGAATATCCTGGAATGTCGATCATATTTGATGGTATATTACAGTTAAACCAGGTTTCACTCAGAGCGAGTTAGTCCAAGTTAGTAACATGTTCTCTCTAAATATTCTTGACATAATAAACACGTGTAACATCATCAGTATTTACTGAAGCCAAAGTCAAAGAAGGCCTCTGAGTAGCCTGCCCAGACGATGCTGCCGATGGACCCGGACCACCTGGAGTCCCAGGAGATGTTACAGGGACACTGCTGGAAGGCTGGAGGTGCACAGGGAAGAAAACTGAATTCATTCATACACAATACAACGCATGCACACATTAATTTAATGAAAGACCACAATACATTCTTGGCATGGAAACCGCATCTACATGTCTGCATCTCTCCGAACAAAGATGATTGTCCTCTCAACTGCATCGGACATTTCTCAATCTACAATACAATTTGAGTAAATCCTTAGAATGTCTCTCTCTTTTAGTTTAATTAACAATATCCTTAATAACTGCACACTTACTGATAACTGATTATTCTGTCCTACTTTACCTTCAGAAGTCAAGAAAGTCTGTCACCTCTCTCCCTGGCTTGTTTCAAATTTTAAAGAGTGGATCATGAATCAAACTTTATACAGTGTAATCGCGGGGTGTAGCCAATCCAAATCAAGGTCAGCCCTCCCTTTTCCCAAAAAGGCAGCTCTGCTCTGGCACATGGCACCATGTGAGGAAGTATAATTGTTATTCCTTGAAAGGTTCACCGACACACCTGCATGTTTTAACACATGCTCTGCTGTCAGAAGTGGGATTTGAACCCACGCCTCCAGAAGAGACTGCGACCTGAACGCAGCGCCTTGGACCGCTCGGCCATCCTGACATAAAAATGTCAAGGTCACGTTTTGCCGAGGACGTTTGGGGTTCCCTAGTTGGTCTCGTCTCACAGCCTTCACCCTGATGATGTTGTTTGGTTGTCCAAGCCTTTACCATCCTGGCCAACACTGTCAACAAGTCCAAAAACACACTAGAAACAAATCACGCTCCAGTAAATGGTTGGGAGGGATCGATTCAAGCCGACATTCATGTCCCCGATACACCTAAACAAAGGACCTCAGTAGGTCACAAGATCAGACAATGGAAGTTGATTTGGGAAGAAAACATGTTCGGAAATAAACCACAGAGTGCCTCTTCGTAATGAAACAATGAGTGCTCGTGCTCGACAATGAAATCGATTTCTCAAATAATGCAAACAGAACTGCTACGTACAGTGGACACTCCTTGAGAACCCTGCACTTAGCAGAGTGGCGCAGCGGAAGCGTGCTGGGCCCATAACCCAGAAGTCGATGGATCGAAACCATCCTCTGCTAGCGACAGTTCAGGTTTTCTCCTCTTCCAAGTTTTCACAGTCAAATAACCATGTTCAAGGATCCGACACTTGCTGCAAATCAAGACTCTCACTGGAATGGCTGTGAATGAGTGCAAAACAGCAACGCTTGTTAATAATGGTCTTGATCTTTGTGTAACGAAAGAACACCATTCTGATGTTGCACAGTCATGGCGTCAGAATTGGACGAGCCCCTAATCCAAGCTCATTCAGGCAGTGTTGCCGAGTCATCCAAGGTGTTGGATTAAGACTCCAGTCTCTAAGGAGGCATGGCTGCAAATCCCACTGCTGCCAGTTTAAGGCTTTGAATGGAATTAATTTCTCAAATCAGACAGTAATGATTCACTGCCATCATTTATGGTCCTGATATGTTGGACACTTGTCTTGAAGGAGCAACGAACGTCAGCGATTAAAGGGGTCATATTCTGCAAAATTGACTTTCGACTGGTATTGCAAGAGTAATATTAATCCCTTTGACTGGGACTGACGCCCCAGAAGTCAAGAAAGTCTGTCCCTAGCTTGTTTCAAATTTTAAAGAGTGGATCATGAATCAAACTCTATACTGTGTAATAGCGGGGTGTAGCCAATCCAAATCTAGGTCAGCTCCCTTTTCCCAATTAGGCAGCTCTGCTCTGGCACATGGCACCATGTGAGGAAGTATAATTGTTAGTCCTTGAAAGGTTCACCGACACACCTGCATGTTTTAACACATGCTCTGCTGTCAGAAGTGGGATTTGAACCCACGCCTCCAGAAGAGACTGCGACCTGAACGCAGCGCCTTGGACCACTCGGCCATCCTGACATAAAAATGTCAAGGTCACGTTTTGCCGAGGACGTTTGGGGTTCCCTAGTTGGTCTCGTCTCACAGCCTTCACCCTGATGATGTTGTTTGGTTGTCCAAGCCTTTACCATCCAGGCCAACACTGTCAACAAGTCCAAAAACACACTGGAAACAAATCACGCTCCAGTAAATGGTTGGGAGGGATCGATTCAAGCCGACATTTATGTCCCCGATACACCTAAACAAAGGACCTCAGTAGGTCACAAGATCAGACAATGGAAGTTGATTTGGGAAGAAAACATGTTCGGAAATAAACCACAGAGTGCCTCTTCGTAATGAAACAATGAGTGCTCGTGCTCGAAAATGAAATCGATTTCTCAAATAATGCAAACAGAACTGCTAAGTACAGTGGACACTCTTTGTGTAATGAAAGAACACCGTTCTGATGTTGCTCACCCATGGACAGTCATGGCGTCAGAATTGGACGAGCCCTTAAAGGTAGTAAATATGGTCAAAGTTTAAAGGTGAAACATGCTGTTAAGAGTTGCTAATGGTATTTTTCTGTTTACATTGTAGTTCTTACGGTGTGTTCACCTGCAAGGCTCAATAAAGTTGAGAAGCATCAGTTTGAGAGAGCATCTTTTCTACCGCGGCTGCTCCAGGCTTCACTGATCCACAAAGTGGTGCAACTGTTGGCATTCCAAAAGGAGAGTCAGGAGGACTGAATACATTCTATTAAAGTACTTTGATCTGATCTATTGAAGACTCTGATCTTACCTTTAACACTAAACAAAGAGATTCACAATTCAAGTGTTAAAGTGCAGAGAATCTCACAGCAAATCCACAATGTGAAACATCAAATAGATCCAACTGTCATTGAACACACACACACACACACACACACACACACACACACACACACACACACACACACACACACACACACACACACACACACACACACACACACACACACACACACACACACACACACACACACACACACACACACACACACACACACACACACACACACTTCTTCATCCATCAGACACCCTGTCAGAAAGGGTGGAGGTGAGGACTGATGTTCTCCTCCACAGAGAGAAGCTGCTGGTAGCTCACTCTCTATGTTCCTCTGCAGAAAGTGATGAGGACTGATGTTCTCAGAAGAACTTTTTTATCATCAAGAACAACTTTTCCCTCAGAGTGAGATGAGCTGAGTGAGGAAACCAAGCGGTCCAAGGAGCTGTGTTCTTGTTACAGTCTCTTCTGGATTGAGTTGCTGCTTATAGTCAAATGTTTTCACACGACCCTGTTAACCTCCAGCAGAGTTTCTGTAGTGTAGTGGTTATCACGTTTGCTTCACACGCAAAAGGTCCCCTGTTTGAAACCGGGTGGAAACATAAAGAGAACTTTTTGCAATTCATCAACACAGTTTCAAACATATTAGGAGCACAATGGACGACAATGATCTTGTTAAATAAGCAAATATAACAACCAAAAACCTTTTAACTGGCAGTGGTGGGATTTGAACACACACCTCCTGAGAGACTGGAGCCAAAATCCAGAGCCTTGGACTGCTCACCCACACTATAAACATATAATAATAATAACGCCTATTTATATAGCACCTTTCACAGACAAAAAGCCACAAAGTACTTCAATACACAGTTCAAAAACATCAGAAAGTACACAGAATATAAAAGGCCAAGACAAGACAAAATCCTAGCAGCACAAAGGGAGTTAATTAAAAGCCTGAACTAATAGATGAGTCTTAAGTTTGCTCTTGAAGGTGTCAACAGAGTCAATTGAGCACAAAGAGGGAAGAAGATCCTTCCAAAGCCTCAGAGCAACAGCCTGGAAGGATCGGTCACCTCTAGTGAGAAAATGAGAGCGTGGAACCTTCAGCAGGTTCTGATCCACAGACCTCAGAGCCGTTCAGGGGTGTAAGGCTGGACCAGATCACTGATATAAGAAGGAGCCTGACCATGCAAGGCTCTGAAGACCAGGACCAGAACTTTAAACTTGATCCTATAGGACACTGGCAGCCAATGAAGTTCTTTTAGAACCGGGGACATATGAGTCCTCCTATTAGTACGGCTCAGAATTCTCACTCTCACCTCCTTTGCCCACATGAGCTTTGTCTTGGAGACATGTTGTAACCTGTGTTGATGCTTTAAATGTGCTGAGGTGTTTTTTCTCCTAATTCCACACTGCTCTCCCTCATAGAGCAGTTTGGAATCTGCTTTTTCCTCTCCTCTCCTCTCCTCTCCTCTCCTCTCCTCTCGTTGTCTCTCTCTTTTCTCTCAGTTTAAAAGAAATTTCATTGTACTTGTTGCAATGACAATAAAGTTGATTGATTTCACTTCTCAGTTTCTTCCCACAAAGAGCCTGAGCAGGGATTTGAACCCTCAACCCTCAGACTGAAAGTCTGATGCTCCAGCATCTGAGCTACTGTAGAGAAGGAAAAAGAGCATAGCAGAGTGAATACGACTGATGTGATGTACAGCCTGGAGAGACGTACAGAGCTGAGCAGAGTCAGTGAGGAGAAGTGCAGAGAGAGTGAGTTCAAACGGAGGTCAACCACCTGCAGACAATGTCCTGACATCAGCTGAGGTCCTCTGATGAAACAAAGAAGTAAGACAGAGACGTGTCCTCTGAAGACAGGGAAGCAAGTGAAGAGGAACACTACAGGTTCTAAAAGGGAGAAACAGCCAAAGCAGTTCAGTCGTCGGTGGGATCCGCGGCTCAGAGTCTTTGTTCTGGAGAATAAAGACTCTTTTGCATCCAAGTCCAACTTCTCATCTGCTTTTCGCTTCACGAGTGAAATTTTTTACCTTTAGAGTTGGAGGATTAGAGAAAATGCTGGTGGGATCATCCAGCACCACGCCTGGCCCAGATCCACGTGCCATGATTAATTCCACCGCACTACCCAGGCCTGCCAACACAGTGTTGTGTCTCCATATGATTCTCACTTCTGAGTGAGACGAAGCAGACACTGATCCTGACCACCAAGGTGCAGAAGTGGAGACTCTTCTTGCTCGCTGTTTTGAAACTCAACAAATTGTAGTCCATTGTTCCTTCCTGAAGATGCTGAAAAGCTCTGCTCTGGATTTGAAAACAATCAGGAAACATCTGAGCAGACTGCTGGCTGTGTTGCACCATATTTTCTCACTGCCTGATTGGCTGCAGGTGAGAAGTTTTGCTACAGGACAACAAGTTTTACTTCTTTATTTACAAAGTGACTCAAACTCAAAGTTAGGCTTCCTCCTGTCTGGTGCACATGGCTAATTTGCATATTGCAGGACTGACTCCAGTAGACTCTAACCTTCAGTTGTGGATGAAGTTCTTCTGCAGATACTTCTGGACAAAAAACCCAGAAGTGGTCTGAGTGAAAGTACTTTGGTGTCTGTTCACACTTGTCTTCTAGACACGCCACTTGTGATCTGATCACCTGAAGCACAGTGGAAGCCTGCTGGGCCCAGAACCCAGAGCTCCATGGATCCAAACCTTCCTCTGCTACTGATACTTTCTATACTTTGTCTTCCAGAACTTTACGAGGGAGGCTGTGAAGTGTGATACCCTGATAGTTCTATCTGCTAACTCTGTCTGGTTATGTCATAGTGATGTCATAAAAGAATGAAAGAGATTAAAGTGACAACATTTCTTTCTTCACTTTGATCTCCACCCTCTCTCTCTCGCTCAGCAACATTTCAGCTATACGGTACAACTCCAGGTTTATTACATTTTACACCTCACTTGGGTTTGAGGGAATCACATCCAGAACAGAATGGAACACAGGAGCCATCTTGGATGGGTCTACTGTCCATTACAGAGATCTGGAACCTTTTGCATGACCAATCTGATTCTAGACAGACCTGAAAGCTCAAGGAACAAATCATAATTTGCTGAAGTGCTTCAGTTTGGTTCAATTAGTTATAAAGACACAAACTGGAAATTACAACAATGTTTCTCTGATAAAAAAAAAAGTCCATGAGGTGAGGAGCAGAGATCAGCCAAGCCTCCAACACAAAGTCTCAGTCTCTTTTGAAATTTAACACAAAGAGATCCTGGTTGATGACCAAAGTTAAAACCATTTGTAGGAGAGGGTCAAGGTAACTCCAAGGGCTCATTTGGGAATTGATCCCAGGACCTCTGACACCCAAAGTGAGAATCATACTCCTAGACCAACGAGCCGACGTGGTCAAGAAGCTAAAGGACTCAACTGATTGTCATAAATAAGACAGGAGATCAAGACTCCTGACAGCCTTGACAGAGCTCCTGGAATGACCACATCCTGACAAAAGTAAATGAAAACATTAGTCATGGCCGACCTTGAAGAAATGAAGCTGAAGGTTCAACTGCTATTGGAGGATTTGTAACTTTATGGTCCATTTGACCTGAAGCAGTTTTCAGGTTTGTGAGTGAGTTCTGTCAGAGCCTCTGAAGCTTGTGTGTCTCCATCAGGATTCATTTTAATACATGGCTTACTGCCATGAGGACAAGTTCTCTTTGACATTTAAAAGGGAGACGGGTCTGATCTGATGTGTTAGCATTGGTGGTTCAGTGGTGGAGTTGTCCCCTGCCACACTGGAGGCCTGGGTTTGATTCCAAGTCAATGCAACTAATAATTAAATTTCAGCCATTTATAATAGTGGTGCCTTGCTCATGCAGTGTGAGCAATCCACCACAACAATCCCTTAACTCCATCAGGAAAGTGAACCCCAGTCTCCTGGTTCGAAGATAGATCCTAAAGTACTGGCAATGAAATGTTTTTTGAAGAGACAGCACCATCTAGTGGCTTCAGAAAATAAAGACAGTGGTTTATGAAGCTTCATTTGGCCAGTATGGGGATTGAACCCATGACCTTGGTGTTATTAGCACCACACTCTGACCAACTGAGCTAACCAGCCCACTTTCTTTCTTCCAATATTTGTGTTGAATGTGATTTGAAATGTTTTCTATACAAGAGCAAAACAAGATGTGAAACATCCAAAGAAACCATCAGTCATTCATCCAAATCTTCTGCATCATGGATCAACCAGCAGCAGAAAACTAGTCAAGACTTTGTCTTCATGGGACAGCTTCATTGTTGACAGCTTTTTAATCACATTTCAATGACTTTGCTGCATATTTGGCTTTATTTATTGTGTTTTAAGTTGCTGTGATCTTAACCAGAAGTGTTTCTATTGTCTAGTGTTTCTTACATGCAGTAGTTTTATTTCCCATTGCCCCTGAAGGCAACAGATGAACACACAATCATGTCCATACTCCATTTCTGGGTTAACTTCAGTGTTCGTTCCATAACGTAACGTAACAATCCTGAAAATATCTCTACTTCTAGTGGCGGCGTTCTCGTCCTTTCCTGAAGTACTTTATGTTTCACTCCAGGAGTTCTGATCCATCTGGAGCTTTATTTGCTTTTTAATTGCTCATAGTGGAGGGTGAGGATTTTTACATCATTTGGACATCACTTTAATTTTAAAAAGAACTCCTATACTCACTTTCATAGTCACTTTAATTTAAAAAAAACCCTCCTATTTTCCCTTTGATTGTCACTTTAATTTTATAAAGAACATCCTATTTTCACCTTTTTGTTCACTTTAATATATAAAAAAAAACAACAACCCTCCTATCCTCCAATAGAGACCACTGAAGAATTCAAACCCATCATCCAGGACAAAGCAACACTGTTGCTGCAACAAAATCCAGGAAGGATTGCTGCAGAAAATGAGCGACTCTGTTAATGAGTCACTTTGTGAAATTCTACAATATTAATTCATGGTACAACAGAAACACTGTGATCAGTCAGTTTCACTTTACTACAGCACAGACGTTTCAGGCAGAGCTTCCTCACTGCTCTTCCTTTACTTGATATTTTCATTGAGTTCTTTTGAGGCTCCGCCCCCCATGTGAGCCTGTTTGCTTGTTGGAATATTAATTCCTCACTGTGACGGCAGCTTTTGTTGTCCTGGTGTTACTATGTTGTATCACTGGATCAAGGTGACTGTTACTCAATACTACACTTATTATACAGTTCTTTACATGTGTGATCAGAGTCCTACCCTGATCAATTCCATAGACCAATATACAGTCTCAGTGATAGGGCCACCTGGTGGATGGACAGGAAGTTCTGCAGAATGATGCAGTATTTCAACTTTGTTATCATATTGTATGATGAAAAAATATCTCAACATTGTTTTTTGACTTTAAATCAAATTGCATGAAAAGAAACAACTCTTATTTTATTTTGTCATGATTGGCCCTAAAACTCTTCTGTAGTAACAAGTAGGTCTGAGTTTCTTAAAGAAACAAACATATCCAAATATGTTTTTACAGTTTGGATGTGATATTATTAAATACTTCTGTCAATTCTTAAAAAAAAAGAATCTAATGATGACGTCATCACCAAGGTTGTGAAAAAGAACAATAACAAGCCTTTCATTACAAAGTAGATGGGAGATGCACCGGATGGAGATCAACGGAGATCAAAACCGGAGGAGTTCTTTGATCTGAGCATCTCCAGGGCAAAAGGCACTGATCTCCTTTGATCTGATAAGAGATCAGCACTGGAACCATGGAGACGCTGAGATCAAAGGAAATCAGCTTTATTCAATCTTCAGCATTCACACTTGCATTTTCTTCTGGAAATACAAACCTCTAGTAATTATTATCATAACAGGTCTCTGATATATGGAGGAGTCAGACCATTCAAGGCTTTAAAAACAAGCAGTAGCATTTTAAAATCTCTTCTAAAACTGACAGGCAGCCTGTAATGATTCTACCAATATAAGAGCCATAATACAGCTGAGCAGGTCTGCGATGGATTTCTTTATTTCTCTGCCATGTGTAGTGAACTAGAAATCAAGCTCAACACCACAGAAGCTGTTCTGTCCTTCATCATCTGCAGCCATATAGAAAGGACATACCAGTCAGTCACTAGTGCAAATGCAGAACACAGTTTCAGCCTGAAATGAATTCAAAACTCTCTCTGGGCATGAAGGAGGCCAGACTCTCAAAGCTCACTTTGCTCTCCATAGAGAGACGTTGTGCTTGATAAGAAGGAGGTGGCTGAAAGGTTTGTGAGGATGAAGGAGAGGAAGATGGTGCTATAAGATATGAGGCCACGTTACTGTACACGGTTCAGAAATACCTTGGGGCCAGTTGTTCAAAGGTAATCTGATTGGATTTTGGTTATGGGATTGGATCAAATCTTGAAAATGGGTTGTTCAAAAGGGAAAGAAAGATTCTGAAATCGGATTAGATCATGTAATCCAATCTTAGTTTTAATCTGGATCGAACCTTCAGTTTGTGTTGTTCAAAACATTTCAGTAGGATCTGGATAACTTTGATCCCCAAAAATAGGATTATTCTGGTCCCAACAGGGGGCAGGATTTCAATATGGATTTCAGGAAGAAAATGTAGCAAAACTTTAAAATTGGTCAAAAATCAATTTGTATATATACTTCTATTTATATTTTGCACTTGATTTGTTCATCTGTTGTAGTGATGAAGTAGATAAAGAAGACATAAGCTACCATTTGAGCCTTTCAGTATATCCATTTTCTTCCACTTCTCCCTTTCCGGGTCGTGGGAATCACATAGCACCGATTAAGAGCCCATGGGAAGGTGGCGCCCAGCAAGGGGCATGAACCCACTACCTTGAGATGGGGAGGCTCATGCTCTACCAACTGAGCAAGCCGGGGCTTTTGGAACAGTATTTCCCGGAATATTCCCAAATTCTTGCAATGGAAACCCGAACCATAACGGACTATACCAGTCCATTCCTGTACTTTTTGTGCGGTGGAAACACATCTTAAGTGACCTGAGAGGGAGTGATTGGGAAGAACGTCTGGCCTGAAGGTTATCAGGAACAACACACAGAAAACCTTACACTGCCCTTTGAGGAATTGAACCCTGGTCTCCTCAAAAGACAATAAAGTGGGTTAATCCTGATGCAAAACAAGCATGTTGTTGTGGCCGAGAGGTTAAGGCGATGGACTTGAAATCCATTGGGGTCTCCCTGCGTAGGTTCGAATCCTGCCAACAACGCTGCTCAATACTTTGAGAAGGTTAAAGAAAAACTCTTCTTGTGTATTATTTTGTACAGTAAAACCTCTGATGTAGAGACGCCCTGAAATCCAAGGACAAGAGTCCCCTGAAGACAGGTTCTCCTCTTCAGAGGGTCTCGTCATGAGGACCAGAATGGACCACCTACCAAATATCTTATGGTGGCTGATAATGATCCTACAGTTGCAGAGTCACTGAACATACCGAGCAGAACATAGTTCAGTCCCAGATGCATAGAAGCGCAGAGCAATGAGGACCTGTTCTTCCACAGACTGTGACTCTTTTGGGTTCTGCGTTGAAGTTTTGGCCTGACAAGGTCTGCAATGTACTTAATATCAGCATTCCCAAAGGGGAAGCGAGCGTACAGTTCTTCAGTGGTGTATTGCTCCAGTGGTTTTGCACACTTAACATACACCCTTTGACGGTGTCCTCTTCCACCAAAATGGTGGTGGCGATGGACAATACCTTCCATGTGAGTGTCTCTCTGTAAGTCCTCTGAGAAAGGCTTAATATAAGATGGCTCTCAAAAAGCAGCCCACTCATCAGCTGACATCTTTTGGCTTGTGATCAATTAAGTCAATCGTGTCCAAGGCCTATTGTGAGGTGGACACTGTTTTGCTCACTGTTCCCACAGGACTGGAGATTTTTGTTGGGATTCACTCCCAAATGATGAGGCTTAAGTTTCTTTTCCCCATTTATTTTTCAGGTGAAAAACCTGGAACACACAGTGTAAATATTCATTCATTCATTCAATATTCATTTTTAAATAAAGTATAACAATATCAAACAGTAAATGTTCAGTTATATATTAAATAAGTACATTTCTATTATATATATCTATATATACATATACAGTACATACACAGATACAGATATATATATATACTCATACACATATGATATTTCATTGATATACTTCACAATAAATAGGTAAATATTATTTCCATATTTTTTAATTACTGTACATGATACAAATAAATACAATACAAATCGTATAAATAATACTTCATGTATTTTTAAATTCAATAATCTAACCAATAATCATGACTTCCTTTTCATTTAGGTTGAGATATCAATTGATTTCATTTGTACATTTATTTTCATTGCACGTTTAATTTAATAATAACACGTTACCGGTTAACGTAAACACAAATTTAGCCAACTGAGGGCAAACTACAACGTGAACAGCTGTATATAAAAAGTGCCACATTTCCGGACGCAATTAAACGCACCTCATAGTCCAAATTCAGCGTAAAAGTGAAAGTAAACAATCGCCTCTTACCGGCAGTCATCTTCAGTTTTATTTGAGTGGGTACCCGTTTCTGCACGTCCTTCGGCCACACTGAAGCACTTCAGCGCTTCCTCAGCTCACTTCTTTGGCTCTGGCTTTCACACACGCCACAGCTGATGACGTTGAAGAGAAGCTGAAACACTTCCTCCTCTCTGATTAAAACAGCTGGAGCACCGCTGCTGCTTCCGTGAGGGGAGGGCTGTGTGGCTGTGTAGCACTCTTCCTTGTTCACCACAACACATACTATGCTCACTGCAGATCAGGTGGAACCATGGACTCAAAATGACCTGATTTCACTCTAGCAGAAACCCATGCACTGCTGGAGGGTGTAAAGTGCCATTATGCCTCAATAGTAGGAAGTTCTGTTGTGGCTGGAATGTTGAGGAACAAAAGGAAGAAAGACATTTGGGTTGAAATCACCCAGAATGTGAATGCAATGGGGTCTGGCCAGAAGAGGATCTTGGAGCAGGTGAACTTTAGATGGAAGAATCTGAGGGCCAGAGCCACAAAGGACCTTGCTGAAACAAAAAACACCCAAACGGGCGACAAACCCTTTAAGAAAGGTGAATACACAGATGTGGTTCTGAACATTATTGGAGGTGAGAAGCACAGATACTCCTGGCAGAGGAACAAATCAAGCTGGCCAAACTGCAGCAAACCAAGGCAAAACTTCACATCTGCCTCCTAAAAGCAAGGCTTGATTTTCAAGGTTGCTTTTAGGTCGTACTCATCTGGTCTGTCCTACTCGGATGAAGAACCCTGAACATTCTTTAATCTGTTAACTATTGGACATTTAGCCTTTTTCTTTTTTTTTTTTTTATTTAAGACTTTTTCAAAATATCCACAAAGTATTTCTTTATGTACACTTGTTATTTGTTGTGGCTCAGATGCGTGGTCATAAAAGAAATCATAAATAGAAGTGGATGTTTATGTTTATGTTATTTTTGTGTTTTGTCTCAAAATAAAAAACACTTAAAGTGTCCCCATGTTGGCTCTTCGACCTGTTGTTCTTTACATTGCTGGTAGCCCACATTGTGATATGTTGTCCCATTTAGAGCACTGGTAATCTGGATTTGGTCATCTTGAAAACTGTGTATCTAGATCAGGGTGATCCAATCCAATGTGGCTTTGAAAAACCGACATAAAAGTAAGACGGATTACCTGATCCTGGAAAGCAACAAATGAGATTTTCAAATCCGGATCATTTTGATCCAGATCACATTTTTTTGAACAACTGGCCCCTGGTGTTCTATAAATGCAGCTTACAATTACATTCTACTTTTTTCATACAGAGTTCAACTGTGTTGCATTCAAACACATCTTTCATTGCTCTTGTCATTTTCTCCACCACTTTATATTTCAGGTCTACACCCACATATATAGCTCCCCCTCCACCCGCCTTCCCCTCTCTGTTTAAGGAGTTGAACTCGTATCCATCAGGTCAAATCAGCTCCCTTCTCAGTGCTGATCCATGTTTCAGAGATGGTGACAATACTGAATGGTTGTTTGAACTGACCTACATACTGTTTGATTTGGCTGAAGTTTGAATAGAAGCTCCAACTATTGAAGGTAGAATTGAAAGTTTATTGTCCCTTTGAATTGTCCTGTTGAATTCATCTTGAGAGTAATAGCAGCAGTTGTCAGTGATGTTGTAGTGGAAGTTATTGTCCGGGTAGACATCATCCTCCATGTCCTGATGTTTGTATTCAGTGTAATTGAATGTTTTTAATTCTGGAGGTTCAGTGTTTACAGTCATAGGAGCTGATGATGCCTTGTTTCTGGAGTTGTGTTTCATGTGGTTATTTCATGTAGTTTAACCTTATTCCAGTACTCAGCCTAATCTCTCCAGCTCCTCCATGTTGTGGATAGGCCTGCCGTGATAATCAACAAATCAATTAATCGCACAATAATTAAAAATGAGCTGGATAAGTTTGCCAGGCTGGATAATGTTTCATTTACCAAAGACTTGGCTTTTTAAGGATTAACAAGCTTCATGCTGCTGATACTGGGTGATGCATTCAGGTGCATCACGTAACTCCAATGCTTGCAGCAACATATTGAAAAAAAAATAAATAAATGAACTCGTTAATTTTTGGAACTCTGAATTTAGAACTATGAACTGAACTAGTTCATATTAAAATTTGTTAACTGAACTTTGAACTAGTTCATGTAGAAACTGAACCTTCCCAACACTGCCTGACAATCACTCTTGTATGGGGAGGCAGGGCACCTGGCACACCTGAGAGCAGCATGAGAGCCCCGTGAGGAGGAGAGGGAGAGATGAGGTGGTTTTGATTCTTTACTTTGGATATTTACAATCTCTTTTTTCATAATACAATTCCAATTTTAAATATTCTGAAGAAATAAAAGTTTATTTATCTTTAAAAGGGTATACTTGCATTAATATACCATTATTAATATATTAGTGGAAAAATGGTATGAAAACAGAAATATTATCGTTTATCGCAATAGATTCTGGGACAATTTATCGTCCAGCGAAATTTGTTATCATGACAGGCCTAGCGCTGCGTTCCGTGCACGCTCTCGAAGTCTAAAGGTGCAGCTCAAGGACCGAACTTCCAAGTCGCCAGGTGGCTGGCCGAGGTCTGAGTTGTTTTGTTTTTTGTTCCCGCGATTTGAAATGACTTTTATCAGAGTCAGATGGAGCAAAATCGCACGTCTGCGTCCAACTGCGCCTCCTAGTGTCTAAAGTTTGAAATCCACACAGACAGAATATGATTCCCAAAAACCTAAACTGATATACGTTCTCAATATTAACGTCATCATTGGATATTGTGGCTTCACCTTTTACCAACAAAACAATCAATCTACTCACTTCCCCAGTTAAAACACTCGTGGACAAAGTTTAGAAGTGGCACTTCAAAAATAGTTGAATTCTGGTTGTAAAAGTTCCTGGACTGGTGTCTCCTGAGGTTAACTGATGAGAGAAGAGCCAACTGGTTCTGTAAACTCTGTTGGGTGATTCTTCAAAGCTCAGTGTGACATCACAAAGCGCCTTTACCAACTTCAAGGCTCGGTGTGGTCACACGGGATCAAAGGAGTTAAGCCCCGCCCCCTTGGACCTGCTGCCATGACTACCATCAACCGTAGCAACTAATCATGTTTATTTAACTTTTCTGTGCAATATATTTTAATTAAATCATTATTTAAGTACAGTCTTTTATTTTCCTATATTTAAGCGTAGTGTTACTAATCTAACTGTGTATAATGTTACAGTGGCTGACAATATTAAATATACTTCTTTCGGAATAAAACCTCTGCCTTGTTTTTGATGAATGCTTAGGCTTACTAGGCTACTGTATAGAGTTGGTCTTTATGGTGGTACTTGAAAAGCCAAGTATTTTCTGGGTTGGTATTTGG
Organism: Lipophrys pholis; assembly: GCF_963383615.2. Classification (NCBI taxonomy): domain Eukaryota; kingdom Metazoa; phylum Chordata; class Actinopteri; order Blenniiformes; family Blenniidae; genus Lipophrys; species Lipophrys pholis. Next base: position 3,888,015 of record NC_137646.1, on the reverse strand, counting down.
TGTAAAAAGTTTGAGAACCACTGCTGCAGAGGAAAGGACATTGAGGCCAAATGGGCTTCACTCGCTTGTTGTATTTCTGTTATCAATTCATTTACTTTACATTTAAAGGTTCATGTGTTTTTACTGAAAAGGACAAAGTGAAGCCAAAAACTTCAGTTGTATTATTAATTATCAATTATTCTTTATTCAATTGAGTCATTTTTTTTCAGAAACATAATCAAAGTATTTGATTTTAACTGGCCTGTCTTTTCTGTCATATTTAGTAATAGTATTGTTGTTTGAAAATGTTTAAATCTTTGGTAAAATAGTCAATTTCAAAACAAATGATTAGCTGCAACCCTGGATTACAGTTTTAATTACTTGTGCTTTTTTGTATTGTTTGTGTTCTAATATGTTCTACGCTTTTGGTCTATTTCATATGTAAATATTCATAGAGGCTAGCTATCACTGCTTTTCTCTGCATTATTTGCAGATCAGGATGATTTAATATAATCAGCAAAGAAATGGATCTACTGAGTAACACTTACTATCTTTCTGTAAGATGTGGGAATGTTTGATAATAATACATTTTCTTGAACAAGTGATAAGGGGAGAGCGCGGACGCAGTCCCCCACTACCAGAAATTATGCAGTCGAGATTCCCACATTTGGGGAATTCGCGGGGGTCAGCAGAGCCGGAGTGCAATGGCTGAGCCTCACCCTGGGTGAACCACCTTCTTGATCATGGTATCTCCCCTACCAGGTAAGTATGAATTGTACATGCTCCACACACACACTCCTTTCACACACACATACACTTCACTTATGGTCTCATTATTCACATGGGAAAAACATTAGAGTCTATCTGGGATGAAATTGAACATTAAGACCAAATGGGCTTCACTCACTTGTTGTATTTATCAATTAATTTACTTTACATTTAAAGGTTCATGTGTTATTACTGAAAAGGACAAAGTTAAGCCAAAAACTTCAGTTGTATTATCAATTATCAATTATTCTTTGTTTAATTGAGTCATTTGTTTCACAAACAAAAGCCAATTATTTGGTTTTAACTGGCCTGTCTTTTCTGTCACACATTTAGTAATAGTATTGTTGTTAGAAAATGTTCAAATCTTTGGTAAAACACTCAATTTCAAAAAGAATCAATAGCTGCAACCCTGTATTCCAGTTTTACATATTTATGCTTTTATGTATTGTTCAGCTTCCTTTATTTTATTCTACTCCTGTTTGGCCTATTACATTTATATTGAAATAATCATAGAGCCTGGACAACAGTCAGTGCTTTTCTCTGCATGACTTGAAGACTACATAAGATCAACACTGAATTGAACCTGCTGAGTAACAGTTACTATCTTTCTGCAAGACGCAGTAATGTTTGGTAATACTACATTTTCTTGAACAAGTGATAAGGGGAGAGCGCAGACGCAGTCCCCCACTACCAGAAATTATACAATCGAGATTCCCAGGGAATTCGCAGGGGTCAGCACAGCCAGAGTGCAATGGCTGAGTCTCACCCTGGGTGAACCACCTTCTTGATCTTGATATCTCCCCTACCAGGTAAGTATGAATTGTACACACTCCACACACACACTCCTTTCACTCACACATACACCTCACTTATGGTCTCATTATTCACATGGGAAAAACACTAGAGTCTATCTGGGATGAAATCGAATTGTTCCTGGAGAGCAGTCATTCTCAAAGTGTGGTACGTGTCCCACTAGTGGTACTCGGGGCTCCCTCTAGTGGTACGCCAAAGGATCACTGAAATAAATATAAAAGGGCTGACATCAACAGTTATTCACGGTAGCAGGCAGGAATTGATGGCAAGAGGTGGAGGTTTTTAACCCTTTGGGCCCTAAAGTTCATTTGGACTGTTTTCACTGCTGTTGTTTTTACGTTCATATCTCACTATATAAAGTGTTTTTCTTGAAAATTTGGTACCGGTGTGTGAACTAATCAGTTGCGGGGTGACCAGCTGTGCCAGTCGGCGTTGTCATGCCCACCTGATGGTGGGTACAGGTGGGCATCTCCACCTATACAGCTCCGGACAACGTTTCTGAACATGAATTTCCAAGAGTTCCTCCCCTGTACCATGAATAACGACATATACAATCGAGTTCTTATAAAAAATAAAGTTTTTATGTGAAAACAGTTATTCAGCGGTGCTTTCTGTGGACTGACCCCGACAAAGGGACCTCATTTCTAGGTTCGCGTCACGGCAACTCACGGTAGATCGTTTATACCCTAACTTAGTCTGTACTGCACCTGAAAACACGGGATTTAGCAGCTCTGTGAGAAAAGGCCTATCGAAGCTGATTATAGTGAAAAAAGTGAAGTATTTTGTGTGTAAAATGACTTTTCACCTCGAGTCCCGGAGGTTAGCGGGTCGCTAAGCGTAGCATTACGGGCGATCGTGACACGAAGTGCCGCCACTGCCGTAACGCTGCCCGCTGATTACTAATATGGATGAATTGGACGGTGAAAGAGGAGTTACTTCGATCGCTTCTAAAGCCGTTATCTACTTCATCATATTTATCGTCTGAAATACTCAGTCCGTGAATAAAACATAATTTCCTGACATGACAGCCATGTTTCATTTTGATTGGCTCAAGCGGGGCCATGTGACACGAGAAGGGAGGGGGGGATCCCAGATCTATAGTAGAATGATAGAGAGACATTCGCTAGAATCCATTAACCATCTTTTTTATCATAGTTTTATTCTTAATCTTATGGTTCTTCCTCTGTGTGTGTGTGTGTGTGTGTGTGTGTGTGTGTGTGTGTGTGTGTGTGTGTGTGTGTGTGTGTGTGTGTGTTTCTGTTTCAGAAAGCAGCCATACAGCAGTGTGTGAAGTTCAGTCAGCATGTTTTGATTTTTGTTTAATCAAGTACAGTACATTGTTTACTTAACATTTAAGTACAGTACAGTTTTATTTAATCTTTAAGAACTGTTTTTTTTTTCATTTATTAAAGTACAATTTTTATTTAACTTTTCTGTGCAATATATTTTAATTGAATGATTATTTAAGTACAGTCTTTTATTTTCCTATATTTAAGCGTAGTGTTACTAATCTAACTGTGTAAAATGTGACAATGGCTGACAGTATTAAATATACTTCTTTAGGAGTAAAACCTCTGCCTTGTTTTTGATGAATGCTGAGGCTTACTAGGCTACTGTATAGTGTTGGTCAGTATGGTGGTACTTGGTGTAAAAAGTTTGAGAACCACTGAACTAGAGAATACTACAGTATTTAAAATAATCTTCAGTCCAAGAGACGGGTGACTTTGCACTTGTATTTTAGAGCAAGTTATATAGTAAAGAATTTTCAAAATATTCTAAAAGCGATCTCCAAGCCAATAAAAAATATTTCAACAGTTGAGAAGTGATTTGCAGGAGTGGTCAGCAGCTCCTTAACTGTCTGGTAAGCCATTTATACTGTAATAATTAATACACACTCAATTAATACACACAAGTTTTCTACAGCACAGCTGGTTCTCAGTGCTGCCCCCTGGAGGTTGATAGCTTTTCTACAGTGGGAAAGTGGGAATTTCCACAATAAAATAAAGAGATTAACAATAGAGCAGAATTTCTTCTCAATTAATTCAAAACAGGTAATAAAGTTTTTCTCTTCAACATTAACTTCATGTGTTGTTTTGTACAGAATATAGTTCTCCGGTTCTTTTCAAAATGTAATACTGTATGAGTAACCATAAACTGTTCCTGAGTGATCGCGTGACGTCAGACCAGAAACAGGAAAGGGAGGAGCGGAGCAAGTGCGAGGAGAGGCTGCCAGTGGGGAATCCCAAATGGCCGACAATATGGCTGCTTCCATATGATCGCCGCCACATTGTTCCGCCATTTTGTTCTGAATCACCACCACAGCGCCACTCTCGGTGGGAGGCGGTAGTACATGAAATATGGCCGCTTCCTGCAGGTCGCCGCCATTTTGTTCCAAAGCACAATCACAGCGCCACCGTCGGTGGGAGGCAAGAGTACATGATCCGCAGTGCGTCCTTGCTTCTCCAGAATTGAAACCCCGCCAGTGCGGTATCAAGATGGTGGCTTACGGGCGCTGACATACTTGTTTGCGGGCGCTGACATAGTTGTTAGCGGTCGCCGCCATAATGGCACACGGACAGCGCCATACTATTCTCAAAATTGAAACCCCGCCAGTGCGGTATCAAATAATGGCGGCGTAAGGGCGCCGTCATACTTGTTTGTGGTTGCCGACATGCTTGTTTACGGTCCCCGCCATACTTGTATGTGGTCGCCGCCATATTTAAAAGACAGAATGACGTCAGTGGCTAAAGTTGCTTCATGGCTAGTTCTGGGAAGCACTGGGAGACAGTCTGAGCACTGTCACCCAGATCACATCGCACCAATTAAGAACCTTTCTGCAGCTGGTGAGCCCACGGGAAGGTGGCGCCTGGCGTGGGATATGAACCCACTACCTAGAGCTTGTTAGTCTCATGCGCTACCAACTGAGCTAGCCGGGCAACCATCATATTCCACATTCAGCCTAGAAAGAAATGATTCACACTCAAGATGAATGGGGAAGACTACTTAGAACCAAAAAGTATAGCGAAGGAGATCTTGAATTTCTTTAGATACCTGTATGATTCTTCTTATTCTAAACAAAATGCTGAATTACTTTAAATCATTTATTACTGTAAATGATGAAACCTTTATGTGAGGAGGATTTAAATTGAAGTATCATGATGAAAACAGCCTCTGACTGATCTCCAGGCTCAGATAGAATCACTACAAACCTTCTGAAAAGAAATGAAAACATTGCTATTTGAGGCAATAATGTATGACTGGAAATGAATTATTGACAAAGAAACAAGGTAGAATTAGTTCAGGATGTCTATTTGTCATATTTCCTCACCTTCAGGACAAAATAAGAAAAGTGTCTCATCTAACTCCACTCTGCTCTATTCTAAATTCTGCTTTACATTTACATTTCACTTCACTGCACCTGTGTCATTTTATATCCCAAATTGTCGGCGAGCCATGTAACATAAGTTTATACTGTATACACCTGCTGCGTACATGATTGACTAAGTTGTCTAACTCTCTCCGAGCCTATTTCAGCTCGGAGCTGTAACCACAGTGAAGCTCAGGGTCAGAGGTCAGCTGTAACCACAGTTAAGCTCAGGGTCAGAGGTCAGAGGTCAGCTACCAAACTGATCTGCCTCCTTCATTCATCCAGTGACAATGTGGCTGCATGAAGCAAAACAAAAGACCAGAATGGAGAATAACTGTAGTTTCTTCAGCAGGAAAGGAGGAAATGTCCATGACAAACCTTCAACAAACACCTATGACACCTTTAAAAGAATAAAACCATCATAAATCATGTCATTGTTCTTTATTATATATACAATCACAGGGTACTTTAATAGAGAAAACCCAACAAATCCACATGAGCGACTGTGGAAAGGAAGAACTCCCTCTAACAGGAAGAGACCTGCAGAAACCAGACTCAGAGGTGGAGGCTTCCTGCTGGCCGGGTGGGGTGAGAGGACAGAGGAGAGGACAGACAGATAGATAAGAGAGAGATCCACTCTGTGAAGAATGATCAGGACATGAGGCTTCAATCAACCTTCAGCTCCACTGTCAGACATCCAGCAGGGAGGTTGAGAGACAGACTACAGGAGAGAAAGGCAAATGTTAGTGACATGTAATAGTGACATGTAATAGTGGTGAATAAAAAAGGAAAGAAGCTCAGTTTAGGTCCTCCAGCAGTCTGAACCTCTGGCAGCTTCACTAGAAAATGGTCTAAGGTGTCCTGAAGCAGCTCTCACTGTAAACTTTAATAGAAAAGTCTTCATCCTAACCTTCAAATTAGAGGCTGTGTCAGACTCTTTAACTGAAACTGGATCTGGTTCCACATCAGAGGAACCTGAAAGCTGAAAGCTCTGCCTCCATTCTACTTTTAGAAAACCTAGGAACCTCCAGTAAGCCAGCACTCTGAGAACCAAGTGTTCTGGGGAGATCTGGGACCAGCAGTTCTTTAAGATCTTTTGAATTAGTTGAAGACTTTTTAAGCAGTGACTTGGACCCCCTGATAATAGGGAGTTACAATAGTTACTCTGGAAGTTAATGCATGGATTAGCTTTTCAGTGTCACTCTATCAATATATTCTTGATTTTAGAGACATTATGCAAATGTAAATGTAAAGATTCCAATAGATACGATGGTGATGAGTGACAGCAGTGCAGCTTCACACTACTATCAGATGAACACAGGAAGATACAGGATTACTACTACATCACCGGATGTAGTAGGAAGATATAGGATTACTACTACATCACCGGATGCGTTCAGACTCTCTTGTTCATCATGTACGGTTGGTTCCCCTGTGAGAGCATGTTAGAACTTTCTCCCACTGGCTATGACGACCTCTGCCTCAAGCCTTGTAGGACCTTCGGCCATCAGGATGTTGATGATGATGACAAGGTGTATGTAGATAGCTTTCCAAAAACTCAATATATTGAGCACTCTACTTCTATGATGTCCTCCATTCCATTGATCATCTTACTTCAGGGAGCAAAACATCAAAACGTAACGGATGAGTCTCTGGTCCTCCTTCTGGATTCCTGTGACTTCCTCCATCTCCTTCAGCATCTCCAAGATCTGCTGCAATACAGAGGAATAAAAGTAAACAAATCAAGCTTATGTTATGTAAAAACTCTCAAAGTTGATTGATGAGATGTTTTCTTACCTGCTGCTCACTGAAAGGAAACATCCTCAGTTTGAGCTGCTGCTTCAGGGAAAGCGATGCTGACAACATCTTCTAGAGGTTTATTCTGTCTGAACAGACCCTCGACTCCATGAGATCATCATGTTAGATCTGAAGACAAAGAGCAAAGAGAGAACATATAGCAGCACTAGAGAATAGAACCACAAACAACACAGTTTGTTTCACTCACCTTGATCTGCTCTCTGGAGAATACAGTCAGGATCTCCCCCCTTCAACACCTCAATGATCCTGCAGAAAAATAAAATGAGTTAAAATGAGATAAAAAGCAGCACCAACTGTGACATTTACACTTTGATTAAAGTCAAAATTACTGGATTTGATTTGTTCCTGTCATTTAACAAAAGGAATCAGCCAACTGTTGAATCAGCTGACATTTTGCTTTCACAAGGTGATCATCAAACTGTTCTATTCAACATAAAGGAGTGCAGCTCAATATGTCAGCCAGGTGTTTCAGTCATTTCTGCCATACCACATGCATCTATTGAACTACTGAACCAACTATTGTAGTACCTGTGCTCTCTTTTTGGGGGTTGCATCCACAGCTGAATGATGCTTTGGGAACATTTGTGGATTTTCCAGCACAATGGACATGAAGCCAGCCTCTGCAAACTGTGACCTCCACCCATTCCAGAATGTAAACATGTAGATAAAAAATCCTGCAAAACAATAATTAAAATAAATAAATAAATCATTTCCTTTATGTCTTATAAATAAAGAATCAGAGAAAAAAAACGTGTACGTATCTTCCTTCACGTTCAGTCCATTTCGTCACATCCTGTGGGTCGGCTTCTACATACGTCACTTCCGGCGCATCATTTTGCGACATTTCCGTCCATGCTTCCGCATAGCACCATTTCAAGATGGCGGCGACCAAGAAATAAATATGGCGGCGCACGCAACACCGCCATCTTGGTTTTCCCCACTGGCATCTCTTGCCGCGAACCTATCACAAAACCTCCGCGAGACCTCTGCAAACTTTGTTTTCCAGAAAAACAGCGATTACAGAAAAGAGGCAGAGGGGTGAGCAACATGGGTGAGCAACATCAGAATGGTGTTCTTTCATTACACAAAATCAAGACCATTGTTAACAAGCGTTGCTGTTTTGCACTCATTCACAGCCATTCCAGTGAGAGTCTTGATTTGCAGCAAGTGTTGGATCCTTGAACATGGTCTTTTGACTGTGAAAACTTGGAAGAGGAGAAAACCTGAACTGTTGCTAGCAGAGGATGGTTTCGATCCATCGACTTCTGGGTTATGGGCCCAGCACGCTTCCGCTGCGCCACTCTGCTAAGTGCAGGGTTCTCAAGGAGTGTCCACTGTACTTAGCAGTTCTGTTTGCATTATTTGAGAAATCGATTTCATTGTCGAGCACGAGCACTCATTGTTTCATTACGAAGAGGCACTCTGTGGTTTATTTCCGAACATGTTTTCTTCCCAAATCAACTTCCATTGTCTGATCTTGTGACCTACTGAGGTCCTTTGTTTAGGTGTATCGGGAACATGAATGTCGGCTTGAATCGATCCCTCCCAACCATTTACTGGAGCGTGATTTGTTTCCAATGTGTTTTTGGACTTGTTGACAGTGTTGGCCTGGATGGTAAAGGCTTGGACAACCAAACATCATCATCAGGGTGAAGGCTGTGAGACGAGACCAACTAGGGAACCCCAAATGTCCTCGGCAAAACGTGTCAATTTTCAAGTCAATTTTGCATAATATGACCCCTTTAATCGCTCACGTTCGTTGCTCCTTCAAGACAAGTGTCCAACATATCAGGACCATAAATGATGGTAGTGAATCATTACTGGCTGATTTGAGCAATTAATTCCATTCAAAGCCTTAAACTGGCAGCAATGGGATTTGCAGCCATGCCTCCTTAGAGACTGGAGTCTTAATCCAACACCTTGGATGACTCGGCAACACTACCTGAATCAGCTTGGATTAAGGGCTCGTCCAATTCTGACACCATGACTGTGCAACATCAGAATGGTGTTCTTTCATTACACAAAATCAAGACCATTGTTAACAAGCGTTGCTGTTTTGCACTCATTCACAGCCATTCCAGTGAGAGTCTTGATTTGCAGCAAGTGTTGGATCTTTGAACATGGTTATTTGACTGTGAAAACTTGGAAGAGGAGAAAACCTGAACTGTCGCTAGCAGAGGATGGTTTCGATCCATCGACTTCTGGGTTATGGGCCCAGCACGCTTCCGCTGCGCCACTCTGCTAAGTGCAGGGTCCTCAAGGAGTGTCCACTGTACTTAGCAGTTCTGTTTGCATTATTTGAGAAATCGATTTCATTGTCGAGCACGAGCACTCATTGTTTCATTACGAAGAGGCACTCTGTGGTTTATTTCCAAACATGTTTTCTTCCCAAATCAACTTCCATTGTCTGATCTTGTGACCTACTGAGGTCCTTTGTTTAGGTGTATCGGGGACATGAATGTCGGCTTGAATCGATCCCTCCCAACCATTTACTGGAGCGTGATTTGTTTCCAGTGTGTTTTTGGACTTGTTGACAGTGTTGGCCTGGATGGTAAAGGCTTGGACAACCAAACAACATCATCAGGGTGAAGGCTGTGAGACAAGTCCAACTAGGGAACCCCAAACGTCCTCGGCAAAACGTAACCTTGACATTTTTATGTCAGGATGGCCGAGCGGTCCAAGGCGCTGCCTCGACCTGTTCAGGTCGCAGTCTCTTCTGGAGGCGTGGGTTCAAATCCCACTTCTGACAGCAGAGCATATACTAAAACATGCAGGTGTGTCCATGAACCTTTGAAGGACTAACAATTATACTTCCTCACATGGTGCCATGTGCCAGAGCAGAGCTGCCTAATTGGGAAAAGGGAGGGCTGACCTTGATTTGGATTGGCTACACCCCGCGATTACACTGTATAAAGTTTGATTCATGATCCACTCTTTAAAATTTGAAACAAGCCAGGGAGAGAGGTGACAGACTTTCTTGACTTCTGAAGGTAAAGTTGGACAGAATAATCAGCAACAAGTGTGCAGTTATTAAGGATATTGTTAATTAAACTACAAGAGAGAGACATTCTAAGGATTTACTCAAATTGTATTGTAGATTGAGAAATGTCCGATGCAGTTGAGGGGACAATCATCTTTGTTCGGAGAGATGCAGACATGTAGATGCGGTTTCCATGCCAAGAATGTATTGTGGTCTTTCATTAAATTAATGTGTGCATGCATTGTATTGTGTATGAATGAATTCAGTTTTCTTCCCTGTGCACCTCCAGCCTTCCAGCAGTGTCCCTGTACCATCTCCTGGGACTCCAGGTGGTCCGGGTCCATCGGCAGCATCGTCTGGGCAGGCTACTCAGAGGCCTTCTTTGACTTTGGCTTCAGTAAATACTGATGACGTTACACGTGTTTATTATGTCAAATATATTTAGAGAGAACATGTTACTAACTTGGACTATCTCGCTCTGAGTGAAACCTGGTTAAACTGTAATATACCATCAAATATGATCGACATTCCAGGATATTCTTGTTTTCGTAAGGACAGGCAAATAGGTAAAGAGGATGGTGTGCTAGTATATGTTCGAAACACACTTAAATGTACTGAATTTAATTTGGTTTTAAACATTGTTTTATCACCTAGAATGAATTTTAATATTGTAACTTTATACAATCCGCCATCCTTTAATGTATCTTTTTATAGTAACCTGGACAAACTGCTTAAAATGTTTAAATATGATAGTGAAACCATAGTGCTTGGAGATTTTAATATCTATTGATTGGACCAACATGTTAAACAAAAACTGAAAATAATAAAAACTAATCTCTGGCGGCTAGTACAGGAATCAGCTGAGAAAGAAGCCGCTACACCCCCTACGTAAATAGCCTGGGATTACTGCAAAAAGTGTCCAAATTAAGCATCACCAACAAATATTCAAGCCAACTAAAAAAGTTGCCAAAATGACTCTTGCACGATTTGTGTTTTATAAAATGCCTTAAATAGGCGCGGCTCAATGTCCGACTGGGACTTGTGGTGACTGTGCATCCAGTGCGCCCTTTAGCTCAGACCCATTGTGGTATCGCTTCTCGGCCTTTTGGCTAAGACAGCGGTCCCCTCCTTTGGGTGGTGAAGTCGTTTACCTGTTGTGGTATTGATTTCATACTCGTGTAGGAGGACATTTTGTTTTTTTCAGGAATATTGTTTCTCTTTTGCATTTTATTTGTAGTTGAGTGATTGTCCTGAAAAAAAGTGTTGTTGTGCAGACTGAGGGGAGCTGTTCTAATAGCTTTCTCTCTGTCTGCTCGACCTTTTATTGCTAACTTTTAAAGTTTACTTATAATTTTAACTATTTATTGTATTCTTAATTGTTTTTTTTTTACCTTTTTAAGCTGGTGGTGCCTCCAACATGTCGGCCAGTCATGCCGGCATTAGGAGGCACCACAGCGTACGTTTTACTTTTGTAGAAAAAGAAGGGAAATTGGTATGTATGTCACGCCTTGATTTTTCCAGGAAGCTCGTTCAAGGTGTGCTCAACTTTTCCCCGACAGACCTGAATTGTGTCCTGACCCTGCCCTTTAACAAAGGATTTGATGTAAGTTTTTGTTCTGCAGCACTCCTGCGACAGTTCTGGTTACGTTTTGAAAATGTAAAACCCCAGTTTGCTGTGTTCAATGTGGAGAAGCTTTCTGACAATGCGCTTAAAACCGTTATTGTCAGAATGTTCAATGAAACAGTGAATGCAGAAGACATCTGTGCATGGCTGGGTAGATACTGCACTGTTAAAGGCCAGGCTACCAAGGTGAGGGATGAGGACGGCATCTGGAATTGCGCTTGGAGGGTCCCCATTCAACAATGGCAGGACCCCCAGGGCTTCCAGGGCCTGAAACATCTCCCACCCATGGTAGTCCTGGGTGACAACAGGGGCTATATCCATTACCAGGGCCAGCCCAAGCTCTGCCGTAAGTGTGGTCAGCACGGCCACCTGGCTGAAGCCTGTGAGCTGGTCGTTTGCAGGAAGTGCCGAGAAATTGGTCACACCTTTGAGGAGTGTACCAATGGCAGAAGGTGCAACCTCTGTGGAGAGACAAACCACCTCTTCAGAGATTGCCCCAAATCCTTTGCCAACAAGTTGAAGGCAGCAAAACAGACAGAAAAGGAAGGAAGTGACGGACACGAGGAACAGGTGAAAGAGATAATTGAAGAGGCGGGTATTGTGAACCCTGATCCCCCACCAACCACTGTGGTTGGAGGAGAAGGATCAGTTGAGGCAGAAGGGGAGGGGCCTGCAAAGACCTCCTCAGGTGAATCCACCGGAGATGAGAGCAGGCAGGCAGCAGGTGGAGCTGTTTCCAGTGGTGAGGAAAGCCAGGGATCCAGCAATGATGCCTCTCTCCCCAATGCCCAACTCCCCAAGAGACCGGCATCAGAATTGTCCTCTGAGTCTCCCCAGGGCTCAGAGAAGAGGGGAAGAGTTGAGGTGTACTCAGACAGTTCGTCTGTGGAGGAACCCAGAGTCTTCCCCTCCAATTCACCCAATGAGGTTTCTTTTCTTTCAATTGCTCTGCAATCAACCCCAAAAGGCTCAAAAATGGATTGCAGGTTGCGGGAGAGACCAACTCCCAGAGCCCGAACGGGGAACAGAGCTCAAACCCTTCACACCTTACCTATGGAAGTGAAGGAAGAGCTCAGTTCACAAGTGATAACTTAGTCACTGTTTTTAACTGATTTTATAGTTCAAAATTTGTAAATGTCATACCTGTTGTTTTAACCATACTCATGACCCTCACCTTCTCTACCATCAATGTGAGAAGTGTGAAGTCGAGAGTTAGAGCCCAGAGTGCTTTATCCTTTTTAAGTTCATTTAAGTCGGATGTGTTTTTATTACAAGAGTGTGCTATACCGTTTTTAAATTCTTACAAACAGTGGGAGGAGGTGTGGCCACTCCCGTCAGTATGGAGTGGCTCCAGCAGTAGTAAAAATGGAGTGGCCATTTTAATAAATAATCCCCGGATCTTGGTGAAGGGCAGCACTGTGGTGAGAGACGGTAGGGCACTTTTAATACATTTGACTTTTATGGACCAGGATTTTAAGCTCTTGAATATTTATGGTTTTAATGACGAAAATGATAGGTATGACCTTTTAAAGGAACAGCACATGGCTGTTGACACGGACCCCTCCAGGAACCCAAAGACGACAGCAATGGCTCGTTTCTGGATGGGGTCCTACCTTCGAAGGATTAAGATTTTACCCATTGATTTTAAAATACCAGTTTCTTTTAACCTGCCATCGGCCTATGATTTTATCAAGACATTTTTTAAACAGTTTAACCTGGAACAGGAGGAGTTGCAGATTTTAACTAACCACAAATCTCTCATTTCTGTTGTGCAGGAACGGGAACCAGTGAGTCCAGTGCGCGGGCTTGCACTCGGTGAGCCCTCCACAGTTTGGCGCAACGTGAACCATCCTGTCCTCCCAAACAGACTCCGGGACCTGTCATGGCTGGTGGCTCACGAGGTTCCCCCAGTCAGGGCCGTCATGCACTCCCGAGGAATGGCAACGCACTCAACTTGCCCCCGGCCTGGTTGTGGCGCTCCTGAGTCGGTGAGGCACCTCCTCTGGGAGTGCAGCGCTGCCATAGACCAGTGGGCAACGGCCGGCTCCTTGCAATTCCCGTACTTACCAGCAGGGGGGGGGGGGGGTCCTTACAGCACAGCTGGTGCTATACGGGGTGAGCCACGAGTTCATGACAAAGAAGGACTTTGAAAAGATGTGACTCACCCTGGCCGCCATCAAAGACGCCACCTGGACCTCCAGAAACCTGCTGGTAAGAAGGCATAGGCAGATCCCCCCCGTGGCTGTGATCCAGATGGCCGCAGCGACGGTCCGCGAGGTGGAAGCTGCAGGCGGCAGGCCGAGGACACAGCCACAAAGAAGAATCGCCTCCCTGCCCATTCGGACGAAGGAGCCGGAGCCTCACGAGAAAAGGTCAAGGCAGCGACGGCCTGGCTCTCCGGGTGTGGACGGAGGGAAGGAGCACGAGGGAGAGGACCTCCTCTGAGCACCATGGCAGAACCCCGAGAGACCAAATGTTTGAGAGAACAGGATGAGTTCCCCTTGATAGGGACTCACTGCTCTCCTGCACAACAGAATAGACCTTTTAAACTGAACGCACTCCTATTTATTGACTTTTACAACGATAGACACTTTTTATTTCCTCATGTTTCTCATTTTACTCAACAGGTCCTGCTTTATTTGTAAATCTCTATTTATTTAAAGTACTGTATTTATGATATTTTAAAACAGAAGCTTGTTCCTTGTTTGCTTTTATGTTTTAAATGATTGAAAACATCTGTGGAAGAAATTGAAGAAAATGACCTGTAAAATGTGTCAATAAAATCTTGTAAAAGAAAAAATCTGTTCTTATCAGTTTAATATCTGATATGTCCCCTATCTGGGGACTGTATATTGAATAGATTTTTGGAACAGGGAGATGGAATAGGAGCTTGCTCTGTCCACTCCACGCATCAACCTGGTATTGCAGTTCATCTGGGAATGGTGCACCCTCCTCTCCTGTTGAATGAAAACTAAATAGTTCTTTCTTGAAGGGCTGAACTCAAAGTTAAGTAATGACAGCAAGTTTCAAAAGAAGTGTAGAACAAAGATCCTGTCTGTGTGAGCCTGTCACTGTTGCCAACTTGGTGACTTTGTCACTAAATCTGGTGACTTTTCAGGTCCTGTTGGCAACTTGTTTTGTGAAAAGCGACTAGCGACTTTCTAGTGTGTTTGGCGACTCTGAGGTGAAAGCAGGTCTGGTTCTGCAGTCACTGTGGTCAACGAGCAGCGGGTCCTGCTGTGAGCCCCTCCCCCGTCCTGAAGCATTGACAGACCTGCGGTCAGTCTGACAGTCCCTCCCTCCCTCCTGCAGTCAGACCAGAGGAGACCCTCACCACACTGCGTCCACACTGAGAAGGAACCGCGCATGCGCAAGGCCGCCGCTGGTTTACTGAGTGGCAAGTAAATATAAATATTGTTTCAATCACACTGAGGCCTGTGGCCTGTACTAGGAACCCTGATCAACATATCCAGGATCTCTCTGTTTCCTGGGTTGACTGATCCTGATCACCGTTACTACCAAGCAGGTTATCAACTCTCTGGTTCAACCCAGACCTACGTGTGCTTGTTCACATGAAAGGGGCGGAGTTTGCAGCATCTGACCAATCACACACAGAGAAACTCTGCAGAGCAGTTTACAGATTACTGAAGGAGCAGTTAATCTCTGAGATTATGAAGAATTAAAACACATCCAGCAGCTAAAAGCAACACTGCTGCTGCAGCCAAAGCCAGAACATTCCTGACTTGTTAATGCTGACTTGGTGAGATTATACCAGATTAATTCATCAGACAATATAAACAGACAGCACTGTGATCACTCAGTTTCACTTTATTCCAACAGAAACGTGTCGGGCTGAACTTCCTCACTGATCTTCTTTTAGTTTAGATTTTCCATCCAGTTGTTTTGAGGCTGAGTTTCTCTTGTGTTTTATGTTGGAATATTAATTCATCACCGTGACGACAGGAGTAGTTCTGGTTCCATAAATTCCTGTTTCTGCAGTTCTGTCAGGTGTGATCATTAAGCTCATTATTCCAGATCAACCCTCGTGGAGATAAACAGACTTGGAACAAGTCAAGAACAAAAACATCCTTCAAAGCCTCAGAGACCAGGATTTATTTTATTATGTCAAAAAGATTTCTAAATTACTTTCTCATCTCCGCTCTGCTGCAGCTCAGTGCTGAACCTGCCCACCAATCACCATCATTTAAGAATGGGCGGGGCATTTTCCAAGAGATCTGATTGGTCAGGAGGCGGAGCTTTGACCTCTTATCCAGAACATAACCTGCTCCGGAGGTTAGACATTCAGGGTAAATTACCATGGTGATTTATCCTGGTGAGAAGTGAATGAGTGTCATAGTATGGAAAGTTATCTGGATAAGAGAAAATCCAGCTTCGTAGTACAGGCCTCAGGCCTCAGGTCACACAGCGTTTACCAACATTGATGTGTTTGTGAAAATTTGAGTTGAAAAAGAGCAAGAAGAGCGCCCCCTCTGGCCAGGGGGGTTAAAAGCTCACAGCACCTGCTATTCTCAGGCAGTCTCCCATACAAGCAGATGGCGCTAGATGGCGCTAGATGGCGCTAGATGGCGCTAGATGGCGCTAGATGGCGCTGTCTGTTCAACAAATGTTTGAAAACACACTTCATTGCCAATCTTTCAGCCTCTATCTTCAAACCAACAGCGCCATCTGGTGGAGTCAGAAAATAAAGTAAATGGTTGATGAGGCTTCATTTGGCCAAGGCTCCATCGAGGCTCAGTGCCGGTGTAAGATTGTAAAAGGACCCTCATAGAATCTGAACCCCGAGGTCCATTTTCCACAGCAGAATATATGGACCCCTAATATTTGTACTGAAACGTTCAAAGAATTTAAGAACATAAATAAATATGAATGAGAGTAACTATTTTATTCTAGAGTAACTATGACAGAGAGAGAGACATTGTTACACCCCGAGGAGGGACGGAACATATCTGGAAGGACACTGGGAAACAGGTGGATTTTTACAATTTTTATTTAATTTTCTTTTAATTCACTCGTTGGTTTTTTAATTCGAAAAAAATGTTCAACCTGAAAAACAAGCGGGTTATGTACAAACTAGAACCCTACAAAACCCAAAACCACCCCGTGTCCTAAACTACCAAAATATCCAAAAGAACAAGTACCTGGTGGGCTGGCACAAACAAACAAACAGGTGCGGTACCGGGCCAACCCTGTACAGGGCCGTCGGAGCCGGTACCAACACCCAATCTAACAAACAAAACCCCGAACCTACTGTTGCAGGACAAACAAAAAACGAAAACAGGACCACCGATCCCACCAGGGAAAAAGGATCTGTGCTAACCCCAAACATACAACGAAGGCGGAAGAGCCGGAGAAGGAAGCCGCCTGACTGCGGGTACGAATGGGAGAGGTCGAAGTGGAGAAGCCGCCGGGCTGCGTGTCAGTACGGGATTCATCGAGAGAGGGCAGCCCCGAACACTTTAGACACCGCCTATTTATAGGCGGAGAGGCGGGCTTCACCGAATCCTACAAAAATAATAAATAACAAATACTGAAATAATCCCTCAAGAAAACAAACAAGGGGATATAGAGATTAATTTACTATTATTATTAAAATATTACTTTATATATATATATATATATATATATATATATATAACAAACTAAATAAATTGACCTCTCCACGGAAGGATAATATATATGAATATAAGAAAACCTTCACTAATACCTAACAGACATACTGATGGTAGATTTTAAAGGAGTTAGAATCTTCTTGAGATTCCTTCAGTCTACAAGTTGATGATAGAGCAGCTTCATGAGTGACGACAACATCAACACTTTAGGAGCCACTGCCGTGACCCGGAGTTGAACCGGGGTTGCTCCGGCCACAACACAGAGTACTAACCACTATACGATCACGTCCACAACACAGAGTACTAACCAAATGATCACTGTCACAAAACAGAGTACTAACCACTATACGATCACTGTCATAACACAGAGTACTAACCACTATATGATCACGGCCATAACACAGAGTACTAACCACTATACGATCACAGCCACAACACAGAGAGAGAGCACAGACCTGTAAGAAAGTGTAAGTCCAATGAAATAGAAAGTATAGAGCCTTACCTTACTGTCAGCCTCTCTGAGTTTTTGTCTCCTCTTGCTTCAGCTGCACCTCGACACCCTGTCCATGAAAATCACAACCTTGGTGGAGTACTATGTCTTCCTGTATTGGCAGGCCTGGGTAGCTCAGATGGTAGAGCATCAGACTTTTAATCTGAGGGTCCAGGGTTCAAGTCCCTGTTCAGGCTCTTGGTGGGAAGAAACTGAGCAGGATTACTTTTGCAGCAACACATCATCAGCAGGATAAAACTAACCTGTCTCTTGATGTTCTATGTCAATGCAGAACAATTCTCTTGAGTCTCCATGCAGAGGAGTGTTGCTTTCATGATCTCCACCAGGGTTCCTCAATTCTGGGCCTCAACATGCCCTGCACGTTCTAGCTCTCCCAGCTTCAGCACACCTCAATCTGATGTTGATGTCATCATCAAGCTTGTAAAAAAGCCAGGTAAGGAGGCCCTTATTGTGTTCAGGTGTGTTACAACTGGGAGAAACCTGAAACGAGGCCAAGAATTGTGGAACTCTGATCTCCACCCAATTGTCAAATGACTGATATCCCGAGGAGCTGCTGTCCAGTAGAGAAATACTCTGGTGGAGCTGCTGTTTATCTTGATCTTATCAAGTATTAAAAGTCTCTGAGGTTACATAACCAGCAAACATAATAACTTTATATCTTGAGCACTTTTCTAAACTCAGTTACAAAGTACTTTTACATTAAAACCACAATAAAATGTACAACAATGAAATACAGAACAATTAAAAATAGACAATAAGAAATAGAAACTAAAAATAAGAGAACATCAGTTTCTAAAAGCCAAGTGATAAAAATGAGTTTTAAGATGAGACTTAAAACAGGATATTGAGTTTTCCTGCCTGAGTTCCAGAGCCGAGGGGCCGGAGAGTAAAGGCTCTGTCACCCTGGTAATGAGCCTTGTTCTTGGTACAATTAGTAGACCCCTGTCAGAGGAACGGTCTGGCTTATTTCACTTTGTGAGGAAGCCTGTAGTCACAATCGTGAATTACAACATTGGGCTGTAAACATAAACATTGAGCACTCATGAGATTTCAAAGGAATTCTTAGAAATATCATTTCCCCCAAAATAATTGAAATGGTGATGGTTCCAACAAAGCCCAAGATCAAACACGAAAACTGATTTTCTCTTATTGGCCTCAGCCTTTTGTTTCTTCTCATTATCAAACTGAGCATCTGATCACCAAACAGCCATTTTCTATTGTGACTGTCAAGCATGGAGCTCATTAGGTGACATCATGAGATAGCAGAGTCCTGGACACAATGTTACTTACCTCTTCGAGTCATGATATCGGTGCTGCTGACTTCTGTTCTCACAGTGAAGTCAATTAATATGTTGAGTCCAAGCAGGGAGAACGTTTCTTGTGCTTCAATAGACAAAATATCCTCCTCTAGCTTGGTTTTGCAAACGCATGTGGCATTGACAAAGGTATTTTTGAGTTATTTTAGCACTCAGAGATCAAAGGAGATTAAAGGCGAGCAAAGGAGATAACATTTTATCAAAGGATATCAAAGGAGAGCAAAGGAGATCAAAGGAGATCAAAGGACAGGCTCTTTATTCAATGTTTGACCTACCTCAAATGTATTAGGGACGTGTTGACAAACCATAATCTATGAAAGAACTCTGTCTTGTGTCTTTTCTGTCAATAGACTACAAGTGCCATTAACCCCGATCACGAGACTTCGCACTTCTTGAGCCGCCTCTCTTAAGACTGCACGGCAAAGAAAATGGAGTCTCCGTTTGGCCATCCTGCAGTCTCAACATCATCCCAGAAGCCTTCCTCAGCTTTAACATGGAATGGAACTCAGTATCTGCCTGCATCACCAGCACCCAGCCCGCCCTCCTCCAGGCCCTGTCAGCCTGATCTCCTGCTCAGGCAGAGCATCCAACGCTCCCTCACACACATCCTGTTTGAAAGGAGAGAATAACTTTACACACTTGTATGAAACCCACAGCCTGTTACCTTTTGATTATCTACATATTGTAATTTAAGGTGTTTCTTCCAAAAAGATATTGGCATACACACAATAGAATTTTACAATCAAGTCATAATATGCAACAGGACATCATTTGAAATTCATGACCCTCAATTCCAGTCAACGGTCAAATTTAAGTTATAATTTCATTATATGTATGATTATCAGAGTATCCTGACCCACATTTGCAACAATATTTGACTTTCACCATTATTTGGTTCGGATTCCCATTGTAGCATTGATGCAAGAATTCATGACTGAGCAAGATCATGACACTGGCTGGTTCTTTGCCCAGTCATGAAAAGTCTAGTTCATTAAATATATTGTTTCACATAGTAAATATTAGCACAGTACTATAAACTCAATCGAAAACATGATCATGACTTTATCTTTGGTGTATCGTTCAGAAAAAGTTATCAAAATGAAAGAGGATGAATATACAGACGGTTTGGCAACTCACAAAAAGACCAGGATGCTGTGATGTGCCTCAAACTAGGAGATTATTCTATATATACATTTCATCTATCTTCTTTACATGCTGCCTTCAGTTTGTCATAATTAGACTAAAATATCAACAAAACAACAGATTTATATTTCCTGCATGTCAACCTCTCTTCTGTTTATCAGACATTTTGAATTGATGCCAGTTGATTTGATCTGATCTCAGGTCTGCAGAGTTAGAATTGATCTTGAAATACTCTCTTCTGTCTGATGTTAACACTGACTACAAGGTGTGTGGAGTGGCTTAAGGTTATCAACTGAGGTTTGACTGCTCTATTTTGTATCCTGGTCTAAATGAGCTGGACCTGTTTCTTGCAGTGTCAATACGCTGACAAGTTACATCACGGCCAAGTCTCTACTTTAACTCTGCTGAGATCCTCCTCACCAGTCTTTGACCCAGGGTAGAGGCTCCAGGGAGTGAGGCCTCACTGCCATGTGCGATGACGCTGGGCGTAGCCCTGTGTTGCCCTCCGTCATGTCCTGGTTTCAGATGGTGACTAAAAGCAGCAACTCTGTGCTCAGTAGTGGAGGTGATTTCATGCAGCCCCTCGCTGACACCAGCTTGTAGTTTCACTCCATGTCTGAGCGCAGACATTTCACTCTGGAGCCGCTCCATGTTACTCAGCAAGTTGGACTAATCTATGCTGTTAAAGGTGACAGGCGGTAGCTCATCCAAATAGTGGGAGACGAACCGAGGGAGGTTTTCTCTGCACTCATTCAAAACCTTGAAGCAACTTTTAATGTTGTTGATGTTTTTCTGATCACCTTTAAAAGCCACACATCTTTGTTTGGTGTCAGGACCGAGTCCAAACAGCCTCGTTCTTCAGGATTCAATCCATTTCAAGTCCAACGTGTTGGAAGCTGTTAGAACAAGATGGTCCTGGCTCATTGTTCTCATTCTGACCAGGAGAAAGTTTAAAAACTGGTCCTCAACTAGAAGCTTGCCGTCAACAGTCTCATAAACCACAGGTTTTAAACCTGGCCAGTTAGATAGTGGAGGAGCCGTCACTCTGAACTCCCGCTCAGCCATCTTGCTCAACTTTTGTTGTTGCTGTAGGTCATAGTCAACATTTATTTGTAGATAAACATTTGTACACAGAACTAGTTTGGAATGATGATTTTTTTTGTTCTTTACAATCAAATAAAATTATATATCATCATCATCTTTATCTTTATTGCAGACACAGGAGTCCATAAAAAAACATTCACAAATAAATAAAACAAATACATAAAACAAAATATCAGAAATAGGATAATCACAGATAAGTCAAATATGACCCTATTTATAAAAGACATCCACACCAATACAATAATACCATACACAAGGATGAGTGGTTTTTTACAGGACTATGACTGAGATTATTCAGCAGCATTATAATGGTGTTCTGAGAGTCCTCAAGTCTGCGTATAAATTTATACATCAGATTCCTCATGAGAGCCTGAAATGTAGAAACACCTGCTTGACAGAACATCTCACTTCCTGTTTCCCAGCCAGGTTTTTTTCAGCAGGATCCTCAGAGCATCATTGTAAGCAACCTTGAGCCTTCGTAGGCTTGATTTTCTATATTTAATCCACAAGGGGGCAGTATAAAAGGGAGTACAATAAGCTCTAAAGAGAGTCATTTTCACATTATCAGAGCACATAGAATCTGGGTGACAGTGCTCAGACTGCCACCCCCGCGACCTGGAAACGGATAAGTGGGAGAAAATGGGGGGATGGATGGATGGATGGATGGATGGATGGATGGATGGATGGATGGAGCACATAGAAAATATCCTTGCTCGTATGTTGACTTGAACATACAGCGTACGGCATCGTCTATCCAGATCATCATCATCACACATTTTATCAGAGATGAGATGTCCCAGATATTTAGTTTTGCTACTGACAGTGACTTCCTGTTCTGACAGGTAAAAATGAGGGAAGTTGAGATCCTTCTCCTCCTTAGTTCTACATATCAGAACTGTCCTCTTTGTGGCATTATATTTAACATTATATTTAACATCAGATTTTAAGCCATACTCAGAACAGATATTTAAAAGCTGCTGAAACCTGCTGGGAGAGAGAATGACCAGATCACCAGCAGACATGAGATGATTAATTATCTTGTTACCCAGCACACATCCACTTTAACAACTATTCAGTTGTTGAGATAACTCATCCATGTACAAGTTAAAGAGAGCAGGTGAAAGCCCCCCCCCACTGGCCTCATGAAGCAGCTCAGGAAGATGATCAACATTAAGAGTCATAGCAATGGTCCATGATCAGCAAGAGACGTGTCATACAGCAGGCTCATCCACTGTAAGATGCTTCAATACTAGTAGAGATCAAGGTGCAAATATCTTCTCAGAACTTGTTAGAAAAGGGGCGAGACAAAAACACATGAAATATAATTTCAGGGAGTTCTTTACAGAAAGAGCAATTTATATCTATGTCTTTTTTTTAAACGCTCTAAGAAAACACATGAAATCTGTGGATTATTTTAAAAGATACTTCTTTTACTTTATTGTTTATCATATATCTAGCTGGCAAATTACCCCCCCCCCCCCCAAAAAAAATGGAGGGAGGAGGAGGGGAATCTCCAAACCACTACTGGACCCCGGCACAGAGACAGCAGTCACTGCCAGAGGCCTTTGAGCAAGGCAGCAATATCCAGGGAGCAGATTTATAGAAGGAAAGTTAGATTTAATCATCTCCAGCATTAGTTCATGTTGTTCTTCTCAGTGTAATTGGTCATCGTCTTCATAGTAGTAATTACAGTAGACTGATTAACTCTAGACTATTCAGAGAGACATGGAATATATTCAGTCAGTTGAAATAAATCTAAATGAATTATTTTACTGGAACTGAAAGATAAATACCTGTATAAAGATATTTACTTCTAATATGAATCTGGCTGAATAGAAAAGCCCTTTTGTTTTCACTGTCAAAGTAACATTACTCTTCTTATATTTAGGTTACATGTATTTTATCGAGTTAATTATTTTGTTAACTCACCTAGATTTGCACTGTTGCCTTTATTTTCACAAACAACTGTGTAGTGAAAGTACATTTGTTGTTTTAGGTTGATGTTATTCTCTTGTTGATATTGTTTGTGAACAAATCCTTTCTCAGTTCTGCAGTGATACTTTGTGTAGATTTTATTTACCCTGCATATATTGAGTTTGTTCATAACAAGTCATTTCTATGTACCTACAAACTTTGTCCTGCATTTTATTATGGTGATAATCAACTGATAAAAGAAAAAACTCCCCAAATCTTTCAAAGATCATGAGAAAAACTTTATTTTCATTCAAATTTGCATATTAATGATGATTCGCTTCATAAATAATGACACATTGTTCTCCCCCACATTAAAGTAGATGAGCTGTTTTTCTAAGTAAATACTATCAACAATACTGGCCGTGTACTTCAAACACTCCTTTTCCCTCCTCCTGCTCCCCATGTCTCCAAAGCTGCTTCATACTGACACCTACTGGATATAGGGGGAAACTGCAGGTCAGTATTTCTATTGCGTCCATCCATCCATCCATAACAAAACCTATTTAATGTCAAAGATGTTGATCATTTTCTTCTCAACTCATCATGATGATCATTCAGTAAGTTGTATTTTCTATAAAATTATCCAGTCTGTTTACATATAATGTTTTGAAGTTGTATTTTCTATAAAATGATCCAGTCTGTTTACATATAATGTTTTAAAGTTGTTGTTTTTTTCTCAAACTGAGGAAACAAATTCTAGAATATCAGATGATGTATTTGTCTATAGTTTTATAACTTGGAACCACCTTGGCTATTTTCATCCTGTCAGGAAAAATACCTGTTAAAAAGGATCTATTGCATATATAAGTAATTGCTTAAGAATACAGTCTATTACATCTTTTACACAAGACATATCAATTGTTAGAATCACGAGACTTTTAAACTTTCTGTGCACTTCTGAAACATCACTTTCAAAAACTCCATCTAGAAACATTGAAATACTGTTTTAAAATGTCAAATCAAAGTGACAGTCTCATACATGAGGTTTAATTTCCTTTGTCATCTACTGAAACATGGTGTGACTGTGGTACTTAGTAGTGTAAATGTAATCAATGAGAGATTTGTACAATTCAGAAACTTTTCTATATAGAAATCTTAAAATATGAGTTACTTCCAGATTAAAGTCATTGAAAGAACTAAACGGTTTGATCTCATTTAAAATGGTCTTTTTGCACAACTTGCTGTTTCTTAACAAGCTTAACAGCCTCATCTAACGTCTCAACACTCAACAGTGTGCTTTAAGGAACGTGAAGTTTAAATGTCACTCAAGTCAAAATATTCCACATCACATACATTTTGTTGTTGTTGGTTGTTGTTAGAATAAATAGTTTGAGACGAGGAAATCATTGCATGTTTCCACTGAAGAGTTTTACTTTCATGATATGTACTTCAGTACGTGTTGCAGGTAAACAAACAGTAGTTTTTCCTCCGTAGTGTAAAAAGAGTGAAAAATGAAATTACGACTCATTAATGTTAAATAAAAACAGTGAAGAACAAAAGCCATTGGATTCATGTCAACATTTTACTTCCATTTCTTCAAAGTTCACATCTGCTCATACAAGATTTTTAACCTCACATTTTCCAAACCACAGAAAGCAGCATTGTTAGAACTACTAATGAAATGTGCTTCTTTAACATTCATTATCAAGCAGGGACCTTTTGTCAGCCTCTGTGCAGTTCAACACAAATGGAAACCAAACTGATTGAAATCTTCTCATTTTGGTGACGAACCAGAAACTAAATGATTTCCTGAAGCGTCTCAACAGGGTTTAAATCAGCAATGTTGACTTCAAACTGGAGGAGACCTTGTGATTCTGGGCTCAAGCTGGACTTCCTGAACCACATCTGTTGGAGCTCCATTCCCATCTCCACCTGTCCACATGTCCAAGTGTCCTTGAGCAAGACACTGAACCCCAAACTGCTCCCAGTGGATGGACTGAGTGCCTTGCATGGTCGCTGCCTCCATTGGTGTGTGAATGAATGGGTGAATGTGATGAACAGTGTAAAGCACTTTGGGGACTGCTAAAGGCCTCTGCATCCTCCCATAAGAAGAAGAAGAAAAGTTCAGCGCTGACGTCAGCCAGCTGCTGGAAAAAATGCTTGTTCAGCAGGAGAGTTCATACTCTCACCCCCTCACAGCTGACACTTCTGTAAAACCTTTTAACTTTTCAACTGCAGCTTATTTCTCACTTCAAGCGTTTTCAGAAATACATTTCTCTGAAGTGTTTCAGTAAGAAAAGAGAAAGTTTGTGTCCAGAACATGATGTTGGTCTGGTTTTAACTGCAGGAACTGACAGTCCTGACGGTTGGTACTGCTGAACAAAAAGTCTCTGGCCAGAGGGAGCTGGCTGAAGAACATGACATCATTTAGTACGGCAAGACTCTGGAGTGCCCAACGTTCTTCTTGTTCTTATGGAGGATGAATCGGCTTTTATACGCTGGAAAAACACTATATAAGTGAAATCCATCCACACATCTCACATAGAGTCTTTCATGATTTCATCTCTTTATGGTTTTTCATCCATCCATCCATTTTCTTCCGCTTATCCGGGGCTGGGTCGCGGGGGCAGCAGTCTAAGCAAGGAAGCCCAGACTTCCCTCGCCCCAGACACGTCCTCCAGCTCCTCCGGTGGGACCCCGAGGCGTTCGCAGGCCAGCCGAAAGACATAGTCTCTCCAGCGTGTCCTAGGTCTGCCCCGAGGCCTTCTACCGGAGGGACATCATAACATGTCTCTGATATCTGGAGGAGTCAGACCATTCAAGGCTTTAAAAACAAGCAGTAGCATTTTAAAATATCTTCTAAAACTGACAGGCAGCCAGTGAAAGGAAGAAGGGATTGGTGAAATGTGGTCCCTCCTCCTGGTGCCTGTTAAAAACCTGGTAGCAGCATTCTGCTCCAGCTGCAGTCTTTGAACATTGAGCCTACTGATGCCAGAATAAAGGGAGTTACAGTAATCCAGCCTGGACCAGATGAAGACATGTATTACTTTCTCCAGGTCTGCTGGGGAGAGGAATGACCTGATCTTGACTAGTCGTCTCAGCTGAACAAAGCAGGATTGGACTACCTTGGTCACCTGACAGTCAAAGGACAGGTCGGAGTCGAACCTAAATTGTGGGCCTCCTTTCAAACATTGCTCAATGAGCTACCAAGACTAGAGCAAAGGTTGTTAAAACCACCAGAACTGGGTCCATTGGGGGCGATCAAAATGATTTCAGTTTTTAAACCGTTCAGCTGTAGAAAGTTTTTGGACTTTGGTTCTTTACTTTTGTGAGGCAGGACAGGATAGAGGCAGAGTCCGTAGAGCAAGGCTTTATAGGGAAGTTCAGTTGTGTGTCGTCTTCATAAAAATGAAAGTTAACATTAAGGCCACCCAAAACAGAGCCTTGAGGGACATCAAAACAAAGAGCAGCACAAGAGGAAGAGGTCTCTCCAAGCTGAACAGAAAATGATCTGTCTGATAAATACCAGGAAAACTAGTTAAGAGCAACAGCAGCATTAATCATGGCCGACCTTGAAGAAATTAAGCTGAAGGTTCAACTGCTATTGGAGGATTTGTAACTTTATGGTCCATTTGACCTGAAGCAGTTTTCAGGTTTGTGAGTGAGTTCTGTCAGAGCCTCTGAAGCTTG
This sequence comes from Lipophrys pholis, assembly GCF_963383615.2. Classification (NCBI taxonomy): domain Eukaryota; kingdom Metazoa; phylum Chordata; class Actinopteri; order Blenniiformes; family Blenniidae; genus Lipophrys; species Lipophrys pholis. The sequence continues at coordinate 3,861,358 of NC_137646.1, read as the reverse complement.
TGTGTCTCCACCAGGATTCATTTTAATACATGGCTTACTGCCATGAGGACAAGTTCTCTTTGACATTTAAAATGGAGACGGGTCTGATCTGATGTGTCAGCATTGGTGCTTCAGTGGTAGAGTTGTCCCCTGCCATGCTGGAGGCCTGGGTTTGATTCCAAGTCAATGCAAGTAATAATTACAATACAGCCATTTATAATTGTGGTGCCTTGCTCATGCAGTGTGAGCAATCCACCACAACAATCCCTTAACTCTGTCAGGAAAGTGAACCCCAATCTCCTGTGTGACAGGTGTGTTTTAGATGTTTATTGAAGAGAGAGCGCCATCTAGTGGCTTCAGAAAGTAAAGACCATGGTTTATGAATCATCATTTGGCCAGTACGGGGATTGAACCCATGACCTTGGTGTTATTAGCACCACACTCTGACCAACTGAGCTAACCGGCCCACGTTGGTGAAAACATCTACTTTCTTTCTTCCAATATTTGTGTTGAATGTGATTTGAAATGTTTTCTATACAAGAGCAAAACAAGATGTGAAACATACAAAGAAACCATCAGTCATTCATCCAAATCTTCTGCATCATGGATCAACCAGCAGCAGAAAACTAGTCAAGACTTTGTCTTCATGGGACAGCTTCATTGTTGACAGCTTTTTATTCACATTTCAATGATTTTGCTGCATATTTGGCTTTATTTATTGTGTTTTAAGTTGCTGTGATCTTAACCAGAAGTGTTTTTATTGTTTAGTGTTTCTTACATACAGTGGTTTTATTTCCCATTGCCCCTGAAGGCAACACACACACTCACCACCAGACCACAGATGAACACACAATCATGTCCATACTCCACTTCTGGGTTAACTTCAGTGTTCGTTCCATAACGTAACTTAACAATCCTGAAAATATCTCTACTTCTAGTGGCGGCGTTCTCCTCCTTTCCTGAAGTACTTTATGTTTCACTCCAGGAGTTCTGATCCATCTGGAGCTTTATTTGCTTTTTAATTGCTCATAGTGGAGGATGAGGATTTTTACATCATTTGGACATCACTTCACCTCAGTTAAAGCCGTTTACACATTCAGAGGACAAGAGTCTTTCATGAGATGTGGAGTCGTCTTTGAAGGCTTCACATTCTCCAACAACATGGAACGTACCATATTGATATTCATCTTTCTATTTGGGCTGATCTAGACCCTCGATCTCACTTTCTAAGACACTTGAAGAACATATTAGAGTTTTCTCAGAAGGTCCTCATGAATTTGGACGGACACAGGCTCAGCAGGAAAATTGAGCAGCTGAAAAGGAACTGAACTGAACATTTTGTGAACGGAGCCACATGTTAACCTGCTTTGGACTGAGACCAACTTTTCCTGCATCGTATTGAACTCAGTGGGATCTGAACTGAAGCAGTTTGGTCTCTGCAGTGAAGTGGTCCTGGTCTGAACTGAAGCAGTTTGGTCTCTGCAGTGAAGTGATCCTGGTCTGAACTGAAACTGCTCAGTCATTCTGTGAAAATGGTGTGGGCTCCACACAACAATGCTCTGTATTTCATGTCGTCGCTGCTCAATCCAATCACATATTTTCACAATGTCTCCTTTTATTTTACCTATATTTTTTGACAATGAATTCTTTTAAAAAGAACTCCTATTCTCACTTTCATAGTTACTTTAATTAAAAAAAAAAAAAAAACTCTTATTTTCCTTTTGATTGTCACTTTAATTGTTAAATAACATCCCATTCTCACCCTGATGTTCACTTTAATTAAAAAAAAAATTTCATGGGACAATGGAAACACTGTGATCAGTCAGTTTCACTTTATTCCAGCACAGACGTTTCAGGCAGAGCTTCCTCACTGCCCTTCCTTTACTTTAGATTTTCATTGAGTTCTTTTGAGGCTCCGCCCCCCGTGTGATCCTGTTTGTTTGTTGGAATATTAATTCCTCACTGTGACGGGAGCTTTTGTTGTCCTGGTGTTACTATGTTGTATCACTGGATCAAGGTGACTGTTCCTCAATACTACACTTATTATACAGTTCTTTACATGTGTGATCAGAGTCCCACCCTGATCAATTCCACAGACCAATATACAGTCACAGGGATAGCGCCACTTGGTGGATGGACAGGAAGTTCTCCAGAATGACGCAATATTTCAACTTTGTTATCATATTGTATGATGAAAAAATACCTCAACATTGTTTTTTTGGCTTTATATAAAATTGTATGAAAAGAAACAAACTCTTATTTTATTTTCTCATGAGTGGCCCGAAAACTCTTCTGTAGTAACAAGTTGGTCTGAGTTTCTTAAAGAAACAAACATATCCAACAATGTTTTTACAGTTTGGATGTGATATTATCAAATAGTTCTGTCAATTCTTAAAAAAAAGAATCTAATGATGACAACATCACCAAGGTTGTGAAAAAGAACAATAACGAGCCTTTCATTACAAAGTAGATGGGAGATGCACCGGATGGAGATCAACGGAGATCAAAGCCGGAGGAGATCTTTGTTGTGAGCATCTCCATGGCAAAAGGCACTGATCTCCTTTGATCTGATAAGAGATCAGCACTGGAACCATGGAGACGCTGAGATCAAAGGAAATCAGCTTTATTCAATCTTCAGCATTCACACTTGCATTTTCTTCTGGAAATACAAACCTCTAGTAATTATTATTATCATAACAGGTCTCTGATATATGGAGGAGTAAGACCATTCAAGGCTTTAAAAACAAGCAGTAGCATTTTAAAATCTCTTCTAGAACTGACAGGCAGCCTGTAATGATTCTACCAATATAAGAGCCATAATACAGCTGAGCAGGTCTGCGATGGATTTCTTTATTTCTCTGCCATGTGTAGTGAACTAGAAATCAAGCTCAACACCAGAGAAGCTGTTCTGTCCTTCATCATCTGCAGCCATATGGAAAGGACATAATGGGCATGAAGGAGGCCAGACTCTCAAAGCTCACTTTGCTCTCCATTGAGAGACGTTGTGCTTGATAAGAAGGAGGTGGCTGAAAGGTTTGTGAGGATGGAGGAGAGGAAGATGGTGCTAGAAGATATGAGGCCACGTTACTGTACATAGTTCAGAAATACCATGGAGACTGGATGTTCAAACTGTTGGAGGGTTTTATATTGGACACTTTGGACTCTGGACACTTCACGTTGGCTACAATGAAGGTTTTACTGGATTGGAGACATTCTTGTTGTCATTTCTTCTGGATGGGATTCAAACTACCCACCACTGGATGAAAACATCATCAGAAAGTTATTAGTGATGACAGAGGCTCAGCTTGTCATAGATGCTGGCTGTCTGGCCTTTTCCTTAAAGAGCCTTGTTTTCATTGCTGTCTGTGTGGTGGAGCGCCGTGTCTGCTTGGTTATTGCTTTAACGACAGGCAACCATGTTGCTGCAACACTTGTTTGTTGTCCTGTCTGGGTCCATCATGTGTGGGAGAAGAAGAGCCTGATCTGAAGGTGGAGGTCAGAGGAGAGTGAGTGACATCATGGAGGTAAGTGAAGAGTAACATCATGGAGGAGAGTGACATCATGGAGGTCAGAGGAGAGTGACATCATGAGGTCATCACCAGAGCTCACCTCTGAACATCAAAACAGCCTCCATGGTTGTGAGGGTCAGCGTGTGTCAGAGTGTCGGAGAGGGAAGGAGACAGATTTGTAGGAGACCACAGTGGAGACCAGACTGATAAAATACACTTTGATCTGTTTATTAAATGTACAAATGAAATATTTCAACAGGAAGTTGTAAACAGGCTCAGTGGACTTTGTGTTTTATCCTCAGTCACTAGAGTTGGAGGCGGTGGGTGAAGAGGAGCTCGTCTGGCTGCAGCACCAGAGCGTCCAGAGCGCATGGCGGTACCAGAGCATCCACAGTGCAGCTATACACACGGCTGTCACCGCTCTATTTATGTGCTCACTTTGAAATGAGACTGATTGTTCCATACCTTGTCACAGTTGATCATCAATCAGTTCTATCCACCGCTCTGGATCATTTGGAGATGAAAGTCTGACAGATGATCATCGTGCTGCAAATTCAGGATTCAGCCTAAAGTCTCAATAAAGAAACATCTAGAACACTACAACTCGGCTCTCTCTGATTACCTGGATAAATAAGTCTGATATATTTTTTTTAATTATTATTTCTTCTTCGGTCGGTGGTCAACAAAATAAAACAAACTAAAACAAGCAAGACCAAAAATGGACAGTTTTACAGATCTAAAGGGTTTAGGCTGAAGTTAAACACTTATTTCTCCTAACCCTATTAACAAATCAAAATACAAGATGTAGCAAGACCCCAAGATATGTAATGACATTCACTGTATGAGATGAATCTGGCTTCAATTCACCACTTCACCATCTGGTTCAATTCACCACTTCACCATCAGCTCTACCAGTTTTCCCCCGTAACAAAAATGTTCCTGGTCCAGGTCCATTGTTGTCATACTAGTACGCACAGTCTCCTCCTAAGTTTATTTTAGATCACAAACTTTGTTTGGAAAGTGGCGTACGCATCTTTCAGGACCTGTTTTGTCATAATCAACCTTTATAAATGAGCCCAGACATTGTTCTGGCTCCATCATGTTCCTGGTCCAGGATCAGTTTAACATCCAGACCCAGAGCATCGAGTGTTTTTAGGAGAAAATCATGAAATGTGTCGGCGTTGCTGTTTGAAAGCTCCTCAAAGTGAATAAAGCCCGGATACTGTTGGTTGAGTCCTTTTGCTTCTTGAAGATGTTGCTGGTTGGTCTGGGAGGAGGATTCTCACACACAAAGTCAAAACCTCTTTTGAAATTTAACACAAAGGATAATGGTTGATGACCAAAGGGCTCGTCCCGGAATTGAACCCGGGACCTCTCACACCCGAAGCGAGAATCATACTCCTAGACCAACGAGCCGACATGCTGAAGAAGCTAAAGGACTCCAGTGATGTCATAAATAAGGCAGGAGATCAAGACTCTGACACTGTCAGGTCACAGTTTGACAGTCTGGTTCAGTTTGAGTGACAGTGACAGTGAGAATCACTCAAACTGTGGGGGAGGGGTTCATGGAGCACTGAAGGTGGAACGCTTCACATTTCCTGGTTGGAATGAAGGGAAGTGTAACATTGGTGGTTCAGTGGTAGAATTTTCTCCTTCTATGCAGGAGTCCGGGGTTTGATTCCCGGCCAATGCAGCATATAGTTTTTAACCCTCCTCCTGTGTGAGCTTTCACAACCCAGTCACATGTTAACGGCTCAGTTTTGATCTGAGTCTTCGGCTCCGTTTACACCACAACATTCCAAGTGACAACAACTTGTCCGTTAAGGAAAAGTGAAGCTTTTACAGGACAGCAGCTCTACGGAGGCCGCCATGTTTGTTACTCACACATGAGTTAAAGGTAGTAAATATGGTAAAGGTTTAAAGGTAAAACATGCTGTTAAGAGCTGCTAATGGTATTTTTCTGTTTACATTGTAGTTCTTACGGTGTGTTCACCTGCAAGGCTCAATAAAGTAGAGAAGCATCAGTTTGAGAGAGCATCTTTTCTACCGCGGCTGCTCCAGGCTTCACTGATCCACAAAGAGGAGCAACTGTTGGCATTCCAAAAGGAGAGTCAGGAGGACTGAATACATTCTATTAAAGTACTTTGATCTGATCTATTGAAGACTCTGATCTTACCTTTAACACTAAACAAAGAGATTCACAATTCAAGTGTTAAAGTGCAGAGAATCTCACAGCAAATCCACAATGTGAAACATCAAATAGATCCAACTGTCATTGAACACACACACACACACACACACACACACACACACACACACACACACACACACACACACACACACACACACACACACACACACACACACACACACACACACACACACACACACACACACACACACACACACACTTCTTCATCCATCAGACACCCTGTCAGAAAGGGTGGAGGTGAGGACTGATGTTCTCCTCCACAGAGAGCAGCTGCTGGTAGCTCACTCTCTATGTTCCTCTGCAGAAAGTGATGAGGACTGATGTTCTCAGAAGAACTTTTTTATCATCAAGAACAACTTTTCCCTCAGAGTGAGATGAGCTGAGTGAGGAAACCAAGCGGTCCAAGGAGCTGTGTTCTTGTTCCAGTCTCTTCTGGATTGAGTTGCTGCTTGTAGTCAAATGTTTTCACATGACCCTGTTAAGCTCCAGCAGAGTTTCTGTAGTGTAGTGGTTATCACGTTTGCTTAACACGCAAAAGGTCCCCTGTTCAAAACCGGGCAGAAACACAAAGAGAAGTTTTTGAAATTCATCAACACAGTTTCGAACATATGAGGAGCACAATGGATGACGATGGTCTTGTTACATAAGCAAATATAACAACCCAAAACCTTTTAACTGGCAGTGGTGGGATTTGAACGGACGCCTCCCGAGAGACTGGAGCCAAAATCCAGAGCCTTGGACCGCTCACCCAAACTATAATCATATCATAATAATAACATGTACTTATAGGCCAAGACAAGACAAAATCCTAGCAGCACAAAGGGAGTTAATTAAAAGCCTGAACAAATAGATGAGACTTAAGTTTGCTCTTGAAGGTGTCAACAGAGTCAATTGAGCACAAAGAGGGAAGAAGATCCTTCCAAAGCCTCGGAGCAACAGCCTGGAAGGATCGGTCACCTCTAGTGAGAAAATGAGAGTGTGGAACCTTCAGCAGGTTCTGATCCACAGACCTCAGAGCCGTTCAGGGGTGTAAGGCTGGATCAGATCACTGATATAAGAAGGAGCCTGACCATGCAAGGCTCTGAAGACCAGGACCAGAACTTTAAACTTGATCCTATAGGACACTGGCAGCCAATGAAGTTCTTTTAGAACCGGGGACATGTGAGTCCTCCTATTAGTACGGCTCAGAATTCTCTCTGCAGAGTTTTGCACTAATTGCAGTGGAGAGAGCTCCTTCTTGTTCAGACATGAAAACAAACGGTTCCAATAGTCGAAACACGAAGACACAAAAGCAGGAATGAGAAGCTCCAAATCGTTCCGTGAGACCATATTCCTAAGTTTAGATCTTTTCCTGAGTTGAAAGAAGCAGTTCCTGGTCAGCTGCTTCCAGTGCTGCACTAATGACAGGTCTTTGTCAAAGAGAACTCCCAAGGTTCTAAGACTTGGCTTAGCAGACGGGCCTCAGTCACCCAGGTCCTGTTTAATCCCAGGGATTGAATCATCAGGGGCAATAACCAGTGTTTCTGTTTGGTCTGCATTGAGCTGCAGAGAGTTATCGCTGAGTCATTGTTTTATTTCCACCAGACAATGGAGCAAGGAGTATGGCTTCATGATCTCAGATGGCTTAAAGGAACAGTAACGCTGATATCGTCAGCAAATAAGTGGAAAGAAACATCACTGAACCTTTGGGGGATCTTCCCCTAAAGGGATCAAATACAACAAAAATACACCTCCTCCTGAACCTCCTCCTGAACCTCCTCCTGAACCTCCCCCTGAACCTCCTCCTGTGCACATAATGCGCCTCCTCCTGCACCTCCTCTTGCACCTCCTTCTGCGCCTTCCTCCTGCACCTCCTCTTGCACAATTATGCACCTCCTCCTGCACACATCCTGCACCTCCTCCTGCACCTCCCCCTGCACAATCCTGCGCTTCTTCCTGCACCTCCTTCTGCGCCTTCCTCCTGCGCCTCCTCTTGCACAATTATGCACCTCCTCCTGCACATCCTCCTGCACCTCCTTCTGCGCCTTCCTCCTGCGCCTCCTCTTGCACAATTATGCACCTCCTCCTGCACACATCCTGCACCTCCTCCTGCACCTCCCCCTGCACAATCCTGCGCTTCTTCCTGCGCCTCCGCCTGCACACATCCTGCTGCTCCTCTTGCAAAATCCTGCGCCTACTCCTCCACCTCCTCCTGCACAATCATGTGCCTCCTCCTGTGCCTCTTCTTGCACACATCCTGGGCCTTCTCCTGGGCCTCCTCCTGCAAACATCCTGCAGCTCCTCCTACACAATCCTGCGCCTCCTCCTTCGCCTCCTCCTTCGCCTCCTCTTGTACCTCATCCTGCACCTCCTCCTGTGCGTCCACCTCCTTCTGCACCTCATCCTGGGCCTCCACCTCATCCTGTACCTAACCTGTGCCTCCTGCACCCCATCCTGCACCTCCTTATGCAACTCTTCCTGCACACATCATGCGCCTCCTCCTGCTTCTCCTCCTGCAACTACTGCAGCAGAATCCTTTGCCTCCTCCTGCGCTGATCCTGCACATCCTCCTGCGCCTCCTCCTGTGCCTCCTCCTGTGCCTCCTCCTGCACCTCCTTTTGAAACTCCTCCTGTACAATCCTGCTCCTCCAACTGCCCCTCCTCCTGTGCCTCCTCCTCCACCTCTTCCTGCACACAACCTGCGCCTCCTCGTGCGCCTCCTCCTGCACACATCCTGCGCCTCCTCCTGCACCTCCTCCTTGAACTCCTCCTGCACAATCTTTTGCCTCCTTCTGCACCTCCTTCTGTGCCTCCTCCTGCACACATCCTACGCCTCCTTCTGCACCACTTCCTGCGCCTCCTCTTGCAGCTCCACCTGTGCCTCCTCCTACACCTCATCCTGCACCTCCACCAGTGCCTCCTCCTCCACCTCCTCCTGTGCCTCCTCCTGCGCCTCCTGCACCTCATCCTGCACCTCCTCCTGTACCTCCTCCTGCACAATCCTGCGCTTCTTCGTGCACTTCCTCCTGGACACATCCTGCAGCTCCTCTTGCACAATCCTGCCCCTCCTCCTGCACAATTATGCGCCTCCTCCTGCACCTCCTCCTGCGCCTCCTCCTGAAACTCCTCCTGCACAATCCTGTGACTCCAACTGCAACTCCTGCTGCACCTCCTCCTCCTGCACCTCCTCCTCCACCTCCTCCTGCATCATTATGCAGCTCCTCCGGCACCTCCTCCTGCACATCCTTCTGTGCCTCCTTCTGCGCCTCCTCCTGCACCCATAATGCACCTCAACCTGCGCCTCCTCTTGCATCTCCTCCTGCGCCTCCTCCTGCAGCTCCTCATGTACCTCTTTCTTTGCTGCCTCCTCCACCTCCTCCTGCGCCTCCACCTGCACATCCTCCTGCACACATCCTGTGCCTCCTCCTATACCTCCCCCTGCGCCTCCTGCACCTCCAGATTCAGATCATCCAGCGCCTATTTCTGCAGCTCCCCCTGCACACATCCTACACCTCCTCCTATGCCCCCTCCTCCACCTCCTCCATCACCTCCTCCTGTGCCTCCTTCTGCGTCTCCTCCTACACCTCCTTATGCGCCTCCTCCTCCACCTCTTCCTGCACCTACTCCTGTGCCTCCTCCTGTGCCTCCTCCTCCACCTCCTCCTGCACCTCCACCTGCACACATCCTGTGCCTCTTCCTGCGCCTCCTCCTTCACACATCCTGCGCCTCCTCCTGCACCTCCTTCTGCGCCTCCTCCTAAACATAAACATACATACATACATACATACATACATACATACATACATACATACATACATACATACATACATAAAAATCAATAAATTCCTGTAGTTGAAAACATAAATAATAATTTTGTCAAGATCAAAGTGAATATTAAAGTGGAGATCAAATTGAAGTAAGAAATATTGTCACTTTGATCTTTTCCATTATTTTATGACATCACTATGACATCACCAAACAGAGATAGCAGCTAGAACCATCAGGGTATCACAAATCACAGCCTCCCTGGGAAAGTTCTGGAAGACATAGTAGAGAAAGTGTCAGTAGCAGAGGAAGGTCTGGATCCATGGAGCTCTGGGTTCTGGGCCCAGCAGGCTTCCACTGCTCCACTCTGCTCAGATATATCAGTATATTATACTATTTCTGAATGTATAATATACAATCAATTATGGCCACAAATTATCGTATAATATACAATCTGTAATAGTATCTTCCATACTGTATTTTTGATATGAAAAAAATGCAGCAGAGCTCGTGACTTGAAAGATTTATGATTACGATGTGAGAAATTAGTGGTCTATACTCCGGCATTTTAGAGTCTAATCTTTTATACATTTTGTGGTTTATTTTGAACATGCACGCAATCAAATAAACAGTTCATAATAATCAAAAGATATCTCACCAAACAAAGAAAAGAAAGAAGTATAACTTATCAAACCCCACCCCCTCTCCATAAATACTAGCAGGTTTATTTTTTATTGTATAAAGGTGGGCAATATGTACAGTATCTCACAAAAGTGAGTTTGCCCCTCATTCTTCTGTAAATACTTAATTACATCTTTTGATGAGACACTGAGGAGATGACACTTTTCTTCAATGTTGTCGTTGAAAGATATAAAAGTTCACAGAAAGAGAGGTGTACTCACTTTTCTAAGATACCTTCTGGTATATCGGGCTGAAGTATGTTTATATTACAAATCAGCTTGAGGCCAGTCAGTTAAAAATGCTTTTTCTTGAAATGACTTATTTTATAAGCCAACATGTCATACCTATTGTTGTAGTGTTCTACCATGTGATACATAGGATTTACTTTCACAGTTATCATTTTAACTGTATATACTATTACTTTAGTTTAATTTAGGATATGGTTGTTTAATTTAGTATATTGCTCTTTTTCCATTTGATCTTTTCTTTGGTCTTATTCTGTGTTAGTGGCCATTATTCATTTCATATCTGCTCTTCATTATTGTTCTGTTTTGGTTCTTGTTCTGCTGGAACACATAGATTTACACCTGGGGTACGTCAATAGATCTACTACCTTAGCTCTGAGATGTCCACGGTACAACTGAATTGAAATATAAAGTACTCCATAAAGCATATATACAAAGGAGAAAACACAAAAAGTCAAAACTATTTTATTATTCTTTATTCAGTCATCTGTGTGGCATTCGCAATGTCCCTGATAATGTCTTTTGTTAACGATTTCTTAAGAAAATGTCCACATATTGCACACAATATTAAGGAAAACAAATTTAAATGGCTCAAAAAGTGATTCATTTTCTGACTCATCAAGGATTGTTTCTTATAACTCAGCCCGTCACAGTACTAATATCAATACACTCACTAAAACCCAAAGGTTTGGTTCTATCTCTTGACTTGCAGTGGTGGACACACTGATTTCTAGACCTTTAAGTGGAAGATATGCAGTTCATATACCATCCTACAGGGAGAGCTGCAGCACTCTCAGCTCTCCTACTTGCCTCTGCCTTCAATCTATTGGTACCAAGTGAAGTCCAGAGTTTTTATGGATGAAGGTTCTCATAATATTTGAGAAACAACCTCCTTGTTAGTATAGTGGAGAGTATCCCCGCCTGTCACGAGGGAGACGAGGGGAAAGCAAAGTCACATGATTTGTTTCCACAAGTTTCCATCCTAGTGGACAAAGCTGCCATGACAGTTTCTCTAAAGCTTCAGTTCAAGAAGAAGCCCTGAGTTCACATTCCTGGAACTTGTTGAAGTGAAACTCAGAGAGCAGATGGCATCGTACAGGTGTTCCTCACCTGTTGAACTAATGCTGGATTTACTGAAGAGTGTCTTCATGACAGCTGGGGAACATCTGGATCTGATGTCACAAAGCTTCCACATTGTGACATCACTGTGATGTCACAATGTGGAAGTGTGGTAACAGACACATGACAACAACACATAGTAACATCTTCTCGTTAATATAGTGGAGAGTATCCCCGGCTGTCATGAGGGCGATGGGGGTTCAATTCCCCGACAGGGAATGCAGCTCTTTAGTTTACTTACTGATAACCGTCAGGTTCAGGTCAGAAATGCCCTCCCAGTCACTTCCTTCCAGGTCATGCAGCATTTGGCGACGCTGATATGTTTGTGAAAATATGAGTTGAAAAGAAGCACGAAGAGCGCCCTCTGGTGAGCGGAATCACAGGGCCGTGTAAAGGACAAACGTGGGCCAACAGAGACACGACCACCGGGGTATAAACAGAAACTACAAGGCTTCAGGAGAAGTCAGGATGGGAATTCCAGCTGAAAAGTAAAACTTCAAGATGGGAACTGGACTGGTTCCAGGTAAAAAAGAATGTATATGGAAACCTAAGGTGAGAACTGAGTCACTTTATTTACAAAGATACTCAAACTCAAAGTTAGGCTTCCTCCTGTCTGGTGCACATGGCTAATTTGCATATTGCAGGACTGACTCCAGCAGACTCTAACCTTCAGTTGTGGATGAAGTTCATCTGCAGATACTTCTGGACAAAAAACCCAGAAGTGGTATGAGTGAAAGCACTTTGGTGTCTGTTCACACTTGTCTTCAGGACTCGCCACATGTGATCTGATCACCTGTGTGACGGAGCCCTCGTGAATGCACCGCTCTCTCCGCTGGCCGGAGAGTGCCGGCGCTGGGGGCGCGCGCACACGGCGCTGTCAATCTTGTGGTGGAGAGCGGCTCCGGGGACGGTTTTCCTGGGTCCATGGACATTTTTGCCTGCTGTGGGCAGACAGGGGTGCGCACTCGCTGCCTGCACGGCACTCCTGCATTCGCACACACGCCTTTGCGCACCTTCCGGAGTAGCGGAGGGCAACCGGCGGTGACGCGCTGGCAGGGTGACTGACGAATCCGGGCCATACCACCAGGCGGGTTAAATGCTTTGCCCCGGAAGGTTTCAGTCACGTGAACAATATTATTAGTTATTTTCGTTAAAACTTATTGCCGGGTGTACTGAGGGGTTAGTGTGGGAGGGCATAATCCTGTCAGTAAGTGATAATATGTATTTAATTATGGAAAAACTATTTATTAGGAATTGGGGTTAAAAATAAAATAATGATCTTTGCTAGCGAATGGTTACGCCCAGTGGGAGGGGCTAAGTAGATAAAACGGGCCGCGCTGGGCCTGAGGAGGGAGTTGGACTCTGGTTAGAGGTGGTAACCAGTACTGATCTGTGGAGTGTCATTTTTGAATTCTGAGGTTGAGGAAGAACTCAGATGTAAATAGCCTGTATAGATTTGTATATAGAGTTTTCTTTGCTTTGTTTATTTTCACATTTGGGTATTTTTTGGGTTTTGCACTTTGTAAATATTATGATTCACTATTTTTGGGAGGCCTGAAAAATAAATTGAAAAACAACAAACACAGCTGACGACTACGCCATCGTTTTTCCCAGTTTGGGAAGGTTGTTGAGAGGACCCCGCGACAACCTGAAACACAGTGGAAGCTTGCTGGGCCCAGAACCCAGAGCTCCATGAATCTAAACCTTTCTCTGCTACTGACACTTTCTCTACTATGTCTTCCAGAACTTTCCCAGGGAGGCTGTGAAGTGTGATACCCTGATGGTTCTATCTGCTAACTCTGTTTGGTGATGTCATAGTGATGTCATAAAAGAATGGAAGAGTTTAAAGTGACAACATCTCTCTCTCTCTCTCTCTCTCTCTCTCTCTCTCTCTCTCTCTCTCTCTCTCTCTCTCTCTCTCTCTCTCAGCAACATTTCACATATACGGTACAAATCCAGGTTTTATACATTTTACACCTCACTTGGGTTTGAGAGAATCACATCTAGAACAGGGTAGAACACAGGAGCCATCTTCATCTTGGATGGGTCTACTGTCCGTTACAGAGATCTGGAACCTTTTTCATGACCAATCTGATTCTAGACAGACCTGAAAGCTAAAGGAACAAATCATAATGCTAAAGTCTGAGTCAAAATGAAAGACTTGCTGAAGTGCTTCAGTTTGGTTCAATCAGTTATAAAGACACAAACTGGAAATTACCACGAGATTTCTCTGATAAAAAAAGTCCAAGAGGTGAAGAGCAGAGATCAGCCAAGCCTCCAACACAAAGTCTCAGTCCCTTTTGAAATTGAACACGAAGAGATCCTGGTTGATGACCAAAGTTAAAACCATTTGTAGGAGAGGAGAGTCACCTTCCCGTGGGCTCACCACCTGCAGGGAGGTTCTTAATCGGTGCATTGTGATCTGTGTGACGGTGTTCAGATGTTGCGACCCGGAAACGGATAAGCGGAAGAAAATGAATGTTGGAGAGGGTCAAGGTAACTCCAAGTGCTCATCTGGGAATTGAACCCAGGACCTCTGACACCCAAAGTGAGAATCATACTCCCAGACCAACGAGCCCACATGTTCAAAAAGCTAAAGGACTCAACTGATTGTCATAAATAAGGCAGGATTTCAACACTCCTGACAGCCTTGACAGAGCTCCTGGAATGACCACATCCTGACAAAAGTAAATGAAAACATTAGTCATGGCCGACCTTGAAGAAATGAAACTGAAGGTTCAACTGCTATTGGAGGATTTGTAACTTTATGGTCCATTTGACCTGAAGCAGTTTTCAGGTTTGTGAGTGAGTTCTGTCAGAGCCTCTGAAGCTTGTGTGTCTCCATCAGGATTCATTTTAATACATGGCTTACTGCCATGAGGACAAGTTCTCTTTGACATTTAAAATGGAGACGGGTCTGATCTGATGTGTTAGCATTGGTGCTTCAGTGGTAGAGTTGTCCCCTGCCACGCTGGAGGCCTGGGTTTGATTCCCAAGTCAATGCAACTAATAATTACAATACAGCCATTTATAATAGTGGTGCCTTGCTCATGCAGTGTGAGCAATCCACCACAACAATCCCTTAACTCCGTCAGGAAAGTGAACCCCAGCCTCCTGTGTGACAGGTGGAGATACTCACAAGTAGTGATGTTAAATGAAGCCTCATGAACCACATTCTTAATTTTCTCACCACCAGATGGCAGTGTTGGTTTGAAGATAGATCCTACAGTACTGGCAATGAAGTGTGTTTTAAACGTTTGTTGAAGAGACAGCGCCATCTAGTGGCTTCAGAAAAGAAAGACAGTGAAGCTTCATTTGGCCAGTATGGGGATTGAACCCATGACCTTAGTGTTATTAGCACCACACTCTGACCAGCTGAGCTAACCGGCCCACGTTGGTGAAAACATCTACTTTCTTTCTTCCAATATTTGTGTTGAATGTGATTTGAAATGTTTTCTATACAAGAGCAAAACAAGATGTGAAACATACAAAGAAACCATCAGTCATTCATCCAAATCTTCTGCATCATGGATCAACCAGCAGCAGAAAACTAGTCAAGACTTTGTCGTCATGGGACAGCTTCATTGTTGACAGCTTTTTAATCACATTTATATGATTTTGCTGCATATTTGGCTTCATTTAATGTGTTTTAAGTTGCTGTGATCTTAACCAGAAGTGTTTATATTGTTTAGTGTTTCTTACATGCAGTGGTTTTATTTCCCATTGCCCCTGAAGGCAACACACACACTCACGAACAGACCACAGATGAACACACAATCATGTCCATACGACACTTCTGGGTTATCTTCAGTGTTCGTTCTCAAACGAAACGTAACAATCCTGAAAATATCTCTACTTCCAGTGGCGGCGTTCTCCTCCTTTCCTGAAGTACTTTATGTTTCACTCCAGGAGTTCTGATCCATCTGGAGCTTTATTTGCTTTTTCATTGCACAAAGTGGAGGATGAGGATTTTTACATCATTTAGACATCACTTTAATTTTAAAAAGAACTCCTATTCTCACTTTCATAGTCACTTTAATAAAAAAAAAAAAACCCTCCTATTTTCCCTTTGATAGTCACTTTAATTTTATAAAGAACATCCCATTCTCAGCCTGATGTTCACTTTAATTTAAAAGAAGAAAAACATTTTTCCAGGTGAAGTTCGATATCTGAACCTGAAGGTTATCAGGAACAACACACAGAAAACCTTACACTGCCCTTTGAGGACTTTAACCCTGGGCTCCTCAAAAGGCAATAAAGTGGGTTAATCCTGATGTAAAACTGCACTGAAGCATGTTGTTGTGGCCGAGAGGTTAAGGCGATGGACTAGAAATCCATTGGGGTCTCCCTGCGTAGGTTCAAATCCTGCCAACAACGCTGCTCAATACTTTGTGAAGGTTACAGAAAAACTATTTTTGAGGATTATTTTGTACAGTAAAACCTCTGATGTAGAGACACCCTGAAATCCAAGGACAAGAGTCCCCTGAAGACAGGTTCTCCTCTTCAGAGGGTCTCGTCATGAGGACCAGAATGGACCACCTACCAAATATCTTATGGTGGCTGATAATGATCCTACAGTTGCAGAGTCACTTAACATACCGAGCAGAACATAGTTCAGTCCCAGATGCATAGAAGTGCAGAGCAATGAGGACCTGTTCTTCCACAGACTGTGACTCTTTTGGGTTCTGCGTTGAAGTTTTGGCCTGACAAGGTCTGCAATGTACTTAATATCAGCATTCCCAAAGGGGAAGCAAACGTACAGTTCTTCAGTGGTGTATTGCTCCAGTGGTTTTGCTCTTCCACCAAAATGGTGGTGGCGATGGACAATACCTGCCATGTCAGTGTCTCTGTAAGTCCTCTGAGAAAGGCTTAATATAAGATGGCTCTCAAAAAGCAGCCCACTCATCAGCTGACATCTTTTGGCTTGTGATCAATTAAGTCAATCGTGTCCAAGACCTATAAATACTATGCTCACTGCAGATCAGGTGGAACCATGGACTCAAAAGGACCTAATTTCACTGTAGCAGAAACCCATTCACTGCTGGAGGGTGTAAAGTGCAATTATGCCTCAATAGTAGGAAGTTCTGTTGTGGCTGGAATGTTGAGGAACAAAAGGAAGAAAGACATTTGGGTTGAAATCACCCAGAATGTGAATGCAATGGGGTCTGGCCAGAAGAGGATCTTGGAGCAGGTGAACTTTAGATGGAAGAATCTGAGGGCCAGAGCCACAAAGGACCTTGCTGAAACAAAAAACAGCCAAACGGGCAACAAACCGTTTCAGAAAGGTGAATACACAGATGTGGTTCTGGACATTATTGGAGGTGAGAAGCACAGATACTCCTAGCAGAGGAACAAATCAAGCTGGCCAAACTGCAGCAAACCAGGGCAAAACTTCACATCTGCCTCCTAAAAGCAAGGCTTGATTTTCAAGGTTGCTTTTAGGTCCTACTCGTCTGGTCTGTCGTACTCGGATGAAGAACCCTGAACATTCTTTATTCTGTTAACTATTGGACATTTATCCTTTTTTTTTTAATTTAAGACTTTTTCAAAATATCCACAATATATTTGTTTATGTACACTTGTTATTTGTTGTGGCTCAGATGCCTTTCATAAAAGAAATCATAAATAGAAGTGGATGTTTATGTTTATGTTATTTTTGTGTTTTGTCTCAAAATAAAAAACACTTAAAGTGTCCCCATGTTGGCTCTTCTACCTGTTGTTCTTTACATTGCTGGTAGCCCACATTGTGATATGTTGTCCCATTTAGAGCACTGGTAATCTGGATTTGGTAATCTTGAAAACTGTATCTAGATCAGGGTAATCCAATCCAATGTGGCTTTGAAAAACCGGCATTTGAAGCGACTTTTATCAGAATCACGCGTCTGCGTCCAACTGCGCCTCCTAGTGTCCAAAGTTTAAAATCCACACAGACAGAATATGATTCCCAAAAACCTAAACTGATATACGTTCTCAATATTATTCCATCAATGGATATTGTGGCTTCACCTTTTAGCAACAAAACAATCAATATACTCACTTCTCCAGTTAAAACATTCGTGGACGAAGTTTAGAAGTGGCACTTCAAAAATAGTTGAATTCTGGTATTCAAAGTTCCTGGACTGGTGTCTCCTGAGGTTAACTGATGAGTGAAGAGCCAACTGGTTCTGTAAACTCTGTTGGGTGATTCTTCAAAGCTCAGTGTGACATCACAAAGCGCCTTTACATACTTCAAGGCTCGGTGTGGTCACACGGGATCAAAGGAGTTAAGCCCCGCCCCCTTGGGCCTGCTGCCATGACTACCATCAAGCATAGAAACTAATTTGTAGACCTGTGACTGTTTAAGCAAAACTTTAACACCTATTTTATCTTCAATATTTATCAATTAAATAACAATCCAATGATGGATGAACAAAAGTAAACCTCTCCAGTCTGAAGTCTCACTGTTACTTGGAATTGTGTTTTTGCCATCAACCAGCTCAACCATCACTTCCAGTTTTATAAATTCTGCTATTTTGCTCACAATAAATGACTTTACATCTGATTTAATCTCAAACTGCTCAGGCCTGAAAGTCAACAGGTGCTAAATCAGCACTGTGTAGTACAGAAGATCAGTTTGTGATCTGTAGTCGTCTGTTTCTGTAAATATACATTTTGCTGATTGATTATGTGGCACTGATGTGAAAACTCAGTGAGTGAGGATGGTGCTCCGTAAATCCCCCCCCCCCAAAAAACACACATCAGCCACACATCATGGACTTTATAGGTCAAAGTAGTGACGAGAAGAAAGAAGATTCCCATGTGGCGTTATCATGGACTCTAATGTTCTTGTGCCATTTGCATTGCAGATTGTTTGTGTGATAATTATTTCTCCTACTTTTAATGTTGGATGAATTATTGCTAAAATCAATAATTAGGGGCTGGTGTATAGGAATCAGGGTTTGGGGAGCACAGTGTGAATGCGTGTGTGTTTGCTGGCCCGTGTGGCATGAAGGAGTATTGTTGCGTTGCAGTAGATGGGGGCTTGTGTGAGCGCGCTTGGGGGCGGATAGGAGGCTTGAAAGGTGCACTCACCTCGGGGTGTGGTAAGGAGAGAGACAGTTTGGGGAGCCGCAAATTTTGTGGAGCGCTTTGCCTTCGCTTTGCCTTAATTTCTGTTTTTATTTAATTTTATCCAGTAGTCATTCTGACAATATTCTCGCTCTCGGTCCATGTCCTTTCGTCCGCTGTGGAAACAGTTTGTGCGCGACAAAAAATCCATATCAACACGCATCCTGGATCCAGTGTCTCTGTAAAGGCTAAAAGCGCCTCATTCAATCTACAGGACCCAAAACTAATCTCTGGCGGCGAGTACAGGAATCACCTGAGAAAGAAGCCCCTACACCCCCTTCGTAAATCATCATTTTAATATTTGTTTAATAAGAAATACATTTTAATTACTACAATAATTTCACTGTAGTATTCTGTTGACCCCTGAAACTCAGTCCAACCATCAGAAAGGTCCTGCTCATCATACTACAGCTATTAGTTTGAATAAAAACACCTTTTCACAATTTTAAGCATTTTTTATTTGCTTTTATCATTAATGATATGTAATAACTTCACTGTAATATAATGTAGACCACTGAAACTCTGTCCTACCATCAAAGTTGTTCTGCTGATCATATTGCAGCTATCAGTTTGACAGAAAATATTTTTTTCATACATTTTAAGGGATTTTTATTATGAGTAATATAATTTAATAACTTCAACAACTTCCCTCAAATGTAATGAAACAAAGAAACTAAGTCCAACCATCAATTGGGTCCTGCTGATCACACTACTGCTATTAGCTTAACAAAAATATTTTGTCATTAGGTTAATGGATTTTTATTAGTAATAACATTAAAGAACTTTACTGTATCGTTCTGTAGACCAATGCAATTCTGTCCAACAATACTACAACACTTAGTTTGACAAAACTGCTTTTTTCATAATTTAAGGAAACTTTTTCAGACCACCTTCTTACAGGATTTCAGTGTTCATTGATTTATAAAAAACTGAATATTTGATATGTGATTAAAAATGAGCTTATAATTTTAAGGAATGTTTTATTATTAATATTCAATTACTAGTAATTGTTGGAGACACTTTTATGTTTGATAATTTTTGAATGTTTATGCAACGCTCTCTCTGTGTTCACCTGTACACTGGCTTATGTGCAAGTACTATGTTCACCCACTAGGGGGAGCTTGGGTAATGCAAGGAGGAAATAAAACCTTCAGGTGAATGAGGTCAGGTGTGCAGAACAGGGGAGCAAACACTGTTTTTTGAGCGTGTCAGGGAGACGTGTCAGGGGGTCAGTTTGAGCCAAGGATCATACTCAGCGTTTATTTGGTTATTGTTGGAAATATAGGAAATATATAGGAACTCAGTTTGGGCTGAGTATATGATGAAGGCATCGACTGTTTTGGAAACACCAATAAAGCCAATAAATTGATTGATATATCCAAAGGACAAGCTGCACATTGGATATTGCTCTGAACATGTCTAAAACCAGGTTCCCGGTCCTCACCAGAGCAGACTTTGAATTAGTTAAAGTGCCGCTACAGTAATAACATTCAATAACTTCACTATAATGTAGTGTAGCTCAAGCAAACTCTGCTTATCTATCAGAGTGGTCCTGCTGATCAAGCTACAACACTTAGTTTGACAAAAATACTTTTTCATAATTTTAAGGAAATGTTTTAAGACCACCTTCTTACAAGGTTCATTGATTAATATAAACCAGAATGTTTAAAAGTCAGAATCTGTGAATAACGAGCCAACTTTACCAAACTCTCTCCACTTTAAGTATTGAATTTGTAATCAAATCAGAGGGTTGCTGTAGAAAAGGAGATTGTTTAAGGTTATGTTTGAGCTTTTATGTTTTTCAACAGGTGCAAGAGTCATTTAAACTGGACCAGATGGACCTTAGTGACTATTTAAAGTCACGACAGGTGCCTGAGGAAGACATACAGCGAATGGAACAGGAGAAGGTACTTAATGTAGGATGTGTTTTATTAATTAATTGTTTCTTTTTTTAAAGTGTGGATACGCTTCATGAAAACATATTTCTGATTAAAGGTTAATTGTTATAGCTTAATACAGTTGAATGAAGAATTCATGAAATATTTCTTTATTTTAGATTGATTCTAGTGTTATATGCCTCATGACGGACGACCAGCTAAAGGAGTATCTGCCATCCTATGGTGATCGACTGGCTGTTTTTGGACACTGCAGACGAAAGGAAAGAGAACCTTGCAGTCGCAAGTCAAAGATCTTCAAGCGTCTCAGAGGAAGACTCTCCAGAAACAAAAGTGATGAAGTGTTAGAGAAGGAGCACCAGAAACAACCAACAAATGCTCAAAAGAATCATAGAAAAATTGAGATTGGATGGATGCACTACAGAGAGGAGGGATTTATGCAGATACGCACCAAAAAAGGTGGAGGAACCAGAAAAGTGAGTGTCCCAAAAGACATTAAAAAGCAGGGTATGACTGAAAAAGCTGTGCAGTTGTTCTTTCCAGATGGAAAAAATACAGTAGGGATTGTCACTGATTTTGACTTTGATTGAACTGATTTTCAGGAGCATTCATTAGATGATAGTATCACAGTTGGGGAACTGTATGAAAAGACTAGGCTGCCTCTCTTGCGTTTCTATTTAACAACCAAAACAAAAGACATCACCAGTGGCACACATCAGGAAGAGAGTAATAGTGCTGCAAGTGCACAACCAAGTGAAAACACAAATGACAGGTCTGATATCGATCACCATTCTCCAGACACTACTGACACTGCTGCAACAAACATTGTGGAGATAAATTCTTCAGATATCATCTACATTGAAAGCAGCACAGTGTTTGCTAATCCAACTGGTGAAAGTCTCTCCGTCATGTACGCCACATCTGACACATCTGGGTTACTAGATCATGGCGCATTACTTCATGTGGATTCTTTAGATAATAGTGATGTTGTAACGTTCCAAACACAAAGGATTTCCGACATGGAGTACTCCAGTCTTGATGATACCATGCCTCTCTCTGAGGACCTGTCTTTTGAACCATTTCTGCCTCCTGCAGTGGAAACATTGCAGGAACAAGCCAATCAGACGGAAAGAGTTAAGAAAATGATTGTTCTTCATCGTGGACAAATTCTCAGAGAACTTATTCAAGTGTTTTCTGAGGAAAGTATCCTCGAGAATGACGTTTCCTTTAGACTTATACTTCCTGATGGAAAGCTTGAAAAGGCTGTGGACGATGGAGGAGTTTTAAGGGATGTGTTGTCAGAATTTTGGAATGACTTCTATGAGCAATGCACTATGGGAAATGGCTTCAAAGTGCCATTCCTGCGTCATGATTTTGGTAAAAATGAATGGGAAAGCGTGGGCAGAGTAATTACATTTGGCTGGCAGAAAGGGAAGTACCTTCCTGTAAAACTTGCACCTGTACTTCTGGAGCAGGCAGTTCTGGGCTCTTTGGAGAGTGATCTTGTGGACATCTTTTTCAAGTATGTGTCAGAGTCTGAGCGAATGATCTTTGAATCTTGCAGATCAGATTTTGACAGTGTTGATCAAGAAGAATTGTTGGAAATCATGGATCTTCACAACTGCCGGAGACTTCCAACAGCAGATAACATTGACCAAATTCTGGAGGAGCTTGCGCACCAGAAACTGATTCAGGAGCCCGCTTTCGTGATTGAACAGTGGAGCAACACACTGGCACCTGTGAAATCAGAGCTGAAAGGGATTGTCGCTGTCTATGAAGAACTTCAGCCAACTTCACGAAAAATCATGAGATCAATTACATACCCAGCTCCCCGAATGCTCAGGAGAAACAAATGGTCAAGTATGTAAATGCATATCTCAGGGAATCAGACAGCCAGCACCTCTCCTCTTTCCTCAGATTTTGCACAGGATCAGACTTGTTCACAGGAAAGAGCATCAGTGTCAGCTTCACGCAAGTGGAGGGATTTCAGAGACGTCCTGTCGCTCATACATGTGGCTGTTACTTGGAGCTGTCTGTGAGTTATGAAAACTATCCAGACTTTCGACATGAAATGAACAAAGTCTTAGAGAGCAATGTATGGGTGATGGACATAGTCTAAGCTCCAATCAGTTCAACAAACAAATCTGAAACTAATCCAAGCCAATTTTTTTTTTTTGATGTTCAAGCAGCATTTAATATGTGTTCATGTGTTCAGGAGCTTTTTGTTTGCCGTTTTTGCACTTACCTGTCAACCATATGCTGTTCATTATTCAATGATTGTTTAACTGTTTGAATAAAAAAAATCTGTTCATGCATGTGTGGATTTTGCATTTAACACAATTAGAATTGACCGCTGCAATTATGTACAAAGCTTTATTTTTTTCCTGGAACAATACAGAAAAGAAAAAGCTAAACAATTTGGAGAGGTGAATGTGACACTCTCCACACATCAGGTCAGTTTCACTTTCAAAGTTCTACATCAAGTTCAGTATTAATGAGCTGTCTCAGTTTGATATACAGGTCAACTGTTTCAAACACATCATTTGTTAATGTCAGATTATACTCAGACATGAGGTCCACACAGACATGGAACACATCTTCATCACATGGGAAGTCCTTAAACGCACACTCTTCAAGGCAGGTGTGAACTTTCTCCAGATCCACACGATGCAAACACTCTCTTCCTCCGTCCAGGTGAGGGACTGCATGCAGGACGGAGGGACGACCATGGGGTGATCGTGAGTTGTGGACTTGACGGACTCTGTGGTTGTTCCAAGTCAACACAACCTCATTGAGTTCTTCCTATGAGAAAATAATAGAGCAGTTCTTTTCTTAAACTTTTGAATTTAAAGGACACTGGCACAAGCTACACCATGAATACATCTGCTAAACTTCAAATACATCTCCCTCCCGTCTGATAAATCTTTTTATTTGGTCATGTTTTGTTGTTTGTTTTCCTTTACATGTTGTTTAATTGTTCATTGTGTCATTACTATTAATACCAAAGTAGTGATACATTCTGCCTCTTACTTATAGAAAGAATTGTAGCAAAAATCATGTTTTTGCTTGAGAACCCCTGAAATCCTACTGAGACCCCCTGAAATCCTATTGAGAACCCTTGGGAGTCCCTGGACCCTGATTTGAAAAAAACGTGTTTAACAATATTAGGGAATATCAATTGGTAATTCCCCCGGCTAGCTCAGTTGGTAGAGCATGAGACTAAAAATCTCAGGGGTAGTGGGTTCATGTCCCACGCCGGGCGTCACCTTCCCGTGGGCTCACCACCTGCAGGAAGGTTCTTAATCAGTGCATTGTGATCTGGGTGACAGTGCTCGGACTGTCACCCCCGCAACCCGGGAACGGATAAGCGGAAGAAAATGAATGAATTGGTAATTTCTTGCTCAGTCAAGTAGTTCTTACCCAAGGTTTGTTTAATATGACAGGTTGGCACAAAAGTGGCTAAATTTGTAAATATCTTCACTGATTCAAACTTTTGGGATCAGAAGGTCTTGAACAAAATGTTGAATTACAAACAATGTCTCATTGTAATGACAGCAGCAAGGTCGGCAATGAGTGATGATGTCATTTTCACCTGTTACAGCCATTGTAGTAATTTTGCTGTGTATTTGTGTCACTCTTACTTCACACATCAGTGGTCTACAGGGGATTGTACTACATCACTGTTCAGAAAAATGTCATGACTTCACACTCAAAGACAGACAAGCTATGAAACTTATTGCGAATATAAATTTTCCAAAAATGCAAAAATCTAATTTTCCTAACTTCCATAGTGTGCCCAGTGGGACGCTACTGAGAAGAAGTTTATTCGACCAACTTACAGGAACTTGGGTGGTTGAATGTAACAGCCAATCAAAAAGATCCTTCAGTTTATTACATAGGACAACACTAAAATAATGCTTATATTTAGTAGAGTCAAAGCAACTCTGAATACCACAACGTGCATTACTGTTGTTTTCTTTCCAAACAAAGTGTATAATTTCAATTTCAATTTGCAAAGAATTCAGGCAAAATGTTTTAAGTTATGGCTTTCTACAACCTTCTCTATCTCATAATGTGTCATTTAGCCTACGTGTATTACTTGAAGAAAGCAAAACTGGATCAAGGACTTGTCCAGGAGATTATCAGAGAAGTGTCCATCTTCTTTCAGCTTATCAAACAGGTCCATCCAGAACTGGACACACTCACTGCGCAGTGTCAGCCACCATCGTTCGATCCGCTGATTCCCTGTGCTTGGACCAAAGGTTACACAGTCTCTTTCATCTTGGTTCTCAGAAAAATGTAAAAACCGCTGCATTTCAGCCATGCGACCATTTTCTGTCCCTAAATCAAGTCTGAGTCTGGCAGGGCAGCCACCAGCGTCGAGAACAGCCTCCATGAAATAGCCAGCGATGATCTTTGGGTCATTGTTTGTTTTGTAAGCTTCAAGCCATATCATCTTTCGGGAAAACCCATCAATACACCCACTGATCGCGATTCCAAATGGCTTCAGCTTGTCGTAGCCATCAATGTGCCAAACATAGTTTGAACCACAGCTGTGGTACACACGCCTTCGTAGTCTATTTCTTGACCTCAGATCGACACCTTCACCATCCAGTAACCGTAGCAATATCCTTACGGTCTCTCTGTCTGTTACAATTCCATGTAACCAGCATTTTTGATGCACCCATCTGTAACCATGGGACTGACCAGAGGTTTCCAGTTGCTGTTCAATGAAGGTTGCCACTTCATCTACATCAGTTTTAGTCTTCCTACGCCAGAGCCGCTTCTTTCTTAAAATCCTTTCCAGGGTGCGTTTGCTTAATACAATCCCATGTGAATTAGCAAGCAAATCAAGTATTTCATTTGTTGTGAAGCCCCATTTAAAGTAGTCCTCAATATACTGACAATCCATTTCTGTGTCCAACTGAAGAGGAGAGCTCATACCAACAAAGACCTGCTACTTTTGACTTGTGCAAATTACCTAATAATTATAACTTACTATCTCATAATTATGAGTTACTATCTCATAATTTCGACTTACTATCTCATAATTTTGACTTACTATCTCATAATTTCGACTTACTATCTCATAATTATGGCTTACTATCTCATAATTTCGACTTACTATCTCATAATTATGACATACTATGGGATTTTTTTTTACTCAAGTGTAAGTTCTTCTTTTTTTTTTTTAACTGGCGGAAATGGGCTTCCATATAGAAGTGTATCTGAGGTCAAATGTACCACTGTAGTTTTAAGAAGTATGATGAGACATCAACTTCCTTCTGGTCACTTGGTAAAATCGTCTGCAGCAAAGCCATAGCAACCAGAAAAACCTTGGTTTGTTGAGAAAACTGAATCGTCAAAATGAAAAGGTACAGATCTTATACATAAAACGAATGAATACAATAAAAATCTCTTAAAATGAAGCTAAAACCACAACCAATCTTAAGATACAACAATTTCCACCTAAAATAGAAAGGATGTCGGCCATGTTTCTTCTTCCTGTCAGGAGAAACTCTGCAGTCATGTGACTTGAAGTCTGTCCAAAGAAAAGAATAAGAAGATGAAATGTACTCATGTTACATTTTCAGAACCTTTTTGTGAAATTTTGTGAAGTTACGGCATTTTTGGGGGACAAACAAAGGTTTTACACAATTCCGATCGAGTCTGAGCTTTATGTTTGGGTGTTTTTGTTACAATGTAGATCAACTTTATTTGACCAAAATATGTTGTCTCAGTAAATGTTTGTTTACTTCGTGGATTTCATGATTTGAATGATGGAATTCAATCTGCAGGCTTTTCATCATCAAGCTGAGTCCTGTAGTCTTAAATAAAGATAAACACTAATAATGGCTGAAATAGAAGGATAAAGAAAAGGCCCACTCCTGTCTGGATGAGGTGTTCACACACTGTTGACCTGATGCTGGGCTGACCTCACCTGCACTGAAAGGTCCTGGTTGATGTAAATCTTGTCGTCCTGATAGGAGATCTTGCCTTTCTTTCGGACAGCAGCAATGATTTGTTGTTTGTCTTTAAAATTGTCTCCAATCACGGAGTGTCTGGAAGCCGGGAGTCAAAGAACTTGACAGTCTGATTCTACTTGTTGGAGCCAAATGCTTAAATCCAACAATGTATGAAAACTTTTTGGCTTTAATTCCAATAATTAATTTGATGGATTATGATCTATTTATTAACTACTTTGATTGATTACTGTGTGGACACTTTTGGGATATTGGCAGTCCAAATCCCTCCACTGTGGTAAGAAAGTTTGATCTGCGTTGAAAAAGTTGGAAATAAGTCAATAAATTGTCTGCATTTTATGGGGACTTTGGGAAAAGTTATGAGTCAAACTCTGCATGAAAGTGTGGGAACCATAAGAGCAAGTCTTGGTTGTAGAACAGGAAGAAGATTGTTTTTTCACCCCTCTACCCTTTACTCACTTCCTTGAGGTGATGACACAAACAGGACCAGCCCCCTCCAACACCCGATTGAAGAATTGTCTGAGTTTTCAGTCCCCGTTCAAATACAATGGTTCTGCAAAGAAAAACACTGAGCAACAAATCTCTTTTACTGTCATCTTTATTTATAAGTTCAGTATTAAAGCAATCCAAAAGTAATCAGGTATTTCATTTTGTGATAGATTACATTACTTAACAAGTGACACACACCTTACACACACCGTCCACCAACCCCCAAACCCACACCCAGCAAATATTTGCGCATTGGGGCCCCAGAAGGCATAGAAAGTACAGAAGGTATATAATGTTGAGAAGGTACATTTTTATTCCTCACTTCATAGCTGCTTTCACATCCGACAGCTTTACTCAGGTGAAGTCCTGTTGAAAATAAAACCGAGTCACTTCTTTCATTTAAAACAACGTAAAAAGAAATATAAGTTTTTAAAAAATATTTGATTACAGCCAAAATACTTAAGTTTTAGGTTTTTTTTTCCACTCTTGTCCTGTACAGACAATAACATTGTAGATGATCTATCCGTCACCATTACCACACAGATCCAGTTTTCTCACTTTGCATGAATGGGGGAAGCATCTGCAATTTCATGATATCAACTATAATTATATAGTTGATATAATGAAATAAAGCATTCTATTCTATTCTGTAGAATAATTCTATACATTCTCTTGCCAGTTGGTGGGTTAACAGGCAGGATGGCAGCGCTCGAGACGATAAAGACATTTTCACAACTTGCTTTTGAGGAAAAACAGCAGATTTTAAAAGATAGGAGACCAACACCTGAGCTGCCAGATCTTCAGCAAAGGAAAGCTCAGAACATTGCTCCTACTTTCATGTCAATCTTCGGAGCAGGAGTGGTTTCAGCACCACAGACGCTCTGCTGTCATAGTTGTTTTCAACATGTCATGAGATTTATCTTGTTGGGAGAGTATGAAGATTGATATTGAACCATTGCAGTGTAGTGTAGTGTCTGAGGAGGTAGAAGTATCACTATGGAGAAAATATAAATACTGTTATGCTAATTATTGCAGTGCTTTTTTGTCTGACAGATGAACAGCCTATTGTCACACCCTGCAGCTCAGCTGCCACATGGGGGCACTGTTGCTCTGGTTTTATGCCTTCTTCGCCTTCTTCGCCTCCTTTCGCTGTTCTCTCCAGGTGGGCATGTGAAGGGTTTGTTTACGGAAGCGGTGATCACTGGCTGGGATAATCCACTGACACTCTTCACCTCTTCAGTCGAGGCTATCAAAGCTCAGCAAGTAAAGGCCCCTGTAGACTCCCATAAGAACGCATAAGAACAAGAAGAAATGTTTGGCTGTGACGGCAGCCAGCTGCCGAAAAAAAATTACTTTTCGGCAGGAGAGTTCATACTCCAAGAAGAATCTGTTGAAGTTGCAGGCCACGCCCCCTCACGGCAGGCACACATCTGTGAAGCAGCATTTTAACTTTTCAGCTGCACAGCTTATATCTCGCTTCAATGTTTTCCGTAATACATTTCTGTGAACTGTTTCAGTAATAAAAGAGAAAGTTTAAGTCTGAGCCGCGATTTTGGTCTGGTTTTAACTGCAGGAGCTGAGTGATGCGTTCAGGTGCATCACGTAAGCCCACTCACTGACCTATTAATAAGCTCATACAGTAGCAAGGTTACAAGCTAAACAAGATTGAAATAGGACTAATAATTATTAGTGAGCTGGAACATGCATGCGCAGCACACGGCAGCGCAGAAGTTTCGGCAGTGCTTTCGCCTGGATGGTCGGCACAGCCGAACCATATTTCTTTGGCCAGATGGAGATGGACGAAGAAAATTGGGTCATTTTGTTTGGCAGGACCCCGGAGTGCCGAACTTTCTTCCTGTTCTTATGGAGGATGAATCAGCCTTTAGTCTTACACAGTTATCTCTCAGATTTCATTTGATTTTATACTGGGACCAATGTATGGAGCTAGGAAAGTTTGTTTTTGGTCTGGTCAGCGCCTAATTTTTCTTAATCTGGGTTGTTCACAGAAATGTAAATATTAGAAAAAAGTAATATTAAAACCCTAATCATTAATTCTATTGATAGTATGTCATTCATTTTATGACCAGGAAACAGTGACGTTTAAAGTGGCCAATCAAAAAGGAGAGGGGATTACGAGGCCGTCTTTGCAGTGCCCGCCCCCAAAGTGCTAAAACTCAACATCACTGCGTGGAGAGATCACAGGTGTCACAGCGAGCGACAGATAGAGGCAGCGAGCGTAGAAAGTGGTCTAACTGTGCGCGATTACAATTATTCTGCGCTTGTGTTTTTGGCACGAGACTGATCCCGTATACTGTAAGTCATTTAGCTTCAGTCTGAACTTATTTAGTTACAGGATTATCTCCATCATCTTCAGGACTAAATTCTCCAGCTCCAGCACTAACTCACCCAGCGTCAAGACTAACTCCTTCAGCCTTAGAACTAACTTCTTTAGATTCAGGACCAACGCCTTCAGCTTGAGGAAAAACTCGTTCAGCTTCAAGACTGACTCTTTTAGTTTCCTGCCTCAGTTTGAAACGTGAGTCTGCAGTTGTTATTTTACAAAAACTGAACTGAACAGTTCCAGATGTTTTTCATCTCTTCCAGCTCGCTTTAGTCTGCACTGATCCCTGATCCTTTCTCTCTGCCCCCCGTCTCTTTATCATGCATATATTGTACAAACAACACAGTGCTTCTATAACACACACCTTTCTTCTCTTCATACCTACAGAACATCAGTGAACAGTTGAAGCCCACAGCTCCTCTCTCAGACTGAATACTCACCAATACTCTTGTCACTTCTTCCTAAATGGTGTGAAGCTCTTCATTTTACCCCACACGTAGTCTACTGCTGATTTGTTTCCTTCCTCCACTTGACGTTTCATCTTCTCCAGTTTCTGGACCTTCTCTTGGTCTCCTCTCTCTGACATTTTCTCGATCAAGAAGTCGTAGTGGACGTAGGTGGACAATGAGTCGACGTTGAGGGCGATCTGCTCCAGATTGACCACATATTTGTAGGCTTCGTCCTCCAGCCGCCGCTTCACCTCGATCATCCTCCTCTCCTCGTCTTCCAGTATCTGCAGCAGGTTTGACTCTGTAACTTTGGCCGACTTGTTCTTCTCATACTCCTCTTTCATCTGTGTGTTGGTTTGTGTAAGTTTCCTTGTCTTAACGATGTATTGCCATGTGTCTTTGACATGAGATGATGCTGGACACTTTCCGCTGCAAACAGTGCAATGGCCTTCTTTCATCACCACACAGTGTTCTGCACTCCAGGCCACAGTGCATCCTGGATAGTGACACGTCTCCTCGCAGCTTTTGCAGCAGGTAGCTCCTGAATATCTTAAAAAGCCCCAGCCTCCAGGAATGTTCTCTTTTACTTTGTACGGCTGGTCCACTGTAACTTCATAGCTCTCATTCTTCTTTGTCTCGTCTTCAAATTGTTTCACAGCTTCCTTCTTCTGCTGGATCTCCTTCTTCTTCAGCTCCATCAGAAGGATGCGATCTTGCAGGTTTTGGATGCAGGCTGTCAGACGGATGCGTTCATTCAGGACATTCACGGTTTCCTCCAGTTCCTGAGGAGGTGTTTTCTCTAAGAAGGCAGTAAACTGGTCAATCCCTCTCTTGTTGATTTCCCACGCAAATTTCAAAACTAATTCATCTTCCTCCGTTCTCTCCATTTTCTGCTGGTTGTTAAACAGGAAGTAAGTTGGCTGGTTCTTCTTGTTTCTTGCACATTTGATTTTGGCTGCTTCAAGAGCATTAAGAGCATTTTTGGGTGGGCCTCCATCTGAGTAGGTCAGCAGAGCCACGATGTTTTCCTTCATGTCTTTTCCAAACAGAGACATTATTGAGTTGAAGGCATACGACAACCGGTCGCTCAGGCGACACTCACTGGACTTCAGCACCAGACCCACCGCATTAATACTGCGCACGCCGTCCTGCGCTCGAAACACGTCCAGCAGTCTTTCACCGATGATGACATCACGTTCAATCCCCCTGGTGTCTCCGTATCCAGGAGTATCGATGACGGTCAGAGAGTAGGGTGGAGCTTTATCTTCGTAGCCAAAAATCTGGTAAACGATAACATCTGAGGTCTGACTCGTGCTCTGATTGGAGCCCTCCTCCACCAGCTCAAACCAGACTTCATCCTCCCATGTCACTCCCATGCTGTGGTTGAACAGAGCGTTGATCAGTGCCGACTTTCCAGTTCCTGTTTCACCAACCAGCAGGATGGTTTTATTGGGCCTGTTCCTGTTTCTCTCTCCAACAGTCATTCTGGTCAGAGTGCCGAACACCTCCTTCTTAGGTTTCAGCTGGTAGATGTTGGGACGTCCTCCTGAGACCAGCGTGCTTCTGGAGACCAGTTCTCGGTATTTGGATGAGATGTTGGTGATGCTACAGGGGGGAAAAAAACAGAAAACCAATTTGTCACTCAGACTTTAATTCACATGCTGCACATTGTGACCTGCAAGACCCACAAGGCCTGCAAGACTTACAAGACCTACAAGATCTACAAGACCTGCAAGACCTACAAGACCTGCATGACTTACAAGACCTGCAAGACCGACAAAACCTACAAGACCTGC
Organism: Lipophrys pholis; assembly: GCF_963383615.2. NCBI lineage: Eukaryota > Metazoa > Chordata > Actinopteri > Blenniiformes > Blenniidae > Lipophrys > Lipophrys pholis. The sequence goes on along the minus strand of NC_137646.1, from coordinate 3,829,808 downwards.
AAGACCTACAAGACCTACAAGACCTACAAGACTGGCAAGACCTGCAAGACCTGCAAGACCTACAAGACTGGCAAGACCGACAAGACCCACATGACCTGCAAGACCTGCAAGACCCACAAGACTGGCAAGACCTCCAAGCCTACAAGACCTACAGAACCCAAAGGATCAACAAAACACACAACACCGACAGGGGCTACAAAACCTTTAAGACTTTTACGTCCTGTCAGATCCTCAAACCTTGACTGTGCTGCATCATGGTGGTTGGAATGATGGAATTCAAGCCCATCTGAGTATCAGTGCCCACAGACACACTGCCCCCTTCTGGATGTTTCTCTGACACTTTGAAAGTCAATGCAGATTCCTCAAAATGTTTACGACTTGCCATGTTTACTTTTTCGAGATTCACGAAACATAGGTGATCTTCTATAAGCATGATATTAAAATCATAAAATATTACTAATAGCTGGAAAAAAGGCTATAACAAGGAATTGGGGTAAAGTGGATCTACCAACCCGGAACAATGGACAGACATAATGCAAGAAATCTAAACAATGGAAAAACTGACACATCGACTACAAGAACCACAAGCAGAAGATAAGTGGAAGGAATTGACTTTTTTCAGGAACCAGAATAGCGATAGACAACTGAAAGACTAATCAACACAGAAGATGAAAACTGTTCCAAAGAACGGACAAAATCGAATGAAGCTCCCAACAGGATATTACCCTTTTTTCCTCTTTCTTTTCCCTTTCCCTTCTTTATCTTTTGTTCATTCTTTTTCGTATATCTCCTATTTCTGTCGTTATGTAAACCGCAATTATATTTGTTCAGGATAAACGTCTCTGTTTTGTCTGTTTGTTTTGGAAAAATGAGAGAAATCAATAAAAACTGAAGTGAGAAAAAATTATATTAAAATCATGCAAGTAAGTCAACATCTGGTTGTAAGAGATCACCTCAGGGGGCCCAGACCCCTCCCCCCTCTCTGACCTCAAGGCAAACCAAGGAACCCCCAGCTTCCTCTGGCCTGGGCAACAAACTGACTTCAAAGGCACTGAAGAAACGTGGTAACTAACTACTGAGCATTAAATAGTTAAACATCATGCTCTGTACAGATCTACTCAACTTTCATGAAGATGTGTTGATTCTATTACTTTGGTTTAGTTGTACTGGTGATGGTGTTAGGAGTAGTTAGCAGCCTGCAAATCAATGTTAGCCATGTTTCACATGCTAATCTTTACTGTACTAACCTGTGAACTCACAATCCTCCACATTTCACATCAATTACTCAAGACATTCATAGACTCATCTACGAATTGGCTTCTGATAGAGTTGCCCTCAGAAAAGCAGACATTAAAGTCCCGCTTCTCTCGTCAAGTGGTCATTTCGCTCAGCCATCTTGCTCCTTGCATTTCTGGTCGCCGCCATTTTGAAATTTAGTTCTTTTGATCCAACAATTTGTTTGTAGTCTCTCTCTCTCTCTCTCTCTCTCTCTCTCTCTCTCTCTCAACATAAAAAGAGTGGAGCATCTCACACCTGGAGGACAATCCAGAAAGCAGGTTCAACAAACTCTGAGTCTCTCCCTGAACTCTCAGTCGACTCACTCTGAGATGGAATATCTGGGTGCTTCCTCATAGTCCCTCCTTTCTCCTTTCCTATCCACCTTTACTTAACTCCGTGGATGATGTCACTGGGTTAAAGAAAGGTGTTAGGAGGCTTCCTAAAGGAGTTAAGGAAAGGTGTTAGGAGACTTCCTAAAGGAGTTATGGAAAGGTGTTAGGAGGGTTCCTAAAGGAGTTAAGAAAGATGTTAGGAGACTTCCTAAAGGAGTTAAGGAAAAGTGTAAGGAGGGTTCCTAAAGGAGTTAAGGAAAGGCGATCATGTTGTTGTGACTATCGGACACACTCGGTGGCGTAATAATAATCCGCTGGCAGTGAAGGTGAATGACATCAGCCATGGGGAAATAACCACAAATTTCTGAATATAGATGTTGGGATTTATGGTTGGTTATTAGCATTAAATTACTGTGAGTAATCGATTACTGAAAGTAATACATCACTGCACGTAATTTAGGAAAATTTTAAATTATTAATGGAAGTAAATGGTCATTTACTCATTAACAACTCCTAAAGTAATTCAGTAATTACTTAAAAGTCAATAAATGATCAAAAATATATTTAATAATGAAAAATTATTAATTAGAATAAATTAGTTATTTATCTATTAATAATAAATTTGTGCACCACCAGATAAACTGGAAATAGCTACCACCAAAATATCAGTCTCATTTGGAAAACGGTTTATTTACGTTAGTTAATATTTCAGTGTAAAAATATAACAATCTTAAATGAAAGGGGAAGGTGTGAGATCCAAGCACAGACTGTAACAAACCCAGTGAATTGTCAACAATAAATACACAATAATCACCAAGAATCCTTCAATTCAGCCAACAGGCGTTTATCAACAAAATGCATTAATTCATAAATAATTCTGAAATCATCTCATAAATCAACACATTCAAGTAGCAAACGACATCTAACACGGAGATCTAATCTATTAAACAGCAAACACTATGTACAAAGAGTGTTTGTATGTGTGTGTGTGTGAATGTGTGTGTGTGTGTGTGTGTGTGTGTGTGTGTGTGTGTGTGTGTGTGTGTGTGTGTGTGTGTGTGTGTGTGTGTGTGTGTGTGTGTGTGTGTGTGTGGGTGGTCTGGAGTGATGAGGGTGATGGGTGTAATGACTTCGAACGTCCACTAGGTGGAGGCACATGTCGCATGTCGGCGGGTCAATGTGACTGGGTGTGATAACCTCGAACGTCCACCAGGTGGTGGATGAGTTGGGATCATCACCCAAGATGACAGCTCTGATGCGGTTTCAAAGAGTCAAAATGGCGGTCAGGTTGCGCTCTGCGGAGCAGCGTTACCGTGGCGATTGGGGGACGCTTTCCGAGGTCACGTGATGACCGGACGACGCCGTCAGTCCGGTTCTGAGCCGGAGTTCTAACTGGATGTCGGAACATGCAGTAAGAACTCTGGTGATCTGTTGTTAGCGGCACAAGTTAGCAGTTCGGGTGCTAAATGTGGTTATGTGTATGAACTTATCTGGATCAGATAACAGGAGTGCAGGGGCTGCGCAGACTCAGGTTAGTGAAAGAGGGGGCGAGAGAGAGAGAGAAGGGGGAGAGAAGGGAAAGACAGAGAATTCTGGCGAGGTTCGATTCTGCAACCCGGTTCTCCACACAGAGCTCCCAGTTGGCCTGGAGCTCACTTGGACCTCTGGTTCTGAGGTGGAAAACCCGAGTCCCAGACTTGGTTGATGCGCGTGAAAGCACGTATACGTATGATATGCTGCGGCCTTCTCAGCGGCACATTGAAACACATTGCATGTTAGCGTCACGCTAATCTAACAATTTCTACCCAGAAAAAGCTCTTTCTGTCTGGTGGTGCTGTGCGGTTCTGTGAGGCTGCGGTAACTGGTTGTTACCAGGTCTGAAATCAGCGTCCTAAATTCAGAGGCCTGGCTTCAGCTGCAGGAGTGGACAGCGAGGCAGCTAAAGGTGGGAGAGGAGACGCTGGCTTGGGTCTCCAGAATCCCCCAAAAAAAGGAAATATGAAAGAAGAAGTAGTCCAAACTGTGTCCTGCTTGTCCAGCGGGCTGGCGTTGGTTCTGTCCCTTGGACCTACTTGGTGCTCTCTTTACTGTCCCGAGGCAGCAGTGATATGTGTCCCTCTCGGTGGCTGGGATGAGAACGGTGGTTGGAAAGGAGCTTCACCAAGTTGACTTTTGGACCCCTGTGGTGTCTGGGTCAGGTTCGACCATTATCATTGGTTGCCAACCTGGGGGGTTGGAGACTTCCTGGGGTCTTTGGCCTGCTCCCTGCTGTTTTATGGCCTGTTTATTGTTGCTGGTGTTTCTCCTCAGTCACAGAAAATGCTTGGAGGAGTTCAATGGAATCTTTAGCCCTACATTGACGACAAAAGCGCATTTCTAACACTTTCCCCTTCTAACCATTGATATAATGTCAAATATCACAAGGTTTGAATATGTATGAGTTCTTTTCTAAATGAGGCCGGTCACCTGATAAAGACCGACACGTCATCACACGCCAGATGATGCTCTGAGGAAGACTGCAGGTGCAGCGGAAACTTTACTTTACTGTGTTGGTTTTACAACATTCATAAAATTCATAGTTGGGATCTGGGTTTTAGATTATTTAAACTTGTTCAAGGAATATTATTGCATTGGTAACTTAACAAGATCTGCTTTGAGTCATTGTGAGTTTACCTGAATGCTCCGATGAGGTTCCGGAGTTAAGGAGAAGTGGAGAGGAAAGGAGATAGGAGGGGCTATTAGGATGTACCCTCTGAATTTCTGATTCCAGAACAGCTGATCTGAATTAGTTCAATCAACTCACAGTATGTGAACCTTGACCAAATCTGAAGTTCATTTAGGTGCAATCCAACAAGAGAAAGCTGAATTAGAAGCAGCTAAAAATGAAATATAAAACCATAATTCAGAATGAAAAGGCGGATATGCATGTCTGCTATGATTGCTCCTCACTTTGATTTGTATTTTAGTATTTAAATTGACATAAGCTATTAAATTAAAAAAAAATTTCCTTCAGTAGCTACTTTATGTAGTAATTTAAACCAGTATTCGAGGAGTCATTTAAAATGTGACCATGTGTGCATCAACACTAAAATTAAAGAATAAAATACTGAAATTATTTATTAAGAAAAGAACGTTTGAGTTCTACTCAAGAAGGCACAACATGTTTAAATGTATGTTTGTAACACCGCATTATGTAATCATGGTGCAATATGTAATAATGTAATACATTTTCAACTCATTATGTAATAATGTCACATTTTGTACTAAAATTCATGAATGTAGTAATAAACTTTGCCCCATTTTGTCATAACGTTACATACTGCAATCGTTATTACAAAATCTGGGTTTTCCACTTTTCTTTAAGAAAGCGTAATAATTTGGTGCATTATGTAATAAATGAGCCCTTTATGTTTAATAATAAGTAAAAATTAAGTTTCAGTTGGACTAGAATTATATGTCACTCTTTGCTTTTGCTCATGTATTGCCAACAGAACAAAGGCAGACTCCAGAGCTCTAAATCAGGTTAAACTTTTTAGATCACTAGTCATTGTGGCTGGTCGATTTTTAAAGTTAAAGCCATGCAGTATTTCTACCAGACATTTCTATTTCCTTGAAGAAATCAAAGCAGAATGTAAGTGCCACTGAGTGCGTTTTATCATTTAACCTGCATGTTGTAATAACTGTTGCAACATGTAACAAGTTATTGCAAAATGTGGCAAAGTTTATTAGAAAATACATTGAAGAATGTTATTTCAAAATGTGGCTTTATTACATAATGAGTTCAAAATGTATGACAGTATTACATGTTGCACCATTATGACATAATGGGGCACTACTATGTGGTTTACTTTTCTGTTATTTACATTTTGTTTTCACGTTTGTTGTGTGCATCATTTACGGTCAGGATACTCACTTTGCCATGGTGACAATGTGATGCAGTGATGCGTCAATGAAGTCAGATTGCTGTAAAGAAAAGAAGAAGAAGGACGGGATGAGACATGAATCTGACCAATCACAGCTCAGAGACCTAATATCAAGCAGGATTAACCCGTTTGTTGTCATAAAACTGTCGTTTTCTGTTGATTTCATCCACATAATAGAGACACTGTGAAGAAATCAAGTCCCAGTTTGAAGTATACTTCTTGTTATTATTACTACTAATAATAACAATAATAGCAATAACAACAACAACAATAATAATAATAATTCAGGTCATTTTATTTGTAGCTGTGGGTAGATTTGTTTTGTAGGTTTTGTGATGGATTCAGCATATCATAACGAGAAAATACACACAACAAACCAGACAGGCAGATATTTGGTCGAGAGACAGAGAAAGTCAAGAGAAAAAAACAAGACGAGTGCTCAATGTTTCACTGTTCACCAATAAGTAAAAAAGATAACATTCAAATTAAAGGATTGAAATGGGTAAAAACAAACCACAATACAACACAATATATGACCTTAGAGAGATAAGAGCAGTCTGATAATAAAATCTTATAAACTTCTAAAGTCGTTTTGTCATACAGGATATTTATAGAAGCCTACTTACCTCCAAAAGGTTGAGAGACTGTGGGAAGAAAAGCGTGCACACTGGGAGAACATGACACTTTAATATTGTTTTAATTCAATGTTCTTCAATGAATTGTTGGATCTGGTTTCCGTGGTTACAAGGATTCTAATCATTGGGTTTTAATTTAGAAAGGTCATTTTTGTAATAAAAACCTGGGAGATTTAGAGAGACTCACCTGCTCCTGCTGTGATGAGGATGATCTATAGTCTGAACACTCCAAGCCTTTATATGCGCGCACGCACACACACACACACACACACACACACACACACACACACACACACACACACACACACACACACACACACACACACACACACACACACACACACACACACACACACACACACACACACACACACACACACACACTTCTAAACAAAACTGAAACTAACGAACTGGAGGTCATGTGATTTCACAGAAATTCAGAGATTACAAGAAGGACACACACACACACACAGAGGAAATCATGTGTGGTTTGCAGCAGGAAACAAACACACAGTTCCAGTTAGAGATGGTATCATTCAGTAGACTGAGATCACAGAGCGACAGAGAAAGAAGGAAAACAAGAAGCATAAATAATGAACAAACAAAGGAAATAAGATGAGAGAAGAAAATATAGAAACATGAAAAATACAACAATCAATAGGATTAATGTCAGTTGGAGGTTTGAGGGAACAATGAAGCTTCTGGATGATAAATAACGAGATGATTGTCCATCAGGTGAAGAAGAAGAAAGCAGCTGTCAGAGGTTTGTGATGGTGTGAATGAAATAGAAAAAGAGAAGTTAGAAAGTCTTTTGCTCCGTTGTGGAAGCTTCTAAAGAGCTGACAGATTCTCACCAGAACTCTCTTCACTTCCATGTGTGAGGAAACTTGTGGAGAGAAGAAGCTGCCCCTTTAACTGCTTTTTCTTATGACAGCTGTTCAACATGTGGCTCTTCAGCTCCTCTGTAGCGGCTCCCTGAAGCTTCACTGAATCACACTGAAATCAACATTGTGTTGTGGTTGTGTTACACCACTCAGACGGCATCGACGTGGCGTGAAGATCAGTTGACTTTATTTACTACTGGCAGGACAGGTACAGAATCAAGTCACCATCAAACCAAACGGGATCACACACAGCTTCGCCTTCAACACCGGAAACCAAAACCAAAGCCACTCTTCTTCTCTCACTTGACTGGCTCTGTTTATCTTATACAGTCTTCACTCGGCCCCCTGCTGGCCAATATGATTAACTACATGAACACAAGAACAGAAAATAACCAACTAAAGTTGAATACAATATTAACTGTAAACACAGAAATACATTATATACAAGCATTCGCTTTCAGGTGCTACAATCCTCCCCTGCTAAATAAATGTTGTCCTCAACATTAGCAGCAATTAAAAAGTATCTTTCACACCCAATGTTATTAATCATAACTCAAACATGAAAAATAACTAGTTTCCACATTCCTACAATGGCAACAGCTTCCTTTTGGAACCTAAAAGACATTACTACGGGTTTTACCCAGTAAGTACATTACTATGTGACCTCATCACATTTTACTTTCCAATGACACTACAGTGTTTAAACCTAGGAAAAATCTAGTTCTTAGTAGTTTTCTTTTTTTTTTATTATTATTAGTGCAGTACTCATTTAAATGCTCTAAAATCCAAATTTCTGTCATTTCTCTATACATTCCATGGAAGCTTCAACTTAACTGACATACCTTTACCAAATTGCCATTTACATAATTTCAATGTCATAACTCATTCCAAATTTTCTAGATGACCACGGGAACCTTTTACACTTGTCTGGTTTAAAGAAAAAAAAAGATTTTTCTTTTAAAGGATGATATCTGCTATGGGTTATGTAACAGAATCACAGTAGGTAATTTGACATCACATTCAAATCACGTTTTGTTATTTTCTTTCTTCATATTTTCACATTATACAGTAACCACTCAGTTAAACAGTCCATGTTACTGTCTCGATCCCACACAGAGTAATCACAACAGTCCACAGTGACATAAAAATTTCCTTTTTTTTTAGTAATATCCTGTGGGAACGAGGGTGGGATATACCAGATGTTGACCAAACATCTGTACAGGTATCCAAGGCACACTGTATTGTCCATGTACTGATGCCAACGTGTTCACATACAGTGGGTTAATGTAAGGCCCTATCACACGGTGAGTAGGTTGGCCCAATGAGTCATACGTCAGCGTCTCTTTGGGTCGTCTTTCTCTCTGTGACTTACGTGGCTGTGTGTCAATGAACTCGGGTCCTAGACAACTTGGCAGGTCTGCTGCCTGACCAGTTTGAGAGTCCTCTGGAGCATCATGTTCGGTTGTATCATTCCTGGAGAAGTCATCATTCAACAGCATTTGAACCGGAGTCTCAACCCTGAACTCCTCTGCTTCCACATTAAGTTCGGGCTGCGGTGCCGTTTCAGGAATGATAGGGGGTGCAACATTTTGATCTGTGGGCTGGTGGTGATGGTTCCTCAATCTATGAGCCCAGTAATGTTGTTCCTCATCTGAACTTTCTGATGTTTCATTTTGTGTATTGCTCCTGAGTGTCTTTTTGTGTTGGCCATCAGGTTTTTGTCCTCTTACAGTGCTTTGGGCGGGTTCTTGAAGTGGTAAAGCATTACATGGCATTAACATGTTACGATGGAGGATTCTGCCTCTCCCTGTGCCACATTCAGGTTTTATTTCATAAACCGGGCTGTCCTTCCCTTTTTGTGAGATGACAATGTGTATTTGATTCTCCCAGTATGAACGTAGTTTTCCCGGTCCCCCACGCTCTGACATATTTCTCACAAGGACCCTGTCACCGGGGGACAGCACTGAACTTTGTCTCTTTTGATCATAATACACTTTCCCCCTTATTGTAGTCTTTTTGATGGTTTTAGATGCGATGTCATACGCTTCCTTCATTTGTTGCTGCCATTTCTGAGCATACTCCTGGTGTGAATTACATCCTTTTTCCTCATTAATTCCAAAGATCAGATCGATTGGTAGGCGGGGATTTCTACCAAAAAGTAAGTAGAAAGGAGAATATCCTGTTGCCTCACTGATGGTGCAGTTATACGCATGTACAACTTTACTCACGTATTCACTCCACTTTTCCTTCTTCTCTTCATCCAAGGTCCGCAGCATTGATAGTAAGGTACGATTAAACCTTTCAGCTGGGTTTCCTTGCGGGTGGTAAGGAGTTGTTTTTGAGTTGGTCATACCAGTGTATTTTTGCAGCCGTCTGAATAACTGATTCTCAAACTCCTTGCCTTGATCGTGATGTATTTTAGCAGGGAAACCGAATTTAAGAGAGAAATCATTAAAGATTTTGTCAGCCGCTGTTTTGCCTGATTTGTTGCGGGTTGGGTAGGCTTGTGCAAACTTAGTGAAGTTGTCAATGATCACTAAAATATACTCATACCCTCCCCTGCTTTTTTCAAGATGAAGATAGTCTATTGAGACCATTTCGAATGGTGCTGTTGCAGGCACATGGCACATTGGGGCTCTGCTCTGCACTGGGGTTTTTTTCTGGATGTTGCATTTACATATTTCTGATATGAAAAAGTTAATATCTTTTTGCATCCCAGGCCAATAAAACCTCTGCCTCGCAAGGTGTAAAACTCGTTCTACCCCTAAATGTCCCATCTCACAATGCAGGTACTTGTACACCAGTTCTTTGTACTGTTCCGGAAGCACAATTTGAGTACATGTTGCCGTTTTACGTTTTAACAGACCATCTTGCGAAACATGTAGTCTTTTCCATTCATGTAACAGCTGTTTAGTTTTTGGCGTGTCCATCTTTATAGCTCTCCTGTCTGGTTTTTCCCCTGATGTTTTCAACTGGAGTATGTGGGATATGTGTGGGTCTTGCAACTGAGCTTGTAGTAACTCCTGTAGTGTTACCTTTATGTCAAGCTGATCATGTGCAGCTAAGTCCTGTACCTTTGGGTTGCAGGTAATGGCTGAGACCCAATCCACTTCTTGACGGTTTTGCATTTCAACAGCACAGAATATTGCGTTTAACATGTCAGGGGTGTACTGCTCTGTACACTCGCTCATATAAGAGTCCATACTCACAGGAGTACGAGACAGAAAATCTGCGTCTGCGTTTGTTTTTCCTGGACGATACTTCAGTGTTATGTTGAAGTCTGCGAGCTCAGACACCCAGCGATGTCCGGTTGTGTTCAGTTTAGCTGTGCTCAAGACATAAGTAACAGGGTTGTTATCACTGTAGACTGTTACAGAGGGAGCATAAAACAAATAATCTCTGAACCTGTCTGTAACAGCCCATTTGAGCGCTAAAAACTCGAGCTTCCCTGAATGCAATCGGTAGTTTTTTTCTGCTGGTGTCAAAGTCCGTGAGCCGTACCCAATAACTCTGAGTTTTCCTTCCTGCCTCTGGTATAAGACTGCTCCCAGTCCTTGTTCTGATGCATCCACGTGAAGAATGAATGGATCCTCAAACCTTGGATAGGCCATCACAGGTGGATTAGTCAGGACATCAACTAAATAGTTCAGAGCTTGCTGGTGGGTGTCATTCCAGACTATTTTCTGATGTGGGGGGAGTTGTCCAGCCCCAATTGACCGGGAGGTAGGCTTTGACTCAGTGTTTGGGGTTACGTCTGTCGAGAGCAAGTCATAGAGACATTTTGCATGGCGAGAAAAATCTTGCACGAAGCTTCTATAGTACCCTAGAAAACCTAGAAGTTTACGCAGTTCTTTTATGTTCATTGGGGGTTTGGTTTTCAGCGCTTGAACAACTGCTATTTCTTTGTTGTCCATCCTGTAGCCTTCAGCTGAGATCACTTTGCCAAGATAGCGGACTTCATTTTTGAACAGGTCGCACTTATCTGGCCTCAGTTTAATTCCCCAGTCTTCTTGTCGTTTTAGGACAGCTCGCACATCCTCAACATGCTGTGTGAATGTTTTACTGTACACCAAAATATCATCTAAATATGGAATGCATATTTTGTCTCTCAGGCCTTCTAGACTCTCTTCCATACTACGCTGGAAAGTTGCTGGTGCATTTGTGAGCCCAAATGGAATTCTGTTCCATTCGTACAGCCCCCATGGGGTAGTAAAGGCAGTGAATTTCTTTGAATCCTCACTAACGCTCCCTTGATGATACGCTTTGCCTTGGTCCAGGACACTGAACCAAACGTTTCCACCAAGACCATCAAGTATCTCCTGTATGCGTGGTATAGGATGCCTATCTGGGATTGTCTTTTTATTGAGCCCCCTGTAGTCAATGCAGAGTCTCAGGCTCCCGTCTCTTTTTCTCACGCAAACGACTGCAGCTGCATATGGAGAAGTGGATTTGCGGATAAAATCTTTGTTCAACAAGTCCTGAATGTGATTCTTGACCTCATCATACAATGGACGTGGTATTGCATTGTATGTTTTGGCTACTGGGACACCGTCAGTTAACTTAATGTCCATTTTTAAGTTTTTGATGTAACCTACATCATCTGAATTTCTGGCGAATGCTCCGGATTCCTCCCTGAGCATTTGTTTCACCACGACTTGTTGTTCACTGGTCAAATGGTCCAGGTTGACGGGTGGATCATATGGTTTCTCTTGAGAGCCGCCTTGAGGAGATCCGTTGGTGGAGCACGATAGGCTCTGTGAACTTTCTGTAACAACGGGAGTAACAACGTTTTCCTCTGGTTGCACCAAGTTATAATCACTTATTCTCTGTATGCTCCCTATCACCGTTTTACTTGGTATTGTGATGTCATGTTGAAGGGTATTCCTCACATAAATGTTAACTTTACGAGAGGAACAGGAAACACTTATTAGTTGACAGGTGATTTTAAGTCCTTCCTCCAATGATAAGTTCCCCTCTGGTTCAAAAAGCATTTCCGTCCTTACTTTGCCATCTGTTTTAACAGGACAAGTAATACATTTCATTTGTCCCCCTGGGACCACAATGGATGTGCGTCCTGTTCGAACAAGGTAAGTGACATTCTCATTTGTAGCGTTCTGAATGGCATTTAGCAATGCTTCTGCCTTTCCTGATCCTAGTTTTAATGCACTTCTAAGCAAGGAAATACTTTCACTGGGCTGAATCTGGTCTTCCTTGTTTGTTAGAATTTCCTCAATGGCATTAAATCCTATTATAGGCCTCTGCAATATGTCTCTACTCACGAGAACTGGAACTAATATCTCCTCAGCCTTTGCCTGTTTTGCATTTGGATCACACAGACTGAAACTAACTGGAACCCAGCCCTCAAAGGGAATTGCTGAGCCATTCGCAGCTCTTAAGTCCAGTAGTTCATCACTATTTAACAGGTCGCTGATTGGACGGGTTATCGTATCAGGTAAGTTTTGAGATTTCCAAGCCTCACTCATAATGGACACTTGGGCTCCTGTGTCCCACAAGGCTTGTGTCTTAACATTGTTCATTTTGCACCAGACAAGACACTTTTTGCCAACTAGTTGTGCCACTTGTTTGCATTTTGTACTAGGCTTGTTTGAGTGAGAGGGTTGGTAATCTTTGAGGTTCACATTTACTTTTGAAGATGTTGAGGGATGATAAGCTGGAAGTTTTTTTCTTTCCACCTTAACTTTGCACAAGTCTACACACCCTGTTTGAGGTTTCAGCTTTGAGTTATTCTGGGACTTTACTTCAGAGGCTATGGGTCGTCCCCCAGTCACAGCCTCTACACGTTTCCCGAATATTTCTGTCTGCCCCCCACTTTGCAACCCCTTGCCCAATGTGTGTCACTGCCACACTTGAAACAATGGGTGCAATCCTTTTTCTCTTGCTGACATGCCACACATTGTCTCTTCGGTCTTTTAAAAGTATCTACTTGAGCCTGGGTTGTTTTGTAGTCGACAATTTTGCCCCTGTGCTGGACAGTTTGTACAAGGGACGCTACTTGACCTGTGAGCTCCCTAATTGCTGTGTTGTTCTCCTCCATTTTTGTAAATAGAGAGTTATCTTTAATTGGCTTTTTGGGCTTAGTACAAACCGGGGTTGGTGAAGGGCCATCCTCATCCTCACTTCTCTCAACTGCACTCAAACCTGCCCTGTAAGCTGCTTTAGTTGTGGCTTTACTCTTTTGAGCTCTTTCATTTTCATTGTATTCGGCAGTTTGCATTTTCTGTAAAAGCGACTCATCACTACTTGTCTCATCCTGGAGATAGATTCTCATTTCTGTTCTGATGTTATCATTTGACAAGCCTGTCATGATGGATTGAGAACACTGGCTATATACTAGTTCTTTGTTATACTTCAGGCCAGACTGAGCACGTTCAGATGCAAACAGGACCTTTTGCCGCAAATCCAGAACTCGCACTAGAAAGTCAAGTGCACTTTCCCCAGCCCCCTGTACAGCTTTGGTCAGTTGTTGGTACAGTACAGTTGCATCTTTTTCTGCATAGTGGGCTCCTAAGATTTGCCTGAGAGTAGCTAGGGTGAGGTCTATTTTACCCTCTAAATAACTTCTCAGTTTCAAGCGCGGATTTACAGCACGAATTACAGCCTCCACGACTTCCACTTCTGGGTAACCTTTCCTTAATCCACTTTCAATCTGGTGTTCAAGGCTGCTGAAGCTCAGACTGTCCTTCGAGATTGACTCACCGATTTGTCCATTTATCTTGAAGTCCTTTCTGACAGCACTGGAAGGCCAGCCGTTGTTGCTCATGGACTCTCTACCTCTGCTTTGAGTTTCCTCCTCCCGCGATGTCTCGTGCATGACTTGTGTCTTAGAAGATGGCGGTGTAAAGTAGCCATGTTGTCGTCCCAACGCCCCTTGAGCTTGGCCCACCGTCTCCTCCTCCTTGTCGCCAGCTGCAGGCGATGAGTAAGATGGCGCCGCTCCCGCGTCGTCGGTCTCCGCTGGGACCTCCCGCATAGCATCGAGTGCATCGTTCAACTCCAAAAGCACCGTCATGCCTTCATCTTCTCTCTCCAACAGCTCCTCACGTTCGCAAAAGTTAACAATGAGCTTAACGAGCGCACGGCGCGTCTTGTTCTGAATGTCCTCGGAGTCTTTTTCAGTAATTTTACAAAACTCACAGACTTGCCGTAGTTGTTTCAAGCTCAGTCCAGTTAATTTCGCTTCTATCTCCAACATAAACTCTTCTCGCTGCTCCGACATCTTTGCATCAAACTATAACTCGTAGCAACTTGCGTAAAAAAACACAGAAACGAGACTGCGTAGCTCCCACTACACGTCAACTGTTCTCTAGAGCTAGCGTTAGCTCACTTAGTTGACTCTGACAGCGCACATGTCCGATTTTTACCGCTTTTCTGGAGTTGAAACCAGTCCTCTGCCGTGAAATAATGTCCGTCTCGATCTCGGTGGGACCTCCAAAATGTTACACCACTCAGACGGCATCGACGTGGCGTGAAGATCAGTTGACTTTATTTACTACTGGCAGGACAGGTACAGAATCAAGTCACCATCAAACCAAACGGGATCACACACAGCTTCGCCTTCAACACCGGAAACCAAAACCCAAAGCCACTCTTCTTCTCTCACTTGACTGGCTCTGTTTATCTTATACAGTCTTCACTCGGCCCCCTGCTGGCCAATATGATTAACTACATGAACACAAGAACAGAAAATAACCAATTAAAGTTGAATACAATATTAACTGTAAACACAGAAATACATTATATACAAGCATTCGCTTTCAGGTGCTACACGTACGCTACTTTCCACACAAAGTTTGTGATCTAAAATAAACTTCGGAGGAGACTGTGCGTACTAGTATGACAACAATGGACCTGGACCAGGAACATTTTTGTTACGGGGGAAAACTGGTAGAGCTGATGGTGAAGTGGTGAATTGAACCAGATGATGAAGTGGTGAATTGAACCAGATGGTGAAGTGATGAATTGAGTCCAGATTTATCTCATATAGTGAATGTCATAACATATCTTGGGGTCTTGCTACAGCTTGTATTTTAATTTGTTAATAGGGTTAGGAGAAATAAGTGTTTAACGTCAGCTTAAACCCTTTAGATCTGTAAAACTGTCAATTTTTGCTCTTGCTTGTTTTATTTTGTTTTATTTTGTTGACCACCGACCGAAGAAGTAATAACAAAAATAAAATAAAATAGCAGACTTATTGATCCAGGTAATAAGAAAGAGCCGAGCTGTAGTGTTCTTGATGTTTCTTTATTGAGCATCAGTGTTCTAGATGTTCCTTTATTGAGACTTTAGGCTGAATCCTGAATTTGCAGCACGATGATCATCTGTCAGACTTTCATCTCCAAATGATCCAGAGCGGTGGATAGAACTGATTGATGATCAACTGTGACAAGGTGTGGAACAATCAGTCTCATTTCAAAGTGAGCACATAAATAGAGCGGTGACAGCCGTGTGTAAAGCTGCACTGTGGATGCTCTGGTGCTGCAGCCAGACGAGCTCCTCGTCACCCACCGCCTCCAACTCTAGTGACTGAGGATAAAACACAAAGTCCACTGAGCCTTTTTACAACTTCCTGTTGAAATATTTCATTTGTACATTTAATAAACAGATCAAAGTGTATTTTATCAGTCTGGTCTCCACTGTGGTCTCCTACAAATCTGTCTCCTTCCCTCTCCGACACTCTGACACACTCTGACCCTCACAGCCATGGAGGCTGTTTTGATGTACAGAGGTGAGCTCTGGTGATGACCTCATGATGTCACTCTCCTCTGATCTCCATGATGTCGCTCTCCTCTGACCTCCATGATGCCGCTCTCCTCTGACCTCCATGATGTCACTCTCCTCCATGATGTCACACTCCTCTGACCTCCACCTTCAGATCAGGCTCTACTTCTCCCACACACGATGGACCCAGACAGGACAACAAACAAGTGTTGCAGCAACATGGTTGCCTGTCGTTAAAGCAATAACCAAGCAGACACGGCGCTCCACCACACAGACAGCAATGAAAACAAGGCTCTTTAAGGAAAAGGCCAGACAGCCAGCATCTATGACAAGCTGAGCCTCTGTCATCACTAATAACTTTCTGATGATGTTTTCATCCAGTGGTGGGTAGTTTGAATCCCATCCAGAAGAAATGACAACAAGAATGTCTCCAATCCAGTAAAACATCCATTGTAGCCAACATGAAGTGTCCAGAGTCCAAAGTGTCCAATATAAAACCCTCCAACAGTTTGAACCTCCAGTCTCCAAGGTATTTCTGAACTATGTACAGTAACGTGGCCTCGTATCTTATAGCACCATTTTCCTCTCCTTCATCCTCACAAACCTTTCCGCCACCTCCTTCCTATCAAGCACAACGTCTCTCTATGGAGAGCAAAGTGAGCTTTGAGAGTCTGGCCTCCTTCATGCCCAGAGAGAGTTTTGAATTCATTTTAGGCTGAAACTGCGTTCTGCATTTGCACTAGTGACTGACTAGTATGTCCTTTCCATATGGCTGCAGATGATGAAGGGCAGAACAGCTTCTGTGGTGTTGAGCTTGATTTCTAGTTCACTACACATGGCAGAGAAATAAAGAAATCCATCCCAGACCTGCTCAGCTGTATTCTGGCTCTTATATTGGTAGAACATTACACATTACACTTAAGAATCATTACACTCCTATGATAATCATCTTTGTGCCTCCATTTTGTCTCTTGCTGCCGACTCGTATCGTCTCCATTATAGAGGACAGATGCTGCAATGAGCTCCATGGATCCAAACCTTCCTCTGCTACTGACACTTTCTCTACTATGTCTTCCAGAACTTCCCCAGGGAGGCTGTGAAGTGTGATACCCTGATGGTTCTATGCTGACTCTGTTTGGTGATGTCATAGTGATGTCATAAAAGAATTGAAAAGACAAAAGTGACATTCCTTTCTTCACTTTGATCTCCACTCTCTCTCTCTCTCTCTCAGCAACAACATTTCACATATATGGTACAAATCCAGCTTTTATACATTTTACACCTCACTTTGGTTTGAGGGAATCAAATCCAGAACAAGACAGAACACAGGAGCCATCTTGGATGGGTCTACTTTCCTTGACAGAGATCTGGAAGCTTTTACATGCATTATTGTAGAAGAATGTGAAGGTTCCAACAACAACAAGGGAAATGTTGTCTGTGAAGTTAGCTAAAGGGTTTAAAGCTAGCCAGGAGTTGAACCTGGAACCTTCTGAGCAGTAGACAGACATGCTCTCCATTTCACCACCAGCTCCTTGGTAAGGTAAGTTTTCACATGTTTGTAACTGTTTATATTTATAATACTGAAGCAGAAACTAGTCGAAAAAGTCTTTGACTCTCAAATTGTCATGAAGTTGTTTTTGTTGTTCTGGTGACGTCCGATTGCTTTCTACTGCAATTCTACTGTCACATTTCCATATCTGTTTGATCTTCCATTAACATTAAGTAGCAACAACACGACTGCTGGACCATGTTGACTGTATAACTGACACTCGTTGGGTGTCTTAGGACCCATAACCAGGTGGATGGAGAGTCTTCACTGCTTCTTGAGGAAGTTTGAGTTAGCACAATGGAAACCAAGCTGATCCCGTGTCAAAATGTCACCTGTGTATAGTCCTGGGGAATTTTTTGTCCTGGCCAGAAATTTTAGTTGACACCCTTCGATAGCTCAGTTGGTAGAGCGGAGGCCTGTAGTGGTCAACATTGACATCCTTAGGTCGCTGGTTCAAATCCGGCTCGAAGGAGTACTTTTTATAAAACTGAGTATGTAGGATTTAGAAGAGCAAGTTCACTTTGTAACATAAATGTTGAGTTGGAAGGTCAAACTTCAGTGTCACGACATCTTACCACAGTCCTCAAGAATTCAAAGGAAGCTCTCTGAAGTCATGAAATTTATCAATGATGCACTTTTAATCTGAGGATCCACCGTTGAAATCCAGAGGCTTTTCAGAAACATGAGTTAGCACAATGTAAACTATTGATGTGTGTCTTTTCCACTGGAATTTATTCTCCCCTGTCAGGAAACACAGTTTCCACCCTTCGATAGCTCAGTTGGTAGAGCGGATCCTGGATTCATTTGTCAAAATGACTCTGAGCCGATGTTCATTCAAGACTTTTGAGGCGTTACAATGGAACGAAAGTACTCCTCGGGACTACGTCAACTAGGTGGATGGAGAGTCTTCACAGGTAGTTGAGGAAGTATGAGTTAGCACAATGGAAACCAAGCTGATCCTGTAGTGATCCAGTAGTTAGTACAGGGATTCTGATGTTAAATTTCCATATCTTCATGAAAATTCAGCTCATCGACGCTGAAATGGCTCAGCTGGGAGAGCGTTAGACTGAAGATCTAAAGGTCTAAAGCCTTAACCAGCCGTCAGTACCTGTAGGCCACAGTGACGACCAAAGATCTTGGTCGCCTCAAAAGACTATAAAGTGGGTTAATCCTGATGCAGAACTTTCCTGAAGAATGTCGTTGTGGCTGCGAGGTTAAGGTGATGGACTAGAACTCCATTGGGGTCTCCCTGCGTAACTTCAAATCCTGCCAACAATGTTGCTCAGTACTTTGAGAAGGTTAAAGAAAGACTCTTCTTGGGGACTATTTCATAAAGTAAAATCTCTGATGTAGAGACACCCTGAAATCTGAGGACAAGAGTCCCCTGAAGACGTGTTCTCCTCTTCAGAGGGTCTCGTCATGAGGACAAGTTGAGAACAAATAAATCTGAGGAGTTCAGTTGTCTCAGATCTGTAATGAAAGAATGATTAACTTTATTACATGAGGAACTCTTTTGAAAGAAACTTTTGGACATTGAACAGTCTGAGAGTCCAAACTTCTTTGTGGTCACATCTTCGGCTCTGTAAGGAAAGAGTGACTTTTTTCATTGATTTATTTATTTTTTGTTGGCATCACTGCTGTTGCTCTTAAATAGTTTTCCTGGTATTTATCAGACAAATCATTTTCAGTTTAGCTTGGAGAGACCTCTTCCTCTTGTGCTGCTCTTTGTTGTGGTGTCCCTCAAGGCTCTGTTTTGGGTGGCCTTAATGTTAACTTTCATTTTTATGAAGACGACACACAACTGAACTTCCCCATAAAGCCTTGCTCTACGGACTCTGCCTCTATCCTGTCCTGCCTCACAAAAGTAAAGAACCAAAGTCCAAAAACTTTTTACAGCTGAACGGTTTAAAAACTGAAATCCTTTTGATCGCCCCCAATGGACCCAGTTCTGGTGGTTTTAACAACCTTTGCTCTAGTCTTGGTAGCTCATGGAGCAATTTTTGAAAAAAGGCCCACAGTTTAGGTGTGGTGTTCGACTCCGACCTGTCCATTGACTGTCAGGTGACGAAGGTAGTCCAATCCTGCTTAACTCAGCTGAGACGACTGGTTAAGACCAGGTCATTCCTCTCCCCAGCAGACCTGGAGAAAGTAATACATGCCTTCATCTGGTCCAGGCTGGATTACTGTAACTCCCTTTATTCTGGCATCAGTAGGCTCAAAGTTCAAAGACTGCAGCTGGAGCAGAATGCTGCTACCAGGTTTTCAACAGGCACCAGGAGGAGGGACCACATTTCACCAATCCCTTCTTCCTTTCACTGACTGCCTGTCAGTTTTAGAAGAGATTTTAAAATGCTACTTGCTACTTGTATTTCCAGAAGAAAATGCAAGTGTGAATGCTAAAGATTGAATAAAGCTGATTTTCTTTGATGTCAGCGTCTCCATGACTCCAGTGCTGATCTCTTATCAGATCAAAGAAGATCAGTGCCTTTTGCCATGGAGATGCTCAGATCAAAGATTTCCTCTGGCTTTGATCTCCATTGATCTCCATCCGGTGCCTCTCCCATCCACTTTGTAATGAAAGGCTCGTTATTGTTCTTTTTCACAACCTTGGTGATGACATCTTCATTAGATTCAGGTATGCTGAATCAGGCAGAGAACTAAAACATGCAGGACACTGGCACCCAGTTTGGACACCCTGATGTAGACCATCAAGAGACAGGTTAGTTTTATCCTACTGATGGTGTGTTGCTGTAATAGTCATCCTGCTCATTTTCAAGTTTGTTCCCACAAAGAGCCTGAACAGGGATTTGAACCCTGGACCCTCAGATTAAAAGTCTGATGCTCTACCGTCTGAGCTACCCAGGCCTGCCAGCACAGTGTTGTGTCTCCATATGATTCTCACTTCTGAGTGAGATGAAGCAGACACTGATCCTGACCACCAAGGTGCAGAAGTGGAGACTCGTCTTCCTCGCTGTTTTGAAACTCAACAAATTGTAGTCCATTGTTCCTTTATGAAGATGCTGAAAAACTCTGCTCTGGATTTGAAGACAATCAGGAAACATCTGAGCAGACTGCTGGCTGTATTGCATCAAAACAAAAGATGTGTTCACGTAATTAAAAAAAAAAACAGACAAAAAAAAACTTAATATGAATGGATGAAAAGGAGAGAAGAACAATTTTATAGTTATCTGAATCACACACACACACACACACACACACACACACACACACACACACACACACACACACACACACACACACACACACACACACACACA
This sequence comes from Lipophrys pholis, assembly GCF_963383615.2. NCBI lineage: Eukaryota > Metazoa > Chordata > Actinopteri > Blenniiformes > Blenniidae > Lipophrys > Lipophrys pholis. The sequence continues at coordinate 3,809,190 of NC_137646.1, read as the reverse complement.
CACACACACACACACACACACACACACACACACACACACACACACACACACTTCTTCATCCATCAAACACCCTGTCAGAAAGGGTGGAGGTGAGGACTGATGTTCTCCTCCACAGAGAGAAGCTGCTGGTCGCTCACTTTCTATGTTCCTCTGCAGAAAGTGATGAGGACTGATGTTCTCAGAAGAGCTTTTTATTTCCCTCAGAGTGAGATGAGTTGAGTGAGGAAACTATGGGGGCTTTTCCACCGGAAAGAACCAGGTGCTAGTTCTGGTCCAGGGCCAGACTTAGCACCAGTTCTTTGTCTTTCCACTGCCAAAGCCCCGGCCAAACAGGGGCTAAACTGCTGCTACGCTGGCCCCACTTTGTTGCTAGGCCAAAGAGGAGCTAGACTGGGACCTGACGCGTCATCAGCTGGGGGCGGAGTTATCTCTGGAGTTATCGCTGCCTAAGAGGCGGAAGCGGGCTGTACCGGCTTTCTAAAAACTACAGCGAACACGGAGCCCCAGTGTGGTTAAAGAGAAAAGAATAAAAACTACGCGTGGGAATGATATAATAAGTCGCTCCCTGAAGTTAATAATACGAGGGAACGGGATAATTTAATTCGCGTTCGCGGAACCGCGGCTCTCGAGAGCTCTGCCGTGCTTCTCCGCGCTCCTCCGCTGTCAGTCAGCTACGTCGGCTCTAATTTAGAAGCAGTTTTCCATTGTCGTATATTTTTCACACTTTTCATGGTAACATTATTTTAACTAACGTCACGTCCAGGTCTTATTTCGCGTTCTGACCGCAGGCTGAGGCGCTGCAGCCGCTGCGCCATGCAGTGTGCGGCTACATTGCGCTCCGCTCCGAGACGCTCCGATATTATTTTATAACCACAAAACTTCTTTATAATGAATACTTTTGGTTCATCAGCAACTAAAACACAAACTACATACTAGTGTAAATGAAAGCTTGGATTTTATAGGCATAAAATGAGCCTTTTTACGGCGCTTCATGTGAAAAAGCTTTAATCAGTGTGTTTACGGAGGTTGTCATTGGAAACAGTTTTAGAGCTTCGTTCTATCATTGTACACCTCCATTCTTCTCCGATGTTGAAGCATTTGATTCAGACACTCCCAGAAATAAAGTGAAAGAAGCAGAAATTCTCAATGTAATGCCCAAATATTGAAAAATAAGCCCCAAACTCATACACGTGTTATTTTTTTCTCCTCTATGGCCACTCCGGGGCTCCGGACTAAAGCAAGACGGACGTGAAAAAACACCAAAAGAGACAAGAAGAGATGTAATGTTTTCTTTGTCTTTGGGTTCTGAGGTTCAGGCCAAACTAGATGGAGCGACCCGGACTAAACCGATGAATATAGTCCGTCTCCTTGTACCTGGATGAGCGCTGTCAGCGCGAAATTGTTTAAATCAGTGATGTATCACATTTTGGAGTGACGCAATGACGTGGCTCTCACTTGGCTCCGGTAACGGTGGATAAAGAACCGGTTCTTTGGTGGTGCTCATTTGAGAACTGGCTCTGGCACCGGCCCTGAACTAGAACCTGGTTCTTTTTGGTGGAAAAGCCACAAGCTACAAGTGGTCCAAGGAGCTGTGTTCTTGTTACACTCTCTTCTGGATTGAGTTGCTGGTTATAGTCAAATATTTTCACACGACCCTGTTAACCTCCAGCAGAGTTTCTGTAGTGTAGTGGTTATCACGTTTGCTTAACACGCAAAAGGTCCCCTGTTCGAAACAGGGCAGAAACATAAAGAAAGTTTTTTGCAATTCATCAACACAGTTTCCAAAATATTAGAGCCCAATGGACAAAGACGTCTTGTTACATAAGCAAATATAACAACCCAAAACCTTTTAACTGGCAAAGGTGGGATTTGAACCCACACCTCCTGAGAGACTGGAGCCAAAATCCAGATCCTTGGACCGCTCACCCACACTATAATCATATAATAATAATAACTCCTATTTATATAGCACCTTTTACAGACAAAACGCCACAAAGTACTTCAATACAGAGTTCAAAAACATCAGAAAGTACACAGAATATAAAAGGCCAAGACAAGACAAAATCCTAGCAGCACAAAGGGAGTTAATTAAAAGCCTGAACTAATAGATGAGTCTTAAGTTTGTTCTTGAAGGTGTCAACAGAGTCAATTGAGCACAAAGAGGGAAGAAGATCCTTCCAAAGCCTCGGAGCAACAGCCTGGAAGGATCGGTCACCTCTAGTGAGAAAATCTCTCTCTCTCTCTCTCTCTCTCTCTCTCTCTCTCTCTCTCTCTCTCTCTCTCTCTCTCTCTCTCTCTCTCTCTCTCAGCAACAACATTTCACATATACGGAACAAATCCAGCTTTTATACATTTTACACCTCACTTGGATTTGAGGGAATCACATGCAGAACAGGATGGAACACAGGAGCCATCTTGGATGGGTCTACTGTCCGTTACAGAGATCTGGAACCTTTTGCATGACCAGTCTGATTCTAGACAGACCTGAAAGCTAAAGGAGCAAATCATAATGCTGAAGTCTGAGTCAAAATTAAAGACTTGCTGAAGTGCTTCAGTTTGGTTCAATCAGTTATAAAGACACAAACTGGACATTACAACGAGGTTTCTCTGATAAAAAGTCCATGAGGTGAAGAGCAGAGATCAGCCAAGCCTCCAACACAAAGTCTCAGTCTCTTTTGAAATTTAACACGAAGAGATCCTGGTTGGTGACCAAAGTTAAAACCATTTGTAGGAGAGGGTCAAGGTAACTCCAAGGTCTCATCTGGGAATTGAACCCACAACCTCTGACATCCAAAGTGACAATCATACTCCTAGAGCAACGAGCCGACGTGGTCAAGAAGCTAAAGGACTCAACTGATTGTCATAAATAAGTCAGGAGATCAAGACTCCTGACAGCCTTGACAGAGCTCCTGGAATGACCACATCCTGACAAAAGTAAATGAAAACATTAGTCATGGCCGACCTTGAAGAAATGAAGCTGAAGGTTCAACTGCTATTGGAGGATTTGTAACTTTATGGTCCATTTGACCTGAAGCAGTTTTCAGGTTTGTGAGTGAGTTCTGTCAGAGCCTCTGAAGCTTGTGTGTCTCCATCAGGATTCATTTTAATACATGGCTTACTGCCATGAGGACAAGTTCTCTTTGACATTTAAAATGGAGACGGGTCTGATCTGATGTGTCAGCATTGATGCTTCAGACAGTGGTTAATGAAGCTTCATCTGGCCAATATGGGGATTGAACCCATGACCTTGGTGTTATTAGCACCACACTCTGACCAACTGAGCTAACCGGCCCACATTGGTGAAAAGATCTACTTTCTTTCTTCCAAAATTTGTGTTGAATGTGATTGTAAATGTTTTCCCCTGAAGGCAACACACACACTCACCACCAGAGCACAGATGAACACACAATCATGTCCATACTCCACTTCTGGGTTAACTTCAGTGTTCGTTCCATAACGTAACGTAACAATCCTGAAAATATCTCTACTTCTAGTGGCGGCGTTCTCCTCCTTTCCTGAAGTACTTTATGTTTCACTCCAGGAGTTCTGATCCATCTGGAGCTTTATTTGCTTTTTAATTGCACAAAGTGGAGGATGAGGATTTTTACATCATTTGACATAACTTTAATTTGAAAAAACTCCTATTTTCTTTTTGATAGTCACTTTAGTTTGAAAAAAAACTCCTATTCTCACTTTGATAGTCACTTTAATTTGAAAAAAACTCCTATTTTCTTTTTGATAGTCAGTTTAATTTGAAAAAAACTCCTATTTTCCCTTTGATAGTCACTTTAATTTGAAAAAACTCCTATTCTCACTTTGATAGTCACTTTAATTTGAAAGAAACTCCTATTATCATTTTGACAGTAACTTTAATTTGAAAAAACTCTCATTTTTACTTTGATAGTCACTTTAATTTTAAAAAAACTACTATTCTCACATTGATAGTCACTTTAATTTGAAAAAAATTCTTATTTTCCCTTTTATAGTCACTTTAATTTGAAAAAAACTCCTAATCTTCACTTTGATAGTCACTTTAATTTGAAAGAAACTCCTATTCTCATTTTGATAGTCATGTTAATTTGAAAAAACTCCTATTCTAACTTTGATAGTCACTTTAATTTGAAAGAAACTCCTATTCTCACTTTGATAGTCACTTTAACTTGAAAAAACCCTCATATTTTCCCTTTCATAGTCACTTTAATTTGAAAAAAAACTACTATTCTCACTTTGATAGTCACTTTAATTTGAAAAAAAACCCTCCTATTCTCACTTTGATAGTCACTTTAATTTGAAAGAAACTCCTATTTTCCCTTTGATAGTCACTTTAATTTGAAAAAACTCCTATTTTAACTTTGATAGTCAATTTAATTTGAAAAAAATTCTATTTTCTTTTTGAAAATCACATTAATTTGAAAAAAACCTCCTATTCTCACTTTGATAGTCACTTTAATTTGAAAAAAAACTCTTATTCTCACTTTGATAGTCACTTTAATTTGAAAGAAACTCCTATTCTCATTTTGATAGTCACTTTAATTTGAAAAAACCCTCATATTTTCCCTTTGATAGTCACTTTAATTAGAAAAAAACTCCTATTTTAACTTTGATAGTCACTTTAATTTGAAAAAAATTCTATTTTCTTTTTGATAATCACATTAATTTGAAAAAAAACTCCTATTCTCACTTTGATAGTCACTTTAATTTGAAAAAACTCCTATTCTCACTTTTATAGTCACTTTAATTTGAAAGAAACTCCTATTCTCACTTTGATAGTCACTTTTATTTGAAAGAAACTCCTATTCTAACTTTTATAGTCACTTTAACTTGAAAAAACCCCTCATATTTTCCCTTTGATAGTCACTTTAATTTGAAAAAAAATACTAATATCACTTTGATAGTCACTTTAATTTGAAAAAAAAACTCCTATTCTCACTTTGATAGTCACTTTAATTTGAAAGAAACTCCTATTCTCATTTTGATAGTCACTTTAATTTGAAAAAACCCCTCATATTTTCCCTTTGATAGTCACTTTAATTTGAAAAAAAATACTAATATCACTTTGATAGTCACTTTAATTTGAAAAAAAAACTCCTATTCTCACTTTGATAATCACTTTAATTTGAAAGAAACTCCTATTCTCACTTTGATAGTCACTTTAATTTGAAAGAAACTCCTATTCTCATTTTGATAGTCACTTTAATTTGAAAAAACCCTCATATTTTCCCTTTGATAGTCACTTTAATTTGAAAGAAACTCCTATTTTCCCTTTGATAGTCACTTTAATTTGAAAAAAAACTCCTATTTTAACTTTGATAGTCAATTTAATTTGAAAAAAATTCTTATTTGCCCTTTGATAGTCACTTTAATTTGAAAAAACTCCTATTCTCACTTTGATAGTCACTTTAATTTGAAAGAAACTCCTATTCTCACTTTGATAGTCACTTTAATTTGAAAAAAAACCTACTATTCTCACTTTGATAGTCACTTTAATTTGAAAAAAAACCCCTCCTATTCTCACTTTGATAGTCACTTTAATTTGAAAGAAACTCCTATTTTCCCTTTGATAGTCACTTTAATTTGAAAAAAACTCCTATTTTAACTTTGATAGTCAATTTAATTTGAAAAAAATTCTATTTTCTTTTTGAAAGTCACATTAATTTGAAAAAAACCTCCTATTCTCACTTTGATAGTCACTTTAATTTGAAAAAAAAACCTCCTATTCTCACTTTTATAGTCACTTTAATTTGAAAGAAACTCCTATTCTCATTTTGATACTCACATTAATTTGAAAGAAACTCCTATTCTCACATTGATAGTCACTTTAACTTGAAAAAAACCCTCATATTTTCCCTTTGATAGTCACTTTAATTTGAAAGAAACTCCTATTCTCACTTTGATAATCACATTAATTTGAAAAAAAAACTCCTATTCTCACTTTTATAGTCACTTTAATTTGAAAGAAACTCATTTTCTCATTTTGATAGTCACTTTAATTTGAAAAAACCCTCATATTTTCCCTTTGATAGTCACTTTAATTAGAAAAAAACTCCTATTTTAACTTTGATAGTCACTTTAATTTGAAAAAAATTCTATTTTCTTTTTGATAATCACATTAATTTGAAAAAAAAACTCCTATTCTCACTTTGATAGTCACTTTAATTTGAAAAAACCCCTATTCTCACTTTTATAGTCACTTTAATTTGAAAGAAACTCCTATTCTCACTTTGATAGTCACTTTAATTTGAAAAAAATTCTATTTTCTTTTTGATAATCACATTAATTTGAAAAAAATACTCCTATTCTAACTTTTATAGTCACTTTAACTTGAAAAAACCCCTCATATTTTCCCTTTGATAGTCACTTTAATTTGAAAAAAAATACTAATATCACTTTGATAGTCACTTTAATTTGAAAAAAAACTCCTATTCTCACTTTGATAGTCACTTTAATTTGAAAGAAACTCCTATTCTCACTTTGATAGTCACTTTAATTTGAAAGAAACTCCTATTCTCATTTTGATAGTCACTTTAATTTGAAAAAACCCTCATATTTTCCCTTTGATAGTCACTTTAATTTGAAAAAAACTCCTATTTTAACTTTGATAGTCAATTTAATTTGAAAAAAATTCTATTTTCTTTTTGAAAGTCACATTAATTTGAAAAAAACCTCCTATTCTCACTTTGATAGTCACTTTAATTTGAAAAAAAAACCTCCTATTCTCACTTTTATAGTCACTTTAATTTGAAAGAAACTCCTATTCTCACTTTGATAATCACATTAATTTGAAAAAAAAACTCCTATTCTCACTTTTATAGTCACTTTAATTTGAAAGAAACTCATTTTCTCATTTTGATAGTCACTTTAATTTGAAAAAACCCTCATATTTTCCCTTTGATAGTCACTTTAATTAGAAAAAAACTCCTATTTTAACTTTGATAGTCACTTTAATTTGAAAAAAATTCTATTTTCTTTTTGATAATCACATTAATTTGAAAAAAAAACTCCTATTCTCACTTTGATAGTCACTTTAATTTGAAAAAACCCCTATTCTCACTTTTATAGTCACTTTAATTTGAAAGAAACTCCTATTCTCACTTTGATAGTCACTTTAATTTGAAAAAAATTCTATTTTCTTTTTGATAATCACATTAATTTGAAAAAAATACTCCTATTCTAACTTTTATAGTCACTTTAACTTGAAAAAACCCCTCATATTTTCCCTTTGATAGTCACTTTAATTTGAAAAAAAATACTAATATCACTTTGATAGTCACTTTAATTTGAAAAAAAACTCCTATTCTCACTTTGATAGTCACTTTAATTTGAAAGAAACTCCTATTCTCACTTTGATAGTCACTTTAATTTGAAAGAAACTCCTATTCTCATTTTGATAGTCACTTTAATTTGAAAAAACCCTCATATTTTCCCTTTGATAGTCACTTTAATTTGAAAAAAACTCACATTTTCCCTTTGATAGTCACTAAATTTTCAAAAAAAAAAATCCTATTCTCACTTTGATAGTCACTTTAATTTGAAAAAAAAAATCCTATTTTCCCTTTGATCGTCACTTTAATTTGAAAGAAACTCCTATTCTCACTTTGATAGTCACTTTAATTTGAAAAAAACCCTCGTATTCTCACTTTGATAGTCACTTTAATTTGAAAATAAAACTCCTATTTTTCCGTTGATAGTCACTTTAATTTGAAAAAAATTCTATTTTCTTTTTGAGAGTCACTTTAATTTGAAAAAAACTCCTATTCTCACATTGATAGTCACTTTAATTTGAAAGAAACTCCTATTCTCATTTTGATGGTCACTTTAATTTGAAAAAACCCTCATCTTTTCTTTTTGATAGTCACTTTAATTTTAAAAAAACTCCTATTCTCACATTGATAGTCACTTTAATTTGAAAGAAACTCCTATTCTCATTTTGATAGTCACTTTAATTTGAAAAAACCCTCATCTTTTCTTTTTGATAGTCACATTAATTTGAAAAAAATTCTTATTTTCCCTTTGATAGTCACTTTAATTTGAAAAAACTCCTATTCTCACTTTGATAGTCATTTTAATTTCAAAGAAACTCCTATTCTCATTTTGATAGTCACTTTAATTTGAAAAAACCCTCATATTTTCTTTTTGATAGTCACATTAATTTGAAAAAAAAACCTCCTATTCTCACTTCGATAGTCACTTTAATTTGAAAGAAACTCCTATTCTCATTTTGATAGTCATTTTAATTTGAAAAAAAAACTCCTATTCTCACTTTGATAGTCACTTTAATTTGAAAGAAACTCCTATTCTCATTTTGATAGTCACTTTAATTTGAAAAAACCCTCATATTTTAACTTTGATAGTCAATTTAATTTGAAAGAAACTCCTATTCTCATTTTGATAGTCACATTAATTTGAAAAAAAAACCTCCTATTCTCACTTTGATAGTCACTTTAATTTGAAAGAAACTCCTATTCTCATTTTGATAGTCACTTTAATTTGAAAAAACCCTCATATTTTAACTTTGATAGTCAATTTAATTTGAAAGAAACTCCTATTCTCATTTTGATTGTCACTTTAATTTGAAAAAAAACTCCTATTCTCACATTGATAGTCACTTTAATTTGAAAAAAAACCTCCTATTCTCACTTTGATAGTCACTTTAATTTCAAAGAAACTCCTATTCTCATTTTGATAGTCACTTTAATTTGAAAAAACCCTCATATTTTCTTTTTGATAGTCACATTAATTTGAAAAAAAACCTCCTATTCTCACTTCGATAGTCACTTTAATTTGAAAGAAACTCCTATTCTCATTTTGATTGTCACATTAATTTGAAAAAAACCCTCATATTTTCCCTTTGATAGTCACTTTAATTTGAAAAAAAATAAAATTTTCCCTTTGATAGTCACTAAAATTTGAAAAAAAAACTCCTATTCTCACTTTGATAATCCACCGGGAATGACGGCGAGCTCCGAGTTTGTTTTCTTTACCTGGTCTTTGACGGCGTCAGTGAGATGGGCGCGCATGGAGTCGTAGATCAAAAGGGACGGAAATGTGTGGAAAAAGCCATTCGGTCGCTGCACGTAAATTTCGCTCAGCCACGCACTCATCATCTCCTCGTCCATCCAGCCCTTTGCATTTGCCTTGACAATGACGCCAGCTGGAAACTTTTCTTTTGGAACAGTTTTTCTCTTGAAAATGACCATCGGTGGTAGTTTCTGGCCGTTTGCCTGGCAACTGAGGACAACCGTGAAAGATGACTTTTCGTTCCCTGTGGTGAGGATAGACACCGTGCTCGTCCCCGTTTTCTCGACCGTACGGTTCATGGGAATATCAAAGGTGAGTGGCACTTCATCCATGTTGGTTATGTGCTCTACGCGGATCTTCTTTTCAGCGATCTTTCCCGCACAGTAGGTGCGGAAAAGGGCTAGCTTTTCAACGTAATCTTTTGGCAGTTGTTGTGAGACGGTAGTTCTTGTGCGTATGGAGAGATTACGTCTTTTCATAAAACGAAAGCACCAAGAAGGGCCACCTCGAAAGTCGTTGATTTGCATATCACTCGCTACTGCTGTTGCCTTGAGTCGTATAGTGACAGTAGAGACGCTTCTACCCGCTGCTCTCTGTTGAATGACCCACTGTTCAATGTTGTCTCCAAACTTTGGCCATCTTGCTTTGTTGCCGCGGAAACCTTTTTTAGTCTTTTTTACTTGGCGCAGGTCGTCTGCTTGCTTCCTCCATTTACGTACCATTGATTCGTTAATATTAAATTCTCTCGCAGCTGCTCTATTTCCATGTTGATCTGCGTGACTGATGGCCTTAAGCTTGAATTCTGCTTCGTAAGCGTGTCTCTTCACAGGAGCCATTTTAGGGTCATTAAATAAACACAACAGTATTACAGTACATAATGTGTATTACTCCGCGAGGCGGCAAAATCCGATGGGCAAAATACTCAGCGGCGCAGCTAGGTCCGTAAACACAGCTGGAAGTGATACACAAGGCGCACCGGAATGTAAGGCGCACTGTTGATTTTTGAAAAAAATATGGACATTTAAATGCGCCTTATGGCCCGAAAAATACGGTAAGTTTATTCTTTATACACCCGCTGCGTACATGATTGAGTAAGTTGTCTAACTCTCTCTGAGCCTATTTCAGCAACACACTGCAGCTGTAACCACAGTGAAGCTCAGGGTCAGAGGTCAGAGGTCAGCTACTAAACTGATCTGCCTCCTTCATTCATCCAGTGACAATGTGTGCTGCATGAAGCAAAACAAAGGACCAGAATGGAGAATAACTGTAGTTTCTTCAGCAGGAAAGGAGGAAATGTCCATGACAAACCTTCAACAAACACCTATGACACCTTTAAAAGAATAAAACCATCATAAAACATGTCATTGTTCTTTATTTTATATACAATCACAGGGTACTTTAACAGAGAAAACCCAACAAATCCACATGAGCATGCGTGAGCGACTGTGGAAAGGAAGAACTCCCTCTAACAGGAAGAGACCTGCAGAAACCAGACTCAGAGGTGGAGGCTTCCTGCTGGCCGGGTGGGGTGAGAGGACAGAGGAGAGGACAGAGGAGAGGACAGACAGATAGATGAGAGAGAGATCCACCCGGAAGACTGATCAGGACAGGAGGCTTCAATCCACCTTCAGCTCCACTGTCAGACATCCGGCAGGGAGGTTGAGAGACAGACTACAGGAGAGAAAGGCAAATGTTAGTGACATGTAATAGTGACATGTAATAGTGACATGTAATAGTGGTGAATAAAAAAGGAAAGAAGCTCAGTTTAGGTCCTCCAGCAGTCTTAACCTCTGGCAGCTAAACTAGAAAATGGTCTCAGGTGTCCTGAAGCAGCTCTCACTGTAAACTTTAATGGAAAAGTCTTCATCCTAACCTTCAAATTAGAGGCTGTGTCAGACTCTTTAACTGAAACTGGGATCTGGTTCCACATCAGAGGAACCAGAAAGCTGAAAGCTCTGCCTCCATTCTACTTTTAGAAAAGCTAGGAACCTCCAGTAAGCCAGCACTCTGAGAACCAAGTGTTCTGGGGAGATCTGGGACCAGCAGTTCTTTAAGATCTTTTGAATTAGTTGAAGACTTTTTAAGCAGTGACTTGGACCCCCTGATAATAGGGAGTTACAATAGTTACTCTGGAAGTAAATGCATGGATTAGCTTTTCAGTGTCACTCTATCAATATATTCTTGATTTTAGAGAAATTATGCAAATGTAAATGTAAAGATTCCAATAGATAAGATGGTGATGAGTGACAGCAGTGCAGCTTCACTCTACTATCAGATGAACACAGGAAGATATAGGATTACTACTACCTCACCGGATTCGTTCAGACTCTCTTGTTCATCATGTACGGTTGGTTCCCCTGTGAGAGCATGTTAGAACTTTCTCCCTCTGGCTATGATGACCTCTGCCTCAAGCCTTGTATGACCTTCGGCCATCAGGATGTTGATGATGATCTGAAAAACATTGACAAGGTGTATGTAGATAGCTTTCCAAAAACTCAAAATATTGAGCACTCTACTTCTATGATGTCCTCCATTCCATTGATCATCTTACTTCTGGGAGCAAAACATCAAAACGTATCGGATGAGTCTCTGGTCCTCCTTCTGGATTCCTGTGACTTCCTCCATCTCCTTCAGCATCTCCAACATCTGCTGCAATACAGAGGAATAAAAGTAAACAAATCAAACTTATGTTAGGTAAAAACTCTCAAAGTTGATTGATGAGATGTTTTCTTACCTGCTGCTCACTGAAAGGAAACATCCTCAGTTTGAGCTGCTGCTTCAGGGAAAGCGATGCTGACGACATCTTCTAGAGGTTTATTCTGTCTGAACAGACCCTCGACTCCATGAGATCATCATGTAAGATCTGAAGACAAAGAGCAAAGAGAGAACATATAGCAGCACTAGAGAATAGAACCACTAACAGCACAGTTTGTTTCACTCACCTTGATCTGCTCTCTGGAGAATACAGTCAGGATCTCCCCCCTTCTACACCTCAATCATCCTGCAGAAAAATAAAATGAGTTAAAATGAGATAAAAAGCAGCACCAACTGTGACATTTACACTTTGATTAAAGTCAAAATTACTGGAGTTTATTTGTTCCTGTCATTTAACAAAAGGAATCAGCCAACTGTTGAATCAGCTGACATTTTGCTTTCACAAGGTGATCATCAAACAACTGTTCTATTCAACATAAAGGAGTGCAGCTCAATATGTCAGCCAGGTGTTTCAGTCATTTCTGCCATACCACATGCATCTATTGAATTAATGAACCAACTATTGTAGTACCTGTGCTCTCTTTTTGGGGGTTGCATCCACAGCTGAATGATGCATTGGGAACATTTGTGGATTTTCCAGCACAATGGACATGAAGCCAGCCTCTGCAAACTGTGACCTCCACCCATTCCAGAGTGTAAACATGTAGATAAAAAATCCTGCAAAACAATAATTAAAATAAATAAATAAATCATTTCCTTTATGTCTTATAAATAAAGAATCAGAGAAAAAAACCGTAATATGAATTATCTGAATCCTACACACACACACACACACACACACACACACACACACACACACACACACACACACACACACACACACACACACACACACACGCACGCACACACACAATGAACCAATGGCTGGAGACAAAGCAATACTCTAACATTATTTCACGAGGCAGAGGCTGAGGAATCAGATGGATTAGGTGTGATCTTTTTATCAGTGGATATGTAGGTGGATGAGTGATGGTTCCTGTGTGTTACATGTTGTTAGTGCAAAGTAAAAGCCAACAAGGCCGAGCAGAGTCTGGCTCCATGCTGGCAGCCTGAGTGATGCGGTTGAAGGAGTGAGAAGGTAGCTTTTCAACCCACATTTACTTTATCAGGTTTTCTTGTGGTAATAAATGACAGGTTTTTAATACACCAACACATGGGACAAAGATAGAAAGAGCAACATAAACATTCGAGCTGATCTTACGTGCATTGCTCCTAACAAAACTATAAAACTATTCCTACTCTCATTAATACTGATATAACTACAGCTACCATTTCATTCTTATTAGTGCAGGCTGATATGTTCTACATAGACAAGAAAGCAATTGTTTACCTTAACAGAAGAAAATCCTTTACTCCGTTGAGCTTCGAGTACACGTGTGAAGAATCCGGCATTTGCGTGTCGTCCACGTAACTTCCTGCATGTTTTGTCCGCACGTCACTTCCTGTGGGTCGGCTTTCGTGTACGTATCTTCCTTCACGTTCAGTCCATTTCGTCACATCCTGTGGGTCGGCTTCTACATACGTCACTTCCGGCGCGTCATTTTGCGAAATTTCCGTCCATGCTTCCGCATAGCACCATTTCAAGATGGCGGCGACCAAGAAATAAATATGGCAGCGCACGCAACACCGCCATCTTGGTTTTCCCCACTGGCATCTCTTGCCGCGAACCTATCACAAAACCTCCGCGAGACCTCTGCAAACTTTGTTTTCCAGAAAAACAGCGATTACAGAAAAGAGGCAGAGGGGTGAGCAACATGGGTGAGCAACATCAGAATGTTGTTCTTTCATTACACAAAATCAAGACCATTGTTAACAAGCGTTGCTGTTTTGCACTCATTCACAGCCATTCCAGTGAGAGTCTTGATTTGCAGTCCTTGAAAGGTTCATGGACACACCTGCATGTTTTAATACATGCTCTGCTGTCAGAAGTGGGATTTGAACCCACGCCTCCAGAAGAGACTGTGACCTGAACGCAGCGCCTTGGACCGCTCGGCCATCCTGACATAAAAATGTCAAGGTCACGTTTTGCCGAGGACGTTTGGGGTTCCCTAGTTGGTCTCGTCTCACAGCCTTCACCCTGATGATGTTGTTTGGTTGTCCAAGCCTTTACCATCCTGGCCATCCTGACATCCAAGCTGAATCAGCTTGGATTAAGGGCTCGTCCAATTCTGACACCATGACTGTGCAACATCAGAATGGTGTTCTTTCGTTAGACAAAGATCAAGACCATTGTTAACAAGCGTTGCTGTTTTGCACTCATTCACAGCCATTCCAGTGAGAGTCTTGATTTGCAGCAAGTGTTGGATCCTTGAACATGGTTATTTGACTGTGAAAACTTGGAAGAGGAGAAAACCTGAACTGTCACTAGCAGAGGATGGTTTCGATCCATCGACTTCTGGGTTATGGGCCCAGCACGCTTCCGCTGCGCCACTCTGCTAAGTGCAGGGTTCTCAAGGAGTGTCCACTGTACTTAGCAGTTCTGTTTGCATTATTTGAGAAATCGATTTCATTGTCGAGCACGAGCACTCATTGTTTCATTACGAAGAGGCACTCTGTGGTTTATTTCCGAACATGTTTTCTTCCCAAATCAACTTCCATTGTCTGATCTTGTGACCAACTGAGGTCCTTTGTTTAGGTGTATCGGGAACATGAATGTCGGCTTGAATCGATCCCTCCCAACCATTTACTGGAGCGTGATTTGTTTCCAAGGGTGTTTTTGGACTTGTTGACAGTGTTGGCCTGGATGGTAAAGGCTTGGACAACCAAACAACATCATCAGGGTGAAGGCTGTGAGACGAAACCAACTAGGGAACCCCAAACGTCCTCGGCAAAACGTGACCTTGACATTTTTATGTCAGGATGGCGAGCCGAGCGGTCCAAGGCGCTGCGTTCAGGTCGCAGTCTCTTCTGGAGACGTGGGTTCAAATCCCACTTCTGACAGCAGAGCATGTGTTAAAACATGCAGGTGTGTCCATGAACCTTTCAAGGACTAACAATTATACTTCCTCACATGGTGCCATGTGCCAGAGCAGAGCTGCCTAATTGGGAAAAGGGAGGGCTGACCTTGATTTGGATTGGCTACACCCCGCGATTACACTGTATAAAGTTTGATTCATAATCCACTCTTTAAAATTTGAAACAATCCAGGGAGAGAGGTGACAGACTATCTTGACTTCTGGGGCGTCAGTCTCAGTCATAGGGATTAATATTACTCTTGCAATACCAGTAGAAAGTCAATTTTGCATAATTTGACCCCTTTAAAACCAAATTAAATTCAGTACATTTAAGTCTGTTTCAAACATATACTAGCACACCATCCTCTTAAACTATTTGCCTGTCCTTACGAAAACAAGAATATCCTGGAATGTCGATCATATTTGATGGTATATTACAGTTTAACCAGGTTTCACTCAGAGCGAGATAGTCCAAGTTAGTAACATGTTCTCTCTAAATATTTTTGACATAATAAACACGTGTAACATCATCAGTATTTACTGAAGCCAAAGTCAAAGAAGGCCTCTGAGTAGCCTGCCCAGACGATGCTGCCGATGGACCCGGACCACCTGGAGTCCCAGGAGATGGTACAGGGACACTGCTGGAAGGCTGGAGGTGCACAGGGAAGAAAACTGAATTCATTCATACACAATACAACGCATGCACACATTAATTTAATGAAAGACCACAATACATTCTTGGCATGGAAACCGCATCTACATGTCTGCATCTCTCCGAACAAAGATGATTGTCCCCTCAACTGCATCGGACACTTCTCAATCTACAATACAATTTGAGTAAATCCTTAGAATGTCTCTCTCTTTTAGTTTAATTAACAATATCCTTAATAACTGCACACTTACTGATAACTGATTATTCTGTCCTACTTTACCTTCAGAAGTCAAGAAAGTCTGCCACCTCTCTCCCTGGCTTGTTTCAAATTTTAAAGAGTGGATCATGAATCAAACTTTATACAGTGTAATCACGGGGTGTAGCCAATCCAAATCAACCTCCCTTTTCCCAATTAGACAGCTCTGCTCTGGCACATGGCACCATGTGAGGAAGTATAATTGTTAGTCCTTGAAAGGTTCATGGACACACCTGCATGTTTTAACACAAGCTCTGCTGTCAGAAGTGGGATTTGAACCCACGCCTCCAGAAGAGACTGCGACCTGAACACAGCACCTTGGACCGCTCTGCCATCCTGACATAAAAATGTCAAGGTCACGTTTTGCCGAGGACGTTTGGGGTTCCCTAGTTGGTCTCATCTCACAGCCTTCACCCTGATGATGTTGTTTGGTTGTCCAAGCCTTTACCATCCAGGCCAACACTGTCAACAAGTCCAAAAACACATTGGAAACAAATCACGCTCCAGTAAATGGTTGGGAGGGATCGATTCAAGCCGACATTCATGTTCCCGATACACCTAAACAAAGGACCTCAGTAGGTCACAAGATCAGACAATGGAAGTTGATTTGGGAAGAAAACATGTTCGGAAATAAACCACAGAGTGCCTCTTCGTAATGAAACAATGAGTGCTCGTGCTCGACAATGAAATCGATTTCTCAAATAATGCAAACAGAACTGCTAAGTACAGTGGACACTCCTTGAGAACCCTGCACTTAGCAGAGTGGCGCAGCGGAAGCGTGCTGGGCCCATAACCCAGAAGTCGATGGATTGAAACCATCCTCTGCTAGTGACAGTTCAGGTTCAAGGTGTTGGATTAAGACTCCAGTCTCTGAGGAGGCATGGCTGCAAATCCCACTGCTGCCAGTTCAAGGCTTTGAATGGAATTAATGGCTCAAATCAGCCAGTAATGATTCACTGCCATCATTTATGGTCCTGATATGTTGGACACTTGTCACACCCCTGTGAATTTCACCCCAGCAAACCCTTCAGGCTCCAACTGGTCATGCTTAATTTTCCCCCTCTGCACCGGTAACAGTGAGTGAGTGCACTAAATATTACCTCCGACATAACACGAAATAAAAATAAGAATGGCACCAAAAAAAACCCATTCTCAATCACACTCAATCACATTCACACATCTTACTGTGTCTCACTCACCGCTGAGTGGAGGTAGGAATGATTTGGCTCTGTAATTGTCCACCTTGTACAGACAGCACCTTTCATCGGCTGCTCATGCTGCTCTAACAGAGTTTAACAATATATTGATCAGCATGGAGTAATTACCATCACTAATCAATATAACGTCACTCAGAAGTTAATATTTGTCTCTCACCCAGCAGATGGATGTAGATCATGCAGCCCTCTTAACTTTTTCCAAGTTTTCAGATCAGCATGAGGCAGCATCCGCCTCTTTTCTGAGATCACTTTATTTCCGGAAAACAAAGTTTGCAGAGGTCTCGCGGAGGTTTTGTGATAGGTTCGCGGAGGTTATCAGAGCATTGTCGAATTTGGCCCTTCACAATAAAATTCACGATGATTCACTTCCTCGTTTGTTGAAGTATTTTCGTCCAATTTTCTCTAATCATGATAGTTTTAAGATTTTAAATGAGATTTTATCCAATATTTACACATGTGTGATTATATCCTATGCTATTTATAGCAATATTTTTTCTTAATTAACACGTTATCTGTTTTTTAACCTATGTGTAAATCTACTACTATGAATTGATTATTTATTTCCAAATAACACCTAACGTTTTTTAAGAGATTAATAATTTTCCTAATGAACTATTTAAGTGGATAATAATACTTTTCCGTAATATTTTAGAGCCTGGGCTCCAGAAGCCACATTTATTTGAGGACATCTTGGCAGGAGAAGACCTCTGACATGAGAGCCGATTGAAAGCGATCAGGAAAAATGATGTCCTTTAAGAAGTATGATCTGAATGATGGCATTCAAATGTGATTTTCAGATCGTAGTCAGTGTTTGCAAAGGATGACAATTAGGAAGGACAAATTAATGTGCTGAATGTCAACTTGAAAGCTGCGCAAATAGGACTAAAAGTGTTTTAGCCAGAGTTGAACTCTGTTTGGAGTTTTAGAAAAAAAAACATACTTTATGCTTCTGCCCTGTTTTGAACAGGGGACCTTTTGCGTGTTAGGCAAACGTGATAACCACTACACTACAGAAACTATGCCTTTTGATGAGACCAGGGTTCAATTCCTCAAAGAGCAGTGTAAGGTTTTCTGTGTGTTGTTCCTGAGAACCTTCAGGCCAGACGTTCTTCCCAATCCCTCCCTCTCAGGTCACTTAAGGTGTGTTTCCTCCGCACAAAAAGTGCCGGAATGGACTGGTATAATCTGTTATGGTTCGGGTTTCCATCGCAAGATTTTGGGAATTTTCCGCAAAATAATGTTGCAAATGCCCCGGCTAGCTCAGTTGGTAGAGCATGAAACTCACAATTCCAAGGTAGTGGGTTCATGCCCCTCGCTGGTCGCCACCTTCCCATGGGCTCTTAATTGGTGCAATGCAAACCCACGACCCGGAAAGGGATTAGCGTGAGAAGATGGATATTCATAAAGGCCTAATTGGGAGCTTGAGTCTTCTTAATCACGACAGCAGATGAACAAATCAAGTGCAAAATATAAATAAAAGTATATATACAAATTGATTTTTGACCAATTTTAAAGTTTTGCTACATTTTCCTCCTGAAATCCACTTTGAAATCCTGCCCCCTGTTGGGATCAGAATAATCCTGTTTTTTGGGATCAAAGTTATCCAGATCCTACTGAAATGTTTTGAACAACAAAAATTGAAGGTTCGATCCAGATTAAAACTAGGATTGGATTACATGATCTAATCCGATCTCAGAATCATTCTTTCCCTTTGGAACAACCCATTTCAAGATTTGATCCAATCCCATAACCAAAATCCAATCAGATTACCTTTGAACAACTGGCCCCAAGGTATTTCTGAACTATGTACAGTGACGTGGCCTCATATTTTACAGCACCATCTTCCTCTCCTTCATCCTCACAAACCTTTCAGCCACCTCCTTCTTATCAAGCACAACGTCTCTCTATGGAGAGCAAAGTGAGCTTTGAGAGTCTGGCCTCCTTCATGCCCAGAGAGAGTTTTGAATTCATTTCAGGCTGAAACTGCGTTCTGCATTTGCACTAGGGACTGACTGGTATGTCCTTTCCATATGGCTGCAGATGATGAAGGGCAGAACAGCTTCTGTGGTGTTCTGTGGCAGAGAAATAAAGAAATCCATCCCAGACCTGCTCAGCTGTATTATGGCTCTTATATTGGTAGAATCATTACACATTACACTCTAGAATCATTACACTCCTATGAATATAATCTTTGTGCCTCCATTTTGTCTCTTGCTGCCGACTCGTATCGTCTCCATAATAGAGGACAGATGCTGCAATGAGCTCCATGGATCCAAACCTTCCTCTGCTACTGAGACTTTCTCTACTATGTCTTCCAGAACTTTCCCAGGGAGGCTGTGAAGTGTGATACCCTGATGGTTCTATCTGCTAACTCTGTTTGGTGATGTCATAGTGATGTCATAAAAAATGGAAAAGATCTAAGTGACAACATTCCGTTCTTCACTTTGATCTCCACTCTCTCTCTCAACAACAACATTTCACATATATGGTACAAATTCAGCTTTTATACATTTTACACCTCACTTGGGTTTGAGGGAATCACATCCAGAACAAGACGGAACACAGGAGCCATCTTGGATGGGTCTACTTTCCTTTACAGAGATCTGGAGGCTTTTGCATACATTATTGTAGAATAATGTGAAGGTTCCAACAACGACAAGGGAAATGTTGTCTGTGAAGTTAGCTAAAGGGTTTAAAGCTAACCAGGAGTTGAACCTGGAACCTTCTGAGCAGTAGACAGACATGTTCTCCATTTCACCACCAGCTCCTTGGTAAGGTAAGTTTTCACATGTTTGTAACTGTTTATATTTATAATACTGAAGCAGAAACTAGTAGAAAAAGCCTTTGACTCTCAAATTGTCATGAAGTTGTTTTTGTTGTTCTGGTGACGTCACAGTGTCCGATTGCTTTCTACTGGAATTCTACTGTCACATTTCCATATCTGTTTGATCTTCCATTAACAAGAAGTAGCAACAACACGACTGCTGGACCATGTTGACTGTATCACTGACACTCGTTGGGTGTCTTAGGACCCATAACCAGGTGGATGGAGAGTCTTCACTGCTTCTTGAGGAAGTTTGAGTTAGCACAATGGAAACCAAGCTGATCCGTGTCAAAATTTCACCTGTGTATAGTCCTGGGGAATTTTTATAAAACTGAGTATGTAGGATTTAGAAGAGCAAGTTGACTTTGTAACATAAATGTTGAGTTGGAAGGTCAAACTTCAGTGTCACGACAGTCCTCAAGAATTCAAAGGAAGCTCTCTGAAGTCGTGAAATTGATCAATGATGCACTTTTAATCTGAGGATCCACCGTTGAAATCCAGAGGCTTTTCAGAAACATGAGTCAGCACAATGTAAACTATTGATGTGTGTCTTTTCCACTGGAATTTTTTCTCCCCTGTCAGGAAACACAGTTTCCACCCTTCGATAGCTCAGTTGGTGGAAGCAGATCCTGGATTCATTTGTCAGAATGACTCTGAGCTGATGTTCATTCAAGACTTTTGAGGCGTTACAATGAAGGAAAGTTCTCCTCAGGACTACGTCAACTAGGTGGATGGAGAGTCTTCACAGGTAGTTGAGGAAGTATGAGTTAGCACAATGGAAACCAAGCGGATCCTGTGGTGATCCAGTAGTTAGCACAGGGGTTCTGATGTTAAATTTCCATATCTTCATGAAAATTCAGCTCATATAGGCCGAAATAGCTCAGCTGGGAGAGCGTTAGACTGAATATCTAAAGGTCCCTGGTTCAATCCCGGGTTTCGGCAAAGAGTAGTGGTCGTAATGGAAGCAGTATAGACTCTCTCTCTCAGCAACAACATTTCACATATACTGTACAAATCCAGCTTTTATACATTTTACACCTCACGTGGGCGTGAGGGAATCACATGCAGAACAGGATGGAACACAGGAGCCATCTTGGATGGGTCTACTGTCCTTTACAGAGATCTGGAACCTTTTGCATGACCAATCTGATTCTAGACAGACCTGAAAGCTAAAGGAGCAAATCATAATGCTAAAGTCTGAGTCAAAATGAAAGACTTGCTGAATTGCTTCAGCTTGGTTCAATTAGTTATAAAGACACAAGCGGGACATTACAACGAGGTTTCTCTCATAAAAAGTCCAAGAGGTGAAGAGCAGAGATCAGCCAAGCCTCCAACACAAAGTCTCAGTCTCTTTTGAAATTTAACACGAAGAGATCCTGGTTGATGACCAAAGTTAAAACCATTTGTAGGAGAGGAGAGTCACCTTCCCGTGGGCTCACCACCTGCAGGGAGGTTCTTAATCGGTGCATTGTGATCTGTGTGACGGTGTTCAGATTGTCACCCCCGCGACCCGGAAACGGATAAGCGGAAGAAAATGAATGTTGGAGAGGGTCAAGGTAACTCCAAGTGCTCATCTGGGAATTGAACCCAGGACCTCTGACACCCAAAGTGAGAATCATACTCCCAGAACAACGAGCCAACATGTTCAAGAAGCTAAAGGACTCAACTGATTGTCATAAATAAGGCAGTAGATCAAGACTCCTGACAGCCTTGACAGAGCTCCTGGAATGACCACATTCTGACAAAAGTAAATGAGTCATGGCCGACCTTGAAGAAATGAAACTGAAGGTTCAACTGCTATTGGAGGATTAGTAACTTTATGGTCCATTTGACCTGAAGCATTTTTCAGGTTTGTGAGTGAGTTCTGTCAGAGCCTCTGAAGCTTGTGTGTCTCCATCAGGATTCATTTTAATACATGGCTTACTGCCATGAGGACAAGTTCTCTTTGACATTTAAAATGGAGACGGGTCTGATCTGATGTGTTAGCATTGGTGCTTCAGTGGTAGAGTTGTCCCCTGCCACGCTGGAGGCCTGGGTTTGATTCCAAGTCAATGCAACTAATAATTACAATACAGCCATTTATAATCGTGGTGCCTTGCTCATGCAGTGTGAGCAATCCACCACAACAATCCCTTAACTCCATCAGGAAAGTGAACCCCAGTCTCCTGGTTCAAAGATAGATCCTAAAGTACTGGCAATGAAGTGTTTTTTAGATGTTTTTTGAAGAGACAGCACCATCTAGTGGCTTCAGAAAATAAAGACAGTGGTTTATGAAGCTTTATTTGGCCAGTATGGGGATTGAACCCATGGCCTTGGTGTTATTAGCACCACACTCTGACCAACTGAGCTAACCGGCCCACATTGGTGAAAACATCTACTTTCTTTCTTCAAATATTTGTGTTGAATGTGATTTGAAATGTTTTCTATACAAGAGCAAAACAAGATGTGAAACATACAAAGAAACCATCAGTCATTCATCCAAATCTTCTGCATCATGAATCAACCAGCAGCAGAAAACTAGTCAAGACTTTGTCTTCATGGGACAGCTTCATTGTTGACAGCTTTTTAATCACATTTCAATGATTTTGCTGCATATTTGGCTTTATTTATTGTGTTTTAAGTTGCTGTGATCTTAACCAGAAGTGTTTTTATTGTTTAGTGTTTCTTACATGCAGTGGTTTTATTTCCCATTGCCCCTGAAGGCAACACACACACTCACCACCAGACCACAGATGAACACACAATCATGTCCATACTCCACTTCTGGGTTAACTTTAGTGTTCGTTCCAAAACGTAACGTAACAATCCTGAAAATATCTCTACTTCTAGTGGCGGCGTTCTCCTCCTTTCCTGAAGTACTTTATGTTTCACTCCAGGAGTTCTGATCCATTTGCAGCTTTATTTGCTTTTTAATTGCTCATAGTGGAGGATGATGATTTCTACATCATTTAGAAATCACTTTAATTTGAAAAAAAAAACTCTTATTTTCCCTTTGATAGTCACTTTGATTTAAAAAAAATATATAACATTTTCCAGGTGATGTTTGATTTAATTTGAAAAAAAAAATCCTATTTTCACTTTAATTTTAAAAAAATAAAATAAAACCTCCTATCCTCCAATAGAGATCACTGAAGAATTCAAACTCATCATCCAGGACAAAGCAACACTGTTGCTGCAACAAAATCCAGGAAGGATTGCTGCAGAAAATGAGCGACTCTGTTAATGAGTCACTTTGTGAGATTCTACAATATTAATTCATGGTACAATAGAAACACTGTGATCAGTCAGTTTCACTTTATTCCAGCACAGACATTTCAGGCAGAGCTTCCTCACTGCCCTTCCTTTACTTTAGATTTTCATTGAGTTCTTTTGAGGCTCCGCCCCCCGTGTGAGCCTGTTTGTTTGTTGGAATATTAATTCCTCACTGTGACGGCAGCTTTTGTTGTCCTGGTGTCACTATGTTGTATCACTGGATCAAGGTGACTGTTACTCAATACTACACTTATTATACAGTTCTTTACATGTGTGATCAGAGTCCTGCCCTGATCAATTCAATAGACCAATATACAGTCTCAGTGATAGCGCCACCTAGAGGATGGACAGGAAGTTCTGCAGAATGATGCAGTATTTCAACTTTGTTATCATATTGTATGATGAAAAAATATCTCAACATTGTTTTTTGACTTTAAATCAAATTGCATGAAAAGAAACAAACTCTTATTTTATTTTGTCATGAGTGGCCCTAAAACTCTTCTGCAGTAACAAGTTGGTCTGAGTTTCTTAAAGAAACAAACATATCCAACAATGTTTTTACAGTTTGGATGTGATATTTTCAAATAGTTCTGTCAATTCTTAAAAAAAAGAATCTAATGATGACGTCATCACCAAGGTTGTGAAAAAGAACAATAACAAGCCTTTCATTACAAAGAAGATGGGAGAAGCACCGGATGGAGATCAATGGAGATCAAAGCCGGAGGAGATCTTTGTTGTGAGCATCTCCATGGTAAAGGGAACTGATCTCCTTTGATCTGATAAGAGATCAGCACTGGAACCATGGAGACGCTGAGATCAAAGGAAATCAGCTTTATTCAATCTTCAGCATTCACACTTGCATTTTCTTCTGGAAATACATACTTCTGGTAATTATTGTTATCATAACAGGTCTCTGATATATGGAGGAGTCAGACCATTCAAGGCTTTAAAAACAAGCAGTAGCATTTTAAAATCTCGTCTAAAACTGACAGGCAGCCTGTAATGATTCTACCAATATAAGAGCCATAATACAGCTGAGCAGGTCTGCGATGAATTTCTTTATTTCTCTGCCATGTGTAGTGAACTAGAAATAAAGCTCAACACCACAGAAGCTGTTCTGCCCTTCATCATCTGCAGCCATATGGAAAGGACATACCAGTCAGTCACTAGTGCAAATGCAGAACTCAGTTTCAGCCTGAAATGAATTTAAAACTCTCTCTGGGCATGAAGGAGGCCAGACTCTCAAAACTCACTTTGCTCTCCATAGAGAGACGTTGTGCTTGATAAGAAGGAGGTGGCTGAAAGGTTTGTGAGGATGAAGGAGAGGAAGATGGTGCTATAAAATATGAGGCCACGTTACTGTACATAGTTCAGAAATACCTTGGGGCCAGTTGTTCAAAGGTAATCTGATTGGATTTTGGTTATGGGATTGGATCAAATCTTGAAAATGGGTTGTTCAAAAGGGATAGGAATCAGGGTTTGGGGAGCACAGAGTGAATGCGTGTGTTTTTGCTGCCCCGTGTGGCATTAACAAGTATTGTTGCGTTGGAGTAGATGGAGGCGTGTGCTTGGGGGGCGGATACGAGGCTTGAAAGGTGCACTCACCTCGGGGTGTGGTAAGGAGAGAGACAGTTTGGGTAGCCGCCAAATATTCTACAAGTCGACAAATATTCAAGCCAACTAAAAAAGTTGCCAAAATGACTCTTGCACACTTTGTGTTTTGTAAAAGGCCTTAAATAGGCGCGGCTCAATGTCCGACTGGGACTTGTGGTGACTGTGCATCCAGTGCTCCCTTTAGCTCAGACCCATTGCGGTATCGCTTCTCGGCCTTTTGGCTAAGACAGTGGTCCCCTCCCTTGGGTGGTGAAGTCGTTTGCCTGTCGTGGTAGTGATTTCCTACTTGTTTAGGAGGACATCTTTTTTTTTTCAGGAATATTATTTCTCTTTTGCATTTTGTTTGTAGTTGAGTATTTTTGTCCTGAAAAAAAGTGTTGTTGTGCAGACTGAGGGGAGCTGTTCTAATAGCTTTCTCTCTGTCTGCTCGACCTTTTATTGGTAACTTTTAAAGTTTATTTATAATTTTAACCATTTATTGTATTCTTAATTGTTTTTTACCTTTTTAAGCTGGTGGTGCCTCCAACATGTCGGCCAGTCATGCCGGCATTAGGAGGCACCACAGCGTACGTTTTACTTTTGTAGAAAAAGAAGGGAAACTGGTATGTATGTCACGCCTTGATTTTTCCAGGAAGCTCGTTCAAGGTGTGCTCAACTTTTCCCCGACAGACCTGAATTGTGTCCTGACCTTGCCCTTTAACAAGGGATTTGATGTAAGTTTTTGTTCTGCAGCACTCCTGCGACAGTTCTGGTTACGTTTTGAAAATGTAAAACCCCAGTTTGCTGTGTTCAATGTGGAGAAGCTTTCTGACAATGCGCTTAAAACCGTTATTGTCAGAATGTTCAATGAAACAGTGAATGCAGAA
Organism: Lipophrys pholis; assembly: GCF_963383615.2. Taxonomy (NCBI): domain Eukaryota; kingdom Metazoa; phylum Chordata; class Actinopteri; order Blenniiformes; family Blenniidae; genus Lipophrys; species Lipophrys pholis. Next base: position 3,783,762 of record NC_137646.1, on the reverse strand, counting down.
GACATCTGTGAATGGCTGGGTAGATACTGCACTGTTAAAGGCCAGGCTACCAAGGTGAGGGATGAGGACAGCATCTGGAATTGCGCTTGGAGGGTCCCCATTCAACAATGGCAGGACCCCCAGGGCTTCCAGGGCCTGAAACATCTCCCACCCATGGTAGTCCTGGGTGACAACAGGGGCTATATCCATTACCAGGGCCAGCCCAAGCTCTGCCGTAAGTGTGGTCAGCACGGCCACCTGGCTGAAGCCTGTGAGCTGGTCGTTTGCAGGAAGTGCCGAGAAATTGGTCACACCTTTGAGGAGTGTACCAATGGCAGAAGGTGCAACCTCTGTGGAGAGACCAACCACCTCTTCAGAGATTGCCCCAAATCCTTTGCCAACAAGTTGAAGGCAGCAAAACAGACAGAAAAGGAAGGAAGTGACGGACACGAGGAACAGGTGCAAGAGATAATTGAAGAGGCGGGTATTGTGAACCCTGATCCCCCAACAACCACTGTGGTTGGAGGGGAAGGATCAGTTGAGGCAGAAGGGGAGGGGCCTGCAAAGACCTCCTCAGGTGAATCCACCGGAGATGAGAGCAGGCAGGCAGCAGGTGGAGCTGTTTCCAGTGGTGAGGAAAGCCAGGGATCCAGCAATGATGACTCCCTCCCCAATGCCCAACTCCCCAAGAGACCGGCATCAGAATTGTCCTCTGAGTCTCCCCAGGGCTCAGAGAAGAGGGGAAGAGTTGAGGTGTACTCAGACAGTTCGTCTGTGGAGGAACCCAGAGTCTTCCCCTCCAATTCACCCAATGAGGTTTCTTTTCTTTCAATTGCTCTGCAATCAACCCCAAAAGGCTCAAAAATGGATTGCAGGTTGCGGGAGAGACCAACTCCCAGAGTCCGAACTGGGAACAGAGCTCAAACCCTTCACACCTCACCTATGGAAGTGAAGGAAGAGCTCAGTTCACAAGTGATAACTTAGTCACTGTTTTTAACTGATTTTATAGTTCAAACTTTTGAAAAAGCCTCAAGATAAAGGAGGGAAGGGAGTACCGGATTTTTATTTAACACTGGGAAGCTTCTACACAGCACAGCACATGGCTATTGCCACGGAACCCTTCCAGGAACCCAAAGATGACAGCAATGGCTCGCTTCTGGATGGGGTCCTACCTTCGAAGGATTAATATTTTACCCATTGATCTTAAATTACCAGTTTCTTTTAACCTGCCATCGGCCTATGATTTTATCAAGACATCTTTTAAACAGTTTAACCTGGAAAAGGAGGAGTTGCCGATTTTAAATAACCACAAATGTCTCATTTCTGTTGTGCAGGAACGGGAACCAGTGAGTCCAGTGCGCGGGCTTGCACTCGGTGAGCCCTCCACAGTTTGGTGCAACGTGAACCATCCTATCCTCCCAAACAGACTCCGGGACCTGTCATGGCTGGTGGCTCACGAGGTTCTCCCAGTCAGGGCCGTCATGCACTCCCGAGGAATGGCAGCGCACTCAACTTGCCCCCGGCCTGGTTGTGGCGCTCCTGAGTCGGTGAGGCACCTCCTCTGGGAGTGCAGCGCTGCCGTAGACCAGTGGGCAACGGCCGGCTCCTTGCAATTCCCGTACTTACCAGCAGGGGGGGGTCCTTACAGCACAGCTGGTGCTATACGGGGTGAGCCACGAGTTCATGACAAAGAAGGACTTTGAAAAGATGTGACTCACCCTGGCCGCCATCAAAGACGCCACCTGGACCTCCAGAAACCTGCTGGTAAGAAGGCATAGGCAGATCCCCCCCGTGGCTGTGATCCAGATGGCCGCAGCGACGGTCCGCGAGGTGGAAGCTGCAGGCGGCAGGCCGAGGACACAGCCACAAAGAAGAATCGCCTCCCTGCCCATTCGGACGAAGGAGCCGGAGCCTCACGAGAAAAGGTCAAGGCAGCGGCGGCCTGGCTCTCCGGGTGTGGACGGAGGGAAGGAGCAGGAGGGAGAGGACCTCCTCTGAGCACCATGGCAGAACCCCGAGAGACCAAATGTTTGAGAGAACAGGATGAGTTCCCCTTGATAGGGACTCACTGCTCTCCTGCACAACAGAATAGACCTTTTAAACTGAATGCACAACTATTTATTGACTTTTACAACGATAGACACTTTTTATTTCCTCATGTTTCTCATTTTACTCAACAGGTACTGCTTTATTTGTAAATCTCTATTTATTTAAAGTACTGTATTTATGATATTTTAAAACAGAAGCTTGTTCCTTGTTTGCTTTTATGTTTTAAATGAGTGAAAACATCTGTGTCGAAATTGAAGAAAATGACTTGTAAAATGTGTCAATAAAATCTTGTAAAAGAAAAAAATCTGTTCTTATCAGTTTAATATCTGATATGTCCCCTATCTGGGGACTGTATATTAAATTGATTTTTGGAACAGGGAGATGGAATAGGAGCTTGCTCTGTCCACTCCACGCATCAACCTGGTATTGCAGTTCATCTGGGAATGGTGCACCCTCCTCTCCTGTTGAATGAAAACTAAATAGTTCTTTCTTGAAGGGCTGAACTCAAAGTTAAGCAAAGAAAGCACGTTTCAAAAGAAGTGTAGAACAAAGATCCTGTCTGTGTCAGCAGGGGTGTGAGCCTGTCACTGTTGCCAACTTGGTGACTTTTCAGGTCCTGTTGCCAACTCTATTTGTGAAAAGCGACCAGCGACAAATCCCGCGACTTTCTAGTGTGTTTGGCGACTCTGAGGTGAAAGCAGGTCTGGTTCTGCAGTCACTGTGGTCAACGAGCAGCGGGTCCTGCTGTGAGCCCCTCCCCCGTCCTGAAGCATTGACAGACCTGCTGTCAGTCTGACAGTCCCTCCCTCCCTCCTGCAGTCAGACCAGAGGAGACCCTCACCACACTGCGTCCACACTGAGAAGGAACCGCGCATGCGCAAGGCCGCCGCTGGTTTACTGAGCGGCAAGTAAATCTAAATATTGTTTCAATCACACTGAGGCCTGTGGCCTGTACTAGGAACCCTGATCAACATATCCAGGATCTCTCTGTTTCCTGGGTTGACTGATCCTGATCACCGTTACTACCAAGCAGGTTATCAACTCTCTGGTTCAACCCAGACCTATGTGTGCTTGTTCACATGAAAGGGGCGGAGTTTGCAGCGTCTGACCAATCACACACAGAGAAACTCTGCAGAGCAGTTTACAGATTACTGAAGGAGCAGTTAATCTCTGAGATTATGAAGAATTAAAACACATCCAACAGCTAAAAGCAACACTGCTGCTGCAGCCAAAGCCAGAACATTCCTGACTTGTTAATGCTGACTTGGTGAGATTATACCAGATTAATCCATCAGACTATATAAACAGACAGCACTGTGATCACTCAGTTTCACTTTATTCCAGCAGAAACGTGTCAGGCTGAACTTCCTCACTGATCTTCTTTTAGTTTAGATTTTCCATCCAGTTGTTTCTCTTGTGTTTTATGTGTAGGAGTTGACAGCAACTTTTATCTTAGTGAGGAGGCCAGGTCGACCCCGTTGCCATGTATGACGCAGTCTGCTGAAAGCTGATTGGTTGTTAGAGAAAGGAAGAAAGAAAAAAGCCTCTGTGCTCCTCCTAATGAATGGAGAGTAAAATTAACCCATCAAATATCTTGGGCTCTATTAAAAATGTGTAATCATGAACAGTATTTATGTCTATTTTATGAAACTCAGAGAAATTAATTGAATTTGTACACAGCTTAAGAATGATTGAACTTTCCTGGTTCACATGCCGATTATTACATTGATTTGATTCTTGTTCTCTTATTTTTACCACTTAATGTATTTGATATTAATGGTGGAGGCGACGCAGCGTCACCACTTCCTGTGATTTACCACCAATGTGGGGCTGTGAAAGAACCGTAACGGTCAGACTGACACTCTGCTGACGGAGGACTGGGACAAACCCCCGTCATCACCGCTGCACTGCTGCAGCCTACTTGTAGTGACGTAGCACAATGTTGTGATCACCTTCATCTGGGGCGTTACTGCGTTGCTTTGCTGTGGGAGAAATCAGCTTTCTCAGTTCTGCAGTGATACTTTGTGCAGATTTCATTTACCCTGCATATATTGAGTTTGTTCATAACAAGTCATTTATATTTGCCTACAATCTTTGTCCTGCATTTTATTATGGTCACAATCAACTGATAAAAGAATAAAAAGTCCCCAAATCTTTCAAATATCATGAGAAAAGCTTTATTTTTATTTTCATTCAAATTTGCATTTTGATGATGATTCGCTTCATAAATAATGAGACATTGTTCTCCCCCACATTAAAGTAGATGAGCTGCTTATCTTAGTAAAAGGTATCAGTGTCTACAATACTGGCCGTGTACTTCAAACACTCCTTTTCCCTCCTCCTACTCCTCATGTCTCCAAAGCTGCTTCATACTGACACCTAGTGGATTTAGGGGGAACTGCAGGTCAGTATTTCTATTGCATCCATCCATTTTCCAATATGTTGCAATAAAAGAAACTACAACTTCTTTCAACCACCTTCACAGTGTAACTATTTAAAGTGTAACTGTTTTACTGTGGCATTATTCTTTGCTGTCAGTTTTTTAATGTGTAACTATATTCAACATTGCTATGAATACATTTTGCTTCTCTGTATAAAATGAGTTTAAAAACTTCCTGAGGAAAAACAAAAAAAAGGTTTGTTGTGCTAAAATGAGACCTTTAATCCACACATCTTTCCAGTGATGGTGTGAGGCTGCTTGTTGCTGCAGATCTTCTCAAATCTGGGTTGCAGTTGTGAGACTGTCACTGCAGAGGAAAGGACAACATTAAGACCAAATGGGCTTCACTCGCTTGTTGTATTTCTGTTATCAATTCATTTACTTTACATTTAAAGGTTCATGTGTTATTACTGAAAAGGACAAAGTTAAGCCAAAAACTTCAGTTGTATTATCAATTATTCCTTATTCAATTGAGTCATTTTTTTTTCAGAAACATAATCAAATTATTTGATTTTAACTGGCCTGTCTTTTCTGTCACATTTAGTAATAGTATTGTTGTTAGAAAATGTTGAAATCTTTGGTAAAATAGTCAATTTCAAAACAAATGATTAGCTGCAACCCTGTATTACAGTTTTAATTACTTGTGCTTTTTTGTATTGTTTGTGTTCTACGCTTTTGGTCTATTTCATATGTAAATATTCATAGAGGCTAGCTATCACTGCTTTTCTCTGCATTACTTGTAGATCAAGATGATTTAATATAATCAGCACAGGAATGGATCTACTGAGTAACACTTACTATCTTTCTGCAGGATCTGGGAAAGTTGAAATGCACCAAGTTTTCTTAAACAAGTGATGAGGGGAGAGCGCGGACGCAGTCACCCACTACCAGAAATGATGCAGTCGAGATTCCAACATTTGGGGAATTCGCAGGGGTCAGCACACCCAGAGTGCAATGGCTGAGCCTCATCCTGGGTGAACCACCTTCTTGATCATGGTATCTCCCCTACCAGGTAAGTATGAATTGTACACACTCCACACACACACTCCTTTCACACACACATACACTTCACTCGTGGTCTCATTATTCACAGAATCGAAAATTTGAGTTAATTTCATACATTTCATACTTTCCAGTAAACAGGAGTTTATTACAGCCTCATACCAAATCAACAATAATGATAATAATAATAAAGCAAACAGAGCTCTGGTATCGGAATAGTATCAGTATCGGCAGATATCCACATTCAGGTATCGGGATGGGATTGGAAGCGGAAAAATGTGGATTGGTGCTTCTGTGGAAAAACACTAGAGTTTATCTGGGATGAAATCGAATTGTTCCTGTAGAGCAGTCATTCTCGAAGTGTGGTACGTGTACGTCATTTGGACTGTTTTCACTGCTGTTGTTTTTACGTTCATATCTCACTATATAAAGTGTTTTTCTTGAAAATTTGGTACCGGCGTGTGAACTAATCAGTTGCGGGGTGACCAGCTGTGCCAGTCAGCGTTGTCATGCCCACCTGATGGTGGGTACAGGTGGGCATCTCCGCCTATACAGCTCCGGACAACGTTTCTGAACATGAATTTCCAAGAGTTCCTCCCCTGTACCATGAATAACGACATATACAATCAAGTTCTTAAAAATTTTTTTAGTTTTTATGTGAAAACAGTTATTCAGCGGTGCTTTCTGTGGACTGACCCCGACAAAGGGACCTCATTTCTGGGTTCGCGTCACGGCAACTCACGGTAGAGCGTTTATACCCTTAACTTAGTGTGTACTGCACCTGAAAACACGGGATTTAGCAGCTCTATGAGAAAAGGCCTATCGAAGCTGATTCTAGTGAAAAAAGTGAAGTATTTTGTGTGTAAAATTACTTTTCACGTCGAGTCCCGGAGGTTAGCGGGTCGCTAAGCGTAGCATTACGGGCGATCGTGACACGAAGTGCCGCCACTGCCGTAACGCTGCCCGCTGATTACTAATATGGATGAATTGGACGGTGGAAGAGGAGTTACTTCGATCACTTCTAAAGCCGTTATCTACTTCATCATATTTATCGTCTGAAATACTCAGTCCGTGAATAAAACATAATTTCCTGAAATGACAGCCATGTTTCATTTTGATTGGCTCAAGCGGGGCCATGTGACACGAGAAGGGAGGGGGGGATCCCAGATCTATAGTAGAATGATAGAGAGACATTCGCTAGAATCCATTAACCATCTTTTTTTATCATAGTTTTATTCTTAATCTTATTGTTCTTCCTCTGTGTGTGTGTGTGTGTGTGTGTGTGTGTGTGTGTGTGTGTGTGTGTGTGTGTGTGTGTGTGTGTGTGTGTGTGTGTGTTTCTGTTTCAGAAAGCAGCCTGTTTTGATTATTTTGTAATCAAGTACAGTACATTGTTTACTTAACATTTAAGTACAGTACAGTTTTATTTAATCTTTAAGAACTGTTTTTTGTTCGTTTGTTTTTCATTTATTTAAGTACTTATGAGTAAGTATTTAACTTTTCTGTGCAATATATTTTAATTGAATCATCATTATTTAAGTACAGTCTTTTATTTTCCTATATTGCTGTGTAAAATGTGACAATGGCTGACAATATTAAATATACTTCTTTAGGAGTAAAACCTCTGCCATGTTTTTGATGAATGCTGAGGCTTACTAGGCTACTGTATAGTGTTGGTCATTATGGTGGTACTTGGAGAGCCGAGTATTTTCTGGGTGGTACTTGGTGTAAAAAGTTTGAGAACCACTGCTCTAGTAGATCGTTTATCACTGTATGGTGTGAAAACTAGAGGCTCAGACACATAGACATATACACTAGACGCCTCACCGACTGGCAGGAACATACGTCAGTGCGTCCGCCATCTTGGGAGGGGCATTTGTCAGGACTTCAGCAACGATACCGCATCACTTTTCTGCTTTTGGTTGTACAAACAGACAAAATAAGGACAATGGACTGTGTGGGATTACCTTCCACAGGTAGGAAAAACATATTTATTGTTGTTGTCGTTGTGTTTAGCTCATAACATTAACTTGGGACATAGATGAGCTGGAGCCGTGGGAAATGCTCTCTATTCCCTGGCTTAAGCTCGCCCTCAAACAACAACAACAATATCAACGTCTATTGGGTTCATCTAACGGAGGCTATTTTAGTTGCAGTGTGTAGAATATTATATTTCAAAAGAAATGAGTTGCTCAGAACCAGTCAGTGTACTGTTCCCCGCCTGTTCCAGCAGGAGAACCTCAGCCTGATCCCAGTAGGAAGTACTGTCTGGCTGTGCTCAAACAGCTGAGCAACATGTCACACCTCTCTCCTTTTAGACATACTGACATGTACACAAACATTATTATGATATATATTGATTAGGATAGCAGATCAATTGATTAAACGTTGCACAAGCAGTGAATTAATGTGATAACACAGGACTCTGAACATGTAAATCTTTTTCTTCACTAGGACCTCTCCTATGCACTGCCCACATGTCCTGATGCTTTGACAGCCAGACTCAGTGAAGCCATGGCCGAGGTGGAGAGTCTGAGAAGAGGGAAGAGGAATGAAAAGATGGAGAACGGATGGCAAAGAGCACAGTGTGTGGTCTTCTGGAGGAACTGAGAGTGAAAAATCGAATAAATGAAGAGCTGAAAGAGAATATGTCATATAATATGGAATAATAGATAAATGTGTCACAATAAATAAATATGTACTAGGTAAATATCTAACAATTATTTTCTATGTAACATTAAAGGTAAATAAGTACAAATAAATGCAAGTATAATAGTTAAATATGTTATTGTGTGTAAATATGTTTAAAAAAAAAAATCTAAATTTGTTACACAAAAAGTTATAACTTGTGCCCTAATGTACATGTTCATTGTACATAAATGTCACATTGTGTGTAAATAAACGCTTTTGCATATATTTGTCATGGCTCCATCATGTTGCTGCTCTAAAAGGAGAGGACAGCGTCCCAATGTCCCGTCTGCAAACTTCTTCCATTTCCTCTCAATACTTTCAATCAGTATGCTACATTGAATAAATAAATAAATAAAATAATTTTTAATTTAATAAATTACAAATGAAAGCAATGATTCTTCAGTCATGTAAATGTATATTTGCGTGGTTTTCTTCAGAAAACACATCGCGGTCACAGAGACTTGTTTAGGCTGACGGGTCAGACTTGCCCCTCACAAGATGGCGGCCGCTCTGACGTATCGGAGCGGCGGGCGGAGACAGGCTGAGCGGAGTCTCGTGTTTATGTGTATGGTTCCTGGGTGATCACGTGACATCAGACCGGAAACAGGAACGAGAGGAGCGGAGCAAGCGCGAGTGGAGTTCCAGGAGCGTGCAGAGCCACGGAGAATACGTCGATATTTTAGCTCGAGCCGCCCTCCACTACTGTTTGGAGCTTGTTGGACTCTCTCGGCTGTGTTGTCGTGTCTCACAGAGGAAACATTTCATCTCGTGCAGCAACGATGAGTTCAGTTCAGGCTTTGGGAGAGTTTGAACAAACTATCGTCCATCACGAGGAGGAGGTTGATCGTCAGCACAGACTGCTGGAAACCATCTGGAACCCTCAAATCAAGCTCCACAGAACAGGTCTGGAAAAGTGTGAATGAACACATGAATGTGACTGGAGCAGGATCTCCATTGTTCTGACTGGGTTTGGTTTATCCACCGCACACAGAAGCAGGATTTGTGTTTCTGGAGGGAAACTTGGATTGAACTCAGACTTTGACTCTTTTCCATGTTTCCAGGTTTTAATCAATACACAGTTGTAGTTGAAGTCAGAAACAGGAGAAGAGCGTCTAGAATCACCTGGAACTACCTGACAATACATTGAAACAAGGTTAAAATAATAATATGAGCAGCCATTGACAAAACATAGAGGCTATTTTTCTTAATCATTTCTGATTTCAGTGGATTTGCATTGTTTGCAACTTCCTGTGTTTGGTCACTTCCTGTCCTCTCCAGTCCAATCACAGCAGAGAATAGTCCCTCCTCTCTCCAAAGGCGGGCTCAAGCCTCCAGCCTCAGGATGCAGACACTTCCTGGTTCCAGGTTTCCATATTAAAAGACGATTGTCTCTGAGTATCAGTGAAACCAACATGGAGGAACATGGAGGCAAAAGCACCTGGAAGAATGTAAACCTCTTGTCTCTGGAACAGTGAGGCTCCAAATGGCAACATGGAAGAATTATCAAGTTAAAATACTTCAGCAACTAGAGTTTTAGAAATATGAACATCTAAGATGTTTAAAAAGATTGTTGGACTTCCTTTTTTTATTTTATTTTTTTAAAAATAAGCATATGAGTATGGTACATGCAGTATTCTTATCTTACAAATACATTTCCAATATCCGTTTAGAAGGACATAAAAACCAGAAGAACCAAACAACTAAATGACATCATCAACAAATGTGGGACCCTCCCTTCTCTTCCTCCTCTGTTCCTCCTATTAATCTAGTCTTTTGTCATTAAGTAAATGAAAAGATAAATAAATAGATTCTAGATCAATGAAACTTGTCTTTTCCATTCCTACTTTAAACAGCCGTCCCTCCATACAAACAGCCGTACTGAAGGTCTGTTAAAAAACCTTCCATCCAATCAAGAGAAGGAAAAAGAAAGAGAAAGATGGATGCCCTCCGTCTCCTTCCTAGAATGTAGGTCTACCTTTCTACCTCTTTATTCTTCTCCCCCTTTCACCATGTGTCCAGACACCCGCTTCTTAAATGTCTAAATAATGTAATGAAATGATCCTAAAACAAATCTGCTTAATGCAAACACAACAAGTAAATACCTTAGTTAGAGATGTTAATTCAAATCAAAACAAACAAAGCAGTAGATCTTAATGAGAGTGCTTTGTAAATAATGAAGTAAGTCCCTTGTGGGGTGATTCTGTTAGAATCCTCCTTTGTATATAGGGAGACCACAGGTCTTCACATTCCTTCACTTTGTTTTGGAACCTTGCTCTTACTTGTTCCATATTCAGCACATCTTTGATTGGGTCCCACCATTGCTTTATGCAGGGGGGGTTTGGTTCCAGCCAGCACACTCTAATCTTTTACTTTTCTACAATAAGTAACATTCTAATCATTTTTGGGTTTAAAACCCAATAAAAATCATTTCAGGTCTAAATCAATGTTTTCATCCAAGATTCTTTTGATCTCTTTCTGTATATTTTTCCAATATTCTCTGAGTTTGGGACGGTCCCAGAATATATGTCTCTAGTCTCCTACTGGACCACAACCCCTCCAGCATTTATCACATGTTTTACTATATTAGGACATATTTAGTGGGAGCAGAAAATCTTGTGTTTTTAATTTCATTCACCTTCTTTCCATATAATGCTCCTAAACATTTGATGTCCTTCTTTAAATGATTCCCCCCAATTCTTCTTTCTTTCACTTTCCCATTTCTATTTAAAGTTCATGTTGTTGTCTTGTTCAGCTGCTTTCTAAAGCTTTGAAATGACTTTCTTCTTCTTCTCCAGCTTGGTCATTAGTACTTTCTCTACTTCATTTGGTTCTTTACCTAAGAATTCCCATCCTTTGTGTTTTAGAAGACGGCTTCTAATTTGTAAGAATTTATAAAAGTCTTGTGTCGGCAGATCAAATTCAGTTTTAAGCTGCTCAAATGGTTTCATATTTTCCCTTTTTGAAAAGCCGTCCAATATAGAGCAGCCATTTGGATTCCCTCCTATGAAATCCCCCGTTTATGGTTGAAGGAAGAAAATCTAAATTCTTTCCTATTTTAGTCGCCCTGCAGATTGAACCAGACATTTTCATTCTCTTTTTTATTACTGCTCATATTTTCATTGTTCCTTTAACACATTTGTTTTTCATCTTTAATTCATTGCCATAATTGCCTCAGGTGATTTTATTGTAATCAAATTACTCGTCTGAGTCATTTTAAAGTGGGAACTGTAGAAGTAATGTAACTTTTATTTTGTACTTTTTTGTCCCTCCAGAGCTCCAACTGCACCGTGACTGTAGGGAGGAGCAGCTCTTTAAACTGGGAACAAACTCCAGTCTAGAGCAGGAAGAACCAGAACCTTCACAGATCAAAGAGGAACTAGAAGAACCAGAACCTTCACAGATCAAAGAGGAACCAGAAGAACCAGAACCTTCACAGATCAAAGAGGAACCAGAACAACCAGAACCTCCACAGATCAAAATGGAACCAGAAGAACCAGAACCTCCACAGATCAACGGGGAACCAGAACCTCCATGGATCAAACAGGAACCAGAAAGTCCACAGATGAAAGAAGAACCTGAAGAACCAGAACTTCCACAAATCAAAGAGGAACTAGAAGAACCATAACCTCCACAGATTAAAGAGGAACCAGAAGAACCAGATCCTCCACAGATCAAAAAGGAACCAGAACCTCCACAGATTGAGGAGCAGCAGGAACTCGGTACCAGCCAGGAGGGAGAGCGGCTTCTACTGAAGTTTGAAGGTGATTCCTTTCGGGTTCCTTCAATTGAGGAACAAAATTCCCTGAGTGAACCAGAAGAAGTACCAGACACTGAGCAGTTCCTCTCTCATGACTCTGAAGTCCACGATGTGAAAGAACTTGTTGACTCAGAATCAAGTAGAAATGCAGAGATGAAAAGAAGAAGCATGTTTCAGAGTGATTGTGTGGACAAGTTCCCTGTGTCAGAGAAGCAGGCTGAATGTGAAAAGCTTCTTTGTGAGGAAACATGTGGAAATATGGTCCAGAAAAAACCTCAATTACGTCAGAATTTAACAACTTTCAATGATAAGAAGAAAAGTGGTGGAATCTTTGTTAAAAGTTCCACCGGACAGGATGGTTTGTTGGTGCAGAAGAGAACTCACACAGGTGAGAAGCCATTTTCTTGTGAAACATGTGGGAAAAGTTTCAGAGGATCAAATGATTTGAAGATACACAAGATAACTCACACAGGTGAGAAGCCGTATTCTTGTGAAACATGTGGGAAAAGTTTTAGTACATCAAATAGTTTGAAGGGGACCAGGCAACAGAGTCGCAGTCCTACACGCCTCTCTGAGTTTCCCTCTGGGCAGTCACCAACCATAGCTAACTTAGTTAAACATCCCATAGAGACTGTGTCTATCCCTCGGACCACCACAAGTATAAAACTATCTAAACCTAGGAAAACTACTTCTAATGACTACAAAAACTTAATCCGTATCAAGTGTGAAACTAGACAAAATCAAGACAAAAAAATTAAATGTGGTTTCCTAAACATTAGATCTTTATCATCCAAAGCTCTTCTAGTCAATGATCTGATAACCGAACACAACATTGATCTCTTTGGATTAACAGAAACCTGCTACGTAAAGATGAGTATGTTAGTCTAAATGAAGCCTCCCCTCCAAGTCATATTAACACTCAAATAGCTCGTGAAAGTGGTCGAGGAGGGGGCGTGGCAGCCATCTTTAACTCTCAGTTACTAATTAACATGAACCCAAAACCCAACTTTAGTTCTTTTGAGAGTCTGAGCATGACCATGCGACACCCGTCAAATAAAATAGTAAACTCTGTAGAATTTGTAATCATTTATCGTCCTCCTGGACCTTATTCAACTTTTCTAACTGAATTCTCTGAATTGTTGTCAGATCTAGCCCTGACTAAAGATAAGGTTATCATGGTAGGAGACTTCAATGTTCATGTTGACGTAGAAAATGATAGTTTCAGTGCAGCTTTAAATCTACACTTGACTCTCTAGGTTTCTCTCAGGTAGTAGACGGGCCTACCCATAAACATCTACACACCTTAGACCTTATTCTAACTTATGGTTTGAATATAGAGCATCTGACCATCTCTCCTCACAATGATTTCCTGTCAGATCACTTCTTAATAACCTTTGACTTTGTTCTAAATAGTTCTAACCCTCCGGTTAAAGCCGTGTTAACCAGGTCTCTCTCTGATAACATAGTAACTAAATTCAAGGAAAGAATTCCCTCTGCTATAGAATCAGTAGTGAATCTTCCTGACCCGTATACTGTTGCTAGCTCAGACATTGAATACCTAACAAACAGTCTGACAGATATGCTAAAAACAACGCTAGACGACATAGCTCCTCAAAAAATGAAAATGAAAAAACAGGAAAAGTCCTCCCCATGGTTTAACTCATCAACCCGCGAGCTTAAACAACGCTCCCGTAGATTAGAAAGAACTTGGCGTTCAACAAAAACAGAGCTAGATTATATAGCCTGGAAGGATAGCTTCAAAACTTATAAGAAAGCTCTGAGTAGAAGTAGAACTAATTACTACTCATCCTTAATAGAGGAAAACAAAAACAACCCTCGCTTTCTTTTCAGTACTGTAGCCAAACTGACCAAGAACCAAAATAGTGTTGAGCCCACCATTCCTAACAATATATGTAGTGAGGACTTCATGAAGTTCTTTCAAAATAAAATTACAACGCTTAGGGATAACATCCATCAAACCCTACCGTCCGTTAGCCCCATAACAGAGGAACTGGTTAAACCTAACAGTCATCTGGAATGCTTTCAGCAAATACAACTAGTCCAACTAAACTCCCTTAGTTCTTCTGCTAAACCAACTACTAGCCTGTTGGACCCAATTCCTACTAGAATTCTGAAAGAGGCACTGCCACTAATCAATAATTCTATACTCACAATTATTAACCAGTCTCTATCAATAGGCTATGTGCCCCAATCCTTTAAACTAGCAGTTATTAAACCTCTCATTAAGAAGCCAAACTTAGACACAAGCCTTCTCTCAAACTACAGGCCCATCTCCAACCTTCCTTTCCTGTCAAAGGTTCTGGAGAAAGTAGTCGCTAAACAACTCCAGATTATCTGCAGGAGAATAATCTGTTAGAGGACCTTCAGTCCAGCTTCAGAATGAACCACAGTACAGAGACTGCTCTGCTAAAAGTTACTAATGACCTTCTAACGGCCTCAGATAGAGCTCTTCTATCTGCTTTACTTCTTCTGGACCTTAGTACTGCATTTGATACTGTCCATCATAATATACTTTTAAGGAGATAAGAAGATGCCGTCAGCATTAAAAACTTAGCCTTAAACTGGTTTAAATCATATTTATCTGACCGGTTTCAATTTGTTCATGTAGATAACAAATCTTCAATGCATGAACGGGTCCTGTGTGGAGTACCACAAGGCTCCGTCCTCGGACCCATATTGTTTAATCTCTAGATGTTACCACTCGGAAATATTATTAGGAAACACAACATTAACTTTCATTGTTATGCAGATGATACTCAGCTATATTTATCAATTAAAGCCAATCAGGCCGACCAACTTGTTAAACTAGAGTCCTGCCTCAGGGACGTTAAGTCCTGGATGTCTATCAACTTCTTAATGCTCAACACATCCAAGACTGAGGTTCTAATCCTAGGTCCTAAAAAGCTCAGGGATTACTTTTCAGATAGTCTGATTAGGTTAGATAATATTACCTTAACCTCTAACAGTGATATTAGGAACCTGGGTGTTATTGTTGATCAGGATCTGTCCTTTATTTCCCATGTTAAACATGTCTCCAGGACAGCCTTCTTCCATCTAAGGAATATTGCAAAAATTAGAAACTTCTTGTCCTTCAAAGATGCAGAAAAAATGATTCCTGCCTTTTTGACTTCAAGATTAGATTATTGTAACTCCCAAATTTCAGGATGTCCAAACTCCTCTGTTAGGACCTTACAGCTAGTGCAGAACGCTGCTGCACGTTTACTAACCAGAACTGGAAGAAGAGAGCACATCTCCCCAGTCTTAGCATCCTTACACTGGCTTCACATCAAATCTAGAATAGAATTCAAGATCCTTCTGATCACATATAAAACTCTTCATCACCAGGCTCCGTCCTATATCGAGAAACTTCTAGAAGTTTATCACCCTCCACGAGCCCTTCGCTCTGAGGATGCAGGACTGTTGGTAATCCCTAAAGTCCTTCAAAGTAAAAGAGGAGGCAGGAGTTTCAGCCATATGGCTCCTTTACTCTGGAATCAACTAGCAGCCTCGGTCCGAAGGGCCCACACCATTAGTTTATTTAAGAGGAGACTAAAAAGCTTCCTCTTTGATAGAGCTTCTCATTAGGAATAAAATAGGAATAAAATAGGAGCACTAAGTTGAGCTGCTCTAGGCCTAGACTGCTGAGGGGATTTCCTCTCTCCCGTTAAAGGGAGGAACTCTACATTTGGAGCTTCTGTTTCTTGTCTTTCTTTCTCTCTCTCTGTGTAACAACATTACTGGAGCCACCAGATACTGGCAGGAGGGGAGCAGGATCCAGGGGATCAGACCCAAGACTCCCAGAGTGGAGTTACCACGGTCCTACTACCCGACCCCCCCACAGCACCGGGACCCCCCCACAGCACCGGGACCCCACCACAGCACCGGGACCCCACCGCAACGGCACGGCCCTTAAACTCCAGACTGAGATTGGTTCATCATCAGACCAACGCTCATCATAGACTTTTCTTAGTATTTGTACTTATCTGGCCTGTCTGCCACTCTCTCTCTCCCTCTTCTATTCCTCTCTCTCCCTGTCCTATCCCATGTACTTCTCCCCCCAACCAGTCAAGGCGGATGGCCGCCCTTCCAGAGTCTAGGGTCCGCCCCACGCTTTCTTCCTGAAGAGGGACTTCTTATGAACTGTTCTTCCTGAGAGGGAGTTTTTCCTGGTTTCCACTGTTGCTTGTTCCATCTGCTGCTCTGGAAGGTTTAGTTGGGTTCTGTTGTTCCCTGTCATTGTAAGAGGCTCTGAGATGTTTGTTGATGTGATTTAGTGCTTTACAAATAAAATTGAATTGAATTGAATTATAAGTTTCATGTACAAACAGGTGGTAGGTATGTGCGCATACCGGCCAAATATCCATGCATACTGCACACATCACCGAAGGATCAGCACATGACACTGAATTACCACCAATGGACAATTTCTAGGGTATTTCAATCAATGCTTTGTGTGTTTTTACGATCTTTTATGGTATTTTAGATTTTTTTTAATCATTATTTTTAACCTAAACAACAATTGATTCTAATTTGTTAGGGTATTTTCTTTATATATCAACTATAAATAACAACAAACCAGGAGTAAATAATCCACATTTTAAAATTCTGTGTCATTGCACTGTAGACCTACCGCTCACCAACATGGAATGAGTGGATCAATGAAAAGGAGCGCCTTGGGGCTCATGATGACCTTAATCCTCCCCTGGTCACGAATGTGTCACAAATGTTGTGAATTGGAAGAATTTTGTCGCTGTCCTCTGGCTCCTCTTCCTTAGACTTGTTGTCCGGAACAACAGTGGGAGGAGGAACAACTGCAGGAACGTCCTGAGGAGCAGCAGCAGCAGCAGCAGCAGGCCGGTGAGGGAGGGGCGGAGCGTCAGTGCTGACCGATTCAGAGGACGTGAAGGACTTTCGAGTTTTGAGCTGACTCGAGCATTCGAGCTGAAAGCCTCATGTGACCTTAAGGAGCTGGTAGCTGCTGTGCTTAGCAGCAATTAGCGTTAGCGGCATGGTTAATAGCACAGCTGCTTTTCCCACAGGGCAACAAAAGTGAGTAATGTGATATATTCATACAGTTGGATTTAGACTAGCAGCAGCACAACCGTGACATTTATGTTTTCCTCTCTGCAGCTGGATGGCTGTTGCAAGAATGACTCAGTGAACCAGTCAATGAATGTGATGATTCGAGAGACACCGTTCACCCTGGATTTAAACCCTCGTGGTGGCGGGAGTGGGGCGTAGCCATTTTGGAGTGTCTGCCCACTTCTCACACAGATCGGTCAGGTTTTTTGTTTTGTGTTTTCTTCTCTCTTTGTGATTGAGAAAAGCGACTGGATCCATCCAGAGAACCAAGATGGCGAGCCTTGAAACCTGGACCTAACAGAAAGAAAAGACAAGCCGGGACGTGTCTTCACGTTCCCTCCAACACTGACACAGGTTTACTGCACTGGGCAGTGTGGTAAGCCAGACATCACACCTGAGTATTTGTACAGAAAACTCAGACCCCCCCCCCCCCACTCATGTGGAACTGTTGCAATCGTTAGACATACCTTTTTCTTTGACATCTCTTTGGAGATCTGGACTTATTGACTGTTTACTTATGGACTGAATACCATTGACGGTCGTATATTGACCTTGAACTGTGTGGTTTTTCATTTATGTGGTTAAAGTTCACTTTAAGTGATTGTGTCTGGGTGAGGTAACTAATTCTGAGTTTGTAGATTGATATTGAATGTGATAACTTGACTATAAGGAGAGTCTAAACTTCAGGGTGCACCCGAATAGAAAAGTTATAGACGGATCCATATTTGTTTTCTCTTATTGAACAAACTTTAAGGTTGTCATATCCCTACTGTTACTGTCAGCTTTTTGTTACTAAAGCCGGCAATTGTTCCAAGTTTAAACGGTCTCAGAGTCTCTTTCCAACACTCCATCTAGCTCCAGCAGTTGAACCTACTGATCCATTCTTTTATTCAACCAAAGAGTTCATTGGTCAACCATTCTAAGGTAATAAGAGCTACAGAAAGGCAACTTGGCAAAGTGGTGGACGCTGAGTTCTCTAGGAGTTGGGAATTAGATCAATTTAGTAGAGAAAGCAAAAGACAGCAGGATACAAGGGATCGTATTCTAAATTTGGAAAGCGCTAAACAACATGTAAACAAGGAAAAATGTATTTTAGAAGTTTGATGAAAATACAGCCAGGGAAAGAAAGAGAAGAATTTGAGTTTTAGTGTGCTTGTGTCCATGTTTCGGCCTCCGTTTGGGCCTTCTTCAGGACATGCACACTAAAATTGTTTTGGTTTTCTGAGAGAGCTGTTTCTCCTTGCAGGATCAGTGCTGGAATGAGCTCTGCTCTGAGCTTCCTCCATTAGATATCCATGGGGGGCGGAGTCATTGAAACTTTTTTCTGTATGCCATAAGCAGCCTAGCATTAGTGTTAAAAAGTATTAAAAAACATGCTACCGAGTGATACCAATGTGTGTGTGTTCAAGACTGAATACCCACACACAGTGTTAATGTGTCAATAAATACCTTGAAAAAAAGAGAATAGATATCTGTCATTTATTGCTAGTTGCTTGTGCAGATAGACACGAGGTGGTGCTAGAGCACTTATATTGTTTAATGTCACCAATTTCAACATAAAAAAGTTTACCTTTATTGTGTATGTATTTTATTTAGTATTTATTTTGCATGTATCTTTGTATTGGTTCAGTTATGTGCTTTTAAATCACAATTTTTCTTCCAGAATATATTTGGCATTTGGTTCATTTAATACTAACTTCGTCCTGCAATTTGTCCTCATGACCTGCCCTTCCAAAGAGACACTTGTCCTCTGGGGACACTTGGATTCTAGAGTGTCCCTACATCAGAGGTTTAACTGTAGTTACAAGCTAACAACACTACTAATTTTGCTTCAAAACAGATTGATGTAAATATGGTTTTAAAACCTAGATGAAATGTCACATGGGAATCTTATTTATCAAGCTGTTTTATTCTGTCTTGATGGTTTTAATGGTTTTATAGTATATTGTTTGCAATCTTGTTTTTATTGGTTTGTAGTACTTTCTTGTTTGGACTTCTTTGAAAGACATCTGATAAATTGATTGTCCGCCCTCAGTGACACTGGATTGGTGGACTATGCAGGAGAGACGCTTTTTAAGGTGATGATCCACAGGTGCGTGAGAGAACTGGGAGCGAAGAAACAAGAAGGGAAGACGGCAGAACCAAAGGGAGGAGGGGGACGCAGAAGCTTGGTGGAGTACAGCACAGAACCGAAGGCAGCGGCCGAGGCCTGGTAACACGTAGCGGGAGCAGAGGAAGACTGGACGGGCCAGCGACTGTTCCAACGTGCTGATCAAGTCAGTCGGCTGCTGGGCAAAGCGTGTGAGGCAAGTAGATGCAAGCAAATTCACCTGCCACTCTAAGACCTGTTTCCTCCCCCCCGGCTCCGCTGCGGTCCCCAGGCGAGGAGCTGCTGTCCTGCCGATGAAAGGAGGAGCCGAGGAAGCGACAGCGCAACACAGGACTGCAGCACAGAGGACGTCACCCTGCACCTTTTCACAATACGAGCTGGAAAGTGTCCCTCATCAACTGTGTTGGATCTTTTTAAGAGGAAACTGACTGGACAATTTTATTATTCTTTTTTGGACTGTGTTTAGCTAACATCTGTGCAAATAAATTGTGAGCAATTGGTCAGTCTTGGTAATTTTCCTGGTACAGTGGGACTCTCTTTGAGATAGCTTGTACAAAGAACCACTAGCTGGCGTTGTGACAATAACTTAAGATTTAATCAATTCAAAACAGTACATGACAATAAGTGACTTGACTTGGACTTGATTTGACCAAGAAAAGCTGACTTGGGATTAACTTGAGACATTCACATGTGTATCTTGGTCCTAGTCTGGTGAATATACTGTAAAGATGTTATAGCATTTACATCTCATCAGATCACTTTACATATTTTGAATTGAACTAACTTTACAAAGCACTCTTGGTTGCTAGGCAACAGTTGACATGGAGTTGGAGATGGAATGAAGTATGACATCATAACTTCAAGCTTTGATCAACAAAAGATTAAAGGCACATCACAAGGTCCAAACTTCAAAGCTTTCATGACTGGACTAGATCTGTGCAGCTTTACAATCAAACCAATAGTTCGATGCTACATAGAAGTGATAGCCATGGCTTTTGAGTACCGTTCTGCGATAAACAGGTTCTTCCTCCCTCCGATCATGAAAGTCTGTAAAGATGTGGTCACTATTCGAAATTTGAAAG
This sequence comes from Lipophrys pholis, assembly GCF_963383615.2. Taxonomy (NCBI): domain Eukaryota; kingdom Metazoa; phylum Chordata; class Actinopteri; order Blenniiformes; family Blenniidae; genus Lipophrys; species Lipophrys pholis. The sequence continues at coordinate 3,763,549 of NC_137646.1, read as the reverse complement.
AAAGTGAACATGATGAAATTGATCATGTTCAACAGCAAATTGCTGCTTCTAAGTGTCAACTGGAGCGAAACTATCAATTGAAAGAAAAGCAAAGGATCCAGGCTGAAGATAAATTGGAGGAAAGGCAGCTTGACAAAGTGGTGGACGCTGAGTTCTCCAGGAGTTTAGAATTTGACATATTTAGGAGAGAAAGCAAGAGACAGCAGGATATACAGCATCATATTGTAAATTTGAAAAGAGCTAAACAACATGTGGAGGAGAGTAGAGCTCAGAAGGAAAAAATATTTTCACAAGAAAAAGAACATAACCGGAATGTGATGGAAAGACTTAAGTTTGATGAACGTACAGCCAGGGAAACAAAGAGAAGAATGGAAATTGATATCTGGCATGAAAACCAGCGATTAGCTGCCAAGGCTGAGCAAGTCAAACTTCAATTGCTGGAAAAAGAGAAACTGGCTGCTCTAAAAAATGATGAATACAAATTGAAAAAGAGGCAGAGAGAGGCAGAATTCAAACAACAACATAGGAGGGCATACAATAGAGACGCGCATGTCTCGGAGTTGTTAGTCCAGATTAATCGGGAAAGAAAACTGAAGATAGAGCAGGAAGAGCTCAACCGCCAAAAAATACAACAAAGTCAAGAGGCTGCGAGGAAAAAGATTAAATTGGAATTGGCTGAAAAGAAAGCACACAACGACGCCATGTTCAGGGCTGCCCAGGCACAGCAGCTTAAGGATAATCAACGCTACAGATCAGAGCAAGCTCGGAGGGAAAGAGAAGAAGAGGAAAGAGTCCGGACTGTACAAAAGCAATTATCCAAAATACAGCGGGAAAAACAGATGAGGAGAGATGAAGTAGCTGTTGAATGTGAACAGTTCCTCATGGCCCAAATGGAGCAAAAGTACCTTGTGGACACTGCTCAGGGCAAACAGAAGGTGAAGGAGAGGCACAACATCATTGAGCGGGAGCAGCTCCACAGTAGGCACCTCCATGACCTGAAAAAGAAAAACTTGAAGGAGCTGACCTCTGTACGCCAGCAGCTGGCCAAGGAGAATACTTTACTGCCCTTGAGAAGAAAACTGCCATTCAACAGGATTCGTAGCCCAATTTCCCACACTGCTGCAGGCCTACCCACTTTCTCAACCGCTCTTCCTCCGATATCACTGAAATGTCACAAGAATAGAGTTGATGAAATTGATCATGTTCAACAGCAAATTGCTGCTTCTCAGTGTCAACTGGAGCGAAACTATCAATTGAAAGAAAAGCAAAGGATCCAGGCTGAAGATAAATTGGAGGAAAGGCAGCTTGACAAAGTGGTGGACGCTGAGTTCTCCAGGAGTTTGGAATTTGACACATTTAGGAGAGAAAGCAAGAGACAGCAGGATATACAGCATCATATTGTAAATTTGAAAAGAGCTAAACAACATGTGGAGGAGAGTAGAGCTCAGAAGGAAAAAATATTTTCACAAGAAAAAGAACATATTCGGAATGTGATGGAAAGACTTAAGTTTGATGAACGTACAGCCAGGGAAACAAAGAGAAGAATGGAAATTGATATCTGGCATGAAAACCAGCGATTAGCTGCCAAGGCTCAGCAAGTCAAACGTCAATTGCTGGAAAAAGAGAAACTGGCTGCTCTAAAAAATGATGAATACAAATTGAAAAAGAGGCAGAGAGAGGCAGAATTCAAACAACAACATAGGAGGGCATACAATAGAGACGCGCATGTCTCGGAGTTGTTAGTCCAGATTAATCGGGAAAGAAAACTGAAGATAGAGCAGGAAGAGCTCAACCGCCAAAAAATACAACAAAGTCAAGAGGCTGCGAGGAAAAAGATTAAATTGGAATTGGCTGAAAAGAAAGCACACAACGACGCCATGTTCAGGGCTGCCCAGGCACAGCAGCTTAAGGATAATCAACGCTACAGATCAGAGCAAGCTCGGAGGGAAAGAGAAGAAGAGGAAAGAGTCCGGACTGTACAAAAGCAATTATCCAAAATACAGCGGGAAAAACAGATGAGGAGAGATGAAGAAGCTCTTGAATGTGAACAGTTCCTCATGGCCCAAATGGAGCAAAAGTACCTTGTGGACACTGCTCAGGGCAAACAGAAGGTGAAGGAGAGGCACAACATCATTGAGCGGGAGCAGCTCCACAGTAGGCACCTCCATGACCTGAAAAAGAAAAACTTGAAGGAGCTGACCTCTGTACGCCAGCAGCTGGCCAAGGAGAATACTTTACTGCCCTTGAGAAGAAAACTGCCATTCAACAGGATTCGTAGCCCAATTTCCCACACTGCTGCAGGCCTACCCACTTTCTCAACCGCTCTTCCTCCGATATCACTGACACGTCACAATTGAGTTCAGTGTCACGTTTAGCATCACCAGCAGGACAGGGAAAAATATGCAAGTCGCAATGTAACACCAAGAACACCCACTGGATGAAGCGTCGTCTGAAACTGGAAAAAACCTCTGCAAGGGTTTTTCCACCACAAACAACCAGGCGCTAGCTCAGGTGCTATTGCCAGTTCTTAATGCGCACTGCCATAGACAAAGACAAAGACGGGAAAGTATGGACTCGGGGAAGACATGAAAGTATGGATTTGGGGAAGACAGGAAAGTATGGACTTGAGGAAGACAGGAAAGTATGGATTTGGGGAAGACAGGAAAGTATAGACTTGAGGAAGACAGGAAAGTATGGACTTGAGGAAGACAGGAAAGTATGGACTTGAGGAAGACAGGAAAGTATGGATTTGGGGAAGACAGGAAAGTATGGACTTGAGGAAGACAGGAAAGTATGGACTTGGGGAAGACAGGAAAGTATAGACTTGGGGAAGACAGGAAAGTATGGACTTGAGGAAGACAGGAAACTATGGACTTGGGGAAGACAGGAAAGTATGGATTTGGGGAAGACAGGAAAGTATGGATTTGGGGAAGACAAATTATATATTCTTTTTCTTTTCACTCCGGCCCATATTTGACCCCCTAAACACGCTCAAAAACTCACCAAATTTGGCAGGCTGCATAAATAGGCGCTGGATGATCTGAATCTTGAGGTGCAGGAGGTGCAGGGGGAGGTATAGGAGGAGGCACAGGATGTGTGCAGGAGGATGTGCAGGTGGAGGCGCAGGAGGAGGTGGAGGAGGCAGCAAAGAAAGAGGTACATGAGGAGCTGCAGGAGGAGGCGCAGGAGGAGATGCAAGAGGAGGCGCAGGTTGAGGTGCATTATGTGTGCAGGAGGAGGTGCAGAAGGAGGCACAGAAGGATGTGCAGGAGGAGGTGCCGGAGGAGCTGCAGGATGTTGCAGGAGGAGGTGGTGGAGGAGGTGCAGGAGGAGGAGGTGCAGTTGGAGTCACAGGATTGTGCAGGAGGAGTTTCAGGAGGAGGCGCAGGAGGAGGTGCAGGAGTAGTCGCAGCATGTGTGCAGGAAGAGGCACAGGAGGAGGTCCAGGAGGAGGCGCATAATTGTGCAGGAGGAGGCGCAGGATTGTGCAAGAGGAGCTGCAGAATGTGTCCAGGAGGAGGTGCCCGAAGAAGTGCAGGATTGTGCAGGAGGAGGTACAGGAGGAGGTGCAGGAGGTGCAGGATGAGGTGCAGGAGGCGCAGGAGGAGGCACAGGAGGAGGTGGAGGAGGAGGCACTGGTGGAGGTGCAGGATGAGGTGTAGGAGGAGGCACAGGTGGAGCTGCAAGAGGAGGCGCAGGAAGTGGTGCAGAAGGAGGCGTAGGATGTGTGCAGGAGGAGGCACAGGAGGAGGCGCAGAAGGAGGTGCAGAAGGAGGCGAAAGATTGTGCAGGAGGAGTTAAAGGAGGAGGCACAGGAGGAGGGGCAGTTGGAGGCGCAGGATTGTACAGGAGGAGTTTCAGGAGGAGGTGCAGGAGGAGGCGCAGGAGGAGGCACAGGAGGAGGCGCAGGAGGAGGTGCAGGATCAGCGCAGGAGGAGGCGAAGGATTCTGCTGCAGTAGTTGCAGGAGGAGAAGCAGGAGGAAGCGCATGATGTGTGCAGGAGGAGTTGCATAAGGAGGTGCAGGATGGGGTGCAGGAGGCACAGGTTAGGTACAGGATGAGGTGGAGGCACAGGATGAGGTGCAGAAGGAGGTGGATGCACAGGAGGAGGTGCAGGATGAGGTACAAGAGGAGGCGCAGGTTGTGTGCAGGAAGAGGTGGAGGAGGAGGCACAGGAGGAGGGGCAGTTGGAGGCGCAGGATTGTACAGGAGGAGTTTCAGGAGGAGGTGCAGGAGGAGGTGCAGGAGGAGGCGCAGGAGGAGGCACAGGAGGAGGCGCAGGAGGAGGTGCAGGATCAGCGCAGGAGGAGGCGAAGGATTCTGCTGCAGTAGTTAGGTACAGGTTAGGTACAGGATGAGGTGGAGGCACAGGATGAGGTGCAGAAGGAGGTGGAGGCACAGGAGGAGGTGCAGGATGAGGTACAAGAGGAGGCGAAGGATTTAGTAGGAGGAGCTGCAGGATATTTGCAGGAGGAGGCCCAGGAGGAGGCACATGATTGTGCAGGAGGAGGTGGAGGAGTAGGCACAGGGTCTTTGCAGGAGGAGGCACAGGAGGAGGCACAGGAGGAGGCGCAGGAGGAGGCGCATAATTGTGCAGGAGGAGGTGCAAGGAGGAGGCGCAGGATTTTGCAAGAGGAGCTGCAGGATGTGTGCAGGAGGATTCGCAGGAGGAGGCGCAGGAAGAAGCGCAGGATTGTGCAGGGGGAGGTGCAGGAGGAGGTGCAGGATGTGTGCAGGAGGAGGTGCAAGAGGAGGTGCAGGAGGAGGCGCATTATGTGCGCAGGAGGAGGTTCAGGGTGAGGTTCAGGATGAGGTTCAGGAGGAGGTGTATTTTTGTTGTATTTGATCCCTTTGAAAGGTGCTTTATAAATAGACGGTATTATTATTATATGATTATGGTGTGGGTGAGCGGTCCAAGGCTCTGGATTTAGGCTCCAGTCTCTCAGGAGGTGTTGGTTCAAATCCCACCACTGCCAGTTAAAAGGTTTTTGTTGTTATATTTGCTTATGTAACAAGAGGTCACTGTCGATTGTGCTCCTCATATGTTAGAAACTGTGTTGATGAATTTCAAAAACCTTTCCTTGTGTTTCGAACAGGGGACCTTTTGCGTGTGAAGCAAACATGATAACCACTACACTACAGAAACTCTGCTGGAGGTTAACAGGGTCGTGTGAAAACATTTGAGTACAATGAGCAACACAATCCAGAACCGACTGTAGCAAGAACACAGCTCCTTGGACCGCTTGGTTTCCTCACTCAACTCATCTCACTCTGAGGGAAAAGTTGTTCTTGATGATAAAAAAGTTCTTCTGAGAACATCAGTCCTCATCACTTTCTGCAGAGGAACATAGAGAGTGAGCTACCAGCAGCTGCTCTCTGTGGAGGAGAACATCAGTCCTCACCTCCACCCTTTCTGACAGGGTGTCTGATGGATGAAGAAGTGTGTGTGTGTAGGAAAGGATCTGGAATCTGCCAGCTGGATATCTGATTAATAATAAAGTAAAAGAAGGATCTTTCAAAATAATCCACAGAATTTACCCATCACCTGCTTTCTTGCAAAGATTTAAAAAAGACATGGATATAAATTGTTCTTTCTGTGAAGAACTCCCTGAAACTACATTTCATCTGTTCTGGTCCTGCCCCTTCTCCACCAAGTTATGGAAGATATCTGCACTCTGACCTCCGCCTGCTCTGAACTACACCTCTCCCTTTGCCTTCAACACGGGTTGTTTGGCTTCATTGACTTTCCTTCAGTTAGAAAAAAACAATTCTACATATTATACTTCTAGCCAAATGGAGTATTCACAAATATCGATATAATAATTGAAAACCACTGTTCTGTGTTTGTAAATGAGGCCAAGCAACATGTGAAACTATCAAACAATCACAAAATAAGAAAGCTGTGAAGACCTTTGACCTGTGTACTTTCTTTAATGTTTTACTTTGATACTGAGTTGTTGTCTCTGGACATTTAGTGACCCCTGGCGGTTGTTATACTGTACTGTTTATGATGTACTACCTGTTTTTAATTGTCTAATTAAAAAAAAGAAAAGATAAAAAACAAAACAAAGTTACTTGAGGCTTTCTCTGAATTATTGTACAATAAGGTTCACAGTTCATGAGCCTGCAAATCAGTGTACATGTACTGCGCCATCTTGAATCCTCCTTTATAATTAATAGTAGTATTTGATGAAACAAACCTTAGAAACTTGGCAGTGGTGGGGTTTGAACCCACGCCTCCTGAGAGACTGGAGCCTAAATCCAGCGCCTTAGACCACTCGGCCACACTACCTGCTACACTGGTGCTGCCTGTAGAACTCTGGAGGGATTATATTTGTGAGTACTTTCTGGGAAGACTAATTTCTGGTGTTGATCTAAATGTGTATCTCCATCTCATCTGGACAAAGAGAATGTTTTATTTGGAATAGTTCTCGCCGACAGCCTGCAAGACCCAACTTTTAATGTTTTACTGATGATGGGGAAGTTTTTCATTCACAGAAACAAACATATGAAGACCAAGACAAATTTAAACATTCTTCACAAAGAGCTTTGTCTGTATTTTAAATCTCTTAAATTTATGAAGAAGAAAAATAGTATACGATTATATAACTTTGTAAAGGAATGTAAACTCAATGAAAACCCCTAGTGTATGTTTTGTTTTTCTTTTTGTTTGTTTGTTTTCAGTTTTATCTTATTGTTGTTTAGTTGGTGTGTGTATGTCTTTTATGTTGGATTGTATTATCAGAGTTATTATCATTGGCTGGAATGTTTCTTAAAGTTTAATTAAAAAGAAATAAAAGAAATCCGGAGTGATCACGTGACGTCAGACCGGAAACAGGAAAAGGAGGGGCGGAGCGAGCACGAGTCACGTGAGTTCAAGGAGCGTTCAGAGCCACGCAAGTATTGATCAATACTACTAACCTTTTCTGTCGATATATCGATATTTTAGCTCGAGCCACCCTCCACTACTGTTTGGAGCTTGTTGGACTCTCTCGGCTGTGTTGTCGTGTCTCACAGAGGAAACATTTCATCTCGTGCAGCAACAATGAGTTCAGTTCAGGCTTTGGGAGAGTTTGAACAAACGATCGTCCAGCACGAGGAGGAGGTTGATCGTCAGCACAGACTGCTGGAAACCATCTGGAACCCTCAAATCAAGCTCCACAGAACAGGTCTGGAAAAGTGTGAATGAACACATGAATGTGACTGGAGCAGGATCTCCATTGTTCTGACTGGGTTTGGTTTATCCACCGCACACAGAAGCAGGATTTGTGTCTCTGGAGGGAAACTTGGATTGAACTCAGACTTTTTTACACATTTCCTGGTTTGAATCAAAACACAGAAACTAGAGAAGAAGATCTAGAATCACCTGGAACTCCCTGACAAGACATTGAAACAAGGTTAAAATAAAGATATGAGCAACCATTGACAAAATGTGGAGGGTATTTTGTTTCTGGACTGTTTTCAACCTATTTTGTGGAGTATTTTTTAGGTTGTCTACGTTGTGACATTATCACACACAGCAGCAGCTTAGTGAGGAATATTAGTGGTTTGAGCTCAGTTTTTAATTTCTACACTAGATATTGAAAGGAAATGATCACTTTTTGATCATATTTATTTAGATTTTCAATAGATTTTTCCCTTTTTATAACATTAGCTCAAGAGTCATGTCATCTTGTTTGAGGTCCTTAATTATCATAAATGATCTATCTATCTAGTCATGGGTGGATAAACAATTAATGGAACTATTAATACTATTGTCCCTCATGAACTGGCCAATCAAGTTGTGGACATTGACGTTTTTAGAAGATTCATTTCCTGAGAACATTTAAAAGCAGGACGTCTCATTATCACTCCATCTCAGGTAGCATGGTAAACTGCTGACACGGAGTTATGAGAAGATGAGAGAATATATCATCTAGAAAAAGTTCATCCTAAACAGTCCTTGTTAATCCAGCAGCTAAAGATTCACATCAAGTAATAACAGAACGACTGGAGGAGGTTTAGACTTTAGTTCCAGCAGCTTAATAGAAGAGGAGCAGCACACAGAGGATAAGAAAGATGAGTTACAGAAAAAAAGGTAACTAACCTTAACTTAACTAAATATAGAAGTGGCAATAAGAATAAGACTCCTAGCAAAATATAGTACAGAAAATATAAAATAATATAAACTCTTAACCAACTTTAACAAGATATAGAAATGGCAAAAAGAATAAGACTCCAAACAAAATCTAGGAGTGAACGTGGCCGAAGGTTAAATTCCTCTGTGGTTCCAGAAAGAATTATTAACCAGGAGGATCATTTGCAGTGAAGAGACATTAGATATTACACAGTTTTGCATTATGGGATGTGAGATGGAGGATGATGAGGGGGATGAGGTGGATGGCGGCTCCTGCTCTTTCCCTTCTGTCCTCTGTCCCCCCCTCCCCCCCAGTGAGGAGTTTGGCCTGTTGGCCTGAGGGACAAAGGACTTCTTAAGTCTGTTAGTCCCACATTTGGGAAGAAGCCGTGTCTCTCTGGACATGCTCCTCTGGTTGTTGATGACGGTGTGCAGAGGGTGTCTGGTATTGTCCAGAATGTCCAGCAGTGTCTCTCTGGACATGCTCCTCTGGTTGTTGATGACGGTGTGCAGAGGGTGTCTGGTATTGTCCAGAATGTCCAGCAGTGTCTCTCTGGACATGCTCCTCTGGTTGTTGATGACGGTGTGCAGAGGGTGTCTGGTATTGTCCAGAATGTCCAGCAGTGTCTCTCTGGACATGCTCCTCTGGTTGTTGATGACGGTGTGCAGAGGGTGTCTGGTATTGTCCAGAATGTCCAGCAGTGTCTTCAGTGTTCTTGCCTCTGCTACCGTCACCAGAGAGTCCAGCTTCGTGCCGACTCCAGAGCAGTCTGTCCAGTCTGGACGTGTCCTTCTTGGATGTGCTGTCCCCAGCACACCACGGTGTAAAAGAGGACACTGGTCACAACAGACTGATAAAACATCCACAGTAGTTTGCTGCAGATGTTGAAGGACGGCAGTGTCCTCAGGAAGTTGAGGACATTTGAATGGAAGTTTTCCATTTCACTGCTTGAGTCCCACATTTCTGAATGAATGAATGAATGAATGAAGGGTTTATTTCCTTTCCAGTTACTGTGCAGGGCCTCATTTATTAAACCTGGCCTAGGATTCCTACTAAACATGTACTTGTGTCCAAAACAATTTGGATTGGTAAAACCGTGCGTACGCACATCTGCACGCACTTTCCTTTCATTGATCACAATCCACCTGGAAGGTGGTGCAGCTCATCTCCGCCCTCAACACGCCCACTTTCTACATTAAATGCTCAATGCAAAGGGCCTCCTCAATATTTTAGCATCTCAATCAGCCTGTTGATCTAAATTTGATGATAAATCCTGGCAGGAAGGACAAAGAAAAAGAATTTTCCGGAGAGAGAAGTAGTGATGGAGGAGGTGGAGGTCAGGAAAATGACATTATGTGGTGTCACAGTAGTGGATTGACTAATAAAAGAAAAACAAAGGAATGGCAGCATGTCTTCACTGCTGTAAGTAGTGTGAGTCACAAAGAGATCAGTGACTGCAGAGGTGGAGAAGAAGAGTCTGATATGAAGGTGGAGGCTCAGAGGAGAGTGACATCAGAGAGTGAATGCAGTGTGAGAGTGAGTGGTTGATGGTGGTCGGAGGGGCTGATGGTGCAAAATGGCCGCCTCGCTTCCATCTGTCTGCCCCAGGGCAGCTGTGGTTACATACGTAGTTTACCACCATCGAGGATGGAGCCACTGAATAATGTGATGTAGAGCGTCTCTGAGTGTCAAGAAAAGTGTTATATAAAACCAATTTATTATTATTATTATTATTATTATTATTATTATTATTATGGAGGTCAGAGGAGAGTGACATCATGAGGTCAGAGGAGACTGACATCATGGAGGCCAGAGGAAAGTGACATCATGAGGTCAGAGGAGAGTGACATCATGGAGGCCAGAGGAGAGTGACATCATCCATATTACGCCCCCTGCTGGCCAGCACAAGCTGCAGACGGACGTCAGACAGGCTTGGTGTGGGACTCAGGCCGAGAGGAGGCGGCTGCTGTAACAGAATCTGACAGGCACCACCGTCTCCCGGACACTAGATGGCGATGGTGTGTCCCTCCAAACGACCTCCAGGAGGCCGGCTGGAGGAGAAGTGAGGGTGGAGCAGCCAGTTACTGCTAAAACTAACACTAACTAACTAACTAACTAACATGTAGGTGAAAATAGAATAAATGTTTTTTCAAATTCAAGTGAACATGAAAGTGGAAATGGGAGTTTTTTTTAAATTAAAATGAAAATCAAGGTGAAAATATGATTTTCTATCAAAGTAAAGTGACTATTAAGCTGAGGTGGGGGTGCCTGGTGATCCTCCTCCTGGGCCACCAGCTATGTGTCCATCAGCACCTGAGCAAGAGGTCGGTCTCACTAACATCTTCTATTCTACTTAAATCTTATGTTTTTGCTTGTGCTAATGTTGTTTTTATTTCTTTATTTATTTTTTTTACTGTTCTATTAGCAGGCTGTGGACGAGCAGAATGTCCCGGGGATGGACCGAGTGGACAGCCTGGCAGAGTACTTGGTGGGGCTCCGGGCTGAAACTGGTCCAACCTTCTCAAAGCAGCAGGCCAGTAATATCAGAGCCCTGTGGCAGAATGTCCTGCCATCTGACCAGCAGCGTGTGGCCTATGCCGCTCGGCACCAGGTGCTCCTGACAGCCGGCTCAGTTAGCAACGCCTCCGTCTCCAAACCTGGTTGCTACGGGTTCCATCCCAGCCGGATCTCAGCCGGACTGACTCCATATCCCCACTCTGGGCCGGGCCTCCTACTTTTAGCAGGTAAGTGGCCGTCAGTGATGCTCCATTTACAGAGACGATTTCGGGCTCCATTCGGAAGTGAGCTCTTGGTGCAGACTTCCAACGGCTTTCATTCCCAGATATGCGTCCTAACCCCCTCTCCCCTTCCCTCTCTCCCTATCCCTCCCTCCCTATCCCTCTCCCTATCCCACCCTCCCTCTCCCTCTCTCTCTCCTTCCCTCCCTCTCTCCCTCCCTCCCTCCCTCTCTCCCTATCCCTCCCTCTCTCCCTCCTTCCCTCCCTCCCCCCCTCTCTCTCTCTCCTTCCCTCCCTCTCTCTCCTTCCCTCCCTCTCTCTCCTTCCCTCTCTCCTTCCCTCCCTCCTTCCAGGTGTGCTCCTGGAGTCATGCCAGGAGCTTGTTTTGTTGGGTGGAGGAGCGGCTTTGTGTGCGCAGGAGAGGGGGAGAGAGGAGAAGTTTTTTCCAAGTATTTGTATTATTTGACAATATTTGAATAAGTTTTAATAAAAGATGCATTTTTATTCCAGACCTCTAAACGAGTCATTTTTTATTCATTTGAATGTGAAATGCTGAACCTCAAACGTTGGGTGGTTTTTATCAACATTCCTATTTTTCTATCAACTCTCACCTGTTTTTTCTTGAGGGGAAAAACTCTTGTTGATATTAATGTTTATGTTCATCATTTGTAATGTCGCCTTTTTTTCTGCCAGAATTCATTGAAAGGTAAGAATTCAACTTTGGAGGGCTTCTACAGAATCACTAGTGATGTTGCCATTGTCTAGATCAGAGGTCTCCAACCCCCCTGGTCCTCCAGGGTCCCTGTCCTGCAGGTTTAGCTCCTCCCAGTTTCAACACACCTGATTTCAATGAAAGGCTCGTTATTGGGCTTTTTCACCACCTTGGTGATGACATCATCATTAGATTCAGGTATGCTGAAGCAGGGAGGAACTAGAACATAAAGGGCCGGGGTCCTCAGGATCAGGACTGGAGACCTCGGCTCTATGAGTTTGAGAAATAAGCGCTACTGAATTTAAAAGCAGACTCAAGACTATATGAAGTATACAAAGACAAGACAAGTTTTCTTTAATCAAATCAAACTTTATTTATAGAGCATTTTCCATACACAGAACAATTGCAACACAGTGCTTCACATAAAATAGAAAGAAAAATACAATAGAATAGAATTATTATTGAATTCTAATTATTTGCAACATGTCATTTATCATTCAGTTTCAACCAGGAATGCACTGGTAACAGTTCTCAGTATCAGCTCTGATATTGCAGAGTACTCATACTCAAATATCAACAGTGGTGGAACATGTCTTTGAATGGATCACTCTAAAAATATTGATGGAGAAAAAACTCAAATATCATCATGAATTGCACATACAGAGCTCCAAGTTCTAACATAGACTCATTTAATGAACGGAACAGCTCCACCTAGTGTCCCGGAGACGGTGGTGCCTGTCAGATTCTGTTACAGCAGCCAGCCAGGTGGAAGATTTCATAAATACAATGGAGTTTTAATTGAATTCCAGCACGACCACTTCTCATTGTGCAACCTTTAGTGATAATATATTTACACATGTTATAGATAATATCAAAGTAAGTGGTGTATTAGTAATGATATCAGTGATTTCATGTCTGTTTTTTTTTTTTTTTTTTTTTTTACTATTTACAATAAAAACCACAAACATTAAAACAGACAACAGATAGATATCTACACATGAGTCAGTACAGAGGAATCACTGGAAAAACTAGTTATTGAGGTACAATCAGATGACTGGGAGCTCATTTATAAATACAAGAGAAAGTGAAATATAAAGATATTTAATGGATGACAAAGGGCTTAAAAATGCATCCAAGAAGAAGAATACATGACATAGAGAATCCAATAAATGTAGAACGAAGGAGATGGAAAATAAATACAAGAAATGTAAAAATAAGTTCACTCATATGATGAGAAAATGTAGGAAGAATTCTTTTAAGAAAGTACCAGAAAACAATAAAGACCATGTCAGCAGTACATAGAAGGTTCTACATAGTATCATTCAACAGGCTTCCAGTAAGGATACTGTTATTGAAAACAGACACACTTCACAAACTACAGACCCACAATTCTCCCAAATCCTAGAAAAACTCTTCAACGACATACTAGATACATTCAGAGAAATGAACTCTAATTCATTAAATCTAGGTCAAACCAAAATCATGATATTTGGAAAATATGAAATAAATAAACAGGTAAAGGTTCAGGTAGAGAGTGTAGATAGAGAAAAGGTGATTGAAGACAAATTTCTAGAAAAATGTAAGGATGAGTACGAGCACATTACAACTCTACAAAGCTGATTTCCTTTGATCTCAGCGTCTCCATGGCTTTAACTGTGGCTTCAATCCTCAGCTTCACTTCATAATGGTGAACAAAATGAGTTTCACCGCTCATGACTTGCTTCCAACTGACCTCCTGTTAATGACCACCGCATGGCTAATGTGGCTAACTGCGTTAGCTCAGCCGCAGGAACTCACCAAGACTCTTCCCAAAGTAAGAAACTCCTGGTGCACAGGTCCGACAATCACCTCTGTCACTCAGCTCAACCTCTGGCTCGGTTCATTCAGGAGGAAGAAGACATTACAACATGGATTGATCCTGGAATTAACTCCTTTTCTGCACCACAGGACATGCAGGGGCTCGTGCTGACGCTCTAGCTCCGTGAAGGGGGCGGGACTTACTGCCTTCTGACCAATCACATGTCTGTATTCCTTAACTTTGCTCAGAAGAGTTAAATTCAACACATATTCTCATTTTAATGACCAAATCAATGAAAACATAGAAAAACAAGAAAGTATCATGATCAAATTGATACAGATGATTAGAATGTTTTGTTTACAGGAAATCTGCAGGAGGTTTGTCTGGACAAACGTTTCATTTCACAACAACCAAGGGACACTAAAGGCTGTTTTATACTTGAAGCATCTGCAGCTCCACATGGCTCCATATGGCCCAGTTATGTCATTCAGCAGCCACGCCCCTCCGTGCAGCCCTGTTCATGGAGCTGATGTCTCATTAAAAAATCAAACTTAGAATACCACTTAGTTTTACTATCTTTTCTCCGTGTTTCATTTTCTTTGTCACCATTTTTGACAAACAAAAACATGTCTCTTGTTCAATCGTGTTTCCTGCATTAGAATCAGTGTTGAATCACAAATTCAATAAAGTCCTGTATTTTCTCCGTCCCTCTCCAGCAGAGCGTTTCTAAGCACTTTGTCCTGCAGAGTTCAAGTCCCTCTGGCGTCAGGAAGAATCTGCAGACCGAGTGAGGACCAATGTCCAACAAGTTGTTGTGTCCTGCTCTGGTCCACGTCTCACCTGTGCGTCAAGCATAAAACTGCCTTAACTCACTATTAACCTACTTGCTGCTGTTGATGTCAGACATAAAGTTTGAAGATGCTGGAGATTGAACCCAGGACATCATACATGCTGAGCATGCGCTCTACCACTGAGCTACATCCTCTGTTTTCTACTTTGTTAAGCTGAATTGATTTTTCAACTGAATCAGCTCATAAAAGATACGTAGGAAAACCGCCCACGGCTCCGCCCACTTTCAAGTCTCCGTTCTTCCGTGTTTTGTCTTAAACATTGTGGTGGAGGCAGCACAGTGTTTTTATCTGCTCTATAAAACTACTATTAAACATGACAAACTACGCTGCTACCAGGATATTAAAGTGGAAGATGAAAACTGAGCTGGATGATCAGACGAGGCTTCATGTTGCCTCATCTTTTTTTAATTTGACCAGAGAGAACGATATAGAAAGTGGACTGAGTGGCCATAGAGAAAATAATAATAACGTGGGAACGAGACAATAAGTCGTTACCTCAAATTAATACAGCGAGGGAACCAGATCATTTAATCTCTGGCCATGAGACTGACGAAGGGAGAGGTCTGTATGAGCTTTGCCCAACACCTGGGGGTCTAATGGTGAGACGGAGACCTGGAGAGGCCGACAAGTCACAGTGTCTTGGACCGACTGTGAAATTTGGCGGAGGATCGCTGATGATCTGGGGGTGCTTCAACAAGGCTGGAATTACATATGAATATAATATAAACAGATATTATAAAATAAATAATAATGAAGGCAGAAAGGATTGTAGTACAGGGAAAGAAAGACAGAGGGAGTTTTTTCTTTCAACAGTTGCTTATCCCTGCTCATGTGGACTTGTTGGGTTTCTCCTGTAAAAACACCAAGAAATGAATGTGTTGTATTTGATACAATATAAGTAAAGTTGAAGTGAATTAATGTTGTGAGGCACTGCTGGGATTTGAACCCAGGATCTCCTGTTTACTAGACAGGCACTTTGACCAGCTAAGCCACAGCGCCTTCTTTGGTGCATTTTTAGTGCTGCATATCCTGGTGTCAGATGTTCTGCAAACTCATCTTTATACTCAATAACAGTCTGAAAAATACGGAGAAAAAAATCACATTTGATTCTATTATCAGAATAATAAAGAGGAACTCAGCCCGTCACAGTACTAATATCAATACAAGAGAAGACTGACTCCTCACTAAAACCAAAAGCTTTGGTTCTATCTGTTGACTTGCAGTGGTGGACACACTGATTTCTAGACGATTGGAGTGAAAGATATGCAGTTCATATACCATCCTACAGGGGGAGCTGCAGCACTCTCAGCTCTCCTACTTGCCTCTGCCTTCAATCTATTGGTACCAAGTGAAGTCCAGAGTTTTTATGGATGAAGGTTCTCATAATATTTGAGAAACAACCTCCTCGTGAGTATAGTGGAGAGTATCCCCGCCTGTCACGAGGGAGACGAGGGGAAAGCAGAGTCACATGATTTGTTTCCACAAGTTTCCATACTAGTGGACAAAGCTGCCATGACAGTTTCTCTAAAGCTTCAGTTCAAGAAGAAGCCCTGAGTTCACATTCCTGGAACTTGTTGAA
Source organism: Lipophrys pholis (assembly GCF_963383615.2). NCBI lineage: Eukaryota > Metazoa > Chordata > Actinopteri > Blenniiformes > Blenniidae > Lipophrys > Lipophrys pholis. The sequence continues at coordinate 3,747,753 of NC_137646.1, read as the reverse complement.
GTGAAACTCAGAGAGCAGATGGCATCGTACAGGTGTTCCTCACCTGTTGAACTAATGCTGGATTTACAGAAGAGTGTCTTCATGACAGCTGGGGAACATCTGGATCTGATGTCACAAAGCTTCCACACTGTGACATCACTGTGATGTCATAATGTGGAAGTGTGGTAACAGACACAAGACAACAACACATAATAACATCTTCTCGTTAGTATAGTGGAGAGTTTCCCCGCCTGTCACGTGTGAGGTGGGGGTTCAATTCCCCAACAGGGAATGCAACTCTTTAGTTTACTTACTGATAACCCTCAGGTTCAGGTCAGAAATGCCCTCCCAGTCACTTCCTTCCAGGTCATGCAGCATTTTGCGACGCTGATATGTTTGTGAAAATATGAGTTGAAAAGAAGCACGAAGAGCGCCCTCTGGTGAGCGGAATCACAGGGCTGTGTAAAGAACGAACGTGGGCCAACGGAGACACGGCCACCGGGGTATAAACAGAAACTACAAGGCTTCAGGTGAACTGAGGACGGGAATTCCAGCTGAAAAGTAAAACTTCAAGATGGGAACTGGACTGTTTCCAGGTAAAAAAGGAATGTATATGGAAACCTAATTTGAGAACTGAGTCACTTTATTTACAAAGATACTCAAACTCAAAGTTAGGCTTCCTCTTGTCTGGTGCACATGGCTAATTTGCATATTGCAGGGCTGACTCCAGCAGACTCTAACCTTCAGTTGTGGATGAAGTTCATCTGCAGATACTTCTGGACAAAAAAAACCCAGAAGTGGTCTGAGTGAAAGCACTTTGGTGTCTGTTCACACTTGTCTTCAGGACTCGCCACATGTGATCTGATCACCTGAAACACAGTGGAAGCCTGCTGGGCCCAGAACCCAGAGCTCCATGGATCCAAACCTTCCTCTGCTACTGACACTTTCTCTACTATCTCTTCTAGAACTTTCCCAGGGAGGCTGCAAAGTGTGATACCATGATGATTCTATCTGCTAACTCTGTTTGGTGATGTCATAGTGATGTCATAAAAGAATTTGAAGATTTTAAAGTGACAACATTTCTTTCTTCACTTTGATCTCCACTGTCTCTCTCTCAGCAACAACATTTCACCTATACGGTACAAATCCAGCTTTTATACATTTTACACCTCACTTGGGTTTGAGGGAATCACATCCAGAACAGGATGGAACACAGGAGCCATCTTGGATGGGTCTACTGTCCTTTACAGAGATCTGGAACCTTTTGCATGACCAATCTGATTCTAGACAGACCTGAAAGCTAAAGGAACAAATCATAATGTTAAAGTCTGAGTCAAAATGAAAGACTTGCTGAAGTGCTTCAGTTTGGTTCAATCAGTTATAAAGACACAAACTGGAAATTACAACGAGATTTCTCTGAGAAAAAGTCCACGAGGTGAAGAGCAGAGATCAGCCAAGCCTCCAACACAAAGTCTCAGTCTCTTTTGAAATTTAACACAAAGAGATCCTGGTTGATGACCAAAGTTAAAACCATTTGTAGGAGAGGGTCAAGGTAACTCCAAGGGCTCATTTGGGAATTGATCCCAGGACCTCTGACACCCAAAGTGAGAATCATACTCCGAGACCAATGAGCCGACATGTTCAAGAAGCTAAAGGACTCAACTGATTGTCATAAATAAGGCAGGAGATCAAGACTCCTGACAGCCTTGACAGAGCTCCTGGAATGACCACACCCTGACAAAAGTAAATGAAAACATTAGTCATGGCCGACCTTGAAGAAATTAAGCTGAAGGTTCAACTGCTATTGGAGGATTTGTAACTTTATGGTCCATTTGACCTGAAGCAGTTTTCAGGTTTGTGAGTGAGTTCTGTCAGAGCCTCTGAAGCTTGTGTGTCTCCATCAGGATTCATTTTAATACATGGCTTACTGCCATGAGGACAAGTTCTCTTTGACATTTAAAATGGAGACGGGTCTGATCTGATGTGTTAGCATTGGTGGTTCAGTGGTAGAGTTGTCCCCTGCCACGCTGGAGGCCTGGGTTTGAATCCAAGTCAATGCAACTAATAATTACAATACAGCCATTTATAATAGTGGTGCCTTGCTCATGCAGTGTGAGCAATCCACCACAACAATCCCTTAACTCCATCAGGAAAGTGAACCCCAGTCTCCTGTGTGACAGGTGGAGATACTCATAAGTCGTGATGCCAAATGAAGCCTCATTTCTCACCACCAGATGGCACTGTTGGTTTGAATATAGATCCTACAGTACTGGCAATGAAGTGTGTTTTATGCCGCGTTTCCATTACACAGGGAACGGTTTGAAATGTAGGCGGGGTTATGAACGGTTGTGTAATCATGCAGGATGTGACGCCATAACGGGAGGACATTTTCAAAAAGGTTTCCTGATTGCTGTAGAAGAACTGATTGGAAATGGCTGCTTGCTGGGAGAACAGCGGTTGTCACGGACCAATGAGCAGACGGCAGTGTTGAAGCTCCTCCCCCTCTTATCCGGCACATTGTGCCTGGTACCCCAAGTGGAGGGGTAGCGAGAAATGGTTACTAATGGTACCGGTTCTGAGTCAGTGGAAACGCACAACAACCGGTTCCGACCTCACCCGTACCGGCACCAAGGGGCACTGTGGAAACGGGGCTTTAGATGTTTATTGAAGAGACATCGCCATCTAGTGGCTTCAGAAAATAGAGACAGTGGTTCATGAAGCTTCATTTGGCCAGTATGGGGATTGAACCCATGACCTTGGTGTTATTAGCACCACACTCTGACCAACTGAGCTAACCGGCCCACGTTGGTTAAACATCTACTTTCTTTCTTCCAATATTTGTGTTGAATGTGATTTGAAAAGTTTTCTATACAAGAGCAAAACAAGATGTGAAACATACAAAGAAACCATCAGTCATTCATCCAAATCTTCTGCATCATGGATCAACCAGCAGCAGGAAACTAGTCAAGACTTTGTCTTCATGGGACAGCTTCATTGTTGACAGCTTTTTAATCACATTTCAATGATTTTGCTGCATACTTGGCTTTATTTATTGTGTTTTAAGTTGCTGTGATCTTAACCAGAAGTGTTTTTATTGTTTAGTGTTTCTTACATGCAGTGGTTTTATTTCTCATTGCCCCTGAAGGCAACACACACACTCGCCACCAGACCACAGAAGAACACACAATCATGTCCATACTCCACTTCTGGGTTAACTTCAGTGTTCGTTCCATAACGTAACGTAACAATCCTGAAAATATCTCTACTTCTAGTGGCGGCGTTCTCCTCCTTTCCTGAAGTACTTTATGTTTCACTCCAGGAGTTCTGATCCATCTGGAGCTTTATTTGCTTTTTAATCGCACAGAGTGGAGGATGAGGATTTTTACATCATTTGGACATCACTTCACCTCAGTTAAAGCCGTTTACACATTCAGAGGACAAGAGTCTTTCATGAGATGTGGAGTCGTCTTTGAAGGCTTCACATTCTCCAACAACATGGAACGTACCATAATGACATTCATCTTTCTATTTGGGCTGATCTAGACCCTCGATCTCACTTTCTAAGACACTTGAAGAACATATTAGAGTTTTCCCAGAAGGTCCTCATGAATTTGGACGGACACAGGCTCAGCAGGAAAATTGAGCAGCTGAAAAGGAACTGAACTGAACATTTTGTGAATGGAGCCACATGTTAACCTGCTTTGGACTGAGACCAACTTTTCCTGCATCGTATTGAACTCAGTGGGATCTGAACTGAAGCAGTTTGGTCTGCAGTGAAGTGATCCTGGTCTGAACTGAAGCAGTTTGGTCTGCAGTGAAGTGATCCTGGTCTGAACTGAAACTGCTCAGTCATTCTGTGAAAATGGTGTGGGCTCCACACAACAATGCTCTGTATTTCATGTCGTCGCTGCTCAATCCAATCACATATTTTCACAATGTCTACTTTTATTTTACCTATATTTTTTGACAATGAATTCTTTTAAAAAGAACTCCTATTCTCACTTTCATAGTTACTTTAATTAAAAAAAATAACCCTCCTATTTTCCCTTTGATAGTCACTTTAATTGTTAAATAACATCCCATTCTCACCCTGATGTTCACTTTAATTTAAAAAAAAAATTCATGGGACAATAGAAACACTGTGATCAGTCAGTTTCACTTTACTACAGCACAGACGTTTCAGGCAGAGCTTCCTCACTGCTCCTCCTTTACTTTAGATTTTCATTGAGTTCTTTTGAGGCTCCGCCCCCCGTGTGAGCCTGTTTGTTTGTTGGAATATTAATTCCTCACTGTGACGGCAGCTTTTGTTGTCCTGGTGTTACTATGTTGTATCACTGGATCAAGGTGACTGTTACTCAATACTACACTTATTATACAGTTCTTTACATGTGTGATCAGAGTCCTGCCCTGATCAATTCCATAGACCAATATACAGTCACAGTGATAGCGCCACCTGGTGGATGGACAGGAAGTTCTGCAGAATGACGCTGTATTTCAAGTATTTGTGATCATATTGTATGATGAAAAAATATCTCAACATTGTTTTTTGACTTTATATCAAATTGCATGAAAAGAAACAAACTCTTATTTTATTTTGTCATGAGTGGCCCTAAAACTCGTCTGTAGTAACAAGTTGGTCTGAGTTTCTTAAAGAAACAAACATATCCAACAATGTTTTTACAGTTTGGATGTGATATTATCAAATAGTTCTGTCAATTCTTAAAAAAATGAATCTAATGATGACATCATCACCAAGGTTGTGAAAAAGAACAATAATGAGCCTTTCATTACAAAGTAGATGGGAGACGCACCGGATGGAGATCAACGGAGATCAAAGCCGGAGGAAATCTTTGTTCTGAGCATCTCCATGGTAAAGGGAACTGATCTCCTTTGATCTGATAAGAGATCAGCACTGGAACCATGGAGACGCTGAGATCAAAGGAAATCAGCTTTATTCAATCTTCAGCATTCACACTTGCATTTTCTTCTGGAAATACAAACCTCTAGTAATTATTATTATCATAACAGGTCTCTGATATATGGAGGAGTCAGACCATTCAAGGCTTTAAAAACAAGCAATAGGATTTTAAAATCTTGTCTAAAACTGACAGGCAGCCTGTAATGATTCTACCAATATAAGAGCCATAATACAGCTGAGCAGGTCTGGGATGGAGTTCTTTATTTCTCTGCCATGTGTAGTGAACTAGAAATCAAGCTCAACACCACAGAAGCTGTTCTGCCCTTCATCATCTGCAGCCATATGGAAAGGACATACCAGTCAGTCACTAGTGCAAATGCAGAACGCAGTTTCAGCCTGAAATGAATTCAAAACTCTCTCTGGGCATGAAGGAGGCCAGACTCTCAAAGCTCACTTTGCTCTCCATAGAGAGACGGGCTTGATAGGAAGGAGGTGGCTGAAAGGTTTGTGAGGATGAAGGAGAGGAAGATGGTGCTATAAGATATGAGGCCACGTTACTGTACATAGTTCAGAAATACCTTGGGGCCCGTTGTTCAATGGTAATCTGATTGGATTTTGGTTATGGGATTGGATCAAATCTTGAAAATGGGTTGTTCAAAAGGGAAAGACGGATTCGGAAATCGGATGAGATCATGTAATCCAATCTTTGTTTTAATCTGGATCGGACCTTCAGTTTGTGTTGTTCAAAACATTTCAGTAGGATCTGGATAACTTTGATCCCAAAAAACAGGATTATTCTGATCCCAACAGGGGGCAGGATTTCAAAGTGGATTTCAGGAAGAAAATGTAGCAAAACTTTAAAATTGGTCAAAAATGAATTTGTATATATACTTTTATTTATATTTTGCACTTGATTTGTTCATCTGTTGCAGTATATCCATTTTCTCCCACTAATCCCTTTCCGGGTCGCAGGGGTGGTAGTGTGAGCACTGTCACCCAGATCACATTGCACCAATTAAGAGACCATGGGAAGGTGACGCCCAGCGAGGGGCATGAACCCACTACCTTGAGATGATGAGTCTCATGCTCAACCAACTGACTCAGCCGGGGTATTTGGAACAGCATTTTCCGTAAAATTCCCAAATTCTTGCGATGGAAACCCGAACCATAACGGACTATGCCAGTCCATTCCGGCACTTTTTGTGCGGTAGAAACACACCTTAAGTGACCTGAGAGGGAGTGATTGGGAAGAACGTTTGGCCTGAAGGTTATCAGGAACAACACACAGAAAACCTTACACTGCCCTTTGAGGAATTGAACCCTGGTCTCCTCAAAAGTCAATAAAGTGGGTTAATCCTGATGTAAAACTGCACTGCAGCATGTTGTTGTGGCCGAGAGGTTAAGGTGATGGACTCGAAATCCATTGGGGTCTCCCTGCGTAGGTTCGAATCCTGCCAACAACGCTGTTCAATTCATTGAGAAGGTTCAAGTAAAACTCTTCTTGAGGATTATTTTGTACAGTAAAACCTCAGATCTAGAGACACCCTGAAATCCAAGGACAAAAGTCCCCAGAAGACAGGGTCTCCTCATGAGGACCAGAATGAACCAACCAACAAATATCTTATGGTGGCTGATAATGATGCTACGCTTGCAGTCACTTAATGTACCGAGCAGAACATAGTTCAGTCCCAGATGCATAGAAGTACAGAGCAATGAGGACCTGTTCTTCCACAGACTGTGACTCTTTTGGGTTCTGCGTTGAAGTTTTGGCCTGACAAGGTCTGCAATGTACTTAATATCAGCATTCCCAAAGTACAGTTCTTCAGTGGTGTATTGCTCCAGTGGTTTTGCACACACAACATACACCCTTTGACGGTGTCCTCTTCCACCAAAATGGTGGTGGCGATGGACAATACCTGCCATGTCAGTGTCTCTGTAAGTCCTCCAAGAAAGGCTTAATATAAGATGTCTGTCAAAAAGCAGCCCACTCATCAGCTGACATCTTTTGGCTTGTGATCAATTAAGTCAGTCGTGTCCAAGGCCTATAAATACCATGCTCACTGCAGATCAGGTGGTACCATGGACTCAAAAGGACCTAATTTCACTGTAGCAGAAACCCATGCACTGCTGGAGGGTGTAAAGTGCCATTATGCCTCAATAGTAGGAAGTTCTGTTGTGGCTGGAATGTTGAGGAACAAAAGGAAGAAAGACATTTGGGTTGAAATCACCCAGAATGTGAATGCAATGGGGTCTGGCCAGAAGAGGATCTTGGAGCAGGTGAACTTTAGATGGAAGAATCTGAGGGCCAGAGCCACAAAGGACCTTGCTGAAACATAAAACAGCCAAATGGGCAACAAACCCTTTAAGAAAGGTGAATACACAGATGTGGTTCTGGACATTATTGGAGGTGAGAAGCACAGATACTCCTGGCAGAGGAACAAATCAAGCTGGCCAAACTGCAGCAAACCAGGGAAAAACTTCACATCTGCCTCCTAAAAGCAAGGCTTGATTTTCAAGGTTGCTTTTAGGTCCTACTCGTCTGGTCTGTCGTACTCGGATGAAGAACCCTGAACATTCTTTATTCTGTTAACTATTGGACATTTATCCTTTTTTTTTTAATTTAAGACTTTTTCAAAATATCCACAATATATTTGTTTATGTACACTTGTTATTTGTTGTGGCTCAGATGCCTTTCATAAAAGAAATCATAAATAGAAGTGGATGTTTATGTTTATGTTATTTTTGTGTTTTGTCTCAAAATAAAAAACTCGCAATTTGAAATAGCCATTATCAGTCAGATGGAGCAAAATCGCGTCAAACTGCGCCTCCTGGTGTCTAAAGTTTAAAATCCACACAATTTGCCGACTTGCACATAGTAATGCAAAAGTGGAGATCTGTATATGTGCATGCTTTGCGTCTGTCGATGTGTCCACTGTCCAGTTTAGATGGGATTAAGTAACCATCGTACATCTAGTCCCTGATGACCCCCACCTCTCCGTGACAACATTTTCCAGTGAAAATGGAAAACTTTCATTACGTTTTGCTTATACATCTATCTACACGCCAAAATGCAACTTTTTAAAAACGGCTCCCAAGGTGGAACTTTTCTAAAACTTTACATCTCTGTGGAAAGGGAGGAAATCTCAACTTTTTGAAAACGCTCAAATTCTGTTGCCATGGAAACAGGGCAAAATGTAACTTTTCTGAAACGCTGCTATTGTGCATGTGCACCACGGCTGTAGTAAACAGGTCCTCTGATAGTTTTCTAGTTGAGAAAATCAGATGGAGAAAAATTCACAGTTGCATCAGCACTTCTTTTAACAATCTAAGCTGTAAACATGAAATGAATTTTCTTTTTTTTTGTGATGTAGCATGGAGGACATTATCTTTATCTGTTGTGTGTCTGTTTTGTATTTAACGAGTCATTTGTTTGGAGCACTGGGTCCATCAAAGAAATGGCACCATGCGGTGGTGATTGGTGCAGAATGTTGTTTCCAATTACTGAATTATGCAGCTTAGCATTTGCTCGTGCATTAGATGTACATTCACTTTATTGAAATAGACTCTTTTTTGCTTTGGTTTAGTCCTTCTGAATCTACATTACAAAGAAGTGTCCCACCTTTTCACTGAACTGGGTTTATCTCTAGCTTAGTAGTGTTATAATTTTAAATCAATCGACCGGTGAGAGTGACAGACCGTGGAAAGTCCAGACAAAATGTTGAAATGTGCCCTCATAAACTCCAGTTAAACCTTTGATATTTGGCATTCAAAATAAAATCCTCTGGTAATTAGTTAGTGTGCTCTATGAATGTGCTCCGTGAAAAATCCCAAAATATCAGAGAGCAGCAACGACCTACAGTGATCAAGAAAATGAGCCTCAGTGTAAAATTCAGTCCCACCCCAGGAGGGTCATGATAAAGTTTTCTTTGTTGGCTCGCTTCAGAGTTCAAGTGTGAAATTGCTAGTGTGTGTGAGAGAGAACAATGCTGTCATATTTTTTGTTCCCGCGATTTGAAGCGACTTTTATCAGAGTCAGATGGAGCAAAATCACGCGTCTGCGTCAAACTGCGCCTCCTAGTGTCTAAAGTTTAAAATCCACACAGACAGAATATGATTCCCAAAAACCTAAACGGATATACGTTCTCAATATTAACGTCATCATTGGATATTGTGGCTTCACCTTTTACCAACAAAACAATCAATATCCTCACTTCTCCAGTTAAAACACTCGTGGACAAGTTTAGAAGTGGCACTTCAAAAATAGTTGAATTCTGGTTGTAAAAGTTCCTGGACTGGTGTCTCCTGAGGTTAACTGATGAGAGAAGAGCCAACTGGTTCTGTAAACTCTGTTGGGTGATTCTTCAAAGCTCAGTGTGACATCACAAAGCGCCTTTACCAACTTCAAGGCTCAGTGTGGTCACACGGGATCAAAGGAGTTAAGCCCTGCCCCCTTGGACCTGCTGCCATGACTACCATCAACCGTAGCAACTAATAATGTTTATTTAACCTTTCTGTGCAATATATTTTAATTAAATCATTATTTAAGTACAGTCTTTTATTTTCCTATATTTAAGCGTAGTGTTACTAATCTACCTGTGTATAATGTTACAATGGCTGACAATATTAAATATACTTCTTTAGGAATAAAACCTCTGCCTTGTTTTTGATGAATGCTTAGGCTAACTAGGCTACTGTATAGAGTTGGTTATTATGGTGGTACTTGAAAAGCCAAGTATTTTCTGGGTTGGTATTTGGTGTAAAGAGTTTGAGAACCACTGCTGTAGAGGAAAGGACAACATTGAGGCCAAATGGGCTTCACTCGCTTGTTGTATTTATCAATTAATTTACTTTACATTTAAAGGTTTATGTGTTATTTCTGACAAGGACAAAGTTAAGCCCAAAACTTAAGTTGTATTGACAATTATCAATTATTCTTTATTTAATTGAGTCATTTGTTTCACAAACAAAAGCCAATATTTTGGTTTTAACTGGCCTGTCTTTTCTGTCACATTTAGTCATAGTATTGTTGTTAGAAAATGTTCAACTCTTTGGTAAAACACTCAATTTCAAAAAGAATCAATAGCTGCAACCCTGTATTCCAGTTTTATATATTTATGGTTTTATGTATTGTTTAGCTTCCTTTATTTTATTCTACTGCTGTTTGGCCTATTACATTTATATTTAAATAATCATAGAGCCTGGAAAACAGTCAGTGCTTTTCTCTGCATGACTTGAAAACTATATAAGATCAACACTGAAATGAAACTGCTGAGTAACAACTAATATCTTCCTACAAGATGTGGGAGTGTTTGGAAATAAAGCATTTTCTTGAACAAGTGATGAGGGGAGAGCGCGGACGCAGTCCCCCACTACCAGAAATTATGCAGTCGAGATTCCCACATTTGGGGAATTCGCAGGAGTCAGCACAGTCAGAGTGCAATGGCTGAGCCTCACCCTGGGTGAACCACCTTCTTGATCATGGTATCTCCCCTACCAGGTAAGTATGAATTGTACATGCTCCACACACACACTCCTTTCACACACACATACACCTCACTTATGGTCTCATCATTCACATGGGAAAAACACGAGAGTCTATCTGGGATGAAATCGAATTGTTCCTGTAGAGCAGTCATTCTCAAAGCGTGGTACGTGTACCACTAGTGGTACTCGGGGCTCCCTCTAGTGGTACGCCAAAGGATCACTGAAATAAATATAAATGCGCTGACATCAACAGTTATTCACGGTAGCAGGCAGGAATTGATGGCAAGAGGTGAAGGTTTTTAACCCTTTGGGCCCTAAAGCTCATTTTGACTGTTTTCACTGCTATTGTTTTTACGTTCATATCTCACTATATAAAGTGTTTTTCTTGAAAATATGCTACCGGCAAGTGAACTAATCAGTTGCGGGGTGACCAGCTGTGCCAGTCGGCGTTGTCATGCCCACCTGATGGTGGGTACAGGTGGGCATCTCCACCTATACAGCTCCGGACAACGTTTCTGAACATGAATTTCCAAGAGTTCCTCCCCTGTACCATGAATAACGACATATACAATCAAGTTCTTATAAAAGATAAAGTTTTTATGTGAAAACGGTTATTCAGCGGTGCTTTCTGTGGACTGACCCCGACAAAGGGACCTCATTTCTGGGTTCGCATCACGGCAACTCACGGTAGAGCGTTTATACCCGTAACTTAGTCTGTACTGCACCTGAAAACACGGGATTTAGCAGCTCTGTGAGAAAAGGCCTATCGAAGCTGATTCTAGTGAAAAAAGTGAAGTATTTTGTGTGTAAAATGACTTTTCACGTCGAGTCCCGGAGGTTAGCGGGTCGCTAAGCGTAGCATTACGGGCGATCGTGACACGAAGTGCCGCCACTGCCGTAACGCTGCCCGCAGATTACTAATATGGATGAATTGGACGGTGGAAGAGGAGTTACTTCGATCGCTTCTAAAGCCGTTATCTACTTCATAATATTTATCGTCTGAAATACTCAGTCCATGTATAAAACATCATTTTCTGAAATGACAGCCATGTTTCATTTTGATTGGCTCAAGCGGGGCCATGTGACACGAGAAGGGAGGGGGGATCCCAGATCTATAGTAGAATGATAGAGAGACATTCGCTAGAATCCATTGACCATCTTTTTTATCATAGTTTTATTCTTAATCTTATGGTTCTTCCTCTGTGTGTGTGTGTGTGTGTGTGTGTGTGTGTGTGTGTGTTTCTGTTTCAGAAAGCAGCCATACAGCAGTGTGTGAAGTTCAGTCAGCATGTTTTGATTTTTGTTTAATCAAGTACAGTACATTGTTTACTTAACATTTAAGTACAGTACAGTTTTATTTAATCTTTAAGAACTGTTTTTTTTTCATTTATTAAAGTACAATTTTTATTTAACTTTTCTGTGCAATATATTTTAATTGAATGATTATTTAAGTACAGTCTTTTATTTTCCTATATTTAAGAGTAGTGTTACTAATCTAACTGTGTAAAATGTGACAATGGCTGACAATATTAAATATACTTCTTTAGGAGTAAAACCTCGGCCTTGTTTTTGATGAATGCTGAGGCTTACTAGGCTACTGTATAGTGTTGGTAATTATGGTGGTACTTGGTGTAAAAAGTTTGAGAACCACTGAACTAGAGAATACTACAGTATTTAAAATAATCTTCAGTCCAAGAGACGGGTGACTTTGCACTTGTATTTTAGAGCAAGTTATATAGTAAAGAATTTTCAAAATATTCTAAAAGCGATCTCCAAGCCAATAAAAAATATTTCAACAGTTGAGAAGTGATTTGCAGGAGTGGTCAGCAGCTCCTTAACTGTCTGGTAAGCCATTTATACTGTACTAATTAATACACACTCAATTAATACACACAAGTTTTCTACAGCACAGCTGGTTCTCAGTGCTGCCCCCTGGAGGTTGATAGCTTTTCTACAGTGGGAAAGTGGGAATTTCCACAATAAAATAAAGAGATTAACAATAGAGCAGAATTTCTTCTCAATTAATTCAAAACAGGTAATAAAGTTTTTCTCTTCAACATTAACTTCATGTGTTGTTTTGTACAGAATATAGTTCTCCGGTTCTTTTCAAAATGTAAAACTGTATGAGTAACCATAAACTGTTCCTGGGCGATCGCGTGACGTCAGACCGGAAACAGGAAAGGGAGGAGCGGAGCAAGTGCGAGGAGAGGCTGCCAGTGGGGAATCCCAAATGGCCGACAATATGGCTGCTTCCATATGATCGCCGCCACATTGTTCCGCCATTTTGTTCTGAATCACCACCACAGCGCCACTCTCGGTGGGAGGCGGTAGTACATGAAATATGGCCGCTTCCTGCAGGTCGCCGCCATTTTGTTCCAAAGCACAATCACAGCGCCACCGTCGGTGGGAGGCAAGAGTACATGATCCGCAGTGCGTCCTTGCTTCTCCAGAATTGAAACCCCGCCAGTGCGGTATCAAGATGGTGGCTTACGGGCGCTGACATACTTGTTTGCGGGCGCTGACATAGTTGTTAGCGGTCGCCGCCATAATGGCACACGGACAGCGCCATACTATTCTCAAAATTGAAACCCCGCCAGTGCGGTATCAAATAATGGCGGCGTAAGGGCGCCGTCATACTTGTTTGTGGTTGCCGACATGCTTGTTTACGGTCCCCGCCATACTTGTATGTGGTCGCCGCCATATTTAAAAGACAGAATGACGTCAGTGGCTAAAGTTGCTTCATGGCTAGTTCTGGGAAGCACTGGGAGACAGTCTGAGCACTGTCACCCAGATCACATCGCACCAATTAAGAACCTTTCTGCAGCTGGTGAGCCCACGGGAAGGTGGCGCCTGGTGTGGGATACGAACCCACTACCTAGAGCTTGTTAGTCTCATGTGCTACCAACTGAGCTAGCCGGGCAACCATCATATTCCACATTCAGCCTTGAAAGAAAAGATTCACTCTCATGATGAATGGGGAAGAATACTTAGAACCAAAAAGTATAGTGAAGGAGATCTTGAATTTCTTTAGATACCTGTATGATTCTTCTTATTCTAAACAAAATGCTGAATTACTTTAAATCATTTATTACTGTAAATGATGAAACCTTTATGTGAGGAGGATTTAAATTGAAGTATCATCATGAAAACAGCCTCTGACTGATCTCCAGGCTCAGATAGAATCACTACAAACCTTCTGAAAAGAAATGAAAACATTGCTATTTGAGGCAATAATGTATGACTAGAAATGAATTGACAATGAAACAAGGTAGAATTAGTTCAGGATGTCTATTTGTCATATTTCCTTACCTTCAGGACAAAATAAGAAAAGTGTCTCATCTAACTCCACTCTGCTCTATTCTAAATTCTGCTTTACATTTACATTTCACATCACTGCACCTGTGTCATTTTATATCCCAAATTGTCGTGTAACCATGTAACATAAGTTTATACTGTATACACCTGCTGCGTACATGATTGACTAAGTTGTCTAACTCTCTCCGAGCCTATTTCAGCAACACACTGCAACTGTAACCACAGTGAAGCTCAGGGTCAGAGGTCAGAGGTCAGCTGTAACCACAGTGGAGCTCAGGGTCAGAGGTCAGAGGTCAGCTACCAACCTGATCTGCCTCCTTCATTCATCCAGTGACAATGTGGCTGCATGAAGCAAAACAAAAGACCAGAATGGAGAATAAATGTAGTTTCTTCAGCAGGAAAGGAGGAAATGTCCATGACAAACCTTCAACAAACACCTATGACACCTTTAAAAGAATAAAACCATCATAAAGCATGTCATTGTTCTTTATTATATATACAATCACTGGGTACTTTAACAGAGAAAACCCAACAAATCCACATGAGCATGCGTGAGCGACTGTGGAAAGGAAGAACTCCCTCTAACAGGAAGAGACCTGCAGAAACCAGACTCAGAGGTGGAGGCTTCCTGCTGGCCGGGTGGGGTGAGAGGACAGAGGAGAGGACAGACAGATAGATAAGAGAGAGATCCACCCGGAAGACTGATCAGGACATGAGGCTTCAATCCACCTTCAGCTCCACTGTCAGACATCCAGCAGGGAGGTTGAGAGACAGACTACAGGAGAGAAAGGCAAATGTTAGTGACATGTAATAGTGGTGAATAAAAAAGGAAAGAAGCTCAGTTTAGGTCCTCCAGCAGTCTGAAACTCTGGCAGCTAAACTAGAAAATGGTCTCAGGTGTCCTGAAGCAGCTCTCACTGTAAACTTTAATAGAAAAGTCTTCATCCTAACCTTCAAATGAGAGGCTGTGTCAGACTCTTTAACTGAAACTGGGATCTGCTTCCACATCAGAGGAACCTGAAAGCTGAAAGCTCTGCTTCCATTCTACTTTTAGAAAAGCTAGGAACCTCCAGTAAGCCAGCACTCTGAGAACCAAGTGTTCTGGGGAGATCTGGGACCAGCAGTTCTTTAAGATCTTTTGAATTAGTTGAAGACTTTTTAAGCAGTGACTTGGACCCCCTGATAATAGGGAGTTACAATAGTTACTCTGGAAGTAAATGTATGGATTAGCTTCTCAGTGTCACTCTATCAATATATTCTTGATTTTAGAGAAATTATGCAAATGTAAAGATTCCAATAGATAAGATGGTGATGAGTGACAGCAGTGCAGGTTCACTCTACTATCAGGTGAACACAGGAAGATATAGGATTACTACTACATCACCAGATTTAGTAGGAAGATATAGGATTACTACTACATCACCGGATGCCTTCAGACTCTCTTGTTCATCATGTACGGTTGGTTCCCCTGTGAGAGCATGTTAGAACTTTCTCCCTCTGGCTATGATGACCTCTGCCCCAAGCCTTGTATGACCTTCGGCCATCAGGATGTTGATGATGATCTGAAAAACATTGACAAGGTGTATGTAGATAGCTTTCCAAAAACTCAAAATATTGAGCACTCTACTTCCATGATGTCCTCCATTCCATTGATCATCTTACTTCTGGGAGCAAAACATCAAAACGTAACGGATGAGTCTCTGGTCCTCCTTCTGGATTCCTGTGACTTCCTCCATCTCCTTCAGCATCTCCAAGATCTGCTGCAATACAGAGAAATAAAAGTAAACAAATCAAACTTATGTTAGGTAAAAACTCTCAAAGTTGATTGATGAGATGTTTTCTTACCTGCTGGTCACTGAAAGGAAACATCCTCAGTTTGAGCTGCTGCTTCAGGGAAAGTGATGCTGACGACATCTTCCAGAGGTTTATTCTGTCTGAACAGACCCTCGACTCCATGAGATCATCATGTTAGATCTGAAGACAAAGAGCAAAGAGAGAACATATAGCAGCTCTAGAGAATAGAACCACTAACAGCACAGTTTGTTTCACTCACCTTGATCAGCTCTCTGGAGAATACAGTCAGGATCTCCCCCCTTCAACACCTCAATGATCCTGCAGAAAAATAAAATGAGTTAAAATGAGATAAAAAGCAGCACCAACTGTGACATTTACACTTTGATTAAAGTCAAAATTACTGGAGTTTATTTGTTCCTGTCATTTAACAAAAGGAATCAGCCAACTGTTGAATCAGCTGACATTTTGCTTTCACAAGTGATCATCAAACTGTTCTATTCAACATAAAGGAGAGCAGCTCAATATGTCAGCCAGGTGTTTCAGTCATTTCTGCCATACCACATGCATCTATTGAACTACTGAACCAACTATTGTAGTACCTGTGCTCTCTTTTTGGGGGTTGCATCCACAGCTGAATGATGCATTGGGAACATTTGTGGATTTTCCAGCACAATCCACATGCAGCCAGCCTCTGCAAACTGTGACCTCCACCCATTCTCCACCCATTCTCCACCCATTCCAGAATGTAAACATGTAGATAAAAAATCCTGCAAAACAATAATTAAAAAAAATAAATAAATCATTTCCTTTATGTCTTATAAATAAAGAATCAGAGAAAAAAACCGTAATATGAATTATCTGAATCCTACACACACACACACACACACACACACACACACACACACACACACACACACACACACACACACACACACACACACACACACACACACACACACACACACACACACACACACACACACACACACACACACACACAATGAACCAATGGCTGGAGACAAAGCAATACTCTAACATTATTTCACGAGGCAGAGGCTGAGGAATCAGATGGATTAGGTGTGATCTTTTTATCAGTGGATATGTAGGTGGATGAGTGATGGTTCCTGTGTGTTATATGTTGTTAGTGCAAAGTAAAAGCCAACAAGGCTGAGCAGAGTCTGGCTCCATGCTGGCAGCCTGAGTGATGCGGTTGAAGGAGTGAGAAGGTAGCTTTTCAACCCACATTTACTTTATCAGGTTTTCTTGTGGTAATAAATTACAGGTTTTTAATACACCAACACATGGGACAAAGATAGAAAGAGCAACATAAACATTCGAGCTGATCTTACGTGCATTGCTCCTAACAAAACTATAAAACTATTCCTACTCTCATTAATACTGATATAACTACAGCTACCATTTCATTCTTATTAGTGCAGGCTGATATGTTCTACATAGACAAGAAAGCAATTGTTTACCTTAACAGAAGAAAATCCTTTACTCCGTTGAGCTTCGAGTACACGTGTGAAGAATCCAAAGACGAAAAAACAAATGTGCGCCGATTTAATTTAGGTCGAGTGGGTCTCACCACGTCACTTCCGGCATTTGCGTGTCGTCCACGTAACTTCCTGCATGTTTTGTCCGCACGTCACTTCCTGTGGGTCGGCTTTCGTGTACGTATCTTCCTTCACGTTCAGTCCATTTCGTCACATCCTGTGGGTCGGCTTCTACATACGTCACTTCCGGCGCGTCATTTTGCGACATTTCCGTCCATGCTTCCGCATAGCACCATTTCAAGATGGCGGCGACCAAGAAATAAATATGGCGGCGCACGCAACACCGCCATCTTGGTTTTCCCCACTGGCATCTCTTGCCGCGAACCTATCACAAAACCTCCGCGAGACCTCTGCAAACTTTGTTTTCCAGAAAAACAGCGATTACAGAAAAGAGGCAGAGGGGTGAGCAACATGGGTGAGCAACATCAGAATGGTGTTCTTTCATTACACAAAATCAAGACCATTGTTAACAAGCGTTGCTGTTTTGCACTCATTCACAGCCATTCCAGTGAGAGTCTTGATTTGCAGCAAGTGTTGGATCCTTGAACATGGTTATTTGACAGTGAAAACTTGGAAGAGGAGAAAACCTGAACTGTCACTAGCAGAGGATGGTTTCGATCCATCGACTTCTGGGTTATGGGCCCAGCACGCTTCCGCTGCGCCACTCTGCTAAGTGCAGGGTTCTCAAGGAGTGTCCACTGTACTTAGCAGTTCTGTTTGCATTATTTGAGAAATCGATTTCATTGTCGAGCACGAGCACTCATTGTTTCATTACGAAGAGGCACTCTGTGGTTTATTTCCGAACATGTTTTCTTCCCAAATCAACTTCCATTGTCTGATCTTGTGACCTACTGAGGTCCTTTGTTTAGGTGTATCGGGAACAGGAATGTCGGCTTGAATCGATGACGAGAGAAAGCTGAAGACGTCCTGACAGAAAACAAATCTTATCTACATTGGGACGCCCCCAGACATCCAGAGGGACGGCGCCTGTGACTGGCGGTGCCATGGCTCGTCTCCTGCTCTTTAGATTATAAATGCTCATATTTTCAACATATGTGATCAGATCAGCCCAAATAACAACTGGAAAGAGTTGATGGAGGACAAGTTTGATAAACAGGACAGGTCCAAACAAACGTTTCCTCCTTTTACAATCGATCCCGACTCACCTGACGACTTGCTGCTGTGTTTATGCAAAAGTTTCTGTTTTCAACTGTATTAAGTTACTGACTTTTATGTTTGTATGTATGTTTGTGTGCAGGAGACGCAGGAAGAGGCGCAGGAGGAGGCACAGGAGGATGCCCAGGAGGAGGTGCATGAGGATGCCCAGGAGGAGGTGCATGAGGAGGCACAGGAGGAGGGGCAGGAGGAGGTGCATGAGGAGGCACAGGAGGAGGCACAGGAGGGGGTGCAGGAGGAGGTGCAGAAGGATGTGCAGGAGGAGGCACAGGAGGAGGTGCAGGGGGAGGTGCAGAAGGAGATTTCTCCTGATTCACACCAAAGTTGTTCAATCCTGCAGCCAGTCAGTGAGGATTGAAACAGATTGTTTCTCCTCCACCAATAAACAGAGCAACACCATTACCCACAATCCCTTGCTCTCATGGTAAAACCCTGAACCTGGCCAGAATCCGCTCTATTTGATTCAGCTCTATTAAGTTTGATAATTGTTTCATCTCTGGACAGAATTTATTCCATCATTTTACAGGCCGGATGTTGGTTCACAAGCTTTTCTGGCTGATCTGGACTTTTGGATTTTGGACTTTTGGACTTTTGGACTTTTGGACTTTTGGACTTTTAGACTTTTAGACTTTTAGACTTTTGGACTTTTGGACTTTTGGACTGGAATTTTCCCCCTGAAGTTGGACCTGAACATTTCCTGAATGTTGCCTGGCAGCAGGTTGTTGGTTGCTTTAAATTGTATTTGAAGAGTTTTGAACTGGATCAGCTCAGGGAATGTGAGAGTTTCCCTGGACCTCCCTCTTTGAAGGGATTTCTAAACTAACAGATCTTTAGCTTTGGCCGGACTGAGAAGCTTCTGGAAAGTTTATTTTGGAAGTTTTGAAGTTTCCAGCAAAGTTTGATTTTTACTCCAAAGGATTGGTTTGGATTCACTCTTTCAATAAGTCCCCCTCTGGACCTTTATCTGATGTTTTATCATCTAAATCATGATTTCTGGAGCTGTTTGACCCTTCTGATGATGTGTTGCTGCAATAGTAATCCTACACTACAGTATTCTAGTACTACTAGTGGCACTAGTACTCAGGATGAAAGACGTGGTACTGAGTACTGAAGCCAAGATTTTACTTCACTTTGTCTTTAGACGAAGATGGAAATCTAAGTTAGGGAAGAAAGGTTGGTTTGTTTTTCAGCCTCTAATGTTTTTTCCTTCAAGGCCCGAATACTCCTCCTGGACCAATCCTGTGCCTCCTCCTGGACCAATCCTGCGCCTCCTCCTGTGCCTCCTCCTGTGCCTCCTCCTCCGTACTGAGTGAAGCCCTGAAGGAAGACAAATGATTAGTGACACAGAAGCTTCTCCTGGTCACTTGTCCTCCCTGGAAGGAGCTGAACTGGTTTTCACAACTCAAGTCGTCCTTCAGGAAGACCATGCAGCCTCTTCACTGGTCTAACCACAGTGTCACAGCGCCCCCTATTGGCTGAGTGTCCTCAGAGCCCGCTCTTCACATTAAAAGACACATTTCTCAGGAGAAAAATACAGAAAATAATAATTACAGATGTGAGGCTACAAATAGAATCAGCAGCATTCATTTGCAGTTACATTATACTATTTACACTTTCTAAGCAGGAGGAGGAGGAGGAGGAGGTGCAGGAGGAGGCACAGGCGGAGGCACACGATGAGTCCAGGAGGAAGTGCAGGATGTGTGCAGAAGGGTACGTAGGAGAGGGTGCAGGAGGAGGCGCAGAGAGAGGTGCAGGAGGAGGAGAAGGGGGAGGAGGAGGCACAGGATGAGGCGCAGGAGGAGGAGAAGGAGAAGGTGCAGGGGGAGGCACAGGAAGAGTCCAGGAGGAGGTGCACTGCAGGAGAAGGCCCAGGAAGAGGCACAGAAGGAGGTGCAGGAGGAGGTGGAGGATGAGTCAACTAGGAGGTGCAGGATGTCAGCAGGAGGAGGCGAAGAATATGTGCAGGAGGAGGGGCAGGATGTGTGCAGAAGGGTGCGCAGGAGGAGGTGCAGGATGTGCAGGAGGTGCAGGAGGAGGAGGAGGAGGCACAGAAGGAGGTCCAGCATAAGTCCAGGAGAAGGCGCAGGATGTCTGGAGGAGGAGGCACAAGATGTGTGCAGGAGGAGGCGCAGGATGTGTTGCAGGAGGAGGCACAGGAGAAGTTGCAGGAGGAGGTGCAGAATGTGGTGCAGGATTTTTAAAGGAGGAGGCGCAGGAGGCGCAGGAGGAGACGCAGGAAGAGTCGAGGATGAGGTGCAGGATGTCTGCAGGAGGAGGCTCAGGATGAGGCACAGAAGGAGGAGGAGGAGGAGGAGGTGCAGG
This sequence comes from Lipophrys pholis, assembly GCF_963383615.2. NCBI lineage: Eukaryota > Metazoa > Chordata > Actinopteri > Blenniiformes > Blenniidae > Lipophrys > Lipophrys pholis. Next base: position 3,727,209 of record NC_137646.1, on the reverse strand, counting down.
ATGTGTGCAGGAGGAGGTGCAGGAGAAGGTGTAGGAGCAGGTGCAGGATGTGTTTCAGGAGGAGGCGCAGGAGGAGGCACAGGAGAAGTTGCAGGAGGAGGTGCAGAATGTTGTGCAGGGTTTTTAAAGGAGGAGGCGCAGGAGGTGTGCAAGAGGAGGCGCAGGAGGAGACGCAGGAAGAGTCGAGGATGAGGTGCAGGATGTCTGCAGGAGGAGGCTCAGGATGAGGCGCAGAAGGAGGAGGAGGAGGAGGTGCAGGAGGTGTGCAGGAAGAGGTGTAGGAGCAGGTGCAGGATGTGGTGCAGGAGGAGGTGCCGGATGTGTACAGGAGGAGGAGGCGCAGAAGGAGGTGCAGGAGGAGGTGCAGGATGTAAACAGGAGGAGGCGCAGGATGTGTGCAGAAGGGTGCGGAGGAGGAGGTGCCGAAGGAGGTGCAGGATGTGTGAAGGAGGCGGAGGAGATCGGAGGAGGAGGCACAGAAAGAGATGCAGCAGGAGGTGTAGAAGGAGGTGCAGGAGGAGGTGGGAGGAGGAGGTGCAGAAGGAGGTGCAGGAGGATGAGGAGGAGAGGGAGGATGAGGCACAGGAGTAGGCGCAGAAGGAGGCGCAGGATGAGTCCAGGAGGAGGTGCAGGATGTGTGCAGGATGTATGCAGGACGTGAACAGGAGGAGGCTGTGATGGAGTGGCTCCATCAGCACACACACACACATGCCTCACTCATTTCCTCATCCCCTCCGTATTTCTCATGACATCATTCACTGAGTTCATCTTTGGCTCCCCCCCTGTCAGCACAGTGATCCAGGGGTGCACATCTGGACTGGCCATGGTTTACCCGTGCAAACATCCAAACAGCCTCACACACACACTCACACACACACACTGACCGGTGACATGACGGGCCGGAGCTGGTGACAGGGAAGAGGGGCGGAGTTAACCCTGGTTTAGAACAAAGCCTGAGCGCGAGTTTAAGGTCATGTGATCATTTGGTGTTTTGTTTAATTATTAATTTTTGTTTATCAGGGGATTATTTCATGATTTTGTGCGAGAGGTCCCGGGTTCAATTCCCGGACGAGCCCTTTGGTCATCAACCATGGTCCTTTGTGTTAAATATCCAAAGATGCTTTGACTTTGTGTGTGAGAATCCTCCTCCCAGACCAACCAGCAACATCTTCAAGAAGCAAAAGGACTCAACCAACAGTATCGGGGCTTTATTCACTTTGAGGAGCTTTCAAACAGCAACGCCGACACATTTCATGATTTTCTCCTAAAAACACTCGATGCTCTGGGTCTGGATGTTAAACTGATCCTGGACCAGGAACATGATGGAGCCAGAACAATGTCTGGGCTCATTTATAAAGGTTGATTATGACAAAACAGGTCCTGAAAGATGCGTACGCCACTTTCCACACGAAGTTTGTGATCTAAAATAAACTTAGGAGGAGACTGTGCGTACTAGTATGACAACAATGGACCTGGACCAGGAACATTTTTGTTACAGGGGGAAACTGGTAGAGCTGATGGTGAAGTGGTTAATTGAACCAGATGGTGAAGTGGTGACTTGAACCAGATGGTGAAGTGGTGAATTGAACCAGATGATCAAGTGATGAATTGAACCAGATGAACTTTGACCAGGAATATTTTGTTACGGGGGACAACTGGTAGAGCTGATGGTGAAGTGGTTAATTGAACCAGATGGTGAAGTGGTGACTTGAACCAGATTGTGAAGTGGGGAATTGAACCAAATGATGAAGTGGTGAATTGAACCAGATGATCAAGTGATGAATTGAACCAAATGGTGAAGTGGTGAATTGAACCAGAGGGTGAAGTGGTGAATTGAACCAGATGGTGAAGTGGTGAATTGAACCAGATGGTGAAGTGGTGAATTGAAGTGAGTCAAAAATGATAAAGAATATAGAGCGATGGTGAAGAAGACTTGAAGAAGTTTGTAGAATGGGACAGAAAAGTGTATCATGTTTGTGAGTGAGACGTGTCAGAGTCTGTTTGACTTGTGTCTCCTCATGATCAAGAGACACTAACTCACTATTAATCTACTCGCTGCTATTGATGTTGGACGTAAAGCTTGGTGATCCCGGGGATTGAACCCAGGCTTTCTGTCAGAGCATCTCAGGAGTCAAAGTAGCAAAACTTTACATGGACTCTTGTGTAACCAGAACTGAGTATCACTCAAACTGCGGGGGAGGGGCTCATGGACCAGAGCAGTTGTTTCACCTGACCTCCCCTGGTTGGACTGTGATCACTTGTAAGCGTTGGTGGTTCTGTGGTAGAATTCACACCTGCCACATGGGGGCCCCAGGTTCAATTCCAATGCAACAGAACTTTACCAAACCCTACTTTGTGAAAAGTTGATGTAAGTATCACACCATGTTTTTTGGGGGTTTATTTCTTACTTGTCAACTGATGGTGCTTTTCCACTAGTACCTACTCAGCCCTACTTGACTCACCTCACTTTTGATGCTTTTCCATTACATGGTAGTACCTGGTACTTTCGTGGTACCTGCTTGGTTGAGGTTCCAAGCGAATTGAAGCGACCAAAATACTGAACCAAACTGTGCAGACACATTTTGTACAGTGGAAACGGGGCTGAACAGTCACGTGTCACATGGACACTCACCTTGGCAAACACTTTGTGACCTGAGAGGGAGTGATTGGGAAGAACGTCTGTCCTGAAAAGACGTTTCTGATCTGAACCCGAGGGTTATCAGGAACCACACACAGGGAATATTACACTGCCATAAAACACTTCTGACTCATGTTGTTGTGGCAGAGAGGTTAAGTCGATGGGCTTGAAATCCATTGGGGTCTCCCTGCGTAGGTTCGAATCCTGCCAACAACGTTGGTCAATGTTTTGTAAATTTAAGAGAAAGACTCTTCTTGTGGATTATTTTATAAAGTAAAACCTCTGATGTAGAGACGCCCTGAAATCCAAGGACTGGAGTCCCCTGAAGACAGGTTCTCCTCTTCAGAGGGTCTCATCATGAGGACAATTTGTAGGACCAGAATTAACCAAACAGCAAATATGTTATGGAAGGAAGATTTTGTTTGTATTTTAAAGTAGACAACTGAATAAATACATTAATAACTATAACTTAATAATAACTTGTGGAAGCCGTGAAAGAAGGGACGGCAGAGTTGTCGAGTAGATTTTCTTTATTCTTTCCACACAGAATGACAGTCGTCCTGTCAAACATTTTACCCCGTGACATCACCGCACATCCACCTTTAACAGCTACCGCATCACCAACACACCCCTCACACGTCACCGACACACCCACTCCACTCTGAATTAGAGAACTTTTCCCAAAGGTGCACCACACAGGCCCCCCCTGAACATTCAGAATGGTACCACCCAGTCGTTAAAAAAATGACTTAAGTCCTGTTTGGAGGTCTTAGCACGCGGCCATAACGGCTGCGTTGCACCACCCCTGGAGTAGGTGCAGGTACCAGTCATGCGTTATTGGATGTGATATTGTTGAGGCGCCGAAAGGCCCCACAAGGCCTCCAACTTCCTCCACCATGATAGTCCTTATCCTGCACCAGAGGCCAAGTGGCTCGAGCCGAGCGCACCGCCGGCCGGAGCTGAAGCAGAAAAAGCTGGGAGAAGAGGAACGAAGTGTCATCTGATCCCAACAGCGCCGACATATTTTCTATCAGCTCCGTGAGTTTACTGTCCCACAAACCGCTCCGCTCGTTCTTCCTGTGTCAGAATTTAACAAGAGCCTCTCTTTACATCCCCATCTGAACTGAAACAACCATGGAATTGATCAGCTGGTCTCTCAATGCAATCGACCAAATTTTTATTTTTTATGGAGAATCAGTCAGTAGGGTGCGCTCTCTCTCTCTCTCTCTCTCTCTCTCTCTCTCTCTCTCTCTCTCTCTATATATATATATATAAATATTTACCACCTTTTATACCCATAAGGCCACAAATCCTCTCATGAATCAGCAGCAGCAGAAAATGAAAAGAAATAACCTGCTTACCTTTTTAATCGTCCAAAACAGCCCAAAAAACAGCCCTGGCTTAAAAAAACTCTTCAAATCCAACTGTCTCTTTTTGTCCATCGTCTCCCACCGTCTTCCCAGCGAGCTGACACACACAGTTTTAACTCAAAATCACAGTTTAGAGTGACGTGGCGTGAGAGCGCCGGAAATTCCCTCTCCTCCTCACCGTTCAGTTTTTACATCCAGTTTTGTGTACAGTGAACTTTCTACTGATTTCAACTCGATAAAATATACAGCTGTCCAAATATAATATTTTAAAAAAATTATTAAATTCATAAAAGTAAATTAAAGGGGTTAGATTTTATTAAATTTGTTTGTAATGAGCTGCTGGATCCAATCAAATAAGTGCCGGTCAAAATCTGTGATGGGCCAGATCCTGTTTCGGCAAGATCGGGCACAAATTAAACTCTGGGATTATGTAACAAGACATCATTGTCCATTAAGTTCCTAATATTTTGGAAACTGTGCTTTCGAAAACTTTGCTTTATGTTTCCGCCCAGTTTCAAACAGGGGACCTTTTGCGTGTAAAGCAAACGTGATAACCACTACACTACAGAAACTCTGCTAGAGGTTAACAGGGTCGTGTGAAAACATTTGACTACAAGTAGGAACTCAATCCGGAGATTAAAGGTTTTGGGAAACTAGAATTGTCCAAACTAGACTCTATGGGATTTGAACCAATGCCTATAGAGAGTGAGCTACCAGCAGCTTCTCTCTGTTGAGGAGGACATCAGTCCTCACCTCCACCCTTTCTGACAGGGTGTCTGATGGATGAAGAATTCATCAATTCCTTGGCTTGGTTCACTGGTGTGTGTGTGTGTGTGTGTGTGTGTGTGTGTGTGTGTGTGTGTGTGTGTGTGTGTGTGTGTGTGTGTGTGTGTGTGTGTGTGTGTGTGTGTGTGTGTGTGTGTGTGTGTGTGTGTGTGTGTGTGTGTGTGTGTGTGTGTGTGTGTGTGTGTGTGTGTGTTCAATGACAGTTGGATCTATTAGATGTTTGACATTGTGGATTTGCTGTGAGATTCTCTGCACTTTAACACTTGAATTGTGAATCTCTTTGTTTAGTATTAAAGGTAAGATCAGAGTATTCAGTAGATCAGATCAAAGTACTTTAATAGAATGTATTCAGTCCTACTGACTCTCCTTTTGGAATGCCAACAGTTGCACCTCTTTGTGGATCAGTGAAGCCTGGAGCAGCCGCGGTAGAAAAGATGCTCTCTCAAACTGATGCTTCTCAGCTTTATTGAGCCTTGCAGGTGAACACACCGTAAGAACTACAATGTAAACAGAAAAATACCATGAGCAACTCTTTGCAGCATGTTTTACCTTTACACTTTTACCATATTTACAACCTTAAATGAATTGCCTTAAGTTATTCACCGTTGACAATCTCTACCTTGAGTGCTCTTAATATGTAATTTCCATGTATATTTACAACTTTGTCCTTTTTAACCATATGTTTGTACCATGAAATAATATAGATTACCTTTTACTTTACATTACAATTAAACTAAGCTTGAAATCACAGTACACTAAAATTCGCTTTTACTGCTCATCAACGTTTGTGGTACTTCTATCTGATTTACAACAATTACTTCTGATTTACCACACCTTGTCTGTGAGTTCTTTCAAAATAAAAGCATGAGCACTATGCTATAATTACAACATAAAATAAACACTTATGAACCATTGTAAAAAAAGAACTTAATATCCAGGTCATGTATAAAGCCTATTTTCTGACATATTTGTATCCCTGCTAATCTCTTGTTGGTCATGCTGAGGTGATACAGTGGAGCATTTTCACTGTTTCTCTTCTTTATTCAAAGATTGTCATTCATTCAGAATATCAGATTCTGATCAAAGTAAAGATGAAACTAAAGAAGGGATTTTTGTCACTTTGATCTTTCCCAATCCTTGGAAATAGTATAGACTAGTTAGAACCAGCAGATGGCGTAATACTACTTCATGGATGCCAACTGCCATTAAAGCCAAAAGAAGAAGAAGAAAGTCCATTCAGGATAGTGTTGGTGACTTACAGACTGCACATCTCCATCTTCAGCCCACAACAATCAGGGTTCTAATTTACAGATGATTTAAGGTCCGTTTACACCACAACAATAAACAGGTGGAACCACAAAACTTTAGTCACATTTGGGCTCCGTTTATACGACAGTGGTGCTCGGATCCACTGCAACCGTCATTTTTTGGTCCCGGCTCTCAAGGTGGAACTTTTCTTTCACAATCCCGACTCCCCCCACAGGGACAGCCGGAGGCTACGGAGCGCTGTTACTGAGCATGTGCTACTGAACCAGACTGTCAAACTGTGACCTGACAGTGTCAGAGTCTTGATCTCCTGCCTTATTTATGACAATCACTGGAGTCCTTTAGCTTCTTCAGCATGTCGGCTCGTTGGTCTAGGAGTATGATTCTTGCTTTGGGTGTGAGAGGTCCTGGGTTCAATTCCCAAACGAGCCCTTTGGTCATCAACCATGATTCTTTGTGTTAAATTTCAAAAGAGGCTTTGACTTTGTGTGTGAGAATCCTCCTCCCAGACCAACCAGCAAGAAGCAAAAGGACTCAACCAACAGTATCGGGGCTTTATTCACTTTGAGGAGCTTTCAAACAGCAACGCCGACACATTTCATGTTCACGCCAGATTACCTTTGAACGTCCAGTCTCCAAGGTATTTCTGAACTATGTACAGTAACGTGGCCTCATATCTTATAGCACCATCTTCCTCTCCTTCATCCTCACAAACCTTCCAGCCACCTCCTTCTTATCAAGCACAACGTCTCTCTATGGAGAGCAAAGTGAGCTTTGAGAGTCTGGCCTCCTTCATGCCCAGAGAGAGTTTTGAATTCATTTCAGGCTGAAACTGCGTTCTGCTTTTGCACTAGTGACTGACTGGTATGTCCTTTCCATATGGCTGCAGATGATGAAGGGCAGAACAGCTTCTGTGGTGTTGAGCTTGATTTCTAGTTCACTACACATGGCAGAGAAATAAAGAAATCCATCCCAGACCTGCTCAGCTGTATTCTGGCTCTTATATTGGTAGAATCATTAAACATTACACTCTAGAATCATTACACTCCTGCTATTGTGCATGGGCACCACGGCTGTAGTAAACAGGTCCTCTGATAGTTTTCGAGTTGAGAAAATCAGATGAGGAAAATGCACACAGTTGCATCAGCACTTCTTTTAACAACCTAAGCTGTGAACATGAAATGAATTTTCTTTTTTTTTGTGATGTAGCATGGAGGACATTATCTTTATCTGTTGTGTGTCTGTTTTGTATTTAACGAGTCATTTCTTTGGAGCACTGGATCCATCAAAGAAATGACACCATGCGGTGGTGATTGGTGTTGAATGTTGTTTCCAATTACTGAATTATGCAGCTTAGCATTTGCTCGTGCATTAGATGTATATTGACTTTATTGAAATAGACTTTTTCTTGCTTTGGTTTAGTCCTTCTGAATCTATATTACAAAGAAGTGTCCCACCTTTTCACTGAACTGGGTTTATCTCTAGCTTAGTAGTGTTATAATGTTAAATCAATCGACCGGTGAGAGTGACAGACCGTGGAAAGTCGAGACAAAATGTTGAAATGTGCCCTCATAAACTCGTTAAACTTTTGATATTTGGCATTCAAAATAAAATCCTCTGGTAATTAGTTAGTGTGCACTATGAATGTGCTCCATGAAAAATCCAAAAAATAGCACAGAGCAGCAACGAGCCTCAATTCAGTCCCACCCCAGGAGGGTCATGATAAAGTTTTCTTTGTTGGCTCGCTTCAGAGTGCAAGTGTGAAATTGCTAGTCAGATGGAGCAAAATCGCGCGTCTGCGCCAAACCGCGCCCCCTAGTGTCTAAAGTTTAAAATCCACACAGACAGAATATGATTCCCAAAAACCTAAACTGATATACGTTCTCAATATTAACTCCATCGATGGATATTGTGGCTTCACCTTTTACCAACAAAATAATCAATATACTCACTTCTCCAGTTAAAACACTCGTGGACAAAGTTTAGAAGTGGCACTTCAAAAATAGTTGAATTCTGGTTGTAAAGGTTCCTGGACTGGTGTCTCCTGAGGTTAACTGATGAGAGAAGAGCCAACTGGTTCTGTAAACTCTGTTGGGTGATTCTTCAAAGCTCAGTGTGACATCACATATCGGCCTTTACCAACTTCAAGGCTCGGTGTGGTCACACGGGATCAATGGAGTTAAGCCCCGCCCCCTTGGACCTGCTGCCATGACTACCATCAACCGTAGCAACTAATAATGTTTATTTAACTTTTCTGTGCAATATATTTTAATTAAATCATTATTTAAGTCCAGTCTTTTATTTTCCTATATTTAAGCGTAGTGTTACTAATCTAACTGTGTATAATGTTACAGTGGCTTACAATATTAAATATACTTCTTTCGGAATAAAACCTCTGCCTTGTTTTTGATGAATGCTTAGGCTTACTAGGCTACTGTATAGAGTTGGTCTTTATGGTGGTACTTGAAAAGCCAAGTATTTTCTGGGTTGGTATTTGGTGTAAAAAGTTTGAGAACCACTGCTGTAGAGGAAAGGACATTGAGGCCAAATGGGCTTCACTCGCTTGTTGTATTTCTGTTATCAATTCATTTACTTTACATTTAAAGGTTCAAGTGTTTTTACTGAAAAGGACAAAGTGAAGCCAAAAACTTCAGTTGTATTATTAATTATCAATTATTCTTTATTCAATTGAGTAATTTTTTTTCAGAAACATAATCAAAGTATTTGATTTTAACTGGCCTGTCTTTTCTGTCACATTTAGTAATAGTATTGTTGTTTGAAAATGTTTAAATCTTTGGTAAAATAGTCAATTTCAAAACAAATGATTAGCTGCAACCCTGTATTCCAGTTTTAATTACTTGTGCTTTTTTGTATTGTTTGTGCTTTAATATGTTCTACGCTTTTGGTCTATTTCATATGTAAACATTCATAGAGGCTAGCTGTCACTGCTTTTCTCTGCATTATTTGCAGATCAGGATGATTTAATATAATCAGCAAAGAAATGGATCTACTGAGTAACACTTACTATCTTTCTGCAAGATGTGGGAATGTTTGATAATAATACATTTTCTTGAACAAGTGATAAGGGGAGAGCGTGGACGCAGTCCCCCACTACCAGAAATTATGCAGTCGAGATTCCCACATTTGGGGAATTCGCAGGGGTCAGCAGAGCCGGAGTGCAATGGCTGAGCCTCACCCTGGGTGAACCACCTTCTTGATCATGGTATCTCCCCTACCAGGTAAGTATGAATTGTACATGCTCCACACACACACTCCTTTCACACACACATACACCTCACTTATGGTCTCATCATTCACATGGGAAAAACACTAGAGTCTATCTGGGATGAAATTGAACATTAAGACCAAATGGGCTTCACTCACTTGTTGTATTTATCAATTCATTTACTTTACATTTAAAGGTTCATGTGTTATTACTGAAAAGGACAAAGTTAAGCCAAAAACTTCAGTTGTATTATCAATTATCAATTATTCTTTATTTAATTGAGTCATTTGTTTCACAAACAAAAGCCAATTATTTGGTTTTAACTGGCCTGTCTTTTCTGTCACATTTAGTAATAGTATTGTTGTTAGAAAATGTTCAACTCTTTGGTAAAACACTCAATTTCAAAAAGAATCAATAGCTGCAACCCTGTATTCCAGTTTTATATATTTATGCTTTTATGTATTGTTTAGCTTCCTTTATTTTATTCTACTCCTGTTTGGCCTGTTACATTTACATTTAAATAATCATAGAGCCTGGACAACAGTCAGTGCTTTTCTCTGCATGACTTGAAGACTATATAAGATCAACACTGAATTGAACCTGCTGAGTAACACTTAATATCTTTCTGTAAGATGTGGGAATGTTTGGTAATACTACATTTTCTTGAACAAGTGATCAGGGGAGAGTGCAGACACAGTCCCCCACTACCAGAAATTATACAGTCGAGTTTCCCACATTCGGGGAATTCACAGGGGTCAGCACAGCTGGAGTGCAATGGCTGAGCCTCACCCTGGGTGAACCACCTTCTTGATCATGGTATCTCCCCTACCAGGTAAGTATGAATTGTATACGCTCCACACACACACTCATTTCACACACACATACACCTCACTTATGGTCTCATCATTCACATGGGAAAAACACTAGAGTCTATCTGGGATGAAATCTAATTGTTCCTGTAGAGCAGTCATTCTCAAAGTGTGGTAGGTGTTCCACTAGTGGTACTCGGGGCTCCCTCTAGTGGTACGCCAAAGGATCACTGAAATAAATATAAAAGCGCTGACATCAACAGTTATTCACGGTAGCAGGCAGGAATTGATGGCAAGAGGTGGAGGTTTTTAACCCTTTGGGCCCTAAAGCTTATTTTGACTGTTTTCACTACTGTTGTTTTTACGTCCATATCTCACTATATAAAGTGTTTTTCTTGAAAATTTGGTACCGGCGTGTGAACTAATCAGTTGCGGGGTGACCAGCTGTGCCAGTCGGCGTTGTCATGCCCACCTGATGGTGGGCACAGGTGGGCATCTCCGCCTATACAGCTCCGGACAACGTTTCTGAACATGAATTTCCAAGAGTTCCTCCACTGTACCATGAATAACGACATATACAATCGAGTTCTTATAAAAAATAAAGTTTTTATGTGAAAACGGTTATTCAGCGGCTCTTTCTGTGGACTGACCCCGACAAAGGGACCTCATTTCTGGGTTCGCGTCACGGCAACACACGGTAGAGCGTTTATACCCTAACTTAGTCTGTACTGCACCTGAAAACACGGGATTTAGCAGCTCTGTGAGAAAAGGCCTATCGAAGCTGATTCTAGTGACAAAACTGAAGTATTTTGTGTGTAAAATGACTTTTCACCTCGAGTCCCGGAGGTTAGCGGGTCACTAAGCGTAGCATTACGGGCGATCGTGACACGAAGTGCCGCCACTGCCGTAACGCTGCCCGCTGATTACTAATATGGATGAATTGGACGGTAGAAGAGGAGTTACTTCAATCGCTTCTAAAGCCGTTATCTACTTCATCATATTTATCGTCTGAAATACTCAGTCCGTGAATAAAACATCATTTCCTGAAATGACAGCCATGTTTCATTTTCGATTGGCTCAAGCGGGCCATGTGACACGAGAAGGGAGGGGGGATCCCAGATCTACAGTAGAATGATAGAGAGACATTCGCTAGAATCCATTAACCATCTTTTTATTATAGTTTTAGTCTTAATGTTATTGTTCTTCCTCTGTGTGTGTGTGTGTGTGTGTGTGTGTGTGTGTGTGTGTGTGTGTGTGTGTGTGTGTGTGTGTGTGTGTGTGTGTGTGTGTGTGTGTGTGTGCATGTGCGTGTGTTTCTGTTTCAGAAAGCAGCCATACAGCAGTGTCTGAAGTTCAGTCAGCCTGTTTTGACTTTTGTTTAATCAAGTACAGTACATTGTTTACTTAACATTTAAGTACAGTACAGTTTTATTTAACTTTTCTGTGCAATATATTTTAATTGAATGATTATTTAAGTACAGTCTTTTATTTCCCTATATTTAAGCGTAGTGTTACTAATCTAACTGTGTATAATGTTACAATGGCTGACAATATTAAATATACTTCTTTAGGAGTAAAACCTCTGCCTTGTTTTTGATGAATGCTGAGGCTTACTAGGCTACTGTATAGTGTTGGTCATTATGGTGGTACTTGGAGAGCCAAGTATTTTCTGGGTGGTACTTGGTGTAAAAAGTTTGAGAACCACTGAACTAGAGAATACTACAGTATTTAAAATAATCTTCAGTCCAAGAGACAGGTGACTTTGCACTTGTTTATGAGCAAGTTATATAGTAAAGAATTTTCAAAATATTCTAAAAGCGATCTCCAAACCCGTAAAATATTTCAACAGTTGAGAAGTGATTTGCAGGAGTGGTCAGCAGCTCCTTAACTGTCTGGTAAGCCATTTATACTGTAATAATCAATACACACTCAATTAATACACACAAGTTTTCTACAGCACAACTGGTTCTCAGTGCTGCCCCCTGGAGATTGATAGCTTTTCTACAGTGGGAAAGTGGGAATTTCCCCAATAAAATATAGAGATTAACAATAGAGCAGTTTCTTCTCTTCAACATTAACTTCATGTGTTGTTTTGTACAGAATATAGTTCTCTAGTTCTTTTCAAAATATAATACTGTATGAGTAACCATAAACTGTTCCTGGGTGATCGCGTGACGTCAGACCGGAAACAGGAAAAGGAGGGGCGGAGCAAGCGCGAGTGGAGTTCCAGCAGCGTGCAGAGCCACGGAGAATACGTCGATATTTTAGCTCGAGCCGCCCTCCACTACTGTTTGGAGCTTGTTGGACTCTCTCGGCTGTGTTGTCGTGTCTCACAGAGGAAACATTTCATCTCGTGCAGCAACAATGAGTTCAGTTCAGGCTTTGGGAGAGTTTGAACAAACTATCGTCCAGCACGAGGAGGAGGTTGATCGTCAGCACAGACTGCTGGAAACCATCTGGAACCCTCAAATCAAGCTCCACAGAACAGGTCTGGAAAAGTGTGAATGAACACATGAATGTGACTGGAGCAGGATCGCCATTGTTCTGACTGGGTTTGGTTTATCCACCGCACACAGAAGCAGGATTTGTGTTTCTGGAGGGAAACTTGGATTGAACTCAGACTTTGACTCTTTTCCATGTTTCCAGGTTTTAATCAATACACAGTTGTAGTTGAAGTCAGAAACAGGAGAAGAGCGTCTAGAATCACCTGGAACTACCTGACAATACATTGAAACAAGGTTAAAATAATAATATGAGCAGCCATTGACAAAACATAGAGGGTATTTTTCTTAATCATTTCTGATTTCAGTGGATTTGCATTGTTTGCAACTTCCTGTGTTTGGTCACTTCCTGTCCTCTCCAGTCCAATCACAGCAGAGAATAGTCCCTCCTCTCTCCAAAGGCGGGCTCAAGCCTCCAGCCTCAGGATGCAGACACTTCCTGGCTCCAGGTTTCCATATTAAAAGACGATTGTCTCTGAGTATCAGTGAAACCAACATGGAGGAACATGGAGGCAAAAGCACCTGGAAGAATGTAAACCTCTTGTCTCTGGAACAGTGAGGCTCCAAATGGCAACATGGAAGAATTATCAAGTTAAAATACTTCAGCAACTAGAGTTTTAGAAATATGAACATCTAAGATGTTTAAAAAGATTGTTGCACTTCCTTTTTTTATTTTATTTTTTCAAATAAGCATATGAGTATGGTACATGCAGTATTCTTATCTTACAAATACATTTCCAATATCCGTTTAGAAGGACATAAAAACCAAAAGAACCAAACAACTAAATGACATCATCAACAAATGTGGGACCCTCCCTTCTCTTCCTCCTCTGTTCCTCCTATTAATCTAGTCTTTTGTCATTAAGTAAATGAAAAGATAAATAAATAGATTCTAGATCAATGAAACTTCTCTTTTCCATTCCTACTTTAAACAGCCGTCCCTCCATACAAACAGCCGTACTGAAGGTCTGTTAAAAAACCTTCCATCCAATCAAGAGAAGGAAAAAGAAAGAGAAAGATGGATGCCCTCCGTCTCCTTCCTAGAATGTAGGTCTACCTTTCTACCTCTTTATTCTTCTCCCCCTTTCACCATGTGTCCAGACACCCGCTTCTTAAATGTCTAAATAATGTAATGAAATGATCCTAAAACAAATCTGCTTAATGCAAACACAACAAGTAAATACCTTAGTTAGAGATGTTAATTCAAATCAAAACAAACAAAGCAGTAGATCTTAATGAGAGTGCTTTGTAAATAATGAAGTAAGTCCCTTGTGGGGTGATTCTGTTTGAATCCTCCTTTGTATATAGGGAGACCACAGGTCTTCACATTCCTTCACTTTGTTTTGGAACCTTGCTCTTACTTGTTCCATATTCAGCACATCTTTGATTGGGTCCCACCATTGCTTTATGCAGGGGGGGTTTGGTTCCAGCCAGCACACTCTAATCTTTTACTTTTCTACAATAAGTAACATTCTAATCATTTTGGGGTTTAAAACCCAATAAAAATCATTTCAGGTCTAAATCAATGTTTTCATCCAAGATTCTTTTGATCTCTTTCTGTATATTTTTCCAATATTCTCTGAGTTTGGGACGGTCCCAGAATATATGTCTCTAGTCTCCTACTGGACCACAACCCCTCCAGCATTTATCACATGTTTTACTATATTAGGACATATTTAGTGGGAGCAGAAAATCTTGTGTTTTTAATTTCATTCACCTTCTTTCCATATAATGCTCCTAAACATTTGATGTCCTTCTTTAAATGATTCCCCCCAATTCTTCTTTCTTTCACTTTGCCATTTCTATTTAAAGTTCATGTTGTTGTCTTGTTCAGCTGCTTTCTAAAGCTTTGAAATGACTTTCTTCTTCTTCTCCAGCTTGGTCATTAGTACTTTCTCTACTTCATTTGGTTCTTTACCTAAGAATTCCCATCCTTTGTGTTTTAGAAGACGGCTTCTAATTTGTAAGAATTTATCAAAGTCTTGTGTTGGCAGATCAAATTCAGTTTTAAGCTGCTCAAATGGTTTCATATTTTCCCTTTTTGAAAAGCCGTCCAATATAGAGCAGCCATTTGGATTCCCTCCTATGAAATCCCCCGTTTATGGTTGAAGGAAGAAAATCTAAATTCTTTCCTATTTTAGTCGCCCTGCAGATTGAACCAGACATTTTCATTCTCTTTTTTATTACTGCTCATATTTTCATTGTTCCTTTAACCCATTTGTTTTTCATCTTTAATTCATTGCCATAATTGCCTCAGGTGATTTTATTGTAATCAAATTACTCGTCTGAGTCTTTTTAAAGTGGGAACTGTAGAAGTAATGTAACTTTTATTTTGTACTTTTTTGTCCCTCCAGAGCTCCAACTGCACCGTGACTGTAGGGAGGAGCAGCTCTTTAAACTGGGAACAAACTCCAGTCTAGAGCAGGAAGAACCAGAACCTTCACAGATCAAAGAGGAACCAGAACAACCAGAACCTCCACAGATCAAAATGGAACCAGAAGAACCAGAACCTCCACGGATCAAACAGGAACCAGAAAGTCCACAGATGAAAGAAGAACCTGAAGAACCAGAACTTCCACAAATCAAAGAGGAACTAGAAGAACCAGAACCTCCACAGATTAAAGAGGAACCAGAAGAACCAGGACCTGCACAGATAAAAGAGGAACAAGAACCAGAACCTCAACAGATCAAAGAGGAACCAGTAGAACCAGATCCTCCACAGATCAAAAAGGAACCGGAACCTCCATGGATCAAAGGGGAGCCAGAAGAACCAGAACCTCCACAGATTGAGGAGCACCAGGAACTCGATACCAGCCAGGAAGGAGAGCGGCTTCTACTGAAGTTTGAAGGTGATTCCTTTCGGGTTCCTTCAATTGAGGAACAAAGTTCCCTGAGTGAACCAGAAGAAGTACCAGACACTGAGCAGTTCCTCTCTCATGACTCTGAAGTCCACGATGTGAAAAAACATGTTGACTCAGAATCAAGTAGAAATGCAGAGATGAAAAGAAGAAGCATGTTTCAGAGTGATTGTGTGGACAAGTTCCCTGTGTCAGAGAAGCAGGCTGAATGTGAAAAGCTTCTTTGTGAGGAAACATGTGGAAATATGGTCCAGAAAAAACCTCAATTACGTCAGAATTTAACAACTTTCAATGATAAGAAGAAAAGTGGTGAAATTTTTGTTAAAAGTTCCACCGGACAGGATGATTTGTTGGTGCAGAAGAGAATTCACACAGGTGAGAAGCCATTTTCTTTTGAAACGTGGGAAAAGTTTCAGATGTTCAAATAATTTGTCAAGACACAAGAGAACTCACACAGGTGAGAAGCCGTATTCTTGTGAAACATGTGGGAAAGGTTTCTGTGTATCAAATGATTTGATGAGACACAAGAGAACTCACACAGGTGAGAAGCCGTATTCTTGTGAAACATGTGGGTGGAGTTTCTGTCATCGTAGTAAATTGTGGCGACACATGAAAAACCATAAAGAGATGAAATCATGAAAGACTCTACGTGAGATGTGTGGATGGAATTCACTTATATAGTGTTTTTCCACCGTAAAAAAGCCGATTCATCCTCCATAAGAACAAGAAGAACGTTGAGCACTCCAGAGTCTTGCCGTACTAAATGATGTCATGTTCTTCAGCCAGCTCCCTCTGGCCAGAGACTTTTTGTTCAGCAGTACCAACCGTCAGGACTGTCAGTTCCTGCAGTTAAACCCAGACCAACATCATGTCCTGGACACAAACTTTCTCTTTTCTTACTGAAACACTAAAAATCTTGTATGAGCAGATGTGACCTTTGAACAAATGGAAGTAAAATGTTGACATGAATCCAATGGCTTTTGTTGTTCACTGTTTTTATTTAACATTAATGAGTTGTAATTTCATTTTTCATTCTTTTTACACTACGGAGGAAAAACTACTGTTTAAATGCAACACGTGTTGAACTACATATCATGAAAATAAAACATTTCAGTGGAAACATGCAATGATTTCCTCGTCTCAAATAATTATTCAATTATAAATTATAATTTATTAATTTACTGTTGCAACAACACGTCATGAGTAGGGTAAAACTAACCTTTCTCACGACGGTCTGAACCAGTTCACGTTCACTATTAGTGGTGAACAATCCAACTCTTGGTGAATTCTGCTTCACAATGAGAGGAAGAGCCGACATCACTGTGAACGCTTGGCCGCCACAAGCCAGTTCTCCCTGTGGGAACTTTTCTGACACCTTCTGCTTAAAACCCAAAAAGTCAGAAGGACGCAATAGAAATATTGACGTGCAGTTCCTCTTAAATCCAGTAGGTGTCAGTATGAAGCAGCATTGGAGACATGCGGAGCAGGTGAAGGGGAAAGTATGGATAGTATGGAGCTCCATAGGAAAGGAGTGTTTGAAGTACACGGCCAGTATTGCAGATACGTTTTACTTAGAAAAGCAGCTCATCTACTTTAATGTAGGGGAGAGCAATGTGTCATTATTTATGAAGCGAATCATCATCAATATGCAAATCTGAATGAAAATAACAACAAGCTTTTGGAAGAAACACCTTACATTACACTATGTAGATAATCAAAAGGTAACAGGCTGTGGGTTTCATACAAGTGTGTAAAATTATTCTCACCTTTCAAACAGGATGTGTGTGAGGGAGCGTTGGATGCTCTGCCTGAGCAGGTGATCAGGCTGACAGGGCCTGGAGGAGGGCGGGCTGGGTGCTGGTGATGCAGGCAGATACTGAGTTCCATGTTAAAGCTGAGGAAGGCTTCTGGGATGATGTTGAGACTGCGGGATGGCCAAACGGAGACTCCATTTTCTTTGCCGTGCAGTCTTAAGAGAGGCGGCTCAAGAGGTGCAAAGTCTCGTGATCGGGGTTAATGGCACTTGTAGTCTATTGACAGAAAAGACACAAGACAGAGTTCTTTAGTAGATTATGGTTTTTCAACACGTCCCTAATACATTTTGAGGTAGGTCAAACATTGAGTAAAGAGCCTCTCCTTTGATCTCCTTTGTTCTTCTTTGATACAATTTTATCTCCTTTGCTATCCTTTGATCTCTGAGTGCTACAATAACTCAAAAATTCCTTTGTCAATGCCACATGCGTTTGCAAAACCAAGCTAGAGGAGGATATTTTGTCTATTGAAGCACAAGAAAAGTTCTCCCTGCTTGGACTCAACATATTAATTGACTTCACTGTGAGAACAGAAGTCAGCAGCACCGATATCATGACTCGAAGAGGTAAGTAACATTGTGTCCAGGACTCTGCCATCTCATTATGTCACCTAATGAGCTCCATGCTTGACAGTCACAATAGAAAATGGCTGTTTGGTGATCAGATGCTCAGTTTGATAATGAGAAGATACAAAAGGCTGAGGCCAATAAGAGAAAATCTGTTTTAGTGTTTAATCTTGGGCTTTATTGGAGCCATCACCATTTCCATTATTATGGGGGAAATGATATATTTAACAACCCTTCTCATTTTTCCCTCCATTTGTAGATTACCTTAGTGCTAAGATTTGATTTGAAATCTGCAGTTTGAATGAGTCACATCTGGGCTGGTATGAAGAGTTAAAGAGTCCCCTCCTCCCACACTGGGTGGTGTTTTTCCTCTGGCTGGCCTGGTCTAGCAGGGCATGGCTGCTGCTGCTGTTTGTTTTGTTTGCTGACAGCCACACATCCATACATGCACACACAACTGTCTATTGTTTTCCATGTTTTTCTCAGTTGTCTAATTTTTGTAAAAAATATAAATTGCAACTTGGAAACCTCGTCAGACTCTCTTCATTTGTCGCAGTCTCAGAGCCGGGCTGTGACACTAAAGAAGCTGCTTGTTCACAGAGTGCTGTATCCAAGCATGTTCATAGAACGTTGATTGGAAGGAGAAAGTGTGGTAGGAAAAGGTGCACCAGCATAAAGGATGACCGCAGCCTTGAGAGGATTGTCCAGCAAAATACATTCAAGACTGGACTGAGGCTGGAGTCAGCGCATCAGGAGCCACTACGCACAGACCAATCCTAGACATGAGGTACAAATGTGGCATTCCTCCTGTCAAGCCAGTCCTGAACAAGAGACAACATCAGAAGCCTCTTACCTGGGCTGTGGAGAAAAAGAACTGGGGCCTCATTTATAAAACCTTGAGTAGGATTCCTACTAAAAATGTTTGTGCGCCCAAAAGCTTAAAATGGCGTGCTCCAAAACAATTTGAATCAATAAAACCGTGCGTACACACATCTGCACGCACTTTCCTTTAATAAACCACAATCCACCTGGAAGGTTGCACAGTTCATCTCCCGCCCTCAACACACCCACTTTCTACCATAAATGCTCAATGCAAAGTGCCTCGTCCATAGTTTTGCATCTCATGCAGCCTGTTGATCGCCGGCATGTGACGCTAAATCCTGGCAGAAAAGACAAAGAGCAGGAATTTTAACTGAGAGAGAAAAAGTTATGGAGGAGGTGGAGGTCAGGAAAGGGATATTATTTGGTGTCACAGCAGTGGAATCACTGATAAAAGGGGGGAAAAAAGCGATCGACAGCGTATCGTCACTGCTGGAAATAGTGTGAGAGTCCCAGAGAGATCAGTGACTGCAGAGGTGGAGAAGAAGAATCTGATGTGAAGGTGGAGGCCAGAGGAGAGTGCCATCATGGGGGGCAGCACCAGAGATCACTGCTGGACCCCAAAACAGTCTCATGATTGTGACGGTCAGCGTTTGTCAGAGTGTCGGAGAGGGAAGGAGACATTTTGGTGGAGACACAGCGGACCGATAAAGTTCAGTTTGATCTGTTTATTAAATGTATGAATTAAACATTTGATCTGGGACTTGTGAAAAGGCTCAGTGGACTTTGTGTTTTATCCTCAGTCACTCCAGAGGTGGAAGCGGAGGGTGGAGGAGGTTGTTCTGTCTGCAGCCCCAGTGCGTCCGAAGCGGATGACCGCACCGCGAGCGGCTTTTATCAGGATTTACAGCCATAACATAGAAATATACCAAACTGTATAATAATAAGATAAGCAATATCAAATCTATAATTTCTTTATTTTACATGTAACCCATTGGTAAATCATCTCAATTGCAGTTTGTTTTTTGCAGGAGACTTTCCCAGAGACTCACGTTAGTTGTTACTGTGTAGGTACAGTTTAGTATATTTCTACGTTAAAGCTGTAAATCCTAATAAAAGCAGCAGGAAAAGAACAAGACGTCCCCATCGACAGCCAGTCAGTGTGCGCTCCCGACACTGCAGCTTTACGCACGGTTGTCACCGCGCTATTTATGTGCTGACTCTGAAATGAGACTGATTGTTACACACTTTGTCACAATTGATGATCAATCAGTTCTATCCACCGCTCTGGATCATTTGAAGATGGAAGTTTGACATATGAACATGGTGCTGCTGATTCAGTAGTAACGTTCCACTAAAGAAACACATCTACATCACTGCAGCTCAGCTGTTTATGATTACGTGGATCTGTAAGTCTGATATCTGAAGATATTAATTGTGTGAGATGAATCTCCCTTCAATTCTCCACCTCACAATCAGCGGTGCAGGTTCCCCGTCTCCAAAATGTGCGTGCGTAAGATTCAAAGTTTGCGTACCGGTACGCACATTCCCCCGCAAAGTAGATTTTTTTTAAATCACAAACTTTGCGTGGGAAGTGGCGTACGCATCTTTCAGGACCCGTTTTGTGCGTAAGCAAGCTTTATAAATGAGGCCCAGGACTGTTGCTCAGTAGTCCGAAGTCCTTTTTTCACATGAAAGTAAATTGCAACTCATTTGGAACTCCAGGTCCCAGAGTCCGGAGGAAGAGTGGAGAGGCTCAGAATCCAGGTTGCTTGAAGTCCAGTGTGAAGTTTCCTCAGTCTGGGATGATTCAAGCTGCCATGTCCTCTGCTGCTGTCCCTCCACTGGGTTTTCTGAAGTCCACAGTCAACGCAGCATCCAGCAGGAAACTTCAGAGCTCTTCATGCTTCCTTCTGCTGACAAGCTTGATGGAGATGCTGATTTCATTTTCCAGCAGGACTTGGCACCTGCCCACTGCCAAAGGTACCAGAAGCTGCTTCAATGACCCTGGTGTTACTGCGCTGGACTGGCCAGCAGACTGGCCTGAGCTGAACCCCAGAGACACAGAGTGCATTTGTCCCCCTCAATAATCATCCCGCGGAGGAGAAAAATATTTGATTTTGAAATTTTTAACTCGCATGCTTTTATTTTGACGGTGCAGCACACCTATCTGCCACTGCCCCGCCCCCTCCCTCACCCGCTCCCTCAGATATTTAATAAGGGGACTTCTTATGAAGGAGGTCAAACGGTCTGCAGGGAACCTTCCCACGAATATGGCTTGTTTATAACATCATGTTGTTGTTTACATTCATATTTAGAAAGTAGATCTTCTGAATGAAATCCTCTTAATCCTGAGATGCTCATTGCTCCTTTATTTACCTGCAAACTTTGTCAGTGTTCCCAAGTATCGTCAAAGCTTGTCAAAGTGTTCTGTCCTCTTATTCCAGTACAACGTCCCCACCAAAGAAAAGGAGGAAACTGCAGCAAGACTTGCTTAGTTTTTTTAAAGAGTAATGTCAGTATGAGTAACGTTACTCTCCACAAGGAGAACATCGAATCACTCCAACATTTATCAACGAGTTTGACTTTATATGAGATATTATGTGTAAAATGTCTCATCAGGAGAATGATAGAACATAGAGCTCTTCTAATAGAGTGAGAACCTTTACTGTCAGGGCCAAGTTCTACTCTAAACACAGTTCATGTGTGCGGGACAATATACATCTGCAACCCTGTTCTAAAAAGTCTTTATTCTGTAGGACAAAAACCTCAACATATATTTTTTAAGCTTTTGTAAGTCAAATAGTGTATATGACCATAAGTAATACTGTCTGAGCTGCAGAAATAGGCGCTGGAGGATCTGCATCTGGAGGTGCAGGAGGCGCAGGGGGAGGTGTAGGAGGATGCACAGGATGAGTGCAGGAGGATGTGCAGGTGGAGGCGCAGGAGGAGGTGGAGGAGGCAGCAAAGAAGGAGGCACAGGAGGAGGCGCAGAAGGAGGCGTAGGAGGAGGCGCAGAAGGAGGTGCAGAAGGATGTGCAGGAGGAGGCGCAGGAGGAGGCGCAGGAGGAGGCGCAGGAGGAGGTGCATTATGTGTGCAGGAGGAGATGCAAGAGGAGGCGCAGGATGAAGTGCATTATGTGTGCAGGAGGAGGCGCAGAAGGAGGCACAGAAGGATGTGCAGCAGGAGGTGCCGGAGGAGCTGCAGGAGGAGGTGGAGGAGGAGGTGCAGGAGGAGGAGGTGCAGTTGGAGGCACAGGAGGAGGAGGTGGAGGAGGAGGTGCAAAAGGAGGCCCAGGAGGATGTGCAGGAGGAGGTGCAGGAGGAGATGCAGAAGGAGGTACAGGAGGAGGTGATGGAGGAGGTGGAGGAGGGGGCACAGGAGGAGGCACAGGAGGAGGCGTAGGATGTGTGCAGGGGGAGCTGCAGAAATAGGCGTTGGATGATCTGCATCTGGAGTTACAGGAGGCGCAGGGGGAGGTGTAGGAGGAGGCACAGGATGTGTGCAGGAGGAGGTGCAGGTGGAGGCGCAGGAGGAGATGGAGGAGGCAGCAAAGAAGGAGGCACATGAGGAGCTGCAGGAGGAGGCGCAGGAGGAGGCGCAGAAGGATGTGCAGGAGGATGCGCAGGATGAGGTGCAAGAGGAGGCGCAGGATGGGGTGCATTATGTGTGCAGGAGGAGGCGCAGAAGGATGTGCAGGAGGAGGTACCAGAGGAGCTGCAGGATGTGTGCAGGAGGAGGTGGAGGAGGAAGAGGTGCAGGAGGAGGTGCAGTTGGAGGCACAGGAGGAGGTGATGGAGAAGGTTATGGAGGAGGTGGAGGAGGGGGGAACAGGAGAAGGCGTAGGAGGTGTGCAGGGGGAGCTGCAGAAATAGGCGCTGGATGATCTGCATCTGGAGGTGCAGGAGGTGCAGGGGGAGGTGTAGGAGGAGGCACAGGATGTGTGCAGGAGGAGGTGCAGGTGGAGGCGCAGGAGGAGGTGGAGGAGGCAGCAAAGAAGGAGGCACATGAGGAGCTGCAGGAGGAGGCACAGGAGGAGGCGCAGAAGGATGTGCAGGAGGAGGCGCAGAAGGATGTGCAGGAGGAGGCGCAAGAGGAGGTGCAGAAGGATGTGCAGGAGGAGATGCAAGAGGAGGTGCCGGAGGAGCTGCAGGATGTGTGCAGGAGGAGGTGGAGGAGGAGGTGCAGGAGGAGGAGGTGCACAAGGAGGTGCAGTTGGAGGCACAGGAGGAGGTGGAGGAGGAGGCACAGGAGGAGGGGCAGGAGAAGACGGAGGAGGAGGAGCAGGAAGAGGTGGAGGAGGAGGCACAACAGGAGGCCCAGGAGGATGTGCAGGAGGAGATGCAGAAGGAGGCACAGGAGGAGGTGATGGAGAAGGTGATGGAGGAGGGGGCACAGGAGGAGGTGTAGGATGTGTGCAGGGGGAGCTGCAGAAATAGGCGCTGGATGATCTGCATCTGGAGGTGCAGGAGGTGCAGGGGGAGGTGTAGAAGGAGGCACAGGACGTGTGCAGGAGGAGGTGCAGGTGGAGGCGCAGGAGGAGGTGGAGGAGGCAGCAAATAAGGATGTGCAGGAGGAGGTGCAGAAGGATGTGCAGGAGGAGGCGCAGAAGGAGGTGCCGGAGGAGCTGCAGGATTTGTGCAGGAGGAGGTGGTGCAGTTGGAGGCACATGATTGTGCAGGAGGAGTTGCAGGAGGAGGTGCAGGAAGAGGCGTATAATTGTGCAGGAGAGGCGCAGGATTGTGCAGGAGGAGGTACAGGAGGCGCAGGAGGAGGCACAGGATGAGGTTCAGGATGAGGTTCAGGATGAGTTGTATTTTTGTTGTATTTGATCCCTTTGGGGAAGATCCTCCAAAGGTTCAGTGATGTTTCTTTCCACTTATTTGCTGATGATATCAGCGTTACTGTTCCTTTAAGCCGTCTGAGATCATGAAGCTAAACTTGCTCCATTGTCTGGTGGAAATAAAACGATGACTCAGCGATAACTCTCTGCAGCTCAATGCAGACCAAACAGAAACACTGGTTATTGCCCCTGATGATTCAATCCCTGGGATTAAACAGTACCTGGGTGACTGAGGCCCGTCTGCTAAGCCAAGTCTTAGAACCTTGGGAGTTCTCTTTGACAAAGACCTGTCATTAGTGCAGCACTGGAAGCAGCTGATTAGGAACTGCTTCTTTCAACTCAGGAAAAGATCTAAACTTAGGAATATGGTCTCACGGAACAATTTGGAGCTTCTCATTCCTGCTTTTGTGTCTTCGTGTTTCGACTATTGGAACAGTTTGTTTTCATGTCTGAACAAGAAGGAGCTCTCTCCACTGCAATTAGTGCAAAACTCTGCAGAGAGAATTCTGAGCCGTACTAATAGGAGGACTCACATGTCCCCGGTTCTAAAAGAACTTCATTGGCTGCCAGTGTCCTATAGGATCCAGTTTAAAGTTCTGGTCCTGGTCTTCAGAGCCTTGCATGGTCAGGCTCCTTCTTATATCAGTGATCTGATCCAGCCTTACACCCCTGAACGGCTCTGAGGTCTGTGGATCAGAACCTGCTGAAGGTTCCACGCTCTCATTTTCTCACTAGAGGTGACCGATCCTTCCAGGCTGTTGCTCCGAGGCTTTGGAAGGATCTTCTTCCCTCTTTGTGCTCAATTGACTCTGTTGACACCTTCAAGAGCAAACTTAAGTCTCATCTATTTGTTCAGGCTTTAATTAACTCCCTTTGTGCTGCTAGGATTTTGTCTTGTCTTGGCCTATAAGTACATGTTATTATTATGATATGATTATAGTTTGGGTGAGCGGTCCAAGGCTCTGGATTTAGGCTCTAGTCTCTCAGGAGGTGTGGGTTCAAATCCAACCACTGCCAGTTAAAAGGTTTTGGGTTGTTATATTTGCTTATGTAACAAGACCATCGTCATCCATTGTGCTCCTCATATGTTCGAAACTGTGTTGATGAATTTCAAAAACTTCTCTTTGTGTTTCTGCCCGGTTTCGAACAGGGGACCTTTTGCGTGTTAAGCAAACGTGATAACCACTACACTACAGAAACTCTGCTGGAGGTTAACAGGGTTGTGTGAAAACATTTGACTACAAGCAGCAACTCAATCCAGAAGAGACTGGAACAAGAACACAGCTCCTTGGACCGCTTGGTTTCCTCACTCAGCTCATCTCACTCTGAGGGAAAAGTTGTTCTTGATGATAAAGAAGCTCTTCTGAGAACATCAGTCCTCATCACTTTCTGCAGAGGAACATAGAGAGTGAGCTACCAGCAGCTGCTCTCTGTGGAGGAGAACATCAGTCCTCACCTCCACCCTTTCTGACAGGGTGTCTGATGGATGAAGAAGTGTGTGTGTGTGTGTGTGTGTGTGTGTGTGTGTGTGTGTGTGTGTGTGTGTGTGTGTGTGTGTGTGTGTGTGTGTGTGTGTGTGTGTGTGTGTGTGTGTGTGTGTGTGTGTGTGTGTGTGTGTGTGTGTGTGTGTGTGTGTGTGTGTGTGTGTGTGTTCAATGACAGTTGGATCTATTTGATGTTTGACATTGTGGATTTGCTGTGAGATTCTCTGCACTTTAACACTTGAATTGTGAATCTCTTTGTTTAGTGTTAAAGGTAAGATCAGAGTCTTCAATAGATCAGATCAAAGTACTTTAATAGAATATATTCAGTCCTCCTGACTGTCCTTTTGGAATGCCAACAGTTGCTCCTCTTTGTGGATCAGTGAAACCTGGAGCAGCCGCGGTAGAAAAGATGCTCTCTCAAACTGATGCTTCTCAACTTTATTGAGCCTTGCAGGTGAACACACCGTAAGAACTACAATGTAAACAGAAAAATACCATTAGCAGCTCTTAACAGCATGTTTTACCTTTAAACCTTTACCATATTTACTACCTTTAACTCATGTGTGAGTAACAAACATGGCGGCCTCCGTAGAGCTGCTGTCCTGTAAAAGCTTCACTTTTCCTTAACGGACAAGTTGTTGTCACTTGGAATGTTGTGGTGTAAACGGAGCCGAAGACTCAGATCAAAACTGAGCCATTAACATGTGACTGGGTTGTGAAAGCTCACACAGGAGGAGGGTTAAAAACTATATGCTGCATTGGCCGGGAATCAAACCCCGGACTCCTGCATGGAAGGAGAGAATTCTACCACTGAACCACCAATGTTACACTTCCCTTCATTCCAACCAGGAAATGTGAAGCGTTCCACCTTCAGTGCTCCATGAACCCCTCCCCCACAGTTTGAGTGATTCTCACTGTCACTGTCACTCAAACTGAACCAGACTGTCAAACTGTGACCTGACAGTGTCAGAGTCTTGATCTCCTGCCTTATTTATGACAATCACTGGAGTCCTTTAGCTTCTTCAGCATGTCGGCTCGTTGGTCTAGGAGTATGATTCTCGCTTCGGGTGCGAGAGGTCCCGGGTTCAATTCCCGGACGAGCCCTTTGGTCATCAACCATGATCCTTTGTGTTAAATTTCAAAAGAGGTTTTGACTTTGTGTGTGAGAATCCTCCTCCCAGACCAACCAGCAACATCTTCAAGAAGCAAAAGGACTCAACCAACAGTATCGGGGCTTTATTCACTTTGAGGAACTTTCAAACAGCAACGCCGACACATTTCATGATTTTCTCCTAAAAACACTCGATGCTCTGGGTCTGGATGTTAAACTGATCCTGGACCAGGAACATGATGGAGCCAGAACAATGTCTGGCCTCATTTATAAAGGTTGATTATGACAAAACAGGTCCTGAAAGATGCGTACGCCACTTTCCACACTAAGTTTGTGATCTAAAATAAACTTAGGAGGAGACTGTGCGTACTAGTATGACAACAATGGACCTGGACCAGGAACATTTTTGTTACGGGGAAAAACTGGTAGAGCTGATGGTGAAGTGGTGAATTGAACCAGATGATGAAGTGATGAATTGAAGCCAGATTCATCTCATACAGTGAATGTCATTACATATCTTGCAGTCTTGCTACATCTTGTATTTTGATTTGTTAATAGGGTTAGGAGAAATAAGTGTTTAACTTCAGATTAAACCTTTAGATCTGTAAAACTGTCAATCTTTGCTCTTGCTGGTTTTATTTTGTTTTATTTTGTTGACGACCAACCGAAGAAGTAATAATAAAAAAATATATACATATCAGACTTTAGGCTGAATCCTGAATTTGCAGCACGATGATCATCTGTCAGACTTTCATCTCCAAATGATCCAGAGCGGTGGATAGAACTGATTGATGATCAACTGTGACAAGGTGTGGAACAATCAGTCTCATTTCAAAGTGAGCACATAAATAGAGCGGTGACAGCCGTGTGTAAAGCTGCACTGTGGATGCTCTGGTACCGCCATGCGCTCTGGACGCTCTGGTGCTGAAGCCAGACGAGCTCCTCGTCACCCACCGCCTCCAACTCTAGTGACTGAGGATAAAACACAAAGTCTACTGAGCCTTTTTACAACTTCCTGTTGAAATATTTCATTTGTACATTTAATAAACAGATCAAAGTGTATTTTATCAGTCTGGTCTCCACTGTGGTCTCCTACAAATCTGTCTCCTTCCCTCTCCGACACTCTCCTCTGACCTCCATGATGTCGCTCTCTTCTGACCTCATGATGTCACTCTCCTCTGATCTCCATGATGTCACTCTCCTCTGGGCCGTATGATGTCGCTCTCCTCTGACCTCTATGATGTCATTCTCCTCTGACCCCCATGATGCCGCTCTCCTCTGACCTCCATGATGTCACTCTCCTCTGACCTCCACCTTCAGATCAGACTCTTCTTCTCCCACACATGATCAACCCAGACAGGACAACAAACAGGTGTTGCAGCAACATGGTTGCCTGTCGTTAAAGCAATAACCAAGCAGACCCGGCGCTCCACCACACAGACAGCAATGAAAACAAGGCTCTTTAAGGAAAAGGCCAGACAGCCAGCATCTATGACAAGCTGAGCCTCTGTCATCACTAATAACTTACTGATGATGTTTTCATTCAGTGGTGGGTAGTTTGAATCCCATCCAGAAGAAATGACAGCAACAATGTCTCTAATCCAGTAAAACATCCATTGTAGCCAACATGAAGTGTCCAGAGTCCAAAATGTCCAATATAAAACCCTCCAACGGTTTTGAACATCCAGTCTCCAAGGTATTTCTGAACTATGTACAGTAACGTGGCCTCATATCTTATAGCATCATCTTCCTCTCCTTCATCCTCACAAACCTTTCAGCCACCTCCTTCTTATCAAGCACAACGTCTCTCTATGGAGAGCAAAGTGAGCTTTGAGAGTCTGGCCTCCTTCATGCCCAGAGAGAGTTTTGAATTCATTTCAGGCTGAAACTGCGTTCTGCATTTGCACTAGTGACTGACTGGTATGTCCTTTCCATATGGCTGCAGATGATGAAGGGCAGAACAGCTTCTGTGGTGTTGAGCTTGATTTCTAGTTCACTACACATGGCAGAGATAGAAAGAAATCCATCCCAGACCTGCTCAGCTGTATTATGGCTCTTATTTTGGTAGAATCATTAAATATTACACTCAAGAATCATTACACTCCTGCTATTGTGCATGTGCACCACGGCTGTAGTAAACAGGTCCTCTGATAGTTTTCGAGTTGAGAAAATCAGATGAGAAAAATGCACATGTTGTCATCACTCATGAAGCTGCTCTGTCTCAGCGATCAAAGGAGATTAAAGGAGAGCAAAGGAGAGAAAAATTAATCAAAGGAGAGCAAAGGAGAGCAAAGGAGATCAGAGGAGAGGCTCCTTACTCAATGTTTGTCCTACCTCAAATATATTAGGGACGTGTTGAAAAACCATAATCTACCAAAGAACCCATTCTTAAATGATGGTGATTGGTGGGCAGGTTCAGCACTGAGCTGCAGCAGAGCGGAGATGAGAAATGAATTTAGAAATCTTTTTGACATAATAAAATAAATCCTGGTCTTTGAGGCTTTGAAGGATGTTTTTGTTCTTGACTTGTTCCAAGTCTGTTTATCTCCACGAGGGTTGATCTGGAATAATGAGCTTAATGATCACACCTGACAGAACTGCAGAAACATGAATTTATGGAACCAGAACTACTCCTGTCGTCACGGTGATGAATTAATATTCCAACATAAAACACAAGAGAAACTCAGCCTCAAAACAACTGGATGGAAAATCTAAATTAAAAGAAGATCAGTGAGGAAGTTCAGCCCGACACGTTTCTGCTGGAATAAAGTGAAACTGAGTGATCACAGTGCTGTCTGTTTATATTGAAGGTTTTTGTGTTTTTATTGCAAGACAATTTAGCAGGACAGACGCACCGTCTTCACTGGGACATCAGAGCCCACCTTTATCACTTCTGGATTTACAAACTGGAAAAGGGCTTTAGACAAATGTAAAGCACATGAGAACAGTCCTACACACCGTCATGCTGTGTCTGTGACGGCACAAGAACGTCCTCCTGTACATGTACAGTTGATCAACAAGACGTCAAGTTGCAAGAAAAGTGTGACTGCAGAGGACAGGAGGACAAACATTTTGGCTCTTTTGCTTCAGCCAGTGACTGAAATTCAAAAGAATCAATTCCATTTTCAGTCATTTTCAGTAAATGTATTTTTTTTTACTGATATATCAAATGGACCAATAAAACATGTTAAACTGTAAGTCTGGTTAGTGAAGGAGGGAGCGAGGGAGAGGGGGAGAGAAGAGAAGGACAGAGTTCTGGTGAGGTTCGGTTCTGAACCTCGGTTCCTCCACACAGAGATTGAAGGAGCTTCTGGAAGCTCACCTGGTTCTCTGGTTCCTGCTGTGATGGTGGAAGAATGCAGCTTCCAGGGAGGGGTTGCTGGGGACCCCCTGGTGGGGGTCACGTGACCAATGGGGAATTTTTCCAATGGTGACCACATGTTTCTTTATTCTCAAAAAAAAACGTTGTCACCCCCCTAAATGTCTGCTTCCTGCCTTGTTGTTTTAACTTTCCAAGTCATCAATGATGTCCTCATATAACAGCTGCTTGTCCTCTTGTGGTTGATGCTGATTATTGTAAGAGCAGTGAGGCCATCCCGTCCCTGGATGACCTCTGACCTCAGGTTGGTCTTGATGAGCTTCAGCTTTGAGAAGTTCCTCTCTGCTGAGGCCACAGGCAGAGTGCAGCTCCTTCTCAGGGTGATCCACACATTGGCTTATCTGAGTTCCGTTTCATTTCCAACTGTGGAAAAAAATCTCACAACATTTAAAACATCAACATTTACAAAGCGTCAGCATAGTGAAGGCAGAAGTAAAGCGGGGCAGGAAATTCCTGGCAGTGTGAAAACAATAAGTGTTTTTTCCCAATAAGCAGTGAAAATATGACTTTAATATACCTATTATTATTGGCTACAGCAAAGTCACCTTGATTCAGCCATATTTCTCTTCTTAAAAAAAGAGATAGATTCACACCAGCATTTAAAAAAACATTTTCCCCCATTACAGAAATGTGGAGATGTGTTGACATATTTTACTGGAATCAACTTGTGTCCAGTCCAGCATGAGAGGCCCCAGTTTGGTTTTGTCTGGGAGCTGATTGGACGATGCACAATGAATTGAAAGGAGTGATTCCAGCCGATCACTCTGACCTCCATGTAGAAGTCCAGGCCCAGTGTGGCTGAGCTGAGCTTTGCTTGATCCTCCTTCAAACACTAAATATCATGGAAGATAAACCACAGAGAAGTAATCTGAGTACCTTAGTGAAACTTTTAAAGGTTTCAACTGAGCTAACATTTTTAATATTTGCACAAGCAGATTTGGGGTCCCTCTGAGGTTGTCATATTCAAACTCATGTATCTTGTAAGTGATTAGAGATTTAGTATTTTGACTTCAGATTCAGAATCCTGATGAATTTTGCATTATGTATGTATGTCTTCAGATTCATTAAGCAAAGTAGATTTTTCACCTAAAAGGGCAGTGTAATGTAACTCAGGTCTTGAAGCCTGTCCTCCAAGTGGTTTTTGTGGATGAAAGTGGGAATTTCCCCAATAAAATATAGAGATTAACAATAGTGCAGAGTTTCTTGTCATTGAATTCAAAACAGGTAATAAAGTTTTTCTCTTCAACATTAACTTCATGTGTTGTTTTGTACAGAATATAGTTCTCCGGTTCTTTTCAAAATGTAATACTGTATGAGTAACCATAAACTGTTCCTGGCATAGACATATAGACTAGATGCCTCACTGACTGCAGGAACATACGTCAGTGCGTCCGCCATCTTGGGAGGGGCATTTGTCAGGACTTCAGCAACGATACCGCATCACTGTTCTGCTTTTGGTTGTACAAACAGACAAAATAAGGACAATGGACTGCGTGGGATTACCTTCCACAGGTAGGAAAAACATATTTATTGTTGTTGTCGTTGTATTTAGCTCATATAACATTAACTTGGGACATAGATGAGCTTGAGCCGTGGGAAATGCTCTCTATTCCCTGGCTTAAGCTCACCATCAAACAACAACAATATCAACGTCTATTGGGTTCATCTAACGGAGGCTGTTTTAGTTGCAGTGTGTAGAATATTACATTTCAAAAGAAATGAGTTGCTCAGAACCAGAATGAAAAGATGGAGAACGGAGGGCAAAGAGCACAGTGTGTGGTCTTCTGGAAGAACTGAGAGTGAAAAAGCTAATAAATGAAGAGCTGAAAGAGAATATGTCATATAATATGGAATAATAGATAAATGTGTAACAATAAATAAATATGTACTAGGTAAATATCTAACAAGTATTTTCTATGTAACATTAAAGGTAAATAAGTACAAATAAATTAAAGTATAATAGGTAAATATGTTCTTGTGTGTAAATATGTTTAAAAAAAATCTAAATTTGTTACACAAAAAGTTATAACTTGTGCCCTAATGTACATGTTCATTGTACATAAATGCCACATTGTGTGTAAATAAATGCTTTTACATATTTTTGTCATGGCTCCATCATGTTGCTGCTCTAAAAGGAGAGGACAGCGTCCCAATGTCCCGTCTGAAAACTTCTTCTATTTCCTCTCAATACTTTCTATTAGTATGCTACATTGAATAAATAAATAAATAAAATAATTTTTAATTTAATAAATTACAAATGAAAGCAATGATTCTTCAGTCATGTAAATGTATATTTGCGTGGTTTTCTTCAGAAAACACATCGCGGTCACAGAGATTTGTTTAGGCTGACGGGTCAGACTTGCCCCTCACAAGATGGCGGCCGCTCTGACGTGTCGGAGCGGCGGGCGGAGACAGGCTGCGCGGTGTCTCGTGTTTATGTCTATGGTTCCTGGGTGATCGCGTGACGTCAGACCGGAAAAAGGAACGAGAGGAGCGGAGCAAGCGCGAGTGGAGTTACAGCAGCGTGCAGAGCCACGGAGAATACGTCGATATTTTAGCTCGAGCCGCCCTCCACTACTGTTTGGAGCTTGTTGGACTCTCTCGGCTGTGTTGTCGTGTCTCACAGAGGAAACATTTCATCTCGTGCAGCAACAATGAGTTCAGTTCAGGCTTTGGGAGAGTTTGAACAAACTATCGTCCAGCACGAGGAGGAGGTTGATCGTCAGCACAGACTGCTTGAAACCATCTGGAACCCTCAAATCAAGCTCCACAGAACAGGTCTGGAAAAGTGTGAATGAACACATGAATGTGACTGGAGCAGGATCTCCATTGTTCTGACTGGGTTTGGTTTATCCACCGCACACAGAAGCAGGATTTGTGTTTCTGGAGGGAAACTTGGATTGAACTCAGACTTTGACTCTTTTCCATGTTTCCAGGTTTTAATCAAGACACAGTTGTAGTTGAAGTCAGAAACGGGAGAAGAGCGTCTAGAATCACCTGGAACTACCTGACAATACATTGAAACAAGGTTAAAATAATAATATGAGCAGCCATTGACAAAACATAGAGGGTATTTTTCTTAATCATTTCTGATTTCAGTGGATTTGCATTGTTTGCAACTTCCTGTGTTTGGTCACTTCCTGTCCTCTCCAGTCCAATCACAGCAGAGAATAGTCCCTCCTCTCTCCAAAGGCGGGCTCAAGCCTCCAGCCTCAGGATGCAGACACTTCCTGGCTCCAGGTTTCCATATTAAAAGACGATTGTCTCTGAGTATCAGTGAAACCAACATGGAGGAACATGGAGGCAAAAGCACCTGGAAGAATGTAAACCTCTTGTCTCTGGAACAGTGAGGCTCCAAATGGCAACATGGAAGAATTATCAAGTTAAAATACTTCAGCAACTAGAGTTTTAGAAATATGAACATCTAAGATGTTTAAAAAGATTGTTGCACTTCCTTTTTTTATTTTATCTTTTCAAATAAGCATATGAGTATGGTACATGCAGTATTCTTATCTTCCAAATACATTTCCAATATCCCTTTAGAAGGACATAAAAACCAAAAAAACCAAACAACTAAATGACATCATCAACAAATGTGGGACCCTCCCTTCTCTTCCTCCTCTGTTCCTCCTATTAATCTAGTCTTTTGTCATTAAGTAAATGAAAAGATAAATAAATAGATTCTAGATCAATGAAACTTGTCTTTTCCATTCCTACTTTAAACAGCCGTCCCTCCATACAAACAGCCGTACTGAAGGTCTGTTAAAAAACCTTCCATCCAATCAAGAGAAGGAAAAAGAAAGAGAAAGATGGATGCCCTCCGTCTCCTTCCTAGAATGTATGTCTACCTTTCTACCTCTTTATTCTTCTCCCCCTTTCACCATGTGTCCAGACACCCGCTTCTTAAATGTCTAAATAATGTAATGAAATGATCCTAAAACAAATCTGCTTAATGCAAACACAACAAGTAAACACCTTAGTTAGATATGTTAATTCAAATCAAAACAAACAAAGCAGTAGATCTTAATGAGAGTGCTTTGTAAATAATGAAGTAAGTCCCTTGTGGGGTGATTCTGTTTGAATCCTCCTTTGTATATAGGGAGACCACAGGTCTTCACATTCCTTCACTTTGTTTTGGAACCTTGCTCTTACTTGTTCCATATTCAGCACATCTTTGATTGGGTCCCACCATTGCTTTATGCAGGGGGGGTTTGGTTCCAGCCAGCACACTCTAATCTTTTACTTTTCTACAATAAGTAACATTCTAATCATTTTGGGGTTTAAAACCCAATAAAAATCATTTCAGGTCTAAATAAATGTTTTCATCCAAGATTCTTTTGATCTCTTTCTGTATATTTTTCCAATATTCTCTGAGTTTGGGACGGTCCCAGAATATATGTCTCTAGTGTCCTACTGGACCAGACATTTTCATTCTCTTTTTTATTACTGCTCATATTTTCATTGTTCCTTTAACACATTTGTTTTTGATCTTTTATTCATTGCCATAATTGCCTCAGGTGATTTTATTGTAATCAAATTACTCGTCTGAGTCATTTTAAAGTGGGAACTGTAGAAGTAATGTAACTTTTATTTTGTACTTTTTTGTCCCTCCAGAGCTCCAACTGCACCGTGACTGTAGGGAGGAGCAGCTCTTTAAACCGGAAACAAACTCCAGTCTAGAGCAGGAAGAACCAGAACCTTCACAGATCAAAGAGGAACCAGAACAACCAGAACCTCCACAGAGCAAAAAGGAACCAGATGAACCAGAACCTCCACAAATCAAAGATGAACCAGAACCTCCACAAATCAAAGAGGAACCAGAACCTCCACAGATCAACAGGGAACCAGAACCTTCACGGATCAAAGAGGAACCAGAACCTTCACGGATCAAAGAGGAACCAGAACCTCCACAGATCAAAGAGGAACCAGATCCTCCACAGATCAACAGGGGACCAGAACCTTCACGGATCAAAGAGGAACCAGAAAGTCCACAGATGAAAGAAGAACCTGAAGAACCAGAACCTCCACAGAATAAAGAGGAACCAGAAGAACCAGAACCTCCACAGATCAAAGAGGAACCAGAACCTCCACAGATTAAAGAGGAACCAGAAGAACCAGAACCTCAACAGATCAAAGAGGAACCAGATCCTCCACAGATCAAAAAGGAACCAGAACCTCCACGGATCAAAGGGGAGCCAGAAGAACCAGAACCTCCACAGATTGAGGAGCACCAGGAACTCGGTACCAGCCAGGAAGGAGAGCGGCTTCTACTGAAGTTTGAAGGTGATTCCTTTAGGGTTCCTTCAATTGAGGAACAAAGTTCCCTGAGTGAACCAGAAGAAGTACCAGACACTGAGCAGTTCCTCTCTCATGACTCTGAAGTCCACGATGTAAACAAACATGTTGAATCAGAATCAAGTAGAAATGCAGAGATGAAAAGAAGAAGCATGTTTCAGAGTGATTGTGTGGACAAGTTCCCTGTGTCAGAGAAGCAGGCTGAATGTGAAAAGCTTCTTTGTGAGGAAACATGTGGAAATATGGTCCAGAAAAAACCTCAATTACGTCAGAATTTAACAACTTTCAATGATAAGAAGAAAAGTGGTGAAATCTTTGTTAAAAGTTCTACCGGACAGGATGGTTTGTTGGTGCAGAAGAGAACTCTCACAGGTGAGAAGCCATTTTCTTGTGAAACATGTGGAAAACGTTTCGCTCAACAGAGAGGTTTAATGACTCACAAGAGAACTCACACAGGTGAGAAGCCGTATTCTTGTAGAACATGTGGGAAAAGTTTCATTCGAGTGAGTCATTTGATGCATCACAAGAGACCTCACACAGGTGAGAAGCCGTATTCTTGTAAAATATGTGGGAAATGTTTCTCTTCACAAAGTAATTTTCAACGCCACATAGGAACTCACACAGGTGAGAAGCCATTTTCTTGTGAAACATGTGAAAAACGTTTCGCTCAACAGAGAGATTTAATGACTCACAAGAGAACTCACACAGGTGAGAAGCCATATTTTTGTAGAACATGTGGGAAAAGTTTCATTCAAGGGAGTCATTTGATGTGTCACAAGAGAACTCACACAAGTGAGAAGCCGTATTCTTGTAAAATATGTGGGAAATGTTTCTCTTCACAAAGTAATTTTCAACGCCACATGGGAACTCACACAGGTGAGAAGCCATTTTCTTGTGAAACATGTGAAAAACGTTTCGCTCAACAGAGATATTTAATGACTCACAAGAGAACTCACACAGATGAGAAGCCGTATTCTTGTGAAACATGTGGGAAAAGTTTCATTCGACAGGCCAATTTGATGAGACACAAAAAAACTCACTCAGGTGAGAAAACATTTTCTTGTGAAACATGTGGGAAAAGTTTCAGTGTATCAAATGATTTGAAGATACACAAGAGAATTCACACAGGTGAGAAGCCGTATTCTTGTGAAACATGTGGGAAAAGTTTTAGTGCATCAAATAGTTTGAAGAAGCACAAGAGAACTCACACAGGTGAGAAGCCATATTCTTGTGAAACATGTGGGAAAGGTTTCAGAGGATCAAATGATTTGAAGATACACAAGAGAACTCACACAGGTGAGAAGCCGTATTCTTGTGAAACATGTGGGAGAAGTTTCTCTGATCCTAGTAATTTGTGGCGACACATGAAAAACCATAAAGAGATGAAATCATGAAAGACTCTATGTGAGATGTGTGGATGGATTTCACTTATATAGTGTTTTTCCACCGTATAAAAGCCGATTCATCCTCCATAAGAACAAGAAGAACGTTGGGCACTCCAGAGTCTTGCCGTACTAAATGATGTCATGTTCTTCAGCCAGCTCCCTCTGGCCGGAGACTTTTTGTTCAGCAGTACCAACCGTCAGGACTGTCAGTTCCTGCAGTTAAAACCAGACCAACATCATGTCCTGGACACAAACTTTCTCTTTTCTTACTGAAACACTTCAGAGAAATGTATTTCTGAAAACACTTGAAGTGAGAAATAAGCTGCAGTTGAAAAGTTAAAAGGTTTTACAGAAGTGTCAGCTGTGAGGGGGTGAGAGTATGAACTCTCCTGCTGAACAAGCATTTTTTCCAGCAGCTGGCTGACGTCAGCGCTGAACTTTTCTTCTTCTTCTTATGGGAGGATGCAGAGGCCTTTAGCAGGCCCCAAAGTGCTTTACACTGTTAATCACATTCACCCATTCATTCACACACCAATGGAGGCGGCGACCATGCAAGGCACTCAGTCCATCCACTGGGAGCAGTTTGGGGTTCAGTGTCTTGCTCAAGGACATGTGGACAGGTGGAGATGGGAATGGAGCTCCAACAGATGTGGTTCAGGAAGTCCAGCTTGAGCCCAGAATCACAAGGTCTCCTCCAGTTTGAAGTCAACATTGCTGATTTAAACCCTGTTGAGACGCTTCAGGAAATCATTTAGTTTCTGGTTCGTCACCAAAATGAGAAGATTTCAATCAGTTTGGTTTCCATTTGTGTTGAACTGCACAGAGGCTGACAAAAGGTCCCTGCTTGATAATGAATGTTAAAGAAGCACATTTCATTATTAGTTCTAACAATGCTGCTTTCTGTGTTTTGAAAAATGTGAGGTTAAAAATCTTGTATGAGCAGATGTGAACTTTGAAGAAATGGAAGTAAAATGTTGACATGAATCCAATGGCTTTTGTTCTTCACTGTTTTTATTTAACATTAATGAGTCGTAATTTCATTTTTCACTCTTTTTACACTATGGAGGAAAAACTACTGTTTGTTTACCTGCAACACGTACTGAAGTACATATCATGAAAGTAAAACTCTTCAGTGGAAACATGCAATGATTTCCTCGTTTCAAATAATTATTCAATTATTATAAATTATAATTTATTAATTTACTATTGCAACAACACATCATAAGTAGGGTAAAACTAACCTGTCTCACGACGGTCTAAACCAGCTCACGTTCACTATTAGTGGTGAACAATCCAACGCTTGGTGAATTCTGCTTCACAATGAGAGGAAGAGCCGACATCACTATGAACGCTTGGCCGCCACAAGCCAGTTCTCCCTGTGGGAACTTTTCTGACACCTTCTGCTTAAAACCCAAAAAGTCAGAAGGATGCAATGGAAATACTGACATGCAGTTTCTTTTAAATCCAGTAGGTGTCAGTATGAAGCAGCATTGGAGACATGGGGAACAGGTGAAGGGGAAAGTATGGATAGTATGGAGCTGTGAAATAAGTCCACAGATTTTTCATATGGAGAAACAAAAAGCATAAAAAAAACAGTAATAATGAACTCAGATGATAAGGGTGGCCGTAACTTTTTAGACTTTTCCACCTTAAATAATCCTTTCAAAATAAATTGGCTAAAACAATTAATCACAAACCATCTTCACTTTGGAATTTCATTCCAAAACTTGTTTTCTCCAAGTTGGGAGACCTAAATATTCTTTTATTTCGTAATTATACTGTTGAAAAAGTCCCCTTGAATCTATCCAGTTACCATAACCAGATGCTTCTCTCTTGGTCTTTGATCTACCAACATCATTTCTCCCTGCATAAGTACTACACCATAAGTACTACACCATAAGTACTACATATGGAATAATAAAGACGTCTTCCATAGAAACAAATCCTTATTTTACCCTGACTGCTTTACTCATAACATACTTCTGGTTCTTCAGCTGTTTAACTCCGATGGATCATTAATAAAGGATCAAGAATTTATTTCAAAATATAGAATTGCAATTCCTATAAAGGAATTTAATAATGTTATAAAAGCTATACCCACTGGAGTAATTATGTTATTTAAAAGTACTGCAGGACAAAATCCAACACTTTTACTCTTCGATCCAACTAAACTA
Source organism: Lipophrys pholis (assembly GCF_963383615.2). Taxonomy (NCBI): domain Eukaryota; kingdom Metazoa; phylum Chordata; class Actinopteri; order Blenniiformes; family Blenniidae; genus Lipophrys; species Lipophrys pholis. The sequence continues at coordinate 3,688,887 of NC_137646.1, read as the reverse complement.
GATATACGTCAAATATGTTTCTCATCAACACGTAATAATAATAATAATAATAATAATAATAATAATAATAATAATAATAATAATAATAATAATAATAATGATAATAATAATAATACGCTCATTATTTCAAAAAGATGTTGTCTCAGTTCCATATGTGGAATCTTATTGGAACAACTTTATTAGTGACCTTGACTGGAAAAATGTGGTGAATTTGCCAGCTGGATATATGATAAACAATAAAGTAAAAGAAGTATCTTTTAAAATAATCCACTGATTTCATGTGTTTTCGTGCAAGGTTTTAAAAAAGACAAAGATATAAATTGCTCTTTCTGTAAAGAACTACCTGAAAATATATTTCATCTGTTTTTGTCTCGCCCCTTTTCTAACAAGTTATGAGAAGATATTTGCACCTTGATCTCTACTAGTATTGAAACATCTTACAGTCAATGATATTTACTATATACTAATATTTTACTTATCTGTGATTATCCTATTTCTGATATTTTTATACTGTTTTATTCTCATTTTTTTGTATTTGTGAATGTTTTTTATGGACTCCTGTGTCTGCAATAAAGATAAAGATGATGATGATATGCAATTTTAATTGATTGTAAAGAAAAAAAAATCAGCATTCCAAACTAGTTCTGTGTACAAATGTTTATCCACAAATAAATGTTGACTATGACCTACAGCAACAACAAAAGTTGAGCAAGATGGCTGAGCGGGAGTTCAGAGTGACGGCTCCTCCACTATCTAACTGGCCAGGTTTAAAACCTGTGGTTTATGAGACTGTTGACGGCAAGCTTCTAGTTGAGGACCACTTTTTAAACTTTCTCCTGGTCAGAATGAGAACAATGAGCCAGGACCATCTTGTTCTAACAGCTTCCAACACGTTGGACTTGAAATGGATTGAATCCTGAAGAACGAGGCTGTTTGAACTCTGTCCTGACACCAAACAAAGATGTGTGGCTTTTAAAGGTGATCAGAAAAACATCGACAACATTAGAAGTTGCTTCAAGGTTTTGAATGAGTGCAGAGAAAACCTCCCTCGGTTCGTCTCCCACTATTTGGATGAGCTACCGCCTGTCACCTCTAACAGCATAGATTAGTCCAACTTGCTGAGTAACATGGAGCGGCTCCAGAGTGAAATGTCTGCGCTCAGACATGGAGTGAAACTACAAGCTGGTGTCAGCGAGGGGCTGCATGAAATCACCTCCACTACTGAGCACAGAGTTGCTGCTTTTAGTCACCATCTGAAACCAGGACATGACGGAGGGCAACACAGGGCTACGCCCAGCGTCATCGCACATGGCAGTGAGGCCTCACTCCCTGGAGCCTCTACCCTGGGTCAAAGACTGGTGAGGAGGATCTCGGCAGAGTTAAAGTAGAGACTTGGCCGTGATGTAACTTGTCAGCGTATTGACACTGCAAGCAACAGGTCCAGCTCATTTAGACCAGGATACAAAATAGAGCAGTCAAACCTCAGTTGATAACCTTAAGCCGCTCCACACACCTTGTAGTCAGTGTTAACATCAGACAGAAGAGAGTATTTCAAGATCAATTCTAACTCTGCAGACCTGAGATCAGATCAAATCAACTGGCATCAATTCAAAATGTCTGATAAACAGAAGAGAGGTTGACATGCAGGAAATATAAATCTGTTGTTTTGTTGATATTTTAGTCTAATTATGACAAACTGAAGGCAGCATGTAAAGAAGATGGATGAAATGTATATATAGAATAATCTCCTAGTTTGAGGCACATCACAGCATCCTGGTCTTTTTGTGAGTTGCCAAACCGTCTGTATATTCATCCTCTTTCATTTTGATAACTTTTTCTGAAAGATGCACCAAAGATAAAGTCATGATCGTGTTTTCGATTGGGTTTATAGTACTGTGCTAATATTTAGTATGCAAAACAATATATTTAATGAACTCGACCTTTCATGACTGGGCAAAGAACCAGCCAGTGTCATGATCTTGCTCAGTCATGAATTCTTGCATCAATGCTACAATGGGAATCCTGAACCAAATAATGGTGAAAGTCAAATAGTTTTGCAAATGTGGGTCAGGATACTCTGATAATCATACATATAATGAAATTATAACTTAAATTTGACTGGTGACTGGAATTGAGGGTCATGAATTTCAAATGATGTCCTGTTGCATATTATGACTTGATTGTAAAATGATATTGTGTGTATGCCAATATCTTTTTGGAAGAAACACCTTACATTACACTATGTAGATAATCAAAAGGTAACAGGCTGTGGGTTTCATACAAGTGTGTAAAGTTATTCTCACCTTTCAAACAGGATGTGTGTGAGGGAGCGTTGGATGCTCTGCCTGAGCAGGTGATCAGGCTGACAGGGCCTGGAGGAGGGCGGGCTGGGTGCTGGTGATGCAGGCAGATACTGAGTTCCATTCCATGTTAAAGCTGAGGAAGGCTTCTGGGATGATGTTGAGACTGCGGGATGGCCAAACGGAGACTCCATTTTCTTTGCTGTGCAGTCTTAAGAGAGGCGGCTCAAGAGGTGCAAAGTCTCGTGATCGGGGTTAATGGCACTTGTAGTCTATTGACAGAAAAGACACAAGACAGCGTTCTTTCGTAGATTATGGTTTGTCAACACGTCCAAAATACATATGAGGTAGGTCAAACATTGAGTAAAGAGCCTCTCCTTTGATCTCCTTTGTTCTCCTTTGATATCCTTTGATACAATTTTCACTCATTTGCTCTCCTTTGCTCTCCTTTGTTCTCCTTTGATATCCTTTGATCTCTGAGTGCTAAAATAACTCAAAAATACCTTTGTCAATGCCACGTGTTTGCAAAACCAAGCTAGAGGAGGATATTTTGTCTATTGAAGCAGAAGAAAAGTTCTCCCTGCTTGGACTCAACATATTAATTGACTTCACTGTGAGAACAGAAGTCAGCAGCACCGATATCATGACTCGAAGAGGTAAGTAACATTTTGTCCAGGACTCTGTGATCTCATTATGTCCCCTAATGTGCTCCATGCTTGACAGTCACAATAGAAAATGGCTGTTTGGTGATCAGATGCTCAGTTTGATAATGAGAAGAAACAAAAGGCTGAGGCCAATAAGAGAAAGTCTGTTTTAGTGTTTAATCTTGGGCTTTATTGGAACCATCACCATTTCCATTATTTTGGGGGAAATTATATTTTTAACAACCCTTCCTATTTTTTCCTCCATTTGTAGATTACCTTAGTGCTAAGATTTTATTTTAAATCTCATGAGTGCTCAATGTTTATGTTAGGACAGCCCAATGTTGTAATTCAGGATTGTGACAACAGGCTTAGGAATTCAGAACCAAACTTCCACCTCAGGGAACGTGGAGAAAAATAAATCGCTACCAAATAACAGCTGAAACCTTCCAAACAGGAAAGGTAATTGTCAAAGAAGAGGATGATTCAGTTGAAATTTTTTATCATTAAGAACCAAAAATGCAAAACCGACTTTGAGTACATTCATCCAAATAATTGGTCAAACCAAGAGAATGTATATGAAAGTGTCAGGCTTCATTGTCCCTCAGCTTATCCTTTGCAAATCAAAGCAGCTAACTTGAATTCATTAGAAATCTCTATGTTTTGTTCTTGAGGATGAATGTTTGTCATTTCTTTTAGCATATTCAAGCCCCAGGTCTGACAGGGCCCACAGAGACCGTCCTGGACAGCGTTCCAGGCTCATTGATGGTGATGGAGACGCCATCATGAGTAACAGCTCTCAAAACTTCCAGCGGAAACAGTAAGTGTTGGAAGATTCCCTTGTGATTTCAATTCAATACTCTACTTCCTGGTATGAGATGAAAAGCCTTCTTTAAAATATATATGAAAGTATTCAATGAGGATCTGGTTGAACCTCTTGGCAGCTGGTGGTGCAAGAGGTGCAGCTGTTGGTTTGAACAGAAGAAAGTAGAACATCACTGACTAGTTATTCTTCTTGTAAAATAAAGCCCCTCATCTCTAATGAAAGTGTGATTTGAACTGGGTTTGGTTTCTCATTTGTCACAATACAGTTATTGTTCTTTAGGTTTCTTATAGAAATGGTGCATTTGAATTACTGGAATTATATTAGATTTTGAAGGAATTAAGACTTTATTCACTTTATTCATCACAAACAATCTCCATTGAATTTGTCACTTGATACTTTGTACAAAGAGTTTGTATTTTTTGGTGTGTCGTTCATACTCTTGAGCTACATGTTGTGTAATGACATGACGTGGGAAATGTGTGTTATTGGAACAGTTCCCAGTTTCAAGAAAAGGACGAGGAAACTGGAAATATAATTACATTGACTTTTCTTCAAGACATCAGAATCAACGTTCAGGAATAGGTTGCTATGACTTTTCTTAACGATTCCGCAAACACTTTCTGGATAAAAAGCAAAAAACATCAAAATAAAAGTCTGATACAAAGTGGATGGAAGAGGCACCTCATGGAGGAGATCAGAGGATGTTGCCAGCAAGAAGCAGGAACACATTTCTTCTGGAATTTCATTGGATTTATTAAATTTTTTTACAATTGATGTTTTGTTAAATTCTACAGATTTTCTGAAGGTGTGTGGATCCTTAAATAGCAAGTTTCAAGAAAGATTGACCAGTTCAGAATGAATTTTTATCAGAATAAATAGTGAATGGTGACATGAGTTAGAGTGTGACTTCCTGTTTTGGAGTGAAATGATCACTGTGTAGGTCTCGTTCCGTCTCCTGTCTGTGCTCAGGGTGTGAATGGGGTTGGTCGGCTCATGGGGCCTTCCAGTGGCTCAAGAATGTCGGAGGAGTGTCTTGTGAGGTCATCTTCTGTTCTCTGACCTTCAGAGCAATTCTACACCCTGTGGGCAAAATATCATTGCATTAAATTCTCATCAGTCAGTGAGAGATGCTGATCAGGCAAACAGAACCTGCAGCGGGCAACAATAGACATCACAGCATCAAACTTCTATATTAAATCATTTTAAGTTTGGATCAAACCATAAGGACTGGATCGCCTCGGTTCTCCTTGAGGAAACCATGCTGGCTTTGTCTTTGGCTGGGGTGGATCGTTAGGTAGGGCTCACAGCGGGCGATCGCTCAGAATCACGCGGGATTTCCTCATTGGATGATGATTTATTGAGTTCACAACTGTATGATTTAATATGTATAATTACATGTGCGTTAGTGTGGTTCTGAAACAGAGAAACAGAATTAAAACATAACTAGCAGAACACAAATGGTCTATAATGCAAGAAACATCCATTTGTCTTCACTATATGCTAGTATAGCAATAGAGCTGAAATAATAACAATAAAGTATAAACATGGCCGAAACTGGCATTAAATAATGAAACAAGGCTGCTCTGTGGGCCGAAACAGCTTCAACCATCAAATGGGGAAAAAGAAACCATCCGCAATACAATGGCTCCCTCTGCTGGTCGCATGAATAACTACAACAGGCTGCACCGGGAGGTGTCACGTGACAACGGGTGGCCATGCGGGAGGCGGTGCCTTATCGCCAATTAGCTGGATTTACAGCGAATATAAGAGAGATAAATGACAAACTATAGCATCTCCAGAAAGGAAAGTCACGGCACGAGGCCGAGCCAGGCAGGCAAAGCCTGAGCTCACATTTAGCAACGCTAAGCAGACAAAACACTTCCAATCTCGCACCGACAGTAAAGGAACAACAAAATAGCCCTTCTTACTTGTAAAGACACACAAAACAGGACAGATGTAAGCAGGCAGCTAGTCCGTGCTGAGAACAGGAACTACTGGCTAAAGTCTGGGACCGGATGTTAGCAGCCCGCGAGCAGCGAGCCTGAGTCAACTTGTGATTGGCTAAAAGTCCAGGTGAAGCGAGGAGTCTTCCAAAGGGGAGAGAGAGAGTCAACAGAGAGTGTCTGATGCTGAGTGGCCACAAGGGGGCGTTTTTCACAATAAAGTAGCAGTCTTTGTCCTGGTGGTCCACCGTCCTGCGTGTCTCACATGTCCCTCATTTTACCAGGAAGTGTCAACAAGTTAGAGATTTCTTTCACACTGGAAACCGGCCAAATAAGACATCGTGGCTAAACCCTAAAGACACAACAAAACATGTTTACGAGTGCCAAAATAATCAAATCTTGTTATTTAGATGTCTTATGAATCCCAACAAAACACGTCCTCAGGTGTAATTCTAATGATGCTCTTGAATGTTGTAATAGATATTCGTGTTTCCAGCTCAAGAAACAATCAAACACATTGAACAGAACTCAGTACCAACTTTGTTAGTGAGACACATAGGCGTAGGAACCGGGGGGGACGTCCCCACCAATATTGGAGACTTGCGCATTTGTTCCCCCCAATAATCATCCAGGTGCAGGAGGAGGCGCAGTAGGAGGTGCAAGAGGAGGCGCATTATGTGTGCAGGAGGAGGCGCATGAGGAGGCGCAGGAGGAGGCGCAGGGGGAGGTGCAGAAGGATGAGCAGGAGGAGGCGCAGGAGGAGCTGCAGGATGTGTGCAGGAGGAGGTGGAGGAGGAGGTGCAGGAGGAGGTGGTGCAGTTGGAGGCACATGATTGTGCAGGAGGAGTTTCAGGAGGAGGTGCATAATTGTGCAGGAGAGGCGCAGGATTGTGCAAGAGGAGCTGCAGGATGTGTCCAGGAGGAGGTACAGGATGAGGTGCAGGAGGCGCAGGAGGAGGCGCAGGAGGAGGCACAGGAGGAGGTGCAGGAGGAGGTGGAGGAGGATGCACAGGTGGAGGTGCAGGATGAGGTGGAGGAGCAGGCACAGGTGGAGGTGCAAGAGGAGGCACAGGAAGTGGTGCAGAAGGAGGTGTAAGACCTGTGCAGGAGGAGGTGCAGGAGGAGGTGCAGGAGGAGGTTCAGGATGAGGTTCAGGAGGAGGTTCAGGAGGAGGTTCAGGATGAGTTGTATTTTTGTTGTATTTGATCCCTTTGGGGAAGATCCTCCAAAGGTTCAGTGATGTTTCTTTCCATTTATTTGCTGATGATATCAGCGTTACTGTTCCTTTAAGCCGTCTGAGATCATGAAGCTAAACTCCTTGCTCCATTGTCTGGTGGAAATAAAACAATGACTCAGCGATAACTCTCTGCAGCTCAATGCAGACCAAACAGAAACACTGGTTATTGCCCCTGATGATTCAATCCCTGGGATTAAACAGTACCTGGGTGACTGAGGCCAGTCTGCTAAGCCAAGTCTTAGAACCTTGGGAGTTCTCTTTGACAAAGACCTGTCATTAGTGCAGCACTGGAAGCAGCTGACCAGGAACTGCTTCTTTCAACTCAGGAAAAGATCTAAACTTAGGAATATGGTCTCACAGAACGATTTGGAGCTTCTCATTCCTGCTTTTGTGTCTTCGTGTTTCGACTATTGGAACCGTTTGTTTTCATGTCTGAACAAGAAGGAGCTCTCTCCACTGCAATTAGTGCAAAACTCTGCAGTGAGAATTCTGAGCCGTACTAATGGGAGGACTCACATGTCCCCGGTTCTAAAAGAACTTCATTGGCTGCCAGTGTCCTATAGGATCAAGTTTAAAGTTCTGGTCCTGGTCTTCAGAGCCTTGCATGGTCAGGCTCCTTCTTATATCAGTGATCTGATCCAGCCTTACACCCTGAACGGCTCTGAGGTCTGTGGATCAGAACCTGCTGAAGGTTCCACGCTCTCATTTTCTCACTAGAGGTGACCGATCCTTCCAGGCTGTTGCTCCGAGGCTTTGGAAGGATCTTCTTCCCTCTTTGTGCTCAATTGACTCTGTTGACACCTTCAAGAACAAACTTAAGACTCATCTATTTGTTCAGACTTTTAATTAACGACCTTTGTGCTGCTAGGATTTTGTCTTGTCTTGGCCTTTTATATTCTGTGTACTTTCTGATGTTTTTGAACTGTGTTGTGAAGTACTTTGTGGCTTTTTGTCTGTGAAAGGTGCTATATAAATAGGAGTTATATGATTATAGTGTGGGCGAGCGGTCCAAGGCTCTGGATTTAGGCTCCAGTCTCTCAAGAGGTGTCGGTTCAAATCCCACCACCGCCAGTTAAAAGGTTTTGGGTTCTTATACTTGCTTATTACAAGACGTCTTCTACATGATAACCACTACACTACAGAAACTCTGCAGGAGGTTAACAGGGTCGTGTGAAAACATTTGACTACAAGCAGCAACTCAATCCAGAAGAGACTGGAACAAGAACACAGCTCCTTGGACCGCTTGGTTTCCTCACTCAACTCATCTCACTCTGAGGGAAAAGTTGTTCTTGATGATAAAAAAGTTATTCTGAGAACATCAGTCCTCATCACTTTCTGCAGAGGAACAGAGGGTGAGCTACCAGCAGCTTCTCTCTGTGGAGGAGAACATCAGTCCTCAGATGGGACTCAAACCCACAACCCCTGGCTTAGAAGGGAGAGGGATCAACTTTAAATAACTTTTCAGATGATTTATCATTGAGACGGTTGTGTGTGTGTGTTCAATGACAGTTGGCTCTATTTGATGTTTCACATTGTGGATTTGCTGTGAGATTCTCTGCACTTTAACACTTTGACAACCAGCGCCCGCCGCCCATCGTCTCCTAGTTTGAACATTTCAAACAGAAAGACCAGGTGAAGAGTCGCGGCAGGGAACTGTGAGGGACGGACTTCAGCGTCAACGAGCAGTTCCTGAAGGAGATCCTGGACCGCCGCATCTCCTGTGAGGAAGAAGATCATTGCTGAGGGATCCCGAGCCGTCCTCACAGTGGACAGGCTCTATGTCAACGGCCAGCTGTTCCAGGACCCCGCCGTCCCCCCCTGGCTCTACTGATGGTCCTCACAAACTGAGTATAACCACTCTTACTGTCACGATTCACACTCAGACTCAGACTCAGGCGCGGACAGAGACACGGAACCAGGAATTCTCTCACGAGTATTTTAATTAATAAACGTGCAAGGGACTCAACCCAAATAAACAAGATAGGTGAGCTGTTACAAAAGGAATAGAAAGGAGACGGGGAACAAAAGGAGGGGAAGGGGTGACTGAACTACTCGGCAAGCACTCACCAACTAGGAAACTGCCAAACTAAACAAAATACTCCAAGAGGGAAAAAATCTGAACCAACGTACAACACAGGAATTATACTACTATTAAAAGTAATGCTCAAAAGTACGTATTCAGGCCCAGCTAGAGACTGCGGGGAGCACACTGCCTGGTACGAAGCGGGGAGTTGTAGGTCGGCGGTGAGGAAGCAGGACGGAGGGCATGTGCTGCAGTCCGATGGAGGGTGAGCAGGGAGCCTTCCGTTGAGCTGTGTCAGTGAATGGAGTCACAAGCAGGGGCCTGGTGCCGCAGGGCTGGTCCCAAATGTCATTAGTTTACAGTCCGGCGCCGAGTCTGGATCTGAAGCCAGTTTTATGGGGAGCGAGGTGAATTGATTGTTGTAGCCACACCCTGCCTCAGGTGAGTGCACTCAGGTAATCAGACTGCCCTCCACACCTCACACAGCATGCAGCACACGCCCACCTAAGAAAAAGGAAAGGAGGGAGGGGGAAGGGAAAACGCTGGCACTAGGCAGAGCCAGAGGTGGAGGGCATGACACTTACGCACACATCACAGGTTTACTCAGGTTCAGGTAAGTATTTAACAGCAACATTAGTAAGCATCATAAACAACCTATATTAAAGCGAAGCTAATTAATATTACATCATTAATGATGTAACATGCATTTTATAATGATTAATAATATTAATGATGTAATTAATATGACATCATTAATATTACATCATTAATGTACACAATGTTTTGCAATATTGTTATAGTAATAATTATCTTAGACTTGCACTGGGATATAAAAAAGGGAAGAAAAAAGTCACTTGTTACGTCACCGCGAAATGTCCCCTCTGGGTTTGAGTTGGTTCTTTTTCTGTTTTTGGTTTCTCACTTTTTTTTCTATTTCTACACCCCCTCCTTTGTTTTAATAACAATACATTTCCACTGTTTTCACCACATTAAAAGCACCACATTACAATCCAACTGTCACCATATCACCCACTCTTATATTGGCAGATACACACTCCTGTTTGAACAGCCAGTCAGAATTAGGGATCCTAAAAACACACGCACACACATGCGGAAACACACATGCACATACACACACATGGACACGCACACACAGTCACCAAGTCAGCATTAACAAGTCAGGAATGTTCTGGCTTTGGCTGCAGCAGCAGTGTTGCTTTTAGCTGCTGGATGTGTTTTAATTCTTCATAATCTCAGAGATTAACTGCTCCTTCAGTAATCTGTAAACTGCTCTGCAGAGTTTCTCTGTGTGTGATTGGTCAGACGCTGCAAACTCCGCCCCTTTCATGTGAACAAGCACACGTAGGTCTGGGTTGAACCAGAGAGTTGATAACCTGCTTGGTAGTAACGGTGATCAGGATCAGTCAACCCAGGAAACAGAGAGATCCTGGATATGTTGATCAGGGTTCCTAGTACAGGCCACTGGTCAGATAAAGGTTAAAAAGTAAAGCAGAGTGGGAAACAAAGGATAGAAGGTCAATGACGTTCAGCCATGGCTGATGACACACATCAAGTGCGAATAGTGAAAGAGCTTTTTTTTTTTTTTTCAAATTAAAATGAAGAACAAAGTGATTCAGTATGAAGGAGTTGGTGACACGGTGAAGCTCCTATGGAGCTGATGGGGGTCAAAGATCATGCTCTGGACCCACAGTGGTGACCCTCTCAATTGTAGGACTTGTACCTGCAACCTTCAGATCCCAAGTTTTCTGTCCTTGAGGACACCACAGTCTGAAAACAGAGATCAGCCCAACGTGGGGCTCAAACCCACGACCCTGAGATTAAGAGTCTCATGCTCTACCGACTGAGCTAGCCAGGCTACTTGTTCTGTGGTCATGGAAGGTTCACTGTAATATCCTACACATGAGACGACCACTGCTCACTGTGGCTGGCTCACATTGTAGAAACTCCATTGTTGTCAGTGTTTCTGCTGCTGTGGTGTAAAAGTAACACTTTTCTTCAACAGACAAGTTGTTGTCACTTGGAACCTTGTGATGTAAATGGGGTCCAAACCGACCCGTTAACATGAGACTGGGTTGTGAAAGCTCACACAGGAGGAGGGTGAAGAAAAGATCTATTGCATCAATTGGCCGGGAATTGAACCCTCCTGAGTGGCAGGAGAGAATTCTACCACTGAACCACCAATGCTTAAACTTCAGCTCATTTCAGCCAGGAAATGTGAAGCGTTCCACCTTCAGTGCTCCATGAACCCCTCCCCCACAGTTTGAGTGATTCTCACTGTCACTGAGTGAAACTGAACCAAACTGTGACCGGACACTTTTTGTCTCCTGCTGGAAAATAAGAGTCAAACTGTCAATAGTAAGAGAAACATGAAAATCTGCCAACTAAATGGACAAAGCTAAGATCCTGAGAGGAGCTGAAGTCAACATTCTTCCATTTGCCATCAGGAAACAGACAGGATTAAACAGCTTCATGTTTCTCTCCTCCTGCCTGGCTCATGAGCAGTCACTCCTCACTCTGGGCAGCGGGGTGGCTGATCAAAGCCCACCATCCCGAGTTCCCACACTCCAACTGGAATGGCTGGATGAAGAGAATCCATGCATATGATGCAGAGCAGAGCACACAGATCCACTTCCTCCAGTCATTGAAGGTGACCTCATGACCTCAACACCATCTTTACCTTCTCAAAGAGACGGCAGACGGCTCTCTGCTCCACTGCACCACTCTGCTCAGAATGGGGATCCTGTCGAATGCCTCCTTCCTGATTGAACCATTTATTTCAAACAGGATAAGTATGAAAGAGTTGGTGAGAGGGTGAAGCGGTCACATAGAGCAGGTAGGCAGGTAGTGCAAATAAATAAATAGATAAATAGTGCAACAACAGACTACAACTTGGTACTAATAAATAGCAGTAATAGTAAAAATGTGATAAGAAAAGCGTGAGTCAGATATAAATACAACAAAGAATGAAGGTCAAAGGTTAAATATGTATCAGCAGGAGGCCAGGCAGTGATCAGAACTGAGTTTTTAGAAAAACTGTTGTCATTGTTATCTCGAGACTGTGGGGGTGTCTTGTCGGCAGATGCTGAAAGTAAGTAAAAGTTACTTATAATCTAATTTAGTTACTTGAAAAAACAAGAAATCAGTAAAGTAACTAGTTACTTTTAAATGAGTAACTAGTAATCAGTAATCAGATTACTTTAAGATAAATGTGGCAACACTGCTCAGTTCTCACCTGAGGTTTTTAAAATACCTTAGGTGCTTAAAACAAGAACATTCCAGATGAAATAGTGTGTGCCTGCCTCTCCTTTGTTCTCAGCATCTCCATGGCAACATATGCTGATCCCCTTTATTCTCCTTTAATCTCCTTTCATCTCTTCCATAAGGAACCTCTCCCATCGGCTTTGTACGGGACATTTGACATTATTGTTTGGAAGCAGTCTTCTGAATCGCTAACAAAAGTCCTAGCAACCTGTTCCTGATGAGCTTTTTGTGTCTGTGCTCCAGCAGTGCAGGACTAGTTATACACCAAATAACTGAGACCCTGTCACATTGTGGAGGGGGCGGAGCCATGCTGTACTGCACCTTACAGACCATTTCCTGTTTCACTTGTTAACAAATCACATTGTTGCGGTGAACAAGGAAGAGTGCTACGCAGCTGCACAGCCACACAGCCCTCCCCTCACGGAAGCAGCAGCGGTGCTCCAGCTGTCTTAATCAGAGAGGAGGAAGTGCTTCAGGTTCAACTCAACGTCATCAGCTGTGGCGTGTGTGAAAGCCAGAGCCAAAGAAGTGAGCTGAGGAAGCGCTGAAGTGCTTCAGCGTGGCCGAAGGACGTGCAGAAACGGGTACCCACTCAAATAAAACTGAAGATGACTGCCGGTAAGAGGCGATTGTTTACTTTCACTTTCACGCTAAGTTTGAGAGGCTGCCAGTGGGGAATCCCAAATGGCCGACAATATGGCTGCTTCCTTATGATCGCCGCCACATTGTTCCGCCATTTTGTTCTGAATCACCACCACAGCGCCACTCTCGGTGGGAGGCGGTAGTACCGTACATGAAATATGGCCGCTTCCTGCAGGTCGCCGCCATTTTCTTCCAAAGCACAATCACAGCGCCACCGTCGGTGGGAGGCAAGAGTACATGATCCGCAGTGCGTCCTTGCTTCTCCAGAATTGAAACCCCGCCAGTGCGGTATCAAGATGGTGGCTTACGGGCGCTGACATACTTGTTTGCGGGCGCTGACATAGTTGTTAGCGGTCGCCGCCATAATGGCACACGGTCAGCGCTATACTATTCTCAAAATTGAAACCCCACCAGTGCGGTATCAAATAATGGCGGCGTAAGGGCGCCGTCATACTTGTTTGTGGTTGCCGACATGCTTGTTTACGGTCCCCGCCATACTTGTAGTGGTCGCCGCCATATTTAAAAGACAGAATGACGTCAGTGGCTAAAGTTGCTACATGGCTAGTTCTGGGAAGCACTGGGAGACAGTCTGAGCACTGTCACCCAGATCACATCGCACCAATTAAGAACCTTTCTGCAGGTGGTGAGCCCACGGGAAGGTGGCGCCTGGCATGGGATACGAACCCACTACCTAGAGATTAGTTAGTCTCATGCGCTACCAACTGAGCTAGCCGGGGAACCTTCATACTCCACATTCAGCCTAGAAAGAAATGATTCACTCTCAAGATGAATGGGGAAGACTACTTAGAACCAAAAAGTATAGCGAAGGAGATCTTGAATTTCTTTAGATACCTGTATGATTCTTCTTATTCTAAACAAAATGCTGAATTACTTTAAATCATTTATTACTGTAAATGATGAAACCTTTATGTGAGGAGGATTTAAATTGAAGTATCATGATGAAAACAGCCTCTGACTGATCTCCAGGCTCAGATAGAATCACTACAAACCTTCTGAAAAGAAATGAAAACATTGCTATTTGAGGCAATAATGTATGACTGGAAATGAATTATTGACAAAGAAACAAGGTAGAATTAGTTCAGGATGTCTATTTGTCATATTTCCTCACCTTCAGGACAAAATAAGAAAAGTGTCTCATCTAACTCCACTCTGCTCTATTCTAAATTCTGCTTTACATTTACATTTCACTTCACTGCACCTGTGTCATTTTATATCCCAAATTGTCGGCGAGCCATGTGACATAAGTTTATACTGTATACACCTGCTGCGTACATGATTGACTAAGTTGTCTAACTCTCTCCGAGCCTATTTCAGCTCGGAGCTGTAACCACAGTGAAGCTCAGGGTCAGAGGTCAGCTGTAACCACAGTGGAGCTCAGGGTCAGAGGTCAGAGGTCAGCTACCAAACTGATCTGCCTCCTTCATTCATCCAGTGACAATGTGTGGCTGCATGAAGCAAAACAAAAGACCAGAATGGAGAATAACTGTAGTTTCTTCAGCAGGAAAGGAGGAAATGTCCATGACAAACCTTCAACAAACACCTATGACACCTTTAAAAGAATAAAACCATCATAAAACATGTCATTGTTCTTTATTATATATATACAATCACTGGGCACTTTAACAGAGAAAACCCAACAAATCCACATGAGCGACTGTGGAAAGGAAGAACTCCCTCTAACAGGAAGAGACCTGCAGAAACCAGACTCAGAGGTGGAGGCTTCCTGCTGGGAGGGTGGGGTGAGAGGACAGAGGAGAGGACAGACAGATAGATGAGAGAGAGATCCACCCGGAAGACTGATCAGGACATGAGGCTTCAATCCACCTTCAGCTCCACTGTCAGACATCCAGCAGGGAGATTGAGAGACAGACTACAGGAGAGAAAGGCAAATGTTAGTGACATGTAATAGTGACATGTAATAGTGGTGAATAAAAAAGGAAAGAAGCTCAGTTTAGCTCCTCCAGCAGTCTGAACCTCTGGCAGCTTCACTAGAAAATGGTCTCAGGTGTCCTGAAGCAGCTCTCACTGTAAACTTTAATAGAAAAGTCTTCATCCTAACCTTCAAATTAGAGGCTGTGTCAGACTCTTTAACTGAAACTGGGATCTGGTTCCACATCAGAGGAACCTGAAAGCTGAAAGCTCTGCCTCCATTCTACTTTTAGAAAAGCTAGGAACCTCCAGTAAGCCTGCACTCTGAGAACCAAGTGTTCTGGGGAGATATGGGACTAGCAGTTCTTTAAGATCTTTTGAATTAGTTGAAGACTTTTTAAGCAGTGACCTGGACCCCCTGATAATAGGGAGTTACAATAGTTACTCTGGAAGTAAATGCATGGATTAGCTTTTCAGTGTCACTCTATCAATATATTCTTGATTTTAGAGAAATTATGCAAATGTACAGATTCCAATAGATAAGATAGTGTTGAGCGACAGCAGTGCAGCTTCACACTACTATCAGATGAACACAGGAAGATATAGGATTACTACTACATCACCGGATGTAGTAGGAAGATATAGGATTACTACTACATCACCGGATGCGTTCAGACTCTCTTGTTCATCATGTACGGTTGGTTCCCCTGTGAGAGCATGTTAGAACTTTCTCCCACTGGCTATGACGACCTCTGCCTCAAGCCTTGTATGACCTTCGGCCATCAGGATGTTGATGATGATCTGAAAAACATTGACAAGGTGTATGTAGATAGCTTTCCAAAAACTCAAAATATTGAGCACTCTACTTCTATGATGTCCTCCATTCCATTGATCATCTTACTTCTGGGAGCAAAACATCAAAACGTAACGGATGAGTCTCAGGTCCTCCTTCTGGATTCCTGTGACTTCCTCCATCTCCTTCAGCATCTCCAAGATCTGCTGCAATACAGAGGAATAAAAGTAAACAAATCAAGCTTATGTTATGTAAAAACTCTCAAAGTTGATTGATGAGGTGTTTTCTTACCTGCTGGTCACTGAAAGGAAACATCCTCAGTTTGAGCTGCTGCTTCAGGGAAAGTGATGCTGACGACATCTTCCAGAGGTTTATTCTGTCTGAACAGACCCTCGACTCCATGAGATCATCATGTAAGATCTGAAGACAAAGAGCAAAGAGAGAACATATAGCAGCACTAGAGAATAGATCCACTAACAGCACAGTTAGTTTCACTCACCTTGATCTGCTCTCTGGAGAATACAGTCAGGATCTCCCCCCTTCTACACCTCAATCATCCTGCAGAAAGATAAAATGAGTTAAAATGAGATAAAAAGCAGCACCAACTGTGACATTTACACTTTGATTAAAGTCAAAATTACTGGAGTTTATTTGTTCCTGTCATTTAACAAAAGGAATCAGCCAACTGTTGAATCAGCTGACATTTTGCTTTCACAAGTGATCATCAAACTGTTCTATTCAACAGAAAGGAGTGCAGCTCAATATGTCACCAGGTGTTTCAGTCATTTCTGCCATACCACATGCATCTATTGAACTACTGAACCAACTATTGTAGTACCTGTGCTCTCTTTTTGGGGGTTGCATCCACAGCTGAATGATGCATTGGGAACATTTGTGGATTTTCCAGCACAATGGACATGAAGCCAGCCTCTGCAAACTGTGACCTCCACCCATTCCAGAGTGTAAACATGTAGATAAAAAATCCTGCAAAACAATAATTAAAATAAATAAATAAATCATTTCCTTTATGTCTTATAAATAAAGAATCAGAGAAAAAAACCGTAATATGAATTATCTGAATCCTACACACACACACACACACACACACACACACACACACACACACACACACACACACACACACACACACACACACACACACACACACACACACACACACACACGCACGCACACACACAATGAACCAATGGCTGGAGACAAAGCAATACTCTAACATTATTTCACGAGGCAGAGGCTGAGGAATCAGATGGATTAGGTGTGATCTTTTTATCAGTGGATATGTAGGTGGATGAGTGATGGTTCCTGTGTGTTATATGTTGTTAGTGCAAAGTAAAAGCCAACAAGGCTGAGCAGAGTCTGGCTCCATGCTGGCAGCCTGAGTGATGCGGTTGAAGGAGTGAGAAGGTAGCTTTTCAACCCACATTTACTTTATCAGGTTTTCTTGTGGTAATAAATTACAGGTTTTTAATAAACCAACACATGGGACAAAGATAGAAAGAGCAACATAAACATTCGAGCTGATCTTACGTGCATTGCTCCTAACAAAACTATAAAACTATTCCTACTCTCATTAATACTGATATAACTACAGCTACCATTTCATTCTTATTAGTGCAGGCTGATATGTTCTACATAGACAAGAAAGCAATTGTTTACCTTAACAGAAGAAAATCCTTTACTCCGTTGAGCTTCGAGTACACGTGTGAAGAATCCAAAGACGAAAAAACAAATGTGCGCCGATTTAATTTAGGTCGAGTGGGTCTCACCACGTCACTTCCGGCATTTGCGTGTCGTCCACGTAACTTCCTGCATGTTTTGTCCGCACGTCACTTCCTGTGGGTCGGCTTTCGTGTACGTATCTTCCTTCACGTTCAGTCCATTTCGTCACATCCTGTGGGTCGGCTTCTACATACGTCACTTCCAGCGCGTCATTTTGCGACATTTCCGTCCATGCTTCCGCATAGCACCATTTCAAGATGGCGGCGACCAAGAAATAAATATGGCGGCGCACGCAACACCGCCATCTTGGTTTTCCCCACTGGCATCTCTTGCCGCGAACCTATCACAAAACCTCCGCGAGACCTCTGCAAACTTTGTTTTCCAGAAAAACAGCGATTACAGAAAAGAGGCAGAGGGGTGAGCAACATCAGAATGGTGTTCTTTCGTTAGACAAAGATCAAGACCATTGTTAACAAGCGTTGCTGTTTTGCACTCATTCACAGCCATTCCAGTGAGAGTCTTGATTTGCAGCAAGTGTTGGATCCTTGAACATGGTTATTTGACTGTGAAAACTTGGAAGAGGAGAAAACCTGAACTGTCACTAGCAGAGGATGGTTTCGATCCATCGACTTCAGGGTTATGGGCCCAGCACGCTTCCGCTGCGCCACTCTGCTAAGTGCAGGGTTCTCAAGGAGTGTCCACTGTACTTAGCAGTTCTGTTTGCATTATTTGAGAAATCGATTTCATTGTCGAGCACGAGCACTCATTGTTTCATTACGAAGAGGCACTCTGTGGTTTATTTCCGAACATGTTTTCTTCCCAAATCAACTTCCATTGTCTGATCTTGTGACCTACTGAGGACCTTGTTTAGGTGTATCGGGGACATGAATGTCGGCTTGAATCGATCCCTCCCAACCATTTACTGGAGCGTGATTTGTTTCCAATGTGTTTTTGGACTTGTTGACAGTGTTGGCCTGGATGGTAAAGGCTTGGACAACCAAACAACATCATCAGGGTGAAGGCTGTGAGACGAGACCAACTAGGGAACCCCAAACGTCCTCGGCAAAACGTGACCTTGACATTTTTATGTCAGGATGGCCGAGCGGTCCAAGGCGCTGTGTTCAGGTCGCAGTCTCTTCTGGAGGCGTGGGTTCAAATCCCACTTCTGACAGCAGAGCATGTATTAAAACATGCAGGTGTGTCCATGAACCTTTCAAGGACTAACAATTATACTTCCTCACATGGTGCCATGTGCCATGTGCCAGAGCAGAGCTGCCTAATTGGGAAAAGGGAGGGCTGACCTAGATTTGGATTGGCTACACCCCGCGATTACACTGTATAAAGTTTGATTCATGATCCACTCTTTAGAATTTGAAACAAGCCAGGGAGAGAGGTGACAGACTTTCTTGACTTCTCGGGCGTCAGTCCCAGTCATAGGGATTAATATTACTCTTGCAATACCAGTAGAAAGTCAATTTTGCATAATATGACCCCTTTAATCGCTGACGTTCGTTGCTCCTTCAAGACAAGTGTCCAACATATCAGGACCATAAATGATGGGAGTGAATCATTACTGGCTGATTTGAGCAATTAATTCCATTCAAAGCCTTAAACTGGCAGCAGTGGGATTTGCAGCCATGCCTCCTTAGAGACTGGAGTCTTAATCCAACACCTTGGATGACTCGGCAACACTACCTGAATCAGCTTGGATTAAGGGCTCATCCAATTCTGACACCATGACTGTGCAACATCAGAATGGTGTTCTTTCGTTTAGACAAAGATCAAGACCATTGTTAACAAGCGTTGCTGTTTTGCACTCATTCACAGCCATTCCAGTGAGAGTCTTGATTTGCAGCAAGTGTTGGATCCTTGAACATGGTTATTTGACTGTGAAAATTTTGAAGAGGAGAAAACCTGAACTGTCGCTAGCAGAGGATGGTTTCAATCCATCGACTTCTGGGTTACGGGCCCAGCACGCTTCCGCTGCGCCACTCTGCTAAGTGCAGGGTTCTCAAGGAGTGTCCACTGTACTTAGCAGTTCTGTTTGCATTATTTGAGAAATCGATTTCATTGTCGAGCACGAGCACTCATTGTTTCATTACGAAGAGGCACTCTGTGGTTTATTTCCGAACATGTTTTCTTCCCAAATCAACTTCCATTGTCTGATCTTGTGACCTACTGAGGTCCTTTGTTTAGGTGTATCGGGAACATGAATGTCGGCTTGAATCGATCCCTCCCAACCATTTACTGGAGCGTGATTTGCTTCCAGTGTGTTTTTGGACTTGTTGACAGTGTTGGCCTGGATGGTAAAGGCTTGGACAACCAAACAACATCATCAGGGTGAAGGCTGTGAGATGAGACGAACTAGGGATCCCCAAACGTCCTCGGCAAAACGTGACCTTGACATTTTTATGTCAGGATGGCCGAGCGGTCCAAGGTGCTGCGTTCAGGTCGCAGTCTCTTCTGGAGGCGTGGGTTCAAATCCCACTTCTGACAGCAGAGCATGTATTAAAACATGCAGGTGTGTCCATGAACCTTTCAAGGACTAACAATTATACTTCCTCACATGGTGCCATGTGCCAGAGCAGAGCTGCCTAATTGGGAAAAGGGAGGGCTGACCTTGATTTGGATTGGCTACACCCCGCGATTACACTGTATAAAGTTTGATTCATGATCCACTCTTTAAAATTTGAAACAAGCCAGGGAGAGAGGTGACAGACTTTCTTGACTTCTGGGGCGTCAGTCCCAGTCATAGGGATTAATATTACTCTTGCAATACCAGTAGAAAGTCAATTTTGCATAATATGACCCCTTTAATCGCTGACGTTCGTTGCTCCTTCAAGACAAGTGTCCAACATATCAGGACCATAAATGATGGTAGTGAATCATTACTGTCTGATTTGAGCAATTAATTCCATTCAAAGCCTTAAACTGGCAGCAGTGGGATTTGCAGCCATGCCTCCTCAGAGACTGGAGTCTTAATCCAACACCTTGGATGACTCGGCAACACTACCTGAATCAGCTTGGATTAAGGGCTCGTCCAATTCTGACACCATGACTGTGCAACATCAGAATGGTGTTCTTTCGTTAGACAAAGATCAAGACCATTGTTAACAAGCGTCGCTGTTTTGCACTCATTCACAGCCATTCCAGTGAGAGTCTTGATTTGCAGCAAGTGTTGGATCCTTGAACATGGTTATTTGACTGTGAAAACTTGGAAGAGGAGAAAACCTGAACCGTCACTAGCAGAGGATGGTTTCGATCCATCGACTTCTGGGCCCAGCACGCTTCCGCTGCGCCACTCTGCTAAGTGCAGGGTTCTCAAGGAGTGTCCACTGTACTTAGCAGTTCTGTTTGCATTATTTGAGAAATCGATTTCATTGTCGAGCACGAGCACTCATTGTTTCATTACGAAGAGGCACTCTGTGGTTTATTTCCGAACATGTTTTCTTCCCAAATCAACTTCCATTGTCTGATCTTGTGACCTACTGAGGTCCTTTGTTTAGGTGTATCGGGAACATGAATGTCGGCTTGAATCGATCCCTCCCAACCATTTACCGGAGCGTGATTTGTTTCCAATGTGTTTTTGGACTTGTTGACAGTGTTTTTCAGGATGGTAAAGGCTTGGACAACCAAACAACATCATCAGGGTGAAGGCTGTGAGATGAGACCAACTAGGGAACCCCAAACTTCCTCGGCAAAACGTGACCTTGACATTTTTATGTCAGGATGGCCGAGCGGTCCAAGGCGCTGCGTTCAGGTCGCAGTCTCTTCTGGAGGCGTGGGTTCAAATCCCACTTCTGACAGCAGAGCATGTGTTAAAACATGCAGGTGTGTCGGTGAACCTTTCAAGGACTAACAATTATACTTCCTCACATGGTGCCATGTGCCATGTGCCAGAGCAGAGCTGCCTAATCGGGAAAAGGGAGGGCTGACCTAGATTTGGATTGGCTACAACCCGCGATTACACTGTATAAAGTTTGATACATGATCCACTCTTTAAAATTTGAAACAAGCCAGGGAGAGAGGTGACAGACTTTCTTGACTTCTGGGGCATCAGTCCCAGTCATAGGGATTAATATTACTCTTGCAATACCAGTAGAAAGTCAATTTTGCATAATATGACCCCTTTTATCGCTCACGTTCGTTGCTCCTTCAAGACAAGTGTCCAACATATCAGGACCATAAGAGGAACCAGAACCTCCAAAGATTAAAGAGGAACTAGAAGAACCAGAACCTCAACAGATCAAAGAGGAACCAGTAGAACCAGATCCTCCACCGATCAAAAAGGAACCGGAACCGCCACGGATCAAAGAGGAACCAGAACCTCCACGGATTGAGGAGCACCAGGAACTCGGTACCAGCCAGAAAGGTGAGCAGCTTCTACTGAAGTTTGAAGGTGATTCCTTTAGGGTTCCTTCAATTGAGGAACAAAGTTCCCTGAGTGAACCAGAAGAAGTACCAGACACTGAGCAGTTCCTCTCTCATGACTGAAGTCCACGATGTCAAAAAACATGTTGACTCAGAATCAAGTAGAAATGCAGAGATGAAAAGAAGAAGCATGTTTCAGAGTGATTGTGTGGACAAGTTCCCTGTGTCAGAGAAGCAGGCTGAATGTGAAAAGCTTCTTTGTGAGGAAACATGTGGAAATATGGTCCAGAAAAAACCTCAATTACGTCAGAATTTAACAACTTTCAATGATAAGAAGAAAAGTGGTGAAATCTTTGTTAAAAGTTCCACCGGACAGGATGGTTTGTTGGTGCAGAAGAGAATTCACACAGGTGAGAAGCCATTTTCTTGTGAAACATGTGAAAAATGTTTCGCGCAACAGAGAGGTTTAATGACTCACCAGAGAACTCACACAGATGAGAAGCCGTATTCTTGTGAAACATGTGGTAAACGCTTCATTCGACAGGCTAATTTGATGAGACACAAAAAAAACTCACTCAGGTGAGAAAACATTTTCTTGTGAAACATGTGGGAAAAGTTTCAGAGGATCAAATAATTTGAAGATACACAAGAGAACTCACACAGGTGAGAAGCCGTATTCTTGTGAAACATGTGGGAAAAGTTTCAGTGTATCAAATGATTTGAAGATACACAAGAGAACTCACACAGGTGAGAAGCCGTATTCTTGTGAAACATGTGGGAAAAGTTTCAGAGGATCAAATAAATTGAATATACACAAGAGAACTCACACGGGTGAGAAGCCGTATTCTTGTGAAACATGTGGGAAAAGTTTCTCAGCATCAAATAGTTTGAAGATACACCAGAGAACTCTCACAGGTGAGAAGCCGTATTCTTGTGAAACATGTGGGAAAAGTTTTAGTTTATCAAATAGTTTGAAGACACACAAGAGAACTCACACAGGTGAGAAGCCGTATTCTTGTGAAACATGTGGGAGAAGTTTCTCTGATCCTAGTAATTTGTGGCGACACATGAAAAACCATAAAGAGATGAAATCATGAAAGACTCTATGTGAGATGTGTGGATGGATTTCACTTATATAGTGTTTTTCCACCGTATACAAGCCGATTCATCCTCCATAAGAACAAGAAGAAAGTTGAGCACTCCAGAGTCTTGCCGTACTAAATGATGTCATGTTCTTCAGCCAGCTCCCTCTGGCCAGAGACTTTTTGTTCAGCAGTACCAACCGTCAGGACTGTCAGTTCCTGCAGTTAAAACCAGACCAACATCATGTCCTGGACACAAACTTTCTCTTTTCTTACTGAAACACTTCAGAGAAATGTATTTCTGAAAACGCTTGAAGTGAGAAATAAGCTGCAGTTGAAAAGTTAAAAGGTTTTACAGAAGTGTCAGCTGTGAGGGGGTGAGAGTATGAACTCTCCTGCTGAACAAGCATTTTTTCCAGCAGCTGGCTGACGTCAGCGCTGAACTTTTCTTCTTCTTCTTATGGGAGGATGCAGAGGCCTTTAGCAGTCCCCAAAGTGCTTTACACTGTTAATCACATTCACCCATTCATTCACACACCAATGGAGGCGGCGACCATGCAAGGCACTCAGTCCATCCACTGGGAGCAGTTTGGGGTTCAGTGTCTTGCTCAAGGACACTTGGACATGTGGACAGGTGGAGATGGGAATGGAGCTCCAACAGATGTGGTTCAGGAAGTCCAGCTTGAGCCCAGAATCACAAGGTCTCCTCCAGTTTGAATTCAACATTGCTGATTTAAACCCTGTTGAGACGCTTCAGGAAATCATTTAGTTTCTGGTTTGTCACCAAAATGAGAAGATTTCAATCAGTTTGGTTTCCATTTGTGTTGAACTGCACAGAGGCTGACAAAAGGTCCCTGCTTGATAATGAATGTTAAAGAAGCACATTTCATTAGTAGTTCTAACAATGCTGCTTTCTGTGTTTTGAAAAATGTGAGGTTAAAAATCTTGTATGAGCAGATGTGAACTTTGAAGAAATGGAAGTAAAATGTTGACATGAATCCAATGGCTTTTGTTCTTCACTGTTTTTATTTAACTTTAATGAGTCGTAATTTAATTTTTCACTCTTTTTACACTACGGAGGAAAAACTACTGTTTGTTTACCTGCAACACGTACTGAAGTACATATCATGAAAGTAAAACTCTTCAGTGGAAACATGCAATGATTTCCTTGTCTCAAATAATTATTCAATTATTATAAATTATAATTTATCATTAATTTACTATTGCAACAACACATCATAAGTAGGGTAAAACTAACCTGTCTCACGACGGTCTAAACCAGCTCACGTTCACTATTAGTGGTGAACAATCCAATGCTTGGTGAATTCTGCTTCACAATGAGAGGAAGAGCCGACATCACTATGAACGCTTGGCCGCCACAAGCCAGTTCTCCCTGTGGGAACTTTTCTGACACCTTCTGCTTAAAACCCAAAAAGTCAGAAGGATGCAATGGAAATACTGACGTGCAGTTCCTCTTAAATCCAGTAGGTGTCAGTATGAAGCAGCATTGGAGACATGGGGAACAGGTGAAGGGGAAAGTATGGATAGTATGGAGCTCCATAGGAAAGGAGTGTTTGAAGTACAGAGCCAGTATTGCAGATACATTTTACTTAGAAAAGCAGCTCATCTACTTTAATGTAGGGGAGAGCAATGTGTCATTATTTATGAAGTGAATCATCATCAATATGCAAATCTGAATGAAAATAAGAATAAAGCATAATAAAGCACAGTGCAAATCGAGGTGAGTCAACAAAATAATTAACTATAAAATGCAAGTAACCTAAATAAGGAAACTTCAAAGTGTATCATACACCATAAAACCATAAAAAGGCCTTTCAACAGGGTCAACAATCGAATTGTATTCTATAAAATACATGTAACCTAAATATAAGAAGAGTAATGTTACTTTGACAGTGAAATCAAAAGGGTTTTTCTATGAAACCATATTTATGTTTAAGATAAACATCTTTATATAGGTATTTATCTTTCAGTTCCAGTAAAATAATTCATGTAGATTTATTTCAACTGACTGAATATATTCCATGTCTCTCTGAATAGTCTAGAGTTAATCGGTCTACTGTAATTACTACTATGAAGACGATGACCAATTACACTGGGAAGAACAACATGAACTAATGCTGGAGATGATTAAATCTAACTTACCCTTCTATAAATCTGCTCCCTGGATATTGCTGCCTTGCTTAAAGGCCTCTGGCAGTGACTGCTGTCTCTGTGCCGGGGTCCAGTAGTGGTTTGGGGATTCCCCTCCTCCTCCCTCCGTTTGCTTTACAGCTCAGAGTTTTCTTTTGCCTGTTTTTAAGTGTTTAAATAAATGTGTGGTGTTTCCTCAGGAACTAGTTTCTTGTTCAGACATCGTAGCTTGAAGTGTTTTGGTCTGCAGCTGTGAAATAAGTCCACACATTTTTCATATGGAGAAACAAAAAGCATCAAAAAAACCAGTAATAATGAACTCAGATGATAAGGGTGGACGTAACTTTTTAGACTTTTCCACCTTAAATAATACTTTCAAAATAAATTGGCTAAAACAATTAATCACGAACCATCTTCTCTTTGGAATTTCATTCTAAAACTTGTTTTCTCTAAGTTGAGAGGCCTAAATATTCTTTTATTTTGTAATGATACTGTTGAAAAAGTCCCCTTGAATCTATCCAGTTACCATAACCAGATGCTTCTCTCTTGGTCTTTGATCTACAGACATCATTTCTCCTTGCATAACTACTACACCATAAGTACTACACCATAAGTACTACATATGGAATAATAAAGACGTCTTCCATAGAACCAAATCCTTATTTTACCCTGACTGCTTTACTCATAACATACTTCTGGTTCTTCAGCTGTTTAACTCCGATGGATCATTAATAAATGATCAAGAATTTATTTCAAAATATAGAATTGCAATTCCTATAAATGAATTTAATAATGTTATAAAAGCTATACCCACTGGAGTAATTATGTTATTTAAAAGTACTGCAGGACAAAATCCAACACTTTTACTCTTCGATCCAACTAAACTAGATATACGTCAAATGTATTTCTCATCAACACGTAATAATAATAATAATAATAATAATAATAATAATAATAATAATAATAATAATAATAACAATAATAATAATAATAATAATAATAATACGCTCATTATTTCAAAAACATGTTGTCTCAGTTCCACATGTGGAATCATATTGGAACAACTTTATTAGTGACCTTGACTGGTAAAATGTGGTGAATTTGCCAGCTGGATATATGATAAACAATAAAGTAAAAGAAGTATCTTTTAAAATAATCCACAGATTTCATGTGTTTTCTTGCAAGGTTTTAAAAAAGACAGAGATATAAATTGCTCTTTCTGTAAAGAACTCCCTGAAAATATATTTCATCTGTTTCTGTCTCGCCCCTTTTCTAACAAGTTCTGAGAAGATATTTGCACCTTGATCTCTACTAGTATTGAAGCATCTTACAGTCAATGATATTTACTATATACTAATATTTTACTTATCTGTGATTATCCTATTTCTGATATTTTTATACTGTTTTATTCTCATTTTTATGTATTAGTGAATGTTTTTTATGGACTCCTGTGTCTGCAATAAAGATAAAGATGATGATGATATGCAATTTTATTTGATTGTAAAGAAAAAAAAATCATCATTCCAAACTAGTTCTGTGTACAAATGTTTATCCACAAATAAATGTTGACTATGACCTACAGCAACAACAAAAGTTGAGCAAGATGGCTGAGCGGGAGTTCAGAGTGACGGCTCCTCCACTATCTAACTGGCCAGGTTTAAAACCTGTGGTTTATGAGACTGTTGACGGCAAGCTTCTAGTTGAGGACCAGTTTTTAAACTTTCTCCTGGTCAGAATGAGAACAATGAGCCAGGACCATCTTGTTCTAACAGCTTCCAACACGTTGGACTTGAAATGGATTGAATCCTGAAGAACGAGGCTGTTTGAACTCTGTCCTGACACCAAACAAAGATGTGTGGCTTTTAAAGGAGATCAGAAAAACATCAACAACATTAAAAGTTGCTTCAAGGTTTTGAATGAGTGCAGAGAAAACCTCCCTCGGTTCGTCTCCCACTATTTGGATGAGCTACCGCCTGTCACCTCTAACAGCATAGATTAGTCCAACTTGCTGAGTAACATGGAGCGGCTCCAGAGTGAAATGTCTGCGCTCAGACATGGAGTGAAACTACAAGCTGGTGTCAGCGAGGGGCTGCATGAGATCACCTCCACTACTGAGCATAGAGTTGCTGCTTTTAGTCACCATCTGAAACCAGGACATGACGGAGGGCAACACAGGGCTACGCCCAGCGTCATCACACATGGCAGTGAGGCCTCACTCCCTGGAGCCTCTACCCTGGGTCAAAGACTGGTGAGGAGGATCTCGGCAGAGTTAAAGTAGAGACTTGGCCGTGATGTCACTTGTCAGCGTATTGACACTGCAAGCAACAGGTCCAGCTCATTTAGACCAGGATACAAAATAGAGCAGTCAAACCTCAGTTGATAACCTTAAGCCGCTCCACACACCTTGTAGTCAGTGTTAACATCAGACAGAAGAGAGTATTTCAAGATCAATTCTAACTCTGCAGACCTGAGATCAGATCAAATCAACTGGCATCAATTCAAAATGTCTGATAAACAGAAGAGAGGTTGACATGCAGGAAATAAAAATCTGTTGTTTTGTTGATATTTTAGTCTAATTATGACAAACTGAAGGCAGCATGTAAAGAAGATGGATGAAATGTATATATAGAATAATCTCCTAGTTTGAGGCACATCACAGCATCCTGGTCTTTTTGTGAGTTGCCAAACCGTCTGTATATTCATCCTCTTTCATTTTGATAACTTTTTCTGAACGATACACCAAAGATAAAGTCATGATCATGTTTTCGATTGGGTTTATAGTACTGTGCTAATATTTAGTATGCAAAACAATATATTTAATGAACTAGACCTTTCATGACTGGGCAAAGAACCAGCCAGTGTCATGATCTTGCTCAGTCATGAATTCTTGCATCAATGCTACAATGGGAATCCCGAACCAAATAAAGGTGAAAGTCAAATATTTTTGCAAATGTGGGTCAGGGTACTCTGATAATCATACATATAATGAAATTATAACTTAAATGTGACTGGTGACTGGAATTGAGGGTCATGAATTTCAAAGGATGACTTGTTGCATATTATGACTTGATTGTAAAATTCTATTGTGTGTATGCCAATATCTTTTTGGAAGAAACGCCTTAAATTACACTATGTAGATAATCAAAAAGTAACAGGCTGTGGGTTTCATACAAGTGTGTAAAGTTATTCTCACCTTTCAAACAGGATGTGTGTGAGGGAGCGTTGGATGCTCTGCCTGAGCAGGTGATCAGGCTGACAGGGCCTGGAGGAGGGCGGGCTGGGTGCTGGTGATGCAGGCAGATACTGAGTTCCATTCCATGTTAAAGCTGAGGAAGGCTTCTGGGATGATGTTGAGACTGCGGGATGGCCAAACGGAGACTCCATTTTCTTTGCTGTGCAGTCTTAAGAGAGGCGGCTCAAGAGGTGCAAAGTCTCGTGATCGGGGTTCATGGCACTTGTAGTCTATTGACAGAAAAGACACAAGACAGAGTTCTTTCGTAGATTATGGTTTGTCAACACGTCCCTAATATATTTTGAGGTAGGTCAAACATTGAATAAAGAGCCTGTCCTTTGATCTCCTTTGCTCTCCTTTGATCTCATTTAATCTCCTTTGATAAAATGTTATCTCCTTTGATAAAATGTTATCTCCTTTGCTCTCCTTTAATCTCCTTTGATCTCTGAGTGCTAAAATAACTCAAAAATACCTTTGTCAATGCCACATGCGTTTGCAAAATGAAGCTAGAGGGGGATATTTTGTCTATTGAAGCACAAGAAAAGTTCCCCCTGCTTGGACTCAACATATTAATTGACTTCACTGTGAGAACAGAAGTCAGCAGCACCGATATCATGACTCGAAGAGGTAAGTAACATTGTGTCCAGGACTCTGCGATCTCATTATGTCACCTAATGAGCTCCATGCTTGACAGTCACAATAGAAAATGGCTGTTTGGTGATCAGATGCTCAGTTTGATAATGAGCAGAAACAAAAGGCTGAGGCCAGTAAAAGAAAATCAGTTTTCGTGTTTAATCTTGGGCTTTGTTGGAACCATCACCATTTCCATTATTTTGGGGGAAATGATATTGCTAAGAATTCATTTGAAATCTCATGAGTGCTCAATGTTTATGTTTACAGCCCAATGTTGTAATTCACGATTGTGACTACAGGCTTCCTCACAAAGTGAAATAAGCCAGACCGTTCCTCTGACAGGGGTCTACTAATGGTACCGAGAACAAGGCTCATTACCAGGGTGACAGAGCCTTTACTCCCCGGCTCCTCGGCTCTGGAACTCAGGCAGGAAAACTCAATATCCTGTTTTAAGTCTCATCTTAAAACTGATTTTTATCACTTGGCTTTTAGAAACTGATGTTCTCTTATTTTTAGTTTCTATTTCTTCTTGTCTATTTTTAATTGTTCTGTATTTCATTGTTGTAAATTTTATTGTGATTTTAATGTAAAAGTACTTTGTAACTGAGTTTAGAAAAGTGCAATAGATATAAAGTCATTATGTTTGCTGGTTATGTAACCTCAGAGACTTTTAATACTTGATATGATCAAGATAAACAGCAGCTCCACCAGAGTATTTCTCTACTGGACAGCAGCTCCTCGGGATATCAGTCATTTGACAATTGGGTGGAGATCAGAGTTCCACAATTCTTGGCCGCGTTTCAGGTTTCTCCCAGTTGTAACACACCTGAACACAATAAGGGCCTCCTTACCTGGCTTTTTGACAAGCTTGATGATGACATCAACATCAGATTGAGGTGTGCTGAAGCTGGGAGAGCTAGAACGTGCAGGGCATGTTGAGGCCCAGAATTGAGGAACCCTGGTGTAGATCATGAAAGCAACACTCCTCTGCATGGAGACTCAAGATAATTGTTCTGCGTTGACATAGAACATCAAGAGACCGGTTAGTTTTATCCTACTGATGATGTGTTGCTGCGAAAGTGATCCTGCTCAGTTTCTTCCCACCAAGAGCCTGAACAGGGACTTGAACCCTGGACCCTCAGATTAAAAGTCTGATGCTCTACCGTCTGAGCTACCCAGGAAGACATAGTACACCACCAAGGTTGTGATTTTCATGGACAGGGTGTCGAGGTGCAGCTGAAGCAAGAGGAGACAAAAACTCAGAGAGGCTGACAGTAAGGTAAGGCTCTATACTTTCTATTTCATTGGACTTACACTTTCTTACAGGTCTGTGCCCCCCCCCCCCCCCCCCCCTCTCTCAGCCTGCTGGTCACTCCATAAGTACAACCAGTCCATCAAAGAAAATTACTTCTTTATCACATCACAGCTGAAGCTCCAGACATTAGCCGACATTTTACTGTGTTAATGTGACATAGCTAAACTGTACAGCTGAAACACTAATAACTAATAATTAAAAACATAATGAATGCTATATATCTTTTTGTCCATTTAACCATCAGCTTAATTCCTCCATGTAAAAATCCTGCAAACTTATTTACAGCACATTCAGGCAGTAGGTAGGTAATAAACATTTTAATAAACTGGTGACATCTTATTGTTCCATGCAGAGACGTCCCCCTCCGTCCCCCCCGGCTTTTATTAACACATGATCAATCTGAAGTTCAGAGTCAGTGTTGTCTCCAAAGATTGCTGAGATATTATCATTGTAATGTTTCCTTGTGGCCGTGATCGTATAGTAGTTAGTACTCTGTGTTGTGGCTGTGATCGTATAGTGGTTAGTACTCTATGTTTTGACAGTGATCGTATAGTGGTTAGTACTCTGTGTTGTGGCCATGATCAAATAGTGGTTAGTACTCTGTGTTGTGACCGTGATCGTATGGTGGTTAGTACTCTGTGTTGTGGCCATGATCAAATAGTGGTTAGTACTCTGTTTTGTGACCGTATAGTGGTTAGTACTCTGTATTGTGACAGTGATCATATAGTGGTTAGTACTCTGTGTTATGACAGTGATCGTATAGTGGTTAGTACTCTGTGTTATGACAGTGATCGTATAGTGGTTAGTACTCTGTGTTGTGGCTGTGATCATATAGTGGTTAGTACTCTGTGTTATGGCCGTGATCATATAGTGGTTAGTACTCTGCGTTGTGGCTGTGATCGTATAGTGGTTAGTACTCTGTGTTGTGGCCGCAGCAACCCCGGTTCAAACCTGGGTCATGGCAGTGGCTCCTAAAGTGTATATGTTGTCGTCACTCATGAAGCTGCTCTATCATCAACTTGTAGACTGAAGGAATCTCAAGAAGATTCTAACTCCTTTAAAATCTACCATCAGTATGTCTCTCTGTGTCATAGTTACTCTAGAATAAAATAGTTACTCATTATCTATTATATGTTGTTGTTTCTGTTCATATTTATTTATGTTCTTAAATTCTATTAACGTTTCAGTACAAATATTAGGGGTCCATATATTCTGCTGTGGAAAATGGACCTCAGGGTTCAGATTCTATGAGGGTCCTTTTACAATCTTACACCGGCACTGAGCCTCGATGGAGCCTTGGCCAAATGAAGCCTCATCAACCATTTTCTTTATTTTCTGACTCCACCAGATGGCGCTGTTGGTTTGAAGCTAGAGGCTGAAAGATTGGCCATGAAGTGTGTTTTCAAACATTTGTTGAACAGACAGCGCCATCTTGCGCCTTCTGCTTGTATGGGAGACTGCCTGAGAATAGCAGGTGCTGTGAGCTTTTAACCCCCCTGGCCAGAGGGGGCGCTCTTCTTGCTCTTTTTCAACTCAAATTTTCACAAACACATCAATGTTGGTAAACGCTGTGTGACCTGAGGCCTGAGGCCTATACTACGAAGCTGGATTTTCTCTTATCCAGATAACTTTCCATACTATGACACTCATTCACTTCTCACCAGGATAAATCACCATGGTAACTTACCCTGAATGTCTAACCTCCGGAGCAGGTTATGTTCTGGATAAGAGGTCAAAGCTCCGCCTCCTGACCAATCAGATCTCTTGGAAAATGCCCCGCCCATTCTTAAATGATGGTGATTGGTGGGCAGGTTCAGCACTGAGCTGCAGCAGAGCGGAGATGAGAAAGTAATTTAGAAATCTTTTTGACATAATAGAATAAATCCTGGTCTCTGAGGCTTTGAAGGAAGTTTTTGTTCTTGACTTGTTCCAAGTCTGTTTATCTCCACGAGGGTTGATCTGGAATAAAGAGCTTAATGATCACACCTGACAGAACTGCAGAAACATGAATTTATGGAACCAGAACTACTCCTGTCGTCACGGTGATGAATTAATATTCCAACATAAAACACAAGAGAAACTCAGCCTCAAAACAACTGGATGGAAAATCTAAACTAAAAGAAGATCAGTGAGGAAGTTCAGCCCGACACGTTTCTGCTGGAATAAAGTGAAACTGAGTGATCACAGTGCTGTTTGTTTATATAGTCTGATGAATTAATCTGGTATAATCTCACCAAGTCAGCATTAACAAGTCAGGAATGTTCTGGCTTTGGCTGCAGCAGCAGTGTTGCTTTTAGCTGCTGGATGTGTTTTAATTCTTCATAATCTCAGAGATTAACTGCTCCTTCAGTAATCTGTAAACTGCTCTGCAGAGTTTCTCTGTGTGTGATTGGTCAGATGCTGCAAACTCCGCCCCTTTCATGTGAACAAGCACACATAGGTCTGGGTTGAACCAGAGAGTTGATAACCTGCTTGGTAGTAACGGTGATCAGGATCAGTCAACCCAGGAAACAGAGAGATCCTGGATATGTTGATCAGGGTTCCTAGTACAGGCCACAGGCCTCAGTGTGATTGAAAAAATATTTATATTTACTTGCCGCTCAGTAAACCAGCGGCGGCCTTGCGCATGCGCGGTTCCTTCTCAGTGTGGACGCAGTGTGGTGAGGGTCTCCTCTGGTCTGACTGCAGGAGGGAGGGAGGGATTGTCAGACTGACCGCAGGTCTGTCAATGCTTCAGGACGGGGGAGGGGCTCACAGCAGGACCCGCTGCTCGTTGACCACAGTGACTGCAGAACCAGACCTGCTTTCACCTCAGAGTCACCAAACACACTAGAAAGTCGCTAGAATTGTCGCCAGTCGCTTTTCACAAAAAAAGTTGCCAACAGGACCTGAAAAGTCACCAAGTTGGCAACAGTGACAGGCTCACACCCCTGCTGACACAGACAGGATCTTTGTTCTACACTTCTTTTGAAACTTGCTTTCTTTGCTTAACTTCAATAAAGAACTACTTAGTTTTCATTCAACAGGAGAGGAGGGTGCACCATTCCCAGATGAACTGCAATACCAGGCTGATGAGTGGAGTGGACAGAGCAAGCTCCTATTCCAACTCCCTGTTCCAAAAATCAATTTAATATACAGTCCCCAGATAGGGGACATATCAGATATTAAACTGATAAGAACAGATACTACACTTGATCTTAGCCAAAAGGCCGAGAAGCGATACCGCAATGGGTCTGAGCTAAAGGGAGCACTGGATGCACAGTCACCACAAGTCCCAGTCGGACATTGAGCCGCGCCTATTTAAGGCCTTTTACAAAACACAAAGTGTGCAAGAGTCATTTTGGCAACTTTTTTAGTTGGCTTGAATATTTGTCGACTTGTAGAATATTTGGCGGCTACCCAAACTGTCTCTCTCCTTACCACACCCCGAGGTGAGTGCACCTTTCAAGCCTCGTATCCGCCCCCCAAGCACACGCCTCCATCTACTCCAACGCAACAATATTTGTTAATGCCACACGGGGCAGCAAAAACACACGCATTCACTCTGTGCTCCCCAAACCCTGATTCCTATCCCTTTTGAACAACCCATTTTCAAGATTTGATCCAATCCCATAACCAAAATCCAATCAGATTACCTTTGAACAACTGGCCCCAAGGTATTTCTGAACTATGTACAGTAACGTGGCCTCATATTTTATAGCACCATCTTCCTCTCCTTCATCCTCACAAACCTTTCAGCCACCTCCTTCTTATCAAGCACAACGTCTCTCTATGGAGAGCAAAGTGAGTTTTGAGAGTCTGGCCTCCTTCATGCCCAGAGAGAGTTTTAAATTCATTTCAGGCTGAAACTGAGTTCTGCATTTGCACTAGTGACTGACTGGTATGTCCTTTCCATATGGCTGCAGATGATGAAGGGCAGAACAGCTTCTGTGGTGTTGAGCTTTATTTCTAGTTCACTACACATGGCAGAGAAATAAAGAAATTCATCGCAGACCTGCTCAGCTGTATTATGGCTCTTATATTGGTAGAATCATTACAGGCTGCCTGTCAGTTTTAGACGAGATTTTAAAATGCTACTGCTTGTTTTTAAAGCCTTGAATGGTCTGACTCCTCCATATATCAGAGACCTGTTATGATAACAATAATTACCAGAAGTATGTATTTCCAGAAGAAAATGCAAGTGTGAATGCTGAAGATTGAATAAAGCTGATTTCCTTTGATCTCAGCGTCTCCATGGTTCCAGTGCTGATCTCTTATCAGATCAAAGGAGATCAGTTCCCTTTACCATGGAGATGCTCACAACAAAGATCTCCTCCGGCTTTGATCTCCATTGATCTCCATCCGGTGCTTCTCCCATTGTCATGATCGGCTCTCCTGCAGCCCCTTAGGGGGAGGGGTTATTGGCTGCAGGTGTGTGGTTTTTTCCCTGCAGTGTGTTTCAGGTGGGCGTGCCTGGAGGTGGTGTTTGGGATGGAAGAGCTGGCTGGGTTAATAACCAGGATTCAGTACAGCTGCGGGTAGCAGGTGGAGGCGTTTTGGAGGAGTGGCTCTGCTTTTTAAACGGGCTCCTCACTCCACTCGACGCGGGACCGTAAAAGCAACAAGAGTTAGTAGTTGTGGTGTTTGTCTGTTAACTCTACCTCTTGCTACCTGCTCATCCACTCTCTCACTCCTCCTCATCATCATAGTGACATCGTCAACACTCCACGCTCGGGCCCAGCCAGCACCAGCTCTTCCCACACCGCCTCGGCCGCCGCCCACTGGACCACAGGTTCGACCTGCTCTGCCCCAATCTGCTCTGTACTCGGCTCTGGTGCTGACATCCGGGAGCCCCCGTCCGGACAAGGACACGTCCCCTCGCTCCGTCAGCCTGACTCCGTCCACGCTAGCCTGACCCGTGAGCCACTCTCCCCAAAGACTTTATCTCTTCTGGAGGAGAACTCTAAAATTATTATTTTTTATGATAAATAAAATCCTTGATTCCCTTCATCTCTGTTCTGGTGACTTTCTGCGCTTGAGCCTCTGTCTCCCCGCCGTAACAGTACGGTCCCGCCAAGATGAGCTCAGCAGATCACCAGCCAGGATCAGATATGGACCAGTCTCTCCAGCAGTGCCTCTCCAGCCAAGACGCCAGACTGGGTCAGCATGACGCCTTTCTGCAGAGCCTAGTAGCCAACAATCGGGCAATTCTAGACCAGGTGGCCAGCCTGACCTCCCAGGTGGCCAGCCTGACCTCCCAGATGACCAGCCTGACTGTCCAGCAGAACCCGGCCCTCCGGTTACCTGAGCCTTCGGTCTCAGTGCCAGACCTGGGTCCACCTCCTGCAGCCCACTTCAGAGAACCCTTTGCTCCCGTTCCAGAGAGGTACGCAGGTGATCTGGGATCATGCCAGGCCTTCCTGACCCAGGTGGGCCTGGTGTTTGAACTACAGCCCCAGTCCTATTCCTCCGACCGATCCCGGATTGCCTACCTTATTGGACTCCTGTCCGGAACCGCCAGAACTTGGGGAACAGCGTTGTGGGAGGGCCAGGCTCCTGAGTGTCGCTCGTACCAGACGTTCACTGAGGAAATGAAGCGGATATTTGACCACCCAGTTCGTGGAAGGGAGGCCAGTGACCGACTCACCCTCATCCGCCAGGGCAACCGCAGTGTGGCTGAATTTGCAATCGAGTTCCAGACCCTAGCAGCGGGTAGTGGTTGGAATGACCGTTCGCTCCAGTCTGCATTCTACCGGGGATTGCAGGATCACCTCCAGGATGAGATCGCCACCCGAGACCGAACTGAAGACCTCGACAAGCTGATTAAACTTAGCATCCAGATCGACAACCGTCGCAGGGAGCGTCGCCGCGAGCGATCTCTGCACTGGACTCCTGCACTCCCCAGACAGCCGCGGGCAGATTCCCCAGGTCCTAGCTCCGAGCCAGAAGCCATGCAGATTGGACATGCCCAGCTCACCCCGCAGGAGAGACAACTACGCCGGTCCAATGACGCTTGCCTCTACTGTGGTGAACTGGGACACTACATCACCCGTTGTCCTACACGCCCGGGAAAAGGACGGGCCCACCAGTAGTAAGGGGGTTACTGGTGAGCCAAAACCTCTCTGATGCCCCCCAGCGACTCCAATTATCCGGGACGCTCTGTTTCCAGGCCCAGACTCTGATGGTCTCTGCGTTAGTGGATTCCGGAGCAGAGGAGAACTTCATGGACTACCAGTTGGCAGAACAACTAAGCATCCCGTCTGTCCCCTTGGAATCCCAATTAGAAGCCCGGTCTCTCAACGGTCTCCATCTGGCTCGGGTCACCCATAAGACTGTCCCCGTCACTCTGGTGCTTGCAGGTAACCACCAGGAGATCCTCTCCTTTCACCTCATCGACCACTCTCGCCCCCCGCTGGTTCTTGGGTACCCTTGGTTGCGTACTCACAACCCGCGGATCGACTGGGTGAGGGAGGAGGTCAGTTCCTGGAGTGCCTACTGCCTTAACCACTGTCTGCGGTCGGCCCTGACTCCGTCTACGCCCACCAGGCCTGCACCCCCGGATGCCACGGACCTCTCCCTGGTCCCTGAGGCATATCGTGACCTGGCTCCAGTGTTCGATAGGGACAAGGCTCTCTCGTTGCCCCCACATCGCCCATATGACTGCCCTATTG
This sequence comes from Lipophrys pholis, assembly GCF_963383615.2. Classification (NCBI taxonomy): domain Eukaryota; kingdom Metazoa; phylum Chordata; class Actinopteri; order Blenniiformes; family Blenniidae; genus Lipophrys; species Lipophrys pholis. The sequence goes on along the minus strand of NC_137646.1, from coordinate 3,652,136 downwards.
ACCTCTTACCAGGAGCCACGCTGCCTCACAGCCGCCTGTATAATCTGTCCCGACCTGAACGCACCGCCATGGAGACCTACATTCGGGAGTCCCTGGCTGCAGGCCTCATTCGACCATCTTCTTCTCCAGTAGGAGCCGGGTTCTTCTTTGTGGGCAAGAAGGACGGCTCACTACGACCGTGCATAGACTTCCGGGGACTCAACGACATCACCATCAAGAACCGGTACCCTTTACCTCTGCTCAGCTCTGCGTTCACTCCCCTCCACGGCGCCACTATATTCACCAAGCTGGACCTTCGAAACGCCTATCACCTCGTACGCATCCGTGAGGGGGATGAATGGAAGACTGCGTTCAACACACCTCTGGGACACTTTGAGTACCTTGTGATGCCCTTTGGACTCACTAACGCCCCTGCAGTTTTCCAAGGACTCATGAACGACATCCTCAGAGACATGGTTGACCGCTTTGTCTTCATCTACCTGGATGACATTCTTATCTACTCCCGCAATATTAAGGAACACACTCAACATGTCCACCAAGTCCTGGAGCGTCTCCTCAAGAACCGGCTCTATGTAAAGGCGGAGAAATGCGAGTTCCACAAGACCACGGTGTCATTCCTGGGCTACATCATCTCGCCAGGGGAGGTGAGGATGGATCCCAGCAAGGTCTCGGCGGTTCAGGATTGGCCGCAACCTGAGAATCGGAAGCAGCTCCAGCGATTCCTCGGGTTTGCCAACTTCTACAGACGATTCATCCGGGACTACAGCAAGACCGCTGCTCCCCTGACCGCCTTGACTTCAACCCTTCGACCATTTGTTTGGACTCGTGAAGCAGCCCAGGCCTTTCAGACCCTCAAGCTCCGGTTCACCTCAGCGCCTATTCTCGTCCAGCCAGATCCCGGTCGTCAGTTTGTGGTGGAGGTGGACGCCTCAGACTCGGGGGTGGGAGCGGTGCTCTCACAGCGTTCCGCGTCAGACAATAAGCTCCATCCCTGCGCATTCTTCTCTCGACGTCTCTCTCCGGCAGAACGCAATTACGACATTGGAAACCGGGAACTATTGGCTGTCAAGATGGCCCTGGAGGAATGGAGGCACTGGTTAGAGGGAGCTGAGCAGCCATTCATTGTATGGACGGATCATAAGAACCTGGAATATATTCGCTCTGCCAAGAGACTAAATTCTCGCCAGGCCCGTTGGACCCTGTTTTTTGGGCGTTTCCGGTTCACACTCACCTATCGCCCAGGATCCCGCAATGTCAAACCAGATGCCTTGTCCCGTCAGTTCTCCATTGAGGAACCCCCATCTGAACCTGTCCCGATCCTGCCTAAGACCTGCACAGTGGCCTCTCTCACCTGGGAGATCGAGGCCTTGGTCCAAGAGGCCCTCCGGCTACAACCGGACCCAGGTGGTGGACCTGCTAACACAATGTTTGTTCCTGTCCCTGTACGCTCCCAGGTCCTGCAGTGGGGTCACTCGTCCCGGTTCTCCTGTCACCCTGGCGTCACCCGCACCTTGGGAGTGGTGCGTCAAAGATTCTGGTGGCCTACCATGGATCGGGACACCCGGGAATTTGTAGTGGCCTGCACCATCTGTGCCCGCAATAAGACCTCGAACCAACCCAGTTCCGGTCTCCTCCAGCCACTGCCCATCCCGACCCGCCCCTGGTCCCATATTGCAGTGGATTTTGTCACTGGCCTGCCAACTTCTAAGGGTAAGACCACCATCTTGTCTATTATTGACCGCTTTTCAAAGGCAGCGCACCTTGTGGCCCTACCCAAGCTACCCACTGCGAGGGAGACGGCAGACCTGCTGGTTTCTGAGGTTTTTCGTTTGCATGGCATTCCCTTGGACATTGTGTCGGACCGAGGCCCTCAGTTCACGTCAGAGGTTTGGAGGGCGTTCTGCACCGCACTGGGAGCTAAGGTGAGCCTGTCTTCGGGTTTCCATCCGCAGTCTAACGGGCAGACAGAGCGACTCAACCAAGAGATGGAGACCCTTCTCAGATGTGTAACTGCAGAGAACCCCTCAGCCTGGAGTGACCATCTGGCCTGGGTTGAGTATGCACATAACTCGTTGGTCAACTCATCTTCTGGCCTGTCTCCCTTCCAATGTTCCCTGGGTTACCAGCCCCCCCTCTTCCCGTCCCAGGAACAAGAACTGGCGGTTCCTTCAGTACAGGCCCATGTCAGGCGATGCCGTAGGATCTGGAGGCAGGCCCGGGCAGCGCTACTCCAGTCATCCCGCAAGATGGAACGACAGGCTAATAAGAAGCGCTCTCCGGCCCCTTGCTATATCCCTGGGCAGAAGGTGTGGTTGAGGGCCAAGGACCTTCCACTGCGGGTGGAATCAAGGAAGCTCGCCCCACGCTTCGTGGGTCCATTCGAGATCCAAAGGATCATCAACCGGAGTGCGGTACGGTTGAAATTACCTGCCTCAATGCGTATTCACCCCACTTTCCACGTGTCTCAGGTCAAACCGGTGAAGGAGAGTGACCTGTCCCCTCCGGCCCGCCCCCCTCCACCACCCAGGATGCTGGATGGTGGCCTTGTCTACACCGTGCGGCGATTGTTGAACGTTCGTCGCCGGGGGCGTGGTCTCCAGTACCTGGTGGACTGGGAGGGTTATGGTCCGGAGGAACGTTCCTGGGTGCCCCGAAGTCGCATTATGGATCGGGAACTCATCCGGGAGTTCCACCGCCTGAACACGGAGCAACTCAATTGTACGCCAGGAGGCGCACGTAAGGGGGGGGGTACTGTCATGATCGGCTCTCCTGCAGCCCCTTAGGGGGAGGGGTTATTGGCTGCAGGTGTGTGGTTTTTTCCCTGCAGTGTGTTTCAGGTGGGCGTGCCTGGAGGTGGTGTTTGGGATGGAAGAGCTGGCTGGGTTAATAACCAGGATTCAGTACAGCTGCGGGTAGCAGGTGGAGGCGTTTTGGAGGAGTGGCTCTGCTTTTTAAACGGGCTCCTCACTCCACTCGACGCGGGACCGTAAAAGCAACAAGAGTTAGTAGTTGTGGTGTTTGTCTGTTAACTCTACCTCTTGCTACCTGCTCATCCACTCTCTCACTCCTCCTCATCATCATAGTGACATCGTCAACACTCCACGCTCGGGCCCAGCCAGCACCAGCTCTTCCCACACCGCCTCGGCCGCCGCCCACTGGACCACAGGTTCGACCTGCTCTGCCCCAATCTGCTCTGTACTCGGCTCTGGTGCTGACATCCGGGAGCCCCCGTCCGGACAAGGACACGTCCCCTCGCTCCGTCAGCCTGACTCCGTCCACGCTAGCCTGACCCGTGAGCCACTCTCCCCAAAGACTTTATCTCTTCTGGAGGAGAACTCTAAAATTATTATTTTTTATGATAAATAAAATCCTTGATTCCCTTCATCTCTGTTCTGGTGACTTTCTGCGCTTGAGCCTCTGTCTCCCCGCCGTAACACCCATCTTCTTTGTAATGAAAGGCTTGTTATTGTTCTTTTTCACAACCTTGGTGATGACGTCATCATTAGATTCTTTTTTTTAAGAATTGACAGAACTATTTGAAAATATCACATCCAAACTGTAAAAACATTGTTGGATATGTTTGTTTCTTTAAGAAACTCAGACCAACTTGTTACTACAGAAGAGTTTTAGGGCCACTCATGACAAAATAAAATAAGAGTTTGTTTCTTTTCATGCAATTTGATTTAAAGTCAAAAAACAATGTTGAGATATTTTTTCATCATACAATATGATAACAAAGTTGAAATACTGCATCATTCTGCAGAACTTCCTGTCCATCCTCTAGGTGGCGCTATCACTGAGACTGTATATTGGTCTATTGAATTGATCAGGGCAGGACTCTGATCACACATGTAAAGAACTGTATAATAAGTGTAGTATTGAGTAACAGTCACCTTGATCCAGTGATACAACATAGTAACACCAGGACAACAAAAGCTGCCGTCACAGTGAGGAATTAATATTCCAACAAACAAACAGGCTCACACGGGGGGCGGAGCCTCAAAAGAACTCAATGAAAATCTAAAGTAAAGGAAGGGCAGTGAGGAAGCTCTGCCTGAAATGTCTGTGCTGGAATAAAGTGAAACTGACTGATCACAGTGTTTCTATTGTACCATGAATTAATATTGTAGAATCTCACAAAGTGACTCATTAACAGAGTCGCTCATTTTCTGCAGCAATCCTTCCTGGATTTTGTTGCAGCAACAGTGTTGCTTTGTCCTGGATGATGAGTTTGAATTCTTCAGTGATCTCTATTGGAGGATAGGAGGTTTTATTTTATTTTTTTAAAATTAAAGTGAAAATAGGATTTTTTTTTCAAATTAAATCAAACATCACCTGGAAAATGTTATATATTTTTTTTAAATCAAAGTGACTATCAAAGGGAAAATAAGAGTTCTTTTTTTCAAATTAAAGTGATTTCTAAATGATGTAGAAATCATCATCCTCCACTATGAGCAATTAAAAAGCAAATAAAGCTGCAAATGGATCAGAACTCCTGGAGTGAAACATAAAGTACTTCAGGAGAGGAGGAGAACGCCGCCACTAGAAGTAGAGATATTTTCAGGATTGTTACGTTACGTTTTGGAACGAACACTAAAGTTAACCCAGAAGTGGAGTATGGACATGATTGTGTGTTCATCTGTGGTCTGGTGGTGAGTGTGTGTGTTGCCTTCAGGGGCAATGGGAAATAAAACCACTGCATGTAAGAAACACTAAACAATAAAAACACTTCTGGTTAAGATCACAGCAACTTAAAACACAATAAATAAAGCCAAATATGCAGCAAAATCATTGAAATGTGATTAAAAAGCTGTCAACAATGAAGCTGTCCCATGAAGACAAAGTCTTGACTAGTTTTCTGCTGCTGGTTGATCCATGATGCAGAAGATTTGGATGAATGACTGATGGTTTCTTTGTATGTTTCACATCTTGTTTTGCTCTTGTATAGAAAACATTTCAAATCACATTCAACACAAATATTTGAAGAAAGAAAGTAGATGTTTTCACCAATGTGGGCCGGTTAGCTCAGTTGGTCAGAGTGTGGTGCTAATAACACCAAGGCCATGGGTTCAATCCCCATACTGGCCAAATAAAGCTTCATTAACCACTGTCTTTATTTTCTGAAGCCACTAGATGGTGCTGTCTCTTCAAAAAACATCTAAAAAACACTTCATTGCCAGTACTTTAGGATCTATCTTTGAACCAGGAGACTGGGGTTCACTTTCCTGATGGAGTTAAGGGATTGTTGTGGTGGATTGCTCACACTGCATGAGCAAGGCACCACGATTATAAATGGCTGTATTGTAATTATTAGTTGCATTGACTTGGAATCAAACCCAGGCCTCCAGCGTGGCAGGGGACAACTCTACCACTGAAGCACCAATGCTAACACATCAGATCAGACCCGTCTCCATTTTAAATGTCAAAGAGAACTTGTCCTCATGGCAGTAAGCCATGTATTAAAATGAATCCTGATGGAGACACACAAGCTTCAGAGGCTCTGACAGAACTCACTCACAAACCTGAAAAATGCTTCAGGTCAAATGGACCATAAAGTTACTAATCCTCCAATAGCAGTTGAACCTTCAGTTTCATTTCTTCAAGGTCGGCCATGACTCATTTACTTTTGTCAGAATGTGGTCATTCCAGGAGCTCTGTCAAGGCTGTCAGGAGTCTTGATCTACTGCCTTATTTATGACAATCAGTTGAGTCCTTTAGCTTCTTGAACATGTTGGCTCGTTGGTCTGGGAGTATGATTCTCACTTTGGGTGTCAGAGGTCCTGGGTTCAATTCCCAGATGAGCACTTGGGGTTACCTTGACCCTCTCCAACATTCATTTTCTTCCGCTTATCCGTTTCCGGGTCGCGGGGGTGACAATCTGAACACCGTCACATTGATCACAATGCACCGATTAAGAACCTCCCTGCAGGTGGTGAGCCCACGGGAAGGTGACTCTCCTCTCCTACAAATGGTTTTAACTTTGGTCATCAACCAGGATCTCTTCCTGTTAAATTTCAAAAGAGACTGAGACTTTGTGTTGGAGGCTTGGCTGATCTCTGCTCTTCACCTCATGGACTTTTTATGAGAGAAACCTCGTTGTAATGTCCCGCTTGTGTCTTTATAACTAATTGAACCAAGCTGAAGCAATTCAGCAAGTCTTTCATTTTGACTCAGACTTTAGCATTATGATTTGCTCCTTTAGCTTTCAGGTCTGTCTAGAATCAGATTGGTCATGCAAAAGGTTCCAGATCTCTGTAAAGGACAGTAGACCCATCCAAGATGGCTCCTGTGTTCCATCCTGTTCTGCATGTGATTCCCTCACGCCCACGTGAGGTGTAAAATGTATAAAAGCTGGATTTGTACAGTATATGTGAAATGTTGTTGCTGAGAGAGAGAGTCTATACTGCTTCCATTACGACCACTACTCTTTGCCGAAACCCGGGATTTAACCAGGGACCTTTAGATCTTCAGTCTAACGCTCTCCCAGCTGAGCTATTTCGGCCTATATGAGCTGAATTTTCATGAAGATATGGAAATTTAACATCAGAACTCCTGTGCTAACTACTGGATCACCACAGGATCCGCTTGGTTTCCATTGTGCTAACTCATACTTCCTCAACTACCTGTGAAGACTCTCCATCCACCTAGTTGACGTAGTCCTGAGGAGAACTTTCCTTCATTGTAACGCCTCAAAAGTCTTGAATGAACATCAGCTCAGAGTCATTCTGACAAATGAATCCAGGATCTGCTTCCACCAACTGAGCTATCGAAGGGTGGAAACTGTGTTTCCTGACAGGGGAGAAAAAATTCCAGTGGAAAAGACACACATCAATAGTTTACATTGTGCTGACTCATGTTTCTGAAAAGCCTCTGGATTTCAACGGTGGATCCTCAGATTAAAAGTGCATCATTGATAAATTTCACGACTTCAGAGAGCTTCCTTTGAATTCTTGAGGACTGTCGTGACACTGAAGTTTGACCTTCCAACTCAACATTTACGTTACAAAGTCAACTTGCTCTTCTAAATCCTACATACTCAGTTTTATAAAAAGTACTCCTTCGAGCCAGCGACCTAAGGATGTCAATGTTGACCACTACAGTCCTCCGCTCTACCAACTGAGCTATCGAAGGGTGGCAACTAAGACTTCTGGCCAGGACAAAAAATTCCCCAGGACTATACACAGGTGAAATTTTGACACGGATCAGCTTGGTTTCCATTGTGCTAACTCAAACTTCCTCAAGAAGCAGTGAAGACTCTCCATCCACCTGGTTATGGGTCCTAAGACACCCAACGAGTGTCAGTGATACAGTCAACATGGTCCAGCAGTCGTGTTGTTGCTACTTCTTGTTAATGGAAGATCAAACAGATATGGAAATGTGACAGTAGAATTCCAGTAGAAAGCAATCGGACACTGTGACGTCACCAGAACAACAAAAACAACTTCATGACAATTTGAGAGTCAAAGGCTTTTTCTACTAGTTTCTGCTTCAGTATTATAAATATAAACAGTTACAAACATGTGAAAACTTACCTTACCAAGGAGCTGGTGGTGAAATGGAGAACATGTCTGTCTACTGCTCAGAAGGTTCCAGGTTCAACTCCTGGTTAGCTTTAAACCCTTTAGCTAACTTCACAGACAACATTTCCCTTGTCGTTGTTGGAACCTTCACATTATTCTACAATAATGTATGCAAAAGCCTCCAGATCTCTGTAAAGGAAAGTAGACCCATCCAAGATGGCTCCTGTGTTCCGTCTTGTTCTGGATGTGATTCCCTCAAACCCAAGTGAGGTGTAAAATGTATAAAAGCTGAATTTGTACCATATATGTGAAATGTTGTTGTTGAGAGAGAGAGTGGAGATCAAAGTGAAGAACGGAATGTTGTCACTTAGATCTTTTCCATTTTTTATGACATCACTATGACATCACCAAACAGAGTTAGCAGATAGAACCATCAGGGTATCACACTTCACAGCCTCCCTGGGAAAGTTCTGGAAGACATAGTAGAGAAAGTCTCAGTAGCAGAGGAAGGTTTGGATCCATGGAGCTCATTGCAGCATCTGTCCTCTATTATGGAGACGATACGAGTCGGCAGCAAGAGACAAAATGGAGGCACAAAGATTATTATCATAGGAGTGTAATGATTCTAGAGTGTAATGTGTAATGATTCTACCAATATAAGAGCCATAATACAGCTGAGCAGGTCTGGGATGGATTTCTTTATTTCTCTGCCACAGAACACCACAGAAGCTGTTCTGCCCTTCATCATCTGCAGCCATATGGAAAGGACATACCAGTCAGTCACTAGTGCAAATGCAGAACGCAGTTTCAGCCTGAAATGAATTCAAAACTCTCTCTGGGCATGAAGGAGGCCAGACTCTCAAAGCTCACTTTGCTCTCCATAGAGAGACGTTGTGCTTGATAAGAAGGAGGTGGCTGAAAGGTTTGTGAGGATGAAGGAGAGGAAGATGGTGCTGTAAAATATGAGGCCACGTTACTGTACATATTTCAGAAATACCTTGGGGCCAGTTGTTCAAAGGTAATCTGATTGGATTTTGGTTATGGGATTGGATCAAATCTTGAAATGGGTTGTTCCAAAGGGAAAGAATGATTCTGAGATCGGATTAGATCATGTAATCCAATCCTAATTTTAATCTGGATCGAACCTTCAATTTTTGTTGTTCAAAACATTTCAGTAGGATCTGGATAACTTTGATCCCAAAAAACAGGATTATTCTGATCCCAACAGGGGGTAGGATTTCAAAGTGGATTTCAGGAGGAAAATGTAGCAAAACTTTAAAATTGGTCAAAAATCAATTTGTATATATACTTTTATTTATATTTTGCACTTGATTTGTTCATCTGCTGTCGTGATTAAGAAGACTCAAGCTCCCAATTAGGCCTTTATGAATATCCATCTTCTCACGCTAATCCCTTTCCGGGTCGTGGGTTTGCATTGCACCAATTAAGAGCCCATGGGAAGGTGGCGACCAGTGAGGGGCATGAACCCACTACCTTGGAATTGTGAGTTTCATGCTCTACCAACTGAGCTAGCCGGGGCATTTGCAACATTATTTTGCGGAAAATTCCCAAAATCTTGCGATGGAAACCCGAACCATAACAGATTATACCAGTCCATTCCGGCACTTTTTGTGCGGAGGAAACACACCTTAAGTGACCTGAGAGGGAGGGATTGGGAAGAACGTCTGGCCTGAAGGTTCTCAGGAACAACACACAGAAAACCTTACACTGCTCTTTGAGGAATTGAACCCTGGTCTCTTCAAAAGGCATAGTTTCTGTAGTGTAGTGGTTATCACGTTTGCCTAACACGCAAAAGGTCCTCTGTTCAAAACAGGGCAGAAGCATAAAGTATGTTTTTTTTTCTAAAACTCCAAACAGAGTTCAACTCTGGCTAAAACACTTTTAGTCCTATTTGCGCAGCTTTCAAGTTGACATTCAGCACATTAATTTGTCCTTCCTAATTGTCATCCTTTGCAAACACTGACTACGATCTGAAAATCACATTTGAATGCCATCATTCAGATCATACTTCTTAAAGGACATCATTTTTCCTGATCGCTTTCAATCGGCTCTCATGTCAGAGGTCTTCTCCTGCCAAGATGTCCTCAAATAAATGTGGCTTCTGGAGCCCAGGCTCTAAAATATTACGGAAAAGTATTATTATCCACTTAAATAGTTCATTAGGAAAATTATTAATCTCTTAAAAAACGTTAGGTGTTATTTGGAAATAAATAATCAATTCATAGTAGTAGATTTACACATAGGTTAAAAAACAGATAACGTGTTAATTAAGAAAAAATATTGCTATAAATAGCATAGGATATAATCACACATATGTAAATATTGGATAAAATCTCATTTAAAATCTTAAAACTATCATGATTAGAGAAAATTGGACGAAAATACTTCAACAAACGATGAAGTGAATCATCGTGAATTTTATTGTGAAGGGCCAAATTCGACAATGCTCTGATAACCTCCACGAACCTATCACAAAACCTCCGCGAGACCTCTGCAAACTTTGTTTTCCAGAAATAAAGTGATCTCAGAAAAGAGGCGGATGCTGCCTCGTGCTGATCTGAAAACTTGGAAAAAGTTAAGAGGGCTGCATGATCTACATCCATCTGCTGGATGAGAGACAAATATTAACTTCTGAGTGACGTTATATTGATTAGTGATGGTAATTACTCCATGCTGATCAATATATTGTTAAACTCTGTTAGAGCAGCATGAGCAGCCGATGAAAGGTGCTGTCTGTACAAGGTGGACAATTACAGAGCCAAATCATTCCTACCTCCACTCAGCGGTGAGTGAGACACAGTAAGATGTGTGAATGTGATTGAGTGTGATTGAGAATGGGTTTTTTTTGGTGCCATTCTTATTTTTATTTCGTGTTATGTCGGAGGTAATATTTAGTGCACTCACTCACTGTTACCGGTGCAGAGGGGGAAAATTAAGCATGACCAGTTGGAGCCTGAAGGGTTTGCTGGGGTGAAATTCACAGGGGTGTGACAAGTGTCCAACATATCAGGACCATAAATGATGGCAGTGAATCATTACTGGCTGATTTGAGCAATTAATTCCATTCAAAGCCTTGAACTGGCAGCAGTGGGATTTGCAGCCATGCCTCCTCAGAGACTGGAGTCTTAATCCAACACCTTGAACCTGAACTGTCACTAGCAGAGGATGGTTTCGATCCATCGACTTCTGGGTTATGGGCCCAGCACGCTTCCGCTGCGCCACTCTGCTAAGTGCAGGGTTCTCAAGGAGTGTCCACTGTACTTAGCAGTTCTGTTTGCATTATTTGAGAAATCGATTTCATTGTCGAGCACGAGCACTCATTGTTTCATTACGAAGAGGCACTCTGTGGTTTATTTCCGAACATGTTTTTTTCCCAAATCAACTTCCATTGTCTGATCTGGTGACCTACTGAGGTCATTTGTTTAGGTGTATCGGGAACATAAATGTCGGCTTGAATCGATCCCTCCCAACCATTTACTGGAGCGTGATTTGTTTCCAATGTGTTTTTGGACTTGTTGACAGTGTTGGCCTGGATGGTAATGGCTTGGACAACCAAACAACATCATCAGGGTGAAGGCTGTGAGACGAGACCAACTAGGGAACCCCAAACGTCCTCGGCAAAACGTGACCTTGACATTTTAATGTCAGGATGGCCGAGCGGTCCAAGGAGCTGCGTTCAGGTCGCAGTCTCTTCTGGAGGCGTGGGTTCAAATCCCACTTCTGACAGCAGAGCATGTGTTAAAACATGCAGGTGTGTCCATGAACCTTTCAAGGACTAACAATTATACTTCCTCACATGGTGCCATGTGCCATGTGCCAGAGCAGAGCTGCCTAATTGGGAAAAGGGAGGTCTGACCTTGATTTGGATTGGCTACACCCCACAATTACACTGTATAAAGTTTGATACATGATCCACTCTTTAAAATTTGAAACAAGCCAGGGAGAGGTGACAGACTAGCTTGACTTCTGGGGCGTCATTCCCAGTCATAGGGATTAATATTACTCTTGCAATACCAGTAGAAAGTCAATTTTGCATAATATGACCCCTTTTATCGCTGACGTTCGTTGCTCCTTCAAGACAAGTGTCCAACATATCAGGACCATAAATGATGGTGGTGAATCATTACTGGCTGATTTGAGCAATTAATTCCATTCAAAGCCTTAAACTGGCAGCAGTGGGATTTGCAGCCATGCCTCCTCAGAGACTGGAGTCTTAATCCAACACCTTGGATGACTCGGCAACACTACCTGAATCAGCTTGGATTAAGGGCTCGTCCAATTCTGACGCCATGACTGTCCATGGGTGATCAACATCAGAATGGTGTTCTTTCGTTAGACAAAGATCAAGACCATTGTTAACAAGCGTTGCTGTTTTGCACTCATTCACAGCCATTCCAGTGAGAGTCTTGATTTGCAGCAAGTGTTGGATCTTTGAACATGGTTATTTGACAGTGAAAACTTGGAAGAGGAGAAAACCTGAACTGTCGCTAGCAGAGGATGGTTTCGATCCATCGACTTCTGGGTTATGGGCCCAGCACGCTTCCGCTGCGCCACTCTGCTAAGTGCAGGGTTCTCAAGGAGTGTCCACTGTACTTAGCAGTTCTGTTTGCATTATTTGAGAAATCGATTTCATTGTCGAGCACGAGCACTCATTGTTTCATTACGAAGAGGCACTCTGTGGTTTATTTCCGAACATGTTTTCTTCCCAAATCAACTTCCATTGTCTGATCTTGTGACCTACTGAGGTCCATTGTTTAGGTGTATCGGGAACATGAATGTCGGCTTGAATCGATCCCTCCCAACCATTTACTGGAGCGTGATTTGTTTCCAGTGTGTTTTTGGACTTGTTGACAGTGTTGGCCTGGATGGTAAAGGCTTGGACAACCAAACAACATCATCAGGGTGAAGGCTGTGAGATGAGACCAACTAGGGAACCCCAAACGTCCTCGGCAAAACGTGACCTTGACATTTTTATGTCAGGATGGCCGAGCGGTCCAAGGCGCTGCGTTCAGGTCGCAGTCTCTTCTGGAGGCGTGGGTTCAAATCCCACTTCTGACTGTGTTAGACTGTGTTAAAACATGCATTGTGTTCATGAACCTTTCAAGGACTAACAATTATACTTCCTCACATGGTGCCATGTGAGGAAGAGCTGCCTAATTGGGAAAAGGGAGGGCTGACCTTGATTTGGATTGGCTACACCCCGCAATTACACTGTAGAAAGTTTGATTCATGATCCACTCTTTAAAATTTGAAACAAGCCAGGGAGAGAGGTGACAGACTGTCTTGACTTCTGAAGGTAAAGTTGGACAGAATAATCAGCAACAAGTGTGCAGTTATTAAGGATATTGTTAATTAAACTAAAAGAGAGAGACATTCTAAGGATTTACTCAAATTGTATTGTAGATTGAGAAATGTCCGATGCAGTTGAGAGGACAATCATCTTTGTTCGGAGAGATCCAGACATGTAGATGCGGTTTCCATGCCAAGAATGTATTGTGGTCTTTCATTAAATTAATGTGTGCATGCGTTGTATTGTGTATGAATGAATTCAGTTTTCTTCCCTGTGCACCTCCAGCCTTCCAGCAGTGTCCCTGTACCATCTCCTGGGACTCCAGGTGGTCCGGGTCCATCGGCAGCATCGTCTGGGCAGGCTACTCAGAGGCCTTCTTTGACTTTGGCTTCAGTAAATACTGATGATGTTACACGTGTTTATTATGTCAAAAATATTTAGAGAGAACATGTTACTAACTTGGACTATCTCGCTCTGAGTGAAACCTGGTTAAACTGTAATATACCATCAAATATGATCGACATTCCAGGATATTCTTGTTTTCTTAAGGACAGGCAAATAGGTAAAGAGGATGGTGTGCTAGTATATGTTCGAAACACACTTAAATGTACTGAATTTAATTTGGTTTTAAACATTGTTTTATCACCTAGAATGAATTTTAATATTGTAACTTTATACAATCCGCCATCGTTTAATGTATCTTTCTATAGTAACCTGGACAAACTGCTTAAAATGTTTAAATATGATAGTGAAACCATAGTGCTTGGAGATTTTAATATCAATTGATTGGACAAACATGTTAAACAAAAACTGAAAATAATAAAAACTAATCTCTGGTGGCTAGTACAGGAATCAGCTGAGAAAGAAGCCGCTACACCCCCTACGTAAATAGCCTGGGATTACTGCAAAAAGTGTCCAAATTAAGCATCACCAACAAATATTCAAGCCAACTAGAAAAGTTGCCAAAATGCCTCTTGCACACTTTGTGTTTTGTAAAATGCCTTAAATAGGCGCGGCTCAATGTCCGACTGGGACTTGTGGTGACTGTGCATCCAGTGCTCCCTTTAGCTCAGACCCATTGTGGCATCGCTTCTCGGCCTTTTGGCTAAGACAGTGGTCCCCTCCTTTGGGTGGTGAAATCGTTTTGCCTGTCGTGGTAGTGATTTCCTACTTGTATAGGAGGACATCTATTTTTTTCAGGAATATTATTTCTCTTTTGCATTTTGTTTGTAGTTGAGTATTTTTGTCCTGAAAAAAACTGTTGTTGTGCAGACTGAGGGGAGCTGTTCTAATAGCTTTCTCTCTGTCTGCTCGACCTTTTATTGCTAACTTTTAAAGTTTATTTATAATTTTAACTATTTATTGTATTCTTAATTGTTTTTTTACCTTTTTAAGCTGGTGGTGCCTCCAACATGTCGGCCAGTCATGCCGGCATTAGGAGGCACCACAGCGTACGTTTTACTTTTGTAGAAAAAGAAGGGAAATTGGTATATATGTCACGCCTTGATTTTTCCAGGAAGCTCGTTCAAGGTGTGCTCAACTTTTCCCCGACAGACCTGAACTGTGTCCTGACCTTGCCCTTTAACAAAGGATTTGATGTAAGTTTTTGTTCTGCAGCACTCCTGCGACAGTTCTGGTCCCGTTTTGAAAATGTAAAACCCCAGTTTGCTGTGTTCAATGTGGAGAAGCTTTCTGACAATGCGCTTAAAACCGTTATTGTCAGAATGTTCAATGAAACGGTGAATGCAGAAGACATCTGTGCATGGCTGGGTAGATACTGCACTGTTAAAGGCCAGGCTACCAAGGTGAGGGATGAGGACGGCATCTGGAATTGCGCTTGGAGGGTCCCCATTCAACAATGGCAGGACCCCCAGGGCTTCCAGGGCCTGAAACATCTCCCACCCATGGTAGTCCTGGGTGACAACAGGGGCTATATTCACTACCAGGGCCAGCCCAAGCTCTGCCGTAAGTGTGGTCAGCACGGCCACCTGGCTGAAGCCTGTGAGCTGGTCGTTTGCAGGAAGTGCCGAGAAATTGGTCACACCTTTGAGGAGTGTACCAATGGCAGAAGGTGCAACCTCTGTGGAGAGACCAACCACCTCTTCAGAGATTGCCCCAAATCCTTTGCCAACAAGTTGAAGGCAGCAAAACAGACAGAAAATGAACGACTTGACGGACACGAGGAACAGGTGCAAGAGATAATTGAAGAGGCGGGTATTGTGAACCCTGATCCCCCACCAACCACTGTGGTTGGAGGAGAAGGATCAGTTGAGGCAGAAGGGGAGGGGCCTGCAAAGACCTCCTCAGGTGAATCCACCGGAGATGAGAGCAGGCAGGCAGCAGGTGGAGCTGTTTCCAGTGGTGAGGAAAGCCAGGGATCCAGCAATGATGCCTCCCTCCCCAATGCCCAACTCCCCAAGAGACCGGCATCAGAATTGTCCTCTGAGTCTCCCCAGGGCTCAGAGAAGAGGGGAAGAGTTGAGGTGTACTCAGACAGTTCGTCTGTGGGGGAACCCAGAGTCTTCCCCTCCAATTCACCCAATGAGGTTTCTTTTCTTTCAATTGCTCTGCAATCAACCCCAAACGGCTCAAAAATGAATAGGAGGTTGCAGGAGAGACCAATTCCCAGAGCCCGAACGGGGAACAGAGCTCAAACCCTTCACACCTCACCTATGGAAGTGAAGGAAGAGCTCAGTTCACAAGCGATAACTTAGTCACTGTTTTTAACTGATTTTATAGTTCAAACTTTGTAGTCTTTTTAAAATGTCCTACCTGTTGTTTTTAACCATACTCATGACCCTCACCTTCTCTACCATCAATGTGAGAAGTGTGAAGTCGAGAGTTAGAGCCCAGAGTGTTTTATCCTTTTTAAGTTCATTTAAGTCAGATGTGTTTTTATTACAAGAGTGTGCTATACCGTTTTTAAATTCTTACCAACAGTGGGAGGAGATGTGGCCACTCCCGTCAGTATGGAGTGGCTCCAACAGTAATAAAAATGATGGAGTGGCCATTTTAATAAATAACCCCCGGATCTTGGTGAAGGGCAGCACTGTGGTGAGAGATGGTAGGGCACTTTTACTACATTTGACTTTTATGGATCAGGATTTTAAGCTCTTGAATATTTATGGTTTTAATGAGAAAAATGATAGGTATGACCTTTTAGAGGACTTGCAGTCCCACATGCTAGGACGAGTGCCACTTATTTTAGGAGGTGATTTTAATTGTATTTTAACTAGAAAAGATAGGAGAGGAGCAGGGGAAGATTTTAAAGTCGACAAGACATCGGTTTTATTGCAGAATCTATGCAGGGATTTTAAACTCCAAGACTGTTTTAAAACCATGCATCCCAGAGAGGAGGGCTTCACTTGGTTCAGTAGTGACGGCACCAGAGCCTCTCGCATAGACTACCTTTTTACAAGAGACTGCCCACCAACCGATGCTACATTAACCCCTGTTTTCTTCTCCGATCACCTCATTCTGTCCTGCACCCTTTCACTGTCCTCTGGTGTGACTGTAGGAAGAGGTCTGTGGAAGCTCAACTGCTCCCTGCTGGTGGACAACAATGTTGTCAGCCAGTACAGGGAGCAGTACAGGGAGTGGCAGACCCTTCAAGACATGTACGATTCACAGGCACAGTGGTGGGAAATGGTGAAGGGAAAGACTCAGACTTTTTTCAAACAAGTTGGCAAAAATCAAAAAGCTAAAGAAAACAGACGCATGATGGGACTGCAAAAAAGACTACAAAGATATTTTAAACTAACACAATATGGGTTGGATTTTAATGATGAAATCAAACAAATCAAAAAAGAAATGTCGGTTTTAGCAGCAGTCAAAAGTAAAGGCATCATTTTAAGAAGTAGGGAAAGGGAACTGGAGGAAGGGGAAAAATGCTCAAGATACTTTTTCAAGAAAATTATAAATAAAACTGGCACCATGAGAAAACTGAGGAAAAAAGATGAATCCACTACTAACTCAACAGAAGAAATGAAGGAGGAAGTAGAAAGTTTTTATGAAAACCTTTACCAAAAGAAACCTGTAAATATTGATGCCATGACAGAAGTTTTAAATTTTATTGAAAAAACGGTGGAGGACAGTGTGCTTTTAACCCAAGATTTTACATTTTTTGAGTTAAATAAATGTGTGAATAGTTTTAAAAAAGGCAAGTCACCCGGACAAGACGGACTTCCTTTGGAATTTTATTTGACCTTTTGGGACCTTTTAGCACCTGACCTGCTCACCGTTTTTAAAGACTTTGATGAACATGAGCAACTTCCAGACAGTTTTAAAGTAGGGATAATGACTCTCCTTCATAAAGACAAAGACAAGACTGACCTAAAGAATTGGAGACCTATCACGCTTTTAAACTTTGACTGTAAACTTTTTAGTAAACTTTTATCCTCACAAATGTCGTTGTTTTTAAAGGACCTGATTCACCCGGATCAAGCCTGTGCCATCCCGGGGAGGAGGATCACCGACAGCCTCCTGCTGATCCGAGACACCATCTGTTTTGCGAGAGACAGAAACATCCGGCTGGTAGTCCTAAATTTAGATTTTGAAAAAGCTTTTGATCGGGTCTCGCACCAGTACCTTTTCAAAGTGCTGCAGAAAATGGGATTCCCAGAAAGGTTTCTAGCTTGGGTGGGATTGCTGTACCGGGACATCAGCAGCAGATTTGTGGTTAATGGGCATCTGACAAAAGCAGTCAAAATCAACTGCGGTGTCCGTCAGGGCTGTCCGTTATCTGCCCTCCTGTACGTAACATGTGTGGAACCTCTGGCACAGATCTTGAGAAGGGATAAACGAATCAATGGGGTGAGTATCCCGGGGAGCGGGGGACTCACCACTAAATGTGTCCTCTACATGGACGACGTGAACATTTTATGCACTGACCTTTTATCAGTCAACAGGACATTGGACGTGACTGACTTTTATGGACAGGCCTCTGGGTCAAAGCTCAACCGAGACAAGACCCAAGCCCAGTTTTATGGACCATGGATGGAGACTGAGAAGACTGGACTTCCCCTGACCGTGACCCAGACTGAGCAAAAAATACTGGGGGTGAAATTTGACAGGGAGGGAGGGGGAGGGACAAACTGGCCGGACGTGGTAGGGAAAGTAAGACAAAGACTGGGATTCTGGGGACTTAGAGGACTGACCATGGAAGGAAAGGTTTTAATCATCAAAGCTGTGATTTTACCGTTGCTTTTATTGATCAGCTCTGTGTTTATGCCTCCTAGGAGAGTGCTTTTAGACTTGGACCGGGCCATGTTTTATTTTTTATGGGGATCAAAGTGGGACAGACTAAGAAGGGAGGTCATGAAAAAGCCTAAAGATAAAGGAGGGAAGGGAGTACCGGATTTTTATCTAACACTGGGAAGCTTCTACACAGCACAGCACATGGCTGTTGCCACGGACCCCTCCAGGAACCCAAAGACGACAGCAATGGCTCGTTTCTGGATGGGGTCCTACCTTCGAAGGATTAAGATTTTACCCATTGATCTTAAAATACCAGTTTCTTTTAACCTGCCATCGGCCTATGATTTTATCAAGACATTTTTTAAACAGTTTAACCTGGAACAGGAGGAGTTGCAGATTTTAACTAACCACAAATGTCTAATTTCTGTTGTGCAGGAACGGGAACCAGTGAGTCCAGTGCGCGGGCTTGCACTCGGTGAGCCCTCCACAGTTTGGCGCAACGTGAACCATCCTGTCCTCCCAAACAGACTCCGGGACCTGTCATGGCTGGTGGCTCACGAGGTTCTCCCAGTCAGGGCCGTCATGCACTCCCGAGGAATGGCAGCGCACTCAACTTGCCCCCGGCCTGGTTGTGGCGCTCCTGAGTCGGTGAGGCACCTCCTCTGGGAGTGCAGCGCTGCCGTAGACCAGTGGGCAACGGCCGGCTCCTTGCAATTCCCGTACTTACCAGCAGGGGGGGTCCTTACAGCACAGCTGGTGCTATACGGGGTGAGCCACGAGTTCATGACAAAGAAGGACTTTGAAAAGATGTGGCTCACCCTGGCCGCCATCAAAGACGCCACCTGGACCTCCAGAAACGTGCTGGTAAGAAGGCATAGGCAGATCCCCCCCGTGGCTGTGATCCAGATGGCCGCAGCGACGGTCCGCGAGGTGGAAGCTGCAGGCGGCAGGCCGAGGACACAGCCACAAAGAAGAATCGCCTCCCTGCCCATTCGGACGAAGGAGCCGGAGCCTCACAAGAAAAGGTCAAGGCAGCGGCGGCCTGGCTCTCCGGGTGTGGACGGAGGGAAGGAGCAGGAGGGAGAGGACCTCCTCTGAGCACCATGGCAGAACCCCGAGAGACCAAATGTTTGAGAGAACAGGATGAGTTCCCCTTGATAGGGACTCACTGCTCTCCTGCACAGCGGAATAGACCTTTTAAACGGAAGGCACTCCTATTTATTGACTTTTACAACGATAGACACTTTTTATTTCCTCATGTTTCTCATTTTACTCAACAGGTCCTGCTTTATTTGTAAATCTCTATTTATTTAAAGTACTGTATTTATGATATTTTAAAACAGAAGCTTGTACCTTGTTTGCTTTTATGTTTTAAATGAGTGAAAACATCTGTGTCGAAATTGAAGAAAAGGAACTGTAAAATGTGTCAATAAAATCTTGTAAAAGAAAAAAATCTGTTCTTATCAGTTTAATATCTGATATGTCCCCTATCTGGGGACTGTATATTAAATTGATTTTTGGAACAGGGAGATGGAATAGGAGCTTGCTCTGTCCACTCCACGCATCAACCTGGTATTGCAGTTCATCTGGGAATGGTGCACCCTCCTCTCCTGTTGAATGAAAACTAAATAGTTCTTTCTTGAAGGGCTGAACTCAATGTTAAGCAAAGAAAGCAAGTTTCAAAAGAAGTGTAGAACAAAGATCCTGTCTGTGTCAGCAGGGGTGTGAGCCTGTCACTGTTGCTAACTTGGTGACTTTGTCACTAAATCTGGTGACTTTTCAGGTCCTGTTGGCAACTTTTTTTGTGAAAAGCGACTAGCGACAAATCTCGCGACTTTCTAGTGTGTTTGGCGACTCTGAGGTGAAAGCAGGTCTGGTTCTGCAGTCACTGTGGTCAACGAGCAGCAGGTCCTGCTGTGAGCCCCTCCCCCGTCCTGAAGCATTGACAGACCTGCGGTCAGTCTGACAGTCCCTCCCTCCCTCCTGCAGTCAGACCAGAGGAGACCCTCACCACACTGCGTCCACACTGAAAAGGAACCGCGTATGCGCAAGGCCGCCGCTGGTTTACTGAGCGGCAAGTAAATCTAAATATTGTTTCAATCACACTGAGGCCTGTGGCCTGTACTAGGAACCCTGATCAACATATCCAGGATCTCTCTGTTTCCTGGGTTGACTGATCCTGATCACCGTTACTACCAAGCAGGTTATCAACTCTCTGGTTCAACCCAGACCTACGTGTGCTTGTTCACATGAAAGGGGCGGAGTTTGCAGCATCTGACTAATCACACACAGAGAAACTCTGCAGAGCAGTTTACAGATTACTGAAGGAGCAGTTAATCTCTGAGATTATGAAGAATTAAAACACATCCAGCAGCTAAAAGCAACACTGCTGCTGCAGCCAAAGCCAGAACATTCCTGACTTGTTAATGCTGACTTGGTGAGATTATACCAGATTAATTCATCAGACAATATAAACAGACAGCACTGTGATCACTCAGTTTCACTTTATTCCAGCAGAAACGTGTCGGGCTGAACTTCCTCACTGATCTTCTTTTAGTTTAGATTTTCCATCCAGTTGTTTTGAGGCTGAGTTTCTCTTGTGTTTTATGTTGGAATATTAATTCATCACCGTGACGACAGGAGTAGTTCTGGTTCCATAAATTCATGTTTCTGCAGTTCTGTCAGCTGTGATCATTACGCTCATTATTCCAGATCAACCCTCGTGGAGATAAACAGACTTGGAACAAGTCAAGAACAAAAACATCCTTCAAAGCCTCAGAGACCAGGATTTATTTTATTATGTCAAAAAGATTTCTAAATTCATTTCTCATCTCCGCTCTGCTGCAGCTCAGTGCTGAACCTGCCCACCAATCACCATCATCTAAGAATGGGCAGGGCATTTTCCAAGAGATCTGATTGGTCAGGAGGCGGAGCTTTGACCTCTTATCCAGAACATAACCTGCTCCGGAGCAGGTTAGACTTTCAGGGTAAGTTACCATGGTGATTTATCCTGGTGAGAAGTGAATGAGCGTCATCGTACGGAAAGTTATCTTGATAAGAGAAAATCCAGCTTCGTAGTACAGGCCTCAGGCCTCAGGCCTGTGGTCACACAGAGTTTACCAACATTGATGTGTTTGTGAAAATTTGAGTTGAAAAAGAGCAAGAAGAGCGCCCCCTCTAGCCGGGGGGATGAAAAGCTCACAGCACCTGCTATTCTCAGGCAGTCTCCCATACAAGCAGATGGCGCTAGATGGCGCTGTCTGTTCAACAAATGTTTGAAAACACACTTCATGGCCAATCTTTCAGCCTCTATCTTCAAACCAACAGCTCCATCTGGTAGAGTCAGAAAATAAAGAAAATGGTTGATGAGGCTTCATTTGGCCAAGGCTCCATCGAGGCTCAGTGCCGGTGTAAGATTGTAAAAGGACCCTCATAGAATCTGAACCCAGAGGTCCATTTTCCACAGCAGAATATATGGACCCCTAATATTTGTACTGAAATGTTCATAGAATTTAAAAACATAAATAAATATGAACAGAAACAACAACATATAATAGATAGTGAGTAACTATTTTATTCTCGAGTAACGAAGAGAGACAGAGACATACTGATGGTAGATTTTAAAAGAGTTAGAATCTTCTTGAGATTCCTTCAGTCTACAAGTTGATGATAGAGCAGCTTCATGAGTGACGACAACATCAACACTTTAGTTGGCACTGCCGTGACCCAGATTTGAACCGGGGATGCTGCGGCCACAACGCAGAGTACTAACCACTATACGATCACGGCCACAACACAGAGTACTAACCACTATACGATCACTGTCATAACACAGAGTACTAACCACTATACGATCACTGTCATAACACAGAGTACTAACCACTATACGATCACTGTCATAACACAGAGTACTAACCACTATACGATCACTGTCATAACATAGAGTACTAACCACTATATGACCACTGCCATAACACAGAGTACTAACCACTGTATGATCACGGCCACAAGGAAACATTACAATGAAAATATCTCAGCAATCTTTGGAGACAACACTGACTCTGAACTTCAGATTGATCATGTGTTAATAAAAGCCGGGGGGGACGGAGGGGGACGTCTCTGCATGGGACAATAAGATGTCACCAGTTTATTAAAATGTTTATTACCCACCTACTACTTGAATGTGTTGTAAATAAGTTTGCAGGATTTTTACATGGAGGAATTAAGCTGATAGTTAAATGGACAAAAAGATATATAGCATTTGTTATGTTTATAATTATTAGGTATAAGTGTTTCAGCTGTACAGTTTAGCTCCGTCACATTAACACAGTAAAATCTCGGCTAATGTCTGGAGCGTCAGGTGTGATGTGATAAAGAAGTAATTTTCTTTGATGGACTGGTTGTTCTTATGAAGTGACCAGCAGGCTGAGAGAGAGAGAGAGAGAGAGAGAGAGAGAGAGAGAGAGAGAGAGAGAGAGAGAGAGAGAGAGAGAGAGAGAGAGAGAGAGAGAGAGAGAGAGAGAGAGAGAGAGAGAGAGAGAGAGAGAGAGAGAGAGAGCACAGACCTGTAAGAAAGTGTAAGTCCAATGAAATAGAAAGTATAGAGCCTTACCTTACTGTCAGCCTCCCTGAGTTTTTGTCTCCTCTAGCCTCAGCTGCACCTCGACACCCTGTCCATGAAAATCACAAACAGAAGGGCTGACAAGACACAACCTTGGTGGAGTACTATGTCTTCCTGTATTGGCAACATTGGGCTGTCCTAACATAAACATTGACCACTCATGAGATTTAAAATCAAATCTTAGCACTAAGGTAATCTACAATTGGAGGAAAAAATGAGAAGGGTTGTTGAATATATCATTTCCCCGAGAATAATGGAACTGGTGATGGTTCCAATAAAGCCCAAGATTAAACACTAAAACAGATTTTCTCTTATTGGCCTCAGCCTTTTCTTTCTTCTCATTATCAAACTAAGCATCTGATCACCAAAATGTCATTTTCTATTGTGACTGTCAAGCATGGAGCACATTAGGTGACATAATGAGATCGCAGAGTCCTGGACAAAATGTTACTTACCTCTTCGAGTCATGATATCGGTGCTGCTAACTTTTCTTGTGCTTCAAAAGACAAAATATCCTCCTCTAGCTGGCTCGGTTTTGCAAACGCATGTGGTATTAACAAAGGTATTTCTGAGTTATATAGCACTCAGAGATCAAAGTAGAGCAAAGGAGAGCAAATGAGTGTAAATTTGATCAAAGGAGAGCAAAGGAGAGGCTCTTTACTCAATGTTTGACCTACCTCAAATGTATTAGAGACGTGTTGACAAACCATAATCTACGAAAGAACTCTGTCTTGTGTCTTTTCTGTCAATAGACTACAAGTGCCATTAACCCCGATCACGAGACTTTGCACCTCTTGAGCCGCCTCTCTTAAGACTGCACAGCAAAGAAAATGGAGTCTCCGTTTGGCCATCCCACAGTCTCAACATCATCCCAGAAGCCTTCCTCAGCTTTAACATGGAATGGAACTCAGTATCTGCCTGCATCACCAGCACCCAGCCCGCCCTCCTCCAGGCCCTGTCAGCCTGATCACCTGCTCAGGCAGAGCATCCAACGCTCCCTCACACACATCCTGTTTGAAAGGTGAGAATAACTTTACACACTTGTATGAAACCCACAGCCTGTTACCTTTTGATTATCTACATAGTGTAATTTAAGGTGTTTCATCCAAAAGCTTGTTGTTATTTTTATTCAGATTTGCATATTTACGATGATTCGCCGTCATAAATAATGACACATTGCTTTCCCCTGTCCCCCGGCTAGCTCAGTTGGTAGAGCATGAGACTCACAATCTCAGGGTAGAGGGTTCGTGTCCCACGCCGGGCGCCCCCTTCCCGTGGGCTCACCACCTGCAGCAAGGTTCTTAAATGGTGTGATGTGATCTGGGTGACAGTGCTCAGACTGTCACCCCCGCGACCTGGAAACAGCTAAGCGGAAGAAAATGATTGCTCTCCCCTACATTAAAGTAGATGAGCTGCTTTTCTAAGTAAAAAGTATCTGCAATACAGGCTGTGTACTTCAAACACTCCATTCCATACTTTCCCCTTCACCTGCTCCCCATGTCTCCAATGCTGCTTCATACTGACACCTACTGGATTTAAGCATGTCAGTATTTCCATTGCGTCCTTCTGACTTTTTGGGTTTTAAGCAGAAGGTGTCAGAAAAGTTCCCACAGGGAGAACTGGCTTGTGGCGGCCAAGCGTTCATAGTGATGTCAGCTCTTCCTCTCATTGTGAAGCAGAATTCACCAAGCGTTGGATTGTTCACCACTAATAGTGAACGTGAGCTGGTTTAGACCGTCGTGAGACAGGTTAGTTTTACCCTACTCATGATGTGTTGTTGCAATAGTAAATTAATAAATTATAATTTATAATAATTGAATAATTTTTGAGACGAGGAAATCATTGCAGGTTTCCACTGAAGAGTTTTACTTTCATGATATGTACTTCAGTACGTGTTGCATTTAAACAGTAGTTTTTCCTATGTAGTGTAAAAAGAATGAAAAATTAAATGACGACTCATTCATGTTAAATAAAAACAGTGAATAACAAAAGCCATTGGATTCATGTCAACATTTTACTTCCATTTCTTCAAAGTTCACATCTGCTCATACAAGATTTTTAACCTCACATTTTTCAAAACACAAAAAGCAGCATTGTTAAAAATAATAATGAAATGTGCTTTAAGTTTCATTACGTATCAACCAGGGACCTTTTTTCAGCCTCTGTGCAGTTCAACACAAATGGAAACCAAACAAAAAGCGGTCATTCAATCTACAGGACCCAAAACTAATCTCTGGTGGCTAGTACAAGAATCAGCTGAGAAAGAAGCCGCTACACCCCCTACGTAAATAGCCTGGGATTACTGCAAAAAGTGTCCAAATTAAGCATCACCAACAAATATTCAAGCCAACTAAAAAAGTTGCCAAAATGACTCTTGCACACTTTGTGTTTTGTAAAATGCCTTAAATAGGCGCGACTCAATGTCCGACTGGGACTTGTGGTGACTGTGCATCCATTGCGCCCTTTAGCTCAGACCCATTGTGGTATCGCTTCTCGGCCTTTTGGCGAAGACAGCGGTCCCCTCCTTTGGGTGGTGAAGATGTTTACCTGTCGTGGTAGTGATTTCCTACTTGTTTAGGAGGACATCTATTTTTTTCAGGAAAATTACTTCTCTTTTGCATTTTGTTTGTAGTAGGGTGTTTTGTCCTGAAAAAAACCTGTTGTGCAGATTGAGGGGAGCTGTTTTAATAGCTGTCTTTCAGTCTGCTCTACCTTTTTTTGTTAACTTTTAAAGTTTATTTATAATTTTAACTATTTATTGTATTCTTAATTGTTTTTTACCTGTGCATGGCTGGGTAGATACTGCACTGTTAAAGGCCAGGCTACCAAGGTGAGGGATGAGGACGGCATCTGGAATTGTGCTTGGAGGGTCCCCATTCAACAATGGCAGGACCCCCAGGGCTTCCAGGGCCTGAAACATCTCCCACCCATGGTAGTCCTGGGTGACAACAGGGGCTATATTCATTACCAGGGCCAGCCCAAGCTCTGCCGTAAGTGTGGTCAGCACGGCCACCTGGCTGAAGCCTGTGAGCTGGTTGTTTGTAGGAAGTGCAGAGAAATTGGTCACACCTTTGAGGAGTGTACCAATGGCAGAAGGTGCAACCTCTGTGGAGAGACCAACCACCTCTTCAGAGATTGCCCCAAATCCTTTGCCAACAAGTTGAAGGCAGCAAAACAGTCAGAAAAGGAAAATGAACGACGTGACGGACATGAGGAACAGGTGCAAGAGATAATTGAAGAGGCGGGTATTGTGAACCCTGATCCCCCACCAACCACTGTGGTTGGAGGAGAAGGATCAGTTGAGGCAGAAGGGGAGGGGCCTGCAAAGACCTCCTCAGGTGAATCCACCGGAGATGAGAGCAGGCAGGCAGCAGGTGGAGCTGTTTCCAGTGGTGAGGAAAGCCAGGGATCCAGCAATGATGCCTCCCTCCCCAATGCCCAACTCCCCAAGAGACCGGCATCAGAATTGTCCTCTGAGTCTCCCCAGGGCTCAGAGAAGAGGGGAAGAGTTGAGGTGTACTCAGACAGTTCGTCTGTGGAGGAACCCAGAGTCTTCCCCTCCAATTCACCCAATGAGGTTTCTTTTCTTTCAATTGCTCTGCAATCAACCCCAAAAGGCTCAAAAATGAATAGGAGGTTGCAGGAGAGACCAACTCCCAGAGCCCGAACGGGGAACAGAGCTCAAACCCTTCACACCTCACCTATGGAAGTGAAGGAAGAGCTCAGTTCACAAGTGATAACTTAGTCACTGTTTTTAACTGATTTTATAGTTCAAACTTTGTAGTCTTTTTAAAATGTCCTACCTGTTGTTTTTAACCATACTCATGACCCTCACCTTCTCTACCATCAATGTGAGAAGTGTGAAGTCGAGAGTTAGAGCCCAGAGTGTTTTATCCTTTTTAAGTTCATTTAAGTCAGATGTGTTTTTATTACAAGAGTGTGCTATACCGTTTTTAAACTCTTACAAACAGTGGGAGGAGATGTGGCCACTCCCGTCAGTATGGAGTGGCTCCAACAGTAATAAAAATGAGACGGTAGGGCACTTTTACTACATTTGACTTTTATGGATCAGGATTTTAAGCTCTTGAATATTTATGGTTTTAATGAGAAAAATGACCGGTATGACCTTTTAGAGGACTTGCAGTCCCACATGCTAGGACGAGTGCCACTAAATTTAGGATGTGATTTTAATTGTATTTTAAATAGAAAAGATAGGAGAGGAGTAGGTGGGGATTTTAAAGTCGACAAGACATCGGTTTTATTGCAGAATCTATGCAGGGATTTTAAACTCCAAGACTGTTTTAAAACCATGCATCCCAGAGAGGAGGGCTTCACTTGGTTCAGTAGTGACGGCACCAGAGCCTCTCGCATAGACTACCTTTTTACAAGAGACTGCCCACCAACCGATGCTACATTAACCCCTGTTTTCTTCTCCGATCACCTCATTCTGTCCTGCACCCTTTCACTGTCCTCTGGTGTGACTGTAGGAAGAGGTCTGTGGAAGCTCAACTGCTCCCTGCTGGTGGACAACAATGTTGTCAGCCAGTACAGGGAGCAGTACAGGGAGTGGCAGACCCTTCAAGACATGTACGATTCACAGGCACAGTGGTGGGAAATGGTGAAGGGAAAGACTCAGACTTTTTTCAAACAAGTTGGCAAAAATCAAAAAGCTAAAGAAAACAGACGCATGATGGGACTGCAAAAAAGACTACAAAGATATTTTAAACTAACACAATATGGGTTGGATTTTAATGACGAAATTAAACAAATCAAAAAGGAAATGTCGGTTTTAGCAGCAATCAAAAGTAAAGGCATCATTTTAAGAAGTAGGGAAAGGGAACTGGAGGAAGGGGAAAAATGCTCAAGATACTTTTTTAAAAAAATTATAAGTAAAAGTGGCACCATGAGAAAACTGACACACATCTCACATAGAGTCTTTCATGATTTCATCTCTTTATGGTTTTTCATGTGTCGCCGCAAATTACTACGATCACAGAAACTCCACCCACATGTTTCACAAGAAAAAGGCTTCTCACCTGTGTGAGTTCTCTTGTGTCTCATCAAATCATTTGATCCACTGAAACTTTCCCCACGTTTCACAAGAATACGGCTTCTCACCTGTGTGAGTTCTCTTGTGTATCTTCAAATCACTCTGTCGAGTGAAACTTTTCCCACATATTTCACAAGAAAATGGCTTCTCACCTGTGAGAGTTCTCTTCTGCACCAACAAACCATCCTGTCCGGTGGAACTTTTAACAAAGATTTCACCACTTTTCTTCTTATCATTGAAAGTTGTTAAATTCTGACGTAATTGAGGTTTTTTCTGGACCATATTTCCACATGTTTCCTCACAAAGAAGCTTTTCACATTCAGCCTGCTTCTCTGACACAGGGAACTTGTCCACACAATCACTCTGAAACATGCTTCTTCTTTTCATCTCTACATTTCTACTTGATTCTGAGTCAACAAGTTTTTTCACATCGTGGACTTCAGAGTCATGAGAGAGGAACTGCTCAGTGTCTGGTACTTCTTCTGGTTCACTCAGGGAACTTTGTTCCTCAATTGAAGGAACCCTAAAGGAATCACCTTCAAACTTCAGTAGAAGCCGCTCTCCCTCCTGGCTGGTACCGAGTTCCTGGTGCTCCTCAATCTGTGGAGGTTCTGGTTCTTCTGGCTCCCCTTTGATCCGTGGAGGTTCTGGTTTCTTTTTGATCTGTGGAGGATCTGGTTCTACTGGTTCCTCTTTGATCTGTGGAGGTTCTGGTTCTTCTGGTTCCTCTTTAATGTATGGAGGTTCTGGTTCTTCTAGTTCCTCTTTGATTTGTGGAAGTTCTGGTTCTTCAGGTTCTTTTTTCATCTGTGGACTTTCTGGTTCCTCTTTGATCCGTGGAGGTTCTGGTTCCCTGTTGATCTGTAGAGGTTCTGGTTCTTCAGGTTCCTTTTTGATCTGTGAAGGTTCTGGTTCTTCTTTGATCTGTGGAGGGTCTGGTTCTTCTGGTTCCTCTTTGATTTGTGGCGGTTCTGGTTCTTCTCGTTCCTTTTTGCTCTGTGGAGGTTCTGGTCCTTCTGGTTCCTCTTTGATTTGTGGAGGTTCTGGTTCATCTGGTTCCTTTTGCTCTGTGGAGGTTCTGGTTGTTCTGGTTCCTCTTTGATCTGTGAAGGTTCTGGTTCTTCCTGCTCTAGACTGGAGTTTGTTTCCGGTTTAAAGAGCTGCTCCTCCCTACAGTCACGGTGCAGTTGGAGCTCTGGAGGGACAAAAAAGTACAAAATAAAAGTTACATTACTTCTACAGTTCCCGCTTTAAAATGACTCAGACGAGTAATTTGATTACAATAAAATCACCTGAGGCAATTATGGCAATGAATTAAAGATGAAAAACAAATGGGTTAAAGGAACAATGAAAATATGAGCAGCAATAAAAAAGAGAATGAAAATGTCTGGTTCAATCTGCCGGGCGACTAAAATAGGAAAGAATTTAGATTTTCTTCCTTCAACCATAAACGGGGGATTTCATAGGAGGGAATCCAAATGGCTGCTCTATATTGGACGGCTTTTCAAAAAGGGAAAATATGAAACCATTTGAGCAGCTTAAAACTGACTTTTATCTGCAAACACAAGACTTTTATAAATTCTTACAAATTAGAAGCCGTCTTCTAAAACACAAAGGATGGGAATTCTTAGGTAAAGAACCAAATGAAGTAGAGAAAGTACTAATGACCAAGCAGGAGAAGAAGAAGAAAGTCATTTCAAAGCTTTAGAAAGCAGCTGAACAAGACAACAACATGAACTTTAAATAGAAATGGGAAAGTGAAAGAAAGAAGAATTGGGGGGAATCATTTAAAGAAGGACATCAAATGTTTAGGAGCATTATATGGAAAGAAGGTGAATGGAATTAAAAACACAAGATTTTCTGCTCCCACTAAATATGTCCTAATATAGTAAAACATGTGATAAATACTGGAGGGGTTGTGGTCCAGTAGGAGACTAGAGACATATATTCTGGGACCGTCCCAAACTCAGAGAATATTGGAAAAATATACAGAAAGAGATCAAAAGAATCTTGGATGAAAACATTGATTTAGACCTGAAATGATTTTTATTGGGTTTTAAACCCAAAATGATTAGAATGTTACTTATTGTAGAAAAGTAAAAGCTTAGAGTGTGCTGGCTGGAACCAAACCCCCCCTGCATAAAGCAATGGTGGGACCCAATCAAAGATGTGCTGAATATGGAACAAGTAAGAGCAAGGTTCCAAAACAAAGTGAAGGAATGTGAAGACCTGTGGTCTCCCTATATACAAAGGAGGATTCAAACAGAATCACCCCACAAGGGACTTACTTCATTATTTACAAAGCACTCTCATTAAGATCTACTGCTTTGTTTGTTTTGATTTGAATTAACATCTCTAACTAAGGTATTTACTTGTTGTGTTTGCATTAAGCAGATTTGTTTTAGGATCATTTCATTACATTATTTAGACATTTAAGAAGCGGGTGTCTGGACACATGGTGAAAGGGGGAGAAGAATAAAGAGCTAGAAAGGTAGACCTACATTCTAGGAAGGAGACGGAGGGCATCCATCTTTCTCTTTCTTTTTCCTTCTCTTGATTGGATGGAAGGTTTTTTAACAGACCTTCAGTACGGCTGTTTGTATGGAGGGACGGCTGTTTAAAGTAGGAATGGAAAAGAGAAGTTTCATTGATCTACAATCTATTTATTTATCTTTTCATTTACTTAATGACAAAAGGAGGAAGAGAAGGGAGGGTCCCACATTTGTTGATGATGTCATTTAGTTGTTTGGTTCTTTTGGTTTTTATGTCCTTCTAAACGGATATTGGAAATGTATTTGGAAGATAAGAATACTGCATGTACCATACTCATATGCTTATTTGAAAAAATAAAATAAAAAAAGGAAGTGCAACAATCTTTTTAAACATCTTAGATGTTCATATTTCTAAAACTCTAGTTGCTGAAGTATTTTAACTTGATAATTCTTCCATGTTGCCATTTGGAGCCTCACTGTTCCAGAGACAAGAGGTTTACATTCTTCCAGGTGCTTTTGCCTCCATGTTCCTCCATGTTGGTTTCACTGATACTCAGAGACAATCGTCTTTTAATATGGAAACCTGGAGCCAGGAAGTGTCTGCATCCTGAGGCTGGAGGCTTGAGCCCGCCTTTGGAGAGAGGAGGGACTATTCTCTGCTGTGATTGGACTGGAGAGGACAGGAAGTGACCAAACACAGGAAGTTGCAAACAATGCAAATCCATTGAAATCAGAAATGATTAAGAAAAATACCCTCTATGTTTTGTCAATGGCTGCTCATATTATTATTTTAACCTTGTTTCAATGTATTGTCAGGTAGTTCCAGGTGATTCTAGACGCTCTTCTCCTGTTTCTGACTTCAACTACAACTGTGTATTGATTAAAACCTGGAAACATGGAAAAGAGTCAAAGTCTGAGTTCAATCCAAGTTTCCCTCCAGAAACACAAATCCTGCTTCTGTGTGCGGTGGATAAACCAAACCCAGTCAGAACAATGGAGATCCTGCTCCAGTCACATTCATGTGTTCATTCACACTTTTCCAGACCTGTTCTGTGGAGCTTGATTTGAGGGTTCCAGATGGTTTCCAGCAGTCTGTGCTGACGATCAACCTCCTCCTCGTGCTGGACGATAGTTTGTTCAAACTCTCCCAAAGCCTGAACTGAACTCATTGTTGCTGCACGAGATGAAATGTTTCCTCTGTGAGACACGACAACACAGCCGAGAGAGTCCAACAAGCTCCAAACAGTAGTGCAGGCCGGCTCGAGCTAAAATATCGACGTATTCTCCGTGGCTCTGCACGCTGCTAGAACTCCACTCGCACTTGCTCCGCTCCTCCCTTTCCTGTTTCCGGTCTGACGTCACGTGATCACCCAGGAACCTTAGACATAAACACGAGACGCCGCGCAGCCTGTAGAGCGGCCGCCATCTTGTGAGGGGCAAGTCTGACCCGTCAGCCTAAACAAGTCTCGGTGACCGCGATGTGTTTTCTGAAGAAAACCACGCAAATATACATTTACATGACTGTGAAGAATCATTGCTTTCATTTTTAACTTATTAAATTAAAAAGTATTTCATTTATTTATTTATTTAATGTAGCATACTAATAGAAAGTATTGAGAGGAAATGGAAGAAGTTTGCAGACGGGACATTGGGACGCTGTCCTCTCCTTTTAGAGCAGCAACATGATGGAGCCATGACAAATATATGCAAAAGCGTTTATTTACACACAATGTGACATTGATGTACAATGAACACGTGCATTAGGGCACAAGTTATAACTTTTTGTGTAACAAATTTTGATTTTTTTTAACATATTTATACACAATAACATATTTAACTATTGTACTTTCATTCATTTTTATATATTTACCTTTAATATTACATAGAAATAATTGTTAGATAGTTACCTATCCCATATTTATTTATTGTTACACGTTTATCTATTATTCCATATTATATGACATATTCTCTTTCAGCTCTTCATTTATTAGATTTTTCCCTCTCAGTTCCTCCAGAAGACCACACACTGTGCTCTTTGCCCTCCGTTCTCCATCTTTTCATTCCTCTTCTCTCTTCTCAGACTCTCCACCTCGGCCATGGCTTCACTGAGTCTGGCTGTCAAAGCATCAGGACATGTGGGCAGTGCATAGGAGAGGTCCTAGTGAAAAAAAAGATTTACATGTTCAGAGTCCTGTGTTATCACATTAATTCATTACTTGTGCAACGTTTAATCAATTGATCTGCTATCCTAATCAATATATATAATAATAATGTTTGTGTACATGTCAGTATGTCTAAAAGGAGTGAGGTGCGACATGTTGCTCAGCTGTTTGAGCACAGCCAGACAGTACTTCCTACTGGGATCAGGCTGAGGTTCTCCTGCTGGAACAGGCGGGGAACAGTACACTGACTGGTTCTGAGCAACTCATTTCTTTTGAAATGTAATATTCTACACACTGCAACTAAAATAGCCTCCGTTAGATGAACCCAATAGACGTTGATATTGTTGTTGTTGTTTGATGGCGAGCTTAAGCCAGGGAATAGAGAGCATTTTCCACGGCTCCAGCTCATCTATGTCCCAAGTTAATGTTATATGAGCTAAACACAACGACAACAACAATAAATATGTTTTTCCTACCTGTGGAAGGTAATCCCACGCAGTCCATTGTCCTTATTTTGTCTGTTTGTACAACCAAAAGCAGAACAGTGATGCGGTATCTTTGCTGAAGTCCTGACAAATGCCCCTCCCAAGATGGCAGACGCACTGACGTATGTTCCTGCCACTTTGTGAGGCGTCTAGTGTATATGTATATGTGTGTGAGCCTCTAGTTTTCACACCATACAGTGATAAACGATCTACTAGAGCAGTGGTTCTCAAACCTTTTACACCAAGTACCACCCAGAAAATACTCGGCTCTCCAAGTACCACCATAATGACCAACACTATACAGTAGCCTAGTAAGCCTCAGCATTCATCAAAAACATGGCAGAGGTTTTATGCCTAAAGAAGTATATTTAATATTGTCAGCCATTGTCACATTTTACACAGCAATATAGGAAAATAAAAGACTGTACTTAAATAATGATGATTCAATTAAACTATATTG
This sequence comes from Lipophrys pholis, assembly GCF_963383615.2. NCBI lineage: Eukaryota > Metazoa > Chordata > Actinopteri > Blenniiformes > Blenniidae > Lipophrys > Lipophrys pholis. Next base: position 3,618,839 of record NC_137646.1, on the reverse strand, counting down.
CACAGAAAAGTTAAATACTTACTCATAAGTACTTAAATAAATGAAAAACAAATGAACAAAAAAACAGTTCTTAAAGATTAAATAAAACTGTACTGTACTTAAATGTTAAGTAAACAATGTACTGTACTTGATTAAAAAATAATCTAAACAGGCTGCTTTCTGAAAGAGAAACACACACACACACACACACACACACACACACACACACACACACACACACACACACACACACACACACAGAGGAAGAACAATAAGATTAAGACTAAAACTATGATAAAAAAGATGGTTAATGGATTCTAGCGAATGTCTCTCTATTATTCTACTATAGATCTGGGATCCCCCCTCCCTTCTTGTGTCACATGGCCCCGCTTGAGCCAATCAAAATGAAACATGGCTGTCATTTCAGGAAATTATGTTTTATTCACGGACTGAGTATTTCAGATGATAAATATGATGAAGTAGATCACGGCTTTAGAAGCGATCGAAGTAACTCCTCTTTCACCGTCCAATTCATCCATAATAGTAATAACACATGAACCTTTAAATGTAAAGTAAATGAATTGATAACAGAAATACAACAAGCGAGTGAAGCCCATTTGGCCTCAATGTTGTCCTTTCCTCTGCAGTGACAGTCTCACAACTGCAACCCAGATTTGAGAAGATCTGCAGCAACAAGCAGCCTCACACCATCACTGGAAAGATGTGTGGATTAAAGGTCTCATTTTAGCACAACAAACCTTTCTTTTGTTTTTCCTCAGGAAGTTTTTAAACTCATTTTATACAGAGAAGCAAAATGTATTCATAGCAATGTTGAATATAGTTACACATTAAAAAAGTGACAGCAAAGAATAATGTTCCACAGTAAAACAGTTACACTTTAAACAGTTACACTGTGAAGGTGGTTGAAAGAAGTTGTAGTTTCTTTTATTGCAACATATTGGAAAATGGATGGATGCAATAGAAATACTGACCTGCAGTTCCCCCTAAATCCAGTAGGTGTCAGTATGAAGCAGCTTTGGAGACATGAGGAGTAGGAGGAGGGAAAAGGAGTATTTGAAGTACACGGCCAGTATTGTAGATACTGATACTTCTTACTAAGATAAGCAGCTCATCTACTTTAATGTGGGGGAGAACAATGTCTCATTATTTATGAAGCGAATCATCATCAAAATGCAAATTTGAATGAAAATAAAAATAAAGCTTTTCTCATGATATTTGAAAGATTTGGGGACTTTTTATTCTTTTATCAGTTGATTGTGACCATAATAAAATGCAGGACAAAGATTGTAGGCAAATATAAATGACTTGTTATGAACAAACTCAATATATGCAGGGTAAATGAAATCTGCACAAAGTATCACTGCAGAACTGAGAAAGCTGATTTCTCCCACAGCAAAGCAACGCAGTAACGCCCCAGATGAAGGTGATCACAACATTGTGCTACGTCACTACAAGTAGGCTGCAGCAGTGCAGCGGTGATGACGGGGGTTTGTCCCAGTCCTCCGTCAGCAGAGTGTCAGTCTGACCGTTACGCTTCTTTCACAGCCCCACATTGGTGGTAAATGACAGGAAGTGGTGACGCTGCGTCGCCTCCACCATTAATATCAAATACATTAAGTGGTAAAAATAAGAGAACAAGAATCAAATCAATGTAATAATCGGCATGTGAACCAGGAAAGTTCAATCATTCTTAAGCTGTGTACAAATTCAATTAATTTATCTGAGTTTCATAAAATAGACCTAAATAATTTTCATGATTACACATTTTTAATAGAGCCCAAGATATTTGATGGGTTAATTTTACTCTCCATTCATTAGGAGGAGCACAGAGGCTTTTTTCTTTCTTCCTTTCTCTAACAACCAATCAGCTTTCAGCAGACTGCGTCATACATGGCAACGGGTCGACCTGGCCTCCTCACTAAGATAAAAGTTGCTTTCAACTCCTACACATAAAACACAAGAGAAACTCAGCCTCAAAACAACTGGATGGAAAATCTAAACTAAAAGAAGATCAGTGAGGAAGTTCAGCCCGACACGTTTCTGCTGGAATAAAGTGAAACTGAGTGATCACAGTGCTGTCTGTTTATATTGTCTGATGAATTAATCTGGTATAATCTCACCAAGTCAGCATTAACAAGTCAGGAATGTTCTGGCTTTGGCTGCAGCAGCAGTGTTGCTTTTAGCTGCTGGATGTGTTTTAATTCTTCATAATCTCAGAGATTAACTGCTCCTTCAGTAATCTGTAAACTGCTCTGCAGAGTTTCTCTGTGTGTGATTGGTCAGACGCTGCAAACTCCGCCCCTTTCATGTGAACAAGCACACGTAGGTCTGGGTTGAACCAGAGAGTTGATAACCTGCTTGGTAGTAACGGTGATCAGGATCAGTCAACCCAGGAAACAGAGAGATCCTGGATATGTTGATCAGGGTTCCTAGTACAGGCCACAGGCCTCAGTGTGATTGAAACAATATTTAGATTTACTTGCCGCTCAGTAAACCAGCGGCGGCCTTGCGCATGCGCGGTTCCTTCTCAGTGTGGACGCAGTGTGGTGAGGGTCTCCTCTGGTCTGACTGCAGGAGGGAGGGAGGGACTGTCAGACTGACCGCAGGTCTGTCAATGCTTCAGGATGGGGGAGGGGCTCACAGCAGGACCCGCTGCTCGTTGACCACAGTGACTGCAGAACCAGACCTGCTTTCACCTCAGAGTCGCCAAACACACTAGAAAGTCACTAGATTTGTCGCTAGTCGCTTTTCACAAAAAAAGTTGCCAACAGGACCTGAAAAGTCACCAGATTTAGTGACAAAGTCACCAAGTTAGCAACAGTGACAGGCTCACACCCCTGCTGACACAGACAGGATCTTTGTTCTACACTTCTTTTGAAACGTGCTTTCTTTGCTTAACTTTGAGTTCAGCCCTTCAAGAAAGAACTATTTAGTTTTCATTCAACAGGAGAGGAGGGTGCACCATTCCCAGATGAACTGCAATACCAGGTTGATGCATGGAGTGGACAGAGCAAGCTCCTATTCCATCTCCCTGCTCCAAAAATCAATTTAATATACAGTCCCCAGATAGGGAACATATCAGATATTAAACTGATAAGAACAGACACTACACTTGATCTTAGCCAAAAAGGCCGAGAAGCGATACCACAATGGGTCTGAGCTAAAGGGAGCAGTGGATGTCACCACAAGTCCCAGTCGGACATTGAGCCGCGCCTATTTAAGGCATTTTACAAAACACAAAGTGTGCAAGAGTCATTTTGGCAACTTTTTTAGTTGGCTTGAATATTTGTTGGTGATGCTTAATTTGGACACTTTTTGCAGTAATCCCAGGCTATTTACGTAGGGGGTGTAGCGGCTTCTTTCTCAGCTGATTCCTGTACTAGCCGCCAGAGATTAGTTTTTATTATTTTCAGTTTTTGTTTAACATGTTTGTCCAATCAATAGATATTAAAATCTCCAAGCACTATGGTTTCACTATCATATTTAAACATTTTAAGCAGTTTGTCCAGGTTACTATAGAAAGATACATTAAAGGATGGCGGATTGTATAAAGTTACAATATTAAAATTCATTCTAGGTGATAAAACAATGTTTAAAACCAAATTAAATTCAGTACATTTAAGTGTGTTTCGAACATATACTAGCACACCATCCTCTTTACCTATTTGCCTGTCCTTAAGAAAACAAGAATATCCTGGAATGTCGATCATATTTGATGGTATATTACAGTTTAACCAGGTTTCACTCAGAGCGAGATAGTCCAAGTTAGTAACATGTTCTCTCTAAATATTTTTGACATAATAAACACGTGTAACATCATCAGTATTTACTGAAGCCAAAGTCAAAGAAGGCCTCTGAGTAGCCTGCCCAGACGATGCTGCCGATGGACCCGGACCACCTGGAGTCCCAGGAGATGGTACAGGGACACTGCTGGAAGGCTGGAGGTGCACAGGGAAGAAAACTGAATTCATTCATACACAATACAACGCATGCACACATTAATTTAATGAAAGACCACAATACATTCTTGGCATGGAAACCGCATCTACATGTCTGCATCTCTCCGAACAAAGATGATTGTCCCCTCAACTGCATCGGACATTTCTCAATCTACAATACAATTTGAGTAAATCCTTAGAATGTCTCTCTCTTGTAGTTTAATTAACAATATCCTTAATAACTGCACACTTGTTGCTGATTATTCTGTCCAACTTTACCTTCAGAAGTCAAGAAAGTCTGTCACCTCTCTCCCTGGCTTGTTTCAAATTTTAAAGAGTGGATCATGAATCAAACTTTATACAGTGTAATCGCGGGGTGTAGCCAATCCGAATCAAGGTCAGCCCTCCCTTTTCCCAATTAGGCAGCTCTGCTCTGGCACATGGCACCATGTGAGGAAGTATAATTGTTAGTCCTTGAAAGGTTCATGGACACACCTGCATGTTTTAACACATGCTCTGCTGTCAGAAGTGGGATTTGAACCCACGCCTCCAGAAGAGACTGCGACCTGAACACAGCGCCTTGGACCGCTCGGCCATCCTGACATAAAAATGTCAAGGTTACGTTTTGCCGAGGACGTTTGGGGTTCCCTAGTTGGACTTGTCTCACAGCCTTCACCCTGATGATGATGTTTGGTTGTCCAAGCCTTTACCATCCAGGCCAACACTGTCAACAAGTCCAAAAACACACTGGAAACAAATCACGCTCCAGTAAATGGTTGGGAGGGATTGATTCAAGCCGACATTCATGTTCCCGATACACCTAAACAATGGACCTCAGTAGGTCACAAGATCAGACAATGGAAGTTGATTTGGGAAGAAAACATGTTCGGAAATAAACCACAGAGTGCCTCTTCGTAATGAAACAATGAGTGCTCGTGCTCGACAATGAAATCGATTTCTCAAATAATGCAAACAGAACTGCTAAGTACAGTGGACACTCCTTGAGAACCCTGCACTTAGCAGAGTGGCGCAGCGGAAGCGTGCTGGGCCCATAACCCAGAAGTCGATGGATCGAAACCATCCTCTGCTAGCGACAGTTCAGGTTTTCTCCTCTTCCAAGTTTTCACTGTCAAATAACCATGTTCAAGGATCCAACACTTGCTGCAAATCAAGATTCTCACTGGAATGGCTGTGAATGAGTGCAAAACAGCAACGCTTGTTAACAATGGTCTTGATCTTTGTCTAACGAAAGAACACCATTCTGATGTTGCACAGTCATGGTGTCAGAATTGGACGAGCCCTTAATCCAAGCTGATTCAGGTAGTGTTGCCGAGTCATCCAAGGTGTTGGATTAAGACTCCAGTCTCTAAGGAGGCATGGCTGCAAATCCCATTGCTGCCAGTTTAAGGCTTTGAATGGAATTAATTGCTCAAATCAGCCAGTAATGATTCACTACCATCATTTATGGTCCTGATATGTTGGACACTTGTCTTGAAGGAGCAACGAACGTGAGCGATTAAAGGGGTCATATTATGCAAAATTGACTTGAAAATTGACACGTTTTGCCAAGGACATTTGGGGTTCCCTAGTTGGTCTCATCTCACAGCCTTCACCCTGATGATGATGTTTGGTTGTCCAAGCCTTTACCATCCAGGCCAACACTGTCAACAAGTCCAAAAACACATTGGAAACAAATCACGCTCCAGTAAATGGTTGGGAGGGATCGATTCAAGCCGACATTCATGTTCCCGATACACCTAAACAAAGGACCTCAGTAGGTCACAAGATCAGACGATGGAAGTTGATTTGGGAAGAAAACATGTTCGGAAATAAACCACAGAGTGCCTCTTCGTAATGAAACAATGAGTGCTCGTGCTCGACAATGAAATCGATTTCTCAAATAATGCAAACAGAACTGCTAAGTACAGTGGACACTCCTTGAGAACCCTGCACTTAGCAGAGTGGCGCAGCGGAAGCGTGCTGGGCCCATAACCCAGAAGTCGATGGATCGAAACCATCCTCTGCTAGCAACAGTTCAGGTTTTCTCCTCTTCCAAGTTTTCACAGTCAAATAACCATGTTCAAGGATCCAACACTTGCTGCAAATCAAGACTCTCACTGGAATGGCTGTGAATGAGTGCAAAACAGCAACGCTTGTTAACAATGGTCTTCAGAACAGTGATGCGGTATTGTTGCTGAAGTCCTGACAAATGCCCCTCCCAAGATGGCGGACGCACTGACGTATTTTCCTGCCAGGTGGTGAGGCGTCTAGTGTATATGTCTATGTGTGTGAGCCTCTAGTTTTCACACCATACAGTGATAAACAATCTACTAGAGCAGTGGTTCTCAAACTTTTTACACCAAGTACCACCCAGAAAATACTCGGCTCTCCAAGTACCCTCATAATGACCAACACTATACAGTAGCCTAGTAAGCCTCAGCATTCATCAAAAACAAGGCAGAGGTTTTACTCCTAAAGAAGTATATTTAATATTGTCAGCCATTTTCACATTTTACACAGCAATATAGGAAAATAAAAGACTGTACTTAAATAATGATGATTCAATCAGCGGGCAGCGTTACGGCAGTGGCGGCACTTCGTGTCACGATTGCCCGTAATGCTACGCTTAGCGACCCGCTAACCTCCGGGACTCGACGTGAAAAGTAATTTTACACACAAAATACTTAACTTTTTTCACTAGAATCAGCTTCGATAGGCCTTTTCTCACAGAGCTGCTAAATCCCGTCTTTTCAGCTGCAGTACAGAATAAGTTACGGGTATAAACGCTGTACCGTGAGTTGCTGTGACGCAAACCCAGAAATGAGGTCCCTTTGTCGGGGTCAGTCCACAGAAAGCACCGCTGAATAACCGTTTTCACATAAAAACTTTATTTTTTTTTAAGAACTCGATTGTATATGTCGTTATTCATGGTACAGGGGAGGAACTCTTGGAAATTCATGTTCAGAAACGATGTCCGGAGCTGTACAGGTGGAGATGCCCACCTGTACCCACCATCAAGAGGGCATGACAACGCTGACTGGCACAGCTGGTCACCCCGCAACTGATTAGTTCACACGCCGGGACCAAATTTTCAAGAAAAACACTTTTTATAGTGAGATATGAACGTAAAAGCAAAAGCAGTGAAAACAGTCAAAATGAGCTTTAGGGCCCAAAGGGTTAAAAACCTCCACCTCTTGCCATCAATTCTTGCCTGCTACCGTGAATAACTGTTTATGTCAGTACCGGGATCAATGTTGTCCTTTCCTCTGCAGTGACAGTCTCACAACTGCAACCCAGATTTGAGAAGATCTGCAGCAACAAGCAGCCTCACACCATCACTGGAAAGATGTGTGGATTAAAGGTCTCATTTTAGCACAACAAACCTTTCTTTTGTTTTTCCTCGGGAAGTTTTTAAGTTTTTAAACTCATTTTATACAGAGAAGCAAAATGTATTTTTAGCAATGTTTAATATAGTTACACATTAAAAAACTGACAGCAAAGAATAATATTCCACAGTAAAACAGTTACACTTTAAATAGTTACACTGTGAAGGTGGTTGAAAGAAGTTGTAGTTTCTTTTATTGCAACATATTGGAAAATGGATGGATGCAATAGAAATACTGACCTGCAGTTCCCCCTAAATCCAGTAGGTATCAGTATGAAGCAGCTTTGGAGACATGAGGAGTAGGATGAGGGAAAAGGAGTGTTTGACGTACACGGCCAGTATTGTAGATACTGATACTTTTTACTAAGATAAGCAGCTCATCTACTTTAATGTGGGGGAGAACAATGTCTCATTATTTATGAAGCGAATCATCATCAATATGCAAATTTGAATGAAAATAAAAATAAAGCTTTTCTCATGATATTTGAAAGATTTGGAGACTTTTTATTCTTTTATCAGTTGATTGTGACCATAATAAAATGCAGGACAAAGATTGTAGGCAAATATAAATGACTTGTTATGAACAAACTCAATATATGCAGGGTAAATGAAATCTGCACAAAGTATCACTGCAGAACTGAGAAAGCTGATTTCTCCCACAGCAAAGCAACGCAGTAACGCCCCAGATGAAGGTGATCACAACATTGTGCTACGTCACTACAAGTAGGCTGCAGCAGTGCAGCGGTGATGACGGGGGTTTGTCCCAGTCCTCCGTCAGCAGAGTGTCAGTCTGACCGTTACGGTTCTTTCACAGCCCCACATTGGTGGTAAATCACAGGAAGTGGTGACGCTGCGTCGCCTCCACCATTAATATCAAATACATTAAGTGGTAAAAATAAGAGAACAATAATCAAATCAATGTAATAATCGGCATGTGAACCAGGAAAGTTCAATCATTCTTAAGCTGTGTACAAATTAAATTAATTTGTCTGAGTTTCATAAAATAGACCTAAATAATTTTCATGATTACACATTTTTAATAGAGCCCAAGATATTTGATGGGTTAATTTTACTCTCCATTCATTAGGAGGAGCACAGAGGCTTTTTTCTTTCTTCCTTTCTCTAACAACCAATCAGCTTTCAGCAGACTGCGTCATACATGGCAACGGGGTCGACCTGGCCTCCTCACTAAGATAAAAGTTGCTGTCAACTCCTCGCTCAGAGTTGCTCTTAGAAACTTCCTGAATCACTTTGAAGCTCAGATTCCTTGCTAAGAACTTTGAGGCTAAGACAGGAGCTCCCTAAGAGGACTCTGAGACGCTTCCTGAATACGAGCACAGGAGTGGAGGATGGAGGCAATCGTGTATCACCCGCGGCCCGCGGACAGTCTCCGGACACGCAATGTGGAACTTATGGCGGTTCTGAATATGAATATGTCTGATGAATTAATCTGGTATAATCTCACCAAGTCAGCATTAACAAGTCAGGAATGTTCTGGCTTTGGCTGCAGCAGCAGTGTTGCTTTTAGCTGCTGGATGTGTTTTAATTCTTCATAATCTCAGAGATTAACTGCTCCTTCAGTAATCTGTAAACTGCTCTGCAGAGTTTCTCTGTCTGTGATTGGTCAGATGCTGCAGACTCCGCCCCTTTCATGTGAACAAGCACACGTAGGTCTGGGTTGAACCAGAGAGTTGATAACCTGCTTGGTAGTAACGGTGATCAGGATCAGTCAACCCAGGAAACAGAGAGATCCTGGATATGTTGATCAGGGTTCCTAGTACAGGCCACAGGCCTCAGTGTGATTGAAACAATATTTATATTTACTTGCCGCTCAGTAAAGCAGCGGCGGCCTTGCGCATGCGCGGTTCCTTCTCAGTGTGGACGCAGTGTGGTGAGGGTCTCCTCTGGTCTGACTGCAGGAGGGAGGGAGGGACTGTCAGACTGACCGCAGGTCTGTCAATGCTTCAGGACGGGGGAGGGGCTGACAGCAGGACCTGCTGCTCGTTGACCACAGTGACTGCAGAACCAGACCTGCTTTCACCTCAGAGTCGCCAAACACACTAGAAAGTCACTAGATTTGTCGCTAGTCGCTTTTCACAACAAAAGTTGCCAACAGGACCTGAAAAGTCACCAGATTTAGTGACAAAGTCACCAAGTTAGCAACAGTGACAGGCTCACACCCCTGCTGACACAGACAGGATCTTTGTTCTACACTTCTTTTGAAACTTGCTTTCTTTGCTTAACTTTGAGTTCAGACCTTCAAGAAAGAACTATTTAGTTTTCATTCAACAGGAGAGGAGGGTGCACCATTCCCAGATGAACTGCAATACCAGGCTGATGCGTGGAGTGGACAGAGCAAGCTCCTATTCCATCTCCCTGTTCCAAAAATCAATTTAATATACAGTCCCCAGATAGGAGACATATCAGATATTAAACTGATAAGAACAGATACTACACTTGATCTTAGCCAAAAGGCCGAGAAGCGATACCACAATGGGTCTGAGCTAAAGGGAGCACTGGATGCACAGTCACCACAAGTCCCAGTCGGACATTGAGCCGCGCCTATTTAAGGCCTTTTACAAAACACAAAGTGTGCAAGAGTCATTTTGGCAACTTTTTTAGTTGGCTTGAATATTTGTCGACTTGTAGAATATTTGGCGGTTACCCAAACTGTCTCTCTCCTTCCCACACCCCGAGGTGAGTGCACCTTTCAAGCCTCGTATCCGCCCCCAAGCGCGCTCACACACGCCTCCATCTACTCCAACGCAACAATACTTGTTAATGCCACACGGGGCAGCAAACACACACGCATTCACTCTGTGCTCCCCAAACCCTGATTCCTATCCCTTTTGAACAACCCATTTTCAAGATTTGATCCAATCCCATAACCAAAATCCAATCAGATTACCTTTGAACAACTGGCCCCAAGGTATTTCTGAACTATGTATAGTAACGTGGCCTCATATTTTATAGCACCATCTTCCTCTCCTTCATCCTCACAAACCTTTCAGCCACCTCCTTCTTATCAAGCACAATGTCTCTCTATGGAGAGCAAAGTGAGCTTTGAGAGTCTGGCCTCCTTCATGCCCAGAGAGAGTTTTAAATTCATTTCAGGCTGAAACTGAGTTCTGCATTTGCACTAGTGACTGACTGGTATGTTCTTTCCATATGGCTGCAGATGATGAAGGGCAGAATAGCTTCTGTGGTGTTGAGCTTTATTTCTAGTTCACTACACATGGCAGAGAAATAAAGAAATTCATCGCAGACCTGCTCAGCTGTATTATGGCTCTTATATTGGTAGAATCATTACAGGCTGCCTGTCAGTTTTAGACGAGATTTTAAAATGCTACTGCTTGTTTTTAAAGCCTTGAATGGTCTGACTCCTCCATATATCAGAGACCTGTTATGATAACAATAATTACCAGAAGTATGTATTTCCAGAAGAAAATGCAAGTGTGAATGCTGAAGATTGAATAAAGGTGATTTCCTTTGATCTCAGCGTCTCCATGGTTCCAGTGCTGATCTCTTATCAGATCAAAGGAGATCAGTTCCCTTTACCATGGAGATGCTCACAACAAAGATCTCCTCCGGCTTTGATCTCCGTTGATCTCCATCCGGTGCCTCTCCCATCTTCTTTGTAATGAAAGGCTTGTTATTGTTCTTTTTCACAACCTTGGTGATGACGTCATCATTAGATTTTTTTTTTTAAGAATTGACAGAACTATTTGAAAATATCACATCCAAACTGTAAAAACATTGTTGGATATGTTTGTTTCTTTAAGAAACTCAGACCAACTTGTTACTACAGAAGAGTTTTAGGGCCACTCATGACAAAATAAAATAAGATTTTTTCTTTTCATGCAATTTGATTTAAAGTCAAAAAACAATGTTGAGATATTTTTTCATCATACAATATGATAAAGTGGAAATACTGCATCATTCTGCAGAACTTCCTGTCCATCCACTAGGTGGCGCTATCACTGAGACTGTATATTGGTCTATTGAATTGATCAGGGCAGGACTCTGATCACACATGTAAAGAACTGTATAATAAGTGTAGTATTGAGTAACAGTCACCTTGATCCAGTGATACAACATAGTAACACCAGGACAACAAAAGCTGCCGTCACAGTGAGGAATTAATATTCCAACAAACAAACAGGCTCACACGGGGGGCGGAGCCTCAAAATAACTCAATGAAAATCTAAAGTAAAGGAAGAGCAGTGAGGAAGCTCTGCCTGAAATGTCTGTGCTGGAATAAAGTGAAACTGACTGATCACAGTGTTTCTATTGTCCCATGAATTAATATTGTAGAATCTCACAAAGTGACTCATTAACAGAGTCGCTCATTTTCTGCAGCAATCCTTCCTGGATTTTGTTGCAGCAACAGTGTTGCTTTGTCCTGGATGATGGGTTTGAATTCTTCAGTGATCTCTATTGGAGGATAGGAGGTTTTATTAAATTTTTTTAAAATTAAAGTGAAAATAGGATTTTTTCTTTCTAATTAAATCAAACATCACCTGGAAAATGTTTTTTTTATTTTTTTTTAAATCAAAGTGACTATCAAAGGGAAAATAAGAGGTTTCTTTTTCAAATTTAAGTGATGTCCAAATGATGTAGAAATCATCATCCTCCACTATGAGCAATTAAAAAGCAAATAAAGCTGCAGATGGATCAGAACTCCTGGAGTGAAACATAAAGTACTTCAGGAAAGGAGGAGAACGCCGCCACTAGAAGTAGAGATATTTTCAGGATTGTTACGTTACGTTATGTAACGAACACTGAAGTTAACCCAGAAGTGGAGTATGGACATGATTGTGAGTTCTTCTGTGGTCTAGTGGTGAGTGTGTGTGTTGCCTTCAGGGGCAATGGGAAATAAAACCACTGCATGTAAGAAACACTAAACAGTAAAAACACCCCTGGTTAAGATCACAGCAACTTAAAACACAATAAATAAGCCAAATATGCAGCAAAATCATTGAAATGTGATTAAAAAGCTGTCAACAATGAAGCTGTCCCATGAAGACAAAGTCTTGACTAGTTTCCTGCTGCTGGTTGATCCATGAGGCAGAAGATCTGGATGAATGACTGATGGTTTCTTTGTATGTTTCACATCTTGTTTTGCTCTTGTATAGAAAACATTTCAAATCACATTCAACACAAATATTGGAAGAAAGAAAGTAGATGTTTTCATCAGCATCAGCCGGTTAGCTCAGTTGGACAGGGTGTGGTGCTAATAACACCAAGGTCATGGGTTCAATCCCCATACTGGCCAAACGAAGCTTCATGAACCACTGTCTTCATTTTCTAATGGCACTGTCTCTTCAGCAAACATTTAAAATACACTTCATTGCCAGTCCTTCAGAATCTATCTTCAAACCAACAGTGCCATCTGGTGGTGAGAAAATTAAGAACGTGGTTCATAAGGCTTCATTTAGCATCACTACTTGTGAGTATCTCCACCTGTCACACAGGGGACTGGGGTTCACTTTCCTGATGGAGTTAAGGGATTGTTGTGGTGGATTGTTCACACTGCATGAGCAAGGCACCACTATTATAAATGGCTGTATTGTAATTTTTAGTTGCATTGACTTGGAATCAAACCCAGGCCTCCAGCGTGGCAGGGGACGACTTTACCACTGAACCACCAATGCAAACACATCAGATCAGACTGGTCTCCATTTTAAATGTCAAAGAGAACTTGTCCTCAAGGCAGTAAGCCATGTATTAAAATGAATCCTGATGGAGACACACAAGCTTCAGAGGCTCTGACAGAACTCACTCACAAACCTGAAAACTGCTTCAGGTCAAATGGACCATAAAGTTACAAATCCTCCAATAGCAGTTGAACCTTCAGCTTCATTTCTTCAAGGTCGGCCATGACTAATGTTTTCATTTACTTTTGTCAGGATGTGGTCATTCCAGGAGCTCTGTCAAGGCTGTCAGGAGTCTTGATCTCCTGCCTTATTTATGACAATCAGTTGCAGTTCAATTGAGTTGAGTCCTTTAGCTTCTTAAACATGTTGGTTAGTTAGTCTAGGAGTATGATTCTCACTTTGGTTGTCAGAAGTCCTGGGTTCGACTCCTAGATGAGCCCTTGGAGTTACCATCACCCTCTCCTACAAATGGTTTTAACTTTGGTCATCAACCAGGATCTCTTTGTGTTAAATTTTAAAAGAGACTGAGACTTTGTGTTGGAGGCTTGGCTGATCTCTGCTCTCCACCTCATGGATTTTTTTATCAGAGAAACCTCGTTGTAATTTACAATTTGTGTCTTTATAACTGATTGAACCAAACTGAAGCACTTCAGCAAGTCTTTCATTTTGACTCAGACTTTAGCATTATGATTTGTTCCTTGAGCTTTCAGGTCTGTCTAGAATCAGATTGGTAATTCAAAAGGTTCCAGATCTCTGTAAAGGACAGTAGACCCATCCAAGATGGCTTCTGTGATCCATCCTGTTCTGGATGTGATTCCCTCAAACCCAAGTAAGGTGTAAAATGTATATAAGATGGATTTGTACCATATTTGTGAAATGTTGTTGCTGAGATAGAGAGAGTGGAGATCAAAGTGAAGAAAGAAATGTTGTCACTTTAATCTTTTCCCATCTTTTATGACATCACTATGACATCACCAGACAGAGTTAGCAGATAGAACCATCAGGGTATCACACTTCACAGCCTCCCTCGTAAAGTTCTGGAAGGCATAGTAGAGAAAGTGTCAGTAGCAGAGGAAGGTTTGGATCCATGGAGCTCTGGGTTCTGGGCCCAGCAGGCTTCCACTGTGTTTCAGGTGATCAGATCACAAGTGGCGAGTCCTGAAGACAAGTGTGAACAGACACCAAAGTGCTTTCACTCAGACCACTTCTGTTTTTTTTTGTCCAGAAGTATCTGCAGATGAACTTCATCCACAACTGAAGGTTAGAGTCTGCTGGAGTCAGTCCTGCATTATGCAAATTAGCCATGTGCACCAGACAGGAGGAAGCCTAACTTTGAGTTTGAGTCACTTTGTAAATAAAGAAGTAATACTTGTTTTCCTGAAGCAAAACTTCTCACCTGCAGCCAATCAGGCAGTGAGAAAATATGATGCAAAACAGCCAGCTTTTAAGCATCTTCAGGAAGGAACAATGGACTACAATTTGTTGAGTTTCAAAACAGCGAGCAAGAAGAGTCTCCACTTCTGCACCTTGGTGGTCAGGATCAGTGTCTGCTTCGTCTCACTCAGAAGTGAGAATCATATGGAGACACAACACTGTGTTGGCAGGCCTGGGTAGCTCAGACGGTAGAGCATAAGACTTTTAATCTGAGGGTCCAGGGTTCAAGTCCCTGTTCAGGCTATTTGTGGGAACAAACTTGAAACTGAGCAGGATGACTATTACAGTAACACACCATCAGTAAGATACAACTAACCTGTCTCTTGATGGTCTACATCAGGGTGCCCAAACTGGGTCCTAGAGTGCCAGTGTCCTGCATGTTTTAGTTCTCTGCCTGCTTCAGCATACCTGAATCTAATGATGACATCATCACCAAGGTTGTGAAAAAGAGCAATAACAAAACTTTCATTACAAAGTGGATGGGAGAGGCACCGGATGGAGATCAACGGAGATCAATGCGGGAGGAAATCTTTGATCTGAGCATCTCCATGGCAAAAGGCACTGATCTCCTTTGATCTGATAAGAGATCAGCGCTGGAGCCATGGAGACGCTGAGATCAAAGGAAATCAGCTTTATTCAATCTTCAGCATTCACACTTGCATTTCCTTCTGGAAATACAAACATCTAGTAATTATTATTATCATAACAGGTCTCTGATATATGGAGGAGTCAGACCATTCAAGGCTTTAAAAACAAGCAGTAGCATTTTAAAATATCTTCTAAAACTGACAGGCAGCCAGTGAAAGGAAGAAGGGATTGGTGAAATGTGGTCCCTCCTCCTGGTGCCTGTTAAAAACCTGGTAGCAGCATTCTGCTCTAGCTGCAGTCTTTGAACATTGAGCCTACTGATGCCAGAATAAAGGGAGTTACAGTAATCCAGCCTGGACCAGATGAAGGCATGTATTACTTTCTCCAGGTCTGCTGGGGAGAGGAATGACCTGGTCTTGACTAGTCGTCTTAGCTTAGCAAAGCAGGATTGGACTACCTTGGTCACCTGACAGTCAAAGGACAGGTCGCAGTCGAACACCACACCTAAATTGTGGACCTCTTTTCAAACATTGCTCAATGAGCTACCAAGACTAGAGCAAAGGTTGTTAAAATGGTTGGTGACCTTAACCAGCACAGTGTCAGAGCTATGATGTGCAGGAAACCAGACTGAAATGTCCCAAAGGTTTGATTTCAATCCATCAAAGAAATGAGCTGGGAAGCAACAGTTTTTCTAAAATCCTTGATGAAATTAAGTTTTGAGGCCAGAGTAGAGCGAGGCGGGGTAGGAGACTAGATCTGGACCTATCAGAACCACATTTTATGTCTAATCTCTATTATTACATGGACACAATCTGAAATAAATTCCTCGGAGCGTTCTGGTGTGGGTTCAACCTGCTATTTGGGGACTGATCATGGAACGACATGGTCACTCCAAGGGCTCATCCGGGAATTGAACTGCAACTGATTGTCCTAAATAAGGCAGGAGATCAGGACTCCTGACAGCCTTGACAGAGCTCCTGGAATGACCACATCCTGACCAAAGTGAATGAAAACATTAGTCATGGCCGACCTTGAAGAAATGAAGCTGAAAGTTCAACTGCAATTGGAGGATTTGTACCTTTATAGTACATAATGAGTTTCTCCCAGTAAATACAAACTACAAATGACTGTGTTGTATTTGGTGCTATATAAATAAAGATTAATTGAATTGAGGCACTGCTTGGATTTGAGCCCAGGAACTCATGTTCACTAGACAGGTACTTTGGCCAGCTAAGCCACAGCGCCTCCTTTGGTGCATTTTTAGTTCTGCATTACCTGGTGTCAGATGTACTGCAGGAAAATATTTACATTTGATAGCAGTCTGATAAAAACATAAAAAAAAAAAAAAAATGTAAATACCTGTTTGATTCTGATCTGAAAGAAATCAGACATCACAGTATTAATGAATAACCGTTAGCCGCGACCTTTATCTGACCAGGTTTGAACACGTTATTGGTAAAGTGCAGGTCGTGCGGCTGAGAGGTTCTGGATTAAGGCTCCAGTCTCTCAGGAGGTGTGGGTTCTTTAACACTCCTGAATGGTTCATCACCACATTCAGCACAAAGCTCCATCAGGAGCCACTCATTGCAATCAGCCATGTTGAAGCAGGGAGACGTGGAAAACATGCAGAGCTGAGGCCCTCCAGGAACTGAGTTTGAGACCCCTGATCTAGAGCATGATCTTTGACCCCATCAGCTCCCTGGGAGCTTCACCCTGTCACCAACTATTTCATACTTATCCTGTTTGAAATAGATCCTTTCCACCACTCAGTATGTGCTGGTACGTTATGATACAGTACGGGTTTTCATGTGTTTTCACTGACTAAAGTTGTGGATGGTACTGAAAGTACTGTACCAAACCGTCACCCTCATGCTTGATGATGTGGACTTGTTGGGTTTCTCCTGTAAAAACACCAAAAAATGACTGTGAAGTATTTGGTGCTATATAAGTAAAGTTGAACTGAATTAATGTTGTGAGGAACTGCTGGTATTTACTGTAAGCTGATGTAAGACAGGATGGTAAGAATGATAAGAAGATGATAAGAAGTGGAGGAGTTTGTTTTGTCAGACAGAGAAGTGACTCAGGTTTCTGAGTGAGTTCTGTCAGAGCCTCTTCAGCTTGTGTATCTCATCAGGTCTTTCTGGGCCGTTCACACCTGGTTAACATCTGTTTCAGCTGATCACATCACATGGAGCAGCCCTGATCCACACTGTTTACTCTTGTCTGGATCCTGGGTTACGCTGTGTCCGTGTCATGTGTCTGTTACCATGCTTCCACATTGTGACATCACAGTGATGTCACAATGTGGAAGCTTTGTGACATCAGGTCCAGATGTTAACCAGCTGTCATGAAGCCACTCTTCTGTAAATCCAGCATTAGTCCCACAGGTGAGTAACACCTGTACGATGCCATCTGCTCTCTGAGTTTCACTTCAACTAGTTCTGACACCAGGTAATGCAATACTGAAATGCACCAAAGGAGGCGCTGTGGCTTAGCTGGTCAAAGTGCCTGTCTAGTGAACAGGAGATCCTGGGTTCATATCCCAGTAGTGCCTCATGACATCAATTCAATGAATCTTTATTTATATAGCACCAAATGCATCACAGTCATTTGTAGTTTGTTATGATAATAATAATTACTAGAGGTTTGTATGTCCAGAAGAAAATGCAAGTGTGAATGCTGAAGGTTGAATAAAGCTGATCTCCTTTGATCTATGTGTTTCCATGGCTCCAGTGCTGAGATCATATCAGATTGAAGGAGATAGGAGAAGGAGAGCTCCTGCTTTGAGCTGCTCTGATCTCCGTGAGGTGCCTCTCCCATCTTCTTTGTATGACACATTTTTTCAAAGATTTTTGTGATTTGAATATATATATATAGAGAGAGAGAGAGAGAGAGAGAGAGAGAGAGAGAACCAGCACACACAGAGAGAGAACATGAAAACTCCACACAGAAAGGCTCCTGCCGGGATTTGAACCGAGACTTTTTTTTTTAACTGGACCTTGTGGCTGTGAGGCGAGAGGCTGTGGACTCTGTGGATTCAGGACCTGGTGAGTGGAACATGTATTACCGGATCCTATTATTTAGTCCTTTATCGTCTCCCACTTTAGACCTTCTTCCTCTCCATGTTTTCTCCTGGTTGAAGGAGCTCTGCATCGCAGGATGTGACGTCATGCAACGTACCGCAACGTGACTTGATTTCATGCTGGAAAATGAATCGTTAAGAAGAATCAAACACATTTAAGGTGTACGATTCCCATGGAATTGATCAATTGGAACCGGTTCTCAGTCAGAACCGGTTTTCGATTCCCATCCCGAGTGAACATAAACCAGAGACTCTGAACATGAACTAGAGACTCTGTTCTGTTGTGATGACCACTCTATTCAAGCCGAGCGGTCCAAGGCGCTGGATTAAAGCTCCAGTCTCTCAGGAGGTGTGGGTTCAAATCCCACCACTGCCACTTTCTAAGCTTTGGATGGATTTACTTCCTCCAATCAGCAAGTAATGAGACACTGCCATCAGTTCTGCTCCTGATACGGTGGAGACTTGCTCCACCCCTGTGAACTTTCACCCCAGCAGAACCTTCAGGTTCTTGTCCAGTGAGTTTGACAGCTTCTTCTCAGAGTATGAACTCTCCTGCCTAACAAGCATTTCTTCAACAGCTGGCTGACGTCACGGCCCTACTGTTCTTCTTGTTCTTATGGGTTCTTATAGAACTATGCAGGGTTCCATTCCAAGCCAATCAACAGATCTTTTCTCAACCCTCCTCCTGTGTAAGCTTTCACAACCCAGTCACATGTTAACGGGTCGGTTCTGACCCGAGTCTTAGGCCCTGATTTCATCAACGTTTCAAGTGACAACATCTTGTTTGTTAACAACAACAATGTAGTTTCTACAATGTGGGCAAGCCACAGTCAACAGTGGTGGTCTTCTGTGTAGGACATTACAGTGAACCTTCCATGGTTACACAACACGTTGCCTTGACTTAGAACCTGAAGCTTGCAGTTATAAGTCTTACAGGTACAGAGGTCTCCACGGTACGTCTCTGACCCCGTTGTGGATGCTTCACCTTGTCTACAACTTCATGTTCATCGTGTTTGAAATAAACAACTGTCTTGTTTCCACCACTCAGTATGTGTCAATATGTTATGATACACTTCAGGTTTTCATGTGTTTTCACTGACTAAAGTTGTGGATCGTACCAAAAGTACCGTACCAAACAGTAACCCTCTGTCGAGGTACCTGGCACATCTGGGGGAGGGGTGTCCACATGATCATGCTTGATGATGTGGACTTGTTGGGTTTCTCCTGTAAAAAACACCAAGAAATGATTGTGTTGTACTTGGTGCTATATAAGTAAAGTTGAAGTGAATTAATGTTGTGAGGCACTGCTGGGATTTGAACCCAGGATCTCCTGTTTACGAGACAGGCACTTTGACCAGCTAAGCCACAGCGCCTCTGTTAGTGCAGTTTTAGTGCTGCATTACCTGGTGTCAGATGTACTGCAAACACATCTTTATATTCAATAACAGTCTGAAAAATATGGAGAAAAAAACACATTTGATTTTATGATCAGAATAATAAAGTAGAACTCAGCTAGTCACAGTTCTAATATCAATACAAGAGAAGACTGACTCCTCACTAAAACCCAAAGGTTTGGTTCTATCTGTTGACTTGCAGTGGTGGACACACTGATTTCGAGATGATTGGAGTGAAAGATATGCAGTTCATATACCATCCTACAGGGGGAGCTGCAGCACTCTCAGCTCTCCTACTTGCCTCTGCCTTCAATCTATTAGTACCAAGCGAAGTCCAGAGTTTTTATGGATGAAGGTTCTCATAATAATTGAGGAACAATATCTTGTTAGTATAGTGCCATGTGTGAGATGGGGGTTTAATTCCCTGAGCATCTCCATGGCGACAGACACTGTTCTCCTTTGATCACCTTTGATCTCCATGAGGTGCCTCTCTCATCTGCTGAATTGAATCCACAGGTGGTAATGAGGCATTGATGGACTCTGCTGCTCTCTGATTATGCAACTAAACACACATTAATGTCGACTCAGCACACACAGTATACAGAAGAGCCAGGGAAAGAGAGAAAGAGGAGAAATTAATATTTTACCTGTAAGTATTTCCTCCAGCTTTAGCAGTCTGGTGGCAACCTGTCGTTTTGCTGCAGAAGTACTTCTGTGGTCGTTAAATTTGGCTTTTCTAAGTTAAACTAATGACTTTCACTTTCACAATCAGCTGTCAGGGAACTTTTTAAAGTGAAACTTTCTACCTTAATATTATTCCACTCGGTGTTGTGCTGCTCTGTCGTCATGGCGATGCACCCAGAGACACTGCACATGCTGCTCCGGTAAAGGAGTAAAAAAAACAAAAACAAAAAACGGAAGTAAACAAAACTGCGTTAATCACATAAAAATGTTAGAACGAATTAAACGTTTCAAATCAATTAATTAAATTAACGTGTTATTTTTGACGGCACTAGTAATTATTGATACTTTTTCATTGTTCCTGTTATTTTATTGATACACAGCACACATTAGCATGTTAGCTCATTCATACAGCAAACTGCAAACAGTGGCGCTCTAGAGACAAAGTCATGATAGCGATGGCGTCCAGGAGGAAGACGTTTCACAATGTCTCCTCCCACAAGAGTCACCAGTGGAGGAGGTGCACGGTACCTGGAGGTAGTGATGGCCAAATGAAGCTTCATCAAACACTGTCTTGATTTTCTGGAGCCACTAGATGGCGCCGTCTGTTGAACAAACGTTTGAAAACACACTTCATTGTCAGTCCTTCAGCCTCTATCTTCAAACCAAGAGTGCCACCTGGTGGAGACAGAAGATAAAGCAGTTGATCGTCACTACATGGAGGTCAGCAGGGTCCAATGTTCCACTTTGACAGTACAATATTGTTTGTGTATTTTGTTATTGTCCATGTTCTTACTATTGTGGTGAATGTTGACCACAGCAGAGCAGCAGCAGTAAAGTTTGGTTCCACTGAGAGTTAAACTCAGATCAGTGGACTCAGAGCTCAGAGTTCTAACCATGACACCATGGAACCACAGAGAACAGCTCAGCATGGTGCGTTCATGGACATCTAGTCAATGAAAACAGCCTCATCATGGTTTCACCACCTTTACTAGACTTGTGATGGAAAAGCTGCTTCTGCTGACGTCACAGATGAAATAACTCAACAGTCATTGTGTCAAAAACTTCCTCTTCTGATAGCATCTTAAGTTTACATGGACTGACTTTCAGTGGACGCTCCGTCCTCGTCCTTTTTCATCGTCTGCTCGTCTGCTGTTCCTCCTTTTACCTCCTCGCCTGCTGCTCCTGTTGCTCACTGGTTGGTATCAAAGTGAAAATAGAAGGTTTTTAATCAAAGTGAACATGAAAGTGGAAATATGATTTTCTATCAAATTAAAGTGATTATCAAATTTAGAATGTGAGCTTTTTTTTCAAATTAGATTGACCATATCCTCGAAAAATGTTTTTTTCAAATTAAATTGAACATCGGGGTGAGAATAGGAGTTTTTATTTTCAAATTAAAGTGACTATTAAAGGGATAATATGAGTTGTTTTTGTTCAAGTTAAAGTGACTATCAAAGTGAGAATAGGAGTTTCTTTCAAATTAAAGTGACGATCAAAGGGAAAATAGGATTTTTTTTCAAATTAAAGTGACTATCAAAGGGAAAATATGAGGGTTTTTTTCAAATTAAAGTGACTATCCAAATGAGAATAGGAGTTTCTTTCAAATTAAAGTGACTATCAAAGTGAGAATAGGAGGTTTTTTTTCAAATTAATGTGACTATCAAAAAGAAAATAGAATTTTTTTCAAATTAAAGTGACTATCAAAGTTAAAATAGGAGTTTTTTTCAAATGAAAGTGACTATCAAAGTGAGAATAGGAGTTTCTTTCAAATTAAAGTGACTATCAAAAGGAAAATAGGAGTTTTTTTTCAATTAATGTGACTATCAAAAAGAAAATAGAATTTTTTTCAAATTAAAGTGACTATCAAAGGGAAAATATGAGTTTTCTTTTCAAATTAAAGTGACTATCAAAGTGAGAATAGGAGGGGTTTTTTTTCAAATTAAAGTGACTATCAAAGTGAAAATGGGAGTTTTTTCAAATTAAAGTTACTGTCAAAATGAGAATAGGAGTTTCTTTCAAATTAAAGTGACTATCAAAGGGAAAATAAGAGGTTTTTTTTCAAATTAAAGGGACTATCAAAGTGAGAATAGGAGTTTATTTCAAAGTAAAGTGACTATCAAAGTGAGAATAGGAGTTTTTTTTCAAATTAAAATGACTATCAAAGGGAAAATATGAGGGTTTTTTCAAATTAAAGTGACTATCCAAATGAGAATAGGAGTTTCTTTCAAATTAAAGTTACTATCAAAGTGAGAATAGGAGTTTCTTTTTCAAATTAAAGTGACTATCAAAGGGAAAATATGAGGTTTTTTCAAATTAAAGTGACTATCCAAATGAGAATAGGAGTTTCTTTCAAATTAATGTGACTATCAAAAAGAAAATAGAATTTTTTTCAAATTAAAGTGACTATCAAAGGGAAAAGATGAGTTTTATTTTCAAATTAAAGTGACTATCAAAGTGAGAATAGGAGGGTTTTTTTCAAATTAAATTGACTATTGAAGTGAGAATAGGAGTTTTTTCAAATTAAAGTTACTGTCAAAATGAGAATAGGCGTTTCTTTCAAATTAAAGTGACTATCAAAGGGGAAATAAGAGTTTTTTTTTTCAAATTAAAGGGACTATCAAAGTGAGAATAGGAGTTTATTTCAAAGTAAAGTGACTATCAAAGTGAGAATAGGAGTTTTTTTTCAAATTTTAGTGACCATGCAAGGGAAAATTGGAGTTTTTTTCAAATTAAAATGACTATCAAAGGGAAAATATGAGGGTTTTTTCAAATTAAAGTGACTATCCAAATGAGAATAGGAGTTTCTTTCAAATTAAAGTTACTATCAAAGTGAGAATAGGAGTTTCTTTTTCAAATTAAAGTGACTATCAAAGGGAAAATATGAGTTTTTTTTTCAAATTAAAGTGACTATCCAAATGAGAATAGGAGTTTCTTTCAAATTAATGTGACTATCAAAAAGAAAATAGAATTTTTTTCAAATTAAAGTGACTATCAAAGGGAAAAGATGAGTTTTATTTTCAAATTAAAGTGACTATCAAAGTGAGAATAGGAGGGTTTTTTTCAAATTAAAGTGACTATTGAAGTGAGAATAGGAGTTTTTTCAAATTAAAGTTACTGTCAAAATGAGAATAGGAGTTTCTTTCAAATTAAAGTGACTATCAAAGGGAAAATAAGAGGTTTTTTTTTCAAATTAAAGGGACTATCAAAGTGAGAATAGGAGTTTATTTCAAAATAAAGTGACTATCAAAGTGAGAATAGGAGTTTTTTTTCAAATTTTAGTGACTATGCAAGGGAAAATTGGAGATTTTTTCAAATTAAAATGACTATCAAAGGGAAAATATGAGGGTTTTTTCAAATTAAAGTGACTATCCAAATGAGAATAGGAGTTTCTTTCAAATTAAAGTTACTATCAAAGTGAGAATAGGAGTTTCTTTTTCAAATTAAAGTGACTTACAAAGGGAAAATATGAGGGTTTTTTTCAAATTAAAGTGACTATCCAAATGAGAATAGAGTTTCTTTCAAATTAATGTGACTATCAAAAAGAAAATAGAGTTTTTTTCAAATTAAAGTGACTATCAAAAGGAAAATATGAGGGTTTTTTCAAATTAAAGTGACTATCAAAATGAGAATAGTAGTTTATTTCAAATTAAAGTGACTATCAAAGTGAGAATAGGAGTTTTTTTTTCAAATTTTTGTGACTATCAAAGGGAAAATTTGAGTTTTTTTCAAATTAATGTGACTATCAAAGGGAAAATATGAGGGGTTTTTCAAATTAAAGTGACTATCAAAATGAGAATATGAGTTTCTTTCAAATTAAAGTGACTATCAAAGTGAGAATAGGAGTTTTTTCAAATTAAAGTGACTTTCAAAGTGAGAATAGGAGTTTTTTTCAAATTAAAGTGACTATAAAAGTGAGAATAGGAGTTTTTTTCAAATTAAAGTGACTATCAAATGGAAAATAGGAGTTTTTTTCAAATTAATGTGACAATCAAAAAGAAAATAGGATTTTTTTCAAATTAAAGTGACTATCAAAGGGAAAATATGAGTTTTCTTTTCAAATTAAAGTGACTATCAAAGTGAGAATAGGAGGTTTTTTTTTCAAATTAAAGTGACTATCGAGGTGGAATAGGAGTTTCTTTCAAATTAAAGTGACTATTGTGGAGGCTGGGAAAGATGAGACGGACGAAGGAGTCGAGTCGGCTTTCTTTATTGCCTCCAGCAACATGACAGTTCACCTGTCAAACATCTCTACCTGTGCGTCACAGCACTTCCTCTTTTGACCCTTCCCATCACCCCATCACCAACACGCCCCCGCACGTCACCGACACACCCACTTCATTCTGCTTGGGAGAACCTCCCTCAAGGTGCACACCACACAGCCCCCCCCCCCCCCCCCCCCCCCGAACAATCAGATTGGTGCTGCTATCAAAAAAACAAAAATACGCAACAAAAAAAATGTTTGTTTGACTGTTTTTCTCTTTTTTTTTGTCTCTTTTGGGAGGTCTTAGCACCCGACCATAACGGCTGCGTTGCACCTCCAATGGAGTAGGTGCAAGTACCGGCACCGGGGTTAAGGCAGGTGCAGGGGACATTGCAGGAGCTGATGACTTAGGGGGGCGCCCACGTCTCGGGGGTTGCCCCACCTCCGCTGGCTGCTCTGGCATGACATGGGCAGGTTTCAGACGGTCCACTGAAACCCGGACATGCCTACCCCCCATATCCACCACAAAGTTCTTCGGCCCTGCCTCCAGGACGTGAAACGGGCCGTCATATGGCGGCTGAAGTGGGGAACGATGAGCGTCATGTCGAATAAATACATATTCGGCTGCCATCAGGTTCTTCAGGACATAGGACCGGGGCAGGCAGTGATGAGCTGGAACCGGGTCGAACATGCGGGCGTGAGGGGGGCGGATACGAGGCTTGAAAGGTGCAGACGGTGTGATACTTATGTCAACTCTTCACAAAGTAGAGTTTGCTAAAGTTCTGTTGCGCTGGCCAGGAATCAAACCCGGGCGTACTACATGGCAGGTGAGAATTCTACCACTGAACCACTACTGCTGACCTAAGTCCAACAGGAAGTCTGCAATTTGCCTTTCAAAATAAGATTATCAGCAGAAATTTTAATTGGGTCTCACCACCCGTAGGAAAGTCATAGAGAGATGAAACCAAAACTCACTTGTTTGTCTCAGCAAGACCTGGAAATAATGTAATGACACTCCTGACTTAATCTTAGTCTACATTTTTCCTTTGAAAACCAGATCCATCCATCCCCGGGTCGGCACTGTCACCCAGATCACATTGCACCGATTAAGAACCTTTCCTGCAGGTAGTGAGCCCACAGGAAGGTGGCGCCCAGCATGGGACATGAACCCACTACCTTGAGATTGCAAGTCTCATGCTCTACCAACTGAGCCAGAAGAACCAGGAACCATGAGGGATCACCAGAAGAAGAACCAGAACCAGACACAGTGACCTGCAACCTGCAAGTGATCCAGCTTTCTATCTTCAGTGTTTTTACTGCAAAATCCTCCTGAGAACAAAAGAATAATCAACTATTCTGACAATCAGTGGGTTGCTGTAAAGAAGTTGCATTTAAATGAAATCACTATGTAAGTTTCAAAGTGTCTGTGTATTCACAATTTCCAGACACCCTGATGGTTCTATCTGCTAACTCTGTTTGGTGATGTCATAGTGATGTCATAAAAGAATGGAAAACAGGGAAAAAATTCATTCCTTTATTGCCATTCTGACAATTCACATCAAAGATGCTCTGCAGAATGAAATGATGACGCCTGGTCAGTGATAAAAACACAAGCAATTAAAAAATACCAGAATTACAATGAGTTCTATAATACTAGTGAGGAAATGCAGTACCTGGGAATAAATCAGTAGAAAGAGAGAATAAATGGCCGTCACTGTACCTGACCTAATCCCACATGTGATATTTACAGTTCTCTGTTTAAAGTTGGATGGCAGTGGGAAAGAAAGCTGGCAGTTTTCCATCTCAGGCTGCGGTTCCTCCTGCCTGAGGGGAGGAGAGAGAACAGTCCAGGGCAGGCTGAGGACGTCCTTGGTGGTCCTCAATGTCCCTGACAGGCAAGTCCCTTGTTGGAGGCAACAAGATCCCCATGATCTTCTCAGTGGCCCTCAAGACTCTCTTAGTGCTTTCTAGTCAGAGACACTGAGCTGCTGGTGACTTACAGACTGCACATCTCCATCTTCAGCCCACAACAATCAGGGTTCTAATTTACACATGATTTAAGGCC
This sequence comes from Lipophrys pholis, assembly GCF_963383615.2. Classification (NCBI taxonomy): domain Eukaryota; kingdom Metazoa; phylum Chordata; class Actinopteri; order Blenniiformes; family Blenniidae; genus Lipophrys; species Lipophrys pholis. The sequence continues at coordinate 3,592,411 of NC_137646.1, read as the reverse complement.
CGTTTACACCACAACAAAAACAAGTGGAACCACAAAACTTTAGTCACATTTGGGCTCCGTTTATACGACAGTGGTGCTCGGATCCACTGCAACCGTCACTTTTTGGTCCCGGCTCTCAAGGTGGAACTTTTCTTTCACACTCCCGACTCCCCCCACAGGGACAGGCGGAGGCTACGGAGCGCTGTTACTGAGCATGTGCACCTCCGCCATGGTAAATAGTGCTTCTACTCATGTGTGAGTAACAAACATGGCGGCCTCCGTAGAGCTGCTGTCCTGTAAAAGCTTCACTTTTCCTTAACAGACAAGTTGTTGTCACTTGGAATGTTGTGGTGTAAACGGAGCCGAAGACTCAGATCAAAACTGAGCCGTTAACATGTGACTGGGTTGTGAAAGCTCACACAGGAGGAGGGTTAAAAACTATATGCTGCATTGGCCGGGAATCAAACCCTGGACTCCTGCATGGCAGGAGAGGATTCTACCGTGTTGTGTGTCTGGTTGCTCTAGCTGGTTTTCTTGGAAGGGTGTGGCTCATTTGTCCAAGAGTTGTGTTTTCTCTAAGAGGACATTCAATGATCAGGAGACTCAGTCCTTGAATAAAAGTTTGAAAGAACTGAAAAAGATCCAACATCCCAACTTATAAGGAAAGTCTCTCCTCTGTGACGGCCGGGAATCGAACCCGGTTCAACTGCTTGGAAGGCAGCTATGCTCACCACTATACAACCGTCACTACTCTGAGTGGCTCCACCTGGCAAAGATGATGAAGAATATAGAGCGATGGTGAAGAAGACTTGAAGAAGTTTGTAGAATGGGACAGAAAGGTGTCTCATGCTTGTGAGTGAGACGTGTCAGACCCTGTTTGTCTCTTGTCTCCTCACAATCAAGACACACTAACTCACTATTAATCTACTTGCTGCTGTTGATGTCAGACATGAAGCTTGGAGATGCTGGGGATTGAACCCAGGACCTCATACAGCTAAATCCTTGTTTTGGGGGTTTTGATTGAACTGAATCAGTTGATGTAAGACAAGGAGGACAAGCCCTGAGCAGCATGTGTCCCTCTCTCACCAGGACACTGTCCCTCTCTCACCAGGACACTGTCCCTCTCTCACCAGGACACTGTCCCTCTCTCACCAGGACACTCTGGATTGTGGTGTGTGGCTGCTTGCTGGAGGGGAGGATTTATGGAAGTGTTGTCTGTTAGTGAGGATTTCATGGTTGGAGTCAGAACATTTTAGGAGATATTTCACTAACCTGACAACTAAATAAGTAAATAACTGTAACTAGTTGCTCCCACATTACTATGGACGAGGACAGGATCCACTCCGGAGGGTCTCCTGGATGGTCTCCTCCATCACAGGACAGTCAGAGACAAACAGCCACACACACACACACACACACACACACACACACACACACACACACACACACACACACACACACACACACACACACACACACACACACACACACACCTTCACAATTTACTGTCACCAGTTAAGCTCCCTTGTTGTTGTTGGAACCGTCACATTGTTCTACAAAGAACCCAAAAGCCTTAAAAGTCCTGGATTCTTTAAAAAGTTGAAAAGAAAAACTTTCTTCTATCATTTGTTCCCAAGATTCACACCAATACTGAGTAAAGGGAACTTTTTCCTAGTGAACATAAGTCATGGCTGTATATTCCATCCATCCATCCATCCATCCATCCATCCATCATCCATCCATCATCCTTCTATCCATCCATCCATCCATCATCCATCCACCAATCCATCCTTCCTGATCCATCAATCCATCTACCAATCCATCCATCCATCCATCCATCTGTTATCCATCCATCAATCCATCTACCAATCCATCCTTGCATCCATCGATCCATCCATCTGTCATTCATCCATCATTGATCCATCCATCCATGCATCTGTCATTCATCCATCCATCCTTCCATCTATCTACCAATCCATTCAACCATCCATCCATCCATCATCCATCCATCCATTCATCCATCCATCTGTCATCTACCCGTCATTCATCCACCCATCCCTCGATCCATCCATCAATTCATCAACCTTCCTTCCATCCATTCATCCATCCATCCATCTACCAATCCATCCTTCCATCATCCATCCATCCATCTACCAATCCATCCTTCCATCATCCATCCATCCATCTACCAATCCATCCTTCCTCATACATCCATCCATCTACCAATCCATCCATCCATCCATCATTCATCCATTCATCCATCATGCATCCATCATCAACCAAGCCATCATTCGATCCATCAATCCATCCATCATCCTTCCTTCCATCCATCCATCATCCATCCATCATCTACCAATCCATCCTTCCTTCCTTCCATCCATCATCCATCCATTCATCCATCATGTATCCATCATCCATCATCTACCAATCCATCCTTCGATCCATCAATCCATCCATCATCCTTCCTTCCATCCATCATCTATCCGTCATTCATCCATTCATCCATCCATCCCTCCCTCCATCCATTCATCAACCTTCCTTCCATTCATCCATCCATCATTCATCCATCAATCTGTCATCTATCCGTCATTCATCCATTCATCCATCCATCTACCAATCCATCCTTCCATCCATTCTTCCATCATCCATCCATTCGTCATCCATCCATCCATCGACCAATACATCCTTCCATCTACCAATCCATCCTTCTATCCATCCTTTATGTCATCCATCCATCATCCATCCATCCATCATTCATCCATCATGCATCCATCGTCCATCCATTCATCCATCCATCCATCATCCATTTACCAATACATCCTTCCTCATCCATCCATCCATTCATCTACCAATCCATCCTTCCATCCATCAATCCATCCATCATAATTCCTTCCATCCATCCATCTGTCATCCATCCATTCATCCATCATGCATCCATCGTCCATCATCTACCAATCCATCCTTCGATCCTTCCATCTATCAATCCATCCATCATCCTTCCTTCCATCCATCCATCCATCATCCATCCATCCATCATTCATCCATCCGTCATTCATCCATCCATCCACCCATCTGTCATCCATCCATCATTCAGCCGTCATTAATCCATCCATCCAACATCTGTCATCCATCGGTCATTCATCCATCCAACCATCCATCCGTCATCCTTCCTTCCATCCATCCATCCATCCATCCATCCATCCATCCATCCATCCTGATGTGATCCAGTAAACATGTCCAAGCAGTAGTGTTGTGTTTTTGCTTCTTATTGTCAATAGAACCAAGAGTGATTGATAGAGTGAGTATCAGAGTGACTGATACTCTTGTATTTGCTATATGATACAGGCTTATGAGTTTCAAGCCTCTCACGCCATAGATGCTACATGCTACATCTAAAGAGGTTCAGGCCTCATCTCTGGTGTTGGAGGCCTGATACGCTTTAAATGTAGCATGTAGCATCTCTGGTGTAAGAGGCCTGAATCTCTTCAAATGTAGCATGTAGCATCCTTACATTTAAAGAGATTCAGACCTCAAACTCCAGAGATGGTACATGCTACATTCAAAGAGTATCAGGCGTCGTACTCCAGAGATGATACATGCTACATTCAAAGAGTATCAGGCGTCGTACTCCAGAGATGATACATGCTACATTTAAAGAGTAGCAGGCCTCATCTCTGGTGTTTGAGGCTTGAAACTCTTTAGCATGTATCATGTAGCATCTTTGGTGTGTGAAGCCTGATATGCTTTAAATGGAGCATGTAGCATCTCTGGTGTACGAGGCCTGAAACTCTTTAAATGTAGCATGTAGCATCTTTACATTGAAAGAGATTCAGACCTCAAACTCCAGAGATGCTGCCTGCTACATTTAAAGAGTGTCAGGCCTCGTACACCAGAGATGCTACATGCTACATGCTACATTTAAAGAGATTCAGACCTGGTACACCAGAGTTGCTACATGATACAGGCTTATGAATTTCAAGCCTCTCACACCATAGATGCTACATGCTACATTTAAAGAGTTTCAGGCCTCATCTCTGGTGTTGGAGGCCTGATACGCTTTGAATGTAGCATGTAGCATCTTTACATTTAAAGAGATTCAGACCTCCAACTTCAGAGATGCTACATGCTACATTTAAAGAGTATCAGACCTTGTACTCCAGATGTTATGAACTTACATTTTGTCTCACTAACTAACTAAGTAACTAAGCAACTAACTAAGTAACTAACTAAGTAACTAAGTAACTAAGTAACAAAAAATGTATAAATTTATTTAAAAATACACAATATATAAATATATTTATGTGTAGTCAACCTCGTAGTACTGAGGGTAAAAATGGCTGTGATGAAGGTTGAGTTGGATGGTTTCATGGAGGATTCATGTCAGACGGTGAGTTCAGTTCAGCTCCAGGTCGGGCTGTCTGAGGTGGGGGAGGGGAGCCATCAATTAAACACCTGCTCTGTCTCCACCACAGTATTGCTGCTGTTGCATTCACTGAGCGTGGGAATTACTGGGTTACCAAAATCACTACATTTTCTGCATAAAACTACACAACTGTTGAGCTTGCAGACGTTTTGGTGATCATTTCAAGAGCAAGCAACAATTTCAGCGCCATTGGATTCTTCATTTTTAAAGACTGATTAAAATTTAAAGGCTTTTAAAGATTTAAAAGGCTGATTTAGTAGCATTTAGAGAGTTAACGTTCTGATTAGTATTAAGCATTTGATAGTTCTTATCAGTACTAAAAGTATTACTAAGATATAACCCAGTAAGTAGACAAAATATAGAGTTCAGTACTTTTATATCAGTTTTCAAAAGTGTATGTTTTTGTCTTCAATGATTTGAGAGTGTGGGTACTTATTTCTGAATGCGTTTCAGGATAACACCACCAGTTAAATTGATGTTTATTTTTGTTTTATTTGTGTATGTTTACTTGAAACATTGGTTTTTGTTAATATGTGAAATGTTCCCAATTTGTCTTCACAGAAGATGAAGAACAAGGAAAAGGAGAAAGAAGTGGATGAAGTGGTTTGTATTGTTTTTAAGTCTCATTTCTCATTTTGACGTGGATCACAGCAAAATAATGGACATAGAGTTTATTTGATAAATCCACGGTGTCCCAGAAGGGCCAACATTACAATACAACAGGAAAAGCCACAATACAACAGTAAAAACTCAAAATGCAACAGCAAAGACCACAAATGTGACTGAATCCTCCTACTTAACTAGTTATATCAGGGGTGTCCAGCTCCGGTCCTGGAGAGCCGGTGTCCTGCATGTTTTAGTTCCTCCCTGCTTCAGCTTACCTGAATCTAATGATGATGTCATCACCAAGGTTGTGAAAAAGCCCAATAAGGAGCCCTTCATTGCAATCAGGTGTGTTACAACTGGGAGAGAGATAAACCTGCAGGACGCCGGCCCTCCAGGACCCAGTTTGGACACCCCTGAGTTATATTAATAAAGTTGAATTGAACATCTGACAAACATCATATTTTGGTATCATTTCAGGAGGATTGCATATCAGCAGATAATTCTTCAGAAAGCAGTCATGATGAGGACAGTGATTATGTCCCATTGTCTTCTGAGGCCTCAGATGATGACATGGTTCCAACATTGAAAGGAACAAACCCAAAACTTCAAGAATCGGAAAAATCTCATAACAGAAATATAACTGATTCACAAAAAATGCACGCTGTTCAACAGAAAACGAAGGGAGACATCGACTCGGATGAAAACAGAAACTCTGAAGATTGGAACAGGAACGAAGATGATGGCGATCAGGGTAGGACGCATGTCACGGTTAAAAAATGCTCAAAAGGAGAAAGTGGGACAATAATAAAATAATTACATCTGCGTGTATTTATTTATTGATTTTTTTGTATGTATGTATGTATGTATTATGTATGTATGTATGTATGTATGTATGTATTATGTGTTATGTACAGTATGTACTGTATGTACGTGTTTTAACTACTTGCATGAAGTGTCACATTTCAGAGGGGTGGAGTCATGGGCCCTTACAACCTATTGGCTCTTTCACTTGTTAACAAATCACATTAAGATTCTGATGTGGATCTGAACTGAATTTGGTCGCTGCTAAAAACAAACTGGATCAACAGCTTTTATTTCAAAAGTAAAAATAAAGTCTCACACCTGAACAATCAACATATAAAAAACACATTAGACACTGTGACAGTGACAGCCTGTAATAACAAAACTGATCAATTAGTAGGATTAATAATGGAAACAGAGACAGAAGGCAGAACAGAGAGAGTGTGGATTGAGCAATTTTTTGTTTTCAAATTAAAGTGAACATCAATCCACTTCAATAAAAAAAAATCCTATTTCACTATTCGCACTTGGGTGCCAGAGGTCCTGGCATTCCCGGATGTGCCCTTGGGATTACCATGACCCCCTCCTACAAATGGTTGGTCTAGTGTTTCTTTCATGTTGTGGTTTTATTTCCAATTGCCCCTGAAGGCAACAGACACACTCACCAAAGCCAAGCAGCAACCAACCAACCAATGAGCAACAGGAGCAGCAGGCCAGGAGGTAAAGGGACAATGAGGACGGAGCGTCTACTGAAAGTCAGTCCATGTAAATTTAAGATGCTATCAGAGTAATTTCATCTGTGATGTTAGCAGAAGCAGCTTTTCCAGCTGAAGTCTAATAAATGTGGTGAAACCATGATGAGCCTCTCTAATTGTACTTCACAATGGATGGATACTTTTAACCACGAAGGGACTTGAACCCTCAACCTTCTGATCCAAAGTCAGACACCTTATCCATTTGGCCACGTGGTCCCATGACTCCAACAGTTCAACCAAACACTGACAAACTCACTTCCTTGATAAAGTGTCAGGTGTGTTCAATAATGTCAAAAGGTGGACAGTTCATACATTTATACACACTTTTCTATTGTCTCAACATCTGATCCTGGTTTTAGCTCCTTTATGGGTTTGATGATGACTTTGACATTGTGTCCTCCACATCCTGCCCCATGTGTCAATCTGCTTGAAGGTTCAAATCTGCTGCCACATTTTGTCTGGATCCTTGAAAACTTCCACCAAGATGTTTGTATTGTGGTGGCGGCTGTGGGACGCTGCTGATGCTGTCAGGTGGGACAGTGCAAGGCATTATGGGATGTCTTTTCCCAGGACTCTTTCTCTAAGTTGACCTGTAGTTTTGCTCTTCCTGTTGTTGATTGGTCTCTGCTGATTGTTGTTGTCTTGGTCGGAGCAGGTTAAAGAAAGAAGACAAAGATGTCTTCCAAAGTCATCGTCTCTTTTCACTGCATGACCTGAATGTCCTGAAGACATTGAAACTGCAGGAGGAACAAGACGTGACCACAAAGGAGTTTGGACTCTCACACTGTTCAATGTCCACAAGTTTCTTTCTAATAAGTTCCTCATGTAAAGAAATGACTCAGTCTTTCATTACAGAGCTGAGACGACTGGACTCTACACATTTACTTGTTAGCAGTCAGTTCTATGGCCAGTTTGGGAATTGAACCCAGGACCTTGGTGTTCTGAGATGAGAAGAACATGAATAGGTCAGACATATACATTTGAGGAGAATGAAGTACATCTAAATGAATCAATCAGACTGAAGAAGAGTCGTTGTGGAACATTAAAGTATTGAGCAGTGTTGTTGGCAGGATCCAGACGGCTGCATTGTAGCTCCTCCTTATGGAATCGTACCGACGTGGTCGCTGCCACAACAGAGGGCTGACGCTTGGCTACGGTACTTTTGGTACCCTCCACAACTTTAGTCAGTGAAAACACATGAGAACCTGAACTGTACCATGAGGTACCAGCAGATACTGAGTGTGGAAACTGAGTGTGGAAACCAGAGCAGTTTGTTTTAATCAACTCTACATTAGAACCAAAGTAAAGCCTTTTTTAAATCACAGCCACCTTGAAAGGACGATTCCTGCTTCATCAGCTCACTAATTGATTACTGTAATGCACTTTATCAATCCTGTCATGACACAACTGGAGCAAAAGTCACGTGGAAACAAACAGACGATAGTGAAAGTGCTCCTCTGGAAACTGGTGAGTTGTTTGTATTTTCATCATTTGAAGCTGAAAACAAACTTTTCAACTCCAAAAATATCTTCGTATGTATTGATAACTCTTTGTACGACTGACTACTCTTATTACATGTACAAGTTCTAATACAGAGGAGCAGATTTTTTACACATTTCAATATCTAATTACAGAAAAAACACAAGATGACTTCTGCAGATTCAGATTGACAAATTCTTTCTCACACTGACACTCTGACTTTAGACAGACGATTTGAAATCCAGACAGACAAACTGTCCACTTGTCTTCACATAAAGACCGACAGTCACTTTCCAAATGGAATGTTGTGAGGCACTGCTGGGATTTGAACCCAGGACCTCCTGTTTACTAGACAGGTACTTTGAGCAGCTCAGCCACAGTGCCTCCTTCTGCTCACTCTTAGTGTTGCATTACCTGCTGTCATCTGTACATCTGAGCTTCAGCAGCAGTGGTTTTAAAGTAATCTCTAAATAATCCCTCTTTCATTCCAGAGCTTGAACCCAGGACCGTGGTGTTAGTAGCACCACACTCTGTCAGACATGTTGTCCACTGCACCACCTGCCCCCTGCTGGGGGGACACGTCACTGCACTGACACATATTTAACTGTTACCTCACCTTAATGAGGACAACCTGCCTGACGAGGACAACAGACTGCACTCAACAAAAACACCTCATTGGATTAACTCCACTGGATTTGGGCAGTTTTTCCATCTAATAAAGTTTCTGAGCTCCGACTCAGTTTGAGTTTGTTTCTGCACGACAATCTAAAAACTCCTCCAACTCAATGTTTTCATATTTTACCAAAACAAACCAATCACATATACCTCAGCTAATTTATTTGGTTTAGTGCCATTAAATTCAATTAAAGAGAGTTTCAACTAATTATTTGCGTTGCAGTAATTCTATTATTTTTCATTTGGTTTAACCCAAAAAGACATAATTGAGAATGAATTAGGTTTCCTTAAATTATAAAGAAACACCAGTGAAGCTGTCTCAGTTTTTTATTTATTTAAATGTAATAAAATCTTATCAGGAAGTACAATGGAGGTCACATTTTAAAGAACCAACAATGTAATGAAGAACATTTCAATAACAGACAAAAACCTTATGTAAAATTTTCCAAAGAAGAGTAAAACATAATTGGCTTAAAATATTGTAATAAGTTGAAATATAAGAAAAAAAAAAAAAAAATATATATATATATATATATATATATATCTTTTTCTAATATAATAGACTCCACTCGCCATCCCAGGCAGAGTGCGCCAAACGCCTCTAGTGACTGTGTGGGTAATTACACACATTCCCTACTCTGAGCTACTGTGCTGTTTCACGCCCTCTGGTGGCCGCCTGGGTTTATTACACAGGACCGCTGACGTCTACATCCCTCTGGTGGACATTTGTGGTCATTACACTCATTCCCCACAAAGTCACACACACACTCGTTCCCTTCTCTCTTTCAAACACACACACACACACACACACACACACACACACACACACACACACACACACACACACACACACACACACACACACACACACACACACTTTCCTTGCTGGCTTTTGTTTTGTATTGTGTTGTTTGATGAGATGTGACTTGATGTTTATTGATCAGATGTGATTGGTAGATTGATGATTTAGGACTAGACGTTTGTTAATAAACACTTAGTAGTTGAATTAAAGGATTCTTGGTGGTTTTGGTGTTTTTCTGTGACGATTGCTGGTTGGAACAGTCAGTGCTGGGATTCCCAGCCTTCCTTCCCTGGTTCATTTAAAGTCTGCTTCTCATTCCAACCAGGAAGAAGAACTTCACTCATTTAATGAACTTTTCTTTTTAACACTGATGTTTAGTTTAAGATCCTAACTTCAGCTGGAGCCCCGACTCTCTGATTAAGTAACGTAATATTAATTGATTAATAGTTTGAACGGTTTAAATCAATTTCAATGATTTTAACACTTTCAGTAATTTAATACACTTAAGAGTTTTTGGCTAATGAATGCAGGTTTATTGCTGGAATAACCCGCATTGCTTTTAAATCATTTTGGTGTCTAATTACTCGCAGTATTATTGATTGATTTAATACTCAGTTAATTTAATCACAACTTGAATTGCCTCTAAAGCTATTGGTCGGTGACTTCATTGCAGATATATAATTAGTATTTCTTATTAATTAATAAATTAATAAATTTATTTAATTAATAATCAAGATTGTTTTTAATCATTTTTCAGTGGTTTTCTTGCATCTCAGCATCTAATTATCCAGAATTATTAATTAATAAATCACAAGTTTGTTCAACTGCCTTTAATTCATGTTCAATGGTTTGGCACATTCTAGTAATTCATTGTATTAATTAGTACACCACGACTTTACTGAATTCCAACTACTTCTGGATTACTTCTGATTGTTACTAAATAAATAACACAATTTGTTTAATTAACAATCTATCCTAAATGACTTGTAGATCACCCTCGGTGATTCATTCCACTGAAGTAGTTTAACCTCCCTTCAACTATTAATTTATAAATCCCAACTTGAATCATAAATTACTTCCTGTAATTTAGCCGTCACTGGTAATCAAGTACTGTTGATCATTGATTGGTCAATAACCATTTGTGACTCCGAGCAGTTTGAGTTCTTCCCAGGTTGCTTCAGCGAGTCGCCTCCTGTGGCTCCACAGATGCTTCGGTAGTTCACACCAGTGACCCGCGGTTGTTAACCAAGGAGTGACCAGTCACTCCTAGTGACCAGTCACTCCTATTGACCAGTCGTATCACTTGTGGACCGCCTTAGTGATCTGACACCTCTGGAGGTTCCTCCCATCAGGTAACCCTTTATAGCTCACAACTGTCGGTCAACAACTGACTATTTACTGTAATCAACCCTTGTAGCCCTGCATAACTTACACTTTGTACATTGCCTTAGTAATCTATTACTCCAGTAATCCAATACTTTGGTGGTCTACCACTAGTGATCAGTAATTGTCCACAAGTAAATAACAATTTACCTCTGCTTGATGATTTGTTTATATGTAAATTACCTCTGGTGGTTCAGAACCTTCCATTGGCCGATCACTAGAGTCATTTGCATATTCTGATCAAACCCGAACCCCAACACCACAGAGAGTCTGGTTGTGATGAAACAATAAGTGCTCATGTTCTCCACTGAAATGATTTTCTCAACAAAGCAAAGGAAAGAGAACCCATGACCACTGACCACTGCACCAATGTGATAAACAACAACAACTGACAGTGCTGATAAAACATTTACTCAGGTACATAGTGAAATTCATAAGATGAAAGGTTATCAAAGTGACAAGTTTCTCCTTGGAGGATTAAAAGTTCAATACCTCGTGACCAAAACAATAAATGGTCATAACTTAGACATTGAGCATTAAACTTCACATGCTGTCTCCTCTGTGCTGTCATGATCTACTTCCCTCAATATTGTTTTATAAGCCGATATGATGTTCACCCTCAGAGGAGGTAGTGTTTGAGGGAGGGCCAGTTTAAATTTGGGGCGTAAATCTTATTTTGAAGGGCAAATTGAAAGGCAAATTGTGGACTTTCTGTCGGACTTAGGTCAGGGGTGTCATTGTGTGATATTTAGGTGTTGATGAGATGATCAAATGAGTTTTAATTTGATTTCTCTACGACATTCTGACAGACATCTCACCATGGCTTTGGTGGTCATTTTAGTAATTGTAGGTGGCGCTAGAGAGCACATTTTGGCACTTTGTGGGTTCTTTTTTACATTTTCTTATAGTCTGCACCAGTCCTGATGAATGTGCCAAATATGTTGAGTTTTGGAAAATATTTAGGGGTTTAGGGGTGAAATTTGTTTTTTTGGGGGAAATTAAGAACGCCGCCTGCGTTACGCATCAAAAGTGAAGCAAGTCAGGTGAAGTAGGGCTGAGTAGGGCTGAGTAGGTACCAGTGGAAAAGCAGCATAAGTTGACCAGTAAGAAAAAATCCCACGGTGTGATAGTTAAATCAACTCTTCAAAGTAGGGTTTAGAAAAGGTCTGTTGCATTGGCCGGGAATTGAACCCGGGCCTCCCGCGTGGCAGGCGAGAATTCTACCACTGAACCACCAATGCTCACATAGCAGAAGATTCCCACCAAGAGAGGTCATGTGATCCAACTGCTGTGCTGCGTGAGCCCCTCCCCCACAGTTTGAGTGACACTCCGCTGTGGTTACACAAGCGTAGGTGCAGAGTTTGGCTCCGCCCCTGAGAGACTTAGACAGTGGTTGACCTCACATCTCCTCGTTAGTACGTCTGTCCTGCCCAACAAAATGACGTCATTTCCTTCTTCCAGCTTCTTCTGGCCGAAGAAATTAGTTTGGGTTGTGCCAACCGTCCTGCTGAACTATGTAGGAGATGCTCTGCCCAAACTCCTGCACACTTCCTACGCCTCATCCTGCGCCTTCTCCTACGCCTCCTCCTGCACCTCCTTCTGCGCCTCCTCCTGCACACATCCTGCGCCTTCTCCTGCGCCTGCTCCTGCACACATCCTGCGCCTCTTCCAGCACACATCCTGCGTCTCCTCCTGCACCTCCTCCTGCACCTCCTTCTGCGTCTCCTCCTGCACCTCCTCCTGCACCTCCTTCTGCGCCTCCTCCTGCACAAATCCTGCACCTCCTTCTGCGCCTCCTCCTGCGTCTCCTCCTTCACAAATCCTGTGCCTCATCCTGCGCCTCATCCTGCGCCTCCTTCTGCACCTCCTCCTGCACCTCTTCCTACACCTCCTATTGCACCTCCTTCTGCACCTCCTTCTGCACCTCCTCCTGCGCCTCCTCCTGCACCTGCTCCTGCATCTCCTCCTCCACCCCCACCCCCTCTTCCTCCTCCCACACCCCCTCCTCCTCTTCCTCCTCCTCCACCCCTTCCTCCTCTTCCTCCTCTTCCTGCACACATCCTGCACCTCCTCCTGTGCCTCCTCCTGCGCCTCCTCCTGCATACATCCTCGATCTCACCCTGTGCCTCCTCCTGCACCTCCTCCAGCACAATCCTGTGCCTGCTCTTGCACCTCCTCCTGCGCCTCCTCCTGTGCCTCCTCTTGTACAATCCTGCACCTCCTCCTGCATCTTCTCCTGTGCCTCCTTAAAGAATACTGCGCCTCCACCTGCAACCATCCTGCACCTCGTCCTGCGAATCCTCCTGCACCTCCTCTTGATTCTATGATCAGAATAATAAAGTAGAACTCAGCCCGTCACAGTACTAATATCAATACAAGAGAAGACTGACTCCTCACTAAAACCCAAAGGTTTGGTTCTATCTGTTGACTTGCAGTGGTGGACACACTGATTTCTAGACCATTGAAGTGGAAGATATGCAGTTCATATACCATCCTACAGGGGGAGCTGCAGCACTCTCAGCTCTCCTACTTGCCTCTGTCTTCAATCTATTGGTACCAAGTGAAGTCCAGAGTTTTGATGGATGAAGGTTCTCATAATATCTGAGGAACAACATCTCCTCCTTAGTATAGTGGTCTGCAGCATCTGACCAATCACAATCATGGAGAAACTCTGCAGAGTAACATGCTGGTTTTCACATCTTTTGTGAAAATGCCTTGCTCAAGTTTTTGACATTGAGAATAAAATGAAATTCATTCTTTGTAATACAACAGTTCAATCTGAGTCTGTATTGCTAATTGAAACTTGAATACCTTCTAGAACAGACTGATGGATATTTCCAATGACTGGATATTCTGGAGAAACACTTCATGGACTAAGTCCACTGTGGATTTAGTCGACTGAAACTCTGAAGATATTTAATCGACTAAACTAGACTAAGACCAGACAGATTTCTGATGACTAAACTAAGACTAAAACTAAATGGTGAGTTCCTCAAAAGACTGAGACTAAATCAGAGTTTTTTGTCAAAATGACCACTGTACAGAAGTTTTGAGCAGAAGTGTCTCCTCTGTCATTTAATACCATGTTTGTATGTTAACGATGTTAAAATGTTTTACATTTTCTTATAGTCTGCACCAGTCCTGATGTGCTGTTTCACATCTGGTGAGTTTGGAGAATGTTTAGAGTTAAATTTAGGTTCAATGTGGTCAGGAGAAAAAAGAAAGAAAGAAACACTACAGATGCAATAGGGTCCTCGCCTCCAGGCAGCTTCCCTTCTGGGCTCGGTCCCTAAAAACAAGGTGCACAGAACCTGGTGTCCAGTGATGAGGTTCTAGAAAGGGAACCACAAATGGACTCCAGAGTCTTATTGTGTAACTTTTATGTTCACATTGGCAACAGCTGGAATGGCTGGAAGGGGCCGTTCCCAGTCTGAACCTCATGGTTTTCAATAACAACACTAAAAGGTTTTGCTCTCCCTGTCAGGGAATTGAACTACAGTCTCCTGTGTGACAGGCAAGGATACTCTCCACTATAGTAACAAGGAGATGAGTTCAACCACTGACAAAGTCTCTCAGGGGCGGAGCCAAACTCTGCACCTATGCTTGTGTAACCACAGCGGAGTGTCACTCAAACTGTGGGGGAGGGGCTAACGCAGCACAGCAGTTGGATCACATGACCTCTCTTGGTGGGAATCTGCTGCTATGTGAGCATTGGTGGTTCAGTGGTAGAATTCTCGCCTGCCACGCGGGAGGCCCGGGTTCAATTCCCGGCCAATGCAACAGACCTTTTCTGAACCCTACTTTGTGAAGAGATGACATAAATATCCCACCTTGGGATTTTTTCTTACTGGTCAACTTATGCTGCTTTTCCACTGGTACCTACTCAGCCCTACTCAGCCCTACTTCACCTGACTTGCTTCACTTTTGATGCGTAACGCAGGCGGCGTTCCTAATTTCCACAAAAAAACAAATTTGACCCCTAAACCCCTAAACATTTTCCAAAACTCAACAAATTTGGCACATTCATCAGGACTGGCGCAGACTATAAGAAAATGTAAAAAAAAATAACCCACAAAGTGCCACAATGTGCTCTCTAGCGCCATCTACAATTACTAAAATGACCACCAAAGCCATGGTGTGATCTCTCTCTAGGAATGTCGTAGAGAAATCAAACTAAAACTCATTTGATCATCTCATCAACACCTAAATATCACACAATGACACCCCTGACCTAAGTCCAACAGGAAGTCCACAATGTGCTTTCAATTTGCCCTTCAAAATAAGATTCACGCCCCAAATTGAATCTGGCTCTCCATCAAACACTACCTCCTCTGAGGGTGAACATCATATCGGCTTCAAAACACTCTTAACTTACAGAGGAGACACTTCTGCTCAAAACTTCTATACAACTTTGTAGTTACTTGAGTAGTTTGGATTTTATTTGCTGTCAAAGATTGCAATGCCGAATGCCACTACCACCAAACTCCAGGGTGTGGACTTCACTGAGACGTTAAGTACAGACACAACGATAACTTCACTGAGATGATAAGTACAGACACAATGATAACTTCACTGAGACGTTAAGTACAGACACAATGATAACTTCACTGAGATGTTAAGTACAGACACAATGATAACTTCACTGAGATGTTAAGTACAGACACAATGATAACTTCACTGAGACGTTAAGAACAGACACAATGATAACTTCACTGAGACGTTAAGAACAGACACAATGATAACTTCACTGAGACGTTAAGTACAGACACAATGATAACTTCACTGAGACGTTAAGAACAGACACAATGATAACTTCACTGAGACGTTAAGAACAGACACAATGATAACTTCACTGAGACGTTAAGTACAGACACAATGATAACTTCACTACAATGTTAAGTACAGACACAACGATAACTTCACTGAGACGTTAAGTACAGACACAACGATAACTTCACTGAGACGTTAAGTACAGACACAATGATAACTTCACTGAGAAGATAAGTACAGACACAGTGATAACTTCACGACAACGTTAAGTACAGACACTATGATAACTGCACTGAGATGATAAGTACAGACACAATGATAACTTCACTACAACGTTAAGTACAGACAAAATGAGAACTTCACTACAATGTTAAGTACAGACACAATGATAACTTCACTACAACGTTAAGTACAGACACAATGAGAACTTCACTGAGACATTAAGTACAGACACTATGATAACTGCACTGGGATGATAAGTAGAGACACAATGATAACTTCACTGAAATATTAAGTACAGACACAATGATAACTTCACTGAGATGTTAAGTACAGACACAATGATAACTTCACTGAGACGTTAAGTACAGACACAATGATAACTTCACTGAGATGTTAAGTACAGACAGAATGATAACTTCACTACAACGTTAAGTACAGACACAACGATAACTTCACTGAGACGTTAAGTACAGACACAATGATAACTTCACTGAGATGATAAGTACAGACACATTGATAACTTCACTGAGATGTTAAGTACAGACACAATGATAACTTCACTGAGACATTAAGTACAGACACAAAGATAACTTCACTACAACATTAAGTACAGACACAATGATAACTTCACTGAGACGTTAAGTACAGACACAATGATAACTTCACTGAGATGTTAAGTACAGACACAATGATAACTTCACTACAACGTTAAGTACAGACACTATGATAACTGCACTGAGATGATAAGTACAGACACAATGATAACTTCACTACAACGTTAAGTACAGACACAATGAGAACTTCACTGAGACATTAAGTACAGACACAATGATAACTTCACTGAGATGTTAAGTACAGACACAATGATAACTTCACTACAACGTTAAGTACAGACACTATGATAACTGCACTGAGATGATGAGTACAGACACAATGATAACTTCACTGAGATGTTAAGTACAGACAGAATGATAACTTCACTACGTTAAGTACAGACACAATGATAACTTCACTGAAATATTAAGTACAGACACAATGATAACTTCACTGAGACGTTTAGTACAGACACAATGATAACTTCACTGAGACGTTAAGTTCAGACACAACGATAACTTCACTACAACGTTAAGTACAGACACAATGATAACTTCACTGAGACGTTAAGTACAGACACAACGATAACTTCACTGAGACGTTAAGTACAGACACAATGATAAATTCACTGACACGTTAAGTACAGACACAACGATAACTTCACTGAGATGTTAAGTACAGACACAATGATAACTTCACTACAACGTTAAGTACAGACACTATGATAACTGCACTGAGATGATAAGTACAGACACAATGATAACTTCAATACAACGTTAAGTACAGACACAATGAGAACTTCACTGAGACATTAAGTACAGACACAATGATAACTTCACTGAGATGTTAAGTACAGACACAATGATAACTTCACTACAACGTTAAGTACAGACACTATGATAACTGCACTGAGATGATGAGTACAGACACAATGATAACTTCACTGAGATGTTAAGTACAGACAGAATGATAACTTCACTACGTTAAGTACAGACACAATGACAACTTCACTGAAATATTAAGTACAGACACAATGATAACTTCACTGAGACGTTTAGTACAGACACAATGATAACTTCACTGAGACGTTAAGTTCAGACACAACGATAACTTCACTACAACGTTAAGTACAGACACAATGATAACTTCACTGAGACGTTAAGTACAGACACAACGATAACTTCACTGAGACGTTAAGTACAGACACAATGATAAATTCACTGACACGTTAAGTACAGACACAATGATAACTTCACTACAACGTTAAGTACAATTCCCGGCCAATGCAACAGACCTTTTCTGAATCCTACTTTGAAGAGTTGATTTAACTATCACACCGTGGGATTTTTTCTTACTGGTCAACTTATGCTGCTTTTCCACTGGTACCTACTCAGCCCTACTCAGCCCTACTTCACCTGACTTGCTTCACTTTTGATGCGTAACGCAGGCGGCGTTCTTAATTTCCCCCAAAAAAACAAATTTCACCCCTAAACCCCTAAATATTTTCCAAAACTCAACATATTTGGCACATTCATCAGGACTGGTGCAGACTATAAGAAAATGTAAAAAATAACCCACAAAGTGCCAAAATGTGCTCTCTAGCGCCACCTACAATTACTAAAATGACCACCAAAGCCATGGTGAGATGTCTGTCAGAATGTCGTAGAGAAATCAAATTAAAACTCATTTGATCATCTCATCAACACCTAAATATCACACAATGACACCCCTGACCTAAGTCTGACAGAAAGTCCACAATTTGCCTTTCAATTTGCCCTTCAAAATAAGATTTACGCCCCAAATTTAAACTGGCTCTCCCTCAAACACTACCTCCTCTGAGGGTGAACATCATATCGGCTTATAAAACAATATTGAGGGAAGGCGATCATGACAGGACAGAGGAGACAGCATGTGAAGTTTAATGCTCAATGTCTAAGTTATGACCATTTATTGTTTTGGTCACGAGGTATTGAACTTTTAATCCTCCAAGGAGAAACTTGTCACTTTGATAACCTTTCATCTTATGAATACAACTATGTACCTGAGTAAATGTTTTATCAGCACTGTCAGTTGTTGTTGTTTATCACATTGGTGCAGTGGTCAGTGGTCATGGGTTCTCTTTCCTTTGCTTTGTTGAGAAAATCATTTCAGTGGAGAACATGAGCACTCATTGTTTCATCACAACCAGACTCTCTGTGGTGTTGGGGTTCGGGTTTGATCAGAATATGCAAATGACTCTAGTGATCGGCCAATGGAAGGTTCTGAACCACCAGAGGTAATTTACATATAAACAAATCATCAAGCAGAGGTAAATTGTTATTTACTTGTGGACAATTACTGATCACTAGTGGTAGACCACCAAAGTATTGGATTACTGGAGTAATAGATTACTAAGGCATTGTACAAAGTGTAAGTTATGCAGGGCTACAAGGGTTGATTACAGTAAATAGTCAGTTGTTGACCGACAGTTGTGAGCTATAAAGGGTTACCTGATGGGAGGAACCTCCAGAGGTGTCAGATCACTAAGGCGGTCCACAAGTGATACGACTGGTCAATAGGAGTGACTGGTCACTAGGAGTGACCGGTCACTCCTTGGTTAACAACCGCGGGTCACTGGTGTGAACTACCGAAGCATCTGTGGAGCCACAGGAGGCGACTCGCTGAAGCAACCTGGGAAGAACTCAAACTGCTCAGAGTCACAAATGGTTATTGACCAATCAGTGATCAACAGTACTTGATTACCAGTGACGGCTAAATTACAGGATGTAATTTATGATTCAAGTTGGGATTTATAAATTAATAGTTGAAGGGAGGTTAAACTACTTCAGTGGGATGAATCACCGAGGGTGATCTACAAGTCATTTAGGATAGATTGTTAATTAAACAAATTGTGTTATTTATTTAGTAACAATCAGAAGTAATCCAGAAGTAGTTGGAATTCAGTAAAGTCATGGTGTACTAATTAATACAATGAATTACTAGAATGTGCCAAACCATTGAACATGAATTAAAGGCAGTTGAACAACCTTGTGATTTATTAATTAATAATTCTGGATAATTAGATGCTGAGATGCAAGAAAACCACTGAAAAATGATTAAAAACAATCTTGATTATTAATTAAATAAATTTATTAATTTATTAATTAATAAGACATACTAATTATATATCTGCAATGAAGTCACCAATAGCTTTAGAGGCAATTCAAGTTGTGATTAAATTATCTGAGTATTAAATCAATCAATAATACTGCAAGTAATTAGACACCAAAATGATTTAAAAGCAATGCGGGTTATTCCAGCAATAAACCTGCATTCATTAGCCAACAACTCTTAAGTGTATTAAATTACTGAAAGTGTTAAAATCATTGAAATTGATTTAAACCGTTCAAACTATTAATCAATTAATATTACGTTACTTAATCAGAGAGTCTGGGCTCCAGCTGAAGTTAGGATCTTAAACTCCCTGGTCCTCCCTGGTCCCTGGTCCTCCCTGGTCCCTGGTCCTCCCTGGTCCCTGGTCCTCCCTGGTCCCTGGTCCTCCCTGGTCCCTGTCCTGCAGGTTTAGCTCCTCCCAGTTTCAACACACCTGATTTCAATGAAAGGCTCGTTATTGGGCTTTTTCCCAACCTTGGTGATGACATCATCATTAGATTCAGGTATGCTGAAGCAGGGAGGAACTAGAACATGCAGGGCAGGGGTCCTCAGGACCAGGATTGGAGACCTCTGCTCTATGAGTTTGAGAAATAAGAGCTACTGAATTTAAAAGCAGACTCAAGACTATATGAAGTATACAAAGACAAGACACATTTTCTTGAATCAAATCAAACATTATGTATAGAGCATTTTCCATAGACAGAGGAATTGCAACACAAAGTGCTTCACATAAAATAGAAAGAAAAATACAGTAGGATAGAATTATTATTGAATTCTAATTATTTGCAACATGTCATTTATCATTCAGTTTCAACCAGGAATGCACTGGTAACAGTTCTCAGTATCAGCTCTGATATTGCAGAGTACTCATACTCAAATATCAACAGTGGTGGAACATGTCTTTGAATGGATCATTCTAAAAATATTGATGGAGAAAAAACTCAAATATCATCATGAATTGCACATACAGAGCTCCAAGTTCTAACATAGACTCATTTAATGAACGGAACAGCTCCACCTAGTGTCCCGGAGACGGTGGTGCCTGTCAGATTCTGTTACAGCAGCCAGCCAGGTGGAAGATTTCATAAATACAATGGAGTTTTAATTGAATACCAGCAGGACCACTCCTTTAGTGATAATATATCTACACATGTTATCGATAATATCAAAGTAAGCGGTGTATTAGTCAATGATATCAGTGATTTCATGTCTGTTTGTTTTTGTTTTTTTACTGTTTACAATAAAAAACACAGAAACATTAAAACAGACAACAGATAGATATCAGTACATATGAGTCAGAAGAGAGGAATCCCTGGAAAAACTAGTTATTGAGGTACAATCAGATGACTGGGAACTCATTTATAAATACAAGTGAAACTGAAATATAAAGATATTTAATGGATGACAAAGGGCTTAAAAAATGCATCTAAGAAGAAGAATACATGACATAGAGAATCCAATAAATGATGAACGAAGGAGATGGAAAATAAATACAAGAAATGTAAAAATAAGTTCACTCATATAATGAGAAAATGTAAGAAGAATTATTTTAAGAAAGTACCAGAAAACAATAAAGACAATGTCAGCAGTACATAGAAGGTTCTACATAGTATTATTCAACAGGCTTCCAGTAAGGATACTGTTATTGAAAACAGACACACTTCACAAACTACAGACCCACAATTCTCTCAAATCCTAGAAAAACTCAACGACATACTAGATACATTCAGAGAAGTGAACTCTAATTCATTAAATCGAGGTAAAACAAAAATCATGATATTTGGAAAATATGAAATAAATAAACAGGTAAAGGTTCAGGTAGAGGGTGTAGCTAGAGAAAAGGTGATTGAAGACAAATTTCTAGAAAAATGTAAGGATGAGTACGAGCAAATTACAATTCTACAAAGCTGATTTCCTTTGATCTCAGCATCTCCATGGCTCCAGTGTTGATCTCCTATCAGATCAAAGGAGATCAGTGTCTTTTGCCATGGACATGCTCAGATCCAAGATTTCCTACGGCTTTGATCTCCGTTGATCTCCATCCGGTGCCTCTCCCATCCACTTTGTAATGAAAGGCTCATTATTGTTCTTTTTCACAACCTTGGTGATGACATCATCATTAGATTCAGGTATGTAGGTAGTTAGGTTACAGCAGCCAGCCAGGTAGAAGATTTCATAAATACAATGGAGTTTTCAATTGAATTCCAGCAGGACCACTTCTCATTGTGCAACCTTTAGTGATAATATATTTACACATGTTATACATACTATCAAAGTAAGTGGTGTATTAGTCAATGATATCAGTGATTTCATGTCTGTTTACTATAAAAACCACAGAAACATTAAAACAGACAACAGATAGATATCAGTACAAATGAGTCAGAGGAATCCCTGGATAAACTAGTTATTGAGGTACAATCAGATGACTGGGAACTCATTTATAAAGGAAAAGACGTCCTGTCACTATGAGTGTACAGTCAAACAATACAAGAGAAAGTGAAATATGGATCCTGGACTCTGGGAGTAGTGGGCGGAGCTGAGGTTGCACCGTGAGCGAGAGAGAGAGAGAGAGAGAGAGAGAGAGAGAGAGAGAGAGAGAGAGAGAGAGAGAGACTGGAGTGGATTAGTCTGGAGGCCCAGGCACATGACCACCTCAGCTTCCACTCAGAGCCCAGACCAGCTGTTCAGATTTGGACACTTGGAGCTGAGAAGGGGGAGGCTCCATGATTCCTGTTCATGCAGAGGTTTTATTTCCCTTTGCCACTCAAGGCAACACACTAACTCACCACCAGACCACAGATGAACACAAACTCATATGTGTACACAGAAAGTCCAGTTAAGATGGAGACGGGTTGTGAATGAAACAGATGCTACTGGTACAGTATGAGAGTCTGACTGCTTTCAAAAGGTCCAGTGATCATACAAGCGTATCAGTCACTCTCATACTTTCTCATGTTTCTATTGACAATGAGAAGCAACAACACAACACTACTGCTGGGACATGTTTACTGGATCACATCATGGATGGATGGATGGATGGATGGATGGATGGATGGATGGATGGATGGATGGATGGATGGATGGAATATACAGACATGACTTATGTTCACTCTGGAGGTGAGGACTGATGTTCTTCCCAGAGAGAAGCTGCTGGTAGCTCACTCTCTATGTTCCTCTGGAGGTGAGGGGGGAACTCCTATTCTCACTTTCATAGTCACTTTAATTTGATAGAAAATCATATTTTCACCTTGATTTTCAATTTAATTAAAGAAAACTCCCATTTCCACTTTCGTGTTCACTTTAATCTAAAAACAAACTATATTCGGTTTTCACCTAGAATCCAGAAAACTCTCATGAGTCTGAGTCCAGAAAATTTGATCCGTCTAGAAAAAGCCGATGAGTCTTTGTCCAGAAAGATGTGATGAGACCAAAAAATGTGATGATTCTGGTTCCAGAAAAATGGGATGAGTCCAGAAAAATCTGATGAGTCCGGAAAGATGTGATGATACCATAAAAATCTGATGAGTCCAGAAAAAAAATGTGTTGAGTCCAGAAAAAAATGTGATGAGTCCAGAAAATCTGATGAGTCTGGTTCCAGAAAAATGGGATGAGACCGGAAAGATGTGATGAGTCCATAAAAATGTGATGAGTCCAAAAAAAACAACTGTGATGAGTCCAGAAAATCTGATGAGTCCAGAGAGTCCAGAAAATCTTATGAGTCTGATTTCAGAAAAATCTGATGAGTCCAGAGAGATGTGATACGACCAGAAAAATCCGATGAGTCCAGAAAATCTGATGAGTCTGAGTCCAGAAAAATGTGATGAGTCCGGAACGATGTGATGACACCAGAAAAATGTGATGAGTCCAGAAAAAAAATGTGATGAGTCCAGAAAAAAATGTGATGAGTCCAGAAAATCTGATGAGTCTGGTTCCAGAAAAATGGGATGAGTCCAGGAACATGTGATGAGTCCAGAAAACATGCGATGAGTCCAGAAAATCTGATGAGTCTGATTCCAGAAAAATGTGATGAGTCTGGAAATATGTGATGAGACCAGAAAAATGTGATGAGTCCAGAAAAAAATGTGATGAGTGCAGATAAATCTGATGAGTGCAGAAAATCTGATGAGTCCGGAAAGATGTGATGAGACCAGAAAAATCTGATGATTCCAGAAAAAAATCTGATGAGTCCAGAAAGATGTGATGATTCTGGCTCCAGAAAAATGGGATGAGTCCGGAAAGATGTGATGAGACCAGAAAAATCTGATGAGTCCAGAAAATCTGATGAGTCTGAGTCCATAAAAATCCGATGAGTCTGGTTCCAGAAAACTGGGATGAGTCCAGGAAAATGGGATGAGTCCAGAAAAAAACCGATGAGTCCAAAAAAAATCTGATGACTCCAGAAAAAAATGGGATGAGTCCAGAAAAATGCGATCATTCTGGTTCCAGAAAAATGGGATGAGTCCAGGAAAAAATCTGATGAGTCCAGAAAAATCTGATGAGTACGCAAAGATATGATGAGACCAGAAAAATCTGATGAGTCCAGAAATAACCAATGAGTCCATACAAATCTGATGAGTCGAGAATAAAATCTGATGAGGCCAGAAAACAAACGATTAGTTAAGATAAATCTGATGAGTCAGGAAAGATATGATGACACCAGAAAAATCTGATGAGTCAGGAAATAACCGATGAGTCCAGAAAAATCTGATGAGTCCAGAAAAAAAATGTCATGAGTGAAGAAAATCTGATGATTCCAGAAAATCTGATGAGTCTGAGTCCAGAAAAATCCGATGAGTCTGGTTCCAGAAAACTGGGGTGAGTCCAGGAAAATGTGATGAGTCCAGAAAAATGTGATGTGTCCAGAAAAATGGGATGAGTCCAAGAACATGTGATGAGTCCAGAAAAAATCTGATGAGCCGAGAAAAATCTGGTGAGTCTAAGTTCAGAAAAATCTTTTGAGTCCGGAAAGATGTGATGAAACCTGAATAATCTGATGAGTCCAGAAATAACCGATGAGTCCAGAAAATGTGATGAGTCCAGAAAAAAAATGTGATGAGTGCAGAAAATCTGATAAGTCTGAGTCCAAAAAAATCCAATGAGTCTGGTTCCAGAAAACTGGGATGAGTCCAGGAAAAACTGATGAGTCCAGAAAAATGTGATGGGTCCAGAAAATCTGATGAGTCTGAGTCCTGAAAAATCCAATGAGTCTGGTTCCAGAAAACTGGGATGGGTCCAGGAAAATGTGATGAGTCCAAAAAAATGTGATGAGTACAAAACAATGCGATGAGTCTGAGTCCAGAAAAAATATGATGAGTCCAGAAAATGTGATGAGTCCAGAAAAATGTGATGGGTCCAGAGAGTCCAGAAATCTCATGAGTCTGATTCCAGAAAAATCTGATGAGTCCAGAAAGATGTGATGCGACCCGAAAAATCTGATGAGTGCAGAAAATCTGATAAGTCTGAGTCCAGAAAAAATATGACGAGTCCAAAAAAAATATGATGAGTCCAGAAAAATGTGATGAGTCCAGAAAAAACTGATGAGTCCAGAAAAATGTGATGGGTCCAGAAAATCTGATGAGTCTGAGTCCAGAAAAATCCAATGAATCTGGTTCCAGAAAACTGGGATGGGTCCAGGAAAATGTGATGAGTCCAAAAAAATGTGATGAGTACAAAACAATGCGATGAGTCTGAGTCCAGAAAACATATGATGAGTCCAGAAAAATGTGATGAGTCCAGAAAAAACTGATGAGTCCAAAAAAATGTGATGGGTCCATAAAATCTGATGAGTCCAGAGAGTCCAGAAATCTCATGAGTCTGATTCCAGAAAAATCTGATGAGTCCAGAAAGATGTGATGATACCATAAAAATCTGATGAGTCCAAAAAAAACAACTGTGATGAGTCCAGAAAATCTGATGAGTCCAGAGAGTCCAGAAAATCTTATGAGTCTGATTCCAGAAAAATCTGATGAGTCCAGAGAGATGTGATGCGACCAGAAAAATCCGATGAGTCCAGAAAATCTGATGAGTCCAGAAATAACCGATGAGTCTAGAAAAATCTGATGAGTCCAGAATAAAATCTGAAGAGGCCAGAAAAAAAATTATTAGTGCAGATAAATCTGATGAGTCCAGAAAATCTGATGAGTCTGAGTCCAGAAAAATCTGACATGTCCGGAAAGATGTGATGAGACCAGAACAATCTGATGAGTCCGGAAATAAGCGATGAGCCCAGAAAAATCTGATGAGTCCGGAAATAAGCGATGAGCCCAGAAAAATCTGATGAGTCCAGAAAAAAAAACGATTAGTGCAGATAATCTGATGAGTCCAGAAAATCTGATATGTCCGGAAAGATGTGATGAGACCAGAAAAATCTGATGAGTCCGGAAATAACCGATGAGTCCAGAAAAATGTGATGAGTCCAGAAAAAAAATGTGATGAGTGCAGAAAATCTGATGAGTCTGAGTCCAGAAAAACCCAATGAGTCTGGTTCCAGAAAACTGTGATGGGTCCAGGAAAATGTGATGAGTCCAAAAAAATGTGATGAGTCTGAGTCCAGAAAAAATATGATGAGTCCATAAAAATGAACCATCTGGTTCAATTCGTCACTTCATCATTTGGTTCAATTCACCACTTCATCATCTGGTTCAATTCACCACTTCACCAATTCACCACTTCACCATCTGGTTAATTCCACCAAATCATCATATGGTTCAATTTACCACTTCACTAATTCACCACTTCACCATCTGGTTCAATTCACCACTTCACCATCTGGTTAATTTCACCAAATCATCATATGGTTCAATTTACCACTTCACTAATTCACCACTTCACCATCTGGTTCAATTAATCACTTCATCAGCTGGTTCAATTCACAACATCCTCATTTGATTCAGTTCACCACTTCACCATCTGGTTCAATTCACCACATCATCATCTGGTTCAATTCACCAAGTCACCATCTGGTTAATTTCACCTTTTCATCATCTGGTTGTCATCTGGTTCATCATCAGAAGTTTTGAGCAGTTAATAATGTTTTGAAGCCGATATGATGTTCACCCTCAGAGGAGGTAGTGTTTGAGGGAGAGCCAGATTAAATTTGGGGCGTAAATCTTATTTTGAAGGGCAAATTGAAATCGAAAGAATTCTACCACTGAACCACCAATGCTCACATAGCAGCAGATTCCCACCAAGAGAGGTCATGTGATCCAACTGCTGTGCTGCGTGAGCCCCTCCCCCACAGTTTGAGTGACACTCCGCTGTGGTTACACAAGCGTAGGTGCAGAGTTTGGCTCCGCCCCTGAGAGACTTTGTCAGTGGTTGACCTCATCTCCTTGTTACTATAGTGGAGAGTATCCCTGCCTGTCACACAGGAGACTGTAGTTCAATTCCCCGACAGGGAGAATAAAACCCTTTAGTTTTGTTATTGAAAACCCTGAGGTTCAGACTGGGAACGGCCCCTTCCAGCCATTCCAGCTGTTGCCAATGTGAACATAAAAGTTACACAGTAAGACTCTGGAGTCCATTTGTTGTTCCCTTTCTAGGACCTCATCACTGGACACCAGGTTCTGTGCACCTTTTTTTTTAGGGACCGAGCCCAGAAGGGAAGCTGCCTGGATGCGAGGACCCTATTGCATCTGTAGTGTTTCTTTCTTTCTTTCTTCTCCTGACGACATCGAACCCAAATTTGACATAAACTTGCTCAACAAATTTGGCACATTCATCAGGACTGGTGCAGTCTATAAGAAAAGGTTAAAAATTAACCCACAAAGTGCCGAAATGTGCTTTTTTTATTTGTTTCTTACTGGTCAACGTATTACTCTTCATTGTAATCATTTTGAGTTTTTTTTTTTTTTTTAAGTGCTCTGTTGTTTGCTTTTTATATCTTTAACTGTTTCTGAATAAATTGAAAAAAAATGTCTCATACAAAGCAGATGGGAGAGGCACCTCATGGAGATCAGAGCAGATCAAAGCAGGAGAAAATCTTTGCTCTGAACATCTCCATTGCAACAGGTGATGATCTCCTTCAATCTGATAAGAGATCAGCACTGGAGCCATGGAGACGCAGAGATCGAGGGAGATCAGCTTTATTCAATCTTCAGCATTCACACTTGCATTTTCTTCTGGAAATACAAACATCTAGTAATTATTATTATCATAACAGGTCTCTGATATATGGAGGAGTCAGACCATTCAAGGCTTTAAAAACAAGCAGTAGCATTTTAAAATCTCTTCTAAAACTGACAGGCAGCCAGTGAAAGGAAGAAGGGATTGGTGAAATGTGGTCCCTCCTCCTGGTGCCTGTTAAAAACCTGGTAGTAGCATTCTGCTCCAGCTGCAGTCTTTGAACATTGAGCCTACTGATGCCGGAATAAAGGGAGTTACAGTAATCCAGCCTGGACCAGATGAAGACATGTATTACTTTCTCCAGGTCTGCTGGGGAGAGGAATGACCTGGTCTTGACTAGTCGTCTCAGCTGAGCAAAGCAGGATTGGACTACCTTGGTCACCTGACCGTCAAAGGACAGGTCGGAGTCGAACACCACACCTAAATTGTGGACCTCTTTTCAAACATTGCTCAATGAGCTACCAAGACTAGAGCAAAGGTTGTTAAAACCACCAGAACTGGGTCCATTGGGGGCGATCAAAATGATTTCAGTTTGTAAACCGTTCAGCTGTAAAAAGGTTTTGGACTTTGGTTCTTTATTTTTGTGAGGCAGGACAGGATAGAGGCAGAGTCCGCAGAGCCAGGCTTTATAGGGAAGTTCTGTTGTGTGTCGTCTTCATAAAAATGAAAGTTCACTCAGGTTGTAGAAGTTATCTGGTGATGTAGAAGCTACGTCCACTTCAGTGCAAAAGTGAAGAGACGCAACATGACAATGAAAAAAGGTGTAAAGAATGTTGACTTCAGCTCCTCTCAGGATCTTAGCTTTGTCCATTGAGTTGTCAGATTTTCATGTTTCTCTTACTATTGACAGTTTGACTCTTATTTTCCAGCAGGAGACAAAAAGTGTCCGGTCACAGTTTGGTTCAGTTTCACTCAGTGACAGTGAGAATCACTCAAACTGTGGGGGAAGGGTTCATGGAGCACTGAAGGTGGAACGCTTCACATTTCCTGGCTGGAATGAGCTGAAGTTTAAGCTTTGGTGGTTCAGTGGTAGAATTCTCTCCTGCCACTCAGGAGGGTTCGATTCCCGGCCAATTGATGCAATAGATCTTTTCTTCACCCTCCTCCTGTGTGAGCTTTCACAACCCAGTCTCATGTTAACGGGTCGGTTTGGACCCCATTTACATCACAAGGTTCCAAGTGACAACAACTTGTCTGTTGAAGAAAAGTGTTACTTTTACACCACAGCAGCAGAAACACTGACAACAATGGAGTTTCTACAATGTGAGCCAGCCACAGTGAGCAGTGGTCGTCTCATGTGTAGGATATTACAGTGAACCTTCCATGACCATAGAACAAGTAGCCTGGCTAGCTCAGTCGGTAGAGCATGAGACTCTTAATCTCAGGGTCGTGGGTTCGAGCCCCACGTTGGGCGGAGCTCTGTTTTCATACAGTGGTTCAATTCACCAATTCACCACTTCACCATGTGGGTCAATTAATCACTTCATCATCTGGTCCAATTCACTACATCACCAAATCACCACTTCACCATCAGCTCTACCAGTTTTTCCCCATAACAAAAATTTTCCTGGTCCAGGTCCATTGTTGTCATACTAGTATGCACAGTCTCCTCCTAAGTTTATTTTAGATCACAAACTTAGTGTGGAAAGTGACGTACGCATCTTTCAGGACCTGTTTTGTCATAATCAACCTTTATAAATGAGGCCAGACATTGTTCTGGCTCCATCATGTTCCTGGTCCAGGATCAGTTTAACATCCAGACCCAGAGCATCGAGTGTTTTTAGGAGAAAATCCTGAAATGTGTCAGTGTTGCTGTTTGAAAGCTCCTCAAAGTGAATAAAGCCCCGATACTGTTGGTTGAGTCCTTTTGCTTCTTGAAGATGTTGCTGGTTGGTCTGGGAGGAGGATTCTCACACACAAAGTCAAAGCCTCTTTGGAAATTTAACACAAAGGATCATGGTTGATGACTAAAGGGCTCGTCCGGGAATTGAACCCGGGACCTCTCGCACCCAAAGCGAGAATCATACTCCTAGACCAACGAGCCAACATGTTCAAAGCTAAAGGACTCCAGTGATTGTCATAAATAAGGCAGGAGATCAAGACTCTGACACTGTCAGGTCACAGTTTGACAGTCTGGTTCAGTAGCACATGCTCAGTAACAGCGCTCCGTAGCCTCCGGCTGTCCCTGTCGGTGGAGTCGGGAGTGTGAAAGAAAAGTTCCACCTTGAGAGCCGGGACCAAAAAGTGACGGTTGCAGTGGATCCGAGCACCACTGTTGTATAAACGGAGCCCAAATGTGACTAAAGTTTTGTGGTTCCACTTGTTTTTGTTGTGGTGTAAACGGACCTTAAATCATCTGTAAATTAGAACCCTGATTGTTGTGGGCTGAAGATGGAGATGTGCAGTCTGTAAGTCACCAACACTATCCTGAATTGACTTTCTTCTTCTTCGTTTGGCTTTAATGGCAGTTGGCATCCATGAAGTATTATTACGCCATCTGCTGGTTCTAACTAGTCTATACTATTTCCAAGGATTGGGAAAGATCAAAGTGACAAAAATCCCTTATTTACTTTGATCAGAGTCTGAAATTCTGTATGAATGACAATCTCTGAAAATGCCCCGCCCATTCTCAAATGATGGTGATTGGTGGGCAGGTTCAGCTCTGAGCTGCAGCAGAGCGGAGATGAGAAATGAATTTAGAAATCTTTTTGACATAATAAAATAAATCCTGGTCTCTGAGGCTTTGAAGGATGTTTTTGTTCTTGACTTGTTCCAAGTCTGTTTATCTCCATGAGGGTTGATCTGGAATAATGAGCTTAATGATCACACCTGACAGAACTGCAGGAACATGAATTTATGGAACCAGAACTACTCGTGTCGTCACGGTGATGAATTAATATTCCAACATAAAACACAAGAGAAACTCAGCCTCAAAACAACTGGATGGAAAATCTAAACTAAAAGAAGATCAGTGAGGAAGTTCAGCCCGACACGTTTCTGCTGGAATAAAGTGAAACTGAGTGATCACAGTGCTGTCTGTTTATATAGTCTGATGAATTAATCTGGTATAATCTCACCAAGTCAGCATTAACAAGTCAGGAATGTTCTGGCTTTGGCTGCAGCAGCAGTGTTGCTTTTAGCTGCTGGATGTGTTTTAATTCTTCATAATCTCAGAGATTAACTGCTCCTTCAGTAATCTGTAAACTGCTCTGCAGAGTTTCTCTGTCTGTGATTGGTCAGATGCTGCAAACTCCGCCCCTTTCATGTGAACAAGCACACGTAGGTCTGGGTTGAACCAGAGAGTTGATAACCTGCTTGGTAGTAACGGTGATCAGGATCAGTCAACCCAGGAAACAGAGAGATCCTGGATATGTTGATCAGGGTTCCTAGTACAGGCCACAGGCCTCAGTGTGATTGAAACAATATTTAGATTTACTTGCCGCTCAGTAAACCAGCGGCGGCCTTGCGCATGCGTGGTTCCTTCTCAGTGTGGACGCAGTGTGGTGAGGGTCTCCTCTGGTCTGACTGCAGGAGGGAGGGAGGGACTGTCAGACTGACCGCAGGTCTGTCAATGCTTCAGGACGGGGGAGGGGCTCACAGCAGGACCTGCTGCTCGTTGACCACAGTGACTGCAGAACCAGACCTGCTTTCACCTCAGAGTCGCCAAACACACTAGAAAGTCGCTAGTCGCTTTTCACAAAAAAAGTTGCCAACAGGACCTGAAAAGTCACCAGATTTAGTGACAAAGTCACCAAGTTAGCAACAGTGACAGGCTCACACCCCTGCTGACACAGACAGGATCTTTGTTCTACACTTCTTTTGAAACTTGCTTTCTTTGCTTAACTTTGAGTTCAGCCCTTCAAGAAAGAACTATTTAGTTTTCATTCAACAGGAGAGGAGGGTGCACCATTCCCAGATGAACTGCAATACCAGGTTGATGCATGGAGTGGACAGAGCAAGCTCCAATTCCATCTCCCTGTTCCAAAAATCAATTTAATATACAGTCCCCAGATAGGGGACATATCAGATATTAAACTGATAAGAACAGAAACTACACTTGATCTTAGCCAAAAGGCCGAGAAGCGATACCACAATGGGTCTGAGCTAAAGGGAGCACTGGATGCACAGTCACCACAAGTCCCAGTCGGACATTGAGCCGCGCCTATTTAAGGTATTTTACAAAACACAAAGTGTGCAAGAGTCATTTTGGCAACTTTTTTAGTTGGCTTGAATATTTGTTGGTGATGCTTAATTTGGACACTTTTTGCAGTAATCCCAGGCTATTTACGTAGGGGGTGTAGCGGCTTCTTTCTCAGCTGATTCCTGTACTAGCCGCCAGAGATTAGTTTTGGGTCCTGTAGATTGAATGAGGCGCTTTTAGCCTTTACAGAGACGCTGGATCCAGGATGCGTGTTGATATGGATTTATTGTCGCGCACAAACTGCTTCCACAGCGGACGAAAGGACATGGACCGAGAGCGAGAATATTGTCAGAATGACTTCTGGATAAAATAAAATAAAACCAGAAAATAAGGCAAAGCGAAGGCAAAGCGCTCCACAAAAATTGCGGCTCCCCAAACTGTCTCTCTCCTTACCACACCCCGAGGTGAGTGCACCTTTCAAGCCTCCTATCCGCCCCCAAGCGCGCTCACACAAGCCCCCATCTACTTCAACGCAACAATACTCCTTCATGCCACACGGGCCAGCAAACACACACGCATTCACACTGTCCTCCCCAAACCCTGATTCCTATACACCAGCCCCTAATTATTGATTTTAGCAATAATTCATCCAACATTAAAAGTAGGAGAAATAATTATCACACAAACAATCTGCAATGCAAATGGAACAAGAACATTAGAGTCCATGATAACGCCACATGGGGATCTTCTTTCTTCTTGTCACTACTTTGACCTATAAAGTCCATGATGTGTGGCTCATGTGTGTTTTTTGGGGGGGGATTTACGTAGCACCATCCTCACTCACTGAGTTTATACATCAGTGCCACACAATCAATCAGCAAAATGTATATTTACAGAAACAGACGACTACAGATCACAAACTGATCTTCTGTACTACACGGTGCTGATTTAGCACCTGATGACTTTTTGGCCTGAGCAGTTTGAGATTAAATCAGATGTAAAGTCATTTATTGTGAGCAAAATAGCAGAATTTATAAAACTGGAAGTGATGGTTGAGCTGGTTGATGGCAAAAATACAATTCCAAGTGACAGTGAGACTTCAGACTGGAGAGGTTTACTTTTGTTCATCCATCATTGGATTTTTATTTGATAAATATTGAAGATAAAATAGGTGTTAAAGTTTTGCTTAAACAGTCACAGGTCTACAAATTAGTTGCTACGATTGATGGTAGTCATGGCAGCAGGCCCAAGGGGGCGGGGCTTAACTCCTTTGATCCCGTGTGACCACACCGAGCCTTGAAGTATGTAAAGGCGCTTTGTGATGTCACACTGAGCTTTGAAGAATCACCCAACAGAGTTTACAGAACCAGTTAGTTCTTCACTCATCAGTTAACCTCAGGAGACACCAGTCCAGGAACTTTTTCAACCAGAATTCAACTATTTTTGAAGTGCCACTTCTAAACTTTGTCCACGAGTGTTTTAACTGGAGAAGTGAGTATATTGATTGTTTTGTTGCTAAAAGGTGAAGCCACAATATCCAATGATGGAGGTAATATTGAGAACGTAAATCAGTTTAAGTTTTTGGGAATCATATTCTGTCTGTGTGGATTTTAAACTTTAGGCACTAGGAGGCGCAGTTGGACCCAGATGCGCGATTTTGCTCCATCTAACTGATAAAAGTAATTTCAAATCGCGGGAACAAAAAACAAAACAACTCAGACCTCGGCCAGCCAGCTGGCGACTGGGAAGTTCGGTCCTTGAGCTGCACCTTTAGACTTCGAGAGTGTGCACGGAATGCAGCGCTAAGCCTGTCATGATAACAAATCTTGCTGGACGATAAATTGTCCCAGAATCTATTGCGATAAACGATTATATTGCTTTTTTCATAAAAATTTTCCACTTATATATTAATTATGGTATAATAATGCAAGAATACCTTTTCAACGCAGAACCCAAAAGAGTCACAGTCTGTGGAAGAACAGGTCCTCATTGCTCTGCGCTTCTATGCATCTGGGACTGAACTATGTTCTGCTCGGTATGTTAAGTGACTCTGCAACTGTAGGATCATTATCAGCCACCATAAGATATTTGGTGGTTGGTTCATTCTGGTCCTCATGACGAGACCCTCTGAAGAGGAGAGCCTGTCTTCAGGGGACTCTTGTCCTTTGATTTCAGGGCGTCTCTACGTCAGAGGTTTTACTGTACAAAATAATCCACAAGAAGAGTTTTTCTTTAACCTTCTCAAAGTATTGAGCAGCAGTGTTAGCAGGATTCAAACCTACGCAGGGAGACCCCAATGGATTTCTAGTCCATCGCCTTAACCTCTCGGCCACAACAACATGCTTCAGTGCAGTTTTACATCAGGATTAACCCACTTTATTGTCTTTTGAGGAGACCAGGGTTCAATTCCTCAAAGGGCAGTGTAAGGTTTTCTGTGTGTTGTTCCTGATAACCTTCAGGTTCAGATCAGAAAAGTCCTTTCAGGCCAGACGTTCTTCCCAATCACTCCCTCTCAGGTCACTTAAGGTGTGTTTCCACTGCACAAAAACTGCAGGAATGGACTGGTATAGTCCATTATGGTTCGGGTTTCCATCGCAAGAATTTGGGAATATTACCGGGAAATACCGTTCCAGGCCCCGGCTAGCTCAGTTGGTAGAGCATGAGACTCTCGATCTCAAGGTAGTGGGTTCTTGCCCCTCGCTGGGTGCCACCTTCCCATGGGCTCTTAATCAGTCTAATGTGATTCCCACAACCCGGAAAGGGATAAGCGGAAGAAAATGGATATACTGAAAGGCTCAATTGAGAGCTTATGTCTTCTTTATCTACTTAATCACTACAACAGATTAACAAATCAAGTGCAAAATATAAATAAATGTATATATACAAATTGAATTTGACCAATTTTAAGGTTTTGCTACATTTTCTTCCTGAAATCCACCTTGAAATCCTGCCCCCTGTTGGGATCAGAATAATCCTGTTTTTGGGGATCAAAGTTATCCAGATCCTACTGAAATGTTTTGAAAAACAAAAATTGAAGGTTCGATCCAGATTAAAACTAGGATTGGATTACATGATCTAATCCAATCTCAGAATCCTTCTTTCCCTTTTGAACAACCCATTTCAAGATTTGATCCAATCCCATAACCAAAATCCAATCAGATTACCTTTGAACAACTGGTCCCAAGGTATTTCTGAACTATGTACCGTAACGTGGCCTCATATTTTATAGCACCATCTTCCTCTCCTTCATCCTCACAAACCTTCCAGCCACCTCCTTCTTATTAAGCACAATGTCTCTCTATGGAGAGCAAAGTGAGCTTTGAGAGTCTGGCCTCCTTCATGCCCAGAAAGAGTTTTGAATTCATTTCAGGCTGAAACTGCGTTCTGCATTTGCACTAGTGACTGACTGGTATGTCCTTTCCATATGGCTGCAGATGATGAAGGGCAGAACAGCTTCTGTGGTGTTCTGTGGCAGAGAAATAAAGAAATCCATCCCAGACCTGCTCAGCTGTATTATGGCTCTTATATTGGTAGAATCATTACACATTACACTCAAGAATCATTACACTCCTATGATAATAATCTTTGTGCCTCCATTTTGTCTCTTGCTGCCGACTCGTATCGTCTCCATAATAGAGGACAGATGCTGCAATGAGCTCCATGGATCCAAACCTTCCTCTGCTACTGAGACTTTCTCTACTATGTCTTCCAGAACTTCCCCAGGGAGGCTGTGAAGTGTGATACTCTGATGGTTCTATCTGCTAACTCTGATTGGTGATGTCATAAAATAATGGAAAAGATAAAAGTGACATTCCTTTCTTCACTTTGATTCTCTCTCTCTCTCTCTCTCTCTCTCTCTCTCTCGCTCTCTCAGCAACAACATTTCCGTTATATGGTACAAATCCAGCTTTTATAAATTTTACACCTCACTTGGGTTTGAGGGAATCCCATCCAGAACAGGATGGAACACAGGAGCCATCTTGGATGGGTCTACTTTCCTTTACAGAGATCTGGAAGCTTTTGCATACATTATTGTAGAATAATGTGAAGGTTCCAACAACGACAAGGGAAATGTTGTCTGTGAAGTTAGCGAAAGGGTTTAAAGCTAACCAGAAGTTGAACCTGGAACCTTCTGATCCGTAGACAGACATGTTCTCCATTTCACCATTATCTCCTTGGTAAGGTAAGTTTTCACATGTTTGTCACTGTTTATATTTATAATACTGAAGAAGAAACAGTAGAAAAAGTCTTTGACTCTCAAATTGTCATGAAGTTGTTTTTGTTTTTCTAGTGACGTATCAGTGTCCGATTGCTTTCTCCTGGAATTCTACTGTCACATTTCTATATCTGTTTGATCTTCCATTAACAAGAAGTAGCAACAACACGACTTCTGGACCATGTTGACTCTATCACTGACACCCGTTGGGTGTCTTAAGACCCATAACCAGGTGGATGGAGAGTCTTCACTGCTTCTTGAGGAAGTTTGAGTGAGCACAATGGAAACCAAGCTGATCCAGTGTCAAAACTTTCCCTGTGTATAGTCCTGGGGAATCTTCTGTCCTGGCCATAAATGTCAGTTGACTCCCTTGGATAGCTCAGTTGGTAGAGCTGAGTTGTAGTGGTCAACATTGACATCCTTAGGTCGCTGGTTCAAATCCGGCTCGAAGGAGGTCTTTTCATAAGATATCCCTTTATTTATGTCGCATGTGGATAAATTTGCAGTGGTACAACAGGATAGTAAAGAGAAAGAAGCACACATAGCAGGAACTAAAAAAAAAGCAGATAAAAATACAATATAATCGAAAAATATGCACACGGTGCCTATAAGTGTGGACATGTACAGAATATGGGGGTGTATGTATTGCACAAAAAGCAGATAAAAATACAATATAATAAAAAAATATGCACACGGTGCCTATAACTGTGGACATGTACAGAATATGGGGGTGGATATATTTTACATAGTAAATACGTTCTTATAGATTATTATAGTTATAGCACCACTTATTGCACAGTTGGAGTGGAGTGATATTGTCCAGTAGTAGTGTGTCTGTGGTCTACTGGGAGCAGGCTTGGTTGAAGAGTCATAAAACTGAGTATGTAGGATTTAGAAGAGCAAGTTGACTTTGTGACATAAATGTTGAGTTGGAAGGTCAAACTTCAGAGTGACGACATCTTACCACAGTCCTCAAGGCTTCAAAGGAAGCTCTCTGAAGTGATGAAATTGATCAATGATGCACTTTTAATCTGAGGATCCACCGTTGAATTCCAGAGGCTTTTCAGAAACATGAGTCAGCACAATGTAAACTATTGATGTGTGTCTTTTCCACTGGAATTTATTCTCCCCTGCTAGGAAACACAGTTTCCACCCTTCGATAGCTCAGTTGGTAGAACGGATCCTGGATTAATTTGTCAGACTGACTCTGAGCCGATGTTCATTCAAGACTTTTGAGGCGTTACAATGGAAGGAAAGTACTCCTCAGGACTACGTCAACCAGGTGGATGGAGAGTCTTCACAGGTAGTTGAGGAAGTATGAGTTAGCACAATGGAAACCAAGCTGATCCTGTGGTGATCCAGTAGTTAGTAGAGGGATTCTGATGTTAAATTTCCATACCTTCAAGAAAATTCAGCTCATCGAGGCTGAAATGGCTCACCTGGGAGAGCGTTAGACTGAAGATCTGAAGGTCTAAAGCCTTAACCAGCCGTCAGTACCTGTAGGCCACAGTGACGACCAAAGATCTTGGTCGCCTCAAAAGACAATAAAGTGGGTTAATCCTGTTGCAAAACTTTCCTGAAGAATGTTGTTGTGGCTGAGAGGTTAAGGTGTTGGACTAGAAGTCCATTGGGGTCTCCCTGCGGAACTTCAAATCCTGCCAACAATGTTGCTCAATACTTTGAGAAGGTTAAAGAAAGACTCTTCTTGGGGACTATTTTATAAAGTAAAACCTCTGATGTAGAGACACCCTGAAATACGAGGATAAGAGTCCCCTGAAGACGTGTTCTCCTGTTCAGAGGGTCTCGTCATGAGGACAAGTTGAGAACAAATAAATCTGAGGAGTTCAGTTGTCTCAGAAATGTATTGAAAGACTGATTACCTTTATTAAACGAGGAACTCTTTTGAAAGAAACTTTTGGACATTGAACAGTCTGAGAGTCCAAACTCCTTTGTGGTCACATCTTCAGCTCTGTATTGAAAGAATGACTTTTTTCATTGATTTATTTATTTTTTGTTGCCTCTGCCTCTATCCAGTCCTGCCTCACAAAAGTAAAGAACCAAAGTCCAAAAACTTTTTACAGCTGAACGGTTTAAAAACTTAAATCATTTTAATCGCCCGCAATGGACACAGTTCTGGTGGTTTTTACAACCTTTGCTCTAGTCTTGGTAGCTCATGGAGCAATGTTTGAAAAGAGGCCCACAATTTAGGTGTAGTGTTCGACTCCGACCTGTCCTTTGACTGTCAGGTGACCAAGGTAGTCCAATCCTGCTTTGCTCAGCTGAGACGACTGGTTAGGATCAGGTCATTCCTCTCACCAGCAGACCTGGAGAAAGTAATACATACCTTCATCTGGTCCAGGCTGGATTACTGTACCTCCCTTTATTCTGGCATCAGTAGGCTCAATGTTCAAAGACTGCAGCTGGAGCAGAATGCTGCTACCAGGTTTTCAACAGGCACCAGGAGGAGGGACCACATTTCACCAATCCCTTCTTCCTTTCACTGACTGCCTGTCAGTTTTAAAAGAGATTTTAAAATGCTACTTGCTACTTGTATTTCCAGAAGAAAATGCAAGTGTGAATGCTGAAGATTGAATAAAGCTGATTTCCTTTGATCTCAGCGTCTCCATGACTCCAGTGCTGATCTCTTATCAGATCAAAGAAGATCAGTGCCTTTTGCCATGGAGATGCTCAGATCAAAGATTTCCTCCGGCTTTGATCTCTGTTGAACTCCATCCGGTGCCTCTCCCATCCACTTTGTAATAAAAGGCTCGTTATTATTCTTTTTCACAACCTTGGTGATGACATCATCATTAGATTGAGGTATGCTGAAGCAGGCAGAGAACTAAAACATGCAGGACACTGTCACTCTAGGACCCAGTTTGGACAACCTGATGTAGACCATCAAGAGACAGGTTAGTTTTATCCTACTGATGGTGTGTTGCTACAATACTCATCCTGCTCAGTTTCAAGTTTGTTCCCACAAAGAGCCTGAACAGGGACTTGAACCCTGGACCCTCAGATTAAATGTCTGATGCTCTACCGCCTGAGCTACCCAGGCCTGCCAGCACAGTGTTGTGTCTCCATATGAATCTCACTTATGAGTGAGATGAAGCAGACACTGATCCTGACTACCAAGGTGCAGAAGTGGAGACGCTTCTTGCTAGCTGTTTTGAAACTCAACAAATTGTAGTCCATTGTTCCTTCCTGAAGATGCTGAAAAGCTCCGCTCTGGATTTGAAAACAATCAGGAAACATCTGAGCAGACTGCTGGCTGTATTGCATCATATTTTCTCACCGCCTGATTGGCTGCAGGTGAGAAGTTTTGCTTCAGGAAAACCAGTTTTCTCTCCATTTGAAGCTGGAATGAATAACTGCTTGGTTTTACATCAAACCTGATTAGGGATTTTAATGGAGGAAGCTCAGATTAAAGAGCATTCATTGATAACGATCATGACTTTTCAAAGCTTAGTTTAGCCGTGGTTCTACCAAGTCGTACGTTCCAGAGAGGACCAGGACAGTACGGTAAAGCAAAGCTCACCCAGACCCAACTGTGTAGTTTGGTCCCACCACAGAAAGTACAGTTAAAATGTAGGCGGGTTGTTAGCGACACAGATGCTCCTGGTACAGTATCAGAGTCTGACTGCTTTCAAAAGGTACAGTGATCATACAAGAGTATCAGTCACTCTCATACTTTCTCATGGTTCTATTGACAATGAGAAGCAACAATACAACACTACTGCTTGGACATGTTTACTGGATCACATCATGGATGAATGGATGGATGGATGGATGGATGTTGGATGTAATATACAGACATGACTTATGTTCACTCTGGAGGTGAGGACTGATTTTCTCCTCCACAGAGAGAAGCTGCTGGTAGCTCACTCTCTATGTTCCTCTGCAGAAAGTGATGAGGACTGCTGTTCTCAGAAGAGCTTTTTTATCATCAAAAACAACTTTTCCCTCAGAGTGAGATGAGATGAGTGAGGAAACCAAGTGGTCCAAGGAGCTGTGTTCTTGTTACAGTCTGTTCTGGATTGCGTTGCTCATTGTACTCAAATGTTTTCACACGACCCTGTCAATCACTGTCAGAGTTTCTGTAGTGTAGTGGTTATCACTTTTGCTTAACACGCAAAAGGTCCCCTGTTCGAAACCGGGCGGAAACCCTAAGAAAGGTTTTTGAAAGTCATCAACACAGTTTCCAAAATATGAGGAGCACAATGGACGACGACGTCTTGTTACATAAGCAAATA
Source organism: Lipophrys pholis (assembly GCF_963383615.2). Taxonomy (NCBI): domain Eukaryota; kingdom Metazoa; phylum Chordata; class Actinopteri; order Blenniiformes; family Blenniidae; genus Lipophrys; species Lipophrys pholis. Next base: position 3,552,035 of record NC_137646.1, on the reverse strand, counting down.
TAACAACCCAAAACCTTTTAACTGGCGGTGGTGGGTTTTGAACGGACGCCTCCTGAGTGACTGGAGCCTAAATCCAGAGCCTTGGACCGCTCACCCAAACTACAATCATATCATAATAATAACATCTACTTATATAGCACCTTTCACAGACAAAAAGCCAAAGTACTTCACAACACAGTTCAAAAACATCAGAAAGTACACAGAATAATAAAGGCCAAGACAAGACAAAATCCTAGCAGCACAAAGGGAGTTAATTAAAAACCTGAACTAATAGATGAGTCTTAAGTTTGCTCTTGAAGGTGTCAACAGAGTCAGTTGAGCACAAAGAGGGAAGAAGAACATTCCAAAGCCTCGGAGCAACAGCCTGGAAGGATCGGTCACCTCTAGTGAGAAAATGAGAGCGTGGAACCTTCAGCAGATTCTGATCCACAGACCTCAGAGCCGTTCAGGGGTGTAAGGCTGGATCAGATCACTGATACAAGAAGGAGCCTGACCATGCAAGGCTCTGATGACTAGGACCAGAATTTTAAACTTCATCCTACAGGACACTGGCAGCCAATTAAGTTCTTTTAGAACAGGGGACATGTGAGTCCTCCTATTAGTACGGCTCAGAATTCTCACTGCAGAGTTTTGCACTAATTGCAGTGGAGAGAGCTCCTTCTTGTTCAGACATGAAAACAAACTGTTACAATAGTCTAAACATGAAGACACAAAAGCATGAATGATAAGCTCCAAATTGTTCCATGAGACCATATTCCTAAGTTTAGATATTTTCCTGATTTGAAAGAAGCAGTTCCTAATCAGCTGCTTCCAGTGCTGCACTAATGACAGGTCTTTGTCAAAGATAACTCCCATAACTCCTGCTGTGATTGAAACTCCACTATTTAAAGCTTGTAGCTCACAGTTGTGTTTAGTTGCATAATCAGAGAGAGTCCATCAATGTCTCATTACCACCCGTGGATTCAATTCAGCAGATGAGAGAGGCACCTCATGGAGATCAAAGGAGATCAAATAAGATAAAAGGAGATCAGTGTCTGTTACCATGGAGATGCTCCCTGCTCAGTGTTGTAGCGACTTGGTCTACCTAATTACATTGAGATGAGCTAATAGATATCATGCTCGTGTTGCTAACTTGGGTCTCTAAACAAATGTGGCTTTGGTGAAGATCTGCGCTCTACCGAGTGTAGTTGTAGCTGGTATGTTATTGATACTTTTTCATTGTTACTATTATTTTCTGATATTTTTTCACTTTTACCAATACTTGATTGAAACGTCTTCACAAAGCACACATTAGCACACATACAAAGCAAAAAAACAACAACATGTTAAAATGTTAGCTTGGGTGCACTGATGACAAAAGCACATCAAAACATTCAGAACATTCAGGAATAGCGTGCTGTGACTTTTGTAAAGCAAACCTTAAGCCAAAGCCAATCGTTTCTGAAAAAAAAAAAAGAAAACTATGAAAATCTTCATATTCAAAGTGGATGGGGTTTGATGAAAAACACAAAAAAAACCTCTGAACTTAAAAATTTAAATGTTGCAGCATCTGTCCTCTAATATGGAGACGATACGAGTCGGCAGCAAGAGACAAAATGGAGGCACAAAGATTATTATCATAGGAGTGTAATGATTCTTGAGTGTAATGTGTAATGATTCTACCAATATAAGAGCCAGAATACAGCTGAGCAGGTCTGGGATGGATTTCTTTATTTCTCTGCCATGTGTAGTGAACTAGAAATCAAGCTCAACACCACAGAAGCTGCCCTTCATCATCTGCAGCCATATGGAAAGGACTTACCAATCAGTCACTAGTGCAAATGCAGAACGCAGTTTCAGCCTGAAATTAATTCAAAACTCTCTCTGGGCATGAAGGAGGCCAGACTCTCAAAGCTCACTTTGCTCTCCATGGAGAGACGTTGTGCTTGATAAGAAGGAGGTGGCTGAAATGTTTGTGAGGATGGAGGAGAGGAAGATGGTGCTATAAGATATGAGGCCACATTACTGTACATAGTTCAGAAATACCTTGGGGCCCGTTGTTCAAAGGTAATCTGATTGGATTTTGGTCATGGGATTGGATAAAATCTTGAAAATGGGTTGTTCAAAAGGGAAAAAATGATTCTGAAATCGGATTAGATCATGTAATCCAATCCTAGTTTTAATCTGGATCGAACCTTCAGTTTGTGTTGTTCAAAACATTTCAGGAGGATCTGGATAACTTCGATCCCAAAAAACAGGATTATTCTGATCCCAACAGGGGGCAGGATTTCAAAGTGGATTTCAGGAAGACAATGTAGCAAAACTTTATAATTGGTCAAAAATCAATTTGTATATATACTTTTATTTTTATTTTGCACTTGATTTGTTCATCTGTTGTAGTGATTAAGAAGACATAAGCTACCAATTGAGCCTTTCAGTATATCCGTTTTCTCCCGCTTATCCCTTTCCGGGTCGTGGGAATCACATTGCACTGATTAAGAGACCATGGGAAGGTGGCAGCCAGCAAGGGGCTTGAACCCACTACCTTGAGATGATGACTCTCATGCTCGACCAACTGAGCCAACCGAGGCATGTGTAAAACAGCATTTTCCGGAAAATTCCCAAATTCTTGCGATGGAAACCTAAACCATAACGGACTATACCAGTCCATTCCGGCACTTTTTGTGCGGTGGAAACACACCTTAAGTGACCTGAGAGGGAGTGATTGGGAAGAACGTCTGGCCTGAAGGTTATCAGGAACAACACACAGAAAACCTTAAACTGCCCTTTGAGGAATTGAACCCTGGTCTCCTCAAAAGGCAATACAGTGGGTTATTCCTGATGTAAAACTGCACTGAAGCATGTTGTTGTGGCCGAGAGGTTAAGGCGATGGACTAGAAATCCATTGGGGTCTCCCTGCGTAGGTTCGCATCCTGCCAACAATGCTGCTCAATTTGTTGTGAAGGTCAAAGAAAATCTCTTATTGTGGATTATTCTGTACAATAAAAACTCAGATGTAGAGACGCCCGGAAATCCAAGGACAAGAGTCCCCTGAAGACAGGCTCTCCCCTTCAGAGGGTCTCGTCATGAGGACCAAAATGGACCAACCACCAAATATCTTATGGTGGCTGATAATGATGCTACAGTTGCAGAGTCACTTAACTTACCGAGCAGAACATAGTTCAGTCCCAGATGCATAGAAGTGCAGAGCAATGAGGACCTGTTCTTCCACAGACTGTGACTCTTTTGGGTTCTGCGTTGAAGTTTTGGCCTGACAAGGTCTGCAATGTACTTAATATCAGCATTCCCAAAGGGGAAGCAAGCGTACAGTTCTTCAGTGGTGTATTGCTCCAGTGGTTTTGCACACTCAACATACACCCTTTGACGGTGTCCTCTTCCACCAAAATGGTGGTGGCGATGGACAATACCTGCCATGTCAGTGTCTCTCTGTAAGTCCTCCTAGAAAGGCTTAATATAAGATGGCCCTCAAAAACCCGCCCACTCATCAGCTGACATCTTTTGGCTTGTGATCAATTAAGTCAATCGTGTCCACTACCTATAAATACTATGCTCACTGCAGACCAGGTGGAACCATGGACTCAAAAGGACCTAATTTCACTGTAGCAGAAACCCATGCACTGCTGGAGGGTGTAAAGTGCCATTATGCCTCAATAGTAGGAAGTTCTGTTGTGGCTGGAATGTTGAGGAACAAAAGGAAGAAAGACATTTGGGTTGAAATCCCCCAGAATGTGAATGCAATGGGGTCTGGCCAGAAGAGGATCTTGGAGCAGGTGAACTTAAGATGGAAGAATCTGAGGGCCAGAGCCACTAAGGACCTTGCTCAAACAAAAAACACCCAAACGGGCAACAAAGCCTTTAAGAAAGGTGAATACACAGATGTGGTTCTGGACATTATTGGAGGTGAGAAGCACAGATACTCCTGGCAGAGGAACAAATCAAGCTGGCCAAACTGCAGCAATCCAGGGCAAAACTTCACATCTGCCTCCTAAAAGCAAGGCTTGATTTTCAAGGTTGCTTTTAGGTCCCACTCGTCTGGTCTGTCCTACTCGGATGAAGAACCCTGAACATTCTTTATTCTGTTAACTATTGGACATTTAGCCTTTTTTTTAAATTTAAGACTTTTTAAAAATATCCACAATGTATTTGTTTATGTACACTTGTTATTTGTTGTGGCTCAGATGCGTGGTCATAAAGAAATCATAAATAGAAGTGGATGTTTATGTTTATGTTATTTTTGTGTTTTGTCTCAAAATAAAAAAACACTTAAAGTTTCCCTATGTTGGCTCTTCTACCTGTTGTTCTTTACATTGCTGGTAGCCCACATTGTGATATGTTGTCCCATTTAGAGCACTGGTAATCTGGATTTGGTAATCTTGAAAATTGTGTATCGAGATCAGGGTGATCCAATCCAATGTGGCTTTGAAAAACCGGCATAAAAGTAAGACGCATGACCTGATCCTGGAAAGCAACAAATGAGATATTCTCAAATCCGGATCATTTTGATCCAGATTACATTTTTTTTTGAACAACTGGCCCCTGGTGTTCTATAAATGCAGTTTACAATTACATAATTTTTTTTCATACAGAGTTCAACTGTGTTGCATTCAAACACATCTTTCATTGCTCTTGTCATTTTCTCCACCACTTTATATTTCAGGTCTACACCCACATATATAGCTCCCCCTCCACCCGCCTTCCCCTCTCTGTTTAAGGAGTAGAACTCGTATCCATCAGGTCAAATCAGCTCCCTTCTCAGTGCTGATCAATGTTTCAGAGATGGTGACAATACTGAATGGTTGTTTGAACTGACCTACATACTGTTTGATTTGGCTGAAGTTTGAATAGAAGCTCCAACTATTGAAGATAGAATTGAAAGTTTATGGTCCCTTTGAATTGTCCTGTTGAATTCATCTTGAGAGTAATAGCAGCAGTTGTCAGTGATGTTGTAGTGGAAGTTATTGTCCGGGTCGACATCATCCTCCATGTCCTGATGTTTGTATTCAATGTAATTGAATGTTTTTAATTCTGGAGGTTCAGTGTTTACAGTCATAGTAGCTGATGATGCCTTGTTTCTGGAGTTGTGTTTCATGTGGTTCCTTCATGTAGTTTAACCTTATTCCAGTACTCAGCCTAATCTCTCCAGCTCCTCCATGTTGTGGATAGGCCTGTCGTGATAATCAATAAATCAATTAATTGCACAATAATTAAAAATGAGCTTGATAAGTTTGCCAGGCTGGATAATGTTTCATTTACCAAAGACATCTTTGTGAGCAGCGCTCATTCTGGTGTTAGTGAACAGCGCTCTCACAGTTTAATGTTGTTTTAAAGAGTTGCCAGATTTCTGAGCCTTCCAGTGGAAAACCCGGGTAAGGCTCACTGTAAACGGGCCTTAACATGTAGGGGGAAAACAGCCAATCTGGCAACAGAAGCCACCAGAGTCACACCACCGCATACATCATCAAAATGTGAAGCATCACGACAAAACCAAGTAGAAGACAGCAGCACTACCTCAGACTCTGTCTCCACCATTAATACTTCATCTTCATATGGTTACCGTACTTTCCAGACGACAAGCCACTACTTTTTTTTCTTTACATGCTTTGAACTATGCGGAGGACGACTCTGCTTTTTAAGGGTTAACAAGCTTCATGCTGCTGAAACTGGGTGATGCATTCAGGTGCATCACGTAACTCCAAATCTCGCAGCAACATATTGAAAAAAAAGAATTATGACCTCGTTAATTTTTGGAACTATGAATTTAGAACTATGAACTGAACTAGATAATATTAAAATTTGTTAACTGAACTTTGAACTAGTTCATGTAGAAACTGAACCTTCCCAACACTGCCTGTCAATCACTCTTGTGTGGGAAGGCGGGGCACCTGGCACACCTGAGAGCAGCGTGAGAGCCCCATGAGGAGGAGAGGGAGAGATGAGGTTGTTTTGATTATTTCCTTTGGATATTTACAGTCTCTTTTTTCATAATACAATTCCAATTTTAAATATTCTTAAGAAAAAAAAGTTTATTTATCTTGAAAAGGGTATGCTTGCGTTATTATACATTTATTAATATATAAGTGGAAAAATTTTATGAAAACAGCAATATAATCGTTTATCACAATAGATTCTGGGACAATTTATCGTCCAGCAAGATTTGTTATCATGACAGGCTTAGCGCTGCATTCCGTGCACACTCTCGAAGTCTAAAGGTGCAGCTCAAGGACCGAACTTCCCAGTCGCCAGCTGGCTGGCCAAGGTCTGAGTTGTTTTGTTTTTTGTTCCCGCGATTTGAAATGACTTTTATCAGTTAGATGGAGCAAAATCGCGCATCTGGGTCCAACTGCGCCTCCTAGTGCCTAAAGTTTAAAATCCACACAGACAGAATATGATTCCCAAAAACTTAAACTGATTTACGTTCTCAATATTAACTCCATCATTGGATATTGTGGCTTCACCTTTTAGCGACAAAACAATCAATATACTCACTTCTCCAGTTAAAACACTCGTGGACAAAGTTTAGAAGTGGCACTTCAAAAATAGTTGAATTCTGGTTGAAAAAGTTCCTGGACTGGTGTCTCCTGAGGTTAACTGATGAGTGAAGAACTAACTGGTTCTGTAAACTCTGTTGGGTGATTCTTCAAAGCTCAGTGTGACATCACAAAGCGCCTTTACATACTTCAAGGCTCGGTGTGGTCACACGGGATCAAAGGAGTTAAGCCCCGCCCCCTTGGGCCTGCTGCCATGACTACCATCAATCGTAGCAACTAATTTGTAGACCTGTGACTGTTTAAGCAAAACTTTAACACCTATTTTATCTTCAATATTTACCAAATAAAAATCCAATGATGGATGAACAAATGTAAACCTCTCCAGTCTGAAGTCTCACTGTCACTTGGAATTGTATTTTTGCCATCAACCAACTCAACCATCACTTCCAGTTTTATAAATTCTGCTATTTTGCTCACAATAAATGACTTTACATCGGATTTAATCTCAAACTGCTCAGGCCAAAAAGTCAACAGGTGCTAAATCAGCACCGTGTAGTACAGAAGATCAGTTTGTGATCTGTAGTCGTCTGTTTCTGTAAATATACATTTTGCTGATTGATTGTGTGGAACTGATGTGAAAACTCAGTGAGTGAGGATGGTGCTACGTAAATCCCCCCCAAAAAACACACATGAGCCACACATCATGGACTTTATAGGTCAAAGTAGTGAGGAGAAGAAAGAAGATTCCCATGTGGCGTTATCATGGACTCTAATGTTCTTGTTCCATTTGCATTGCAGATTGTTTGTGTGATAATTATTTCTCCTACTTTTAATGTTGGATGAATTATTGCTAAAATCAATAATTAGGGGCTGGTGTATAGGAATCAGGGTTTGGGGAGCACAGTGTGAATGCGTGTGTGTTTGCTGGCCCGTGTGGCATGAAGGAGTATTGTTGTGTTGGAGTAGATGGGGGCTTGTGTGAGCGCGCTTGGGGGCGGATAGGAGGCTTGAAAGGTGCACTCACCTCGGGGTGTGGTAAGGAGAGAGACAGTTTGGGGAGCCACAATTTTTGTGGAGCGCTTTGCCTTCGCTTTGCCTTATTTTCTGCTTTTATTTTATTTTATCCAGCAGTCATTCTGACAATATTCTCGCTCTCGGTCCATGTCCTTTCGTCCGCTGTGGAAGCAGTTTGTGCGCGACAATAAATCCATATCAACACGCATCCTGGATCCAGCTTCTCTGTAAAGGCTAAAAGCGCCTCATTCAATCTACAGGACCCAAAACTAATCTCTGGCGGCTAGTACAGGAATCAGCTGAGAAAGAAGCCGCTACACCCCCGACGTAAATAACCTGGGATTACTGCAAAAAGTGTCCAAATTAAGCATCACCAACAAATATTCAAGCCAACTAAAAAAGTTGCCAAAATGACTCTTGCACACTTTGTGTTTTGTAAAATGCCTTAAATAGGCGCGGCTCAATGTCCGACTGGGACTTGTGGTGACTGTGCATCCAGTGCGCCCTTTAGCTCAGACCCATTGTGGTATCGCTTCTCGGCCTTTTGGCTAAGATCAAGTGTAGTGTCTGTTCTTATCAGTTTAATATCTGATATGTCCCCTATCTGGGGACTGTATATTAAATTGATTTTTGGAACAGGGAGATGGAATAGGAGCTTGCTCTGTCCACTCCACGCATCAACCTGGTATTGCAGTTCATCTGGGAATGGTGCCCCCTCCTCTCCTGTTGAATGAAAACTAAATACTTCTTTCTTGAAGGGCTGAACTCAAAGTTAAGCAAAGAAAGCAAGTTTCAAAAGAAGTGTAGAACAAAGATCCTGTCTGTGTCAGCAGGGGTGTGAGCCTGTCACTGTTGCCAACTTGGTGACTTTGTCACTAAATCTGGTGACTTTTCAGGTCCTGTTGCCAACTCTATTTGTGAAAAGCGACTAGCGACAAATCGAGCGACTTTCTAGTGTGTTTGGCGACTCTGAGGTGAAAGCAGGTCTGGTTCTGCAGTCACTGTGGTCAACGAGCAGCAGGTCCTGCTGTGAGCCCCTCCCCCGTCCTGAAGCATTGACAGACTTGCGGTCAGTCTGACAGTCCCTCCCTCCCTCCTGCAGTCAGACCAGAGGAGACCCTCACCACACTGCGTCCACACTGAGAAGGAACCGCGCATGCGCAAGGCCGCCGCTGCTTTACTGAGCGGCAAGTAAATATAAATATTGTTTCAATCACACTGAGGCCTGTGGCCTGTACTAGGAACCCTGATCAACATATCCAGGATCTCTCTGTTTCCTGGGTTGACTGATCCTGATCACCGTTACTACCAAGCAGGTTATCAACTCTCTGGTTCAACCCAGACCTACGTGTGCTTGTTCACATGAAAGGGGCGGAGTTTGCAGCATCCGACCAATCACGCACAGAGAAACTCTGCAGAGCAGTTTACAGATTACTGAAGGAGCAGTTAATCTCTGAGATTATGAAGAATTAAAACACATCCAGCAGCTAAAAGCAACTCTGCTGCTGCAGCCAAAGCCAGAACATTCCTGACTTGTTAATGCTGACTTGGTGAGATTATACCAGATTAATTCATCAGACATATTCAGCCCCGCCATACGTTCCACATTGCGTGTCCGGAGACTGTCCGCGGGCCGCGGGTGATACACGATTGCCTCCATCCTCCACTCCTGTGCTCGTATTCAGGAAGCGTCTCAGAGTCCTCTTAGGGAGCTCCTGTCTTAGCCTCAAAGTTCTTAGCAAGGAATCTGAGCTTCAAAGTGATTCAGGAAGTTTCTAAGAGCAACTCTGAGCGAGGAGTTGACAGCAACTTTTATCTTAGTGAGGAGGCCAGGTCGACCCCGTTGCCATGTATGACGCAGTCTGCTGAAAGCTGATTGGTTGTTAGAGAAAGGAAGAAAGAAAAAAGCCTCTGTGCTCCTCCTAATGAATGGAGAGTAAAATTAACCCATCAAATATCTTGGGCTCTATTAAAAATGTGTAATCATGAAAATCATTTAGGTCTATTTTATGAAACTCAAACAAATTAATTGAATTTGTACACAGCTTAAGAATGATTGAACTTTCCTGGTTCACATGCCGATTATTACATTGATTTGATTCTTGTTCTCTTATTTTTACCACTTAATGTATTTGATATTAATGGTGGAGGCGACGCAGCGTCACCACTTCCTGTGATTTACCACCAATGTGGGGCTGTGAAAGAACCGTAACGGTCAGACTGACACTCTGCTGACGGAGGACTGGGACAAACCCCCGTCATCACCGCTGCACTGCTGCAGCCTACTTGTAGTGACGTAGCACAATGTTGTGATCACCTTCATCTGGGGCGTTACTGCGTTGCTTTGCTGTGGGAGAAATCAGCTTTCTCAGTTCTGCAGTGATACTTTGTGCAGATTTCATTTACCCTGCATATATTGAGTTTGTTCATAACAAGTCATTTATATTTGCCTACAATCTTTGTCCTGCATTTTATTATGGTAACAATCAACTGATAAAAGAATAAAAAGTCCCCAAATCTTTCAAATATCATGAGAAAAGCTTTATTTTTATTTTCATTCAAATTTGCATATTGATGATGATTCGCTTCATAAATAATGAGACATTGTTCTCCCCCACATTAAAGTAGATGAGCTGCTTATCTTAGTAAAAAGTATCTGCAATACTGGTCGTGTACTTCAAATACTCCTTTTCCCTCCTCCTGCTCCCCATGTCTCCAAAGCTGCTTCTTCATACTGACACCTACTGGATATAGGGGGAACTGCAGGTCAGTATTTCTATAGCGTCCATCCATCCACCCATAACAAAACCCATTTAATGTCAAAGATGTTGATCATTTTCTTCTCAACTCATAATGATGATCATTCAGTAAGTTGTATTTTCCATAAAATTATCCAGTCTGTTTACATATAATGTTTTAAAGTTGTTGTTTTTTTCTCAAACTGAGGAAACAAATTCTAGAATATCAGATTGAGTATTTGTCTACAGTTTTATAGCTTGGAACCACCTTGGCTATTTTCATCCTGTCAGGAAAAATACCTGTTAAAAAGGATCTATTGCATATATAAGTAATTGCTTAAGTATACATTCTATTACATCTTTTACACAAGACATATCAATTGTTAGAATCACGAGACTTTTAAACTTTCTGTGCACTTCTGAAACATCACTTTCAAAAACTCCATCTAGAAACATTGAAATACTGTTTTAAAATGTCAAATCAAAGTGACAGTCTCATACATGAGGTTTAATTCCCTTTGTCATCTACTGAAACATGGTGTGACTGTGGTACTTAGTAGTGTAAATGTAATCAATGAGAGATTTGTACAATTCAGAAACTTTTCTATCTAGAAATCTTAAAATATGAGTTACTTCCAGATTAAAGTCATTGAAAGAACTTAACGGTTTGATCTCATTTAAAATGGTCTTTTTGCACAACTTGCTGTTTCTTAACAAGCTTAACAGCCTCATCTAACGTCTCAACACTCAACAGTGTGCTTTAAGGAACGTGAAGTTTAAATGTCACTCAAGTCAAAATATTCCACATCACATACTTTTTTTTGTTGTTGGTGGTTGTTGTTAGAATAAATAGTTTGAGACGAGGAAATCATTGCATGTTTCCACTGAAGAGTTTTACTTTCATGATATGTATTTCAGTACGTGTTGCAGGTAAACAAACAGTAGTTTTTCCTCCGTAGTGTAAAAAGAGTGAAAAATGAAATTACGACTCATTCATGTTAAATAAAAACAGTGAAGAACAAAAGCCATTGGATTCATGTCAACATTTTACTTCCATTTCTTCAAAGTTCACATCTGCTCATACAAGATTTTTAACCTCACATTTTTCAAAACACAGAAAGCAGCATTGTTAGAACTACTAATGAAATGTGCTTCTTTAACATTCATTATCAAGCAGGGACCTTTTGTCAGCCTCTGTGCAGTTCAACACAAATGGAAACCAAACTGATTGAAATCTTCTCATTTTGGTGACGAACCAGAAACTAAATGATTTCCTGAAGCGTCTCAACAGGGTTTAAATCAGCAATGTTGACTTCAAACTGGAGGAGACCTTGTGATTCTGGGCTCAAGCTGGACTTCCTGAACCACATCTGTTGGAGCTCCATTCCCATCTCCACCTGTCCACATGTCCAAGTGTCCTTGAGCAAGACACTGAACCCCAAACTGCTCCCAGTGGATGGACTGAGTGCCTTGCATGGTCGCCGCCTCCATTGGTGTGTGAATGAATGGGTGAATGTGATTAACAGTGTAAAGCACTTTGGGGACTGCTAAAGGCCTCTGCATCCTCCCATAAGAAGAAGAAGAAAAGTTCAGCGCTGACGTCAGCCAGCTGCTGGAAAACATGCTTGTTCAGCAGGAGAGTTCATACTCTCACCCCCTCACAGCTGACACTTCTGTAAAACCTTTTAACTTTTCAACTGCAGCTTATTTCTCACTTCAAGCGTTTTCAGAAATACATTTCTCTGAAGTGTTTCAGTAAGAAAAGAGAAAGTTTGTGTCCAGGACATGATGTTGGTCTGGTTTTAACTGCAGGAACTGACAGTCCTGACGGTTGGTACTGCTGAACAAAAAGTCTCTGGCCAGAGGGAGCTGGCTGAAGAACATGACATCATTTAGTACGGCAAGACTCTGGAGTGCCCAACGTTCTTCTTGTTCTTATGGAGGATGAATCGGCTTTTATACGCTGGAAAAACACTATATAAGTGAAATCCATCCACACATCTCACATAGAGTCTTTCATGATTTCATCTCTTTATGGTTTTTCATGTGTCGGCACAATTTACTACGATCACAGAAACTTCTCCCACATGTTTCACAAGAATACGGCTTCTCACCTGTGTGAGTTCTCTTGTGTCTCATCAAATTATTTGAACATCTGAAACTTTTCCCACATGTTTCACAAGAAAATGGCTTCTCACCTGTGTGAGTTCTCGTGTGTATCTTCAAATCATTTGATCCCCTGAAACTTTTCCCACATGTTTCACAAGAATACGGCTTCTCATCTGTGTGAGTTCTCTTGTGAGTCATTAAATAACTCTGTTGAGCGAAACGTTTTCTACATGTTTCACAAGCATACGGCTTCTCACCTGTGTGAATTCTCTTGTGTATCTTCAAATGTTTTGAACCTATGAAACTTTTCCCACATGTTTCACAAGAATACGGCTTCTCACCTGTGTGAGTTCTCTTGTGAGTCATTAAATATCTCTGTTGAGCGAAACGTTTTCTACATGTTTCACAAGAAAATGGCTTCTCACCTGTGTGAATTCTCTTCTGCACCAACAAACCATCCTGTCCGGTGGAACTTTTAACAAAGATTTCACCACTTTTCTTCTTTTCATTGAAAGTTGTTAAATTCTGACGTAATTGAGGTTTTTTCTGGACCATATTTCCACATGTTTCCTCACAAAGAAGCTTTTCACATTCAGCCTGCTTCTCTGACACAGGGAACTTGTCCACACAATCACTCTGAAACATGCTTCTTCTTTTCATCTCTGCATTTCTACTTGATTCTGAGTCAACAAGTTTTTTCACATCGTGGACTTCAGAGTCATGAGAGAGGAACTGCTCAGTGTCTGGTACTTCTTCTGGTTCACTCAGGGAACTTTGCTCCTCAATTGAAGGAACCCTAAAGGAATCACCTTCAAACTTCAGTAGAAGCCGCTCTCCTTCCTGGCTGGTACAGAGTTCCTGGTGGTCCTCAATCTGTGGAGGTTCTGGTTCTTCTGGCTCCCCTTTGATCCGTGGAGGTTCTGGTTCCTTTTTGATCTTTGGAGGATCTAGTTCCTCTTTGATCGATTGAGGTTCTGGTTCTCCTGGTTCCTCTTTAATCTGTGGAGGTTCTGGTTCTTCAGGTTCTTCTTTCATCTGTGGACTTTCTGGTTCCTCTTTGATCTGTGGAGGTTCTGGTTCTTCTGGTTCCCCGTTGATCTGTGGAGGTTCTGATTCTTCTGGTTTCTCTTTAATCTGTGGAGGTTCTGGTTCCTCTTTGATCTGTGGAGGTTCTGGTTCTTCTAGTTCCTCTTTGATTTGTGGAAGTTCTTGTTCTTCTTTCATCTGTGGACTTTCTGGTTCCTCTTTGATCCGTGGAGGTTCTGGTTCCCCGTTGATCTGTGGAGGTTCTGATTCTTCTGGTTCCTCTTTGATCTTTGGAGGTTCTAGTTCGTTTGGTTCCTTTTTGCTCTGTGGAGGTTCTGGTTGTTCTGGTTCCTCTTTGATCTGTGAAGGTTCTGGTTCTTCCTGCTCTAGACTGGAGTTTGTTTCCGGTTTAAAGAGCTGCTCCTCCCTACAGTCACGGTGCAGTTGGAGCTCTGGAGGGACAAAAAAGTACAAAATAAAAGTTACATTACTTCTACAGTTCCCACTTTAAAATGACTCAGACGAGTAATTTGATTACAATAAAATCACCTGAGGCAATTATGGCAATGAATTAAAGATAAAAAACAAATGGGTTAAAGGAACAATGAAAATATGAGCAGTAATAAAAAAGAGAATGAAAATGTCTGGTTCAATCTGCAGGGCGACTAAAATAGGAAAGAATTTAGATTTTCTTCCTTCAACCATAAACGGGGGATTTCATAGGAGGGAATCCAAATGGCTGCTCTATATTGGACGGCTTTTCAAAAAGGGAAACTATGAAACCATTTGAGCAGCTTAAAACTGAATTTGATCTGCCAACACAAGACTTTTATAAATTCTTACAAATTAGAAGCCGTCTTCTAAAACACAAAGGATGGGAATTCTTAGGTAAAGAACCAAATGAAGTAGAGAAAGTACTAATGACCAAGCTGGAGAAGAAGAAGAAAGTCATTTCAAAGCTTTAGAAAGCAGCTGAACAAGACAACAACATGAACTTTAAATAGAAATGGGAAAGTGAAAGAAAGAAGAATTGGGGGGAATCATTTAAAGAAGGACATCAAATGTTTAGGAGCATTATATGGAAAGAAGGTGAATGAAATTAAAAACACAAGATTTTCTGCTCCCACTAAATATGTCCTAATATAGTAAAACATGTGATAAATGCTGGAGGGGTTGTGGTCCAGTAGGAGACTAGAGACATATATTCTGGGACCGTCCCAAACTCAGAAAGAGATCAAAAGAATCTTGGATGAAAACATTGATTTAGACCTGAAATGATTTTTATTGGGTTTTAAACCCAAAAATGATTAGAATGTTACTTATTGTAGAAAAGTAAAAGATTAGAGTGTGCTGGCTGGAACCAAACCCCCCCTGCATAAAGCAATGGTGGGACCCAATCAAAGATGTGCTGAATATGGAACAAGTAAGAGCAAGGTTCCAAAACAAAGTGAAGGAATGTGAAGACCTGTGGTCTCCCTATATACAAAGGAGGATTCAAACAGAATCACCCCACAAGGGACTTACTTCATTATTTACAAAGCACTCTCATTAAGATCTACTGCTTTGTTTGTTTTGATTTGAATTAACATCTCTAACTAAGGTATTTACTTGTTGTGTTTGCATTAAGCAGATTTGTTTTAGGATCATTTCATTACATTATTTAGACATTTAAGAAGCGGGTGTCTGGACACATGGTGAAAGGGGGAGAAGAATAAAGAGGTAGAAAGGTAGACATACATTCTAGGAAGGAGACGGAGGGCATCCATCTTTCTCTTTCTTTTTCTCTCTTGATTGGATGGAAGGTTTTTTAACAGACCTTCAGTACGGCTGTTTGTATGGAGGGACGGCTGTTTAAAGTAGGAATGGAAAAGAGAAGTTTCATTGATCTACAATCTATTTATTTATCTTTTCATTTACTTAATGACAAAAGACTAGATTAATAGGAGGAACAGAGGAGGAAGAGAAGGGAGGGTCCCACATTTGTTGATGATGTCATTTAGTTGTTTGGTTCTTTTGGTTTTTATGTCCTTCTAAACAGATATTGGAAATGTATTTGTAAGATAAGAATACTGCATGTACCATACTCATATGCTGATTTGAAAAATAAAATAAAAAAAAGGAAGTGCAACAATCTTTTTAAACATCTTAGATGTTCATATTTCTAAAACTCTAGTTGCTGAAGTATTTTAACTTGATAATTCTTCCATGTTGCCATTTGGAGCCTCACTGTTCCAGAGACAAGAGGTTTACATTCTTCCAGGTGCTTTTGCCTCCATGTTCCTCCATGTTGGTTTCACTGATACTCAGAGACAATCGTCTTTTAATATGGAAACCTGGAGCCAGGAAGTGTCTGCATCCTGAGGCTGGAGGCTTGAGCCCGCCTTTGGAGAGAGGAGGGACTATTCTCTGCTGTGATTGGACTGGAGAGGACAGGAAGTCACCAAACACAGGAAGTTGCAAACAATGCAAATCCACTGAAATCAGAAACGATTAAGAAAAATAGCCTCTATGTTTTGTCAATGGCTGCTCATATTATTATTTTAACCTTGTTTCAATGTATTGTCAGGTAGTTCCAGGTGATTCTAGACGCTCTTCTCCTGTTTCTGAATTCAACTACAACTGTGTATTGATTAAAACCTGGAAACATGGAAAAGAGTCAAAGTCTGAGTTCAATCCAAGTTTCCCTCCAGAAACACAAATCCTGCTTCTGTGTGCGGTGGATAAACCAAACCCAGTCAGAACAATGGAGATCCTGCTCCAGTCACATTCATGTGTTCATTCACACTTTTCCATACCTGTTCTGTGGAGCTTGATTTGAGGGTTCCAGATGGTTTCCAGCAGTCTGTGCTGACAATCAACCTCCTCCTCGTGCTGGACGATAGTTTGTTCAAACTCTCCCAAAGCCTGAACTGAACTCATTGTTGCTGCACGAGATGAAATGTTTCCTCTGTGAGACACGACAACACAGCCGAGAGAGTCCAACAAGCTCCAAACAGTAGTGGAGGGCGGCTCGAGCTAAAATATCGACGTATTCTCCGTGGCTCTGCACGCTCCTGGAACTCCACTCGCGCTTGCTCCGCTCCTCCCTTTCCTGTTTCCGGTCTGACGTCACGCGATCACCCAGGAACCTGAGACATAAACACGAGACGCCGCGCACCTTGTAGAGCGGCCGCCATCTTGTGAGGGGCAAGTCTGACCCGTCAGCCTAAACAAGTCTCTGTGACCGCGATGTGTTTTCTGAAGAAAACCACGCAAATATACATTTACATGACTGTGAAGAATCATTGCTTTCAATTTTAATTCATTAAATTAAAAAGTATTTCATTTATTTATTTATTCAATGTAGCATACTAATAGAAAGTATTGAGAGGAAATGGAAGAAGTTTGCAGACGGGACATTGGGACGCTGTCCTCTCCTTTTAGAGCAGCAACATGATGGAGCCATGACAAATATATGCAAAAGCGTTTATTTACACACAATGTGACATTTATGTACAGTTAACATGTACATTAGGGCACAAGTTATAGATTTTTGTGTCACAAATTTAGATTTTTTTTTAAACATATTTACACACAATAACATATTTACCTGTTATACTTTCATTTATTTTTACATAGTTACCTTTAATGTTACATATTAAATTATTGTTAGATATTTACCTATTACATATTTATTTATTGTTACACATTCATCTATTATTCCATATTATATGACATATTCTCTTTCAGCTCTTCATTTATTAGATGTTTCCCTCTCAGTTCCTCCAGAAGACCACACACTGTGCTCTTTGCCCTCCGTTCTCCATCTTTTCATTCCTCTTCTCTCTTCTCAGACTCTCCACCTCGGCCATGGCTTCACTGAGTCTGGCTGTCAAAGCATCAGGACATGTGGGCAGTGCATAGGAGAGGTTCTAGTGAAGAAAAAGATTTACATGTTCAGAGTCCTGTGTTATCACATTAATTCATTACTTGTGCAACGTGCAATTAATTGATCTGCTATCCTAATCAATACATATAATAATAATGTTTGTGTACATGTCAGTATGTCTAAAAGGAGTGAGGTGTGACATGTTGCTCAGCTGTTTGAGCACAGCCAGACAGTACTTCCTACTGGGATCAGGCTGAGGTTCTCCTGCTGGAACAGGCGGGGAACAGTACACTGACTGGTTCTGAGCAACTCATTTCTTTTGAAATGTAATATTCTACACACTGCAACTAAAATAGCCTCCGTCAGATGAACCCAATAGACGTTGATATTGTTGTTGTTGTTTGAGGGCGAGCTTAAGCCAGGGAATAGAGAGCATTTTCCACGGCTCCAGCTCATCTATGTCCCAAGTTAATATTATATGAGCTAAACACAACGACAACAACAATAAATATGTTTTTCCTACCTGTGGAAGGTAATCCCACGCAGTCCATTGTCCTTATTTTGTCTGTTTGTACAACCAAAAGCAGAACAGTGATGCGGTATCTTTGCTGAAGTCCTGACAAATGCCCCTCCCAAGATGGCGGACGCACTGACGTATGTTCCTGCCACTTGGTGAGGCGTCTAGTGTATATGTCTATGTGTGTGAGCCTCTAGTTTTCACACCATACAGTGATAAACGATCTACTAGAGCAGTGGTTCTCAAACTTTTTACACCAAGTACCACCCAGAAAATACTCAGCTCTCCAAGTACCACCATAATGACCAACACTATACAGTAGCCTAGTAAACCTCAGCATTCATCAAAAACAAGGCAGAGGTTTTACGCCTAAAGAAGTATATTTAATATTGTCAGCCATTGTCACATTTTACACAGCAATATAGGAAAATAAAAGACTGTACTTAAATAATGATGATTCAATTAAACTATCTTGCACAGAAAAGTTAAATACTTACTCATAAGTACTTAAATAAATGAAAAACAAACGAACAAAAAAACAGTTCTTAAAGATTAAATAAAACTGTACTGTACTTAAATGTTAAGTAAACAATGTACTGTACTTGATTAAAAAATAATCTAAACAGGCTGCTTTCTGAAACAGAAACACACACACACGCACACACACACACACACACACACACACACACACACACACACACACACACACAGAGGAAGAACAATAAGATTAAGAATAAAACTATGATAAAAAAGATGGTTAATGGATTCTAGCGAATGTCTCTCTATCATTCTACTATAGATCTGGGATCCCCCCTCCCTTCTCGTGTCACATGGCCCCGCTTGAGCCAATCAAAATGAAACATGGCTGTCATTTCAGGAAATTATGTTTTATTCACGGACTGAGTATTTCAGACGATAAATATGATGAAGTAGATAACGGCTTTAGAAGCGATCGAAGTAACTCCTCTTCCACCGTCCAATTCATCCATATTAGTAATCAGCGGGCAGCGTTACGGCAGTTCCGGCACTTCGTGTCACGATCGCCCGTAATGCTACGCTTAGCGACCCGCTAACCTCCGGGACTCGACGTGAAAAGTCATTTTACACACAAAATACTTCACTTTTTTCACTAGAATCAGCTGCGATAGGCCTTTTCTCACAGAGCTGCTAAATCCCGTGTTTTCAGCTGCAGTACAGACTAAGTTAGGGTATAAACGCTCTACCGTGAGTTGCCGTGACGCGAACCCAGAAATGAGGTCCCTTTGTCGGGGTCAGTCCACAGAAAGCACCGCTGAATAACCGTTTTCACATAAAAACTTTATCTTTTATAAGAACTCGATTGTATATGTCGTTATTCATGGTACAGTGGAGGAACTATTGGAAATTCATGTTCAGAAACGATGTCCGGAGCTGTATAGGTGGAGATGCCCACCTGTGCCCACCATCAGGTGGGCATGACAACGCCGATTGGCACAGCTGGTCACCCCGCAACTGATTAGTTCACTTGCCGGTACCAAATTTTCAAGAAAAACACTTTATATAGTGAGATATGAACGTAAAAGCAACAGCAGTGAAAACAGTCAAAATGAGCTTTAGGGCCCAAAGGGATAAAAACCTCCTCCTCGTGCCATCAATTCCTGCCTGCTACCGTGAATAACTGTTGATGTCAGTGCTTTTATATTTATGTCAGTGATCCTTTGGTGTACTACTAGAGGGAGCCCCAAGTACCACTAGTGGTACATGTACCACACTTTGAGAATGACTGCTCTACAGGAACAATTAGATTTCATCCCAGATAGACTCTAGTGTTTTTCCCATGTGAATAATGAGACCATAAGTGAGGTGTATGTGTGTGTGAAAGGAGTGTGTGTGTGGAGCGTGTACAATTCATACTTACCTGGTAGGGGAGATACCATGATCAAGAAGGTGGTTCACCCAGGGTGAGGCTCAGCCATTGCACTCTGGCTGTGCTGACCTCTGCGAATTCCCCAAAATGTGGGAATCTCGACTGCATAATTTCTGGTAGTGAGGGACTGCGTCTGCGCTCTCCCCTCATCACTTGTTCAAGAAAGTGTTTTATTACCAGAAATTCCCACATCTTACAGAAAGATAGTAAGTGTTACTCAGCAGGTTCATTTCAGTGCTGATCTTATATAGTCTTCAAGTCATGCAGAGAAAAGCACTGACTGTTTTCCAGGCTCTATGACTATTTAAATATAAGTGTAATAGGCCAAACTGGAGTAAAATAAAATAAAGGAAGCTAAACAATACATAAAAGCATAAATATATAAAACTGGAATACAGGGTTGCAGCTGTTGATTCTTTTTGAAATTGAGTGTTTTACCAAAGATTTGAACATTTTCTAACAACAATACTATTACTAAATGTGTGACAGAAAAGACAGGCCAGTTAAAACCAAATAATTGGCTTTTGTTTGTGAAACAAATGATTAATTGAATAAAGGACAAATGATAATTGATAATACAACTGAAGTTCTGGGCTTAACTTTGTCCTTTTCAGTAATAACACATGAACCTTTAAATGTAAAGTAAATTCATTGATAAATACAACAAGTGAGTGAAGCCCATTTGGCCTCAATGTTGTCCTTTCCTCTACAGGAACATTTCGATTTCATCCCAGATAGACTCTAGTGTTTTTCCCATGTGAATAATGAGACCATAAGTGAGGTGTATGTGTGTGTGAAAGGAGTGTGTGTGTGGAGTGTGTACAATTCATACTTACCTGGTAGGGGAGATACCATGATCAAGAAGATGGTTCACCCAGGGCGAGGCTCAGCCATTGCACTTCGGCTCTGCTGACCCCTGTGAATTCCCCAAATGTGGGAATCTCGACTGCATAATTTCTGGTAGTGGGGGACTGCGTCCGCGCTCTCCCCTGATCACTTGTTCAAGAAAATGTATTATAATCAAACATTCCCAGATCCTGCAGAAAGATAGTCTGTGTTACTCAGTTAATCAATTTCTCTGCTGATTATATTAAATCATCCTGATCTGCAAGTAATGCAGAGAAAAGCAGTGATAGCTAGCCTCTATGAATATTTAGATATGAAATAGACCAAAAGTGTAGAACATATTAGAACACAAACAATTCAAAAAAGTACAAATAATTAAAACTGTAATACAGGGTTGCAGCTAATTATTTGTTTTGAAATTGACTATTTTACCAAAGATTTAAACATTTTCAAACAACAATACTATTACTAAATGTGACAGAAAAGACAGGCCAGTTAAAATCAAATAATTTGATTATGTTTCTGAAAAAAAATGACTCAACTGAATAAAGAATAAATGATAATTGATAATACAACTGAAATTTCTGGCTTAACTTTGTCCTTTTCAGTAATAACACATGAACCTTTAAATGTAAAGTAAATGAATTGATAACAGAAATACAACAAGCGAGTGAAGCCCATTTGGCCTCAATGTTGTCCTTTCCTCTACAGCAGTGGTTCTCAAACTTTTTACACCAAATACCAACCCAGAAAATAAGTACCACCACAATGACCAACACTATACAGAAGCCTAGTAAGCCTAAGCATTCATCAAAAACAAGGCAGAGGTTTTATTCCTAAAGAAGTATATTTAATATTGTCAGCCATTGTAACATTATACACAGTTAGATTAGTAATACTACACTTAAATATAGGAAAATAAAAGACTGGACTTAAATAATGATTTAATTAAAATATATTGCACAGAAAAGTTAAATAAACATTATTAGTTGCTACGGTTGATGGTAATCATGGCAGCAGGTCCAAGGGGGCGGGGCTTAACTCCATTGATCCCGTGTGACCACACCGAGCCTTGAAGTTGGTAAACGCGCTTTGTGATGTCACACTGAGCTTTGAAGAATCACCCAACAGAGTTTACAGAACCAGTTGGCTCTTCTCTCATCAGTTAACCTCAGGAGACACCAGTCCAGAAACTTTTTCAACCAGAATTCAACTATTTTTGAAGTGCCACTTCTAAACTTGTCCACGAGTGTTTTAACTGGAGAATTGAGTATATTGATTGTTTTGTTGCTAAAAGGTGAAGCCACAATATCCATTGATGAAGTTAATATTGAGAACGTATATCAGTTTAGGTTTTTGGGAATCACATTCTGTCTGTGTGGATTTTAAACTTTAGACACTAGGAGGCGCAGTTTGACACAGGCGCGTGATTTTGCTCCATCTGACTCTGATACAAGTCGCTTCAAATTGCGGGAACAAAAACTATGACAGCATTGTTCTCTCTCACACACACTAGCAATTTCACACTCGCACTCTGAAGTGAGCCAACAAAGAAAACTTTATCATGACCCTCCTGGGGTGGGACTGAATTCTACGCTGAGGCTCATTTACTTGATCACTGCAGGTCGTTGCTGCTCTGTGATATTTTGGGATTTTTCACGGAGCACATTCATAGAGCACACTAACTAATTACCAGAGGATTTTATTTTGAATGCCAAATATCACTGTGTGCATTTTTCTCATCTGATTTTCTCAACTAGAAAACTATCAGAGGACCTGTTTACTACAGCCGTGGTGCACATGCACACTAGCAGTATTTCAGAAAAGTTACATTTTGCCCTGTTTCCATGACAACAGAATTGGAGCGTTTTCAAAAAGTTGCGATTTCCTCCCTTTCCACAGAGATGTAAAGTTTTTTGAAAAGTTCCCCCTTGGGAGCCATTTTCAAAAGTTGCGTTTTGGCGTGTAGATGTATAAGTAAAACGTAATGAAAGTTTTCCATTTTCACTTGAAAATGTTGTCACGGAGAGGTGGGGGTCATCAGGGACTAGATGTACGATGGTTACTTAATCCCACCTGAGCTGGACAGTGGACACATCGACAGACGCACAGCATGCACATGCACAGATCTCCACTTTTGCATTTCTTTGTGCAAATCGGCAAATTGTGTGGATTTTAAACTTTAGACACTAGGAGGCGTAGTTTGACGAAGACGAGTGATTTTGCTTCATCTAACTGATAAAGGTCATTCGAAATCGCGGGAACAAAAAACAAAACAACTCAGACCTCGGCCAGCCAGCCGGCGACTGGGAAGTTCGGTCCTTGAGCTGCAACTTTCGACTTCGAGAGCGTGCACGGAACGCAGCGCTAGGCCTGTCATGATAACAAATTTTGCTGGACGATAAATTGTCCCAGAATCTATTGTGATAAACGATAATATTGCTGTTTTCTAACCATTTTTCCACTAATATATTAATAATGGTATAATAATGCAAGTATACCCTTTTAAAGATAAATAAACTTTTATTTCTTAAGAATATTTAAAATTGGAATTGTATTATGAAAAAAGAGATTGTAAATATCAAAAGTAAATAATCAAAACCACCTCATCTCTCCCTCTCCTCCTCACGGGGCTCTCATGCTGCACTCAGGTGTGCCAGGTGCCCCGCCTCCCCACACAAGAGTGATTGACAGGCAGTGTTGGGAAGGTTCAGTTTCTACATGAACTAGTTCAAAGTTCAGTTAACAGATTTTAATATGAACTAGTTCAGTTCATAGTTCTAAATTCAGAGTTCCAAAAATTAACGAGGTCATAATTCTTTTTTTTTTCAATGTTGCTGCGAGCTTTGGAGTTACGCGATGCACCTGAACGCATCACCCAGTATCAGCAGCATGAAGCTTGTTAACCCTTAAAAAGCCGAGTCGTCCTCCGCAGGGTTCAAAGCATGTAAAGAAAAAAAAGTAGTGGCTTGTCGTCTGGAGTGTACGGTAACCATACGAAGATGAAGTATTAATGGTGGAGACAGAGTCTGAGGTAGTGCTGCTGTCTTCTACTTGGTTTTGTCGTGATGCTTCACATTTTGATGACGTATGCGGTGTTGTGACTCTGGTGGCTGCTGTTGCCAGATTGGCTGTTTTCCCCCTACATGTTAAGGCACGTTTACAGTGAGACTTACCCGGGTTTTCCACTGGAAGGCTCAGAAATCTGGCAACTCTCTAAAACAACATTAAACTGTGAGTGCGCTGTTCTCTAACACCAGAATGAGCGCTGCTCACTGTGACGTCTTTGGTAAATGAAACATTATCCAGCCTGGCAAACTTATCAAGCTCATTTTTAATTATTGTGCAATTAATGGATTTATTGATTATCACGACAGGCCTATCCACAACATGGAGGAGCTGGAGAGATTAGGCTGAGTACTGGAATAAGGTTAAACTACATGAAGTAACCACATGAAACACAACTCCAGAAACAAGGCATCATCAGATACTATGACTGTAAACACTGAACCTCCAGAATTAAAAACATTCAATTACACTGAATACAAACATCAGGACATGGAGGATGATGTCGACCCGGACAATAACTTCCACTACAACATCACTGACAACTGCTGCTATTACTCTCAGGATGAATTCAACAGGACAATTCAAAGGGACAATGAACTTTCAATTCTACCTTCAATAGTTGGAGCTTCTATTCAAACTTCAGCCAAATCAAACAGTATGTAGGTCAGTTCAAACAACCATTCAGTATTGTCACCATCTCTGAAACATGGATCAGCACTGAGAAGGGAGCTGATTTGACCTGATGGATACGAGTTCAACTCCTTAAACAGAGAGGGGAAGGCGGGTGGAGGGGGAGCTATATATGTGGGTGTAGACCGGAAATATAAAGTGGTGGAGAAAATGACAAGAGCAATGAAAGATGTGTTTGAATGCAACACAGTTGAACTCTGTATGAAAAAAAAAGAATGTAATTGTAAGCTGCATTTATAGAACACCAGGGGCCAGTTGTTCAAAAAAATGTGATCTGGATCAAAATGATCCGGATTTGAAAATCTCATTTGTTGCTTTCCAGGATCAGGTAATCCGTCTTACTTTTATGTCGGTTTTTCAAAGCAACATTGGATTGGATCACCCTGATCCGGATACACAGTTTTCAAGATGACCAAATCCAGATTACCAGTGCTCTAAATGGGACAACATATCACAATGTGGGCTACCAGCAATGTAAAGAACAACAGGTAGAAGAGCCAACATGGGGAAACTTTAAGTGTTTTTTATTTTGAGACAAAACACAAAAATAACATAAACATAAACATCCACTTCTATTTATGATTTCTTTTATGACCACGCATCTGAGCCACAACAAATAACAAGTGTACATAAAGAAATACTTTGTGGATATTTTAAAAAAGTCTTAAAGGAGACATATCATGCTTTTAAATCCTTCCTTTTTACATATAAATCATACAGTTGTGGTCTATATAAAGCGGAACTGCAATGCTTGGGTCTGAATTCCTCATTATTAGAGCTCCACAGGCCCCTTTTCAACCCCTTTTCTGATGTGCTTCTGAGAGCAACTCGTTTTGGGGCGGTCTCTTCAAATGCAAATGAGACACTTCATACCCCTCCTCCTCTCCAGGTTGCAGAGGTGACACTCGGTTCAACGCCACCCTGTTCGGCCATCTTTGTAGTTTGATAGAACAGATACAATTATCTAGCGGCGCAGAAACTTTATATTCACACATTATTTACAAAATGTCAACAACGGAAGATTTGTCCATCCAGCCATACATGTTGGAGCCAGAGTCGGACCCGGCGGAGCGAGATGAAAATGACGATGATGCACCAACAGAACAACGTCTTCATATGGATGTAACGCAATGGTGTGTTACTATATTTACACTAACTTCTCCATCCATGCCCACTACTACAATACTGCCTGTATTACAACGACTATTTAACACAGAAGTTACATTATAATCTAAAACGAGCACACAGCGCTAACATATGAAGACGGTGCAACTGCTAATGCTAACAAAACAATGACAGGGACGTCTTATCATCACACTTTTTAGCGTTATATACAGCTTACCGAAGTGCTCTGTTCGTCGTCTCCATAGATAGAAGGAACTGACCGCTCAATCAGACGAAGTCTTTCGGCAAATCCTTCTTTATACTGGCGGAGGTTGCTGAAGCAGTCGTCCTTAAAGTGCTTCGCGCACACAAAAATGACCTTACCCACAGATGTGGGTACATTTCTGTGAAAAATAAAACTCAACCAGGCACTTGGAAAAGGTTCTGATGCTGGGAGACGGTGTAACGAAGCTTGTGGGTTACTACATCCAACAACCGAACATTTCGACTTATCCTCTCGTAACTTCGGTTGGACTACAAAATCGCAGCGAGAAACAAAAATGGCGGATTGCTCGAAATGTCGATGTCCTAATTTGGCAGTTCCGCTGAGAATACTGTGACGTCATTGTTCAAAAAACGTAATAGAGAAAAGAAAAATCGAAACGGATCGCAAAATATGACCAAAACAGAATATAAAGATATCAACGGAGCACCTGAAGAGACTACTTTGAACTTTTCTGTACTTCTAAACACTCTAAATATACAACAAAATGCATTTAAGGGCTAAAAAAGTGGATTTAGCACGATATGTCCCCTTTAAAGGACATCATTTTTCCTGATCGCTTTCAATCGGCTCTCATGTCAGAGGTCTTCTCCTGCCAAGACGTCCTCAAATAAATGTGGCTTCTGGAGCCCATGCTCTAAAGTAGCACAGAAAAGTATTATTATCCACTTAAATAGTTCATTAGGAATATTATTAAACTCTTAAAAAACATTAGGTGTTATTTGGAAAAAAATAATCAATTCATAATAGTAGATTTACACATAGGTTAAAAAACAGATAACGTGTTAATTTCTAAAAAAATATTGCTATAAATAGCATAGGATATAATCACACATATGTAAATATTGGATAAAATCTCATTTAAAATCTTAAAACTATCATGATTAGAGAAAATTGGACGAAAATACTTCAACAAACGAGGAAGTGAAACATCGTGCATTTTATTGTGAAGGGCCAAATTCGACAATGCTCTGATAACCTCCGCGAACCTATCACAAAACCTCCGCGAGACCTCTGCAAACTTTGTTTTCCGGAAATAAAGTGATCTCAGAAAAGAGGCGGATGCTGCCTCGTGCTGATCTGAAAACTTGGGAAAAGTTAAGAGGGCTGCATGATCTACATCCATCTGCTGGGTGAGAGACAAATATTTACTTCTGAGTGACGTTATATTGATTAGTGATGGTAATTACTCCATGCTGATCAATATATTGTTAAACTCTGTTAGAGCAGCATGAGCAGCCGATGAAAGGTGCTGTCTGTACAAGGTGGACAATTACAGAGCCAAATCATTCCTAGCTCCACTCAGCGGTGAGTGAGACACAGTAAGATGTGTGAATGTGATTGAGTGTGATTGAGAATGTGTTTTTTTTAGTGCCATTCTTATTTTTATTTCGTGTTATGTCGGAGGTAATATTTAGTGCACTCACTCACTGTTACCGGTGCAGAGGGGGAAAATTAAGCATAACCAGTTTGAGCCTGAAGGGTTTTCTGGGGTGAAATTCACAGGGGTGTGACAAGTGTCCAACATATCAGGACCATAAATGATGGCAGTGAATCATTACTGGCTGATTTGAGCAATTAATTCCATTCAAAGCCTTAAACTGGCAGCAGTGGGATTTGCAGCCATGCCTCCTCAGAGACTGGAGTCTTAATCCCACAGCTTGGATGACTCGGCAACACTACCTGAATCAGCTTGGATTAAGGGCTCGTCCAATTCTGACGCCATGACTGTCCATGGGTGAGCAACATCAGAATGGTGTTCTTTCATGACACAAAATCAAGACCATTGTTAGCAAGCGTTGCTGTTCTGCACTCATTCACAGCCATTTCAGTGAGAGTCTTGATTTGCAGCAAGTGTCGGATCCTTGAACATGGTTATTTGACAGTGAAAACTTGGAAGAGGAGAAAACCTGAACTGTCACTAGCAGAGGATGGTTTCGATCCAGCGACTTCTGGGTTACGGGCCCAGCACGCTTCGGCTGCGCCACTCTGCTAAGTGCAGGGTTCTCAAGGAGTGTCCACTGTACTTAGCAGTTCTGTTTGCATTATTTGAGAAATCGATTTCATTGTTGAGCACGAGCACTCATTGTTTCATTACGAAGAGGCACTCTGTGGTTTATTTCCGAACATGTTTTCTTCCCAAATCAACTTCCATTGTCTGATCTTGTGACCTACCGAGGTCCTTTGTTTAGGTGTATCGGGAACATGAATGTCGGCTTGAATCGATCCCTCCCAACCATTTACTGGAGCGTGATTTATTTCCAATATGTTTTTGGACTTGTTGACAGTGTTGGCCAGGATGGTAAAGGCTTGGACAACCAAACAACATCATCAGGGTGAAGGCTGTGAGATGAGACCAACTAGGGAACCCCAAACGTCCTCAGCAAAACGTGACCTTGACATTTTTATGTCAGGATGGCCGAGCGGTCCAAGGCGCTGTGTTCAGGTCGCAGTCTCTTCTGGAGGTGTGGGTTCAAATCCCACTTCTGACAGCAGAACATGTGTTAAAACATGCAGGTGTGTCCATGAACCTTTCAAGGACTAACAATTATACTTCCTCACATGGTGCCATGTGCCAGAGCAGAGCTGCCTAATTGGGAAAAAAGGGAGGGCTGACCTTGATTTGGATTGGCTACACCCCGCGATTACACTGTATAAAGTTTGATTCATGATCCACTCTATAAAATTTGAAACAAGCCAGGGAGAGAGGTGACAGACTTTATAGGGATTAATATTACTCTTGCAATACCAGTAGAAAGTCAATTTTGCATAATTTGACCCCTTTAAGCCGTCTGAGATCATGAAGCTAAACTCCTTGCTCCATTGTCTGGTGGAAATAAAACAATGACTCAGCGATAACTCTCTGCAGCTCAATGCAGACCAAACAGAAACACAGGTTATTGCCCCTGATGATTCAATCCCTGGGATTAAACAGTACCTGGGTGACTGAGGCCCGTCTGCTAAGCCAAGTCTTAGAACCTTGGGAGTTCTCCTTGACAAAGACCTGTCATTAGTGCAGCACTGGAAGCAGCTGACCAGGAACTGCTTCTTTCAACTCAGGAAAAGATCTAAATTTAGGAATATGGTCTCACAGAACGATTTGGAGCTTCTCATTCCTGCTTTTGTGTCTTCATGTTTAGACTATTGGAACCGTTTGTCTTCATGTCTGAACAAGAAGGAGCTCTCTCCACTGCAATTAGTGCAAAACTCTGCAGTGAGAATTCTGAGCCGTACTAATAGGAGGACTCACATGTCCCCGGTTCTAAAAGAACTTCATTGGCTGCCAGTGTCCTATAGGATCAAGTTTAAAGTTCTGGTCCTGGTCTTCAGAGCCTTGCATGGTCAGGCTCCTTCTTATATCAATGATCTGGTCCAGCCTTACACCCTGAACGGCTCTGAGGTCTGTGGATCAGAACCTGCTGAAGGTTCCACGCTCTCCCAGGCTGTTGCTCCGAGGCTTTGGAAGGATCTTCTTCCCTCTTTATGCTCAATTGACTCTGTTGACACCTTCAAGAGCAAACTTAAGACTCATCTATTTGTTCAGACTTTTAATTAACTCCCTTTGTGCTGCTAGGATTTTGTCTTGTCTTGGCCTTTTATATTCTGTGTACTTTCTGATGTTTTTGAACATTGTTTTGAAGTACTTTGTGGCTTTTTGTCTGTGAAAGCTGCTATATAAGTAGACCTTATTATTATTATATGATTATAGTGTGGGTGAGCGGTCCAAGGCTCTGGATTTAAGGCCTCTTCATCCTCCATAAGAACAAGAAGAAAGTTCAGCAGTGCGGAGTCCTGCCGTACAAAATTACGTCATTTCCTTCGTCCAGCTTCTTCTGGCCGAAGAAATTAGTTTGGGCTGTTCCAGCCTTCCTGCTGAACTATGTAGGAGCTGCTCTGCCGAAACTTCTGCTCTGCCGTGTGCTGCGCATGCGTGTTCCAGTTTGCTCATGACTATCAGTCATATTTTAATCATATTTAGCTTGTAACATCGCTACTGTACGAGCGCTGCAGCTCGTTAAAATGTCAGAGTGCAGGCTTTTACATGATGCACCTGAACGCATCACAAACAGCTGTCAGCTCCTGTAGTTAAAACCAGACCAACATCGAGCTCTGACAGAAACTCTCTTTTATTAGTGAAACAGTTCAGATAAATGTGTTTCTGAAAGTACTGGAGGTGAGAAATAAACTGTGCAGTTGAAAAGTTAAAGTAAACGCTGCATCACAGACGTGTGGCTGCTGTGAGGGGGCGTGGCCTGTTATGTAAGGGCGTGGCCTGATAGTTTGGCAGCTTCTTATCGGAGAATGAACAGTCGTGCTGCCGAAAAAGCTTTTTTTTCAGCAGCTGGCTGACGTCACTGCTGAGTTTTCTTTGTGTTCTTAAGGGAGTATGCAGGGGCCTTTAGGCTCCAGTCTCTCAGGAGGCGTGGGTTCAAATCCCACCACCGCCAGTTAAAAAGTTTTGGGTTGCTGAAGTAACAAGACGTCGTCGTCCATTAAGCTCCTGATATGTTGGAAACTGTGTTGAGGAATTTCAAAAACCTTTCGCTATATTTCCTCCCGCTTTCGAACAGGAGACCTTTTGTGTGTGAAGCAAACAGGCCTGGGTAGCTCAGACGGTAGAGCATCAGACTTTTAATCTGACGGTCCAGGGTTCAAATCCCTGTTCAGGCTCTTTGTGGGAAGAAACTTAAAACAGAGCAGGATGACTATTGCAGCAACACATCATCAGTAAGATAAAACTAACCTGTCTCTTGATGGTCTACATCAGGGTGTCCAAACTGGGTCCTAGAGTGCCAGTGTCCTGCATGTTTTAGTTCTCTGCCTGCTTCAGCATACCTGAATCTAATGATGACGTCATCACCAAGGTTGTGAAAAAGAACAATAACGAGCCTTTCATTGCAATCAGGTGTGCAGCAGCTGGGAGGAGCTAAACCCTGCAGGACACCGGCCCTCCAGGACACAGCTTGGACAGGATGTTGAGTTTTCCTGCCTGAGTTCCAGAGCCGAGGGGCCGGAGAGTAAAGGCTCTGTCAGACAAAAGTTCAGCCGTGGGTCCCGCCAAACAAAATGATGTCATTTCCTTCTTCCAGCCATCCTGGCCGAACTATGTAGGAGCCGCTCTGCCGAAACTTCTGCTCTGCCGTGTGCTGCTCATGCGTGTTCCAGTTCGCTCATGACAATCAGTCATATTTTAATCATATTTAACTTATACCATCGCTACTGTACGAGCGCCACAGCTCGTTAAAATGTCAGAGTGCAGCTTTTACATGATGCACCTGAATGCATCAGGAAAAACTTTCTTCTTGTTCTTATGGAGGATGAAGAGGACTTTACACTCTCATGTCTGCCAAGGCAGGATAATCTGGAAGGAGGTGGTTGGTAGAAAGTCTGTTCCTGATTTGAACCCAATGGTTATCCATGACTAAACTAAAAGCCTCTCACTCCCCGTCGGGGAATTGAACCCCGGTCTCCCACGTGACAGGCGGGGATACTCACCACTATACTAACGAGGAGACGCTGATGTTGCTGCCTGTCTGTCATAGTGTCTCAGGGGTCCCCCAGCAGAGGGGACACTGTGTCCTGAAGATCCACTGAGGAGAGCAGAGAGGACGACACCTGCTCCTCCTGCTCTTCCTCCTCCTCTTCTTCCTCCTCTTCCTCCTCCTCCTCCTTCTCCTCCTCCTGCTCCTCCTCTTCCTCCCCCCTCCTCCTCCTCCTCCTCTTCATCCTGCTCCTCCTCCTCCTCATCTTCCTCCTCCTCCTTCTCCTGCTCCTCCTCTTCCTCACCTTCCTCCTCCCCCTCCTCCTCCCCCTCCTCCTCCTCCTCCACTGAGGAGAGCAGAGAGGACGACACCTGCTCCTCCTTCTCCTCCTCCTCCTGCTCCTCCTCTTCCTCCTCCCCCTCCTTATCCTCTTCCTCCTCCTCCTCCTCTTCATTTGTTGGTTCATTAGAAGTTGTAGAGATTTTTTCTTGTTGTTCTAAATTCTTTGTTGAGGTTTGAATCCCGTTCCTTCATGTTGGACCTTAACAAGTGTCCTTCAGAGGACAATGAGACCCTGGAACCTTCAAAGAGTGACCTGGTGTGTGTGTGAGTTTTTCAGCTTGTGTAGAGTGGAGCAGGAGCTGTTCACCACCTTCACCTCCATCACCTGAGGACGTGTTCACAGCACAGAGAGTGAGCTGCATGGACAGAGAGCGTTGGACTGATTGTGTCTTGAAAGTGAAATGTCTCCTCCGCTGTGTGTTGGTCACACTGAGTGATCTGCACCGTCACACAGCGGTCAACAGGGGGCAGCAGCAGCTCAACAAAACACCTGAGCCTCTGAGCCTGTAGTGACAGCTGGCCTTGATAGGTGGAGAGAGTCCATTGGAGGTTGTAGTGAGGTGGGCGGAGCTTCTAGTTTTACCATAGAACTTGTCCTCAAACGTCTGCTGAGTGTCTCTTATCATGCTGCTGCTTTGTACAGTGTGGCCGTGCTGACTCGTCACAACAGGACTCAACATGTCTCCTCTGAGAAGCGTCCCAGCTGATGGGGGATGTCCAGGTTGCTCATGGTGGTGCTCAACATGTTCTAAGGTGCTCCACCCTGGAAACATCAACTGGGCTCACATTTCCAGGGTGGGACAGTTGAGGACATGAAAAGAGATACAGTGTCAATGAGCCTCAGCTTTGCTCCAGATGCTCTGTGTGTGGAAACCTTGTTCAAACCTTTTCAAGGTTCACTACTGTGGGAAGAGTGATCTGACACTGAGCGCTGAGCAAACTCTGAGCTTCAAACTGTTTAGGAAGACATTTTCTACAAACTGTGGAATGAAAGAACTAATGTGTCCACCAAACTGTCCTTCTGTCCTCATGCTTGGAATCAGAACTGCATCAATTCAACCAAATCTTCATTAGTTTTGTCCAGAAGTTCTCTTCATTGTTTCTTCTGTTTAAGGCCTCGGTGCTTCAATGCTTCAATTCTTTCCTCCCACTCAAGAGTCCCGGGTTCAATTCCCAGCCCTTGCACCAATCAATGACTGTCCCAATCATAGAACCATTGTTCTGTCTAGTTCCAGGATCTTCTCTTCACAAGTGGTTCCACCACTGCACCTTGAAGTGTCTGGATTTCCAGGAAGTTGATGTGCTTGTTAAAGTTTTAGATTAAAGAGTGAGACACACTTTGCCTTCTCCTGCACCTCCTACTGTGCCTCCTCCTGCGCCTCTTCCTGTACACATCCTGTGAATTTAGAGGAGGATCCGTTGGATCCGAGGCCGTTAGTCGAACCTCGGATCCAAGAGGAACAATGCGGTTTTCGTCCAGGTCACGGAACACTGGACCAGCTCTATGCTCTCCATCAGGTACTCGAGGGCTCATGGGAGTTCGCCCAATCAGTCCACATGTGTTTTGTGGACCTTGGAGAAGGCGTTCGACCGTGTCCCTCGGGACGTCCTTTGGGGGGTGCTCCGAGAGTATGGAGTCCAGGACCCTTTGCTCAGGGCTGTCCGGTCCCTGTACACCCGGAGCAGGAGTTTGGTTCGCATTGCCGGCAGTAAGTCGGACCTGTTCCCAGTGCACGTTGGCCTCCGGCAGGGCTGTCCTTTGTTACCGGTTCTGTTCATAACTTTTATGGACTGAATTTCTAGGCACAGCCAGGGACCGGAGGGGGTCCGGTTTGGGGACCACAGGATCTCGTCTCTGCTTTTTGCAGACGATGTGGTCCTTGTGGCTTCATCAAACCTGGACCTTCAGCGTGCACTGGCGCGGTTTGCAGCCGAGTGTGACGCAACTGGGATGAGGATCAGCACCTCTAAATCCGAGGCCATGGTTCTCGACCGGAAAAAGGTGGCTTGCCCCCTTCAGGTCGGTCGAGTGCCCTTGTCGCAAGTGAGGAGTTCAAGTATCTCGGGGTCTTGTTCACGAGTGGGGGGAAGATGGAGCGTGAGATCTACAGGCGGATCGGTGCAGCGTCTGCAGTTATGCGGTCGCTGTATCGGTCCGTCGTGGTGAAGAAGGAGCTCAGCCAAAAGGCGAGGCTCTGGATTTACCGCTCGATCTTCCTTCCTACCCTCACCTATGGTCATAAGCTTTGGGTCATGACCAAAAGAACGAGATCCAGGATACAAGCGGCTGAAATGAGTTTCTTCCGTAGGGTGGCTGGGCGCACCCTTAGAGATAGGGTGAGGAGCCCAGTCACCAGGGAGGAGCTGGGAGTAGAGCCGCTGCTCCTCCGCATCGAGAGGAGCCAGCTGAGGTGGCTCGGGCATCTGTTTCAGATGCCCCCGGACGCCTCCCTCGGGAGGTGTTCCGGGCATGTTCCTCCGATAGGAGGCCTCGGGGCAGACCTAGGACACGCTGGACAGACTATGTCTTTCGGCTGGCCTGGGAACGCCTTGGGGTCCCACCGGAAGAGCTGGAGGAAGTGTCTGGGGCGAGGGAATTCTGGGCGTCCTTGCTTAGACTGCTGCACCCGCGACCCGGCCAAGGATAAGAGGAAGAAAATGGATTGATGGATGGATGGATGGATGGATAGATGGATGGATGGATGTTTCTGAATAAATCACAAAAAACTTTGAAAAAATGTCTCATACAAGCAGATGGGAGAGGTACCTTTTGGAGATCAGAGCAGATCAAAGCAGGAGAAAACCTTTGATCTTAGCATCTCCATGGCAGGTGATGATCTTCTTCAATCTGATCTGGTCTCCAGTCCATCACAGGACACACACACAGAGACAAACAGCCACCCACACCATCACACCTGGAGGCAATTTATTGTCACCAGTTAAACTCACATACTTGTTTTTGGACTGTGGAAGGAAACCAGAGTACCTGGAGGATGGATGGATCCATGTAAAGTTTCTTCTATAGTATTTTAAACCACACTTCAGTAGGGAGCTAGTGGCGCAATGGATAACGCGTCTGACTACGGATCAGAAGATTCCAGGTTCAACTCCTGGCTAGCTTGACAAAGCTTTAGTTAACTTCACCGACAATATTCCCCTTGTTCTTGTTGGAACCGTCACATTATTCTACAAAAACCCCAAAAGCCTGAAAAGTCATGGATTCTTTAAAAAGTTTAAAAGAAAAACTTTCTTCTATCATTTGTTCCCAAGATTCACACCAATACTGAGTAAAGGAAACTTTTTCCAAGTAAACATAAGTCATGTCTGTATATTCCATCCATCCATCCATCCATCCATCCATCCGTCCATACATACATCCATCATCCATCCTCCATCATACATCCAGCATCCTTCCTTCCATCCATCCATCCATCCTGATGTGATCCAGTAAACATGTCTAAGCAGTAGTGTTGTGTTGTTGCTTCTTATTGTCAATAGAACCATGAGAAAGTATGAGAGTGACTGATACTCTTGTATGATCACTGGACCTTTTGAAAGCAGTCAGACTCTGATACTGTACCAGGAGCATCTGTGTCATTCCCAACCCACCTACATTTTAACTGTACTTTCTGTGGTGGACCAAACTACACAGTTGGGTCGCACATTTAGCATCTTTACATTTAAAGAGATTCAGACCTCGTACTCCAGAGATGCTATATGCTACATTTAAAGAGTTTCAGGCCTCATCTCTGGTGTTGGAGGCCTGATACGCTTTGAATGTAGCATGTAGCATCTTTACATTTAAAGAGATTCAGACCTCCAACTCCAGAGATGCTACATGCTACATTTAAAGAGTATCAGGCCTTGTACTCCAGATGTTATGAACTTACATTTTGTCTCACTAACTAACTCACTAACTAACTCACTAACTAACAAAAAATGTATCAATTTATTTAAAAATACACAATATATAAATATATTTATGTGTAGTCAACCTCGTAGTACTGTCAGTGAAAATGGCTGTGATGAAGGTTGAGTTGGATGGTTTCATGGAGGATTCATGTCAGACGGTGAGTTCAGTTCAGCTCCAGGTCGGGCTGTCTGAGGTGGGGGAGGGGAGCCATCAATTAAACACCTGCTCTGTCTGCGCCACAGTATTGCTGCTGTTGCATTCACTGAGCGTGGGAATTACTGGGTTACCAAACTCACAACATTTTCTGCATAAAACTACACAACTGTTGAGCTCGCAGACGTTTTGGTGATCATTTCAAGAGCAAGCAACAATTTCAGCTCCATTTGATTCTTCATTTTAAAAGACTGATTAAAATTTAAAGGCTTTTAAAGATTTAAAAGGCTGATTTAGTAGCATTTAGAGAGTTAACGTTCTGATTAGTATTAAGCATTTGATAGTTCTTATCAGTACTAAAAGTATTACTAAGATATAACCCAGTAAGTAAACAAACTATAGGGTTCAGTACTTTTATATCAGTTTTCAAAAGTGTATGTTTTTGTCTTCAATGATTTAAGAGTGTGGTTACTTATTTCTGAATGTGTTTCAGGATAACACCACCAGTTAAATTGATGTTTATTTTTAGTTTTATTTGTGTATGTTTACTTGAAACATTGGTTTTTGTTAATATGTGAAATGTTCCCAATTTGTCTTCACAGAAGATGAAGAACAAGGAAAAGGAGAAAGAAGTGGATGAAGTGGTATGTATTGTTTTTAAGTCTTATTTCTCATTTTGACGTGGATCATAGCAAAATAATGGACATAGAGTTTATTTAATAAATTCACGGTGTCCCAGAAGGGCCAACATTACAATACAACAGAAAAAGCCACAATACAACAGTAAAAACTCAAAATGCAACAGCAAAGACCACAAATGTGACTGAATCATCCTACTTAACTAGTTATATCAGGGGTGTCCAGCTCCGGTCCTGGAGAGCCAGTGTCCTGCATGTTCTAGTTCCTCCCTGCTTCAGCTTACCTGAATCTAATGATGATGTCATCACCAAGGTTGTGAAAAAGCCCAATAAGGAACCGTTCATCGCAATCAGGTGTGTTACAGCTGGGAGAGAGTTAAACCTGCAGGACGCCGGCCCTCCAGGACGCAGTTTGGACACCCCTGAGTTATATTAATAAAGTTGAATTGAATTGAACATCTGACAAACATCATATTTTGGTATCATTTCAGGAGGATTGCATATCAGCAGATATTTCTTCAGAAAGCAGTCATGATGAGGACAGTGATTATGTCCCATTGTCTTCTGAGGCCTCAGATGATGACATGGTTCCAACATTGAAAGGAACAAACCCAAAATTTCAAGAATCAGAAAGATCTCACAAAAGAAATATAACTGATTCACAAAAAATGCACGCTGTTCAACAGAAAACGAAGGCAGACATCGACTCGGATGTATGTATGTATGTATGTATGTATGTATGTATGTATGTATGTATGTATGTATGTATGTATTATGTGTTATGAATGTACTATATGTACGTGTTTTAACTACTTGCATGAAGTGTCACATTTCAGAGGGGTGGAGTCATGGGCCCTTACAACCTATTGGTTCTTTCACTTGTTA
Organism: Lipophrys pholis; assembly: GCF_963383615.2. NCBI lineage: Eukaryota > Metazoa > Chordata > Actinopteri > Blenniiformes > Blenniidae > Lipophrys > Lipophrys pholis. Next base: position 3,514,963 of record NC_137646.1, on the reverse strand, counting down.
ACAAATCACATTAAGATTCTGATGTGGATCTGAACTGAATTTGGTCGCTGCTAAAAACAGACTGGATCAACAGCTTTTATTTCAAAAATAAAAATAAAGTCTCACACCTGAACAATCAACATATAAAAAACACATTAGACACTGTGACAGTGACAGCCTGTAATAACAAAACTGATCAATTAGTAGGATTAATAATGGAAACAGAGACAGAAGGCAGAACAGAGAGAGTGTGGATTGAGCAATTTTCTGTTTTCAAATTAAAGTGAACATCAATCCACTTCAATAAAAAAAAAAATCCTATTTCACTGTTCGCACTTGGGTGCCAGAGGTCCTGGCATTCCCGGATGTGCCCTTGGGATTACCATGACCCCCTCCTACAAATGGTTGGTCTAGTGTTTCTTTCATGTTGTGGTTTTATTTCCCATTGCCCCTGAAGGCAACAGACACACTCACCAAAGCCAAGCAGCAACCAACCAACCAAGGAGCAGCAGGCCAGGAGGTAAAGGGAGGGACAGCAGACGATGAAAAAGGACAATGAGGACGGAGTGTCCACTGAAAGTCAGTCCATGTAAACTTAAGATGCTATCAGAAGATCAAGTTTTTTACACGATGACTGTTGTGTAATTTCATATGTGATGTTAGCAGAAGCAGCTTTTCCAGCAGAAGTCTAATAAAGGTGGTGAAACCAAGATGAGCCTCTCTAATTGTACTTCACAATGGATGGATAATTTTAACCACGAAGGGACTTGAACCCTCAACCTTCTGATCCGAAGTCAGACGCCTTATCCATTTGGCCAGGTGGTCCCATGACTCCAATATTCCAACCAAACACTGACAAACTCACTTCCTTGATAAAGTGTCAGGTGTGTTCAATAATGTCAAAAGGTGGACAGTTCATACATTTATACACACTTCTCTATTGTCTCAACATCTGATCCTGGTTTTAGCTCCTTTATGGATTTGATGTTGACTTTGACATTGTGTCCTCCACATCCTGCCACATGAGTCAATCTGCTTGAAGGTTCAAATCTGCTGTTTTCACTGCATGACTGTTTCAACTAAGTATTTGCGTTGCAGTAATTCTATTATTTTTCATTTAGTTTAACCCAAAAAGACATAATTGAGAAGGAATTTGGTTTCCTTAAATTATAAAGAAACACCAGTGAAGCTGGCTCAGTTTTTTATTTATTTAAACGTAATAAAATCTTAACAGGATGTGCAATGGAGGTCACTGACGTTTACCTCCCTCTGGTGGACATTTGTGGTCATTACATTCATTCCCCACTCAATCACACACACAATCGTTCCCTTCTCTCTTTCACGCACACACACACACACACACACACACACACACATAGATATACCTGAATATTATTTAAAAAAAAATGACCATTAAAAGATCATAGGAGGAGCTGTACCTTCATCAGCTTCTCTCTCAGCAACAACAAATTTACAAATCCAGCTTTTAGACATTTTACACCTCACTTGGGTTTGAGGGAATCACATCCAGAACAGGACAGAACCCAGGAGCCATCTTGGATGGGTCTACTGTCCTTTACAGAGATCTGGAACCTTTTGCATACATTATTGTAGAAGAATGTGAAGGTTCCAACAACAACAAGAGAAATGTTGTCTGTGAAGTTAGCTGAAGGATTTAAAGCTAACCAGGAGTTGAACCTCGAACCTTCTGATCTGTAGACAGACATGTTCTCCATTTCACCAGTAGCTCCCTACTGAAGTTTGGTTTAAAATACTGGTAAGGTAAGTTTTCACATGTTTGTAACTGTTTATATTTATAATACTGAAGAAGAAACAGTAGAAAAAGTCTTTGACTCTCAAATTGTCATGAAGTTGTTTTTGTTGTTCTAGTGACGTATCAGTGTCCGATTGCTTTCTACTGGAATTCTACTGTCACAGTTCTATATCTGTTTGATCTTCCATTAACAAGAAGAAGCAACAACACGACTGCTGGACCATGTCGACTGTATCACTGACACTCGTTGGGTGTCTTAAGACCCAGAACCAGGTGGATGGAGAGTCTTCACAGGTAGTTGAGGAAGTATAAGTTAGCACAATGGAAACCAAGCTGACCCTGTGGTGATCCAGTAGTTAGTACAGGGGTTCTGATATTACATTTCCATATCTTCATGAAAAGTCACTTATAATAAGCCGAAATAGCTCAGCTGGGAGAGCGTTAGACTGCAGATCTAAAGATCCAGCTCCTCTGCTGGCCACTCCACTTTCTCTAAGTAGAATGTTCTGGTCTGTAAAACCTTTGTAAGATTCTAAACTTCATTTTAGGACGGATTCTTTTGAAGTGGGAACTTTATTTGTCTTGTAATATTTTTCAGACTGTGGATTGGAGCAGCCCAGCCTCTGCTCCTCCTCTCCCTCCCACTGCCACCACTGCTGTCGCCACTGCTACAGCTCCACCTTCTGCTCCATCTGCTGCTCCACCTGCTGCTCCCACTGCTCCACCCACTACTCCCTCTGCTTCACCTGCTGCTCCCACTGCTCCACCCACTACTCCCTCTGCTTCACCTGCTGCTCCCACTACTGCTCCCACTGCTCCACCCACTACTCCCTCTGCTTCACCTGCTGCTCCACCCACTTTTCCACCCACTGCTCCTTCTGCAGCTCCCACTGCCCCACTTGCTGCTCCCACTGCTCCACCTGCCAGGAGCCAGACACAATATGACAGACAGGTGGGGGCACTCTTGTTAATCCATGAGTAACATAGAGTGGCATTGTTATTATTTCATTCCAGTGGTAGATTTCTAATGCTCATCTTGTCTTGTGTAACGGCCCTGTGGTGGATCACATTCCACCTCCAGCACCACCTCTGTTGCTCCTCTCCCCGCCACCATCACAACCTCTGTCTCCACTGCTTCAGCTGATCCTCCTCCTGGGCCACCAGCTATGTGTCCAGCAGCACCTGAGCAAGAGGTCGGTCTCACTAACATCTTCTATTCTACTTAAATCTTATGTTTTTGCTTGTGCTAATGTTGTTTTTATTTCTTTATTTATTTTTTTTACTGTTCTATTAGCAGGCTGTGGACGAGCAGAATGTCCCGGGGATGGACCGAGTGGACAGCCTGGCAGAGTACTTGGTGGGGCTCCGGGCTGAAACTGGTCAGACCTTCTCAAAGCAGCAGGCCAGTAATATCAGAGCCCTGTGGCAGAATGTCCTGCCATCTGACCAGCAGCGTGGGGCCTATGCCGCTCGGCACCAGGTGCTCCTGACAGCCGGCTCAGTTAGCAACGCCTCCGTCTCCAAACCTGGTTGCTACGGGTTCCATCCCAGCCGGATCTCAGCCGGACTGACTCCATATCCCCACTCTGGGCCGGGCCTCCTACTTTTAGCAGGTAAGTGGCCGTCAGTGATGCTCCATTTACAGAGAGGATTTCGGGCTCCATTCGGAAGTGAGGTCTTGGTGCAGACTTCCAACGGCTTTCATTCCCAGATATGCACTGGCGCCCTAACCCCCTCTCCCCTTCCCTCCCTCCCTCCTTCCCTCCCTCCCTCTCTCTCTCTCTCCTTCCTTCCCTCCCTCCCTCTCTCCCTCCCTATCCCTCCCTCCCTCCCTCCCTCTCTCCCTCCTTCCCTCCCTCCCCCTCTCTCTCTCTCCTTCCCTCCCTCTCTCTCCTTCCCTCTCTCCCTCCTTCCCTCCCTCTCTCTCTCCCTCCCTCTCCCTCCATCCCTCCTTCCTTCCAGGTGTGCTCCTGGAGTCATGCCAGGAGCTTGTTTTGTTGGGTGGAGGAGCAGCTTTGTGTGCGCAGGAGAGGGGGAGAGAGGAGAAGTTTTTTCCAAGTATTTGTATTATTTGACAATATTTGAATAAGTTTTAATAAAAGATGCATTTTTATTCCAGACCTCTAATCGAGTCCTTTTTTATTCATTTGAATGTGAAATGCTGAACCTCAAACGTTGGGTGGTTTTTATCAACATTCCTATTTTTCTATCAACTCTCAACTGTTTTTTCTTGAGGGGAAAAACTCTTGTTGATATTAATGTTTATGTTCATCATTTGTAATGTCGCCTTTTTTTCTGACAGAATTCATTGAAAGGTAAGAATTAAACTTTGGAGGGCTTCTACAGAATCACTATTGATGTTTCCATTGTCTAGATCAGAGGTCTCCAACCCCCCTGGTCCTCCCTGGTCCCTGTCCTGCAGGTTTAGCTCCTCCCAGTTTCAACACACCTGATTTCAATGAAAGGCTCGTTATTGGGCTTTTTCACAGCCTTGGTGATGACATCATCATTAGATCCAGGTATGCTGAAGCAGGGAGGAACTAGAACATGCAGGGCAGGGGTCCTCAGGACCAGGATTGGAGACCTCTGCTCTATGAGTTTGAGAAATAAGAGCTACGGAATTTAAAAGCAGACTCAAGACTATATGAAGTATACAAAGACAAGACACATTTTCTTTAATCAAATCAAACTTTATTTATAGAGCATTTTCCATACACAGAACAATTGCAACACACAGTGCTTCACATAAAATAGAAAGACAAATACAATAGAATAGAATTATTATTGAATTCTAATTATTTGCAACATGTCATTTATCATTCAGTTTCAACCAGGAATGCACTGGTAACAGTTCTCAGTATCAGCTCTGATATTGCAGAGTACTCATACTCAAATATCAACAGTGGTGGAACATGTCTTTGAATGGATCACTCTAAAAATATTGATGGAGAAAAAACTCAAATATCGTCATGAATTGCACATACAGAGCTCCAAGTTCTAACATAGACTCATTTAATGAACGGAACAGCTCCACCTAGTGTCCCGGAGACGGTGGTGCCTGTCAGATTCTGTTACAGCAGCCAGCCAGGTGGAAGATTTCATAAATACAATGGAGTTTTAATTGAATTCCAGCACGACCACTTCTCATTGTGCAACCTTTAGTGATAATATATTTACACATGTTATAGATAATATCAAAGTAAGTGGTGTATTAGTAATGATATCAGTGATTTCATGTCTGTTTTTTTTTTATTTTTATTTTTTACTATTTACAATAAAAACCACAAAACATTAAAACAGACAACAGATAGATATCAGTACACATGAGTCAGTACAGAGGAATCCCTGGAAAAACTAGTTATTGAGGTGCAATCAGATGACTGGGAACTCATTTATAAATACAAGAGAAAGTGAAATATAAAGATATTTAATGGATGACAAAGGGCTTAAAAATGCATCCAAGAAGAAGAATACATGACATAGAGAATCCAATAAATGTAGAACGAAGGAGATGGAAAATAAATACAAGAAATGTAAAAATAAGTTCACTCATATAATGAGAAAATGTTAGAAGAATTATTTTAAGAAAGTACCAGAAAACAATAAAGACCATGTCAGCAGTAAATAGAAGGTTCTACATAGTATTATTCAACAGGCTTCCAGTAAGGATACTGTTATTGAAAACAGACACACTTCACAAACTACAGACCCACAATTCTCACAAATCCTAGAAAAACTCTTCAACGACATACTAGATACATTCAGAGAAATGAAATCTAAATCATTAAATCTAGGTCAAACCAAAATCATGATATTTGGAAAATATGAAATAAATAAACAGGTAAAGGTTCAGGTAGAGGGTGTAGATAGAGAAAAGGTGATTGAAGACATATTTCCAGAAAAATGTAAGGATGAGTACGAGCACATTACAACTCTACAAAGCTGATTTCCTTTGATCTCAGCATCTCCATGGCTCCAGTGCTGATCTCCTATCAGATCAAAGGAGATCAGTGTCTTTTGCCATGGAGATGCTCAGATCCAAGATTTCCTCCAGCTCTGATCTCCGTTGATCTCCATCCGGTGCCTCTCCCATCCACTTTGTGATGAAAGGCTCATTATTGTTCTTTTTCACAACCTTGGTGATGACATCATCATTAGATTCAGGTATGTAGGTAGGTAGGTTACAGCAGCCAGCCAGGTGGAAGATTTCATAAATACAATGGAGTTTTCAATTGAATTCCAGCAGGACCACTTCTCATTGTGCAACCTTTAGTGATAATATATTTACACATGTTATACATAATATCAAAGTAAGTGGTGTATTAGTAATGATATCAGTGATTTCATGTCTGTTTGTTTTTGTTTTTTTGCTATTTACACTCAGAGCCCAGACCAGCTGTTCAGATTTGGACACTTGGAGCTGAGAAGGGGGAGTCTCCATGATTCCTGTTCATGCAGAGGTTTTATTTCCCTTTGCCCCTGAAGGCAACACACTCACTAACCACCAGACCACAGATGAACACACAATCATGTGTGTACACAGAAAGTCCAGTTAAAATGGAGACGGGTTGTGAATGACACAGATGCTGCTGGTACAGTATGAGAGTCTGAATGCTTTCAAAAGGTCCAGTGATCATACAAGAGTATCAGTCACTCTCATACTTTCTCATGGTTCTATTGACAATGAGAAGCAACAACACAACACTACTGCTGGGACATGTTTACTGGATCACATCATGGATGATGGATGGATGGATGGATGGATGGATGGATGAATGATGGATGTAATATACAGACATGACTTATGTTCACTCTGGAGGTGAGGACTGATGTTCTCCTCCCCAGCGATAAGCTTCTGGTAGCTCACTCTCTATGTTCCTCTGGAGGTGAGGGGGGAACTCCTGTTCTCACTTTCATAGTCACTTTAATTTGATAGAAAATCATATTTTCACCTTGATTTTCAATTTAATTAAAGAAAACTCCCATTCCCACTTTCGTGTTCACTTTAATTTAAAAACAAACTATATTCTGTTTTCACCTAGAATCCAGAAAAATCTGATGAGTCTGAGTCCAGAAAGATGTGATGATTCTGGTTCCAGAAAAATGGGATGAGTCCAGAAAAAACTGGTGAGTCTGAGTCCAGAAAAATCTGATGAGTCCGGAAAGATGTGATGAGAAAAGAAAAAAACTGATGAGTCCGGAAATAACCGTTGAGTACAGAAAAATCTGATGAGTCCAGAAAAAAAATCTGATGACTCCAGAAAAAAAATGTGAAGTTTCCAGAAAATGTGATCATTCTGGTTCCAGAACAATGGTATGAGTCCAGGAACATGTAATGAGTCCAGAAAAAAAATCTGATGAGTCCAGAAAGATCTGATAAGTCCGCAAAGATGTGATGAGACCAGAAAAATCTGATGAGTCCAGAAATAACCAATAAGTCCATAAAAATGTGATGAGGCCAGAAAAAAAATGTGATGTGTCCTGAAAATCAGATGAGTCTGGTTCCAGAAAAAATGGGATGAGTCCAGGAACTAGTGATGAGTCCAGAAAAAAATGTGATCAGTCCAGAAAAATCTGATGAGTCTGGTTCCAGAAAAATGGGATGAGTCCGGTAAGATGTGATGAGACCAGAAAAATCAGATGAGTCCAGAAAATCTGATGAGTCTGAGTCCATAAAAATCCGATGAGTCTGGTTCCAGAAAACTGGGATGAATCCAGGGAAATCTGATGAGTCCAGAAAAAAACCGATGAGTCCAGAAAAATCCGATGACTCCATAAAAAAATGGGATGAGTCCGCAAAGATGTGATGAGACCAGAAAAATCTGATGAGTCCAGAAAATCTGATGAGTCTAGTTCCAGAAAACTGGGATAAGTCCAGGAAAATGTGATGAGTCCAGAAAAAGAACGATGAGTCCAGAAAAATCTGATGACGCCAGAAAAAAAAAGGGATGAGTCCAGAAAAAATGTGATCATTCTGGTTCCAGAAAAATGGGATGAGTCCAGGAACATGTGATGAGTCCAGAAATAAATCTGATGATTCCAGAAAAATCTGCTGCGCCTGAGTCCAAAAAAAGCTGATGAGTCCGCAAAGATATGATGAGACCAGAAAAATCGGATTAGTCCAGAAATAACCAATGAGTCCATAAAAATCTAATGATTCCAGAATAAAATCTGATGAGGCCAGAAATTAACCGATTAGTGCAGATAAATCTGATGAGTCTGAGTCCAGAAAAATCTGATATGTCCGGAAAGATGTGATGAGACTAGAAAAATCTGATGAGTCTGGAAATAACTGATGAGTCCAGAAAAATGTGATGAGTCCAGAAAAAAAAATGTGATGAGTGAAGAAAATCTGATGAGTCTGAGTCCAGAAAAATCCAATGAGTCTGGTTCCAGAAAACTGGGATGGGTCCAAGAAAATGTGATGAGTCCAAAAAAAGTGACGAATACAAAACAATGCGATGAGTCTGAGTCCAGAAAAAAGTCTGATGAGTTCAGAAAATGTTATGAGTCTGAATCCAGAAAAATCCGATGAGTCTGGTTCCAGAAAACTGGGGTGAGTCCAGAAAAAATGCGATGTGTCCAGAAAATGTGATGATTCTGGTTCCAGAAAAATTGGATGAGTCCAAGAACATGTGATGAGTCCAGAATAATATCTGATGAATCCGGGAAAATCTGGTGAGTCTAAGTTCAGAAAAATCTTTTGAGTCCGGAAAGATGTGATGAGACCTGAAAAATCTGATGAGTCCAGAAATAACAGATGAGTCCAGAAAAATCTGATAAGTCCGGAAAGATGTGATGAGGCCAGATAAATACCGATGAGTCCAGAAAATGTGATGAGTCCAGAAATAACTGATGAGTCCAGAAAAAAAAAATCTGATGACTCCAGAAAATCTGATGAGTCTGAGTTCAGAAAAATGTGATGAGTCAAGAGAAAATTGTGATGAGTCCAGAGAAAATGTGATGAGGCCAGAAAAAAATGTGATGAGTCCAGAAAGATGTGATGTTTCCAGAAAAAAATGTGATGAGTGACGAAAATCTGATGAGTCTGAGTCCAGAAAAATCCAATGAGTCTGGTTCCAGAAAACTGAGATGGGTCCAGGAAAATGTGAGGAGTCCAAAAAAAGTGATGTGTCCAGAAAATCTGAGAGTCTGGTTCCAGAAAAATGGGATGAGTCCAGGAACATGTGGTGAGTCCAGAAAAAAATGTGTTGAGTCCAGAGAAATGTGATGAGTCTGGTTCCAGAAAAATGGGATGAGGCCGGAAAGATGTGATGAGACCAGAAAAATCTGATGACTCCAGAAAAAAAAGTGATGTGTCCAGAAAATACGATCATTCTGGTTCCAGAAAAATGGGATGAGTCCAGGAACATGTGATGAGTCCAGGAAAAAATCTGATGAGTCCAGAAAAATCAGGTGAGTCTGAGTCCAGAAAAATCTTTTGAGTCCGGAAAGATATGATGAGTCCAGAAAAATATCGATGAGTCCAGACCAATGTGATAAGTCCGGAAAGATGTGATGAGGCCAGATAAATACCGATGAGTCCAGACAAATGTGATGAGTCCAAAAATAACCGATGAGTCCAGAAAAAAAAATGTGATGACTCCAGAAAATCTGATGAGTCTGAGTCCAGAAAAATGTGATGAGTCAAGAGAAAATTGTGATGAGTCCAGAGAAAATGTGATGAGGCCAGAAAAAAATGTGATGAGTCCAGAAAGATGTGATGTTTCCAGAAAAAAATGTGATGAGTGACGAAAATCTGATGAGTCTGAGTCCAGAAAAATCCAATGAGTCTGGTTCCAGAAAACTGAGATGGGTCCAGGAAAATGTGAGGAGTCCAAAAAAAAGTGATGTGTCCAGAAAATCTGAGAGTCTGGTTCCAGAAAAATGGGATGAGTCCAGGAACATGTGGTGAGTCCAGAGAAATGTGATGAGTCTGGTTCCAGAAAAATGGGATGAGGCCGGAAAGATGTGATGAGACCAGAAAAATCTGATGAGTCCAGGAAAATCTGATATGTCCGGAAATATGTGATGAGTCCAGAAAAATCCAATGAGTCTGAGTCCTGAAAAATCTGATATGTCCGGAAAGATGTGATGAGACCAGAAAAATCTGATGAGTCCGGAGATATATGATGAGTCCAGAAAAAGAATGTGATGAGTGCAGAAAATCTGATAAGTCTGAGTCCAGAAAAATCCAATGAGTCTGGTTCCAGAAAACTGGGATGGGTCCAGGAAAATGTGATGAGTCCAAAAAAATGTGATGAGTATGAGTCCAGAAACAATATGATGAGTCCATTAAAATGTGATGAGTCCAGAAAAACGGATGAGTCCAGAAAAATGTGTTGAGTCCAGAGAAAAATGTGATGAGTCCAGAAATCTGATGAGTCTCGTCCCAGAAAAATTTGATGGGTCCAGAAAGATGTGATGAGTCCATAAAAATGTGATGAGTCCAAAAAAAAATGTGATGAGTCCAGAAAATCTGATGAGTCCAGAGAGTCCAGAAAATCTGATTAGTTTTATTCCAGAAAAATCTGATGAGTCCAGAAAGATGTGATGCGACCAGAAAAATCTGATGAGTCCTGAATATCTGATGAGTCTGAGTCCAGAAAAATCTGATGAGTCTGGAAAGATGTGATTAGACCAGAAAAAACTGATGAGTCCGGAAATAACCGATGAGTCCGGAAAAATCTGATGAGTCTTAGTCCAGAAAAATCTGATATTTCCGGGAAGACGTGATGAGACCAGAAAAATCTGATGAGTCCAGAATAAAATCTGATGAGGCCAGAAAAAAAATGATTAGTGCAGATAAATCTGATGAGTCCAGAAAATCTGATATGTCCGGAAAGATGTGATGAGACCAGAAAAATCTGATGAGTCCGGAAATAACCAATGAGTCCAGAAAAATGTGATGAGTCCAGGAAAAAAATGTGATGAGTGCAGAAAATATGATGAGTCTGAGTCCAGAAAAATCCAATGAGTTTGGTTCCAGAAAACTGGGATTGGTCCAGGAAAATGTGATGAGTCCAAAAAAATGTGATGAGTACAAAACAATGCGATGAGTCTGAGTCCAGAAAAAAATATGATGAGTCCATAAAAATGAACCATCCGGTTCAATTCATCACTTCATCATTTGGTTCAATTCACCACTCTCATCATCTGGTTCAATTCACCACTTCACCATCTGGTTCAATTCACCACTTCATCATCTGGTTCAATTCACTACTTCAGCAATTCACCACTTCACATTCTGGTTGATTTCACCAAATCATCATATGGTTCAATGTAAATTGAACCATATGATGATTGAACCAGATGGTGAAGTGGTGAATTAGTGAAGTGGTAACACTTCACTAATTCACCACTTCACCATCTGGTTCAATTAATCACATCATCATCTGGTTCAATTGACCACTTCATCATCTGGTTCAATTCACGACTTAACCAATTCACCACTTCACCATCTGGTTAATTTCACCTTTTCATCATCTGGTTGTCATCTGGTTCATCATCAGAAGTTTTGAGCAGAAATGTCTCCTCTGTCAGTTAATAGTGTTTTGAAGCCGATATGATGTTCACCCTCAGAGGAGGTAGTGTTTGAGGGAGAGCCAGATTAAATTTGGGGCGTAAATCTTATTTTGAAGGGCAAATTGAAATAGAAAGAATTCTACCACTGAACCACCAATGCTCACATAGCAGCAGATTCCCACCAAGGGAGGTCATGTGATCCAACTGCTGTGCTGCGTGAGCCCCTCCCCCACAGTTTGAGTGACACTCCGCTGTGGTTACACAAGCGTAGGTGCAGAGTTTGGCTCCGCCCCTGAGAGACTTCGACAGTAGTTGAAGGCACATCTCCTTGTTAGTATAGTGCATACTGTCCCTGTCTGTCATGTGGGAGACTGTAGTTCAATTCCCCAACAGGGAGAGTCAAACCTTTTAGTTTTGTTATTGAAAACCATGAGGTTCAGACTGGGAACGGCTCCTTCCAGCCATTCCAGCTGTTGCCAATGTGAACATAAAAGTTACACAGTAAGACTCTGGAGTCCATTTGTTGTTCCCTTTCTAGGACCTCATCACTGGACACCAGGTTCTGTGCACCTTTTTTTTTAGGGACCGAGCCCAGAAGGGAAGCTGCCTGGATGCGAGGACCCTGTTGCATCTGTAGTGTTTCTTTCTTTCTTTCTTCTCCTGATGACATCGAACCCAAATTTGACATAAATTTGCTCAACAAATTTGGCACACTCATCAGGACTGGTGCAGTCTATAAGAAAAGGTTAAAAATTAACCCACAAAGTGCCGAAATGTGCTTTTTTTATTTGTTTCTTACTGGTCAACGTATTACTCTTCATTGTAATCATTTTGAGTTATTTTTTTTTTTAAAGTGCTCTGTTGTTTGCTTTTTATATCTTTAACTGTTTCTGAATAAATTGAAAAAAAATGTCCCAAACAAAGCAGATGGGAGAGGCACCTCATGGAGATCAGAGCAGATCAAAGCAGGAGAAAATCTTTGCTCTGAACATCTCCATTGCAACAGGTGATGATCTCCTTCAATCTGATAAGAGATCAGCACTGGAGCCATGGAGACGCAGAGATCGAGGGAGATCAGCTTTATTCAATCTTCAGCATTCACACTTGCATTTTCTTCTGGAAATACAAACATCTAGTAATTATTATTATCATAACAGGTCTCTGATATCTGGAGGAGTCAGACCATTCAAGGCTTTAAAAACAAGCAGTAGCATTTTAAAATCTCTTCTAAAACTGACAGGCAGCCAGTGAAAGGAAGAAGGGATTGGTGAAATGTGGTCCCTCCTCCTGGTGCCTGTTAAAAACCTGGTAGCAGCATTCTGCTCCAGCTGCAGTCTTTGAACATTGAGCCTACTGATGCCAGAATAAAGGGAGTTACAGTAATCCAGCCTGGACCAGATGAAGACATGTATTACTTTCTCCAGGTCTGCTGGGGAGAGGAATGACCTGGTCTTGACTAGTCGTCTCAGCTGAGCAAAGCAGGATTGGACTACCTTGGTCACCTGACAGTCAAAGGACAGGTCGGAGTCGAACACCACACCTAAATTGTGGACCTCTTTTCAAACATTGCTCAATGAGCTACCAAGACTAGAGCAAAGGTTGTTAAAACCACCAGAACTGGGTCCATTGGGGGCGATCAAAATGATTTCAGTTTGTAAACCGTTCAGCTGTAAAAAGGTTTTGGACTTTGGTTCTTTACTTTTGTGAGGCAGGACAGGATAGAGGCAGAGTCCGTAGAGCAAGGCTTTATAGGGAAGTTCTGTTGTGTGTCGTCTTCATAAAAATGAAAGTTCACTCAGGTTGTAGAAGTTATCTGGTGATGTAGAAGCTACGTCCACTTCAGTGCAAAAGTGAAGAGACGCAACATGACAATGAAAAAAGGTGTAAAGAATGTTGACTTCAGCTCCTCTCAGGATCTTAGCTTTGTCCATTTAGTTGGCAGATTTTCATGTTTCTCTTACTATTGACAGTTTGACTCTTATTTTCCAGCAGGAGACAAAAAGTGTCCGGTCACAGTTTGGGTCAGTTTCACTCAGTGACAGTGGGAATCACTCAAACTGTGGGGGAGGGGTTCATGGAGCACTGAAGATGGAACGCTTCACATATCCTGGCTGGAATGAGCTGAAGTTTAAGCTTTGGTGGTTCAGTGGTAGAATTCTCTCCTTCCACTCAGGAGGGTTCGATTCCCGGCCAATTGATGCAATAGATCTTTTCTTCACCCTCCTCCTGTGTGAGCTTTCACAACCCAGTCTCATGTTAACGGGTCGGTTTGGACCCCATTTACATCACAAGGTTCCAAGTGACAACAACTTGTCTGTTGAAGAAAAGTGTTACTTTTACACAACAGCAGCAGAAACACTGACAACAATGGAGTTTCTACAATGTGAGCCAGCCACAGTGAGCAGTGGTCGTCTCATGTGTAGGATATTACAGTGAACCTTCCATGACCACAGAACAAGTAGCCTGGCTAGCTCAGTCGGTAGAGCATGAGACTCTTAATCTCAGGGTCGTGGGTTCGAGCCCCACGTTGGGTGGAGCTCTGTTTTCATACAGTGGTTCAATTCACCACTTCACCATGTGGGTCAATTAATCACTTCACCATCAGCTCTACCAGTTTTCCCCCGTAACAAAAATGTTCCTGGTCCAGGTCCATTGTTGTCATACTATTACGCACAGTCTCCTCCTAAGTTTATTTTAGATCACAAACTTAGTGTGGAAAGTGGTGTACGCATCTTTCAGGACCTGTTTTGTCATAATCAACCTTTATAAATGAGCCCAGACATTGTTCTGGCTCCATCATGTTCCTGGTCCAGGATCAGTTTAACATCCAGACCCAGAGCATCGAGTGTTTTTAGGAGAAAATCCTGAAATGTGTCGGCGTTGCTGTTTGAAAGCTCCTCAAAGTGAATAAAGCCCCGATACTGTTGGTTGAGTCCTTTTGCTTCTTGAAGAGGTTGCTGGTTGGTCTGGGAGGAGGATTCTCACACACAAAGTCAAAGCCTCTTTTGAAATTTAACACAAAGGATCATGGTTGATGACTAAAGGGCTCATCCGGGAATTGAACCCAGGACCTCTCGCACCCGAAGCGAGAATCATACTCGTAGACCAACAAGCCGACATTTTGAAGAAGCTAAAGGACTCCAGTGATGTCATAAATAAGGCAGGAGATCAAGACTGACAGTCAGGTCACAGTTTGACAGTCTGGTTCAGTAGCACATGCTCAGTAACAGCGCTCCGTAGCCTCCGGCTGTCCCTGTCGGTGGAGTCGGGAGTGTGAAAGAAAAGTTCCACCTTGAGAGCCGGGACCAAAAAGTGACGGTTGCAGTGGATCCGAGCACCACTGTTGTATAAACGGAGCCCAAATGTGACTAAAGTTTTGTGGTTCCACTTGTTTTTGTTGTGGTGTAAACGGACCTTAAATCATCTGTAAATTAGAACCCTGATTGTTGTGGGCTGAAGATGGAGATGTGCAGTCTGTAAGTCACCAACACTATCCTGAATTGACTTTCTTCTTCTTCGTTTGGCTTTAATGGCAGTTGGCATCCATGAAGTATTATTACGCCATCTGCTGGTTCTAACTAGTCTATACTATTTCCAAGGATTGGGAAAGATCAAAGTGACAAAAATCCCTTATTTACTTTGATCAGAATCTGAAATTCTGTATGAATGACAATCTCTGAAAATGCCCCGCCCATTCTCAAATGATGGTGATTGGTGGGCAGGTTCAGCACTGAATTTCAGCAGAGCGGAGATGAGAAATGAATTTAGAAATCTTTTTGACATAATAAAATAAATCCTGGTCTCTGAGGCTTTGAAGGATGTTTTTGTTCTTGACTTGTTCCAAGTCTGTTTATCTCCACGAGGGTTGATCTGGAATAATGAGCTTAATGATCACACCTGACAGAACTGCAGGAACATGAATTTATGGAACCAGAACTACTCGTGTCGTCACGGTGATGAATTAATATTCCAACATAAAACACAAGAGAAACTCAGCCTCAAAACAACTGGATGGAAAATCTAAACTAAAAGAAGATCAGTGAGGAAGTTCAGCCCGACACGTTTCTGCTGGAATAAAGTGAAACTGAGTGATCACAGTGCTGTCTGTTTATATAGTCTGATGAATTAATCTGGTATAATCTCACCAAGTCAGCATTAACAAGTCAGGAATGTTCTGGCTTTGTCTGCAGCAGCAGTGTTGCTTTTAGCTGCTGGATGTGTTTTAATTCTTCATAATCTCAGAGATTAACTGCTCCTTCAGTAATCTGTAAACTGCTCTGCAGAGTTTCTCTGTCTGTGATTGGTCAGATGCTGCAAACTCCGCCCCTTTCATGTGAACAAGCACACATAGGTCTGGGTTGAACCAGAGAGTTGATAACCTGCTTGGTAGTAACGGTGATCAGGATCAGTCAACCCAGGAAACAGAGAGATCCTGGATATGTTGATCAGGGTTCCTAGTACAGGCCACAGGCCTCAGTGTGATTGAAACAATATTTAGATCTACTTGCCGCTCAGTAAACCAGCGGCGGCCTTGCGCATGCGCGGTTCCTTCTCAGTGTGGACGCAGTGTGGTGAGGGTCTCCTCTGGTCCGACTGCAGGAGGGAGGGAGGGACTGTCAGACTGACCGCATGTCTGTCAATGCTTCAGGACGGGGGAGGGGCTCACAGCAGGACCTGCTGCTCGTTGACCACAGTGACTGCAGAACCAGACCTGCTTTCACCTCAGAGTCGCCAAACACACTAGAATGTCGCTAGATTTGTCGCGAGTCGCTTTTCACAAACAAAGTTGCCAACAGGACCTGAAAAGTCACCAGATTTAGTGACAAAGTCACCAAGTTAGCAACAGTGACAGGCTCACACCCCTGCTGACACAGACAGGATCTTTGTTCTACACTTCTTTTGAAACTTGCTTTCTTTGCTTAACTTTGAGTTCAGCCCTTCAAGAAAGAACTATTTAGTTTTCATTCAACAGGAGAGGAGGGTGCACCATTCCCAGATGAACTGCAATACCAGGCTGATGCATGGAGTGGACAGAGCAAGCTCCTATTCCATCTCCCTGTTCCAAAAATCTATTTAATATACAGTCCCCAGATAGGGGACATATCAGATATTAAACTGATAAGAACAGATTTTTTCTTTTACAAGATTTTATTGACACATTTTACAGGTCATTTTCTTCCATTTCTTCCACAGATGTTTTCACTCATTTAAAACATAAAAGCAAAAAAGGTACAAGCTTCTGTTTTAAAATATAAATACAGTACTTTTAAAAAAATAGAGATTTACAAATAAAGCAGGACCTGTTGAGTAAAATGAGAAACATGAGGAAATAAAAAGTGTCTATCGTTGTAAAAGTCAATAAATAGGAGTGCATTCAGTTTAAAAGGTCTATTCTGTTGTGCAGGAGAGCAGTGAATCCCTATCAAGGGGAACTCATCCACTTCTCTCAAACATTTGGTCTCTCGGGGTTCTGCCATGGTGCTCAGAGGAGGTCCTCTCCCTCCTGCTCCTTCCCTCCGTCCACACCCGGAGAGCCAGGCCGCCGCTGCCTTGACCTTTTCTCGTGAGGCTCCGGCTCCTTCGTCCGAATGGGCAGGGAGGCGATTCTTCTTTGTGGCTGTGTCCTCGGCCTGCCGCCTGCAGCTTCCACCTCGCGGACCGTCGCTGCGGCCATCTGGATCACAGCCACGGGGGGGATCTGCCTATGCCTTCTTACCAGCAGGTTTCTGGAGGTCCAGGTGGCGTCTTTGATGGCGGCCAGGGTGAGCCACATCTTTTCAAAGTCCTTCTTTGTCATGAACTCGTGGCTCACCCCGTATAGCACCAGCTGTGCTGTAAGGACCCCCCCCCTGCTGGTAAGTACGGGAATTGCAAGGAGCCGGCCGTTGCCCACTGGTCTATGGCAGCGCTGCACTCCCAGAGGAGGTGCCTCACCGACTCAGGAGCGCCACAACCAGGCCGGGGGCAAGTTGAGTGCGCTGCCATTCCTCGGGAGTGCATGACGGCCCTGACTGGGAGAACCTCGTGAGCCACCAGCCATGACAGGTCCCGGAGTCTGTTTGGGAGGACAGGATGGTTCACGTTGCGCCAAACTGTGGAGGGCTCACCGAGTGCAAGCCCGCGCACTGGACTCACTGGTTCCCGTTCCTGCACAACAAAAATGAGAGATTTGTGGTTAGTTAAAATCTGCAACTCCTCCTGTTCCAGGTTAAACTGTTTAAAAAATGTCTTGATAAAATCATAGGCCGGTGGCAGGTTAAAAGAAACTGGTATTTTAAGATCAATGGCTAAAATCTTAATCCTTCGAAGGTAGGACCCCATCCAGAAACGAGCCATTGCTGTCGTCTTTGGGTTCCTGGAGGGGTCCGTGGCAATAGCCATGTGCTGTGCTGTGTAGAAGCTTCCTAGTGTTAAATAAAAATCCGGTACTCCCTTCCCTCCTTTATCTTGAGGCTTTTTCAAAAGTTTGAACTATAAAATCAGTTAAAAACAGTGACTAAATTATCACTTGTGAACTGAGCTCTTCCTTCACTTCCATAGGTGAGGTGTGAAGGGTTTGAGCTCTGTTCCCCGTTCGGACTCTGGGAGTTGGTCTCTCCCGCAACCTGCAATCCATTTTTGAGCCTTTTGGGGTTGATTGCAGAGCAATTGAAAGAAAAGAAACCTCATTGGGTGAATTGGAGGGGAAGACTCTGGGTTCCTCCACAGACGAACTGTCTGAGTACACCTCAACTCTTCCCCTCTTCTCTGAGCCCTGGGGAGACTCAGAGGACAATTCTGATGCCGGTCTCTTGGGGAGTTGGGCATTGGGGAGGGAGGCATCATTGCTGGATCCCTGGCTTTCCTCACCACTGGAAACAGCTCCACCTGCTGCCTGCCTGCTCTCATCTCCGGTGGATTCACCCGAGGAGGTCTTTGCAGGCCCCTCCCCTTCTGCCTCAACTGATCCTTCCCCTCCAACCACAGTGGTTGGTGGGGGATCAGGGTTCACAATACCCGCCTCTTCAATTATCTCTTGCACCTGTTCCTCGTGTCCGTCACTTCCTTCATTTTCTGTCTGTTTTGCTGCCTTCAACTTGTTGGCAAAGGATTTGGGGCAATCTCTGAAGAGGTGGTTGGTCTCTCCACAGAGGTTGCACCTTCTGCCATTGGTACACTCCTCAAAGGTGTGACCAATTTCTCGGCACTTCCTGCAAACGACCAGCTCACAGGCTTCAGCCAGGTGGCCGTGCTGACCACACTTACGGCAGAGCTTGGGCTGGCCCTGGTAGTGAATATAGCCCCTGTTGTCACCCAGGACTACCATGGGTGGGAGATGTTTCAGGCCCTGGAAGCCCTGGGGGTCCTGCCATTGTTGAATGGGGACCCTCCAAGCGCAATTCCAGATGCCGTCCTCATCCCTCACCTTGGTAGCCTGGCCTTTAACAGTGCAGTATCTACCCAGCCATGCACAGATGTCTTCTACATTCACTGTTTCATTGAACATAATGACAATAACGGTTTTAAGCGCATTGTCAGAAAGCTTCTCCACATTGAACACAGCAAACTGGGGTTTTACATTTTCAAAACGTAACCAGAACTGTCGCAGGAGTGCTGCAGAACAAAAACTTACATCAAATCCTTTGTTAAAGGGCAAGGTCAGGACACAATTCAGGTCTGTCGGGGAAAAGTTGAGCACACCTTGCACGAGCTTCCTGGAAAAATCAAGGCGTGACATACATACCAATTTCCCTTCTTTTTCTACAAAAGTAAAACGTACGCTGTGGTGCCTCCTAATGCCGGCATGACTGGCCGACATGTTGGAGGCACCACCAGCTTAAAAGGGTAAAAAAACAATTAAGAATACAATAAATAGTTAAAAAAATAAATAAACTTTAAAAGTTAGCAATAAAAGGTCGAGCAGACAGAGAGAAAGCTATTAGAACAGCTCCCCTCAGTCTGCACAACAACAGTTTTTTTCAGGACAAAAATACTCAACTACAAACAAAATGCAAAAGAGAAATAATATTCCTGAAAAAAAAAAAAGTCCTCCTAAACAAGTAGGAAATCACTACCACGACAGGCAAACGATTTCACCCACCCAAAGGAGGGGACCACTGTCTTAGCCAAAAGGCCGAGAAGTGATACCACAATGGGTCTGAGCTAAAGGGCGCACTGGATGCACAGTCACCACAAGTCCCAGTCGGACATTGAGCCGCGCCTATTTAAGGCATTTTATAAAACACAAATCGTGCAAGAGTCATTTTGGCAACTTTTTTAGTTGGCTTGAATATTTGTTGGTGATGCTTAATTTGGACACTTTTTGCAGTAATCCCAGGCTATTTACGTAGGGGGTGTAGCGGCTTCTTTCTCAGCTGATTCCTGTACTAGCCGCCAGAGATTAGTTTTTATTATTTTCAGTTTTTGTTTAACATGTTGGTCCAATCAATAGATATTAAAATCTCCAAGCACTATGGTTTCACTATCATATTTAAACATTTTAAGCAGTTTGTCCAGGTTACTATAAAAAGATACATTAAAGGATGGCGGATTGTATAAAGTTACAATATTAAAATTCATTCTAGGTGATAAATCAATGTTTAAAACCAAATTAAATTCAGTACATTTAAGTGTGTTTCGAACATATACTAGCACACCATCCTCTTTACCTATTTGCCTGTCCTTAAGAAAACAAGAATATCCTGGAATGTCAAGAGTCATTTTGGCAACTTTTTTAGTTGGCTTGAATATTTGTCGACTTGTAGAATATTTGGCGGCTACCCAAACTGTCTCTCTCCTTACCACACCCCGAGGTGAGTGCACCTTTCAAGCCTCGTATCCGCCCCCCAAGCACACGCCTCCATCTACTCCAACGCAACAATACTTGTTAATGCCACACGGGGCAGCAAAAACACACGCATTCACTCTGTGCTCCCCAAACCCTGATTCCTATCCCTTTTGAACAACCCATTTTCAAGATTTGATCCAATCCCATAACCAAAATCCAATCAGATTACCTTTGAACAACTGGCCCCAAGGTATTTCTGAACTATGTACAGTAACGTGGCCTCATATTTTATAGCACCATCTTCCTCTCCTTCATCCTCACAAACCTTTCAGCCACCTCCTTCCTATCAAGCACAACGTCTCTCTATGGAGAGCAAAGTGAGTTTTGAGAGTCTGGCCTCCTTCATGCCCAGAGAGAGTTTTAAATTCATTTCAGGCTGAAACTGCGTTCTGCATTTGCACTAGTGACTGACTGGTATGTCCTTTCCATATGGCTGCAGATGATGAAGGGCAGAACAGCTTCTGTGGTGTTGAGCTTTATTTCTAGTTCACTACACATGGCAGAGAAATAAAGAAATTCATCGCAGACCTGCTCAGCTGTATTATGGCTCTTATATTGGTAGAATCATTACAGGCTGCCTGTCAGTTTTAGACGAGATTTTAAAATGCTACTGCTTGTTTTTAAAGCCTTGAATGGTCTGACTCCTCCATATATCAGAGACCTGTTATGATAACAATAATTACCAGAAGTATGTATTTCCAGAAGAAAATGCAAGTGTGAATGCTGAAGATTGAATAAAGCTGATTTCCTTTGATCTCAGCGTCTCCATGGTTCCAGTGCTGATCTCTTATCAGATCAAAGGAGATCAGTTCCCTTTACCATGGAGATGCTCACAACAAAGATCTCCTCCGGCTTTGATCTCCATTGATCTCCATCCGGTGCTTCTCCCATCTTCTTTGTAATGAAAGGCTTGTTATTGTTCTTTTTCACAACCTTGGTGATGACGTCATCATTAGATTCTTTTTTTTAAGAATTGACAGAACTATTTGAAAATATCACATCCAAACTGTAAAAACATTGTTGGATATGTTTGTTTCTTTAAGAAACTCACACCAACTTGTTACTACAGAAGAGTTTTAGGGCCACTCATGACAAAATAAAATAAGAGTTTGTTTCTTTTCATGCAATTTGATTTAAAGTCAAAAAACAATGTTGAGATATTTTTTCATCATACAATATGATAACAAAGTTGAAATACTGCATCATTCTGCAGAACTTCCTGTCCATCCTCTAGGTGGCGCTATCACTGAGACTGTATATTGGTCTATTGAATTGATCAGGGCAGGACTCTGATCACACATGTAAAGAACTGTATAATAAGTGTAGTATTGAGTAACAGTCACCTTGATCCAGTGATACAACATAGTAACACCAGGACAACAAAAGCTGCCGTCACAGTGAGGAATTAATATTCCAACAAACAAACAGGCTCACACGGGGGGCGGAGCCTCAAAAGAACTCAATGAAAATCTAAAGTAAAGGAAGGGCAGTGAGGAAGCTCTGCCTGAAATGTCTGTGCTGGAATAAAGTGAAACTGACTGATCACAGTGTTTCTATTGTACCATGAATTAATATTGTAGAATCTCACAAAGTGACTCATTAACAGAGTCGCTCATTTTCTGCAGCAATCCTTCCTGGATTTTGTTGCAGCAACAATGTTGCTTTGTCCTGGATGATGAGTTTGAATTCTTCAGTGATCTCTATTGGAGGATAGGAGGTTTTATTTTATTTTTTTAAAATTAAAGTGAAAATAGGATTTTTTTTTCAAATTAAATCAAACATCACCTGGAAAATGTTATATATTTTTTTTAAATCAAAGTGACTATCAAAGGGAAAATAAGAGTTTTTTTTTTCAAATTAAAGTGATTTCTAAATGATGTAGAAATCATCATCCTCCACTATGAGCAATTAAAAAGCAAATAAAGCTGCAAATGGATCAGAACTCCTGGAGTGAAACATAAAGTACTACAGGAAAGGAGGAGAACGCCGCCACTAGAAGTAGAGATATTTTCAGGATTGTTACGTTACGTTTTGGAACGAACACTAAAGTTAACCCAGAAGGGGAGTATGGACATGATTGTGTGTTCATCTGTGGTCTGGTGGTGAGTGTGTGTGTTGCCTTCAGGGGCAATGGGAAATAAAACCACTGCATGTAAGAAACACTAAACAATAAAAACACTTCTGGTTAAGATCACAGCAACTTAAAACACAATAAATAAAGCCAAATATGCAGCAAAATCATATAAATGTGATTAAAAAGCTGTCAACAATGAAGCTGTCCCATGAAGACAAAGTCTTGACTAGTTTCCTGCTGCTGGTTGATCCATGATGCAGAAGATTTGGATGAATGACTGATGGTTTCTTTGTATGTTTCACATCTTGTTTTGCTCTTGTATAGAAAACATTTCAAATCACATTCAACACAAATATTTGAAGAAAGAAAGTAGATGTTTTCACCAATGTGGGCCGGTTAGCTCAGTTGGTCAGAGTGTGGTGCTAATAACACCAAGGCCATGGGTTCAATCCCCATACTGGCCAAATAAAGCATCATAAACCACTGTCTTTATTTTCTGAAGCCACTAGATGGTGCTGTCTCTTCAAAAAACATCTAAAAAACACTTCATTGCCAGTACTTTAGGATCTATCTTTGAACCAGGAGACTGGGGTTCACTTTCCTGATGGAGTTAAGGGATTGTTGTGGTGGATTGCTCACACTGCATGAGCAAGGCACCACAATTATAAATGGCTGTATTGTAATTATTAGTTGCATTGACTTGGGAATCAAACCCAGGCCTCCAGCGTGGCAGGGGACAACTCTACCACTGAAGCACCAATGCTAACACAGCAGATCAGACCCGTCTCCATTTTAAATGTCAAAGAGAACTTGTCCTCATGGCAGTAAGCCATGTATTAAAATGAATCCTGATGGAGACACACAAGCTTCAGAGGCTCTGACAGAACTCACTCACAAACCTGAAAACTGCTTCAGGTCAAATGGACCATAAAGTTACAAATCCTCCAATAGCAGTTGAACCTTCAGTTTCATTTCTTCAAGGTCGGCCATGACTAATGTTTTCATTTACTTTTGTCAGGATGTGGTCATTCCAGGAGCTCTGTCAAGGCTGTCAGGAGTCTTGATCGCATACCTTATTTATGACAATCAGTTTAGTCCTTTAGCTTCTTGACCACGTCGGCTCGTTGGTCTCGTAGTATGATTCTCACTTTGGGTGTCAGAGGTCCTAGGTTCAATTCCCAGATGAGCCCTTGAAGTTACCTTGACCCTCTCCTACAAATGGTTTGAACTTTGGTCATCAACTAGGATCTCTTTGTGTTAAATTTCAAAAGAGACTGAGACTTTGTGTTGGAGGCTTGGCTGATCTCTGCTCTTCACCTCATGGACTTTTTTTTATCAGAGAAACCTCATTGTAATGTCCAGTTTGTGTCTTTATAACTGATTGAACCAAACTGAAGCACTTCAGCAAGTCTTTCATTTTGACTCAGACTTTAGCATTATGATTTGTTCCTTTAGCTTTCAGGTCTGTCTAGAATCAGATTGGTCATGCAAAAGGTTCCAGATCTCTGTAACGGACAGTAGACCCATCCAAGATGGCTCCTGTGTTCCATCCTGTTCTGGATGTGATTCCCTCAAACCCACGTGAGGTGTAAAATGTATAAAAGCTGGATTTGTATGTGAAATGTTGTTGCTGACAGAGAGAGAGTGGAGATCAAATTGAAGTAAGAAATATTGCTCCATGGAGCTCTGGGTTCTGGGCCCAGCAGGCTTCCACTGCTCCACTCTGCTCAGATATATCAGTATATTATACTACTTCTGAATGTATGTATGTATGTATGTTTAAGAGGAGGTGCAAGGGGAGGTGCAGGAGGACGGGCAGGAGGAGGTGCAGAAGAAGATGCAGGAGGAGGTGGAGGAGGAGGCACAGAAGGAGGCCCAGGAGGAGGTGCAGGAGGAGGTGCAGGAGGAGATGGAGGAGGAGGAGGAGCAGAAGGAGGCACAGGAGGAGGTGATGGAGGAGGTGCAGGAGGAGGCACAGGAGGAGGCGCAGGATGTGTGCAAGGGGAGCTGCTGGAATAGGCGCTGGATGATCTGCATCTCAAGGTGCAGGAGGCGCAGGAGGAGGTACAGGATGTGTGCAGGAGGAGGCGCAGTTGGAGGCGCAAGAGGAGGTGGATGAGGCGGCAAAGAAGGAGGCACATGAGGAGCTGGAGGAGGAGGCTCAGGAGGAGGCGCAGGAGGAGTTGCAGGAGGAGGCGCAGAAGGAGGTGCAGAAGAAGATGCAGGAGGAGGTGGAGGAGGAGGCGCAGAAGGAGGTGCAGGATCTGCGCAGGAGGAGTTGCATAAGGAGCTGCAGGATGTGTGCAGGAGGAGGCAAAGAAGGAGGCACATAATTGTGCAGGAGGAGGCGCAAGGAGGAGGCGCAGGATGAGGTGCAAGAGGCACAGTTTAGGTACAGGAAGAGGTGGAGGCACAGGACGAGGTGCAGAAGGAGGTGGAGGAAGAGGCAGAGGAGGAGGCCCCGGAGGAGGTGCAGGAGGAGGCGCAGATGGATGTACAGGAGGAGGCGCAGGAGGAGGCGCAAGAGGAAGTGCAAGAGGAGGCGCAGGTGGAGGCGCAGGAGGAGGCGCAGAAGGATGTGCAGGGGGAGGCACAGGGGGAGGCACAGGAGGAGGTGCAGGAGGAGGTGCAGGAGGAGGTGCAGGAGGAGGTGCAGGATCTGCGTAGGAGGAGGTGAAGGATTCTGCTGAATGAGTTGCCGGAGGAGTTGCTGGAGGAGTTGCAGGAGGAGGCGCATGATGTGTGCAGGAGGAGTTGCATAAGGAGCTGCAGGATGTGTGCAGGAGGAGGCGCAGGAGGAGGTGCAGGATCTGCGCAGGAGGAGGTGAAGGATTCTGCTGAATGAGTTGCAGGAGGAGGCGCAGGAGGAGATGCATGATGTGTGCAGGGGGAGTTGCACAAGGAGTTGCAGGATGTGTGCAGGAGGAGGCAAAGAAGGAGGTGCATAATTGTGCAGGAGGAGGTGCAAGGAGGAGGCGCAAGGAGGAGATGCAGGATGTGTGCAGGAAGAGATTGAGGAGGAGGTGCAGGAGGAGGAGACACAGGAGGAGTTGCAGTTGGAGGTGCAGGAGGATGTGTGCAGGAGGAGTTTCAGGAGGAAACGCAGGAGGCGGCGCAGGAGGAGGCTAAAGATTCTGCTGGAGGAGTTGCTGGAGGAGTTGCAGGAGGAGGCGCATGATGTGTGCAGGAGGAGTTGCATAAGGAGCTGCAGGATGTGTGCAGGATGTGTGCAGGAGGAGGCCAAGAAGGAGGTGCATAATTGTGCAGGAGGAGACTCAAGGAGGAGGCGCAGGATGAGGTGCAAGAGGCACAGTTTAGGTACAGGAAGAGGTGGAGGAACAGGACGAGGTGCAGAAGGAGGTGGAGGAGGAGGCGCAGAAGGACGTGCAGGATTGAGATCATGAAGCTAAACTTGCTCCATTGTCTGGAGCAGGGGTGTCAAACTCAGATCCTCGTGGGCCGCAGCCCTGCACGTTTTCAATGTCTCCCTCCCCTGAATGTCCTGATGGTTCATCATCACATTCAGCACAAAGCCAGATAACGAGCTGCTCATTGCAATCAGCTGTGTTGAAGCTGGGAGACATGCAAAACGTGCAGGGCTGCGGCCCTCGAGGCCTGGAGTTCGACACGTGTGGTCTGGAGGAAATAAAACAATGACTCAGCGATAACTCTCTGCAGCTCAATGCAGACCAAACAGAAACACTGGTTATTGCCCCTGATGATTCAATCCCTGGGATTAAACAGTACCTGGGTGACTGAGGCCCGTCTGCTAAGCCAAGTCTTAGAACCTTGGGAGTTCTCTTTGACAAAGACCTGTCATTAGTGCAGCACTGGAAGCAGCTGACCAGGAACTGCTTCTTTCAACTCAGGAAAAGATCTAAACTTAGGAATATGGTCTCACAGAACGATTTGGAGCTTCTCATTCCTGCTTTTGTGTCTTCGTGTTTCGAAGTGACTGGGAGTCTTCAGTCAGTAAACTAAAGACCTGCACTCCCCATCAGGGAATTGAACCCCCAGCTCCCACGTGATAGGCGGGGATACTCTCCACTACACTAAGGATGAGATGTTGCTCTGCATGCTGTCTGTCAGGGTCGTAGCCAAACGTAGCATCTCTTCTTGTGTCACCACAGCTGAGTGTCACTCAGACTGCGGGGGAGGGGTTCACTGAGAACAGCAGTGGGACCAGATGAGCTTTGGTGGCTGGAATGTGCTGACATGTGAGGTGGTGGTTCAGTGGTCCACTTCTTTCCTGCAACGCTGGAGCCCCGGGTCCATTTCCTGGCCAATGCAGTGGATGGTTTCATTAAATACCACTCATTCACTAGTTTTCATAATCCCAGGGAGGGCGCTGAGGGGGCAGGGACTTGTAGTGGGCCCTTACAGCCTATTGGCTCTTTCACTTGTTAACAAATCACATTACAGATCTGTGGCTCATTTATAAAGCTGGCTGAAGCACAAAACAGGTCCTGAAAGATGCGTACGCCACTTCCCAGGCAAAGTTTGTGATTTAAAAAAATAAACTTTGCATGAGAATGTGC
Source organism: Lipophrys pholis (assembly GCF_963383615.2). Taxonomy (NCBI): domain Eukaryota; kingdom Metazoa; phylum Chordata; class Actinopteri; order Blenniiformes; family Blenniidae; genus Lipophrys; species Lipophrys pholis. Next base: position 3,488,246 of record NC_137646.1, on the reverse strand, counting down.
GTACCGGTACGCAAACTTTGAACCTTGCACACACACATCTTGGAGACGGGGAACCTGCAGCGCTGATGGTGAGGTGGAGAATTGAAGCCAGATTCATCTCAAACATTTATTATCTTCAAATATCAGACTTACAGATCCACGTAATCATGAACAGCCGAGCTGCAGTGTTCTACCTGTTTCTTTAGTGGAACGTTGATACTGAATCAGCAGCACCATGTTCATATGTCAAACTTCCCTCTTCAAATGATTCAGAGGAACTGATTGATTATTAATCGTGACAAAGTGAGTAACAATCAGTTTAATTTCAGAGTCAGCACATAAATAGTGCGGAGACAGCTGTGAGTAAAGCTGCAGTGTCTGGAGGACACTGACTGTCTGTCTGTCTTTAGGCTCTGGGGACGTCTGTTCTGTTCCAGCTGCTCTTATTAGGATTTACAGCCAGAAGGTACAAATATACTAAACTGTATGTACACGGTAACAACTAAAGTGAGTCTCTGGGAAAGTCTCATGCAAAAAACAAACTGCAATTGAGATGATTAACCAATGTGTGAAATAAAGAAATTATAGGTTTTATATTGCTTATTTTATTATTATTATACATATGTGATATGTGATACAGTTTAGTATATTTCTACTTTATGGCTGTAAATCCTGATAAAAGCTGCTCGCGGTGCGGTCATCCGCTCGGGACGCACTGCTGCTGGAGACAGAACAACCTCCTCCACCCTCCGCCTCCACCTCTAGAGTGACTGAGGATAAAACATAAAGTACACTGAGCCTTTTTAGAGTCCCTGTTCATATATTTAATTTACATATTTAATAAACAGATGAAACTGAACTTTATCGGTCCGCTGTGTCTCCACCTAAATGTCTCTCCGACACTCTGACACACGCTGACCCTCACAACCATGGAGGCTGTTTTGGTGTCCAGAGGTGAGCTCTGGTGCTGACCCCATGATGTCACTCTCCTCTGACCTCATGATGTCACTCTCCTCCATGATGTCACTCTCCTCTGACCCCATGATGTCACTCTCCTCTGACCTCATGATGTCACTCTCCTCCATGATGTCACTCTCCTCTGACCCCATGATGTCAATCTCCTCTGACCTCCATGATGTCACTCTCCTGTGACCCCATGATGTCACCCTCCTCTGGCCTCCATGATGTCACTCTCCTCTGACCCCATGATGTCACTCTCCTCTGACCTCATGATGTCACTCTCCTCCATGATGTCACTCTCCTCTGACCCCATGATGTCACCCTTCTCTGGCCTCCATGATGTCACTCTCCTCTGACCCCATGATGTCACTCTCCTCTGATCTCCACCTTCACATCAGATTCTTCTTCTCCACCTCTACAGTCACTGTTCTCTCTGTGACTCTCACACTATTTCCAGCGGTGACGACGTGCAGCCGATCGTTGTTTTTTTTTTTTTTCCATTTATTAGTGATTCCACTACTGTGACACCAAATAATATCATCTCCTGACCTCCACCTCCTCCATCACTTTTTCTCTCTCCGTAAACTTCTTTTTCTGTCTTTCCTGTCAGGATTTAGCATCAAATGCCGGCGATTAACAGGCTGAATGAGATGCAAAACTTTTGACGAGGCCCTTTGCATTGACCATTTCTGTTAGAAAGTGGGCGTGTTGAGGGCGGGGATATGAGCTGCACCACCTTCCAGGTGGATTGTGATTCATAAAAGAAAAGTGCGTGCAGATGTGCGTACGCACGGTATTATTGATTAAAATGTTTGGGCGCATGCCATTTTCAGCTTTTAGGCGCATGCCATTTCTAGTAGGAATCCTACGCTACGTTTTATAAATGAGGCCCCTGATCTGGATCTGACCTGAAGTTGACCGCTGCCAATAAGAGAATAATAATGGAAACTGAGACAGAAGGCAGAACAGAGAGAATGTGGATTACATTGAGTTGTGCAGCACAATTTGCACTACTTCAGCACCATGGACAGCTCCATAGATTTTACCAACAATGAGCTCAAACCTGGTCAGATAAAGGTTAAAAAGTTAAGCAGAGTGGGAAACAAAGGAGAGAAGGTCAATGACATGCAGCCACGGCTGATGCCACACATCTCTCACACCCAAGTGGAAACAGTGAAAGAGCATTCTTTTTATTTATTTTTTTCAAATTAAAATGAAGAACAAAGAGATACGGTATGAAGGAGTTGGTGACACGGTGAAGCTCTGGGGTCAAAGATCATGCTGGACCCACAGTGGTGACCTCTCAATTGTGAGACTTGTACCTGATCAGATCCCAAGTCTTCTGTCCTTGAGGACACCACTGTCTGAAAACAGAGCTCCGCCCAATATGGGGCTCGAACCCACGACCCTGAGATTAAGAGTCTCATGCTCTACCGACTGAGCTAGCCAGGCTACTTGTTCTATGGTCATGGAAGGTTCACTGTAATATCCTACACATGAGAAGACCACTGCTCACTGTGGCTGGCTCACATTGTAGAAACTCCATTGTTGTCAGTGTTTCTGCTGCTGTGGTGTAAAAGTAACACTTTTCTTCAACAGACAAGTTGTTGTCACTTGGAACCTTGTGATGTAAATGGGGTCCAAACCGACCCGTTAACATGAGACTGGGTTGTGAAAGCTCACACAGGAGGAGGGTGAAGAAAAGATCTATTGCATCAATTGGCCGGGAATCGAACCCTCCTGAGTGCCAGGAGAGAATTCTACCACTGAACCACCAATGCTTCAAATTCAGCTCATTCCAGCCAGGAAATGTGAAGCGTTCCACCTTCAGTGCTCCATGAACCCTTCCCCCACAGTTTGAGTGATTCTCACTGTCACTGAGTGAAACTGACCCAAACTGTGACCGGGCACTTTTTGTCTCCTGCTGGAAAATAAAGGAGTGATTTGGAAGAACGTCTATCCTGAAATGACGTTTCTGATCTGAACCTGAGGGTTATCAGGAACCACACACAGAGAACCTTACACTCCCCTTTGAGGAATTGAACCCTGGTCTCCTCAAAAGACAATAAAGTGGGTTAATCCTGATGCAAAACTTTACTGAGTGATGTTGTTGTGGCCAAGAGGTTAAGGTGATGGACTATGAAGGAAAAACAGTCCTTAATGTGTTATTTTATTGATGCGGAAACAAGAGTGGAATTAATCACACAGTTTCACAGATATTTACCTTAAGCAGAATACATGGAATAAAACGAGATCTCGGGCTCAAGCACCAGTCTGTCCGGGAGGAGCAGGCTTCAAATGGTCAAGAGCCCAGAGTACAGGAAAACATTAGTTTATAAGCATTTCTTTCACTCCTCCCTGCACATATGGTGTGGAGATCACATGTTGTCTTTATCGAAACTGGCTACGTCTCGTGTTCTCTCCCGAGAAGTTGTAGATATCACAATCGTACTTATCTTCTCACAAGCAGGATGTCACCTTGACATATGCTACCAACTGGTGTGTATGTAGTTGCATCCTCCCATATATGGTCATGTCATAAACAGTTCTGAGCTGAAATGAGACAAGCTGATTATACTGGTAGCAGTTATGATAGCTCATAACATATATTTCTTCCTTTAATCCCCCTTTTGACATCTGGTAAGACCTGATGTCAACACACCTTTAATAGCCGTAGCAAGAGAGCAATGAGAGGGGCTGGGAGGCGGGTAGGGAGATCTATCTTCACCGTCTCCCTGGGATGACGGCGGTAGCAAAGCAGCGCATCCTATAGTCTAGTGTGAACACCAAACCTGAGGGTAGAGTTTTCGCGCGGAAGAGAGGCATGTAATTCAATCACAAACACTTTTATTTATTATTCTTGTCGTTGGCAGCTTGGCACGCTACATGATGGGGAGGAGCACTCCTTCTCTCTCCCTTGGGTTGGAGGGGAGGTCTTTCACCTTTTCCCTCTTTCTTCGGAGTCGGGCGGGTCAGGGTAGACTACCTGACGGCCAGAGGTGACTCAGGGATTATTCTGCCCTGTGGTTGAGAGTCCCTGTTGGAATATCTTATGAAAGGTTATCACATTCATTGTACCAACATTCTTTCTCATCTGCTACGACTTGTATTTCTCTACTGTGGTCTATTATGGTAAGGAGGAATGTGGCCAGCAGATGGTGAAGTGCCCTGTAATAAGATAAGAGGACCCCTGTGATCTATTATGATAAGGAGAAATGTGGTCTGCAAATGGTGAAGTGCCCTGAAAGAAACACAGGAGGAACCCTAATAAAAGGAGAGGAGGCGGCAGAGGTTTTTCAGAGCGGGTTGGAGATTTGTACCTGAAACATCTCTCTTCCATTCTCCTCATGAGTAAAACCAAATCTTAATTTGTGTGTTTTGTTCTGTCTTGCAGAATTAATAAATGTTCAGAGGTTGGACCTGACATTTAAATTGGTCCTTCGAGCCGGATGCCAACAACGCCTGAGGATTCCGACAGACGCGGAGATCAGCAGAAAGACCACGGCCGTGGCAGGCTCACTAGGTGAGACCTAAGCTCCTTTTCCGGGACTGATGTTCTCCCCACCTGTCGGAGTCCGACGGCTGACGGCATCCAGGAGCAAGACAGAACCGCACCAAGGGTAAGTTGGTTGTTTTTTTAAAAAAAGTAAAAAAATAAATAAATAAATAAAAATAAAAAAAATAAAAAAGAAAGACTGGCTGACCTGAGAGGGTTGCAGCGCAGTAGTAAAACCCTATAATCCTGGGCACTTATAGGTAAAATTAAAAGAAAAGACACTGAGGTTAACGTTGTATAGGACGGCTGGGTCCGCGGTTCTTGTGTCTCCAAAAATCCAGCGCCAAAAGATAAAAAAAAGACACTGAGGTTAACGGGGCCTGGAAAATACTCGTTGTAATAGGGCGGCGGGGCCCGGGGTTGTTGTGTCTCCGAAAATCCTGCGCTAAAAGTGTGAATGATGATGAATGTGTGGATGTACTGAGAACCACTAGGTTTCGGGCATCATTTAAAGCAACAGGAAAGTAAGTAGTGGGCTGACGTGGATGCACAGGCAAGAATTCTCCACCTGAGAGGGTTGAAGCGAGAATTACCATGTTCAGTTACAGATTAACCACTACCCTGTTGAAGAAGTAATAAAGCGGAACCATAGACTACCCTATGTAGTACGGTCCATCCAAAAGTAATTCAAAATGGGACAGGGACGTTCAAAAAACCACGTGAAACATTAACATGTAAAGATTAGAAATTTGTTTAAAATCAGGATGCGGATCTGACAAAACATTTAGACATTTAGGATAACTAAACACGGGTTCAACGGGAGCCTCAATACTCAGAAAATTAACCTGGCTGAGAGATTCGATAATAAAAGATACCAAGGGAAATAAAAAAATCAAAAAAAAATCAAAAAAAGGGAGGAAAAGAGAAGGAGAGAGAGAAACAAGCAAAACAAGATTTAATGCTAAATAAAAGAGAAGATGATCAAATAGGATATGTGAGGTCTAACATACTCAGAGTTAGGAGAATGAGACAAAGACAGGAGCAGAGAGAGGAAGAGCAGGACAGTGAGGCCAAAGAGGTAACTTCATTAATAAGCCCTAAAAACCCTGAAACACCAGCAGCTCCGCCACCATATCCAGACTCGCCCTCTGGGGGTGCAGTCCGCTCAATATATCCAGAATTAAAGACACCCCCAACAAGGTTTTCACCTCCTACAACCAGAAGCAAGACCAAATACAAATGTGACTGGAGTAAGAGCTAAAATCCTTCAGATCCTCTGCAGAGTCGTAAACATGTTGAGACTCAGCACGTGTGGATGGCGGTCACAGGAATAGATTGGCATAAGATAGTGGGTGATTGGAATCCTTTTGATGACGAAGTAAACGCCCTGACTCACAACGCACGAGATTTAGTACAGCGTGTAAACAATCTTCGAGACAGAGCTACAACTCAGTTTGCTCCAAGAGCAAATTATACAGTTATAGGGAGAACTAAACAAAGAGAGGATGAAACTTTCGAACAATACCAGATCAGGATGACCAACATTTTTAGAATCCACAGTGGGTTGCAAACAGACAATAACCAGCAGGGACCATATCAACAACAGCTGAAAAATGCTCTACATGCAGGGTCCCTAGGCTCAATTAGATTTTGGGTGGATAAACACTTTATAGAGATGGGAAATGCAAAGCAAAAGAAGAGTGCTCAAGTAACAGAGAGACAGACAGCTGCAGGAACATATTATCAGGAAGATGACAGAGAGATAGGGGAAGTGTTTTACGAAGGGCCCCTCAGGGGAAAGTTCAGAGGAAGAGGCCGCAGGCCATTCAGAGGACAAAGAGGCAGATTCAGAGGACAACCAGAAAGTAGAGAAGATGAATGTTGGACTTGCGGAAAGCTAGGTCACATAGCGAGATACTGCACAAAGAGATCAAATCCAGGTGGAATGAAGGGACAGCAAGTATGACTAGACAGAGTAAATGAGAGGTGTGACAAAGTGATAGAAGAATTTGAAGAGGCACTGATAAGATGTCAACAGCAACATGGTTATCAACCTATTCCATTGTATGCAGGGGCAGAACATGAAGGAGATTTCTATGATGTCATGAGCGCAGAGAACATAAACACTGAGGTACAATTAAATTTTGAAGAAATAATGTATTCTGCTCACCAATTACCTGAGATAACGTTAATTTGTAATGGAAAACAAATTACTTTTCTCTGTGACACGGGGGCGTGTCGCACAACATTAAACGAGCCAGTACCCAGCCTTGTACAAACAAATGAAACAGCGTATGTAAGAACAGCTAATGGAGCCACAACTAAGATAAGACTTACAAAGCCTCTACAGATAGTGGATGACCATCCATCTGGTCTTTGGGCCCAGGCACCAGTCCTGTATTATCTAGATTGCCCTGTGAAGCTGCTGGGGCGTGACCTCTTGTCTAAACTTCAGTTGGGACTGATTACACTTATAGGAAGAAGGTCATAAAACAGCAAAAGTAAACTGCAGGGGTGTCGCCCAGAGGTCAAATATCTAGGTCACTGTCTCAGTGCAGGAGAAAGAACTATCCTAGAAAGCAGAAAACAGGCTTTGTTACAGGCTCCAAAACCAATTACTAAGAAACAGATGATGTCTTTCTTAGGAATGACCAACTACTGTAGAGCATGGATACCAAATTATGCTGAAGAAACAGCTGAACTTTCAAAATTGATGTACGAATCAGAGCTAAAAATGTCCAGCCCACACTAGCGGCACTGACAGCGTTAGCAAAGGAAATGCTTTCGCTGATAAAACAGCAAAAGATGCAGCAACAAAGAAAATTCTTGCTGCATCAATACAAAAATACGACCACTTAGATCAAGACTTACTTAGAACTATGCAAAAACAAAGTCCACCAACAGAACAAGATTATTGGAAAAAACAAGGCGCTAAACTAAAAGATAGCATCTAAATCCTACCAAAAAACCTATACAAATGGGCAGCAATATTAAGTCATGGCGTATCGCATGCCTCAACAGGGGGGATGGTAGGACAAATACAAGCAATATATACAACATATGGATTTAACTCTTATTCAAAAAACTTTTGTAGAGCATGTTTAACATGCGCTAAACATAATCCGCAAGGTAACCTCAGGCCAAAACGTGGTAAATTTCCAGAGCCAGAATATCCATTCCAAGTAATCCACATGGACTACATAGAATTAAACAACAGTGAAGGATATGAATACTGCCTAGTGATAATTGACGCATTCACTAAGTGGATAGAGTTATTTCCGACAAGGACACCAGATTCCTTGACAGTAGCCAAAGCATTATGTAAAGACATAAACCTAGATATGGAATTCCAGAGATAATCAGAAGCGATAATGCTGGACATTTTGTAAATGCAGTGATTAAAAATATAGGAACTATAGCGAATGAATGGAACAATAAAAAAATAGATAAAAAAAAAATAATTGGGAACCAGATGAGGAAGCTAATTTAGCAGACTATATGAGGAAAATAGCTGAAAGACCCTCGTGGATACATCTGTCCCACGGTAAAAAGATCATTGGTGCAGAGCCACCTGATAAGCCGAGTGAGCTAAAGTCTGATAACAGGGTGGACTCAGACGAGTAGAGTTTGTGTAGGCCCGAAAGTCAGCAGAAGTTGTTTCAAGCCACAACGTTTGATTAGAGGACAAGACTCTGCAGCAATGATATTTACTCTCACTAGCCTGGATTCTCATAATGTACATTCCAGAGACCAAAGTAGTTAGAACTAAATCTAGCAACAAATGGTGGCAAAGTACTGATCCTGAGAATAACTATCAAACTAATGCATGGTACCGCTTTGCTGAATTCACAGCGAGAGGGACTAATCGGACTGATTGTTATATGTGTGTAACCAAAATACCTGTGTCAACAGCCAACCCCACGGTCGTAGTTGTACGCCCGTGAATGTCACTGACGGCTCCTTTGTGGTGTATGCAGAGAAAGCGCCGCCCCACTCCCCTAAACGGAGGAGGAGGAGCCTTGAACTCCACGACCATGACGCAGCATGGGGCTTGGATGTCCCTGCTGAGTTTAAGGTTTGGAGTACAGGCCAGAAGATCACCTTGTCGTTGTACCCGTGGGTGAGAGTGGGGTAAACTGCTGCTGCGTTTTGAAACACAACACTGGCGAAAGGCGCTGTTCATAAATGCAACCACAAGTGCCTTGGAAGGCCTGACACAGGAGGATGATTCACAGCTCCATCACCACTGCCATGTTGACGCTGACACACCGACCCGAGATGTCCAGGCCCAACAGAGATGAGGAGGAGGCTCTCCTCTCCGTGCCTGGTTTCTTTTTTAATGTTCTGATAACTATGACGTGATGCATGTCTAAGAACAATCATTCGAACATTCACCTCTTTGAGTGTAAATCTGTTTGTTTTCATAAACATGACCTTACAACTGAAAATCTTACTGAAGAAGTTGTTAAGTGAATATGAGAATTTGTGCAAATGAGATGATAAACAGGAGGGTGATGTTCTATACATTTTTTGTTATTATTATGTTTTAGGGTGCTTACTTGTAGACAAAATTGATACATTTGTTTTGAGCTTTTCATCCTATAGGTGTTGTCTCCCATGTAACTGTTATGACGGTGCTACTTTCATTCATTGTTTCTAAAATTGATTTATGCGGTATTCATTCATGTGATAAACAGGAGGGAAATGTTGGAATAATCTTACGAAAGGTTATCACATTCATTGTACCAACATTCTTTCTCATCTGCTACGACTTGTATTTCTCTACTGTGGTCTATTATGGTAAGGAGGAATGTGGCCAGCAGATGGTGAAGTGCCCTGTAATAAGATAAGAGGACCCCTGTGATCTATTATGATAAGGAGAAATGTGGTCTGCAAATGGTGAAGTGCCCTGAAAGAAACACAAGAGGAACCCTAATAAAAAGAGAGGAGGCGGCAGAGGTTTTTCAGAGCGGGTTGGAGATTTGTACCTGAAACATCTCTCTTCCATTCTCCTCATGAGTAAAACCAAATCTTAATTTGTGTGTTTTGTTCTGTCTTGCAGAATTAATAAATGTTCAGAGGTTGGACCTGACAATTAGCATTGGCAGTATTCCTCTACACTGACTCTGTGCACCGTTTGCAAGTTATCCCTGTGTATGTGTGGGTTTTCTCACATAGCCAGAGCAGTATAGTGAGAAAAGGTGTCGGCCAGAGTGAAAGACTGTCGAAGTTATTCTTTAGAAAATAAAGATCTTCAATGTGATTTACTACAGTGACACAAGTTTGGTTGGAAAACAACTATTTATTTATTTTAAATCAAGAACTGAAATGAAAGATGAAAGGATGAGTCATGAAATTATGATCCCTGGTCAACTCTTCCCCTCACGTGCAGTACATACAAACCCCCAGCAGATGTCACTATAATCACGCTCAAGCGCTTGTCAATCGCTTTCAAGGAAGTTTTCTCAAATTTCACCACCACCAAGCAAAGGTGCAACAATCCACAGAACAAAATCAAAATGGCAAAGCAAAATCACAAATCCAAGAATCCACGAGACAAACAGACAACATCCCTGCATAATGTCGCCTTTTTTAACTTGTGTGAACAATATAGAGAGTCAGGACGAGAGGACAGCCCTGAGCAATAATATGGAAATGATTTAACGATGACAGAAAAGAGGAAATAGCTTCATCAAAACTCATCCCTGCCACTCTTGCACTGACATTAATTACACAAAGTGATGCAATGCATTTATTATATATCATATAATTCCCCTGGAAAGTGAATTAGAATGTAAAAGGTTGAAATCCTTCCATGTGCGTCTCCAGTTGGATCCAGTAGTTTCAAGTAATAGACTTATTCCTCACAGACTGGGGTGGCAGGCCGTACTTCTCGATGAGCTGAACAACAACACACGCAGAAAATATGTCCATATTAGGAATTTAATTTAGTTTTTTTTTCAAAAGAATAATGAAAGATAAATGACAGTTAATACTAAAATGTTAACTGATATTAGTCCCACCTGGTCCAAAAGAGCCTCCTTTTCATGTTGTGATAGTTCACCACCTGAACTGAAACTGACTTTGAACCTATAGACATAATCTGTTGACAGAAAAACAGAGAAGCTCACAAAACAAAACCCAACGCGTTCACATTGTGCCTAGATAAAACACATGAGGTTGCCCTTTGTAGGTGTATGGTTTGAGGTGTTCCTGTGATCAGGAGCCGATGAAAAGATTCTGGAAAAGAAAAATCTCAATTACAAAGAAAGAAAAGCATACTTACAGGGTCCCTCTGTTGTTAGAAGTGTCAAGCAGTCAGGTTTACATGGAATGAAGTAAACGGAAAGACGGCATTCATTATACTTAGAAATTCTGTATGTACATTTAACAGTAACTTAACTTTAACATGTGTTGCTTGACTGTATAACTCAGGGATGAGGGAAGAAAAACAACAAAAAAACAGTTTTTTCACGAAAGTATTTTGTTTTTCTATCGTTCATCTGTTTGATTACACGAGTCAAGACGTCTTACCAGTGACTGCATTAATGCTGACTCCGCTGCTTCTGACGCTCCCAAACACAGAGAAGACAGTGAATGTGTCCTCAGTTGCAGCAGAGAGAGATGAGACTGTGTGAGTTACTGGTCCGTCTCCATCTGGTGCTCTGATGTTTGTCTCGGTACCATTAAACTGGAGGATGAAGCTGATGTTGTTGTTCACTTTGTTCCACTGCAGAGTGACGCTGGTCTGATTTTTTCTTGACATTTCAAGACTGATTATTCTCGGAGGAGCTGAGACAAACAACAATGCCATAAAATAAATATCTAATTTCTTATCAGTTCAATAATAACTGTTGTGTCTGATATGAAGGAAATCTGAGGATTGGAGAACATAAATGAGAGGATTTTTCTACTTTGACACGGTTAGACTAAATAAGAAATGTATTTTCCAAAACAGATCACCTGAAAAACTGATATTGTCTTATTTATTAGCAGTAGTTCACAGGGTTACCATAAGCTACAGTTTCTAGTCTTGCATTTCCTCCTGTTCAAACGTTTCTAACTTTCGTCACCGTGAAGATGTGCAAACACACAAGACGGACATGAAACTCATACATTTACATCGAAGGGCAATTTCAGGGAGTCCAGTTATCCTTCTATGTCACATTGCACAAGAGATTACAAGAAATATAACCTCTGAGTTAGAGGTTTTAAATCATTCTTGCTGCATTTTACTTTTGTCTTCTCATACTTAGAACAGCTTCCTGAAAACAGCATCTTACCAGTGACTGCATTAATGCTGACTCCACCGCTTCTGACGCTCCCAAACACAGAGAAGACAGTGAATGTGTACTCAGTTGCAGCAGAGAGAGATGAGACTGTGTGAGTTACTGGTCCGTCTCCATCTGGTGCTCTGATGTTTGTCTCGGCACCATTAAACTGGAGGATGAAGCTGATGTTGTTGTTCACTTTGTTCCACTGCAGAGTGACACTGGTCTGATTTTGTCCTGTTGACCTGAAGTCTTCTACATGAGCTGGAGCTGAGAACCACAGAACAACTTACTTACTATCAGTGGCAGAAGTGAAACAGAATGACCAAACATGTTTGTATCTTGTGTTTATAGAAGCACCAATTTAATACAACATACATATAAACTATTGTTGCATAGCAGGTTTATGTAAATCGTTCAAACATTTGCATTGTAATCCAGTGACGTGCCGAGAGATGAGTCACTGATTCTTTCAAATATTTGTAAATGGAGTTGATGAAAACATTGTTTTTGCAATAAGAATTTAGAAGGATGGAATAAGTCTTATTGTGGGATCTCAACGCCACAAGCATGCAGTATTTAGTATTAAGAATAATATATATATTACTTGCTGTGTAACAGACAAAAGGCAGTTGGATGGAGCAGCCTTCATCTGACCACAGTCCTGACTCCAATGATGAAGCGACGCACGTCTCGCCTGGAGTGTCGGGCTGGTTGTTCTCCCAGTTTCGATATAGAGAGTCACTCCCATCAGACCAAACTCTTCGATGATACAGACCAATCCACACATCCTTACCATCTGCAACTCTCTTGACCAGTTCATGTTCGGGCTCGTTTCGTATGCTGTGGAGGGAAGAGTAGCAGATCTGCATCGTACTGTATGTAAAACAAATTCACAGATTCATGGATGGAATGAACAAATTAGTGAGTTCATACGGTACCTGGCCAGATCGACATAATTCTCTCTGCAGAACCTCTGAGCTTCTGTCCAAGTGCTGAATGTTCCAATCCTAACAAAGGTTGCTTTTCCATTCCATGGACCTGGAAATATAGACACTTTTTTTCTTTAAGAAACAAAGAATGAGTTCTTCTACTATTTGCTGTGAATCAAAATAAAAGAAAAAGCTGAATATTTGACAGTAGTTTCTAAGGCAATGACTTATTCAACACATTTACACACAGCCTGAAGTATTGACATTTCTGGAAGCTCTTGTCGAAAAGTAATGCTTTTAAAATGTTACTCTTCAAAAAAACTCACCACTGAAGCACACAGACTGAAGTTTGTAACTGCAAGGCCTGTCATCCCATTTGCCATTGTATGAACTCCAAAGTACTCCACAGTTTTGTCTTCCAGCATAATTGTCAGGCTGACCACTTTCCCAATTTCTATACGTCGCCTCTCCCTCGCCATAGAAGCTGCTGTCATTTAAGGACCACATCCAGCTGTTTTGCAAGTCTTCATGAAGACCAATCCAGGCTTTTCCTGCTCAAATAAAAGATGTTGATTCGGTCAAAAACAAGACAATTGAAACTTGCCATTGTGGATTATTCTGTGTGTGTTGGAGCCATTTGAGACTATAAATGTTCTTTGTCAAATTGGTGCAAACTTAAGTGATGATAAGAAATACTATTTAAAGTTTTCCTATTATTGTTTGTTTTTTAGTTATTTTGATCATTAGAAATGTGTGGATCTCTCCTCCTCCTCGTCAGGCCTTCCTCCTTAGAATCAGGAGGAGGTGAAGCTGTGAGTGTGGAAGGAGGAGGGAGTGATGGTTTTTCTACCGCAGGCACACAAGCCTGTACAAACTAGAATTTATGTTAAGTATTTGTATTATTTAAGAAAGTAAACCACTGAGAATATTTTTTGTTTGTTTAAATAAATAGTGCATCTTTATTGTGAAACCTGGAAAATCTCTCTGCGAGTGTTTTTTACTTTCTGCGAGTCGAAAATCTCCTCAATGTGCAACTCTAAATTTAGATTTTTGGGACGAAAGACTGGCCACAACAGTGTGTGTCAAATACGGTGCAAGTATTCAGGACTCACCAGTATCGCTCGAAGCTGTGTTTCCAACTGCATCAACGTCAGCTGCACTTTCAATAGTGGCCAGATCAGTGAAGTCATCCCTGCACACACGCTGAGCGTTTGTCCAGTTCAGAGGAGTATTTACAAAGTTGTAGTGAGTTTGGCCAAAACCTACATTGGTGATCACTCCTAAAGCAAACCAGAATATACAATGTATTAATCAAAAGTATGCTCCGTTTGATTTGCTCTTCATCTGTCACTATTTTCCTGTTTGGATGTTTTTCTTTCCATCCCCTTTGCTTCCTGTTTTCTCCTGAAACACACCAATCTTCCTCAGGGGCCTTGTCATCCTAACAAGGTGCAGCAACACTTTAGAAACATGAGCTACAGATGTAATTGCCTTTTTAAAATTGCACCAACCTGTGAGAACAAAAAGCACCAGTCCCCTCTCCATGAGGTAAACCTTTGAAAAGATGCAAAAAAAAAAGTATTCTTTCATTCTAAAGCTTAATTCCTGATCACATTATTCATGTACACACCACATCTGACATGGAACATTAGGAAACGTGTCATAAAATAATTAATATTAATCTAAAAATAACCTTTAACATATACTGGACTCACCATTGTCTCTGTAACCTCCGGAGCTCTTGGGAACACCGACAGTGACTAAAGGCTGGTTTGGCTCCTATCAGTTTTCAGCAGCTGTGACTGAACAAAGTGTCGCTCTGCTGCTGTATATTCTGTGTTTTTTCTTCTTCCTCGTGTGTCTGTGTGCTGGGAGGAGTCAACAAGACCTGCACTGGAGCTGATCTGCACACCTGAGAGTATGTAAATAAGTAAGTACGTAAGTAAGTACGTAAGTAAGTAAGTAAATTTTATTTCTTTAGCGCTTTTCACAGACATGGAGTCACAAAGTGCTTCACAGTAAAAACAAATAAAAACAGATAAGAGAAAAAAACATCTTAAAAACACAACAAATGTCGACAGTCGGCAGCGTGGGTCGATTAGACTAGAATGTTTTGGCAAACAAATGTGTTTTTAGGCACTTTTTAAAGATGTCCGCTGAGTCCAGGGAGCGCAGGTCAAGTGGGAGTTCATTCCAAAGTCGGGGTGCGGCAGCTTTGAATGATGGGTCTCCCCGGGTTTTAAAACAAGTACATGGAACTTTTATTAGGTTCTGCCCAGACGATCTCGAGGTCCGAGTCGAGCTGTAGGGCTTTATGAGGTCAGCAATGTAAGGAGGAGCTTGACCATGTAGGGCTCGAAAAGTTAGCGCCAAGATTTTATATTGAACACGAGACTCAACAGGGAGCCAGTGAAGAGATCTTAACACAGGTGTGGGGGGGGGGGGGCCCTCCTGTTGGTGCTGGTCAGAAGTCTGGCGGCTGAGTTCTGGACTAACTGTAACCGAGCCAGCTCTTTTTTGTTGAGTCATGTAAAGAGGCATCATAGGCCTCGTTTCCACTGCACGGTACCGCACGGTACGGTAAACATGGAACCCACACCCAACTCTGTTGCTCCGTCCCACCGCAGAGAGTCGGGGTTGTGAACGGCTGCATGATGACGCAGGTATGTGACATCATCACGTGACAGTAAACACTGCGGGACCAGCCACAACAAACACATTTGTTCCGTTGCAGCTGAGACGTCTGAGTAAAGGCCCCTGCATCCTCCTATTAGAACCCATAAGAACTGAAGAAAAGCTGGTCGATGTGCCAACGTTTGTTGTTGTTGTTGTTCGGCAAGATGCTGGAGCGGCGAACTTTCTTCTTGTTCTTATAGAGCAGGGGCGGCCAAACAGTCAGAGACAAAGAGCCACAAGAATTACAGTACGTTGGTAGTACAAAGAACTACATTATACACATGTGGGCTCACAATCAAACTCCCACAGCTTCCTGAAAACAGCATCTTACCAGTGACTGCATTAATGCTGACTCCACTGCTTGTGACGCTCCCAAACCCAGAGAAGACAGTGAATGTGTCCTCAGTTGCAGCAGAGAGACATGAGACTGTGTGAGTTACTGGTCCGTCTCCATCTGGTGCTCTGATGTTTGTCTCGGTACCATTAAACTGGAGGATGAAGCTGATGTTGTTGTTCACTTTGTTCCACTGCAGAGTGACACTGGTCTCACTTTGTCCTGAAGTCTTCTACATGAGCTGGAGCTGAGAACCACAGAACAACTTACTTACTATCAAAGGCAGAAATGACACTGAAGGACCAAATGTGATGGACAAAATCATGCAGCTATCTATTACCTTATGACATTATTTTTTAATGGGATGTTGACGTATAACATCAGTAAAAGATATCCACTGGTGTAATCCAGTATTGTATGGTGAGTTTTATATCAACAAGTTTTGTTTTGTTTTTTATTCTGGGGACCCGCTTTGCTCCATGCTGGTGTACTGAGCCAGGCACCAGAAGACTGTTAGATACAACAAAACACTTCACTTGGATCTGCTTAATTACACATCACACACAGTCTCACCAGTTTGGATTTGCTCTTCATCTGTCACTATTTTCCTGTTTGGAGGTTTTTCTTTCAATCCCCTTTGCTCCCTGTTTTCTCCTGAAACACACCAATCCTAACGTGTGAAATTCTGTTAGTTAAATCACATCACAAAGCAGGAATACAGGTACTAAGTTGATATATTCTTTTCATTTAGCCCAGGGTCAATAACTTGAGAAGATGACTATAGACTTCTACACTGAGTATTATGAACTTTGTACTATGTGATTACAAAACACCTTCACCAACAGCAGGTTCCTCATTATTTCTGCTTATTTGCATCTTTTGATGCAACATGTCATGTCGTGCCATCAGTCAAACAAATGTCTCTCATGTCCACACACTGTTAGTATCACAGATCAGATCATTTCCTCACCTCTCATTTGAATAACGAGGGAATATTCCCTGTTTGCCGTGTAGGTATATTCTACAAGCTTTTCATTGTGTAACGTCTCCACCATTGATGAGGCTTTTGTGTTCGATGTTTCTGTAGCTCTCACTTCTACAAGCTGCTCATAGACAAAGTTTATCACATTAACTAACAATATTTCTGTCAGATTGACTGGATTCTTCAACCCTTGAGGAGAACAAACACACACATAAACGTATTCAGTCGGTCCTATGCTGTACGGTAGAAGGTGAAACAATAGTTCAACTGCAGTTAGTGAGCCGTAAATTCATTGTAGTCCAGCGAGGCTAAAACAGATTATTGCCTCTGATTATACAAATTAAATATATAAGTTGTTGGTGACAAGTATTCCTAAAAGACTGGGACACTGCCCTTTCTGAAATATCAATTTGAGCTTTAACCTAAAACTAAACCTTTAGGTTCGATCAAACACATGGCAATCCTTCGCTCAGGTATTTCACTTAAACACAGGCTCATCATGAGGTGGAGATGGAATTGCATTTTTGCAATCGTTCATTTTAAAGCTTAATTCCTGATCAGGTTATTCATCTAAATGGAACATTAGGAAAAGTGTCAGTAAGAATAATGACCTTTAGAATATACTGGACTCACCACTGTCTCTGGAACCTCCGGAGCTCTTGGGAACACCGACAGTGGCTAAAGGCTGGTTTGGCTCATATCAGTTTTCAGCAGCTGTGACTGAACAACATGGTAACAAATAGTTGAACAAACCACACGCAAACAAAAAAGCTGGCAAAGACCACGGAGCAGGACTGAGGAACCGACAGCAAAAAGTGACAATGTGACCTGTTTATTTTTTTTCTTTCTTTTGCAGTGTTTTGACTGAATGGTACGGAAACATGAGCTGGGGAATGGGGACGCTTTCCTGTGTGTTTATCCTGATGATTCCATAACCACAAGTGGCCTTCAGATGACACGGGGATTCTCACTGTCTTACCTTTGAGTTTGTTCTCTGGCAATGTAACTAACAAAATGGAATCATCTGATCCTTTCCAGTTGCAATTATTCCCATCAGGTAATACATTTTATGTTTTCATTTTATTCATTTCATTTTGAATTGCTTAACATATTAAGATTTTAATTCCTAAAATTGAAATTCATAAATGAAACTTTGACATGTTGCTGCAACATTGTGTTTAACTATTGTGTACAAATAAATACAGTTTTCATTTTAATTTGCTTGTGTTTCCTGATGGCTTCATGAGCATTCAACACAGAAGTACACGCTACTTTGAGCTGTGTGTGTGCCTATATTCTATTCAGACTGTTGTGTCCACGGTTTTCTTGTTATTTCCCCTCACAGTACCAAAAACATACATTTTAGGCGAATTGGTGACTGTGAATATGTGTGGGTATATATGTGTGATTGACTGTCTGTGTCCGGACTGGTAACCTGTTCAAGTTATACAGTAGTGCCCTCACCCAAAGTCAGCTGTGATCGGCCCTGTAGCCAATGAAGACCATGGATGTAAAGTCTAATAATAAATAATTGATGCTCATATTCAGATGTACGTCGTGTGTTTCTGACACTAATGTCTGACAACTGTAAGTAAAGATACTTCTGAATCACACTAATCCGTTAATTGTTGCTTTCATCTTAAACGGCTGAATGTTGAAACCAAAGTAACGTCAAGTAAACCGAGAAGAAATAAATATCCTGAGAATGGGAATCAATGCAAAGGGTCAGTGGGAATAAACAAAATGGAAGAAAAAATGTAACATTATTTTAACTCTGCTGGTATTATTGGTTTTTATTGTGTTGTGTTTGGTGTCAGTTACTATCATTTATACATTTAATACAGCACCTGCAATGCAAACCTGGATCACTGTAACTGAATTCAAGTAAAAAAGAATGCTAAAAAGAACATTTTAGTGACAAAAGATGGATTAAAAAACTGATTTGAAATCAAAGTGACATAGGTTTTCTTCTATGAAGATATGAGGTTGACCTATTGAGAGCAAGAAGTCAGACAAGGTGTAACTAAATGTAACTCCAGCAAGGGGCGCTCTGAAATAGGTAACACACACACACACACACACACACACACACACACACACACACACACACACACACACACACACACACACACACACACACACACACACACACACACACACACACACACACACACACACACACACACACACACACACACACACACACACTCTTCCATTGTGCTTGTGCAGACTTGACTCAGATGCTGCGTTCAATGCGATGGGAAATGTGACTAATGTGAAAAGACAATGGAAAGGTAAAAGCCACTTGCAAAAATTTCACCATAAAACAAATAATAACAAACATTACAATACCTGTTTAGTTTTTTTTCCCCACAAACCTTAAAATAAATGTACCAAAACATTGTCAGTACTGAATTGGTTTTTATGCGATACATTGTGAATTGCCTCTGGAATAAAAACAGTAATTGCATACTGAATTGCACGTGAACAAAAGCAAAGGAAACAGACGACTTCATATTTACTTATGTTTTTATCTTAGCATTTTTTTAATGTATATTTAGTAGTGCTGTCAATCGATTAAAAAAATTGCATTGTTTTTCTACTTAAGACTGAAACTTGTAATGGATATTTATTCAGGGAAAACCATGAAATTAATGTCGACTCAACACAAACAATATTAGACTATATTTAAATTCAAAGACTATCTTTATAACGTCCTTTTAGCCAGATTTATTCCTACAGAATAAAGACTTTTAAGAACAGGGTTGCAGATGTATATTGTCCCGGACACATGAACTGTGTTTAGAGTAGAACTTGGCCCTGACAGTAAAGGTTCTCACTCTATTAGAAGAGCTCTATGTTCTATCATTCTCCTGATGAGACATTTTACACATAATATCTCATATAAAGTCAAACTCGTTGATAAATGTTGGAGTGATTCGATGTTCTCCTTGTGTAGAGTAACGTTACTCATACTGACATTACTCTTTAAAAAAACAAAGCAAGTCTTGCTGCAGTTTCCTCCTTTTCTTTGGTGGGGACGTTGTACTGGAATAAGAGGACAGAACACTTTGACAAGCTTTGACGATACTTGGGAACACTGACAAAGTTTGCAGGTAAATAAAGGAGCAATGAGCATCTCAGGATTAAGAGGATTTCATTCAGAAGATCTACTTTCTAAATATGAATGTAAACAACAACATGATGTTATAAACAAGCCATATTCGTGGGAAGGTTCCCTGCAGACCGTTTGACCTCCTTCATAAGAAGTCCCCTTATTAAATATCTGAGGGAGCGGGTGAGGGAGGGGGCGGGGCAGTGGCAGATAGGTGTGCTGCACCGTCAAAATAAAAGCATGCCAGTTAAAAATGTCAAAATCAAATATTTTTCTCCTGAGCGGGATGATTATTGGGCGGGACAAATGCGCAAGTCTCCAATATTGGTGGGGACGTCCCCCCCGGTTCCTACGCCTATGTGTCTCACTAACAAAGTTGGTACTGAGTTCTGTTCAATGTGTTTGATTGTTTCTTGAGCTGGAAACACGAATATCTATTACAACATTCAAGAGCATCATTAGAATTACACCTGAGGACGTGTTTTGTTGGGATTCATAAGACATCTAAATAACAAGATGTGATTATTTTGGTACTCGTAAACATGTTTTGTTGTGTCTTTAGGGTTTAGCCACGATGTCTTATTTGGCCGGTTTCCAGTGTGAAAGAAATCTCTATCTTGTTGACACTTCCTGGTAAAATGAGGTGACATGTGAGACACGCAGGACGGTGGACCACCAGGACAAAGACTGCTACTTTATTGTGAAAAACGCCCCCTTGTGGCCGCTCAGCATCAGACACTCTCTGTTGACTCTCTCTCTCCCCTTTGGAAGACGCCTCGCTTCACCTGGACTTTTAGCCAATCACAAGATGACTCAGGCTCGCTGCTCGCGGGCTGCTAACATCCGGTCCCAGACTTTAGCCAGTAGTTCCTGTTCTCAGCACGGACTAGCTGCCTGCTTACATCTGTCCTGTTTTGTGTGTCTTTACAAGTAAGAAGGGCTATTTTGTTGTTCCTTTACTGTCGGTGCGAGATTGGAAGTGTTTTGTCTGCTTAGCGTTGCTAAATGTGAGCTCAGGCTTTGCCTGCCTGGCTCGGCCTCGTGCCGTGACTTTCCTTTCTGGAGATGCTATAGTTTGTCATTTATCTCTCTTATATTCGCTGTAAATCCAGCTAATTGGCGATAAGGCACCGCCTCCCGCATGGCCACCCGTTGTCACGTGACACCTCCCGGTGTGGCCTGTTGTAGTTATTCATGCGACCAGCAGAGGGAGCCATTGTATTGCGGATGGTTTATTTTTCCCCATTTGATGGTTGAAGCTGTTTCGGCCCACAGAGCAGCCTTGTTTCATTATTTAATGCCAGTTTCGGCCATGTTTATACTTTATTGTTATTATTTCAGCTCTATTGCTATACTAGCATATAGTGAAGACAAATGGATGTTTCTTGCATTATAGACCATTTGTGTTCTGCTAGTTATGTTTTAATTCTGTTTCTCTGTTTCAGAACCACACTAACGCACATGTAATTATACATATTAAATCATACAGTTGTGAACTCAATAAATCATCATCCAATGAGGAAATCTCACGTGATTCTGAGCGATCCCCCGCTGTGAGCCCTACCTAACGATCCACCCCAGCCAAAGACAAAGCCAGCATGGTTTCCTCAAGGAGAACCGAGGCGATCCAGTCCTTATGGTTTGATCCAAACTTAAAATGATTTAATGTAGAAGTTTGATGCTGTGATGTCTATTGTTGCCCGCTGCAGGTTCCGTTTGCCTGATCAGCATCTGTCAATGGCTGATGAGAATTTAATGCTATGATATTTTGCCCACAGGGTGTAGAATTGCTCTGAAGGTCAGAGAACAGAAGATGACCTCACAAGACACTCCTCCGACATTCTTGAGCCACTGGAAGGCCCCATGAGCCGACCAACCCCATTCACACCCTGAGCACAGAGAGGAGACGGAACGAGACCTACACAGTGATCATTTCACTCCAAAACAGGAAGTCACACTCTAACTCATGTCACCATTCACTATTTATTCTGATAAAAATTATTTCTGAACTGGTCAATCTTTCTTGAAACTTGCTATTTAAGGATCCACACACCTTCAGAAAATCTGTAGAATTTAACAAAACATCAATTGTAAAAAAATAAAATAAATCCAATAAAATTCCAGAAGAAATGTGTTCCTGCTTCTTGCTGGCAACATCCTCTGATCTCCTCCATGAGGTGCCTCTTCCATCCACTTTGTATCAGACTTTTATTTTGATGTTTTTTGCTTTTTATCCAGAAAGTGTTTGCGGAATCGTTAAGAAAAGTCATAGCAACCTATTGCTGAACGTTGATTCTGATGTCTTGAAGAAAAGTCAATGTAATTATATCTCCAGTTTCCTCGTCCTTTTCTTGAAACTGGGAACTGTTCCAATAACACACATTTCCCACGTCATGTCATTACACAACATTTAGCTCAAGAGTATGAACGACACACCAAAATAATACAAACTCTTTGTACAAAGTATCAAGTGACGAATTCAATGGAGATTGTTTGTGATGAATAAAGTGAATAAAGTCTTAATTCCTTCAAAATCTAATATAATTCCAGTAATTAAAATGCACCATTTCTATAAGAAACCTAAAGAACAATAACTGTATTGTGACAAATGAGAAACCTCACCCAGTTCAAATCACACTTTCATTAGAGATGAGGGGCTTTATTTTACAAGAAGAATAACTAGTCAGTGATGTTCTACTTTCTTCTGTTCAAACCAACAGCTGCACCTCTTGCACCACCAGCTGCCAAGAGGTTCAACCAGATCCTCATTGAATACTTTCATACATATTTTAAAGAAGGCTTTTCATCTCATACCAGGAAGTAGAGTATTGAATTGAAATCACAAGGGAATCTTCCAACACTTACTGTTTCCGCTGGAAGTTTTGAGAGCTGTTACTCATGATGGCGTCTCCATCACCATCAATGAGCCTGGAACGCTGTCCAGGACGGTCTCTGTGGGCCCTGTCAGACCTGGGGCTTGAATATGCTAAAAGAAATGACAAACATTCATCCTCAAGAACAAAACATAGAGATTTCTAATGAATTCAAGTTAGCTGCTTTGATTTGCAAAGGATAAGCTGAGGGATAATGAAGCCTGACACTTTCATATACATTCTCTTGGTTTGACCAATTATTTGGACGAATGTACTCAAAGTCGGTTTTGCATTTTTGGCTCTTAATAATTAAAAAATTCAACTGAATCATCCTCTTCTTTGCCAATTACCTTTCCTGTTTAGAAGGTTTCAGCTGTTATTTGGCAGCGATTTATTTTTCTCCACGTTCCCTGAGGTGGAAATTTGGTTCTGAATTCCTAAGCCTGTAGTCACAATCCTGAATTACAACATTGGGCTGTCCTAACATAAACATTGAGCACTCATGAGATTTAAAATCAAATCTTAGCACTAAGCTAATCTAACATATGGAGGAAAAAATGAGAAGGGTTGTTAAATATATTATTTCCCCCAAAATAATGGAAATGGTGATGGTTCCAATAAAGCCCAAGATTAAACACTAAAACAGACTTTCTCTTATTGGCCTCAGCCTTTTGGTTCTTCTCATTATCAAACTGAGCATCTGATCACCAAACAGCCATTTTCTATTGTGACTGTCAAGCATGGAGCTCATTAGGTGACATAATGAGATGGCAGAGCCCTGGACACAATGTTACTTACCTCTTCGAGTCATGATATCGGTGCTGCTGACCTCTGTTCTCACAGTGAAGTCAATTAATATGTTGAGTCCAAGCAGGGAGAACTTTTCTTGTGCTTCAATAGACAAAATTTCCTCCTCTCACTTGCTCGGTTTTGCAAACGCATGTGGCATTAACAAAGGTATTTTTGAGGTATTTTAGCACTCAGAGATCAAAGGATATCAAAGGAGAGCAAAGGAGAGCAAAGGAGATCAAAGGACAGGCTCTTTACTCAATGTTTGACCTACCTCAAATGTATTTTGGACGTGTTGACAAACCATAATCTACTAAAGAACTCTGTCTTGTGTCTTTTCTGTCAATAGACTACAAGTGCCATGAACCCCGATCACGAGACTTTGCACCTCTTGAGCCGCCTCTCTTAAGACTGCACAGCAAAGAAAATGGAGTCTCCGTTTGGCCATCCCGCAGTCTCAACATCATCCCAGAAGCCTTCCTCAGCTTTAACATGGAATGGAACTCAGTATCTGCCTGCATCACCAGCACCCAGCCCGCCCTCCTCCAGGCCCTGTCAGCCTGATCACCTGCTCAGGCAGAGCATCCAACGCTCCCTCACACACATCCTGTTTGAAAGGTGAGAATAACTTTACACACTTGTATGAAACCCACAGCCTGTTACCTTTTGATTATCTACATAGTGTAATTTAAGGTGTTTCTTCCAAAAAGATATTGGCATACACACAATAGAATTTTACAATCAAGTCATAATATGCAACAGGACATCATTTGAAATTCATGACCCTCAATTCCAGTCACCAGTCAAATTTAAGTTATAATTTCATTATATGTATGATTATCAGAGTATCCTGACCCACATTTGCAAAACTATTTGACTTTCACCTTTATTTGGTTCAGGATTCCCATTGTAGCATTGATGCAAGAATTCATGACTGAGCAAGATCATGACACTGGCTGGTTCTTTGCCCAGTCATGAAAGGTCTAGTTCATTAAATATATTGTTTTGCATACTAAATATTAGCACAGTACTATAAACCCAATCGAAAACATGATCATGACTTTATCTTTGGTGTATCGTTCAGAAAAAGTTATCAAAATGAAAGAGGATGAATATACAGACGGTTTGGCAACTCACAAAAAGACCAGGATGCTGTGATGTGCCTCAAACTAGGAGATTATTCTATATATACATTTCATCTATCTTCTTTACATGCTGCCTTCAGTTTGTCATAATTAGACTAAAATATCAACAAAACAACAGATGTATATTTCCTGCATGTCAACCTCTCTTCTGTTTATCAGACATTTTGAATTGATGCCAGTTGATTTGATCTGATCTCAGGTCTGCAGAGTTAGAATTGATCTTGAAATACTCTCTTCTGTCTGATGTTAACACTGACTACAAGGTGTGTGGAGCGGCTTAAGGTTATCAACTGAGGTTTGACTGCTCTATTTTGTATCCTGGTCTAAATGAGCTGGACCTGTTGCTTGCAGTGTCAATACGCTGACAAGTTACATCACGGCCAAGTCTCTACTTTAACTCTGCCGAGATCCTCCTCACCAGTCTTTGACCCAGGGTAGAGGCTCCAGGGAGTGAGGCCTCACTGCCATGTGCGATGACGCTGGGCGTAGCCCTGTGTTGCCCTCCGTCATGTCCTGGTTTCAGATGGTGACTAAAAGCAGCAACTCTGTGCTCAGTAGTGGAGGTGATTTCATGCAGCCCCTCGCTGACACCAGCTTGTAGTTTCACTCCATGTCTGAGCGCAGACATTTCACTCTGGAGCCGCTCCATGTTACTCAGCAAGTTGGACTAATCTATGCTGTTAAAGGTGACAGGCGGTAGCTCATCCAAATAGTGGGAGACGAACCGAGGGAGGTTTTCTCTGCACTCATTCAAAACCTTGAAGCAACTTTTAATGTTGTTGATGTTTTTCTGATCTCCTTTAAAAGCCACACATCTTTGTTTGGTGTCAGGACAGAGTTCAAACAGCCTCGTTCTTCAGGATTCAATCCATTTCAAGTCCAACGTGTTGGAAGCTGTTAGAACAAGATGGTCCTGGCTCATTGTTCTCATTCTGACCAGGAGAAAGTTTAAAAACTGGTCCTCAACTAGAAGCTTGCCGTCAACAGTCTCATAAACCACAGGTTTTAAACCTGGCCAGTTAGATAGTGGAGGAGCCGTCACTCTGAACTCCCGCTCAGCCATCTTGCTCAACTTTTGTTGTTGCTGTAGGTAAAGGAAGAAATAGGTGTTATGAGTTATCAACGCACTAGCTTACATACCATTATAATCAGCTTGTATCACTTCTGTTCAGAACTGTTAATAACACGACCATATCTGGGAGGATGCAACTACAAACACACCAGTTTGCAACATATGTCGAGGTGACAACCTCCTTGTCTGAAGAAAGTACGATTGTGATATCTAAAACTTCTCGGGACAGAACACGAGATGTAGTCAGTTTCGATAAAGACAACATGTGATCTCCACACCATATGTACAGGGAGGGGTGAAAGAAATGCTTATAAACCAACGTTTTCCTGTACTCGGGGCTCTTGACCATTGAAGCCTGGTCCTCCAGGACAGACTGGTGCTTGAGCCCGAGATCTGGTTTTATTCCATGTATTCTGCTGAAGGTAATTATCTGTGAAACTGTGTGATTAATTCCACTCTTGTTTCCTCATCAATAAAAGAACACATTAATGACTGTTTTTCCTTCAAGGTCATAGTTAACATTTCTTTATGGATAAACATTTGTACACAGAACTAGTTTGGAATGATGATTTTTTTTCTTTACAATCAAATAAAATTATATATCATCATCATCTTTATCTTTATTGCAGACACAGGAGTCCATAAAAAAACATTCACAAATAAATAAAACAAATACATAAAACAAAATATCAGAAATAGGATAATCACGGAAAAGTCAAATATTACCCTATTTATAAAAGACAGCCACACCAATACAATAATACCATACACAAGGATGAGTGGTTTTTTACAGGACTATGACTGAGATTATTCAGCAGCATTATAATGGTGTTCTGAGAGTCCTCAAGCCTGCGTATAAATTTATACATCAGATTCCTCATGAGAGCCTGAAATGTAGAAACACCTGCTTGACAGAACATCTCACTTCCTGTTTCCCAGCCAGGTTTTTTTCAGCAGGATCCTCAGAGCATCATTGTAAGCGACCTTGAGCCGTCGTAGGCTTGATTTTCTATATTTAATCCACAAGGGGGCAGTATACAAGGGAGTACAATAAACTCTAAAGAGAGTAATCTTCACATTATCAGAGCACATAGAATCTGGGTGACAGTGCTCAGACTGCCACCCCCGCGACCTGGAAACGGATCAGTGGGAGAAAATGGAGGGATGGATGGATGGATGGATGGATGGATGGATGGATGGATGGATGGATGGATGGAGGGATGGATGGATGGAGGGATGGATGGATGGATGGATGGATGGAGGGATGGATGGATGGAGGGATGGATGGATGGATGGATGGAGCACATAGAAAATATCCTTGCTCGTATGTTGGCTTGAACATACAGCGTACGGCATCGTCTATCCAGATCATCATCATCACACATTTTATCAGAGATGAGATGTCCCAGATATTTTGTTTTGCTACTGACAGTGACTTCCTGTTCTGACAGGTAAAAATGAGGGAAGTTGAGATCCTTCTCCTCCTTAGTTCTACATATCAGAACTGTGCTCTTTCTGGCATTATATTTAACATCATATTTAACATTATATTTAACATCAGATTTTAAGCCATACTCAGAACAGATATTTAAAAGCTGCTGAAACCTGCTGGGAGAGAGAATGACCAGATCACCAGCAGACATGAGATGATTAATTATCTTGTTACCCAGCACACATCCACTTTTACAACTATTCAGTTGTTGAGATAACTCATCCATGTACAAGTTAAAGAGAGCAGGTGAAAGCCCCCCCTCCCCCCCCCCCCACTGGCCTCATGAAGCAGCTCAGGAAGATGATCAACATTAAGAGTCATAGCAATGGTCCATGATCAGCTAGAGACGTGTCATACAGCAGGCTCATCCACTGTAAGATGCTTCAATACTAGTAGAGATCACGGTGCAAATATCTTCTCAGAACTTGTTAGAAAAGGGGCGAGACAAAAACACATGAAAAATATTTTCAGGGAGTTCTTTACAGAAAGAGCAATTTATGTCTTTGTCTTTTTGAAAACGTTCTAAGAAAACACATGAAATCTGTGGATTATTTTAAAAGATACTTCTTTTACTTTATTGTTTATCATATATCTAGCTGGCAAATTACCCCCCCCCCCCCCCCCCAAAAAAAATGGAGGGAGGAGGAGGGGAATCCCCAAACCACTACTGGACCCCGGCACAGAGACAGCAGTCACTGCCAGAGGCCTTTGAGCAAGGCAGCAATATCCAGGGAGCTGATTTATAGAAGGAAAGTTAGATTTAATCATCTCCAGCATTAGTTCATGTTGTTCTTCTCAGTGTAATTGGTCATCGTCTTCAGAGTAGTAATTACAGTAGACTGATTAACTCTAGACTATTCAGAGAGACATGGAATATATTCAGTCAGTTGAAATAAATCTACATGAATTATTTTACTGGAACTGAAAGATAAATACCTATATAAAGATATTTACTTCTAATATGAATCTGGCTGAATAGAAAAACCCTTTTGTGTTCACTGTCAAAGTAACATTACTCTTCTTATATTTAGGTTACATGTATTTTATCAAGTTAATTATTTTGTTAACTCACCTACATTTGCACTGTTGCCTTTATTTTCACAAACAACTGTGTAGTGAAAGTACATTTGTTGTTTTAGGTTGATGTTATTCTCTTGTTGATATTGTTTGTGAACAAATCCTTTCTCAGTTCTGCAGTGATACTTTGTGTAGATTTTATTTACCCTGCATATATTGAGTTTGTTCATAACAAGTCATTTATATTTACCAACAAACTTTTTCCTGCATTTTATTATGGTGATAATCAACTGATAAAAGAAAAAAACTCCCCAAATCATTCAAAGATCATGAAAAAACTTTATTTTTATTTTCATTCAGATTTGCATATTGATGATGATTCACTTCATAAATAATGACACATTGTTCTCCCCCACATTAAAGTAGATGAGCTGCTTTTCTAAGTAAAAACTATCTACAATACTGGCCGTGTACTTCAAACACTCCTTTTCCCTCCTCCTGCTCCCCATGTCTCCAAAGCTGCTTCATACTGACCCCTACTGGATATAGGGGGAACTGCAGGTCAGTATTTCTATTGCGTCCATCCATCCACCCATAACAAAACCCATTTAATGCCAAAGATGTTGATCATTTTCTTCTCAACTCATCATGATGATCATTCAGTAAGTTGTATTTTCTATAAAATGATCCAGTCTGTTTACATATAATGTTTTAAAGTTGTTTTTTTCTCAAACTGAGGAAACAAATTCTAGAATTTCAGATGATGTATTTGTCTACAGTTTTATAGCTTGGAACCACCTTGGCTATTTTCATCCTGTCAGGAAAAATACCTGTTAAAAAGGATCGATTGCATATATAAGTAATTGCTAAAGTGGTGGTTGTTGTTAGAATAAATAGTTTGAGACGAGGAAATCATTGCATGTTTCCACTGAAGAGTTTTACTTTCATGATATGTACTTCAGTACGTGTTGCAGGTAAACAAACAGTAGTTTTTCCTCCGTAGTGTAAAAAGAGTGAAAAATGAAATTACGACTCATTAATGTTAAATAAAAACAGTGAAGAACAAAAGCCATTGGATTCATGTCAACATTTTACTTCCATTTCTTCAAAGTTCACATCTGCTCATACAAGATTTTTAACCTCACATTTTTCAAACCACAGAAAGCAGCATTGTTAGAACTAATAATGAAATGTGCTTCTTTAACATTCATTATCAAGCAGGGACCTTTTGTCAGCCTCTGTGCAGTTCAACACAAATGGAAACCAAACTGATTGAAATCTTCTCATTTTGGTGACAAACCAGAAACTAAATGATTTCCTGAAGCGTCTCAACAGGGTTTAAATCAGCAATGTTGACTTCAAACTGGAGGAGACCTTGTGATTCTGGGCTCAAGCTGGACTTCCTGAACCACATCTGGTGGAGCTCCATTCCCATCTCCACCTGTCCACATGTCCAAGTGTCCTTGAGCAAGACACTGAACCCCAAACTGCTCCCAGTGGATGGACTGAGTGCCTTGCATGGTCGCCGCCTCCATTGGTGTGTGAATGAATGGGTGAATGTGATTAACAGTGTAAAGCACTTTGGGGACTGCTAAAGGCCTCTGCATCCTCCCATAAGAAGAAGAAGAAAAGTTCAGCGCTGACGTCAGCCAGCTGCTGGAAAAAATGCTTGTTCAGCAGGAGAGTTCATACTCTCACCCCCTCACAGCTGACACTTCTGTAAAACCTTTTAACTTTTCAACTGCAGCTTATTTCTCACTTCAAGCGTTTTCAGAAATACATTTCTCTGAAGTGTTTCAGTAAGAAAAGAGAAAGTTTGTGTCCAGGACATGATGTTGGTCTGGTTTTAACTGCAGGAACTGACAGTCCTGACGGTTGGTACTGCTGAACAAAAAGTCTCTGGCCAGAGGGAGCTGGCTGAAGAACATGACATCATTTAGTACGGCAAGACTCTGGAGTGCCCAACGTTCTTCTTGTTCTTATGGAGGATGAATCGGCTTTTATACGGTGGAAAAACACGATATAAGTGAAATCCATCCACACATCTGACATAGAGTCTTTCATGATTTCATCTCTTTATGGTTTTTCATGTGTCGCCGCAATTTACTACGATGACAGAAACTCCACCCACATGTTTCACAAGAAAATGGCTTCTCACCTGTGTGAATTCTCTTCTGCACCAACAAACCATCCTGTCCGGTGGAACTTTTAACAAAGATTTCACCACTTTTCTTCTTATCATTGAAAGTTGTTAAATTCTGACGTAATTGAGGTTTTTTCTGGACCATATTTCCACATGTTTCCTCACAAAGAAGCTTTTCACATTCAGCCTGCTTCTCTGACACAGGGAACTTGTCCACACAATCACTCTGAAACATGCTTCTTCTTTTCATCTCTGCATTTCTACTTGATTCTGAGTCAACAGGTTTTTTCACATCGTGGACTTCAGAGTCATGAGAGAGGAACTGCTCAGTGTCTGGTACTTCTTCTGGTTCACTCAGGGAACTTTGTTCCTCAATTGAAGGAACCCTAAAGGAATCACCTTCAAACTTCAGTAGAAGCTGCTCTCCTTCCTGGCTGGTACCGAGTTCCTGGTGCTCCTCAATCTGTGGAGGTTCTGGTTCTTCTGGCTCCCCTTTGATCCTTGGAGGTTCTGGTTCCTTTTTGATCTGTGGAGGATCTGGTTCACTGGTTCCTCTTTGATCTGTTGAGGTTCTGGTTCTTCTGGTTCCTCTTTAATCTGTGGAGGTTCTGGTTCCTCTTTGATCTGTGGAGGTTCTGGTTCTTCTAGTTCCTCTTTGATTTGTGGAAGTTCTGGTTCTTCAGGTTCTTCTTTCATCTGTGGACTTTCTTGTTCCTCTTTGATCCGTGGAGGTTCTGGTTCCCCGTTGATCTGTGGAGGTTCTGGTTCTTCTGGTTCCTTTTTGCTCTGTGGAGGTTCTGGTTGTTCTGGTTCCTCTTTGATCTGTGAAGGTTTTGGTTCTTCCTGCTCTAGACTGGAGTTTGTTTCCGGTTTAAAGAACTGCTCCTCCCTGCAGTCGGAGCTCTGGAGGGACAAAAAAGTACAAAATAAAAGTTACATCACTTCTACAGTTCCAGATTTAAAATGACTCAGACGAGTAATTTGATCACAATAAAATCACCTGAGGCAATTATGGCAATGAATTAAAGATAAAAAACAAATGGGTTAAAGGAACAATGAAAATATGAGCAGTAATAAAAAAGAGAATGAAAATGTCTGGTTCAATCTGCAGGGCGACTAAAATAGGAAAGAATTTAGATTTTCTTCCTTCAACCATAAACGGGGGATTTCATAGGAGGGAATCCAAATGGCTGCTCTATATTGGACGGCTTTTCAAAAAGGGAAAATATGAAACCATTTGAGCAGCTTAAAACTGAATTTGATCTGCCAACACAAGACTTTTATAAATTCTTACAAATTAGAAGCCGTCTTCTAAAACACAAAGGATGGGAATTCTTAGGTAAAGAACCAAATGAAGTAGAGAAAGTACTAATGACCAAGCTGGAGAAGAAGAAGAAAGTCATTTCAAAGCTTTAGAAAGCAGCTGAACAAGACAACAACATGAACTTTAAATAGAAATGGGAAAGTGAAAGAAAGAAGAATTGGGGGGAATCATTTAAAGAAGGACATCAAATGTTTAGGAGCATTATATGGAAAGAAGGTGAATGAAATTAAAAACACAAGATTTTCTGCTCCCACTAAATATGTCCTAATATAGTAAAACATGTGATAAATGCTGGAGGGGTTGTGGTCCAGTAGGAGACTAGAGACATATATTCTGGGACCGTCCCAAACTCAGAGAATATTGGAAAAATATACAGAAAGAGATCAAAAGAATCTTGGATGAAAACATTGATTTAGACCTGAAATGATTTTTATTGGGTTTTAAACCCAAAAATGATTAGAATGTTACTTATTGTAGAAAAGTAAAAGATTAGAGTGTGCTGGCTGGAACCAAACCCCCCCTGCATAAAGCAATGGTGGGACCCAATCAAAGATGTGCTGAATATGGAACAAGTAAGAGCAAGGTTCCAAAACAAAGTGAAGGAATGTGAAGACCTGTGGTCTCCCTATATACAAAGGAGGATTCTAACAGAATCACCCCACAAGGGACTTACTTCATTATTTACAAAGCACTCTCATTAAGATCTACTGCTTTGTTTGTTTTGATTTGAATTAACATCTCTAACTAAGGTATTTACTTGTTGTGTTTGCATTTAGCAGATTTGTTTTAGGATCATTTCATTACATTATTTAGACATTTAAGAAGCGGGTGTCTGGACACATGGTGAAAGGGGGAGAAGAATAAAGAGGTAGAAAGGTAGACCTACATTCTAGGAAGGAGACGGAGGGCATCCATCTTTCTCTTTCTTTTTCTCTCTTGATTGGATGGAAGGTTTTTTAACAGACCTTCAGTACGGCTGTTTGTATGGAGGGACGGCTGTTTAAAGTAGGAATGGAAAAGAGAAGTTTCATTGATCTACAATCTATTTATTTATCTTTTCATTTACTTAATGACAAAAGACTAGATTAATAGGAGGAACAGAGGAGGAAGAGAAGGGAGGGTCCCACATTTGTTGATGATGTCATTTAATTGTTTGGTTCTTTTGGTTTTTATGTCCTTCTAAACGGATATTGGAAATGTATTTGTAAGATAAGAATACTGCATGTACCATACTCATATGCTTATTTGAAAAATAAAATAAAAAAAAGGAAGTGAAACAATCTTTTTAAACATCTTAGATGTTCATATTTCTAAAACTCTAGTTGCTGAAGTATTTTAACTTGATAATTCTTCCATGTTGCCATTTGGAGCCTCACTGTTCCAGAGACAAGAGGTTTACATTCTTCCAGGTGCTTTTGCCTCCATGTTCCTCCATGTTGGTTTCACTGATACTCAGAGACAATCGTCTTTTAATATGGAAACCTGGAGCCAGGAAGTGTCTGCATCCTGAGGCTGGAGGCTTGAGCCCGCCTTTGGAGAGAGGAGGGACTATTCTCTGCTGTGATTGGACTGGCGAGGACAGGAAGTGACCAAACACAGGAAGTTGCAAACAACGCAAATCCACTGAAATCAGAAATTATCAAGAAAAATAGCCTCTATGTTTTGTCAATGGCTGCTCATATTATTATTTTAACCTTGTTTCAATGTATTGCCAGGTAGTTCCAGGTGATTCTAGACGCTCTTCTCCTGTTTCTGACTTCAACTACAACTGTGTATTGATTAAAACCTGGAAACATGGAAAAGAGTCAAAGTCTGAGTTCAATCCAAGTTTCCCTCCAGAGACACAAATCCTGCTTCTGTGTGCGGTGGATAAACCAAACCCAGTCAGAACAATGGAGATCCTGCTCCAGTCACATTCATGTGTTCATTCACACTTTTCCAGACCTGTTCTGTGCAGCTTGATTTGAGGGTTCCAGATGGTTTCCAGCAGTCTGTGCTGACGATCAACCTCCTCCTCGTGCTGGACGATAGTTTGTTCAAACTCTCCCAAAGCCTGAACTGAACTCATTGTTGCTGCACGAGATGAAATGTTTCCTCTGTGAGACACGACAACACAGCCGAGAGAGTCCAACAAGCTCCAAACAGTAGTGGAGGGCGGCTCGAGCTATAATATCGACGTATTCTCCGTGGCTCTGCACGCTGCTGGAACTCCACTCGCGCTTGCCCCGCTCCTCCCTTTCCTGTTTCCGGTCTGACGTCACGCGATCACCCAGGAACCGTAGACATAAACACGAGACGCCGCGCAGCCTGTAGAGCGGCCGCCATCTTGTGAGGGGCAAGTCTGACCCGTCAGCCTGAACAAGTCTCTGTGACCGCGATGTGTTTTCTGAAGAAAACCACGCAAATATACATTTACATGACTGTGAAGAATCATTGCTTTCATTTTTAATTTATTAAATTAAAAAGTATTTCATTTATTTATGAATTTAATGTAGCATACTAATAGAAAGTATTGAGAGGAAATGGAAGAAGTTTGCAGACGGGACATTGGGACGCTGTCCACTCCTTTTAGAGCAGCAACATGATGGAGCCATGACAAAAATGTGCAAAAGCGTTTATTTACACACAATGTGACATTGATGTACAATGAACACGTGCATTAGGGCACAAGTTATAACTTTTTGTGTAACAAATTTAGATTTTTTTTAACATATTTATACACAATAACATATTTAACTATTGTACTTTCATTCATTTTTATATATTTACCTTTAATATTACATAGAAATAATTGTTAGATAGTTACCTATCCCATATTTATTTATTGTTACACATTTATCTATTATTCCATATTATATGACATATTCTCTTTCAGCTCTTCATTTATTAGATGTTTCCCTCTCAGTTCCTCCAGAAGACCACACACTGTGATCTTTGCCCTCCGTTCTCCATCTTTTCATTCCTCTTCTCTCTTCTCAGACTCTCCACCTCGGCCATGGCTTCACTGAGTCTGGCTGTCAAAGCATCAGGACATGTGGGCAGTGCATAGGAGAGGTCCTAGTGAAGAAAAAGATTTACATGTTCAGAGTCCTGTGTTATCACATTAATTCATTACTTGTGCAACGTTTAATCAATTGATCTGCTATCCTAATCAATATATATAATAATAATGTTTGTGTACATGTCAGTATGTCTAAAAGGAGTGAGGTGGGACATGTTGCTCAGCTGTTTGAGCACAGCCAGACAGTACTTCCTACTGGGATCAGGCTGAGGTTCTCCTGCTGGAACAGGCGGGGAACAGTACACTGACTGGTTCTGAGTAACTCATTTCTTTTGAAACGTAATATTCTACACACTACAACTAAAATAGCCTCCGTCAGATGAACCCAATAGACGTTGATATTGTTGTTGCTGTTTGAGGGCGAGCTTAAGCCAGGGAATAGAGAGCATTTTCCACGGCTACAGCTCATCTATGTCCCAAGTTAATGTTATGTGAGCTAAACACAACGACAACAACAATAAATATGTTTTTCCTACCTGTGGAAGGTAATCCCACGCAGTCCATTGTCCTTATTTTGTCTGTTTGTACAACCAAAAGCAGAACAGTGATGCGGTATCTTTGCCGAAGTCCTGACAAATGCCCCTCCCAAGATGGCAGACGCACTGACATATGTTCCTGCCACTTGGTGAGGCGTCTAGTGTATATGTCTATGTGTGTGAGCCTCTAGTTTTCACACCATACAGTGATAAACGATCTACTAGAGCAGTGGTTCTCAAACTTTTTACACCAAGTACCACCCAGAAAATACTCGGCTCTCCAAGTACCACCATAATGACCAACACTATACAGTAGCCAGGTAAGCCTCAGCATTCATCAAAAACAAGGCAGAGGTTTTACTCCTAAAGAAGTATATTTAATATTGTCAGCCATTGTAACATTTTACACAGTTAGATTAGTAACACTACGCTTAAATATAGGAAAATAAAAGACTGTACTTAAATAATGATTTAATTGAAATATATTGCACAGAGAAGTTAAATACTTACTCATAAGTACTTAAATAAATGAAAAACAAACGAACAAAAAACAGTTCTTAAAGATTAAATAAAACTGTACTGTACTTAAATGTTAAGTAAAGAATGTACTGTACTTGATTAAAAAAGAATCAAAACAGGCTGCTTTCTGAAACAGAAACACACACACACACACACACACACACACACACACACACACACACACACACACACACACACACACACACACACACACACACACACACACACACACACACACACACACACACAGAGGAAGAACAATAAGATTAAGAATAAAACTATAATAAAAAGATGGTCAATGGATTCTAGCGAATGTCTCTCTATCATTCTACTATAGATCTGGGATCCCCCCTCCCTTCTTGTGTCACATGGCCCCGCTTGAGCCAATCAAAATGAAACATGGCTGTCATTTCAGGAAATTATGTTTTATTCACGGACTGAGTATTTCAGACGATAAATATTATGAAGTAGATCACGGCTTTAGAAGCGATCGAAGTAACTCCTCTTTCACCGTCCAATTAATCCATATTAGTAATCAGCGGGCAGCGTTACGGCAGTGGCGGCACTTCGTGTCACGATCGCCCGTAATGCTACGCTTAGTGACCCGCTAACCTCCGGGACTCGACGTGAAAAGTCATTTTACACACAAAATACTTCACTTTTTTCACTAGAATCAGCTTCGATAGGCCTTTTCTCACAGAGCTGCTAAATCCCGTGTTTTCAGGTGCAGTACAGATTAAGTTAGGGTATAAACGCTCTACCGTGAGTTGCCGTGACGTGAACCCAGAAATGAGGTCCCTTTGTTGGGGTCAGTCCACAGAAAGCACCGCTGAATAACCGTTTTCACATAAAAACGAAAAACTTTTTAAGAACTCGATTGTATATGTCGTTATTCATGGTACAGTGGAGGAACTCTTGGAAATTCATGTTCAGAAACGTTGTCCGGAGCTGTATAGGTGGAGATTCCCACCTGTACCCACCATCAGGTGGGCATGACAACGCTGACTGGCACAGTTGGTCACCCCGCAACTGATTAGTTCACACGCCGGGACCAAATTTTCAAGAAAAACACTTTATATAGTGAGATATGAACGTAAAAACAACAGCAGTGAAAACAGTCCAAATGACGTACACGTACCACACTTTGAGAATGACTGCTCTACAGGAACATTTCGATTTCATCCCAGATAGACTCTAGTGTTTTTCCCATGTGAATGATGAGACCATAAGTGAGGTGTATGTGTGTGTGAAATGAGTGTGTGTGTGGAGCATGTACAATCCATACTTACCTGGTAGGGGAGATATCAAGATCAAGAAGATGGTTCACACAGGGCGAGGCTCAGCCATTGCACTCCGGCTATGCTGACCCCTGCGAATTCCTCAAATGTGGGAATCTCGACTGTATAATTTCTAGTAGTGAGGGACTGCGTCTGCGCTCTCCCCTCATCACTTGTTCAAGAAAATGTTCTATTTCCAAACATTCCCACGTGTTACTCAGTAGATCCATTTCTGTGCTGATTATATTAAATCATCCTGATCTGCAATAATAATTATAATAATTAAGAGAAAAGCAGTGATAGCTAGCCTCTATGAATATTTACATATGAAATAGAACAAAAGTGTAGAACATATTAGAACACAAATAATACAAAAAAGCACAAATAATTAAAACTGTAATACAGGGTTGCAGCTAATCATTTGTTTGGAAATTGACTATTTTACCAAAGATTTAAACATTTTCTAACAACAATACTATTACTAAATGTGACAGAAATGACAGGCCAGTTAAAATCAAATAAGTTGATTATGTTTCTGAAAAAAATGACTCAATTGAATAAAGAATAATTGATAATTGATAATACAACTGAAGTTTTTAAACTCATTTTATACAGAGAAGCAAAATGTATTTTTAGCAATGTTGAATATAGTTACACATTAAAAAAGTGACAGCAAAGAATAATGTTCCACAGTAAAACAGTTACACTTTAAATAGTTACACTGTGAAGGTGGTTGAAAGAAGTTGTAGTTTCTTTTATTGCAACATATTGGAAAATGGATGGATGCAATAGAAATACTGACCTGCAGTTCCCCCTAAATCCAGTAGGTGTCAGTATGAAGCAGCTTTGGAGACATGAGGAGTAGGAGGAGGGAAAAGGAGTATTTGAAGTACACGGCCAGTGTTGTAGATACTGATAATTTTTACTAAGATAAGCAGCTCATCTACTTTAATGTGGGGGAGAACAATGTCTCATTATTTATGAAGCGAATCATCATCAATATGCAAATTTGAATGAAAATAAAAATAAAGCTTTTCTCATGATATTTGAAAGATTTGGGGACTTTTTATTCTTTTATCAGTTGATTGTGACCATAATAAAATGCAGGACAAAGGTTGTAGGCAAATATAAATGACTTGTTATGAACAAACTCAATATATGCAGGGTAAATGAAATCTGCACAAAGTATCACTGCAGAACTGAGAAAGCTGATTTCTCCCACAGCAAAGCAACGCAGTAACGCCCCAGATGAAGGTGATCACAACATTGTGCTACGTCACTACAAGTAGGCTGCAGCAGTGCAGCGCTGATGACGGGGGTTTGTCCCAGTCCTCCGTCAGCAGAGTGTCAGTCTGACCGTTACGGTTCTTTCACAGCCCCACATTGGTGGTAAATCACAGGAAGTGGTGACGCTGCGTCGCCTCCACCATTAATATCAAATACATTAAGTAGTAAAAATAAGAGAACAAGAATCAAATCAATGTAATAATCGGCATGTGAACCAGGAAAGTTCAATCATTCTTAAGCTGTGTACAAATTCAATTAATTTGTCTGAGTTTCATAAAATAGACCTAAATACTTTTCATGATTACACATTTTTAATAGAGCCCAAGATATTTGATGGGTTAATTTTACTCTCCATTCATTAGGAGGAGCACAGAGGCTTTTTTCTTTCTTCCTTTCTCTAACAACCAATCAGCTTTCAGCAGACTGCGTCATACATGGCAACGGGGTCGACCTGGCCTCCTCACTAAGATAAAAGTTGCTGTCAACTCCTACACATAAAACACAAGAGAAACTCAGCCTCAAAACAACTGGATGGAAAATCTAAACTAAAAGAAGATCAGTGAGGAAGTTCAGCCCGACACGTTTCTGCTGGAATAAAGTGAAACTGAGTGATCACAGTGCTGTTTGTTTATATAGTCTGATGAATTAATCTGGTATAATCTCACCAAGTCAGCATTAACAAGTCAGGAATGTTCTGGCTTTGGCTGCAGCAGCAGTGTTGCTTTTAGCTGCTGGATGTGTTTTAATTCTTCATAATCTCAGAGATTAACTGCTCCTTCAGTAATCTGTAAACTGCTCTGCAGAGTTTCTCTGTGTGTGATTGGTCAGATGCTGCAAACTCCGCCCCATTCATGTGAACAAGCACACGTAGGTCTGGGTTGAACCAGAGAGTTGATAACCTGCTTGGTAGTAACGGTGATCAGGATCAGTCAACCCAGGAAACAGAGAGATCCTGGATATGTTGATCAGGGTTCCTAGTACAGGCCACAGGCCTCAGTGTGATTGAAACAATATTTATATTTACTTGCCGCTCAGTAAAGCAGCGGCGGCCTTGCGCATGCGCGGTTCCTTCTCAGTGTGGACGCAGTGTGGTGAGGGTCTCCTCTGGTCTGACTGCAGGAGGGAGGGAGGGACTGTCAGACTGACCGCAGGTCTGTCAATGCTTCAGGACGGGGGAGGGGCTCACAGCAGGACCTGCTGCTCGTTGACCACAGTGACTGCAGAACCAGACCTGCTTTCACCTCAGAGTCGCCAAACACACTAGAAAGTCGCTGGATTTGTCGCTGGTCGCTTTTCACAATAAAAGTTGCCAACAGGACCTGAAAAGTCACCAGATTTAGTGACAAAGTCACCAAGTTAGCAACAGTAACAGGCTCACACCCCTGCTGACACAGACAGGATCTTTGTTCTACACTTCTTTTGAAACTTGCTTTCTTTACTTAACTTTGAGTTCAGCCCTTCAAGAAAGAACTATTTAGTTTTCATTCAACAGGAGAGGAAGGTGCACCATTCCCAGATGAACTGCAATACCAGGTTGATGCGTGGAGTGGACAGAGCAAGCTCCTATTCCATCTCCCTGTTCCAAAAATCAATTTAATATACAGTCCCCAGATAGGGGACATATCAGATATTACACTGATAAGAACAGATTTTTTTTTTTTTTTTTTTTTACAAGATTTTATTGACACATTTTACAGTTCATTTTCTTCCACAGATGTTTTCACTCATTTCACACATAAAAGCAAACAAGGAACAAGCTTCTGTTTTAAAATATAAATACAGTACTTTGAATAAATAGAGATTTACAAATAAAGCAGGACCTGTTGAGTAAAATGAGAAACATGAGGAAATAAAAGGTGTCTATCTTTGTAAAAGTCAATAAATAGGAGTGCCTTCAGTTTAAAAGGTCTATTCTGTTGTGCAGGAGAGCAGTGAGTCCCTATCGAGGGGAACTCATCCTGTTCTCTCAAACATTTGGTCTCTCGGGGTTCTGCCATGGTGCTCAGAGGAGGTCCTCTCCCTCCTGCTCCTTCCCTCTGTCCACACCCGGAGAGCCAGGCCGCCGCTGCCTTGACCTTTTCTCGTGAGGCTCCGGCTCCTTCGTCCGAATGGGCAGGGAGGCGATTCTTCTTTGTGGCTGTGTCCTCGGCCTGCCGCCTGCAGCTTCCACCTCGCGGACCGTCGCTGCGGCCATCTGGATCACAGCCACGGGGGGGATCTGCCTATGCCTTCTCACCAGCAGGTTTCTGGAGGTCCAGGTGGCGTCTTTGATGGCGGCCAGGGTGAGCCACATCTTTTCAAAGTCCTTCTTTGTCATGAACTCGTGGCTCACCCCGTATAGCACCAGCTGTGCTGTAAGGACCCCCCCTGCTGGTAAGTACGGGAATTGCAAGGAGCCGGCCGTTGCCCACTGGTCTACGGCAGCGCTGCACTCCCAGAGGAGGTGCCTCACCGACTCAGGAGCGCCACAACCAGGCCGGGGACAAGTTGAGTGCGCTGCCATTCCTCGGGAGTGCATGACGGCCCTGACTGGGAGAACCTCGTGAGCCACCAGCCATGACAGGTCCCGGAGTCTGTTTGGGAGGACAGGATGGTTCACGTTGCGCCAAACTGTGGAGGGCTCACCGAGTGCAAGCCCGCGCACTGGACTCACTGGTTCCCGTTCCTGCACAACAGAAATTAGACATTTGTGGTTAGTTAAAATCTGCAACTCCTCCTGTTCCAGGTTAAACTGTTTAAAAAATGTCTTGATAAAATCATAGGCCGATGGCAGGTTAAAAGAAACTGGTATTTTAAGATCAATGGGTAAAATCTTAATCCTTCGAAGGTAGGACCCCATCCAGAAACGAGCCATTGCTGTCGTCTTTGGGTTCCTGGAGGGGTCCGTGGCAACAGCCATGTGCTGTGCTGTGTAGAAGCTTCCCAGTGTTAGATAAAAATCCGGTACTCCCTTCCCTCCTTTATCTTTAGGCTTTTTCATGACCTCCCTTCTTAGTCTGTCCCACTTTGATCCCCATAAAAAATAAAACATGGCCCGGTCCAAGTCTAAAAGCACTCTCCTAGGAGGCATAAACACAGAGCTGATCAATAAAAGCAACGGTAAAATCACAGCTTTGATGATTAAAACCTTTCCTTCCATGGTCAGTCCTCCAAGTCCCCAGAATCCCAGTCTTTGTCTTACTTTCCCTACCACGTCCGGCCAGTTTGTCCCTCCCCCTCCCTCCCTGTCAAATTTCACCCCCAGTATTTTTTGCTCAGTCTGGGTCACGGTCAGGGGAAGTCCAGTCTTCTCAGTCTCCATCCATGGTCCATAAAACTGGGCTTGGGTCTTGTCTCGGTTGAGCTTTGACCCAGAGGCCTGTCCATAAAAGTCAGTCACGTCCAATGTCCTGTTGACTGATAAAAGGTCAGTGCATAAAATGTTCACGTCGTCCATGTAGAGGACACATTTAGTGGTGAGTCCCCCGCTCCCCGGGATACTCACCCCATTGATTCGTTTATCCCTTCTCA
The DNA here is from genome assembly GCF_963383615.2 of Lipophrys pholis. Classification (NCBI taxonomy): domain Eukaryota; kingdom Metazoa; phylum Chordata; class Actinopteri; order Blenniiformes; family Blenniidae; genus Lipophrys; species Lipophrys pholis. The sequence continues at coordinate 3,446,516 of NC_137646.1, read as the reverse complement.
AGATCTGTGCCAGAGGTTCCACACATGTTACGTACAGGAGGGCAGATAACGGACAGCCCTGACGGACACCGCAGTTGATTTTGACTGCTTTTGTCAGATGCCCATTAACCACAAATCTGCTGCTGATGTCCCGGTACAGCAATCCCACCCAAGCTAGAAACCTTTCTGGGAATCCCATTTTCTGCAGCACTTTGAAAAGGTACTGGTGCGAGACCCGATCAAAAGCTTTTTCAAAATCTAAATTTAGGACTACCAGCCGGATGTTTCTGTCTCTCGCAAAACAGATGGTGTCTCGGATCAGCAGGAGGCTGTCGGTGATCCTCCTCCCCGGGATGGCACAGGCTTGATCCGGGTGAATCAGGTCCTTTAAAAACAACGACATTCGTGAGGATAAAAGTTTACTAAAAAGTTTACAGTCAAAGTTTAAAAGCGTGATAGGTCTCCAATTCTTTAGGTCGGTCTTGTCTTTATCTTTATGAAGGAGAGTCACTATCCCTACTTTAAAACTGTCTGGAAGTTGCTCATGTTCATCAAAGTCTTTAAAAACGGTGAGCAGGTCAGGTGCTAAAAGGTCCCAAAAGGTCAAATAAAATTCCAAAGGAAGTCCGTCTTGTCCGGGTGACTTGCCTTTTTTAAAACTATTCACACATTTATTTAACTCAAAAAAAGTAAAATCTTGGGTTAAAAGCACACTGTCCTCCACCGTTTTTTCAATAAAATTTAAAACTTCTGTCATGGCATCAATATTTACAGGTTTCTTTTGGTAAAGGTTTTCATAAAAACTTTCTACTACCTCCTTCATTTCTTCTGTTGAGTTAGTAGTGGATTCATCTTTTTTTCTCAGTTTTCTCATGGTGCCAGTTTTACTTATAATTTTTTTAAAAAAGTATCTTGAGCATTTTTCCCCTTCCTCCAGTTCCCTTTCCCTACTTCTTAAAATGATGCCTTTACTTTTGACTGCTGCTAAAACCGACATTTCTTTTTTGATTTGTTTGATTTCATCATTAAAATCCAACCCATATTGTGTTAGTTTAAAATATCTTTGTAGTCTTTTTTGCAGTCCCATCATGCGTCTGTTTTCTTTAGCTTTTTGATTTTTGCCAACTTGTTTGAAAAAAGTCTGAGTCTTTCCCTTCACCATTTCCCACCAGTGTGCCTGTGAATCGTACATGTCTTGAAGGGTCTGCCACTCCCTGTACTGCTCCCTGTACTGGCTGACAACATTGTTGTCCTCCAGCAGGGAGCAGTTGAGCTTCCACAGACCTCTTCCTACAGTCACACCAGAGGACAGTGAAAGGGTGCAGGACAGAATGAGGTGATCGGAGAAGAAAACAGGGGTTAATGTAGCATCGGTTGGTGGGCAGTCTCTTGTAAAAAGGTAGTCTATGCGAGAGGCTCTGGTGCCGTCACTACTGAACCAAGTGAAGCCCTCCTCTCTGGGATGCATGGTTTTAAAACAGTCTTGGAGTTTAAAATCCCTGCATAGATTCTGCAATAAAACCGATGTCTTGTCGACTTTAAAATCCTCCCCTGCTCCTCTCCTATCTTTTCTAGTTAAGATACAATTAAAATCACCTCCTAAAATAAGTGGCACTCGTCCTAGCATGTGGGACTGCAAGTCCTCTAAAAGGTCATACCGATCATTTTTCTCATTAAAACCATAAATATTCAAGAGCTTAAAATCCTGGTCCATAAAAGTCAAATGTATTAAAAGTGCCCTACCGTCTCTCACCACAGTGCTGCCCTTCACCAAGATCCGGGGGTTATTTATTAAAATGGCCACTCCATCATTTTTATTACCGTTGGAGCCACTCCATACTGACGGGAGTGGCCACATTTCCTCCCACTGTTGGTAAGAGTTTAAAAACGGTATAGCACACTCTTGTAATAAAAGCACATCTGACTTAAATGAACTTAAAAAGGATAAAACACTCTGGGCTCTAACTCTCGACTTCACACTTCTCACATTGATGGTAGAGAAGGTGAGGGTCATGAGTATGGTTAAAAACAACAGGTAGGACATTTTAAAAAGACTACAAAGTTTGAACTATAAAATCAGTTAAAAACAGTGACTAAGTTATCACTTGTGAACTGAGCTCTTCCTTCACTTCCATAGGTGAGGTGTGAAGGGTTTGAGCTCTGTTCCCCGTTCGGGCTCTGGGAGTTGGTCTCTCCTGCAACCTCCTATTCATTTTTGAGCCTTTTGGGGTTGATTGCAGAGCAATTGAAAGAAAAGAAACCTCATTGGGTGAATTGGAGGGGAAGACTCTGGGTTCCTCCACAGACGAACTGTCTGAGTACACCTCAACTCTTCCCCTCTTCTCTGAGCCCTGGGGAGACTCAGAGGACAATTCTGATGCCGGTCTCTTGGGGAGTTGGGCATTGGGGAGGGAGGCATCATTGCTGGATCCCTGGCTTTCCTCACCACTGGAAACAGCTCCACCTGCTGCCTGCCTGCTCTCATCTCCGGTGGATTCACCTGAGAAGGTCTTTGCAGGCCCCTCCCCTTTTGCCTCAACTGATCCTTCCCCTCCAACCACAGTGGTTGGTGGGGGATCAGGGTTCACAATACCCGCCTCTTCAATTATCTCTTTCACCTGTTCCTCGTGTCCGTCACTTCCTTCCTTTTCTGTCTGTTTTGCTGCCTTCAACTTGTTGGCAAAGGATTTGGGGCAATCTCTGAAGAGGTGGTTGGTCTCTCCACAGAGGTTGCACCTTCTGCCATTGGTACACTCCTCAAAGGTGTGACCAATTTCTCTGCACTTCCTGCAAACGACCAGCTCACAGGCTTCAGCCAGGTGGCCGTGCTGACCACACTTACGGCAGAGCTTGGGCTGGCCCTGGTAATGAATATAGCCCCTGTTTTCACCCAGGACTACCATGGGTGGGAGATGTTTCAGGCCCTGGAAGCCCTGGGGGTCCTGCCATTGTTGAATGGGGACCCTCCAAGCGCAATTCCAGATGCCGTCCTCATCCCTCACCTTGGTAGCCTGGCCTTTAACAGTGCATTATCTACCTAGCCATGCACAGATGTCTTCTGCATTCACTGTTTCATTGAACATTCTGACAATAACGGTTTTAAGCGCATTGTCAGAAAGCTTCTCCACATTGAACACAGCAAACTGGGGTTTTACATTTTCAAAACGTAACCAGAACTGTCGCAGGAGTGCTGCAGAACAAAAACTTACATCAAATCCTTTGTTAAAGGGCAAGGTCAGGACACAATTCAGGTCTGTCGGGGAAAAGTTGAGCACACCTTGCACGAGCTTCCTGGAAAAATCAAGGCGTGACATACATACCAATTTCCCTTCTTTTTCTACAAAAGTAAAACGTACGCTGTGGTGCCTCCTAATGCCGGCATGACTGGCCGACATGTTGGAGGCACCACCAGCTTAAAAAGGTAAAAAAACAATTAAGAATACAATAAATAGTTAAAATTATAAATAAACTTTAAAAGTTAGCAATAAAAGGTCGAGCAGACAGAGAGAAAGCTATTAGAACAGCTCCCCTCAGTCTGCACAACAACACTTTTTTTCAGGACAAAATACTCGACTACAAATAAAATGCAAAAGAGAAATAATATTCCTGAAAAAAAAAATAGATGTCCTCTTAAACAGGTAGGAAATCACTACCACGACAGGCAAACGATTTCACCACCCAAAGGAGGGGACCACTGTCTTAGCCAAAAGGCCGAGAAGCGATACCACAATGGGTCTGAGCTAAAGGGAGCACTGGATGCACAGTCACCACAAGTCCCAGTCGGACATTGAGACGCGCCTATTTAAGGCATTTTACAAAACACAAAGTGTGCAAGAGTCATTTTGGCAACTTTTTTAGTTGGCTTGAATATTTGTTGGTGATGCTTAATTTGGACACTTTTTGCAGTAATCCCAGGCTATTTACGTAGGGGGTGTAGCGGCTTCTTTCTCAGCTGATTCCTGTACTAGCCGCCAGAGATTAGTTTTTATTATTTTCAGTTTTTGTTTAACATGTTTGTCCAATCAATAGATATTAAAATCTCCAAGCACTATGGTTTCACTATCATATTTAAACATTTTAAGCAGTTTGTCCAGGTTACTATAGAAAGATACATTAAACGATGGCGGATTGTATAAAGTTACAATATTAAAATTCATTCTAGGTGATAAATCAATGTTTAAAACCAAATTAAATTCAGTACATTTAAGTGTGTTTCGAACATATACTAGCACACCATCCTCTTTACCTGTTTGCCTGTCCTTACGAAAACAAGAATATCCTGGAATGTCGATCATATTTGATGGTATATTACAGTTTAACCAGGTTTCACTCAGAGCGAGATAGTCCAAGTTAGTAACATGTTCTCTCTAAATATTTTTGACATAATAAACACGTGTAACATCATCAGTATTTACTGAAGCCAAAGTCAAAGAAGGCCTCTGAGTAGCCTGCCCAGACGATGCTGCCGATGGACCCGGACCACCTGGAGTCCCAGGAGATGGTACAGGGACACTGCTGGAAGGCTGGAGGTGCACAGGGAAGAAAACTGAATTCATTCATACACAATACAACGCATGCACACATTAATTTAATGAAAGACCACAATACATTCTTGGCATGGAAACCGCATCTACATGTCTGCATCTCTCCGAACAAAGATGATTGTCCCCTCAACTGCATCGGATATTTCTCAATCTACAATACAATTTGAGTAAATCCTTAGAATGTCTCTCTCTTTTAGTTTAATTAACAATATCCTTAATAACTGCACACTTACTGATAACTGATTATTCTGTCCTACTTTACCTTCAGAAGTCAAGAAAGTCTGTCACCTCTCTCCCTGGCTTGTTTCAAATTTTAAAGAGTGGATCATGAATCAAACTTTATACAGTGTAATCGCGGGGTGTAGCCAATCCAAATCAAGGTCAGCCCTCCCTTTTCCCAATTAGACAGCTCTGCTCTGGCACATGGCACCATGTGAGGAAGTATAATTGTTAGTCCTTGAAAGGTTCATGGACACACCTGCATGTTTTAACACATGCTCTGCTGTCAGAAGTGGGATTTGAACCCACGCCTCCAGAAGAGACTGTGACCTGAACACAGCCCCTTGGACCGCTCGGCCATCCTGACATAAAAATGTCAAGGTCATGTTTTGCCGAGGACGTTTGGGGTTCCCTAGTTGGTCTCATCTCACAGCCTTCACCCTGATGATGTTGTTTGGTTGTCCAAGCCTTTACCATCCAGGCCAACACTGTCAACAAGTCCAAAAACACATTGGAAACAAATCACGCTCCAGTAAATGGTTGGGAGGGATCGATTCAAGCCGACATTCATGTTCCCGATACACCTAAACAAAGGACCTCAGTAGGTCACAAGATCAGACAATGGAAGTTGATTTGGGAAGAAAACATGTTCGGAAATAAACCACAGAGTGCCTCTTCGTAATGAAACAATGAGTGCTCGTGCTCGACAATGAAATCGATTTCTCAAATAATGCAAACAGAACTGCTAAGTACAGTGGACACTCCTTGAGAACCCTGCACTTAGCAGAGTGGCGCAGCGGAAGCGTGCTGGGCCCATAACCCAGAAGTCGATGGATCGAAACCATCCTCTGCTAGCGACAGTTCAGGCTTTCTCCTCTTCCAAGTTTTCACTGTCAAATAACCATGTTCAAGGATCCAACACTTGCTGCAAATCAAGACTCTCACTGGAATGGCTGTGAATGAGTGCAAAACAGCAACGCTTGTTAACAATGGTCTTGATCTTTGTCTAACGAAAGAACACCATTCTGATGTTGCTCACCCATGGACAGTCATGGCGTCAGAATTGGACGAGCCCTTAATCCAAGCTGATTCAGGTAGTGTTGCCGAGTCATCCAAGGTGTTGGATTAAGACTCCAGTCTCTGAGGAGGCATGGCTGCAAATCCCACTGCTGCCAGTTTAAGGCTTTGAATGGAATTAATTGCTCAAATCAGCCAGTAATGATTCACCACCATCATTTATGGTCCTGATATGTTGGACACTTGTCTTGAAGGAGCAACGAACGTCAGCGATAAAAGGGGTCATATTATGCAAAATTGACTTTCTACTGGTATTGCAAGAGTAATATTAATCCCTATGACTGGGAATGACGCCCCAGAAGTCAAGATAGTCTGTCACCTCTCTCCCTGGCTTGTTTCAAATTTTAAAGAGTGGATCATGTATCAAACTTTATACAGTGTAATTGCGGGGTGTAGCCAATCCAAATCAAGGTCAGCCCTCCCTTTTCCCAATTAGGCAGCTCTGCTCTGGCACATGGCACATGGCACCATGTGAGGAAGTATAATTGTTAGTCCTTGAAAGGTTCATGGACACACCTGCATGTTTTAACACATGCTCTGCTGTCAGAAGTGGGATGTGAACCCACGCCTCCAGAAGAGACTGCGACCTGAACGCAGCACCTTGGACCGCTCGGCCATCCTGACATTAAAATGTCAAGGTCACGTTTTGCCGAGGACGTTTGGGGTTCCCTAGTTGGTCTCGTCTCACAGCCTTCACCCTGATGATGTTGTTTGGTTGTCCAAGCCTTTACCATCCAGGCCAACACTGTCAACAAGTCCAAAAACACATTGGAAACAAATCACGCTCCAGTAAATGGTTGGGAGGGATCGATTCAAGCCGACATTTATGTTCCCGATACACCTAAACAAAGGACCTCAGTAGGTCACCAGATCAGACAATGGAAGTTGATTTGGGAAAAAAACATGTTCGGAAATAAACCACAGAGTGCCTCTTCGTAATGAAACAATGAGTGCTCGTGCTCGACAATGAAATCGATTTCTCAAATAATGCAAACAGAACTGCTAAGTACAGTGGACACTCCTTGAGAACCCTGCACTTAGCAGAGTGGCGCAGCGGAAGCGTGCTGGGCCCATAACCCAGAAGTCGATGGATCGAAACCATCCTCTGCTAGTGACAGTTCAGGTTCAAGGTGTTGGATTAAGACTCCAGTCTCTAAGGAGGCATGGCTGCAAATCCCACTGCTGCCAGTTCAAGGCTTTGAATGGAATTAATGGCTCAAATCAGCCAGTAATGATTCACTGCCATCATTTATGGTCCTGATATGTTGGACACTTGTCACACCCCTGTGAATTTCACCCCAGCAAACCCTTCAGGCTCCAACTGGTCATGCTTAATTTTCCCCCTCTGCACCGGTAACAGTGAGTGAGTGCACTAAATATTACCTCCGACATAACACGAAATAAAAATAAGAATGGCACCAAAAAAAAACCATTCTCAATCACACTCAATCACATTCACACATCTTACTGTGTCTCACTCACCGCTGAGTGGAGGTAGGAATATTTTGGCTCTGTAATTGTCCACCTTGTACAGACAGCACCTTTCATCGGCTGCTCATGCTGCTCTAACAGAGTTTAACAATATATTGATCAGCATGGAGTAATTACCATCACTAATCAATATAACGTCACTCAGAAGTTAATATTTGTCTCTCACCCAGCAGATGGATGTAGATCATGCAGCCCTCTTAACTTTTTCCAAGTTTTCAGATCAGCACGAGGCAGCATCCGCCTCTTTTCTGAGATCACTTTATTTCCGGAAAACAAAGTTTGCAGAGGTCTCGCGGAGGTTTTGTGATAGGTTCGCGGAGGTTATCAGAGCATTGTCGAATTTGGCCCTTCACAATAAAATTCACGATGATTCACTTCCTCATTTGTTGAAATATTTTCGTCCAATTTTCTCTAATCATGATAGCTTTAAGATTTTAAATGAGATTTTTTCCAATATTTACACATGTGTGATTATATCCTATGCTATTTATAGCAATATTTTTTCTTAATTAACATGTTATCTGTTTTGTAACCTATGTGTAAATCTACTGCTATGAATTGATTATTTATTTCAAAATAACACCTAATGTTTTTTAAGAGATTAATTATTTTCCAAATTAACTATTTAAGTGGATAATAATACTTTTCCGTAATATTTTAGAGCCTGGGCTCCAGAAGCCACATTTATTTGAGAACATCTTGGCAGGAGAAGACCTCTGACATGAGAGCCGATTGAAAGCGATCAGGAAAAATGATGTCCTTTAATCGCACATAGTGGAGGATGAGGATTTTTACATCATTTGGACATCACTTCACCTCAGTTAAAGCTGTTTACACATTCAGAGGACAAGAGTCTTTCATTAGATGTGGAGTCGTCTTTGAAGGCTTCACATTCTCCAACAACATGGAACGTACCATATTGATATTCATCTTTCTATTTGGGCTGATCTAGACCCTCGATCTCACTTTCTAAGACACTTGAAGAACATATTAGAGTTTTCCCAGAAGGTCCTCATGAATTTGGACGGACACAGGCTCAGCAGGAAAATTGAGCAGCTGAAAAGGAACTGAACTGAACATTTTGTGAACGGAGCCACATGTTAACACGCTTTGGACTGAGACCAACTTTTCCTGCATCGTATTGAACTCAGCGGGATCTGAACTGAAGCAGTTTGGTCTGCAGTGAAGTGATCCTGGTCTGAACTGAAACTGCTCAGTCATTCTGTGAAAATGGTGTGGGCTCCACACAACAATGCTCTGTATTTCATGTCGTCGCTGCTCAATCCAATCACATATTTTCACAATGTCTACTTTTATTTTACCTATATTTTTTGACAATGAATTCTTTTAAAAAGAACTCCTATTCTCACTTTCATAGTTACTTTAATTAAAAAAAAAAACCTCCTATTTTCCCTTTGATATTTACTTTATTTGTTAAATAACATCCCATTCTCACCCCGATGTTCACTTTAATTAAAAAAAATTCATGGGACAATAGAAACACTGTGATCAGTCAGTTTCACTTTATTACAGCACAGACGTTTCAGGCAGAGCTTCCTCACTGCTCTTCCTTCACTTTAGATTTTCATTGAGTTCTTTTGAGGCTCCGCCCCCCGTGTGAGCCTGTTTGTTTGTTGGAATATTAATTCCTCACTGTGACGGCAGCTTTTGTTGTCCTGGTGGTACTATGTTGTATCACTGGATCAAGGTGACTGTTACTCAATACTACACTTATTATACAGTTCTTTACATGTGTGATCAGAGTCCCACCCTGATCAATTCCATAGACCAATATACAGTCACAGTGATAGCGCCACCTGGTGGATGGACAGGAAGTTCTCCCGAATGACGCAATATTTCAACTTTGTTATCATATTGTATGATGAAAAAAGACCTCAACATTGTTTTTTGATTTTATATAAAATTGTATGAAAAGAAACAAACTCTTATTTTATTTTCTCATGAGTGGCCCTAAAACTCTTCTGTAGTAACAAGTTGGTCTGAGTTTCTTAAAGAAACAAACATATCCAACAATGTTTTTACAGTTTGGATGTGATATTTTCAAATAGTTCAATCAATTCTTAAAAACAAGAATCTAATGATGATGTCATCACCAAGGTTGTGAAAAAGAACAATAACGAGCCTTTCATTACAAAGTAGATGGGAGATGAACCGAATGGAGATCAACAGAGATCAAAGCCGGAGGAGATCTTTGTTCTGAGCATCTCCATGGTAAAGGGCATTGATCTCCTTTGATCTGATAAGAGATCAGCACTGGAACCATGGAGACGCTGAGATAAAAGGAAATCAGCTTTATTCAATCTTCAGCATTCACACTTGCATTTTCTTCTGGAAATACAAACCTCTAGTAATTGTTATTATCATAACAGGTCTCTGATATATGGAGGAGTAAGACCATTCAAGGCTTTAAAAACAAGCAGTAGCATTTTGAAATCTCTTCTAGAACTGACAGGCAGCCTGTAATGATTCTACCAAAACAAGAGCCATAATACAGCTGAGCAGGTCTGCGATGGATTTCTTTATTTCTCTGCCATGTGTAGTGAACTAGAAATCAAGCTCAACACCAGAGAAGCTGTTCTGTCCTTCATCATCTGCAGCTATATGGAAAGGACATAATGGGCATGAAGGAGGCCAGACTCTCAAAGCTCACTTTGCTCTCCATAGAGAGATGTTGTGCTTGATAAGAAGGAGGTGGCTGAAAGGTTTGTGAGGATGGAGGAGAGGAAGATGGTGCTATAAGATATGAGGCCACGTTACTGTACATAGTTCAGAAATACCTTGGAGACTGGATGTTCAAACTGTTGGAGGGTTTTATATTGGACACTTTGGACTCTGGACACTTCATGTTGGCTACAATGGATGTTTTACTGGATTGGAGACATTCTTGTTGTCATTTCTTCTGGATGGGATTCAAACTACCCACCACTGGATGAAAACATCATCAGTAAGTTTTTTGTGATGACAGAGGTTCAGCTTGTCATAGATGCTGGCTGTCTGGCCTTTTCCTGAAAGAGCCTTGTTTTCATTGCTGTCTGTGTGGTGGAGCGCCGGGTCTGCTTGGTTATTGCTTTAACGACAGGCAACCATGTTGCTGCAACACTGGTTTGTTGTCCTGTCTGGGTCCATCATGTGTGGGAGAAGAAGAGTCTGATCTGAAGGTGGAGGTCAGAGGAGAGTGAGTGACATCATGGAGGTCAGAGGAGGGCGACATCATGGGGGTCAGAGGAGAGTGACATCATGGAGGTCAGAGGAGAGTGACATCATGAAGATCAGAGGAGAGTGACATCATGGGGGTCGGAGGAGAGTGACATCATGGGGGTCAGAGGAGAGTGACATCATGAGGTCATCACCTCTGGACATCAAAACAGCCTCCATGGTTGTAAGGGTCAGCGTGTGTCAGAGTGTCGGAGAGGGAAGGAGACAGATTTGTAGGAGACCACAGTGGAGACCAGACTGATAAAATACATTTTGATCTGTTTATTAAATGTATAAATGAAATATTTCAACAGGAAGTTGTAAAAAGGCTCAGTGGACTTTGTGTTTTATCCTCAGTCACTAGAGTTGGAGGCGGTGGGTGACGAGGAGCTCGTCTGTCTGCAGCACCAGAGCGTCCAGAGCGCATGGCGGTACCAGAGCATCCACAGTGCAGCTTTACACACGGCTGTCACCGCTCTATGTATGTGCTCACTTTGAAATGAGACTGATTGTTCCACACCTTGTCACAGTTGATCATCAATCAGTTCTATCCACCGCTCTGGATCATTTGGAGATGAAAGTCTGACAGATGATCATCGTGCTGCAAATTCAGGATTCAGCCTAAAGTCTCAATAAAGAAACATCTAGAACACTACAACTCGACTCTCTCTGATTACCTGGATAAATAAGTCTGATATATTTTTTTTAATTATTATTTCTTCTTCGGTCGGTGGTCAACAAAATAAAACAAACTAAAACAAGCAAGACCAAAAATGGAGTGTTTTACAGATCTAAAGGGTTTAGGCTGAAGTTAAACACTTATTTCTCCTAACCCTATTAACAAATCAAAATACAAGATGTAGCAAGACCCCAAGATATGTAATGACATTCACTGTATGAGATGAATCTGGCCTCAATTCACCACTTCACCATCTGGTTCAATTCACCACTTCACCATCAGCTCTACCAGTTTTCCCCCGTAACAAATATTTTCCTGGTCCAGGTCCATTGTTGTCATACTAGTACGCACAGTCTCCTCCTAAGTTTATTTTAGATCACAAACTTAGTGTGGAAAGTGGAGTACGCATCTTTCAGGACCTGTTTTGTCATAATCAACCTTTATAAATGAGCCCAGACATTGTTCTGGCTCCATCATGTTCCTGGTCCAGGATCAGTTTAACATCCAGAACCAGAGCATCGAGTGTTTTTAGGAGAAAATCATGAAATGTGTCGGCGTTGCTGTTTGAAAGCTCCTCAAAGTGAATAAAGCCCCGATACTGTTGGTTGAGTCCTTTTGCTTCTTGAAGATGTTGCTGGTTGGTCTGGGAGGAGGATTCTCACACACAAAGTCAAAACCTCTTTTGAAATTTAACACAAAGGATCATGGTTGATGACCAAAGGGCTCGTCCGGGAATTGAACCCAGGACCCTCGCACCCAAAGCGAGAATCATACTCCTAGACCAACGAGCCGACATGCTGAAGAAGCTAAAGGACTCCAGTGATTGTCATAAATAAGGCAGGAGATCAAGACTCTGACACTGTCAGGTCACAGTTTGACAGTCTGGTTCAGTTTGAGTGACAGTGACAGTGAGAATCACTCAAACTGTGGGGGAGGGGTTCATGGAGCACTGAAGGTGGAACGCTTCACATTTCCTGGTTGGAATGAAGGGAAGTGTAACATTGGTGGTTCAGTGGTAGAATTCTCTCCTTCCATGCAGGAGTCCAGGGTTTGATTCCCGGCCAATGCAGCATATAGTTTTTAACCCTCCTCCTGTGTGAGCTTTCACAACCCAGTCACATGTTAACGGCTCAGTTTTGATCTGAGTCTTCGGCTCCGTTTACACCACAACATTCCAAGTGACAACAACTTGTCCGTTAAGGAAAAGTGAAGCTTTTACAGGACAGCAGCTCTACGGAGGCCGCCATGTTTGTTACTCACACATGAGTTAAAGGTAGTAAATATGGTCAAAGTTTAAAGGTAAAACATGCTGTTAAGAGTTGCTAATGGTATTTTTCTGTTTACCTTGTAGTTCTTACGGTGTGTTCACCTGCAAGGCTCAATAAAGCTGAGAAGCATCAGTTTGAGAGAGCATCTTTTCTACCGATGCTGCTCCAGGCTTCACTGATCCACAAAGGGGTGCAACTGTTGGCATTCCAAAAGGACAGTCAGGAGGACTGAATACATTCTATTAAAGTACTTTGATCTGATCTACTGAAGACTCTGATCTTACCTTTAACACTAAACAAAGAGATTCACAATTCAAGTGTTAAAGTGCAGAGAATCTCACAGCAAATCCACAATGTGAAACATCAAATAGATCCAACTGTCATTGAACACACACACACGCACGCACACGCACACACACACACACACACACACACACACACACACACACACACACACACACACACACACACACACACACACACACACACACACACACACACACACACACACACACACACACACACACACACACACACACACACACACACACACACACACACACTTCTTCATCCATCAGACACCCTGTCAGAAAGGGTGGAGGTGAGGACTGATGTTCTCCTCCACAGAGAGCAGCTGCTGGTAGCTCACTCTCTATGTTCCTCTGCAGAAAGTGATGAGGACTGATGTTCTCAGAAGAGCTTTTTTATCATCAAAAACAACTTTTCCCTCAGAGTGAGATGAGCTGAGTGAGAAAACCAAGCGGTCCAAGGAGCTGTGTTCTTGTTCCAGTCTCTTCTGGATTGAGTTGCTGCTTGTAGTCAAATGTTTTCACACGACCCTGTTAACCTCCAGCAGAGTTTCTGTAGTGTAGTGGTTATCACGTTTGCTTCACACGCGAAAGGTCCCCTGTTCGAAACAGGGCGTAAACACAACTAAAATTTTTTTGAAAGTCATCAACACATTTTCAAAATATTAGGAGCACAATGGACAATGACGTCTTGTTACATAAGCAAATATAACAACCCAAAACCTTTTAACTGGCAGTGGTGGGATTTGAACCCACACCTCCCGAGAGACTGGAACCTAAAGCCAGAGCCTTGGACCGCTCACCCACACTATAATGATCTAATAATTATAATGTCGATTTATATAGCACCTTTCACAGACAAAACGCCACAAAGTACTTCACAACATAGTTCAAAAACATCAAAAAGTACACAGAATATAAAAGGCCAAGACAAGACAAAATCCTAGCAGCACAAAGGGAGTTAATTAAAAGCCTGAACTAATAGATGAGTCTTAAGTTTGTTCTTGAAGGTGTCAACAGAGTCAATTGAGCACAAAGAGGGAAGAAGATCATTCCAAAGCCTCGGAGCAACAGCCTGGAAGGATCGGTCACCTCGAGTGAGAAAATGAGAGTGTAGAACCTTCAGCAGGTTCTGATCCACAGACCTCAGAGCCGTTCAGGGGTGTAAGGCTGGATCAGATCACTGATATAAGAAGGAGCCTGACCATGCAAGGCTCTGAAGACCAGGACCAGAACTTTAAACTGGATCCTATAGGACACTGGCAGCCAATGAAGTTCTTTTAGAACAGGGGACATGTGAGTCCTCCTATTAGTACGGCTCAGAATTCTCACTTTCCCCTCCTATGCCCACATGAGCTTTGTCTTGGAGACATGTTGTAACCTGTGTTGATGCTTTAAATGTGCTGAGGTGTTTTTTCTCCTAATTCCACACTGTTCTCCCTTATAGAGCAGTTTGGAATCTGCTTTTTCTTCTCCTCTCCTCTCCTCTCGTTGTCTCTCTCTTTTCTCTCAGCTTAAAAGAAATTTCATTGTACTTGTTGTAATGACAATTACACAAAGAGCCTGAACAAGGATTTGAACCCTCAACCCCCAGATTGAAAGTTTGATGCTCCAGCGTCTGAGCTACTGTGGAGAAGGACAACGAGCATAGCAGAGTGAAGACGGCTGATGTGATCTACAGCCTGGAGAGACGTACAGAGCTGAGCAGAGTCAGTGAGGAGAAGTGCAGAGAGAGTGAGTTCAAACGGAGGTCAACCACCTGCAGACAATGTCCTGACATCAGCTGAGGTCCTCTGATGAAACAAAGAAGTAAGACAGACACCAGCTGCACATAGACGTAGTGGTGGACCTGTATAAGCAGACATTTATGGATGATCAATGGAACAAGGTCAGAGCACTAGAGTGGTAAAATGTGTGTTATATGAAGACCTCTGACTGAGGTAAGACAGAGACGTGACCTCTGAAGACAGGGGGACCAAGTGAAGAGGGACACTACAGGTTCTAAAAGGGAGAAACAGCCAAAGGAGTTCAGTCGTCTGTGGGATCCGCGGCTCAGAGTGTTTGTTCTGGAGAATAAAGACTCTTTTGCATCCAAGTCCAACTTCTCATCTGCTTTTTGCTTCACGAGTGAAGTTTTTTAGTTATAGAGTTGGAGGATTAGAGAAAATGCTGGTGGGATCATCCAGCACCACGCCTGGCCCAGATCCACGTGCCATGATTAACTCCACCACACTACCCAGGCCTGCCAACACAGTGTTGTGTCTCCATATGATTCTCACTTCTGAGTGAGACGAAGCAGACACTGATCCTGACCACCAAGGTGCAGAAGTGGAGACTCTTCTTGCTCGCTGTTTTGAAACTCAACAAATTGTAGTCCATTGTTCCTTCCTGAAGATGCTGAAAAGCTCCCCTCTGGATTTGAAAACAATCAGGAAACATCTGAGCAGACTGCTGGCTGTATTGCATCATATTTTCTCACTGCCTGATTGGCTGCATGTGAGAAGTTTTGCTAAAGGAAAACAAGTTTTACTTCTTTATTTACAAAGTGACTCAAACTCAAAGTTAGGCTTCCTCCTGTCCGGTGCACATGGCTAATTTGCATATTGCAGGACTGACTCCAGTAGAGTTTAATGTTCAGTTGTGGATGAAGTTCATCTGCAGATACTTCTGGACAAAAAAACCCAGAAGTGGTCTGAGTGAAAGCACTTTGGTGTCTGTTCACACTTGTCTTCAGGACTCACCACTTGTGATCTGATCACCTGAAGCACAGTGGAACCCTGCTGGGCCCAGAACCCAGAGCTCCATGGATCCAAACCTTCCTCTGCCACTGACACTTTCTCTACTATGTCTTCCAGAACTTTCCCAGGGAGGCTGCAAAGTGGGATACCATGATGATTCTATCTGCTAACTCTGTTTGGTGATGTCATAAAAGATGGGAAAAGGACAAAGTGACAACATTTCTTTCTTCACTTTGATCTCCACTCTCTCTCTCTCTCTCTCTCTCTCTCTCTCTCTCTCTCTCTCTCTTTCTCAGCAACAACATTTTACATATACGGTACAAATCCAGCTTTTATACATTTTACACCTCACTTGGGTTTGAGGGAATCACATCCAGAACAGGATGGAACACAGGAGCCATCTTGGATGGGTCTACTGTCCTTTACAGAGATTTGGAACCTTTTGCATGACCAATCTGATTCTAGACAGACCTGAAAGCTAAAGGAACAAATCATAATGCTGAAGTCTGAGTCAAAATGAAAGACTTGCTGAAGTGCTTCAGTTTGGTTCAATCAGTTATAAAGACACAAACTGGAAATTACCACGAGGTTTCGCTGATAAAAAGTCCATGAGGTGAAGAGCAGAGATCAGCCAAGCCTCCAACACAACGTCTCAGTCTCTTTTGAAATTTAACACAAAGAGATCCTGGTTGATGACCAAAGTTAAAACCATTTGTCGAAGAGGGTCATGGTAACTCCAAGGGCTCATCTGGGAATTAAAACCCAGGACCTCTGACACCCAAAGTGAGAATCATACTCCCAGACCAACGAGCCACCATGTTTAAGAAGCTAAAGGACTCAACTGATTGTCATAAATAAGGCAGGAGATCAAGACTCCTGACAGCCTTGACTGAGCTCCTGGAATGACCACATCCTGACAAAAGTATATGAAAACATTAGTCATGGCCGACCTTGAAGAAATGAAGCTGAAGGTTCAACTGCTATTGGAGGATTTGTAACTTTATGGTCCATTTGACCTGAAGCATTTTTCAGGTTTGTGAGTGAGTTCTGTCAGAGCCTCTGAAGCTCGTGTGTCTCCACCAGGATTCATTTTAATACATGGCTTACTGCCATGAGGACAAGTTCTCTTTGACATTTTAAATGGAGACGGGTCTGATCTGCTGTGTTAGCATTGGTGGTTCAGTGGTAGAGTTGTCCCCTGCCACGCTGGAGGCCTGGGTTTGATTCCAAGTCAATGCAAGTAATAATTACAATACAGCCATTTATAATAGTGGTGCCTTGCTCATGCAGTGTGAGCAATCCACCACAACAATCCCCTAACTCCATCAGGAAAGTGAACCCCAGCCTCCTGTGTGACAGGTGGAGATACTCACAAGTAGTGATGCTCAATGAAGCCTCATGAACCATGTTCTTAATTTTCTCACCACCAGATGGCACTGTTGGTTTGAAGATAGATTCTGAAGTACTAGCAATGAAGCGTATTTTAAATGTTTGTTGAAAAGACAGTGCCATCTGGCAGCTTCAGAGTAAAGACAGTGGTTCATGAAGCTTCATTTGGCCAGTATGGGGATTGAACCCATGACCTTGGCGTTATTAGCACCACACTCTGACCAACTGAGCTAACCGGCCCACATTGGTGAAAACATCTTCTTTCTTTCTTCCAATATTTGTGTTGAATGTGATTGTAAATGTTTTCTATTCAAGAGCAAAACAAGATGTGAAACATACAAAGAAACCATCAGTCATTCATCCAAATCTTCTGCATCATGGATCAACCAGCAGCAGAAAACTAGTCAAGACTTTGTCTTCATGGGACAGCTTCATTGTTGACAGCTTTTTAATCACATTTCAATGATTTTGCTGCATATTTGGCTTTATTTATTGTGTTTTAAGTTGCTGTGATCTTAACCAGAAGTGTTTTTATTGTTTAATGTTTCTTACATGCAGTGGTTATATTTCCCATTGCCCCTGAAGGTAACACACACACTCACCACCAGACCACAGAAGAACACACAATCATGTCCATACTACACTTCTGGGTTAACTTCAGTGTTCGTTCCATAACGTAACGTAACAATCCTGAAAATATCTCTACTTCTAGTGGCGGCGTACTCCTCCTTTCCTGAAGTACTTTATGTTTCACTCCAGGAGTTCTGAGCCATCTGGAGCTTTATTTGCTTTTTAATTGCACATAGTGAAGGATGAGGATTTTTACATCATTTAGACATCACTTTAATTTTAAAAAGAACTCCCATTCTCACCATGATGTTATCTTTAATTAAAAAAAAATTTTTTCCAGGTGAAGTTCAAATTAATTTGAAAAAACAAAATCCTATTTTCACTTTTTGTTGACTTTAATACAAAAAATAAATGAAAAACCCTCCTATCCTCCAATAGAGACCACTGAAGAATTCAAAACCATCATCCAGGACAAAGCAACACTGTTGCTGCAACAAAATCCAGGAAGGATTGCTGTAGAAAATGAGCGACTCTGTTAATGAGTCACTTTGTGAGATTCTACAATATTAAATCATGGGACAATAGAAACACTGTGATCAGTCAGTTTCACTTTATTCCAGCACAGACATTTCAGGCAGAGCTTCCTCACTGCTCTTCCTTTACTTTAGATTTTCTTTGAGTTCTTTTGAGGCTCCGCCCCCCGTGTGAGCCTGTTTGTTTGTTGGAATATTAATTCCTCACTGTGACGGCAGCTTTTGTTGTCCTGGTGTTACTGTGTTGTATCACTGGATCAAGGTGACTGTTACTCAATACTACACTTATTATACAGTTCTTTACATGTGTGATCAGAGTCCTACCCTGATCAATTCCATAGACCAATATACAGTCTCAGTGATAGTGCCTCCTGGTGGATGGACAGGAAGTTCTGCAGAATGATGCAGTATTTCAACTTTGTTATCATATTGTATGATGAAAAAATATCTCAACATTGTTTTTTGACTTTAAATCAAATTGCATGAAAAGAAACAAACTCTTATTTTATTTTGTCATGAGTGGCCCTAAAACTCGTCTGTAGTAACAAGTTGGTCTGAGTTTCTTAAAGAAACAAACATATCCAACAATGTTTTTACAGTTTGGATGTGATATTATCAAATAGTTCTGTCAATTCTTAAAGAATCTAATGATGACGTCATCACCAAGGTTGTGAAAAAGAACAATAACGAGCCTTTCATTACAAAGTGGATGGGAGATGCACCGGATGGAGATCAACGGAGATCAAAGCCGGAGGAGATCTTTGTTCTGAGCATCTCCATGGTTTCCTTGGATTTCCTTTGATCTCAGCGTCTCCATGGTTCCAGTGCTGATCTCTTATCAGATGCTGAGATCAAAGGAAATCAGCTTTATTCAATCTTCAGCATTCACACTTGCATTTTCTTCTGGAAATACAAACCTCTAGTAATTATTATTATCATAACAGGTCTCTGATATATGGAGGAGTCAGACCATTCAAGGCTTTAAAAACAAGCAGTAGCATTTTAAAATCTCTTCTAAAACTGACAGGCAGCCTGTAATGATTCTACCAATATAAGAGCCATAATACAGCTGAGCAGGTCTGCGATGGATTTCTTTATTTCTCTGCCATGTGTAGTGAACTAGAAATCAAGCTCAACACCACAGAAGCTGTTCTGCCCTTCATCATCTGCAGCCATATGGAAAGGACATACCAGTCAGTCACTAGTGCAAATGCAGAACGCAGTTTCAGCCTGAAATGAATTCAAAACTCTCTCTGGGCATGAAGGAGGCCAGACTCTCAAAGCTCACTTTGCTCTCCATAGACGTTGTGCTTGATAAGAAGGAGGTGGCTGAAAGGTTTGTGAGGATGAAGGAGAGGAAGATGGTGCTATAAGATATGAGGCCACATTACTGTACATAGTTCAGAAATACCTTGGGGCCAGTTGTTCAAAGGTAATCTGATTGGATTTTGGTTATCAAATCTTGAAAATGGGTTGTTCAAAAGGGAAAGAAGGATTCTGAAATCGGATAAGATCATGTAATCCAATCCTAGTTTTAATCTGGATCGGACCTTCAGTTTGTGTTGTTCAAAACCTTTCAGTAGGATCTGGATCTGGATCCCAAAAAACAGGATTATTCTGGTCCCAACAGGGGGCAGGATTTCATAGTGGATTTCAGGAAGAAAATGTAGCAAAACTTTAAAATTGGTCAAAAATCAATTTGTATATATACTTTTATTTATATTTTGCACTTGATTTGTTCATCTGTTGAAGTATATCCATTTTCTCCCGCTTATCTCTTTCTGGGTTGCAGGGGTGGTAGTGTGAGCACTGTCACCCAGATCACATTGCACCGATTAAGAGCCCATGGGAAGGTGGCACCCAGCAAGGGGCATGAACCCACTATCTTGAGATGAAGAGTCTCATGCTCGACCAACTGAGCCAGCCGGGGTATTTGGAACAGTATTTTCCGGAAAATTCCCAAATTCTTGCGATGGAAACCCGAACCATAACGGACTATACCAGTCCATTCCGGCACTTTTTGTGCGGTGGAAACACACCTTAAGTGACCTGAGAGGGAGGGATTGGGAAGAACGTCTGGCCTGAAGGTTATCAGGAACCACACACAGAAAACCTTACACTGCCCTCTGAGGAATTGAACCCTGGTCTCCTCAAAAGGCAACAAAGTGGGTAAATCCTGATTTAAAACTGCACTGAAGCATGTTGTTGTGGCCGAGAAGTTAAGGCGATGGACTCGAAATCCATTGGGGTCTCCCTGCGTAGGTTCAAATCCTGCCAACAACGCTGCTCAATTCATTGTGAAGGTTAAAGTAAAACTCTTCTTGTGGATTATTTTGTCCAGTAAAACCTCAGATGTAGAGACGCCCTGAAAACATAGGACAAGAGTCCCCTGAAGACAGGTTCTCCTCTTCAGAGGGTCTCGTCATGAGGACCAGAATGGACCAACCACCAAATATCTTATGGTGGCTGATCATGATTCTACAGTTGCAGAGTCACTTAACTTACCGAGCAGAACATAGTTCAGTCCCAAATGCATAGAAGCGCAGAGCAATGAGAACCTGTTCTTCCACAGAATGTGACTCTTTTGGGTTCTGCGTTGAAGTTTTGGCCTTACAAGGTCTGCAATGTACTTAATATCAGCATTCCCAAAGGGGAAGCGAGCGTACAGTTCTTCAGTGGTGTATTGCTCCAGTGGTTTTGCACACTCAACATATACCCTTTGACGGTGTCCTTTTCCACCAAAATGGTGGTGGAGATGGACAATACCTGCCATGTCAGTGTCTCTCTGTAAGTCCTCTGAGAAAGGCTTGATATAAGATGGCTGTCAAAAAGCAGACCACTCATCAGCTGACATCTTTTGGCTTGTGATCAATTAAGTCAATCGTGTCCAAGGACTATAAATACTATGCTCATTGCAGATCAGGTGGAACCATGGACTCAAAAGGGCCTAATTTCACTGTAGCAGAAACCCATGCACTGCTGGAGGGTGTAAAGTGCCATTGTGCCTCAATAGTAGAAAGTTCTGTTGTGGCTGGAATGTTGACGAACAAAAGGAAGAAAGACATTTGGGTTGAAATCACCCAGAATGTGAATGCAATGGGGTCTGGCCAGTAGAGGATCTTGGAGCAGGTGAACTTTAGATGGAAGAATCTGAGGGCCAGAGCCACAAAGGACCTTGCTGAAACAAAAAACACCCAAACGGGCAACAAAACCTTTAAGAAAGGTGAATACATAGATTTGGTTCTGGACATTATTGGAGGTGAGAAGCACAGATACTCCTGGCAGAGGAACAAATCAAGCTGGCAAAACTTCACATCTGCCTCCTAAAAGTAAGGCTAGATTTTCAAGGTTGCTTTTAGGTCCTACTCGTCTGGTCTGTCCTACTCGTCTGGTCTGTCCTACTCGGATGAAGAACCCTGAACAATGCTGTCAAAGTTTTTGTTCCCGCAATTTGAATCGACTTTTATCTGAGTCAGATGGAGCAAAATCCCGCATCTGAGTCAAACTGCGCCTCCTCATGTCTAAAGTTTAAAATCCACACAGACAGAACATGATTCCCAAAAACCTAAACTGATATACGTTCTCAATATTAACTCCATCGATGGATATTGTGGCTTCACCTTTTTGCAACAAAACAATCAATATACTCACTTCTCCAGTTAAAACACTCGTGGACAAAGTTTAGAAGTGGCACTTCAAAAATAGTTGAATTCTGGTTGTAAAAGTTCCTGGACTGGTGTCTCCTGAGGTTAACTGATGAGTGAAGAGCCAACTGGTTCTGTAAACTCTGTTGGGTGATTCTTCAAAGCTCAGTGTGACATCACATATCGCCTTTACCAACTTCAAGGCTCGGTGTGGTCACACGGGATTAAAGGAGTTAAGCCCCGCCCCCTTGGGCCTGCTGCCATGACCACCATCAAGCGCAGAATCTAATTTGTAGACCTGTGACTGTTTAAGCAAAACTTTAACACCTATTTTGTCTTCAATATTTATCAAATAAATAACAATCCAATGATGGATGAACAAAAGTAAACCTCTCCAGTCTGAAGTCTCACTGTCACTTGGAATTGTATTTTTGCCATCAACCAACTCAACCATCATTTCCAGTTTTAAAAATTCTGCTATTTTGCTCACAATAAATGACTTTACATCTGATTTAATCTCAAACTGCTCAGGCCTGAAAGTCAACAGGTGCTAAATCAGCACCGTGTAGTACAGAAGATCAGTTTGTGAACTGGCTTATCTGAGTTCCATTTCATTTCCAACTGTGGAAAAAAATCTAACAACATTTAAAACATCAACATTTACAAAGCGTCAGCATAGTGAAGGCAGAAGTAAAGCGGGGCAGGATATTCCTGGCAGTGTGAAAAAAATAAGTGTTTTTCCCAATAAGCAGTGAAAATATTACTTTAATATACCTATTATTATTGGCTACAGCAAAGTCACCTTGATTCAGCCATATTTCTCTTCTTAAAAAAAAAAGAGAGATTCACACCAGCATTTAAAAAAACATTTTCCCCCGTTACAGAAATGTGGAGATGTGTTGACATATTTTACTGGAATCAACTAGTGTCCAGTCCAGCATGAGAGGCCCCAGTTTGGTTTTGTCTGGGAGCTGATTGGACGATGCACAATGAATTGAAAGGAGTGATTCCAGCCGATCACTCTGACCTCCATGTAGAAGTCCAGGCCCAGTGTGGCTGAGCTGAGCTTTGCTTGATCCTCCTTCAAACACTAAATATCATGGAAGATAAACCACAGAGATGTAATCTGAGTACCTTAGTGACACTTTTAAAGGTTTCAACTGAGCTAACATTTTTAATATTTGCACAAGCAGATTTGTGGTCCATCTGAGGTTGTCATATTCAAATGCATGTATCTTGTAAGTGATTAGAGATTTAGTATTTTGACTTCAGATTCAGAATCCTGATGGATTTTGCATTATGTATGTATGTCTTCAGATTCATTAAGCAAAGTAGATGTTTCACCTAAAAGGGCAGTGTAATGTAACTCAGGTCTTGAAGCCTGTCCTCCAAGTGTTTATTGTGGATGAAAGTGGGAATTACCACAATAAAATATAGAGATTAACAATAGTGCAGAGTTTCTTGTCATTGAATTCAAAACAGGTAATAAAGTTTTTCTCTTCAACATTAACTTCATGTGTTGTTTTGTACAGAATATAGTTCTCCGGTTCTTTTCAAAATGTAATACTGTATGAGTAACCATAAACTGTTCCTGGCATAGACATATACATCCAGTAGGTGTCAGTATGAAGCAGCTTTGGAGACATGAGGAGTAGGAGGAGGGAAAAGGAGTATTTGAAGTACACGGCCAGTATTGTAGATACTGATACTTTTTACTAAGATAAGCAGCTCATCTACTTTAATGTGGGGGAGAACAATGTCTCATTATTTATGAAGCGAATCATCATCAATATGCACATTTGAATGAAAATAAAAATAAAGCTTTTCTCATGATATTTGAAAGATTTGGGGACTTTTTATTCTTTTATCAGTTGATTGTGACCAAAATAAAATGCAGGACAAAGGTTGTAGGCAAATATAAATGACAGTGAAGTATCACTGCAGAACTGAGAAAGCTGATTTCTCCCACAGCAAAGCAACGCAGTAACGCCCCAGATGAAGGTGATCACAACATTGTGCTACGTCACTACAAGTAGGCTGCAGCAGTGCAGCGGTGATGACGGGGGTTTGTCCCAGTCCTCCGTCGGCAGAGTGTCAGTCTGACCGTTACGGTTCTTTCACAGCCCCACATTGGTGGTAAATCACAGGAAGTGGTGACGCTGCGTCGCCTCCACCATTAATATCAAATACATTAAGTGGTAAAAATAAGAGAACAATAATCAAATCAATGTAATAATCGGCATGTGAACCAGGAAAGTTCAATCATTCTTAAGCTGTGTACAAATTCAATTCATTTGTCTGAGTTTCATAAAATAGACCTAAATAATTTTCATGATTACACATTTTTAATAGAGCCCAAGATATTTGATGGGTTAATTTTACTCTCCATTTATTAGGAGGAGCACAGAGGCTTTTTTCTTTCTTCCTTTCTCTAACAACCAATCAGCTTTCAGCAGACTGCGTCATACATGGCAACGGGGTCGACCTGGCCTCCTCACTAAGATAAAAGTTGCTGTTGTTGTTGCTACAGACTGAGGTGAAGTGGCTTAGTCCAGGGAAATTCATGGACTAAAAAGACGCACTCGTACTACCAGTAGCTAATTCGATGCTTATGAGTACTACTAGTAACATAAAAACATCCTACTAGTATGACTAGTGGAATTAACTGCTAATGAGGGATGGAGACGTCACAACACTAAAGGCCTCTTCATCCTCCATAAGAACAAGATGAAGGTTCAGCAGTGCAGGTCCTGCCGAACAAAATGAGGAAGGAATTTGTTTGGGCTGTGCCAACCGCCCTGGCAGAACTATGTGGAATTTTCTTCTTGTTCTTATGGGTTCAGAAAGCGAGTACCCTGAAATTCTAACCTGCTCCGGAGCAGGTTATGTTCTAGACAAGAGGTCAAAGCTCCGCCTCCTGACCAATCAGATCTCTTGGAAAATGCCCCGCCCATTCTTAAATGATGGTGATTGGTGGGCAGGTTCAGCACTGAGCTGCAGCAGAGCGGAGATGAGAAATGAATTTAGAAATCTTTTTGACATAATAAAATAAATCCTGGTCTCTGAGGCTTTGAAGGATGTTTTTGTTCTTGACTTGTTCCAAGTCTGTTTATCTCCACGAGGGTTGATCTGGAATAATGAGCTTGCAGAAACATGAATTTATGGAACCAGAACTACTCCTGTCGTCACGGTGATGAATTAATATTCCAACATAAAACACAAGAGAAACTCAGCCTCAAAACAACTGGATGGAAAATCTAAACTAAAAGAAGATCAGTGAGGAAGTTCAGCCCGACACGTTTCTGCTGGAATAAAGTGAAACTGAGTGATCACAGTGCTGTCTGTTTATATAGTCAGATGAATTAATCTGGTATAATCTCACCAAGTCAGCATTAACAAGTCAGGAATGTTCTGGCTTTGGCTGCAGCAGCAGTGTTGCTTTTAGCTGCTGGATGTGTTTTAATTCTTCATAATCTCAGAGATTAACTGCTTCTTCAGTAATCTGTAAACTGCTCTGCAGAGTTTCTCTGTGTGTGATTGGTCAGATGCTGCAAACTCCGCCCCTTTCATGTGAACAAGCACATGTCGGTCTGGGTTGAACCAGAGAGTTGATAACCTGCTTGGTAGTAACGGTGATCAGGATCAGTCAACCCAGGAAACAGAGAGATCCTGGATATGTTGATCAGGGTTCCTAGTACAGGCCACAGGCCTCAGTGTGATTGAAACAATATTTAGATTTACTTGCCGCTCAGTAAACCAGCGGCGGCCTTGCGCATGTGCGGTTCCTTCTCAGTGTGGACGCAGTGTGGTGAGGGTCTCCTCTGGTCTGACTGCAGGAGGGAGGGAGGGACTGTCAGACTGACCGCAGGTCTGTCAATGCTTCAGGAGGGGGGAGGGGCTCACAGCAGGACCTGCTGCTCATTGACCACAGTGACTGCAGAACCAGACCTGCTTTCACCTCAGAGTCGCCAAACACACTAGAAAGTCGCTAGTTGCTTTTCACAATAAAAGTTGCCAACAGGACCTGAAAAGTCACCAGATTTAGTGACAAAGTCACCAAGTTGGCAACAGTGACAGGCTCACACCCCTGCTGACACAGACAGGATCTTTCTTCTACACTTCTTTTGAAATCTGCTTTCATTACTTAACTTTGAGTTCAGCCTTTCAAGAAAGAACTATTTAGTTTTCATTCAACAGGAGAGGGGAGTGCACCATTCCCAGATGACCTGCAATACCAGGTTGATGCATGGAGTGGACAGAGCAAGCTCCTATTCCATCTCCCTGTTCCAAAAATCAATTTAATATACAGTCCCCAGATAGGGGACATATCAGATATTAAACTGATAAGAACAGATACTACACTTGATCTTAGCCAAAAGGCCGAGAAGCGATACCACAATGGGTCTGAGCTAAAGGGAGCACTGGATGCACAGTCACCACAAGTCCCAGTCGGACATTGAGCCGCGCCTATTTAAGGCATTTTACAAAACACAAAGTGTGCAAGAGTCATTTTGGCAACTTTTTTAGTTGGCTTGAATATTTGTCGACTTGTAGAATATTTGGCAGCTACCCAAACTGTCTCTCTCCTTCCCACACCCTGAGGTGAGTGCACCTTTCAAGCCTCGTATCCGCCCCCAAGCGCGCTCACACACGCCCCCATCTACTCCAATGCAACAATACTTGTTAATGCCACACGGGCCAGCAAACACACACGCATTCACTCTGTGCTCCCCAAACCCTGATTCCTATCCCTTTTGAACAACCCATTTTCAAGATTTGATCCAATCCCATAACCAAAATCCAATCAGATTATCTTTGAACAACTGGCCCCAAGGTATTTCTGAACTGTGTACAGTAACGTGGCCTCATATCTTATAGCACCATCTTCCTCTCCTTCATCCTCACAAACCTTTCAGCCACCTCCTTCTTATCAAGCACAATGTCTCTCTATGGAGAGCAAAGTGAGCTTTGAGAGTCTGGCCTCCTTCATGCCCAGACAGAGTTTTAAATTCATTTCAGGCTGAAACTGCGTTCTGCATTTGCACTAGTGACTGACTGGTATGTTCTTTCCATATGGCTGCAGATGATGAAGGGCAGAACAGCTTCTGTGGTGTTGAGCTTGATTTCTAGTTCACTACACATGGCAGAGAAATAAAGAAATCCATCCCAGACCTGTTCAGCTGTATTATGGCTCTTATATTGGTAGAATCATTACAGGCTGCCTGTCAGTTTTAGACGGGTTTTTCAAATGCTTCTGCTTGTTTTTAAAGCCCTGAATGGTCTGACTCCTCCATATATCAGAGACCTGTTATGATAATAATAATAATTACTAGTGGTTTGTATTTCCAGAAGAAAATGCAAGTGTGAATGCTGAAGATTGAATAAAGCTGATTTCCTTTGATCTCAGCATCTCCATGGTTCCAGTGCTGATCTCTTATCAGATCAAAGGAGATCAGTTCCCTTTACCATGGAGATGCTCAGAACAAAGATCTCCTCTGGCTTTGATCTCCGTTGATCTCCATCCGGTTCATCATAATGAAAGGCTTGTTATTGTTCTTTTTCACAACCTTGGTGATGACGTCATCATTAGATTCTTTTTTAAGAATTGACAGAACTATTTGATAATATCACATCCAAACTGTAAAAACATTGTTGGATATGTTTGTTTCTTTAAGAAACTCAGACCGACTTGTTACTACAGAAGAGTTTTAGGGCCACTCATGACGAAATAAAATAAGAGTTTGTTTCTTTTCATGCAATTTGATATAAAGTCAAAAAACAATGTTAAGATATTTTTTCATCATACAATATGATAACAAAGTTGAAATACTGCGTCATTCTGCAGAACTTCCTGTCCATCCACCAGGTGGCGCTATCACTGAGACTGTATATTGGTCTATGGAATTGATCAGGGTAGGACTCTGATCACACATGTAAAGAACTGTATAATAAGTGTAGTATTGAGTAACAGACACCTTGATCCAGTGATACAACATAGTAACACCAGGACAACAAAAGCTGCCGTCACAGTGAGGAATTAATATTCCAACAAACAAACAGGCTCACACGGGGGGCGGAGCCTCAAAAGAACTCAATGAAAATATCAAGTAAAGGAAGAGCAGTGAGGAAGCTCTGCCTGAAACGTCTGTGCTGTAATAAAGTGAAACTGACTGATCACAGTGTTTCTATTGTCCCATGAATTAATATTGTAGAATCTCACAAAGTGACTCATTAACAGAGTCGCTCATTTTCTGCAGCAATCCTTCCTGGATTTTGTTGCAGCAACAGTGTTGCTTTGTCCTGGATGATGGGTTTGAATTCTTCAGTGGTCTCTATTGGAGGATAGGAGGGTTTTTTATTTTATTTTTTATATTAAAGTCAACAAAAAGGTGAAAATAGGAATTTTTTTTTTCACATTAAATCGAACTTCACCTGGAAAAATGTTTTTATTTTTTTTAATTAAAGTGAACATCATGGTGAGAATGTGATGTTCTTTATAAAATTAAAGTGACTATCAAAGGGAAAATATGAGTTTGTTTTTTTAATTAAAGTGACTATGAAAGTGAGAATATGAGTTCTTTTTCAAATTATATTGATGTCCAAATGATGTAAAAATCCTCATCCTCCACTTTGTGCAATTAAAAAGCAAATAAAGCTCCAGATGGATCAGAACTCCTGGAGTGAAACATAAAGTACTTCAGGAAAGGAGGAGAACGCCGCCACTAGAAGTAGAGATATTTTCAGGATTGTTACGTTGCGTTATGGAACGAACACTGAAGTTAACCCAGAAGTGGAGTATGGACATGATTGTGTGTTCATCTGTTGCCTTCAGGGGCAATGGGAAATAAAACCACGACATGTAAGAAACACTAAACAATATCAACACTTCTGGTTAAGATCACAGCAACTTAAAACACAATAAATAAACCAAATATGCAGCAAAATCATTGAAATGTGATTAAAAAGCTGTCAACAATGAAGCTGTCCCATGAAGACAAAGTCTTGACTAGTTTCCTGCTGCTGGTTGATCCATGATGCAGAAGATTTGGATGAATGACTGATGGTTTCTTTGTATGTTTCACATCTTGTTTTGCTCTTGTATAGAAAACATTTCCAATAACATTAAACACAAATATTGGAAGAAAGAAAGTAGATGTATTCACCAACGTGGGCCGGTTAGCTCAGTTGGTCAGAGTGTGGTGCTAATAACACCAAGGTCATGGGTTCAATCCCCATACTGGCCAAATGAAGCTTCATGAACCACTGTCTTTACTCTGAAGCCACGAGATGGCGCTGTCTCTTCAACAAACGTTTAAAACACACTTCATTGCCAGTCCTTCAGAATCTATCTTCTAACCAACAGTGCCATCTGGTGGTGAGAAAATTAAAAACTTGGTTGATGAGGCTTCATTTAGCATCACTACTTGTGAGTATCTCCACCTGTCACACAGGAGACTGGGGTTCACTTTCGTGATGGAGTTAAGGGACTGTTGTGGTGGATTGCTCACACTGCATGAGCAAGGCACCACTATTATAAATGGCTGTATTGTAATTATTAGTTGCATTGACTTGGAATCAAACCCAGGACTCCAGCATGGAAGGGGACAACTCTACCACTGAAGCACCAATGCTAACACAGCAGATCAGACCCGTCTCCATTTTAAATGTCAAAGAGAACTTGTCCTCATGGCAGTGAGCCATGTATTAAAATGAATCCTGATGGAGACACACAAGCTTCAGAGGCTCTGACAGAACTCACTCACAAACCTGAAAACTGCTTCAGGTCAAATGGACCATAAAGTTACAAATCCTCCAATAGCAGTTGAACCTTCAGCTTCAGTTCTTCAAGGTCGGCCATGACTAATGTTTTCATTGACTTTTGTCAGGATGTGGTCATTCCAGGAGCTCTGTCAAGGCTGTCAGGAGTCTTGATCTCCTGCCTTATTTATTTATTCTTAAACATGTCGGCTCGTTGGTCTAGGAGTATGATTCTCACTTTGAGTGTCAGAGATCCTGTGTTTAATTCCCAGATGAGCCCTTGAAGTTACCTTGACCCTCTCCTACAAATGGTTTTACCTTTGGTCATCAACCAGGATCTCTTTGTGTTAAATTTCAAAAGAGACTGAGACTTTGTGTTGGAGGCTTGGCTGATCTCTGCTCTTCACCTCATGGACTTTTTATCAGAGAAACCTCGTTGTAATTTCCAGTTTGTGTCTTTATAACTGATTGAACCAAACTGAAGCACTTCAGCAAGTCTTTCATTTCGACTCAGACTTTAGCATTATGATTTGTTCCTTTAGCTTTCAGGTCTGTCTAGAATCAGATTGGTAATGCAAAAGGTTCCAGATCTCTGTAAAGGACAGTAGACCCATCCAACATGGCTCCTGTGTTCCATCCTGTTCTGGATGTGATTCCCTCAAACCCAAGTGAGGTGTAAAATGTATAAAAGCTGGATTTGTACCATATATGTGAAATGTTGTTGCTGAGAGAGAGAGAGAGAGAGAGAGAGAGAGAGAGAGAGAGAGAGAGAGAGAGAGGGCGGGGGGGGGGGGGGGAGAGAGAGAGAGAGAGAGAGAGAGAAAGAGAGAGAGAGAGAGAGAGAGAGAGAGATTTTATTTTTTTTTTTTTTTGATTTTTAAAAACACTTTTATTTACACCATTTTGTCAGAAAACAGTGACATTGTGCATCAGAGCTTTATAAAATCATTTATGTTAAAAAATGTGCAAATTGCAGTTCATTGTTTTCCGTACAGCACAGAATGTTTTTAAAACACCAGACCTCTTTAAAAGCATTCAAATCATTGTTTTGTTTAAAAAAACGGTATTCAAGCCAGAGTCTGGATTTGATGTTGACTCGCCACACTTCTATGACATCCTGCCTTCTCTGTTTTCCACCTTGTTCCTCCTGCTGACATATATGGCCATCTTTGCCTCACCTGAGAGGAAGTTCAGGAGCTGCCATTTTGCTTTTGTACTCTTTTTATAGCCTGCTCCCATGATAAAAATCCTCTCAGTAAAAACAACACTAAAAAGAGTAAAAACCATTGTTAAAAGGGTGAAGAAATCTGAAAGTCTCTTGCACTCCGTAAAAACATGATAAATACTTTCTTTTTTTGTGCAAAATGGGCAAGTGTTTAAAACAGCAGGATTAATAACAGAGATAAAAGCATTGGAAGCGATCGCACCGTGTAAAATCCTCCACTGAAGGTCTCCAGATCGTTTCTTTAGGGGGGGTTTATATAAGATCCTCCACTGGGGACCGGGTCCGCCCTGACCCAGTCTTTGCAACCACACAGTGGGGGGTCTGTTGCTCAGTCCACCCTTGTGGATGCTCTTCACACAGTTCCGATAAAAAATCCGTTTGTCTGCCTTGTGCAACGACAGTTTCTCGGGCTGTGTGATTTCTAGGAGGGGGCCGGACAATCCCCCCAGCCCCGGGCTCAGCAGGACCTCAGGGAAGGGGTCTGCAGCGTCCGGGGAGAGTTCTCCTTCGCTGTATCTCCTCAGGAGGCTCCTGTCTCTGGCCGTGAGTGTCGTCCTCCAGGTCTCCAGGAGCCTCTGGGACACCCGGACAGACTGCAGCTTCAGTCGAGAGCCCAGGGCCTGGGCGTCGCTCAGGTCCAGCCCCACAGCATCCACAAGCTGACCCACGGTGAGGGTCCCAGACTGGATCAGCCTTCCCGTCAGCCCAGGAGTTGTTGTTCCGCTGATGTCCAGTCTGGCTCCGTGGATCAGGGGTTCTTTCAACAGCCAGTGCAGAGAGTCGGCTTTCAGGCTCCTTCTATGTGTGAATAAAGCCCAGCATTTAAAAATACTTTGATAAAAAGGAGGAAGCCCCTTGAGATTTAGGAATTTAGAATCAGTTAAAAACAGAACATTATCCAACCCCAACTTACTGACATGCCTCAGGATGCAGCTGGCCACACCTCTCCACACCAGATCTGCCGGGCCTGTGAGGTACCTCTGCAGGAACTGGAGTCTAAAAGTGGCAGTCCGGCTGGCCAAGTGGACAAGGCCCTGACCCCCCTCCTCTCTGTCTAAAAACAGCACCCCCTGTGGCACCCAGTGCAGACCATCCCAGAAGAAATCTATCATTTTTTTTTTAATTTGAGCCAGGAGGCCTGGAGGAGGGTCTACACTGGTGAGCCGATGCCACAGCTGGGATGCTACCAGGTTGTTTAAAACTAAAACCCTACCTCGGAGTGACATCTTGGGGAGGAGCCACCTCCACTTGGAGAGCTTACCCTCAATCTTTTCCATGACGGTCTCCCAGTTCTTCTGAACAAAATGTTCTTTACCCAGATGTATCCCTAAATATTTAAAACCATCTTTTTTCCATGTTAAATTCTGGGGAAGAACTGGGAGACCGCCATGCCACTTGCCAACAGCGAGGGCTTCACTTTTTCCCCAGTTGACCCTCGCTGCTGATGTCACATTAAAATCCCTTATTATCTTACTTAAAAGGTCTATTTCTTCTTGGCTCCTGATAAAAACAATAAGATCATCTGCATAAGCAGATAAAATTGCACCTTCACTAAAACCCGGTAAAAACAGACCCCCTAAACTAGAACGTATCTTATTGAGGAGGGGTTCCAGGGAGAGTGCATAGAGCATCCCAGACAGGGCGCAGCCCTGCCTGACACCTCTACACACTCTAAAAGGAGCACACAGACTGCCGTTAAACTTCAGCACACTCTCAATGCCTCTGTACAGCACCTTGATCTTAGCTAAGAAACCAGCACTGAAACCGAAGCTTTCCATGACCCTCCAAAGGAAGTCGTGTTCAACGCGGTCAAAAGCCTTTTCTTGGTCTACTGAAATTAGACCAGCATCTATGTCCAAAGAACTAGAGACTTCCAAAATATCACGAATCAGGTGGACGTTGTCCACCATGGACCTGCCAGGGACACAGTAGGTCTGGTCCCGGTGGATGACCTGCTCCATAACCCTCCCCAGCCTGGAGGCCAGTACTTTGGACAGGAGTTTGTAGTCCACACAGAGCAACGACACAGGGCGCCAGTTTTTGATGTCCTGCAGGTTCCCTTTTTTAGGGAGCAAAGTGAGGACTGCCCTCCTGCAGGACACTGGCATGGAACCAGAGGCCAGACACTCATTAAATACGTCTAGGACATCCTTACCTAGGATGTCCCAGAACGCTTTATAAAACTCAGCGGTGAGCCCGTCAATCCCAGGAGACCTGCCCGTTGCCATCGCCTGCAGTGCCGCCCGCAGCTCCTGCATTTCCAGGCAGGCCTCCAGCTGTTTGTTGGTCTGCTCGGAGACTTGAGGCAGCCCCCGCAGGAACCCCTCGAGGAGACCTTGCTCCTCCTTGTACTCACTCCGGTACAGGGACGCGTAGAAGCTCACCGCTCTCCTTCGCATCTGGCTTGGTTCTGAGATCTCCTGCCCCGTGTCTGAGAGCAGTGCGTGGACCACTTTCCCCTGACCGTTCTTTTTTTCCAGGCTGAAGAAGAAGCTAGAGGGAGCATCCATCCCAGAGATGGTTTGATACCGGGACCGGACCAATGCGCCCTGCACTTTAACGTTTAGCAGGTCGGCTAAAGCCCTTTTTTTGCTTTTGAGGCTTTCAATATAACCTCGATCTCCTGTGGACTCATTTAGATGTTCCAGTTCCACTATCTCAGTCTCTAGATGCTTCATAGACCTGGTGATGTCACCTGTGACATTTAGGGTGTGCTGCTGACACAGGAGTTTGATCTGAGTCTTACCGTGGTCCCACCACTGCCTAAGACTGCTAAAATCACCCTTCCTCTCTCTAAAAACCTCCCAAAAAAACATTAAAACCTCTCTAAAACTTCTATCAAAGGTTAAAACTGAATTAAAATGCCAGTAGGCGCTTTTAGGTAAAACATTTCTGATAAAAATACTATTTAAAAGTAAACAATGATCAGTAAAACCAATAGGTAAAATATCAGACTTCTTAAAGACATTAAAATGATGTTTAAAACAATAAATACGATCTAACCTGGCTGAGGAGACCCTGCTCTCTCTAAAGTGGGACCAGGTATACTGTCGGCAGTCAGGATGTATCCTTCTCCAGACGTCCACTATGCCCTGAGAGTGGACCAGCTGCCTTAAGGCGTGCTGAGAGGCTGGATGAGGCTCTGCATGGTTGCGGTCTAATGCCGCGTCATCTGTACAATTAAAATCTCCACCCAGAAACAAATAGTCCTCCGACCCACACCCACTTACCACCTCACTTAACTTGAGGAAAAACTGCTTCCTCTCTGCACCGGCTGTTGGGGCGTAACAGTTAATAAAAACACATTTAAAATGGTGGAACTGAGCTTTGATTAAAAGCAACCTCCCCTGTACACAGTGCTGGACCTCCAGTGAGTTGGGGTTAAAAGCCCTGGAGAAGAGGAGGCCCACTCCTCCACTGAGAGGAGTGTGGTGGCTTAAAATGGCCTCCCCTTTCCATTCCCTCCTCCACTCAGCTTCATTACTAAAATCACTGTGGGTTTCCTGAAGGAACAGGACGTCTATCTTTTTAAGTGTGGCTGTCTCATAGATTGCTTGTCTTTTTCTCAGATCTCTGGCTCCGTTCACATTTAAAATACCCAGTTTAAAAACATCCATGATAAAAGCGATGTTTAAAACTAGGATAAAAACAAATACATTAATTAAAACAAACTTGGCTGTCAGCATCATCGTCTAAAAGTGTTTTGGCTTTCAGCACAAGTTTCCTTAATCTAAAACCCTCCTGTTCTGTGAGGCCAGACTCCTGTCTGCTGCTCAGATGGAGTCTGGCCGAAAAAATAAAAAGACTGAGGTCTGGGAAATGGTCCTCTACTTTTACCCCGTGTTGGTTTTTCGTCTGCTGTAAAAACATCTTAAATTTTTCTGCACTGTACGGTACTTTGGTTTTTTGAGAACTGTTAAAAGAAATGTCACTGTTATCTGACGCATATTCGTTTCCACTGTCTTCTGACACCCGATTCTCCCCACACATTTTCTTTGTTTCACTGTTTTTTCTCTTCCTCCTCCTTTTTGCAGGTTTATTTTTTCCAATTTTTTCTTCCTCCATCTCTGCCTCCTCCACCTGTTCTGCCCATGCTGTACTCCTTTCTACTTCCTCCACCTGTTCTGCCTTGCTGCTCCCTCCTGCCTCCTCCACCTGATCAGCTATGTTGCTCCTTCCTTCTCCTTCCTCCTCTCTTTCCTGCTCCATATCTGGCTCACTCTTTTTTTCAACCACTTTTTTCCTTTTTTTCTTTTTTCTCCCTCCACCTCACCAGTGATATTTACATTTCTTTCATTCACGCTGCATTCAGTGTCATTCACTCCTCCTTCCTCTCCAGCTCCACCCGACATACTCTCCTCATTCACGCTCACATTCACAACTTCACCCGGTGTATTTACACTACTCACCCCGTGTTTGATGCTCTCCTGGTCGGTCACAGCAGCGCGTCTCCTCGGTAAAACCCGAGGAGCGGCGATCGGCCGCTCGGACTGAGCCCCAGCCACCGCGTCTCCCGGGAGCCCGGATTGCGGAGCCACCAGCGGGGGGGGGGCCCCCCAGACGGAGGCCCGCGGCCCCGGCATCGGGGCAGCGGCGGCCGTGGCAGCAGCGCCACGGGACTCCGCGGAACCGGGCTGAGCCGACTCAGCCCGCCGCGGACAGGACTTCACCGTGTGTCCCTCCTCACCACAGCCGAAGCATTTCATGCCAGCTGAGCTCGCGAAGACAACGTAGTCATAATCATTTACTCTCACACGGAACCTGAGGTTGAGCTCCTCATTCCGGTTATTGAGTATCATAAATACTTGTCTTCTGAAACATATTGCGTGTTTCAGCAGCGGAGACTTAATTCCAGACAGGATTTCCTTATAGCCAGACACCACTTTTCCAAATCTGGAAAGCTCCTTAGTTAAGAGCTCATCTGGAGCATAAGGAGGGACGTTGGACAGGATCACCCGGACAGCAGGCTGGGACAGCGGCTGTACCTGGACGAACCTGTCCAGCACGGTGATTCCTGTCTCCACAACGGAGTTGGCCTTCTCCACCCGGTCCATAAAGATCACCACGGCGCCGTTCATCCGGGCCGCCGCCTTCACGCTGCTGTACCCGACCTTCTCCCCCACAGCCAGAGCAATCTGCTCCACGCTGCAGGGGAAAGGTGTCGAGATGCGGATCCCGTGTTTGCGGGTGAGCCTTCTCAGCTCGGACGACATGGCCTCAGCCAGTCGCCGGCAAACACGGACCACGCAAACCCACCGAAAACCCCCGAGAAAAAACGAAAAAAACCAAAAAGTGCTCTGTGATTATTAAACTATATTGATTGTGGACATTAACAATGAAAAATACAGAAGAAAACGTGACAAACGCTCCCTGCTCACACACGCTCCCAGCCCTTCCGCACTCCCAGCATGCACCGAGAGAGAGAGAGAGAGAGAGAGAGAGAGAGTTCTAAAAGAACTTCATTGGCTGCCAGTGTCCTATAGGATCAAGTTTAAAGTTCTGGTCCTGGTCTTCAGAGCCTTGCATGGTCAGGCTCCTTCTTATATCAGTGATCTGATCCAGCCTTACACCCCTGAACGGCTCTGAGGTCTGTGGATCAGAACCTGCTGAAGGTTCCACGCTCTCATTTTCTCACTAGAGGTGACCGATCCTTCCAGGCTGTTGCTCCGAGGCTTTGGAAGGATCTTCTTCCCTCTTTGTGCTCAATTGACTCTGTTGACACCTTCAAGAGCAAACTTAAGACATAGTAGAGAAAGTGTCAGTAGCAGAGGAAAGTGCAGTGCAGAAATCCAAGATGGCGGTGCTACGGCGCAGCCATACTCATTCACGGTCGCCGCTGAAAAAAATGTAATGCTAAAATGAAAACAATACAAAGACTAAACATTGATGGAGATATCACAGATGAGCCCCAAAAAATAGCTAAATACTGTTCAGACTTTTAAACCAAACTATATGAATCAATATACAAGGAAGAGCTGACTCATCAGTTTCTGGGCTAACTCACAGAAACTAAATTAATTGACAGTGATTTAAAAGAACATTGCTACAAACCACTTCCACTACAGGAAGCTCTTTCTGCTATTGAACATCTCAAGTCAAATGAGTCTCCAGGCACAGATGGTCTA
Organism: Lipophrys pholis; assembly: GCF_963383615.2. Lineage (NCBI taxonomy): Eukaryota > Metazoa > Chordata > Actinopteri > Blenniiformes > Blenniidae > Lipophrys > Lipophrys pholis. Next base: position 3,409,753 of record NC_137646.1, on the reverse strand, counting down.
ACCTCTGAGTTTGATCAAACCTTCTCCAAAAAGCTGGCAGCCTTCCTCCTTGCTCTTTTCCTGGAATGTATAGATAATGAATCACTGCCCCCTACCCTAACCCAAGGCCTTAGAACTCTGATACCAAAACCAACAAAAGATTTACTTCTCATTGACACCTGGCGTCCAATCTGCTGACTCAACAAGGATTATCAAATATTTGCTCTGGTATTTGCTCACAGGATCAAACCAGCTTTGGACCAAATAATTGATGAAACTCAATCAGGCTTCATGAGAAACAAACATATCTCTAATAATACCAGACTAGTACTAGATTTAATCGACTACTCAGACCTATGCTCTGATGAAAGTTTCATCCTTTTTCTGGACTTCTATTAGGCCTTTGACACAATTGAGCATAAATGTATTTTCCATACTTAGAAAAGTTTGGTTTTGGCTCATACTTTAGCAGTACTATCAAAACAATGTACACCAATGGAAACTGTTCAGTCAAACTACACACTGGTACTTCTTCCTGATTCTTCCTTAAGCGTGGGGTCAGGCAGGGATGTCCAGTATCACCTGATGTCTTTCTGCTCTGTACTCAGCTACTTCCTGTCTCCATCAAGCTGAGTCCATTAAAAGACGTCTCAATAGCAGGAACCAACTTCTCATCAGCCGACTGGCTGAGCACACAACTTGATTTCTAAAAGACCTCTCCCAGATCCCTCTATCTACTGAGTTGATCAACTATTGTTCTGCTGCATCTGGCCTTTGCCTGAACAGAAAGAAATGTGAACTGCTTCCCCTGAAGTATTGTCACGTCCCTTCTATTTGTAATATAGCAGTAAAAGACTCTGGAACTTATTTGGGAATCGTCATTACAAAGGAAAGAGACGCCAGATGCATCAGAACTTTGACTCTATTATGGATAAAACCCAAAACAAAGTGAACCAATGGCTGCAAAGAGATTTATCACTGAGAGGTAGAATCTTATTGTCCAAAGCTGAAGGACTTTCTGGACTCACATCTGCTGCTTTATGTCTCCATGTTAACAAAAAGGTCTCTAAAGACACTGACAAGATGTTGTTCAACTTTATATGGAAAATCAAAAACCATCACATTAAAAAAACTGTAATAATGAACTCGTATGATGAAGGTGGCCTCAACTTTTTAGACTTCTCCACATTAATTCACACATTCAAAATAAAATGACTCAAACAATTCATCAAGAGCCGTCTTCAATCTGGAACATCATCCCAAAGCATATTTTCTCTGAACTGGGTGGCCTAAACTTTCTTTTATTTTGTAATTAGAATCCTGAATAAGTCCCTTAAAACGATCTAATTACCATAACCAGATGTTTCTCTTTTGGTCACTGATATAAGAACATCATTTCTCTTCACAGAGGTTTTACATCTGGAATAACAAAGACATCTTACATAGAAACAAATCCTTATTTTACCCCGACGGCTTTGCCACTTCTGCTTCTGTTTAACTCAGAAGGATCATTAATGTCATATCCAGAATTTACTTTAAAATATAGTATTACCATTCCTACTGATGAATACAATATTATTATAAATGCTCTCCCTGCTGGAGTAACTATGTTATATAAAAGTACTGCAGGACAAAACCCAACAATCTTACCCTTCCATCCAACTAAGTTAGAAATCGGTCAAACTTGTTTCTCATCAGCACATAATAATAATAATAATAATAATAATAATAATAATAATAATAATAATAATAATAATAATAATAATAATAATATTATAATAATAATATAATAATAATAATAATAATAATAATAATAATAATAATAATAATAATAATAATAATAATAATAATAATAATAATAATAATAATAATAATAATAATCACTGGATACGCTCATTATTTCAAAAAGATGTTGTCTCAGTTCCAGATGTGGAATCTCACTGGAACAACTGTATCAGTGGTCTCCACTGGAAAAGGATCTGGAATCTGCCAGCTGGATATCTGATTAATAATAAAGTAAAAGAAGGATCTTTCAAAATAATCCACAGAATTTACCCATCACATGCTTTCTTGCAAAGATTTAAAAAAGACATGGATATAAATTGTTCTTTCTGTGAAGAACTCCCTGAAACTACATTTCATCTGTTCTGGTCCTGCCCCTTCTCCACCAAGTTATGGAAGATCTCTGCACTCTGACCTCCGCCTGCTCTGAACTACACCTCTCCCTTTGCCTTCAACACGGGTTGTTTGGCTTCATTGACTTTCCTTCAGTTAGAAAAAAACAATTCTACATATTATACTTCTAGCCAAATGGAGTATTCACAAATATCGATATAATAATTGAAAACCACTGTTCTGTGTTTGTAAATGAGGCCAAGCAACATGTGAAACTATCAAACAATCACAAAATAAGAAAGCTGTGAAGACCTTTGACCTCTGTACTTTCTTTAATGTTTTACTTTCAATTCAATTCAATTCAATTCAATTCAATTTTATTTGTAAAGCGCTAAATCACATCAACAAACATCTCAAAGCGCTCTTACAATGATAGAGTACAACAGAACCCAACTAAACCCTTCCAAAGCAAGCAGGTGTAACAAGCAACAGTGGCCAGGAAAAACTCCCTCGCATGGAGAGAAGTTCAAGAACTCCCTCTTCAGGAAGAAACCGTGGGGCGGACCCTAGACTCTGGAAGGACGGCCATCCGCCTTGACCGGTTGGGGGGAGAAGTACATGGGATAGGACAGGGAGAGAGAGGAAAAGAAGAGGGAGAGAGAGAGTGGCAGACAGGCCAGATAAGTACTTTGATACTGAGTTGTTGTCTCTGGACATTTAGTGACCCCTGGCGGTTGTTATACAGTACTGTTTATGATGTACTACCTGTTTTTATTGTCTAATTAAAAAAAAGAAAAGATAAAAAACAAAACAAAGTTACTTTGAGGCTTTCTCTGAATTATTGTACAATAAGGTTCACAGTTCATGAGCCTGCAAATCAGTGTACATGTACTGCGCCATCTTGAATCCTCCTTTATAATTAACAGTAGTATTTGATGAAACAAACCTTAGAAACTTGGCAGTGGTGGGATTTGAACCCACGCCTCCTGAGAGACTGGAGCCTAAATCCAGCGCCTTAGACCACTCGGCCACACTACCTGCTACACTGGTGCTGCCTGTAGAACTCTGGAGGGATTATATTTGTGAGTACTTTCTGGGAAGACTAATTTCTGGTGTTGATCTAAATGTGTATCTCCATCTCATCTGGACAAAGAGAATGTTTTATTTGGAATAGTTCTCGCCGACAGCCTGCAAGACCCAACTTTTAATGTTTTACTGATGATGGGGAAGTTTTTCATTCACAGAAACAAACATATGAAGACCAAGCCAAATTTAAACATTCTTCACAAAGAGCTTTGTCTGTATTTTAAATCTCTTAAATTTATGAAGAAGAAAAATAGTATACGATTATATAACTTTGTAAAGGAATGTAAACTCAATGAAAACCCCTAGTGTATGTTTTGTTTTTCTTTTTGTTTGTTTGTTTTCAGTTTTATCTTATTGTTGTTTAGTTGGTGTGTGTATGTCTTTTATGTTGGATTGTAGTATCAGAGTTATTATCATTGGCTGGAATGTTTCTTAAAGTTTAATTAAAAAGAAATAAAAGAAATCCGGAGCGATCTCGTGACGTCAGACCGGAAACAGGAAAAGGAGGGGCGGAGCGAGCACGAGTCACGTGAGTTCGAGGAGCGTTCAGAGCCAAGCAAGTATTGATCAATACTACTAACCTTTTCTGTCGATATATCGATATTTTAGCTCGAGCCGCCCTCCACTACTGTTTGGAGCTTGTTGGACTCTCTCGGCTGTGTTGTCGTGTCTCACAGAGGAAACATTTCATCTCGTGCAGCAACAATGAGTTCAGTTCAGGCTTTGGGAGAGTTTGAACAAACTATCGTCCAGCACGAGGAGGAGGTTGATCGTCAGCACAGACTGCTGGAAACCATCTGGAACCCTCAAATCAAGCTCCACAGAACAGGTGTGGAAAAGTGTGAATGAACACATGAATGTGACTGGAGCAGGATCTCCATTGTTCTGACTGGGTTTGGTTTATCCACCGCACACAGAAGCAGGATTTGTGTCTCTGGAGGGAAACTTGGATTGAACTCAGACTTTTTTACACATTTCCTGGTTTGAATCAAAACACAGAAACTAGAGAAGAACATCTAGAATCACCTGGAACTCCCTGACAAGACATTGAAACAAGGTTAAAATAAAGATATGAGCAACCATTGACAAAATGTGGAGGGTATTTTGTTTCTGGACTGTTTTCAACATGTTTTGTGGAGTATTTTTTAGGTTGTCTACGTTGTGACATTATCACACACAGCAGCAGCTTAGTGAGGAATATTAGTGGTTTGATCTCAGTTTTTAATTTCTACACTAGATATTGAAAGGAAATGATCACTTTTTGATCATATTTATTTAGATTTTCAATAGATTTTTCCCTTTTTATAATATTAGCTCAAGAGTCATGTCATCTTGTTTGAGGTCCTTAATTATCATAAATGATCGATCTATCTAGTCATGGGTGCATAAACAATTAATGGAACTATTAATACTATTGTCCCTCATGAACTGGCCAATCAAGTTGTGGACATTGACGTTTTTAGAAGATTCATTTCCTGAGAACATTTAAAAGCAGGACGTCTCATTATCACTCCATCTCAGGTAGCATGGTAAACTGCTGACACGGTGTTATGAGAAGATGAGAGAATATATCATCTAGAAAAAGTTCATCCTAAACAGTCCTTGTTAATCCAGCAGCTAAAGATTCACATCAAGTAATAACAGAACGACTGGAGGAGGTTTAGACTTTAGTTCCAACAGCTTAATAGAAGAGGAGCAGCACACAGAGGATAAGAAAGATGAGTTACAGAAAAAAAGGTAACTAACCTTAACTTAACTAAATATAGAAGTGGCAATAAGAATAAGACTCCTAGCAAAATATAGTACAGAAAATATAAAATAATATAAACTCTTAACCAACTTTAACAAGATATAGAAATGGCAAAAAGAATAAGACTCCAAACAAAATCTAGGAGTGAACGTGGCCGAAGGTTAAATTCCTCTGTGGTTCCAGAAAGAATTATTAACCAGGAGGATCATTTGCAGTGAAGAGACATTAGATATTACACAGTTTTGCATTATGGGATGTGAGATGGAGGATGATGAGGGGGATGAGGTGGATGGCGGCTCCTGCTCTTTCCCTTCTGTCCTCTGTCCCCCCCTCCCCCCCAGTGAGGAGTTTGGCCTGTTGGCCTGAGGGACAAAGGACTTCTTAAGTCTGTTAGTCCCACATTTGGGAAGAAGCCGTGTCTCTCTGGACATGCTCCTCTGATTGTTGATGACGGTGTGTAGAGGGTGTCTGGTATTGTCCAGAATGTCCAGCAGTGTCTCTCTGGACATGCTCCTCTGGTTGTTGATGACGGTGTGCAGAGGGTGTCTGGTATTGTCCAGAATGTCCAGCAGTGTCTTCAGTGTTCTTGCCTCTGCTACCGTCACCAGAGAGTCCAGCTTCGTGCCGACTCCAGAGCAGTCTGTCCAGTCTGGACGTGTCCTTCTTGGATGTGCTGTCCCCAGCACACCACGGTGTAAAAGAGGACACTGGTCACAACAGACTGATAAAACATCCACAGTAGTTTGCTGCAGATGTTGAAGGACGGCAGTGTCCTCAGGAAGTTGAGGACATTTGAATGGAAGTTTTCCATTTCACTGCTTGAGTCCCACATTTCTGAATGAATGAATGAATGAATGAAGGGTTTATTTCCTTTCCAGTTACTGTGCAGGGCCTCATTTATTAAACCTGGCCTAGGATTCCTACTAAACATGTACTTGTGTCCAAAACAATTTGGATTGGTAAAACCGTGCGTACGCACATCTGCACGCACTTTCCTTTCATTGATCACAATCCACCTGGAAGGTGGTGCAGCTCATCTCCGCCCTCAACACGCCCACTTTCTACATTAAATGCTCAATGCAAAGGGCCTCCTCAATATTTTAGCATCTCAATCAGCCTGTTGATCTAAATTTGATGATAAATCCTGGCAGGAAGGACAAAGAAAAATAATTTTCCGGAGAGAGAAGTAGTGATGGAGGAGGTGGAGGTCAGGAAAATGACATTATGTGGTGTCACAGTAGTGGATTGACTAATAAAAGAAAAACAAAGGAATGGCAGCACGTCGTCACTGCTGGAAGTAGTGTGAGTCACAAAGAGATCAGTGACTGCAGAGGTGGAGAAGAAGAGTCTGATATGAAGGTGGAGGCTCAGAGGAGAGTGACATCAGAGAGTGAATGCAGTGTGAGAGTGAGTGGTTGATGGTGGTCGGAGGGGCTGATGGTGCAAAATGGCCGCCTCGCTTCCATCAGTCTGCCCCAGGGCAGCTGTGGTTACATACGTAGTTTACCACCATCGAGGATGGAGCCACTGAATAATGTGATGTAGAGCGTCTCTGAGTGTCAAGAAAAGTGTTATAGAAAACCAATTTATTATTATTATTATTATTATTATTATTATGGAGGTCAGAGGAGAGTGACATCATGAGGTCAGAGGAGAGTGACATCATCCATATTACGCCCCCTGCTGGCCAGCACAAGCTGCAGACGGACGTCAGACAGGCTTGGTGTGGGACTCAGACCGAGAGGAGGCGGCTGCTGTAACAGAATCTTACAGGCACCACCGTCTCCCGGACACTAGATGGCGATGGTGTGTCCCTCCAAACGACCTCCAGGAGGCCGGCTGGAGGAGAAGTGAGGGTGGAGCAGCCAGTTACTGCTAAAACTAACACTAACTAACTAACATGTAGGTGAAAATAGAATAAATGTTTTTTCAAATTCAAGTGAACATGAAAGTGGAAATGGGAGTTTTTTTTAAATTAAAATGAAAATCAAGGTGAAAATATAATTTTCTATCAAAGTAAAGTGACTATTAAGCTGAGGTGGGGGTGCCTGGTGATCCTCCTCCTGGGCCACCAGCTATGTGTCCAGCAGCACCTGAGCAAGAGGTCGGTCTCACTAACATCTTCTATTCTACTTAAATCTTATGTTTTTGCTTGTGCTAATGTTGTTTTTATCTATTTCTTTATTTTTTTTACTGTTCTATTAGCAGGCTGTGGACGAGCATAATGTCCCGGGGATGGACCGAGTGGACAGCCTGGCAGAGTACTTGGTGGGGCTCCGGGCTGAAACTGGTCCAACCTTCTCAAAGCAGCAGGCCAGTAATATCAGAGCCCTGTGGCAGAATGTCCTGCCATCTGACCAGCAGCGTGTGGCCTATGCCGCTCTGCACCAGGAGCGCCTGACAGCCGGCTCAGATAGCAACGCCTCCGTCTCCAAACCTGGTTGCTACGGGTTCCATCCCAGCCGGATCTCAGCCGGACTGACTCCATATCCCCACTCTGGGCCGGGCCGGGCCGGGCCGGGCCTCCTACTTTTAGCAGGTAAGTGGCCGTCAGTGATGCTCCATTTACAGAGATGATTTCGGGCTCCATTCGGAAGTGAGGTCTTGGTGCAGACTTCCAACGGCTTTCATTCCCAGATATGCGTCCTAACCCCCTCTCCCCTTCCCTCTCTCCCTCCTTCCCTCCCTCCCTCTCTCTCTCTCTCCTTCCCCCTCTCTCCCTATCCCTCTCTCCCTCTCTCCCTCCCTCCCTCCCTCCCTCCCCCTCTCTCCCTATCCCTCCCTCCCTCTCCCTCTCTCTCTCCTTCCCCCCCTCTCTCCCTCCCTATCCCTCCCTCCCTCCCTCTCTCCCTCCCTCCCTCTCTCCCTCCTTCCCTCCCTCCCCCCCTCTCTCTCTCTCCTTCCCTCCCTCTCTCTCCTTCCCTCCCTCTCCCTCCTTCCCTCTCCCTCTCCCCCTCTCCCTCTCTCCCTCCATCCCTCCCTCCTTCCAGGTGTGCTCCTGGAGTCCTGCCAGGAGCTTGTTTTGTTGGGTGGAGGAGCGGCTTTGTGTGCGCAGGAGAGGGGGAGAGAGGAGAAGTTTTTTCCAAGTATTTGTATTATTTGACAATATTTGAATAAGTTTTAATAAAAGATGCATTTTTATTCCAGACCTCTAATCGAGTCATTTTTTATTCATTTGAATGTGAAATGCTGAACCTCAAACGTTGGCTGGTTTTTATCAACATTCCTATTTTTCTATCAACTCTCAACTGTTTTTTCTTGAGGGGAAAAACTCTTGATATTAATGTTTATGTTCATCATTTGTAATGTCGCCTTTTTTTCTGACAGAATTCATTGAAAGGTAAGAATTAAACTTTGGAGGGCTTCTACAGAATCACTAGTGATGTTGCCATTGTCTAGATCAGAGGTCTCCAACCCCCCTGGTCCTCCAGGGTCCCTGTCCTGCAGGTTTAGCTCCTCCCAGTTTCAACACACCTGATTTCAATGAAAGGCTCGTTATTGGGCTTTTTCACAGCCTTGGTGATGACATCATCATTAGATTCAGGTATGCTGAAGCAGGGAGGAACTAGAACATGCAGGGCCGGGGTCCTCAGGACCAGGATTGGAGACCTCTGCTCTATGAGTTTGAGAAATAAGAGCTACGGAATTTAAAAGCAGACTCAAGACTATATGAAGTTTACAAAGACAAGACACATTTTCTTTAATCAAATCAAACTTTATTTATAGAGCATTTTCCATACACAGAACAATTGCAACACACAGTGCTTCACATAAAATAGAAAGAAAAATACAATAGAATAGAATTATTATTGAATTCTAATTATTTGCAACATGTCATTTATCATTCAGTTTCAACCAGGAATGCACTGGTAACAGTTCTCAGTATCAGCTCTGATATTGCAGAGTACTCATACTCAAATATCAACAGTGGTGGAACATGTCTTTGAATGGATCACTCTAAAAATATTGATGGAGAAAAAACTCAAATATCATCATGAATTGCACATACAGAGCTCCAAGTTCTAACATAGACTCATTTAATGAACGGAACAGCTCCACCTAGTGTCCCGGAGACGGTGGTGCCTGTCAGATTCTGTTACAGCAGCCAGCCAGGTGGAAGATTTCATAAATACAATGGAGTTTTAATTGAATACCAGCAGGACCACTCCTTTAGTGATAATATATCTACACATGTTATCGATAATATCAAAGTAAGCGGTGTATTAGTCAATGATATCAGTGATTTCATGTCTGTTTGTTTTTGTTTTTTTACTGTTTACAATAAAAAACACAGAAACATTAAAACAGACAACAGATAGATATCAGTACATATGAGTCAGAAGAGAGGAATCCCTGGAAAAACTAGTTATTGAGGTACAATCAGATGACTGGGAACTCATTTATAAATACAAGTGAAACTGAAATATAAAGATATTTAATGGATGACAAAGGGCTTAAAAAATGCATCTAAGAAGAAGAATACATGACATAGAGAATCCAATAAATGATGAACGAAGGAGATGGAAAATAAATACAAGAAATGTAAAAATAAGTTCACTCATATAATGAGAAAATGTAAGAAGAATTATTTTAAGAAAGTACCAGAAAACAATAAAGACAATGTCAGCAGTACATAGAAGGTTCTACATAGTATTATTCAACAGGCTTCCAGTAAGGATACTGTTATTGAAAACAGACACACTTCACAAACTACAGACCCACAATTCTCTCAAATCCTAGAAAAACTCAACGACATACTAGATACATTCAGAGAAATGAACTCTAATTCATTAAATCGAGGTAAAACAAAAATCATGATATTTGGAAAATATGAAATAAATAAACAGGTAAAGGTTCAGGTAGAGGGTGTAGCTAGAGAAAAGGTGATTGAAGACAAATTTCTAGAAAAATGTAAGGATGAGTACGAGCACATTACAATTCTACAAAGCTGATTTCCTTTGATCTCAGCGTCTCCATGGCTCCAGTGTTGATCTCCTATCAGATCAAAGGAGATCAGTGTCTTTTGCCATGGACATGCTCAGATCCAAGATTTCCTACGGCTTTGATCTCCGTTGATCTCCATCCGGTGCCTCTCCCATCCACTTTGTAATGAAAGGCTCATTATTGTTCTTTTTCACAACCTTGGTGATGACATCATCATTAGATTCAGGTATGTAGGTAGTTAGGTTACAGCAGCCAGCCAGGTAGAAGATTTCATAAATACAATGGCGTTTTCAATTGAATTCCAGCAGGACCACTTCTCATTGTGCAACCTTTAGTGATAATATATTTACACATGTTATACATACTATCAAAGTAAGTGGTGTATTAGTCAATGATATCAGTGATTTCATGTCTGTTTACTATAAAAACCACAGAAACATTAAAACAGACAACAGATAGATATCAGTACAAATGAGTCAGAACAGAGGAATCCCTGGATAAACTAGTTATTGAGGTACAATCAGATGACTGGGAACTCATTTATAAAGGAAAAGACGTCCTGTCACTATGAGTGTACAGTCAAACAATACAAGAGAAAGTGAAATATGGATCCTGGACTCTGGGAGTAGTGGGCGGAGCTGAGGTTGCACCGTGAGAGAGAGAGAGAGAGAGAGAGAGAGAGAGAGAGAGAGAGAGAGAGAGAGAGAGAGAGACTGGAGTGGATTAGTCTGGAGGCCCAGGCACATGACCACCTCAGCTTCCACTCAGAGCCCAGACCAGCTGTTCAGATTTGGACACTTGGAGCTGAGAAGGGGGAGGCTCCATGATTCCTGTTCATGCAGAGTTTTTATTTCCCTTTGCCACTCAAGGCAACACACTAACTCACCACCAGACCACAGATGAACACAAACTCATATGTGTACACAGAAAGTCCAGTTAAGATGGAGACGGGTTGTGAATGAAACAGATGCTACTGGTACAGTATGAGAGTCTGACTGCTTTCAAAAGGTCCAGTGATCATACAAGCGTATCAGTCACTCTCATACTTTCTCATGTTTCTATTGACAATGAGAAGCAACAACACAACACTACTGCTGGGACATGTTTACTGGATCACATCATGGATGGATGGATGGATGGATGGATGGATGGATGGATGGATGGATGGATGGATGGATGGATGGATGGATGGATGGATGGATGGATGGATGGATGGAATATACAGACATGACTTATGTTCACTCTGGAGGTGAGGACTGATGTTCTTCCCAGAGAGAAGCTGCTGGTAGCTCACTCTCTATGTTCCTCTGGAGGTGAGGGGGGAACTCCTATTCTCACTTTCATAGTCACTTTAATTTGATAGAAAATCATATTTTCACCTTGATTTTCAATTTAATTAAAGAAAACTCCCATTTCCACTTTCGTGTTCACTTTAATCTAAAAACAAACTATATTCGGTTTTCACCTAGAATCCAGAAAACTCTCATGAGTCTGAGTCCAGAAAATTTGATCCGTCTAGAAAAAGCCGATGAGTCTTTGTCCAGAAAGATGTGATGAGACCAAAAAATGTGATGATTCTGGTTCCAGAAAAATGGGATGAGTCCAGAAAAATCTGATGAGTCCGGAAAGATGTGATGATACCATAAAAATCTGATGAGTCCAGAAAAAAAATGTGTTGAGTCCAGAAAAAAATGTGATGAGTCCAGAAAATCTGATGAGTCTGGTTCCAGAAAAATGGGATGAGACCGGAAAGATGTGATGAGTCCATAAAAATGTGATGAGTCCAAAAAAAACAACTGTGATGAGTCCAGAAAATCTGATGAGTCCAGAGAGTCCAGAAAATCTTATGAGTCCAGAGAGTCCAGAAAATCTTATGAGTCTGATTTCAGAAAAATCTGATGAGTCCAGAGAGATGTGATACGACCAGAAAAATCCGATGAGTCCAGAAAATCTGATGAGTCTGAGTCCAGAAAAATCTGATGAGTCCGGAACGATGTGATGACACCAGAAAAATGTGATGAGTCCAGAAAAAAAATGTGATGAGTCCAGAAAAAAATGTGATGAGTCCAGAAAATCTGATGAGTCTGGTTCCAGAAAAATGGGATGAGTCCAGGAACATGTGATGAGTCCAGAAAACATGCGATGAGTCCAGAAAATCTGATGAGTCTGATTCCAGAAAAATGTGATGAGTCTGGAAATATGTGATGAGACCAGAAAAATGTGATGAGTCCAGAAAAAAATGTGATGAGTGCAGATAAATCTGATGAGTGCAGAAAATCTGATGAGTCCGGAAAGATGTGATGAGACCAGAAAAATCTGATGATTCCAGAAAAAAATCTGATGAGTCCAGAAAGATGTGATGATTCTGGCTCCAGAAAATGGGATGAGTCCGGAAAGATGTGATGAGACCAGAAAAATCTGATGAGTCCAGAAAATCTGATGAGTCTGAGTCCATAAAAATCCGATGAGTCTGGTTCCAGAAAACTGGGATGAGTCCAGGAAAATGGGATGAGTCCAGAAAAAAACCGATGAGTCCAAAAAAAATCTGATGACTCCGGAAAAAAATGGGATGAGTCCAGAAAAATGCGATCATTCTGGTTCCAGAAAAATGGGATGAGTCCAGGAAAAAATCTGATGAGTCCAGAAAAATCTGATGAGTACGCAAAGATATGATGAGACCAGAAAAATCTGATGAGTCTAGAAATAACCAATGAGTCCATACAAATCTGATGAGTCGAGAATAAAATCTGATGAGGCCAGAAAACAAACGATTAGTTAAGATAAATCTGATGAGTCTGAGTCCAGAAAAATCTGATATGTCAGGAAAGATATGATGACACCAGAAAAATCTGATGAGTCAGGAAATAACCGATGAGTCCAGAAAAATCTGATGAGTCCAGAAAAAAAATGTCATGAGTGAAGAAAATCTGATGATTCCAGAAAATCTGATGAGTCTGAGTCCAGAAAAATCCGATGAGTCTGGTTCCAGAAAACTGGGGTGAGTCCAGGAAAATGTGATGAGTCCAGAAAAATGTGATGTGTCCAGAAAAATGGGATGAGTCCAAGAACATGTGATGAGTCCAGAAAATATCTGATGAGCCGAGAAAAATCTGGTGAGTCTAAGTTCAGAAAAATCTTTTGAGTCCGGAAAGATGTGATGAAACCTGAATAATCTGATGAGTCCAGAAATAACCGATGAGTCCAGAAAATGTGATGAGTCCAGAAAAAAAATGTGATGAGTGCAGAAAATCTGATAAGTCTGAGTCCAAAAAAATCCAATGAGTCTGGTTCCAGAAAACTGGGATGGGTCCAGGAAAAACTGATGAGTCCAGAAAAATGTGATGGGTCCAGAAAATCTGATGAGTCTGAGTCCTGAAAAATCCAATGAGTCTGGTTCCAGAAAACTGGGATGGGTCCAGGAAAATGTGATGAGTCCAAAAAAAAGTGATGAGTACAAAACAATGCGATGAGTCTGAGTCCAGAAAAATATGATGAGTCCAGAAAATGTGATGAGTCCAGAAAAATGTGATGGGTCCAGAGAGTCCAGAAATCTCATGAGTCTGATTCCAGAAAAATCTGATGAGTCCAGAAAGATGTGATGCGACCCGAAAAATCTGATGAGTGCAGAAAATCTGATAAGTCTGAGTCCAGAAAAAATATGACGAGTCCAAAAAAAATATGATGAGTCCAGAAAAATGTGATGAGTCCAGAAAAAACTGATGAGTCCAGAAAAATGTGATGGGTCCAGAAAAACTGATGAGTCTGAGTCCAGAAAAATCCAATGAATCTGGTTCCAGAAAACTGGGATGGGTCCAGGAAAATGTGATGAGTCCAAAAAAATGTGATGAGTACAAAACAATGCGATGAGTCTGAGTCCAGAAAACATATGATGAGTCCAGAAAAATGTGATGAGTCCAGAAAAAACTGATGAGTCCAAAAAAATGTGATGGGTCCATAAAATCTGATGAGTCCAGAGAGTCCAGAAATCTCATGAGTCTGATTCCAGAAAAATCTGATGAGTCCAGAAAGATGTGATGATACCATAAAAATCTGATGAGTCCAAAAAAAACAACTGTGATGAGTCCAGAAAATCTGATGAGTCCAGAGAGTCCAGAAAATCTTATGAGTCTGATTCCAGAAAAATCTGATGAGTCCAGAGAGATGTGATGCGACCAGAAAAATCCGATGAGTCCAGAAAATCTGATGAGTCTGAGTCCAGAAAAATCTGATGAGTCCAGAAATAACCGATGAGTCTAGAAAGATCTGATGAGTCCAGAATAAAATCTGAAGAGGCCAGAAAAAAAATTATTAGTGCAGATAAATCTGATGAGTCCAGAAAATCTGATGAGTCTGAGTCCAGAAAAATCTGACATGTCCGGAAAGATGTGATGAGACCAGAACAATCTGATGAGTCCGGAAATAAGCGATGAGCCCAGAAAAATCTGATGAGTCCGGAAATAAGCGATGAGCCCAGAAAAATCTGATGAGTCCAGAAAAAAAAACGATTAGTGCAGATAATCTGATGAGTCCAGAAAATCTGATATGTCCGGAAAGATGTGATGAGACCAGAAAAATGTGATGAGTCCGGAAATAACCGATGAGTCCAGAAAAATGTGATGAGTCCAGAAAAAAAATGTGATGAGTGCAGAAAATCTGATGAGTCTGAGTCCAGAAAAACCCAATGAGTCTGGTTCCAGAAAACTGTGATGGGTCCAGGAAAATGTGATGAGTCCAAAAAAATGTGATGAGTCTGAGTCCAGAAAAAATATGATGAGTCCATAAAAATGAACCATCTGGTTCAATTCGTCACTTCATCATTTGGTTCAATTCACCACTTCATCATCTGGTTCAATTCACCACTTCACCAATTCACCACTTCACCATCTGGTTAATTTCACCAAATCATCATATGGTTCAATTTACCACTTCACTAATTCACCACTTCACCATCTGGTTCAATTCACCACTTCACCATCTGGTTAATTTCACCAAATCATCATATGGTTCAATTTACCACTTCACTAATTCACCACTTCACCATCTGGTTCAATTAATCACTTCATCAGCTGGTTCAATTCACCACATCCTCATTTGATTCAGTTCACCACTTCACCATCTGGTTCAATTCACCACATCATCATCTGGTTCAATTCACCACTTCACCATCTGGTTAATTTCACCTTTTCATCATCTGGTTGTCATCTGGTTCATCATCAGAAGTTTTGAGCAGAAGCGTCTCCTCTTTCAGTTAATAATGTTTTGAAGCCGATATGATGTTCACCCTCAGAGGAGGTAGTGTTTGAGGGAGAGCCAGATTAAATTTGGGGCGTAAATCTTATTTTGAAGGGCAAATTGAAATCGAAAGAATTCTACCACTGAACCACCAATGCTCACATAGCAGCAGATTCCCACCAAGAGAGGTCATGTGATCCAACTGCTGTGCTGCGTGAGCCCCTCCCCCACAGTTTGAGTGACACTCCGCTGTGGTTACACAAGCGTAGGTGCAGAGTTTGGCTCCGCCCCTGAGAGACTTTGTCAGTGGTTGACCTCATCTCCTTGTTACTATAGTGGAGAGTATCCCTGCCTGTCACACAGGAGACTGTAGTTCAATTCCCCGACAGCGAGAATAAAACCCTTTAGTTTTGTTATTGAAAACCCTGAGGTTCAGACTGGGAACGGCCCCTTCCAGCCATTCCAGCTGTTGCCAATGTGAACATAAAAGTTACACAGTAAGACTCTGGAGTCCATTTGTTGTTCCCTTTCTAGGACCTCATCACTGGACACCAGGTTCTGTGCACCTTTTTTTTTAGGGACCGAGCCCAGAAGGGAAGCTGCCTGGATGCGAGGACCCTGTTGCATCTGTAGTGTTTCTTTCTTTCTTTCTTCTCCTGATGACATCGAACCCAAATTTGACATAAACTTGCTCAACAAATTTGGCACACTCATCAGGACTGGTGCAGTCTATAAGAAAAGGTTAAAAATTAACCCACAAAGTGCCGAAATGTGCTTTTTTTATTTGTTTCTTACTGGTCAACGTATTACTCTTCATTGTAATCATTTTGAGTTATTTTTTTTTTTTTAAAGTGCTCTGTTGTTTGCTTTTTATATCTTTAACTGTTTCTGAATAAATTGAAAAAAAATGTCCCAAACAAAGCAGATGGGAGAGGCACCTCATGGAGATCAGAGCAGATCAAAGCAGGAGAAAATCTTTGCTCTGAACATCTCCATTGCAACAGGTGATGATCTCCTTCAATCTGATAAGAGATCAGCACTGGAGCCATGGAGACGCAGAGATCGAGGGAGATCAGCTTTATTCAATCTTCAGCATTCACACTTGCATTTTCTTCTGGAAATACACACCTCCAGTAATTATTATTATCATAACAGGTCTCTGATATCTGGAGGAGTCAGACCATTCAAGGCTTTAAAAACAAGCAGTAGCATTTTAAAATCTCTTCTAAAACTGACAGGCAGCCAGTGAAAGGAAGAAGGGATTGGTGAAATGTGGTCCCTCCTCCTGGTGCCTGTTAAAAAGCTGGTAGTAGCATTCTGCTCCAGCTGCAGTCTTTGAACATTGAGCCTACTGATGCCAGAATAAAGGGAGTTACAGTAATCCAGCCTGGACCAGATGAAGACATGTATTACTTTCTCCAGGTCTGCTGGGGAGAGGAATGACCTGGTCTTGACTAGTCGTCTCAGCTGAGCAAAGCAGGATTGGACTACCTTGGTCACCTGACCGTCAAAGGACAGGTCGGAGTCGAACACCACACCTAAATTGTGGACCTCTTTTCAAACATTGCTCAATGAGCTACCAAGACTAGAGCAAAGGTTGTTAAAACCACCAGAACTGGGTCCATTGGGGGCGATCAAAATGATTTCAGTTTGTAAACCGTTCAGCTGTAAAAAGGTTTTGGACTTTGGTTCTTTACTTTTGTGAGGCAGGACAGGATAGAGGCAGAGTCCGTAGAGCAAGGCTTTATAGGGAAGTTCTGTTGTGTGTCGTCTTCATAAAAATGAAAGTTCACTCAGGTTGTAGAAGTTATCTGGTGATGTAGAAGCTACGTCCACTTCAGTGCAAAAGTGAAGAGACGCAACATGACAATGAAAAAAGGTGTAAAGAATGTTGACTTCAGCTCCTCTCAGGATCTGAGCTTTGTCCATTGAGTTGTCAGATTTTCATGTTTCTCTTACTATTGACAGTTTGACTCTTATTTTCCAGCAGGAGACAAAAAGTGTCCGGTCACAGTTTGGGTCAGTTTCACTCAGTGACAGTGAGAATCACTCAAACTGTGGGGGAAGGGTTCATGGAGCACTGAAGGTGGAACGCTTCACATTTCCTGGCTGGAATGAGCTGAAGTTTAAGCTTTGGTGGTTCAGTGGTAGAATTCTCTCCTGCCACTCAGGAGGGTTCGATTCCCGGCCAATTGATGCAATAGATCTTTTCTTCACCCTCCTCCTGTGTGAGCTTTCACAACCCAGTCTCATGTTAACGGGTCGGTTTGGACCCCATTTACATCACAAGGTTCCAAGTGACAACAACTTGTCTGTTGAAGAAAAGTGTTACTTTTACACCACAGCAGCAGAAACACTGACAACAATGGAGTTTCTACAATGTGAGCCAGCCACAGTGAGCAGTGGTCGTCTCATGTGTAGGATATTACAGTGAACCTTCCATGACCATAGAACAAGTAGCCTGGCTAGCTCAGTCGGTAGAGCATGAGACTCTTAATCTCAGGGTCGTGGGTTCGAGCCCCACGTTGGGCGGAGCTCTGTTTTCATACAGTGGTTCAATTCACCAATTCACCACTTCACCATGTGGGTCAATTAATCACTTCATCATCTGGTCCAATTCACCACTTCACCATCAGCTCTACCAGTTTTTCCCCATAACAAAAATGTTCCTGGTCCAGGTCCATTGTTGTCATACTAGTACGCACAGTCTCCTCCTAAGTTTATTTTAGATCACAAACTTAGTGTGGAAAGTGACGTACGCATCTTTCAGGACCTGTTTTGTCATAATCAATTCAATTTCAATTCAATTTTATTTGTAAAGCGCTAAATCACATCAACAAACATCTCAAAGCGCTCTTACAATGATAGAGTACAACAGGACCCAACTAAACCCTTCCAAAGCAAGCAGGTGTAACAAGCAACAGTGGCCAGGAAAAACTCCCTCGCATGGAGAGAAGTTCAAGAACTCCCTCGCATGGAGAGAAGTTCAAGAACTCCCTCTTCAGGAAGAAACTCCCTCTTCAGGAAGAAGATGAATGAGCCCAGACATTGTTCTGGCTCCATCATGTTCCTGGTCCAGGATCAGTTTAACATCCAGACCCAGAGCATCGAGTGTTTTTAGGAGAAAATCATGAAATGTGTCAGCGTTGCTGTTTGAAAGCTCCTCAAAGTGAATAAAGCCCCGATACTGTTGGTTGAGTCCTTTTGCTTCTTGAAGATGTTGCTGGTTGGTCTGGGAGGAGGATTCTCACACACAAAGTCAAAGCCTCTTTGGAAATTTAACACAAAGGATCATGGTTGATGACTAAAGGGCACCCAAAGCGAGAATCATACTCCTAGACCAACAAGCCGACATGTTGAAGAAGCTAAAGGACTCCAGTGATTGTCATAAATAAGGCAGGAGATCAAGACTCTGACACTGTCAGGTCACAGTTTGACAGTCTGGTTCAGTAGCACATGCTCAGTAACAGCGCTGCGTAGCCTCCGGCTGTCCCTGTCGATGGAGTCGGGAGTGTGAAAGAAAAGTTCCACCTTGAGAGCCGGGACCAAAAAGTGACAGTTGCAGTGGATCCGAGCACCACTGTCGTATAAACGGAGCCCAAATGTGACTAAAGTTTTGTGGTTCCACCTGTTTTTGTTGTGGTGTAAACGGGCCTTAAATCATCTGTAAATTAGAACCCTGATTGTTGTGGGCTGAAGATGGAGATGTGCAGTCTGTAAGTCACCAACACTATCCTGAATGGACTTTCTTCTTCTTTTGGCTTTAATGGCAGTTGGCATCCATGAAGTATTATTACGCCATCTGCTGGTTCTAACTAGTCTATACTATTTCCAAGGATTGGGAAAGATCAAAGTGACAAAAATCCCTTCTTTAGTTTGATCTTTACTTTGATCAGAATCTGACATTCTGAATGAACGACAATCTTTGAATAAAGAAGAGAAACAGTGAAAATGCTCCACTGTATCACCTCAGCATGACCAACAAGAGATTAGCAGGGATACAAATATGTCAGAAAATAGGCTTTATACATGACCTGGATATTAAGTTCTTTTTTTACAATGGTTCATAAGTGTTTATTTTATGTTGTAACTATAGCATAGTGCTCATGCTTTTACTTTGAAAGAACTCACAGACAAGGTGTGGTAAATCAGAAGTAATTGTTGTAAATCAGATAGAAGTACCACAAACGTTGATGAGCAGTAAAAGCGAATTTTAGTGTACTGTGATTTCAAGCTTAGTTTAATTGTAATGTAAAGTAAAAGGTAATCTATATTATTTCATGGTACAAACATATGGTTAAAAAGGACAAAGTTGTAAATATACATGGAAATTACATATTAAGAGCACTCAAGGTAGAGATTGTCAACGGTTAATAATTTAAGGCAATTCATTTAAGGTAGTAAATATGGTAAAGGTGTAAAGGTAAAACATGCTGCAAAGAGTTGCTCATGGTATTTTTCTGTTTACATTGTAGTTCTTACGGTGTGTTCACCTGCAAGGCTCAATAAAGTTGAGAAGCATCAGTTTGAGAGAGCATCTTTTCTACCGCGGCTGCTCCAGGCTTCACTGATCCACAAAGAGGTACAACTGTTGGCATTCCAAAAGGACAGTCAGGAGGACTGAATACATTCTATTAAAGTACTTTGATCTGATCTATTGAAGACTCTGATCACCTTTAACACTAAACAAAGAGATTCACAATTCAAGTGTTAAAGTGCAGAGAATCTCACAGCAAATCCACAATGTGAAACATCAAATAGATCCAACTGTCATTGAACACACACACACACACACACACACACACACACACACACACACACACACACACACACACACACACACACACACACACACACACACACACACACACACACACACACACACACACACACACACACACACACACACACACACACACACACACACACACACACACACACACACCAGTGAACCAAGCCAAGGAATTGATGAATTCTTCATCCATCAGGCACCCTGTCAGAAAGGGTGGAGGTGAGGACTGATGTCCTCCTCAACAGAGAGAAGCTGCTGGTAGCTCACTCTCTATAGGCATCGGTTCAAATCCCATAGAGTCTAGTTTGGACAATTCTAGTTTCCCAAAACCTTTAATCTGTGGATTGAGTTCCTGCTTGTAGTCAAATGTTTTCACACGACCCTGTTAACCTCCAGCAGAGTTTCTGTAGTGTAGTGGTTATCACGTTTGCTTTACACGCAAAAGGTCCCCTGTTCAAAACCGGGCGGAAACATAAAGCAAAGTTTTCGAAAGCACAGTTTCCAAAATATTAGGAACTTAATGGACAATGATGTCTTGTTACATAATCCCAGAGTTTAATTTGTGCCGGATCTTGCCGAAACAGGATCTGGCCCATCACAGATTTTGACCGGCACTTATTTGATTGGATCCAGCAGCTCATTACAAACAAATTTAATAAAATCTAACCCCTTTAATTTACTTTTATGAATTTAATAATTTTTTTTAAAATATTATATTTGGACAGCTGTATATTTTATCGAGTTGAAATCAGTAGAAAGTTCACTGTACACAAAACTGGATGTAAAAACTGAACGGTGAGGAGGAGAGGGAATTTCCGGCGCTCTCACGCCACGTCACTCTAAACTGTGATTTTGAGTTAAAACTGTGTGTGTCAGCTCGCTGGGAAGACGGTGGGAGACGATGGACAAAAAGAGACAGTTGGATTTGAAGAGCTTTTTTAAGCCAGGGCTGTTTTTTGGGCTGTTTTGGACGATTAAAAAGGTAAGCAGGTTATTTCTTTTCATTTTCTGCTGCTGCTGATTCATGAGAGGATTTGTGGCCTTATGGGTATAAAAGGTGGTAAATATTTATATATATATATAGAGAGAGAGAGAGAGAGAGAGAGAGAGAGAGAGAGAGAGAGAGAGAGAGAGAGAGAGAGAGAGAGAGAGAGAGAGAGAGAGAGAGAGAGAGAGAGAGAGAGAGAGAGAGAGAGAGAGAGAGAGAGAGAGAGAGAGAGAGCACCCTACTGACTGATTCTCCATAAAAAATAAAAATTTGGTCGATTGCATTGAGACCAGCTGATCAATTCCATGGTTGTTTCAGTTCAGATGGGGATGTAAAGAGAGGCTCTTGTTAAATTCTGACACAGGAAGAACGAGCGGAGCGGTTTGTGGGACAGTAAACTCACGGAGCTGATAGAAAATATGTCGGCGCTGTTGGGATCAGATGACACTTCGTTCCTCTTCTCCCAGCTTTTTCTGCTTCAGCTCCGGCCGGCGGTGCGCTCGGCTCGAGCCACTTGGCCTCTGGTGCAGGATAAGGACTATCATGGTGGAGGAAGTTGGAGGCCTTGTGGGGCCTTTCGGCGCCTCAACAATATCACATCCAATAACGCATGACTGGTACCTGCACCTACTCCAGGGGTGGTGCAACGCAGCCGTTATGGCCGCGTGCTAAGACCTCCAAACAGGACTTAAGTCATTTTTTTAACGACTGGGTGGTACCATTCTGAATGTTCAGGGGGGGCCTGTGTGGTGCACCTTTGGGAAAAGTTCTCTAATTCAGAGTGGAGTGGGTGTGTCGGTGACGTGTGAGGGGTGTGTTGGTGATGCGGTAGCTGTTAAAGGTGGATGTGCGGTGATGTCACGGGGTAAAATGTTTGACAGGACGACTGTCATTCTGTGTGGAAAGAATAAAGAAAATCTACTCGACAACTCTGCCGTCCCTTCTTTCACGGCTTCCACAAGTTATTATTAAGTTATAGTTATTAATGTATTTATTCAGTTGTCTACTTTAAAATACAAACAAAATCTTCCTTCCACAACATATTTGCTGTTTGGTTAATTCTGGTCCTACAAATTGTCCTCATGATGAGACCCTCTGAAGAGGAGAACCTGTCTTCAGGGGACTCCGGTCCTTGGATTGCAGGGAGTCTCTACATCAGAGGTTTTACTTTATAAAATAATCCACAAGAAGAGTCTTTCTCTTAAATTTACAAAACATTGACCAACGTTGTTGGCAGGATTCGAACCTACGCAGGGAGACCCCAATGGATTTCAAGCCCATCGACTTAACCTCTCTGCCACAACAACATGAGTCAGAAGTGTTTTATGGCAGTGTAATATTCCCTGTGTGTGGTTCCTGATAACCCTCGGGTTCAGATCAGAAACGTCTTTTCAGGACAGACGTTCTTCCCAATCACTCCCTCTCAGGTCACAAAGTGTGTGCCAAGGTGAGTGTCCATGTGACACGTGACTGTTCAGCCCCGTTTCCACTGTACAAAATGTGTCTGTACAGTTTGGTTCAGTATTTTGGTCGCTTCAATTCGCTTGGAACCTCAACCAAGCAGGTACCACGAAAGTACCAGGTACTACCATGTAGTGGAAAAGCATCAAAAGTGAGGTGAGTCAAGTAGGGCTGAGTAGGTACTAGTGGAAAAGCACCATCAGTTGACAAGTAAGAAATAAACCCCCAAAAAACATGGTGTGATACTTACATCAACTTTTCACAAAGTAGGGTTTGGTAAAGTTCTGTTGCATTGGAATTGAACCTGGGGCCCCCATGTGGCAGGTGTGAATTCTACCACAGAACCACCAACGCTTACAAGTGATCACAGTCCAACCAGGGGAGGTCAGGTGAAACAACTGCTCTGGTCCATGAGCCCCTCCCCCGCAGTTTGAGTGATACTCAGCTCTGGTTACACAAGAGTCCATGTAAAGTTTTGCTACTTTGACTCCTGAGATGCTCTGACAGAAAGCCTGGGTTCAATCCCCAGCATCACCAAGCTTTACGTCCAACATCAATAGCAGCGAGTAGATTAATAGTGAGTTAGTGTCTCTTGATCATGAGGAGACACAAGTCAAACAGACTCTGACACGTCTCACTCACAAACATGATACACCTTTCTGTCCCATTCTACAAACTTCTTCAAGTCTTCTTCACCATCGCTCTATATTCTTTATCATCTTTGACTCACTTCAATTCACCACTTCACCATCTGGTTCAATTCACCACTTCACCCTCTGGTTCAATTCACCACTTCACCATTTGGTTCAATTCATCACTTGATCATCTGGTTCAATTCACCACTTCATCATTTGGTTCAATTCCCCACTTCACAATCTGGTTCAATTCACCACTTCACCATCTGGTTCAATTCACCACTTCACCATCAGCTCTACCAGTTGTCCCCCGTAACAAAATATTCCTGGTCAAAGTTCATCTGGTTCAATTCATCACTTGATCATCTGGTTCAATTCACCACTTCACCATCTGGTTCAATTCACCACTTCACCATCAGCTCTACCAGTTGTCCCCCGTAACAAAATATTCCTGGTCAAAGTTCATCTGGTTCAATTCATCACTTGATCATCTGGTTCAATTCACCACTTCACCATCTGGTTCAATTCACCACTTCATCATCTGGTTCAATTAACCACTTCACCATCAGCTCTACCAGTTTTCCCCCGTAACAAAAATGTTCCTGGTCCAGGTCCATTGTCGTCATACTAGTACGCACAGTCTCCTCCTAAGTTTATTTTAGATCACAAACTTCGTGTGGAAAGTGGCGTACGCATCTTTCAGGACCTGTTATGTCATAATCACCCTTTATAAATGAGCCCAGACATTGTTCTGGCTCCATCATGTTCCTGGTCCAGGATCAGTTTAACATCCAGACCCAGAGCATCGAGTGTTTTTAGGAGAAAATCATGAAATGTGTCGGCGTTGCTGTTTGAAAGCTCCTCAAAGTGAATAAAGCCCCGATACTGTTGGTTGAGTCCTTCTGCTTCTTGAAGATGTTGCTGGTTGGTCTGGGAGGAGGATTCTCACACACAAAGTCAAAGCATCTTTGGATATTTAACACAAAGGACCATGGTTGATGACCAAAGGGCTCGTCCGGGAATTGAACCCGGGACCTCTCGCACAAAATCATGAAATAATCCCCTGATAAACAAAAATTAATAATTAAACAAAACACCAAATGATCACATGACCTTAAACTCGCGCTCAGGCTTTGTTCTAAACCAGGGTTAACTCCGCCCCTCTTCCCTGTCACCAGCTCCGGCCCGTCATGTCACCGGTCAGTGTGTGTGTGTGTGTGTGAGTGTGTGTGTGAGGCTGTTTGGATGTTTGCACGGGTAAACCATGGCCAGTCCAGATGTGCACCCCTGGATCACTGTGCTGACAGGGAGGGAGCCAAAGATGAACTCAGTGAATGATGTCATGAGAAATACGGAGGGGATGAGGAAATGAGTGAGGCATGTGTGTGTGTGTGTGCTGATGGAGCCGCTCCATCACAGCCTCCTCCTGCTCACGTCCTGCACACATCCTGCACCTCCTCCTGCACCTCCTCCTGGACTCATCTTGCGCCTCCTTCTGCGCCTACTCCTGTGCCTCATCCTCCCTCTCCTCCTCCTCCTCCTGCACCTCCTTCTGCACCTCCTCCTCCCACCTCCTCCTGCACCTCCTTCTACACCTCCTGCTGCATCTCTTTCTGTGCCTCCTCCTCCGATCTCCTCCGCCTCCTTCACACATCCTGCACCTCCTTCGGCACCTCCTCCTCCGCACCCTTCTGCACACATCCTGCGCCTCCTCCTGTTTACATCCTGCACCTCCTCCTGCGCCTCCTCCTGTTTACATCCTGCACCTCCTCCTGCACCTCCTTCTGCGCCTCCTCCTCCCCCTCCTCCTCCTCCTGTACACATCCGGCACCTCCTCCTGCACCACATCCTGCACCTGCTCCTACACCTTCTCCTGCACCTCCTCCTGCACACATCCTGCACCTCCTCCTCCTCCTCCTCCTTCTGCGCCTCATCCTGAGCCTCCTCCTGCAGACATCCTGCACCTCATCCTCGACTCTTCCTGCGTCTCCTCCTGCGCCTCCTCTTGCACACCTCCTGCGCCTCCTCCTTTAAAAATCCTGCACCACATTCTGCACCTCCTCCTGCAACTT
The DNA here is from genome assembly GCF_963383615.2 of Lipophrys pholis. Taxonomy (NCBI): domain Eukaryota; kingdom Metazoa; phylum Chordata; class Actinopteri; order Blenniiformes; family Blenniidae; genus Lipophrys; species Lipophrys pholis. Next base: position 3,384,699 of record NC_137646.1, on the reverse strand, counting down.
CTCCTGTGCCTCCTCCTGCGCCTCCTCCTGCAACACATCCTGCACCTGCTCCTACACCTTCTCCTGCACCTCCTCCTGCACACATCCTGCACCTCCTCCTCCTCCTCCTCCTTCTGCGCCTCATCCTGAGCCTCCTCCTGCAGACATCCTGCACCTCATCCTCGACTCTTCCTGCGTCTCCTCCTGCGCCTCCTCTTGCACACCTCCTGCGCCTCCTCCTTTAAAAATGCTGCACCACATTCTGCACCTCCTCCTGCAACTTCTCCTGTGCCTCCTCCTGCAACACATCCTGCGCCTCCTCCTGCACCTCCTCCTGCACCTCCTCCTGTTCACATCTTGTGCCTCCTCCTCCAGACATCCTGCGCCTTCTCCTGGACTTATGCTGGACCTCCTTCTGCGCCTCATCCTGTGCCTCCTCCTCCTGCACCTCCTGCACATCCTGCACCTCCTCCTGCGCACCCTTCTGCACACATCCTGCCCCTCCTCCTGCACATATTCTGTGCCTCTTCCTGCACCTCCTCCTGTGCACATCCTTTGCCTCCTCCTGCTGACATCCTGCACCTCCTAGTTGACTCATCCTCCACCTCCTCCTGCACCTCCTTCTGTGCCTCATCCTGGGCCTTCTCCTGCAGTGCACCTCCTCCTGGACTCTTCCTGTGCCTCCCCCTGCACCTTCTCCTTCTCCTCCTCCTGCGCCTCATCCTGTGCCTCCTCCTCCCCCTTCTACTCCTCCTGCACCTCTCTCTGCGCCTCCTCCTGCACCCTCTCCTACGTACCCTTCTGCACACATCCTGCACTTCCTCCTGGACTCATCCTGTGCCTCCGCCTGTGCCTCCTCCTGCACCTCCTCCTCCTCCTCCTCCTGCTTAGAAAGTGTAAATAGTATAATGTAACTGCAAATGAATGCTGCTGATTCTATTTGTAGCCTCACATCTGTAATTATTATTTTCTGTATTTTTCTCCTGAGAAATGTGTCTTTTAATGTGAAGAGCGGGCTCTGAGGACACTCAGCCAGTAGGGGGCGCTGTGACACTGCGGTTAGACCAGTGAAGAGGCTGCATGGTCTTCCTGAAGGACGACTTGAGTTGTGAAAACCAGTTCAGCTCCTTCCAGGGAGGACAAGTGACCAGGAGAAGCTTCTGTGTCACTAATCATTTGTCTTCCTTCAGCGCTTCACTCAGTACGGAGGAGGAGATGCAGGAGGCGCAGGAGGAGGCACAGGATTGGTCCAGGAGGAGGCGCAGGATTGGTCCAGGTGGAGTATTCGGGCCATTGAAGGAAAAAACATTAGAGGCTAAAAAACAAACCAACCTTTCTTCCCTAACTTAGATTTCCGTCTTCGTCTAAAGACAAAGTGAAGTAAAATCTTGGCTTCAGTACTCAGTACCACGTCTTTCATCCTGAGTACTAGTGCCACTAGTAGTACTAGATTACTGTAGTGTAGGATTACTATTGCAGCAACACATCATCAGAAGGCTCAAACAGCTCCAGAAATCATGATTTAGAAGATAAAACATCAGATAAAGGTCCAGAGGGGGACTTATTGAAAGAGTGAATCCAAACCAATCCTTTGGAGTAAAAATCAAACTTTGCTGGAAACTTCAAAACTTCCAAAATAAACTTTCCAGAAGCTTCTCAGTCCGGCCAAAGCTAAAGATCTGTTAGTTTAGAAATCCCTTCAAAGAGGGAGGTCCGGGGAAACTCTCACATTCACTGAGCTGTTCCAGTTCAAAACTCTTCAAATACGATTTAAAGCAACCAACAACCTGCTGCCAGGCAACATTCAGGAAATGTTCAGGTCCAACTTCAGGGGGAAAATTCCAGTCCAAAAGTCCAAAATCCAAAAGTCCGAAAGTCTAAAAGTCTAAAAGTCTAAAAGTCCAAAAGTCCAAAAGTCCAAAAGTCCAAAATCCAAAAGTCCAGATCAGCAAGAAAAGCTTGTGAACCAATGCTTGTAAAATGATGGAATCAATTCTGTGCAGAGATGAAACAATTATCAAACTTAATAGAGCTGAATCAAATAGAGCGGATTCTGGCCAGGTTCAGGGTTTTACCATGAGAGCAAGGGATTGTGGGTAATGGTGTTGCTCTGTTTATTGGTGGAGGAGAAACAATCTGTTTCAATCCTCACTGACTGGCTGCAGGATTGAACAACTTTGGTGTGAATCAGGAAAAATCTCCTTCTGCACCTCCCGCTGCGCCTCCTCCTGTGCCTCCTCCTGCACATCCTTCTGCACCTCCTCCTGCACCTCCTCCTGTGCCTCCTCCTGTGCCTCCTCATTCACCTCCTCCTGCGCCTCCTCCTGTGCCTCTTCCTGTGCCTCCTCCTGCACCTCCTCCTGTGCCTCTCCCGGTGCCTCCTCATGCACCTCCTACTGTGCCTCCTCATGCGCCTCTTCCTGCGTCTCCTGCACACAAACATACATACAAACATAAAAGTCAGTAACTTAATGCAGTTGAAAACAGAAACTTTTGCATAAACACAGCAGCAAGTCGTCAGGTGAGTCGGGATCGATTGTAAAAGGAGGAAACGTTTGTTTGGACCTGTCCTGTTTATCAAACTTGTCCTCCATCAACTCTTTCCAGTTGTTATTTGGGCTGATCTGATCACATATGTTGAAAATATGAGCATTTATAATCTACACAGCAGGAAACGAGCCATGGCACCGCCAGTCACAGGCGCCGTCCCTCTGGACGTCTGGGGGCGTCCCAATGTAGATAAGATTTGTTTTCTGTCAGGACGTCTTCAGCTTTCTCTCGTCATCGATTCAAGCCGACATTCATGTCCCCGATACACCTAAACAAAGGACCTCAGTAGGTCACAAGATCAGACAATGGAAGTTGATTTGGGAAGAAAACATGTTCGGAAATAAACCACAGGGTGCCTCTTCGTAATGAAACAATGAGTGCTCATGCTCGACAATGAAATCGATTTCTCAAATAATGCAAACAGAACTGCTAAGTACAGTGGACACTCCATGAGAACCCTGCACTTAGCAGAGTGGCGCAGCGGAAGCGTGCTGGGCCCATAACCCAGAAGTCGATGGATCAAAACCATCCTCTGCTAGTGACAGTTCAGGTTTTCTTCTCTTCCAAGTTTTCACAGTCAAATAACCATGTTCAAGGATCCGACACTTGCTGCAAATCAAGACTCTCACTGGAATGGCTGTGAATGAGTGCAAAACAGCAACGCTTGTCAACAATGGTCTTGATTTTGTGTATTGAAAGAACACCATTCTGATGTTGCTCACCCATAGACAGTCATGGCGTCAGAATTGGACGAGCCCTTAAAGGTAGTAAATATGGTCAAAGTTTAAAGGTGAAACATGCTGTTAAGAGTTGCTAATGGTTTTTATCAGTTTACATTGTAGTTCTTACGGTGTGTTCACCTGCAAGGCTCAATAAAGTTGAGAAGCATCAGTTTGAGAGAGCATCTTTTCTACCGCGGCTGCTCCAGGCTTCACTGATCCACAAAGAGGTGCAACTGTTGGCATTCCAAGAGGACAGTCAGGAGGACTGAATACATTCTATTAAAGTACTTTGATCTGATCTATTGAAGACTCTGATCTTACCTTTAACACTAAACAAAGAGATTCACAATTCAAGTGTTAAAGTGCAGAGAATCTCACAGCAAATCCACAATGTGAAACATCAAATAGATCCAACTGTCATTGAACACACACACACACACACACACACACACACACACACACACACACACACACACACACACACACACACACACACACACACACACACACACACACACACACACACACACACACACACACACACACACACACACACACACACACACACACACACACACACACACACACACACACACACACACACACACTTCTTCATCCATCAAACACCCTGTCAGAAAGGGTGGAGGTGAGGACTGATGTTCTCCTCCACAGAGAGCAGCTGCTGGTAGCTCACTCTCTATGTTCCTCTGCAGAAAGTGATGAGGACTGATGTTCTCAGAAGAGCTTTTTTTATCATCAAAAACAACTTTTCCCTCAGAGTGAGATGAGCTGAGTGAGAAAACCAAGCGGTCCAAGGAGCTGTGTTCTTGTTCCAGTCTCTTCTGGATTGAGTTGCTGCTTGTAGTCAAATGTTTTCACACGACCCTGTTAACCTCCAGCAGAGTTTCTGTAGTGTAGTGGTTATCACGTTTGCTTCACACGCAAAAGGTCCCCTGTTAGAAACACAAAGAAAGGTTTTTGAAATTCATCAACACAGTTTCCAACATATCAGGAGTTTAATGTACAATGACGTCTTGTTACATAAGCCAATATAACAACCCAAAACCTTTTAACTGACAGTGGTGGGATTTGAACCCCCACCTCCTGAGAGACTGGAGCCTAAATCCAGAGCCTTGGACCACTCACCCAAACCATAATCATATAATAATAATAACATCTATTTATATAGCACATTTCACAGACAAAAAGCCACAAAGTACTTCAATACACAGTTCAGAAACATCAGAAAGTACACAGAATATAAAAGGCCAAGACAAGACAAAATCCTAGCAGCCCAAAGGGAGTTAATTAAAAGCCTGAACTAATAGACGAGTCTTAAGTTTGATCTTGAAGGTGTCAACAGAGTCAATTGAGCACAAAGAGGGAAGAAGATCCTTCCAAAGCCTCGGAGCAACAGCCTGGAAGGATCGGTCACCTCTAGTGAGAAAATGAGAGCGTGGAACCTTCAGCAGGTTCTGATCCACAGACCTCAGAGCCGTTCAGGGGTGTAAGGCTGGATCAGATCACTGATATAAGAAGGAGCCTGACCATGCAAGGCTCTGAAGACCAGGACCAGAACTTTAAACTGGATCCTATAGGACACTGGCAGCCAATGAAGTTCTTTTAGAACCGGGGACATGTGAGTCCTCCTATTAGTATGGCTCAGAATTCTCACTCTCCCCTCCTTTGCCCACATGAGCTTTGTCTTGGAGACATGTTGTAACCTGTGTTGATGCTTTAAATGTGCTGAGGTGTTTTTTCTCCTAATTCCACACTGCTCTGCCTTATAGAGCAGTTTGGAATCTGCTTTTTCTTCTCCTCTCCTCTCCTCTCGTTGTCTCTCTCTTTTCTCTCAGCTTAAAAGAAATTTCATTGTACTTGTTGCAATGACAATAAAGTTGATTGATTTCTGTTCTCAGTTTCATCCCACAAAGAGCCTGAACAGGGATTTGAATCCTCGACCCTCAGATTGAAAGTCTGATGCTCCAGCGCCTGAGCTACTGTGGAGAAGGACAAAAAGTATAGCAGAGTGAAGACGGCTGATGTGATCTACAGCCTGGAGAGACGTACAGAGCTGAGCAGAGTCAGTGAGGAGAAGTGCAGAGAGAGTGAGTTCATTTTTTTTTTTTTTTTTTTTTCTTTTTTCAACAAGCAACTTCAGAAGCACCTTTCGTGAGGAGTGAAAGTGTGTGTGTGTGTGTGTGTGCGTGTATGTGAGTGTGTGTGGCTTGTCCACTGGGTGTGGCCGGAACTGTTGTGGGGGGACCCGTGGTGACACCCCGGGGTCCGAGGCCACCGCGCCCGGACACCGCCACCCCGGCAGACAGAAGCCCCCCAGGCCCGGGGAGACCCCAGCGAACCACCCCAGAGAGCCCCGCCCCCGCCCAGAGAGAGTGAGTTCAAACGGAGGTCAACCACCTGCAGACAATGTCCTGACATCAGCTGAGGTCCTCTGATGGAACAAAGAAGTAAGACAGACACCAGCTGCACATAGACGTAGTGGTGGACCTGTTTAAGCAGACATTTATGGATGATCAATGGAACAAGGTCAGAGCACTAGTGTGGTAAAATGTGTGTTATATGAAGACCTCTGACTGAGGTAAGACAGAGACGTGTCCTCTGAAGACAGGGGGACCAAGTGAAGAGGGACACTACAGGTTCTAAAAGGGAGAAACAGCCAAAGCAGTTCAGTCGTCGGTGGGATCCGCGGCTCAGAGTCTTTGTTCTGGAGAATAAAGACTCTTTTGCATCCAAGTCCAACTTCTCATCTGCTTTTTGCTTCGCGAGGAAGTTTTTTACCTTTAGAGTTGGAGAATTAGAGAAAATGCTGGTGGGATCATCCAGCACCCCGCCTGGCCCAGATCCACGTGCCATGATTAATTCCACCACACTACCCAGGCCTGCCAACACAGTGTTGTGTCTCCATATGATTCTCACTTCTGAGTGAGACGAAGCAGACACTGATCCTGACCACCAAGGTGCAGAAGTGGAGACTCTTCTTGCTCGCTGTTTTGAAACTCAACAAATTGTAGTCCATTGTTCCTTCCTGAAGATGCTGAAAAGCTCTGCTCTGGATTTGAAAAAAATCAGGAAACATCTGAGCAGACTGCTGGCTGTATTGCATCATATTTTCTCACTGCCTGATTGGCTGCAGGTGAGAAGTTTTGCTCAAGGAAAACAAGTTTTACTTCTTTATTTACAAAGTGACTCAAACTCAAAGTTAGGCTTCCTCCTGTCTGGTGCACATGGCTAATTTGCATATTGCAGGACTGACTCCAGTAGACTCTAACCTTCAGTTGTGGATGAAGTTCATCTGCAGATACTTCTGGACAAAAAAAACCAGAAGTGGTCTGAGCGAAAGCACTTTGGTGTCTGTTCACACTTGTCTTCAGGACTCACCACTTGTGATCTGATCACCTGAAACACAGTGGAAGCCTGCTGGGCCCAGAACCCAGAGCTCGATGGATCCAAACCTTCCTCTGCTACTGACACTTTCTCTACTATGTCTTCCAGAACTTTACGAGGGAGGCTGTGAAGTGTGATACCCTGATGGTTCTATCTGCTAACTCTGTTTGGTGATGTCATAGTGATGTAATAAAAGAATGGAAGAGATTAAAGTGACAACATTTCTTTCTTCACTTTGATCTCCACTCTCTCCACAAATCCAGGTTTTATACATTTTACACCTCACTTGGGTTTGAGGGAATCACATCCAGAACAGGATGGAGCACAGGAGCCATCTTGGATGGGTCTACTGTCCGTTACAGAGATCTTGAACCATTTGCATGACCAATCTGATTCTAGACAGACCTGAAAGCTAAAGGAACAAATCATAATGCTAAAGTCTGAGTCAAAATGAAAGACTTGCTGAAGTGCTTCAGTTTGGTTCAATTAGTTATAAAGACACAAACTGGAAATTACAATGAGGTTTCTCTGAGAAAAAGTCCATGAGGTGAAGAGCAGAGATCAGCCAAGCCTCCAACACAAAGTCTCAGTCTCTTTTGAAATTTAACACGAAGAAATCCTGGTTGATGACCAAAGTTAAAACCATTTGTAGGAGAGGGTCATGGTAACTCCAAGGGCTCATCTGGGAATTGATCCTAGGACCTCTGACACCCAAAGTGAGAATCATACTCCTAACCAACATGTTTAAGAAACTCATCGACTCAACTGATTGTCATAAATAAGTCTGGAGATCAACACTCCTGACAGCCTTGACAGAGCTCCTGGAATGACCACATCCTGACAAAAGTAAATGAAAACATTAGTCATGGCCGACCTTGAAATAATGAAGCTGAAGGTTCAACTGCTATTGGAGGATTTGTAACTTTATGGTCCATTTGACCTGAAGCAGTTTTCAGGTTTGTGAGTGAGTTCTGTCAGAGCCTCTGAAGCTTGTGTGTCTCCATCGGGATTCATTTTAATACATGGCTTACTGCCATGAGGACAAGTTCTCTTTGACATTTAAAATGGAGACGGGTCTGATCTGCTGTGTTAGCATTGGTGCTTCAGTGGTAGAGTTGTCCCCTGCCACGCTGGAGGCCTGGGTTTGATTCCAAGTCAATGCAACTAATAATTACAATACAGCCATTTATAATAGTGGTGCTTTGCTCATGCAGTGTGAGCAATCCACCGCAACAATCCCTTAACTCCATCAGGAAAGTGAACCCCAGTCTCCTGTGTGACAGGTGGAGATACTCACAAGTAGTGATGCTAAATGAAGCCTCATCAACCAAGTTTTTAATTTTCTCACCACCAGATGGCACTGTTGGTTAGAAGATAGATTCTGAAGGACTGGCAATGAAGTGTGTTTTAAACGTTTGTTGAAGAGACAGCGCCATCTCGTGGCTTCAGAGTAAAGACAGTGGTTCATGAAGCTTCATTTGGCCAGTATGGGGATTGAACCCATGACCTTGGTGTTATTAGCACCACACTCTGACCAACTGAGCTAACCGGCCCACTTTCTTTCTTCCAATATTTGTGTTGAATGTGATTGTAAATGTTTTCTATACAAGAGCAAAACAAGATGTGAAACATACAAAGAAACCATCAGTCATTCATCCAAATCTTCTGCATCATGGATCAACCAGCAGCAGGAAACTAGTCAAGACTTTGTCTTCATGGGACAGCTTCATTGTTGACAGCTTTTTAATCACATTTCAATGATTTTGCTGCATATTTGGTTTATTTATTGTGTTTTAAGTTGCTGTGATTTTAACCAGAAGTGTTTTTATTGTTTAGTGTTTCTTACATGTCGTGGTTTTATTTCCCATTGCCCCTGAAGGCAACAGATGAACACACAATCATGTCCATACTCCACTTCTGGGTTAAGTTCAGTGTTCGTTCCATAACGCAACGTAACAATCCTGAAAATATCTCTACTTCTAGGGGCGGCGTTCTCCTCCTTTCCTGAAGAACTTTATGTTTCACTCCAGGAGTTCTGATCCATCTGGAGCTTTATTTGCTTTTTAATTGCACAAAGTGGAGGATGAGGATTTTTACATCATTTGGACATCAATATAATTTGAAAAAGAACTCATATTCTCACTTTCATAGTCACTTTAATTAAAAAAAAAACCTCATATTTTCCCTTTGATAGTCACTTTAATTTTATAAAGAACATCACATTCTCACCATGATGTTCACTTTAATTAAAAAAAATAAAAACATTTTTCCAGGTGAAGTTCGATTTAATGTGAAAAAAAAAAATCCTATTTTCACCTTTTTGTTGACTTTAATATAAAAAATAAAATAAAAAACCCTCCTATCCTCCAATAGAGACCACTGAAGAATTCAAACCCATCATCCAGGACAAAGCAACACTGTTGCTGCAACAAAATCCAGGAAGGATTGCTGCAGAAAATGAGCGATTCTGTTAATGAGTCACTTTGCGAGATTGTACAATATTAATTCATGGGACAATAGAAACACTGTGATCAGTCAGTTTCACTTTATTACAGCACAGACGTTTCAGGCAGAGCTTCCTCACTGCTCTTCCTTTACTTGATATTTTCATTGAGTTCTTTTGAGGCTCCGCCCCCCGTGTGAGCCTGTTTGTTTGTTGGAATATTAATTCCTCACTGTGACGGCAGCTTTTGTTGTCCTGGTGTTACTATGTTGTATCACTGGATCAAGGTGTCTGTTACTCAATACTACACTTATTATACAGTTCTTTACATGTGTGATCAGAGTCCTACCCTGATCAATTCCATAGACCAATATACAGTCTCAGTGATAGCGCCACCTGGTGGATGGACAGGAAGTTCTGCAGAATGACGCAGTATTTCAACTTTGTTATCATATTGTATGATGAAAAAATATCTTAACATTGTTTTTTGACTTTATATCAAATTGCATGAAAATAAACAAACTCTTATTTTATTTCGTCATGAGTGGCCCTAAAACTCTTCTGTAGTAACAAGTTGGTCTGAGTTTCTTAAAGAAACAAACATATCCAACAATGTTTTTACAGTTTGGATGTGATATTATCAAATAGTTTTGTCATTTCTTAAAAAAGAATCTAATGATGACGTCATCACCAAGGTTGTGAAAAAGAACAATAACAAGCCTTTCATTATGATGAACCGGATGGAGATCAACGGAGATCAAAGCCAGAGGAGATCTTTGTTCTGAGCATCTCCATGGTAAAGGGAACTGATCTCCTTTGATCTGATAAGAGATCAGCACTGGAACCATGGAGATGCTGAGATCAAAGGAAATCAGCTTGATTCAATCTTCAGCATTCACACTTGCATTTTCTTCTGGAAATACAAACCACTAGTAATTATTATTATTATCATAACAGGTCTCTGATATATGGAGGAGTCAGACCATTCAGGGCTTTAAAAACAAGCAGAAGCATTTTAAAATCCCGTCTAAAACTGACAGGCAGCCTGTAATGATTCTACCAATATAAGAGCCATAATACAGCTGAACAGGTCTGGGATGGATTTCTTTATTTCTCTGCCATGTGTAGTGAACTAGAAATCAAGCTCAAAACCACAGAAGCTGTTCTGCCCTTCATCATCTGCAGCCATATGGAAAGGACATACCAGTCAGTCACTAGTGCAAATGCAGAACGCACTTTCAGCCTGAAATGAATTTAAAACTCTGTCTGGGCATGAAGGAGGCCAGACTCTCAAAGCTCACTTTGCTCTCCATAGAGAGACATTGTGCTTGATAAGAAGGAGGTGGCTGAAAGGTTTGTGAGGATGAAGGAGAGGAAGATGGTGCTATAAGATATGAGGCCACGTTACTGTACACAGTTCAGAAATACCTTGGGGCCAGTTGTTCAAAGACAATCTGATTGGATTTTGGTTATGGGATTGGATCAAATCTTGAAAATGGGTTGTTCAAAAGGGATAGGAATCAGGGTTTGGGGAGCACAGAGTGAATGCGTGTGTGTTTGCTGGCCCGTGTGGCATTAACAAGTATTGTTGCATTGGAGTAGATGGGGGCGTGTGTGAGCGCGCTTGGGGGCGGATACGAGGCTTGAAAGGTGCACTCACCTCAGGGTGTGGTATGGAGAGAGACAGTTTAGGTAGCCACCAAATATTCTACAAGTCGACAAATATTCAAGCCAACTAAAAAAGTTGCCAAAATGACTCTTGCACACTTTGTGTTTTGTAAAAGGCCTTAAATAGGCGCGGCTCAATGTCCGACTGGGACTTGTGGTGACTGTGCATCCAGTGCTCCCTTTAGCTCAGACCCATTGTGGTATTGCTTCTCGGCCTATTGGCTAAGATCAAGTGTAGTTTCTGTTCTTATCAGTTTAATATCTGATATGTTCCCTATCTGGGGACTGTATATTAAATTGATTTTTGGAACAGGGAGATGGAATAGGAGCTTGCTCTGTCCACTCCACGCATCAACCTGGTATTGCAGGTCATCTGGGAATGGTCCACTCTCCTCTCCTGTTGAATGAAAGCTAAATAGTTCTTTCTTGAAGGGCTGAACTCAAAGTTAAGTAATGAAAGCAGATTTCAAAAGAAGTGTAGAACAAAGATCCTGTCTGTGTCAGCAGGGGTGTGAGCCTGTCACTATTGCCAACTTGGTGACTTTGTCACTAAATCTGGTGACTTTTCAGGTCCTGTTGGCAACTTGTTTTGTGAAAAGCGACTAGCGACTTTCTAGTGTGTTTGGCGACTCTGAGGTGAAAGCAGGTCTGGTTCTGCAGTCACTGTGGTCAACGAGCAGCGGGTCCTGCTGTGAGCCCCTCCCCCGTCCTGAAGCATTGACAGACCTGCGGTCAGTCTGACAGTCCCTCCCTCCCTCCTGCAGTCAGACCAGAGGAGACCCTCACCACACTGCGTCCACACTGAGAAGGAACCGCACATGCGCAAGGCCGCCGCTGGTTTACTGAGCGGCAAGTAAATCTAAATATTGTTTCAATCACACTGAGGCCTGTGGCCTGTACTAGGAACCCTGATCAACATATCCAGGATCTCTCTGTTTCCTGGGTTGACTGATCCTGATCACCGTTACTACCAAGCAGGTTATCAACTCTCTGGTTCAACCCAGACCTACGTGTGTTTGTTCACATGAAAGGGGCGGAGTTTGCAGCGTCTGACCAATCACACACAGAGAAACTCTGCAGAGCAGTTTACAGATTACTGAAGGAGCAGTTAATCTCTGAGATTATGAAGAATTAAAACACATCCAGCAGCTAAAGGCAACACTGCTGCTGCAGCCAAAGCCAGAACATTCCTGACTTGTTAATGCTGACTTGGTGAGATTATACCAGATTAATTCATCAGACAATATAAACAGACAGCACTGTGATCACTCAGTTTCACTTTATTCCAGCAGAAACGTGTCGGGCTGAACTTCCTCACTGATCTTCTTTTAGTTTAGATTTTCCATCCAGTTGTTTTGAGGCTGAGTTTCTCTTGTGTTTTATGTTGGAATATTAATTCATCACCGTGACGACAGGAGTAGTTCTGGTTCCATAAATTCATGTTTCTGCAGTTCTGTCAGGTGTGATCATTAAGCTCTTTATTCCAGATCAACCCTCGTGGAGATAAACAGACTTGGAACAAGTCAAGAACAAAAACTTCCTTCAAAGCCTCAGAGACCAGGATTTATTTTATTATGTCAAAAAGATTTCTAAATTACTTTCTCATCTCCGCTCTGCTGCAGCTCAGTGCTGAACCTGCCCACCAATCACCATCATTTAAGAATGGGCGGGGCATTTTCCAAGAGATCTGATTGGTCAGGAGGCGGAGCTTTGACCTCTTATCCAGAACATAACCTGCTCCGGAGGTTAGACATTCAGGGTAAGTTACCATGGTGATTTATCCTGGTGAGAAGTGAATGAGTGTCATAGTATGGAAAGTTATCTGGATAAGAGAAAATCCAGCTTCGCAGTACAGGCCTCAGGCCTCAGGTCACACAGCGTTTACCAACATTGATGTGTTTGTGAAAATTTGAGTTGAAAAAGAGCAAGAAGAGCGCCCCCTCTGGCCAGGGGGGTTAAAAGCTCACAGCACCTGCTATTCTCAGGCAGTCTCCCATACAAGCAGAAGGCGCAAGATGGCGCTGTCTGTTCAACAAATGTTTGAAAACACACTTCATGGCCAATCTTTCAGCCTCTAGCTTCAAACCAACAGCGCCATCTGGTGGAGTCAGAAAATAAAGAAAATGGTTGATGAGGCTTCATTTGGCCAAGGCTCCATCGAGGCTCAGTGCCGGTGTAAGATTGTAAAAGGACCCTCATAGAATCTGAACCCTGAGGTCCATTTTCCACAGCAGAATATATGGACCCCTAATATTTGTACTGAAACGTTAATAGAATTTAAGAACATAAATAAATATGAACAGAAACAACAACATATAATAGATAATGAGTAACTATTTTATTCTAGAGTAACTATGACACAGAGAGACATACTGATGGTAGATTTTAAAGGAGTTAGAATCTTCTTGAGATTCCTTCAGTCTACAAGTTGATGATAGAGCAGCTTCATGAGTGACGACAACATATACACTTTAGGAGCCACTGCCATGACCCAGGTTTGAACCGGGGTTGCTGCGGCCACAACACAGAGTACTAACCACTATACGATCACAGCCACAACGCAGAGTACTAACCACTATACGATCACAGCCACAACACAGAGTACTAACCACTATACGATCACTGTCATAACACAGAGTACTAACCACTATATGATCACTGTCACAATACAGAGTACTAACCACTATACGGTCACAAAACAGAGTACTAACCACTATTTGATCATGGCCACAACACAGAGTACTAACCACCATACGATCACGGTCACAACACAGAGTACTAACCACTATTTGATCATGGCCACAACACAGAGTACTAACCACTATACGATCACTGTCAAAACATAGAGTACTAACCACTATACGATCACAGCCACAACACAGAGTACTAACTACTATACGATCACGGCCACAAGGAAACATTACAATGATAATATCTCAGCAATCTTTGGAGACAACACTGACTCTGAACTTCAGATTGATCATGTGTTAATAAAAGCCGGGGGGGACGGAGGGGGACGTCTCTGCATGGAACAATAAGATGTCACCAGTTTATTAAAATGTTTATTACCTACCTACTGCCTGAATGTGCTGTAAATAAGTTTGCAGGATTTTTACATGGAGGAATTAAGCTGATGGTTAAATGGACAAAAAGATATATAGCATTCATTATGTTTTTAATTATTAGTTATTAGTGTTTCAGCTGTACAGTTTAGCTACGTCACATTAACACAGTAAAATGTCGGCTAATGTCTGGAGCTTCAGCTGTGATGTGATAAAGAAGTAATTTTCTTTGATGGACTGGTTGTACTTATGGAGTGACCAGCAGGCTGAGAGAGGGGGGGGGCACAGACCTGTAAGAAAGTGTAAGTCCAATGAAATAGAAAGTATAGAGCCTTACCTTACTGTCAGCCTCTCTGAGTTTTTGTCTCCTCTTGCTTCAGCTGCACCTCGACACCCTGTCCATGAAAATCACAACCTTGGTGGTGTACTATGTCTTCCTGGGTAGCTCAGACGGTAGAGCATCAGACTTTTAATCTGAGGGTCCAGGGTTCAAGTCCCTGTTCAGGCTCTTGGTGGGAAGAAACTGAGCAGGATCACTTTTGCAGCAACACATCATCAGTAGGATAAAACTAACCGGTCTCTTGATGTTCTATGTCAACGCAGAACAATTATCTTGAGTCTCCATGCAGAGGAGTGTTGCTTTCATGATCTACACCAGGGTTCCTCAATTCTGGGCCTCAACATGCCCTGCACGTTCTAGCTCTCCCAGCTTCAGCACACCTCAATCTGATGTTGATGTCATCATCAAGCTTGTAGAAAAGCCAGGTAAGGAGGCCCTTATTGTGTTCAGGTGTGTTACAACTGGGAGAAACCTGAAACGCGGCCAAGAATTGTGGAACTCTGATCTCCACCCAATTGTCAAATGACTGATATCCTGAGGAGCTGCTGTCCAGTAGAGAAATACTCTGGTGGAGCTGCTGTTTATCTTGATCATATCAAGTATTAAAAGTCTCTGAGGTTACATAACCAGCAAACATAATAACTTTATATCTATTGCACTTTTCTAAACTCAGTATTAAAGTACTTTTACATTAAAATCACAATAAAATTTACAACAATGAAATACAGAACAATTAAAAATAGACAAGAAGAAATAGAAACTAAAAATAAGAGAACATCAGTTTCTAAAAGCCAAGTGATAAAAATGAGTTTTAAGATGAGACTTAAAACAGGATATTGAGTTTTCCTGCCTGAGTTCCAGAGCCGAGGGGCCGGAGAGTAAAGGCTCTGTCACCCTGGTAATGAGCCTTGTTCTTGGTACAATTAGTAGACCCCTGTCAGAGGAACGGTCTGGCTTATTTCACTTTGTGAGGAAGCCTGTAGTCACAATCCTGAATTACAACATTGGGCTGTCTTAACATAAACATTGAGCACTCATGAGATTTCAAATGAATTCTTAGCACTAAGGTAATCTATAAATGGAGGAAAAAATGAGAAGAGTTGTTAAATATATCATTTCCCCCAAAATAATGGAAATGGTGATGGTTCCAATGAAGCCCAAGATTAAACACTAAAACAGATTTTCTCTTATTGGCCTCAGCCTTTTGTTTCTTCTCATTATCAAACTGAGCATCTGATCACCAAACAGCCATTTTCTATTGTGACTGTCAAGCATGGAGCTCATTAGGTGACATCATGAGATCGCAGAGTCCTGGACACAATGTTACTTACCTCTTCGAGTCATGATATCAGTGCTGCTGACTTCTGTTCTCACAGTGAAGTCAATTAATATGTTGAGTCCAAGCAGGGAGAACTTTTCTTGTGCTTCAATAGACAAAATATCCTCCTCTCGCTTGCTTTTGCAAACGCATGTGGCATTGACAAAGGTATTTTTGAGTTATTTTAGCACTCAGAGATCAAAGGAGATTAAAGGAGAGCAAAGGAGATAACATTTTATCAAAGGATATCAAAGGAGAGCAAAGGAGAGCAAAGGACAGGCTCTTTACTCAATGTTTGACCTACCTCAAATGTATTAGGGACGTGTTGACAAACCATAATCTACGAAAGAACTCTGTCTTGTGTCTTTTCTGTCAATAGACTACAAGTGCCATTAACCCCGATCATGAGACTTTGCACCTCTTGAGCCGCCTCTCTTAAGACTGAAGGACAAAGAAAATGGAGTCTCCGTTTGGCCATCCCGCAGTCTCAACATCATCCCAGAAGCCTTCCTCAGCTTTAACATGGAATGGAACTCAGTATCTGCCTGCATCACCAGCACCCAGCCCGCCCTCCTCCAGGCCCTGTCAGCCTAATCACCTGCTCAGGCAGAGCATCCAGCGCTCCCTCACACACATCCTGTTTGAAAGGTGAGAATAACTTTACACACTTGTATGAAACTCACAGCCTGTTACCTTTTGATGATCTACATACTGTCATTTAAGGTGTTTCTTCCAAAAAGATATTGGCATACACACAATAGAATTTTACAATCAAGTCATAATATGCAACAGGACCTCATTTGAAATTCATGACCCTCAATTCCAGTCACCGGTCAAATTTAAGTTATAATTTCATTATATGTATGATTATCAGAGTATCCTGACCCACATTTGCAAAAATATTTTACTTTCACCATTATTTAAATCGAAATGAATTATTTTAGTGGAACTTAAAGATAAATACCTATAGAAAGATATTTAGCTTAAACATAAATATGGTTTCATAGAAAAACCCTTTTGTGTTCATTGTCAAAGTAACATTACTGTTCCTACGTTTAGGTTACATGTATTTTACAGAATACAATTAGGGGTATATAATATGTCAGAGTTTAAGATTTTTTACCCTGTTTAATGGCCTTTTTATGGTTTTATGGTGTTTGATACACTTTGAAGTTTCCTTATTTAGGTTACTTGCATTTTATAGTTAATTATTTTGTTGACTCACCTCGATTTGCACTGTGCTTTATTATGCTTTATTCTTATTTTCATTCAGATTTGCATATTGATGATGATTCGCTTCATAAATAATGACACATTGCTCTCCCCTTCATTAAAGTAGATGAGCTGCTTTTCTAAGTAAAACATATCTGCAATACTGGCTCTGTACTTCAAACACTCCTTTCCTATGGAGCTCCATACTATCCATACTTTCCCCTTCACCTGCTCCCCATGTCTCCAAAGCTGCTTCATACTGACACCTACTGGATTTAAGAGGAACTGCACATCAGTATTTCCATTGCATCCTTCTGACTTTTTGGGTTTTAAGCAGAAGGTGTCAGAAAAGTTCCCACAGGGAGAACTGGCTTGTGGCGGCCAAGCGTTCATAGTGATGTCGGCTCTTCCTCTCATTGTGAAGCAGAATTCACCAAGCGTTGGATTGTTCACCACTAATAGTGAACGTGAGCTGGTTTAGACCGTCGTGAGACAGGTTAGTTTTACCCTACTCATGATGTGTTGATGCAATAGTAAATTAACTATAAATTATAATTTATAATTGAATAATTATTTGAGACGAGGAAATCATTGCATGTTTCCACTGAAGAGTTTTACTTTCATGATATGTACTTCAGTACGTGTTGCAGGTAAACAAACAGTAGTTTTTCCTCCGTAGTGTAAAAAGAGTGAAAAATGAAATTACGACTCATTAATGTTAAATAAAAACAGTGAAGAACAAAAGCCATTGGATTCATGTCAACATTTTACTTCCATTTCTTCAAAGTTCACATCTGCTCATACAAGATTTTTAACCTCACATTTTTCAAACCACAGAAAGCAGCATTGTTAGAACTACTAATGAAATGTGCTTCTTTAACATTCATTATCAAGCAGGGACCTTTTGTCAGCCTCTGTGCAGTTCAACACAAATGGAAACCAAACTGATTGAAATCTTCTCATTTTGGAGACGAACCAGAAACTAAATGATTTCCTGAAGCGTCTCAACAGGGTTTAAATCAGCAATGTTGACTTCAAACTGGAGGAGACCTTGTGATTCTGGGCTCAAGCTGGACTTCCTGAACCACATCTGTTGGAGCTCCATTCTCATCTCCACCTGTCCACATGTCCAAGTGTCCTTGAGCAAGACACTGAACCCCAAACTGCTCCCAGTGGATGGACTGAGTGCCTTGCATGGTCGCCGCCTCCATTGGTGTGTGAATGAATGGGTGAATGTGATTAACAGTGTAAAGCACTTTGGGGACTGCTAAAGGCCTCTGCATCCTCCCATAAGAAGAAGAAGAAAAGTTCAGCGCTGACGTCAGCCAGCTGCTGGAAAAAATGCTTGTTCAGCAGGAGAGTTCATACTCTCACCCCCTCACAGCTGACACTTCTGTAAAACCTTTTAACTTTTCAACTGCAGCTTATTTCTCACTTCAAGCGTTTTCAGAAATACATTTCTCTGAAGTGTTTCAGTAAGAAAAGAGAAAGTTTGTGTCCAGGACATGATGTTGGTCTGGTTTTAACTGCAGGAACTGACAGTCCTGACGGTTGGTACTGCTGAACAAAAAGTCTCTGGTTAGAGGGAGCTGGCTGAAGAACATGACATCATTTAGTACGGCAAGACTCTGGAGTGCCCAACTTTCTTCTTGTTCTTATGGAGGATGAATCGGCTTTTATACGGTGGAAAAACACTATATAAGTGAAATCCATCCACACATCTCACATAGAGTCTTTCATGATTTCATCTCTTTATGGTTTTTCATGTGTCGCCGCAAATTACTACTCCCACATTTCACAAGAATACGGCTTCTCACCTGTGTGAGTTCTCTTGTGTATCTTCAAATCATTTGATCCCCTGAAACTTTTTCCACATGTTTCACAAGAATACGGCTTCTCACCTGTGTGAGTTCTCTTGTGTATCTTCAAATTATTTGATGCATTAAAACTTTTCCCACATGTTTCACAAGAATACGGCTTCTCACCTGTGTGAGTTCTCTTGTGTATCTTCAAATTATTTGATGCACTAAAACTTTTACCACATGTTTCACAAGAATACGGCTTCTCACCTGTGTGAGTTCTCTTGTGTTTCTTCAAATCATTTGATCCCCTGAAACTTTTCCCACATGTTTCACAAGAATACGGCTTCTCACCTGTGTGAGTTCTCTTGTGTATCTTCAAATCATTTGATGCACTGAAACTTTTCCCACATGTTTCACAAGAATACGGCTTCTCACCTGTGTGAGTTCTCTTGTGTATCTTCAAATTATTTGAACATCTGAAACTTTTCCCACATGTTTCACAAGAATATGGCTTCTCACCTGTGTGAGTTCTCTTGTGTCTCATCAAATCATTTGATCCTCTGAAACTTTCCCCACATGTTTCACAAGAAAATGGCTTCTCACCTGTGAGAGTTCTCTTCTGCACCAACAAACCATCCTGTCCGGTGGAACTTTTAACAAAGATTTCACCACTTTTCTTCTTATCATTGAAAGTTGTTAAATTCTGACGTAATTGAGGTTTTTTCTGGACCATATTTCCACATGTTTCCTCACAAAGAAGCTTTTCACATTCAGCCTGCTTCTCTGACACACAGAACTTGTCCACACAATCACTCTGAAACATGCTTCTTCTTTTCATCTCTGCATTTCTACTTGATTCTGAGTCAACAAGTTTTTTCACATCGTGGACTTCAGAGTCATGAGAGAGGAACTGCTCAGTGTCTGGTACTTCTTCTGGTTCACTCAGGGAACTTTGTTCCTCAATTGAAGGAACCCTAAAGGAATCACCTTCAAACTTCAGTAGAAGCTGCTCACCTTTCTGGCTGGTACCGAGTTCCTGGTGCTCCTCAATCTGTGGAGGTTCTGGTTCTTCTGGCTCCCCTTTGATCCGTGGAGGTTCTGGTTCCTTTTTGATCTGTGGAGGATCTGGTTCTACTGGTTCCTCTTTGATCTGTTGAGGTTCTGGTTCTTGTTCCTCTTTTATCTGTGCAGGTCCTGGTTCTTCTGGTTCCTCTTTAATCTGTGGAGGTTCTGGTTCTTCTAGTTCCTCTTTGATTTGTGGAAGTTCTGGTTCTTCTTTCATCTGTGGACTTTCTGGTTCCTCTTTGATCCGTGGAGGTTCTGGTTCTTCTGGTTCCATTTTGATCTGTGGAGGTTCTGGTTCTTCTTTGATCCGTGGAGGGTCTGGTTCTTCTGGTTCCTCTTTGATTTGTGAAGGTTCTGGTTCATCTGGTTCCTTTTTGCTCTGTGGAGGTTCTGATTGTTCTGGTTCCTCTTTGATCTGTGAAGGTTCTGGTTCTTCCTGCTCCAGACTGGAGTTTGTTTCCGGTTTAAAGAACTGCTCCTCCCTACAGTCACGGTGCAGTTGGAGCTCTGGAGGGACAAAAAAGTACAAAATAAAAGTCACATTACTTCTACAGTTCCTGCTTTAAAATGACTCAGACGAGTAATTTGATTACAATAAAATCACCTGAGGCAATTATGGCAATGTATTAAAGATGAAAAACAAATGGGTTAAAGGAACAATGAAAATATGAGCAGTAATAAAAAAGACAATGAAAATGTCTGGTTCAATCTGCCGGGCGACTAAAATAGGAAAGAATTTAGATTTTCTTCCTTCAACCATAAACGGGGGATTTCATAGGAGGGAATCTAAATGGCTGCTCTATATTGGACGGCTTTTCAAAAAGGGAAAATATGAAACCATTTGAGCAGCTTAAAACTATATTTGATCTGCCAACACAAGACTTTAATAAATTCTTACAAATTAGAAGCCGTCTTCTAAAACACAAAGGATGGGAATTCTTAGGTAAAGAACCAAATGAAGTAGAGAAAGTACTAATGACCAAGCTGGAGAAGAAGAAGAAAGTCATTTCAAAGCTTTAGAAAGCAGCTGAACAAGACAACAACATGAACTTTAAATAGAAATGGGAAAGTGAAAGAAAGAAGAATTGGGGGGAATCATTTAAAGAAGGACATCAAATGTTTAGGAGCATTATATGGAAAGAAGGTGAATGAAATTAAAAACACAAGATTTTCTGCTCCCACTAAATATGTCCTAACATAGTAAAACATGTGATAAATGCTGGAGGGGTTGTGGTCCAGTAGGAGACTAGAGACATATATTCTGGGACCGTCCCAAACTCAGAGAATATTGGAAAAATATACAGAAAGAGATCAAAAGAATCTTGGATGAAAACATTGATTTAGACCTGAAATGATTTTTATTGGGTTTTAAACCCAAAAATGATTAGAATGTTACTTATTGTAGAAAAGTAAAAGATTAGAGTGTGCTGGCTGGAACCAAACCCCCCCTGCATAAAGCAATGGTGGGACCCAATCAAAGATGTGCTGAATATGGAACAAGTAAGAGCAAGGTTCCAAAACAAAGTGAAGGAATGTGAAGACCTGTGGTCTCCCTATATACAAAGGAGGATTCTAACAGAATCACCCCACAAGGGACTTACTTCATTATTTACAAAGCACTCTCATTAAGATCTACTGCTTTGTTTGTTTTGATTTGAATTAACATCTCTAACTAAGGTGTTTACTTGTTGTGTTTGCATTAAGCAGATTTGTTTTAGGATCATTTCATTCCATTATTTAGACATTTAAGAAGCGGGTGTCTGGACACATGGTGAAAGGGGGAGAAGAATAAAGAGGTAGAAAGGTAGACATACATTCTAGGAAGGAGACGGAGGGCATCCATCTTTCTCTTTCTTTTTCCTTCTCTTGATCGGATGGAAGGTTTTTTAACAGACCTTCAGTACGGCTGTTTGTATGGAGGGACGGCTGTTTAAAGTAGGAATGGAAAAGAGAAGTTTCATTTATCTACAATCTATTTATTTATCTTTTCATTTACTTAATGACAAAAGACTAGATTAATAGGAGGAACAGAGGAGGAAGAGAAGGGAGGGTCCCACATTTGTTGATGATGTCATTTAGTTGTTTGGTTCTTTTGGTTTTTATGTCCTTCTAAACGGATATTGGAAATGTATTTGTAAGATAAGAATACTGCATGTACCATACTCATATGCTGATTTGAAAAAATAAATTAAAAAAAGGAAGTGCAACAATCTTTTTAAACATCTTAGATGTTCATATTTCTAAAACTCTAGTTGCTGAAGTATTTTAACTTGATAATTCTTCCATGTTGCCATTTGGAGCCTCACTGTTCCAGAGACAAGAGGTTTACATTCTTCCAGGTGCTTTTGCCTCCATGTTCCTCCATGTTGGTTTCACTGATACTCAGAGACAATCGTCTTTTAATATGGAAACCTGGAGCCAGGAAGTGTCTGCATCCTGAGGCTGGAGGCTTGAGCCCGCCTTTGGAGAGAGGAGGGACTATTCTCTGCTGTGATTGGACTGGAGAGGACAGGAAGTGACCAAACACAGGAAGTTGCAAACAATGCAAATCCACTGAAATCAGAAATGATTAAGAAAAATACCCTCTATGTTTTGTCAATGGCTGCTCATATTATTATTTTAACCTTGTTTCAATGTATTGTCAGGTAGTTCCAGGTGATTCTAGACGCTCTTCTCCTGTTTCTGACTTCAACTACAACTGTGTATTGATTAAAACCTGGAAACAAGGAAAAGAGTCAAAGTCTGAGTTCAATCCAAGTTTCCCTCCAGAGACACAAATCCTGCTTCTGTGTGCGGTGGATAAACCAAACCCAGTCAGAACAATGGAGATCCTGCTCCAGTCACATTCATGTGTTCATTCACACTTTTCCAGACCTGTTCTGTGGAGCTTGATTTGAGGGTTCCAGATGGTTTCCAGCAGTCTGTGCTGACGATCAACCTCCTCCTCGTGCTGGACGATAGTTTGTTCAAACTCTCCCAAAGCCTGAACTGAACTCATCGTTGCTGCACGAGATGAAATGTTTCCTCTGTGAGACACGACAACACAGCCGAGAGAGTCCAACAAGCTCCAAACAGTAGTGGAGGGCGGCTCGAGATAAAATATCGACGTATTCTCCGTGGCTCTGCTCGCTCCTGGAACTCCACTCGCGCTTGCTCCGCTCCTCCCTTTCCTGTTTCCGGTCTGACGTCACGTGATCACCCAGGAACCTTAGACATAAACACAAGACGCCGCGCAGCCTGTCTCCGCCCACCGCTCCGACACGTCAGAGCGGCCGCCATCTTGTGAGGGTCAAGTCTGACCCGTCAGCCTAAACAAGTCTCTGTGACCGCGATGTGTTTTCTGAAGAAAACCACGCAAATATACATTTACATGACTGTGAAGAATCATTGCTTTCATTTTTAACTTATTAAATTAAAAAGTATTTCATTTATTTATTTATTTAATGTAGCATACTAATAGAAAGTATTGAGAGGAAATGGAAGAAGTTTGCAGACGGGACATTGGGACGCTGTCCTCTCCTTTTAGAGCAGCAACATGATGGAGCCATGACAAAAATATGCAAAAGCGTTTATTTACACACAATGTGACATTGATGTACAATGAACACGTGCATTAGGGCACAAGTTATAACTTTTTGTGTAACAAATTTAGATTTTTTTTAACATATTTATACACAATAACATATTTAACTATTGTACTTTCATTCATTTTTATATATTTACCTTTAATATTACATAGAAATAATTGTTAGATAGTTACCTATCCCATATTTATTTATTGTTACACGTTTATCTATTATTACATATTATATGACATATTCTCTTTCAGCTCTTCATTTATTAGATGTTTCACTCTCAGTTCCTCCAGAAGACCACACACTGTGCTCTTTGCCCTCCGTTCTCCATCTTTTCATTCCTCTTCTCTCTTCTCAGACTCTCCACCTCGGCCATGGCTTCACTGAGTCTGGCTGTCAAAGCATCAGGACATGTGGGCAGTGCATAGGAGAGGTCCTAGTGAAGAAAAAGATTTACATGTTCAGAGTCCTGTGTTATCACATTAATTCATTACTTGTGCAACGTTTAATCAATTGATCTGCTATCCTAATCAATATATATAATAATAATGTTTGTGTACATGTCAGTATGTCTAAAAGGAGTGAGGTGGGACATGTTGCTCAGCTGTTTGAGCACAGCCAGACAGTACTTCCTACTGGGATCAGGCTGAGGTTCTCCTGCTGGAACAGGCGGGGAACAGTACACTGACTGGTTCTGAGTAACTCATTTCTTTTGAAACGTAATATTCTACACACTGCAACTAAAATAGCCTCCGTTAGATGAACCCAATAGACGTTGATATTGTTGTTGCTGTTTGAGGGCGAGCTTAAGCCAGGGAATAGAGAGCATTTTCCACGGCTACAGCTCATCTATGTCCCAAGTTAATGTTATGTGAGCTAAACACAACGACAACAACAATAAATATGTTTTTCCTACCTGTGGAAGGTAATCCCACGCAGTCCATTGTCCTTATTTTGTCTGTTTGTACAACCAAAAGCAGAACAGTGATGCGGTATCTTTGCTGAAGTCCTGACAAATGCCCCTCCCAAGATGGCGGACGCACTGACGTATGTTCCTGCCGGTTGGTGAGGCGTCTAGTGTATATGTCTATGTGTGTGAGCCTCTAGTTTTCACACCATACAGTGATAAACGATCTACTAGTTCAGTGGTTCTCAAACTTTTTACACCAAGTACCACCCAGCAAATACTTGGCTCTCCAAGTACCACCATAATGACCAACACTATACAGTAGCCTAGTAAGCCTCAGCATTCATCAAAAACAAGGCAGAGGTTTTACTCCTAAAGAAGTATATTCAATATTGTCAGCCATTGTCACTTTTTACACAGCAATATAGGAAAATAAAAGACTGTACTTAAATAATGATGATTCAATTAAAATGGATTGCACAGAAAAGTTAAATACTTACTCATAAGTACTTAAATAAATGAAAAACAAACAAACAAAAAACAGTTCTTAAAGATTAAATAAAACTGTACTGTACTTAAATGTTAAGTAGACAATGTACTGTACTTGATTAAAAAATAATCTAAACAGGCTGCCTGAACTGCACACACTGCTGTATGGCTGCTTTCTGAAACAGAAACACACACACACACACACACACACACACACACACACACACACACACACACACACACACACACACACACACACACACACACACACACACACACACACACACACACACACACACACAGAGGAAGAACAAAAAGATTAAGAATAAAACTATGATAAAAAAGATGGTTAATGGATTCTAGCGAATGTCTCTCTATCATTCTACTATAGATCTGGGATCCCCCCTCCCTTCTCGTGTCACATGCCCCGCTTGAGCCAATCAAAAATTAAACATGGCTGTCATTTCAGGAAATGATGTTTTATTCACGGACTGAGTATTTCAGACGATAAATATGATGAAGTAAATAACGGCTTTAGAAGCGATCGAAGTAACTCCTCTTTCACCGTCCAGTTCATCCATATTGGTAGTCAGCGGGCAGCGTTACGGCAGTGGCGGCACTTCGTGTCACGATCGCCCGTAATGCTACGCTTAGCGACCCGCTAACCTCCGGGACTCGACCTGAAAAGTCATTTTACACACAAAATATTTCACTTTTTTCACTAGAATCAGCTTCGATAGGCCTTTTCTCACAGAGCAGCTAAATCCCGTGTTTTCAGCTGCAGTACAGACTAAGTTAAGGGTATAAACGCTCTACCGTGAGTTGCCGTGACGCAAACCCAGAAATGAGGTCCCTTTGTCGGGGTCAGTCCACAGAAAGCACCGCTGAATAACCGTTTTCACATAAAAACTTTATCTTTTATAAGAATTCGATTGTATATGTCGTTATTCATGGTACAGTGGAGGAACTATTGGAAATTCATGTTCAGAAACGTTGTCCGGAGCTGTATAGGCGGAGATGCCCACCTGTACCCACCATCAGGTGGGCATGACAACGCCGACTGGCACAGCTGGTCACCCCGCAACTGATTAGTTCACTTGCCGGTAGCATATTTTCAAGAAAAACACTTTATATAGTGAGATATGAACGTAAAAACAACAGCAGTGAAAACAGTCAAAATGAGCTTTAGGGCCCAAAGGGATAAAAACCTCCACCTCTTGCCATCAATTCCTGCCTGCTACCGTGAATAACTGTTGATGTCAGCACATTTCTATTTGTGTCAGTGATCCTTTGGTGTACTACTAGAGGGAGCCCCAAGTACCACTAGTGGTACATGTACCACACTTTGAGAATGACTGCTCTACAGGAACAATTAGATTTCATCCCAGATAGACTCTAGTGTTTTTCCCATGTGAATGATGAGACCATAAGTGAGGTGTATGTGTGTGTGAAAGGAGTGTGTGTGTGGAGCGTGCACAATTCATACTTACCTGGTAGGGGAGATACTGTGATCAAGAAGGTGGTTCACCCAGGGTGAGGCTCAGCCATTGCACTCCAGCTGTGCTGACCCCTGCGAATTCCCCAAATGTGGGAATCTCGACTGTATAATTTCTGGTAGTGGGGGACTGCGTCCGCGCTCTCCCCTCATCACTTGTTCAAGAAAATGTATTATTATCAAACATTCCCACATCTTGCGGAAAGATAGTCTGTGTTACTCAGTTAATCCATTTCTCTGCTGATTATATTAAATCATCCTGATCTGCAAGTAATGCAGAGAAAAGCAGTGATAGCTAGCCTCTATGAATATTTATATATGAAATAGACCAAAAGCGTAGAACATATTAGAACACAAACAATACAAAAAAGCACAAGTAATTAAAACTGTAATACAGGGTTGCAGCTAATCATTTGTTTTGAAATTGACTATTTTACCAAAGATTTAAACATTTTCAAACAACAATACTATTACTAAATGTGACAGAAAAGACAGGCCAGTTGAAATCAAATAATTTGATTATGTTTCTGAAAAAAATGACTCAACTGAATAAAGAATAATTGATAATTGATAATACAACTGAAATTTTTGGCTTAACTTTGTCCTTTTCAGTAATAACACTTGAACCTTTAAATGTAAAGTAAATTAATTGATAACAGAAATAACAACAAGCGAGTGAAGCCCATTTGGCCTCAATGTTGTCCTTTCCTCTACAGCAGTGGTTCTCAAAGTTTTTACACCAAATACCAACCCAGAAAATAATTACCACCATAATGACCAACACTACACAGTAGCCTAGTAAGCAAAAGCATTCATCAAAAACAAGGCAGAGGTTTTATTCCTAAAGAAGTATATTTAATATTGTCAGCCATTGTAACATTTTACACAGTTAGATTAGTAACACTACACTTAAATATAGGAAAATAAAAGACTGTACTTAAATAATGATTTAATTAAAATATATTGCACAGAAAAGTTAAATAAACATTATTAGTTGCTACGGTTGATGGTAGTCATGGCAGCAGGTCCAAGGGGGCGGGGCTTAACTCCTTTGATCCCGTGTGACCACACCGAGCCTTGAAGTTGGTAAAGGCGCTTTGTGATGTCACACTGAGCTTTGAAGAATCACCCAACAGAGTTTACAGAACCAGTTGGCTCTTCACTCATCAGTTAACCTCAGGAGACACCAGTCCAGGAACTTTTACAACCAGAATTCAACTATTTTTGAAGTGCCACTTCTAAACTTTGTCCACGAATGTTTTAACTGGAGAAGTCAGTATATTGATTGTTTTTGTTGGTAAAAGGTGAAGCCACAATAACCATCGATGGAGTTAATATTGAGAACGTATATCAGTTTAGGTTTTTGGGAATCATATTCTGTCTGTGTGGATTTTAAACTTTAGACACTAGGGGGCGCGGTTTGGCGCAGACGCGCGATTTTGCTCCATCTGACTAGCAATTTCACACTTGCACTCTGAAGCGAGCCAACAAAGAAAACTTTATCATGACCCTCCTGGGGTGGGACTGAACTGAGGCTCGTTGCTGCTCTGTGATATTTTGGGATTTTTCACGGAGCACATTCATAGCGCACACTAACTAATTACCAGAGGATTTTATTTTGAATGCCAAATAAGAAAAGTTTAACTGGAGTTTATGAGAGCACATTTCAACATTTTGTCTCAACTTTCCACCGTCTGTCACTCTCACCGGTCGATTGATTTAACATTATAACACTACTAAGCTAGAGATAAACCCAGTTCAGTGAAAAGGTGGGACACTTCTTTGTAATATAGATTCAGAAGGACTAAACCAAAGCAAAAAACAGTCTATTTCAATAAAGTCAATATACATCTAATGCACGAGCAAATGCTAAGCTGCATAATTCAGTAATTGGAAACAACATTCTGCACCAATCACCACCGCATGGTGTCATTTCTTTGATGGACTCAGTGCTCCAAAGAAATGACTCGTTAAATCCAAAACAGACACACAACAGATAAAGAGAATGTCCTCCATGCTACATCACAAAAAAAACAAAAATTCATTTCATGTTCACAGCTTAGGTTGTTAAAAGAAGTGCTGATGCAACTGTGTGCATTTTTCTCATCTGATTTTCTCAACTCGAAAACGATCAGAGGACCTGTTTACTACAGCCGTGGTGCCCATGCACAATAGCAGGAGTGTAATGATTCTAGAGTGTAATGTTTCTACCAATATAAGAGCCAGAATACAGCTGAGCAGGTCTGGGATGGATTTCTTTATTTCTCTGCCATGTGTAGTGAACTAGAAATCAAGCTCAACACCACAGAAGCTGTTCTGCCCTTCATCATCTGCAGCCATATGGAAAGGACATACCAGTCAGTCACTAGTGCAAATGCAGAACGCAGTTTCAACCTGAAATGAATTCAAAACTCTCTCTGGGCATGAAGGAGGCCAGACTCTCAAAGCTCACTTTGCTCTCCATAGAGAGACGTTGTGCTTGATAAGAAGGAGGTGGCTGGAAGGTTTGTGAGGATGAAGGAGAGGAAGATGGTGCTATAAGATATGAGGCCACGTTACTGTACATAGTTCAGAAATACCTTGGAGACTGGACGTTCAAAGGTAATCTGGCGTGAACATGAAATGTGTTGGCGTTGCTGTTTGAAAGCTCCTCAAAGTGAATAAAGCCCCGATACTGTTGGTTGAGTCCTTTTGCTTCTTGCTGGTTGGTCTGGGAGGAGGATTCTCACACACAAAGTCAAAGCCTCTTTTGAAATTTAACACAAAGAATCATGGTTGATGACCAAAGGGCTCGTTTGGGAATTGAACCCAGGACCTCTCACACCCAAAGCAAGAATCATACTCCTAGACCAACGAGCCGACATGCTGAAGAAGCTAAAGGACTCCAGTGATTGTCATAAATAAGGCAGGAGATCAAGACTCTGACACTGTCAGGTCACAGTTTGACAGTCTGGTTCAGTAGCACATGCTCAGTAACAGCGCTCCGTAGCCTCCGGCTGTCCCTGTGGGGGGAGTCGGGATTGTGAAAGAAAAGTTCCACCTTGAGAGCCGGGACCAAAAAGTGACGGTTGCAGTGGATCCGAGCACCACTGTCGTATAAACGGAGCCCAAATGTGACTAAAGTTTTGTGGTTCCACCTGTTTTTGTTGTGGTGTAAACGGACCTTAAATCATCTGTAAATTAGAACCCTGATTGTTGTGGGCTGAAGATGGAGATGTGCAGTCTGTAAGTCACCAACACTATCCTGAATGGACTTTCTTCTTCTTCTTTTGGCTTTAATGGCAGTTGGCATCCATGAAGTAGTATTACGCCATCTGCTGGTTCTAACTAGTCTATACTATTTCCAAGGATTGGGAAAGATCAAAGTGACAAAAATCCCTTCTTTAGTTTCATCTTTACTTTGATCAGAATCTGATATTCTGAATGAATGACAATCTTTGAATAAAGAAGAGAAACAGTGAAAATGCTCCACTGTATCACCTCAGCATGACCAACAAGAGATTAGCAGGGATACAAATATGTCAGAAAATAGGATTTATACATGACCTGGATATTAAGTTCTTTTTTTACAATGGTTCATAAGTGTTTATTTTATGTTGTAATTATAGCATAGTGCTCATGCTTTTATTTTGAAAGAACTCACAGACAAGGTGTGGTAAATCAGAAGTAATTGTTGTAAATCAGATAGAAGTACCACAAACGTTGATGAGCAGTAAAAGCGAATTTTAGTGTACTGTGATTTCAAGCTTAGTTTAATTGTAATGTAAAGTAAAAGGTAATCTATATTATTTCATGGTACAAACATATGGTTAAAAAGGACAAAGTTGTAAATATACATGGAAATTACATATTAAGAGCACTCAAGGTAGAGATTGTCAACGGTGAATAACTTAAGGCAATTCATTTAAGGTTGTAAATATGGTAAAAGTGTAAAGGTAAAACATGCTGCAAAGAGTTGCTCATGGTATTTTTCTGTTTACATTGTAGTTCTTACGGTGTGTTCACCTGCAAGGCTCAATAAAGTTGAGAAGCATCAGTTTGAGAGAGCATCTTTTCTACCGCGGCTGCTCCAGGCTTCACTGATCCACAAAGAGGTGCAACTGTTGGCATTCCAAAAGGACAGTCAGGAGGACTGAATACATTCTATTAAAGTACTTTGATCTGATCTATTGAAGACTCTGATCTTACCTTTAACACTAAACAAAGAGATTCACAATTCAAGTGTTAAAGTGCAGAGAATCTCACAGCAAATCCACAATGTGAAACATCAAATAGATCCAACTGTCATTGAACACACACACACACACACACACACACACACACACACACACACACACACACACACACACACACACACACACACACACACACACACACACACACACACACACACACACACACACACCAGTGAACCAAGCCAAGGAATTGATGAATTCTTCATCCATCAGACACCCTGTCAGAAAGGGTGGAGGTGAGGACTGATGTCCTCCTCAACAGAGAGAAGCTGCTGGTAGCTCACTCTCTATAGGCATCGGTTCAAATCCCATAGAGTCTAGTTTGGACAATTCTAGTTTCCCAAAACCTTTAATCTCTGGATTGAGTTCCTACTTGTAGTCAAATGTTTTCACACGACCCTGTTAACCTCCAGCAGAGTTTCTGTAGTGTAGTGGTTATCACGTTTGCTTTACACGCAAAAGGTCCCCTGTTCGAAACCGTGCGGAAACATAAAGCAAAGTTTTCGAAAGCACAGTTTCCAAAATATTAGGAACTTAATGGACAATGATGTCTTGTTACATAATCCCAGAGTTTAATTTGTGCCGGATCTTGCCGAAACAGGATCTGGCCCATCACAGATTTTGACCGGCACTTATTTGATTGGATCCAGCAGCTCATTACAAACAAATTTAATAAAATCTAACCCCTTTAATTTACTTTTATGAATTTAATAATTTTTTTAAAATATTATATTTGGACAGCTGTATATTTTATCGAGTTGAAATCAGTAGAAAGTTCACTGTACACAAAACTGGATGTAAAAACTGAACGGTGAGGAGGAGAGGGAATTTCCGGCGCTCTCACGCCACGTCACTCTAAACTGTGATTTTGAGTTAAAACTGTGTGTGTCAGCTCGCTGGGAAGACGGTGGGAGACGATGGACAAAAAGAGACAGTTGGATTTGAAGAGCTTTTTTAAGCCAGGGCTGTTTTTTGGGCTGTTTTGGACGATTAAAAAGGTAAGCAGGTTATTTCTTTTCATTTTCTGCTGCTGCTGATTCATGAGAGGATTTGTGGCCTTATGGGTATAAAAGGTGGTAAATATTTATATATATAGAGAGAGAGAGAGAGAGAGAGAGAGAGAGAGAGAGAGAGAGAGCACCCTACTGACTGATTCTCCATAAAAAATAAAAATTTGGTCGATTGCATTGAGACCAGCTGATCAATTCCATGGTTGTTTCAGTTCAGATGGGGATGTAAAGAGAGGCTCTTGTTAAATTCTGACACAGGAAGAACGAGCGGAGCGGTTTGTGGGACAGTAAACTCACGGAGCTGATAGAAAATATGTCGGCGCTGTTGGGATCAGATGACACTTCGTTCCTCTTCTCCCAGCTTTTTCTGCTTCAGCTCCGGCCGGCGGTGCGCTCGGCTCGAGCCACTTGGCCTCTGGTGCAGGATAAGGACTATCATGGTGGAGGAAGTTGGAGGCCTTGTGGGGCCTTTCGGCGCCTCAACAATATCACATCCAATAACGCATGACTGGTACCTGCACCTACTCCAGGGGTGGTGCAACGCAGCCGTTATGGCCGCGTGCTAAGACCTCCAAACAGGACTTAAGTCATTTTTTTAACGACTGGGTGGTACCATTCTGAATGTTCAGGGGGGGCCTGTGTGGTGCACCTTTGGGAAAAGTTCTCTAATTCAGAGTGGAGTGGGTGTGTCAGTGACGTGTGAGGGGTGTGTTGGTGATGCGGTAGCTGTTAAAGGTGGATGTGCGGTGATGTCACGGGGTAAAATGTTTGACAGGACGACTGTCATTCTGTGTGGAAAGAATAAAGAAAATCTACTCGACAACTCTGCCGTCCCTTCTTTCACGGCTTCCACAAGTTATTATTAAGTTATAGTTATTAATGTATTTATTCAGTTGTCTACTTTAAAATACAAACAAAATCTTCCTTCCATAACATATTTGCTGTTTGGTTAATTCTGGTCCTACAAATTGTCCTCATGATGAGACCCTCTGAAGAGGAGAACCTGTCTTCAGGGGACTCCGGTCCTTGGATTTCAGGGAGTCTCTACATCAGAGGTTTTACTTTATAAAATAATCCACAAGAAGAGTCTTTCTCTTAAATTTACAAAACATTGACCAACGTTGTTGGCAGGATTCGAACCTACGCAGGGAGACCCCAATGGATTTCAAGCCCATCGACTTAACCTCTCTGCCACAACAACATGAGTCAGAGGTGTTTTATGGCAGTGTAATATTCCCTGTGTGTGGTTCCTGATAACCCTTGGGTTCAGATCAGAAACGTCATTTCAGGACAGACGTTCTTCCCAATCACTCCCTCTCAGGTCACAAAGTGTTTGCCAAGGTGAGTGTCCATGTGACACGTGACTGTTCAGCCCCGTTTCCACTGTACAAAATGTGTCTGTACAGTTTGGTTCAGTATTTTGGTCGCTTCAATTCGCTTGGAACCTCAACCAAGCAGGTACCACGAAAGTACCAGGTACTACCATGTAGTGGAAAAGCATCAAAAGTGAGGTGAGTCAAGTAGGGCTGAGTAGGTACTAGTGGAAAAGCACCATCAGTTGACAAGTAAGAAATAAACCCCCAAAAAACATGGTGTGATACTTACATCAACTTTTCACAAAGTAGGGTTTGGTAAAGTTCTGTTGCATTGGAATTGAACCTGGGGCCCCCATGTGGCAGGTGTGAATTCTACCACAGAACCACCAACGCTTACAAGTGATCACAGTCCAACCAGGGGAGGTCAGGTGAAACAACTGCTCTGGTCCATGAGCCCCTCCCCCGCAGTTTGAGTGATACTCAGCTCTGGTTACACAAGAGTCCATGTAAAGTTTTGCTACTTTGACTCCTGAGATGCTCTGACAGAAAGCCTGGGTTCAATCCCCGGGATCACCAAGCTTTACGTCCAACATCAATAGCAGCGAGTAGATTAATAGTGAGTTAGTGTCTCTTGATCATGAGGAGACACAAGTCAAACAGACTCTGACACGTCTCACTCACAAACATGATACACTTTTCTGTCCCATTCTACAAACTTCTTCAAGTCTTCTTCACCATCGCTCTATATTCTTTATCATTTTTGACTCACTTCAATTCACCACTTCACCATCTGGTTCAATTCACCACTTCACCCTCTGGTTCAATTCACCACTTCACCCTCTGGTTCAATTCACCACTTCACCATTTGGTTCAATTCATCACTTGATCATCTGGTTCAATTCACCACTTCATCATTTGGTTCAATTCACCACTTCACCATCTGGTTCAAGTCACCACTTCACCATCTGGTTCAATCAACCACTTCACCATCAGCTCTACCAGTTGTCCCCCGTAACAAAATATTCCTGGTCAAAGTTCATCTGGTTCAATTCATCACTTGATCATCTGGTTCAATTCACCACTTCACCATCTGGTTCAAGTCACCACTTCACAATCTGGTTCAATTCACCACTTCACCATCTGGTTCAAGTCACCACTTCACCATCTGGTTCAATTAACCACTTCACCATCAGCTCTACCAGTTGTCCCCCGTAACAAAATATTCCTGGTCAAAGTTCATCTGGTTCAATTCATCACTTGATCATCTGGTTCAATTCACCACTTCACCATCTGGTTCAAGTCACCACTTCACCATCTGGTTCAATTAACCACTTCACCATCAGCTCTACCAGTTTCCCCCCGTAACAAAAATGTTCCTGGTCCAGGTCCATTGTTTTCATACTAGTACGCACAGTCTCCTCCTAAGTTTATTTTAGATCACAAACTTCGTGTGGAAAGTGGCGTACGCATCTTTCAGGACCTGTTATGTCATAATCACCCTTTATAAATGAGGCCAGACATTGTTCTGGCTCCATCATGTTCCTGGTCCAGGATCAGTTTAACATCCAGACCCAGAGCATCGAGTGTTTTTAGGAGAAAATCATGAAATGTGTCGGCGTTGCTGTTTGAAAGCTCCTCAAAGTGAATAAAGCCCCGATACTGTTGGTTGAGTCCTTTTGCTTCCTGAAGATGTTGCTGGTTGGTCTGGGAGGAGGATTCTCACACACAAAGTCAAAGCATCTTTGGATATTTAACACAAAGGACCATGGTTGATGACCAAAGGGCTCGTCCGGGAATTGAACCCGGGACCTCTCACACAAAATCATGAAATAATCCCCTGATAAACAAAAATTAATAATTAAACAAAACACCAAATGATCACATGACCTTAAACTCGCGCTCAGGCTTTGTTCTAAACCAGGGTTAACTCCGCCCCTCTTCCCTGTCACCAGCTCCGGCCCGTCATGTCACCGGTAAGTGTGTGTGTGTGAGTGTGTGTGTGAGGCTGTTTGGATGTTTGCACGGGTAAACCATGGCCAGTCCAGATGTGCACCCCTGGATCACTGTGCTGACAGGGGGGGAGCCAAAGATGAACTCAGTGAATGATGTCATGAGAAATACGGAGGGGATGAGGAAATGAGTGAGGCATGTGTGTGTGTGTGCTGATGGAGCCACTCCATCACAGCCTCCTCCTGCTCACGTCCTGCATACATCCTGCACACATCCTGCACCTCCTCCTGGACTCATCCTGCGCCTCCTTCTGCGCCTACTCCTGTGCCTCATCCTCCCTCTCCTCCTCATCCTCCTGCACCTCCTTCTGCACCTCCTCCTCCCACCTCCTCCTGCACCTCCTTCTACACCTCCTGCTGCATCTCTTTCTGTGCCTCCTCCTCCGATCTCCTCCGCCTCCTTCACACATCCTGCACCTCCTTCGGCACCTCCTCCTCCGCACCCTTCTGCACACATCCTGCGCCTCCTCCTGTTTACATCCTGCACCTCCTCCTGCACCTCCTTCTGCGCCTCCTCCTCCTGTACACATCCGGCACCTCCTCCTGCACCACATCCTGCACCTGCTCCTACACCTCTTCCTGCACACATCCTGCACCTCCTCCTCCTCCTCCTCCTTCTGCGCCTCATCCTGAGCCTCCTCCTGCAGACATCCTGCACCTCATCCTCGACTCTTCCTGCGTCTCCTCCTGCGCCTCCTCTTGCACACCTCCTGCGCCTCCTCCTTTAAAAACCCTGCACCACATTCTGCACCTCCTCCTGCAACTTCTCCTGTGCCTCCTCCTGCGCCTCCTCCTGAAACACATCCTGCACCTGCTCCTACACCTTCTCCTGCACCTCCTCCTGCACACATCCTGCACACATCCTGCACCTCCTCCTCCTCCTTCTGCGCCTCATCCTGAGCCTCCTCCTGCAGACATCCTGCACCTCATCCTCGACTCTTCCTGCGTCTCCTCCTGCGCCTCCTCTTGCACACCTCCTGTGCCTCCTCCTTTAAAAATCCTGCACCACATTCTGCACCTCCTCCTGCAACTTCTCCTGTGCCTCCTCCTGCAACACATCCTGCGCCTCCTCCTGCACCTCCTCCTGCACCTCCTCCTGTTCACATCTTGTGCCTCCTCCTCCAGACATCCTGCGCCTTCTCCTGGACTTATGCTGGACCTCCTTCTGTGCCTCATCCTGTGCCTCCTCCTCCTCCTCCTGCACCTCCTGCACATCCTGCACCTCCTAGTTGACTCATCCTCCACCTCCTCCTGCACCTCCTTCTGTGCCTCTTCCTGGGCCTTCTCCTGCAGTGCACCTCCTCCTGGACTCTTCCTGTGCCTCCCCCTGCACCTTCTCCTTCTCCTCCTCCTGCGCCTCATCCTGTGCCTCCTCCTCCCCCTTCTCCTCCTCCTGCACCTCTCTCTGCGCCTCCTCCTGCACCCTCTCCTACGTACCCTTCTGCACACATCCTGCACTTCCTCCTGGACTCATCCTGTGCCTCCGCCTGTGCCTCCTCCTGCACCTCCTCCTCCTGCTTAGAAAGTGTAAATAGTATAATGTAACTGCAAATGAATGCTGCTGATTCTATTTGTAGCCTCACATCTGTAACTATTATTTTCTGTATTTTTCTCCTGAGAAATGTGTCTTTTAATGTGAAGAGCGGGCTCTGAGGACACTCAGCCAGTAGGGGGCGCTGTGACACTGCGGTTAGACCAGTGAAGAGGCTGCATGGTCTTCCTGAAGGACGACTTGAGTTGTGTAAACCAGTTCAGCTCCTTCCAGGGAGGACAAGTGACCAGGAGAAGCTTCTGTGTCACTAATCATTTGTCTTCCTTCAGCGCTTCACTCAGTACGGAGGAGGAGATGCAGGAGGGGGCACAGGAGGAGGCGCAGGATTGGTCCAGGAGGAGGCGCAGGATTGGTCCAGGTGGAGTATTCGGGCCATTGAAGGAAAAAACATTAGAGGCTAAAAAACAAACCAACCTTTCTTCCCTAACTTAGATTTCCGTCTTCGTCTAAAGACAAAGTGAAGTAAAATCTTGGCTTCAGTACTCAGTACCACGTCTTTCATCCTGAGTACTAGTGCCACTAGTAGTACTAGATTACTGTAGTGTAGGATTACTATTGCAGCAACACATCATCAGAAGGCTCAAACAGCTCCAGAAATCATGATTTAGAAGATAAAACATCAGATAAAGGTCCAGAGGGGGACTTATTGAAAGAGTGAATCCAAACCAATCCTTTGGAGTAAAAATCAAACTTTGCTGGAAACTTCAAAACTTCCAAAATAAACTTTCCAGAAGCTTCTCAGTCCGGCCAAAGCTAAAGATCTGTTAGTTTAGAAATCCCTTCAAAGAGGGAGGTCCGGGGAAACTCTCACATTCAAAACTCTTCAAATACGATTTAAAGCAACCAACAACCTGCTGCCAGGCAACATTCAGGAAATGTTCAGGTCCAACTTCAGGAGGAAAATTCCAGTCCAAAAGTCCAAAATCCAAAAGTCCGAAAGTCTAAAAGTCTAAAAGTCCAAAAGTCCAAAAGTCCAAAAGTCCAAAATCCAAAAGTCCAGATCAGCCAGAAAAGCTTGTGAACCAATGCTTGTAAAATGATGGAATCAATTCTGTCCAGAGATGAAACAATTATCAAACTTAATAGAGCTGAATCAAATAGAGCGGATTCTGGCCAGGTTCAGGGTTTTACCATGAGAGCAAGGGATTGTGGGTAATGGTGTTGCTCTGTTTATTGGTGGAGGAGAAACAATCTGTTTCAATCCTCACTGACTGGCTGCAGGATTGAACAACTTTGGTGTGAATCAGGAAAAATCTCCTTCTGCACCTCCCGCTGCACCTCCTCCTGCGCCTCCTCCTGTGCCTCCTCCTGCACATCCTTCTGCACCTCCTCCTGCACCTCCTCCTGCGCCTCCTCCTGTGCCTCCTCATTCACCTCCTCCTGCGCCTCCTCCTGTGCCTCTTCCTGTGCCTCCTCCTGCACATCCTTCTGCACCTCCTCCTGCACCTCCTCCTGCGCCTCCTCCTGTGCCTCCTCATTCACCTCCTCCTGCGCCTCCTCCTGCACCTCCTCCTGTGCCTCTCCCGGTGCCTCCTCATGCACCTCCTACTGTGCCTCCTCCTGCGCCTCTTCCTGCGTCTCCTGCACACAAACATACATACAAACATAAAAGTCGGTAACTTAATACAGTTGAAAACAGAAACTTTTGCATAAACACAGCAGCAAGTCGTCAGGTGAGTCGGGATCGATTGTAAAAGGAGGAAACGTTTGTTTGGACCTGTCCTGTTTATCAAACTTGTCCTCCATCAACTCTTTCCAGTTGTTATTTGGGCTGATCTGATCACATATGTTGAAAATATGAGCATTTATAATCTACACAGCAGGAGACAAGCCATGGCACCGCCAGTCACAGGCGCCGTCCCTCTGGACGTCTGGGGGCGTCCCAATGTAGATAAGATTTGTTTTCTCCATCTGATTTTCTCAACTCGAAAACTATCAGAGGACCTGTTTACTACAGCCGTGGTGCACATGCACAATAGCAGGAGTGTAATGATTCTTGAGTGTAATGTGTAATGATTCTACCAATATAAGAGCCATAATACAGCTGAGCAGGTCTGGGATGGATTTCTTTATTTCTCTGCCATGCGTAGTGAACTAGAAATCAAGCTCAACACCACAGAAGCTGTTCTGTCCTTCATCATCTGCAGCCATATGGAAAGGACATACCAGTCAGTCACTAGTGCAAATGCAGAATGCAGTTTCAGCCTGAAATTAATTCAAAACTCTCTCTGGGCATGAAGGAGGCCAGACTCTCAAAGCTCACTTTGCTCTCCATAGAGACGTTGTGCTTGATAAGAAGGAGGTGGCTGGAAGGTTTGTGAGGATGAAGGAGAGGAAGATGGTGCTATAAAATATGAGGCCACGTTACTGTACATAGTTCAGAAATACCTTGGAGACTGGACGTTCAAAGGTAATCTGGCGTGAACATGAAATGTGTCGGCGTTGCTGTTTGAGAGCTCCTCAAAGTGAATAAAGCCCCGATACTGTTGGTTGAGTCCTTTTGCTTCTTGAAGATGTTGCTGGTTGGTCTGGGAGGAGGATTCTCACACACAAAGTCAAAGCCTCTTTTGAAATTTAACACAAAGAATCATGGTTGATGACCAAAGGGCTCGTCCAGGAATTGATCCCAGGACCTCTCGCACCCAAAGCGAGAATCATACTCCTAGACCAACGAGCCGACATGTTGAAGAAGCTAAAGGACTCCAGTGATTGTCATAAATAAGGCAGGAGATCAAGACTCTGACACTGTCAGGTCACAGTTTGGCAGTCTGGTTCAGTAGCACATGCTCAGTAACAGCGCTCCGTAGCCTCCGGCTGTCCCTGTGGGGGGAGTCGGGATTGTGAAAGAAAAGTTCCACCTTCAGAGCCGGGACCAAAAAGTGACGGTTGCAGTGGATCCGAGCACCACTGTCGTATAAACGGAGCCCAAATGTGACTAAAGTTTTGTGGTTCCACTTGTTTATTGTTGTGGTGTAAATGGACCTTAAATCATCTGTAAATTAGAACCCTGATTGTTGTGGGCTGAAGATGGAGATGTGCAGTCTGTAAGTCACCAACACTATCCTGAATGGACTTTCTTCTTCTTCTTTTGGCTTTAATGGCAGTTGGCATCCATGAAGTAGTATTACGCCATCTGCTGGTTCTAACTAGTCTATACTATTTCCAAGGATTGGGAAAGATCAAAGTGACAAAAATCCCTTCTTTAGTTTCATCTTTACTTTGATCAGAATCTGACATTCTGAATGAATGACAACCTTTGAATAAAGAAGAGAAACAGTGAAAATGGTCCACTGTATCACCTCAGCATGACCAACGAGAGATTAGCAGGGATACAAATATGTCAGAAAATAGGCGTTATAAATGACCTGGATATTAAGTTATTTTTTTACAATGGTTCATAAGTGTTTATTTTATGTTGTAATTATAGCATAGTGCTCATGCTTTTACTTTGAAAGAACTCACAGACAAGGTGTGGTAAATCAGAAGTAATTGTTGTAAATCAGATAGAAGTACCACAAACGTTGATGAGCAGTAAAAGCGAATTTTAGTGTACTGTGATTTCAAGCTTAGTTTAATTGTAATGTAAAGTAAAAGGTAATCTATATTATTTCATGGTACAAACATATGGTTAAAAAGGACAAAGTTGTAAATATACATGGAAATTACATATTAAGAGCACTCAAGGTACAGATTGTCAACGGTTAATAATTTAAGGCAATTCATTTAAGGTAGTAAATATGGTAAAAGTGTAAAGGTAAAACATGCTGCAAAGAGTTGCTCATGGTATTTTTCTGTTTACATTGTAGTACTTGCGGTGTGTTCACCTGCAAGGCTCAATAAAGTTGAGAAGCATCAGTTTGAGAGAGCATCTTTTCTACCGCGGCTGCTCCAGGCTTCACTGATCCACAAAGAGGTGCAACTGTTGGCATTCCAAAAGGACAGTCAGGAGGACTGAATACATTCTATTAAAGTACTTTGATCTGATCTATTGAAGACTCTGATCTTACCTTTAACACTAAACAAAGAGATTCACAATTCAAGTGTTAAAGTGCAGAGAATCTCACAGCAAATCCACAATGTGAAACATCAAATAGATCCAACTGTCATTGAACACACACACACACACACCCACACACACACACACACACACACACACACACCAGTGAACCAAGCCAAGGAATTGATGAATTCTTCATCCATCAGGCACCCTGTCAGAAAGGGTGGAGGTGAGGACTGATGTCCTCCTCAACAGAGAGAAGCTGCTGGTAGCTCACTCTCTATAGGCATCGGTTCAAATCCCATAGAGTCTAGTTTGGACAATTCTAGTTTCCCAAAACCTTTAATCTCTGGATTGAGTTCCTACTTGTAGTCAAATGTTTTCACACGACCCTGTTAACCTCCAGCAGAGTTTCTGTAGTGTAGTGGTTATCACGTTTGCTTTACACGCAAAAGGTCCCCTGTTCGAAACCGTGCGGAAACATAAAGCAAAGTTTTCGAAAGCACAGTTTCCAAAATATTAGGAACTTAATGGACAATGATGTCTTGTTACATAATCCCAGAGTTTAATTTGTGCCGGATCTTGCCGAAACAGGATCTGGCCCATCACAGATTTTGACCGGCACTTATTTGATTGGATCCAGCAGCTCATTACAAACAAATTTAATAAAATCTAACCCCTTTAATTTACTTTTATGAATTTAATAATTTTTTTAAAATATTATATTTGGACAGCTGTATATTTTATCGAGTTGAAATCAGTAGAAAGTTCACTGTACACAAAACTGGATGTAAAAACTGAACGGTGAGGAGGAGAGGGAATTTCCGGCGCTCTCACGCCACGTCACTCTAAACTGTGATTTTGAGTTAAAACTGTGTGTGTCAGCTCGCTGGGAAGACGGTGGGAGACGATGGACAAAAAGAGACAGTTGGATTTGAAGAGCTTTTTTAAGCCAGGGCTGTTTTTTGGGCTGTTTTGGACGATTAAAAAGGTAAGCAGGTTATTTCTTTTCATTTTCTGCTGCTGCTGATTCATGAGAGGATTTGTGGCCTTATGGGTATAAAAGGTGGTAAATATTTATATATATAGAGAGAGAGAGAGAGAGAGAGAGAGAGAGAGAGAGAGAGAGAGAGAGAGAGAGAGAGAGAGAGAGAGAGAGAGAGAGAGAGAGAGAGAGAGAGAGAGAGAGAGAGAGAGAGAGAGCACCCTACTGACTGATTCTCCATAAAAAATAAAAATTTGGTCGATTGCATTGAGACCAGCTGATCAATTCCATGGTTGTTTCAGTTCAGATGGGGATGTAAAGAGAGGCTCTTGTTAAATTCTGACACAGGAAGAACGAGCGGAGCGGTTTGTGGGACAGTAAACTCACGGAGCTGATAGAAAATATGTCGGCGCTGTTGGGATCAGATGACACTTCGTTCCTCTTCTCCCAGCTTTTTCTGCTTCAGCTCCGGCCGGCGGTGCGCTCGGCTCGAGCCACTTGGCCTCTGGTGCAGGATAAGGACTATCATGGTGGAGGAAGTTGGAGGCCTTGTGGGGCCTTTCGGCGCCTCAACAATATCACATCCAATAACGCATGACTGGTACCTGCACCTACTCCAGGGGTGGTGCAACGCAGCCGTTATGGCCGCGTGCTAAGACCTCCGAACAGGACTTAAGTCATTTTTTTAACGACTGGGTGGTACCATTCTGAATGTTCAGGGGGGGCCTGTGTGGTGCACCTTTGGGAAAAGTTCTCTAATTCAGAGTGGAGTGGGTGTGTCAGTGACGTGTGAGGGGTGTGTTGGTGATGCGGTAGCTGTTAAAGGTGGATGTGCGGTGATGTCACGGGGTAAAATGTTTGACAGGACGACTGTCATTCTGTGTGGAAAGAATAAAGAAAATCTACTCGACAACTCTGCCGTCCCTTCTTTCACGGCTTCCACAAGTTATTATTAAGTTATAGTTATTAATGTATTTATTCAGTTGTCTACTTTAAAATACAAACAAAATCTTCCTTCCACAACATATTTGCTGTTTGGTTAATTCTGGTCCTACAAATTGTCCTCATGATGAGACCCTCTGAAGAGGAGAACCTGTCTTCAGGGGACTCCGGTCCTTGGATTGCAGGGAGTCTCTACATCAGAGGTTTTACTTTATAAAATAATCCACAAGAAGAGTCTTTCTCTTAAATTTACAAAACATTGACCAACGTTGTTGGCAGGATTCGAACCTACGCAGGGAGACCCCAATGGATTTCAAGCCCATCGACTTAACCTCTCTGCCACAACAACATGAGTCAGAAGTG
Organism: Lipophrys pholis; assembly: GCF_963383615.2. Lineage (NCBI taxonomy): Eukaryota > Metazoa > Chordata > Actinopteri > Blenniiformes > Blenniidae > Lipophrys > Lipophrys pholis. Next base: position 3,342,258 of record NC_137646.1, on the reverse strand, counting down.
TTTTATGGCAGTGTAATATTCCCTGTGTGTGGTTCCTGATAACCCTCGGGTTCAGATCAGAAACGTCTTTTCAGGACAGACGTTCTTCCCAATCACTCCCTCTCAGGTCACAAAGTGTGTGCCAAGGTGAGTGTCCATGTGACACGTGACTGTTCAGCCCCGTTTCCACTGTACAAAATGTGTCTGTACAGTTTGGTTCAGTATTTTGGTCGCTTCAATTCGCTTGGAACCTCAACCAAGCAGGTACCACGAAAGTACCAGGTACTACCATGTAGTGGAAAAGCATCAAAAGTGAGGTGAGTCAAGTAGGGCTGAGTAGGTACTAGTGGAAAAGCACCATCAGTTGACAAGTAAGAAATAAACCCCCAAAAAACATGGTGTGATACTTACATCAACTTTTCACAAAGTAGGGTTTGGTAAAGTTCTGTTGCATTGGAATTGAACCTGGGGCCCCCATGTGGCAGGTGTGAATTCTACCACAGAACCACCAACGCTTACAAGTGATCACAGTCCAACCAGGGGAGGTCAGGTGAAACAACTGCTCTGGTCCATGAGCCCCTCCCCCGCAGTTTGAGTGATACTCAGCTCTGGTTACACAAGAGTCCATGTAAAGTTTTGCTACTTTGACTCCTGAGATGCTCTGACAGAAAGCCTGGGTTCAATCCCCAGCATCACCAAGCTTTACGTCCAACATCAATAGCAGCGAGTAGATTAATAGTGAGTTAGTGTCTCTTGATCATGAGGAGACACAAGTCAAACAGACTCTGACACGTCTCACTCACAAACATGATACACCTTTCTGTCCCATTCTACAAACTTCTTCAAGTCTTCTTCACCATCGCTCTATATTCTTTATCATTTTTGACTCACTTCAATTCACCACTTCACCATCTGGTTCAATTCACCACTTCACCCTCTGGTTCAATTCACCACTTCACCATTTGGTTCAATTCATCACTTGATCATCTGGTTCAATTCACCACTTCATCATTTGGTTCAATTCCCCACTTCACAATCTGGTTCAATTCACCACTTCACCATCTGGTTCAATTCACCACTTCACCATCAGCTCTACCAGTTGTCCCCCGTAACAAAATATTCCTGGTCAAAGTTCATCTGGTTCAATTCATCACTTGATCATCTGGTTCAATTCACCACTTCACCATCTGGTTCAATTCACCACTTCACCATCAGCTCTACCAGTTGTCCCCCGTAACAAAATATTCCTGGTCAAAGTTCATCTGGTTCAATTCATCACTTGATCATCTGGTTCAATTCACCACTTCACCATCTGGTTCAATTCACCACTTCATCATCTGGTTCAATTAACCACTTCACCATCAGCTCTACCAGTTTTCCCCCGTAACAAAAATGTTCCTGGTCCAGGTCCATTGTCGTCATACTAGTACGCACAGTCTCCTCCTAAGTTTATTTTAGATCACAAACTTCGTGTGGAAAGTGGCGTACGCATCTTTCAGGACCTGTTATGTCATAATCACCCTTTATAAATGAGCCCAGACATTGTTCTGGCTCCATCATGTTCCTGGTCCAGGATCAGTTTAACATCCAGACCCAGAGCATCGAGTGTTTTTAGGAGAAAATCATGAAATGTGTCGGCGTTGCTGTTTGAAAGCTCCTCAAAGTGAATAAAGCCCCGATACTGTTGGTTGAGTCCTTCTGCTTCTTGAAGATGTTGCTGGTTGGTCTGGGAGGAGGATTCTCACACACAAAGTCAAAGCATCTTTGGATATTTAACACAAAGGACCATGGTTGATGACCAAAGGGCTCGTCCGGGAATTGAACCCGGGACCTCTCGCACAAAATCATGAAATAATCCCCTGATAAACAAAAATTAATAATTAAACAAAACACCAAATGATCACATGACCTTAAACTCGCGCTCAGGCTTTGTTCTAAACCAGGGTTAACTCCGCCCCTCTTCCCTGTCACCAGCTCCGGCCCGTCATGTCACCGGTCAGTGTGTGTGTGTGTGTGTGAGTGTGTGTGTGAGGCTGTTTGGATGTTTGCACGGGTAAACCATGGCCAGTCCAGATGTGCACCCCTGGATCACTGTGCTGACAGGGAGGGAGCCAAAGATGAACTCAGTGAATGATGTCATGAGAAATACGGAGGGGATGAGGAAATGAGTGAGGCATGTGTGTGTGTGTGTGCTGATGGAGCCGCTCCATCACAGCCTCCTCCTGCTCACGTCCTGCACACATCCTGCACCTCCTCCTGCACCTCCTCCTGGACTCATCTTGCGCCTCCTTCTGCGCCTACTCCTGTGCCTCATCCTCCCTCTCCTCCTCCTCCTCCTGCACCTCCTTCTGCACCTCCTCCTCCCACCTCCTCCTGCACCTCCTTCTACACCTCCTGCTGCATCTCTTTCTGTGCCTCCTCCTCCGATCTCCTCCGCCTCCTTCACACATCCTGCACCTCCTTCGGCACCTCCTCCTCCGCACCCTTCTGCACACATCCTGCGCCTCCTCCTGTTTACATCCTGCACCTCCTCCTGCGCCTCCTCCTGTTTACATCCTGCACCTCCTCCTGCACCTCCTTCTGCGCCTCCTCCTCCCCCTCCTCCTCCTCCTGTACACATCCGGCACCTCCTCCTGCACCACATCCTGCACCTGCTCCTACACCTTCTCCTGCACCTCCTCCTGCACACATCCTGCACCTCCTCCTCCTCCTCCTCCTTCTGCGCCTCATCCTGAGCCTCCTCCTGCAGACATCCTGCACCTCATCCTCGACTCTTCCTGCGTCTCCTCCTGCGCCTCCTCTTGCACACCTCCTGCGCCTCCTCCTTTAAAAATCCTGCACCACATTCTGCACCTCCTCCTGCAACTTCTCCTGTGCCTCCTCCTGCGCCTCCTCCTGCAACACATCCTGCACCTGCTCCTACACCTTCTCCTGCACCTCCTCCTGCACACATCCTGCACCTCCTCCTCCTCCTCCTCCTTCTGCGCCTCATCCTGAGCCTCCTCCTGCAGACATCCTGCACCTCATCCTCGACTCTTCCTGCGTCTCCTCCTGCGCCTCCTCTTGCACACCTCCTGCGCCTCCTCCTTTAAAAATGCTGCACCACATTCTGCACCTCCTCCTGCAACTTCTCCTGTGCCTCCTCCTGCAACACATCCTGCGCCTCCTCCTGCACCTCCTCCTGCACCTCCTCCTGTTCACATCTTGTGCCTCCTCCTCCAGACATCCTGCGCCTTCTCCTGGACTTATGCTGGACCTCCTTCTGCGCCTCATCCTGTGCCTCCTCCTCCTGCACCTCCTGCACATCCTGCACCTCCTCCTGCGCACCCTTCTGCACACATCCTGCCCCTCCTCCTGCACATATTCTGTGCCTCTTCCTGCACCTCCTCCTGTGCACATCCTTTGCCTCCTCCTGCTGACATCCTGCACCTCCTAGTTGACTCATCCTCCACCTCCTCCTGCACCTCCTTCTGTGCCTCATCCTGGGCCTTCTCCTGCAGTGCACCTCCTCCTGGACTCTTCCTGTGCCTCCCCCTGCACCTTCTCCTTCTCCTCCTCCTGCGCCTCATCCTGTGCCTCCTCCTCCCCCTTCTACTCCTCCTGCACCTCTCTCTGCGCCTCCTCCTGCACCCTCTCCTACGTACCCTTCTGCACACATCCTGCACTTCCTCCTGGACTCATCCTGTGCCTCCGCCTGTGCCTCCTCCTGCACCTCCTCCTCCTCCTCCTGCTTAGAAAGTGTAAATAGTATAATGTAACTGCAAATGAATGCTGCTGATTCTATTTGTAGCCTCACATCTGTAATTATTATTTTCTGTATTTTTCTCCTGAGAAATGTGTCTTTTAATGTGAAGAGCGGGCTCTGAGGACACTCAGCCAGTAGGGGGCGCTGTGGCACTGCGGTTAGACCAGTGAAGAGGCTGCATGGTCTTCCTGAAGGACGACTTGAGTTGTGAAAACCAGTTCAGCTCCTTCCAGGGAGGACAAGTGACCAGGAGAAGCTTCTGTGTCACTAATCATTTGTCTTCCTTCAGCGCTTCACTCAGTACGGAGGAGGAGATGCAGGAGGCGCAGGAGGAGGCACAGGATTGGTCCAGGAGGAGGCGCAGGATTGGTCCAGGTGGAGTATTCGGGCCATTGAAGGAAAAAACATTAGAGGCTAAAAAACAAACCAACCTTTCTTCCCTAACTTAGATTTCCGTCTTCGTCTAAAGACAAAGTGAAGTAAAATCTTGGCTTCAGTACTCAGTACCACGTCTTTCATCCTGAGTACTAGTGCCACTAGTAGTACTAGATTACTGTAGTGTAGGATTACTATTGCAGCAACACATCATCAGAAGGCTCAAACAGCTCCAGAAATCATGATTTAGAAGATAAAACATCAGATAAAGGTCCAGAGGGGGACTTATTGAAAGAGTGAATCCAAACCAATCCTTTGGAGTAAAAATCAAACTTTGCTGGAAACTTCAAAACTTCCAAAATAAACTTTCCAGAAGCTTCTCAGTCCGGCCAAAGCTAAAGATCTGTTAGTTTAGAAATCCCTTCAAAGAGGGAGGTCCGGGGAAACTCTCACATTCACTGAGCTGTTCCAGTTCAAAACTCTTCAAATACGATTTAAAGCAACCAACAACCTGCTGCCAGGCAACATTCAGGAAATGTTCAGGTCCAACTTCAGGAGGAAAATTCCAGTCCAAAAGTCCAAAATCCAAAAGTCCGAAAGTCTAAAAGTCTAAAAGTCTAAAAGTCCAAAAGTCCAAAAGTCCAAAAGTCCAAAAGTCCAAAAGTCCAAAATCCAAAAGTCCAGATCAGCCAGAAAAGCTTGTGAACCAATGCTTGTAAAATGATGGAATCAATTCTGTGCAGAGATGAAACAATTATCAAACTTAATAGAGCTGAATCAAATAGAGCGGATTCTGGCCAGGTTCAGGGTTTTACCATGAGAGCAAGGGATTGTGGGTAATGGTGTTGCTCTGTTTATTGGTGGAGGAGAAACAATCTGTTTCAATCCTCACTGACTGGCTGCAGGATTGAACAACTTTGGTGTGAATCAGGAAAAATCTCCTTCTGCACCTCCCGCTGCGCCTCCTCCTGTGCCTCCTCCTGCACATCCTTCTGCACCTCCTCCTGCACCTCCTCCTGTGCCTCCTCCTGTGCCTCCTCATTCACCTCCTCCTGCGCCTCCTCCTGTGCCTCTTCCTGTGCCTCCTCCTGCACCTCCTCCTGTGCCTCTCCCGGTGCCTCCTCATGCACCTCCTACTGTGCCTCCTCCTGCGCCTCTTCCTGCGTCTCCTGCACACAAACATACATACAAACATAAAAGTCAGTAACTTAATGCAGTTGAAAACAGAAACTTTTGCATAAACACAGCAGCAAGTCGTCAGGTGAGTCGGGATCGATTGTAAAAGGAGGAAATGTTTGTTTGGACCTGTCCTGTTTATCAAACTTGTCCTCCATCAACTCTTTCCAGTTGTTATTTGGGCTGATCTGATCACATATGTTGAAAATATGAGCATTTATAATCTACACAGCAGGAGACGAGCCATGGCACCGCCAGTCACAGGCGCCGTCCCTCTGGACGTCTGGGGGCGTCCCAATGTAGATAAGATTTGTTTTCTGTCAGGACGTCTTCAGCTTTCTCTCGTCATCGATTCAAGCCGACATTCATGTTCCCGATACACCTAAACAAAGGACCTCAGTAGGTCACAAGATCAGACAATGGAAGTTGATTTGGGAAGAAAACATGTTCGGAAATAAACCACAGGGTGCCTCTTCGTAATGAAACAATGAGTGCTCATGCTCGACAATGAAATCGATTTCTCAAATAATGCAAACAGAACTGCTAAGTACAGTGGACACTCCATGAGAACCCTGCACTTAGCAGAGTGGCGCAGCGGAAGCGTGCTGGGCCCATAACCCAGAAGTCGATGGATCAAAACCATCCTCTGCTAGTGACAGTTCAGGTTTTCTTCTCTTCCAAGTTTTCACAGTCAAATAACCATGTTCAAGGATCCGACACTTGCTGCAAATCAAGACTCTCACTGGAATGGCTGTGAATGAGTGCAAAACAGCAACGCTTGTCAACAATGGTCTTGATTTTGTGTATTGAAAGAACACCATTCTGATGTTGCTCACCCATGGACAGTCATGGCGTCAGAATTGGACGAGCCCTTAAAGGTAGTAAATATGGTCAAAGTTTAAAGGTGAAACATGCTGTTAAGAGTTGCTAATGGTTTTTATCAGTTTACATTGTAGTTCTTACGGTGTGTTCACCTGCAAGGCTCAATAAAGTTGAGAAGCATCAGTTTGAGAGAGCATCTTTTCTACCGCGGCTGCTCCAGGCTTCACTGATCCACAAAGAGGTGCAACTGTTGGCATTCCAAGAGGACAGTCAGGAGGACTGAATACATTCTATTAAAGTACTTTGATCTGATCTATTGAAGACTCTGATCTTACCTTTAACACTAAACAAAGAGATTCACAATTCAAGTGTTAAAGTGCAGAGAATCTCACAGCAAATCCACAATGTGAAACATCAAATAGATCCAACTGTCATTGAACACACACACACACACACACACACACACACACACACACACACACACACACACACACACACACACACACACACACACACACACACACACACACACACACACACACACACACACACACACACACACACACACACACACACACACACACACACACACTTCTTCATCCATCAAACACCCTGTCAGAAAGGGTGGAGGTGAGGACTGATGTTCTCCTCCACAGAGAGCAGCTGCTGGTAGCTCACTCTCTATGTTCCTCTGCAGAAAGTGATGAGGACTGATGTTCTCAGAAGAGCTTTTTTTATCATCAAAAACAACTTTTCCCTCAGAGTGAGATGAGCTGAGTGAGAAAACCAAGCGGTCCAAGGAGCTGTGTTCTTGTTCCAGTCTCTTCTGGATTGAGTTGCTGCTTGTAGTCAAATGTTTTCACACGACCCTGTTAACCTCCAGCAGAGTTTCTGTAGTGTAGTGGTTATCACGTTTGCTTCACACGCAAAAGGTCCCCTGTTAGAAACACAAAGAAAGGTTTTTGAAATTCATCAACACAGTTTCCAACATATCAGGAGTTTAATGTACAATGACGTCTTGTTACATAAGCCAATATAACAACCCAAAACCTTTTAACTGACAGTGGTGGGATTTGAACCCCCACCTCCTGAGAGACTGGAGCCTAAATCCAGAGCCTTGGACCACTCACCCAAACCATAATCATATAATAATAATAACATCTATTTATATAGCACATTTCACAGACAAAAAGCCACAAAGTACTTCAATACACAGTTCAGAAACATCAGAAAGTACACAGAATATAAAAGGCCAAGACAAGACAAAATCCTAGCAGCCCAAAGGGAGTTAATTAAAAGCCTGAACTAATAGACGAGTCTTAAGTTTGCTCTTGAAGGTGTCAACAGAGTCAATTGAGCACAAAGAGGGAAGAAGATCCTTCCAAAGCCTCGGAGCAACAGCCTGGAAGGATCGGTCACCTCTAGTGAGAAAATGAGAGCGTGGAACCTTCAGCAGGTTCTGATCCACAGACCTCAGAGCCGTTCAGGGGTGTAAGGCTGGATCAGATCACTGATATAAGAAGGAGCCTGACCATGCAAGGCTCTGAAGACCAGGACCAGAACTTTAAACTGGATCCTATAGGACACTGGCAGCCAATGAAGTTCTTTTAGAACCGGGGACATGTGAGTCCTCCTATTAGTACGGCTCAGAATTCTCACTCTCCCCTCCTTTGCCCACATGAGCTTTGTCTTGGAGACATGTTGTAACCTGTGTTGATGCTTTAAATGTGCTGAGGTGTTTTTTCTCCTAATTCCACACTGCTCTGCCTTATAGAGCAGTTTGGAATCTGCTTTTTCTTCTCCTCTCCTCTCCTCTCGTTGTCTCTCTCTTTTCTCTCAGCTTAAAAGAAATTTCATTGTACTTGTTGCAATGACAATAAAGTTGATTGATTTCTGTTCTCAGTTTCATCCCACAAAGAGCCTGAACAGGGATTTGAATCCTCGACCCTCAGATTGAAAGTCTGATGCTCCAGCGTCTGAGCTACTGTGGAGAAGGACAAAGAGCATAGCAGAGTGAAGACGGCTGATGTGATCTACAGCCTGGAGAGACGTACAGAGCTGAGCAGAGTCAGTGAGGAGAAGTGCAGAGAGAGTGAGTTCAAACGGAGGTCAACCACCTGCAGACAATGTCCTGACATCAGCTGAGGTCCTCTGATGAAACAAAGAAGTAAGACAGACAGCAGCTGCACATAGACGTAGTAGTGGACCTGTATAAGCAGACATTTATGGATGATCAATGGAACAAGGTCAGAGCACTAGTGTGGTAAAATGTGTGTTATATGAAGACCTCTGACCGAGGTAAGACAGAGACGTGTCCTCTGAAGACAGGGGGACCAAGTGAAGAGGGACACTACAGGTTCTAAAAGGGAGAAACAGCCAAAGGAGTTCAGTCGTCGGTGGGATCCGCGGCTCAGAGTCTTTGTTCTGGAGAATAAAGACTCTTTTGCATCCAAGTCCAACTTCTCATCTGCTTTTTGCTTCGCGAGGAAGTTTTATACCTTTAGAGTTGGAGAATTAGAGAAAATGCTGGTGGGATCATCCAGCACCACGCCTGGCCCAGATCCACGTGCCATGATTAATTCCACCACACTACCCAGGCCTGCCAACACAGTGTTGTGTCTCCATATGATTCTCACTTCTGAGTGAGACGAAGCAGACACTGATCCTGACCACCAAGGTGCAGAAGTGGAGACTCTTCTTGCTCGCTGTTTTGAAACTCAACAAATTGTAGTCCATTGTTCCTTCCTGAAGATGCTGAAAAGCTCCGCTCTGGATTTGAAAAAAATCAGGAAACATCTGAGCAGACTGCTGGCTGTATTGCATCATATTTTCTCACTGCCTGATTGACTGCAGGTGAAAAGTTTTGCTTCAGGAAAACAAGTTTTACTTCTTTATTTACAAAGTGACTCAAACTCAAAGTTAGGCTTCCTCCTGTCTGGTGCACATGGCTAATTTGCATATTGCAGGACTGACTCCAGCAGACTCTTACCTTCAGTTGTGGATGAAGTTCATCTGCAGATACTTCTGGACAAAAAAACCCAGAAGTGGTCTGAGTGAAAGCACTTTGGTGTCTGTTCACACTTGTCTTCAGGACTCGCCACTTGTGATCTGATCACCTGAAACACAGTGGAAGCCTGCTGGGCCCAGAACCCTGAGCTCCATGGATCCAAACCTTCCTCTGCTACTGACACTTTCTCTACTATGTCTTCCAGAACTTTCCAAGGGAGGCTGGGAAGTGTGATACTCTGATGGTTCTATCTGCTAACTCTGTCTGGTGATGTCATAGTGATGTCATAAAATATGGGAAAAGACAACATTTCTTTCTTCACTTTGATCTCCACTCTCTCTTTTATACATTTTACACCTCACTTGGGTTGGAGAGAATCACATCCAGAACAGGATGGAACACAGGAGCCATCTTGGATGGGTCTACTGTCCGTTATAGAGATCTGGAACCTTTTGCAGGACCAATCTGATTCTAGACAGACCTGAAAGCGAAAGGAACAAATCATAATGCTAATGTCTGAGTCAAAATGAAAGACTTGCTGAAGTGCTTCAGTTTGGTTCAATCAGTTATAAAGACACAAACTGTAAATTACAACGAGGTTTCTCTGATAAAAAAAAGTCCATGAGGTGAAGAGCAGAGATCAGCCAAGCCTCCAACACAACGTCTCAGTCTCTTGAAATTTAACACAAAGAGATCCTGGTTGATGACCAAAGTTAAAACCATTCGTAGGAGAGGGTCATGGTAACTCCAAGGTCTCATCTGGGAATTGAACCCAGGACTTCTGACACCCAAAGAGAGAATCATACTCCAAGACCAACGAGCCAACATGTTTAAGAAGCTAAAGGACTCAACTGATTGTCATAAATAAGGCAGGAGATCAAGACTCCTGACAGCCTTGACAGAGCTCCTGGAATGACCACATCCTGACAAAAGTAAATGAAAACATTAGTCATGGCCGACCTTGAAGAAATGAAGTTGAAGGTTCAACTGCTATTGGAGGATTTGTAACTTTATGGTCCATTTGACCTGAAGCAGTTTTCAGGTTTGTGAGTGAGTTCTGTCAGAGCCTCTGAAGCTTGTGTGTCTCCATCAGGATTCATTTTAATACATGGCTTACTGCCATGAGGACAAGTTCTCTTTGACATTTAAAATGGAGACGGGTCTGATCTGCTGTGTTAGCATTGGTGCTTCAGTGGTAGAGTTGTCCCCTGCCACGCTGGAGGCCTGGGTTTGATTCCCAAGTCAATGCAACTAATAATTACAATACAGCCATTTATAATAGTGGTGCCTTGCTCATGCAGTGTGAGCAATCCACCACAACAATCCCTTAACTCCGTCAGGAAAGTGAACCCCAGTCTCCTGTGTGACAGGTGGAGATACTCACAAGTCGTGATGCTAAATAAAGCCTCATGAACCACATTAATAATTTTCTCACCACCAGATGGCACTGTTGGTTTGAAGATAGATTCTGAAGGACTGGCAATGAAGTGTGTTTTAAACGTTTGTTGAAGAGACAGCGCCATCTAGTGGCTTCAGAAAATAAAGAGGGTGGTTCATGAAGCTTCATTTGGCCAGTATGGGGATTGAACCCATGACCTTGGTGTTATTAGCACCACACTCTGACCAGCTGAGCTAACCGGATGTGATTTGAAATGTTTTCTATACAAGATCAAAACAAGATGTGAAACATACAAAGAAACCATCAGTCATTCATCCAAATCTTCTGCATCATGGATCAACCAGCAGCAGAAAACTAGTCAAGACTTTGTCTTCATGGGACAGCTTCATTGTTGACAGCTTTTTAATCACATTTCAATGATTTTACTGCATATTTGGTTTTATTTATTGTGTTTTAACTTGCTGTGATCTTAACCAGAAGTGTTTTTATTGTTTAGTGTTTCTTACATGTAGTGTTTTTATTTCCCATTGCCCCTGAAGGCAACACACACTCACCACTAGACCACAGATGAACACACAATCATGTCCATACTCCACTTCTGGGTTAACTTCAGTGTTCGTTACATAACGTAACGTAACAATCCTGAAAATATCTCTACTTCTAGTGGCGGCGTTCTCCTCCTTTCCTGAAGTACTTTATGTTTCACTCCAGAAGTTCTGATCCATCTGGAGCTTTATTTGCTTTTTAATTGCACAAAGTGGAGGATGAGGATTTTTACATCATTTGGACATCAATATAATTTTAAAAAGAACTCATATTCTCACTTTCATAGTCACTTTAATGTTATAAAGAACATCACATTCTCACCATGATGTTCACTTTAATTTAAAAAAAAAAAAAAACATTTTTCCAGGTGAAGTTCGATTTAATGTGAATTTTTTTTTTCCTATTTTCACCTTTTTGTTGACTTTAATATAAAAAATAAAATAAAAAACCCTCCTATCCTCCAATAGAGACCACTGAAGAATTCAAACCCATCATCCAGGACAAAGCAACACTGTTGCTGCAACAAAATCCAGGAAGGATTGCTGCAGAAAATGAGCGACTCTGTTAATGAGTCACTTTGTGAGATTCTACAATATTAATTCATGGGACAATAGAAACACTGTGATAAGTCAGTTTCACTTTATTACATCACAGATGTTTCAGGCAGAGCTTCCTCACTGCTCTTCCTTTACTTGATATTTCCATTGAGTTCTTTTGAGGCTCCGCCCCCCGTGTGAGCCTGTTTGTTTGTTGGAATATTAATTCCTCACTGTGACGGCAGCTTTTGTTGTCCTGGTGTTACTATGTTATATCACTGGATCAAGGTGACTGTTCCTCAATACTACACTTATTATACAGTTCTTTACATGTGTGATCAGAGTCCCACCCTGATCAATTCCACAGACCAATATATAGTCACAGTGATAGCGCCACCTGGTGGATGGACAGGAAGTTCTGCAGAATGACGCAGTATTTCAACTTTGTTATCATATTGTATGATGAAAAAATATCTCAACATTGTTTTTTGACTTTATATCAAATTGCATGAAAAGAAACAAACTCTTATTTTATTTTGTCATGAGTGGCCCTAAAACTCTTCTGTAGTAACAAGTTGGTCTGAGTTTCTTAAAGAAACAAACATTTCCAACAATGTTTTTACAGTTTGGATGTGATATTATCAAATAGTTCTGTCATTTCTTAAAAAAGAATCTAATGATGACGTCATCACCAAGGTTGTGAAAAAGAACAATAACAAGCCTTTCATTATGATGAACCGGATGGAGATCAACGGAGATCAAAGCCAGAGGAAATCTTTGTTCTGAGCATCTCCATGGTAAAGGGAACTGATCTCCTTTGATCTGATAAGAGATCAGCACTGGAACCATGGAGACGCTGAGATCAAAGGAAATCAGCTTTATTCAATCTTCAGCATTCACACTTGCATTTTCTTCTGGAAATACAAACCACTAGTAATTATTATTATCATAACTGGTCTCTAATATATGGAGGAGTCAGACCATTCAAGGCTTTAAAAACAAGCAGAAGCATTTTAAAATCCCGTCTAAAACTGACAGGCAGCCTGTAATGATTCACCAATATAAGAGCCATAATACAGCTGAACAGGTCTGGGATGGATTTCTTTATTTCTCTGCCACGTGTAGTGAACTAGAAATCAAGCTCAAAACCACAGAAGCTGTTCTGCCCTTCATCATCTGCAGCCATATGGAAAGGACATACCAGTCAGTCACTAGTGCAAATGCAGAACGAAATGAATTTAAAACTCTGTCTGGGCATGAAGGAGGCCAGACTCTAAAAGCTCACTTTGCTCTCCATAGAGAGACATTGTGCTTGATAAGAAGGAGGTGGCTGAAAGGTTTGTGAGGATGAAGGAGAGGAAGATGGTGCTATAAGATATGAGGCCACGTTACTGTACACAGTTCAGAAATACCTTGGGGCCAGTTGTTCAAAGGTAATCTGATTGGATTTTGGTTATGGGATTGGATCAAATCTTGAAAATGGGTTGTTCAAAAGGGATAGGAATCAGGGTTTGGGGAGCACAGAGTGAATGCGTGTGTGTTTGCTGGCCCGTGTGGCATTAACGAGTATTGTTGCATTGGAGTAGATGGGGGCGTGTGTGAGCGCGCTTGGGGGCGGATACGAGGCTTGAAAGGTGCACTCACCTCGGGGTGTGGTCAGGAGAGAGACAGTTTGGGTAGCCGCCAAATATTCTACAAGTCGACAAATATTCAAGCCAACTAAAAAAGTTGCCAAAATGACTCTTGCACACTTTGTGTTTTGTAAAATGCCTTAAATAGGCGCGGCTCAATGTCCCACTGGGACTTGTGGTGACTGTGCATCCAGTGCTCCCTTTAGCTCAGACCCATTGCGGTATCGCTTCTCGGCCTTTTGGCTAAGATCAAGTGTAGTTTCTGTTCTTATCAGTTTAATATCTGATATGTCCCCTATCTGGGGTCTGTATATTAAATTGATTTTTGGAACAGGGAGATGGAATAGGAGCTTGCTCTGTCCACTCCACGCATCAACCAGGTATTGCAGGTCATCTGGGAATGGTGCACCCTCCTCTACTGTTGAATGAAAGCTAAATAGTTCTTTCTTGAAGGGCTGAACTCAAAGTTAAGTAATGAAAGCAGATTTCATAAGAAGTGTAGAACAAAGATTCTGTCTGTGTCAGCAGGGGTGTGAGCCTGTCACTGTTGCCAACTTGGTGACTTTGTCACTAAATCTGGTGACTTTTCAGGTCCTGTTGGCAACTTTTTTTGTGAAAAGCGACTGGTGACAAATCGAGCGACTTTCTAGTGTGTTTGGTGACTCTGAGGTGAAAGCAGGTCTGGTTCTGCAGTCACTGTGGTCAACGAGCAGCGGGTCCTGCTGTGAGCCCCTCCCCCCTCCTGAAGCATTGACAGACCTGCGGTCAGTCTGACAGCCCCTCCCTCCCTCCTGCAGTCAGACCAGAGGAGACCCTCACCACACTGCGTCCACACTGAGAAGGAACCGCGCATGCGCAAGGCCGCCGCTGGTTTACTGAGCGGCAAGTAAATATAAATATTGTTTCAATCACACTGAGGCCTGTGGCCTGTACTAGGAACCCTGATCAACATATCCAGGATCTCTCTGTTTCCTGGGTTGACTGATCCTGATCACCGTTACTACCAAGCAGGTTATCAACTCTCTGGTTCAACCCAGACCTACGTGTGCTTGTTCACATGAAAGGGGCGGAGTTTGCAGCGTCTGACCAATCACACACAGAGAAACTCTGCAGAGCAGTTTACAGATTACTGAAGGAGCAGTTAATCTCTGAGATTATGAAGAATTAAAACACATCCAGCAGCTAAAAGCAACACTGCTGCTGCAGCCAAAGCCAGAACATTCCTGACTTGTTAATGCTGACTTGGTGAGATTATACCAGATTAATTCATCAGACAATATAAACAGACAGCACTGTGATCACTCAGTTTCACTTTATTCCAGCAGAAACGTGTCGGGCTGAACTTCCTCACTGATCTTCTTTTAGTTTAGATTTTCCATCCAGTTGTTTTGAGGCTGAGTTTCTCTTGTGTTTTATGTTGGAATATTAATTCATCACCGTGACGACAGGAGAAGTTCTGGTTCCATAAATTCATGTTTCTGCAGTTCTGTCAGGTGTGATCATTAAGCTCTTTATTCCAGATCAACTCTCGTGGAGATAAACAGACTTGGAACAAGTCAAGAACAAAAACATCCTTCAAAGCCTCAGAGACCAGGATTTATTTTATTATGTCAAAAAGATTTCTAAATTACTTTCTCATCTCCGCTCTGCTGCAGCTCAGTGCTGAACCTGCCCACCAATCACCATCATTTAAGAATGGGCGGGGCATTTTCCAAGAGATCTGATTGGTCAGGAGGCTGAGCTTTGACCTCTTATCTAGAACATAACCTGCTCCGGAGGTTCGACTTTCAGGGTAAGTTACCATGGTGATTTATCCTGGTGAGAAGTGAACTAGCATCATAGTACAGGAAACCCAGAGTTAATCCTTGAAGTTATCTAGATAAGAGAATATCCAGCTTCGTAGTACAGGCCACACAACAGGCTTTTTGTTTTCTTTATTTGTTTGTGTTCATGTTACTTAGTGTTTTAATGTGTTCTTTAAATTCAACATAGAACTTAACAAAATCTGGGTTTACTTTTGCTAATCTCAATTTGTGAATGTGAAATTTTCCAATTAGAATTATTAAATTAACCCTAAATTCTATTGTTGTAATCATAATATGCAATTAAACTTTTACAATCAATTTGAAGATTATTCTTTTGTTTTACACATTATATAATTCTGACTTTTAGATCATAGGGTCATTGAATAAGAACAGTAAAAATATAAATGACTTAATGATTCATTTTTGCTGTTACAAACGCTGCATTTATTTTCAATTCCTACAAATTTAGATAAGTATACATTTGTTCTATATATGTTGTGCAAACATTAATATGTACTTGCTTAATTTTATTGATAAAACAAAATGTGCATGGTAATAACCATGCTCTCTGCCAATCAATGTCTGTCAAGATCTTCTTCCATAAAGATTTTCCTCTGGGACTTATTTTTCTTCTTTATTCATAAAAACAGTTTCTTATGTGTTTATTACTACATTTATGATCCAAAATGTCTCTACAGTAGAACCTCTGAGGAGCGGACCCGGTAAGAGAGGACAACCTGCCTGACGAGGACAATGGACAGGTTGTCCTGGGACATTTCAAGCTGAGCGACACTAAAACAGCCAAACTACTTGGGCTGGACCCGATTGTTGGATTATTCAGACCTTGTGGTATGAGCAGATGTGAACTTTGAAGAAATGGAAGTAAAATGTTGACATGAATCCAATGGCTTTTGTTCTTCACTGTTTTTATTTAACATTAATGAGTTGTAATTTCATTTTTCATCTTTTTCTTTACCTGCAACACGTACTGAAGTACATATCATGAAAGTAAAACTCTTCAGTGGAAACATGCAATGATTTCCTCGTCTCAAACTATTTATTCTAACAACAACCAACAACAACAAAAAAATGTATGTGATGTGGAATATTTTGACTTGAGTGACATTTAAACTTCACGTTCCTTAAAGCACACTGTTGAGTGTTGAGACGTTAGATGAGGCTGTTAAGCTTGTTAAGAAACAGCAAGTTGTGCAAAAAGACCATTTTAAATGAGATCAAACCGTTAAGTTCTTTCAATGACTTTAATCTGGAAGTAACTCATATTTTAAGATTTCTATATAGAAAAGTTTCTGAATTGTACAAATCTCTCATTGATTACATTTACACTACTAAGTACCACAGTCACACCATGTTTCAGTAGATGACAAAGGAAATTAAACCTCATGTATGAGACTGTCACTTTGATTTTACATTTTAAAACAGTATTTCAATGTTTCTAGATGGAGTTTTTGAAAGTGATGTTTCAGAAGTGCACAGAAAGTTTAAAAGTCTCGTGATTCTAACAATTGATATGTCTTGTGTAAAAGATGTAATAGACTGTATACTTAAGCAATTACTTATATATGCAATAGATCCTTTTTAACAGGTATTTTTCCTGACAGGATGAAAATAGCCAAGGTGGTTCCAAGCTATAAAACTGTAGACAAATACATCATCTGATATTCTAGAATTTGTTTCCTCAGTTTGAGAAAAAAACAACAACTTTAAAACATTATATGTAAACAGACTGGATAATTTTATAGAAAATACAACTTACTGAATGATCATCATTATGAGTTGAGAAGAAAATGATCAACATCTTTGACATTAAATGGGTTTTGTTATGGGTGGATGGATGGACGCAATAGAAATACTGACCTGCAGTTCCCCCTATATCCAGTAGGTGTCAGTATGAAGAAGCAGCTTTGGAGACATGGGGAGCAGGAGGAGGGAAAAGGAGTGTTTGAAGTACACGGCCAGTATTGTAGATACTTTTTACTTAGAAAAGCAGCTCATCTACTTTAATGTGGGGGAGAACAATGTGTCATTATTTATGAAGTGAATCATCATCAATATACAAATCTGAATGAAAATAAAAATAAAGTTTTTTCATGATCTTTCAATGATTTGGGGGGTTAAATGAAGGAGGGTAAATGAAATCTGCACAAAAGTATCACTGCAGAACTGAGAAAGGATTTGACCTCTGGCAGTGACTGCTGTCTCTGTGCCGGGGTCCAGTAGTGGTTTGGGGATTCCCCTCCTCCTCCCTCCATTTTTTGGGGGGGTAATTTGCCAGCTAGATATATGATAAACAATAAAGTAAAATAAGTAACTTTTAAAATAATCCACAGATTTCATGTGTTTTCTTGGAACATTTTCAAAAAGACATAGATATAAATTGCTCTTTCTGTAAAGAACTCCCTGAAAATATATTTCATGTGTTTTTGTCTTGCCCCTTTTCTAACAAGTTCTGAGAAGATATTTGCACCTTGATCTCTACTAGTATTGAAGCATCTTACAGTGGATGAGCCTGCTGTATGACACGTCTCTAGCTGATCATGGACCATTTGCTATGACTCTTAATGTTGATCATCTTCCTGAGCTGCTTCATGAGGCCAGTGGGGGGGGGGCTACATTGGACTGGGTGAAGCTCACCAATGAGGAGCTTCTGTTTTACCATAGGAGAACTGAGGAGCTCTTGGGTGGCTTATTTCTACCTACAGACGCTCTAATGTGCTCTAATGTAAACTGTAATGATGTTTCTCATGGTAAATCCCTTTGCTCTTTTTATAATGGTATCATAGGATCTATTTATGAGGCCAGCAGAGCACACTTTACTGTCTATAAGAATACAGGTAAAATCATGAGGAATCTGATGTATAAATTTATACGCAGGCTTGAGGACTCTCAGAACACCATTATAATGCTGCTGAATAATCTCAGTCATAGTCCTGTAAAAAACCACTCATCCTTGTGTATGGTATTATTGTATTGGTATGGCTGTCTGTTATAAATAGGGTAATATTTGACTTATCTGTGATTATCCTATTTCTGATATTTTGTTTTATATATTTGTTTTATGTATTTGTGAATGGTTTTTCTGGACTCCTGTGTCTGCAATAAAGATAAAGATGATGATGATATATAATTTTATTTGATTGTAAAGAAAAAAAAATCATCATTCTAAACTAGTTCTGTGTACAAATGTTTATCCACAAATAAATGTTGACTATGACCTTGAAGGAAAAACAGTCATTAATGTGTTCTTTTATTGATGAGGAAACAAGAGTGGAATTAATCACACAGTTTCACAGATAATTACCTTCAGCAGACTACATGGAATAAAACGAGATCTCGGGCTCAAGCACCAGTCTGTCCTGGAGGACCAGGCTTCAATGGTCAAGAGCCCAGAGTACAGGAAAACGTTGGTTTATAAGCATTTCTTTCACCCCTCCCTGCACATATGGTGTGGATATCACATGTTGTCTTTATCGAAACTGACTATATCTTGTGTTCTGTCCCGAGAAGTTTTAGACGTCACAATCGTACTTTCTTCAGACAAGGAGGTTGTCACCTCGACATATGTTGCAAACTGGTGTGTTTGTAGTTGCATCCTCCCATATATGGTCGTGTTATCAACAGTTCTGAGCAGAAGTGAGACAAGCTGATTATACTGGTATGCAAGCTAGTGCGTTGATAACTCATAACACCTATTTCTTCCTTTACCTACAGCAACAACAAAAGTTGAGCAAGATGGCTGAGCGGGAGTTCAGAGTGACGGCTCCTCCACTATCTAACTGGCCAGGTTTAAAACCTGTGCTTTATGAGACTGTTGACGGCAAGCTTCTAGTTGAGGACGAGTTTTTAAACTTTCTCCTGGTCAGAATGAGAACAATGATCCAGGACCATCTTGTTCTAACAGCTTCCAACACGTTGGACTTGAAATGGATTGAATCCTGAAGAACGAGGCTGTTTGAACTCTGTCCTGACACCAAACAAAGATGTGTGGCTTTTAAAGGAGATCAGAAAAACATCAACAACATTAAAAGTTGCTTCAAGGTTTTGAATGAGTGCAGAGAAAACCTCCCTCGGTTCGTCTCCCACTATTTGGATGAGCTACCGCCTGTCACCTCTAACAGCATAGATTAGTCCAACTTGCTGAGTAACATGGAGCGGCTCCAGAGTGAAATGTCTGCGCTCAGACATGGAGTGAAACTACAAGCTGGTGTCAGCGAGGGGCTGCATGAAATCACCTCCACTACTGAGCACAGAGTTGCTGCTTTTAGTCACCATCTGAAACCAGGACATGACGGAGGGCAACACAGGGCTACGCCCAGCGTCATCGCACATGGCAGTGAGGCCTCACTCCCTGGAGCCTCTACCCTGGGTCAAAGACTGGTGAGGAGGATCTCGGCAGAGTTAAAGTAGAGACTTGGCCGTGATGTAACTTGTCAGCGTATTGACACTGCAAGCAACAGGTCCAGCTCATTTAGACCAGGATACTAAATAGAGCAGTCAAACCTCAGTTGATAACCTTAAGCCACTCCACACACCTTGTAGTCAGTGTTAACATCAGACAGAAGAGAGTATTTCAAGATCAATTCTAACTCTGCAGACCTGAGATCAGATCAAATCAACTGGCATCAATTCAAAATGTCTGATAAACAGAAGAGAGGTTGACATGCAGGAAATATAAATCTGTTTGTTTGTTGATATTTTAGTCTAATTATGACAAACTGAAGGCAGCATGTAAAGAAGATGGATGAAATGTATATATAGAATAATCTCCTAGTTTGAGGCACATCACAGCATCCTGGTCTTTTTGTGAGTTGCCAAACCGTCTGTATATTCATCCTCTTTCATTTTGATAACTTTTTCTGAACGATACACCAAAGATAAAGTCATGATCATGTTTTCATTTGAGTTTATAGTACTGTGCTAATATTTACCATGTGAAACAATATATTTAATGAACTAGACGTTTCATGACTGGGCAAAGAACCAGCCAGTGTCATGATCTTGCTCAGTCATGAATTCTTGCATCAATGCTACAATGGGAATCCTGAACCAAATAATGGTGAAAGTCAAATAGTTTTGCAAATGTGGGTCAGGATACTCTGATAATCATACATATAATGAAATTATAACTTAAATTTGACTGCTGACTGGAATTGAGGGTCATGAATTTCAAATGCATCTCATGTCCTGTTGCATATTATGACTTGATTGTAAAATTCTATTGTGTGTATGCCAATATCTTTTTGGAAGAAACACCTTAAATTACACTATGTAGATAATCAAAAGGTAACAGGCTGTGGGTTTCATACAAGTGTGTAAAGTTATTCTCACCTTTCTAACAGGATGTGTGTGAGGGAGCGTTGGATGCTCTGCCTGAGCAGGTGATCAGGCTGACAGGGCCTGGAGGAGGGCGGGCTGGGTGCTGGTGATGCAGGCAGATACTGAGTTCCATTCCATGTTAAAGCTGAGGAAGGCTTCTGGGATGATGTTGAGACTGTGGGATGGCCAAACGGAGACTCCATTTTCTTTGCTGTGCAGTCTTAAGAGAGGCGGCTCAAGAGGTGCAAAGTCTCGTGATCGAAGTTAATGGCACTTGTAGTCTATTGACAGAAAAGACACAAGACAGAGTTCTTTCGTAGATTATGGTTTTTCAACATGTCCAAAATACATTTGAGGTAGGTCAAACATTGAGTAAAGAGCCTGTCCTTTGATCTCCTTTGCTCTCCTTTGATATCCTTTGATACAATTTTCACTCATTTGCTCTCCTTTGTTCTCCTTTGATATCCTTTGATCTCTGAGTGCTAAAATAACTCAAAAATACCTTTGTTAATGCCACATGCGTTTGCAAAACCAAGCTAGAGGAGGATATTTTGTCTATTGAAGCACAAGAAAAGTTCCCCCTGCTCGGACTCAACATATTAATTGACTTCACTGTGAGAACAGAAGTCAGCAGCACTGATATCATGACTCGAAGAGGTAAGTAACATCGTGTCCAAGACTCTGCGATCTCATTATGTCACCTAATGAGCTCCATGCTTGACAGTCACAATAGAAAATGGTGTTTGGTGATCAGATGCTCAGTTTGATAATGAGAAGAAACAAAAGGCTGAGGCCAATAAGAGAAAATCTGTTTTAGTGTTTAATCTTGGGCTTTATTGGAACCATCACCATTTCCATTATTCTGGGGGAAATAATATATTTAACAACCCTTCTCAATTTTTCCTCCATTTGTAGATTACCTTAGTACTAAGATTTGATTTTAAATCTCATGAGTGCTCAATGTTTATGTTAGGACAGCCCAATGTTGTAAATCAGGATTGTGACTACAGGCTTAGGAATTCAGAACCAAACTTCCACCTCAGGGAACGTGGAGAAAAATAAATCGCTGCCAAATAACAGCTGAAATCTTGCAAACAGGAAAGGTAATTGTCAAAGAAGAGGATGATTCAGTTGAAATTTTTAATTATTAAGAACCAAAAATGCAAAACCAACATTCGTCCAAATAATTGTTCAAACCAAGAGAATGTATATGAAAGTGTCAGGCTTCATTATCCCTCAGCTTATCCTTTGCAAATCAAGCAGCTAACTTGAATTCATTAGAAATCTCTATGTTTTGTTCTTGAGAATGAATGTTTGTCATTTCGTTTAGCATATTCAAGTCCCAGGTCTGACAGGGCCCACAGAGACCGTCCTGGACAGTGTTCCAGGCTCATTGATGGTGATGGAGACGCCATCATGAGTAACAGCTCTCAAAACTTCCAGCAGAAACAGTAAGTGTTGGAAGATTCCCTTGTGATTTCAATTTAATACTAACATAAGTAATCCTGTCTGAGCTGCAGAAATAGGCGCTGGATGATCTGCATCTGGAGGTGCAGGAGGCGCAGGGGGAGGTGTAGGAGGAGGCACAGGATGTGCAACAGGAGGTGCCAGAGGAGCTGCAGGATGTGTGGAGGAGGAGGCGCAAAAGGAGGCACAGGAGGAGGTGATGGAGAAGGTGATGGAGGAGTTGGAGGAGGGGGCACAGGAGGAGGCGTAGGATGTGTGCAGGGGGAGCTGCAGAAATAGGCGCTGGATGATCTGCATCTGGAGGCGCAGGAGGAGGTGTAGGAGGAGGCACAGGATGTGTGCATGAGGAAGTGCAGGTGGAGGCGCAGGAGGAGGTGGAGGAGGCAGCAAAGAAGGAGGCACATGAGGAGCTGCAGGAGGAGGCGCAGGAGGAGGCGCAGAAGGATGTGCAGGAGGAGGCGCAGAAGGATGTGCAGGAGGAGGTGCCGGAGGAGCTGCAGGATGTGTGCAGGATGTGTGCAGGAGGAGGTGGAGAAGGAGGTGCAGGAGGGGGCGGTACAGTTGGAGGCACATGATTGTGCAGGAGGAGTTTCAGGAGGAGGCGCAGGAGGAGGTGCAGGAGTAGTCACAGCATGTGTGCAGGAGGAGGCACAGGAGGAGGCGCATAATTGTGCAGGAGAGGCGCAGGATTGTGCAAGAGGAGCTGCAGGATGTGTCCAGGAGGAGATGCACGAAGAAGCGCAGGATTGTGCAGGAGGAGGTACAGGATGAGGTGCAGGAGGCGCAGGAGGAGGCACAGGAGGAGGTGCAGGAGGAGGAGGAGGAGGATGCACAGGTGGAGGCGCAAGAGGAGGCACAGGAAGTGGTGCAGAAGGAGGCGTAGGATGTGTGCAGGAGGAGGCGCAGGAGGAGGTGCAGGAGGAGGTGCAGAAGGAGGTTCAGGATGAGGTTCAGGATGAGTTGTATTTTTGTTGTATTTGATCCCTTTGGGGAAGATCCTCCAAAGGTTCAGTGATGTTTCTTTCCACTTATTTGCTGATGATATCAGCGTTACTGTTCCTTTAAGCCGTCTGAGATCATGAAGCTAAACTCCTTGCTCCATTGTCTGGTGGAAATAAAACAATGACTCAGCAATAACTCTCTGCAGCTCAATGCAGACCAAACAGAAACACTGGTTATTGCCCCTGATGATTCAATCCCTGGGATTAAACAGTACCTGGGTGACTGAGGCCAGTCTGCTAAGCCAAGTCTTAGAACCTTGGGAGTTCTCTTTGACGAAGACCTGTCATAAGACCAAGCTCTTTGGTCGTCACTGTGGCCTACAGGTACTGACGGCTGGTTAAGGCTTTAGACCTTCATATCTTCAGTCTAACGCTCTCCCAGCTGAGCCATTTCAGCCTCGATGAGCTGAATTTTCATGAAGGTATGGAAATTTAACATCAGAACCCCTGTACTAACTACTGGATCACGACAGGATCAGCTTGGTTTCCATTGTGCTCACTCCTACTTCCTCAACTACCTGTGAAGACTCTCCATCCACCTGGTTGACGTAGTCCTGAGGACTACTTTCCTTCCATTGTAACGCCTCAAAAATCTTGAATGAACATGTATGTCACAGTATAATTTACCTAGTTTCTGTGACATCTTTTGGGATTACATACCGATTATGTTTTTATAGCAGTCGCTCCTTGTCAAGGCCCGTCAGTTTCGGTGTGCGTCAACTGTCAAAACCCGCGTGTGACGTCACAATTTGTAAGCAAGTTACATTCCGGAAACATGAATTGTCGGCGGGGTGAACCCCAGAACATGAATGACAACAAAGGAAAAACAATACTGTAAGTCGCCACTTACAGTATTATCAGAGTTATTATCATTGCCTGGAATGTTTGTTAAAGTTTAATAAAAAAAATCACATAATCACGTGACATCAAACCGGAAACAGGAAAAGGAGGGGCGGAGCGAGCACGAGTGACGTGAGTTCGAGCAGCGTTCAGAGCCTCGCAAGTATTGATCCAGCAGCCACCAAACTGCTAAAACTGAAGGAAATACTTGCAGGTAAAATATTAATTTCTCCTCTTTCTCTGGCGTGTGAGTGCAGTGCCACTTTGTTCATGTAATCAGTTCACAACTTTGTTTCTAGAAATATTCAAATTCTCAAATTGGTGGACTCTAACAAAACCCGGTAAAACATAAATTAATAAACATCTAACATAAGTCTGGCTAAAAGGACGTTATAAAGATAGTCTTTGAATTTAAATATAGTCTATTATTGTGTGTGTTGAGTCGACATTAATTTCATGGTTTTCCCTGAATAAATATCCATTACAAGTTTCAGTCTTAAGTAGAAAAACAATGCAATTTTTTTAATTGATTGACAGCACTACTAAATATACATTAAAAAAATGCTAAGATAAAAACACAAGTATATATGAAGTCGTCTGTTTCCTTTGCTTTTGTTCACGTGCAATTCAGTATGCAATTACTGTTTTTATTCCAGAGGCAATTCACAATGTATCGCATAAAAACCACATTTATTTTAAGGTTTGTGGGGAAAAAAAAACTAAACAGGTATTGTAATGTTTGTTTTTATTTGTTTTATGGTGAAATTTTTGCAAGTGGCTTTTACCTTTCCATTGTCTTTTCACACTATTCACATTTCCCATCGCATTGAACGCAGCATCTGAGTCAAGTCTGCACAAGTGCAATGGAAAAGTTTGTTTGTGTGTGTGTGTGTGTGTGTGTGTGTGTGTGTGTGTGTTACCTATTTCAGAGCGCCCCTTGCTGGAGTTACATTTAATTACACCTTGTCTGACTTCTTGCTCTCAATAGGTCAACCTCATATCTTCATAGAAGAAAACCTATGTCACTTTGATTTCAAATCAGTTTTTTAATCCATCTTTTGTCACTAAAATGTTCTTTTTAGCATTCTTTTTTACTTGAATTCAGTTACGGTGATCCGGGTTTGCATTGCAGGTGCTGTATTAAATGTATAAATGATAGTAACTGACACCAAACACAACACAATAAAAACCAATAATACCGGCAGAGTTAAAATAATGTTACATTTCTTCTTCCATTTTGTTTATTCCCACTGACCCTTTGCATTGATTCCCATTCTCAGGATATTTATTTCTTCTCGGTTTACTTGACGTTACTTTGGTTTCAACATTCAGCCGTTTAAGATGAAAGCAACAATTAACGGATTAGTGTGATTCAGAAGTATCTTTACTTACAGTTGTCAGACATTAGTGTCAGAAACACACGACGTACATCTGAATATGAGCATCAATTATTTATTATTAGACTTTACATCCATGGTCTTCATTGGCTACAGGGCCGATCACAGCTGACTTTGGGTGAGGGCACTACTGTATAACTTGAACAGGTTACCAGTCCGGACACAGACAGTCAATCACACATATATACCCACACATATTCACAGTCACCAATTCACCTAAAATGTATGTTTTTGGTACTGTGAGGGGAAATAGCAAGAAAACCGTTGACACAACAGTCTGAATATAATATAGGCACACACACAGCTCAAAGTAGCGTGTACTTCTGTGTTGAATGCTCATGAAGCCATCAGGAAACACAAGCAAATTCAAATGAAAACTGTATTTATTTCTACACAATAGTTAAACACAATGTTGCAGCAACATGTCAAAGTTTCATTTATGAATTTCAATTTTAGGAATTAAAATCTTAATATGTTAAGCAATTCAAAATGAAATGAATAAAATGAAAACATAAAATGTATTACCTGACGGGAATAATTGCAACTAGAAAGGATCAGATGATTCCATTTTGTTAGTTACATTGCCAGAGAACAAACTCAAAGGTAAGACAGTGAGAATCCCCGTGTCATCTGAAGGCCACTTGTGGTTATGGAATCATCAGGATAAACACACAGGAAAGCGTCCCCATTCCCCGGCTCATGTTTCCGTACCATTCAGTCAAAACACTGCAAAAGAAAGAAAAAAAATAAACAGGTCACATTGTCACTTTTTGCTGTCGGTTCCTCAGTCCTGCTCCGTGGTCTTTGCCAGCTTTTTTGTTTGCGTGTGGTTTGTTCAACTATTTGTTACCATGTTGTTCAGTCACAGCTGCTGAAAACTGATATGAGCCAAACCAGCCTTTAGCCACTGTCGGTGTTCCCAAGAGCTCCGGAGGTTCCAGAGACAGTGGTGAGTCCAGTATATTCTAAAGGGAATTATTCTTACTGACACTTTTCCTAATGTTCCATTTAGATGAATAACGTGATCAGGAATTAAGCTTTAAAATGAACGATTGCAAAAATGCATTTCCATCTCCAGCTCATGATGAGCCTGTGTTTAAGTGAAATACCTGAGCGAAGGATTGCCATGTGTTTGATCGTACCTAAAGGTTTAGTTTTAGGTTAAAGCTCAAATTAACATTTCAGAAAGGGCAGTGTCCCAGTCTTTTAGGAATACTTGTCACCAACAACTTATATATTTGATTTGTATAATCAGAGGCAATAATCTGTTTTAGCCTCGCTGGACTACAATGAATTTACGGCTCACTAACTGCAGTTGAACTATTGTTTCACCTTCTACCGTACAGCATAGGACCGACTGAATACGTTTATGTGTGTGTTTGTTCTCCTCAAGGGTTGAAGAATCCAGTCAATCTGACAGAAATATTGTTAGTTAATGTGATAAACTTTGTCTATGAGCAGCTTGTAGAAGTGAGAGCTACAGAAACATAGAACACAAAAGCATCATCAATGGTGGAGACGTTACACAATGAAAAGCTTGTAGAATATACCTACACGGCAAACAGGAAATATTCCCTAGTTATTCAAATGAGAGACATTTGTTTGACTGATGTCACGACATGACATTTTGCATCAAAAGATTAGAAAACACAAATAAGCAGAAATAATGAGGAACCTGCTGTTGGTGAAGGTGTTTTGTAATCACATAGTACAAAGTTCATAATACTCAGTGTAGAAGTCTATAGTCATCTTCTCAGGTTATTGACCCTGGGCTAAATGAAAAGAATATATCAACTTAGTACCTGTAATCCTGCTTTGTGATGTGATTTAACTAACAGAATTTTACACGTTAGAACAAGACCTATGATGTTTGCAACACGAGCATCGAGGAACACAGAACATGAATTTATATGGAGTACACACTGCAGTACTCACATACCACTGAGCTCCTTCAAAATAAAAATCAATTTGAAAATGTTTCTTAGTAAGAAAAAAATTATATACCGTATTTTCACGACTATAAGGCGCACATAAAAGTCTTAGATTTTCTTCAAAATGTGCGGCGCGCCCTATGGTGCAGTGCGCCCTATGGTGCAGTGCGCCCTATGGTGCAGTGCGCCCTATGGTGCAGTGCGCCCTATGGTGCAGTGCGCCCTATGGTGCAGTGTGCCCTATGTGTGTGTTGTTGTTGTAAAGCGGACGTAGTAGGGAACACCATGAGAACGTTAAAGGGGGAAGTGTGGGCGTGGATTGTATATAAATGAACGGGTATGTGCGTTATGCAGAGCATCGTTTTAACAACCCTGAAAATGGCGAAGAGACACGCTTATGAAGCACAGTTTAAACTGAAGGCCATCAGCTACGTGGAGGAACATGGAAATCGAGCAGCCGCGAGAGAATTTAAGATTAATGAATCGATGGTTCGCAAGTGGAGGAAGCTGGAAAACGAGCTCCGACAGGTGAAGAAGACGCAGCTGAGTTTCCGCGGACATAAGGCGAGGTGGCCCGAGTTGGAGGAAAGACTCGAGCAGTGGATCATCGCACAAAGAACGAGTGGGAGAAGCGTTTCCACGGTCACCATTCGACTAAAAGCAGTAACGCTAGCAGAAGAAATGAAAATTGAACATTTCCAAGGAGGTCCGTCTTGGTGCTTTCGTTTCATGAAACGGTGCCATTTTTCCATCCGGGCCAGAACTACGGTAGCGCAGCAACTTCCAGCGGATTATAATGAAAAGCTGGCCATCTTCCACTCCTACTGCAGCAAACACATCGCCGACAAACACATCCAGCCCAGCCACATCACTAAGATGGACGAGGTGCCGCTAACTTTCGACATCCCGGTGAGTCACACTGTGGAGAAGAAGGGGACCAGCACGGTAGCGATACGCACAACGGGGCACGAAAAGTCTTCTTTTACTGTTGTGCTTAGCTGCCATGCTAATGGACAGAAACTGCCGCCTATGGTGATTTTTAAGAGAAAGACTTTGCCTAAAGAGAAGTTTCCATCAGGAGTCATCATTAAGGCAAATCAAAAGGGCTGGATGGATGAGGAAATGATGAAAGAGTGGCTGAGGGAGGTGTATGTAAGGAGAACAGGTGGTTTTTTCCACGCATCACCATCGCTGTTGATCTGTGACTCTATGCGTGCCCATCTCACAGCCGATGTGAAAAAACAAGTGAAGCAAATGAACTCTGCGCTTGCTGTCATTCCGGGAGGCCTGACAAAGGAACTCCAACCGCTGGACATCGGTGTGAACCGGCCGTTCAAAGTAAGGCTGCGAGCGGCGTGGGAGCGATGGATGACCGATGGAGACCACAGTTTCACTAAGAGTGGAAGGCAGCGCCGGGCGAGTTACGCCACAATTTGCAACTGGATTGTAGATGCTTGGGCTAGCGTGTCTGCTGGCACTGTTGTTCGAGCTTTCGCAAAAGCCGGCATCATTTCCAAGGAGCCGCACGGCACGGAAAGTGACTCTGACAGTGAAGAAAATGAACCTGGTATGTTTGATGGAGATTTAGCGCAGCTGTTCAATTCAGAAACAGAGGACGAGGAGTTCGATGGGTTTGATTGATGACGATTACAGGTAAAAAAAATGTTAGTACTTTGTAATCAATACTTAAATAAAGCACAACCAAACTCAGTTTTGCTCCCGCTCTATTTTTAAATACGCACACTTGTATGCTTGTGTGTGTGTGTTGTTGTAATGCGGACACCATGAGAACGTTAAAGGGGGAAGTGTGGGCATGGAACCCGCGCCCTATGAGCAGGTGCGCCTTATGTGTGTGTTAAATGCAGTAATGGCACACATAACTGAGACTGCGCCTTTTAGTACGGTGTGCCTTTTGGTCGTGAAAATACGGTATACAATATCTACAAATGTTAACCTAGAAGATTCTATAAATAGTTTATTTGTGGTTTTCCCAAAGGAAGTTTTATTTATTGTTTTTAAAAAATGTTTTCTTTAGTTTAATGAGATTCTATATGTGTTCTGTATATTATTTCTACCGAATTATCGTTATTAGTGAGAAATACAGTACGAGCTGTTTGTTTTGTATTTACTACAAATAGTGTTCTTTAATGTGTTCTATATTCTGCTTCCAAAAGACTGTAAAACAAACTTGCAACATTTAAGACTTTGTAACTGTGAATTAGATAATCTGTGGTCAAGCTCAGAATCTATCCAGAAATTAATTAATTAACATTCAACCAGCCATTTCTACCACTCTGATCATATTCCCTCCATCATTACTCCATGAAGGGAGCAAAGAACGTTCATCAATGACAGAGAGTGTATGAACTGAATCAGTACGCTCTGTCTGCTTCACGCTCAGGAGGAAATATCACGACTCATCATCGTGGGTAGAGAGATCAAACACTTTAGAAACACATTTCTCAAGTCAAGAACTATAGAAATGATCCCTGAAAGTATAGTCTTAATACTCCTCAGTACAAACAGCTGAGGCCTTGAATGAATCAGTCTTTCTCATCACTGGTGAGCAGATCTTTTTGTTATGGATCCAGCAAGAAAGAGATTTTCTCCTGTCTGGAATCATTTCCAGCTGATCTCTCCTGATAAATTCAGCACAGAATAGCAATAGTGTGACATATATGAACTATTATTGATATGTGATATTGCATTGCAGAACCCTTGTACTAATGTCCATCTTCCACATTCTGGCATTTTTAAATGTGACTTGTATGTTATGGTCCAAATAAATACATCAATAACACCTCATCTATGCTGAGGCAGGAAAGTGGGAAAAGTATATAAATGTACACCACAACTTGTAGAAGCTTGTTGAAATTCAATGACTAAATAGAAGTTTGCAGAAGTCACATAATAATTAAGATTAAGTGAAGATGTTCAGTAATGAAGAGTGATTCACGACCGTAGAAAAGAGCTGCCTTCAGAATATTTACATTTATTTCGATTAATTTTATTTTGTTCCAACATTAGATGGTGTTTGAACAAATTTCCATTATTATGGATGGATATGGACATGTGCCAAATAATCTGCAGAATAGCTTATGGCAGTGGTTCTCAAACGTTTTACACCAAGTACCACCCAGAAAATACTTGGCTCTCCAAGTACCACCATAATGACCAACACTATACAGTAGCCTAGTGAGCCGAAGCATTCATCAAAAACAAGGCAGAGGTTTTACTCCTAAAGAAGTATATTTAATATTGTCAGCCATTGTAACATTTTACACAGTTAGATTAGTAACACTACGCTTAAATATAGGAAAATAAAAGACTGTACTTAAATAATGATTCAATTAAAATATATTGCACAGAAAAGTTAAATAAAACTGTACTGTACTTAAATGTTAAGTAAACAATGTACTGTACTTGATTAAACAAAAGTCAAAACATGCTGACTGAACTTCACACACTGCTGTATGGCTGCTTTCTGAAACAGAAACACACACACGCACACACACACACACACACACACACACACACACACACACACACACACACACACACACACACACACACACACACACACACACACACACACACACACACACACACACACACACACACACACACACACACACAGAGGAAGAACAATAAGATTAAGACTAAAACTATAATAAAAAGATGTTCAATGGATTCTAGTGAATGTCTCTCTATCATTCTACTATAGATCTGGGATCCCCCCTCCCTTCTCGTGTCACATGGCCCCGCTTGAGCCAATCGAAAATGAAACATGGCTGTCATTTCAGGAAATTATGTTTTATTCACGGACTGAGTATTTCAGACGATAAATATTATGAAGTAGATAACGGCTTTAGAAACGATCGAAGTAACTCCTCTTCCACCGTCCAGTTCATCCATTTTAGTAATCAGCGGGCAGCGTGACGGCAGCGTTACGGCGGCAGCGTTACAGCGGCGTTACAGCGGCGTTACGTCGGCGTTACGGTAGCATTACGGCAGTGGCGGCACTTCGTGTCACGATCGCCCGTAATACTACGCTTAGCCACCCGCTAACCTCCGGGACTCGACGTGAAAAGTCATTTTACACACAAAATACTTCACTTTTTTCACAAGAATCAGCTTAGATAGGCCTTTTCTCACAGAGCTGCTAAATCCCGTGTTTTCAGCTGCAGTACAGACTAAGTTAGGGTATAAACGCTCTACCGTGAATAACTGTTGATGTCAGCGCTTTTATATTTATGTCAGTGATTCTTTGGCATACCACTAGAGGGAGCTAGTGGTACTCATACCACACTTTAAGAATGACTAGCTTATGGGTTGTAGTGGGAGTTTGAAAGTTCAGTGTTATGGTTAACTAATAAATGCCCCAGTATTATGACTGGGCGAGTTTATTTCTTGATTTCAGAGACACTCCACCACTCTGATCATATTCCCTCCATCATTACTCCATGAAGGGAGCAAAGAACGTTCATCAATGACAGAGAGTGTATGAACTGAATCTTTACTCTCTGTCTGCTTCACGCTCAGGAGGGAATATCACGACTCATCATCGTGGGTAGAGAGACCAAACACTTTAGAAACACATTTCTCAAGTCAAGAACTATAGAAATGATCCCTGAAGGTATAGTCTTAAACAGAGAGGGGAAGGCGGGTGGAGGGGGAGCTATATATGTGGGTGTAGACCTGAAATATAAAGTGGTGGAGAAAATGACAAGAGCAATGAAAGATGTGTTTGAATGCAACACAGTTGAACTCTGTATGAAAAAAAAGAATGTAATTGTAAGCTGCATTTATAGAACACCAGGGGCCAGTTGTTCAAAAAAATGTAATCTGGATCAAAATGATCCGGATTTGAAAATCTCATTTGTTGCTTTCCAGGATGCAGAGAGTTGCACAGTAAGACTCTGGAGTCCATTTGTGGTTCCCTTTCTAGGACCTCACCACTGGACACCCGGTTCTGTGCACCTTTTTTTTAGGGACCGAGCCCAGAAGGGAAGCTGCCTGGAGGCGAGGACCCTATTGCATCTGGAGTGTTTCTTTCTTTGTTTCTTCTCCTGACGCCATTGAACCCAAATTTGACATAAACTTGCAAACCAAATTTGGCACAATCATCAGGACTGGTGCAGACTACAAGAAAATACAAACAATTAACCCACAAAGTGCCAAAGTGTGCTCTCTAGCGCCACCTACAATCACCACAGCCATGGTGTGATCTCTCTAGAAATGTCGTAGAGAGATCAAAACAAAACTCATCTGTTCGTCTCATCACGACATAAAAATCACACTCTGACACCCCTGACCTAAGTCCAACAGAAGTCCTCAATTTGATTTTAAAAATAAGATTATCAGCAGAAATTTAAATTGGGTCTCACAGCCTGTAGGAAAGTCATAGAGCGATGAAACCAAAGGTCACTTGTTTGTCTCAGCAAGACCTGGAAATAATGTAATGACACTCCTCACTTAATCCAACAGGAAGTCTACAATTTGCCTTTCAAATCAAGATCCATCCATGCTCATGTCAGCACGGTCACCCAGATGACATTGCAACAGAGCACAAAGGAAGGTGGCGCCCAGCATGGGACATGAACCCACGACCTTGACATTGCGAGTCTCATGCTCTACCAACTGAGCTAGAAGAACCAGGAACCATGAGGGATCACCAAAAGAAGAACCGGACACAGTGACCTGCTACCTTCAAGTGATCCAAGTTTCAATCTTCAGTGTTTTTACTGCAAAATCCTCCAGAGAACAAAAGAATAATTTCAGAAAGGGCAGTGTCCCAGTCTTTTAGGAATACTTGTCACCAACAACTTATATATTTGATTTGTATAATCAGAGGCAATAATGTGTTTTAGCCTCGCTGGACTACAATGAATTTACGGCTCACTAACTACAGTTGAACTATTGTTTCACCTTCTACCGTACAGCATAGGACCGACTGAATACGTTTATGTGTGTGTTTGTTCTCCTCAAGGGTTGAAGAATCCAGTCAATCTGACAGAAATATTGTTAGTTAATGTGATAAACTTTGTCTATGAGCAGCTTGTAGAAGTGAGAGCTACAGAAACATCGAACACAAAAGCCTCATCAATGGTGGAGACGTTACACAATGAAAAGCTTGTAGAATATACCTACACGGCAAACAGGAAATATTCCCTAGTTATTCAAATGAGAGACATTTGTTTGACTGATGTCACGACATGACATTTTACATCAAAAGATTAGAAAACACAAATAAGCAGAAATAATGAGGAACCTGCTGTTGGTGAAGGTGTTTTGTTATCACATAGTACAAAGTTCATAATACTCAGTGTAGAAGTCTATAGTCATCTTCTCAAGGTTATTGACCCTGGGCTAAATGAAAAGAATATATCAACTTAGTACCTGTATTCCTGCTTTGTGATGTGATTTAACTAACAGAATTTCACACGTTAGAACAAGACCTATGATGTTTGCAACACGAGCATCGAGGAACACAGAACATGAATTTATATGGAGTACACACTGCAGTACTCACATACCACTGAGCTCCTTCAAAATAGAAAATCAATTTGAAAATGTTTCTTAGTAAGAAAAAAATGATATAATACAGAAGGAAAAAGGACAATAGAACATTCGATCCACATGAGAAATAAATATGATTTTTCCTTTTATTTGTTGAAAAACTGTTGTTATTCTTCATGTTTCTTCTTGATGTGTTTATAAAGTGTTGCTGCACCTTGTTAGGATGACAAGGCCCCTGAGGAGGATTGGTGTGTTTCAGGAGAAAACAGGAAGCAAAGGGGATTGAAAGAAAAACATCCAAAGAGGAAAATAGTGACAGATGAAGAGCAAATCAAACCTGGTGAGACTGTGTGTGATGTGTAATGAAGCAGGTACAAGTGAAGTGTTTTGTTGTATCTAACAGTCTTCTGGTGCCTGGCTCAGTACACCAGCATGGAGCAAAGCGGGTCCCCAGAATAAAAAACAAAAAAAAACTGGTTGGGGAACAAAAAGTAAAGTCCGAGCTGAAACACATTGAACTATGTACTTTGGTGAAATACGTACCTTTATTATGCGTGCATGTGTGCAGAACTCTGATATGAGAAATGAAATCCATTCAGTGGTTAGTGTGATAGCCGGGAACTGAATGGCAAATTGAATTTCTCCTACTGGGTTCATATTTTTGTAAATTTGGCTATGAAGGAGTGAGTGGCTCATCTGATATAAAACTCACCGTACAATACTGGATTACAGCAGTGGATATCTTTTACTGATGTTATACGTCAACATCCCATTAAAAAAAAATAATGTCATAAGGTAATAGATAGCTGCATGATTTTGTCCATCACATTTGGTCCTTCAGTGTCATTTCTGCCTTTGATAGTAAGTAAGTTGTTCTGTGGTTCTCAGCTCCAGCTCATGTAGAAGACTTCAGGACAAAGTGAGACCAGTG
Organism: Lipophrys pholis; assembly: GCF_963383615.2. NCBI lineage: Eukaryota > Metazoa > Chordata > Actinopteri > Blenniiformes > Blenniidae > Lipophrys > Lipophrys pholis. The sequence goes on along the minus strand of NC_137646.1, from coordinate 3,307,814 downwards.
TCACTCTGCAGTGGAACAAAGTGAACAACAACATCAGCTTCATCCTCCAGTTTAATGGTACCGAGACAAACATCAGAGCACCAGATGGAGACGGACCAGTAACTCACACAGTCTCATGTCTCTCTGCTGCAACTGAGGACACATTAACTGTCTTCTCTGGGTTTGGGAGCGTCAGAAGCAGTGGAGTCAGCATTAATGCAGTCACTGGTAAGATGCTGTTTTCAGGAAGTTGTGGGAGTTTGATTGTGATCCCACATGTGTATAATGTAGTTCTTTGTACTACCAACGTACTGTAATTCTTGTGGCTCTTTGTCTCTGACTGTTTGGCCGCCCCTGCTCTATAAGAAAAAGAAGAAAGTTCGCCGCTCCAGCATCTTGCCGAACAACAACAACAACAAACGTTGGCACATCGACCAGCTTTTCTTCAGTTCTTATGGGTTCTAATAGGAGGATGCAGGGGCCTTTACTCAGACGTCTCAGCTGCAACGGAACAAATGTGTTTGTTGTGGGTGGTCCCGCAGTGTTTACTGTCACGTGATGATGTCACATGCCTGCGTCATCATGCAGCCGTTCACAACCCCGACTCTCTGCGGTGGGACGGAGCAACAGAGTTGGGTGTGGGTACGCTGTTTACCGTACCGTGCGGTACCGTGCAGTGGAAACGAGGCCTATGATGCCTCTTTACATGACTCAACAAAAAAGAGCTGGCTCGGTTACAGTTAGTCCAGAACTCAGCCGCCAGACTTCTGACCAGCACCAACAGGAGGGCCCCCCCCCCCTGTGTTAAGATCTCTTCACTGGCTCCCTGTTGAGTCTCGTGTTCAATATAAAATCTTGGTGCTAACTTTTCGAGCCCTACATGGTCAAGCTCCTCCTTACATTGCTGACCTCATAAAGCCCTACAGCTCGACTCGGACCTCGAGATCGTCTGGGCAGAACCTAATAAAAGTTCCATGTACTTGTTTTAAAACCCGGGGAGACCCATCATTCAAAGCTGCCGCACCCCGACTTTGGAATGAACTCCCACTTGACCTGCGCTCCCTGGACTCAGCGGACATCTTTAAAAAGTGCCTAAAAACACATTTGTTTGCCAAAACATTCTAGTCTAATCGACCCACGCTGCCGACTGTCGACATTTGTTGTGTTTTTAAGATGTTTTTTTCTCTTATCTGTTTTTATTTGTTTTTACTGTGAAGCACTTTGTGACTCCATATCTGTGAAAAGCGCAAAAGAAATAAAATTTACTTACTTACGTACTTACGTACTTACTTACGTACTTACTTATTTACATACTCTCAGGTGTGCAGCTCAGCTCCAGTGCAGGTCTTGTTGACTCCTCCCAGCACACAGACACACGAGGAAGAAGAAAAAACACAGAATATATAGCAGCAGAGCGACACTTTGTTCAGTCACAGCTGCTGAAAACTGATAGGAGCCAAACCAGCCTTTAGTCACTGTCGGTGTTCCCAAGAGCTCCGGAGGTTACAGAGACAATGGTGAGTCCAGTATATGTTAAAGGTTATTTTTAGATTAATATTAATTATTTTATGACACGTTTCCTAATGTTCCATATCAGATGTGGCGTGTACATGAATAATGTGATCAGGAATTAAGCTTTAAAATGAAAGAATACTTTTCTTTTGCATCTTTTCAAAGGTTTACCTCATGGAGAGGGGACTGGTGCTTTTTGTTCTCACAGGTTGGTGCAATTTTAAAAAGGCAATTACATCTGTAGCTCATGTTTCTAAAGTGTTGCTGCACCTTGTTAGGATGACAAGGCCTCTGAGGAGGATTGGTGTGTTTCAGGAGAAAACAGGAAGCAAAGGGGATGGAAAGAAAAACATCCAAACAGGAAAATAGTGACAGATGAAGAGCAAATCAAACGGAGCATACTTTTGATTAATACATTGTATATTCTGTTTTGCTTTAGGAGTGATCACCAATGTAGGTTTTGGCCAAACTCACTACAACTTTGTAAATACTCCTCTGAGCTGGACAAACGCTCAGCGTGTGTGCAGGGATGACTTCACTGATCTGGCCACTGTTGAAAGTGCAGCTGACGTTGATGCAGTTGGAAACACAACTTCGAGCGATACTGGTGAGTCCTGAATACTTGCACCGTATTTGACACACACTGTTGTGGCCAGTCTTTCGTCCCAAACATCTAAATTTAGAGTTGCACATTGAGGAGATTTTCGACTCGCAGAAAGTAAAAAACACTCGCAGAGAGATTTTCCAGGTTTCACAATAAAGATGTACTATTTATTTAAACAAACAAAAAATATTCTCTGTGGTTTACGTTCTTAAATAATACAAATACTTAATATAAATTCTAGTTTGTACAGGCTTGTGTGCCTGCGGTAGAAAAACCATCACTCCCTCCTCCTTCCACACTCACAGCTTCACCTCCTCCTGATTCTAAGGAGGAAGGCCTGACGAGGAGGAGGAGAGATCCACACATTTCTAATGATCAAAATAACTAAAAAACACAAAAATAGGAAAACTTTAAATAGTATTTCTTATCATCACTTAAGTTTGCACCAATTTGACAAAGAACATTTATAGTCTCAAATGGCTCCAACACACACAGAATAATCCACAATGGCAAGTTTCAATTGTCTTGTTTTTGACCGAATCAACATCTTTTATTTGAGCAGGAAAAGCCTGGATTGGTCTTCATGATGACTTGCAAAACAGCTGGATGTGGTCCTTAAATGACAGCAGCTTCTATGGCGAGGGAGAGGCGACGTATAGAAATTGGTACAGTGGTCAGCCTGACAATTATGATGGAAGAGAAAACTGTGGAGGACTTAAGAGGTCATTGAATGACAAATGGAATGACGGGCCTTGCAGTTACAAACTTCAGTCTGTGTGCTTCAGTGGTGAGTTTTTTTAAAGAGTAACATTTTAAAAGCATTACTTTTCGACAAGAGCTTCCAGAAATGTCAATACTTCAGGCTGTGTGTAAATGTGTTGACTAAGTCATTGCCTTAGAAACTACTGTCAAATATTCAGCTTTTTCTTTTATTTTGATTCACAGCAAATAGTAGAAGAACTCTTTTTTTTTTTTTATTAAAGAAAAAAGTGTCTATATTTCCAGGTACATTGAATGGAAAAGCAACCTTTGTTAGGATTGAAACTTTAAGAAATTGGACAGAAGCTCAGAGGTTCTGCAGAGAGAACTATGTCGATCTGGCCAGGTACCGTATGAACTCACTAATTTGTTCATTCCATCCATGAATCAGTGAATTTGTTTTACATACAGTACGATGCAGATCTGCTACTCTTCCCTCCACAGCATACGAAACGAGCCCGAACATGAAATGGTCAAGAGAGTTGCAGGTGGCAACTATGTGTGGATTGGTCTGTATCGGCGAAAAGTTTGGTCTGATGGGAGTGACTCTCTATATCGAAACTGGGAGAACAACCAGCCCAACACTCCAGGCCAGACGTGCGTCGCTACATCACTGGAGTCAGGACTGTGGTCAGATGAACGCTGCTCCACCCAACTGCCTTTTGTCTGTTACACAGCAAGTAATATATATGTTATTTTTACTACTAAATACTGCATGCTTGTGGCGTTGATATCCCACAATAAGACTTATTCCATCCTTCTAAATTCTTATTGCAAAAACAATGTTTTCATAAACTCCATTTACAAATATTTGAAAGAATCAGTGACTCATCTCTCGGCACGTCACTGGATTACAATGCAAATGTTTGAACGATTTACATAAACCTGCTATGCAACAATAGTTTATATGTATGTTGTGTTAAATTGGTGCTTCTATAAACACAAGATACAAACATGTTTGGTCATTCTGTTTCACTTCTGCCACTGATAGTAAGTAAGTTGTTCTGTGGTTCTCAGCTCCAGCTCATGTAGAAGACTTCAGGTCAACAGGACACAGTGAGACCAGTGTCACTCTGCAGTGGAACAAAGTGAACAACAACATCAGCTTCATCCTCCAGTTTAATGGTGCCGAGACAAACATCAGAGCACCAGATGGAGACGGACCAGTAACTCACACAGTCTCATCTCTCTCTGCTGCAACTGAGTACACATTCACTGTCTTCTCTGTGTTTGGGAGCGTCAGAAGCGGCGGAGTCAGCATTAATGCAGTCACTGGTAAGACGTCTTGACTCGTGTCATCAAACACTCAGATGAACGACATTAGAAAGTCAGATTCAGTTTAAGCGATAAACTCTCACAATCGGACAAGGAGGCTATTTTGGTCGATTTGAGACTAATATAAATTACCTTTTTAGTATTAACCATCATTTATTTTAAATTATACTTTTGAAAAGTGTTCTTCAATTCCCAATATGGACATATTTTCTGTGTGTTTGTTGTGTTTTTTCTAACATTTTTTCTTTTTAAATTCTGCTCATGGAGGAGGACAACTTGTCATCCTATTCTGTGAGGTATAAGTCTACTACTTGAAACTACTGGATCCAACTGGAGACGCACATGGAAGGATTTCAACCTTTTACATTCAAAGTCACTTTCCAAGACAATTATATGATATATAATAAATGCATAGCATCACTTTGTGTAATTAATGTCACTGCAAGAGTGGCAGGGATGAGTTTTGATGAAGCTATTTCCACTTTTCTGTCATCGTTAAATCATTTCCATATTATTGCTCAGGGCTGTCCTCTCGTCCTGACTCTCTATATTGTTCACACAAGTTAAAAAAGGCGACATTATGCAGGGATGTTGTCTGTTTGTCTCGTGGATTCTTGGATTTGTGATTTTACTTTGCCATTTTGATTTTGTTCTGTGGATTGTTGCACCTTTGCTTGGTGGTGGTGAAATTTGAGAAAGCTTCCTTGAAAGCGATTGACAAGCGCTTGAGTGTGATTATAGTGACATCTGCTGGGGGTTTGTATGTACTGCACGTGAGGGGAAGATTTGACCAAGGATCATAATTTCATGACTGTGACTGGTCTCATCCTTTCATCTTTCATTTCAGTTCTTGATTTAAAATAAATAAATAGTTGTTTTCCAACCAAACTTGTGTCACTGCAGTAAATCACATTGAAGATCTTTATTTTCTAAAGAATAACTTCGACAGTCTTTCACTCTGGCCGACACCTTTTCTCACTATACTGCTCTGGCTATGTGAGAAAACCCACACATACACAGGGATAACTTGCAAACGGTGCACAGAGTCAGTGTGGAGGAATACTGCCAATGCTAATCCCCCAAAACAAACTTTTTTGTAGGTATTCTTTTTTTTTTTTTTATGCTTTTTATCTGTCAGTCATTCATTTGTTTTCCACCATCGAAGAAATGCAGCGTTACATCATTGCATGCCAAGGCCTGATTGCTTCATCAATAAAGAAATGACAGTATTTTCAACAGAAGTTACCAGTTTTGGGTGCTTTCAATTCGCACCACAAGTCCTTTTGTTGCCAGTCTAACTAAAGAAAGACACATGAGTCAGGTTTCTTAAAAATTGATTATCAAACTATATTGAAGTGCGGTAAGCAAGCAATATTCTCAATTTACAGAATTCTGGGTCCTGGTTCCTCCTCTAAACCGAGCGATGTGAACTGCGAGCATGTCTGCCGATGCAACATGTGTATTTATGCATTCTTCTGCCCACAGGGGCAGGACGGTCCAGATGGTGAGTCACGGGGTCACCGCAGGGTTAGCTGAGGTTTGCAGGATTTCACGAAGCCAGGCTGGGTCAAGGGGTACTTGAGGGCGGTCATCAAAAGGGACCAGTTGTGACGGGTTTCCTCTGATTGTAGTCTAGGTTTCGATCCCCCCACTGAAGTTCCTGTTTCACAGGCTTTGTCTCCTCCAAACACTGAGATAAGCACATTTTACAGGCAGCATCCTGCAACCATAAACTAAAGTTGTTTCTCATTAGAGCTGACCTCAGCAGATTGTTAGTCATGCGCTAAGCAAATTTCCTCAGAGAAAGTTAGTATCTTTCACACAGTGTTTAAGCAGAGCAGTTATTTTAAGAATAGAATCTCTTAACACCAGGTAAAGTCACTTTAGGAATGCTGTAGAATGAAAGAGCTTGCAAACTTTGTTCTTCAATTACAGTATTGATCATTTATACCCATATACAACCATATAAGTCAAAAGCAAGGGAGGACAGAAAAAGAAAAAAGATGAAGCTATACGGCAATGAACAACTCCCCTCTTCTAGATCCTTAATCAGAGTTTAAATTAAAATCCAGTTTATTGTCATATGCAAATCACCAAACCTGTTTCCCCTGTACGAGGAAATTATTCTTCTGCTGTTCACAGAGAATGCCAGCAGCAAAATAGCATGTAAAAGAAAACGGTGCAAAATAAGTCAATGACTGTCTACAATACATAAATAGAAAGTGGTGCAAGAATAGGTGAAGAAATGTTTATGTACAAATAGAAAAACTAGAGTCAAAAGATGCAGCATGAAGCATGTACAAGCAGTCTTGTGCCAAACGTGTTGTATGAGGCAGAAGGAAGAAGGATCTTCTCATTTTCACCGCTCAGAAAAATAAAGGGAAGACTAAAATAACACATCTGACGGATGTTCTCCTGAGGGACGTTCTCCTGGGGGATGTTCTCCTGAGGGATGTTCTCCAGAGGGACGTTCTCCTGGGGGATGTTCTCCTGAGGGATGTTCTCCTGAGGGATGTTCTTCTGAGGGATCCCCTCCCAGACTTGGATCAAAGCATCAGTGCATTCCTTTTTGTTTGTTGGTTGTTTTCAGTTTTGTCATGACCATGTGTTAAACTAGGCTATTTTCATTTATTTTTATTTGTGCATGAGGGTGAATTTTCACTCTTTCACTTTAATAAAGTTGCCAGCCTGCATGCAATTCCTGTCCTCACCATTGAAGTGTGGGGGCGCTAGTCTTAAACGTCATTAAAGGAGACATATCATGCTTTTAAATCCTTCCTTTTTACATATAAATCATACAGTTGTGGTCTATATAAAGCGGAACTGCAATGCTTGGGTCTGAATTCCTCATTATTAGAGCTCCACAGGCCCCTTTTCTACCCCTTTTCTGATGTGCTTCTGAGAGCAACTCGTTTTGGGGCGGTCTCTTCAAATGCAAATGAGACACTTCATACCCCGCCTCCTCTCCAGGTTGCAGAGTTGACACTCGGTTCAACGCCACCCTGTTCGGCCATCTTTGTAGTTTGATAGAACAGATACAATTATCTAGCGGCGCAGAAACTTTATATTCACACATTATTTACAAAATGTCAACAAGGGAAGATTTGTCCATCCAGCCATACATGTTGGAGCCAGAGTCGGACCCGGCGGAGCGAGATGAAAATGACGATGATGCACCTGAAGAACAACGTCTTCATATGGATGTAACGCAATGGTGTGTTACTATATTTACACTAACTTCTCCATCCATGCCCATTACTACAATACTGCCTGTATTACAACGACTATTTAACACAGAAGTTACATTATAATCTAAAACGAGCACACAGCGCTAACATATGAAGACGGTGCAACTGCTAATGCTAACAAAACAATGACAGGGACGTCTTATCATCACACTTTTTAGCGTTATATACAGCTTACCGAAGTGCTCTGTTCGTCGTCTCCATAGATAGAAGGAACTGACCGCTCAATCAGACCAAGTCTTTCGGCAAATCCTTCTTTATACTGGCGGAGGTTGCTGAAGCAGTCGTCCTTAAAGTGCTTCGCGCACACAAAAATGACCTTACCCACAGATGTGGGTACATTTCTGTGAAAAATAAAACTCAACCAGGCACTTCGAAAAGGTTCTGATGCTGGGAGACGGTGTAACGAAGCTTGTGGGTTACTACATCCAACAACCGAACATTTCGACTTATCCTCTCATAACTTCGGCACCCTTAGGTTGGACTACAAAATCGCAGCGAGAAACAAAAATGGCGGATTGCTCGAAGTGTCGATGTCCTAATTTGGCAGTTCCGCCGGGAATACTGTGACGTAATAGTTCAAAAAACGTAATAGAGAATAGAAAAATCGAAACGGATTGCAAAATATGACCAAAACAGAATATAAAGATATCAACGGAGCACCTGAAGAGACTACTTTGAACTTTTCTGTACTTCTAAACACTCTAAATATACAACAACATGCATTTAAGGGCTAAAAAAGTGGATTTAGCATGATATGTCCTCTTTAAGAGAGGCGGCTCAAGAGGTGCGAAGTCTCGTGATCGGAGTTAATGGCACTTGGAGTCTATTGACAGAAAAGACACAAGACAGAGTTCTTTCGTAGATTATGGTTTGTCAACACGTCCCTAATATATTTTGAGGTAGGTCAAACATTGAATAAAGAGCCTGTCCTTTGATCTCCTTTGATCTCCTTTGATCTCCTTTGCTCTCCTTTGATATCCTTTGATAAAATGTTATCTCCTTTGCTCTCCTTTAATCTCCTTTGATCTCTGAGTGCTAAAATAAGTCAAAAATACCTTTGTTAATGCCACATGCGTTTGCAAAACCAAGCTAGAGGAGGATATTTTGTCTATTGAAGCACAAGAAAAGTTCTCCCTCCTTGGACTCAACTTATTAATTGACTTCACTGTGAGAACAGAAGTCAGCAGCACCGATATCATGACTCGAAGAGGTAAGTAACATTGTGTCATTATGTCACCTAATGAGCTCCATGCTTGACAGTCACAATAGAAAATGGCTGTTTGGTGATCAGATGCTCAGTTTGATAATGAGAAGAAACAAAAGGCTGAGGCCAGTAAGAGAAAATCAGTTTTCGTGTTTAATCTTGGGCTTTGTTGGAACCATCACCATTTCCATTATTTTGGGGGAAATGATATTTTTAACAACTCTTCTCATTTTTTCCTCCATTTGTAGATTACCTTAGTGCTAAGAATTCATTTGAAATCTCATGAGTGCTCAATGTTTATGTTAGGACAGCCCAATGTTGTAATTCACGATTGTGACTACAGGCTTCCTCACAAAGTGAAATAAGCCAGACCGTTCCTCTGACAGGGGTCTACTAATGGTACCAAGAACAAGGCTCATTACCAGGGTGACAGAGCCTTTACTCTCCGGCCCCTCGGCTCTGGAACCCAGGCAGGAAAACTCAATATCCTGTTTTAAGTCTCATCTTAAAACTCATTTTTATCACTTGGCTTTTAGAAACTGATGTTCTCTTATTTTTAGTTTCTATTTCTTCTTGTCTATTTTTAATTGTTCTGTATTTCATAGTTGTAAATTTTATTGTGATTTTAATGTAAAAGTACTTTAATACTGAGTTTAGAAAAGTGCAATAGATATAAAGTTATTATGTTTGCTGGTTATGTAACCTCAGAGACTTTTAATACTTGATAAGATCAAGATAAACAGCAGCTCCACCAGAGTATTTCTCTACTGGACAGCAGCTCCTCAGGATATCAGTCATTTGACAATTGGGTGTAGATCAGAGTTCCACAATTCTTGGCCGCGTTTCAGGTTTCTCCCAGTTGTAACACACCTGAACACAATAAGGGCCTCCTTACCTGGCTTTTTTACAAGCTTGATGATGACATCAACATCAGATTGAGGTGTGCTGAAGCTGGGAGAGCTAGAACGTGCAGGGCATGTTGAGGCTCAGAATTGAGGAACCCTGGTGTAGATCATGAAAGCAACACTCCTCTGCATGGAGACTCAAGAGAATTGTTCTGCGTTGACATAGAACATCAAGAGACAGGTTAGTTTTATCCTACTGATGATGTGTTGCAAAAGTAATCCTGCTCAGTTTCTTCCCACCAAGAGCCTGAACAGGGACTTGAACCCTGGACCCTCAGATTAAAAGACTGATGCTCTACCATCTGAGCTACCCAGGCCTGCCAATAAAGGAAGACATAGTACTCCACCAAGGTTGTGATTTTCATGGACAGGGTGTCGAGGTGCAGCTGAAGCAAGAGGAGACAAAAACTCAGAGAGGCTGACAGTAAGGTAAGGCTCTATACTTTCTATTTCATTGGACTTACACTTTCTTACAGGTCTGTGCTTCCCCCCCCCCCCCCCCCCCCCCCCCCCCTCTCTCTCTCTCAGCCTGCTGGTCACTCCATAAGAACAACCAGTCCATCAAAGAAAATTACTTCTTTATCACATCACAGCTGAAGCTCCAGACATTAGCCGACACTACATAACTAATAATTGAAAACATAATTAATGCTATATATCTTTTTGTCCATTTAACCATCAGCTTAATTCCTCCATGTAAAAATCCTGCAAACTTATTTACAGCGCATTCAGGCAGTAGGTAGATAATAAACATTTTAATAAACTGGTGACATCTTATTGTTCCATGCAGAGACGTCCCCCTCCGTCCCCCCCGGGTTTTATTAACACATGATCAATCTGAAGTTCAGAGTCAGTGTTGTCTCCAAAGATTGCTGAGATATTATCATCGTAATGTTTCCTTGTGGCCGTGATCGTATAGTGGTTAGTACTCTGCGATGCGGCCGTGATCATATAGTGGTTAGTACTCTGTGTTGTGACAGTGATCGTATAGTGCTTAGTACTCTGTGTTGTGGCTGTGATCGTATAGTGGTTAGTACTCTGTGTTGTGGCTGTGATCGTATAGTGGTTAGTACTCTGTGTTGTGGCTGTGATCGTATAGTGGTTAGTACTCTGTGTTATGGCCGTGATCGTATAGTGGTTAGTACTCTGTGTTATGACAGTGATCGTATAGTGGTTAGTACTCTGGGTTGTGGCCGCAGCAACCCCGGTTCAACTCTGGGTCACGGCAGTGGCTCCTAAAGTGTTTATCTTGTCGTCACTCATGAAGCTGCTCTATCATCAACTTGTAGACTGAAGGAATCTCAAGAAGATTCTAACTCCTTTAAAATCTACCATCAGTATGTCTCTCTGTGTCATAGTTACTCTAGAATAAAATAGTTACTCATTATCTATTATATGTTGTTGTTTCTGTTCATATTTATTTATGTTCTTAAATTCTATTAACGTTTCAGTACAAATATTAGGGGTCCATATATTCTGCTGTGGAAAATGGACCTCAGCGTTCAGATTCTATGAGGGTCCTTTTACAATCTTACACCGGCACTGAGCCTCGATGGAGCCTTGGCCAAATGAAGCCTCATCAACCATTGTCTTTATTTTCTGACTCCACCAGATGGCGGTGTTGGTTTGAAGATAGAGGCTGAAAGATTGGCAATGAAGTGTGTTTTCAAACATTTGTTGAACAGACAGCGCCATCTTGCGTCTTCTGCTTGTATGGGAGGCTGCCTGAGAATAGCAGGTGCTGTGAGCTTTGAACCCCCCTGGCCAGAGGGGGCGCTCTTCTTGCTCTTTTTCAACTCAAATTTTCACAAACACATCAATGTTGGTAAACTCTGTGTGACCTGAGGCCTGAGGCCTGTACTGCGAAGCTGGATTTTCTCTTATCCAGATAACTTTCCATACTATGACACTCATTTACTTCTCACCAGGATAAATCACCATGGTAATTTACCCTGAATGTCTAACCTCCGGAGCAGGTTATGTTCTGGATAAGAGGTCAAAGCTCCGCCTCCTGACCAATCAGATCTCTTGGAAAATGCCCCGCCCATTCTTAAATGATGGTGATTGGTGGGCAGGTTCAGCACTGAGCTGCAGCAGAGCGGAGATGAGAAAGTAATTTAGAAATCTTTTTGACATAATAAAATAAATCCTGGTCTCTGAGGCTTTGAAGGATGTTTTTGTTCGTGACTTGTTCCAAGTCTGTTTATCTCCACGAGGGTTGATCTGGAATAATGAGCTTAATGATCACACCTGACAAAACTGCAGAAACATGAATTTATGGAACCAGAACTACTCGTGTCGTCACGGTGATGAATTAATATTCCAACATAAAACACAAGAGAAACTCAGCCTCAAAACAACTGGATGGAAAATCTAAACTAAAAGAAGATCAGTGAGGAAGTTCAGCCCGACACGTTTCTGCTGGAATAAAGTGAAACTGAGTGATCACAGTGCTGTCTGTTTATATTGTCTGATGGATTAATCTGGTATAATCTCACCAAGTCAGCATTAACAAGTCAGGAATGTTCTGGCTTTGGCTGCAGTAGCAGTGTTGCTTTTAGCTGCTGGATGTGTTTTAATTCTTCATAATCTCAGAGATTAACTGCTCCTTCAGTAATCTGTAAACTGCTCTGCAGAGTTTCTCTGTCTGGGATTGGTCAGATGCTGCAAACTCCGCCCCTTTCATGTGAACAAGCACACGTAGGTCTGGGTTGAACCAGAGAGTTGATAACCTGCTTGGTAGTAACGGTGATCAGGATCAGTCAACCCAGGAAACAGAGAGATCCTGGATATGTTGATCAGGGTTCCTAGTACAGGCCACGGGCCTCAGTGTGATTGAAACAATATTTATATTTACTTGCCGCTCAGTAAACCAGCGGCGGCCTTGCGCATGCGCGGTTCCTTCTCAGTGTGGACGCAGTGTGGTGAGGGTCTCCTCTGGTCTGACTGCAGGAGGGAGGGAGGGACTGTCAGACTGACCGCAGGTCTGTCAATGCTTCAGGAGGGGGGAGGGGCTCACAGCAGGACCCGCTGCTCGTTGACCACAGTGACTGCAGAACCAGACCTGCTTTCACCTCAGAGTCACCAAACACACTAGAAAGTCGCTAGAAAGTCGCCAGTCGCTTTTCACAAAAAAAGTTGCCAACAGGACCTGAAAAGTCACCAGATTTAGTGACAAAGTCACCAAGTTGGCAACAGTGACAGGCTCACACCCCTGCTGACACAGACGGGATCTTTGTTCTACACTTCTTTTGAAACTTGCTTTCTTTGCTTAACTTTGAGTTCAGCCCTTCAAGAAAGAACTATTTAGTTTTCATTCAACAGGAGAGGAGGGTGCACCATTCCCAGATGAACTGCAATACCAGGATGATGCGTGGAGTGGACAGAGCAAGCTCCTATTCCATCTCCCTGTTCCAAAAATCTATTTAATATACAGTCCCCAGATAGGGGACATATCAGATATTAAACTGATAAGAACAGATTTTTTCTTTTACAAGATTTTATTGACACATTTTACAGATCATTTTCTTCCATTTCTTCCACAGATGTTTTCACTCATTTAAAACATAAAAGCAAACAAGGAACAAGCTTCTGTTTTAAAATATCATAAATACAGTACTTTAAATAAATAGAGATTTACAAATAAAGCAGGACCTGTTGAGTAAAATGAGAAACATGAGGAAATAAAAAGTGTCCATCGTTGTAAAAGTCAATAAATAGGAGTGCGTTCAGTTTAAAAGGTCTATTCTGTTGTGCAGGAGAGCAGTGAGTCCCTATCAAGGGGAACTCATCCTGTTCTCCCAAACATTTGGTCTCTCGGGGTTCTGCCATGGTGCTCAGAGGAGGTCCTCTCCCTCCTGCTCCTTCCCTCCGTCCACACCCGGAGAGCCAGGCCGCCGCTGCCTTGACCTTTTCTCGTGAGGCTCCGGCTCCTTCGTCCGAATGGGCAGGGAGGCGATTCTTCTTTGTGGCTGTGTCCTCGGCCTGCCGCCTGCAGCTTCCACCTCGCGGACCGTCGCTGCGGCCATCTGGATCACAGCCACGGGGGGGATCTGCCTATGCCTTCTCACCAGCAGGTTTCTGGAGGTCCAGGTGGCGTCTTTGATGGCGGCCAGGGTGAGCCACATCTTTTCAAAGTCCTTCTTTGTCATGAACTCGTGGCTCACCCCGTATAGCACCAGCTGTGCTGTAAGGACCCCCCCTGCTGGTAAGTACGGGAATTGAAAGGAGCCGGCCGTTGTCCACTGGTCTACGGCAGCGCTGCACTCCCAGAGGAGGTGCCTCACCGACTCAGGAGCGCCACAACCAGGCCGGGGGCAAGTTGAGTGCGCTGCCATTCCTCGGGAGTGCATGACGGCCCTGACTGGGAGAACCTCGTGAGCCACCAGCCATGACAGGTCCCGGAGTCTGTTTGGGAGGACAGGATGGTTCACGTTGCGCCAAACTGTGGAGGGCTCACCGAGTGCAAGCCCGCGCACTGGACTCACTGGTTCCCGTTCCTGCACAACAGAAATGAGAGATTTGTGGTTATTTAAAATCGGCAACTCCTCCTGTTCCAGGTTAAACTGTTTAAAAAATGTCTTGATAAAATCATAGGCCGATGGCAGGTTAAAAGAAACTGGTATTTTAAGATCAATGGGTAAAATCTTAATCCTTCGAAGGTAGGACCCCATCCAGAAACGAGCCATTGCTGTCGTCTTTGGGTTCCTGGAGGGGTCCGTGTCAACAGCCATCTGCTGTTCCTTTAAAAGGTCATACCTATCATTTTCGTCATTAAAACCATAAATATTCAAGAGCTTAAAATCCTGGTCCATAAAAGTCAAATGTAGTAAAAGTGCCCTACCGTCTCTCACCACAGTGCTGCCCTTCACCAAGATCCGGGGATTATTTATTAAAATGGCCACTCCATCATTTTTACTACTGCTGGAGCCACTCCATACTGACGGGAGTGGCCACATTTCCTCCCACTGTTTGTAAGAATTTAAAAACGGTATAGCACACTCTTGTTATAAAAACACATCCGACTTAAATGAACTTAAAAAGGATAAAGCACTCTGGGCTCTAACTTTCGACTTCACACTTCTCACATTGATGGTAGAGAAGGTGAGGGTCATGAGTATGGTTAAAACAACAGGTAGGACATTTACAAATTTTGAACTATAAAATCAGTTAAAAACAGTGACTAAGTTATCACTTGTGAACTGAGCTCTTCCTTCACTTCCATAGGTGAGGTGTGAAGGGTTTGAGCTCTGTTCCCCGTTCGGGCTCTGGGAGTTGGTCTCTCCTGCAACCTGCAATCCATTTTTGAGCCTTTTGGGGTTGATTGCAGAGCAATTGAAAGAAAAGAAACCTCATTGGGTGAATTGGAGGGGAAGACTCTGGGTTCCTCCACAGACGAACTGTCTGAGTACACCTCAACTCTTCCCCTCTTCTCTGAGCCCTGGGGAGACTCAGAGGACAATTCTGATGCCGGTCTCTTGGGGAGTTGGGCATTGGGGAGGGAGGCATCATTGCTGGATCCCTGGCTTTCCTCACCACTGGAAACAGCTCCACCTGCTGCCTGCCTGCTCTCATCTCCGGTGGATTCACCTGAGGAGGTCTTTGCAGGCCCCTCCCCTTCTGCCTCAACTGATCCTTCCCCTCCAACCACAGTGGTTGGTGGGGGATCAGGGTTCACAATACCCGCCTCTTCAATTATCTCTTGCACCTGTTCCTCGTGTCCGTCACTTCCTTCCTTTTCTGTCTGTTTTGCTGCTTTCAACTTGTTGGCAAAGGATTTGGGGCAATCTCTGAAGAGGTGGTTGGTCTCTCCACAGAGGTTGCACCTTCTGCCATTGGTACACTCCTCAAAGGTGTGACCAATTTCTCGGCACTTCCTGCAAACGACCAGCTCACAGGCTTCAGCCAGGTGGCCGTGCTGACCACACTTACGGCAGAGCTTGGGCTGGCCCTGGTAGTGAATATAGCCCCTGTTGTCACCCAGGACTACCATGGGTGGGAGATGTTTCAGGCCCTGGAAGCCCTGGGGGTCCTGCCATTGTTGAATGGGGACCCTCCAAGCGCAATTCCAGATGCCGTCCTCATCCCTCACCTTGGTAGCCTGGCCTTTAACAGTGCAGTATCTACCCAGCCATGCACAGATGTCTTCTGCATTCACTGTTTCATTGAACATTCTGACAATAACGGTTTTAAGCGCATTGTCAGAAAGCTTCTCCACATTGAACACAGCAAACTGGGGTTTTACATTTTCAAAGCGTAACCAGAACTGTCGCAGGAGTGCTGCAGAGCAAAAATTTACATCAAATCCCTTGTTGAAGGGCAGGGTCAGGACACAATTCAGGTCTGTCGGGGAAAAGTTGAGCACACCTTGAACGAGCTTCCTGGAAAAATCAAGGCGTGACATACATACCAGTTTCGCTTCTTTTTCTACAAAAGTAAAACGTACGCTGTGGTGCCTCCTAATGCCGGCATGACTGGCCGACATGTTGGAGGCACCACCAGCTTAAAAAGGTAAAAAAAAAAACAATTAAGAATACAATAAATAGTTAAAAATATAAATAAACTTTAAAAGTTAGCAATAAAAGGTCGAGCAGACAGAGAGAAAGCTATTAGAACAGCTCCCCTCAGTCTGCACAACAACAGTTTTTTTCAGGACTAAATACTCAACTACAAACAAAATGCAAAAGAGAAATAATATTCCTGAAAAAAACAAAATGTCCTCCTACACGAGTATGAAATCCAGACCACAACAGGCAAAACGATTTCACCACCCAAAGGAGAGGACCGCTGTCTTAGCCAAAAGGCCGAGAAGCGATACCGCAATGGGTCTGAGCTAAAGGGAGCACTGGATGCACAGTCACCACAAGTCCCAGTCGGACATTGAGCCGCGCCTATTTAAGGCCTTTTACAAAACACAAAGTGTGCAAGAGTCATTTTGGCAACTTTTTTAGTTGGCTTGAATATTTGTCGACTTGTAGAATATTTGGCGGCTACCCAAACTGTCTCTCTCCTTACCACACCCCGAGGTGAGTGCACCTTTCAAGCCTCGTATCCGCCCCCCAAGCACACGCCTCCATCTACTCCAACGCAACAATACTTGTTAATGCCACACGGGGCAGCAAAAACACACGCATTCACTCTGTGCTCCCCAAACCCTGATTCCTATCCCTTTTGAACAACCCATTTTCAAGATTTGATCCAATCCCATAACCAAAATCCAATCAGATTACCTTTGAACAACTGGCCCCAAGGTATTTCTGAACTATGTACAGTAACGTGGCCTCATATTTTATAGCACCATCTTCCTCTCCTTCATCCTCACAAACCTTTCAGCCACCTCCTTCTTATCAAGCACAACGTCTCTCTATGGAGAGCAAAGTGAGTTTTGAGAGTCTGGCCTCCTTCATGCCCAGAGAGAGTTTTAAATTCATTTCAGGCTGAAACTGAGTTCTGCATTTGCACTAGTGACTGACTGGTATGTCCTTTCCATATGGCTGCAGATGATGAAGGGCAGAACAGCTTCTGTGGTGTTGAGCTTTATTTCTAGTTCACTACACATGGCAGAGAAATAAAGAAATTCATCGCAGACCTGCTCAGCTGTATTATGGCTCTTATATTGGTAGAATCATTACAGGCTGCCTGTCAGTTTTAGACGAGATTTTAAAATGCTACTGCTTGTTTTTAAAGCCTTGAATGGTCTGACTCCTCCATATATCAGAGACCTGTTATGATAACAATAATTACCAGAAGTATGTATTTCCAGAAGAAAATGCAAGTTTGAATGCTGAAGATTGAATAAAGCTGATTTCCTTTGATCTCAGTGTCTCCATGGTTCCAGTGCTGATCTCTTATCAGATCAAAGGAGATCAGTTCCCTTTACCATGGAGATGCTCACAACAAAGATCTCCTCCGGCTTTGATCTCCATTGATCTCCATCCGGTGCTTCTCCCATCTTCTTTGTAATGAAAGGCTTGTTATTGTTCTTTTTCACAACCTTGGTGATGACGTCATCATTAGATTCTTTTTTTTAAGAATTGACAGAACTATTTGAAAATATCACATCCAAACTGTAAAAACATTGTTGGATATGTTTGTTTCTTTAAGAAACTCAGACCAACTTGTTACTACAGAAGAGTTTTAGGGCCACTCATGACAAAATAAAATAAGAGTTTGTTTCTTTTCATGCAATTTGATTTAAAGTCAAAAAACAATGTTGAGATATTTTTTCATCATACAATATGATAACAAAGTTGAAATACTGCATCATTCTGCAGAACTTCCTGTCCATCCTCTAGGTGGCGCTATCACTGAGACTGTATATTGGTCTATTGAATTGATCAGGGCAGGACTCTGATCACACATGTAAAGAACTGTATAATAAGTGTAGTATTGAGTAACAGTCACCTTGATCCAGTGATACAACATAGTAACACCAGGACAACAAAAGCTGCCGTCACAGTGAGGAATTAATATTCCAACAAACAAACAGGCTCACACGGAGGGCGGAGCCTCAGAAGAACTCAATGATAATCTAAAGTAAAGGAAGAGCAGTGAGGAAGCTCTGCCTGAAACGTCTGTGCTGGAATAAAGTGAAACTGACTGATCACAGTGTTTCTATTGTCCCATGAATTAATATTGTAGAATCTCACAAAGTGACTCATTTTCTGCAGCAATCCTTCCTGGATTTTGTTGCAGCAACAGTGTTGCTTTGTCCTGGATGATGGGTTTGACTTCTTCAGTGATCTCTATTGGAGGATAGGAGGGTTTTTATTTATTTTTTATATTAAAATAAACAAAAGGTGAAAATAGGATTTTTCTTTCAAATTAAATCGAACTTCACCCGGAAATTTATTTTATTTTTTTTAATTAAAGTGAACATCATGGTGAGAATTGGAGTTCTTTTTAAAATTAAAGTGATGTCTAAATGATGTAAAAATCATCATCCTCCCCTATGTGCAATTAAAAAGCAAATAAATCTCCAGATGGATCAGAACTCCTGGAGTGAAACATAAAGTACTTCAGGAAAGGAGGAGAACGCCGCCACTAGAAGTAGAGATATTTTCAGGATTGTTACATTACGTTATGGAACGAACACTGAAGTTAACCCAGAAGTGGAGTATGGACATGATTGTGTGTTCATCTGTGGTCTGGTGGTGAGTGTGTGTGTTGCCTTCAGGGGCAATGGGAAATAAAACCACTGCATGTAAGAAACACTAAACAATTAAAACACCTCTGGTTAAGATCACAGCAACTTAAAACACCATAAATAAAGCCACATATGCAGCAAAATCATATAAATGTGATTAAAAAGCTGTCAACAATGAAGCTGTCCCATGAAGACAAAGTCTTGAGTAGTTTCCTGCTGCTGGTTGATCCATGATGCAGAAGATTTGGATGAATGACTGATGGTTTCTTTGTATGTTTCACATCTTGTTTTGCTCTTGTATAGAAAACATTTCAAATCACATTCAACACAAATATTGGAAGAACGAAAGTAGATGTTTTCACCAATGTGGGCCGGTTAGCTCAGTTGGTCAGAGTGTGGTGCTAATAACACCAAGGTCATGGGTTCAACCCCCATACTGGCCAAATGAAGCTTCATGAACCACTATCTTTATTTTATGTAGCCACTAGATGGCGCTGTCTCTTCAACAAACATTTAAAATACACTTCATTGCCAGTCCTTCAGAATCTATCTTCGAACCAACAGTGCCATCTGGTGGTGAGAAAATTAAGAACATGGTTCATGAGGCTTCATTTAGCATCACTACTTGTGAGTATCTCCACCTGTCACACAGGAGGCTGGGGTTCACTTTCCTGATGGAGTTAAGGGATTGTTGTTGTGGATTGCTCACACTGCATGAGCAAGGCACCACTATTATAAATGACTGTGTTGTAATTATTAGTTGCATTGACTTGGAATCAAACCCAGGCCTCCAGCGTGGCAGGGGACAACTCTACCACTGAACCACCAATGCTAACACATCAGATCAGACCCGTCTCCATTTTAAATGTCAAAGAGAACTTGTCATCATGGCAGTAAGCCATGTATTAAAATGAATCCTGATGGAGACACACAAGCTTCAGAGGCTCTGACAGAACTCACTCACAAACCTGAAAACTGCTTCAGGTCAAATGGACCATAAAGTTAAAAATCCTCCAATAGCAGTTGAACCTTCAGCTTCATTTCTTCAAGGTCGGCCATGACTAATGTTTTCATTTACTTTAGTCAGGATGTGGTCATTCCAGGAGCTATGTCAAGGCTGTCAGGAGTCTTGATCTCCTGCCTTATTATAGACAATCAGTTGAGTCGTTTAGTTTCTTGAACATGTTGGCTCGTTGGTCTGGGAGTATGATTCTCACTTTGGGTGTCAGAAGTCCTGGGTTCAACCAGGATCTCTTTGTGTTAAATTTCAAAAGAGACTGAGACGTTGTGTTGGAGGCTTGGCTGATCTCTGCTCTTCACCTCATGGACTTTTTATCAGAGAAATCTTGTGGTAATTTCCAGTTTGTGTCTTTATAACTAATTGAACCAAACTGAAGCACTTCAGAAAGTCTTTCATTTTGACTCAGACTTTAGCATTATGATTTGTTCCTTTAGCTTTCAGGTCTGTCTAGAATCAGATTGGTCATGCAAAAGGTTCTAGATCTCTGTAACAGACAGTAGACCCATCCAAGATGGCTCCTGTGTTCCATCCTGTTCTGGATGTGATTCCCTCAAACCCAAGTGAGGTGTAAAACGTAGAAAACCTGGATTTGTACCGTGTAGGTGAAATGTTGTTGCTGAGAGAGAGAGGGAGAGAGAGAGAGAGAGAGAGAGAGAGAGAGAGAGAGAGAGAGAGAGAGAGAGAGAGAGAGAGAGTGTTCTAAAAGAACTTCATTGGCTGCCAGTGTCCTATAGGATCAAGTTTAAAGTTCTGGTCCTGGTCTTCAGAGCCTTGCATGGTCAGGCTCCTTCTTATATCAGAGATCTGATCCAGCCTTACACCCTGAACGGCTCTGAGGTCTGTGGATCAGAACCTGCTGAAGGGTCCACGCTCTCATTGTCTCACTAGAGGTGACCGATCCTTCCAGGCTGTTGCTCTGAGGCTTTGGAAGGATCTTCTTCCCTCTTTGTGCTCAACTGACTCTGTTGACGCCTTCAAGAACAAACTTAAAACTCATCTATTAGTTCAGGCTTTTAATTAACTCCCTTTGTGCTGCTAGGATTTTGTCTTGTCTTGGCCTTTTATATTCTGTGTACTTCCTGATGTTTTTGAACTGTGTATTGAAGTACTTTGTGGCGTTTTGTCTGTGAAAGGTGCTATATAAATAGGCGTTATTATTATTATATGATTATAGTGTGGGTGAGCGGTCCAAGGATCTCGATTTTGGCTCCAGTCTCTCAGGAGGTGTGGGTTCAAATCCCACCACTGCCAGTTGAAAGGTTTTGGGTTGTTATATTTGCTTATGTAACAATACGTCTTCGTCCATTGGGCTGTAATATTTTGGAAACTGTGTTGATGAATTGCAAAAAACTTTCTTTATGTTTCGAACAGGGGACCTTTTACGTGTGAAGCAAACGTGATAACCACTACACTACAGAAACTCTGGTGGAGGTTAACAGGGTCGTGTGAAAACATTTGACTCCAAGCAGCAACTCAATCCAGAAGAGACTGTAACAAGAACACAGCTCCTTGGACCACTTGTAGCTTGTGGCTTTTCCACCAAAAAGAACCAGGTTCTAGTTCAGGGCCGGTGCCAGAGCCAGTTCTCAAATGAGCACCACCAAAGAACCGGTTCTTTTTCCACCGTTACCGGACCCAAGTGAGAGCCACGTCATTGCGTCACTCCAAAATGTGATACATCACTGATTTAAACAATTTCGCGCTGACAGCGCTCATCCAGGTACAAGGAGACGGACTATATTCATCGGTTTAGTCCGGGTCGCTCCATCTAGTTTGGCCTATACCTCAAAACCCAAAGACAAAGAAAACATTACGTCTCTTCTTGTCTCTTTTGGTGTTTTTTCACGTCCGTCTTGCTTTAGTCCGGAGCCCCGGAGTGGCCATAGAGGGGAAAAAAATAACACGTGTATGAGTTTGGGGCTTATTTTTCAATATTTGGGCATTACATTGAGAATTTCTGCTTCTTTCACTTTATTTCTGGGTGTGTCTGAATCAAAAGCTTCAACATCGGAGAAGAATGGAGGTGTACAATGATAGAACGAAGCTCTAAAACTGTTTCCAATGACAACCTCCGTAAACACACTGATTAAAGTTCTTTCATAAAAAGGCTCATTTTATGCCTATAAAATCCAAGCTTTCATTTACACTAGTATGTAGTTTGTGTTTTAGTTGCTGATGAACCAAAAGTATTCATTATAAAGAAGTTCTGTGGTTAGAAAATAATATCGGAGCATCTCGGAGCGGAGCGCAATGTAGCCGCACACTGCATGGCGCAGCGGCTGCAGCGCCTCAGCCTGCGGTCAGAACACGAAATAAGACCTGGACGTGACGTTAGTTAAAATAATGTTACCATGAAAAGTGTGAAAAATAAACGACAATGGAAAACTGCTTCTAAATTAGAGCCGACGTAGCTGACTGACAGCGGAGGAGCGCGGAGAAGCACGGCAGACCTCTCGAGAGCCGCGGTTCCGCGAACGCGAATTAAATTATGCCGTTCCCTCGTATTATTAACTTCAGGGAGCGACTTATTATATCATTCCCACGCGTAGTTTTTATTCTTTTCTCTTTAACCACACTGGGGCTCCGTGTTCGCTGTAGTTTTTAGAAAGCCGGTACAGCCCGCTTCCGCCTCTTAGGCAGCGATAACTCCAGAGATAACTCCGCCCCCAGCTGATGATGCGTCGGGTCCCAGTCTAGCTCCTCTTTGGCCCAGCAACAAAGTGGGGCCAGCGTAGCAGCAGTTTAGCCCCTGTTTGGCCGGGGCTTCGGCAGTGGAAAGACAAAGAACTGGTGCTAAGTCTGGCCCTGGACCAGAACTAGCACCTGGTTCTTTCCGGTGGAAAAGCCCCCATAGTTTCCTCACTCAACTTATCTCACTCTGAGGGAAATAAAAAGCTCTTCTGAGAACATCAGTCCTCATCACTTTCTGCAGAGGAACATAGAGAGTGAGCTACCAGCAGCTTCTCTCTGTGGAGGAGAACATCAGTCCTCACCTCCACCCTTTCTGACAGGGTGTTTGATGGATGAAGAAGTGTGTGTGTGTGTGTGTGTGTGTGTGTGTGTGTGTGTGTGTGCCTTTTCATCCATTCATATTAAGTTTTTTTTTGTCTGTTTTTTTTTTTTAATTACGTGAACACATCTTTTGTTTTGATGCAATACAGCCAGCAGTCTGCTCAGATGTTTCCTGATTGTCTTCAAATCCAGAGCAGAGTTTTTCAGCATCTTCAGGAAGGAACAATGGACTACAATTTGTTGAGTTTCAAAACAGCGAGGAAGACGAGTCTCCACTTCTGCACCTTGGTGGTCAGGATCAGTGTCTGCTTCATCTCACTCAGAAGTGAGAATCATATGGAGACACAACACTGTGTTGGCAGGCCTGGGTAGCTCAGACGGTAGAGCATCAGACTTTTAATCTGAGGGTCCAGGGTTCAAATCCCTGTTCAGGGTCTTTGTGGGAACAAACTTGAAACTGAGCAGGATGACTATTACAGCAACACACCATCAGTAGGATAAAACTAACCTGTCTCTTGATGGTCTACATCAGGGTGTCCAAACTGGGTCCTAGAGTGCCAGTGTCCTGCATGTTTTAGTTCTCTGCCTGCTTCAGCATACCTGAATCTAATGAAGATGTCATCACCAAGGTTGTGAAAAAGAACAATAACGAGCCTTTCATTACAATGTGGATGGGAGAGGCACCGGATGGAGATCAATGGAGATCAAAGCCAGAGGAAATCTTTGATCTGAGCATCTCCATGGCAAAAGGCACTGATCTTCTTTGATCTGATAAGAGATCAGCACTGGAGTCATGGAGACGCTGACATCAAAGGAAATCAGCTTTATTCAATCTTCAGCATTCACACTTGCATTTTCTTCTGGAAATACAAGTAGCAAGTAGCATTTTAAAATCTCTTCTAAAACTGACAGGCAGTCAGTGAAAGGAAGAAGGGATTGGTGAAATGTGGTCCCTCCTCCTGGTGCCTGTTGAAAACCTGGTAGCAGCATTCTGCTCCAGCTGCAGTCTTTGAACATTGAGCCTACTGATGCCAGAATAAAGGGAGTTACAGTAATCCAGCCTGGACCAGATGAAGGCATGTATTACTTTCATCCATACTTTCATGTATTTACTCCAGGTCTGCTGGGGAGAGGAATGACCTGGTCTTAACCAGTCGTCTCAGCTGAGTTAAGCAGGATTGGACTACCTTCGTCACCTGACAGTCAATGGACAGGTCGGAGTCGAACACCACACCTAAACTGTGGGCCTTTTTTCAAAAATTGCTCCATGAGCTACCAAGACTAGAGCAAAGGTTGTTAAAACCACCAGAACTGGGTCCATTCGGGGCGATCAAAATGATTTCAGTTTTTAAACCGTTCAGCCGTAAAAAGTTTTTGGACTTTGGTTCTTTACTTTTGTGAGGCAGGACAGGATAGAGGCAGAGTCCGTAGAGCAAGGCTTTATGGGGAAGTTCAGTTGTGTGTCGTCTTCATAAAAATGAAAGTTAACATTAAGGCCACCCAAAACAGAGCCTTGAGGGACACCACAACAAAGAGCAGCACAAGAGGAAGAGGTCTCTCCAAGCTAAACAGAAAATGATCTGTCTGATAAATACCAGGAAAACTATTTAAGAGCAACAGCAGTGATGTCAACAAAAAATAAATAAATCAATGAAAAAAGTCACTCTTTCATTACAGAGCTGAAGATGTGAGCACAAAGAAGTTTGGACTCTCAGACTGTTCAATGTCCAAAAGTTTCTTTCAAAAGAGTTCCTCATGTAATAAAGTTAATCAGTCTTTCATTACAGATCTGAGACAACTGAACTCCTCAGATTTATTTGTTCTCAACTTGTCCTCATGACGAGACCCTCTGAAGAGGAGAACACGTCTTCAGGGGACTCTTGTCCTCAGATTTCAGGGTGTCTCTACATCAGAGGTTTTACTTTATGAAATAGTCCCCAAGAAGAGTCTTTCTTTAACCTTCTCAAAGTACTGAGCAACATTGTTGGCAGGATTTGAAGTTACGCAGGGAGACCCCAATGGAGTTCTAGTCCATCACCTTAACCTCGCAGCCACAACGACATTCTTCAGGAAAGTTCTGCATCAGGATTAACCCACTTTATTGTCTTTTGAGGCGACCAAGATCTTTGGTCGTCACTGTGGCCTACAGGTACTGACGGCTGGTTAAGGCTTTAGACCTTTAGATCTTCAGTCTAACGCTCTCCCAGCTGAGCCATTTCAGCGTAGATGAGCTGAATTTTCATGAAGATATGGAAATTTAACATCAGAATCCCTGTACTAACTACTGGATCACTACAGGATCAGCTTGGTTTCCATTGTGCTAACTCATACTTCCTCAACTACCTGTGAAGACTCTCCATCCACCTAGTTGACGTAGTCCCGAGGAGTACTTTCGTTCCATTGTAACGCTTCAAAAGTCTTGAATGAACATCGGCTCAGAGTCATTTTGACAAATGAATCCAGGATCCGCTCTACCAACTGAGCAATCGAAGGGTGTAAACTGTGTTTCCTGACAGGGGAGAATAAATTCCAGTGGAAAAGACACACATCAATAGTTGACATTGTGCTAACTCATGTTTCTGAAAAGCCTCTGGATTTCAACGGTGGATCCTCAGATTAAAAGTGCATCATTGATAAATTTCATGACTTCAGAGAGCTTCCTTTGAAGCCTTGAGGACTGTGGTAAGATGTCGTGACACTGAAGTTTGACCTTCCAACTCAACATTTATGTTACAAAGTGAACTTGCTCTTGTAAATCCTACATACTCAGTTTTATAAAAAGTAATCCTTCGAGCCGGATTTGAACCAGCGACCTAAGGATGTCAATGTTGACCACTACAGTCCTCCGCTCTACCAACTGAGCTATCGAAGGGTGTCAACTAAGATTTCTGGCCAGGACAAAAAATTCCCCAGGACTATACACAGGTGAGGTTTTGACACGGGATCAGCTTGGTTTCCATTGTGCTAACTCAAACTTCCTCAAGAAGCAGTGAAGACTCTCCATCCACCTAGTTATGGGTCCTAAGACACCCAACGAGTGTCAGTGATACAGTCAACATGGTCCAGCAGTCGTGTTGTTGCTACTTCTTGTTAATGGAAGATCAAACAGATATGGAAATGTGACAGTAGAATTCCAGTAGAAAGCAATCGGACACTGATACGTCACTAGAACAACAAAAACAACTTCATGACAATTTGAGAGTCAAAGACTTTTTCTACTAGTTTCTGCTTCAGTATTATAAATATAAACAGTTACAAACATGTGAAAACTTGCCTTACCAAGGAGCTGGTGGTGAAATGGAGAACATGTCTGTCTACTGCTCAGAAGGTTCCAGGTTCAACTCCTGGTTAGCTTTAAACCCTTTAGCTAACTTCACAGACATTTCCCTTGTCGTTGTTGGAACCTTCACATTCTTCTACAATAATACATGCAAAAGCCTCCAGATCTCTGTAAAGGAAAGTAGACCCATCCAAGATGGCTCCTGTGTTCCGTCTTGTTCTGGATGTGATTCCCTCAAACCCAAGTGAGGTGTAAAATGTATAAAAGCTGAATTTGTACCATATATGTGAAATGTTGTTGAGAGAGAGAGAGTGGAGATCAAAGTGAAGAACGGAATGTTGTCACTTAGATCTTTTCCATTTTTTATGACATCACTATGACATCACCAAACAGAGTTAGGAGATAGAACCATCAGGGTATCACACTTCACAGCCTCCCTGGGAAAGTTCTGGAAGACATAGTAGAGAAAGTCTCAGTAGCAGAGGAAGGTTTGGATCCATGGAGCTCATTGCAGCATCTGTCCTCTATTATGGAGACGATATGAGTCGGCAGCAAGAGACAAAATGGAGGCACAAAGATTATATTCATAGGAGTGTAATGATTCTAGAGTGTAATGTGTAATGATTCTACCAATATAAGAGCCATAATACAGCTGAGCAGGTCTGGGATGGATTTCTTTATTTCTCTGCCACAGAACACCACAGAAGCTGTTCTGCCCTTCATCATCTGCAGCCATATGGAAAGGACATACCAGTCAGTCACTAGTGCAAATGCAGAACGCAGTTTCAGCCTGAAATGAATTCAAAACTCTCTCTGGGCATGACGGAGGCCAGACTCTCAAAGCTCACTTTGCTCTCCATAGAGAGACGTTGTGCTTGATAAGAAGGAGGTGGCTGAAAGGTTTGTGAGGATGAAGGAGAGGAAGATGGTGCTATAAAATATGAGGCCACGTTACTGTACATAGTTCAGAAATACCTTGGGGCCAGTTGTTCAAAGGTAATCTGATTGGATTTTGGTTATGGGATTGGATCAAATCTTGAAATGGGTTGTTCCAAAGGGAAAGAAGGATTCTGAGATTGGATTAGATCATGTAATCCAATCCTAGTTTTAATCTGGATCGAACCTTCAATTTTTGTTGTTCAAAACATTTCAGTAGGATCTGGATAACTTTGATCCCAAAAAACAGGATTATTCTGATCCCAACAGGGGGCAGGATTTCAAAGTGGATTTCAGGAGGAAAATGTAGCAAAACTTTAAAATTGGTCAAAAATCAATTTGTATATATAATTGTATTTATATTTTGCACTTGATTTGTTCATCTGCTGTCGTGATTAAGAAGACTCAAGCTCCCAATTAGGCCTTTATGAATATCCATCTTCTCACGCTAATCCCTTTCCGGGTCGTGGGTTTGCATTGCACCAATTAAGAGCCCATGGGAAGGTGGCGACCAGTGAGGGGCATGAACCCACTACCTTGGAATTGTGAGTTTCATGCTCTACCAACTGAGCTAGCCGGGGCATTGGCAACATTATTTTGCAGAAAATTCCCAAAATCTTGCGATGGAAACCCGAACCATAACAGATTATACCAGTCCATTCCGGCACTTTTTGTGCGGAGGAAACACACCTTAAGTGACCTGGCCTGAAGGTTCTCAGGAACAACACACAGAAAACCTTACACTGCTCTTTGAGGAATAGAACCCTGGTCTCATCAAAAGGCATAGTTTCTGTAGTGTAGTGGTTATCACGTTTGCCTAACACGCAAAAGGTCCCCTGTTCAAAACAGGGCAGAAGCACAAAGTATTTTTTTTTTCTAAAACTCCAAACAGAGTTCAACTCTGGCTAAAACACTTTTAGTCCTATTTGCGCAGCTTTCAAGTAGACATTCAGCACATTAATTTGTCCTTCCTAATTGTCATCCTTTGCAAACACTGACTACGATCTGAAAATCACATTTGAATGCCATCATTCAGATCATACTTCTTAAAGGACATCATTTTTCCTGATCGCTTTCAATCGGCTCTCATGTCAGAGGTCTTCTCCTGCCAAGATGGCCTCAAATAAATGTGATTTCTGGAGCCCAGACTCTAAAATAGCACAGAAAAGTATTATTATCCACTTAAATAGTTCATTAGGAAAATTATTAATCTCTTAAAAAACATTAGGTGTTATTTTGAAATAAATAATCAATTCATAGTAGTAGATTTACACATAGGTTAAAAAACAGATAACATGTTAATTAAGAAAAAATATTACTATAAATAGCATAGGATATAATCACACATGTGTAAATATTGGATAAAATCTCATTTAAAATCTTAAAGCTATCATGATTAGAGAAAATTGGGCGAAAATATTTCAACAAATGAGGAAGTGAAACATCGTGCATTTTATTGTGAAGGGCCAAATACGACAATGCTCTGATAACCTCCGCGAACCTATCACAAAACCTCCGCGAGACCTCTGCAAACTTTGTTTTCCGGAAATAAAGTGATCTCAGAAAAGAGGCGGATGCTGCCTCGTGCTGATCTGAAAACTTGGGAAAAGTTAAGAGGGCTGTATGATCTACATCCATCTGCTGGGTGAGAGACAAATATCAACTTCTGAGTGATGTTATATTGATTAGTGATGGTAATTACTCCATGCTGATCAATATATTGTTAAACTCTGTTAGAGCAGCATGAGCAGCCGATGAAATCTGCTGTCTGTACAAGGTGGACAATTACAGAGCCAAATCATTCCTACCTCCACTCAGCGGTGAGTGAGACACAGTAAGATGTGTGAATGTGATTGAGTGTGATTGAGAATGTGTTTTTTTTTGGTGCCATTCTTATTTTTATTTCGTGTTATGTCGGAGGTAATATTTAGTGCACTCACTCACTGTTACCGGTGCAGAGGGGGAAAATTAAGCATGACCAGTTGGAGCCTGAAGGGTTTGCTGGGGTGAAATTCACAGGGGTGTGACAAGTGTCCAACATATCAGGACCATAAATGATGGCAGTGAATCATTACTGGCTGATTTGAACAATTAATTCCATTCAAAGCCTTGAACTGGCAGCAGTGGGATTTGCAGCCATGCCTCCTCAGAGACTGGAGTCTTAATCCAACACCTTGAACCTGAACTGTCACTAGCAGAGGATGGTTTCGATCCATCGACTTCTGGGTTATTGGCCCAGCACGCTTCCGCTGCGCCACTCTGCTAAGTGCAGGGTTCTCAAGGAGTGTCCACTGTACTTAGCAGTTCTGTTTGCATTATTTGAGAAATCGATTTCATTGTCGAGCACGAGCACTCATTGTTTCATTACGAAGAGGCACTCTGTGGTTTATTTCCGAACATGTTTTTTTCCCAAATCAACTTCCATTGTCTGATCTTGTGACCTACTGAGGTCCTTTGTTTACGTGTATCGGGAACATAAATGTCGGCTTGAATCGATCCCTCCCAACCATTTACTGGAGCGTGATTTGTTTTCAATGTGTTTTTGGACTTGTTGACAGTGTTGGCCTGGATGGTAAAGGCTTGGACAACCAAACAACATCATCAGGGTGAAGGCTGTGAGACGAGACCAACTAGGGAACCCCAAACGTCCTCGGCAAAACGTGACCTTGACATTTTAATGTCAGGATGGCCGAGCGGTCCAAGGTGCTGCGTTCAGGTCGCAGTCTCTTCTGGAGGCGTGGGTTCAAATCCCACTTCTGACAGCAGAGCATGTGTTAAAACATGCAGGTGTGTCCATGAACCTTTCAAAGACTAACAATTATACTTCCTCACATGGTGCCATGTGCCAGAGCAGAGCTGCCTAATTGGGAAAAGGGAGGTCTGACCTTGATTTGGATTGGCTACACCCCGCAATTACACTGTATAAAGTTTGATACATGATCCACTCTTTAAAATTTGAAACAAGCCAGGGAGAGGTGACAGACTATCTTGACTTCTGGGGCGTCATTCCCAGTCATAGGGATTAATATTACTCTTGCAATACCAGTAGAAAGTCAATTTTGCATAATATGACCCCTTTTATCGCTGACGTTCGTTGCTCCTTCAAGACAAGTGTCCAACATATCAGGACCATAAATGATGGTGGTGAATCATTACTGGCTGATTTGAGCAATTAATTCCATTCAAAGCCTTAAACTGGCAGCAGTGGGATTTGCAGCCATGCCTCCTCAGAGACTGGAGTCTTAATCCAACACCTTGGATGACTCGGCAACACTACCTGAATCAGCTTGGATTAAGGGCTCGTCCAATTCTGACGCCATGACTGTCCATGGGTGATCAACATCAGAATGGTGTTCTTTCGTTAGACAAAGATCAAGACCATTGTTAACAAGCGTTGCTGTTTTGCACTCATTCACAGCCATTCCAGTGAGAGTCTTGATTTGCAGCAAGTGTTGGATCCTTGAACATGGTTATTTGACAGTGAAAACTTGGAAGAGGAGAAAACCTGAACTGTCGCTAGCAGAGGATGGTTTCGATCCATCGACTTCTGGGTTATGGGCCCAGCACGCTTCCGCTGCGCCACTCTGCTAAGTGCAGGGTTCTCAAGGAGTGTCCACTGTACTTAGCAGTTCTGTTTGCATTATTTGAGAAATCGATTTCATTGTCGAGCACGAGCACTCATTGTTTCATTACGAAGAGGCACTCTGTGGTTTATTTCCGAACATGTTTTCTTCCCAAATCAACTTCCATTGTCTGATCTTGTGACCTACTGAGGTCCTTTGTTTAGGTGTATCGGGGACATGAATGTCGGCTTGAATCGATCCCTCCCAACCATTTACTGGAGCGTGATTTGTTTCCAATGTGTTTTTGGACTTGTTGACAGTGTTGGCCTGGATGGTAAAGGCTTGGACAACCAAACAACATCATCAGGGTGAAGGCTGTGAGATGAGACCAACTAGGGAACCCCAAACGTCCTCGGCAAACGTGACCTTGACATTTTTATGTCAGGATGGCCGAGCGGTCCAAGGCGCTGCGTTCAGGTCGCAGTCTCTTCTGGAGGCGTGGGTTCAAATCCCACTTCTGACCGCAGAGCATGTGTTAAAACATGCAGGTGTGTCCATGAACCTTTCAAGGATACTTTCAATACTTCCTCACATGGTGCCATGTGCCAGAGCAGAGCTGCCTAATTGGGAAAAGGGAGGGCTGACCTTGATTTGGATTGGCTACACCCCGCGATAACACTGTATAAAGTTTGATTCATGATCCACTCTGTAAAATTTGAAACAAGCCAGGGAGAGAGGTGACAGACTGTCTTGACTTCTGAAGGTAAAGTTGGACAGAATAATCAGCAACAAGTGTGCAGTTATTAAGGATATTGTTAATTAAACTAAAAGTGAGAGACATTCTAAGGATTTACTCAAATTGTATTGTAGATTGAGAAATGTCCGATGCAGTTGAGGGGACAATCATCTTTGTTCGGAGAGATGTAGACATGTAGATGCGGTTTCCATGCCAAGAATGTATTGTGGTCTTTCATTAAATTAATGTGTGCATGCGTTGTATTGTGTATGAATGAATTCAGTTTTCTTCCCTGTGCACCTCCAGCCTTCCAGCAGTGTCCCTGTACCATCTCCTGGGACTCCAGGTGGTCCGGGTCCATCGGCAGCATCGTCTGGGCAGACTACTCAGAGGCCTTCTTTGACTTTGGCTTCAGTAAATACTGATGATGTTACACGTGTTTATTATGTCAAAAATATTTAGAGAGAACATGTTACTAACTTGGACTATCTCACTCTGAGTGAAACCTGGTTTAACTGTAATATACCATCAAATATGATCGACATTCCAGGATATTCTTGTTTTCGTAAGGACAGGCAAATAGGTAAAGAGGATGGTGTGCTAGTATATGTTCGAAACACACTTAAATGTACTGAATTTAATTTGGTTTTAAACATTGATTTATCACCTAGAATGAATTTTAATATTGTAACTTTATACAATCCGCCATTGTTTAATGTATCTTTTTATAGTTACCTGGACAAACTGCTTAAAATGTTTAAATATGATAGTGAAACCATAGTGCTTGGAGATTTTAATATCTATTGATTGGACCAACATGTTAAACAAAAACTGAAAATAATAAAAACTAATCTCTGGCGGCTAGTACAGGAATCAGCTGAGAAAGAAGCCGCTACACCCCCTACGTAAATAGCCTGGGATTACTGCAAAAAGTGTCCAAATTAAGCATCACCAACAAATATTCAAGCCAACTAAAAAAGTTGCCAAAATGACTCTTGCACGATTTGTGTTTTGTAAAATGCCTTAAATAGGCGCGGCTCAATGTCCGACTGGGACTTGTGGTGACTGTGCATCCAGTGCTCCCTTTAGCTCAGACCCATTGTGGTATCGCTTCTCGGCCTTTTGGCTAAGATCAAGTGTAGTATCTGTTCTTATCAGTTTAATATCTGATATGTCCCCTATCTGGGGACTGTATATTAAATTGATTTTTGGAACAGGGAGATGGAATAGGAGCTTGCTCTGTCCACTCCACGCATCAACCTGGTATTGCAGTTCATCTGGGAATGGTGCACCCTCCTCTCCTGTTGAATGAAAACTAAATAGTTCTTTCTTGAAGGGCTGAACTCAAAGTTAAGCAAAGAAAGCAAGTTTCAAAAGAAGTGTAGAACAAAGATCCTGTCTGTGTCAGCAGGGGTGTGAGCCTGTCACTGTTGCCAACTTGGTGACTTTGTCACTAAATCTGGTGACTTTTCAGGTCCTGTTGGCAACTTTTTATTTGCGACAAGCGACAAATCGAGTGACTTTCTAGTGTGTTTGGCGACTCTGAGGTGAAAGCAGGTCTGGTTCTGCAGTCACTGTGGTCAACGAGCAGCAGGTCCTGCTGTGAGCCCCTCCCCCGTCCTGAAGCATTGACAGACCTGCGGTCAGTCTGACAGTCCCTCCCTCCCTCCTGCAGTCAGACCAGAGGAGACCCTCACCACACTGCGTCCACACTGAGAAGGAACCGCGCATGCGCAAGGCCGCCGCTGCTTTACTGAGCGGCAAGTAAATATAAATATTGTTTCAATCACACTGAGGCCTGTGGCCTGTACTAGGAACCCTGATCAACATATCCAGGATCTCTCTGTTTCCTGGGTTGACTGATCCTGATCACCGTTACTACCAAGCAGGTTATCAACTCTCTGGTTCAACCCAGATCTACGTGTGCTTGTTCACATGAAAGGGGCGGAGTTTGCAGCGTCTGACCAATCACACACAGAGAAACTCTGCAGAGCAGTTTACAGATTACTGAAGGAGCAGTTAATCTCTGAGATTATGAAGAATTAAAACACATCCAGCAGCTAAAAGCAACACTGCTGCTGCAGCCAAAGCCTGAACATTCCTGACTTGTTAATGCTGACTTGGTGAGATTATACCAGATTAATTCATCAGACTATATAAACAGACAGCACTGTGATCACTCAGTTTCACTTTATTCCAGCAGAAACGTGTCGGGCTGAACTTCCTCACTGATCTTCTTTTAGTTTAGATTTTCCATCCAGTTGTTTTGAGGCTGAGTTTCTCTTGTGTTTTATGTTGGAATATTAATTCATCACCGTGACGACAGGAGTAGTTCTGGTTCCATAAATTCATGTTTCTGCAGTTTTGTCAGGTGTGATCATTAAGCTCATTATTCCAGATCAACCCTCGTGGAGATAAACAGACTTGGAACAAGCCACGAACAAAAACTTCCTTCAAAGCCTCAGAGACCAGGATTTATTTTATTATGTCAAAAAGATTTCTAAATTACTTTCTCATCTCCGCTCTGCTGCAGCTCAGTGCTGAACCTGCCCACCAATCACCATCATTTAAGAATGGGCGGGGCATTTTCCAAGAGATCTGATTGGTCAGGAGGCGGAGCTTTGACCTCTTATCCAGAACATAACCTGCTCCGGAGGTTAGACATTCAGGGTAAATTACCATGGTGATTTATCCTGGTGAGAAGTGAATGAGTGTCATAGTATGGAAAGTTATCTGGATAAGAGAAAATCCAGCTTCGCAGTACAGGCCTCAGGTCACACAGCGTTTACCAACATTGATGTGTTTGTGAAAATTTGAGTTGAAAAAGAGCAAGAAGAGCGCCCCCTCTGGCCAGGGGGGTTAAAAGCTCACAGCACCTGCTATTCTCAGGCAGTCTCCCATACAAGCAGATGGCGCTAGATGGCGCTGTCTGTTCAACAAATGTTTGAAAACACACTTCATTGCCAATCTTTCAGCCTCTAGCTTCAAACCAACAGCGCCATCTGGTGGAGTCAGAAAATAAAGTAAATGGTTGATGAGGCTTCATTTGGCCAAGGCTCCATCGAGGCTCAGTGCCGGTGTAAGATTGTAAAAGGACCCTCATAGAATCTGAACCCTGAGGTCCATTTTCCACAGCAGGATATATGGACCCCTAATATTTGTACTGAAACGTTAATAGAATTTAAGAACATAAATAAATATGAACAGAAACAACAACATATAATAGATAATGAGTAACTATTTTATTCTAGAGTAACTATGACACAGAGAGACATACTGATGGTAGATTTTAAAGGAGTTAGAATCTTCTTGAGATTCCTTCAGTCTACAAGTTGATGATAGAGCAGCTTCATGAGTGACGACAAGATAAACACTTTAGGAGCCACTGCCGTGACCCGGAGCTGAACCGGGGTTGCTGCGGCCACAACACAGAGTACTAACCAAATGATCACTGTCACAAAACAGAGTACTAACCACTATACGATCACTATCATAACACAGAGTACTAACCACTATACGATCACTATCATAACACAGAGTACTAACCACTATACGATCACAGCCACAACACAGAGTACTAACCACTATATGATCACAGCCACAACACAGAGTACTAACCACTATACGATCACTGTCATAACACAGAGTACTAACCACTATACGATCACAGCCACAACACAGAGTACTAACCACTATACGATCACAGCCACAACACAGAGTACTAAGCACTATACGATCACTGTCACAACACGGAGTACTAACCACTATATGATCACGGCCGCATCGCAGAGTACTAACCACTATACGATCACGGCCACAAGGAAACATTACAATGATAATATCTCAGCAATCTTTGGAGACAACACTGACTCTGAACTTCAGATTGATCATGTGTTAATAAAAGCCGGGGGGGACGGAGGGGGACGTCTCTGCATGGAACAATAAGATGTCACGAGTTTATTAAAATGTTTATTACCTACCTACTGCCTGAATGTGCTGTAAATAAGTTTGCAGGATTTTTACATGGAGGAATTAAGCTGATGGTTAAATGGACAAAAAGATATATAGCATTAATTATGTTTTCAATTATTAGTTATGTAGTGTCGGCTATTGTCTGGAGCTTCAGCTGTGATGTGATAAAGAAGTAATTTTCTTTGAT
Source organism: Lipophrys pholis (assembly GCF_963383615.2). Taxonomy (NCBI): domain Eukaryota; kingdom Metazoa; phylum Chordata; class Actinopteri; order Blenniiformes; family Blenniidae; genus Lipophrys; species Lipophrys pholis. The sequence continues at coordinate 3,272,476 of NC_137646.1, read as the reverse complement.
GGACTGGTTGTTCTTATGGAGTGACCAGCAGGCTGAGAGAGAGAGAGGGGGGGACACAGACCTGTAAGAAAGTTTAAGTCCAATGAAATAGAAAGTATAGAGCCTTACCTTACTGTCAGCCTCTCTGACTTTTTGTCTCCTCTTGCTTCAGCTGCACCTCGACACCCTGTCCATGAAAATCACAACCTTGGTGGAGTACTATGTCTTCCTGTATTGGCAGGCCTAGGTAGCTCAGATGGTAGAGCATCAGTCTTTTAATCTGAGGGTCCAGGGTTCAAGTCCCTCTTCAGGCTCTTGGTGGGAAGAAACTGAGCAGGATTACTTTTGCAGCAACACATCATCAGTAGGATAAAACTAACCTGTCTCTTGATGTTCTATGTCAACGCAGAACAATTCTCTTGAGTCTCCATGCAGAGGAGTGTTGCTTTCATGATCTACACCAGGGTTCCTCAATTCTGGGCCTCAACATGCCCTGCACGTTCTAGCTCTCCCAGCTTCAGCACACCTCAATCTGATGTTGATGTCATCATCAAGCTTGTAAAAAAGCCAGGTAAGGAGGCCCTTATTGTGTTCAGGTGTGTTACAACTGGGAGAAACCTGAAACGCGGCCAAGAATTGTGGAACTCTGATCTCCACCCAATTGTCAAATGACTGATATCCCGAGGAGCTGCTGTCCAGTAGAGAAATACTCTGGTGGAGCTGCTGTTTATCTTGATCATATCAAGTATTAAAAGTCTCTGAGGTTACATAACCAGCAAACATAATAACTTTATATCTATTGCACTTTTCTAAACTCAGTATTAAAGTACTTTTACATTAAAATCACAATAAAATTTACAACAATGAAATACAGAACAATTAAAAATAGACAAGAAGAAATAGAAACTAAAAATAAGAGAACATCAGTTTCTAAAAGCCAAGTGATAAAAATGAGTTTTAAGATGAGACTTAAAACAGGATATTGAGTTTTCCTGCCTGAGTTCCAGAGCCGAGGGGCCGGAGAGTAAAGGCTCTGTCACCCTGGTAATGAGCCTTGTTCTTGGTACCATTAGTAGACCCCTATCAGAGGAACGGTCTGGCTTATTTCACTTTGTGAGGAAGCCTGTAGTCACAATCGTGAATTACAACATTGGGCTGTCCTAACATAAACATTGAGCACTCATGAGATTTCAAATGAATTCTTAGCACTAAGGTAATCTACAAATGGAGGAAAAAATGAGAAGAGTTGTTAAAAATATAATTTCCCCCAAAATTATGGAAATGGTGATGGTTCCAACAAAGCCCAAGATTAAACACGAAAACTGATTTTCTCTTACTGGCCTCAGCCTTTTGTTTCTTCTCATTATCAAACTGAGCATCTGATCACCAAACAGCCATTTTCTATTGTGACTGTCAAGCATGGAGCTCATTAGGTGACATAATGACACAATGTTACTTACCTCTTCGAGTCATGATATCGGTGCTGCTGACTTCTGTTCTCACAGTGAAGTCAATTAATAAGTTGAGTCCAAGCAGGGAGAACTTTTCTTGTGCTTCAATAGACAAAATATCCTCCTCTAGCTTGGTTTTGCAAACGCATGTGGCATTAACAAAGGTATTTTTGACTTATTTTAGCACTCAGAGATCAAAGGAGATTAAAGGAGAGCAAAGGAGATAACATTTTATCAAAGGATATCAAAGGAGAGCAAAGGAGATCAAAGGAGATCAAAGGACAGGCTCTTTATTCAATGTTTGACCTACCTCAAAATATATTAGGGACGTGTTGACAAACCATAATCTACGAAAGAACTCTGTCTTGTGTCTTTTCTGTCAATAGACTCCAAGTGCCATTAACCCCGATCACGAGACTTCGCACCTCTTGAGCCGCCTCTCTTAAAGAGGACATATCATGCTAAATCCACTTTTTTAGCCCTTAAATGCATTTTGTTGTATATTTAGAGTGTTTAGAAGTACAGAAAAGTTCAAAGTAGTCTCTTCAGGTGCTCCGATGATATCTTTATATTCTGTTTTGGTCATATTTTGCGATCGGTTTCGATTTTTCTATTCTCTATTACGTTTTTTTAACAATGACGTCACAGTATTCTCAGCGGAACTGCCAAATTAGGACATCGACATTTCGAGCAATCCGCCATTTTTGTTTCTCGCTGCGATTTTGTAGTCCAACCGAAGTTACGAGAGGATAAGTCGAAATGTTTGGTTGTTGGATGTAGTAACCCACAAGCTTCGTTACACCGTCTCTCAGCATCAGAACCTTTTCGAAGTGCCTGGTTGAGTTTTATTTTTCACAGAAATGTACCCACATCTGTGGGTAAGGTCATTTTTGTGTGCGCGAATCACTTTAAGGATGACTGCTTCAGCAACCTCCGCCAGTATAAAGAAGGATTTGCCAAAAGACTTGGTCTGATTGAGCGGTCAGTTCCTTCTATCTATGGAGACGACGAACAGAGCACTTCGGTAAGCTGTATATAACGCTAAAAAGTGTGATGATAAGACGTCCCTGTCATTGTTTTGTTAGCATTAGCAGTTGCACCGTCTTCATATGTTAGCGCTGTGTGCTCGTTTTAGATTATAATGTAACTTCTGTGTTAAATAGTCGTTGTAATACAGGCAGTATTGTAGTAGTGGGCATGGATGGAGAAGTTAGTGTAAATATAGTAACACACCATTGCGTTACATCCATATGAAGACGTTGTTCTGTAGGTGCATCATCGTCATTTTCATCTCGCTCCGCCGGGTCTGACTCTGGCTCCAACATGTATGGCTGGATGGACAAATCTTCCGTTGTTGACATTTTGTAAATAATGTGTGAATATAAAGTTTCTGCGCCGCTAGATAATTGTATCTGTTCTATCAAACTACAAAGATGGCTGAACAGGGTGGCGTTGAACCGAGTTTCACCTCTGCAACCTGGAGAGGAGGCGGGGTATGAAGTGTCTCATTTGCATTTGAAGAGACCACCCCAAAACGAGTTGCTCTCAGAAGCACATCAGAAAAGGGGTTGAAAAGGGGCCTGTGGAGCTCTAATAATGAGGAATTCAGACCCAAGCATTGCAGTTCGGCGTTGTATAGACCACAACTGTATGATTTATATGTAAAAAGGAAGGATTTAAAAGCATGATATGTCTCCTTTAAGTCGGATGTGTTTTTATTACAGGAGTGTGCTATACCGTTTTTAAATTCTTACAAACAGTGGGAGGAGGTGTGGCCACTCCCGTCAGTATGGAGTGGCTCCAACGGTAATAAAAATGATGGAGTGGCCATTTTAATAAATAATCCCCGGATCTTGGTGAAGGGCAGCACTGTGGTGAGAGACGGTAGGGCACTTTTAATACATTTGACTTTTATGGACCAGGATTTTAAGCTCTTGAATATTTATGGTTTTAATGACGAAAATGATAGGTATGACCTTTTAAAGGAACAGCATATGGCTGTTGACACGGACCCCTCCAGGAACCCAAAGACGACAGCAATGGCTCGTTTCTGGATGGGGTCCTACCTTCTTTTAACCTGCCATCGGCCTATGATTTTATTTCTGTTGTGCAGGAACGGGAAGCAGTGAGTCCAGTGCGCGGGCTTGCACTCGGTGAGCCCTCCACAGTTTGGCGCAACGTGAACCATCCTGTCCTCCCAAACAGACTCCGGGACCTGTCATGGCTGGTGGCTCATGAGGTTCTCCCAGTAAGGGCCGTCATGCACTCCCGAGGAATGGCAGCGCACTCAACTTGCCCCCGGCCTGGTTGTGGCGCTCCTGAGTCGGTGAGGCACCTCCTCTGGGAGTGCAGCGCTGCCGTAGACCAGTGGGCAACGGCCGGCTCCTTGCAATTCCCGTACTTACCAGCAGGGGGGGGGGGGGGGGGTCCTTACAGCACAGCTGGTGCTATACGGGGTCAGCCACGAGTTCATGACAAAGAAGGACTTTGAAAAGATGTGGCTCACCCTGGCCGCCATCAAAGACGCCACCTGAACCTCCAGAAACCTGCTGGTGAGAAGGCATAGGCAGATCCCCCCCGTGGCTGTGATCCAGATGGCCGCAGCGACGGTCCGCGAGGTGGAAGCTGCAGGCGGCAGGCCGAGGACACAGCCACAAAGAAGAATCGCCTCCCTGCCCATTCGGACGAAGGAGCCGGAGCCTCACAAGAAAAGGTCAAGGCAGCGGCGGCCTGGCTCTCCGGGTGTGGACGGAGGGAAGGAGAAGGAGGGAGAGGACCTCCTCTGAGCACCATGGCAGAACCCCGAGAGACCAAATGTTTGGGAGAACAGGATGAGTTCCCCTTGATAGGGACTCACTGCTCTCCTGCACAACAGAATAGACCTTTTAAACTGAATGCACTCCTATTTATTGACTTTTACAACGATGGACACTTTTTATTTCCTCATGTTTCTCATTTTACTCAACAGGTCCTGCTTTATTTGTAAATATCTATTTATTTAATGTACTGTATTTATGATATTTTAAAACAGAAGCTTGTTCCTTGTTTGCTTTTATGTGTGAAATGAGTGAAAACATCTGTGGAAGAAATGGAAGAAAATGACCTGTAAAATGTGTCAATAAAATCTTGTAAAAGAAAAAAATCTGTTCTTATCAGTTTAATATCTGATATGTCCCCTATCTGGGGACTGTATATTAAATTGATTTTTGGAACAGGGAGATGGAATAGGAGCTTGCTCTGTCCACTCCACGCATCAACCTGGTATTGCAGTTCATCTGGGAAAGGTGCACCCTCCTCTCCTGTTGAATGAAAACTAAATAGTTCTTTCTTGAAGGGCTGAACTCAAAGTTAAGCAAAGAAAGCACGTTTCAAAAGAAGTGTAGAACAAAGATCCTGTCTGTGTCAGCAGGGGTGTGAGCCTGTCACTGTTGCTAATTTGGTGACTTTTTCACTAAATCTGGTGACTTTTCAGGTCCTGTTGGCAACTTTTTTTGTGCAAAGCGACTCGCGACAAATCTAGCGACTTTCTAGTGTGTTTGGCGACTCTGAGGTGAAAGCAGGTCTGGTTCTGCAGTCACTGTGGTCAACGAGCAGCAGGTCCTGCTGTGAGCCCCTCCCCCATCCTGAAGCATTGACAGACCTGCGGTCAGTCTGACAGCCCCTCCCTCCCTCCTGCAGTCAGACCAGAGGAGACCCTCACCACACTGCGTCCACACTGAGAAGGAACCGCGCATGCGCAAGGCCGCCGCTATTTTAGTGATCACCGTTACTACCAAGCAGGTTATCAACTCTCTGGTTCAACCCAGACCTACGTGTGCTTGTTCACATGTAAGGGGCGGAGTTTGCAGCATCAGACCAATCACACACAGAGAAACTCTGCAGAGCAGTTTACAGATTACTGAAGGAGCAGTTAATCTCTGAGATTATGAAGAATTAAAACACATCCAGCAGCTAAAAGCAACACTGCTGCTGCAGCCAAAGCCAGAACCTTCCTGACTTGTTAATGCTGACTTGGTGAGATTATACCAGATTAATTCATCAGACTATATAAACAGACAGCACTGTGATCACTCAGTTTCACGTTATTCCAGCAGAAACGTGTCGGGCTGAACTTCCTCACTGATCTTCTTTTAGTTTAGATTTTCCATCCAGTTGTTTTGAGGCTGAGTTTCTCTTGTGTTTTATGTTGGAATATTAATTCATCACCGTGACGACAGGAGTAGTTCTGGTTCCATAAATTCATGTTTCTGCAGTTCTGTCAGGTGTGATCATTAAGCTCATTATTCCAGATCAACCCTCGTGGAGATAAACAGACTTGGAACAAGTCAAGAACAAAAACATCCTTCAAAGCCTCAGAGACCAGGATTTATTTTATTATGTCAAAAAGATTTCTAAATTACTTTCTCATCTCCTCTCTGCTGCAGCTCAATGCTGAACCTGCCCACCAATCACCATCATTTAAGAATGGGCGGGGCATTTTCCAAGAGATCTGATTGGTCAGGAGGCGGAGCTTTGACCTCTTATCCAGAACATAACCTGCTCCGAAGGTTAGACATTCAGGGTAAATTACCATGGTGATTTATCCTGGTGAGAAGTGAATGAGTGTCATAGTACGGAAAGTTATCTGGATAAGAGAAAATCCAGCTTCGTAGTACAGGCCTCAGGCCTCAGGTCACACAGAGTTTACCAACATTGATGTGTTTGTGAAAATTTGAGTTGAAAAAGAGCAAGAAGAGCGCCCCCTCTGGCCAGGGGGGTTAAAAGCTCACAGCACCTGCTATTCTCAGGCAGTCTCCCATACAAGCAGATGGCGCTAGATGGCGCTAGATGGCGCTGTCTGTTCAACAAATGTTTGAAAACACACTTCATTGCCAATCTTTCCGCCTCTATCTTCAAACCAACAGCGCCATCTGGTGGAGTCAGAAAATAAAGAAAATGGTTGATGAGGCTTCATTTGGCCAAGGCTCCATCGAGGCTCAGTGCCGGTGTAAGATTGTAAAAGGACCCTCATAGAATCTGAACCCGAGGTCCATTTTCCACAGCAGAATATATGGACCCCTAATATTTGTACTGAAATGTTAATAGAATTTAAGAACATAAATAAATATGAACAGAAACAACAACATATAAAAGATAATGAGTAACTATTTTATTCTAGAGTAACTATGAGAGAGAGAGAGATACTGATGGTAGATTTTAAAGGAGTTAGAATCTTCTTGAGATTCCTTCAGTCTACAAGTTGATGATAGAGCAGCTTCATGAGTGACGACATCATATACACTTTAGGAGCCACTGCCATGACCCAGATTTGAACCGGGGTTGCTGCGGCCACAACACAGAGTACTAACCACTATACGATCACAGCCACAACGCAGAGTACTAACCACTATATGATCACGGCCATAACACAGAGTACTAACCACTATACGATCACAGCCACAACACAGAGTACTAACCACTATATGATCACAGCCACAACACAGAGTACTAACCACTATACGATCACTGTCATAACACAGAGTACTAACCACTATACGATCACTGTCATAACACAGAGTACTAACCACTATATGATCACTGTCACAATACAGAGTACTAACCACTATACGATCACGGTCACAAAACAGAGTACTAACCACTATTTGATCATGGCCACAACACAGAGTACGAACCACCATACGATCACGGTCACAACACAGAGTACTAACCACTATACGATCACTGTCAAAACATAGAGTACTAACCACTATACGATCACAGCCACAACACAGAGTACTAACTACTATACGATCACTGTCATAACATAGAGTACTAACCACTATACGATCACGGCCACAAGGAAACATTACAATGAAAATATCTCAGCAATCTTTGGAGACAACACTGACTCTGAACTTCAGATTGATCATGTGTTAATAAAAGCCGGGGGGGACGGAGGGGGACGTCTCTGCATGGAACAGTAAGATGTCACCAGTTTATTAAAATGTTTATTACCTACCTACTGCCTGAATGTGCTGTAAATAAGTTTGCAGGATTTTTACATGGAGGAATTAAGCTGATGGTTAAATGGACAAAAAGATATATAGCATTAATTATGTTTTCAATTATTAGTTATTAGTGTTTCAGCTGTACAGTTTAGCTACGTCACATTAACACAGTAAAATGTCGGCTAATGTCTGGAGCTTCAGGTGTGACGTGATAAAGAAGTAATTTTCTTTGATGGAATGGTTGTTCTTATGAAGTGACCAGCAGGCTGAGAGAGGGGGGGGGCACAGACCTGTAAGAAAGTGTAAGTCCAATGAAATAGAAAGTATAGAGCCTTACCTTACTGTCAGCCTCTCTGAGTTTTTGTCTCCTCTTGCTTCAGCTGCACCTCGACACCCTGTCCATGAAAATCACAACCTTGGTGGCGTACTATGTCTTCCTGGGTAGCTCAGACGGTAGAGCATCAGACTTTTAATCTGAGGGTCCAGGGTTCAAGTCCCTGTTCAGGCTCTTGGTGGGAAGAAACTGAGCAGGATCACTTTTGCAGCAACACATCATCAGTAGAATAAAACTAACCTGTCTCTTGATGTTCTATGTCAACGCAGAACAATTCTCTTGAGTCTCCATGCAGAGGAGTGTTGCTTTCATGATCTACACCAGGGTTCCTCAATTCTGGGCCTCAACATGCCCTGCACGTTCTAGCTCTCCCAGCTTCAGCACACCTCAATCTGATGTTGATGTCATCATCAAGCTTGTAGAAAAGCCGGGTAAGGAGGCCCTTATTGTGCTCAGGTGTGTTACAACTGGGAGAAACCTGAAACGAGGCCAAGAATTGGGGAACTCTGATCTCCACCCAATTGTCAAATGACTGATATCCTGAGGAGCTGCTGTCCAGTAGAGAAATACTCTGGTGGAGCTGCTGTTTATCTTGATCATATCAAGTATTAAAAATCTCTGAGGTTACATCACCAGCAAACATAATAACTTTATATCTATTGCACTTTTCTAAACTCAGTATTAAAGTAGTTTTACATTAAAATTACAATAAAATTTACAACAATGAAATACAGAACAATTAAAAATAGACAAGAAGAAATAGAAACTAAAAATAAGAGAACATCAGTTTCTAAAAGCCAAGTGATAAAAATGAGTTTTAAGATGAGACTTAAAACAGGATATTGAGTTTTCCTGCCTGAGTTCCAGAGCCGAGGGGCCGGAGAGTAAAGGCTCTGTCACCCTGGTAATGAGCCTTGTTGTTGGTACCATTAGTAGACCCCTGTCAGAGGAACGGTCTGGCTTATTTCACTTTGTGAGGAAGCCTGTAGTCACAATCGTGAATTACAACATTGGGCTGTAAACATAAACATTGAGCACTCATGAGATTTCAAATGAATTCTTAGCACTAAGCTAATCTACAAATGGAGGAAAAAATGAGAAGAGTTGTTAAATATATAATTTCCCCCAAAATAATGGAAATGGTGATGGTTCCAATAAAGCCCAAGATTAAACACGAAAACTGATTTTCTCTTACTGGCCTCAGCCTTTTGTTTCTTCTCATTATCAAACTGAGCATCTGATCACCAAACAGCCATTTTCTATTGTGACTGTCAAGCATGGAGCTCATTAGGTGACATAATGAGATCGCAGAGTCCTGGACACAATGTTACTTACCTCTTCGAGTCATGATATCGGTGCTGCTGACTTCTGTTCTCACAGTGAAGTCAATTAATATGTTGAGTCCAAGCAGGGAGAACTTTTCTTGTGCTTCAATAGACAAAATATCCTCTTCTCGCTGGCTCGGTTTTGCAAACGCATTTGGTATTAACAAAGGTACTGTATTTTTGAGTTATATAGCACTCAGAGATCAAAGGAGAACAAAGGAGAGCAAAGGAGAGCAAAGGATATCAAAGGAGAGCAAATGAGATCAAAGGAGAGGCTCTTTACTCAATGTTTGACCTACCTCAAATATATTAGGGACGTGTTGAAAAACCATAATTTACTAAAGAACTCTGTCTTGTGTCTTTTCTGTCAATAGACTACAAGTGCCATTAACCCCGATCATGAGACTTCGCACCTCTTGAGCCGCCTCTCTTAAGACTGCACGGCAAAGAAAATGGAGTCTCCGTTTGGCCATCCCGCAGTCTCAACATCATCCCAGAAGCCTTCCTCAGCTTTCACATGGAATGGAACTCAGTATCTGCCTGCATCACCAGCACCCAGCCCGCCCTCCTCCAGGCCCTGTCAGCCTGATCACCTGCTCAGGCAGAGCATCCAACGCTCCCTCACACACATCCTGTTTGAAAGGTGAGAATAACTTTACACACTTGTATGAAACCCACAGCCTGTTACCTTTTGATTATCTACATAGTGTAATTTAAGGTGTTTTTTCCAAAAAGATATTGGCATACACACAATAGAATTTTACAATCAAGTCATAATATGCAACAGGACATCATTTGAAATTCATGACCCTCAATTCCAGCCACCAGTCAAATTTAAGTTACAATTTCATTATATGTATGATTATCGGAATATCCTGACCCACATTTGCAACAATATTTGACTTTCACCATTATTTGGTTCAGGATTCCCATTGTAGCATTGATGCAAGAATTCATGACTGAGCAAGATCATGACACTGGCTGGTTCTTTGCCCAGTCATGAAAGGTCTAATTCATTAAATATATTGTTTCACATACTAAATATTAGCACAGTACTATAAACTCAATCGAAAACACGATCATGACTTTATCTTTGGTGCATCGTTCAGAAAAAGTTATCAAAATGAAAGAGGATGAATATACAGACGGTTTGGCAACTCACAAAAAGACCAGGATGCTGTGATGTGCCTCAAACTAGGAGATTATTCTATATATACATTTCATCCATCTTCTTTACATGCTGCCTTCAGTTTGTCATAATTAGACTAAAATATCAACAAAACAACAGATTTATATTTCCTGCATGTCAACCTCTCTTCTGTTTATCAGACATTTTGAATTGATGCCAGTTGATTTGATCTGATCTCAGGTCTGCAGAGTTAGAATTGATCTTGAAATACTCTCTTCTGTCTGATGTTAACACTGACTACAAGGTGTGTGGAGCGGCTTAAGGTTATCAACTGAGGTTTGACTGCTCTATTTTGTATCCTGGTCTAAATGAGCTGGACCTGTTGCTTGCAGTGTCAATACGCTGACAAGTTACATCACGGCCAAGTCTCTACTTTAACTCTGCCGAGATCCTCCTCACCAGTCTTTGACCCAGGGTAGAGGCTCCAGGGAGTGAGGCCTCACTGCCATGTGCGATGACGCTGGGCGTAGCCCTGTGTTGCCCTCCGTCATGTCCTGGTTTCAGATGGTGACTAAAAGCAGCAACTCTGTGCTCAGTAGTGGAGGTGATTTCATGCAGCCCCTCGCTGACACCAGCTTGTAGTTTCACTCCATGTCTGAGCGCAGACATTTCACTCTGGAGCCGCTCCATGTTACTCAGCAAGTTGGACTAATCTATGCTGTTAGAGGTGACAGGCGGTAGCTCATCCAAATAGTGGGAGACGAACCGAGGGAGGTTTTCTCTGCACTCATTCAAAACCTTGAAGCAACTTTTAATGTTGTTGATGTTTTTCTGATCTCCTTTAAAAGCCACACATCTTTGTTTGGTGTCAGGACAGAGTTCAAACAGCCTCGTTCTTCAGGATTCAATCCATTTCAAGTCCAACGTGTTGGAAGCTGTTAGAACAAGATGGTCCTGGCTCATTGTTCTCATTCTGACCAGGAGAAAGTTTAAAAACTCGTCCTCAACTAGAAGCTTGCCGTCAACAGTCCCATAAACCACAGGTTTTAAACCTGGCCAGTTAGATAGTGGAGGAGCCGTCACTCTGAACTCCCGCTCAGCCATCTTGCTCAACTTTTGTTGTTGCTGTAGGTAAAGGAAGAAATAGGTGTTATGAGTTATCAACGCACTAGCTTACATACCAGTATAATCAGCTTGTCTCACTTCTGTTCAGAACTGTTAATAACACGACCATATATGGGAGGATGCAACTACAAACACACCAGTTTGCAACATATGTCGAGGTGACAACCTCCTTGTCTGAAGAAAGTACGATTGTGACGTCTAAAACTTCTCGGGACAGAACACGAGAGATAGTCAGTTTCGATAAAGACAACATGTGATCTCCACACCATATGTGCAGGGAGGGGTGAAAGAAATGCTTATAAACCAACGTTTTCCTGTACTCTGGGCTCTTGACCATTGAAGCCTGGTCCTCCAGGACAGACTGGTGCTTGAGCCCGAGATCTCGTTTTATTCCATGTAGTCTGCTGAAGGTAATTATCTGTGAAACTGTGTGATTAATTCCACTCTTGTTTCCTCATCAATAGAAGAACACATTAATGACTGTTTTTCCTTCAAGGTCATAGTTAACATTTCTTTGTGGATAAACATTTGTACACAGAACTAGTTTAGAATGATGATATTTTTTCTTTACAATCAAACAAAATTATATATCATCATCATCTTTATCTTTATTGCAGACACAGGAGTCCAAAAAAAACATTCACAAATACATAAAACAAAATATCAGAAATAGGATAATCACAGATAAGTCTAATATGACCCTATTTATAAAAGACATCCACACCAATACAATAATACCATACACAAGGATGAGTGGTTTTTTACAGGACTATGACTGAGATTATCCAGCAGCATTATCATGGTGTTCTGAGAGTCCTCAAGCCTGCGTATAAATTTATACATCAGATTCCTCATGAGAGCCTGAAATGTAGAAACACCTGCTTGACAGAACATCTCACTTCCTGTTTCCCAGCCAGGTTTTTTCCAGCAGGATCCTCAGAGCATCATTGTAAGCAACCTTGAGCCGTCGTAGGCTTGATTTTCTATATTTAATCCACAAGGGGGCAGTATACAAGGGAGTACAATAAGCTCTAAAGAGAGTCATCTTCACATTATCAGAGCACATAGAATCTGGGTGACAGTGCTCAGACTGCCACCCCCGCGACCTGGAAACGGATAAGTGGAAGAAAATGGAGGGATGGATGGATGGATGGATGGATGGATGGAGGGATGGATGGATGGATGGATGAAGCACATAGAAAATGTCCTTGCTCGTATGTTGACTTGAACATACAGCGTACGGCATCGTCTATCCAGATCATCATCATCACACATTTTATCAGAGATGAGATGTCCCAGATATTTTGTTTTGCTACTGACAGTGACTTCCTGTTCTGACAGGTAAAAATGAGGGAAGTTGAGATCCTTCTCCTCCTTAGTTCTACATATCAGAACTGTTCTATTTGTGGCATTATATTTAACATTATATTTAACATTATATTTAACATCAGATTTGAAGCCATACTCAGAACAGATATTTAAAAGCTGCTGAACCCTGCTGGGAGAGAGAATGACCAGATCACCAGCAGACATGAGATGATTAATTATCTTGTTACCCAGCACACATCCACTTTTACAACTATTCAGTTGTTGAGATAACTCATCCATGTACAAGTTAAAGAGAGCAGGCGATTTATGTCTTTGTCTTTTTAAAAATGTTCTAAGAAAACACATGAAATATGTGGATTACTTTAAAAGATACTTCTTTTACTTTATTGTTTATCATATATCTAGCTGGCAAATCCCCCCCCCCAAAAAATGGAGGGAGGAGGAGGAGGGGAATCCCCAAACCACTACTGGACCCCGTCACAGAGACAGCAGTCACTGCCAGAGGCCTTTGAGCAAGGCAGCAATATCCAGGGAGCAGATTTATAGAAGGAAAGTTAGATTTAATCATCTCCAGCATTAGTTCATGTTGTTCTTCTCAGTGTAATTGGTCATCGTCTTCATAGTAGTAATTACAGTAGACTGATTAACTCTAGGCTATTCAGAGAGACATGGAATATATTCAGTCAGTTGAAATAAATCTACATGAATTATTTTACTGGAACTGAAAGATAAATACCTATATAAAGATATTTACTTATAATATGAATCTGGCTGAATAGAAAAACCCTTTTGTGTTCAATGTCAAAGTAACATTACTCTTCTTATATTTAAGTTACATGTATTTTATCGAGTTAATTATTTTGTTAACTCACCTACATTTGCACTGTTGCCTTTATTTTCACAAACAACTGTGTAGTGAAAGTACATTTATTGTTTTAGGTTGATGTTATTCTCTTGTTGATATTGTTTGTGAACAAATCCTTTCTCAGTTCTGCAGTGATACTTTGTGTAGATTTTATTTACCCTGCATATATTGAGTTAGTTCATAACAAGTCATTTCTATGTACCTACAAACTTTGTCCTGCATTTTATTATGGTGATAATCAACTGATAAAAGAAAAAAGTCCCCAAATCATTCAAAGATCATGAAAAAACTTTATTTTTATTTTCATTCAAATTTGCATATTGATGATGATTCGCTTCATAAATAATGACACATTGTTCTCCCCCACATTAAAGTAGATGAGCTGCTTTTCTAAGTAAAAACTATCTACAATACTGGTCGTGTACTTCAAATACTCCTTTTCCCTCCTCCTGCTCCCCATGTCTCCAAAGCTGCTTCTTCATACTGACACCTACTGGATATAGGGGGAACTGCAGGTCAGTATTTCTATTGCGTCCATCCATCCACCCATAACAAAACCAATTTAATGTCAAAGATGTTGATCATTTTCTTCTCAACTCATGATGATCATTCAGTAAGTTGTATTTTTCTATAAAATTATCCAGTCTGTTTACATATAATGTTTTAAAGTTGTTTTTTTCTCAAACTGAGGAAACAAATTCTAGAATATCAGATTCAGTATTTGTCTACAGTTTTATAGCTTGGAACCACCTTGGCTATTTTCATCCTGTCAGGAAAAATACCTGTTAAAAAGGATCTATTGCATATATAAGTAATTGCTTAAGTATACAATCTATTACATCTTTTACACAAGACATATCAATTGTTAGAATCACGAGACTTTTAAACTTTCTGTGCACTTCTGAAACATCACTTTAAAAAACTCCATCTAGAAACATTGAAATACTGTTTTAAAATGTAAAATCAAAGTGACAGTCTCATACATGAGGTTTAATTTCCTTTGTCATCTACTGAAACATGGTGTGACTGTGGTACTTAGTAGTGTAAATGTAATCAATGAGAGATTTGTACAATTCAGAAACTTTTCTATATAGAAATCTTAAAATATGAGTTACTTCCAGATTAAAGTCATTGAAAGAACTTAACGGTTTGATCTCATTTAAAATGGTCTTTTTGCACAACTTGCTGTTTCTTAACAAGCTTAACAGCCTCATCTAACGTCTCAACACTCAACAGTGTGCTTTAAGGAACGTGAAGTTTAAATGTCACTCAAGTCAAAATATTCCACATCACATACATTTTTTTGTTGTTGTTGGTTGTTGTTAGAATAAATAGTTTGAGACGAGGAAATCATTGCATGTTTCCACTGAAGAGTTTTACTTTCATGATATGTACTTCAGTACGTGTTGCAGGTAAACAAACAGTAGTTTTTCCTCCGTAGTGTAAAAAGAGTGAAAAATGAAATTACGACTCATTAATGTTAAATAAAAACAGTGAAGAACAAAAGCCATTGGATTCATGTCAACATTTTACTTCCATTTCTTCAAAGTTCACATCTGCTCATACAAGATTTTTAACCTCACATTTTTCAAAACACAGAAAGCAGCATTGTTAGAACTACTAATGAAATGTGCTTCTTTAACCTTCATTATCAAGCAGGGACCTTTTGTCAGCCTCTGTGCAGTTCAACACAAATGGAAACCAAACTGATTGAAATCTTCTCATTTTGGTGACGAACCAGAAACTAAATGATTTCCTGAAGCGTCTCAACAGGGTTTAAATCAGCAATGTTGACTTCAAACTGGAGGAGACCTTGTGATTCTGGGCTCAAGCTGGACTTCCTGAACCACATCTGTTGGAGCTCCATTCCCATCTCCACCTGTCCACATGTCCAAGTGTCCTTGAGCAAGACACTGAACCCCAAACTGCTCCCAGTGGATGGACTGAGTGCCTTGCATGGTCGCCGCCTCCATTGGTGTGTGAATGAATGGGTGAATGTGATTAACAGTGTAAAGCACTTTGGGGACTGCTAAAGGCCTCTGCATCCTCCCATAAGAAGAAGAAGAAAAGTTCAGCGCTGACGTCAGCCAGCTGCTGGAAAAAATGCTTGTTCAGCAGGAGAGTTCATACTCTCACCCCCTCACAGCTGACACTTCTGGAAAACCTTTTAACTTTTCAACTGCAGCTTATTTCTCACTTCAAGCGTTTTCAGAAATACATTTCTCTGAAGTGTTTCAGTAAGAAAAGAGAAAGTTTGTGTCCAGGACATGATGTTGGTCTGGTTTTAACTGCAGGAACTGACAGTCCTGACGGTTGGTACTGCTGAACAAAAAGTCTCTGGCCAGAGGGAGCTGGCTGAAGAACATGACATCATTTAGTACAGCAAGACTCTGGAGTGCCCAACTTTCTTCTTGTTCTTATGGAGGATGAATCGGCTTTTATACGGTGGAAAAACACTATATAAGTGAAATCCATCCACACATCTCACATAGAGTCTTTCATGATTTCATCTCTTTATGGTTTTTCATGTGTCGCCGCAAATTACTACGATGACAGAAACTCCACCCACATGTTTCACAAGAATACGGCTTCTCACCTGTGTGAGTTTTTTTGTGTCTCGTCAAATGACTGTTGACCGAAACTTTTCCCACATGTTTCACAAGAATACGGCTTCTCACCTGTGTGAATTCTCTTGTGTATCTTCAAATCATTTGATACACTGAAACTTTTCCCACATGTTTCACAAGAATACGGCTTCTCACCTGAGTGAGTTTGTTTGTGTCTCATCAAATTAGCCTGTCGAAAGAAGCGTTTACTACATGTTTCACAAGAATACGGCTTCTCACCTGTGTGAGTTCTCTTGTGAGTCATTAAAACTCTCTTTTGAGCGAAACGTTTTTCACATGTTTCACAAGAAAATGGCTTCTCACCAGTGTGAGTTCCAATATGGCGTTGCAAATTACTTTGTGAAGAGAAACATTTCCCACATATTTTACAAGAATACGGCTTCTCACCTGTGTGAGTTCTCTTGTGACTCATCAAATGACTCTGTTGAATGAAACTTTTCCCACATGTTCTACAAGAATACGGCTTCTCACCTGTGTGAGTTCTCTTGTGAATCATTAAACCTCTCTGTTGAGCGAAACGTTTTCCACATGTTTCACAAGAAAATGGCTCCTCACCTGTGTGAGTTCTCTTGTGGCGTGGCAAATGACTTTGTGAAGAGAAACATTTCCCACATATTTCACAAGAAAATGGCTTCTCACCTGTGAGAGTTCTCTTCTGCACCAACAAACCATCCTGTCCGGTGGAACTTTTAACAAAGATTTCACCACTTTTCTTCTTATCATTGAAAGTTGTTAAATTCTGACGTAATTGAGGTTTTTTCTGGACCATATTTCCACATGTTTCCTCACAAAGAAGCTTTTCACATTCAGCCTGCTTCTCTGACACAGGGAACTTGTCCACACAATCACTCTGAAACATGCTTCTTCTTTTCATCTCTGCATTTCTACTTGATTCTGAGTCAACAAGTTTTTTCACATCGTGGACTTCAGAGTCATGAGAGAGGAACTGCTCAGTGTCTGGTACTTCTTCTGGTTCACTCAGGGAACTTTGTTCCTCAATTGAAGGAACCCTAAAGGAATCACCTTCAAACTTCAGTAGAAGCCGCTCTCCTTCCTGGCTGGTACCGAGTTCCTGGTGCTCCTCAATCTGTGGAGGTTCTGGTTCTTCTGGCTCCCCTTTGATCCGTGGAGGTTCTGGTTCCTTTTTGATCTGTGGAGGATCTGGTTCTACTGGTTCCTCTTTGATCCGTGGAGGTTCTGGTTCCCCGTTGATCTGTGGAGGTTCTGGTTCTTCTGGTTCCTTTTTGCTCTGTGGAGGTTCTGGTTGTTCTGGTTCCTCTTTGATCTGTGAAGGTTCTGGTTCTTCCTGCTCTAGACTGGAGTTTGTTCCCGGTTTAAAGAACTGCTCCTCCCTACAGTCACGGTGCAGTTGGAGCTCTGCAGGGACAAAAAAGTACAAAATAAAAGTTACATTACTTCTGCAGTTCCCACTTTAAAATGACTCAGACGAGTAATTTGATTACAATAAAATCACCTGAGGCAATTATGGCAATGAATTAAAGATGAAAAACAAATGGGTTAAAGGAACAATGAAAATATGAGCAGTAATAAAAAAGAGAATGAAAATGTCTGGTTCAATCTGCAGGGCGACTAAAATAGGAAAGAATTTAGATTTTCTTCCTTCAACCATAAACGGGGGATTTCATAGGAGGGAATCCAAATGGCTGCTCTATATTGGACGGCTTTTCAAAAAGGGAAAATATGAAACCATTTGAGCAGCTTAAAACTGAATTTGATCTGCCAACACAAGACTTTTATAAATTCTTACAAATTAGAAGCCGTCTTCTAAAACACAAAGGATGGGAATTCTTAGGTAAAGAACCAAATGAAGTAGAGAAAGTACTAATGACCAAGCTGGAGAAGAAGAAGAAAGTCATTTCAAAGCTTTAGAAAGCAGCTGAACAAGACAACAACATGAACTTTAAATAGAAATGGGAAAGTGAAAGAAAGAAGAATTGGGGGGAATCATTTAAAGAAGGACATCAAATGTTTAGGAGCATTATATGGAAAGAAGGTGAATGAAATTAAAAACACAAGATTTTCTGCTCCCACTAAATATGTCCTAATATAGTAAAACATGTGATAAATGCTGGAGGGGTTGTGGTCCAGTAGGAGACTAGAGACATATATTCTGGGACCGTCCCAAACTCAGAGAATATTGGAAAAATATACAGAAAGAGATCAAAAGAATCTTGGATGAAAACATTGATTTAGACCTGAAATGATTTTTATTGGGTTTTAAACCCAAAAATGATTAGAATGTTACTTATTGTAGAAAAGCAAAAGATTAGAGTGTGCTGGCTGGAACCAAACCCCCCCTGCATAAAGCAATGGTGGGACCCAATCAAAGATGTGCTGAATATGGAACAAGTAAGAGCAAGGTTCCAAAACAAAGTGAAGGAATGTGAAGACCTGTGGTCTCCCTATATACAAAGGAGGATTCAAACAGAATCACCCCACAAGGGACTTACTTCATTATTTACAAAGCACTCTCATTAAGATCTACTGCTTTGTTTGTTTTGATTTGAATTAACATCTCTAACTAAGGTATTTACTTGTTGTGTTTGCATTAAGCAGATTTGTTTTAGGATCATTTCATTACATTATTTAGACATTTAAGAAGCGGGTGTCTGGACACATGGTGAAAGGGGGAGAAGAATAAAGAGGTAGAAAGGTAGACATACATTCTAGGAAGGAGACGGAGGGCATCCATCTTTCTCTTTCTTTTTCCTTCTCTTGATTGGATGGAAGGTTTTTTAACAGACCTTCAGTACGGCTGTTTGTATGGAGGGACGGCTGTTTAAAGTAGGAATGGAAAAGAGAAGTTTCATTGATCTACAATCTATTTATTTATCTTTTCATTTACTTAATGACAAAAGACTAGATTAATAGGAGGAACAGAGGAGGAAGAGAAGGGAGGGTCCCACATTTGTTGATGTCATTTAGTTGTTTGGTTCTTCATGTTTTTATGTCCTTCTAAACAGATATTGGAAATGTATTTGTAAGATAAGAATACTGCATGTACCATACTCATATGCTTATTTGAAAAAATAAATTAAAAAAAGGAAGTGCAACAATCTTTTTAAACATCTTAGATGTTCATATTTCTAAAACTCTAGTTGCTGAAGTATTTTAACTTGATAATTCTTCCATGTTGCCATTTGGAGCCTCACTGTTCCAGAGACAAGAGGTTTACATTCTTCCAGGTGCTTTTGCCTCCATGTTCCTCCATGTTGGTTTCACTGATACTCAGAGACAATCGTCTTTTAATATGGAAACCTGGAGCCAGGAAGTGTCTGCATCCTGAGGCTGGAGGCTTGAGCCCGCCTTTGGAGAGAGGAGGGACTATTCTCTGCTGTGATTGGACTGGAGAGGACAGGAAGTGACCAAACACAGGAAGTTGCAAACAATGCAAATCCACTGAAATCAGAAATGATTAAGAAAAATACCCTCTATGTTTTGTCAATGGCTGCTCATATTATTATTTTAACCTTGTTTCAATGTATTGTCAGGTAGTTCCAGGTGATTCTAGACGCTCTTCTCCTGTTTCTGACTTCAACTACAACTGTGTATTGATTAAAACCTGGAAACATGGAAAAGAGTCAAAGTCTGAGTTCAATCCAAGTTTCCCTCCAGAAACACAAATCCTGCACGACAACACAGCCGAGAGAGTCCAACAAGCTCCAAACAGTAGTGGAGGGCGGCTCGAGCTAAAATATCGACGTATTCTCCGTGGCGCTGCACGCTCCTGGAACTCCACTCGCGCTTGCTCCACTCCTCCTTTTCCTGTTTCCGGTCTGACGTCACGTGATCACCCAGGAACAGTTTATGGTTACTCATACAGTATTACATTTTGAAAAGAACCGGAGAACTATATTCTGTACAAAACAACACATGAAATTAATGTTGAAGAGAAAAACTTTATTACCTGTTTTGAATTAATTGAGAAGAAACTGCTCTATTGTTAATCTCTATATTTTATTGGGGAAATTCCCACTTTCCCACTGTAGAAAAGCTATCAACCTCCAGGGGGCAGCACTGAGAACCAGCTGTGCTGTAGAAAACGTGTGTGTATTAATTGAGTGTGTATTAATTAGTACAGTATAAATGGCTTACCAGACAGTTCAGGAGCTGCTGACCACTCCTGCAAATCACTTCTCAACTGTTGAAATATTTTACGGGCTTGGAGATCGCTTTTAGAATATTTTGAAAATTCTTTACTCTATAACTTGCTCATAAACAAGTGCAAAGTCACCCGTCTCTTGGACTGAAGATTATTTTAAATACTGTAGTATTCTCTAGTTCAGTGGTTCTCAAACTTTTTACACCAAGTACCACCCAGAAAATACTCGGCTCTCCAAGTACCACCATAATGACCAACACTATACAGTAGCCTAGTAAGCCTCAGCATTCATCAAAAACAAGGCCGAGGTTTTACTCCTAAAGAGGTATATTTAATACTGTCAGCCATTGTCACATTTTACACAGTTAGATTAGTAACACTACGCTTAAATATAGGAAAATAAAAGAGTGTACTTAAATAATGATTCAATTAAAATATATTGCACAGAAAAGTTAAATAAACATTGTACTTAAATAAATGAAAAACAAACAAACAAAAAACAGTTCTTAAAGATTAAATAAAACTGTACTGTACTTAAATGTTAAGTAAACAATGTACTGTACTTGATTAAACAAAAATCAAAACATGCTGACTGAACTTCACACACTGCTGTATGGCTGCTTTCTGAAACAGAAACACACACACACACACACACACACACACACACACACACACACACACACACACACACACACACACACACACACACACACACACACACACACACACAGAGGAAGAACAATAAGATTAAGAATAAAACTATGATAAAAAAGATGGTCAATGGATTCTAGTGAATGTCTCTCTATTATTCTACTATAGATCTGGGATCCCCCCGCCCTTCTCGTGTCACATGGCCCCGCTTGAGCCAATCGAAAATGAAACATGGCTGGCACGCTTTATTAAGGGTTTTTAATGACATTTTAATGTTGAATGATTCTGGCCATACTGTGGCTCTGGTGCTGTTGGACCTAACTGCTGCGTTCGATACAGTCGACCATGAAATCCTCCTGTATCGCCTTGAAAATCTGGTTGGCATTCGGGGATGTGCCTTAAAATGGTTCAGATCCTATTTAACAGGGAGGAGTTTCTGTGTTAAAGTTGGGGATTGTGTTTCCTCCACAGCCCCCCTGTTGTATGGAGTACCGCAAGGGTCCATCCTTGGTCCTCTCCTGTTTTCACTGTACCTGCTCCCGCTAGGATCTGTTCTCCGTAGATTTGGGGTGTCATTTCACTTGTATGCTGATGACAGCCAAATCTATGTGCCCCTGAAGCGTGAGAATGCTTTCAGTGCCACTCAACTTTTGGAGTGTATTGAAGCAATCAAATCCTGGATGTCTGCTAACTTTTTACATTTTAATGACAGAAAGACTGAAGTCCTCCTAGTGGGGCCGAGCACTTCTGGTACTGCCGCCCCAGTGAACCTAGGATCGCTGACACAGTTTGTCAAACCAACTGTTTCTAATCTGGGGGTAAAGATGGATCAACATTTTAAATTTGACAAACAGATCAGTGCTGTGGTGAAGGCGAGTTTTTTCCACCTGAGGCAACTCGCAAAGATAAAATCCTCACTTTCAAAACATCATTTTGAAATACTGATTCATGCTTTTGTCACAACCCGGCTGGACTATTGCAACGCCCTGTACACCGGCATCAGCCAGTCCTTACTGACCCGCCTGCAGCTGGTTCAGAACGCTGCAGCGCGCCTCTTGACTGGCTCACAAAAATATGATCATATTTCACCCGTCCTCTCTTCTCTGCACTGGCTCCCAGTGCAATTTAGAATTGATTTTAAAATTCTGTTATTTGTTTTTAAATGTCTTAATGACCTTGCCCCTCGTTACCTGTCCGACCTGCTTGTGTCGTACTCCCCAGCACGTTCACTCAGGTCAGCTGATCAAGCGTTGCTTTCGGTCCCCCAGACGCATCGCAAACTCAGAGGAGACCGAGCGTTTTCTGTGGTTGGTCCCAAACTGTGGAATGAGCTTCCTCTGTTCATTAGACAGGCTGACTCCCTTCATGTTTTTAAATCACATCTTAAAACACGCATGTTCTCTTTGGCTTTTAACCAGTGTTGAAGTTGACTTTTACTGCTCAAAGTGTATTCTGTGCTGCCACTGTATTGTTGTATTTATAATTGGATTTTTATATTGTTGTACAGCACTTTGGTCAACTGAGTTGTTTTTAATAGTGCTTTATAAATACATTGGATTGGATTGGATTGGATTTCAGGAAATTATGTTTTATTCACGGATTGAGTATTTCAGACGATAAATATTATGAAGTAGATAACGGCTTTAGAAGTGATCGAAGTAACTCCTCTTCCACCGTCCAATTCATCCATATTAGTAATCAGCGGGCAGCGTTACGGCAGTGGCGGCACTTCGTTTCGCGATCGCCCGTAATGCTACGCTTAGCGACCCGCTAACCTCCGGGACTCGAGGTGAAAAGTCATTTTACACACAAAATACTTCACTTTTTTCACTATAATCAGCTTCGATAGGCCTTTTCTCACAGAGCTGCTAAATCCCGTGTTTTCAGGTGCAGTACAGATTAAGTTAGGGTATAAACGATCTACCGTGAGTTGCCGTGACGTGAACCCAGAAATGAGGTCCCTTTGTCGGGGTCAGTCCACAGAAAGCACCGCTGAATAACCGTTTTCACATAAAAACTTTATTTTTTATAAGAACTCGATTGTATATGTTGTTATTCATGGTACAGGGGAGGAACTCTTGGAAATTCATGTTCAGAAATGTTGTCCGGAGCTGTATAGGCGGAGATGCCCACCTGTGCCCACCATCAGGTGGGCATGACAACGCCGACTGGCACAGCTGGTCACCCCGCAACTGATTAGTTCACGTGCTGGTACCAAATTTTCAAGAAAAACACTTTATATAGTGAGATATGAACGTATAAACAACAGCAGTGAAAACAGTCAAAATAAGCTTTGGGGCCCAAAGGGTTAAAAACCTCCACCTCTTGCCATCAATTCCTGCCTGCTACCGTGAATAACTGTTGGTGTCAGCGCTTTTATATTTATTTCAGTGATCCTCTGGCGTACCACTAGAGGGAGCCCCGACTACCACTAGTGGTACACGTACCACACTTTGAGAATGACTGCTCTACAGGAACAATTCGATTTCATCCCAGATAAACTCTAGTGTTTTTCCCCAGAAGCACCAATCCACATTTTTCCACTTCCAATCCCATCCCAATACCTGAATTTGGATATCTGCCGATACTGATACTATTCCGATACCAGAGCTCTGTTTGCTTTATTATTATTATCATTATTGTTGATTTGGTATGAGGCTGTAATAAACTCCTGTTTACAGGAAAGTATGAAATGTATGAAATTAACTCTAATTTTTGATTCTGTGAATAATGAGACCATAAGTGAAGTGTATGTGTGTGTGAAAGGAGTGTGTGTGTAGAGTGTGTACAATTCATACTTACCTGGTAGGAGAGATACCATGATCAATAAGGTGGTTCACCCAGGGTGAGGCTCAGCCATTGCACTCCGGCTGTGCTGACCCCTGCGAATTCCCCAAATGTGGGAATCATGACTGTATAATTTCTGGTAGTGGGGGACTGCGTCCGCGCTCTCCCCTCATCACTTGTTCAAGAAAATGTTATATTACCAAACATTCCCACATCTTGTAGAAAGATAGTAAGTGTTACTCAGTAGATCCATTTCTCTGCTGATTATATTAAATCATCTTGAATCTGCAAGTAATGCAGAGAAAAGCAGTGATAGCTAGCCTCTATGAATATTTACATATGAAATAGACCAAAAGCGTAGAACATATTAGAACACAAACAATACAAAAAAGCACAAATAATTAAAACTGTAATACAGGGTTGCAGCTAATCATTTGTTTTGAAATTGACTATTTTACCAAAGATTTAAACATTTTCAAACAACAATACTATTACTAAATGTGACAGAAAAGACAGGCCAGTTAAAATCAAATAATTTGATTATGTTTCTGAAAAAAAAATGACTCAATTGAATAAAGAATAAACAATAATTGATAATACAACTGAAGTTTTTGGCTTAACTTTGTCCTTTTCAGTAAAAACACATGAACCTTTAAATGTAAAGTAAATGAATTGATAACAGAAATACAACAAGCGAGTGAAGCCCATTTGGTCTCAATGTTGTCCTTTCCTCTGCAGTGACAGTCTCACAACTGCAACCCAGATTTGAGAAGATCTGCAGCAACAAGCAGCCTCACACCATCACCGGAAAGATGTGTGGATTAAAGGTCTCATTTTAGCACAACAAACCTTTTTTTTGTTTTTCCTCAGGAAGTTTTTAAGTTTTTAAACTCATTTTATACAGAGAAGCAAAATGTATTTTTAGCAATGTTGAATATAGTTACACATTAAAAAAGTGACAGCAAAGAATAATGTTCCACAGTAAAACAGTTACACTTTAAATAGTTACACTGTGAAGGTGGTTGAAAGAAGTTGTAGTTTCTTTTATTGCAACATGTTGGAAAATGGATGGATGCAATAGAAATACTGACCTGCAGTTCCCCCTAAATCCAGTAGGTGTCAGTATGAAGCAGCTTTGGAGACATGAGGAGCAGGAGGAGGGAAAAGGAGTATTTGAAGTACATGGCCAGTATTGTAGATACTTTTTACTAAGATAAGCAGCTCATCTACTTTAATGTGGGGGAGAACAATGTCTCATTATTTATGAAGTGAATCATCATCAATATGCAAATCTGAATGAAAATAAAAATAAAGTTTTTTCATGATCTTTGAATGATTTGGGGAGTTTTTTTCTTTTATCAGTTGATTGTGACCATAATAAAATGCAGGACAAAGTTTGTAGGCAAATATAAATGACTTGTTATGAACAAACTCAATATATGCAGGGTAAATGAAATCTGCACAAAGTATCACTGCAGAACTGAGAAAGCTGATTTCTCCCACAGCAAAGCAACGCAGTAACGCCCCAGATGAAGGTGATCACAACATTGTGCTACGTCACTACAAGTAGGCTGCAGCAGTGCAGCGGTGATGACGGGGGTTTGTCCCAGTCCTCCGTCAGCAGAGTGTCAGTCTGACCGTTACGGTTCTTTCACAGCCCCACATTGGTGGTAAATCACAGGAAGTGGTGACGCTGCGTCGCCTCCACCATTAATATCAAATACATTAAGTGGTAAAAATAAGAGAACAAGAATCAAATCAATGTAATAATCGGCATGTGAACCAGGAAAGTTCAATCATTCTTAAGCTGTGTACAAATTCAATTCATTTGTCTGAGTTTCATAAAATAGACCTAAATAATTTTCATGATTACACATTTTTAATAGAGCCCAAGATATTTGATGGGTTAATTTTACTCTCCATTCATTAGGAGGAGCACAGAGGCTTTTTTCTTTCTTCCTTTCTCTAACAACCAATCAGCTTTCAGCAGACTGCGTCATACATGGCAACGGGGTCGACCTGGCCTCCTCACTAAGATAAAAGTTGCTTTCAACTCCTACACATAAAACACAAGAGAAACTCAGCCTCAAAACAACTGGATGGAAAATCTAAACTAAAAGAAGATCAGTGAGGAAGTTCAGCCCGACACGTTTCTGCTGGAATAAAGTGAAACTGAGTGATCACAGTGCTGTCTGTTTATATTGTCTGATGAATTAATCTGGTATAATCTCACCAAGTCAGCATTAACAAGTCAGGAATGTTCTGGCTTTGGCTGCAGCAGCAGTGTTGCTTTTAGCTGCTGGATGTGTTTTAATTCTTCATAATCTCAGAGATTAACTGCTCCTTCAGTAATCTGTAAACTGCTCTGCAGAGTTTCTCTGTCTGTGATTGGTCAGACGCTGCAAACTCCGCCCCTTTCATGTGAACAAGCACACGTAGGTCTGGGTTGAACCAGAGAGTTGATAACCTGCTTGGTAGTAACGGTGATCAGGATCAGTCAACCCAGGAAACAGAGAGATCCTGGATATGTTGATCAGGGTTCCTAGTACAGGCCACAGGCCTCAGTGTGATTGAAACAATATTTATATTTACTTGCTGCTCAGTAAACCAGCGGCGGCCTTGCACATGTGCGGTTCCTTTTCAGTGTGGACGCAGTGTGGTGAGGGTCTCCTCTGGTCTGACTGCAGGAGGGAGGGAGGGGCTGTCAGACTGACCGCAGGTCTGTCAATGCTTCAGGACGGGGGAGGGGCTCACAGCAGGACCCGCTGCTCGTTGACCACAGTGACTGCAGAACCAGACCTGCTTTCACCTCAGAGTCGCCAAACACACTAGAAAGTCGCTAGATTTGTCGCTATTCGCTTTTCACAAATAAAGTTTCCAACAGGACCTGAAAAGTCA
This sequence comes from Lipophrys pholis, assembly GCF_963383615.2. Classification (NCBI taxonomy): domain Eukaryota; kingdom Metazoa; phylum Chordata; class Actinopteri; order Blenniiformes; family Blenniidae; genus Lipophrys; species Lipophrys pholis. The sequence continues at coordinate 3,245,866 of NC_137646.1, read as the reverse complement.
CCAGATTTAGTGACAAAGTCACCAAGTTAGCAACAGTGACAGGCTCACACCCCTGCTGACACAGACAGGATCTTTGTTCTACACTTCTTTTGAAACTTGCTTTCTTTGCTTAACTTTGAGTTCAGACCTTCAAGAAAGAACTATTTAGTTTTCATTCAACAGGAGAGGAGGGTGCACCATTCCCAGATGAACTGCAATACCAGGTTGATGCGTGGAGTGGACAGAGCAAGCTCCTATTCCATCTCCCTGTTCCAAAAATCAATTTAATATACAGTCCCCAGATAGGGGACATATCAGATATTAAACTGATAAGAACAGATTTTTTTCTTTTACAAGATTTTATTGACACATTTTACAGGTCATTTTCTTCAATTTCTTCCACAGATGTTTTCAATCATTTAAAACATAAAAGCAAACAAGGAACAAGCTTCTGTTTTAAAATATCATAAATACAGTACTTTAAATAAATAGAGATTTACAAATAAAGCAGGACCTGTTGAGTAAAATGAGAAACATGAAGAAATAAAAAGTGTCTATCGTTGTAAAAGTCAATAAATAGGAGTGCGTTCAGTTTAAAAGGTCTATTCTGTTGTGCAGGAGAGCAGTGAGTCCCTATCAAGGGGAACTCATCCTGTTCTCTCAAACATTTGGTCTCTCGGGGTTCTGCCATGGTGCTCAGAGGAGGTCCTCTCCCTCCTGCTCCTTCCCTCCGTCCACACCCGGAGAGCCAGGCCGCCGCTGCCTTGACCTTTTCTCGTGAGGCTCCGGCTCCTTCGTCCGAATGGGCAGGGAGGCGATTCTTCTTTGTGGCTGTGTCCTCGGCCTGCCGCCTGCAGCTTCCACCTCGCGGACCGTCGCTGCGGCCATCTGGATCACAGCCACGGGGGGGATCTGCCTATGCCTTCTTACCAGCAGGTTTCTGGAGGTCCAGGTGGCGTCTTTGATGGCGGCCAGGGTGAGCCACATCTTTTCAAAGTCCTTCTTTGTCATGAACTCGTGGCTCACCCCGTATAGCACCAGCTGTGCTGTAAGGACCCCCCCCTGCTGGTAAGTACGGGAATTGCAAGGAGCCGGCCGTTGCCCACTGGTCTACGGCAGCGCTGCACTCCCAGAGGAGGTGCCTCACCGACTCAGGAGCGCCACAACCAGGCCGGGGGCAAGTTGAGTGCGCTGCCATTCCTCGGGAGTGCATGACGGCCCTGACTGGGAGAACCTCGTGAGCCACCAGCCATGACAGGTCCCGGAGTCTGTTTGGGAGGACAGGATGGTTCACGTTGCGCCAAACTGTGGAGGGCTCACCAAGTGCAAGCCCGCGCACTGGACTCACTGCTTCCCGTTCCTGCACAACAGAAATGAGACATTTGTGGTTAGTTAAAATCTGCAACTCCTCCTGTTCCAGGTTAAACTGTTTAAAAAATGTCTTGATAAAATCATAGGCCGGTGGCAGGTTAAAAGAAACTGGTATTTTAAGATCAATGGGTAAAATCTTAATCCTTCGAAGGTAGGACCCCATCCAGAAACGAGCCATTGCTGTCGTCTTTGGGTTCCTGGAGGGGTCCGTGGCAACAGCCATGTGCTGTGCTGTGTAGAAGCTTCCCAGTGTTAGATAAAAATCCGGTACTCCCTTCCCTCCTTTATCTTTAGGCTTTTTCATGACCTCCCTTCTTAGTCTGTCCCACTTTGATCCCCATAAAAAATAAAACATGGCCCGGTCCAAGTCTAAAAGCACTCTCCTAGGAGGCATAAACACAGAGCTGATCAATAAAAGCAACGGTAAAATCACAGCTTTGATGATTAAAACCTTTCCTTCCATGGTCAGTCCTCTAAGTCCCCAGAATCCCAGTCTTTGTCTTACTTTCCCTACCACGTCCGGCCAGTTTGTCCCTCCCCCTCCCTCCCTGTCAAATTTCACCCCCAGTATTTTTTGCTCAGTCTGGGTCACGGTCAGGGGAAGTCCAGTCTTCTCAGTCTCCATCCATGGTCCATAAAACTGGGCTTGGGTCTTGTCTCGGTTGAGCTTTGACCCAGAGGCCTGTCCATAAAAGTCAGTCACGTCCAATGTCCTGTTGACTGATAAAAGGTCAGTGCATAAAATGTTCACGTCGTCCATGTAGAGGACACATTTAGTGGTGAGTCCCCCGCTCCCCGGGATACTCACCCCATTGATTCGTTTATCCCTTCTCAAGATCTGTGCCAGAGGTTCCACACATGTTACGTACAGGAGGGCAGATAACGGACAGCCCTGACGGACACCGCAGTTGATTTTGACTGCTTTTGTCAGATGCCCATTAACCACAAATCTGCTGCTGATGTCCCGGTACAGCAATCCCACCCAAGCTAGAAACCTTTCTGGGAATCCCATTTTCTGCAGCACTTTGAAAAGGTACTGGTGCGAGACCCGATCAAAAGCTTTTTCAAAATCTAAATTTAGGACTACCAGCCGGATGTTTCTGTCTCTCGCAAAACAGATGGTGTCTCGGATCAGCAGGAGGCTGTCGGTGATCCTCCTCCCCGGGATGGCACAGGCTTGATCCGGGTGAATCAGGTCCATTAAAAACAACGACATTCGTGAAGATAAAAGTTTACTAAAAAGTTTACAGTCAAAGTTTAAAAGCGTGATAGGTCTCCAATTCTTTAGGTCGGTCTTGTCTTTATCTTTATGAAGGAGAGTCACTATCCCTACTTTAAAACTGTCTGGAAGTTGCTCATGTTCATCAAAATCTTTAAAAACGGTGAGCAGGTCAGGTGCTAAAAGGTCCCAAAAGGTCAAATAAAATTCCAAAGGAAGTCCGTCTTGTCCGGGTGACTTGCCTTTTTTAAAACTATTCACACATTTATTTAACTCAAAAAATTTAAAATCTTGGGTTAAAAGCACACTGTCCTCCACCGTTTTTTCAATAAAATTTAAAACTTCTGTCATGGCATCAATATTTACGGGTTTCTTTTGGTAAAGGTTTTCATAAAAACTTTCTACTTCCTCCTTCATTTCTTCTGTTGAGTTAGTAGTGGATTCATCTTTTTTTCTCAGTTTTCTCATGGTGCCAGTTTTACTTATAATTTTTTTAAAAAAGTATCTTGAGCATTTTTCCCCTTCCTCCAGTTCCCTTTCCCTACTTCTTAAAATGATGCCTTTACTTTTGACTGCTGCTAAAACCGACATTTCTTTTTTGATTTGTTTGATTTCATCATTAAAATCCAACCCATATTGTGTTAGTTTAAAATATCTTTGTAGTCTTTTTTGCAGTCCCATCATGCGTCTGTTTTCTTTAGCTTTTTGATTTTTGCCAACTTGTTTGAAAAAAGTCTGAGTCTTTCCCTTCACCATTTCCCACCAGTGTGCCTGTGAATCGTACATGTCTTGAAGGGTCTGCCACTCCCTGTACTGCTCCCTGTACTGGCTGACAACATTGTTGTCCTCCAGCAGGGAGCAGTTGAGCTTCCACAGACCTCTTCCTACAGTCACACCAGAGGACAGTGAAAGGGTGCAGGACAGAATGAGGTGATCGGAGAAGAAAACAGGGGTTAATGTAGCATCGGTTGGTGGGCAGTCTCTTGTAAAAAGGTAGTCTATGCGAGAGGCTCTAGTGCCGTCACTACTGAACCAAGTGAAGCCCTCCTCTCTGGGATGCATGGTTTTAAAACAGTCTTGGAGTTTAAAATCCCTGCATAGATTCTGCAATAAAACCGATGTCTTGTCGACTTTAAAATCTTCCCCTGCTCCTCTCCTATCTTTTCTAGTTAAAATACAATTAAAATCACCTCCTAAAATAAGTGGCACTCGTCCTAGCATGTGGGACTGCAAGTCCTCTAAAAGGTCATACCGATCATTTTTCTCATTAAAACCATAAATATTCAAGAGCTTAGAATCCTGGTCCATAAAAGTCAAATGTATTAAAAGTACCCTACCGTCTCTCACCACAGTGCTGCCCTTCACCAAGATCCGGGGGTTATTTATTAAAATGGCCACTCCATCATTTCTATTACTGTTGGAGCCACTCCATACTGACGGGAGTGGCCACATCTCCTCCCACTGATTGTAAGAGTTTAAAAACGGTATAGCACACTCTTGTAATAAAAACACATCTGACTTAAATGAACTTAAAAAGGATAAAACACTCTGGGCTCTAACTCTCGACTTCACACTTCTCACATTGATGGTAGAGAAGGTGAGGGTCATGAGTATGGTTAAAACAACAGGTAGGACATTTTAAAAAGACTACAAAGTTTGAACTATAAAATCAGTTAAAAACAGTGACTAAGTTATCACTTGTGAACTGAGCTCTTCCTTCACTTCCATAGGTGAGGTGTGAAGGGTTTGAGCTCTGTTCCCCGTTCGGGCTCTGGGAGTTGGTCTCTCCTGCAACCTCCTATTCATTTTTGAGCCTTTTGGGGTTGATTGCAGAGCAATTGAAAGAAAAGAAACCTCATTGGGTGAATTGGAGGGGAAGACTCTGGGTTCCTCCACAGACGAACTGTCTGAGTACACCTCAACTCTTCCCCTCTTCTCTGAGCCCTGGGGAGACTCAGAGGACAATTCTGATGCCGGTCTCTTGGGGAGTTGGGCATTGGGGAGGGGGGCATCATTGCTGGATCCCTGGCTTTCCTCACCACTGGAAACAGCTCCACCTGCTGCCTGCCTGCTCTCATCTCCGGTGGATTCACCTGAGGAGGTCTTTGCAGGCCCCTCCCCTTCTGCCTCAACTGATCCTTCCCCTCCAACCACAGTGGTTGGTGGGGGATCAGGGTTCACAATACCCGCCTCTTCAATTATCTCTTTCACCTGTTCCTCGTGTCTGTCAATTCCTTCCTTTTCCGTCTGTTTTGCTGCCTTCAACTTGTTGGCAAAGGATTTGGGGCAATCTCTGAAGAGGTGGTTTGTCTCTCCACAGAGGTTGCACCTTCTGCCATTGGTACACTCCTCAAAGGTGTGACCAATTTCTCGGCACTTCCTGCAAACGACCAGCTCACAGGCTTCAGCCAGGTGGCCGTGCTGACCACACTTACGGCAGAGCTTGGGCTGGCCCTGGTAGTGAATATAGCCCCTGTTGTCACCCAGGACTACCATGGGTGGGAGGTGTTTCAGGCCCTGGAAGCCCTGGGGGTCCTGCCATTGTTGAATGGGGACCCTCCAAGCGCAATTCCAGATGCCGTCCTCATCCCTCACCTTGGTAGCCTGGCCTTTAACAGTGCAGTATCTACCCAGCCATGCACAGATGTCTTCTGCATTCACCGTTTCATTGAACATTCTGACAATAACGGTTTTAAGCGCATTGTCAGAAAGCTTCTCCACATTGAACACAGCAAACTGGGGTTTTACATTTTCAAAACGTAACCAGAACTGTCGCAGGAGTGCTGCAGAACAAAAACTTACATCAAATCCTTTGTTAAAGGGCCGGGTCAGGACACAATTCAGGTCTGTCGGGGAAAAGTTGAGCACACCTTGAACGAGCTTCCTGGAAAAATCAAGGCGTGACATACATACCAATTTCCCTTCTTTTTCTAAAAAGGTAAAACGCACGCTGTGGTGCCTCCTAATGCCGGCATGACTGGCCGACATGTTGGAGGCACCACCAGCTTAAAAAGGTAAAAAAAAAAAAAAATTAAAAATACAATAAATAGTTAAAAATATAAATAAACTTTAAAAGTTAGCAATAAAAGGTCGAGCAGACAGAGAGAAAGCTATTAGAACAGCTCCCCTCAGTCTGCACAACAACAGTTTTTTTCAGGACAAAATACTGGACTACAAACAAAATGCAAAAGAGAAATAATATTCCTGAAAAAAATAGATGTCCTCCTATACAAGTAGGAAATCACTACCACAACAGGCAAAACGATTTCACCACCCAAAGGAGGGGACCACTGTCTTAGCCAAAAGGCCGAGAAGTGATACCACAATGGGTCTGAGCTAAAGGGAGCACTGGATGCACAGTCACCACAAGTCCCAGTCGGACATTGAGCCGCGCCTATTTAAGGCATTTTATAAAACACAAATCGTGCAAGAGTCATTTTGGCAACTTTTTTAGTTGGCTTGAATATTTGTTGGTGATGCTTAATTTGGACACTTTTTGCAGTAATCCCAGGCTATTTACGTAGGGGGTGTAGCGGCTTCTTTATCAGCTGATTCCTGTACTAGCCGCCAGAGATTAGTTTTTATTATTTTCAGTTTTTGTTTAACATGTTGGTCCAATCAATAGATATTTAAAATCTCCAAGCACTATGGTTTCACTATCATATTTAAACATTTTAAGCAGTTTGTCCAGGTTACTATAAAAAGATACATTAAAGGATGGCGGATTGTATAAAGTTACAATATTAAAATTCATTCTAGGTGATAAATCAATGTTTAAAACCAAATTAAATTCAGTACATTTAAGTGTGTTTCGAACATATACTAGCACACCATCCTCTTTACCTATTTGCCTGTCCTTACGAAAACAAGAATATCCTGGAATGTCGATCATATTTGATGGTATATTACAGTTTAACCAGGTTTCACTCAGAGCGAGATAGTCCAAGTTAGTAACATGTTCTCTCTAAATATTTTTGACATAATAAACACGTGTAACATCATCAGTATTTACTGAAGCCAAAGTCAAAGAAGGCCTCTGAGTAGCCTGCCCAGACGATGCTGCCGATGGACCCGGACCACCTGGAGTCCCAGGAGATGGTACAGGGACACTGCTGGAAGGCTGGAGGTGCACAGGGAAGAAAACTGAATTCATTCATACACAATACAACGCATGCACACATTAATTTAATGAAAGACCACAATACATTCTTGGCATGGAAACCGCATCTACATGTCTGCATCTCTCCGAACAAAGACGATTGTCCCCTCAACTGCATCGGACACTTCTCAATCTACAATACAATTTGAGTAAATCCTTAGAATGTCTCTCTCTTTTAGTTTAATTAACAATATCCTTAATAACTGCACACTTACTGATAACTGATTATTCTGTCCTACTTTACCTTCAGAAGTCAAGAAAGTCTGTCACCTCTCTCCCTGGCTTGTTTCAAATTTTAAAGAGTGGATCATGAATCAAACTTCATACAGTGTAATCGCGGGGTGTAGCCAATCCAAATCAACCTCCCTTTTCCCAATTAGACAGCTCTGCTCTGGCACATGGCACCATGTGAGGAAGTATAATTGTTAGTCCTTGAAAGGTTCATGGACACACCTGCATGTTTTAACACATGCTCTGCTGTCAGAAGTGGGATTTGAACCCACGCCTCCAGAAGAGACTGCGACCTGAACACAGCACCTTGGACCGCTCGGCCATCCTGACATAAAAATGTCAAGGTCACGTTTTGCCGAGGACGTTTGGGGTTCCCTAGTTGGTCTCATCTCACAGCCTTCACCCTGATGATGTTGTTTGGTTGTCCAAGCCTTTACCATCCAGGCCAACACTGTCAACAAGTCCAAAAACACATTGGAAACAAATCACGCTCCAGTAAATGGTTGGGAGGGATCGATTCAAGCCGACATTCATGTTCCCGATACACCTAAACAAAGGACCTCAGTAGGTCACCAGATCAGACAATGGAAGTTGATTTGGGAAGAAAACATGTTCGGAAATAAACCACAGAGTGCCTCTTCGTAATGAAACAATGAGTGCTCGTGCTCGACAATGAAATCGATTTCTCAAATAATGCAAACAGAACTGCTAAGTACAGTGGACACTCCTTGAGAACCCTGCACTTAGCAGAGTGGCGCAGCGGAAGCGTGCTGGGCCCATAACCCAGAAGTCGATGGATCGAAACCATCCTCTGCTAGTGACAGTTCAGGTTCAAGGTGTTGGATTAAGACTCCAGTCTCTGAGGAGGCATGGCTGCAAATCCCACTGCTGCCAGTTCAAGGCTTTGAATGGAATTAATTGCTCAAATCAGCCAGTAATGATTCACTGCCATCATTTATGGTCCTGATATGTTGGACACTTGTCACACCCCTGTGAATTTCACCCCAGCAAAGCCTTCAGGCTCCAACTGGTCATGCTTAATTTTCCCCCTCTGCACCGGTAACAGTGAGTGAGTGCACTAAATATTACCTCCGACATAACACGAAATAAACATAAGAATGGCACCAAAAAAAAAACATTCTCAATCACACTCAATCACATTCACACATCTTACTGTGTCTCACTCACCGCTGAGTGGAGGTAGGAATGATTTGGCTCTGTAATTGTCCACCTTGTACAGACAGCACCTTTCATCGGCTGCTCATGCTGCTCTAACAGAGTTTAACAATATATTGATCAGCATGGAGTAATTACCATCACTAATCAATATAACGTCACTCAGAAGTTAATATTTGTCTCTCACCCAGCAGATGGATGTAGATCATACAGCCCTCTTAACTTCTTCCAAGTTTTCAGATCAGCACGAGGCAGCATCCGCCTCTTTTCTGAGATCACTTTATTTCTGGAAAACAAAGTTTGCAGAGGTCTCGCGGAGGTTTTGTGATAGGTTCGTGGAGGTTATCAGAGCATTGTCGAATTTGGCCCTTCACAATAAAATTCACGATGATTCACTTCATCGTTTGTTGAAGTATTTTCGTCCAATTTTCTCTAATCATGATAGTTTTAAGATTTTAAATGAGATTTTATCCAATATTTACATATGTGTGATTATATCCTATGCTATTTATAGCAATATATTTTCTTAATTAACACGTTATCTGTTTTTTAACCTATGTGTAAATCTACTACTATGAATTGATTATTTATTTCCAAATAACACCTAACGTTTTTAAGAGATTAATAATTTTCCTAATGAACTATTTAAGTGGATAATAATACTTTTCCGTAATATTTTAGAGCCTGGGCTCCAGAAGCCACATTTATTTGAGGACATCTTGGCAGGAGAAGACCTCTGACATGAGAGCCGATTGAAAGCGATCAGGAAAAATGATGTCCTTTAAGAAGTATGATCTGAATGATGGCATTCAAATGTGATTTTCAGATCGTAGTCAGTGTTTGCAAAGGATGACAATTAGGAAGGACAAATTAATGTGCTGAATGTCAACTTGAAAGCTGCGCAAATAGGACTAAAAGTGTTTTAGCCAGAGTTGAACTCTGTTTGGAGTTTTAGAAAAAAAAACATACTTTATGCTTCTGCCCTGTTTTGAACAGGGGACCTTTTGCGTGTTAGGCAAACGTGATAACCACTACACTACAGAAACTATGCCTTTTGATGAGACCAGGGTTCAATTCCTCAAAGAGCAGTGTAAGGTTTTCTGTGTGTTGTTCCTGAGAACCTTCAGGCCAGACGTTCTTCCCAATCCCTCCCTCTCAGGTCACTTAAGGTGTGTTTCCTCCGCACAAAAAGTGCCGGAATGGACTGGTATAATCTGTTATGGTTCGGGTTTCCATCGCAAGATTTTGGGAATTTTCCGCAAAATAATGTTGCAAATGCCCCGGCTAGCTCAGTTGGTAGAGCATGAAACTCACAATTCCAAGGTAGTGGGTTCATGCCCCTCGCTGGTCGCCACCTTCCCATGGGCTCTTAATTGGTGCAATGCAAACCCACGACCCGGAAAGGGATTAGTGTGAGAAGATGGATATTCATAAAGGCCTAATTGGGAGCTTGAGTCTTCTTAATCACGACAGCAGATGAACAAATCAAGTGCAAAATATAAATAAAAGTATATATACAAATTGATTTTTGACCAATTTTAAAGTTTTGCTACATTTTCCTCCTGAAATCCACTTTGAAATCCTACCCCCTGTTGGGATCAGAATAATCCTGTTTTTTGGGATCAAAGTTATCCAGATCCTACTGAAATGTTTTGAACAACAAAAATTGAAGGTTCGATCCAGATTAAAACTAGGATTGGATTACATGATCTAATCCGATCTCAGAATCATTCTTTCCCTTTGGAACAACCCATTTCAAGATTTGATCCAATCCCATAACCAAAATCCAATCAGATTACCTTTGAACAACTGGCTCCAAGGTATTTCTGAACTATGTACAGTAACGTGGCCTCATATTTTACAGCACCATCTTCCTCTCCTTCATCCTCACAAACCTTTCAGCCACCTCCTTCTTATCAAGCACAACGTCTCTCTATGGAGAGCAAAGTGAGCTTTGAGAGTCTGGCCTCCTTCATGCCCAGAGAGAGTTTTGAATTCATTTCAGGCTGAAACTGCGTTCTGCATTTGCACTAGTGACTGACTGGTATGTCCTTTCCATATGGCTGCAGATGATGAAGGGCAGAACAGCTTCTGTGGTGTTCTGTGGCAGAGAAATAAAGAAATCCATCCCAGACCTGCTCAGCTGTATTATGGCTCTTATATTGGTAGAATCATTACACATTACACTCTAGAATCATTACACTCCTATGAATATAATCTTTGTGCCTCCATTTTGTCTCTTGCTGCCGACTCGTATCGTCTCCATAATAGAGGACAGATGCTGCAATGAGCTCCATGGATCCAAACCTTCCTCTGCTACTGAGACTTTCTCTACTATGTCTTCCAGAACTTTCCCAGGGAGGCTGTGAAGTGTGATACCCTGATGGTTCTATCTGCTAACTCTGTTTGGTGATGTCATAGTGATGTCATAAAAAATGGAAAAGATCTAAGTGACAACATTCCATTCTTCACTTTGATCTCCATTCTCTCTCTCAACAACAACATTTCACATATATGGTACAAATTCAGCTTTTATACATTTTACACCTCACTTGGGTTTGAGGGAATCACATCCAGAACAAGACGGAACACAGGAGCCATCTTGGATGGGTCTACTTTCCTTTACAGAGATCTGGAGGCTTTTGCATACATTATTGTAGAATAATGTGAAGGTTCCAACAACGACAAGGGAAATGTTGTCTGTGAAGTTAGCTAAAGGGTTTAAAGCTAACCGGGAGTTGAACCTGGAACCTTCTGAGCAGTAGACAGACATGTTCTCCATTTCACCACCAGCTCCTTGGTAAGGTAAGTTTTCACATGTTTGTAACTGTTTATATTTATAATACTGAAGCAGAAACTAGTAGAAAAAGCCTTTGACTCTCAAATTGTCATGAAGTTGTTTTTGTTGTTCTGGTGACGTCACAGTGTCCGATTGTTTTCTACTGGAATTCTACTGTCACATTTCCATATCTGTTTGATCTTCCATTAACAAGAAGTAGCAACAACACGACTGCTGGACCATGTTGACTGTATCACTGACACTCGTTGGGTGTCTTAGGACCCATAACCAGGTGGATGGAGAGTCTTCACTGCTTCTTGAGGAAGTTTGAGTTAGCACAATGGAAACCAAGCTGATCCCGTGTCAAAATGTCACCTGTGTATAGTCCTGGGGAATTTTTTGTCCTGGCCAGAAATCTTAGTTGACACCCTTCGATAGCTCAGTTGGTAGAGCGGAGGACTGTAGTGGTCAACATTGACATCCTTAGGTCGCTGGTTCAAATCTGGCTCGAAGGAGTACTTTTTATAAAACTGAGTATGTAGGATTTAGAAGAGCAAGTTCACTTTGTAACATAAATGTTGAGTTGGAAGGTCAAACTTCAGTGTCACGACATCTTACCACAGTCCTCAAGAATTCAAAGGAAGCTCTCTGAAGTCATGAAATTTATCAATGATGCACTTTTAATCTGAGGATCCACCGTTGAAATCCAGAGGCTTTTCAGAAACATGAGTTAGCGCAATGTAAACTATTGATGTGTGTCTTTTCCACTGGAATTTATTCTCCCCTGTCAGGAAACACAGTTTCCACCCTTCCATAGCTCAGTTGGTAGAGCGGATCCTGGATTCATTTGTCAAAATGACTCTGAGCCGATGTTCATTCAAGACTTTTGAGGCGTTACAATGGAACGAAAGTACTCCTCGGGACTACGTCAACTAGGTGGATGGAGAGTCTTCACAGGTAGTTGAGGAAGTATGAGTTAGCACAATGGAAATCAAGCTGATCCTGTAGTGATCCAGTAGTTAGTACAGGGATTCTGATGGTAAATTTCCATATCTTCATGAAAATTCAGCTCATCGACGCTGAAATGGCTCAGCTGGGAGAGCGTTAGACTGAAGATCTAAAGGTCTAAAGCCTTAACCAGCCGTCAGTACCTGTAGGCCACAGTGACGACCAAAGATCTTGGTCGCCTCAAAAGACAATAAAGTGGGTTAATCCTGATGCAGAACTTTCCTGAAGAATGTCGTTGTGGCTGCGAGGTTAAGGTGATGGACTAGAACTCCATTGGGGTCTCCCTGCGTAACTTCAAATCCTGCCAACAATGTTGCTCAGTACTTTGAGAAGGTTAAAGAAAGACTCTTCTTGGGGACTATTTCATAAAGTAAAACCTCTGATGTAGAGACACCCTGAAATCTGAGGACAAGAGTCCCCTGAAGACGTGTTCTCCTCTTCAGAGGGTCTCGTCATGAGGACAAGTTGAGAACAAATAAATCTGAGGAGTTCAGTTGTCTCAGATCTGTAATGAAAGAATGATTAACTTTATTACATGAGGAACTCTTTTGAAAGAAACATTTGGACATTGAACAGTCTGAGAGTCCAAACTTCTTTGTGGTCACATCTTCGGCTCTGTAAGGAAAGAGTGACTTTTTTCATTGATTTATTTATTTTTTGTTGACATCACTGCTGTTGCTCTTAAATAGTTTTCCTGGTATTTATCAGACAGATCATTTTCAGTTTAGCTTGGAGAGACCTCTTCCTCTTGTGCTGCTCTTTGTTGTGGTGTCCCTCAAGGCTCTGTTTTGGGTGGCCTTAATGTTAACTTTCATTTTTATGAAGACGACACACAACTGAACTTCCCCATAAAGCCTTGCTCTACGGACTCTGCCTCTATCCTGTCCTGCCTCACAAAAGTAAAGAACCAAAGTCCAAAAACTTTTTACAGCTGAACGGTTTAAAAACTGAAATCATTTTGATCGCCCCTAATGGACCCAGTTCTGGTGGTTTTAACAACCTTTGCTCTAGTCTTGGTAGCTCATGGAGCAATTTTTGAAAAAAGGCCCACAGTTTAGGTGTGGTGTTCGACTCCGACCTGTCCATTGACTGTCAGGTGACGAAGGTAGTCCAATCCTGCTTAACTCAGCTGAGACGACTGGTTAAGACCAGATCATTCCTCTCCCCAGCAGACCTGGAGAAAGTAATACATGCCTTCATCTGGTCCAGGCTGGATTACTGTAACTCCCTTTATTCTGGCATCAGTAGGCTCAATGTTCAAAGACTGCAGCTGGAGCAGAATGCTGCTACCAGGTTTTTAACAGGCACCAGGAGGAGGGACCACATTTCACCAATCCCTTCTTCCTTTCACTGACTGCCTGTCAGTTTTAGAAGAGATTTTAAAATGCTACTTGCTACTTGTATTTCCAGAAGAAAATGCAAGTGTGAATGCTAAAGATTGAATAAAGCTGATTTTCTTTGATGTCAGCGTCTCCATGACTCCAGTGCTGATCTCTTATCAGATCAAAGAAGATCAGTGCCTTTTGCCATGGAGATGCTCAGATCAAAGATTTCCTCTGGCTTTGATCTCCATTGATCTCCATCCGGTGCCTCTCCCATCCACTTTGTAATGAAAGGCTCGTTATTGTTCTTTTTCACAACCTTGGTGATGACATCTTCATTAGATTCAGGTATGCTGAAGCAGGCAGAGAACTAAAACATGCAGGACACTGGCACTCTAGGACCCAGTTTGGACACCCTGATGTAGACCATCAAGAGACAGGTTAGTTTTATCCTACTGATGGTGTGTTGCTGTAATAGTCATCCTGCTCAGTTTCAAGTTTCTTCCCACAAAGAGCCTGAACAGGGATTTGAACCCTGGACCCTCAGATTAAAAGTCTGATGCTCTACCGTCTGAGCTACCCAGGCCTGCCAACACAGTGTTGTGTCTCCATATGATTCTCACTTCTGAGTGAGATGAAGCAGACACTGATCCTGACCACCAAGGTGCAGAAGTGGAGACTCGTCTTCCTCGCTGTTTTGAAACTCAACAAATTGTAGTCCATTGTTCCTTTATGAAGATGCTGAAAAACTCTGCTCTGGATTTGAAGACAATCAGGAAACATCTGAGCAGACTGCTGGCTGTATTGCATCAAAACAAAAGATGTGTTCACGTAATTAAAAAAAAAAACAGACAAAAAAAAACTTAATATGAATGGATGAAAAGGAGAGAAGAACAATTTTATAGTTATCTGAATCACACACACACACACACACACACACACACACACACACACACACACACACACACACACACACACACACACACACACACACACACACACACACACACACACACACACACACACACACACACACACACACACACTTCTTCATCCATCAAACACCCTGTCAGAAAGGGTGGAGGTGAGGACTGATGTTCTCCTCCACAGAGAGAAGCTGCTGGTAGCTCACTCTCTATGTTCCTCTGCAGAAAGTGATGAGGACTGATGTTCTCAGAAGAGCTTTTTATTTCCCTCAGAGTGAGATAAGTTGAGTGAGGAAACTATGGGGGCTTTTCCACCGGAAAGAACCAGGTGCTAGTTCTGGTCCAGGGCCAGACTTAGCACCAGTTCTTTGTCTTTCCACTGCCAAAGCCCCGGCCAAACAGGGGCTAAACTGCTGCTACGCTGGCCCCACTTCGTTGCTGGGCCAAAGAGGAGCTAGACTGGGACCCGACGCGTCATCAGCTGGGGGCGGAGTTATCTCTGGAGTTATCGCTGCCTAAAAGGCGGAAGCGGGCTGTACCGGCTTTCTAAAAACTACAGCGAACACGGAGCCCCAGTGTGGTTAAAGAGAAAAGAATAAAAACTACGCGTGGGAATGATATAATAAGTCGCTCCCTGAAGTTAATAATACGAGGGAACGGGATAATTTAATTCGCGTTCGCGGAACCGCGGCTCTCGAGAGCTCTGCCGTGCTTCTCCGCGCTCCTCCGCTGTCAGTCAGCTACGTCGGCTCTAATTTAGAAGCAGTTTTCCATTGTCGTATATTTTTCACACTTTTCATGGTAACATTATTTTAACTAACGTCACGTCCAGGTCTTATTTCGCGTTCTGACCGCAGGCTGAGGCGCTGCAGCCGCTGCGCCATGCAGTGTGCAGCTACATTGCGCTCCGCTCCGAGACGCTCCGATATTATTTTATAACCACAAAACTTCTTTATAATGAATACTTTTGGTTCATCAGCAACTAAAACACAAACTACATACTAGTGTAAATGAAAGCTTGGATTTTATAGGCATAAAATGAGCCTTTTTACGGCGCTTCACGTGAAAGAACTTTAATCAGTGTGTTTACGGAGGTTGTCATTGGAAACAGTTTTAGAGCTTCGTTCTATCATTGTAAACCTCCATTCTTCTCCGATGTTGAAGCATTTGATTCAGACACTCCCAGAAATAAAGTGAAAGAAGCAGAAATTCTCAATGTAATGCCCAAATATTGAAAAATAAGCCCCAAACTCATACACGTGTTATTTTTTTCCCCTCTATGGCCACTCCGGGGCTCCGGACTAAAGCAAGACGGACGTGAAAAAACACCAAAAGAGACAAGAAGAGACGTAATGTTTTCTTTGTCTTTGGGTTTTGAGGTATAGGCCAAACTAGATGGAGCGACCCGGACTAAACCGATGAATATAGTCCGTCTCCTTGTACCTGGATGAGCGCTGTCAGCGCGAAATTGTTTAAATCAGTGATGTATCACATTTTGGAGTGACGCAATGACGTGGCTCTCACTTGGCTCCGGTAACGGTAGATAAAGAACCGGTTCTTTGGTGGTGCTCATTTGAGAACTGGCTATGGCACCGGCCCTGAACTAGAACCTGGTTCTTTTTGGTGGAAAAGCCACAAGCTACAAGTGGTCCAAGGAGCTGTGTTCTTGTTATAGTCTCTTCTGGATTGAGTTGCTGCTTGGAGTCAAATGTTTTCACACGACCCTGTTAACCTCCAGCAGAGTTTCTGTAGTGTAGTGGTTATCACGTTTGCTTCACACGCAAAAGGTCCCCTGTTCGAAACAGGGCAGAAGCAAAGAAAGTTTTTTGCAATTCATCAACACAGTTTCCAAAATATTACAGCCCAATGGACGAAGACGTATTGTTACATAAGCAAATATAACAACCCAAAACCTTTCAACTGACAGTGGTGGATTTGAACCCACACCTCCTGAGAGACTGGAGCCAAAATCCAGATCCTTGGACCACTCACCCACACTATAATCATATAATAATAATAACCTCTATTTATATAGCACCTTTCACAGACAAAACGCCACAAAGTACTTCAATACACAGTTCAAAAACATCAGAAAGTACACAGAATATAAAAGGCCAAGACAAGACAAAATCCTAGCAGCACAAAGGGAGTTAATTAAAAGCCTGAACTAATAGATGAGTTTTAAGTTTGTTCTTGAAGGTGTCAACAGAGTCAATTGAGCACAAAGAGGGAAGAAGATCCTTCCAAAGCCTCGGAGCAACAGCCTGGAAGGATCGGTCACCTCTAGTGAGGAAATCTCTCTCTCTCTCTCTCTCTCTCTCTCTCTCTCTCTCAGCAACAACATTTCACATATACGGAACAAATCCAGCTTTTATACATTTTACACCTCACTTGGGTTTGAGGGAATCACATCCAGAACAGGATGGAACACAGGAGCCATCTTGGATGGGTCTACTGTCCGTTACAGAGATCTGGAACCTTTTGCATGACCAGTCTGATTCTAGACAGACCTGAAAGCTAAAGGAACAAATCATAATGCTAAAGTCTGAGTCAAAATTAAAGACTTGCTGAAGTGCTTCAGTTTGGTTCAATTAGTTATAAAGACACAAACTGGAAATTACAATGAGGTTTCTCTCATAAAAAGTCCATGAGGTGAAGAGCAGAGATCAGCCAAGCCTCCAACACAACGTCTCAGTCTCTTTTGAAATTTAACACAAAGAGATCCTGATTGATGACCAAAGTTAAAACCATTAGTAGGAGAGGGTCATGGTAACTCCAAGGTCTCATCTGGGAATTGAACCCACAACCTCTGACATCCAAAGTGGGACTCATACTCCTAAACCAAAGAGCCGACATGTTCAAGAAACTAAATGACTCAACTGATTGTCATAAATAAGGCAGGAGATCAAGACTCCTGACAGCCTTGACAGAGCTCCTGGAATGACCACATCCTGACAAAAGTAAATGAAAACATTAGTCATGGCCGACCTTGAAGAAATGAAGCTGAAGGTTCAACTGCTATTGGAGGATTTGTAACTTTATGGTCCATTTGACCTGAAGCAGTTTTCAGGTTTGTGAGTGAGTTCTGTCAGAGCCTCTGAAGCTTGTGTGTCTCCATCAGGATTCATTTTAATACATGGCTTACTGCCATGAGGACAAGTTCTCTTTGACATTTAAAATGGAGACGGGTCTGATCTGATGTGTTAGCATTGGTGGTTCAGACAGTGGTTCATGAAGCTTCATTGAGCCAGTATGGGGATTGAACCCATGACCTTGGTGTTATTAGCACCACACTCTGACCAACTGAGCTAACCGGCCCACATTGGTGAAAAGATCTACTTTCTTTCTTCCAATATTTGTGTTGAATGTGCTTGTAAATGTTTTCCCCTGAAGGCAACACACACACTCACCACTAGACCACAGATGAACACACAATCATGTCCATACTCCACTTCTGGGTTAACTTCAGTGTTCGTTCCATAACGTATCGTAACAATCCTGAAAATATCTCTACTTCTAGTGGCGGCGTTCTCCTCCTTTCCTGAAGTACTTTATGTTTCACTCCAGGAGTTCTGATCCATCTGGAGCTTTATTTGCTTTTTAATTGCACAAAGTGGAGGATGAGGATTTTTACATCATTTGACATAACTTTAATTTGAAAAAACTTCTATTTTCTTTTTGATAGTCAGTTTAATTTGAAAAAAACTCCTATTTTCCCTTTGATAGTCACTTTAATTTGAAAAAACTCATATTCTCACTTTGATAGTCACTTTAATTTGAAAAAAGACTCTTATTTTCCCTTTGATAGTCACTTTTATTTGAAAGAAACTCCTATTCTAATTTTGACAGTAACTTTAATTTGAAAAAACTCCCATTTTCACTTTGATAGTCACTTTAATTTGAAAAAAAAACTCCTATTCTCACTTTGATAGTCATGTTAATTTGAAAAAACTCCTATTCTCACTTTGATAGTCACTTTAATTTGAAAGAAACTCCTATTCTCACTTTGATAGTCATGTTAATTTGAAAAAACTCCTATTCTCACTTTGATAGTCACTTTAATTTGAAAGAAACTCCTATTCTTACTTTGATAGTCACTTTAACTTGAAAAAACCCCTCATATTTTCCCTTTGATAGTCACTTTAATTTGAAAAAAAACTACTATTCTCACTTTGATAGTCACTTTAATTTGAAAAAAAAAACCCTCCTATTCTCACTTTGATAGTCACTTTAATTTGAAAGAAACTCCTATTCTCACTTTGAAAGTCACTTTAATTTGAAAAAAACCCTCCTATTCTCACTTTGATAGTCACTTTAATTTGAAAATAAAACTCAGATTTTCCCGTTGATAGTCACTTTAATTTGAAAAAAATTCTATTTTCTTTTTGATAGTCACTTTAATTTGAAAAAAACTCCTATTTTCCCTTTGATAGTCACTTTATTTTGAAAAAACTCCTATTCTCACTTTGATAGTCACTAAAATTTGAAAAAAAAAGATCCTATTCTCACTTTGATAGTCACTTTAATTTGAAAAAAAAATCCTATTTTCCATTTGATAGTCACTTTAATTTGAAAGAAACTCCTATTCTCACTTTGAAAGTCACTTTAATTTGAAAAAAACCCTCCTATTCTCACTTTGATAGTCACTTTAATTTGAAAATAAAACTCAGATTTTCCCGTTGATAGTCACTTTAATTTGAAAAAAATTCTATTTTCTTTTTGATAGTCACTTTAATTTGAAAAAAACTCCTATTTTCCCTTTGATAGTCACTTTATTTTGAAAAAACTCCTATTCTCACTTTGATAGTCACTTTAATTTGAAAAAACTCCTATTCTCACTTTGATAGTCACTTTAATTTGAAAGAAACTCCTATTCTCATTTTGATAGTCACTTTAATTTGAAAAAAACCCTCATATTTTCCCATTGATAGTCACTTTAATTTGAAAAAAAATCAAATTTTCCCTTTGATAGTCACTAAAATTTGAAAAAAAAAGATCCTATTCTCACTTTGATAGTCACTTTAATTTGAAAAAAAAATCCTATTTTCCATTTGATAGTCACTTTAATTTGAAAGAAACTCCTATTCTCACTTTGAAAGTCACTTTAATTTGAAAGAAACCCTCCTATTCTCACTTTGATAGTCACTTTAATTTGAAAATAAAACTCCTATTTTCCCGTTGATAGTCACTTTAATTTGAAAAAAATTCTATTTTCTTTTTGATAGTCACTTTAACTTGAAAAAAACCCTCATATTTTCCCTTTGATAGTCACTTTAATTTGAAAAAAACTACTATTATCACTTTGATAGTCACTTTAACTTGAAAAAAACCCTCATATTTTCCCTTTGATAGTCACTTTAATTTGATAAAAACCTCAAATTTTCCCTTTGATAGTCACTAAAATTTGAAAAAAAACTCCTATTCTCACTTTGATAGTCACTTTAATTTGAAAAAAAATCCTATTTTTGCTTTGATAGTCACTTTAATTTGAAAGAAACTCCTATTCTCACTTTGATAGTCACTTTAATTAGAAAAAAATTCTATTTTCTTTTTGATAGTCACTTTAATTTGAAAGAAACTCCTATTCTCACTTTGATCGTCACTTTAATTTGAAAAAAACTCCTATTCTCATTTTGACAGTAACTTTAATTTGAAAGAAACTCCTATTCTCACTTTGATGGTCACTTTAATTAGAAAAAAATTCTATTTTCTTTTTGATAGTCACTTTAGTTTGAAAAAAAACTCCTATTCTCACTTTGATAGTCACTTTAATTTGAAAAAACTCCTATTCTCACTTTGATAGTCACTTTAATTTGAAAGAAACTCCTATTCTCACTTTGATAGTCACTTTAACTTGAAAAAAACCTCCTATTCTCACTTTGATAGTCACTTTAATTTGAAAGAAACTCCTATTCTCATTTTGATAGTCACTTTAATTTGAAAAAAACCCTCATATTTTCCCATTGATAGTCACTTTAATTTGAAAAAAAAAGATCCTATTCTCACTTTGATAGTCACTTTAATTTGAAAAAAACCCTCATATTTTCCCTTTGATAGTCACTTTAATTTGAAAAAAAAACTACTATTCTCACTTTGATAGTCACTTTAATTTGAAAAAAAAAACCCCTCCTATTCTCACTTTGATAGTCACTTTAATTTGAAAGAAACTCCTATTTTCCCTTTGATAGTCACTTAAATTTGAAAAAAACTCCTATTTTAACTTTGATAGTCAATTTAATTTGATAAAAATTCTATTTTCTTTTTGAAAGTCACATTAATTTGAAAAAAACCTCCTATTCTCACTTTGATAGTCACTTTAATTTGAAAGAAACTCCTATTCTCATTTTGATAGTCACTTTAATTTGAAAAAAAAACCCTCATATTTTCCCATTGATAGTCACTTGAATTTGAAAAAAACTCAAATTTTCCCTTTGATAGTCACTAAAATTTGAAAAAAAAAGATCCTATTCTCACTTTGATAGTCACTTTAATTTGAAAAAAAAATCCTATTTTCCATTTGATAGTCACTTTAATTTGAAAGAAACTCCTATTCTCACTTTGAAAGTCACTTTAATTTGAAAAAAACCCTCCTATTCTCACTTTGATAGTCACTTTAATTTGAAAATAAAACTCAGATTTTCCCGTTGATAGTCACTTTAATTTGAAAAAAATTCTATTTTCTTTTTGATAGTAACTTTAATTTGAAAAAAAACTCCTATTTTTCCTTTGATAGTCACTTTATTTTGAAAAAACTCCTATTCTCACTTTGATAGTCACTTTAATTTGAAAAAACTCCTATTCTCACTTTGATAGTCACTTTAACTTGAAAAAACCCCTCATATTTTCCCTTTGATAGTCACTTTAATTTGATAAAAACCTCAAATTTTCCCTTTGATAGTCACTAAAATTTGAAAAAAAACTCCTATTCTCACTTTGATAGTCACTTTAATTTGAAAAAAAATCCTATTTTTGCTTTGATAGTCACTTTAATTTGAAAGAAACTCCTATTCTCACTTTGATAGTCACTTTAATTAGAAAAAAATTCTATTTTCTTTTTGATAGTCACTTTAATTTGAAAGAAACTCCTATTCTCACTTTGATCGTCACTTTAATTTGAAAAAAACTCCTATTCTCATTTTGACAGTAACTTTAATTTGAAAGAAACTCCTATTCTCACTTTGATGGTCACTTTAATTAGAAAAAAATTCTATTTTCTTTTTGATAGTCACTTTAGTTTGAAAAAAAACTCCTATTCTCACTTTGATAGTCACTTTAATTTGAAAAAAACTCCTATTTTCTTTTTGATAGTCAGTTTAATTTGAAAAAAACTCCTATTTTACCTTTGATAGTCACTTTAATTTGAAAAAACTCCTATTCTCACTTTGATAGTCACTTTAAGTTTAAAAAAAACTCTTATTTTCCCTTTGATAGTCACTTTTATTTGAAAGAAACTCCTATTCTAATTTTGACAGTAACTTTAATTTGAAAAAACTCCCATTTTCACTTTGATAGTCACTTTAATTTGAAAAAAAAACTCCTATTCTCACTTTGATAGTCATGTTAATTTGAAAAAAGTCCTATTCTCACTTTGATAGTCACTTTAATTTGAAAGAAACTCCTATTCTCACTTTGATAGTCACTTTAACTTGAAAAAAACACCTCATATTTTCCCTTTGATTGTCACTTTAATTTAAAAAAAATTATATTCTCACTTTGATCGTCACTTTAATTTGAAAAAAAAACCCCCTCCTATTCTCACTTTGATAGTCACTTTAATTTGAAAGAAACTCCTATTTTCCCTTTCATAGTCACTTAAATTTGAAAAAAACTCCTATTTTAACTTTCATAGTCACTTTAATATGAAAAAAATTCTATTTTCTTTTTGATAGTCGCATTATTTTGAAAAAAACCTCCTATTCTCACTTTGGTAGTCACTTTAATTTGAAAAAAAAATACTATTCTCGCTTTGATAGTAACTTTAATTTGAAAAAACTCCTATTCTCACTTTGATAGTCACTTTAATTTGAAAAAAACCTCTTATTTTCCCTTTGATAGTCACTTTAATTTGAAAGAAACTCCTATTCTCATTTTGACAGTAACTTTAATTTGAAAAAACTCCCATTTTCACTTTGATGGTCACTTTAATTTGAAAAACAAATTCCTATTCTCACTTTGATAGTCACTTTAATTTGAAAAGAAAACTCATATTTTCCCTTTGATAGTCACTTTAATTTGATAAAAACCTCAAATTTTCCCTTTGATAGTCACTAAAATTTGAAAAAAAACTCCTATTCTCACTTTGATAGTCACTTTAATTTGAAAAAAAATCCTATTTTTGCTTTGATAGTCACTTTAATTTGAAAGAAACTCCTATTCTCACTTTGATAGTCACTTTAATTAGAAAAAAATTCTATTTTCTTTTTGATAGTCACTTTAATTTGAAAGAAACTCCTATTCTCACTTTGATCGTCACTTTAATTTGAAAAAAACTCCTATTCTCATTTTGACAGTAACTTTAATTTGAAAGAAACTCCTATTCTCACTTTGATGGTCACTTTAATTAGAAAAAAATTCTATTTTCTTTTTGATAGTCACTTTAGTTTGAAAAAAAACTCCTATTCTCACTTTGATAGTCACTTTAATTTGAAAAAACTCCTATTCTCACTTTGATAGTCACTTTAATTTGAAAGAAACTCCTATTCTCACTTTGATAGTCACTTTAACTTGAAAAAAACCTCCTATTCTCACTTTGATAGTCACTTTAATTTGAAAGAAACTCCTATTCTCATTTTGATAGTCACTTTAATTTGAAAAAAACCCTCATATTTTCCCATTGATAGTCACTTTAATTTGAAAAAAACTCAAATTTTCCCTTTGATAGTCACTAAAATTTGAAAAAAAAAGATCCTATTCTCACTTTGATAGTCACTTTAATTTGAAAAAAACCCTCATATTTTCCCTTTGATAGTCACTTTAATTTGAAAAAAAAACTACTATTCTCACTTTGATAGTCACTTTAATTTGAAAAAAAAAACCCCTCCTATTCTCACTTTGATAGTCACTTTAATTTGAAAGAAACTCCTATTTTCCCTTTGATAGTCACTTAAATTTGAAAAAAACTCCTATTTTAACTTTGATAGTCAATTTAATTTGATAAAAATTCTATTTTCTTTTTGAAAGTCACATTAATTTGAAAAAAACCTCCTATTCTCACTTTGATAGTCACTTTAATTTGAAAGAAACTCCTATTCTCATTTTGATAGTCACTTTAATTTGAAAAAAAAACCCTCATATTTTCCCATTGATAGTCACTTGAATTTGAAAAAAACTCAAATTTTCCCTTTGATAGTCACTAAAATTTGAAAAAAAAAGATCCTATTCTCACTTTGATAGTCACTTTAATTTGAAAAAAAAATCCTATTTTCCATTTGATAGTCACTTTAATTTGAAAGAAACTCCTATTCTCACTTTGAAAGTCACTTTAATTTGAAAAAAACCCTCCTATTCTCACTTTGATAGTCACTTTAATTTGAAAATAAAACTCAGATTTTCCCGTTGATAGTCACTTTAATTTGAAAAAAATTCTATTTTCTTTTTGATAGTAACTTTAATTTGAAAAAAAACTCCTATTTTTCCTTTGATAGTCACTTTATTTTGAAAAAACTCCTATTCTCACTTTGATAGTCACTTTAATTTGAAAAAACTCCTATTCTCACTTTGATAGTCACTTTAACTTGAAAAAACCCCTCATATTTTCCCTTTGATAGTCACTTTAATTTGATAAAAACCTCAAATTTTCCCTTTGATAGTCACTAAAATTTGAAAAAAAACTCCTATTCTCACTTTGATAGTCACTTTAATTTGAAAAAAAATCCTATTTTTGCTTTGATAGTCACTTTAATTTGAAAGAAACTCCTATTCTCACTTTGATAGTCACTTTAATTAGAAAAAAATTCTATTTTCTTTTTGATAGTCACTTTAATTTGAAAGAAACTCCTATTCTCACTTTGATCGTCACTTTAATTTGAAAAAAACTCCTATTCTCATTTTGACAGTAACTTTAATTTGAAAGAAACTCCTATTCTCACTTTGATGGTCACTTTAATTAGAAAAAAATTCTATTTTCTTTTTGATAGTCACTTTAGTTTGAAAAAAAACTCCTATTCTCACTTTGATAGTCACTTTAATTTGAAAAAAACTCCTATTTTCTTTTTGATAGTCAGTTTAATTTGAAAAAAACTCCTATTTTACCTTTGATAGTCACTTTAATTTGAAAAAACTCCTATTCTCACTTTGATAGTCACTTTAAGTTTAAAAAAAACTCTTATTTTCCCTTTGATAGTCACTTTTATTTGAAAGAAACTCCTATTCTAATTTTGACAGTAACTTTAATTTGAAAAAACTCCCATTTTCACTTTGATAGTCACTTTAATTTGAAAAAAAAACTCCTATTCTCACTTTGATAGTCATGTTAATTTGAAAAAAGTCCTATTCTCACTTTGATAGTCACTTTAATTTGAAAGAAACTCCTATTCTCACTTTGATAGTCACTTTAACTTGAAAAAAACACCTCATATTTTCCCTTTGATTGTCACTTTAATTTAAAAAAAATTATATTCTCACTTTGATCGTCACTTTAATTTGAAAAAAAACCCCCCTCCTATTCTCACTTTGATAGTCACTTTAATTTGAAAGAAACTCCTATTTTCCCTTTCATAGTCACTTAAATTTGAAAAAAACTCCTATTTTAACTTTCATAGTCACTTTAATATGAAAAAAATTCTATTTTCTTTTTGATAGTCGCATTATTTTGAAAAAAACCTCCTATTCTCACTTTGGTAGTCACTTTAATTTGAAAAAAAAATACTATTCTCGCTTTGATAGTAACTTTAATTTGAAAAAACTCCTATTCTCACTTTGATAGTCACTTTAATTTGAAAAAAACCTCTTATTTTCCCTTTGATAGTCACTTTAATTTGAAAGAAACTCCTATTCTCATTTTGACAGTAACTTTAATTTGAAAAAACTCCCATTTTCACTTTGATGGTCACTTTAATTTGAAAAACAAATTCCTATTCTCACTTTGATAGTCACTTTAATTTGAAAAGAAAACTCATATTTTCCCTTTTATAGTCACTTTAATTTGAAAAAAATTCTATTTTCTTCTTGATAGTCACATTAATTTGAAAATAATTCTTATTTTCCCTTTGATAGTCACTTTAATTTGAAAAAACTCATATTTTCCCTTTGATAGTCACTTTAATTTGAAAAAAAAACTACTATTCTCCCTTTGATCGTCACTTTAATTTGAAAAAAAAACCACTCCTATTCTCACTTTGATAGTCAATTTAATTTGAAAGAAACTCCTATTTTCCCTTTCATAGTCACTTAAATTTGAAAAAAACTCCTATTTTAACTTTGATAGTCACTTTAATATGAAAAAAATTCTATTTTCTTTTTGATAGTCGCATTATTTTGAAAAAAACCTCCTATTCTCACTTTGATAGTCACTTTAATTTGAAAGAAACTCCTATTCTCATTTTGATAGTCACTTTAATTTGAAAAAAAACCCTCATATTTTCCCTTTGATAGTCACTTTAATTTGAAAAAAACTCACATTTTCCCTTTGATAGTCACTAAATTTTCAAAAAAAAAATCCTATTCTCACTTTGATAGTCACTTTAATTTGAAAAAAAAAATCCTATTTTCTCTTTGATAGTCACTTTAATTTGAAAGAAACTCCTATTCCAACTTTGATAGTCACTTTAATTTGAAAGAAACTCTTATTCTCACTTTGATAGTCACTTTAATTTGAAAAAAAAACTCCTATTCTCACTTTGATAGTCATGTTAATTTGAAAAAACTCCTATTCTCACTTTGATAGTCACTTTAATTTGAAAGAAACTCCTATTCTCACTTTGGTAGTCACTTTAATTTGAAAAAAAAAATACTATTCTCGCTTTGATAGTCACTTTAATTTGAAAGAAACTCCTATTCTCATTTTGACAGTAACTTCAATTTGAAAAAACTCCCATTTTCACTTTGATGGTCACTTTAATTTGAAAAAAAAATTCCTATTCTCACTTTGATAGTCACTTTAATTTGAAAAGAAAACTCATATTTTCCCTTTGATAGTCACTTTAATTTGAAAAAAATTATATTTTCTTCTTGATAGTCACATTAATTTGAAAATATTTCTTATTTTCCCTTTGATAGTCACTTTAATTTGAAAAAACTCCTATTCTCACTTTGATAGTCACTTTAATTTGAAAGAAACTCCTATTCTCACTTTGATAGTCATGTTAATTTGAAAAAACTCCTATTCTCACTTTGATAGTCACTTTAATTTGAAAGAAACTCCTATTCTCACTTTGATAGTCATTATAACTTGAAAAAAACCCTCATATTTTCCCTTTGATAGTCACTTTAATTTGAAAAAAAACTACTATTCTCACTTTGATAGTCACTTTAATTTGAAAAAAAAACCCCATCCTATTCTCACTTTGATAGTCACTTTAATTTGAAAGAAACTCCTATTTTCCCTTTCATAGTCACTTAAATTTGAAAAAAAATCCTATTTTAATTTTGACAGTCACTTTAATATGAAAAAAATTCTATTTTCTTTTTGATAGTCGCATTATTTTGAAAAAAACCTCCTATTCTCACTTTGATAGTCACTTTAATTTGAAAGAAACTCCTATTCTCATTTTGATAGTCACTTTAATTTGAAAAAAAACCCTCATATTTTCCCTTTGATAGTCACTTTAATTTGAAAAAAACTCACATTTTCCCTTTGATAGTCACTAAATTTTCAAAAAAAAAAAATCCTATTCTCACTTTGATAGTCACTTTAATTTGAAAAAAAAAATCCTATTTTCCCTTTGATAGTCACTTTAATTTGAAAGAAACTCCTATTCTCACTTTGACAGTCACTTTAATTTGAAAGAAACTCCTATTCTCACTTTGATAGTCACTTTAATTTGAAAAAAAAAACTCGTATTCTCACTTTGATAGTCACTTTAATTTGAAAATAAAACTCCTATTTTTCTGTTGATAGTCACTTTAATTTGAAAAAAATTCTATTTTCTTTTTGATAGTCACTTTAATTTGAAAAAAACTCCTATTCTCATTTTGATAGTCACTTTAATTTGAAAAAAAAACTCCTATTCTCACTTTGATAGTCACTTTAATTTGAAAGAAACTCCTATTCTCATTTTGATAGTCACTTTAATTTGAAAAAAACTACTATTCCCACATTGATAGTCACTTTAATTTGAAAGAAACTCCTATTCTCATTTTGATTGTCACTTTAATTTGAAAAAACCCTCATCATTTATTTTTGATAGTCACATTAATTTAAAAAAAAACTCCTATTCTCACTTCTATAGTCACTTTAATTTGAAAGAAACTCCTATTTTGATTTTGATAGTCAATTTAATTTGAAAAAACCCTCATATTTTCCCTTTGATAGTCACTTTAATTTGAAAGAAACTCCTATTCTCATTTTGATAGTCACTTTAATTTGAAAAAAACTACTATTCTCACATTGATAGTCACTTTAATTTGAAAAAAAAACTCCTATTCTCACTTTGACAGTCACTTTAATTTGAAAGAGACTCCTATTCTCATTTTGATAGTCACTTTAATTTGAAAAAACCCTCATCTTTTCTTTTTGATAGTCACATTAATTTGAAAAAAAAACCTCCTATTCTCACTTTGATAGTCACTTTAATATTCAAAGAAACTCCTATTCTCATTTTGATAGTCACTTTAATTTGAAAAAAACCCTCATATTTTCCCTTTGATAGTCACTTTAATTTGAAAAAAAATAAAATTTTCCCTTTGATAGTCACTAAAATTTGAAAAAAAACTCCTATTCTCACTTTGATAGTCACTTTAATTTGAAAAAAAAATCCTATTTTCTCTTTGATAGTCACTTTTATTTGAAAAAAATTCTATTTTCTTTTTGATAGTCACTTTAATTTGAAAGAAACTCAAATTTTCCCTTTGATAGTCACTAAAATTTGAAAAAAAAAATCCTATTTTCCCTTTGAAAGTCACTTTAATTTGAAAGAAACTCATATTTCCCCTTTGAGAGTCACTTTAATTTGAAAAAAATTCTATTTTCTTTTTGATAGTCACTTTAATTTGAAAGAAACTCAAATTTTCCCTTTGATAGTCACTAAAATTTGAAAAAAAAAATCCTATTTTCCCTTTGATAGTCACTTTAATTTGAAAGAAACTCCTATTCTCACTTTGATAGTCACTTTAATTTGAAAAAAAAAACTCGTATTCTCACTTTGATAGTCACTTTAATTTGAAAATAAAACTCCTATTTTTCTGTTGATAGTCACTTTAATTTGAAAAAAATTCTATTTTCTTTTTGATAGTCACTTTAATTTGAAAAAAACTCCTATTCTCATTTTGATAGTCAATTTAATTTGAAAAAAAAACTCCTATTCTCACTTTGATAGTCACTTTAATTTGAAAGAAACTCCTATTCTCACTGTGATAGTCACTTTAATCTGAAAATAAAACTCCTATTTTTCTGTTGATAGTCACTTTAATTTGAAAAAAACTCCTATTCTCATTTTGATAGTCACTTTAATTTGAAAAAAAAACTCCTATTCTCACTTTGATAGTCACTTTAATTTGAAAGAAACTCCTATTCTCATTTTGATAGTCACTTTAATTTGAAAAAACCCTCATATTTTCCCTTTGATAGTCACTTTAATTTGAAAGAAACTCCTATTCTCATTTTGATAGTCACTTTAATTTGAAAAAAACTACTATTCTCACATTGATAGTCACTTTAATATGAAAGAAACTCCTATTCTCATTTTGATTGTCACTTTAATTTGAAAAAACCCTCATCATTTATTTTTGATAGTCACATTAATTAAAAAAAAAACTCCTATTCTAACTTCGATAGTCACTTTAATTTGAAAGAAACTCCTATTCTCATTTTGATAGTCAATTTAATTTGAAAAAACCCTCATATTTTCCCTTTGATAGTCACTTTAATTTGAAAGAAACTCCTATTCTCATTTTGATAGTCACTTTAATTTGAAAAAAACTACTATTCTCACATTGATAGTCACTTTAATTTGAAAAAAAAACTCCTATTCTCACTTTGACAGTCACTTTAATTTGAAAGAGACTCCTATTTTCATTTTGATAGTCACTTTAATTTGAAAAAACCCTCATCTTTTCTTTTTGATAGTCACATTAATTTGAAAAAAAAACCTCCTATTCTCACTTCGATAGTCACTTTAATATTCAAAGAAACTCCTATTCTCATTTTGATAGTCACTTTAATTTGAAAAAAACCCTCATATTTTCCCTTTGATAGTCACTTTAATTTGAAAAAAACTAAAATTTTCCCTTTGATAGTCACTAAAATTTGAAAAAAAACTCCTATTCTCACTTTGATAGTCACTTTAATTTGAAAAAAAAATCCTATTTTCTCTTTGATAGTCACTTTAATTTGAAAGAAACTCATATTTCCCCTTTGAGAGTCACTTTAATTTGAAAAAAATTCTATTTTCTTTTTGATAGTCACTTTAATTTGAAAGAAACTCAAATTTTCCCTTTGATAGTCACTAAAATTTGAAAAAAAACTCCTATTCTCACTTTGATAGTCACTTTAATTTGAAAAAAAAATCCTATTTTCTCTTCGATAGTCACTTTAATTTGAAAGAAACTCATATTTCCCCTTTGAGAGTCACTGTAATTTTTGAAAGAAACTCCTATTCTCTCTTTATAGTCACTTTAATTTGAAAAAACCCTCATATTTTCCCTTTGATAGTCACTTTAATTTGAAAGAAACTCCTATTCTCACTTTGATAGTCACTTTGATTTGAAAAAAACTACTATTCTCACATTGATAGTCACTTTAATTTGAAAGAAACTCCTATTCTCATTTTGATTGTCACTTTAATTTGAAAAAACCCTCATCTTTTATTTTTGATAGTCACATTAATTTGAAAAAAAAAATCCTATTCTCACTTTGATAGTCACTTTAATTTGAAAAAAAAAAATCCTATTTTCCCTTTGATAGTCACTTTAATTTGAAAGAAACTCCTATTCTCACTTTATAGTCACTTTAATTTGAAAAAACCCTCATATTTTCCCTTTGATAGTCACTTTAATTTGAAAGAAACTCCTATTCTCATTTTGATAGTCACTTTAATTTGAAAAAAAACTACTATTCTCACATTGATAGTCACTTTAATTTGAAAGAAACTCCTATTCTCATTTTGATTGTCACTTTAATTTGACTATCAAAGTGAGAATAGGAGGGTTTTTTTCAAATTAAAGTGACTATCGAAGTGAGAATAGGAGTTTTTTTCAAATTAAAGTGACTATCAAAAGGAAAATATGAGGGTTTTTTCAAATTAAAGTGACTATCAAAATGAGAATATGAGTTTCTTTCAAATTAAAGTGACTATCAAAGTGAGAATAGGAGTTTTTTCAAATTAAAGTGACTTTCAAAGTGAGAATAGGAGTTTCTTTCAAATTAAAGTGACTATAAAAGTGAGAATAGGAGTTTTTTTCAAATTAAAGTGACTATCAAAGGGAAAATAGGAGTTTTTTTCAAATTAATGTGACAATCAAAAAGAAAATAGAATTTTTTTCAAATTAAAGTGAATATCAAAGGGAAAATATGAGTTTTCATTTCAAATTAAAGTGACTATCAAAGTGAGAATAGGAGTTTCTTTCAAATTAAAGTGACTATCAAAGTGAGAATTGTGGAGGCTGGGAAAGATGAGACGGACGAAGGAGTCGAGTCGGCTTTCTTTATTGCCTCCAGCCACATGACAGTTCACCTGTCAAACATCTCTACCTGTGCGTCACAGCACTTCCTCTTTTGACCCTTCCCATCACCAACACGCCCCCGCACGTCACCGACACACCCACTTCATTCTGCTTGGGAGAACCTCCCTCAAGGTGCACACCACACAGGCCCCCCCCCCGAACAATCAGATTGGTGCTACTATCAAAAAAACAAAAATACGCAACAAAAAAAAGGTTTGTTTGATTGTTTTTTCTCTTTTTTTTTGTCTCTTTTGGGAGGTCTTAGCACCCGACCATAACGGCTGCGTTGCACCTCCAATGGAGTAGGTGCAAGTACCGGCAACGGGGTTAAGGCAGGTGCAGGGGACATTGCAGGAGCTGATGACTTAGGGGGGGCGCCCACGTCTCGGGGGTTGCCCCACCTCCGCTGGCTGCTCTGGCATGACATGGGCAGGTTTCAGACGGTCCACTGAAACCCGGACATGCCTACCCCCCATATCCACCACAAAGTTCTTCGGCCCTGCCTCCAGGACGTGAAACGGGCCGTCATATGGCGGCTGAAGTGGGGAACGATGAGCGTCATGACGAATAAATACATATTCGGCTGCCATCAGGTTCTTCAGGACATAGGACCGGGGCAGGCAGTGATGAGCTGGAACCGGGTCGAACATGCGGGCGTGAGGGGGGCGGATACGAGGCTTGAAAGGTGCAGACGGTGTGATACTTATGTCAACTCTTCACAAAGTAGAGTTTGCTAAAGTTCTGTTGCGCTGGCCAGGAATCAAACCCGGGCGTACTACATGGCAGGTGAGAATTCTACCACTGAACCACTACTGCTGACCTAAGTCCAACAGGAAGTCTGCAATTTGCCTTTCAAAATAAGATTATCAGCAGAAATCTAAATTAGGTCTCACCACCCGTAGGAAAGTCATAGAGAGATGAAACCAAAACTCACTTGTTTGTCTCAGCAAGACCTGGAAATAATGTAATGACACTCCTGACTTAATCTTAGTCTACATTTTGCCTTTGAAAACCAGATCCAGCCATCCCCGGGTCGGCACTGTCACCCAGATCACATTGCACCGATTAAGAACCTTTCCTGCAGGTAGTGAGCCCACAGGAAGGTGGCGCCCAGCATGGGACATCAACCCACTACC
Organism: Lipophrys pholis; assembly: GCF_963383615.2. Taxonomy (NCBI): domain Eukaryota; kingdom Metazoa; phylum Chordata; class Actinopteri; order Blenniiformes; family Blenniidae; genus Lipophrys; species Lipophrys pholis. The sequence continues at coordinate 3,213,742 of NC_137646.1, read as the reverse complement.
TTGAGATTGCAAGTCTCATGCTCTACCAACTGAGCCAGAAGAACCAGGAACCATCAGGGATCACCAGAAGAAGAACCAGAACCAGACACAGTGACCTGCAACCTGCAAGTGATCCAATTTTCAATCTTCAGTGTTTTTACTGCAAAATCCTCCAGAGAACAAAAGAATAATCAACTATTCTGACAATCAGTGGGTTGCTGTAAAGAAGTTGCATTTAAATGAAATCACCATGTAAGTTTCAAAGTGTCTGTGTATTCACAATTTCCAGACACCCTGATGGTTCTATCTGCTAACTCTGTTTGGTGATGTCATAGTGATGTCATAAAAGAATGGAAAACAGGGAAAACATTCATTCCCTTATTGCCATTCTGACAATTCACATCAAAGATGCTCTGCAGAATGAAATGATGACGCCTGGTCAGTGATAAAAACACAAGCAATTAAAAAATACCAGAATTACAATGAGTTCTATAATACTAGTGAGGAAATGCAGTGCCTGGGAATAAATCAGTAGAAAGAGAGAATAAATGGCCGTCACTGTACCTGACCTAATCCCACATGTGATATTTACAGTTCTCTGTTTAAAGTTGGATGGCAGTGGGAAAGAAAGCTGGCAGTTTTCCATCTCAGGCTGCGGTTCCTCCTGCCTGAGGGGAGGAGAGAAAACAGTCCAGGGCAGGCTGAGGACGTCCTTGGTGGTCCTCAATGTCCCTGACAGGCAAGTCCCTTGTTGGAGGCAACAAGGTCCCCATGATCTTCTCAGTGGCCCTCAAGAGTCTCTTAGTGCTTTCTAGTCAGAGACACTGAGCTGCTGGTGACTTACAGACTGCACATCTCCATCTTCAGCCCACAACAATCAGGGTTCTAATTTACACATGATTTAAGGCCCGTTTACACCACAACAAAAACAAGTGGAACCACAAAACTTTAGTCACATTTGGGCTCCGTTTATACGACAGTGGTGCTCGGATCCACTGCAACCGTCACTTTTTGGTCCCGGCTCTCAAGGTGGAACTTTTCTTTCACACTCCCGACTCCCCCCACAGGGACAGGCGGAGGCTACGGAGCGCTGTTACTGAGCATGTGCACCTCCGCCGTGGTAAATAGTGCTTCTACTCATGTGTGAGTAACAAACATGGCGGCCTCCGTAGAGCTGCTGTCCTGTAAAAGCTTCACTTTTCCTTAACGGACAAGTTGTTGTCACTTGGAATGTTGTGGTGTAAACGGAGCCGAAGACTCAGATCCAAACTGAGCCGTTAACATGTGACTGGGTTGTGAAAGCTCACACAGGAGGAGGGTTAAAAACTATATGCTGCATTGGCCGGGAATCAAACCCTGGACCCTGCATGGCAGGAGAGGATTCTACCGTGTTGTGTGTCTGGTTGCTGGAGCTGGTTTTCTTGGAAGGGTGTGGCTCATTTGTCCAAGAGTTGTGTTTTCTCTCAGTGGACATTCAATAATCAGGAGACTGAGTCCTTGAATAAAGGTTTGAAAGAACTGAAAAAGATCCAACATCCCAACTTATAAGGAAAGTCTCTCCTCTGTGACGGCCGGGAATCGAACCCGGGTCAACTGCTTGGAAGGCAGCTATGCTCACCACTATACCACCGTCACTACTCTGAGTGGCTTCACCTGTCAAAGATGATGAAGAATATAGAGCGATGGTGAAGAAGACTTGAAGAAGTTTGTAGAATGGGACAGAAAAGTGACTCATGTTTGTGAGTGAGACATGTCAGAGCCTGTTTGTCTTTTGTCTCCTCATTCATGTAAGATAAGGAGGAAAAGCCCTGAGCAGCATGTGTCCCTCTCTCACCAGGACACTGTCCCTCTCTCACCAGGACACTCTGGATTGTGGTGTGTGGCTGCTTGCTGGAGGGGAGGATTTATGGAAGTGTTGTCTGTTAGTGAGGATTTCATGGTTGGAGTCAGAACATTGTAGGAGATATTTCACTAACCTGACAACTAAATAAGTAAATAACTGTAACTAGCTGCTCCCACATTACTATGGACGAGGACAGGATCCACTCTGGAGGGTCTCCTCCATCACAGGACAGTCAGAGACAAACAGCCACACACACACACACACACACACACACACACACACACACACACACACACACACACACACACACACACACACACACACACACACACACACCCCTTCACAATTTACTGTCACCAGTTAAGCTCCCTTGTTGTTGTTGGAACCGTCACATTGTTCTACAAAGAACCCAAAAGCCTGAAAAGTCCTGGATTCTTTAAAAAGTTGAAAAGAAAAACTTTCTTCTATCATTTGTTCCCAAGATTCACACCAATACTGAGTAAAGGGAACTTTTTCCTAGTGAACATAAGTCATGTCTGTATATTCCATCATCCATCCATCCATCCATCCATCATCCATCCATCCATCCATCCATCATCCATCCATTCATTATCCTTCTATCCATCCATCCATCTTTCCAACTATCATCCTTCCTTCAATCCATCCATCCGTCATCCATCCATCCATCCAACCATCATCCTTCCTTCCATCCATCCATCCATCCATCCATTATCCTTCTATCCATCCATCCATCTATCCAACTATCATCCTTCCTTCCATCCATCCATCCGTCATCCATCCATCCATCCATCCAACCATCATCCTTCCTTCCATCCATCCATCCACCAATCCATCCTTCCTGATCCATCAATCCATCTACCAATCCATCCTTCCATCATCCATTCATCCATCTGTCATCCATCCATCATTGATCCATCCATCCATCCATCTGTCATTCATCCATCCATCCTTCCATCCATCTACCAATCCATCCTTCCATCATCCATCCATCCTCCTTCCTTCCTTCCATCCATCCATCCATTGTTCCATCCATCCATCATCCATCCATCCATCATCCATTCAACCATCCATCCATCCATCATCCATCCATTCATCCATCCATCTGTCATCTATCCGTCATTCATCCACCCATCCCTCGATCCATCCATCAATTCATCAACCTTCCTTCCATCCATCATCCATCCATCCATCTATATATCAATCTGCCATCCATCCGTCATTCATCCATCCATCCATCTACCAATCCATCCTTCCATCATCCATCCATTCGTCATCCATCCATCATCTACCAATCCATCCTTCCTCATACATCCATCCATCTACCAATCCATCCTTCTATCCATCCATATGTCATCCATCCATCCATCCATCCATCATGCATCCATCGTCCATCATCTACCAATCCATCCTTCGATCCTTCCATCCATCAATCCATCCTTCCATCCATCCATCAGTCATCCATCCATCCACCCATCTGTCATCCATCCATCATTCATCCGTCTTTAATCCATCCATCCAACATCTGTCATCCATCGGTCATTCATCCATCCAACCATCCATCCATCCATCCATCCATTGTTCCATGCATCCATCTATCCAACCATCCATCCGTCATCCATCATCCATCCATCCATCCTCCATCATACATCCAGCATCCTTTCTTCCATCCATCCATCCATCCATCCTGATGTGATCCACTAAACATGTCCAAGCAGTAGTGTTGTGTTTTTGCTTCTTATTGTCAATAGAACCAAGAGTGACTGATAGAGTGAGTATCAGAGTGACTGATACTCTTGTATTTGCTACATGATACAGGCTTATGAGTTTCAAGCCTCTCACGCCATAGATGCTACATGCTACATCTAAAGAGGTTCAGGCCTCATCTCTGGTGTTGGAGGCCTGATACGCTTTAAATGTCGCATGTAGCATCTCTGGTGTAAGAGGCCTGAATCTCTTTAAATGTAGCATGTAGCATCCTTACATTTAAAGAGATTCAGACCTCAAACTCCAGAGATGCTACATGCTACATTTAAAGAGATTCAGACCTGGTACACAAGAGTTGCTACATGATACAGGCTTGAGTTTCAAGCCTCTCACGCCATAGATGCTACATGCTACATCTAAAGAGTTTCAGGCCTCATCTCTGGTGTTGGAGGCCTGATACGCTTTGAATGTATCATATTTACATTTAAATTAGATTCAGACCTCCAACTCCAGAGATGCTACATGCTACATTTAAAGAGTATTAGGCCTTGTACTCCAGATGTTATGAACTTACATTTTTTTAACTAACTAAGTAACTAACTAGTAACTAAGTAACTAACTAACTAACTAACAAAAATGTATCAATTTATTTAAAAATACACAATATATAAATATATTTATGTGTAGTCAACCTCGTAGTACTGTGGGTAAAAATGTGTGTGATGAAGGTTGAGTTGGATGGTTTCATGGAGGATTCATGTCAGACGGTGAGTTCAGTTCAGCTCCAGGTCGGGCTGTCTGAGGTGGGGGAGGGGAGCCATCAATTAAACACCTGCTCTGTCTGCGCCACAGTATTGCTGCTGTTGCATTCACTGAGCGTGGGAATTACTGGGTTACCAAACTCACGACATTTTCTGCATAAAACTACACAACTGTTGAGCTTGCAGACGTTTTGGTGATCATTTCAAGAGCAAGCAACAATTGCAGCTCCATTTGATTCTTCATTTTAAAAGACTGATTCAAATTTAAAGGCTTTTAAAGATTTAAAAGGCTGATTTAGTAGCATTTAGAGAGTTAAAGTTCTGATTAGTATTAAGCATTTGATAGTTCTTATCAGTATTAAAAGTATTACTAAGATATAACCCAGTAAGTAGACATAATATAGGGTTCAGTACTTTTATATCAGTTTTCAAAAGTGTATGTTTTTGTCTTCAATGATTTGAGAGTGTGGTTACTTATTTCTGAATGTGTTATAGGATAACACCACCAGCTAAATTGATGTTTATTTTTGTTTTATTTGAAACATTGTTTTTTGTTAATATGTGAAATGTTCCCAATTTGTCTTCACAGAAGATGAAGAACAAGGAAAAGGAGCAAGAAGTGGATGAAGTGGTTTGTATTGTTTTTAAGTCTCATTTCTCATTTTGACGTGGATCATAGCAAAATAATGGACATAGAGTTTATTTAATAAATTCACGGTGTCCCAGAAGGGCCAACATCACAATACAACAGGAAAAGCCACAATACAACAGTAAAAACTCAAAATGCAACAACAAAGACCACAAATGTGACTGAATCATCCTACTTAACTAGTTATATCAGGGGTGTCCAGCTCCGGTCCTGGAGAGCCGGTGTCCTGCATGTTCTAGTTCCTCCCTGCTTCAGCTTACCTGAATCTAATGATGATGTCATCACCAAGGTTGTGAAAAAGCCCAATAAGGAACCCTTCATTGCAATCAGGTGTGTTACAACTGGGAGAGAGTTAAACCTGCAGGACGCCGGCCCTCCAGGACGCAGTTTGGACACCCCTGAGTTATATTAATAAAGTGGAATTGAATTGAACATCTGACAAACATCATATTTTGGTATCATTTCAGGAGGATTGCATATCAGCAGATAATTCTTCAGAAAGCAGTCATGATGAGGACAGTGATTATGTCCCATTGTCTTCTGAGGCCTCAGATGATGACATGGTTCCAACATTGAAAGGAACAAACCCAAAATTTCAAGAATCGGAAAAATCTCACAACAGAAATATAACTGATTCACAAAAAATGCACGCTGTTCAACAGAAAATGAAGGCAGACATCGACTCGGATGTATGTATGTATGTATGTATGTATGTATGTATGTATGTATGTATGTATGTATGTATTATGTGTTATGAATGTACTGTATGTACGTGTTTTAACTACTTGCATGAAGTGTCACATTTCAGAGGGGTGGAGTCATGGGCCCTTACAACCTATTGGTTCTTTCACTTGTTAACAAATCACATTAAGGTTCTGATGTGGATCTGAACTGAATTTGGTCGCTGCTAAAAACAGACTGGATCAACAGCTTTCATTTCAAAAATAAAAATAAAGACACAACTGATCAATTAGTAGGATTAATAATGGAAACAGAGACAGAAGGCAGAACAGAGAGAGTGTGGATTGAGCAATTTGTTGTTTTCAAATTAAAGTGAACATCAATCCACTTCAATAAAAAAAAAATCCTATTTCACTATTCACTATTTGCACTTGGGTGCCAGAGGTCCTGGCATTCCCGGATGTGCCCTTAGGATTACCATGACCCCCTCCTACAAATGTTTGGTCTAGTGTTTCTATCATGTTGTGGTTTTATTTCCAATTGGCAACAGACACACTCACCAAAGCCAAGCAGCAACCAACCAACCAAGGAGCAGCAGGCCAGGAGGTAAAGGGAGGGACAGCAGACGATGAAAAAGGACAATGAGGACGGAGCGTCCACTGAAAGTCAGTCCATGTAAACTTAAGATGCTATCAGAAGATCAAGTTTTTGACACAATGACTGTTGTGTAATTTCATATGTGATGTTAGCAGAAGCAGCTTTTCCAGATGAAGTCTAGTAAAGGTGGTGAAACCATGATGAGACTGTCTAATGGTACTTCACAACCTACATGATGGATAATTTTAACCACGAAGGGACTTGAACCCTCAACCTTCTGATCCGAAGTCAGACGCCTTATCCATTTGGCCACGTGGTCCCATGAGTCCAACATTTCAACCAAACACTGACAAACTCACTTCCTTGATAAAGTGTCAGGTGTGTTCAATGATGTCAAAAGGTGGACAGTTCATACATTTATACACACTTCTCTATTGTCTCAACATGTGATCCTGGTTTTAGCTCCTTTATGGATTTGATGTTGACTTTGACATTGTGTCCTCCACATCCTGCCACATGAGTCAATCTGCTTGAAGGTTCAAATCTGCTGTTTTCACTGCATGACTGTTTCAACTAATTATTTGCGTTGCAGTAATTCTATTATTTTTCATTTGGTTAACCCAAAAAGACATAATTGAGAAGGAATTTGGTTTCCTTAAATTATAAAGAAACACCAGTGAAGCTGGCTCAGTTTTTTATTTATTTAAACGTAATAAAATCTTAACAGGATGTGCAATGGAGGTCACTGACGTCTACCTCCCTCTGGTGGACATTTGTGGTCATTACATTCATTCCCCACTCAATCACACACACAATCGTTCCCTTCTCTCTTTCACGCACACACACACACACACACACACACACACACACACACACACACACACACACACACACACACACACACACACACACACACACACACACACACACACACACACACACACATAGATATACCTGAATATTATTTAAAAAAAAATGACCATTAAAAGATCATAGGAGGAGCTGTACCTTCATCAGCTTCTCTCTCAGCAACAACAAATTTACAAATCCAGCTTTTAGATATTTTACACCTCACTTGGGTTTGAGGGAATCACATCCAGAACAGGACGGAACACAGGAGCCATCTTGGATGGGTCTACTGTCCTTTACAGAGATCTGGAACCTTTTGCATACATTATTGTAGAAGAATGTGAAGGTTCCAACAACAACAAGAGAAATGTTGTCTATGAAGTTAGCTGAAGGATTTAAAGCTAACCAGGAGTTGAACCTCGAACCTTCTGAGCCGTAGACAGCCATGTTCTCCATTTCACCAGTAGCTCCCTACTGAAGTTTGGTTTAAAATACTGGTAAGGTAAGTTTTCACATGTTTGTATCTGTTTATATTTATAATACTGAAGAAGAAACAGTAGAAAAAGTCTTTGACTCTCAAATTGTCATGAAGTTGTTTTTGTTGTTCTGGTGACGTATCAGTGTCCGATTGCTTTCTACTGGAATTCTACTGTCACAGTTCTATATCTGTTTGATCTTCCATTAACAAGAAGAAGCAACAACACAACTGCTGGACCATGTCGACTGTATCACTGACACCCGTTGGGTGTCTTAAGACCCAGAACCAGGTGGATGGAGAGTCTTCACAGGTAGTTGAGGAAGTATGAGTTAGCACAATGGAAACCAAGCCGATCCTGTGGTGATCCAGTAGTTAGTACAGGGGTTCTGATATTACATTTCCATATCTTCATGAAAAGTCACTTATAATAAGTCGAAATAGCTCAGCTGGGAGAGAGTTAGACTGCAGATCTAAGGATCCAGCTCCTCTGCTGGCCACTCCACTTTCTCTAAGTAGAATGTTCTGGTCTGAAAAACCTTTGTAAGATTCTAAACTTCATTTTAGGAAGGATTCTTTTGAATTGGGAACTTTATTTGTCTTGTAATATTTTTCAGACTGTGGATTGGAGCAGCCCAGCCTCTGCTCCTCCTCTCCCTCCCACTGCCACCACTGCTGTCGCCACTGCTACAGCTCTACCTTCTGCTCCATCTGCTGCTCCACCTGCTGCTCCCACTGCTCCACCCACTACTCCCTCTGCTTCACCTGCTGCTCCCACTTCTGCTGCCACTGCTCCACCCACTACTCCCTCTGCTTCACCTGCTGCTCCCACTTCTGCTGCCACTGCTCCACCCACTACTCCCTCTGCTTCACCTGCTGCTCCCACTGCTCCACCCACTTTTCCACCCACTGCTCCTTCTGCTGCTCCCACTGCCCCACTTGCTGCTCCCACTGCTCCACCTGCCAGGAGCCAGACACAATATGACAGACAGGTGGGGGCACTCTTGTTAATCCATGAGTAACATAGAGTGGCATTGTTATTATTTCATTCCAGTGGTAGATTTCTAATGCTCATCTTGTCTTGTGTAACAGCCCTGTGGTGGATCACATTCCACCTCCAGCACCACCTCTGTTGCTCCTGTCCCCGCCACCATCACAACCTCTGTCTCCACTGCTTCAGCTGATCCTCCTCCTGGGCCACCAGCTATGTGTCCAGCAGCACCTGAGCAAGAGGTCGGTCTCACTAACATCTTCTATTCTACTTCAATCTTATGTTTTTGCTTGTGCTAATGTTGTTTTTATTTCTTTATTTATTTTTTTTACTGTTCTATTAGCAGGCTGTGGACGAGCATAATGTCCAGGGAAGATGGACCGAGTGGACAGCCTGGCAGAGTACTTGGTGGGGCTCCGGGCTGAAACTGGTCAGACCTTCTCAAAGCAGCAGGCCAGTAATATCAGAGCCCTGTGGCAGAATGTCCTGCCATCTGACCAGCAGCGTGTGGCCTATGCCGCTCGGCACCAGGTGCTCCTGACAGCCGGCTCAGTTAGCAACGCCTCCGTCTCCAAACCTGGTTGCTACGGGTTCCATCCCAGCCGGATCTCAGCCGGACTGACTCCATATCCCCACTCTGGGCCGGGCCTCCTACTTTTAGCAGGTAAGTGGCCGTCAGTGATGCTCCATTTACAGAGATGATTTCGGGCTCCATTCGGAAGTGAGGTCTTGGTGCAGACTTCCAACGGCTTTCATTCCCAGATATGCACTGGCGCCCTAACCCCCTCTCCCCTTCCCTCCCTCCCTCCTTCCCTCCCTCCCTCTCTCTCTCTCTCCTTCCTTCCCTCCCTCCCTCTCTCCCTCCCTATCCCTCCCTCCCTCCCTCCCTCTCTCCCTCCTTCCCTCCCTCCCCCTCTCTCTCTCTCCTTCCCTCCCTCTCTCTCCTTCCCTCTCTCCCTCCTTCCCTCCCTCTCTCTCTCCCTCCCTCTCCCTCCATCCCTCCTTCCTTCCAGGTGTGCTCCTGGAGTCATGCCAGGAGCTTGTTTTGTTGGGTGGAGGAGCAGCTTTGTGTGCGCAGGAGAGGGGGGGAGAGAGGAGAAGTTTTTTCCAAGTATTTGTATTATTTGACAATATTTGAATAAGTTTTAATAAAAGATGCATTTTTATTCCAGACCTCTAATCGAGTCCTTTTTTATTCATTTGAATGTGAAATGCTGAACCTCAAACGTTGGGTGGTTTTTATCAACATTCCTATTTTTCTATCAACTCTCAACTGTTTTTTCTTGAGGGGAAAAACTCTTGTTGATATTAATGTTTATGTTCATCATTTGTAATGTTGCCTTTTTTTCTGACAGAATTCATTGAAAGGTAAGAATTAAACTTTGGAGGGCTTCTACAGAATCACTATTGATGTTTCCATTGTCTAGATCAGAGGTCTCCAACCCCCCTGGTCCTCCCTGGTCCCTGTCCTGCAGGTTTAGCTCCTCCCAGTTTCAACACACCTGATTTCAATGAAAGGCTCGTTATTGGGCTTTTTCACCACTTTGGTGATGACATCATCATTAGATCCAGGTATGCTGAAGCAGGGAGGAACTAGAACATGCAGGGCAGGGGTCCTCAGGACCAGGATTGGAGACCTCTGCTCTATGAGTTTGAGAAATAAGAGCTACGGAATTTAAAAGCAGACTCAAGACTAATATGAAGTATTGAAATGAAGTTAACATGGTCTGAAACTGAATAATAATGAGGAGTCAACCTTAGGACTTTATCAGCAGCTGCCACTGTTTAATTAATTGTACAAACTGCCACTGTAGATATTTGGGAGTATGGATATAACAGCATTGATGTTCAGTTAAGAAAAACTACTGTGTATATTAATTATGTGTTTCAGTGTATGTCTTTCGTTTGTCTTTCTAGAGCTCTAATGGTGTGCTACAACTGGGAGAGAGAGCTGAACCCTGCAGGACGCCGGCCCTCCAGGACCCAGCTTGAGAGCACTCTGTAACAGGATCTGACAGATAGTGACGGGGCTCAGCCAGCAGGGGGCAGCAGCGAGGCTGACTTGCCCTTTGACCGTGTGACTGTGGTGACCAAATCCAAGGAGTGAATTACATTGGTTATTGATGGAGCTTAAAGAGGTGGAGCAGATTAAACATTCAGATGAAACAATCAGCAAATATAAGTCAAATTAAGAAAACGTATAAGGGTGTATTAGTCAATGATATCAGTGATTTCATGTCTGTTTGTTTTTGTTTTTTTTACTATTTACAATAAAAACCACAGAAACATTAAAACAGACAACAGATAGATATCAGTACAAATGAGTCAGAAGAGAGGAATCCCTGGAAAAACTAGTTATTGAGGTACAATCAGATGACTCATTTATAAAGGAAAAGACGTCCTGTAACTATGAGTATACAATCAAACAATGCAAGAGAAAGTGAAATATAAAGATATTTAATGGATGACAAAGGGCTTAAAAAATGCTTCCAAGAAGAAGAATACATGACATAGAGAATCCAATAAATGATGAACGAAGGAGATGGAAAATAAATACAAGAAATGTAAAAATAAGTTCACTCATATGATGAGAAAATGTAGGAAGAATTATTTTAAGAAAGTACCAGAAAACAATAAAGACGATGTCAGCAGTACATAGAAGGTTCTACATGATATTATTCAACAGGCTTCCAGTAAGGATACTGTTATTATCAACAGACACACTTCACAAACTACAGACCCACAATTCTCCCAAATCCTAGAAAAACTCTTCAACGACATACTAGATACATTCAGAGAAATGAACTCTAATTCATTAAATCTAGGTAAAACCAAAATCATGATATTTGGAAAATATAAAATAAATAAACAGGTAAAGGTTCAGGAGAGGGTGTAGATAGAGAAAAGGTGATTGAAGACAAATTTCTAGAAAAATGCAAGAATGAGTACGAGCACATTACAACTCTACAAAGCTGATTTCCTTTGATCTCAGCGTCTCTACGACCCAGTTTGGACACCCTGATGTAGACCATCAAGAGACAGGTTAGTTTTATCCTACTGATGATGTCTTGCTGCAATAGTCATCCTGCTCAGTTTTAAGTTTGTTCCCACAAACAGCCTGAACAGGGATTTGAACCCTGGACCCTCAGATTAAGAGTCAGCTCTACCGTCTGAGCTACCCAAGCCTGCCAACACAGTGTTGTGTCTCCATATGATTCTCACTTCTGAGTGAGATGAAGCAGACACTGATCCTGACCACCAAGGTGCAGAAGTGGAGACTCTTCTTGCTCGCTGTTTTGAAACTCAACAAATTGTAGTCCATTGTTCCTTCCTGAAAATGCTGAAAAGCTCTGCTCTGGATTTGAAAACAATCAGGAAACATCTGAGCAGACTGCTGGCTGTGTTGCATCATATTGTCTCACTGCCTGATTGGCTGCAGGTGAGAAGTTTTGCTTCAGGAAAACCAGTTTTCTCTCCATTTGAAGCTGGAATGAAGAACTGCTTGGTTTTACAGCAAACCTGAACAGGGATTTTAATGGAGGAAGCTCAGATTAAAGAGCATTCATTGATAACGTTCATGACTTTTCAAAGCTTAGTTTAGCCGTGGTTCTACCAAGTCGTACATTCCAGAGAGGACCAGGACGGTAAGGTAAAGCAAAGCTCACCCAGACCCAACTGTGTTGTTTGGTCCCACCACAGAAAGTCCAGTTAAAATGTAGGCGGGTTGTTAAGGACACAGATGCTCCTGGTACAGTATCAGAGTCTGACTGCTTTCAAAAGGTCCAGTGATCATACAAGAGTATCAGTCACTCTGATACTTTCTCATGGTTCTATTGACAATGAGACGCAACAACACAACACTACTGCTTGGACATGTTTACTGGATCACATGATGGATGGATGATGGATGGATGGATGGATGATGGATGGATGGATGGATGGAATATACAGACATGACTTATGTTCACTAGGAAAAAGTTTCCTTTACTCAGTATTGGTGTGAATCATGGGAACAAATGATAGAAGAAAGTTTTTCTTTTCAACTTTTTAAAGATTCCATGACTTTTAAGGCTTTTTGGGGTCTTTGTAGAACAATGTGACAGTTCCAACAAAAATAAAAGAAATGTTGTTGATGAAGTTCACTAGAACATTATCGAGCTAGCCAGGAGTTGAACCTGGAATCTTCTGATCCATAGTCAGACACATTGTCCATTGCGCCACTAGCTCCTTGCTGAGGTTTGGTTTAAAATACTAAACAATAAACTTTACATGGATCCATCCATCCTCCAGGTACTCTGGTTTCCTTCCACAGTCCAAAAACAAGAATGTGAGTTTAAGTGATGATGATAAATTACCTCAAGATGTTGGAGGCAATTTTTGTCCTGATGTTTGTCCTGTGATGGACTGGAGACCATCCAGAGTCTTCATCTCCTGCCTTATTTATGACAATGAGTTGATTCCTTTGGCTTTTTGAACATGTCAGCACATTTGTCTAGGACAGGGGTGTCCAAGTTTGGTCATGGAGCGCTAGCATCCCGCGGGGTTGCACCACACCTGATCACAATGAAGGTTCTTGTTATTGCACTTTTTCACAACCTTGGTGATGACATCATCAGATGAAGCAGAGGGAGTTTTAGAAGAGTTTTTAAAATGCTAATGCTTGTTTTAAAAGCCTTGAATGGTCTGACTCCTCCAGATATCAGAGACCTGTTATGATAATAATAATTACTAGAGGTTTGTATTTCTAGAAGAAAATGCAAGTGTGAATGCTGAAGGTTGAACAAACCTGATCTCCTTTGATCTCCGCATCTTCATGGCTCCAGTGCTGAGATCATATCAGATTGATGGAGATCATCACCGGTTGCCATGGAGATGCTAAGATCAAAGATTTTCTCCTGCTTTGATCTGCTCTGATCTCCATGAGGTGCCTCTCCCATCTGCTTTGTTTGGGACATTTTTTAAAGTTTTTTATGATTTGTTCAGAAACAGTGAAAGATATAAAAAGCAAACAGCACAGCAGTCATCTCATGAACAAGCTGCACTTTTTTTTTATTTGAATGGCAAAGAAGTCATAGTAATAAAAATACTAAAGATTTTGTATCACTAATGTGTGACTGCCTTCAGCATTAACAAAATACATGCGAAGCTCTACCACTGAGCTACATCCCCTATCTTTTGCTTTGTATGTAAACCTATGTGAATGTATAACTGGACCACATCCTGTAGAACTGGACCTGATGACCTGGAGGAGATGAACAGGAGCTCATCAACTAGTTCATCAATACATTTGTTGGGCCCATTGAAAATGTTTTCCAACTTTAAGAAGAGAAGGACAAACTTGTCCTTTATGTCTTGAGACAACTCCTGTGGTTCCTCAAGGTCGACAACCTTCAACACTCAATGAGCCATTTGGACCAGTTTCCCACTGAACAGAACACACTGGAACCCTGTTCTAGATGTTTCTTTAATGAGACGTGAGGCCGAATACTGGATCTTCAGAACTCTGATCATCTGTCAGACTTTCATCTTCAAATGATACAGAGCGGTGGATTATAGCACTGATTGATTAAAAGGGGTGGAACAATCAGTCTCATTTCAGAGTAAACATATGAATGGTGGAGGGTCAGTCCATCTTTCATCTTTTTGTGTCTGAACATTAGGGATGGGAATTAATACCATTTTTCTGATTTCAATTCCATTTTCGATTCGTTTAACGATTCAATTCTTTATCAATTCTCTTATCGAGTTTTTTTTTTTTTTTTTCAATGAGAATTAACAGGTAGATTACTCGGGGTGAGAATTGATAAGATTTTATTTATTCTCCTAAAGATTCCTGAGTATTTTTTTTACGGAAAAAAGTAGTTTTACACAGTTTTCTGCACCAAAAGGAACAATTTTTTTTTTTCCAAACATGAAACTTGGATTATAATTTTTCCCTTAAAAAAGAACAGTCAAATATGTATTTGCCTTCATTGCCCCCTGGAATTGACACTTTTTCAAATGTTGCGCTGTTGACAAGTTAAGCCTCTCCGGGAGGTCGGAGACTGGAGAGGAATGAGGAAGTGACATACGAGGAGGAACAAGTTCTCTCGGTCTGCAGGGAATGCTGTTTTTTCATATTGTGGTGGTTCTTTTTTGGGGGGATATTCAACACAGAATGATCTAATACATAGACATACTATGTAGACATACTCTAGTAGATCGTTTACTACTGTATATGGTGTGAAAACTAGAGGCTCACACATATTTTGAGGTTCTACTAGCATATGTCTACGCTGTTGGCTTGTTGGAGCAGACATTCACTACACGGGACAGATTGACAGAGTTAATTTATTAAAAGTCCCTCATTGGTCCTCAGACAGGAGATGTCTTCACCAAATGGACCGTCTTCAGCAGCCACACAGTGCAGCGCTCTGGGGAGGTGATGGAGGCCGGGGGTGGAGCTCAGGGAGTCATGGTGCAGGTTGTTTTGACTATCAGAGTAAACCGGAGTACTGGAGGAGAACCAGCACACAGAGAGAGAGAGAACATGAAAACTCCACACAGAAAGGCTCCTGCCGGGATTTGAACCGAGACTTTTTTTTTAACTGGACCTTGTGGCTGTGAGGCGAGAGGCTGTGGACTCTGTGGATTCAGGACGTGGTGAGTGGAACATGTATTACCGGATCCTATTATTTAGTCCTTTATCGTCTCCCACTTTACACCTTCTTCCTCTCCATGTTTTCTCCTGGTTGAAGGAGCTCTGCGTCACAGTGAGTGACGCCATTCAATGTACCGCAACGCGACTTGAGGTCGTGCTGGAAAATGAATCGTTAAGAAGATTCAAATTAAAGCGCCAGTCTCTCAGGAGGTGTGGGTTCAAATCCCACCACTGCCACTTTCTAAGCTTTGGATGGATTTACTTCCTCCAATCAGCAAGTAATGAGACACTGCCATCAGTTCTGCTCCTGATACGATGGAGACTTGCTCCACCACTGTGAACTTTCACCCCAGCAGAACCTTCAGGTTCTTGTTCTGTGAGTTTGACAGCTTCTTCTCAGAGTATGAACTCTCCTGCCTAACAAGCATTTCTTCAGCAGCTGGCTGACGTCATGACCCAACTGTTCTTCTTGTTCTTATGGGTTCTTATAGAACTATGCAGGGTTCCATTCCAAGCCAATCAACAGATCTTTTCTCAACCCTCCTCCTGTGTGAGCTTTCACAACCCAGTCACATGTTATCGGGTCGGTTCTGACCCGAGTCTTAGGCCCTGATTTCATCAACGTTTCAAGTGACAACATCTTGTTTGTTAACAACAACAATGTAGTTTCTACAATGTGGGCAAGCCACAGTCAACAGTGATGGTCTTCTGTGGAGGACATTACAGTGAACCTTCCATGGTTACACAACACGTTGCCTTGACTTAGGACCTGAAGCTTGCAGTTCTAAGTCTTACAGGTACAGAGGTCTCCACGGTACGTCTCTGACCTCGTTGTGGATGCTTCACCTTGTCTACAACTCCTTCATATTCATTGTGTTTGAAATAAACAAATGTCTTGTTTCCACCACTCAGTATGTGTCAACATGTTATGATACACTTCAGGTTTTCATGTGTTTTCACCGACTAAAGTTGTGGATCGTACCGAAAGTACCGTACCAAACAGTAACCCTCTGTCGAGGTACCTGGCACATCTGGGGGAGGGGTGTCCACATGATCATGCTCGATGATGTGGACTTGTTGGGTTCCTCCTGTAAAAAACACCAAGAAATGACTGTGTTGTATTTGGTGCTATATAAGTAAAGTTGAAGTGAATTAATGTTGTGAGGCACTGCTGGGATTTGAACCCAGGATCTCCTGTTTACTAGACAGGCACTTTGACCAGCTAAGCCACAGCACCTCCTTTGGTGCACTTTTAGTGCTGCATTACCTGGTGTCAGATGTTCTGCAAACACATCCTTACATTTGATAACAGTCTGAAAAACATGGAGAAAAAACCACATTTGATTCTATGATCAGAATAATAAAGTAGAACTCAGCCCGTCACAGTACTAATATCAATACAAGAGAAGACTGACTCCTCACTAAAACCCAAAGGTTTGGTTCTATCTGTTGACTTGCAGTGGTGGACACACTGATTTCTAGATGTTTGAAGTGAAAGATATGCAGTTCATATACCATCCTACAGGGGGAGCTGCAGCACTCTCAGCTCTCCTACTTGCCTCAGCCTTCAATCTATTGGTACCAAGTGAAGTCCTG
The DNA here is from genome assembly GCF_963383615.2 of Lipophrys pholis. Classification (NCBI taxonomy): domain Eukaryota; kingdom Metazoa; phylum Chordata; class Actinopteri; order Blenniiformes; family Blenniidae; genus Lipophrys; species Lipophrys pholis. The sequence goes on along the minus strand of NC_137646.1, from coordinate 3,196,956 downwards.
AGTTTTTATGGATGATGGTTCTAATAATATTTGAGGATCTACCACTGAGAAGATCATGGGGATCTTGTTGCCTCCAACAAGGTCCTTGCCTGACAGGCAAGGACCTTGAGGACATTGGACATTGAGGACCACCAAGGACGTCCTCAGCCTGCCCTGCCTGAATGTTTTGATGTGCTGTGTGAATACGTGCAACCAAGCTAACATGCTAACATGTTGTTTTTTTTACATGCCAATGTGTATGTGAGCTAATGTGTGCTATGTGATGATGTTTCAATAAAGGATTAGTAAAAGTGAAAACATATCAGAAAATAATAGTAACAGTGAAAAAGTATAATTAACATATCAGCCAGAACTCGCTAGAGCGCAGATCGTCACCAAAGCCACATTTGTTGAAGGAACCAAGTTAGCAACACTAGCATGATATCTATTATCTTATCTCAATGCTAAACAGGTAGAAAGTGTGGCCCGCGGGCCAATGACGGCCTGCAGAAACATTTCTGGCGGCCAGCCATGATTTTACAGTTATCTTTAATCCAACTATGCAGTATGAAGCTCCGTTTTGTGGTCTTTAACGCCATCTATTGGGATAAGCGGTAATTTAAGGTGTCGTTAAGCCCTCACTTGACCTTACTCCCAGAAATCCATGGTTCAATGTTTTTTTTTCACCACTGGGATGCGCACTCCCACGGCAGGGGGTGCAGATTCTGCCAGGGGGTATTTACTTTGGCACGGCACTGTAACAGCAGCAGTGAATATGGAGTCGGAGCGGGAGCCGGACTCCTCGAGAAAGAAACGTTATATTGGCGAGGAGAAAAGGCGTTTTCAAGATAAGTGGACATACGCTTACTTTGTCCGACCTCACGGGTCGGATAAAGTCCTGTGCCTGATCTGCAAGCAGGTTAATGCAATGCTGAAGGACTTCAACATAAAAGGCCATTATGATACCAATCATAAAACCTACGACAAATTCACCGGCGAAGAGCGCACCAGTAATCTTGAAGGACTTAAAAGAGGCTCCACTGCACAGCAGTTCATTTTCATAAATCTGTCCCAATCTGGTGAAGCCGTAACACAGGCTAGCTACGTGGTAGCTCAAGAAATAGCCCGCCGGAGCAAGCCGTTCAGTGACGGAGAATTTGCGCGAGAGTGCATTTTGAAAGTGGCTGACATTTTATGCCCGGAGCAAAAAACAAAGCTCTGTGGCATAAGTTTGTGGAATGACACAATGACAGGACGAATGGAAGATCTGGCCAAAAATCTGAAAGAGCAACTGGGACAAGGCATGGAGTGCCTGGGAAAAGGAGCCTTTTCCATTGCACTGGATGAAAGCAGGGACATTTCACGTACAGCACAGTTGCTGACTTTCATCCAAACAGTGACAGAGAACTTTGATATAGGCGAGGAGCTGCTAAGCTTGGAGAGTATCAAAGACAGAACAAGGGGAGTCGACATTTGTGATGCTGTGTGTCACAGTCCCGATGCATACAATGCCAAGCTGCCGTCTGTGGTCGGTGTCACAACAGATGGAGCACCGGCAATGGTCTGGAGAAAGACAGGTGCTGTGTCGCTGCTCTCTGAGAAAGTGGCCACCAACGGAGGTGAGAAATTATTTAAATATCACTGCATAATACAGCAAGAAGCCCTCGCTGCTCAAAGGCTTGAAATGAAACATGTCATGGAGATTGTTGTGAAGACGGATCATTTCCTGAAGTCCAGAGGTCTGAATCACCGCCAATTTAAGCCTTTTTTGGAGCAATAAGAGGCAGATTTTGGTGATGTCATCTACTTCTCTGCCTTTCAGGTGGCTGAGCAGAGGTGCCACACTGAAGTGTTTTTTAACCTGAGGAAAGAAATAAGAGAGTTCATGGAGTCAAAAGGACAAGATGAGACACAGTTAGGTGACACTAAATGTCTCTGTGACCTGGCGTTCCTTGTTGACCTGAATACTTGTCTCAGTGATCTCAATGTGAAGCTGCAGGGCCATGGGAAGCTCATTTCCACACTATTTGACAACGTCAAAGCTTTCTAGAAGAAACTGCTGCAGGGAACTGCTACTCCCACCTGCAAGGCGCTTGTAGACGACACAGACGGGCGCCACGTTTTACGTCACCTGCGTTCAAACAAGAACCATAACATCATAAATAAACTCAGACAGGAATTCGACCACTGCTTCTCCGACTTCAGGGTCCATGAGAAGTCATTCAACCTCTTCCAACCTTTCTCATGTGTCCCTGAGGAAGAGCCTGCAGAAATGCAGTTTGAGCTCATTGACTTACAGGAGACGTCACCCAGCTTTAAAGCAGCCAACCAGATCTGGAGTCAACTTCTTCTCCAGAAAACTCTGAACTGGCTGCTGCAAGACATCTGGCCTCAAGTCCAGGCTGCAGCTTCTTCTGTCCCACCTGATCATGAAAATTACTCATCATTATTTATTGTCCATGGAAGGTTCTTACTATTGTGGAGAATGTTGACCACAGCAGAGCAGCACCAGTAAAGTCTGGTTCCACTGAGATTTGAACTCAGATCACTGGATTCAGAGTCCAGAGTGATAACCATTACACCATGAAACTACAAAGAGCAGCTCAGCATGGTGCATTCATGGACATCTAGTTAATGAAAACACTTCAACTACAGACGCTGCAACATTTTTCAGAGCTTTTTTAAGTTTGTCTGCAAATTGTGAATACACAGATACTTTGTACATGGTGATTTAATTTAAATGCACCTTATTTTTTTTTATTTCTTTACAGCAACCCATTGGTTGTCAGAATAGTTGATTATTTATTTGTTTTCAGGAGGATTTTGCAGTAAAAACATTGAAGATTTAAACTTGGATCTTTGGAGTCAAAGTGTGTTTCTTTGACCTCAACTCCCTCCTTCATTTCAACTCAAGTCACTGGACTCATTCATCCTTTACACCACGAGTCTCCTCATCAATGTTACTCAGGAACTGTAATCTTTTTTGATAGTGAGATATGAACGTAAAAACAACAGCAGTGAAAACGGTCAAAATGAGCTTTAGGGCCCAAAGGGTTAAAAACCTCCACCTCTTGCCATCAATTCTTGCCTGCTGCCGTGAATTACTGTTGATGTCAGTGCTTTTATATTTATCACAGTGATCCTTTGGCGTACCACTAGAGGGAGGCCCGAGTACCACTAGTGGTACGCGTACCACACTTTGAGAATGACTGCACTAGAGTGTCTGTGTAGAAACTACTTATATTACTTATAGCTACTTACATTAAAGCCACATTACATGAACTCAATCATATCGGTAGTTTAGTAAACAGAGAAGGTTTCCTGGTGGAGATCAGACCTTCAGGAGTCTCGCTCCTGCTCATGTTAGACATATAAACTGCAATGTCCTCATTCAACCAGTAGAGGCTCTGTGATGCAATGGACAGCGCATTGGACTTCTAGCTTGGTCTTCAGCGAAGACATTCAAAGGTTGTGGGTTCGAGTCCCACCAGAGTCGTCGTTATTTGGAGGCAGAAGGTGATCGGTTGTGAAAATCAGTCCATGTTCCTAGAATTAATTAACAGCATCACTTCATATCAGAAGTACCTAGCTTTAGCCCGAGAATGCTAACCGACGTGTTAGCTGCTAGCGGAAGAGACGAATCAATCGCTGCTGCTTCTGGGAGCCGCTAGTTGGTCGTAAACGTCCGTCACTGCTTTGCTTTTCAAGTCTGTTAACACCTGGAGAAAACAGACACTCTAGTGGACAGACCACCATGTTGGATTGTTATTACGGTGACTGTCAAAATAAAACCACCAAGTCCCAGGAGAATCTGGACCGCTTTGCACCATCATAGTCCAAAGCAGTGATGGATGTTTACGACCAACTAGCGGCTGGTTTGTCTCTTCAGCTAGCAGCTAACATGTCGGTTGGCATTCTCAGGCTAAAGCTACACAGCCGTAGTCACTGGTTGTTGTGTACTTGGTTGTGTACTTGATCACGTGCCAATAAGAACTAGAAATTGTAATGTGTTAGTGGTTCTTGGTGACAAGAATCCATCAGTGAGTCTGTTAAACTTGAGTCTGGTGGGACTCGAACCCAAAACCTTGAATACCTTGTCACCTGCTAGAAGTCCATTGCGCTATACATTGCGCCACAGAGCCACACATTAGCAGACCTCAGTGGTCACACAGTTACAGTATTTCTGTGATGTAGTTCTCATTGAGAAGCAAATAGGAAACTCGACAAGGAGCTGCGGTTCATCCTGAAGAGTTTCTAGATATTTTATGTGTATAAAGTACCACAATGGGGTTGTGTGGATCACAGAAACACTCAGGATCGTTTACACCTCGTTCTTCAGAGAAAATGCTAAACGTTTCTTACATTTCGGTGTCGTTCAGGCGACAACGGAGCTCAGAGCCCCTGAAAACACAACCTTTTGAAAATGGCTCCGAAGGTGGAAGTTCTTGGAAAAGCTCTGACTCCATCGTCATGTAAACGGGAGAACCTGCCACGCGGGAGGCCCGGGTTCAATTCCCGGCCAATGCAACAGACCTTTTCTGAACCCTACTTTGTGAAGAGTTGACATAAACATCACAGAGTATGTTTTTTCTTACTGGTCAACTTATGGTGCTTTTCCCTCCTCCTCCACCTCCTCAGCTTCAGGGTCCATCATCCAGCCATGCCAGTCACTGCGTCATCAAGTACTCGTGTTCCAATTCTCCATTAACGCCGATGCGTCCGCGTAAATTTGCATTTCCACACTTCTGAGGACGCCCTGCAAGTAGTTACTCATGACGTAGGCGTGTACACACTGGTGTTCTAAGAATTAGAAAATGGCCCTTGTCACCAACTCTTTCATACTTGTCCTGTTTGAAATAAATCGTTTCCACCACTCAGTATGTGCCGGTACGTTATGATATACTACAGGTTTTCATGTGTTTTCACTGATTAAAGCTGTCTATGGTACTGAAAGTACTGTACCAAACCGACACCCTCATGATTGATGATGTGGACTTGTTGGGTTTCTCCTGTAAAAACACCAAGAAATGACTGTGTTGTATTTGGTGATATATAAGTAAAGTTGAACTGAATTAATGTTGTGAGGCACTGCTGGGATTTGAACACAGGACCTCCTGTTTACAAGACAGGTACTTTGACCAGCTAAGCCACAGCGCCTCCTTTGGTGCATTTCAGTCCTGCATTACCTGGTGTCAGAACTAGTTGAAGTGAAACTCAGAGAGCAGATGGCATCGTACAGGTGTTCCTCACCTGTTGAACTAATGCTGGATTGACAGAAGAGTGGCTTCATGACAGCTGGGGAACATCTGGACCTGATGTCACAAAGCTTCCACATTGTGACATCACTGTGATGTCACAATGTGGAAGCATGGTAACAGACACATGACAGTGACACAGCGTAACCCAGGATCCAGACAAGTGTAAACAGTGTGGATCAGGGCTGCTCCATGTGATGTGATCAGCTGAAACACATGTTAACCAGGTGTGAACGGCCCAGAAAGACCTGATGAGACACACAAGCTGAAGAAGCTCTGACAGAACTCACTCAGAAACCTGAGTCACTTCTCTGTCTGACAAAACAAACTCCTCCACTTCTTATCATCTTCTTATCATTCTTATCATCCTGACTTCTATCAGCTGTTCTTGTGATGATGTCATGGTTCTGAAAGAGTTCTGCTTCTGCTCCTGTATACATAGCAACTGTGGATGGAGCTTCAAATAGCCAGAGACCACAGCCGTGGTCCCTGAAGGTCTCCTGTGTAGGACATTACAGTCCTCCTTCATCACTACACAATAAGTTGCCTGACGAGCTCAGTCGCTAGAGCATGAGACTCTTCATCTCAGGGTTGTGGGTTTGAGTCCCACGTTGGACATGGCTCTTTCTTCAGGCAGTGGTTCACAGTGATGAATCCTATAGCTGAACACTCACCACTGTGGCTCCCTGAGCATGACCTTTGATGCCCATCAGCTCTCTGGTTCCTTAGCAACTCCACAGATCCAGATCTCTCTCCGTTATCTGGATTGACAAACATTTTCATTCCTTGATAAGCGTTACTACGAAGCACGTGATCAACTCAGTAATTCTACCAGGCTCTATCAATTTCAACACCCCAGATGGGACTCCAACCCACAACCCCTGGACATTCTGACCTACAAACATACAAGATTTGGCTCATCGTTTCTGGAAAAAAAAAAAAAAAAAAGATAAACTCCTCATTCAAAGTGGATGGAGGTTTGATGAAAAACACAAAAACAGCCTCTGAACTTAAAAATTAAAACGTTGCAGCATCAGTCCTCGATTATCAATGTCCTCATTTGTGATAGAGTGGGACACTCTGAAGGGATGTTTGGTCTGATAGCAACCTTCCACAGAGCTCCGGTCAGAGAGAAGGGCACGGAGAGACCTTTCCAGGGTACTTTAATAATGAAGTTGGAATGACAGGATGAACGCAGGAGGAACGTGATGAATGTGTGTGTGTGTGTGTGTGTGTGTGTGTGTGTGTGTGTGTGTGTGTGTGTGTGTGTGTGTGTGTGTGTGTGTGTGTGTGTGTGTGTGTGTGTGTGTGTGTGTGTGTGTGTTTTGGTGGTCTACAAAGGAAACAAACAAATACACAACAATATTGAAATATTGTACAAATAAATAAAGTTATATAATCCAATATTAAACATTGTCAATTCTTACTTAAAGTATAAACCAAAAAGGTAATAATTTCAACAAAGTCTGAATATAAAGGCTGAATAATCAGGCTGTAATGAAATGAAGGATTTTAAACAGATTTGGTGGTCTGTGCTTCCCTCTAGTGGGCACAGACTGCAACTGCATCTTATTAAACATCACATGAAGACTGCATGAACAATTAGTTGAAACAAGGGCATGCAGCACATATGGAGACTAAACCACACATAACAACGTCAAAACAGGCCTCAAGTACTCAGCAATACACCTTGAAAGACATAACAAAGGGTTTACACTAACTAATGACACCGTCACATGAGCCTAATTAACTTATGAACGATTCTCAAATGTGCTCAAACTTCAAAATAAACTCAGGATGGGCAAAGAATTTTCACATTAAAATCACAAGCATAAAAGACTTTCTGACAGCAGTGGAAGAGACCAAGCAGAAAAAAAAAACAATGAACCCTGAAGTTGGTATTTTGAAAGTTGTAGTTTTGTGTTGGTTAGTTTTTAAAACTCAGATGAGGCATTATCAGTAATAAAAAAAGAGTTTATTTCTGAGTGTTTTGGTTTTGAAGGAAACATCAAAGTTGAGTTTGGTAGTTCAGACTAATGTTCATGTAATCAGATTCCAGTGTGGTGTTCAGCTTCTCACTGCACTCTGGAATATTAATACTTGGATGACACAATCTAGGATTTTCCAGCAGAGGCTCCATGATATTGTTTGTGAGATTGCAGGATTCCAGAGCTCAGCTTTACTTCTTAGATTACATCAACACAACAACGCTTGCTGTGGAGCTCTGTGTTTAAGGTTGGTTTTGCTTTTGTGCCGTCATTTGTGTGGGGATGACATCGACCATCAAGACTAAAAGCATTGAATACAGTGTTCTTCACTTTTATATTCTGTCTGCTTTTCACATTTATTATCATTTCACTGTAGATTTGACAGAATACTGAAGGACGGGGACTCAGGAATTTGGTCTCAACAGCTGATCAAGGTAAGATCAAAGGAGTCTTGTTGAAGATTAAAGTGACAGAAACTTTCAAAGACACCAACTACCTTAGTGAAGACATGTTGGATTGATTTTACAGGCTTCAACATGAGGTGGAGGAGGAAGAGGTGTAGTTTGTCAGACCAGCAGACAGGATTGTTAAAACACTCCAGGCTTCAACATGGACATGGTGGCTGCAGTCTGTCCCTCCCTTGTCTTCACACTGATTGCTCTTCTTCATTCAAAACATTCAACTCCCTTCAGACCCATTAGCATGTATGTGGTCCCGGGTTCAATCCCCAGCATCTCCAAGCTTTATGTCTGACATCAATAGCAGCAAGTAGATTAATAGTGAGTTCCACTTTGTTCACACTGCAGGTCTTCATGATCAATTCTCATTTCTTACAAGGATCCTCTTGTTTTTTTGCTTGATCATATCCAATGTGAGCTGCCATGTGAACGTGAACGAATTTTTTTTCTTCACCTGGATCCTGAACGTTCTGCAACCACACGCTCCCCCCGCATGCTGACCTGAACCTTGCTTCTGCTCCCCCCCTTCACAAGAAGCTCCTGATCACTCCCCGATCACACTGCGGATTCTCCCATGTTTAGAGGCCGGAGTTTAACTCAGGTTTTCTTCCCCCTGGGACGCCAGAGAAATCGAAGGATTTTAACCGGCCACCGAAGCACGCTTCACCCTCGTCCAACCAAGTAAGGCTTAGAGTCTGGGCAGGAAGTAGAAAAAGCTGATTTTAATATTGTTGTGCTTGAAACTCCGGGACGCCGATCCCTTGTTTTCCAGCAGTTTGTGTTGCACAGGAATCATGGAGCCTCCCCCTCCTCACCTCTAATCTGCCTGAACGGCTGATCTGGGCTCTGTGTGGGAGATGAGGTGGTCGTACCTGTGCACTCAGTCAGACTCCACTCTCTCTCTCTCTCTCTCTCTCTCTCTCTCTCTCTCTCTCTCTTACTCTCTCTCTCTCTCTTCTCTCAGCTGTTCATCACCTCTTTTCACTGCCTCCCTGGGAACGTGTATAGTTCACTGCCGCTCGGATTTCTCAGCCACATGAAGTGCGGTCCAGCAGGCCTAACGAGCTGTGCACGGAGCTCAGTGACGTCACATTATCCCAGGCAGAGCACGCCAAACACCTCTAGTGGGCGTGTGGGTAAGTACACCCATTCCCCACTCTGAATCACTGAAAGTAGATGTTTTCACCATCGTGGGCCGGTTAGCTCAGTTGGTCAGAGTGTGGTGCTAATAACACCAAGGTCATGGGTTCAATCCCCATACTGGCCAAATGAAGCTTCATGAATCACTGACTTCATTTTCTGAAGCCACTAGATGCCGCTGTCTCTTCAACAAACATTTAAAACACACTTCATCGCCAGTACTTCAGGATCTATCTTCAAACCAACAGTGCCATCTGGTGGTGAGAAAATTAAGAACGTGGTTCATGAGGCTTCATTTAGCATCACTACTAATGAGTATCTCCACCTGTCACACAGGAGGCTGGGGTTCACCTTCATGATGGAGTTAAGGGATTGTTGTGGTGAATTGCTCACACTGCATGAGCAAGGTACCACTTTCATTTTGACTCATACTTTAGCATTATGATTTGTTCCTTTAGCTTTCAGGTCTGTCTAGAATCAGATTGGTCATGCAAAAGGTTCCAGGTCTCTGTAAAGGACAGTAGACCCATCCAAGATGGCTCCTGTGTTCCATCCTGTTCTGGATGTGATTCCCTCAAACCCACGTGAGGTGTAACATGTGTAAAAGCTGGATTTGTACCGTATAGCTGAAATGTTGTTGATGAGAGAGAGAGTAGAGAGAGAGACAGAGTGGAGATCAAAGTGAAGAAAGAAATGTTGTATGTTTATGTTTAGGAGGAGGCGCAGGAGGAGGTGCAGGAGGACGTGCAGGAAGAGGCGCATAATTGTACAGGAGGAGGCGCAGGAGGAGGTTGAGGAGGTGGCGAAGAAGGAGGGACATGAGGAGCTGCAGGAGGAGGCGCAGGAGGAGGCGCATAATTGTGCAGGAGGAGGTGCAAGGAGGAGGCGCATAATTGTACAGGAGGAGGCGCAGGAGGAGGTTGAGGAGGCAGCGAAGAAGGAGGGACATGAGGAGCTGCAGGAGGAGGCGCAGGAGGAGGCGCATAATTGTGCAGGAGGAGGTGCAAGGAGGAGGCGCATAATTGTGCAGGAGGAGGTGCAAGAGGAGCTGCAGGATGTGTGCAGGAAGAAGCGCAGGATTGTGCAGGGGGAGGTGCAAGGAGGAGACACAGAAATGTGAAAGAGGAGGTGTAGAAGGAGGTGCAGGAGGAGGCGCAGGAGGAGGCACAGGATGAGGCTCAGGATTAGGTTCAGGATGAGGTTCAGGAGGAGGTTCAGGAGGAGGTTCAGGATGAGGTTCAGGAGGAGGTGTATTTTTGTTGTATTTGATCCCTTTGGGGAAGATCCTCCAAAGGTTCAGTGATGTTTCTTTCCACTTATTTGCTGATGATATCAGCGTTACTGTTCCTTTAAGCCGTCTGAGATCATGAAGCTAAACTCCTTGCTCCATTGTCTGGTGGAAATAAAACAATGACTCAGCGATAACTCTCTGCAGCTCAATGCAGACCAAACAGAAACACTGGTTATTGCCCCTGATGATTCAATCCCTGGGATTAAACAGTACCTGGGTGACTGAGGCCAGTCTGCTAAGCCAAGTCTTAGAACCTTGGGAGTTCTCTTTGACAAAGACCTGTCATTAGTGCAGCACTGGAAGCAGCTGATGAGGAACTGCTTCTTTCAACTCAGGAAAAGATCTAAACTTAGGAACATGGTCTCACAGAACCATTTGGAGCTTCTCATTCCTGCTTTTGTGTCTTCATGTTTAGACTATTGGAACCGTTTGTTTTCATGTCTGAACAAGAAGGAGCTCTCTCCACTGCAATTAGTGCAAAACTCTGCAGAGAGAATTCTGAGCCGTACTAATAGGAGGACTCACATGTCCCCGGTTCTAAAAGAACTTCATTGGCTGCCAGTGTCCTATAGGATCAAGTTTAAAGTTCTGGTCCTGGTCTTCAGAGCCTTGCATGGTCAGGCTCCTTCTTATATCAGAGATCTGATCCAGCCTTACACCCCTGAACGGCTCTGAGGTCTGTGGATCAGAACCTGCTGAAGGTTCCACGCTCTCATTTTCTCACTAGAGGTGACCGATCCTTCCAGGCTGTTGCTCCGAGTCTTTGGAAGGATCTTCTTCCCTCTTTGTGCTCAATTGACTCTGTTGACACCTTCAAGAACAAACTTAAGACTCATCTATTAGTTCAGGCTTTTAATTAACTCCCTTTGTGCTGCTAGGATTTTGTCTTGTCTTGGCCTTTTATATTCTGTGTACTTTCTGATGTTTTTGAACTGTGTTGTGAAGTACTTTGAGGCTTTTTGTCTGTGAAAGCTGCTATATAAATAGAGGTTATTATTATTATATGATTATAGTGTGGGTGAGAGGTCCAAGGCTCTGGATTTAGGCTCCAGTCTCTCAGGAGGCATGGGTTCTAATCCCACCACTGCCAGTTAAAAGGTTTTGGGTTGTTATATTTGCTTATGTAACAAGACCATCGTCGTCCATTGTGCTCCTAATATTTTGGAAACTGTGTTGATGAATTTCAAAAACCTTTCCTTGTGTTTCGAACAGGGGACCTTTTGCGTGTGAAGCAAACGTGATAACCACTACACTACAGAAACTCTGCTGGAGGTTAACAGGGTCGTGTGAAAACATTTGACTACAAGCAGCAACTCAATCCAGAAGAGACTGGAACAAGAACACAGCTCCTTGGACCGCTTGGTTTCCTCACTCAGCTCATCTCACTCTGAGGGAAAAGTTGTTCTTGATCATAAAAAAGTTCTTCTGAGAACATCAGTCCTCATCACTTTCTGCAGAGGAACATAGAGAGTGAGCTACCAGCAGCTGCTCTCTGTGGAGGAGAACATCAGTCCTCACCTCCACCCTTTCTGACAGGGTGAAGGTGTGTGTGTGTGTGTGTGTGTGTGTGTGTGTGTGTGTGTGTGTGTGTGTGTGTGTGTGTGTGTGTGTGTGTGTGTGTGTGTGTGTGTGTGTGTGTGTGTGTGTGTGTGTGTGTGTGTGTGTGTGTGTGTGTGTGTTCAATGACAGTTGGATCTATTTGATGTTTCACATTGTGGATTTGCTGTGAGATTCTCTGCACTTTAACACTTGAATTGTGAATCTCTTTGTTTAGTGTTAAAGGTAAGATCAGAGTCTTCAGTAGATCAGATCAAAGTACTTTAATAGAATGTATTCAGTCCTCCTGACTGTCCTTTTGGAATGCCAACAGTTGCACCTCTTTGTGGATCAGTGAAGCCTGGAGCAGCCGCGGTAGAAAAGATGCTCTCTCAAACTGATGCTTCTCAGCTTTATTGAGCCTTGCAGGTGAACACACCGTAAGTACTACAATGTAAACAGAAAAATACCATTAGCAACTCTTAACAGCATGTTTTACCTTTACACTTTTACCATATTTACTACCTTTAACTCATGTGTGAGTAACAAACATGGCGGCCTCCGTAGAGCTGCTGTCCTGTAAAAGCTTCACTTTTCCTTAACGGACAAGTTGTTGTCACTTGGAATGTTGTGGTGTAAACGGAGCCGAAGACTCAGATCAAAACTGAGCCGTTAACATGTGACTGGGTTGTGAAAGCTCACACAGGAGGAGGGTTAAAAACTATATGCTGCATTGGCCGGGAATCAAACTTCCTGCATGGAAGGAGAGAATTCTACCACTGAACCACCAATGTTACACTTCCCTTCATTCCAACCAGGAAATGTGAAGCGTTCCACCTTCAGTGCTCCATGAACCCCTCCCCCACAGTTTGAGTGATTCTCACTGTCACTGTCACTCAAACTGAACCAGACTGTCAAACTGTGACCTGACAGTGTCAGAGTCTTGATCTCCTGCCTTATTTATGACATCACTGGAGTCCTTTAGCTTCTTCAACATGTCGGCTCGTTGGTCTAGGAGTATGATTCTCGCTTTGGGTGCGAGAGGTCCCGGGTTCAATTCCCGGACGAGCCCTTTGGTCATCAACCATGATCCTTTGTGTTAAATTTCAAAAGAGGCTTTGACTTTGTGTGTGAGAATCCTCCTCCCAGACCAACCGGCAACATCTTCAAGAAGCAAAAGGACTCAACCAACAGTATCGGTGCTTTATTCACTTTGAGGAGCTTTCAAACAGCAACGCCGACACATTTCATGATTTTCTCCTAAAAACACTCGATGCTCTGGGTCTGGATGTTAAACTGATCCTGGACCAGGAACATGATGGAGCCAGAACAATGTCTGGCCTCATTTATAAAGGTTGATTATGACAAAACAGGTCCTGAAAGATGCGTACGCCCCTTTCCACACTAAGTTTGTGATCTAAAATAAACTTAGGAGGAGACTGTGCGTACTAGTATGACAACAATGGACCTGGACCAGGAACATTTTTGTTACGGGGGAAAACTGGTAGAGCTGATGGTGAAGTGGTGAATTGAACCAGATGGTGAAGTGGTGAATTCATCCTGATGGAGAAGTGATGAATTGAAGCCAGATTCATCTCATACAGTGAATGTCATTACATATCTTGGGGTCTTGCTACATCTTGCATTTTAATTTGTTAATAGGGTTAGGAGAAATAAGTGTTTAACTTCAGATTAAACCTTTAGATCTGTAAAACTGTCAATCTTTGCTCTTGCTTGTTTTATTTTGTTGACCACCGACCGAAGAAGTAATAATAAAAAAAAATATACATATCAGACTTTAGGCTGAATCCTGAATTTGCAGCACGATGATCATCTGTCAGACTTTCATCTCCAAATGATCCAGAGCGGTGGATAAAACTGATTGATGATCAACTATGACAAGGTGTGGAACAATCAGTCTCATTTCAAAGTGAGCACATAAATAGAGCGGTGACAGCCGTGTGTAAAGCTGCACTGTGGATGCTCTGGTACCGCCATGCGCTCTGGACGCTCTGGTGCTGCAGCCAGACGAGCTCCTCTTCACCCACCGCCTCCAACTCTAGTGACTGAGGATAAAACACAAAGTCCACTGAGCCTTTTTACAACTTCCTGTTGAAATATTTCATTTGTACATTTAATAAACAGATCAAAATGTATTTTATCAGTCTGGTCTCCACTGTGGTCTCCTACAAATCTGTCTCCTTCCCTCTCCGACACTCTGACACACGCTGACCCTCACAACCATGGAGGCTGTTTTGATGTCCAGAGGTGATGACCTCATGATGTCACTCTCCTCTGATCTCCATGATGTCACTCTCCTCTGGGCCCGATGATGTCGCTCTCCTCTGACCTCTATGATGTCACTCTCCTCTGACCCCCATGATGCCGCTCTCCTCTGACCTCCATGATGTCACTCTCCTCAGTGATGTCACTCTCTTCTGACCTCCATGATGTCACTCTCCTCTGACCTCCACCTTCAGATCAGACTCTTCTTCTCCCACACATGATCAACCCAGACAGGACAACAAACAAGTGTTGCAGCAACATGGTTGCCTGTCGTTAAAGCAATAACCAAGCAGACCCGGCGCTCCACCACACAGACAGCAATGAAAACAAGGCTCTTTAAGGAAAAGGCCAGACAGCCAGCATCTATGACAAGCTGAGCCTCTGTCATCACTAATAACTTACTGATGATGTTTTCATCCAGTGGTGGGTAGTTTGAATCCCATCCAGAAGAAATGACAACAAGAATGTCTCTAATCCAGTAAAACATCCATTGTAGCCAACATGAAGTGTCCAGAGTCCAAAATGTCCAATATAAAACCCTCCAACAGTTTGAACATCCAGTCTCCAAGGTATTTCTGAACTATGTACAGTAACGTGGCCTCATATCTTATAGCACCATCTTCCTCTCCTTCATCCTCACAAACCTTTCAGCCACCTCCTTCCTATCAAGCACAACGTCTCTCTATGGAGAGCAAAGTGAGCTTTGAGAGTCTGGCCTCCTTCATGCCCAGAGAGAGTTTTGAATTCATTTTAGGCTGAAACTGCGTTCTGCATTTGCACTAGTGACTGACTGGTATGTCCTTTCCATATGGCTGCAGATGATGAAGGGCAGAACAGCTTCTGTGGTGTTGAGTTTGATTTCTAGTTCACTACACATGGCAGAGAAATAAAGAAATCCATCCCAGACCTGCTCAGCTGTATTCTGGCTCTTATATTGGTAGAATCATTAACACATTACACTCAAGAATCATTACACTCCTGTGACAATAATATTTGTGCCTCCATTTTGTCTCTTGCTGCCAACTTGTATTGTCTCCATAATAGGGGACAGATGCAATGATGCAATGACAGATGCAATGTTTTATTTTTAAGTTTAGAGGCTTTTTTGTGTTTTCATCAAACCTCCATCCACTTTGAATGGGAAGGTTTACATAGTTTTTTTAGTTTTTTGAGATACTAATAGCCAAATCTTAACAAAAGTCACAGCACACTATTCCTGAATGTTCTGAATGTTTTGATGTGCTTTTCGAAACCGTGCAACCAAACTAACATGTTTTTTTCAACATGCTAATATGTACGTATGTGAGCTAATGTGTGCTTTGTGAAGACGTTTCAATCAAGTATTAGTAAAAGTGAAAAAATATCAGAAAATAATAGTAACAATGAAAAAGTATCAATAATATACCAGCTACAGCTACACTCGGTAGAGCGCAGATCTTCACCAAAGCCACACTTGTTTAAAGACCCAAGTTAGCAACACGAGCATGATATCTATTAGCTCATCTCAATGTAACTTGGTAGACCAAGTCGCTACAACACTGAGCAGGGAGCATCTCCATGGTAACAGACACTGATCTCCTTTTAACTTGTTTGATCTCCTTTGATCTCCATGAGGTGCCTCTCTCATCTGCTGAATTGAATCCACGGGTGGTAATGAGACATTGATGGACTCTGCCACTCTCTGATTATGCAACTAAACACAACTGTGAGCTACAAGCTTTAAATAGTGGAGTTTCAATCACAGCAGGAGTTATGGGAGTTATCTTTGACAAAGACCTGTCATTAGTGCAGCACTGGAAGCAGCTGATTAGGAACTGCTTCTTTCAACTCAGGAAAAGATCTAAACTTAGGAACATGGTCTCACGGAACGATTTGGAGCTTCTCATTCATGCTTTTGTGTCTTCATGTTTAGACTATGGAAACAGTTTGTTTTCATGTCTGAACAAGAAGGAGCTCTCTCCACTGCAATTAGTGCAAAACTCTGCAGTGAGAATTCTGAGCCGTACTAATAGGAGGACTCACATACAGTATCCCCTGTTCCAAAAGAACTTCATTGGCTGCCAGTGTCCTATAGGATCAAGTTTAAAGTTCTGGTCCTGGTCTTCAGAGCCTTGCATGGTCAGGCTCCTTCTGATATCAGTAATCTGATCCAGCCTTACACCCCTGAACGGCTCTGAGGTCTGTGGATCAGAATCTGTTGAAGGTTCCACGCTCTCATTTTCTCCCTAGAGGTGACTGATCCTTCCAGGCTGTTGCTCCGAGGCTTTGGAATGATCTTCTTCCCTCTTTGTGCTCAATTGACTGTTGACACCTTCAAGAACAAACTTAAGACTCATCTATTAGTTCAGGCTTTTAATTAACTACCTTTGTGCTGCTAGGATTTTGTCTTGTCTTGGCCTTTTATATTCTGTGTACTTTCTGATGTTTTTGAACTGTGTTTTGAAGTACTTTGTGGCTTTTGGTCTGTGAAATGTGCTATATAAGTAGATGTTATTATTATGATATGATTACAGTTTGGGTGAGCGGTCCAAGGCTCTGGATTGTGGCTCCACTCTCTCAGGCGGAGTTGGTTCAAATCCCACCACGGCCAGTTAAAAGGTTTTGGGTTGTTATATTTGCTTATGTAACAAGACGTCGTCGTCCATTGTGCTCCTCATATTTTGGAAACTGTGTTGATGAATTTCAAAAACCCTTCTTTGTGTTTCCGCCCGGTTTCGAACAGGGGACCTTTTGCGTGTTAAGCAAACGTGATAACCACTACACTACAGAAGCTCTGCTGGAGGTTAACAGGGTCGTGTGAAAACATTTGACTACAAGCAGCAACGCAATCCAGAAGAGACTGTAACAAGAACACAGCTCCTTGGACCGCTTGGTTTCTTCACTCAACTCATCTCACTCTGAGGGAAAAGTTGTTTTTGATGATAAAAAAGCTCTTCTGAGAACATCAGTCCTCATCACGTTTTGCAGAAGAACATAGAGAGTGAGCTACCAGCAGCTTCTCTCTGTGGAGGAGAACATCAGTCCTCACCTCCAGAGTGAACATAAGTCATGTCTGTATATTACATCCAACATCCATCCATCCATCCATCCATCCATCCATCCATCCATTCATCCATGATGTGATCCAGTAAACATGTCCAAGCAGTAGTGTTGTGTTGTTGCTTCTTATTGTCAATAGAACCATGAGAAAGTATAAGAGTGACTGATACTCTTGTATGATCACTGGACCTTTTGAAAGCAGTCAGACTCTGAGATTGTACCAGTAGCATCTGAGTCGTTAACAACCCGCCTACATTTTAACTGGACTTTCTGTGGTGGGACCAAACAACACAGTTGGGTCTGGGTGAGCTTTGCTTTTTCGTACCGTCCTGGTCCGCTCTAGAACGTACGACTTGGTAGAACCACGGCTAAACTAAGCTTTGAAAAGTCATGAACGTGATCAATGAATGCTCTTTAATCTGAGCTTCCACCATTAAAATCCCTGTTCAGGTTTGATGTAAAACCAAGCAGTTATTCATTCCAGCTTCAAATGGAGAGAAAACCTGATGCAAAACTTCTCACCTGCAGCCAATCAGGCAGTGAGAAAATATCATGCAATACAGCCAGCAGTCTGCTCAGATGTTTCCTGATTGTTTTCAAATCCAGAGCGGAGCTTTTCAGCATCTTCAGGAAGGAACAATGGACTACAATTTGTTGAGTTTCAAAACAGCGAGCAAGAAGAGTCTCCACTTCTGCACCTTAGTGGTCAGGATCAGTGTCTGCTTCGTCACACTCATAAGTGAGAATCATATGGAGACACAACACTGTGGTGGCAGGCCTGGGTAGCTCAGACGGTAGAGCATCAGACTTTTAATCTGAGGGTCCAGGGTTCAAGTCCCTGTTCAGGCTCTTTGTGGGAAGAAACTTGAAACTGAGCAGGATGACTATTACAGCAACACACCATCAGTAGGATAAAACTAACCTGTCTTTTGATGGTCTACATCAGAGTTTTCAAACTGGGTCCTAGAGTGCCAGTGTCCTGCATGTTTTAGTTCTCTGCCTGCTTCAGCATACCTGAATCTAATGATGACGTCATCACCAAGGTTGTGAAAAAGAACAATATCGAGCCTTTCATTACAAAGTGGATGGGAGAGGCACCGGATGGAGATCAATGGAGATCAAAGGCGGAGGAAATCTTTGTTCTGAGCATCTCCATGACAAAAGGCACTGATCTTCTTTGATCTGATAAGACATCAGCACTGGAGCCATGGAGACGCTGAGATCAAAGGAAATCAGCTTTATTCAATCTTCAGCATTCGCACCTGCATTTTCTTCTGGAAATACAAACCTCGAGTAATTACTATTATTATCATAACATGTCTCTGATATCTGGAGGAGTCAGACCATTCAAGGCTTTAAAAACAAGCAGTAGCATTTTAAAATTTCTTGTAAAACTGACAGGCAGCCAGTGAAAGGAAGAAGGGTTTGGTGAAATGTGGTCCCTCCTCCTGGTGCCTGTTAAAAACCTGGTAGCAGCATTCTGCTCCAGCTGCAGTCTTTGAACATTGAGCCTACTGATGCCAGAATAAAGGGAGTTACAGTAATCCAGCCTGGACCAGATGAAGGCACGTATTACTTTCTCCAGGTCTGCTGGGGAGAGGAATGACCTGATCTTGACTAGTTGTTTCAGCTGAGTAAAGCAGGATTGGACTACCTTGGTCACCTGACAGTCAAAGGACAGGTCGGTGTCGAACACCACGCCTAAATTGTGGGCCTCTTTTCAAACATTGCTCGATGAACTACCAAGACTAGAGC
This sequence comes from Lipophrys pholis, assembly GCF_963383615.2. NCBI lineage: Eukaryota > Metazoa > Chordata > Actinopteri > Blenniiformes > Blenniidae > Lipophrys > Lipophrys pholis. Next base: position 3,178,229 of record NC_137646.1, on the reverse strand, counting down.
AAAGGTTGTTAAAACCACCAGAACTGGGCCCAATGGGGGCGATCAAAATGATTTCAGTTTTTAAACCGTTCTGCTGTAAAATGTTTTTTGGACTTTGGTTCTTTACTTTTGTGAGGCAGGACAGGATAGAGGCAGAGTCCGTAGAGCCAGGCTTTATAGGGAAGTTCAGTCGTGTGTCGTCTTCATAAAAATGAAAGTTAACATTAAGGCCACCCAAAACAGAGCCTTGAGGGACACCACAACAAAGAGCAGCACAAGAGGAAGAGGTCTCTCCAAGCTGAACAGAAAATGATCTGTCTGATAAATACCAGGAAAACTAGTTAAGAGTGATGCTAACACACCAGTGATGCCAACATGATTTTTCAGAGGGTTAATTAGAATCTTCTGATTGACTGTATCAAATACTGAGCGAAGGTGAAGGACAATTAAGAAGAAGTACAAGTCATTATTGGCTGCAAGTATTAGATGGTTGGTGACCTTAACCAGCACAGTGTCAGAGCTATGATGTGCAGGAAACCAGACTGAAATGTCCCAAAGGTTTGATTTCAATCCATCAAAGAAATGAGCTGGGAAGCAACAGTTTTTCTAAAATCCTTGATAAAAGGAAGTTTTGAGTAGAGCGAGGCGGGGTAGGAGATCAGAACCACATTTTTTATGTGTACTCTCTATTATTACATCAACACAATCTGAAATAAGTTCCTCGGAGCGTTCTGGTGTGGGTTCAACCTGCTATTTGGGGACTGATGATGGAACGACATGGTCACTCCAAGGGCTCATCCGGGAATTGAACTGCAACTGATTGTTATAAATAAGGCAGGAGATCAGGACTCCTAACAGCCTTGACAGAGCTCGTGGAATGACCACATCCTGACTAAAGTAAATGAAAACATTAGTCATGGCCGACCTTGAAGAAATGAAGCTGAAAGTTAAACTGCTAATGGAGGATTTGTAACTTAATAGTACATAATGGGTTTCTCACAGTAAAAACAAACTACAAATGACTGTGTTGCATTTGGTGCTATATAAATAAAGATCAATTGAATTGATGTCATGAGGCACTGCTGGGATTTGAATCCAGGAACTCATATTCATTAGACAGGTACTTTGACCAGCTAAGCCACAGCGCCTCCTTTGGTGCAATTTTAGTGCTACATTACCTGGTGTCAGATGTACTGCAGGAAAATATTTACATTTGATAGCAGTCTGATAAAAACATAAAAAAAAAAATAAAAATACACGTTTGATTCTGATCTGAAAGAAATCAGACATCACAGTATTAATGAATAACCGTTAGCCGCGACCTTTATCTGACCAGGTTTGAGCACGTTATTGGTAAAGTGCAGGTCCTGTGGCTGAGCGGTCCAAGGTGCTGGATTAAGGCCCCAGTCTCTCAGGAGGTACGGGTTCAAATCCTGTCACTTCCAAAGGTTTGGGATGATTTACTTCCTCTTACCAGCAAGTAGTGAGGCAGTGTCATCAGTTCTGCTCCTGGTACATTGGAGACTTACTCTTGGATCAGGGGTGTCCAAACTCAGATCCTGGAGGGCCTCAGCCCTGCATGTTTTCTATGTCTCCCTTCTTTAACACTCCTGAATGGTTCATCACCACATTCAGCACAAAGCTCCATAAGGAGCCACTCATTGCAATCAGCCATGTTGAAGCAGGGAGACGTGGAAAACATGCAGGGCTGAGGCCCTCCAGGAACTGAGTTTGAGACCCCTGACCTAGAGCATGATCTTTGACCCCATCAGCTCCCTGGGAGCTTCACCCTTTCACCAACTCTTTCATACTTGTCCTGTTTGAAATAAATCGTTTCCACCACTCAGTATGTGCCAATACGTTATGACGTATACGTTCAGGTTTTCATGTGTTTTCACTGACTAAAGTTGTGGATGGTACTAAAAGTACTGTACCAAACCGTCACCCTCATGCTTGATGATGTGGACTTGTTGGGTTTCTCCTGTAAAAACAACAAGAAATGACTGTGTTGTATTTGATGCTATATAAGTAAAGTTGAATTGAATTAATGTTGTGAGGCACTGCTGGGATTTGAACCCAGGACCTCCTGTTTACTAGACAGGTGCTTTGACCAGCTAAGTCACAGCACCTCCTTTGGTGCATTTCAGTACTGCATTACCTGGTGTCAGAACTAGTTGAAGTGAAACTCAGAGAGCAGATGACATCGTACAGGTGTTCCTCACCTGTTGAACTCATGCTGGATTTACAGAAGAGTGGCTTCATGACAGCTGGGGAACATCTGGATCTGATGTCACAAAGCTTCCACATTGTGATGTCACAATGTGGAAGCATGGTAACAGACACATGACACTGACACAGTGTAACCCAGGATCCAGACAAGTGTAAGCAGTGTGGATCAGGGCTGCTCCATGTGATGTGATCAGCTGAAACAGATGTTAACCAGGTGTGAACGGCCCAGAAAGACCTGATGAGACACACAAGCTGAAGAGGCTCTGACAGAACTCACTCAGAAACCTGAGTCACTTCTCTGTCTGACAAAACAAACTCCTCCACTTCTTATCATCTTCTTATCATTCTTATCATCCTGTCTTCTCTCAGCTGTTCTTGTGATGATGTCATGGTTCAGAAAGAGTTCTGCTCCTGGTCCTGTATTTATAGCAACTGTGGATGGAGCTTCAAATAGCCACAGTCAACCGTGGTCCCTGAAGGTCTCCTGTGTAGGACGTAACAGTTGTCTTTCATCACTACACAACTTAGGGTATTAAGTTACTATGAAGGAGGTGATCAACTCAGTAATCCAACCCAGGCTGTTCCATCCTGATCAGAGCTCATCACATAAAAGGGGCGGGGTTTGCAGCATCTGACCAATCACAATCATGGAGAAACCCTGCAGAGTAACCTCAGTCATGACTAGGGATGGGAATCGAAAACCAATTCTGACTTAGAACCGGTTCCAATTGATCAATTCCATCGGAATCGTACACCTTAAATGTGTTTGATTCTTCTTAACGATTTATTTCCAGCATGATGTCAAGTCGCGTTGCGGTACTTTGCATTACGTCACACACTCTGCGAAGCAGAGCTCCTTCAACCAGGAGAAAACATGGAGGAAGAAGGTCTAATGTAGGAGACGTTAATACATGTTCCACTCACCACTTCCTGAATCCACAGAGTCCACAGCCTCTCGCCTCACAGCCACAAGGTCCAAGTTAAAAAAAAAAAAAAAGTTTTGGTTCAAATCCCGGCAGGAGCCTTTCTGTGTGGAGTTCTCATGTTCTCTCCGTGTTCTCTCCTACTAATGAGGGACTTTTAATAAATGAACTCTGCCGTCAATCTGTCCCGTGTAGTGAATGTCTGCTCCAACGAGCCGACAGCCTAGACCAGGGGTGGGCAAACTTTTTGACTCGCGGGCCACAAAGGGTTCTAAAATTTGACAGAGGGGCCGGGCCAGGAGCATTTGGATGGAGTGTTTGGGCCGGATATACTAAAGCATTACATGTAGTGTGTGCAAACCTCACAGCACAGTAAGAACACTACAACCCAATTTATTAACTGTCTTTCAAATGTGAAAAATATCCCTTATCAGTTAATAAGTTTGTCTCAAGGAATATGCAAGATATGGCGTTTACATACTATTTTGTATGATACTGGGAGGAGGAAATGTAAATAGATTAAAATAGCATACGCACTGTGATTTATCAAGATTGCATCTGTTTTTAATAAGTTTCAATCGAAGGTGCAAAGTTAAAGAAATCAACATTTATTGAAAAATGGAATCACTTTCAACATTCAAAACATATTATTACACAACGATATACTCAAGCTCAATAATATCTACTTGTGTTAAACCCCGCAAAATCATGGATGGATTGTCCTGACCGCGCGCTCTACAAACTCGCCACGGACGCCCTCACCTTCACGCGCAAACTGTACACGTGTATCTTTGCCAAGCACACAGACATAGGCTGTTTTAAATATCCTACCTGCAGCTGATAATTGAAATTGAAATTAAGAGCGATGTGCGGCGTGTTAATTAAGCTACTGTACCGCTGCTGTGCGTAAATGCGCATTACTCTTAATTAAAAGACGCACTTCCAAACTTTCCATATGCATTTTTTCATAACAGCAGAAAAACTCACCAATTTCAGTGGGAACAGTGTTGTTGATCTCCCTTTTTTGCCAGTGCATCAAAGTCTGGAGTTAGTTTTGTTGTGGCAATTCTCAGGACCGATCTGAGGTGTTGGTCTGTTAACTTGGATCTGTGATGGGCTTTGTTGATTTTCATGACGCTAAACGTCTGCTCACACACGTAGGTCGAGCCAAACAACACCAGCATCTTCTGTGCCGTCCTCCGGAGGTTTGGAAACGTGGTCTCGTTAAGTGAAGCATAAAAGTCCTTCAGTTTAAGAGACTTGAACTTCTCCTTTGAGACGGAGTCAGACTGAAGATCGATCATTTCCAATTGCAGCTCCTGCGGTGCTGATTCGGGGTCTTGTGACAGGGGACAGGACACCAGTTGAAGTGACTTGTCAATTTTTTCAAAATCACAGAACCGACGGCAAAATTCTCTGTGCAGGTCGTCCAGTGATTTGCAGTATTTCTTCGCATTTCGGGCGGCCTCTTTCTGCACGGCTAGTGTGGGAAAATGTACGAAAGATTTGTTTGACATTTGCCTGGAGAATAAAAGCAGCTTGGATTTGAAGGCTCTCACATTGGTGAACATGTCGTGCACAAACTGATCTTTCCCCTGTAGCTTCACGTTCAGCTCATTCATGTGTGAAAATATGTCCACAGCAAACGCAAAGTCACAAAGCCAGTTTGTGTCGCTCAGCTCGGGGAATTCGTCGGATTTCCCCATTAACTCCAAAAATGAGCGAATCTCCTCTTTGAGCTCCCAGACTCGTTGAAACACTTTCCCCAAACTTAACCAGCGGACGCGAGAGTGGTAAAGTAGGTCCTGGTGATCCGCATCAGTTTCTTCCAGGAACGTAATGAACTGACGATGATTAAGTCCCCTTGCTCGTATAAAGTTAACAAGTTTTACAACTGGATCCACGACGTGATTAAGCTGCAATACAGACTTACACAGAGACTCCTGATGAATGATGCAGTGAAGAAAAATAACATCCTGGTCAGGGTTTTCTTCTTTCACTTTATCCTGGATTCTTTTCAGCAGCCCGACGTTTTTTCCAGTTAAATTTGGCGATCCATCCGTGGTGACATTGGCAAGTTTACTCCAAGGTAGCTTCATTCTCTCGATGACAGCAGACACCTGTTCATATAAGTCCTCTCCTCGCGTTTTCCCTTTCAGTGATTCCATGCTCAAAAGCTCCTCTGTTATCTCAAAACTGTCGTTAATCCCTCGGATAAAAATTAGGAGCTGAGCAGTGTCTTTTATGTCGTTACTTTCATCCAGTGCTAGTGAATATAACTTAAAGGACTCCGCCTTTTTGTTTAACTCGCTGACTATATCTGCGTCAATCAGTTCCACGCGGCGAGTCACTGTCCTGCGTGCTAAACTGATTTTTTCAAACTTGGCTTTGCTCTCCGGACACAAGAGACCTGCTGTCTCTACCATGCACTCTTTCAAAAACTCGCCTTCGGAGAAAGGCTTGCTAGCCTTTGCTAATTTGAATGCCAGCAAATAACTTGCCTTGGTACTTGACTCTTGAATTGCAGTTTGTCGCTGAAAAAAGTTCTGTTGACTCTGTAAATTAGCTGCCAACCTCTGAGCAGTAGCCGCCCGTTCTTGTGTTGACTGCTTGCTAGCATAGTTTGCATGCTTCGTGGCAAAGTGACGGCTGATATTGTACTCTTTGAAAACCGCAACAGCTTCTTGGCATATCAGACATACAGCCGTTGATCGGACTTCAGTGAAAAAGTATTTTGTTGTCCACTCCTTATTAAAGACTCGGCATTCGCTGTCCACTTTCCTTCTCTTTGGTCCACTCATTTTCACAGAAGGGCTCAAATGGTGACATGAAACGAAGTGAAAATTAAAGTGAAATAAAGAGAAATACACGCCACTCCAACAACGGTCAATGTGTTTTGAGTGCGCCATCTATTGGGGAACGTGGGCATTGCAGGGAAAGGGGAAAATGAAGGAGGTTTTTAATATAATTTGGACAAGTTTGACGGGCCGGATTAAAAAGCCTAACGGGCCGTATGTGGCCCGCGGGCCGTAGTTTGCCCATGTCTGGCCTAGACATATGCTAGTAGATCTTCACTATATGTGTGAGCCCCTAGTTGTCGCAGTAAAAAACGCTCTACTAGAGTATGTCTACTGTGTAGACATATACAATTTAGTAGAGGTTTACTACTGTATGTCTATGTATTAAATCATTCTGTGTTGAAAATCCCTTCACAAAAAGCACCAATACAATATGAAAACACAGCATTCCCTGCAGACCGAGAGAACGAGGTCCTCCTGCTACGTCACATTCCTCTCCAGTCTCCGACCTCCCAGAGAGGATTAACTTGTCAACAGCACAACATTTGAAAAAGTGTAAATTCCAGGGGGCATCCAATGAAGGCTAATACACATTTGACTGTTCTTTTTTAAGGGAAAAATTATAATTCAAGTTTCATCTTAGGAAAAAATTTAATTGTTCCTTTTGGTGCAGAAGACTGTAAAACTGCTTTTTCCCCCTCAAAACAATACTCAGGAATTGTTAGAAGAATTGATCAAATCTTATCAATTCCCACCCCTAGTAATCTACCTGTTAATTCTCCTTTTTAAAAATAATAATAATTAAAAAAAAAAATAAATAAAATAAAAAAAATATATATATATATATATATATATATATATATATATATATATATATATATATATATATATATATATATATATATATATATATATATATATATATATAAAATTATATATAATTCCCATCCCGATCTGTGAATGTGTCGTTTCATTAGAAAAATAATAGCAGTCACTAGCGGCCCAACAGGAATGTTGAATGAAGTAAAGGGACGTCGTTTTCAGAACGATGTCGTGTAAATGTGAAACTTTTCTGAAACAAAAACTCTGAGTTTTCACTTGACGCTTGTCATGTAAACGGGGCCTTGTTCTGTGTTCAAGGGAGAAGTATTAAATAGTTTTCTAGTGAGTTCTCAGCATCTGGTCCAGAAAAACATCTACAGAAAAGCATAAATTTATCCTTTCTTGAGCTCAGGGCTAATTTCTCATTTAAAACGACAGCTTTTGGTTTGCTTAGTGTTTGTTAAAGGAAAATAAGTTATACGTGTCTTCAGTCAGCAAGTAAGCAAACAAAACCTTGGTAGAAAGGTTCCCCTTTTGGAAATCTTGAATCGAAAAGTGAAGCAAGTGAAGTTTGTCATAACCTGTGATGAAACTTGTAAGAGATGGTGAGGTGTAAAGGAATTCTAATTGGTCTTATTATCATGGGGCAGAGCAATGACACAAACACAAATGAGTTCAAACAAGATGAAATTGTTGTGAGTCAAATCACAAATGACAGCAACTGTTTACATACAAGAAGGATAATCAAGGTTTTTGGAAGTATAAAAATGATTTATGGACAACTAAAACAATAGTACTTGTGTAGATGTTTACACTGGAATAAAGTGAGGCCTTAAGGCTGAAGATACCTCAGGGCTTTAATCATTAGGTAACCTAGTTAGAGACAAAAGACACTTTTCTTTGAACAGTAACCATGGTGACTTGGCTGGTTGCCATTTATGAAGTACATCCTGGACTCAAAGAAACCAGAGGCAAAATACTAAATATCAGGATCTTTTTAAATTGAGGCTGTATTCAAAGCCTTTGTCACAAAGTCAAAGTTTCTCTGAACATGTCGTCAGACATCTGATGTCTTGAAGAAAAGTCAATGTAATTATATCTCCAGTTTCCTCGTCCTTTTCTTGAAACTGCGAACTGTTCCAATAACACACATTTCCCACGTCATGTCATTACACAACATTTAGCTCAAGAGTATGAACGACACACCAAAATAATACAAACTCTTTGTACAAAGTATCAAGTGACAAATTCAATGGAGATTGTTTGTTCCTCATACCAGGAAATAGAGTATTGAATTGAAATCACAAGGGAATCTTCAAACACTTACTGTTTCCACTGGAAGTTTTGAGAGCTGTTACTCATGATGGCGTCTCCATCACCATCAATGAGCCTGGAACGCTGTCCAGGACGGTCTCTGTGGGCCCTGTCAGACCTGGGGCTTGAATATGCTAAAATAAATTACAAACATCAGCTGCTTTGATTTGCAAAGGATAAGCTGAGGGATAATGAAGCCTGACTGTCATGTAAGGTGTAAGGAGGATTCAGGCGCCGACAGGACGAGGAAGCTGAGTTTAAGAAAAGAGTTTATTTAGGCGATCTCTCCAGCGGGCGGACAATCCTCGGAGAGTGGCGTGAAGGCGGAGGTTGACGTCACCGGACAGCGATCTCCCGAGCTGGACAGCGCGGCGCACACCGGGACTGCACAGGAGGGGAGTTACACAGATTACTCAAAATACCGTAGTATACGATAAACAATTGGCTTTACAATAAGGCTCGAGGGGCCGAGTCAAAGTACCGCGGGGGTAAACGAGACGATCTGGCGATGAGAGCCTGGAAACCCGGTTCCTATATAGTGGCCTCAATCATCTCTTTCAGGTGAGCCTCCTACGCCGTCCGCTCCACCTACGCACACACGCCCACACACACACACAAAAACAAACACAGCAGTATACACTGCGAAACGTGACATGACCCCCCCCTCAACGGACGCCTCCTGGCGTCCTACCAGGCTTCTCCGGATGCTCCCGGTAGAAGTCGACCAACAGACTCCTATCCAGAATGTGGCCCCTCGGCACCCACGACCGCTCTTCAGGCCCATAACCCTCCCAATCCACCAGGAACTGGAATCCCCGACCCCGGCGACGAACGTCCAAGATCTTGTTAACTGTGAAGGCAGGATGGTTATCGATGAGCAGGGGGGGTGGCGGGGGCTCTGTGGTGGGGCTAAGAGGGCTAGAGTGAACCGGTTTCACCAGGGAGACGTGGAATGAGGGATGAATCTTTAGGGATGCTGGCAACTTCAGCCTCACCACCGCCGGATTGATGATCTCCTCAATCTCAAACGGCCCGATGAATCGAGGCGCCAGCTTGCGAGACTCCACCTGGAGTGGGAGGTCACGGGAGGAGAGCCATACCTTCTGTCCAGGGCGATATGAGGGGGCAGGAGCCCTCCGACGGTCAGCCAGTCTTTTGTTTCGGGCCGATGATCGGACCAGGGCGGCCCTAGCCTCCCTCCAAACCCGTCGGCAGCGTCTAAGGTGGGCCTGCACTGAGGGCACAGCAACATCCTCCTCCTGGGTGGGGAACAGGGGGGGTTGGTAACCCAGGGCCACCATAAACGGGGACATACCAGTGGCTGAGCAGGTGAGGGAATTGTGGGCGTACTCCACCCAAGGCAACTGGGAGCTCCAGGACGATGGAAGTCGAGCCGTCATGCACCGCAGTGCAGTCTCCAGGTCCTGGTTGGTCCTCTCCGTCTGACCATTGGTTTGAGGGTGGTACCCTGAGGAGAGGCTGGGAGATGTTCCAAGAGCCTTACAGAAAGCCTTCCATACCTGAGACGTGAACTGCGGGCCACGGTCAGACACCACATCGAGGGGGATCCCGTGCAGTCGGTACACATCCCTGACCATCCGATCCGCTGTCTCCATCGCTGAGGGCAATTTCGGGAGAGGGACAAAGTGCACAGACTTGGAGAAGCGGTCAACAATAGTCATTATTACCGTGTTCCCGTCGGACGGGGGGAGACCAGTAACAAAGTCCACGGCAATATGGGACCAGGGTCGACTAGGGATGGGTAATGGGCGGAGCAGCCCCGCAGGAGGTTGGTGAGATGCCTTGCTTCGGGCACAGACGGCACAGGCAGCCACAAAGGTTCGGGTGTCCTGAGACATGGAGGGCCACCAGAAACGTTGTCTCAGGAAGGAAAGTGTTCGTTGGAAACCGGGATGGCAGGTTAACCGGGAAGAGTGCCCCCACTGAAGAACCTTGGACCTCATAGGCTCAGGGACAAAGAGAGAGTTAGTCGGACCGTTACCCGGGTCGGGCTGGGTGAGTTGAGCACGTCTGACCTGACTCTCGATGTCCCAGGAAGAGGACGCGACCATGCAGGTGGAGGGGAGGATGTTCTCTGGCTCCACTTCAGTCTTCTCGACGGTGGTCTGCCGGGACAAGGCGTCAGGCTTTGTGTTTCTGGACCCTGGCCTGTAAGTGAGAGTAAAGTTAAACCGTCCCAGAAACAACGCCCAGCGCGCCTGCCGAGAGTTTAGCCTTTTCGCGGTCTGAAGGTAAGAGAGATTCTTATGGTCCGTCCAGACCACGAAAGGTTGGGAAGCACCCTCCAACCAGTGCCTCCACTCCTCCAACGCCAGCACCACCGCCAACAACTCTCGGTTACCAACGTCATAATTTTGTTCAGCAGGAGTGAGGCGTCTTGAAAAGAAGGCGCAGGGGTGCACTCTAGAATCCTCGGCACGCTGGGATAATATTGCTCCCACGCCAGAGTCCGAGGCGTCGACCTCCACAATAAACTGTCTTAGGGGGTCGGGATGGCACAGCACCGGAGCCTGGGTAAACAGTTGCTTAAGCGTGCTGAACGCCTGTTCGGCCGCCGGTGTCCACAGAAAAGAGGTTGAGGTGGATGTGAGTCGAGTGAGGGGGGTTGCGACCTTGCTGTAGTCTCTGATGAACCTCCGGTAAAAGTTAGCGAACCCCAGGAACCGCTGCAACTGCTTACGGGTCATCGGTCTGGGCCAGTCCACCACCGCTTGGACCTTGTCCGGGTCCGCCTTCACCTGTCCCCGTTCAATGATGTAACCCAAGAAACTCACAGAGGTCGCATGGAAGACACACTTCTCTGCTTTCACGAACAGCCGGTTCTCCAGAAGCCGCTGTAGAACTGCTTGAACGTGTAGAACATGCTCCTCCTGGTTGTGAGAGAAGATCAAGATGTCATCCAGATAAACAAAAATGAACCTGTTCAGCATGTCCCTCAACACGTCGTTGACTAAATGCTGGAACACTGCGGGTGCGTTTGTGAGTCCAAACGGCATCACTAAGTACTCGAAGTGTCCGAGGGGAGTCTTAAACGCCGTCTTCCACTCATCACCTTCACGGACCCGAATGAGGTGATAAGCGTTCCGGAGGTCCAGCTTGGAGAACAATGTGGCGCCATGGAGCGGCTGAAAGGCGGAGTCCATGAGCGGCAGGGGGTACTTGTTCTTCACCGTGATGTTGTTGAGACCTCGGAAGTCAATGCATGGCCGTAATGTACCGTCCTTTTTAGCCACAAAAAAGAACCCGGCTCCCAAGGGTGAAGATGAGGGGCGGATCAGACCCGCGGCGAGGGACTCGTGAATGTACTTCTCCATGGCTTCTCTCTCTGGACGGGACACATTATACAAACGGCTAGAGGGAAGAGGCGCCCCTGGAAGAAGCTCAATGGCACAGTCATATGGTCGGTGGGGGGGAAGGGAGGTAGCCTGCTGTTTACTGAACACCTCTCTCAGATGGTGATATTCAGGAGGGACGGAACCCAGGTCGATCTCCTCCTGGTCTGTGGAGGGGGGTGTCAGGGGGCGCCCTGGAGCTGATTGGAGGCAGTGGGTATGGCAAAAAGTACCCCAACTAGAAATGGTGTTCAGGTTCCAGTTAATGTGGGGGTTATGTCTCTTCAGCCAGGGGAGACCCAGGATCAACGGAACGTGGGGCGATGACAGGACCAGGAACCTAATCTCCTCACTGTGGTTCCCAGAGACCAGAAGACGGAGAGGGACGGTGCGATGAGTGAGGTTAGCCAACCTCCTGCCGTCCAGGGCACTCACGGTCCAGGGGTTTGAAAGAGGCTCCAAGGTGAGGCCAGCCTTGACCGCAAACTCCCGATCCAAAAAATTGTCATCCGCCCCAGAATCTACCAAGGCCTGCAGGGGGAAACTGCCCTTGTCACCAACAAGGGAGGCTTGGAGTTGGAGGCGTGAGGGAGCCGAAGGCTGAGGGCTGGGGTTATGGCTCATCAGGACCACCTCCAATCCTGATGAGCCTAGGCTTTTGGCTGATGGGGACAGGTGGCTCGTTGGTGTCCCACCTCCCCACAGTACAGACAGAGACGGGCATCGAACCTGCGCTTCCTCTCTGCGGGGGACAGGCGGGCTCTCCCGAGCTGCATCGGTTCCCCGGGACCCTCTGGGGCCGGAAGAGCTGGATGGGAGAGAATAGAGTTACCAGGGGTGGCCACCAGGGTTCCAGGACGAAGAGGGGGCTGACGGCTCCTCTGGTTCTTGCGACGGTACCGGAGTCGATTATCTATCCGGACCGCCAAGGAGATGAGCTCCTCCAAATTGGTCGTGTCGTCCCGGGCTGCCACTTCATCATGAACCTCGTCGGAGAGCCCCTGAAGGAACACTCCTTGGAGCGATGGATCATTCCAGCCACTCTCCGCTGCGTAGATCCGAAAATCAACAGCATATTCAGCAACCGACCGTGATTGCTGGGAGAGAGACATCAGACGTCGAGCTGCTTCCTTGCCCTGGAGAGGATGATCGAAGACCTGCCTCATCTCCTCCATCAACCGAGTGCTTGATCTACATATGGGTGATGCCCGTTCCCACAATGCCGTCACCCATTTTGCCGCTTTACCAGACAATAATCCAATTAAATAAGCAACACGAGAGTCATCGGTGGAGTAAGTAGCCGGCTGCTGCTTGAACACTAGTTCACACTGGAGGAGGAAACGGCCACAACCTCCCAGTTCCCCAGAATAACGTTCCGGGGTGGGCATATGCGGCTCCCTGGTGGCGGTCGGCGGTATTGTCCCGGGGGGAGGAGCCACAGCCGCAGCCGCGTCACCGGGATGTTGCTGACCGACGGCGAGCCCGTCCAGGCGGCTGGTGAGGAGTGACATCTTGGCGGTCAGTTCATTTAACGTTGTCCCAATCTCCCGGAGGAACGTCTGATGTTGGGACAAGAGATTGCCGTGGGAGGATATGGCGCGCTGGAGGACTTCCGGGTCGGCTGAATCCATCTTGGCCAGATCGTTCTGTCATGTAAGGTGTAAGGAGGATTCAGGCGCCGACAGGACGAGGAAGCTGAGTTTAAGAAAAGAGTTTATTTAGGCGATCTCTCCAGCGGGCGGACAATCCTCGGAGAGTGGCGTGAAGGCGGAGGTTGACGTCACCGGACAGCGATCTCCCGAGCTGGACAGCGCGGCGCACACCGGGACTGCACAGGAGGGGAGTTACACAGATTACTCAAAATACCGTAGTATACGATAAACAATTGGCTTTACAATAAGGCTCGAGGGGCCGAGTCAAAGTACCGCGGGGGTAAACGAGACGATCTGGCGATGAGAGCCTGGAAACCCGGTTCCTATATAGTGGCCTCAATCATCTCTTTCAGGTGAGCCTCCTACGCCGTCCGCTCCACCTACGCACACACGCCCACACACACACACAAAAACAAACACAGCAGTATACACTGCGAAACGTGACACTGACACTTTCATATACATTTTCTTGGTTTGACCAATTATTTGGACGAATGTACTCAAAGTCAGTTTTGCATTTTTGGCTCTTAATAATTAAAATTTTCAACTGAATCATCCTCTTCTTTGACAATTACCTTTCCTGTTAGCAAGCTTTCAGCTGTTATTTGGCAGCAATTTATTTTTCTCCACGTTCCCTGAGGTGGAAGTATGGTTCTGAATTCCTAAGCCTGTAGTCACAATCCTGAATTACAATATTGGGCTGTCCTAACATAAACATTCAGCACTCATGAGATTTAAAATCAAATCTTAGCACTAAGGTAATCTACAAATGGAGGAAAAAATGAGAAGGGTTGTTAAATATATCATTTCCCCCAGAATAATGGAAATGGTGCTGGTTCCAATAAAGCCCAAGATTAAACACTAAAACAGATTTTCTCTTATTGGCCTCAGCCTTTTGGTTCTTCTCATTATCAAACTGAGCATCTGATCACCAAACAGCCATTTTCTATTGTGACTGTCAAGCATGGAGCTCATTAGGTGACATAATGAGATCGCAGATTCCTGGACACAATGTTACTTACCTCTTCGAGTCATGATATCGGTGCTGCTGACTTCTGTTCTCACAGTGAAGTCAATTAATATGTTGAGTCCAAGCAGGGAGAACTTTTCTTGTGCTTCAATAGACAAAATATCCTCCTCTAGCTTGGTTTTGCAAACGCATGTGGCATTAACAAAGGTATTTTTGAGTTATTTTAGCACTCAGAGATCAAAGGATATCAAAGGAGAACAAAGGAGAGCAAATGAGTGAAAATTTTATCAAAGGAGATCAAAGGAGAGGCTCTTTACTCAATGTTTGACCTACCTCAAATGTATTTTGGACGTGTTGACAAACCATAATCTACGAAAGAACTCTGTCTTGTGTCTTTTCTGTCAATAGACTACAAGTGCCATTAACCCCGATCATGAGACTTTGCACTTCTTGAGCCGCCTCTCTTAAGACTGCACAGCAAAGAAAATGGAGTCTCTGTTTGACCATCCCGCAGTCTCAACATCATCCCAGAAGCCTTCCTCAGCTTTAACATGGAATAGAACTCAGTATCTGCCTGCATCACCAGCACCCAGCCCGCCCTCCTCCAGGCCCTGTCAGCCTGATCACCTGCTCAGGCAGAGCATCCAACACTCCCTTACACACATCCTGTTTGAAAGGTGAGAATAACTTTACACACTTGTATGAAACCCACAGCCTGTTACCTTTTGATTATCTACATAGTGTCATTTAAGGTGTTTCTTCCAAAAAGATATTGGCATACACACAATAGAATTTTACAATCAAGTCATAATATGCAACAGGACATCATTTGAAATTCATGACCCTCAATTCCAGTCACCAGTCAAATTTAAGTTATAATTTCATTATATGTATGATTTTCAGAGTATCCTGACCCACATTTGCAACAATATTTGACTTTCACCATTATTTGGTTCAGGATTCCCATTGTAGCATTGATGCAAGAATTCATGACTGAGCAAGATCATGACACTGGCTGGTTCTTTGCCCAGTCATGAAAGGTCTAGTTCATTAAATATATTGTTTTGCATACTAAATATTAGCACAGTACTATAAACTCAATCGAAAACACGATCATGACTTTATCTTTGGTGTATCGTTCAGAAAAAGTTATCAAAATGAAAGAGGATGAATATACAGACGGTTTGGCAACTCACAAAAAGACCAGGATGCTGTGATGTGCCTCAAACTAGGAGATTATTCTATATATACATTTCATCCATCTTCTTTACATGCTGCCTTCAGTTTGTCATAATTAGACTAAAATATCAATAAAACAACAGATTTATATTTCCTGCATGTCAACCTCTCTTCTGTTTATCAGACATTTTGAATTGATGCCAGTTGATTTGATCTGATCTCAGGTCTGCAGAGTTAGAATTGATCTTGAAATACTCTCTTCTGTCTGATGTTAACACTGACTACAAGGTGTGTGGAGCGGCTTAAGGTTATCAACTGAGGTTTGACTGCTCTATTTTGTATCCTGGTCTAAATGAGCTGGACCTGTTGCTTGCAGTGTCAATACGCTGACAAGTTACATCACGGCCAAGTCTCTACTTTAACTCTGCCGAGATCCTCCTCACCAGTCTTTGACCCAGGGTAGAGGCTCCAGGGAGTGAGGCCTCACTGCCATGTGCGATGACGCTGGGCGTAGCCCTGTGTTGCCCTCCGTCATGTCCTGGTTTCAGATGGTGACTAAAAGCAGCAACTCTGTGCTCAGTAGTGGAGGTGATTTCATGCAGCCCCTCGCTGACACCAGCTTGTAGTTTCACTCCATGTCTGAGCGCAGACATTTCACTCTGGAGCCGCTCCATGTTACTCAGTAAGTTGGACTAATCTATGCTGTTAAAGGTGACAGGCGGTAGCTCATCCAAATAGTGGGAGACGAACCGAGGGAGGTTTTCTCTGCACTCATTCAAAACCTTGAAGCAACTTTTAATGATGTTGATGTTTTTCTGATCTCCTTTAAAAGCCACACATCTTTGTTTGGTGTCAGGACAGAGTTCAAACAGCCTCGTTCTTCAGGATTCAATCCATTTCAAGTCCAACGTGTTGGAAGCTGTTAGAACCAGATGGTCCTGGATCATTGTTCTCATTCTGACCAGGAGAAAGTTTAAAAACTCGTCCTCAACTAGAAGCTTGCCGTCAACAGTCTCATAAACCACAGGTTTTAAACCTGGCCAGTTAGATAGTGGAGGAGCCGTCACTCTGAACTCCCACTCAGCCATCTTGCTCAACTTTTGTTGTTGCTGTAGGTAAAGGAAGAAATAGGTGTTATGAGTTATCAACGCACTAGCTTACAAACCATTATAATCAGCTTGTCTCACTTCTTCTCAGAACTGTTAATAACACGACCATATATGGGAGGATGCAACTACAAACACACCAGTTTGCAACATATGTCGAGGTGACATCCTCCTTGTCTGAAGAAAGTACGATTGTGATATCTAAAACTTCTCGGGACAGAACACGAGATATACGTATATATAATAGAAATGTACTAGTTTAATATATAACTGAACATTCACTGTTTGATATTGTTGTACTTTATTTAAAAACGAACATTGAATGAATGAATGAATATTTACACTGTGTGTTCCAGGTTTTTCACCTGAAAAATAAATGGGGAAAAGAAATTTAAGCCTCATCATTTGGGAGTGAATCCCAACAAAAATCTCCAGTCCTGTGGGAACAGTGCACAAAACAGGGTCCACCTAAGATTTAAGAAGCTTTATTGTCATTGTTCAAGTACAATGAAATTCCGTTTGTTGCATCACTAATAGCAGCAGCAGCATGTCACATTCACATTTAAATAAAATAAAAAAAAATAAAATAAAATAATAGTCTTTGGTAAGGTGCGGTATTGAAGTGCAAGTTCTTTTGGGGGGGGGGTGGGTCATGTCATGATCCCTGCAGCAGTCTCTTCACAGCTATGGGGAAGAAGCTATTCTTCAGTCTGTTGGTGCGAGCTCTCATGACTCTGAGTCTTCCAGAGGGGAGGGTGTAGAACTGATTGTGTCCTGGATGGGCGGGGTCATTTCGGATCTTTGTGGCCCGTCGGAGGAGCTGGCTCGAGTAGATCTCCTCTAGGCGTGGTAATGGGAATCCAATGATCCACTGAGCAGTCTTGATGACTGGCTGCAGTTGTTTTTTTTCATTTGCAGTGCAGCTGGCGTACCACACTGTACAACCGTAGGTGAGGACACTCTCTATTGAGCAGTGATAAAAGTTTTTCAGCAGAGGTGGAGGGAGTTTGTTCCTCCTCAGCATTCTCAGGAAAAAGAGTCGCTGCTGGGCGACAATACATACAAGCATAAATATATAAAACTGGAATACAGGGTTGCAGCTATTGATTCTTTTTGAAATTGAGTGTTTTACCAAAGAGTTGAACATTTTCTAACAACAATACTATTACTAAATGTGTGACAGAAAAGACAGGCCAGTTAAAACAGAATTATATCGCTTTTGTTTGTGAAACAAATGATTAATTGAATAAAGAATAATTGATAATACAACTGAACTTTTGGCTTAACTTTGTCCTTTTCAGTAATAACACATGAACCTTTAAATGTAAAGTAAATTAATTGATAAATACAAGTGAGTGAAGCCCATTTGGTCTTAATGTTGTCCTTTCCTCTGCAGGAACAATTCGATTTCATCCCAGATAGACTCTAGTGTTTTTCCCATGTGAATAATGAGACCATAAGTGAGGTGTATGTGTGTGGGAAAGGAGTGTGTGTGTGGAGTGTGTACAATTCATACTTACCTGGTAGGGGAGATACCATGATCAAGAAGGTGGATCACCCAGGGTGAGGCTCAGCCATTGCACTCCGACTGTGCTGACCCCTGCGAATTCCCCAAATGTGGGAATCTCAACTGCATAATTTCTGGTAGTGGGGGACTGCGTCCGCGCTCTCCCCTCATCACTTGTTCAAGAAAATGTAATATCAAACTTTCCCAGATCTTGCAGAAAGATAGTCTGTTACTCAGTAGATCCATTCCTGTGCTGATTATATTAAATCATCTTGATCTGCAAGTAATTCAGAGAAAAGCAGTGATAGCTAGCCTCTATGAATATTTACATATGAAATAGACCAAAAGCGTAGAACATATTAGAACACAAACAATACAAAAAAGCACAAATAATTAAAACTGTAATACAGGGTTGCAGCTAATCATTTTGAATCGTTTTGAAATTGACTATTTTACCAAAGATTTAAACATTTTCAAACAACAATACTATTACTAAATGTGACAGAAAAGACAGGCCAGTTAAAATCAAATAATTTGATTATGTTTCTGAAAAAGATGACTCAACTGAATAAAGAATAAATGATAATTGATAATACAACTGAAATTTTTGGCTTAACTTTGTCCTTTTCAGTAATAACACTTGAACCTTTAAATGTAAAGTAAATGAATTGATAACAGAAATAACAACAAGCGAGTGAAGCCCATTTGGCCTCAATGTTGTCCTTTCCTCTACAGCAGTGGTTCTCAAAGTTTTTACACCAAATACCAACCCAGAAAATAATCACCACCATAATGACCAACACTATACAGAAGCCTAGAAAGCAAAAGCATTCATCAAAAACAAGGCAGAGGTTTTATTCCTAAAGAAGTATATTTAATATTGTCAGCCATTGTAACATTTTACACAGTTAGATTAGTAACACTACACTTAAATATAGGAAAATAAAAGATTGTACTTAAATAATGATTTAATTAAAATATATTGCACAGAAAGGTTAAATAAACATTATTAGTTGCTACGGTTGATGGTAGTCATGGCAGCAGGTCCAAGGGGGTGGGGCTTAACTCCTTTGATCCCGTGTGACCACACCGAGCCTTGAAGTTGGTAAAGGCGCTTTGTGATGTCACACTGAGCTTTGAAGAATCACCCAACAGAGTTTACAGAACCAGTTGGCTCTTCACTCATCAGTTAACCTCAGGAGACACCAGTCCAGGAAACTTTACAACCAGAATTCAACTATTTCTGAAGTGCCACTTCTAAACTTTGTCCACGAATGTTTTAACTGGAGAAGTCAGTATATTTATTGTTTTTGTTGGTAAAAGGTGAAGCCACAATAACCATCGATGGAGTTAATATTGAGAACTTATATCAGTTTAGGTTTTTGGGAATCATATTCTGTCTGTGTGGATTTTAAACTTTAGACACTAGGGGGCGCGGTTTGGCGCAGACGCGCGATTTTGCTCCATCTGACTAGCAATTTCACACTTGCACTCTGAAGCGAGCCAACAAAGAAAACTTTATCATGACCCTCCTGGGGTGGGGCTGAACTGAGGCTCGTTGCTGCTCTGTGATATTTTGGGATTTTTCACGGAGCACATTCATAGCGCACACTAACTAATTACCAGAGGATTTTATTTTGAATGCCAAATAAGAAAAGTTTAACTGGAGTTTATGAGAGCACATTTCAACATTTTGTTTCGACTTTCCACAGTCTGTCACTCTCACCGGTCGATTGATTTAACATTATAACACTACTAAGCTAGAGATAAACCCAGTTCAGTGAAAAGGTGGGACACTTCTTTGTAATATAGATTCAGAAGGACTAAACCAAAGCAAAAAACAGTCTATTTCAATAAAGTCAATATCCATCTAATGCACGAGCAAATGCTAAGCTGCATAATTCAGTAATTGGAAACAACATTCTGCACCAATCACCACCGCATGGTGTCATTTCTTTGATGGACCCAGTGCTCCAAAGAAATGACTCGTTAAATCCAAAACAGACACACAACAGATAAAGAGAATGTCCTCCATGCTACATCACAAAAAAAACAAAAATTCATTTCATGTTCACAGCTTAGGTTGTTAAAAGAAGTGCTGATGCAACTGTGTGCATTTTTCTCATCTGATTTTCTCAACTCGAAAACTATCAGAGGACCTGTTTACTACAGCCGTGGTGCCCATGCACAATAGCAGGAGTGTAATGATTCTAGAGTGTAATGTTTAATGATTCTACCAATATAAGAGCCAGAATACAGCTGAGCAGGTCTGGGATGGATTTCTTTATTTCTCTGCCATGTGTAGTGAACTAGAAATCAAGCTCAACACCACAGAAGCTGTTCTGTCCTTCATCATCTGCAGCCATATGGAAAGGACATACCAGTCAGTCACTAGTGCAAATGCAGAACGCAGTTTCAACCTGAAATGAATTCAAAACTCTCTCTGGGCATGAAGGAGGCCAGACTCTCAAAGCTCACTTTGCTCTCCATAGAGAGACGTTGTGCTTGATAAGAAGGAGGTGGCTGGAAGGTTTGTGAGGATGAACGAGAGGAAGATGGTGCTATAAGATATGAGGCCACGTTACTGTACATAGTTCAGAAATACCTTGGAGACTGGACGTTCAAAGGTAATCTGACCCTAACCCTAACCCACATGAAATGTGTTGGCGTTGCTGTTTGAAAGCTCCTCAAAGTGAATAAAGCCCCGATACTGTTGGTTGAGTCCTTTTGCTTCTTGCTGGTTGGTCTGGGAGGAGGATTCTCACACACAAAGTCAAAGCCTCTTTTGAAATTTAACACAAAGAATCATGGTTGATGACCAAAGGGCTCGTCTGGGAATTGAACCCAGGACCTTTCGCACCCAAAGCAAGAATCATACTCCCAGACCAACGAGCCGACATGTTGAAGAAGCTAAAGGACTCCAGTGATTGTCATAAATAAGGCAGGAGATCAAGACTCTGACACTGTCAGGTCACAGTTTGACAGTCTGGTTCAGTAGCACATGCTTAGTAACAGCGCTCCGTAGCCTCCGGCTGTCCCTGTGGGCGGAGTCGGGATTGTGAAAGAAAAGTTCCACCTTGAGAGCCGGGACCAAAAAGTGACGGTTGCAGTGGATCCGAGCACCACTGTCGTATAAACGGAGCCCAAATGTGACTAAAGTTTTGTGGTTCCACCTGTTTTTGTTGTGGTGTAAACGGACCTTAAATCATCTGTAAATTAGAACCCTGATTGTTGTGGGCTGAAGATGGAGATGTGCAGTCTGTAAGTCACCAACACTATCCTGAATGGACTTTCTTCTTCTTCTTTTGGCTTTAATGGCAGTTGGCATCCATGAAGTATTATTACGCCATCTGCTGGTTCTAACTAGTCTATACTATTTCCAAGGATTGGGAACGATCAAAGTGATCTTTACTTTGATCAGAATTTGACATTCTGAATGAATGACAATCTTTGAATAAAGAAGAGAAACAGTGAAAATGGTCCACTGTATCACCTCAGCATGACCAACAAGAGATTAGCAGGGATACAAATATGTCAGAAAATAGGCTTTGTAAATGACCTGGATATTAAGTTCTTTTTTTACAATGGTTCATAAGTGTTTATTTTATGTTGTAATTATAGCATAGTGCTCATGCTTTTACTTTGAAAGAACTCACAGACAAGGTGTGGTAAATCAGAAGTAATTGTTGTAAATCAGATAGAAGTACCACAAACGTTGATGAGCAGTAAAAGCGAATTTTAGTGTACTGTGATTTCAAGCTTAGTTTAATTGTAATGTAAAGTAAAAGGTAATCTATATTATTTCATGGTACAAACATATGGTTAAAAAGGACAAAGTTGTAAATATACATGGAAATTACATATTAAGAGCACTCAAGGTACAGATTGTCAACGGTTAATAATTTAAGGCAATTCATTTAAGGTAGTAAATATGGTAAAAGTTTAAAGGTAAAACATGCTGTTAAGAGTTGCTAATGGTATTTTTCTGTTTACATTGTAGTTCTTACGGTGTGTTCACCTGCAAAGCTCAATAAAGTTGAGAAGCATCAGTTTGAGAGAGCATCTTTTCTACCGCGGCTGCTCCAGGCTTCACTGATCCACAAAGAGGTGCAACTGTTGGCATTCCAAAAGGACAGTCAGGAGGACTGAATACATTCTATTAAAGTACTTTGATCTGATCTATTGAAGACTCTGATCTTACCTTTAACACTAAACAAAGAGATTCACAATTCAAGTGTTAAAGTGCAGAGAATCTCACAGCAAATCCACAATGTGAAACATCAAATAGATCCAACTGTCAT
This sequence comes from Lipophrys pholis, assembly GCF_963383615.2. NCBI lineage: Eukaryota > Metazoa > Chordata > Actinopteri > Blenniiformes > Blenniidae > Lipophrys > Lipophrys pholis. The sequence goes on along the minus strand of NC_137646.1, from coordinate 3,156,096 downwards.
TGAACACACACACACACACACACACACACACACACACACACACACACACACACACACACACACACACACACACACACACACACACACACACACACACACACACACACACACACACACACACACACACACACACACACACACACACACACACACACACACACACACACACACACACTTCTTCATCCATCAGACACCCTGTCAGAAAGGGTGGAGGTGAGGACTGATGTTCTCCTCCACAGAGAGCAGCTGCTGGTAGCTCACTCTCTATGTTCCTCTGCAGAAAGTGATGAGGACTGATGTTCTCAGAAGAGCTTCTTTATCATCAAGAACAACTTTTCCCTCAGAGTGAGATGAGTTGAGTGAGGAAACCAAACGGTCCAAGGAGCTGTGTTCTTGTTCCAGTCTCTTCTGGATTGAGTTGCTGCTTGGAGTCAAATGTTTTCACAGGACCCTATTAACCTCCAGCAGAGTTTCTGTAGTGTAGTGGTTATCACGTTTGCTTTACACGCAAAAGGTCCCCTGTTCAAAACCGGGCAGAAACACAAAGAAAGGATTTTGAAATTCATCAACACAGTTTTCAAAATATTAGGCGCACAATGGACGACGATGGTCTTGTTACATAAGCAAATATAACAACCCAAAACCTTTTAACTGACAGTGGTGGGATTAGACCCCACACCTCCTGAGAGACTGTAACCTAAATCCAGAGCCTTGGACCGCTCACCCACACCATAATCATATAATAATAATAATGTCTATTTATATAGCACCTTTCACAGACAAAAAGACACAAAGTACTTCACAACACAGTTCAAAGACATCAGAAAGTACACAGAATATAAAAGGCCAAGACAAGACAAAATCCTAGCAGCACAAAGGGAGTTAATTAAAAGCCTGAACAAATAGGTGAGTCTTAAGTTTGCTCTTGAAGGTGTCAACAGAGTCAATTGAGCACAAAGAGGGAAGAAGATCCTTCCAAAGCCTCGGAGCAACAGCCTGGAAGGATCGGTCACCTCTAGTGAGAAAATGAGAGCGTGGAACCTTCAGCAGGTTCTGATCCACAGACCTCAGAGCCGTTCAGGGGTGTAAGGCTGGATCAGATCACTGATATAAGAAGGAGCCTGACCATGCAAGGCTCTGAAGACCAGGACCAGAACTTTAAACTTGATCCTATAGGACACTGGCAGGCAATGAAGTTCTTTTAGAACCGGGGACATGTGAGTCCTCCTATTAGTACGGCTCAGAATTCTCACTCTCCCCTCCTTTGCCCACATGAGCTTTGTCTTGGAGACATGTTGTAACCTGTGTTGATGCTTTAAATGTGCTGAGGTGTTTTTTCTCCTAATTCCACACTGCTCTCCCTCATAGAGCAGTTTGGAATCTGCTTTTCCTTCTCCTCTCCTCTCCTCTCGTTGTCTCTCTCTTTTCTCTCAGCTTAAAAGAAATTTCATTGTACTTGTTGTAATGACAATTACACAAAGAGCCTGAACAAGGATTTGAACCCTTAACCCCCAGATTGAAAGTCTGATGCTCCAGCGTCTGAGCTACTGTGGAGAAGGACAAAGAGCATAGCAGAGTGAAGACGGCTGATGTGATCTACAGCCTGGAGAGACGTACAGAGCTGAGCAGAGTCAGTGAGGAGAAGTGCAGAGAGAGTGAGTTCAAACGGAGGTCAACCACCTGCAGACAATGTCCTGACATCAGCTGAGGTCCTCTGATGGAACAAAGAAGTAAGACAGACACCAGCTGCACATAGACGTAGTAGTGGACCTGTATAAGCAGACATTTATGGATGATCAATGGAACAAGGTCAGAGCACTAGTGTGGTAAAATGTGTGTTATATGAAGACCTCTGACTGAGGTAAGACAGAGACGTGTCCTCTGAACCCAGGGGGACCAAGTGAAGAGGGACACTACAGGTTCTAAAAGGGAGAAACAGCCAAAGGAGTTCAGTCGTCGGTGGGATCCGCGGCTCAGAGTCTTTGTTCTGGAGAATAAAGACTCTTTTGCATCCAAGTCCAACTTCTCATCTGCTTTTTGCTTCAAGACTCAAGTTTTTTACCTTTAGAGTTGGAGAATTAGAGAAAATGCTGGTGGGATCATCCAGCACTATGCCTGGCCCAGATCCACGTGCCATGATTAATTCCACTGCACTACCCAGGCCTGCCAACACAGTGATGTGTCTCCATATGATTCTCACTTCTGAGTGAGACGAAGCAGACACTGATCCTGACCACCAAGGTGCAGAAGTGGAGACTCTTCTTGCTCGCTGTTTTGAAACTCAACAAATTGTAGTCCATTGTTCCTTCCTGAAGATGCTGAAAAGCTCCGCTCTGGATTTGAAAACAATCAGGAAACATCTGAGCAGACTGCTGGCTGTATTGCATCATATTTTCTCACTGCCTGATTGGCTGCAGGTGAAAAGTTTTGCTTCAGGAAAACAAGTTTTACTTCTTTATTTACAAAGTGACTCAAACTCAAAGTTAGGCTTCCTCCTGTCTGCTGCACATGGCTAATTTGCATATTGCAGGACTGACTCCAGCAGACTCTTACCTTCAGTTGTGGATGAAGTTCATCTGCAGATACTTCTGGACAAAAAAACCCAGAAGTGGTCTGAGTGAAAGCACTTTGGTGTCTGTTCACACTTGTCTTCAGGACTCGCCACTTGTGATCTGATCACCTGAAGCACAGTGGAACCCTGCTGGGCCCAGAACCCAGAGCTCCATGGATCCAAACCTTCCTCTGCTACTGACACTTTCTCTACTATGTCTTCCAGAACTTTCCCAGGGAGGCTGGGAAGTGTGATACCCTGATGGTTATATCTGCTAACTCTGTCTGGTGATGTCATAGTGATGTCATAAAATATGGGAAAAGACAACATTTCTTTCTTCACTTTGATCTCCACTCTCTCTTTTATACATTTTACACCTCACTTGGGTTGGAGAGAATCACATCCAGAACAGGATGGAACACAGGAGCCATCTTGGATGGGTCTACTGTCCTTTACAGAGATCTGGAACCTTTTGCAGGACCAATCTGATTCTAGACAGACCTGAAAGCGAAAGGAACAAATCATAATGCTAATGTCTGAGTCAAAATGAAAGACTTGCTGAAGTGCTTCAGTTTGGTTCAATCAGTTATAAAGACACAAACTGGAAATTACAACGAGGTTTCTCTGATAAAAAAAAGTCCATGAGGTGAAGAGCAGAGATCAGCCAAGCCTCCAACACAACGTCTCAGTCTCTTTTGAAATTTAACACAAAGAGATCCTGGTTGATGACCAAAGTTAAAACCATTGGTAGGAGAGGGTCATGGTAACTCCAAGGTCTCATCTGGGAATTGAACCCAGGACTTCTGACACCCAAAGAGAGAATCATACTCCAAGACCAACGAGCCAACATGTTTAAGAAGCTAAAGGACTCAACTGACTGTCATAAATAAGGCAGGAGATCAAGACTCCTGACAGCCTTGACAGAGCTCCTGGAATGACCACACCCTGACAAAAGTAAATGAAAACATTAGTCATGGCCGACCTTGAAGAAATGAAGCTGAAGGTTCAACTGCTATTGGAGGATTTGTAACTTTATGGTCCATTTGACCTGAAGCAGTTTTCAGGTTTGTGAGTGAGTTCTGTCAGAGCCTCTGAAGCTTGTGTGTCTCCATCAGGATTCATTTTAATACATGGCTTACTGCCATGAGGACAAGTTCTCTTTGACATTTAAAATGGAGATGGGTCTGATCTGATGTGTTAGCATTGGTGCTTCAGTGGTCGAGTCGTCCCCTGCCACGCTGGAGGCCTGGGTTTGATTCCAAGTCAATGCAACTAATAATTACAATACAGCCATTTATAATAGTGGTGCCTTGCTCATGCAGTGTGAGCAATCCACCACAACAATCCCTTAACTCCGTCAGGAAAGTGAACCCCAGTCTCCTGTGTGACAGGTGGAGATACTCACAAGTAGTGATGCTAAATGAAGCCTCATGAACCACATTCTTAATTTTCTCACCACCAGATGGCACTGTTGGTTTGAAGATAGATTCTGAAGGACTGGCAATGAAGTGTGTTTTAAACGTTTGTTGAAGAGACAGCGCCATCTAGTGGCTTCAGAAAATAAAGAGAGTGGTTCATGAAGCTTCATTTGGCCAGTATGGGGCTTGAACCCATGACCTTGGTGTTATTAGCACCACACTCTGACCAACTGAGCTAACCGGCCCACATTGGTGAAAACATCTACTTTCTTTCTTCCAATATTTGTGTTGAATGTGATTTGAAATGTTTTCTATACAAGAGCAAAACAAGATGTGAAACATACAAAGAAACCATCAGTCATTCATCCAAATCTTCTGCCTCATGGATCAACCAGCAGCAGGAAACTAGTCAAGACTTTGTCTTCATGGGACAGCTTCATTGTTGACAGCTTTTTAATCACATTTCAATGATTTTACTGCATATTTGGTTTTATTTATTGTGTTTTAAGTTGCTGTGATCTTAACCAGAAGTGTTTTTATTGTTTAGTGTTTCTTACATGTAGTGTTTTTATTTCCCATTGCCCTTGAAGGCAACAGATGAACACACAATCATGTCCATACTCCACTTCTGGGTTAACTTCAGTGTTCGTTACATAACGTAACGTAACAATCCTGAAAATATCTCTACTTCTAGTGGCGGCGTTCTCCTCCTTTCCTGAAGTACTTTATGTTTCACTCCAGGAGTTCTGATCCATCTGGAGCTTTATTTGCTTTTTAATTGCACAAAGTGGAGGATGAGGATTTTTACATCATTTGGACATCAATATAATTTTAAAAAGAACTCATATTCTCACTTTCATAGTCACTTTAATTTTATAAAGAACATCACATTCTCACCATGATGTTCACTTTAATTTAAAAAAAAACAAAACATTTTTCCAGGTGAAGTTCGATTTAATGTGAATTTTTTTTTCCTATTTTCACCTTTTTGTTGACTTTAATATAAAAAATAAAATAAAAAACCCTCCTATCCTCCAATAGAGACCACTGAAGAATTCAAACCCATCATCCAGGACAAAGCAACACTGTTGCTGCAACAAAATCCAGGAAGGATTGCTGCAGAAAATGAGCGACTCTGTTAATGAGTCACTTTGTGAGATTCTACAATATTAATTCATGGGACAATAGAAACACTGTGATCAGTCAGTTTCACTTTATTACATCACAGACGTTTCAGGCAGAGCTTCCTCACTGCTCTTCCTTTACTTGATATTTTCATTGAGTTCTTTTGAGGCTCCGCCCCCCGTGTGAGCCTGTTTGTTTGTTGGAATATTAATTCCTCACTGTGACGGCAGCTTCTGTTGTCCTGGTGTTACTATGTTGTATCACTGGATCAAGGTGACTGTTCCTCAATACTACACTTATTATACAGTTCTTTACATGTGTGATCAGAGTCCCACCCTGATCAATTCCACAGACCAATATATAGTCACAGTGATAGCGCCACCTGGTGGATGGACAGGAAGTTCTGCAGAATGACGCAGTATTTCAACTTTGTTATCATATTGTATGATGAAAAAATATCTTAACATTGTTTTTTGACTTTATATCAAATTGCATGAAAAGAAACAAACTCTTATTTTATTTTGTCATGAGTGGCCCTAAAACTCTTCTGTAGTAACAAGTTGGTCTGAGTTTCTTAAAGAAACAAACATATCCAACAATGTTTTTACAGTTTGGATGTGATATTATCAAATAGTTTTGTCATTTCTTAAAAAAGAATCTAATGATGACGTCATCACCAAGGTTGTGAAAAAGAACAATAACAAGCCTTTCATTATGATGAACCGGATGGAGATCAACGGAGATCAAAGCCAGAGGAGATCTTTGTTCTGAGCATCTCCATGGTAAAGGGAACTGATCTCCTTTGATCTGATAAGAGATCAGCACTGGAACCATGGAGATGCTGAGATCAAAGGAAATCAGCTTTATTCAATCTTCAGCATTCACACTTGCATTTTCTTCTGGAAATACAAACCACTAGTAATTATTATTATTATCATAACAGGTCTCTGATATATGGAGGAGTCAGACCATTCAAGGCTTTAAAAACAAGCAGAAGCATTTTAAAATCTCGTCTAAAACTGACAGGCAGCCTGTAATGATTCTACCAATATAAGAGCCATAATACAGCTGAACAGGTCTGGGATGGATTTCTTTATTTCTCTGCCATGTGTAGTGAACTAGAAATCAAGCTCAACACCACAGAAGCTGTTCTGCCCTTCATCATCTGCAGCCATATGGAAAGGACATACCAGTCAGTCACTAGTGCAAATGCAGAACGCACTTTCAGCCTGAAATGAATTTAAAACTCTGTCTGGGCATGAAGGAGGCCAGACTCTCAAAGCTCACTTTGCTCTCCATAGAGAGACATTGTGCTTGATAAGAAGGAGGTGGCTGAAAGGTTTGTGAGGATGAAGGAGAGGAAGATGGTGCTATAAGATATGAGGCCACGTTACTGTACACAGTTCAGAAATACCTTGGGGCCAGTTGTTCAAAGATAATCTGATTGGATTTTGGTTATGGGATTGGATCAAATCTTGAAAATGGGTTGTTCAAAAGGGATAGGAATCAGGGTTTGGGGAGCACAGAGTGAATGCGTGTGTGTTTGCTGGCCCGTGTGGCATTAACAAGTATTGTTGCATTGGAGTAGATGGGGGCGTGTGTGAGCGCGCTTGGGGGCGGATACGAGGCTTGAAAGGTGCACTCACCTCGGGGTGTGGTAAGGAGAGAGACAGTTTAGGTAGCCGCCAAATATTCTACAAGTCGACAAATATTCAAGCCAACTAAAAAAGTTGCCAAAATGACTCTTGCACACTTTGTGTTTTGTAAAATGCCTTAAATAGGCGCGGCTCAATGTCCGACTGGGACTTGTGGTGACTGTGCATCCAGTGAGCCCTTTAGCTCAGACCCATTGTGGTATCGCTTCTCGGCCTTTTGGCTAAGATCAAGTGTAGTTTCTGTTCTTATCAGTTTAATATCTGATATGTCCCCTATCTGGGGACTGTATATTAAATTGATTTTTGGAACAGGGAGATGGAATAGGAGCTTGCTCTGTCCACTCCACGCATCAACCTGGTATTGCAGGTCATCTGGGACTGGTGCACTCTCCTCTCCTGTTGAATGAAAGCTAAATAGTTCTTTCTTGAAGGGCTGAACTCAAAGTTAAGCAAAGAAAGCAAGTTTCAAAAGAAGTGTAGAACAAAGATCCTGTCTGTGTCAGCAGGGGTGTGAGCCTGTCACTGTTGCCAACTTGGTGACTTTGTCACTAAATCTGGTGACTTTTCAGGTCCTGTTGGCAACTTTTTTTGTGAAAAGCGACTAGCGACTGTTGTTTGGCGACTCTGAGGTGAAAGCAGGTCTGGTTCTGCAGTCACTGTGGTCAACGAGCAGCGGGTCCTGCTGTGAGCCCCTCCCCCGTCCTGAAGCATTGACAGACCTGCGGTCAGTCTGACAGCCCCTCCCTCCCTCCTGCAGTCAGACCAGAGGAGACCCTCACCACACTGCGTCCACACTGAGAAGGAACCGCACATGCGCAAGGCCGCCGCTGCTTTACTGAGCGGCAAGTAAATATAAATATTGTTTCAATCACACTGAGGCCTGTGGCCTGTACTAGGAACCCTGATCAACATATCCAGGATCTCTCTGTTTCCTGGGTTGACTGATCCTGATCACCTTTACTACCAAGCAGGTTATCAACTCTCTGGTTCAACCCAGACCTAGGTGTGCTTGTTCACATGAAAGGGGCGGAGTTTGCAGCATCTGACCAATCACACACAGAGAAACTCTGCAGAGCAGTTTACAGATTACTGAAGGAGCAGTTAATCTCTGAGATTATGAAGAATTAAAACACATCCAGCTGCTAAAAGCAACACTGCTGCTGCAGCCAAAGCCAGAACATTCCTGACTTGTTAATGCTGACTTGGTGAGATTATACCAGATTAATTCATCAGACTATATAAACAGACAGCACTGTGATCACTCAGTTTCACTTTATTCCAGCAGAAACGTGTCGGGCTGAACTTCCTCACTGATCTTCTTTTAGTTTAGATTTTCCATCCAGTTGTTTTGAGGCTGAGTTTCTCTTGTGTTTTATGTGTAGGAGTTGAAAGCAACTTTTATCTTAGTGAGGAGGCCAGGTCAACCCCGTTGCCATGTATGACGCAGTCTGCTGAAAGCTGATTGGTTGTTAGAGAAAGGAAGAAAGAAAAAAGCCTCTGTGCTCCTCCTAATGAATGGAGAGTAAAATTAACCCATCAAATATCTTGGGCTCTATTAAAAATGTGTAATCATGAAAATTATTTATGTCTATTTGATGAAACTCAGACAAATTAATTGAATTTGTACACAGCTTAAGAATGATTGAACTTTCCTGGTTCACATGCCGATTATTACATTGATTTGATTCTTGTTCTCTTATTTTTACCACTTAATGTATTTGATATTAATGGTGGAGGCGACGCAGCGTCACCACTTCCTGTGATTTACCACCAATGTGGGGCTGTGAAAGCTCTGATGGTCAGGAACTTCTCACCGACGGCACCGCCATTCTCAATCGCTGGTCAGAGCACTATCAGACTCTCTTCAATACCGACCGCTTCATCCAGGACGCCGCTATCAACCGTATCCCCCAAGAACCTATGAGAGAGGAGCTAGACGATCCTCCCACCCTTCAGGAGACAACTTGCGCTATCCACCAGCTTAAGTCAGGCAAGGCAGCCGGTATAGACGGCATTCCTCCAGAAATTTGGAAAAACGGTGGACCTGCTTTGCATACAAAACTCCATGAACTCTTCCTGTGCTGTTGGGAACAAGGTGAGCTACCTCAAGACCTCCGAGACGCCGTCATTATTACCCTGTACAAGAACAAGGGAGAAAAATCAGATTGCTCCAATTACAGGGGGATCACCTTGCTCTCCATCGCAGGCAAGATCCTTGCTCGTATATTACTGAACAGAATCATCCCGACAATAGCCATGGACCATATACCTGAAAGCCAGTGTGGCTTTCGTTCAAATAGAGGAACTACTGACATGGTTTTCGTATTACGTCAGCTGCAGGAAAAATGTCGAGAACAAAATAAGGGTCTCTTCGCCACCTTTGTCGACCTTACCAAAGCCTTTGATACCGTAAGCAGGTCGGGCTTATGGCTGATCCTGCAGAGGCTTGGCTGCCCTCCAAAGTTTGTTAATATGATTATGCAGTTGCACTTTAACCAGCAAGGTCAGATCAGGCTAAATGGGGAACTTTCCGAGTCATTTCCTATCAAGAATGGAGTTAAGCAAGGTTGTGTCCTTGCTCCAACACTCTTTAGCATATTCTTCAGCAGCATGCTGAAACAGGCCACTGAAGATCTTGAAGACGAAGACAACGTTTATATCAGGTATCGTCTGGACGGAAATTTATTCAACCTCAGACGCCTACAGTCCCGAACCAAAACCTTCAATCAGTTAATTCTGGATCTGCTGTTCGCTGATGATGCCGCTCTCGTCGCCCACTCTGAGAGAGCTTTGCAGCATATTACATCATGTTTTGCTGAGGCTGCCCAGCTTTTCGGGCTGGAGGTGAGTCTTAAAAAGACAGAAGTTCTGCATCAACCCGCCCCCCAGGACACGTATATCGCCCCCCACATCACCATCGGCAACACTGAACTAAAAACAGTACAACAATTTAAATATCTTGGCTGCATCATCTCCATTGATGCTCGCATTGATAAGGAGGTTGACAACAGGCTTGCGAAAGCAAATAGCTCATTCGGCAGACTGTACAAACGAGTTTGGAAAAACAAACACCTCAAATCCAACACTAAGATCAGTGTGTACAAAGCAGTTGTTCTTACCACCCTTCTCCACGGTTCAGAAGCCTGGGTTCCATACCGCAGCCACATCAGTCTCCTTGAACGTTTCCATCAGCGATGCCTGCGCACCATTCTAAACATCCACTGGAAGGACTATGTAACCAACACCAAGGTCCTGGAACGTGCAGGAGTAAGCAGCATAGAAGCCATGCTTCTAAAATCACAGCTTCGCTGGGCCGGACATATAGCTAGAATGGAAGATCATCGTCTACCAAAGATCATCATGTTCGGCGAGCTTTCGAGTGGTCACCGGGACAGGGGTGCTCCAAAGAAACGATATAAGGACTGTTTCAAAAAGTCTCTCAACATCTGTGGTTTAAACCCAAGCAAGTGGAAAACACAAGCAGAGGATCGAGTTGGATGGCGTCACACCATCAACGTAGCCGCCTCAACCTTTGAGAGTGAACGTAGGAGCAACTTAGCTGTAAAGAGACAACAACGGAAAGACCGGATAGCACAGCCATCAGACCCAGATGACCAATCCTTTATCTGTCGACACTGCAGCCGAGCCTGCCGTGCTCGCATTGGACTTATGAGCCACGAGAGGTCTTGTGGGAGAAAACGGGGTGGACCTCCTTCATGAATCTTCGTTCGCGAAGCCAAAGCCATGAGGGGCTGTGAAAGAACCGTAACGGTCAGACTGACACTCTGCTGACGGAGGACTGGAACAAACCCCCGTCATCACCGCTGCACTGCTGCAGCCTACTTGTAGTGACGTAGCACAATGTTGTGATCACCTTCATCTGGGGCGTTACTGCGTTGCTTTGCTGTGGGAGAAATCAGCTTTCTCAGTTCTGCAGTGATACTTTGTGCAGATTTCATTTACCCTGCATATATTGAGTTTGTTCATAACAAGTCATTTATATTTGCCTACAATCTTTGTCCTGCATTTTATCATGGTCACAATCAACTGATAAAAGAATAAAAAGTCCCCAAATCTTTCAAATATCATGAGAAAAGCTTTATTTTTATTTTCATTCAAATTTGCATTTTGATGATTTGCTTCATAAATAATGAGACATTGTTCTCCCCCACATTAAAGTAGATGAGCTGCTTATCTTAGTAAAAAGTATCTACAATACTGGCCGTGTACTTCAAACACTCCTTTTCCCTCCTCCTACTCCCCATGTCTCCAAAGCTGCTTCATACTGACACCTACTGGATTTAGGAGGAACTGCAGGTCAGTATTTCTATTGCATCCATCCAGTTTCCAATATGTTGCAATAAAAGAAACTACAACTTCTTTCAACCACCTTCACAGTGTAACTATTTAAAGTGTAACTGTTTTACTGAGGAACATTATTCTTTGCTGTCAGTTTTTTAATGTGTAACTATATTCAACATTGCTATAAATAAATTTTTCTTCTCTGTATAAAATGAGTTTAAACACTTAAAAACTTCCTGAGGAAAAACATAAGAAAGGTTTGTTGTGCTAAAATGAAACCTTTAATCCACACATCTTTCCAGTGATGGTGTGAGGCTGCTTGTTGCTGCAGATCTTCTCAAATCTGGGTTGCAGTTGTGAGACTGTCACTGCAGAGGAAAGGACAACATTGATCCCGGTACTGACATCAACAGTTATTCACGGTAGCAGGCAAGAATTGATGGCAAGAGGTGGAGGTTTTTAACCCTTTGTGCCCTAAAGCTCATTTGGACTGTTTTCACTGCTGTTGTTTTTACGTCCATATCTCACTATATAAAGTAATTTCCTTGAAAATTTGGTACCGGCGTGTGAACTAATCAGTTGCGGGGTCACAGGCTAATCCAGTCAGCGTTGTCATGCCCACCTGATGGTGGGTACAGGTGGGCATCTCCACCTATACAGCTCCGGACAAGGTTTCTGAACATGAATTTCCAAGAGTTCCTCCCCTGTACCATGAAGAACGACATATACAATCAAAGTTCTTATAAAAGATAAAGTTCTTATGTGAAAACGGTTATTCAGCGGTGCTTTCTGTGGACTGACCCCGACAAAGGGACCACATTTCTGGGTTCGCATCACGGCAACACAAGGTAGAGAGTTTATACCTTAACTTAGTGTGTACTGCACCTGAAAACACAGGATTTAGCAGCTCTGTGAGAAAAGGCCTATCGAAGCTGGTTCTAGTGAAAAAAGTGAAGTATTTTGTGTGTAAAATGACTTTTCACGTCGAGTCCTGGAGGTTAGCGGGTGGCTAAGCGGAACATTACGGGCGATCGTGACACAGAGTGCCGCCACTGCCGCAACGCTACCGTAACGTAACGCTGACGTCACGTCGCCATAACGCCGCCGGAATGCTTCCGTAATGCTGCTGCCGTCACGCTGCCATAACGTAACGCTGCCGTCACGCTGCCGTAACGCCGCCGTCATGCTTCCGTAATGCTGCTGCCGTAACGTAACGCTGCCGTCACGCTGCCGTAACGTAACGCTGCCGTCACGCTGCCGTAACGCTGCCGTCACGCCGCCATAACGCCGCCGTCATCCTTCCGTAATGCTGCTGCCGTAACGCTGCCGTAACGTAACGCTGCCGTCACGCTGCCCGCTGATTACTAATATGGATGAATTGGACGGTGGAAGAGGAGTTACTTCGATCACTTCTAAAGCCGTTATCTACTTCATAATATTTATCGTCTGAAATACTCAGTCCGTGAATAAAACATAATTTCCTGAAATGACAGCCATGTTTCATTTTCGATTGGCTCAAGCGGGGCCATGTGACACGAGAAGGGAGGGGGGGATCCCAGATCTATAGTAGAATGATAGAGAGACATTCACTAGAATCCATTGACCATCTTTTTATTATAGTTTTATTCTTAATCTTATTGTTCTTCCTCTGTGTGTGTGTGTGTGTGTGTGTGTGTGTGTTTCTGTTTCAGAAAGCAGCCATACAGCAGTGTGTGAAGTTCAGTCAGCATGTTTTGATTTTTGTTTAATCAAGAAGAGTACATTGTTTACTTAACATTGAAGTACAGTACAGTTTTATTTAATCTTTAAGAACTGTTTTTTGTTCGTTTGTTTTTCATTTATTTAAGTACAATGTTTATTTAACTTTTCTGTGCAATATATTTTAATTGAATGATTATTTAAGTACAGTCTTTTATTTTCCTATATTTAAGCGTAGTGTTACTAATCTAACTGTGTATAATGTGACAATGGCTGACAATATTAAATATACTTCTTTAGGAGTAAAACCTCTGCCTTGTTTTGATGAATGCTGAGGCTTACTAGGCTACTGTATAGTGTTGGTCATTGTGGTGGTACTTGGAGAGCCGAGTATTTTCTGGGTGGTACTTGGTGTAAAAAGTTTAAGAACCACTGACCTAGAGAATACTACAATATTTAAAATAATCTTCAGTCCAGGAGACGGGTGACTTTGCACTTGTTTATGAGCAAGTTATATCGTAAAGAATTTTCTAAATATTCTAAAAGCGATCTCCAAGCCAATAAAAAATATTTCAACAGTTGAGAAGTGATTTGCAGGAGTGGTCAGCAGCTCCTTAACTGTCTGGTAAGCCATTTATACTGTAATAATTAATACACACTCAATTAATACACACAAGTTTTCAACAGCACAGCTGGTTCTCAGTGCTGCCCCCTGGAGGTTGATAGCTTTTCTACAGTGGGAAAGTGGGAATTTCCCCAATAAAATATAGAGATTAACAATAGAGCAGTTTCTTCTCAATTAATTCAAAACAGGTAATAAAGTTTTTCTCTTCAACATTAACTTCATGTGTTGTTTTGTACAGAATAAAGTTCTCCGGTTCTTTTCAAAATGTAAAACTGTATGAGTAACCATAAACTGTTCTTGGGTGATCACGTGACGTCAGACCGGAAACAGGAAAAGGAGGAGCGGAGCAAGCGCGAGTGGAGTTCCAGGAGCGTGCAGAGCCACGGAGAATACGTCGATATTTTAGCTCGAGCCGCCCTCCACTACTGTTTGGAGCTTGTTGGACTCTCTCGGCTGTGTTGTCGTGTCTCACAGAGGAAACATTTCATCTCGTGCAGCAACAATGAGTTCAGTTCAGGCTTTGGGAGAGTTTGAACAAACTATCGTCCAGCACGAGGAGGAGGTTGATCGTCAGCACAGACTGCTGGAAACCATCTGGAACCCTCAAATCAAGCTCCACAGAACAGGTCTGGAAAAGTGTGAATGAACACATGAATGTGACTGGAGCAGGATCTCCATTGTTCTGACTGGGTTTGGTTTATCCACCGCACACAGGAGCAGGATTTGTGTCTCTGGAGGGAAACTTGGATTGAACTCAGACTTTGACTCTTTTCCATGTTTCCAGGTTTTAATCAATACACAGTTGTAGTTGAAGTCAGAAACAGGAGAAGAGCGTCTAGAATCACCTGGAACTACCTGACAATACATTGAAACAAGGTTAAAATAATAATATGAGCAGCCATTGACAAAACATAGAGGGTATTTTTCTTAATCATTTCTGAGTTCAGTGGATTTGCATTGTTTGCAACTTCCTGTGTTTGGTCACTTCCTGTCCTCTCCAGTCCAATCACAGCAGAGAATAGTCCCTCCTCTCTCCAAAGGCGGGCTCAAGCCTCCAGCCTCAGGATGCAGACACTTCCTGGCTCCAGGTTTCCATATTAAAAGACGATTGTCTCTGAGTATCAGTGAAACCAACATGGAGGAACATGGAGGCAAAAGCACCTGGAAGAATGTAAACCTCTTGTCTCTGGAACAGTGAGGCTCCAAATGGCAACATGGAAGAATTATCAAGTTAAAATACTTCAGCAACTAGAGTTTTAGGAATATAACAATCTAAGATGTTTAAAAAGATTGTTGCACTTCCCTTTTTTTAATTAATTTTTTCAAATAAGCATATGAGTATGGTACATGCAGTATTCTTATCTTACAAATACATTTCCAATATCCGTTTAGAAGGACATAAAAACCAAAAGAACCAAACAACTAAATGACATCATCAACAAATGTGGGACCCTCCCTTCTCTTCCTCCTCTGTTCCTCCTATTAATCTAGTCTTTTGTCATTAAGTAAATGAAAAGGTAAATAAATAGATTGTAGATAAATGAAACTTCTCTTTTCCATTCCTACTTTAAACAGCCGTCCCTCCATACAAACAGCCGTACTGAAGGTCTGTTAAAAAACCTTCCATCCAATCAAGAGAAGGAAAAAGAAAGAGAAAGATGGATGCCCTCCGTCTCCTTCCTAGAATGTAGGTCTACCTTTCTACCTCTTTATTCTTCTCCCCCTTTCACCATGTGTCCAGACACCCGCTTCTTAAATGTCTAAATAATGTAATGAAATGATCCTAAAACAAATCTGCTTAATGCAAACACAACAAGTAAATACCTTAGTTAGAGATGTTAATTCAAATCAAAACAAACAAAGCAGTAGATCTTAATGAGAGTGCTTTGTAAATAATGAAGTAAGTCCCTTGTGGGGTGATTCTGTTTGAATCCTCCTTTGTATATAGGGAGACCACAGGTCTTCACATTCCTTCACTTTGTTTTGGAACCTTGCTCTTACTTGTTCCATATTCAGCACATCTTTGATTGGGTCCCACCATTGCTTTATGCAGGGGGGGTTTGGTTGCAGCCAGCACACTCTAATCTTTTACTTTTCTACAATAAGTAACATTCTAATCATTTTTGGGTTTAAAACCCAATAAAAATCATTTCAGGTCTAAATCAATGTTTTCATCCAAGATTCTTTTGATCTCTTTCTGTATATTTTTCCAATATTCTCTGAGTTTGGGACGGTCCCAGAATATATGTCTCTAGTCTCCTACTGGACCACAACCCCTCCAGCATTTATCACATGTTTTACTATATTAGGACATATTTAGTGGGAGCAGAAAATCTTGTGTTTTTAATTTCATTCACCTTCTTTCCATATAATGCTCCTAAACATTTGATGTCCTTCTTTAAATGATTCCCCCCAATTCTTCTTTCTTTCACTTTCCCATTTCTATTTAAAGTTCATGTTGTTGTCTTGTTCAGCTGCTTTCTAAAGCTTTGAAATGACTTTCTTCTTCTTCTCCAGCTTGGTCATTAGTACTTTCTCTACTTCATTTGGTTCTTTACCTAAGAATTCCCATCCTTTGTGTTTTAGAAGACGGCTTCTAATCTGTAAGAATTTATAAAAGTCTTGTGTTGGCAGATCAAATTCAGTTTTAAGCTGCTCAAATGGTTTCATAGTTTCCCTTTTTGAAAAGCCGTCCAATATAGAGCAGCCATTTGGATTCCCTCCTATGAAATCCCCCGTTTATGGTTGAAGGAAGAAAATCTAAATTCTTTCCTATTTTAGTCGCCCTGCAGATTGAACCAGACATTTTCATTCTCTTTTTTATTGCTGCTCATATTTTCATTGTTCCTTTAACCCATTTGTTTTTTATATTTAATTCATTCATTAGTTTTTGTAATAAAAAGGTAAACTTTCTAATATTACGTTCAGGCATGAGATTTGTTCCATATCCCTCCATCCTGTCTCCTCATACTTATTTATGATTCTTAATTGTGCTGCCCAATAATATATTTTACGTTAGGTAAATTCAAACCTTTTTCTTTAGGGCACTGTAATAGTGTATACCTTACTCTTGGCTTTTTATTCCTCCAAATACATTTTGATATCATTTTGTCTATCTATTAAATGTTTCTTTTGGGAGCTGAATTGGTGAGGATTGGAACAAAAATGGCAGCTTTGGCAAAACATTCATCCGTATAGTTTCAATTCTTCCAAAAAGAGAATTTTATTTTTTATTACATTATTCTTGCAAGAAGAGACAAAGTCACAGTAGAACCTTTACATGATTGTCCAGGAGTTCTTCTTACTCTGAAGTCAGACAGCTCCTTCTCAAAGGCTGAATTGTTTTGAGTCTGCATTGAAGGTCAGCAAAAGTAGCACAGGAGTTCCAAAAGTGCTGACACAGGTCATCCTAGAACACAGACTGCAAAATTACACATCATTAGTTATGAGACAAAACAAGATTTCTCTCACAATTAGTATCGTCTACAAAAAGGTCCTGCCAGTCGTGATTTATAAGATCTGCCTTTAATGCCATAATTGCCTCAGGTGATTTTATTGTAATCAAATTACTCGTCTGAGTCATTTTAAAGCGGGAACTGTAGAAGTAATGTAACTTTTATTTTGAACTTTTGTCCTTCCAGATCTCCAACTGCACCGTGGCTGTAGGGAGGAGCAGCTCTTTAAACCAGAAACAAACTCCAGTCTAGAGCAGGAAGAACCAGAACCTTCACAGATCAAAGAGGAACCAGAACAACCAGAACCTCCACCGATCAAAGAGGAACCAGAACAACCAGAACCTCCAAAGATCAAAGAGGAACCAGAAGAATCAGAACCTCCACCGACCAAAGAGGAACCAGAATGTCCACAGATGAAAGAAAACCTGAAGAACCAGAACTTCCACAAATCAAAGAGGAACCAGAAGAACCAGAACCTCTACTGATCAAAGAGGAAGCAGAACCTCCACAGATTAAAGAGGAACCAGAAGAACCAGGACCTCCACAGATCAAAGCGGAACCAGTAGAACCAGATCCTCCACAGATCAAAAAGGAACCAGAACCTCCACGGATCAAAGGGGAATCAGAACGTCCACAGATGAAAGAAGAACCTGAAGAACCAGAACTTCCACAAATCAAAGAGGAACCAGAAGAACCAGAGCCTCCACAGATCAAAGAGGAACCAGTAGAACCAGATCCTCCACAGATCAAAAAGGAACCAGAACCTCCACGGATCAAAGGGGAATCAGAAGAACCAGAACCTCCACAGATTGAGGAGCACCAGGAACTCGGTACCAGCCAGGAAGGAGAGCAGCTTCTACTGAAGTTTGAAGGTGATTCCTTTAGGGTTCCTTCAATTGAGGAACAAAGTTCCCTGAGTGAACCAGAAGAAGTACCAGACACTGAGCAGTTCCTCTCTCATGACTCTGAAGTCCACGATGTGAAAAAACTTGTTGACTCAGAATCAAGTAGAAATGCAGAGATGAAAAGAAGAAGCATGTTTCAGAGTGATTGTGTGGACAAGTTCCCAGTGTCAGAGAAGCAGGCTGAATGTGAAAAGCTTCTTTGTGAGGAAACATGTGGAAATATGGTCCAGAAAAAAACCTCAATTACGTCAGAATTTAACAACTTTCAATGATAAGAAGAAAAGTGGTGAAATCTTTGTTAAAAGTTCCACCGGACAGGATGGTTTGTTGGTGCAGAAGAGAACTCTCACAGGTGAGAAGCCATTTTCTTGTGAAACATGTGGGGAAAGTTTCAGAGGATCAAATGATTTGATGAGACACAAGAGAACTCACACAGGTGAGAAGCCGTATTCTTGTGAAACATGTGGGAAAGGTTTTAGTGCATCAAATGATTTGAAGATACACAAGAGAACTCACACAGGTGAGAAGCCGTATTCTTGTGAAACATGTGGGAAAGGTTTTAGTGCATCAAATAATTTGAAGATACACAAGAGAACTCACGCAGGTGAGAAGCCGTATTCTTGTGAAACATGTGGGAAAAGTTTTAGTGCATCAAATGATTTGAAGATACACAAGAGAACTCACACAGGTGAGAAGCCGTATTCTTGTGAAACATGTGGGAAAAGTTTCAGGGGATCAAATGATTTGACGAAACACAAGAGAACTCACACAGGTGAGAAGCCGTATTCTTGTGAAACATGTGGGAAAAGTTTTAGTGCATCAAATAATTTGAAGATACACAAGAGAACTCACACAGGTGAGAAGCCGTATTCTTGTGAAACATGTGGGAAAAGTTTTAGTGCATCAAATAATTTGAAGATACACAAGAGAACTCACACCGGTGAGAAGCCGTATTCTTGTGAAACATGTGGAAAAAGTTTCAGGGGATCAAATGATTTGAAGACACACAAGAGAATTCACACAGGTCAGAAGCCGTATTCTTGTGAAATGTGGGAGTCGTAAATTGCAGCGACACATGAAAAACCATAAAGAGATGAAATCATGAAAGACTATGTGAGATGTGTGGATGGATTTCACTTATATAGTGTTTTTCCACCGTATAAAAGCCGATTCATCCTCCATAAGAACAAGAAGAAAGTTGGGCACTCCAGAGTCTTGCCGTACTAAATGATGTCATGTTCTTCAGCCAGCTCCCTCTGGCCAGAGACTTTTTGTTCAGCAGTACCAACCGTCAGGACTGTCAGTTCCTGCAGTTAAAACCAGACCAACATCATGTCCTGGACACAAACTTTCTCTTTTCTTCCTGAAACACTTCAGAGAAATGTATTTCTGAAAACGCTTGAAGTGAGAAATAAGCTGCAGTTGAAAAGTTAAAAGGTTTTCCAGAAGTGTCAGCTGTGAGGGGGTGAGAGTATGAACTCTCCTGCTGAAGAAGCATTTTTTCCAGCAGCTGGCTGACGTCAGCGCTGAACTTTTCTTCTTCTTCTTATGGGAGGATACAGAGGCCTTTAGCAGTCCCCAAAGTGCTTTACACTGTTAATCACATTCACCCATTCATTCACACACCAATGGAGGCGGCGACCATGCCAGGCACTCAGTCCATCCACTGGGAGCAGTTTGGGGTTCAGTGTCTTGCTCAAGGACACTTGGACATGTGGACAGGTGGAGATGGGAATGGAGCTCCAACAGATGTGGTTCAGGAAGTCCAGCTTGAGCCCAGAATCACAAGGTCTCCTCCAGTTTGAAGTCAACATTGCTGATTTAAACCCTGTTGAGACGCTTCAGGAAATCATTTAGTTTCTGGTTCGTCACCAAAATGAGAAGATTTCAATCAGTTTGGTTTCCATTTGTGTTGAACTGCACAGAGGCTGACAAAAGGTCCCTGCTTGATAATGAAGGTTAAAGAAGCACATTTCATTATTAGTTCTAACAATGCTGGTTTTTGTGTTTTGAAAAATGTGAGGTTAAATATCTTGTATGAGCAGATGTGAACTTTGAAGAAATGGAAGTAAAATGTTGACATGAATCCAATGGCTTTTGTTCTTCACTGTTTTTATTTAACATTGAGTCGTAATTTCATTTTTCACTCTTTTTACACTACGGAGGAAAAACTACTGTTTGTTTACCTGCAACACGTACTGAAGTACATATCATGGAAGTAAAACTCTTCAGTGGAAACATGCAATGATTTCCTCGTCTCAAACTTTATTTAATTATAAATTATCATTTATTATTAATTTACTATTATCAACACATCATGAGTAGGGTAAAACTAACCTGTCTCAGGACGGTCTAAACCAGCTCACGTTCACTATTAGTGGTGAACAATCCAATGCTTGGTGAATTCTGCTTCACAATGAGAGGAAGAGCCGACATCACTATGAACGCTTGGCCGCCACAAGCCAGTTCTCCCTGTGGGAACTTTTCTGACACCTTCTGCTTAAAACCCAAAAAGTCAGAAGGACGCAATGGAAATACTGACGTGCAGTTCCTCTTAACTCCAGTAGGTGTCAGTATGAAGCAGCATTGGAGACATGGGGAGCAGGTGAAGGGGGAAGTATGGATAGTATGGAGCTCCATAGGAAAGGAGTGTTTGAAGTACACGGCCAGTATTGCAGATACGTTTTACTTAGAAAAGCAGCTCATCTACTTTAATGTAGGGGAGAGCAATGTGTCATTATTTATGAAGCGAATCATCATCAATATGCAAATCTGAATGAAAATAAGAATAAAGCATAATAAAGCACAGTGCAAATCGAGGTGAGTCAACAAAATAATTAACTATGAAATGCATGTAACCTAAATAAGGAAACTTCAAAGTGTACCATACACCATAAAACCATAAAAAGGCTAAAAAGGGTAAAAAATCTTAAATTCTGACATATTATATACCCCTAATTGTATTCTATAAAATACATTTAACCTAAACGTAGGAACAGTAATGTTACTTTGACAGTAAACACAAAAGGGTTTTTCTATGAAACCATATTTATGTTTAAGATAAATATCTTTATATAGGTATTTATCTTTCAGTTCCAGTAAAATAATTCATTTAGATTTAAATAATGGTGAAAGTCAAATATTTTTGCAAATGTAGGTCAGGATACTCTGATAATCATACATATAATGAAATTATAACTTAAATTTGACTGGTGACTGGAATTGAGGGTCATGAATTTCAAATGATTTCCTGTTGCATATTGTGACTTGATCGTAAAATTCTATTGTATGTATGCCAATATGTTTTTGGAAGAAACACCTTAAATTACACTATGTAGATAATCAAAAGGTAACAGGCTGTGGGTTTCATACAAGTGTGTAAAGTTATTCTCACCTTTCAAACAGGATGTGTGTGAGGGAGCGCTGGATGCTCTGCCTGAGCAGGTGATCAGGCTGACAGGGCCTGGAGGAGGGCGGGCTGGGTGCTGGTGATGCAGGCAGATACTGAGTTCCATTCCATGTTAAAGCTGAGGAAGGCTTCTGGGATGATGTTGAGACTGCGGGATGGCCAAACAGAGACTCCATTTTCTTTGCCGTGCAGTCTTAAGAGAGGCGGCTCAAGAGGTGCAAAGTCTCGTGATCGGGGTTAATGGCACTTGTAGTCTATTGACAGAAAAGACACAAGACAGAGTTCTTTAGTAGATTATGGTTTGTCAACACGTCCCTAATATATTTGAGGTAGGTCAAACATTGAGTAAAGAGCCTCTCCTTTGATCTCCTTTGCTCTCCTTTGATATCCTTTGATATCCTTTGCTCTCCTTTGATATCATTTGATCTCCTTTTCTCTCCTTTGATCTCTGAGTGCTCTATAACTCAAAAATACCTTTGTTAATGCCACATGCGTTTGCAAAACCGATTTTGTCTATTGAAGCACAAGAAAAGTTCTCCCTGCCTGGACTCAACATATTAATTGACTTCACTGTGAGAACAGAAGTCAGCAGCACCGATATCATGACTCGAAGAGGTAAGTAACATTGTGTCCAGGACTCTGCCATCTCATTATGTCACCTAATGAGCTCCATGCTTGACAGTCACAATAGAAAATGGCTGTTTGGTGATCAGATGCTCAGTTTGATAATGAGAAGAAACAAAAGGCTGAGGCCAATAAGAGAAAATCTGTTTTAGTGTTTAATCTTGGGCTTTATTGGAACCATCACCATTTCCATTATTTTGGGGGAAATTATATATTTAACAACCCTTCTCATTTTTTCCTCCAGTTGTAGATTACCTTAGTGCTAAGATTTGATTTTAAATCTCATGATTGCTCAATGTTTATGTTAGGACAGCCCAATGTTGTAATTCAGGATTGTGACTATAGGCTTAGGAATTCAGAACCAAACTTCCACCCCAGGGAACGTGGAGAAAAATAAATTGCTGCCAAATAACAGCTGAAACCTTGCAAACAGGAAAGGTAATTGTCAAAGAAGAAGATGATTCAGTTGAAATTTTTAATTATTAAGAGCCAAAAATGCAAAACCGACTTCGAGTACATTCGTCCAAATAATTGGTCAAACCAAGAGAATGTATATGAAAGTGTCAGGCTTCATTATCTCTCAGCTTATCCTTTGCAAATCAAAGCAGCTAACTTGAATTCATTAGAAATCTCTATGTTTTGTTCTTGAGGATGAATGTTTGTCATTTCTTTTAGCATATTCAAGCCCCAGGTCTGACAGGGCCCACAGAGACCGTCCTGGACAGCGTTCCAGGCTCATTGATGGTGATGGAGACGCCATCATGAGTAACAGCTCTCAAAACTTCCAGCAGAAACAGTAAGTGTTGGAAGATTCCCTTGTGATTTCAATTCAATACTCTACTTCCTGGTATGAGGTGAAAAGCCTTCTTTAAAATATGTATGAAAGTATTCAATGAGGATCTGGTTGAACCTCTTGGCAGCTGGTGGTGCAAGAGGTGCAGCTGTTGGTTTGAACAGAAGAAAGTAGAACATCACTGACTAGTTATTCTTCTTGTAAAATAAAGCCCCTCATCTCTAATGAAAGTGTGATTTGAACTGGGTTCGGTTTCTCATTTGTCACAATACAGTTATTGTTCTTTAGTTTTCTTATAGAAATGGTGCATTTGAATTACTGGAATTATATTAGATTTTGAAGGAATTAAGACTTTATTCACTTTATTCATCACAAACAATCTCCATTGAATCTGTCACTTGATACTTTGTACAAAGAGTTTGTATTATTTTGGTGTGTCGTTCATACTCTTGAGCTAAATGTTGTGTAATGACATGACGTGGGAAATGTGTGTTATTGGAACAGTTCCCAGTTTCAAGAAAAGGACGAGGAAACTGGAGATATAATTACATTGACTTTTCTTCAAGACATCAGAATCAACGTTCAGGAATAGGTTGCTATGACTTTTCTTAACGATTCCGCAAACACTTTCTGGATAAAAAGCAAAAAACCTCAAAATAAAAGTCTGATACAAAGTGGATGGAAGAGGCACCTCATGGAGGAGATCAGAGGATGTTGCCAGCAAGAAGCAGGAACACATTTCTTCTGGAACTTTATTGGATTTATTTTATTTTTTTACAATTGATGTTTTGTTAAATTCTACAGATTTTCTGAAGGTGTGTGGATCCTTAAATAGCAAGTTTCAAGAAAGATTGACCAGTTCAGAAATAATTTTTATCAGAATAAATAGTGAATGGTGACATGAGTTCGAGTGTGACTTCCTGTTTTGGAGTGAAATGATCACTGTGTAGGTCTTGTTCCGTCTCCTGTCTGTGCTCAGGGTGTGAATGGGGTTGGTCGGCTCATGGGGCCTTCCAGTGGCTCAAGAATGTCAGAGGAGTGTCTTGTGAGGTCATCTTCTGTTCTCTGACCTTCAGAGCAATTCTACACCCTGTGGGCAAAATATCCTTGCATTAAATTCTCATCAGCCAGTGAGAGATGCTGATCAGGCAAATGGAACCTGCAGCGGGCAACAATAGACATCACAGCATCAAACTTCTACATTAAATCAGTTTAAGTTTGGATCAAACCATAAGGACTGGATCGCCTTGGTTCTCCTTGAGGAAACCATGCTGGCTTTGTCTTTGGCTGGGGTGGATCGTTAGGTAGGGCTCACAGCGGGGGATCGCTCAGAATCACGCGAGATTTCCTCATTGGATGATGATTTATTGAGTTCACAACTGTATGATTTAATATGTATAATTACATGTGCGTTAGTGTGGTTCTGAAACAGAGAAACAGAATTAAAACATAACTAGCAGAACACAAATGGTCTATAATGCAAGAAACATCCATTTGTCTTCACTATATGCTAGTATAGCAATAGAGCTGAAATAATAACAATAAAGTATAAACATGGCCGAAACTGGCATTAAATAATGAAACAAGGCTGCTCTGTGGGCCGAAACAGCTTCAACCATCAAATGGGGAAAAAGAAACCATCCGCAATACAACGGCTCCCTCTGCTGGTCGCATGAATAACTACAACAGGCCGCACCGGGAGGTGTCACGTGACAACGGGTGGCCATGCGGGAGGCGGTGCCTTATCGCCAATTAGCTGGATTTACAGCGAATATAAGAGAGATAAATGACAAACTATAGCATCTCCAGAAAGGAAAGTCACGGCACGAGGCCGAGCCAGGCAGGCAAAGCCTGAGCTCACATTTAGCAACGCTAAGCAGACAAAACACTTCCAATCTCACACCGACAGTAAAGGAACAACAAAATAGCCCTTCTTACTTGTAAAGACACACAAAACAGGACAGATGTAAGCAGGCAGCTAGTCCGTGCTGAGAACAGGAACTACTGGCTAAAGTCTGGGACCGAATGTTAGCAGCCCGCGAGCAGCGAGCCTGAGTCAACTTGTGATTGGCTAAAAGTCCAGGTGAAGCGAGGCGTCTTCCAAAGGGGAGAGAGAGAGTCAACAGAGAGTGTCTGATGCTGAGCGGCCACAAGGGGGCGTTTTTCACAATAAAGTAGCAGTCTTTGTCCTGGTGGTCCACCGTCCTGCGTGTCTCACATGTCCCTCATTTTACCAGGAAGTGTCAACAAGTTAGAGATTTCTTTCACACTGGAAACCGGCCAAATAAGACATCGTGGCTAAACCCTAAAGACACAACAAAACAGTGTCATGTTTACCAGTGCCAAAATAATCAAATCTTGTTATTTAGATGTCTTATGAATCCCAACAAAACACGTCCTCAGGTGTAATTCTAATGATGCTCTTGAATGTTGGAATAGATATTCGTGTTTCCAGCTCAAGAAACAAGCAAACACATTGAACAGAACTCAGTACCAACTTTGTTAGTGAGACACATAGGTGTAGGAACCGGGGGGGACGTCCCCACCAATATTGGAGACTTGTACATTTGTCTCCCCAAATAATCATCCCGCGGAGGAGAAAAATATTTGATTTTGAAATTTTTAACTGGCGTGCTTTTATTTTGACGGTGCAGCACACCTATCTGCCACTGCCCCGCCCCCTCCCTCACCGGCTCCCTCAGATATTTAATAAGGGGATTTCTTATGAAGGAGGTCAAACGGTCTGCAGGGAACCTTCCCACGAATATGGCTTGTTTATAACATCATGTTGTTGTTTACATTCATATTTAGAAAGTAGATCTTCTGAATGAAATCCTCTTAATCCTGAGATGCTCATTGCTCCTTTATTTACCTGCAAACTTTGTCAGTGTTCCCAAGTATCGTCAAAGCTTGTCAAAGTGTTCTGTCCTCTTATTCCAGGACAACGTCCCCACCAAAGAAAAGGAGGAAACTGCAGCAAGACTTGCTTAGTTTTTTTAAAGAGTAATGTCAGTATGAGTAACGTTACTCTACACAAGGAGAACATCGAATCACTCCAACATTTATCAACGAGTTTGACTTTATATGAGATATTATGTGTAAAATGTCTCATCAGGAGAATGATAGAACATAGAGCTCTTCTAATAGAGTGAGAACCTTTACTGTCAGGGCCAAGTTCTGCTCTAAATACAGTCCATGTGTCCGGGACAATATACATCTGCAACCCTGTTCTTAAAAGTCTTTATTCTGTAGGACAAAAACCTCAACATATATATTTTAAGCTTTCGTAAGTCAATTACTGATAGTGTATATGACCATAAGTAATACTGTCTGTTGTAAACACATGAATTCCATGCAGGGACATCAAGGACTCAAGGCAGAGAATGAAACTGAGGGACAGACACGAGCAGAGCAACAGGTAAGAGACAGGGACATCTAACAGGAGATATTTGACAAGAGTTCACAACAATAGTAATTGCTTGCTTGTAGTAAGTGCCGTCCCCTGGCGCTGTGTGACTTTGTGACTTTTCCTTTTATGGTGTTCAGAGTAGGGACAGACAGCGGGCAGACTCTGAAGTCAAAGGACAGAGGACAGCGCCATATCAGCCACGCCCAGAATTCATTGAGACTCAAGTTCTGTCAAACAGAAACTTTAAGTTTCCAAGAAAAGTGGTACAAGGACTTTCCATGGCTTCATCATGATGCAGTACTGAAGGTTTTTTGTGTTTTTATTACAAGACAATTTAGCAGGACAGACGCACCGTCTTCACTGGGACATCAGAGCCCACCTTTATCACTTCTGGATTTACAAACTGGAAAAGGGCTTTAGACAAATGTAAAGCACATGAGAACAGTCCTACACACCGTCATGCTGTGTCTGTGACGGCACAAGAAAGTCCTCCTGTAAATGTTCAGTTGATCAACAAGACGTCAAGTTGCAAGAAAAGTGTGACTGCAGAGGACAGGAGGACAAACATTTTGGCTCTTTAGCTTCAGCCAGTGACTGAAAGTCAAAAGAATCAATTCCATTTTCAGTCACCTTCAGTAAATGTATTTTTTTTTACTGATATATCAAATGGACGTTTCTAGTACCAGTACTGCACCTGATAAAGTAAGAGTACTGTCCTGTGATGACATCATCACTGTGCTTTGACCAAAGAGGGAGAAGAGTTTTCTCTGGGAGGCTTGCCCACATCTTAAGATCATAAAACATTTACATACAGATATACATGTATGAATATTGGTGAGCAGTATTTGTACGAGAAACATTTGAAAAAGAAGAAAGTAAAAGAAGAGTATTTGGTGAATGTTTTCCAGTGTCGTTCATTCATGACATATTTCTGCTCAAACTATTTATGGATCTGTCAGGTTTCCAATATGTGTCCCCCCCCAATGTTAAAGTCATTCCTCCTCCCTGATTAGAACACGTAGTAGTGGACTGTGTGTGTGTGTGTGTGTGTGTGTGTGTGTGTGTGTGTGTGTGTGTGTGTGTGTGTGTGTGTGTGTGTGTGTGTGTGTGTGTGTGTGTGTGTGTGTGTGTGTGTGTGGGAAGTCTGAAGTGATGAGGGTGAGTGGATGTAATAACCTTGGACGTCCACCAGAGGGACGCAGAAGTCTGGTTAGTGAAGGAGGGAGCGAGGGAGAGGGGGAGAGAAGAGAAGGACAGAGTTCTGGTGAGGTTCGGTTCTGAACCTCGGTTCCTCCTCACAGAGATTGAACGAGCTTCTTGAAGCTCACCTGGTTCTCTGGTTCCTGCGGTGGGGAACCCAAGTTCCTACTGTGATGGTGGAAGGAATGCAGCTTCCAGGGAGGGGTTGCCGGGGACCCCCTGGTGGGGGTCACGTGACCAATGGGGAATTTTTCCACTGGTGACCACATGTTTCTTAATTCTCAAAAAAAACCATTGTCACCCCCCCCACAATGTCTGCTTCCTGCCTTGTTGTTTTAACTTTCCAAGTCATCAGTGATGTCCTCATATAACAGCTGCTTGTCCTCTTGTGGTTGATGCTGATTATTGTAAGAGCAGTGAGGCCATCCCGTCCCTGGATGACCTCTGACCTCAGGTTGGTCTTGATGAGCTTCAGCTTTGAGAAGTTCCTCTCTGCTGAGGCCACAGGCAGAGTGCAGCTCCTTCTCAGGGCCATCCACACATTGGCTTATCTGAGTTCCGTTTCATTTCCAACTGTGGAAAAAAATCGAACAACATTTAAAACATCAACATTTACAAACCGTCAGCATAGTGAAGGCAGAAGTAAAGCGGGGCAGGAAATTCCTGGCAGTGTGAAAACAATAAGTGTTTTTCCCAATAAGCAGTGAAAATATTACTTTAATATACCTATTATTATTGGCTACAGCAAAGTCACCTTGATTCAGACATATTTCTCTTCTTAAAAAAAAAAAGAGAGATTCACACCAGCATTTAAAAAAACATTTTCCCCCGTTACAGAAATGTGGAGATGTGTTGACATATTTTACTGGAATCAACTAGTGTCCAGTCCAGCATGAGAGGCCCCAGTTTGGTTTTGTCTGGGAGCTGATTGGACGATGCTCAATGAATTGAAAGGAGTGATTCCAGCCGATCACTCTGACCTCCATGTAGAAGTCCAGGCCCAGTGTGGCTGAGCTGAGCTTTGCTTGATCCTCCTTCAAACACTAAATATCATGGAAGATAAACCACAGAGAAGTAATCTGAGTACCTTAGTGAAACTTTTAAAGGTTTCAACTGAGCTAACATTTTTAATATTTGCACAAGCAGATTTGTGGTCCCTCTGAGGTTGTCATATTCAAACTCATGTATCTTGTAAGTGATTAGAGATTTAGCATTTTGACTTCAGATTCAGAATCCTGATGAATTTTGCATTATGTATGTATGTCTTCAGATTCATTAAGCAAAGTAGATTTTTCCCCTAAAAGGGCAGTGTAATGTAACTCAGGTCTTGAAGCCTGTCCTCCAAGTGGTTTTTGTGGATGAAAGTGGGAATTTCCCCAATAAAATATAGAGATTAACAATAGTGCAGAGTTTCTTGTCATTGAATTCAAAACAGGTAATAAAGTTTTTCTCTTCAACATTAACTTCATGTGTTGTTTTGTACAGAATATAGTTCTCCGGTTCTTTTCAAAATGTAATACTGTATGAGTAACCATAAACTGTTCCTGGCATAGACATATAGACTAGATGCCTCACTGACTGCAGGAACATACGTCAGTGCGTCCGCCATCTTGGGAGGGGCATTTGTCAGGACTTCAGCAACGATACCGCATCACTGTTCTGCTTTTGGTTGTACAAACAGACAAAATAAGGACAATGGACTGCGTGGGATTACCTTCTACAGGTAGGAAAAACATATTTATTGTTGTTGTCGTTGTGTTTAGCTCATATAACATTAACTTGGGACATAGATGAGCTGGAGCCGTGGGAAATGCTCTCTATTCCCTGGCTTAAGCTCACCATCAAACAACAACAATATCAACGTCTATTGGGTTCATCTAACGGAAGCTATTTTAGTTGCAGTGTGTAGAATATTACATTTCAAAAGAAATGAGTTGCTCAGAACCAGAATGAAAAGATGGAGAACGGAGGGCAAAGAGCACAGTGTGTGGTCTTCTGGAAGAACTGAGAGTGAAAAAGCTAATAAATGAAGAGCTGAAAGAGAATATGTCATATAATATGGAATAATAGATAAATGTGTAACAATAAATAAATATGTACTAGGTAAATATCTAACAAGTATTTTCTATGTAACATTAAAGGTAAATAAGTACAAATAAATGAAAGTATAATAGGTAAATATGTTCTTGTGTGTAAATATGTTTAAAAAAAATCAAAATTTGTTACACAAAAAGTTATAACTTGTGCCCTAATGTACATGTTCATTGTACATAAATGCCACATTGTGTGTAAATAAATGCTTTTACATATTTTTGTCATGGCTCCATCATGTTGCTGCTCTAAAAGGAGAGGACAGCGTCCCAATGTCCTGTCTGAAAACTTCTTCCATTTCCTCTCAATACTTTCTATTAGTATGCTACATTGAATAAATAAATAAATAAAATAATTTTTAATTTAATAAATTACAAATGAAAGCAATGATTCTTCACAGTCATGTAAATGTATATTTGCGTGGTTTTCTTCAGAAAACACATCGCGGTCACAGAGACTTGTTTAGGCTGACGGGTCAGACTTGCCCCTCACAAGATGGCGGCCGCTCTGACGTGTCGGAGCGGTGGGCGGAGACAGGCTGCGCGGAGTCTCGTGTCTATGGTTCCTGGGTGATCGCGTGACGTCAGACCGGAAAAAGGAACGAGAGGAGCGGAGCAAGCGCGAGTGGAGTTCCAGCAGCGTGCTGAGCCACGGAGAATACGTCGATATTTTAGCTCGAGCCGCCCTCCACTACTGTTTGGAGCTTGTTGGACTCTCTCGGCTGTGTTGTCGTGTCTCACAGAGGAAACATTTCATCTCGTGCAGCAACAATGAGTTCAGTTCAGGCTTTGGGAGAGTTTGAACAAACTATCGTCCAGCACGAGGAGGAGGTTGATCGTCAGCGAAGACTGCTGGAAACCATCTGGACCCCTCAAATCAAGCTCCACAGAACAGGTCTGGAAAAGTGTGAATGAACACATGAATGTGACTGGAGCAGGATCTCCATTGTTCTGACTGGGTTTGGTTTATCCACCGCACACAGAAGCAGGATTTGTGTCTCTGGAGGGAAACTTGGATTGAACTCAGACTTTGACTCTTTTCCATGTTTCCAGGTTTTAATCAATACACAGTTGTAGTTGAAGTCAGAAACAGGAGAAGAGCGTCTAGAATCACCTGGAACTACCTGACAATACATTGAAACAAGGTTAAAATAATAATATGAGCAGCCATAGACAAAACATAGAGGGTATTTTTCTTAATCATTTCTGATTTCAGTGGATTTGCATTGTTTGCAACTTCCTGTGTTTGGTCACTTCCTGTCCTCTCCAGTCCAATCACAGCAGAGAATAGTCCCTCCTCTCTCCAAAGGCGGGCTCAAGCCTCCAGCCTCAGGATGCAGACACTTCCTGGCTCCAGGTTTCCATATTAAAAGACGATTGTCTCTGAGTATCAGTGAAACCAACATGGAGGAACATGGAGGCAAAAGCACCTGGAAGAATGTAAACCTCTTGTCTCTGGAACAGTGAGGCTCCAAATGGCAACATGGAAGAATTATCAAGTTAAAATACTTCAGCAACTAGAGTTTTAGAAATATGAACATCTAAGATGTTTAAAAAGATTGTTGCACTTCCTTTTTTTAATTTATCTTTTCAAATAAGCATATGTGTATGGTACATGCAGTATTCTTATCTTACAAATACATTTCCAATATCCGTTTAGAAGGACATAAAAACCAAAAGAACCAAACAACTAAATGACATCATCAACAAATGTGGGACCCTCCCTTCTCTTCCTCCTCTGTTCCTCCTATTAATCTAGTCTTTTGTCATTAAGTAAATGAAAAGATAAATAAATAGATTCTAGATCAATGAAACTTCTCTTTTCCATTCCTACTTTAAACAGCCGTCCCTCCATACAAACAGCCGTACTGAAGGTCTGTTAAAAAACCTTCCATCCAATCAAGAGAAGGAAAAAGAAAGAGAAAGATGGATGCCCTCCGTCTCCTTCCTAGAATGTAGGTCTACCTTTCTACCTCTTTATTCTTCTCCCCCTTTCACCATGTGTCCAGACACCCGCTTCTTAAATGTCTAAATAATGTAATGAAATGATCCTAAAACAAATCTGCTTAATGCAAACTGTGATGGAGCGGCTCCATCACGCGCGCTGACGTGGCGCATATCATCGCGGCGCACCCGCCGCGTAATGCGCGCACACGCACACACACCCACACCCGGACACACACACACGGACACCCACTTACTTACCTACTCTGCAATAACCTGCACTCACATACAAGCCAGTTTCCCTCTTTTGTCTGTATCGTGACCAAGGGTGCACACTTGTAGCGGGACGATTTCTCTCGCATACATTCTCACACACACACACACACCTTCACTCACCTCCCACTGTAGCGGAGGGCAGCTGGCAGTGACGCGCCTGCAGGGTGACTGGCGAACCCGGGTCATACCACCAGCCAGCTTAAAAGGTGTGGGCCCGGAAGGTTTCGCAGTCACGTGAACACTATTATTATTTATTTCCTTTAAAACGTTATTGCCGGAGTTACTGAGGGGTTATTGTAAGCATGCATAAATCCTGTCAGTAAGGGGTAATTTATAGTTAATTATTGCTAAGATAAATTATAGAAAATATATTTACTTTTGTAGTAGGATTTGGGTTTCAGAAAAAATAAGAACTTTTGTCCGCAAAAGGTTACGCCCAGTGGGAGGGGCTAATCGGATAAAACGGGCCGCGCTGGGCCTGATGAGGGATTGGACTCTTGTTAGAGAGGTGGTGACAAGTACTGACCTGAGGAGCATTATTCTTATATCCTGGAGTTGAGGATTAACTCTTATGTATATAGACCTGTACAGATTTGTATATAGAGTTTTCTTTGCTTTGTTTATTTTCCTATTTGGGTATTTTTCCATTTGTTTTGCACTTTGTAAATAATATGATCACTGTTTTGGCGAGGCCTGAACAATAAATTAGAAAAACAACACAGCTGACGACTACGCCATCGTTTTTCCCATTTTTGGGAAGGTTGTTGGGTGGACCCCGCGACACAAACACAACAAGTAAATACCTTAGTTAGAGATGTTGATTCAAATCAAAACAAACAAAGCAGTAGATCTTAATGAGAGTGCTTTGTAAATAATGAAGTAAGTCCCTTGTGGGGTGATTCTGTTTGAATCCTCCTTTGTATATAGGGAGACCACAGGTCTTCACATTCCTTCACTTTGTTTTGGAACCTTGCTCTTACTTGTTCCATAGTCAGCACATCTTTGATTGGGTCCCACCATTGCTTTATGCAGGGGGGGTTTGGTTCCAGCCAGCACACTCTAATCTTTTACTTTTCTACAATAAGTAACATTCTAATCATTTTTGGGTTTAAAACCCAATAAAAATCATTTCAGGTCTAAATCAATGTTTTCATCCAAGATTCTTTTGATCTCTTTCTGTATATTTTTCCAATATTCTCTGAGTTTGGGACGGTCCCAGAATATATGTCTCTAGTCTCCTACTGGACCACAACCCCTCCAGCATTTATCACATGTTTTACTATATTAGGACATATTTAGTGGGAGCAGAAAATCTTGTGTTTTTAATTCCATTCACCTTCTTTCCATATAATGCTCCTAAACATTTGATGTCCTTCTTTAAATGATTCCCCCCAATTCTTCTTTCTTTCACTTTCCCATTTCTATTTAAAGTTCATGTTGTTGTCTTGTTCAGCTGCTTTCTAAAGCTTTGAAATGACTTTCTTCTTCTTCTCCATCTTGGTCATTAGTACTTTCTCTACTTCATTTGGTTCTTTACCTAAGAATTCCCATCCTTTGTGTTTTAGAAGACGGCTTCTAATTTGTAAGAATTTATAAAAGTCTTGTGTTGGCAGATCAAATTCAGTTTTAAGCTGCTCAAATGGTTTCATATTTTCCCTTTTTGAAAAGCCGTCCAATATAGAGCAGCCATTTGGATTCCCTCCTATGAAATCCCCCGTTTATGGTTGAAGGAAGAAAATCTAAATTCTTTCCTATTTTAGTCGCCCTGCAGATTGAACCAGACATTTTCATTCTCTTTTTTATTGCTGCTCATATTTTCATTGTTCCTTTAACACATTTGTTTTTCATCTTTAATTCATTCATTAGTTTTTTTGTAATAAAAAGGTAAACTTTCTAATATTACGTTCAGGCATGAGATTTGTTCCATATCCCTCCATCCTGTCTCCTCATACTTATTTATGATTCTTAATTGTGCCGCCCAATAATATATTTTACATTAGGTAAATTCAAACCTTTTTCTTTAGGGCACTGTAATAGTGTACATCTTACTCTTGGCTTTTTATTTCTCCAAATACATTTTGATATCATTTTGTCTGTTAAATGTTTCTTTTGGGAGCTGAATTGGTGAGGATTGGAACAAAAATGGCAGCTTTGGCAAAACATTCATCTGTATAGTTTCAATTCTTCCTATAAGAGAATTTTATTACATTATTCTTGCAAGAAGAGACAAAGTCACAGTAGAACCTTTACATGATTGTCCAAGAGTTCTTCTTACTCTGAAGTCAGACAGCTCCTTCTCAAAGGCTGAATTGTTTTGAGTCTGCATTGGAGGTCAGCAAAAGTAGCACAGGAGTTCCAAAAGTGCTGACACAGGTCATCCTAGAACACAGACTGCAAAATTACACATCATTAGTTATGAGACAAAACAAGATTTCTCTAACA
This sequence comes from Lipophrys pholis, assembly GCF_963383615.2. NCBI lineage: Eukaryota > Metazoa > Chordata > Actinopteri > Blenniiformes > Blenniidae > Lipophrys > Lipophrys pholis. The sequence continues at coordinate 3,122,175 of NC_137646.1, read as the reverse complement.
ATTAGTATCGTCTACAAAAAGGTCCTGCCAGTCGTGATTTATAAGATCTGCCTTTATTGCCATAATTGCCTCAGGTGATTTTATTGTAATCAAATTACTCATCTGAGTCATTTTAAAGCGGGAACTGTAGAAGTAATGTAACTTTTATTTTGAACTTTTGTCCTTCCAGATCTCCAACTGCACCGTGGCTGTAGGGAGGAGCAGTTCTTTAAACCAGAAACAAACTCCAGTCTAGAGCAGGAAGAACCAGAACCTTCACAGATCAAAGAGGAACCAGAACAACCAGAACCTCCAAAGATCAAAGAGGAACCAGAAGAATCAGAACCTCCACCGACCAAAGAGGAACCAGAACGTCCACAGATGAAAGAAGAACCTGAAGAACCAGAACTTCCACAAATCAAAGAGGAACCAGAAGAACCAGAACCTCTACTGATCAAAGAGGAACCAGAAGAACCAGAACCTCCACAGATTAAAGAGGAACCAGAAGAACCAGGACCTCCACAGATCAAAGCGGAACCAGTAGAACCAGATCCTCCACAGATCAAAAAGCAACCAGAACCTCCACGGATCAAAGGGGAATCAGAACGTCCACAGATGAAAGAAGAACCTGAAGAACCAGAACTTCCACGAATCAAAGAGGAACCAGAAGAACCAGAGCCTCCACAGATCAAAAAGGAACCAGTAGAACCAGATCCTCCACAGATCAAAAAGGAACCAGAACCTCCACGGATCAAAGGGGAATCAGAAGAACCAGAACCTCCACAGATTGAGGCGCACCAGGAACTCGGTACCAGCCAGGAAGGAGAGCAGCTTCTACTGAAGTTTGAAGGTGATTCCTTTAGGGTTCCTTCAATTGAGGAACAAAGTTCCCTGAGTGAACCAGAAGAAGTACCAGACACTGAGCAGTTCCTCTCTCATGACTCTGAAGTCCACGATGTGAAAAAACTTGTTGACTCAGAATCAAGTAGAAATGCAGAGATGAAAAGAAGAAGCATGTTTCAGAGTGATTGTGTGGACAAGTTCCCTATGTCAGAGAAGCAGGCTGAATGTGAAAAGCTTCTTTGTGAGGAAACATGTGGAAATATGGTCCAGAAAAAACCTCAATTACGTCAGAATTTAACAACTTTCAATGATAAGAAGAAAAGTGGTGAAATCTTTGTTAAAAGTTCCACCGGACAGGATGGTTTGTTGGTGCAGAAGAGAACTCTCACAGGTGAGAAGCCATTTTCTTGTGAAACATGTGGGAAAGGTTTTAGTGCATCAAATGATTTGAAGATACACAAGAGAACTCACACAGCTGAGAAGCCGTATTCTTGTGAAACATGTGGGAAAAGTTTTAGTGCATCAAATGATTTGAAGATACACAAGAGAACTCACACAGGTGAGAAGCCGTATTCTTGTGAAACATGTGGGAAAAGTTTCAGGGGATCAAATGATTTGACGAAACACAAGAGAACTCACACAGGTGAGAAGCCGTATTCTTGTGAAACATGTGGGAAAAGTTTTAGTGCATCAAATAATTTGAAGATACACAAGAGAACTCACACAGGTGAGAAGCCGTATTCTTGTGAAACATGTGGGAAAAGTTTTAGTGCATCAAATAATTTGAAGATACACAAGAGAACTCACACAGGTGAGAAGCCGTATTCTTGTGAAACATGTGGAAAAAGTTTCAGGGGATCAAATGATTTGAAGACACACAAGAGAATTCACACAGGTCAGAAGCCGTATTCTTGTGAAATGTGGGAGTCGTAAATTACAGCGACACATGAAAAACCATAAAGAGATGAAATCATGAAAGACTCTATGTGAGATGTGTGGATGGATTTCACTTATATAGTGTTTTTCCACCGTATAAAAGCCGATTCATCCTCCATAAGAACAAGAAGAAAGTTGGGCACTCCAGAGTCTTGCCGTACTAAATGATGTCATGTTCTTCAGCCAGCTCCCTCTGGCCAGAGACTTTTTGTTCAGCAGTACCAACCGTCAGGACTGTCAGTTCCTGCAGTTAAAACCAGACCAACATCATGTCCTGGACACAAACTTTCTCTTTTCTTACTGAAACACTTCAGAGAAATGTATTTCTGAAAACGCTTGAAGTGAGAAATAAGCTGCAGTTGAAAAGTTAAAAGGTTTTACAGAAGTGTCAGCTGTGAGGGGGTGAGAGTATGAACTCTCCTGCTGAACAAGCATTTTTTCCAGCAGCTGGCTGACGTCAGCACTGAACTTTTCTTCTTCTTCTTATGGGAGGATGCAGAGGCCTTTAGCAGTCCCCAAAGTGCTTTACACTGTTAATCACATTCACCCATTCATTCACACACCAATGGAGGCGGCGACCATGCAAGGCACTCAGTCCATCCACTGGGAGCAGTTTGGGGTTCAGTGTCTTGCTCAAGGACACTTGGACATGTGGACAGGTGGAGATGGGAATGGAGCTCCAACAGATGTGGTTCAGGAAGTCCAGCTTGAGCCCAGAATCACAAGGTCTCCTCCAGTTTGAAGTCAACATTGCTGATTTAAACCCTGTTGAGACGCTTCAGGAAATCATTTAGTTTCTGGTTCGTCACCAAAATGAGAAGATTTCAATCAGTTTGGTTTCCATTTGTGTTGAACTGCACAGAGGCTGACAAAAGGTCCCTGCTTGATAATGAATGTTAAAGAAGCACATTTCATTATTAGTTCTAACAATGCTGCTTTCTGTGTTTTGAAAAATGTGAGGTTAAAAATCTTGTATGAGCAGATGTGAACTTTGAAGAAATGGAAGTAAAATGTTGACATGAATCCAATGGCTTTTGTTCTTCACTGTTTTTATTTAACATTAATGAGTCGTAATTTCATTTTTCACTCTTTTTACACTACGGAGGAAAAACTACTGTTTGTTTACCTGCAACACGTACTGAAGTACATATCATGAAAGTAAAACTCTTCAGTGGAAACATGCAATGATTTCCTCGTCTCAAACTATTTATTCTAACAACAACCACCAACAACAAAAAAATGTATGTGATGTGGAATATTTTGACTTGAGTGACATTTAAACTTCACGTTCCTTAAAGCACACTGTTGAGTGTTGAGACGTTAGATGAGGCTGTTAAGCTTGTTAAGAAACAGCAAGTTGTGCAAAAAGACCATTTTAAATGAGATCAAACCGTTAAGTTCTTTCAATGACTTTAATCTGGAAGTAACTCATATTTTAAGATTTCTATATAGAAAAGTTTCTGAATTGTACAAATCTCTCATTGATTACATTTACACTACTAAGTACCACAGTCACACCATGTTTCAGTAGATGACAAAGGAAATTAAACCTCATGTATGAGACTGTCACTTTGATTTGACATTTTAAAACAGTATTTCAATGTTTCTAGATGGAGTTTTTGAAAGTGATGTTTCAGAAGTGCACAGAAAGTTTAAAAGTCTTGTGATTCTAACAATTGATATGTCTTGTGTAAAAGATGTAATAGATTGTATACTTAAGCAATTACTTATATATGCAATAGATCCTTTTTAACAGGTATTTTTCCTGACAGGATGAAAATAGCCAAGGGGGTTCCAAGCTATAAAACTGTAGACAAATACATCATCTGATATTCTAGAATTTGTTTCCTCAGTTGAAGAAAAAAACGACTTTAAAACATCATATGTAAACAGACTGGATAATTTTATAGAAAATACAACTTACTGAATGATCATCATTATGAGTTGAGAAGAAAATGATCAACATCTTTGATATTAAATTGGTTTTGTTATGGGTGGATGGATGGACGCAATAGAAATACTGACCTGCAGTTCCCCCTATATCCAGTAGGGGTCAGTATGAAGCAGCTTTGGAGACATGGGGAGATGGAGGAGGGAAAAGGAGTGTTTGAAGTACACGGCCAGTATTGTAGATAGTTTTTACTTAGAAAAGCAGCTCATCTACTTTAATGTGGGGGAGAACAATGTGTCATTATTTATGAAGCGAATTATCATTAATATGCAAATCTGAATGAAAATAAAAATAAAGTTTTTTCATGATCTTTGAATGATTTGGGGAGTTTTTTTCTTTTATCAGTTGATTGTTACCATAATAAAATGCAGGACAAATATTGTAGGCAAATATAAATGACTTGTTATGAACTAACTCAATATATGCAGAGTAAATGAAATCTGCACAAAGTATCACTGCAGAACTGAGAAAGGATTTGTTCACAAACAATATCAACAAGAGAACAACATCAACCTAAAACAACAAATGTACTTTCACTACACAGTTGTTTGTGAAAATAAAGGCAACAGTGCAAATGTAGGTGAGTTAACAAAATAATTAACTTGATAAAATACATGTAACCTAAATATAAGAAGAGTAATGTTACTTTGACAGTGAACACAAAAGGGTTTTTCTATTCAGCCAGATTCATATTATAAGTAAATATCTTTATATAGGTATTTATCTTTCAGTTCTAGTAAAATAATTCATTTAGATTTATTTCAACTGACTGAATATATTACATGTCTCTCTGAATAGTCTAGAGTTAATCAGTCTACTGTAATTACTACTATGAAGATGATGACCAATTACACTGAGAAGAACAACATGAACTAATGCTGGAGATGATTAAATCTAACTTTCCTTCTATAAATCTGCTCCCTGGATATTGCTGCCTTGCTCAAAGGCCTCTGGCAGTGACTGCTGTCTCTGTGCCGGGGTCCAGTAGTGGTTTGGGGATTCCCCTCCTCCTCCCTCCATTTTTTGGGGGGGTAATTTGCCAGCGAGATATATGATAAACAATAAAGTAAAAGAAGTACCTTTTAAAATAATCCACAGATTTCATGTGTTTTCTTAGAGCGTTTTTAAAAAGACAAAGACATAAATCACCTGCTCTCTTTAACTTGTACATGGATGAATTATCTCAACAACTGAATAGTTGTAAAAGAGGATGTGTGCTGGGTAACAAGATAATTAATCATCTCATGTCTGCTGGTGATCTGGTCATTCTCTCTCCCAGCAGGTTTCAGAAGCTTTTAAATATCTGTTCTGAGTATGGCTTAAAATCTGATGTTAAATATAATGTTAAATATAATGTTAAATATAATGCCAGAAAGAGCACAGTTCTGATATGTAGAACTAAGGAGGAGAAGGATCTCAACTTCCCTCATTTTTACCTGTCAGAACAGGAAGTCACTGTCAGTAGCAAAACAAAATATCTGGGACATCTCATCTCTGATAAAATGTGTGATGATGATAATCTGGATAGACGATGCTGTACGCTGTATGTTCAAGCCAACATACGAGCAAGGACATTTTCTATGTGCTCCATCCATCCATCCATCCATCCATTCATCCATCCATCCATCCATTTTCTCCCACTGATCCGTTTCCAGGTCGCGGGGGTGGCAGTCTGAGCACTGTCGCCCAGATTCTATGTGCTCTGATAATGTGAAGATTACTCTCTTTAGAGCTTATTGTACTCCCTTGTATACTGCCCCCTTGTGGATTAAATATAGAAAATCAAGCCTACGACGGCTCAAGGTTGCTTACAATGATGCTCTGAGGATCCTGCTGAAAAAAACCTGGCTGGGAAACAGGAAGTGAGATGTTCTGTCAAGCAGGTGTTTCTACATTTCAGGCTCTCATGAGGAATCTGATGTATAAATTTATACGCAGGCTTGAGGACTCTCAGAACACCATTATAATACTGCTGAATAATCTCAGTCATAGTCCTGTAAAAAACCACTCATCCTTGTGTATGGTATTATTGTATTGGTATGGATGTCTTTTATAAATAGGGTAATATTTGACTTATCTGTGATTATCCTATTTCTGATATTTTGTTTTATATATTTGTTTTATGTATTTGTGAATGGTTTTTTTTGGACTCCTGTGTCTGCAATAAAGATAAAGATGATGATGATATATAATTTTATTTGATTGTAAAGAAAAAAAATCATCATTCTAAACTAGTTCTGTGTGCTACAAATGTTTATCCACAAAGAAATGTTGACTATGACCTTGAAGGAAAAACAGTCATTAATGTGTTCTTTTATTGATGAGGAAACAAGAGTGGAATTAATCACACAGTTTCACAGATAATTACCTTCAGCAGAATACATGGAATAAAACCAGATCTCGGGCTCAAGCACCAGTCTGTCCTGGAGGACCAGGCTTCAATGGTCAAGAGCCCAGAGTACAGGAAAACGCTGGTTTATAAGCATTTCTTTCACCCCTCCCTGCACATATGGTGTGGATATCACATGTTGTCTTTATCGAAACTGACTACATCTCGTGTTCTGTCCCGAGAAGTTTTAGACGTCACAATCGTACTTTCTTCAGACAAGGAGGATGTCACCTCGACATATGTTGCAAACTAGTGTGTTTGTAGTTGCATCCTCCCATATATGGTCGTGTTATTAACAGTTCTGAACAGAAGTGATACAAGCTGATTATACTGGTATGTAAGCTAGTGCGTTGATAACTCATAACACCTATTTCTTCCTTTACCTACAGCAACAACAAAAGTTGAGCAAGATGACTGAGCGGGAGTTCAGAGTGACGGCTCCTCCACTATCTAACTGGCCAGGTTTAAAACCTGTGGTTTATGAGACTGTTGACGGCAAGCTTCTAGTTGAGGATGAGTTTTTAAACTTTCTCCTGGTCAGAATGAGAACAATGATCCAGGACCATCTGGTTCTAACAGTTTCCAACACGTTGGACTTGAAATGGATTGAATCCTGAAGAACGAGGCTGTTTGAACTCTGTCCTGACACCAAACAAAGATGTGTGGCTTTTAAAGGAGATCAGAAAAACATCAACAACATTAAAAGTTGCTTCAAGGTTTTGAATGAGTGCAGAGAAAACCTCCCTCGGTTCGTCTCCCACTATTTGGATGAGCTACCGCCTGTCACCTCTAACAGCATAGATTAGTCCAACTTGCTGAGTAACATGGAGCGGCTCCAGAGTGAAATGTCTGCGCTCAGACATGGAGTGAAACTACAAGCTGGTGTCAGCGAGGGGCTGCATGAAATCACCTCCACTACTGAGCACAGAGTTGCTGCTTTTAGTCACCATCTGAAACCAGGACATGACGGAGGGCAACACAGGGCTACGCCCAGCGTCATCGCACATGGCAGTGAGGCCTCACTCCCTGGAGCCTCTACCCTGGGTCAAAGACTGGTGAGGAGGATCTCGGCAGAGTTAAAGTAGAGACTTGGCCGTGATGTAACTTGTCAGCGTATTGACACTGCAAGCAACAGGTCCAGCTCATTTAGACCAGGATACAAAATAGAGCAGTCAAACCTCAGTTGATAACCTTAAGCCACTCCACACACCTTGTAGTCAGTGTTAACATCAGACAGAAGAGAGTATTTCAAGATCAATTCTAACTCTGCAGACCTGAGATCAGATCAAATCAACTGGCATCAATTCAAAATGTCTGATAAACAGAAGAGAGGTTGACATGCAGGAAATATAAATCTGTTGTTTTGTTGATATTTTTGTCTAATTATGACAAACTGAAGGCAGCATGTAAAGAAGATAGATGAAATGTATATATAGAATAATCTCCTAGTTTGAGGCACATCACAGCATCCTGGTCTTTTTGTGAGTTGCCAAACCGTCTGTATATTCATCCTCTTTCATTTTGATAACTTTTTCTGAACGATACACCAAAGATAAAGTCATGATCGTGTTTTCGATTGAGTTTATAGTACTGTGCTAATATTTAGTATGTGAAACAATATATTTAATGAACTCGACCTTTCATGACTGGGCAAAGAACCAGCCAGTGTCATGATCTTGCTCAGTCATGAATTCTTGCATCAATGCTACAATGGGAATCCCGAACCAAATAATGGTGAAAGTCAAATAGTTTTGCAAATGTGGGTCAGGATACTCTGATAATCATACATATAATGAAATTATAACTTAAATTTGACTGGTGACTGGAATTGAGGGTCATGAATTTCAAATGATGTCCTGTTGCATATTATGACTTGATTGTAAAATTCTATTGTGTGTATGCCAATATATTTTTGGAAGAAACGCCTTAAATTCCACTATGTAGATAATCAAAAGGTAACAGGCTGTGGGTTTCATACAAGTGTGTAAAGTTATTCTCACCTTTCAAACAGGATGTGTGTGAGGGAGCGTTGGATGCTCTGCCTGAGCAGGTGATCAGGCTGACAGGGCCTGGAGGAGGGCGGGCTGGGTGCTGGTGATGCAGGCAGATACTGAGTTCCATTCCATGTTAAAGCTGAGGAAGGCTTCTGGGATGATGTTGAGACTGCGGGATGGCCAAACGGAGACTCCATTTTCTTTGCCGTGCAGTCTTAAGAGAGGCGGCTCAAGAGGTGCAAAGTCTCATGATTGGGGTTAATGGCACTTGTAGTCTATTGACAGAAAAGACACAAGACAGAGTTCTTTAGTAGATTATGGTTTGTCAACACGTCCCTAATACATTTGAGGTAGGTCAAACATTGAATAAAGAGCCTCTCCTTTGAGCTCCTTTGATCTCCTTTGCTCTCCTTTGATAAAATGTTATCTCCTTTGCTCTCCTTTAATCTCCTTTGATCTCTGAGTGCTAAAATAACTCAAAAATACCTTTGTCAATGCCACATGCGTTTGCAAAACCAAGCTAGAGGAGGATATTTTGTCTATTGAAGCACAAGAAAAGTTCTCCCTGCTTGGACTCAACATATTAATTGACTTCACTGTGAGAACAGAAGTCAGCAGCACTGATATCATGACTCGAAGAGGTAAGTAACATTGTGTCCAGGACTCTGCCATCTCATTATGTCACCTAATGAGCTCCATGCTTGACAGTCACAATAGAAAATGGCTGTTTGGTGATCAGATGCTCAGTTTGATAATGAGAAGAAACAAAAGGCTGAGGCCAATAAGAGAAAATCTGTTTTATTGTTTAATCTTGGGCTTTATTGGAACCATCACCATTTCCATTATTTTGGCGGAAATGATATTGCTAAGAATTCATTTGAAATCTCATGAGTGCTCAATGTTTATGTTAGGACAGCCCAATGTTGTAATTCACGATTGTGACTACAGGCTTCCTCACAAAGTGAAATAAGCCAGACCGTTCCTCTGACAGGGGTCTACTAATGGTACCAAGAACAAGGCTCATTACCAGGGTGACAGAGCCTTTACTCTCCGGCCCCTCGGCTCTGGAACTCAGGCAGGAAAACTCAATATCCTGTTTTAAGTCTCATCTTAAAACTCATTTTTATCACTTGGCTTTTAGAAACTGATGTTCTCTTATTTTTAGTTTCTATTTCTTCTTGTCTATTTTTAATTGTTCTGTATTTCATTGTTGTAAATTTTATTGTGATTTTAATGTAAAAGTACTTTGTAACTGAGTTTAGAAAAGTGCAATAGATATAAAGTTATTATGTTTGCTGGTTATGTAACCTCAGAGACTTTTAATACTTGATATGATCAAGATAAACAGCAGCTCCACCAGAGTATTTCTCTACTGGACAGAAGCTCCTCGGGATATCAGTCATTTGACAATTGGGTGGAGATCAGAATTCCACAATTCTTGGCCTCGTTTCAGGTTTCTCCCAGTTGTAACACACCTGAACACAATAAGGGCCTCCTTACCTGGCTTTTTTACAAGCTTGATGATGACATCAACATCAGATTGAGGTGTGCTGAAGCTGGGAGAGCTAGAACGTGCAGGGCATGTTGAGGCCCAGAATTGAGGAACCCTGGTGTAGATCATGAAAGCAACACTCCTCTGCATGGAGACTCAAGAGAATTGTTCTGCGTTGACATAGAACATCAAGAGACAGGTTAGTTTTATCCTACTGATGATGTGTTGCTGCGAAAGTAATCCTGCTCAGTTTCTTCCCACCAAGAGCCTGAACAGGGACTTGAACCCTGGACCCTCAGATTAAAAGTCTGATGCTCTACCGTCTGAGCTACCCAGGAAGACATAGTACTCCACCAAGGTTGTGATTTTCATGGACAGGGTGTCGAGGTGCAGCTGAAGCAAGAGGAGACAAAAACTCAGAGAGGCTGACAGTAAGGTAAGGCTCTATACTTTCTATTTCATTGGACTTACACTTTCTTACAGGTCTGTGCCCCCCCCCCCCCCCTCTCTCTCAGCCTGCTGGTCACTCCATAAGAACAACCAGTCCATCAAAGAAAATTACTTCTTTATCACATCACAGCTGAAGCTCCAGACATTAGCCGACACTACATAACTAATAATTGAAAACATAATTAATGCTATATATCTTTTTGTCCATTTAACCATCAGCTTAATTCCTCCATGTAAAAATCCTGCAAACTTATTTACAGCACATTCAGGCAGTAGGTAGGTAATAAACATTTTAATAAACTGGTGACATCTTATTGTTCCATGCAGAGACGTCCCCCTCCGTCCCCCCCGGCTTTTATTAACACATGATCAATCTGAAGTTCAGAGTCAGTGTTGTCTCCAAAGATTGCTGAGATATTATCATTGTAATGTTTCCTTGTGGCCGTGATCGTATAGTGGTTAGTACTCTGTGCTGTTGCTGTGATCGTAGAGTGGTTAGTACTCTGTGTTGTGGCTGTGATCGTATAGTGGTTAGTACTCTGTGTTGTGACAGTGATCGTATAGTGGTTAGTACTCTGTCTTGTGACAGTGATCGTATAGTGGTTAGTACTCTGTGTTGTGGCTGTGATCGTATAGTGGTTAGTACTCTGTGTTGTGGCCGTGATCATATAGTGGTTAGTACTCTGTGTTATGACAGTGATCGTATAGTGGTTAGTACTCTGTGTTGTGGCTGTGATCGTATAGTGGTTAGTACTCTGTGTTATGACAGTGATCGTATAGTGGTTAGTACTCTGTGTTGTGGACGTGATCGTATAGTGGTTAGTACTCTGTGTTGTGGACGTGATCATATAGTGGTTAGTACTCTGTGTTGTGGACGTGATCGTATAGTGGTTAGTACTCTGTGTTGTGGCCGCAGCAACCCCGGTTCAACTCCGGGTCACGGCAGTGGCTCCTAAAGTGTTTATCTTGTCGTCACTCATGAAGCTGCTCTATCATCAACTTGTAGACTGAAGGAATCTCAAGAAGATTCTAACTCCTTTAAAATCTACCATCAGTATGTCTCTCTGTGTCATAGTTACTATAGAATAAAATAGTTACTCATTATCTATTATATGTTGTTGTTTCTGTTCATATTTATTTATGTTCTTAAATTCTATTAACGTTTCAGTACAAATATTAGGGGTCCATATATTCTGCTGTGGAAAATGGACCTCAGGGTTCAGATTCTATGAGGGTCCTTTTACAATCTTACACCGGCACTGAGCCTCGATGGAGCCTTGGCCAAATGAAGCCTCATCAACCATTTTCTTTATTTTCTGACTCCACCAGATGGCGGTGTTGGTTTGAAGATAGAGGCTGAAAGATTGGCCATGAAGTGTGTTTTCAAACATTTGTTGAACAGACAGCGCCATCTTGTGCCTTCTGCTTGTATGGGAGACTGCCTGAGAATAGCAGGTGCTGTGAGCTTTTAACCCCCCTGGCCAGAGGGGGCGCTCTTCTTGCTCTTTTTCAACTCAAATTTTCACAAACACATCAATGTTGGTAAACGCTGTGTGACCTGAGGCCTGAGGCCTGTACTGCGAAGCTGGATTTTCTCTTATCCAGATAACTTTCCATACTATGACACTCATTCACTTCTCACCAGGATAAATCACCATGGTAACTTACCCTGAATGTCTAACCTCCGGAGCAGGTTATGTTCTGGATAAGAGGTCAAAGCTCCGCCTCCTGACCAATCAGATCTCTTGGAAAATGCCCCGCCCATTCTTAAATGATGGTGATTGGTGGGCAGGTTCAGCACTGAGCTGCAGCAGAGCGGAGATGAGAAAGTAATTTAGAAATCTTTTTGACATAATAGAATAAATCCTGGTCTCTGAGGCTTTGAAGGAAGTTTTTGTTCTTGACTTGTTCCAAGTCTGTTTATCTCCACGAGGGTTGATCTGGAATAAAGAGCTTAATGATCACACCTGACAGAACTGCAGAAACATGAATTTATGGAACCAGAACTACTCCTGTCGTCACGGTGATGAATTAATATTCCAACATAAAACACAAGAGAAACTCAGCCTCAAAACAACTGGATGGAAAATCTAAACTAAAAGAAGATCAGTGAGGAAGTTCAGCCCGACACGTTTCTGCTGGAATAAAGTGAAACTGAGTGATCACAGTGCTGTCTGTTTATATAGTCTGATGAATTAATCTGGTATAATCTCACCAAGTCAGCATTAACAAGTCAGGAATGTTCTGGCTTTGGCTGCAGCAGCAGTGTTGCTTTTAGCTGCTGGATGTGTTTTAAGTCTTCATAATCTCAGAGATTAACTGCTCCTTCAGTAATCTGTAAACTGCTCTGCAGAGTTTCTCTGTGTGTGATTGGTCAGATGCTGCAAACTCCACCCCTTTCATGTGAACAAGCACACATAGGTCTGGGTTGAACCAGAGAGTTGATAACCTGCTTGGTAGTAACGGTGATCAGGATCAGTCAACCCAGGAAACAGAGAGATCCTGGATATGTTGATCAGGGTTCCTAGTACAGGCCACAGGCCTCAGTGTGATTGAAACAATATTTATATTTACTTGCCGCTCAGTAAACCAGCGGCGGCCTTGCGCATGCGCGGTTCCTTCTCAGTGTGGACGCAGTGTGGTGAGGGTCTCCTCTGGTCTGACTGCAGGAGGGACTGTCAGACTGACCGCAGGTCTGTCAATGCTTCAGGACGGGGGAGGGGCTCACAGCAGGACCTGCTGCTCGTTGACCACAGTGACTGCAGAACCAGACCTGCTTTCACCTCAGAGTCACCAAACACACTAGAAAGTCGCTAGAATTGTCGCCAGTTGCTTTTCACAAAAAAAGTTGCCAACAGGACCTGAAAAGTCACCAAGTTGGCAACAGTGACAGGCTCACACCCCTGCTGACACAGACAGGATCTTTGTTCTACACTTCTTTTGAAACTTGCTTTCTTTGCTTAACTTCAATAAAGAACTACTTAGTTTTCATTCAACAGGAGAGGAGGGTGCACCATTCCCAGATGAACTGCAATACCAGGCTGATGCGTGGAGTGGACAGAGCAAGCTCCTATTCCATCTCCCTGTTCCAAAAATCAATTTAATATACAGTCCCCAGATAGGGGACATATCAGATATTAAACTGATAAGAACAGATACTACACTTGATCTTAGCCAAAAGGCCGAGAAGCGATACCGCAATGGGTCTGAGCTAAAGGGAGCACTGGATGCACAGTCACCACAAGTCCCAGTCGGACATTGAGCCGCGCCTATTTAAGGCCTTTTACAAAACACAAAGTGTGCAAGAGTCATTTTGGCAACTTTTTTAGTTGGCTTGAATATTTGTCGACTTGTAGAATATTTGGCGGCTACCCAAACTGTCTCTCTCCTTACCACACCCCGAGGTGAGTGCACCTTTCAAGCCTCGTATCCGCCCCCCAAGCACACGCCTCCATCTACTCCAACGCAACAATACTTGTTAATGCCACACGGGGCAGCAAAAACACACGCATTCACTCTGTGCTCCCCAAACCCTGATTCCTATCCCTTTTGAACAACCCATTTTCAAGATTTGATCCAATCCCATAACCAAAATCCAATCAGATTACCTTTGAACAACTGGCCCCAAGGTATTTCTGAACTATGTACAGTAACGTGGCCTCATATTTTATAGCACCAGCTTCCTCTCCTTCATCCTCACAAACCTTTCAGCCACCTCCTTCTTATCAAGCACAACGTCTCTCTATGGAGAGCAAAGTGAGGTTTGAGAGTCTGGCCTCCTTCATGCCCAGAGAGAGTTTTAAATTCATTTCAGGCTGAAACTGAGTTCTGCATTTGCACTAGTGACTGACTGGTATGTCCTTTCCATATGGCTGCAGATGATGAAGGGCAGAACAGCTTCTGTGGTGTTGAGCTTTATTTCTAGTTCACTACACATGGCAGAGAAATAAAGAAATTCATCGCAGACCTGCTCAGCTGTATTATGGCTCTTATATTGGTAGAATCATTACAGGCTGCCTGTCAGTTTTAGACGAGATTTTAAAATGCTACTGCTTGTTTTTAAAGCCTTGAATGGTCTGACTCCTCCATATATCAGAGACCTGTTATGATAACAATAATTACCAGAAGTATGTATTTCCAGAAGAAAATGCAAGTGTGAATGCTGAAGATTGAATAAAGCTGATTTCCTTTGATCTCAGCGTCTCCATGGTTCCAGTGCTGATCTCTTATCAGATCAAAGGAGATCAGTTCCCTTTACCATGGAGATGCTCACAACAAAGATCTCCTCCGGCTTTGATCTCCATTGATCTCCATCCGGTGCTTCTCCCATCTTCTTTGTAATGAAAGGCTTGTTATTGTTCTTTTTCACAACCTTGGTGATGACGTCATCATTAGATTCTTTTTTTTAAGAATTGACAGAACTATTTGAAAATATCACATCCAAACTGTAAAAACATTGTTGGATATGTTTGTTTCTTTAAGAAACTCAGACCAACTTGTTACTACAGAAGAGTTTTAGGGCCACTCATGACAAAATAAAATAAGAGTTTGTTTCTTTTCATGCAATTTGATTTAAAGTCAAAAAACAATGTTGAGATATTTTTTCATCATACAATATGATAACAAAGTTGAAATACTGCATCATTCTGCAGAACTTCCTGTCCATCCTCTAGGTGGCGCTATCACTGAGACTGTATATTGGTCTATTGAATTGATCAGGGCAGGACTCTGATCACACATGTAAAGAACTGTATAATAAGTGTAGTATTGAGTAACAGTCACCTTGATCCAGTGATACAACATAGTAACACCAGGACAACAAAAGCTGCCGTCACAGTGAGGAATTAATATTCCAACAAACAAACAGGCTCACACGGGGGGCGGAGCCTCAAAAGAACTCAATGAAAATATCAAGTAAAGGAAGGGCAGTGAGGAAGCTCTGCCTGAAATGTCTGTGCTGGAATAAAGTGAAACTGACTGATCACAGTGTTTCTATTGTACCATGAATTAATATTGTAGAATCTCACAAAGTGACTCATTAACAGAGTCGCTCATTTTCTGCAGCAATCCTTCCTGGATTTTGTTGCAGCAACAGTGTTGCTTTGTCCTGGATGATGAGTTTGAATTCTTCAGTGATCTCTATTGGAGGATAGGAGGTTTTATTTTATTTTTTTAAAATTAAAGTGAAAATAGGATTTTTTTTTCAAATTAAATCAAACATCACCTGGAAAATGTTATATATTTTTTTTAAATCAAAGTGACTATCAAAGGGAAAATAAGAGTTTTTTTTTTCAAATTAAAGTGATTTCTAAATGATGTAGAAATCATCATCCTCCACTATGAGCAATTAAAAAGCAAATAAAGCTGCAAATGGATCAGAACTCCTGGAGTGAAACATAAAGTACTTCAGGAAAGGAGGAGAACGCCGCCACTAGAAGTAGAGATATTTTCAGGATTGTTACGTTACGTTTTGGAACGAACACTAAAGTTAACCCAGAAGTGGAGTATGGACATGATTGTGTGTTCATCTGTGGTCTGGTGGTGAGTGTGTGTGTTGCCTTCAGGGGCAATGGGAAATAAAACCACTGCATGTAAGAAACACTAAACAATAAAAACACTTCTGGTTAAGATCACAGCAACTTAAAACACAATAAATAAAGCCAAATATGCAGCAAAATCATTGAAATGTGATTAAAAAGCTGTCAACAATGAAGCTGTCCCATGAAGACAAAGTCTTGACTAGTTTTCTGCTGCTGGTTGATCCATGATGCAGAAGATTTGGATGAATGACTGATGGTTTCTTTGTATGTTTCACATCTTGTTTTGCTCTTGTATAGAAAACATTTCAAATCACATTCAACACAAATATTTGAAGAAAGAAAGTAGATGTTTTCACCAATGTGGGCCGGTTAGCTCAGTTGGTCAGAGTGTGGTGCTAATAACACCAAGGCCATGGGTTCAATCCCCATACTGGCCAAATAAAGCTTCATAAACCACTGTCTTTATTTTCTGAAGCCACTAGATGGTGCTGTCTCTTCAAAAAACATCTAAAAAACACTTCATTGCCAGTACTTTAGGATCTATCTTTGAACCAGGAGACTGGGGTTCACTTTCCTGATGGAGTTAAGGGATTGTTGTGGTGGATTGCTCACACTGCATGAGCAAGGCACCACGATTATAAATGGCTGTATTGTAATTATTAGTTGCATTGACTTGGAATCAAACCCAGGCCTCCAGCGTGGCAGGGGACAACTCTACCACTGAACCACCAATGCTAACCCATCAGATCAGACCGTCTCCATTTTAAATGTCAAAGAGAACTTGTCCTCATGGCAGTAAGCCATGTATTAAAATGAATCCTGATGGAGACACACAAGCTTCAGAGGCTCTGACAGAACTCACTCACAAACCTGAAAAATGCTTCAGGTCAAATGGACCATAAAGTTACTAATCCTCCAATAGCAGTTGAACCTTCAGTTTCATTTCTTCAAGGTCGGCCATGACTCATTTACTTTTGTCAGAATGTGGTCATTCCAGGAGCTCTGTCAAGGCTGTCAGGAGTCTTGATCTACTGCCTTATTTATGACAATCAGTTGAGTCCTTTAGCTTCTTGAACATGTTGGCTCGTTGGTCTGGGAGTATGATTCTCACTTTGGGTGTCAGAGGTCCTGGGTTCAATTCCCAGATGAGCACTTGGAGTTACCTTGACCCTCTCCAACATTCATTTTCTTCCGCTTATCCGTTTCCGGGTCGCGGGGGTGACAATCTGAACACCGTCACACAGATCACAATGCACCGATTAAGAACCTCCCTGCAGGTGGTGAGCCCACGGGAAGGTGACTCTCCTCTCCTACAAATGGTTTTAACTTTGGTCATCAACCAGGATCTCTTCGTGTTAAATTTCAAAAGAGACTGAGACGTTGTGTTGGAGGCTTGGCTGATCTCTGCTCTTCACCTCATGGACTTTTTATGAGAGAAACCTCGTTGTAATGTCCCGCTTGTGTCTTTATAACTAATTGAACCAAGCTGAAGCAATTCAGCAAGTCTTTCATTTTGACTCAGACTTTAGCATTATGATTTGCTCCTTTAGCTTTCAGGTCTGTCTAGAATCAGATTGGTCATGCAAAAGGTTCCAGATCTCTGTAAAGGACAGTAGACCCATCCAAGATGGCTCCTGTGTTCCATCCTGTTCTGCATGTGATTCCCTCACGCCCACGTGAGGTGTAAAATGTATAAAAGCTGGATTTGTACAGTATATGTGAAATGTTGTTGCTGAGAGAGAGAGAGAGTCTATATTGCTTCCATTACGACCACTACTCTTTGCCTAAACCCGGGATTGAACCAGGGACCTTCAGATCTTCAGTCTAACGCTCTCCCAGCTGAGCTATTTTGGCCTATATGAGCTGAATTTTCATGAAGATATGGAAATTTAACATCAGAACCCCTGTGCTAACTACTGGATCACCACAGGATCCGCTTGGTTTCCATTGTGCTAACTCATACTTCCTCAACTACCTGTGAAGACTCTCCATCCACCTAGTTGACGTAGTCCTGAGGAGAACTTTCCTTCATTGTAACGCCTCAAAAGTCTTGAATGAACATCAGCTCAGAGTCATTCTGACAAATGAATCCAGGATCCGCTTCCACCAACTGAGCTATCGAAGGGTGGAAACTGTGTTTCCTGACAGGGGAGAAAAAATTCCAGTGGAAAAGACACACATCAATAGTTTACATTGTGCTGACTCATGTTTCTGAAAAGCCTCTGGATTTCAACGGTGGATCCTCAGATTAAAAGTGCATCATTGATAAATTTCACGACTTCAGAGAGCTTCCTTTGAATTCTTGAGGACTGTCGTGACACTGAAGTTTGACCTTCCAACTCAACATTTATGTTACAAAGTCAACTTGCTCTTCTAAATCCTACATACTCAGTTTTATAAAAAGTACTCCTTCGAGCCAGCGACCTAAGGATGTCAATGTTGACCACTACAGTCCTCCGCTCTACCAACTGAGCTATCGAAGGGTGGCAACTAAGACTTCTGGCCAGGACAAAAAATTCCCCAGGACTATACACAGGTGAAATTTTGACACGGATCAGCTTGGTTTCCATTGTGCTAACTCAAACTTCCTCAAGAAGCAGTGAAGACTCTCCATCCACCTGGTTATGGGTCCTAAGACACCCAACGAGTGTCAGTGATACAGTCAACATGGTCCAGCAGTCGTGTTGTTGCTACTTCTTGTTAATGGAAGATCAAACAGATATGGAAATGTGACAGTAGAATTCCAGTAGAAAGCAATCGGACACTGTGACGTCACCAGAACAACAAAAACAACTTCATGACAATTTGAGAGTCAAAGGCTTTTTCTACTAGTTTCTGCTTCAGTATTATAAATATAAACAGTTACAAACATGTGAAAACTTACCTTACCAAGGAGCTGGTGGTGAAATGGAGAACATGTCTGTCTACTGCTCAGAAGGTTCCAGGTTCAACTCCTGGTTAGCTTTAAACCCTTTAGCTAACTTCACAGACAACATTTCCCTTGTCGTTGTTGGAACCTTCACATTATTCTACAATAATGTATGCAAAAGCCTCCAGATCTCTGTAAAGGAAAGTAGACCCATCCAAGATGGCTCCTGTGTTCCGTCTTGTTCTGGATGTGATTCCCTCAAACCCAAGTGAGGTGTAAAATGTATAAAAGCTGAATTTGTACCATATATGTGAAATGTTGTTGTTGAGAGAGAGAGTGGAGATCAAAGTGAAGAACGGAATGTTGTCACTTAGATCTTTTCCATTTTTTATGACATCACTATGACATCACCAAACAGAGTTAGCAGATAGAACCATCAGGGTATCACACTTCACAGCCTCCCTGGGAAAGTTCTGGAAGACATAGTAGAGAAAGTCTCAGTAGCAGAGGAAGGTTTGGATCCATGGAGCTCATTGCAGCATCTGTCCTCTATTATGGAGACGATACGAGTCGGCAGCAAGAGACAAAATGGAGGCACAAAGATTATATTCATAGGAGTGTAATGATTCTAGAGTGTAATGTGTAATGATTCTACCAATATAAGAGCCAGAATACAGCTGAGCAGGTCTGGGATGGATTTCTTTATTTCTCTGCCACAGAACACCACAGAAGCTGTTCTGCCCTTCATCATCTGCAGCCATATGGAAAGGACATACCAGTCAGTCACTAGTGCAAATGCAGAACGCAGTTTCAGCCTGAAATGAATTCAAAACTCTCTCTGGGCATGAAGGAGGCCAGACTCTCAAAGCTCACTTTGCTCTCCATAGAGAGACGTTGTGCTTGATAAGAAGGAGGTGGCTGAAAGGTTTGTGAGGATGAAGGAGAGGAAGATGGTGCTGTAAAATATGAGGCCACGTTACTGTACATAGTTCAGAAATACCTTGGGGCCAGTTGTTCAAAGGTAATCTGATTGGATTTTGGTTATGGGATTGGATCAAATCTTGAAATGGGTTGTTCCAAAGGGAAAGAATGATTCTGAGATCGGATTAGATCATGTAATCCAATCCTAGTTTTAATCTGGATCGAACCTTCAATTTTTGTTGTTCAAAACATTTCAGTAGGATCTGGATAACTTTGATCCCAAAAAACAGGATTATTCTGATCCCAACAGGGGGTAGGATGTCAAAGTGGATTTCAGGAGGAAAATGTAGCAAAACTTTAAAATTGGTCAAAAATCAATTTGTATATATACTTTTATTTATATTTTGCACTTGATTTGTTCATCTGCTGTCATGATTAAGAAGACTCAAGCTCCCAATTAGGCCTTTATGAATATCCATCTTCTCACGCTAATCCCTTTCCGGGTCGTGGGTTTGCATTGCACCAATTAAGAGCCCATGGGAAGGTGGCGACCAGTGAGGGGCATGAACCCACTACCTTGGAATTGTGAGTTTCATGCTCTACCAACTGAGCTAGCCGGGGCATTTGCAACATTATTTTGCGGAAAATTCCCAAAATCTTGCGATGGAAACCCGAACCATAACAGATTATACCAGTCCATTCCGGCACTTTTTGTGCGGAGGAAACACACCTTAAGTGACCTGAGAGGGAGGGATTGGGAAGAACGTCTGGCCTGAAGGTTCTCAGGAACAACACACAGAAAACCTTACACTGCTCTTTGAGGAATTGAACCCTGGTCTCATCAAAAGGCATAGTTTCTGTAGTGTAGTGGTTATCAAGTTTGCCTAACACGCAAAAGGTCCCCTGTTCAAAACAGGGCAGAAGCATAAAGTATGTTTTTTTTTCTAAAACTCCAAACAGAGTTCAACTCTGGCTAAAACACTTTTAGTCCCATTTGCGCAGCTTTCAAGTTGACATTCAGCACATTAATTTGTCCTTCCTAATTGTCATCCTTTGCAAACACTGACTACGATCTGAAAATCACATTTGAATGCCATCATTCAGATCATACTTCTTAAAGGACATCATTTTTCCTGATCGCTTTCAATCGGCTCTCATGTCAGAGGTCTTCTCCTGCCAAGATGTCCTCAAATAAATGTGGCTTCTGGAGCCCAGGCTCTAAAATATTACGGAAAAGTATTATTATCCACTTAAATAGTTCATTAGGAAAATTATTAATCTCTTAAAAACGTTAGGTGTTATTTGGAAATAAATAATCAATTCATAGTAGTAGATTTACACATAGGTTAAAAAACAGATAACGTGTTAATTAAGAAAAAATATTGCTATAAATAGCATAGGATATAATCACACATATGTAAATATTGGATAAAATCTCATTTAAAATCTTAAAACTATCATGATTAGAGAAAATTGGACGAAAATACTTCAACAAACGATGAAGTGAATCATCGTGAATTTTATTGTGAAGGGCCAAATTCGACAATGCTCTGATAACCTCCACGAACCTATCACAAAACCTCCGCGAGACCTCTGCAAACTTTGTTTTCCAGAAATAAAGTGATCTCAGAAAAGAGGCGGATGCTGCCTCGTGCTGATCTGAAAACTTGGAAGAAGTTAAGAGGGCTGCATGATCTACATCCATCTGCTGGGTGAGAGACAAATATTAACTTCTGAGTGACGTTATATTGATTAGTGATGGTAATTACTCCATGCTGATCAATATATTGTTAAACTCTGTTAGAGCAGCATGAGCAGCCGATGAAAGGTGCTGTCTGTACAAGGTGGACAATTACAGAGCCAAATCATTCCTACCTCCACTCAGCGGTGAGTGAGACACAGTAAGATGTGTGAATGTAATTGAGTGTGATTGAGAATGGTTTTTTTTTGGTGCCATTCTTATTTTTATTTCGTGTTATGTCGGAGGTAATATTTAGTGCACTCACTCACTGTTACCGGTGCAGAGGGGGAAAATTAAGCATGACCAGTTTGAGCCTGAAGGGTTTGCTGGGGTGAAATTCACAGGGTTGTGACAAGTGTCCAACATATCAGGACCATAAATGATGGCAGTGAATCATTACTGGTTGATTTGAGCAATTAATTCCATTCAAAGCCTTAAACTGGCAGCAGTGGGATTTGCAGCCATGCCTCCTTAGAGACTGGAGTCTTAATCCAACACCTTGGATGACTCGGCAACACTACCTGAATCAGCTTGGATTAAGGGCTCGTCCAATTCTGACACCATGACTGTGCAACATCAGAATGGTGTTCTTTCGTTAGACAAAGATCAAGACCATTGTTAACAAGCGTTGCTGTTTTGCACTCATTCACAGGCATTCCAGTGAGAGTCTTGATTTGCAGCAAGTGTTGGATCCTTGAACATGGTTATTTGACTGTGAAAACTTGGAAGAGGAGAAAACCTGAACTGTCACTAGCAGAGGATGGTTTCGATCCATCGACTTCTGGGTTATGGGCCCAGCACGCTTCCGCTGCGCCACTCTGCTAAGTGCAGGGTTCTCAAGGAGTGTCCACTGTACTTAGCAGTTCTGTTTGCATTATTTGAGAAATCGATTTCATTGTCGAGCACGAGCACTCATTGTTTCATTACGAAGAGGCACTCTGTGGTTTATTTCCGAACATGTTTTCTTCCCAAATCAACTTCCATTGTCTGATCTTGTGACCTACTGAGGTCCTTTGTTTAGGTGTATCGGGAACATGAATGTCGGCTTGAATCGATCCCTCCCAACCATTTACTGGAGCGTGATTTGTTTCCAATGTGTTTTTGGACTTGTTGACAGTGTTGGCCTGGATGGTAAAGGCTTGGACAACTAAACAACATCATCAGGCTGTGAAGGCTGTGAGATGAGACCAACTAGGGAACCCCAAACGTCCTCGGCAAAACGTGACCTTGACATTTTTATGTCAGGATGGCCGAGCGGTCCAAGGCGCTGCGTTCAGGTCGCAGTCTCTTCTGGAGGCGTGGGTTCAAATCCCACTTCTGACAGCAGAGCATGTATTAAAACATGCAGGTGTGTCCATGAACCTTTCAAGGACTAACAATTATACTTCCTCACATGGTGCCATGTGCCAGAGCAGAGCTGCCTAATTGGGAAAAGGGAGGGCTGACCTAGATTTGGATTGGCTACACCCCGCGATTACACTGTATAAAGCTTGATTCATGATCCACTCTTTAAAATTTGAAACAAGCCAGGGAGAGAGGTGACAGACTTTCTTGACTTCTGGGGCGTCATTCCCAGTTATAGGGATTAATATTACTCTTGCAATACCAGTAGAAAATCAATTTAGCATAATATGACCCCTTTAATCGCTCACGTTCGTTGCTCCTTCAAGACAAGTGTCCAACATATCAGGACCATAAATGATGGTAGTGAATCATTACTGGTTGATTTGAGCAATTAATTCCATTCAAAGCCTTAAACTGGCAGCAGTGGGATTTGCAGCCATGCCTCCTTAGAGACTGGAGTCTTAATCCAACACCTTGGATGACTCGGCAACACGACCTGAATCAGCTTGGATTAAGGGCTCGTCCAATTCTGACACCATGACTGTGCAACATCAGAATGGTGTTCTTTCGTTAGACAAAGATCAAGACCATTGTTAACAAGCGTTGCTGTTTTGCACTCATTCACAGGCATTCCAGTGAGAGTCTTGATTTGCAGCAAGTGTTGGATCTTTGAACATGGTTATTTGACTGTGAAAACTTGGAAGAGGAGAAAACCTGAACTGTCACTAGCAGAGGATGGTTTCGATCCATCGACTTCTGGGTTATGGGCCCAGCACGCTTCCGCTGCGCCACTCTGCTAAGTGCAGGGTTCTCGAGGAGTGTCCACTGTACTTAGCAGTTCTGTTTGCATTATTTGAGAAATGGATTTCATTTTCTAGCACGAGCACTCATTGTTTCATTACGAAGAGGCACTCTGTGGTTTATTTCCGAACATGTTTTCTTCCCAAATCAACTTCCATTGTCTGATCTTGTGACCTACTGAGGTCCTTTGTTTACGTGTATCGGGAACATGAATGTCGGCTTGAATCGATCCCTCCCAACCATTTACTGGAGCGTGATTTGTTTCCAATATGTTTTTGGACTTGTTGACAGTGTTGGCCTGGATGGTAAAGGCTTGGACAACCAAACAACATCATCAGGCTGTGAAGGCTGTGAGATGAGACCAACTAGGGAACCCCAAACGTCCTCGGCAAAACGTGACCTTAACATTTGTATGTCAGGATGGCCGAGCGGTCCAAGGTGCTGCGTTCAGGTCGCAGTCTCTTCTTGAGGTGTGGGTTCAAAACCCACTTCTGACAGCAGAGCATCTGTTAAAACATGCAGGTGTGTCCATGAACCTTTCAAGGACTAACAATTATACTTCCTCACATGGTGCCATGTGCCAGAGCAGAGCTGCCTAATTGGGAAAAGGGAGGGCTGACCTAGATTTGGATTGGCTACACCCCGCGATTACACTGTATAAAGCTTGATTCATGATCCACTCTTTAAAATTTGAAACAAGCCAGGGAGAGAGGTGACAGACTTTATAGGGATTAATATTACTCTTGCAATACCAGTAGAAAGTCAATTTTGCATAATTTGACCCCTTTAACACTCACAATACCATGGAGAAGTCATTTGACTTTTCTTCCTCTAGATACCAAAGAACAGTCAATTGACTCACAGACTTTCAGCTAACACCTCACCCTCAGCTGTTTGTTATGGAAACAAGGCTAATACTGGTGCACCACAGGAGGGGGAGCCAGGTATTGAAATGCACATGTGTACATGTATATTTATTGAAATCAGGAGAACCACATTGAGATTACGCACCTCTTTTAGTACATAAAAAGGTTTGCTGTATCTTATATTAATTCTAAATACAAAAATATTCTTAAAACAAATAAATAGCACAAAAGACAAATAGATGGAAACAATAAAAAGTACAGTCGCAGAGAAAGACAAAACTATAAAAGCCACCAAATACTTAAATATAAGTTAGCTAAAACAAGAACAAGGTTAGGTTTGTGTTTACATGTGCTGTAAAATGGCAGTAAACTCGCCCAGCATGACAAACTGTGAGTTTTTAATTTTTTTCTGTACAGCATTCCATAAACATGGAGCAGAATACATAAAGGCTTTTTTGCCCAGTTTATAATGGATGGTCGGAACTGTGTGTAAAAACAAGTCTTTAGACCTCAGACTGTAGTTATTCCTGGGACACATTATAGCAGGCCAACCTGCTTGTTCACAATGACATTAGATGGCTGAGCAAAGGTAATGCATTGAAACGTTTCTGTGAACTAAGGGAGGATATTCTGATGTTTCTGCGAACTTCAACATTCCAAAAAGCTGGCAAGTTTCTGTCTCTGATGGAAAATGAGGAGTTTAATGCGGCTGTTTGCTTTCTGAGCGACATTTTCCATCATTTGAACCAACTAAACATGGAGCTGCAGGGCAGAGAGAAGACAGTAGCAGAGCTTGTTGAGAAACTTCATGCATTCCAAAGAAAGCTCTCCCTCTTCTCTGCTGATCTTTGTCCTGGGAGGATGCTTCACTTCCCCACATTGAGGAAATCTGGTCTGAAAATTACCAAGGTGATGTCAGGATTTATAGAGTCATTGAAAAGCAACTTTGCCAGTAGGTTTGATGACTTCAACATCGCCACTGAAGTTATGAGATTTGTGAAGGACCCTTTCTGTGTGAATGTGGAGTCAGACTTTGCATTGAGAGGAAAGGAGCTGGTATCATCATTGGATGAGGCGTCTTTACAACTGGAACTCATTGACATTCAGTCATCAGATGACTTGCAACAGTCATTTCAGAAGGCAGGTTTTGAAAAATTCTGGACCTGTGAAGTCAGCCAAGACAAATTTCCACACTCAAGGGATCTTGCACTTTTTCTTTTGACAATGTTTGGTTCAACATACACTTGTGAGTCGTCATTCTCACATATGAATGCAATTAAAACTCATGACCGCATGTCCCTTACTGACCAGCATCTGCAAAACTGCCTGCGCATTGCCTTGACAACCTATACACCTGACTTCACTGGTCTTGCGACGTCAAAAAAATGCCATTTTTCCCATTAGATGGCAAATCTTTTCGTGTTGTATGTAAGTGATCAGTCAAGCAAGCAATGAGTATTGTTTTATGTTTACTGTTTGGCTCAGCTGGACTGAAATCTGGGGTGTCTGATGCAATTCCATCAAAGAAAATGTAGTGAAAAGCCCTCAGCAGAGGAACTGCTGAACACTGGCATTGTAGAGAGGCCAACTGAGGGACGGTCACAGTGATTATTCTGTCTTCAAATAGATGATGGTTATATGTTATTTGAATCATTTTGTCTTGATAAAGTATCTTGCACTTTAATTTTGTTATAATTATATTTGGAGGCATACTATGCACTTTTGTTTTGGATTTGTTGGTGCACTAGGAGGTTGTTTGCCTGTTTGATTAATTAAATTCTAAATGACTGACTTGGTGCTTCAGTTTGAAATACCATGCACTGCTGTGTTGCTGCAGTTCTCTTTATTTTGCACTTTTTTACTTTTGTTGTTATTTTTGGTGGAGATACATTTGATGTTGCCTGTTAATCAAATGACTGGAATCATAAATATTGAGGATAGCGACCTGTAAAGTTGTGTTGGTACAGTTATGTTCAATAAGGTGATGTTTACTGTTGGTTAATTGTTTTTCTCTAATTGCCTGTTAATATGGCCTGGATATTGCTCGCCTGGTCAGATTTTTTAATATTTAAACAAGCAATTTAAGTGTCACAATGGCAGTATGTGTCAGTGTAGTACAAAGTACATTGTTAAATACTTGCAAAAATACAATACATTGATTTCTTCAATATGTTGCAATTTTTTCTTTATTTGTTACTGTAATTACTCATTTTGTCCGGCCCCTTACTTTTCATCAGTTTCATGAACTGGCCCCGATTCCAAATTAATTGAATAGCCCTGCATTATAGGTTATCACACACGCAAATATTCTACAATTTATTGCTGAGATTTATTGAGTGTGCTAAAAGAAGCTCTGAGCTTTGCCCGTCCCCAAACACTCCAAAACATCCAAGGTGTGAAAAATTCCAATGCGCAAGTCAGATTCTCATTTTCACTCCCCTGCTGATCCTCAGGTAATGTCCTTTCATTTGTAAATAGAGTCATTTGACTTAGAGCTGGGACTTGGAGGAAGTCTGAAAAATCATGGTATTGCTAGTGTTGAACTCTGTCCTGACACCAAACAAAGATGTGTGGCTTTTAAAGGAGATCAGAAAAACATCAACAACATTAAAAGTTGCTTCAAGGTTTTGAATGAGTGCAGAGTAAACCTCCCTCGGTTCGTCTCCCACTATTTGGATGAGCTACCGCCTGTCACCTTTAACAGCATAGATTAGTCCAACTTGCTGAGTAACATGGAGCGGCTCCAGAGTGAAATGTCTGCGCTCAGACATGGAGTGAAACTACAAGCTGGTGTCAGCGAGGGGCTGCATGAAATCACCTCCACTACTGAGCACAGAGTTGCTGCTTTTAGTCACCATCTGAAACCAGGACATGACGGAGGGCAACACAGGGCTACGCCCAGCGTCATCGCACATGGCAGTGAGGCCTCACTCCCTGGAGCCTCTACCCTGGGTCAAAGACTGCTGAGGAGGATCTCGGCAGAGTTAAAGTCGAGACTTGGCCGTGATGTAACTTGTCAGCGTATTGACACTGCAAGCAACAGGTCCAGCTCATTTAGACCAGGATACAAAATAGAGCAGTCAAACCTCAGTTGATAACCTTAAGCCACTCCACACACCTTGTAGTCAGTGTTAACATCAGACAGAAGAGAGTATTTCAAAATCAATTCTAACTCTGCAGACCTGAGATCAGATCAAATCAACTGGCATCAATTCAAAATGTCTGATAAACAGAAGAGAGGTTGACATGCAGGAAATATAAATCTGTTGTTTTGTTGAAATTTTAGTCTAATTATGACAAACTGAAGGCAGCATGTAAAGAAGATGGATGAAATGTATATATAGAATAATCTCCTAGTTTGAGGCACATCACAGCATCCTGGTCTTTTTGTGAGTTGCCAAACCGTCTGTATATTCATCCTCTTTCATTTTGATAACTTTTTCTGAAAGATGCACCAAAGATAAAGTCATGATCGTGTTTTCCATTGAGTTTATAGTACTGTGCTAATATTTAGAATGCAAAACAATATATTTAATGAACTCGACCTTTCATGACTGGGCAAAGAACCAGCCAGTGTCATGATCTTGCTCAGTCATGAATTCTTGCATCAATGCTACAATGGGAATCCTGAACCAAATAATGGTGAAAGTCAAATAGTTTTGCAAATGTGGGTCAGGATACTCTGATAATCATACATATAATGAAATTATAACTTAAATTTGACTGGTGACTGGAATTGAGGGTCATGAATTTCAAATGATGTCCTGTTGCATATTATGACTTGATTGTAAAATGATATTGTGTGTATGCCAATATCTTTTTGGAAGAAACACCTTAAATTACACTATGTAGATAATCAAAAGGTAGTTGGCTGTGGGTTTCATACAAGTGTGTAAAGTTATTCTCACCTTTCAAACAGGATGTGTGTGAGGGAGCGTTGGATGCTCTGCCTGAGCAGGTGATTAGGCTGACAGGGCCTGGAGGAGGGCGGGCTGGGTGCTGGTGATGCAGGCAGATACTGAGTTCCATTCCATGTTAAAGCTGAGGAAGGCTTCTGGGATGATGTTGAGACTGCGGGATGGCCAAACGGAGACTCCATTTTCTTTGCCGTGCAGTCTTAAGAGAGGCGACTCAAGAGGTGCAAAGTCTCGTGATCTGGGTTAATGGCACTTGTAGCCTATTGACTGAAAAGACACAAGACAGAGTTCTTTTGTAGATTATGGTTTGTCAACACGTCCAAAATACATTTGAGGTAGGTCAAACATTGAGTAAGGAGCCTCTCCTTTGATCTGCTTTGTTCTCCTTTGATATCCTTTGACACAATTTTCACTCATTTGCTCTCCTTTGCTCTCCTTTGATATCCTTTGATCTCTGAGTGCTAAAATAACTCAAAAATACCTTTGTTAATGCCACATGTGTTTGCAAAACCGAGCAAGTGAGAGGAGGATATTTTGTCTTTTGAAGCAGAAGAAAAGTTCTCCCTGCTTGGACTCAACATATTAATTGACTTCACTGTGAGAACAGAAGTCAGCAGCACCGATATCATGACTCGAAGAGGTAAGTAACATTGTGTCCAGGATTCTGCGATCTCATTATGTCACCTAATGAGCTCCATGCTTGACAGTCACAATAGAAAATGGCTGTTTGGTGATCAGATGCTCAGTTTGATAATGAGAAGAAACAAAAGGCTGAGGCCAATAAGAGAAAGTCTGTTTTAGTGTTTAATCTTGGGCTTTATTGGAACCATCACCATTTCCATTATTTTGGGGGAAATTATATATTTAACAACCCTTCCTATTTTTTCCTCCATTTGTAGATTACATTAGTGCTAAGATTTGATTTTAAATCTCATGAGTGCTCAATGTTTATGTTAGGACAGCCCAATGTTGCCAATACAGGAAGACATAGTACTCCACCAAGGTTGTGTCTTGTCAGCCCTTCTGTTTGTGATTTTCATGGACAGGGTGTCGAGGTGCAGCTGAGACAAGAGGAGACAAAAACTCAGAGAGGCTGACAGTAAGGTAAGGCTCTATACTTTCTATTTCATTGGACTTACACTTTCTTACAGGTCTGTGCTCTCTCTCTCTCTCTCTCTCTCTCTCTCTCTCTCTCTCTCTCTCTCTCTCTCTCTCTCTCTCTCTCTCTCTCTCTCTCAGCCTGCTGGTCACTTCATAAGAACAACCATTCCATCAAAGAAAATTACTTCTTTATCACGTCACACCTGAAGCTCCAGACATTAGCCGACATTTTACTGTGTTAATGTGACGTAGCTAAACTGTACAGCTGAAACACTAATAACTAATAATTAAAAACATAATGAATGCTATATATCTTTTTGTCCATTTAACCATCAGCTTAATTCCTCCATGTAAAAATCCTGCAAACTTATTTACAGCACATTCAGGCAGTAGGTAGGTAATAAACATTTTAATAAACTGGTGACATCTTATTGTTCCATGCAGAGATGTCCCCCTCCGTCCCCCCCGGCTTTTATTAACACATGATCAATCTGAAGTTCAGAGTCAGTGTTGTCTCCAAAGATTGCTGAGATATTATCATTGTAATGTTTCCTTGTGGCCGTAATCGTATAGTGGTTAGTACTCTGCGATGCGGCCGTGATCATATAGTGTTTAGTACTCCGTGTTGTGACAGTGATCGTATAGTGCTTTGTACTCTGTGTTGTGGCTGTGATCGTATCGTGGTTAGTACTCTGTGTTGTGGCTGTGATCGTATAGTGGTTAGTACTCTATGTTATGACAGTGATCGTATAGTGGTTAGTACTCTGTGTTGTGACAGTGATCGTATAGTGGTTAGTACTCTGTGTTGTGGCTGTGATCGTATAGTGGTTAGTACTCTGTGTTATGATAGTGATCGTATAGTGGTTAGTACTCTGTGTTATGATAGTGATCGTATAGTGGTTAGTACTCTGTTTTGTGACAGTGATCATTTGGTTAGTACTCTGTGTTGTGGACGTGATCGTATAGTGGTTAGTACTCTGTGTTGTGGCCGCAGCAACTCCGGGTCACGGCAGTGGCTCCTAAAGTGTTTATCTTGTCGTCACTCATGAAGCTGCTCTATCATCAACTTGTAGACTGAAGGAATCTCAAGAAGATTCTAACTCCTTTAAAATCTACCATCAGTATGTCTCTCTGTGTCATAGTTACTCTAGAATAAAATAGTTACTCATTATCTATTATATGTTGTTGTTTCTGTTCATATTTATTTATGTTCTTAAATTCTATTAACGTTTCAGTACAAATATTAGGGGTCCATATATTCTGCTGTGGAAAATGGACCTCAGGGTTCAGATTCTATGAGGGTCCTTTTACAATCTTACACCGGCACTGAGCCTCGATGGAGCCTTGGCCAAATGAAGCCTCATCAACCATTTTCTTTATTTTCTGACTCCACCAGATGGCGCTGTTGGTTTGAAGATAGAGGCTGAAAGATTCAAGAGATGCCAGTGGGGAAAACCAAGATGGCGGTGTTGCGTGCGCCGCCATATTTATTTCTTGGTCGCCGCCATCTTGAAATGGTGCTATGCGGAAGCATGGACGGAAATGACGCAAAATGACGCGCCGGAAGTGACGTATGTAGAAGCCGACCCACCGGATGTGACGAAATGGACTGAATGTGAAGGAAGATACGTACACGAAAGCCGACCCACAGGAACTAACGTGCGGACCAAACATGCAGGAAGTTACGTAGACGACACGCAAATGCCGGAAGTGACGTGGTGAGACCCACTCGACCTAAATGAAATCGGCGCACATTTGTTTTTTCGTCTTTGGATTCTTCACACGTGTACTGGAAGTTCAACGGAGTAAAGGATTTTCTTCTGTTAAGGTAAACAATTGCTTTCTTGTCTATGTAGAACATATCAGCCTGCACTAATAAGAATGAAATGGTAGCTGTAGTTATATCAGTATTAATGAGAGTAGGAATAGTTTGATAGTTTTGTTAGGAGCAATGCACGTAAGATCAGCTCGAATGTTTATGTTGCTCTTTCTATCTTTGTCCCATGTGTTGGTTTATTAAAAACCTCTTTTAATGGAGAGCAAGAAAACTTGCTAAAGTAAATGTGGGTTGAAAGCTGTTTGTTGAAATGAAAAGAAATGGCAAAAGGACCTTCTCACTCCTTCAACCGCATTACTCAGTCCTCCAGCATGGAGCCAGACTCTGCTCAGCCTTGTTGGCTTTTAGTTTGAACTAACAACATGTAACACACATGAACCATCACTCATCCACCTACATATCTACTGATAAAAAGATCACACCTAATCCATCTGATTCCTCAGCCTCTGCCTCGTGAAAAAATGTTAGAGTATTACTTTGTCTCCAGCCATTGGTTCTGTGTGTCTGTGTGTGTGCGTGTGTGCGTGTGTGCGTGTGTGTGTGTGTGTGTGTGTGTGTGTGTGTGTGTGTGTGTGTGTGTGTGTGTGTGTGTGTGTGTGTGTGTGTGTGTGTGTGTGTGTGTGTGTGTGTAGGATTCAGATAATTCATATTACGTTTTTTTTCTCTGATTCTTTATTTATAAGACATAAAGGAAATGATTTATTTATTTATTTTAATTATTGTTTTGCAGGATTTTTTATCTACATGTTTACATTCTGGAATGGGTGGAGGTCACAGTTTGCAGAGGCTGGCTTCATGTCCATTGTGCTGGAAAATCCACAAATGTTCCCAATGCATCATTCAGCTGTGGATGCAACCCCCAAAAAGAGAGCACAGGTACTCCAATAGTTGGTTCAGTAGTTCAATAGATGCATGTGGTATGGCAGAAATGACTGAAACACCTGGCTGACATATTGAGCTGCTCTCCTTTGTGTTGAATAGAACAGTTGTTTGATGATCACTTGTGAAAGCAAAATGTCAGCTGATTCAACAGTTGGCTGATTCCTTTTGTTAAATGACAGGAACAAATAAACTCCAGTAATTTTGACTTTAATCAAAGTGTAAATGTCACAGTTGGTGCTGCTTTTTATCTCATTTTAACTCATTTTATTTTTCTGCAGGATGATTGAGGTGTTGAAGGGGGTGGCATCCTGACTGTATTCTCCAGAGAGCAGATCAAGGTGAGTGAAACAAACTGTGCTGTTAGTGGTTCTATTCTCTAGTGCTGCTATATGTTCTCTCTTTGCTCTTTGTCTTCAGATCTAACATGATGATCTCATGGAGTCGAGGGTCTGTTCAGACAGAATAAACCTCTGGAAGATGTCGTCAGCATCACTTTCCCTGAAGCAGCAGCTCAAACTGAGGATGTTTCCTTTCAGTGAGCAGCAGGTAAGAAAACATCTCATCAATCAACTTTGAGAGTTTTTACCTAACATAAGTTTGATTTGTTTACTTTTATTCCTCTGTATTGCAGCAGATCTTGGAGATGCTGAAGGAGATGGAGGAAGTCACAGGAATCCAGAAGGAGGACCAGAGACTCATCCGTTACGTTTTGATGTTTTGCTCCCAGAAGTAAGATGATCAATGGAGGACATCATAGAAGTAGAGTGCTCAATATTTTGAGTTTTTGGAAAGCTATCTACATACACCTTGTCAATGTTTTTCAGATCATCATCAACATCCTGATGGCCGAAGGTCATACAAGGCTTGAGGCAGAGGTCGTCATAGCCAGTGGGAGAAAGTTCTAACATGCTCTCACAGGGGAACCAACCGTACATGATGAACAAGAGAGTCTGAACGCATCCGGTGATGTAGTAGTAATCCTATATCTTCCTACTACATCCGGTGATGTTGTAGTAATCCTATATCTTCCTGTGTTCATCTGATAGTAGTGTGAAGCTGCACTGCTGTCGCTCAACACTATCTTATCTATTGGAATCTGTACATTTGCATAATTTCTCTAAAATCAAGAATATATTGATAGAGTGACACTGAGAAGCTAATCCATGCATTTACTTCCAGAGTAACTATTGTAACTCCCTATTATCAGGGGGTCCAAGTCACTGCTTAAAAAGTCTTCAACTAATTCAAAAGATCTTAAAGAACTGCTGGTCCCAGATCTCCCCAGAACACTTGGTTCTCAGAGTGCTGGCTTACTGGAGGTTCCTAGGTTTTCTAAAAGTAGAATGGAGGCAGAGCTTTCAGCTTTCTGGTTCCTCTGATGCGGAACCAGATCCCAGTTTCAGTTAAAGAGTCTGACACAGCCTTTAATTTGAAGGTTAGGATGAAGACTTTTCTATTAAAGTTTACAGTGAGAGCTGCTTCAGGACACCTTAGACCATTTTCTAGTGAAGCTGCCAGAGGTTAAGACTGCTGGAGGACCTAAACTGAGCTTCTTTCCTTTTTTATTCACCTCTATTACATGTCACTATTACATGTCACTATTACATGTCACTAACATTTGCCTTTCTCTCCTGTAGTCTGTCTCTCAACCTCTCTGCTGGATGTCTGACAGTGGAGCTGAAGGTGGATTGAAGCCTCCTGTCCTGATCAGTCTTCCGGGTGGATCTCTCTCTTATCTATCTGTCTGTCCTCTCCTCTGTCCTCTCACCCCACCCGGCCAGCAGGAAGCCTCCACCTCTGAGTCTGGTTTCTGCAGTTTCTTTCACAGTTAAGTTCCAGTGCTGCAGCAGAGGAGAGAGACAGACTGGCAGGAAGTTGCTGCTACAGTCAACACATGAGTTTGAACGCTCTCTTCCTGTTAGAGGGAGTTCTTCCTTTCCACAGTCGCTCATGTGGATTTGTTGGGTTTTCTCTGTTAAAGTACCCTGTGATTGTATATAAAATAAAGAACAATGACATGTTTTATTATGGTTTTATTCTTTTAAAGGTGTCATAGGTGTTTGTTGAAGGTTTGTCATGGACATTTCCTCCTTTCCTGCTGAAGAAACTACAGTTATTCTCCATTCTGGTCCTTTGTTTTGCTTCATGCAGCACACATTGTCACTGGATGAATGAAGGAGGCAGATCAGTTTAGTAGCTGACCTCTGACCTCTGACCCTGAGCTTCACTGTGGTTACAGCTGCAGTGTGTTGCTGAAATAGGCTCAGAGAGAGTTAGACAACTTAGTCAATCATGTACGCAGCGGGTGTATAAAGAATAAACTTACCGTATTTTTCTGGCCATAAGGCGCATTTAAATGTCCATATTTTTTTCAAAAATCAACAGTGCGCCTTACATTCCGGTGCGCCTTGTGTATCACTTCCAGCTGTGTTTACGGACCTAGCTGCGCCGCTGAGTATTTTGCCCATCGGATTTTGCCGCCTCGCGGAGTAATACACATTATGTACTGTAATACTGTTGTGTTTATTTAATGACCCTAAAATGGCTCCTGTGAAGAGACACGCTTACGAAGCAGAATTCAAGCTTAAGGCCATCAGTCACGCAGATCAACATGGAAATAGAGCAGCTGCGAGAGAATTTAATATTAACGAATCAATGGGACGTAAATGGAGGAAGCAAGCAGACGACCTGCGCCAAGTAAAAAAGACTAAAAAAGGTTTCCGCGGCAACAAAGCAAGATGGCCAAAGTTTGGAGACAACATTGAACAGTGGGTCATTCAACAGAGAGCAGCGGGTAGAAGCGTTTCTACTGTCACTATACGACTCAAGGCAACAGCAGTAGCGAGTGATATGCAAATCAACGACTTTCGAGGTGGCCCTTCTTGGTGCTTTCGTTTTATGAAAAGACGTAATCTCTCCATACGCACAAGAACTACCGTCTCACAACAACTGCCAAAAGATTACGTTGAAAAGCTAGCCCTTTTCCGCACCTACTGTGCGGGAAAGATCGCTGAAAAGAAGATCCGCGTAGAGCACATAACCAACATGGATGAAGTGCCACTCACCTTTGATATTCCCATGAACCGTACGGTCGAGAAAACGGGGACGAGCACGGTGTCTATCCTCACCACAGGGAACGAAAAGTCATCTTTCACGGTTGTCCTCAGTTGCCAGGCAAACGGCCAGAAACTACCACCGATGGTCATTTTCAAGCGAAAAACTGTTCCAAAAGAAAAGTTTCCAGCTGGCGTCATTGTCAAGGCAAATGCAAAGGGCTGGATGGACGAGCAGATGATGAGTGCGTGGCTGAGCGAAATTTACGTGCAGCGACCGAATGGCTTTTTCCACACATTTCCGTCCCTTTTGATCTACGACTCCATGCGCGCCCATCTCACTGACGCCGTCAAAGACCAGGTAAAGAAAACAAACTCGGAGCTCGCCGTCATTCCCGGTGGATTAACGAAAGAACTCCAACCGCTGGATATTGGCGTCAACAGGTCGTTCAAAGTTAAACTGCGAGCAACGTGGGAGCGCCGGATGACAGACGGCGAACACACATTCACCAAGACAGGGAGGCAACGCCGGGCAAGCTACTCGCTTATCTGCCAGTGGATCGTGGATGACTGGGCCAAGGTTTCCGTGACAAGTGTAGTTCGAGCGTTCACGAAGGCAGGAATCATCACGGAGCAGCCAAGTAACAGCGAGAGTGAGTCGGATGAGGACGAGAGGGATGCGGGTGTGCTTGACGCCACCATCGCACAACTGTTTAACTCAGACACTGATGGCGAAGATTTTGAAGGATTTGCGGAAGAGGAATGAACTGACAAGTATGTGTATTGTTTAGTATTTCACGAGTTATAGCTGAATTTTTTGAGTTTTTGAAATTATTCAGTTTATTTCGTATTTCATGAATAAAAACTAAAAAATTAGTTGAGTTATTGAAATTGTTGAGTTTATTAAGTATTTCATGAATTATAATCAAATTTTTTTTTATTTAAAACAAATGTTTTAATTATTGACTTTATAATAAATAAATTGAGTAATGTTTGACTTGTCTGGCCGTTTTGTCTCGCTTAATTGATGCGCCTTACAATCCGGTGCGCCTTATTTATGAAAAATTGACACAGCTATTTATAGTGCGCCTAATGATCCGGTGCGCCCTATGGTCCGAAAAATATGGTACTATGCTCACTGCAGACCAGGTGGAACCATGGACTCAAAAGGACGTAATTTCACTGTAGCAGAAACCCATGCACTGCTGGAGGGTGTAAAGTGCCATTATGCCTCAATAGTAGGAAGTTCTGTTGTGGCTGGAATGTTGAGGAACAAAAGGAAGAAACACATTTGGGTTGAAATCACCCAGAATGTGAATGCAATGGGGTCTGGCCAGAAGAGGATCTTGGAGCAGGTAAACTTTAGATGGAAGAATCTGAGGGCCAGAGCCACAAAGGACCTTGCTGAAACAAAAAACACCCAAACGGGCAACAAACCCTTTAAGAAAGGTGAATACACAGATGTGGTTCTGGACGTTATTGGAGGTGAGAAGCACAGATACTCCTGGCAGAGGAACAAATCAAGCTGGCCAAACTGCAGCAAACCAGGGCAAAACTTCACATCTGCCTCCTAAAAGCAAGGCTTGATTTTCAAGGTTGCTTTTAGGTCCTACTCGTCTGGTCTGTCCTACTCGGATGAAGAACCCTGAGCATTCTTTATTCTGTTAACTATTGGACATTTAGCCTTTTTTTTTAAGACTTTTTCAAAATATCCACAAAGTATTTGTTTATGTCCACTTGTTATTTGTTGTGGCTCAGATGCGTGGTCATAAAAGAAATCATAAATAGAAGTGGATGTTTATGTTTATGTTATTTTTGTGTTTTGTCTCAAAATAAAAAACACTTAAAGTGTCCCCATGTTGGCTCTTCTACCTGTTGTTCTTTACATTGCTGGTAGCCCACATTGTGATATGTTGTCCCATTTAGAGCACTGGTAATCTGGATTTGGTCATCTTGAAAACTGTGTATCTGGATCAGGGTGATCCAATCCAATGTTGCTTTGAAAAACCGACATAAAAGTAAGACGGATTACCTGATCCTGGAAAGCAACAAATGAGATATTCTCAAATCCGGATCATTTTGATCCAGATTACATTTTTTTGAACAACTGGCCCCTGGTGTTCTATAAATGCAGCTTACAATTACATTCTTATTTTTCATACAGAGTTCAACTGTGTTGCATTCAAACACATCTTTCATTGCTCTTGTCATTTTCTCCACCACTTTATATTTCAGGTCTACACCCACATCTATAGCTCCCCCTCCACCCGCCTTCCCCTCTCTGTTTAAGGAGTTGAACTCGTATCCATCAGGTCAAATCAGCTCCCTTGTCAGTGCTGATCCATGTTTCAGAGATGGTGACAATACTGAATGGTTGTTTGAACTGACCTACATACTGTTTGATTTGGCTGAAGTTTGAATAGAAGCTCCAACTATTGAAGGTAGAATTGAAAGTTTATTGTCCCTTTGAATTGTCCTGTTGAATTCATCTTGAGAGTAATAGCAGCAGTTGTCAGTGATGTTGTAGTGGAAGTTATTGTCCGGGTCGACATCATCCTCCATGTCCTGATGTTTGTATTCAGTGTAATTGAATGTTTTTAATTCTGGAGGTTCAGTGTTTACAGTCATAGTAGCTGATGATGCCTTGTTTCTGGAGTTGTGTTTCATGTGGTTACTTCATGTAGTTTAACCTTATTCCAGTACTCAGCCTAATCTCTCCAGCTCCTCCATGTTGTGGATAGGCCTGTTGTGATAATCAATAAATCAATTAATTGCACGATAATTAAAAATGAGCTGGATAAGTTTGCCAGGCTGGATAATGTTTCATTTACCAAAGACGTCACTGTGAGCAGCGCTCATTCTGGTGTTAGTGAACAGCGCTCTCACAGTTTAATGTTGTTTTAAAGAGTTGCCAGATTTCTGAGCCTTCCAGTGGAAAACCCGGGTAAGGCTCACTGTAAACGGGCCTTAACATGTAGGGGGAAAACAGCCAATCTGGCAACAGCAGCCACCAGAGTCGCACCACCGCATACGTCATCAAAATGTGAAGCATCACGACAAAACCAAGTAGAAGACTGCAGCACAACCTCAGACTCTGTCTCCACCATTAATACTTCATCTTCGTATGGTTACCGTACTTTCCAGACGACAAGCCACTACCTTTTTTCTTTACATGCTTTGAACCCTGCGGAGGACGACTCGGCTTTTTAAGGGTTAACAAGCTTCATGCTGCGGATACTGGGTGATGCGTTCAGGTGCATCACGTAACTTCAAACTTCGCAGCAACATATTGAAATAAAAAAATTATTATTTAATTATCGTTAATTTTTGGAACTCTGAATTTAGAACTATGAACTGAACTAGTTCATATTAAAATTTGTTAACTGAACTTGGAACTAGTTCATGTAGAAACTGAACCTTCCCAACACTGCCTGTCAATCACTCTTGTGTGGGGAGGCAGGGCACCTGGCACACCTGAGAGCAGCATGAGAGCCCCGTGAGGAGGAGAGAGCGAGATGAGGTTGTTTTGATTATTTACTTTGGATATTTACAATCTCTTTTTTCAAAATACAATTCCAATTTTAAATATTCCTAAGAAATAAAAGTTTATATATCTTTAAAAGGGTACACTTGCATTATTATACCATTATTAATATATTAGTGGAGAAATGGTATGAAAACAGCAATATTATCGTTTATCGCAATAGATTCTGGGAAAATATATCGTCCAGCAAAATTTGTTATCATGACAAGCCTAGCGCTGCGTTCCGTGCACGCTCTCGAAGTCGAAAGGTGCAGCTCAAGGACCGAACTTCCCAGTCGCCGGCTGGCTGGCCGAGGTCTGTTTTTTGTTCCTCCTAAACTCCAGTTAAACTTTTGATATTTGGCATTCCAAATAAAACCCTCGGGTAATTAGTTAGTGTGCTCTATGAATGTGCTCCGTGAAAAATCCCAAACTATCACAGAGCAGCAACGACCTGCAGTGATCAAGTAAATGAGCCTCAGTGTAAAATTCAGTCCCACCCCAGGAGGGTCATGATAAAGTTTTCTTTGTTGGCTTGCTTCGGAGTGCGAGTGTGAAATTGCTAGTGTGTGTGAGAGAGAACAATGCTGTCATATTTTTTATTCCCGCAATTTGAAAAGACTTTTATCAGAGTCAGAAGGAGAAAAATCGCGGGTCTGTGTCAAACTGCGCCTCCTAGTGTCTAAAGTTTAAAATCCACAGATAGAATATGATTCCCAAAAACCTAAACTGATATACGTTCTCAATATTAACTTCATCAATGGATATTGTGGCTTCACTTTTTAGCAACAAAACAATCAACATACTCACTTCTCCAGTTAAAACACTCGTGGACAAAGTTTAGAAGTGGCACTTCAAAAATAGTTGAATTCTGGTTGTAAAGGTTCCTGAACTGGTGTCTCCTGAGGTTAACTGATGAGTGAAGAGCCAACTGGTTCTGTAAACTCTGTTGGGTGATTCTTCAAAGCTCAGTGTGACATCACAAAGCACCTTTACCAACTTCAAGGCTCGGTGTGGTCACACGGGATCAAAGGAGTTAAGCCCCGCCCCCTTGGGCCTGCTGCCATGACTACCATCAAGCATAGAAACTAATTTGTAGACCTGTGACTGTTTAAGCAAAACTTTAACACCTATTTTATCTTCAATATTTATCAATTAAATAACAATCCAATGATGGATTAACAAAAGTAAACCTCTCCAGTCTGAAGTCTCACTGTCACTTGGAATTGTGTTTTTGCCATCAACCAGCTCAACCATCACTTCCAGTTTTTATAAATTCTGCTATTTTGCTCACAATAAATGACTTTACATCTGATTTAATCTCAAACTGCTCAGGCCTGAAAGTCAACAGGTGCTAAATCAGCACTGTGTAGTACAGAAGATCAGTTTGTGATCTGTAGTCGTCTGTTTCTGTAAATATACATTTTGCTGATTGATTGTGTGGCACTGATGTGAAAACTCAGTGAGTGAGGTTGGTGCTACGTAAATCCCCCCCCCCAAAAAACACACATCAGCCACACATCATGGACTTTATAGGTCAAAGTAGTGACGAAAAGAAAGAAGATTCCCATGTGGCGTTATCATGGACTCTAATGTTCTTCTGCCATTTGCATTGCAGATTGTTTGTGTGATAATTATTTCTCCTACTTTTAATGTTGGATGAATTATTGCTAAAATCAATAATTAGGGGCTGGTGTATAGGAATCAGTGTTTGGGGAGCACAGTGTGAATGCGTGTGTGTTTGCTGGCCCGTGTGGCATGAAGGAGTATTGTTGCGTTGGAGTAGATGGGGGCTTGTGTGAGCGCGCTTGGGGGCGGATAGGAGGCTTGAAAGGTGCACTCACCTCGGGGTGTGGTAAGGAGAGAGACAGTTTGGGGAGCCGCAAATTTTGTGGAGCGCTTTGCCTTCGCTTTGCCTTAATTTCTGTTTTTATTTAATTTTATCCAGTAGTCATTCTGACATTATTCTCGCTCTCGGTCCATGTCCTTTCGTCCGCTGTGGAAGCAGTTTGTGCGCGACAATAAATCCATATCAACACGCATCCTGGATCCAGTGTCTCTGTAAAGGCTAAAAGCGCCTCATTCAATCTACAGGACCCAAAACTAATCTCTGGCGGCGAGTACAGGAATCAGCTGAGAAAGAAGCCCCTACACCCCCTTCGTAAATCATCATTTTAATATTTGTTTAATAAGAAATACATTTTAATTACTACAATAATTTCACTGTAGTATTCTGTTGACCCCTGAAACTCAGTCCAACCATCAGAAAGGTCCTGCTCATCATACTACAGCTATTAGTTTGAATAAAAACACCTTTTCACAATTTTAAGCATTTTTTATTTGCTTTTATTATTAATGATATGTAATAACTTCACTGTAATATAATGTAGACCACTGAAACTCTGTCCAACCATCAAAGTTGTTCTGCTGATCATATTACAGCTATCAGTTTGACAGAAAATATTTTTTTCATACATTTTAAGGGATTTTTATTATGAGTAATATAATTTAATAACTTCAACAACTTCCCTCAAATGTAATGAAACAAAGAAACTAAGTCCAACCATCAATTGGGTCCTGCTGATCACACTACTGCTATTAGCTTAACAAAAATATTTTGTCATTAGGTTAATGGATTTTTATTAGTAATAACATTAAAGAACTTTACTGTATCGTTCTGTAGACCAATGCAATTCTGTCCAACAATACTACAACACTTAGTTTGACAAAACTGCTTTTTTCATAATTTAAGGAAACTTTTTCAGACCACCTTCTTACAGGATTTCAGTGTTCATTGATTAATAAAAAACTGAATATTTGATATGTGATTAAAAATGAGCTTATAATTTTAAGGAATGTTTTATTATTAATATTCAATTACTAGTAATTGTTGGAGACACTTTTATGTTTGATAATTTTTGAATGTTTATGCAACGCTCTCTCTGTGTTCACCTGTACACTGGCTTATGTGCAAGTACTATGTTCACCCACTAGGGGGAGCTTGGGTAATGCAAGGAGGAAATAAAACCTTCAGGTGAATGAGGTCAGGTGTGCAGAACAGGGGAGCAAACACTGTTTTTTGAGCGTGTCAGGGAGACGTGTCAGGGGGTCAGTTTGAGCCAAGGATCATACTCAGCGTTTATTTGGTTATTGTTGGAAATATAGGAAATATATAGGAACTCAGTTTGGGCTGAGTATATGATGAAGGCATCGACTGTTTTGGAAACACCAATAAAGCCAATAAATTGATTGATATATCCAAACAACAAGCTGCACATTGGATATTGCTCTGAACGTGTCTAAAACCAGGTTCCCGGTCCTCACCAGAGCAGACTTTGAATTAGTTAAAGTGCCGCTACAGTAATAACATTCAATAACTTCACTATAATGTA
This sequence comes from Lipophrys pholis, assembly GCF_963383615.2. NCBI lineage: Eukaryota > Metazoa > Chordata > Actinopteri > Blenniiformes > Blenniidae > Lipophrys > Lipophrys pholis. The sequence continues at coordinate 3,080,354 of NC_137646.1, read as the reverse complement.
GTGTAGCTCAAGCAAACTCTGCTTATCTATCAGAGTGGTCCTGCTGATCAAGCTACAACACTTAGTTTGACAAAAATACTTTTTCATAATTTTAAGGAAATGTTTTAAGACCACCTTCTTACAAGGTTCATTGATTAATATAAACCAGAATGTTTAAAAGTCAGAATCTGTGAATAACGTGCCAACTTTACCAAACTCTCTCCACTTTAAGTATTGAATTTGTAATCAAATCAGAGGGTTGCTGTAGAAAAGGAGATTATTTAAGGTTATGTTTGAGCTTTTATGTTTTTCAACAGGTGCAAGAGTCATTTAAACTGGACCAGATGGACCTTAGTGACTATTTAAAGTCACGACAGGTGCCTGAGGAAGACATACAGCGAATGGAACAGGAGAAGGTACTTAATGTAGGATGTGTTTTATTAATTAATTGTTTCTTTTTTTAAAGTGTGGATATGCTTCATGAAAACATATTTCTGATTAAAGGTTAATTGTTATAGCTTAATACAGTTGAATGAAGAATTCATGAAATATTTCTTTATTTTAGATTGATTCTAGTGTTATATGCCTCATGACGGACGACCAGCTAAAGGAGTATCTGCCATCCTATGGTGATCGACTGGCTGTTTTTGGACACTGCAGACGAAAGGAAAGAGAACCTTGCAGTCGCAAGTCAAAGATCTTCAAGCGTCTCAGAGGAAGACTCTCCAGAAACAAAAGTGATGAAGTGTTAGAGAAGGAGCACCAGAAACATCCAAAAAATGCTCAAAAGAATCATAGAAAAATTGAGATTGGATGGATGCACTACAGAGATGAGGGATTTATGCAGATACGCACCAAAAAAGGTGGAGGAACCAGAAAAGTGAGTGTCCCAAAAGACATTAAAAAGCAGGGTATGACTGAAAAAGCTGTGCAGTTGTTTTTTCCAGATGGAAAAAATACAGTAGGGATTGTCACTGATTTTGACTTTGATTGAACTGATTTTCAGGAGCATTCATTAGATGATAGTATCACAGTTTGGGAACTGTATGAAAAGACTAGGCTGCCTCTCTTGCGTTTCTATTTAACAACCAAAACAAAAGACATCACCAGTGGCACACATCAGGAAGAGAGTAATAGTGCTGCAAGTGCACAACCAAGTGAAAACACAAATGACAGGTCTGATATCGATCACCATTCTCCAGACACTACTGACACTGCTGCAACAAACATTGTGGAGATAAATTCTTCAGATATCATCTACATTGAAAGCAGCACAGTGTTTGCTAATCCAACTGGTGAAAGTCTCTCCGTCATGTACGCCACATCTGACACATCTGGGTTACTAGATCATGGCGCATTACTTCATGTGGATTCTTTAGATAATAGTGATGTTGTAACGTCCCACACACAAAGGATTTCCGACATGGAGTACTCCAGTCTTGATGATACCATGCCTCTCTCTGAGGACCTGTCTTTTGAACCATTTCTGCCTCCTGCAGTGGAAACATTGCAGGAACAAGCCAATCAGACGGAAAGAGTTAAGAAAATGATTGTTCTTCATCGTGGACAAATTCTCAGAGAACTTATTCAAGTGTTTTCTGAGGAAAGTATCCTCGAGAATGACGTTTCCTTTAGACTTATACTTCCTGATGGAAAGCTTGAAAAGGCTGTGGACGATGGAGGAGTTTTAAGGGATGTGTTGTCAGAATTTTGGAATGACTTCTATGAGCAATGCACTATGGGAAATGGCTTCAAAGTGCCATTCCTGCGTCATGATTTTGGTAAAAATGAATGGGAAAGCGTGGGCAGAGTAATTACATTTGGCTGGCAGAAAGGGAAGTACCTTCCTGTAAAACTTGCACCTGTACTTCTGGAGCAGGCAGTTCTGGGCTCTTTGGAGAGTGATCTTGTGGACATCTTTTTCAAGTATGTGTCAGAGTCTGAGCGAAGGATCTTTGAATCTTGCAGATCAGATTTTGACAGTGTTGATCAAGAAGAATTGTTGGAAATCATGGATCTTCACAACTGCCGGAGACTTCCAACAGCAGATAACATTGACCAAATTCTGGAGGAGCTTGCTCACCAGAAACTGATTCAGGAGCCCGCTTTCATGATTGAACAGTGGAGCAACACACTGGCACCTGTGACATCAGAGCTGAAAGGGATTGTCGCTGTCTATGAAGAACTTCAGCCAACTTCACGAAAAATCATGAGATCAATTACATACCCAGCTCCCCGAATGCTCTGGAGAAACAAATGGTCAAGTATGTAAATGCATATCTCAGGGAATCAGACAGCCAGCACCTCTCCTCTTTCCTCAGATTTTGCACAGGATCAGACTTGTTCACAGGAAAGAGCATCAGTGTCAGCTTCAGGCAGGTGGAGGGATTTCAGAGACGTCCTGTCGCTCATACATGTGGCTGTTACTTGGAGCTGTCTGTGAGTTATGAAAACTATCCAGACTTTCGACATGAAATGAACAAAGTCTTAGAGAGCAATGTATGGGTGATGGACATAGTCTAAGCTCCAATCAGTTCAACAAACAAATCTGAAACTAATCCAAGCCAATTTTTTTTTTTTTTTTTGATGTTCAAGCAGCATTTAATATGTGTTCATGTGTTCAGGTGCTTTTTGTTTGCCGTTTTTGCACTTACCTGTCAACCATATGCTGTTCATTATTCAATGATTGTTTAACTGTTTGAATAAAAAAAATCTGTTCATGCATGTGTGGATTTTGCATTTAACACAATTAGAATTGACCGCTGCAATTATGTACGAAGCTTTATTTTTTTCCTGGAACAATACAGAAAAGAAAAAGCTAAACAATTTGGAGAGGTGAATGTGACACTCTCCACACATCAGGTCAGTTTCACTTTCAAAGTTCTACATCAAGTTCAGTATTAATCAGCTGCCTCAGTTTGATATACAGGTCAACTGTTTCAAACACATCATTTGTTAATGTCAGATTATACTCAGACATGAGGTCCACACAGACATGGAACACATCTTCATCACATGGGAAGTCCTTAAACGCACACTCTTCAAGGCAGGTGTGAACTTTCTCCAGATCCACACGATGCAAACACTCTCTTCCTCCGTCCAGGTGAGGGACTGCATGCAGGACGGAGGGACGACCGTGGGGTGATCGTGAGTTGTGGACTTGACGGACTCTGTGGTTGTTCCAAGTCAACACAACCTCATTGAGTTCTTCCTATGAGAAAATAATAGAGCAGTTCTTTTCTTAAACTTTTGAATTTAAAGGACACTGGCACAAGCTACACCATGAATACATCTGCTAAACTTCAAATACATCTCCCTCCCGTCTGATAAATCTTTTTATTTGGTCATGTTTTGTTGTTTGTTTTCCTTTACATGTTGTTTAATTGTTCATTGTGTCATTACTATTAATACCAAAGTAGTGATACATTCTGCCTCTTACTTATAGAAAGAATTGTAGCAAAAATCATGTTTTTGCTTGAGAACCCCTGAAATCCTACTGAGACCCCCTGAAATCCTATTGAGAACCCTTGGGAGTCCCTGGACCCTGATTTGAAAAAAACGTGTTTAACAATATTAGGGAATAACAATTGGTAATTCCCCTGGCTAGCTCAGTTGGTAGAGCATGAGACTCACAATCTCAGGGGTAGTGGGTTCGTGTCCCACGCCGGGCGTCACCTTCCCGTGGGCCCACCACCTGCAGGAAGGTTCTTAATCAGTGCATTGTGATCTGGGTGACAGTGCTCGGACTGTCACCCCCGCAACCCGGGAACGGATAAGCGGAAGAAAATGAATGAATTGGTAATTTCTTGCTCAGTCAAGTAGTTCTTACCCTAGGTTTGTTTAATATGACAGGTTGGCACAAAAGTGGCAAAATTTGTAAATATCTTCACTGATTCAAACTTTTGGGATCAGAAGGTCTTGAACAAAATGTTGAATTACAAACAATGTCTCATTGTAATGACAGCAGCAAGGTCGGCAATGAGTGATGATGTCATTTTCACCTGTTACAGCCATTGTAGTAATGGCCACTTTTTTTGCTGTGTATTTGTGTCACTCTTACGTCACACATCAGTGGTCTACAGGGGATTGTACTACATCACTGTTCAGAAAAATGTCATGACTTCACACTCAAAGACAGACAAGCTATGAAACTTATTGCGAATATAAATTTTCCAAAAATGCAAAAATCTAATTTTCCTAACTTCCATAGTGTGCCCAGTGGGACGCTACTGAGAAGAATTTTATTCGACCAACTTACAGGAACTTGGGTGGTTGAATGTAACAGCCAATCAAAAAGATCCTTCAGTTTATTACATAGGACAACACTAAAATAATGCTTATATTTAGTAGAGTCAAAGCAACTCTGAATACCACAACGTGCATTACTGTTGTTTTCTTTCCAAACAAAGTGTATAATTTCAATTTCAATTTGCAAAGAATTCAGGCAAAATGTTTTAAGTTATGGCTTTCTACAACCTTCTCTATCTCATAATGTGTCATTTAGCCTACGTGTATTACTTGAAGAAAGCAAAACTGGATCAAGGACTTGTCCAGGAGATTATCAGAGAAGTGTCCATCTTCTTTCAGCTTATCAAACAGGTCCATCCAGAACTGGACACACTCACTGCGCAGTGTCAGCCACCATCGTTCGATCCGCTGATTCCCTGTGCTTGGACCAAAGGTTACACAGTCTCTTTCATCTTGGTTCTCAGAAAAATGTAAAAACCGCTGCATTTCAGCCATGCGACCATTTTCTGTCCCTAAATCAAGTCTGAGTCTGGCAGGGCAGCCACCAGCGTCGAGAACAGCCTCCATGAAATAGCCAGCGATGATCTTTGGGTCATTGTTTGTTTTGTAAGCTTCAAGCCATATCATCTTTCAGGAAAACCCATCAATACACCCACTGATCGCGATTCCAAATGGCTTCAGCTTGTCGTAGCCATCAATGTGCCAAACATAGTTTGAACCACAGCTGTGGTACACACGCCTTCGTAGTCTATTTCTTGACCTCAGATCGACACCGTCACCATCCAGTAACCGTAGCAATATCCTTACGGTCTCTCTGTCTGTTACAATTCCATGTAACCAGCATTTTTGATGCACCCATCTGTAACCATGGGACTGACCAGAGGTTTCCAGTTGCTGTTCAATGAAGGTTGCCACTTCATCTACATCAGTTTTATTCTTCCTACGCCAGAGCCGCTTCTTTCTTAAAATCCTTTCCAGGGTGCGTTTGCTTAATACAATCCCATGTGAATTAGCAAGCAAATCAAGTATTTCATTTGTTGTGAAGCCCCATTTAAAGTAGTCCTCAATACACTGACAATCCATTTCTGTGTCCAACTGAAGAGGAGAGCTCACACCAACAAAGACCTGCTACTTTTGACTTGTGCAAATTACCTAATAATTATAACTTACTATCTCATAATTATGAGTTACTATCTCATAATTTTGACTTACTATCTCATAATTTTGACTTACTATCTCATAATTTCGACTTACTATCTCATAATTATGGCTTACTATCTCATAATTTCGACTTACTATCTCATAATTAAGACATACTATGGGATTTTTTTTTACTCAAGTGTAAGTTCTTCTTTTTTTTTTTTTTTAACTGGCGGAAATGGGCTTCCATATAGAAGTGTATCTGAGGTCAAATGTACCACTGTAGTTTTAAGAAGTATGATGAGACATCAACTTCCTTCTGGTCACTTGGTAAAATCGTCTGCAGCATAGCCATAGCAACCAGAAAAACCTTGGTTTGTTGAGAAAACTGAATCGTCAAAATGAAAAGGTTCAGATCTTATACATAAAACGAATGAATACAATAAAAATCTCTTAAAATGAAGCTAAAACCACAACCAATCTTAAGATACAACAATTTCCACCGAAAATAGAAAGGATGTCGGCCATGTTTCTTCTTCCTGTCAGGAGAAACTCTGCAGTCATGTGACTTGAAGTCTGTCCAAAGAAAAGAATAAGAAGATGAAATGTACTCATGTTACATTTTCAGAACCTTTTTGTGAAATTTTGTGAAGTTACGGCATTTTAGGGGGACAAACAAAGGTTTTACACAATTCCGATCGAGTCTGAGCTTTATGTTTGGGGGTTTTTGTTACAATGTAGATCAACTTTATTTGACCAAAATATGTTGTCTCAGTAAATGTTTGTTTACTTCGTGGATTTCATGATTTGAATGATGGAATTCAATCTGCAGGCTTTTCATCATCAAGCTGAGTCCTGTAGTCTTAAATAAAGATAAACACTAATAATGGCTGAAATAGAAGGATAAAGAAAAGGCCCACTCCTGTCTGGATGAGGTGTTCACACACTGTTGACCTGATGCTGGGCTGACCTCACCTGCACTGAAAGGTCCTGGTTGATGTAAATCTTGTCGTCCTGATAGGAGATCTTGCCTTTCTTTCGGACAGCAGCAATGATTTGTTGTTTGTCTTTAAAATTGTCTCCAATCACGGAGTGTCTGGAAGCCGGGAGTCAAAGAACTTGACAGTCTGATTCTACTTGTTGGAGCCAAATGCTTAAATCCAACAATGTATGAAAACTTTTTGGCTTTAATTCCAATAATTAATTTGATGGATTATGATCTATTTATTAACTACTTTGATTGATTACTGTGTGGACACTTTTGGGATATTGGCAGTCCAAATCCCTCCACTGTGGTAAGAAAGTTTGATCTGCGTTGAAAAAGTTGGAAATAAGTCAATAAATTGTCTGCATTTTTTGGGGACTTTGGGAAAAGTTATGAGTCAAACTCTGCATGAAAGTGTGGGAACCATAAGAGCAAGTCTTGGTTGTAGAACAGGAAGAAGATTGTTTTTTCACCCCTCTACCCTTTACTCACTTCCTTGAGGTGATGACACAAACAGGACCCGCCCCCTCCAACACCCGATTGAAGAATTGTCTGAGTTTTCAGTCCCCGTTCAAATACAATGGTTCTGCAAAGAAAAACACTGAGCAACAAATCTCTTTTACTGTCATCTTTATTTATAAGTTCAGTATTAAAGCAATCCAAAAGTAATCAGGTATTTCATTTTGTGATAGATTACATTACTTAACAAGTGACACACACCTTACACACACCCTCCACCAACCCCCAAACCCACACCCAGCAAATATTTGCGCATTGGGGCCCCAGAAGGCATAGAAAGTACAGAAGGTATATAATGTTGAGAAGGTACATTTTTATTCCTCACTTCATAGCTGCTTTCACATCCGACAGCTTTACTCAGGTGAAGTCCTGTTGAAAATAAAACCGAGTCACTTCTTTCATTTAAAACAACGTAAAAAGAAATAGAAGTTTTTAAAAAATATTTGATTACAGCCAAAATACTTAAGTTTTAGTTTTTTTTTTCCACTCTTGTCCTGTACAGACAATAACATTGTAGATGATCTATCCGTCACCATTACCACACAGATCCAGTTTTCTCACTTTGCATGAATGGGGGAAGCATCTGCAATTTCATTATATCAACTATAATTATATAGTTGATATAATGAAATAAAGCATTCTATTCTATTCTGTAGAATAATTCCATACATTCTCTTGCCAGTTGGTGGGTTAACAGGCAGGATGGCAGCGCTCGTGTCATGCCCTCCACTTCTCAAACCTAATTTGGTCCATTGGCACCATCTGGTGGCCTCCCTGCCTCATGGGCATGACCTCACCTCCAATAAACTCAACTGCTTCCAGCTGCGGCGGGGAGTGGCCTCCCCACCTGCACCTCTATATAAACACCAGTTGAACATGAACCGACGCCAAACCGTAAAATACTTCAGCCTGGTCCTATGCGTAACTGGATTCCTGTCTGCCTCCTGCCTGCCTGGAACTACGATCCCCTCTAACCTTCCCACTCTGCAGCTGAGTCTCCCCACTCCTGTGCCAGACTCCTCCGCCCGTCCTCTTTGGCTGCGATCGTTTGTACTTTGTTTTCTAGTAGTTTTTCCGTCAGGAGTTTCCCGATTGTTTTCTGTTTTCTTCTTAGTTTTAGTTTTTGCCTTAGTAGGGTTTATTGTTCCCGCCCTTTTAGTTTAAATAAATCCGTAATTCAAATTCTGTCTCCTGTTTTGCTGTCTGCACTTGAGCCTCAGTTCCGTCCCATGACAGATCGAGACGATAAAGACATTTTCACAACTTGCTTTTGAGGAAAAACAGCAGATTTTAAAAGACCAACACCTGAGCTGCCAGATCTTCAGCAAAGGAAAGCTCAGAACATTGCTCCTACTTTCATGTCAATCTTCGGAGCAGGAGTGGATTCAGCACCACAGACGCTCTGCTGTCATAGTTGTTTTCAACATGTCATGAGATTTATCTTGTTGGGAGAGTATGAAGATTGATATTGAACCATTGCAGTGTAGTGTAGTGTCTGAGGAGGTAGAAGGATCACTATGGAGAAAATATAAATACTGTTATGCTAATTATTGCAGTGCTTTTTTGTCTGACAGATGAACAGCCTATTGTCACACCCTGCAGCTCAGCTGCCACAAGGGGGCACTGTTGCTCTGGTTTTATGCCTTCTTCGCCTCCTTTCGCTGTTCTCTCCAGGTGGGCATGTGAAGGGTTTGTTTACGGAAGCGGTGATCACTGGCTGGGATAATCCACTGACACTCTTCACCTCTTCAGTCGAGGCTATCAAAGCTCAGCAAGTAAAGGCCCCTGTAGACTCCCATAAGAACGCATAAGAACAAGAAGAAATGTTTGGCTGTGACGGCAGCCAGCTGCCGAAAAAAAATTACTTTTCGGCAGGAGAGTTCATACTCCAAGAAGAATCTGTTGAAGTTGCTGGCCACGCCCCCTCACGGCAGGCACACATCTGTGAAGCAGCATTTTAACTTTTCAGCTGCACAGCTTATATCTCGCTTCAATGTTTTCCGTAATACATTTCTCTGAACTGTTTCAGTAATAAAAGAGAAAGTTTGTGTCTGAGCCGCCATGTTGGTCTGGTTTTAACTGCAGGAGCTGAGTGATGCGTTCAGGTGCATCACGTAAGCCCACTCACTGACCTATTAATAAGCTCATACAGTAGCAAGGTTACAAGCTAAACAAGATTAAAATAGGACTAATAATTATTAGTGAGCTGGAACATGCATGCGCAGCACACGGCAGCGCAGAAGTTTCGGCAGTGCTTTCGCCTGGATGGTCGGCACAGCCGAACCATATTTCTTTGGCCAGATGGAGATGGACGAAGAAAATTGGGTCATTTTGTTTGGCAGGACCCCGGAGTGCCGAACTTTCTTCTTGTTCTTATGGAGGATGAATCAGCCTTTAGTCTTACACAGTTATCTCTCAGATTTCATTTGATTTTATGCTGGGACCAATGTATGGAGCTAGGAAAGTTTGTTTTTGGTCTGGTCAGCGCCTAATTTTTCTTAATCTGGGTTGTTCACAGAAACGTAAATATTAGAAAAAAGTAATATTAAAACCCTAATCATTAATTCTATTGATAGTATGTCATTCATTTTATGACCAGGAAACAGTGACGTTTAAAGTGGCCAATCAAAAAGGAGAGGGGATTACGAGGCCGTCTTTGCAGTGCCCGCCCCCAAAGTGCTAAAACTCAACATCACTGCGTGGAGAGATCACAGGTGTCACAGCGAGCGACAGATAGAGGCAGCGAGCGTAGAAAGTGGTCTAACTGTGCGCGATTACAATTATTCTGCGCTTGTGTTTTTGGCACGAGACTGATCCCGTATACTGTAAGTCATTTAGCTTCAGTCTGAACTTATTTAGTTACAGGATTATCTCCATCATCTTCAGGACTAAATTCTCCAGCTCCAGCACTAACTCACCCAGCGTCAAGACTAACTCCTTCAGCCTTAGAACTAACTTCTTTAGATTCAGGACCAACGCCTTCAGCTTGAGGAAAAACTCGTTCAGCTTCAAGACTGACTCTTTTAGTTTCCTGCCTCAGTTTGAAACGTGAGTCTGCAGTTGTTATTTTACAAAAACTGAACTGAACAGTTCCAGATGTTTTTCATCTCTTCCAGCTCGCTTTAGTCTGCACTGATCCCTGATCCTTTCTCTCTGCCCCCCGTCTCTTTATCATGCATATATTGTACAAACAACACAGTGCTTCTATAACACACACCTTTCTTCTCTTCATACCTACAGAACATCAGTGAACAGTTGAAGCCCACAGCTCCTCTCTCAGACTGAATACTCACCAATACTCTTGCCACTTCTTCCTAAATGGTGTGAAGCGCTTCATTTTACCCCACACGTAGTCTACTGCTGATTTGTTTCCTTCCTCCACTTGACGTTTCATCTTCTCCAGTTTCTGGACCTTCTCTTGGTCTCCTCTCTCTGACATTTTCTCGATCAAGAAGTCGTAGTGGACGTAGGTGGACAATGAGTCGACGTTGAGGGCGATCTGCTCCAGATTTACCACATATTCGTAGGCTTCGTCCTCCAGCTGCCACTTCACCTCGATCATCCTCCTCTCCTCGTCTTCCAGTATCTGCAGCAGGTTTGACTCTGTAACTTTGGCCGACTTGTTCTTCTCATACTCCTCTTTCATCTGTGTGTTGGTTTGTGTAAGTTTCCTTGTCTTAACGATGTATTGCCATGTGTCTTTGACATGAGATGATGCTGGACACTTTCCGCTGCAAACAGTGCAATGGCCTTCTTTCATCACCACACAGTGTTTTGCACTCCAGGCCACAGTGCATCCTGGATAGTGACACGTCTCCTCGCAGCTTTTGCAGCAGGTAGCTCCTGAATATGCAAAGAAGACCCAGCCTCCAGGAATGTTCTCTTTTACTTTGTACGGCTGGTCCACTGTAACTTCATAGCTCTCATTCTTCTTTGTCTCGTCTTCAAATTGTTTCACAGCTTCCTTCTTCTGCTGGATCTCCTTCTTCTTCAGCTCCATCAGAAGGATGCGATCTTGCAGGTTTTGGATGCAGGCTGTCAGACGGATGCGTTCATTCAGGACATTCACGGTTTCCTCCAGTTCCTGAGGAGGTGTTTTCTCTAAGAAGGCAGTAAACTGGTCAATCCCTCTCTTGTTGTTTTCCCACGCAAATTTCAAAACTAATTCATCTTCCTCCGTTCTCTCCATTTTCTGCTGGTTGTTAAACAGGAAGTAAGTTGGCTGGTTCTTGTTTCTTGCACATTTGATTTTGGCTGCTTCAAGAGCATTAAGAGCATTTTTGGGTGGGCCTCCATCTGAGTAGGTCAGCAGAGCCACGATGTTTTCCTTCATGTCTTTTCCAAACAGAGACATTATTGAGTTGAAGGTATACGACAACCGGTCGCTCAGGCGACACTCACTGGACTTCAGCACCAGACCCACCGCATTAATACTGCGCACGCCGTCCTGCGCTCGAAACACGTCCAGCAGTCTTTCACCGATGATGACATCACGTTCAATCCCCCTGGTGTCTCCGTATCCAGGAGTATCGATGACGGTCAGAGAGTAGGGTGGAGCTTTATCTTCGTAGCCAAAAATCTGGTAAACGATAACATCTGAGGTCTGACTCGTGCTCTGATTGGAGCCCTCCTCCACCAGCTCAAACCAGACTTCATCCTCCCATGTCACTCCCATGCTGTGGTTGAACAGAGCGTTGATCAGTGCCGACTTTCCAGTTCCTGTTTCACCAACCAGCAGGATGGTTTTATTGGGCCTGTTCCCGTTTGTCTCTCCAACAGTCATTCTGGTCAGAGTGCCGAACTCCTCCTTCTTAGGTTTCAGCTGGTAGATGTTGGGACGTCCTCCTGAGACCAGCGTGCTTCTGGAGACCAGTTCTCGGTATTTGGATGAGATGTTGGTGATGCTACAGGGGGGAAAAAAACAGAAAACCAATTTGTCACTCAGACTTTAATTCACATGCTGCACATTGTGACCTGCAAGACCCACAAGGCCTGCAAGACCTACAAGACCTACAAGACTGGCAAGACCTCCAAACCTACAAGACCTACAGAACCCAAAGGATCAACAAAACACACAACACCGACAGGGGCTACAAAATCTTTAAGACTTTTACGTCCTGTCAGATCCTCAAACCTCGACTGTGCTGCATCATGGTGGTTAGAATGATGGGATTCAAGCCCAGATGGGCTCATCATAGACTTATCAGTGCCCACAGACACACTGCCCCCTTCTGGATGTTTCTCTGACACTTTGAAAGTCAATACAGATTCCTCAAAATGTTTACGACTTACCATGTTTACTTTTTCGAGATTCACCAAACATAGGTGATCTTCTATAAGCATGATATTAAAATCATAAAATATTACTAATAGTTGGAAAAAAGGCTATAACAAGGAATTGGGGTAAAGTGGATCTACCAACCCGGAACAATGGACAGACATAATGCAAGAAATCTAAACAATGGAAATACTGACACATCGACTACAAGAACCACAAGCAGAAGATAAGTGGAAGGAATTGACTTTTTTCAGGAACCAGAATAGCGATAGACAACTGAAAGGCTAATCAACACAGAAGATGAAAACTGTTCCAAAGAACAGACAAAATAGAATGAAGCTCCCAACAGGATATTACCCTTTTTTCCTCTTTCTTTTTCCTTTCCCTTCTTTATCTTTTGTTCATTCTTTTTCTTATATCTCCTATTTCTGTCGTTATGTAAACCGCAATTATATTTGTTCAGGATAAACGTCTCTGTTTTGTCTGTTTGTTTTGGAAAAATGAGAGAAATCAATAAAAACTGAAGTGAGAAAAAATTATATTAAAATCATGCAAGTAAGTCAACATCTGGTTGTAAGAGATCACCTCAGGGGGCCCAGACCCCTCCCCCCTCTCTGACCTCAAGGCAAACCAAGGAACCCCCAGCTTCCTCTGGCCTGGGCAACAAACTGACTTCAAAGGCACTGAAGAAACGTGGTAACTAACTACTGAGCATTAAACAGTTAAACATCATGCTCTGTACAGATCTACTCAACTTTCATGAAGATGTGTTGATTCTATTACTCAAGACATTCATAGACTCATCTACAAATTGGCTTCTGATAGAGGTTCTCTCTCTCTCTCTCTCTCTCTCTCTCTCTCTCTCTCTCAGGAGTTAAGGAAAGGCGATCATGTTGTTGTGACTGTCGGGCACACTCGGTGGCGTAATAATAATCCGCTGGCAGTGAAGGTGAATGACATCAGCCATGGGGAAATAACCACAAATTTCTGAATGGATATGTTGGGATTTATGGTTGGTTATTAGCATTAAATTACTGTGATAATCGATTACTGAAAGTAATACATCACTGGACGTAATTTAGGAAAATTTTAAATTATTAATGGAAGTAAACGGTCATTTACTCATTAACAACTCCTAAAGTAATTGAGTAATTACTTAAAAGTCAATAAATTATCAAAAATATATTTAATAATGAAAAATTATTAATTAGAATAAATTAGTTATTTATCTATTAATAATAAATTTGTGCACCACTAGATAAACTGGAAATAGCTAATACCAAAATATCTGTCTCGTTTGTAAAATGGTTTATTTAAGTTAGTTAATATTTCAGTTTAAAAATATAACAATCTTAAATAAAAGGTAAGGTGTGAGATCCAAGCACAGACTGTAACAAACCAGTGAATTGTCAACAATAAATACACAATAATCACCAAGAATCCTTCAATTCAGCTGACAGGCGTTTATCAACAAAATGTCTTAATTCATAAATAATTCTGAAATCATCTCATAAATCAACACATTCAAGTAGTAAACGACATCTAACATGGAGATCTAATCTATTAAACAGCAAACACTATGTACAAAGAGTGTGTGTGTGTGTGTGTGGTCTGGAGTGATGAGGGTGATGGGTGTAATGACTTCGAACGTCCACCAGGTGGTGGATGAGTTGGGATCGTCACCCAAGAGGGCAGCTCTGATGCGGTTTCAAAGAGCTAAAATGGTGGTCAGGTTGCGCTCTGCGGAGTAGCGTTACCGTGGCGATTGGGGGACGCTTTCCGAGGTCACGTGACGACCGGACGACGCCGTCAGTCCGGTTCTGAGCTGGAGTTCTAACTGGATGTCGGAACATGCAATAAGAACTCTGGTTATCTGTCGTTAGCGGCACAAGTTAGCAGTTCGGGTGCTAAATGTGGTTATGTGTATGGACTTATCTGGATCAGATAACAGGAGTGCAGGGGCTGCGCAGACTCAGGTTAGTGAAAGAGGGGGCGAGAGAGAGAGAGAAGGGGGAGAGAAGGGAAAGACAGAGAATTCTGGCGAGATTCGATTCTGCAACCCGGTTCTCCACACAGAGCTCCCAGTGGGCCTGGAGCTCACTTGGACCTCTGGTTCTGGGGTGGAAAACCCGAGTCCCAGACTTGGTTGATGCGCGTGAAAGCACGTACACAAACATATGATATGCTGCGGCCTTCTCAGCGGCACATTGAAACACATTGCATGTTAGCGTCACGCTAATCTAACAATTTCTGCCCAGAAAAAGCTCTTACTGTCTGGTGGTGCTGTGCAGTTCTGTGAGGCTGCGGTAACTGGTCTGAAATCAGCGTCTTAAATTCAGAGGCCTGGCTTCAGCTGCAGGAGTGGACAGTGATGCAGCTAAAGGTGGGAGAGGAGACGCTGGCTTGGGTCTCCAGAAACCCCCAAAAAAAGGAAATATGAAAGAAGAAGTACTCCAAACTGTGTCCTGCTTGTCCAGCGGGCTGGCGGTTCTGTCCTTTGGACCTACTTGGTGCTCTCTTTACTGTCCCGAGGCAGCAGTGATATGTGTCCCTCTCGGTGGCTGGGATGAGAACGGTGGTTGGAAAGGAGCTTCACCAAGTTGACTTTTGGACCCCTGTGGTGTCTGGGTCAGGTTCGACCATTATCATTGGTTGCCAACCTGGGGGGTTGGAGACTTCCTGGGGTCTTTGGCCTGTTCCCTGCTGTTTTATGGCCTGTTTATTGTTGCTGGTGTTTCTCCTCAGTCACAGAAAATGCTTGGAGGAGTTCAATGGAATCTTTAGCCCTACATTGACTACAAAAGCGCATTTCTTACACGTTCCCCTTCTAACCATTGATATAATGTCAAATATCACAAGGTTTGAATATGTATAAGTTCTTTTCTAAATGAGGCCGGTCACCTGATAAAGACCGACACGTCATCACACGCCAGATGATGCTCTGAGGAAGACTGCAGGTGCAGCGGAAACTTTACTTTACTGTGTTGGTTTTACAACATTCATAAAATTCATAGTTGGGATCTGGGTTTTAGATTATTTAAACTTGTTCAAGGAATATTATTGCATTGGTAACTTAACAAGATCTGCTTTGAGTCATTGTGAGTTTACCTGAATGCTCCGATGAGGTTCCGGAGTTAAGGAGAAGTGGAGAGGAAAGGAGATAGGAGGGGCTATTAGGATGTACCCTCTGAATTTCTGATTCCAGAACAGCTGATCTGAATTAGTTCAATCAACTCTCAGTATGTGAACCTTGACCAAATCTGAAGTTCATTTAGGTGCAATCCAACAAGAGAAAGCTGAATTAGAAGCAGCTAAAAATGAAATATAAAACCATAATTCAGAATGAAAAGGCGGATATGCACATCTGCTATGATTGCTCCTCACTTTGATTTGTATTTTAGTATTTAAATTGAAATAAGCTATTAAATTAAAAAAAATATTCCTTCAGTAGCTACTTTATGTAGTAATTTAAACCAGTATTCGAGGAGTCATTTAAAATGTGACCATGTGTGCATCAACACTAAAATTAAAGAATAAAATACTGAAATTATTTATTAAGAAAAGAACATTTGAGTTCTACTCAAGAAGGCACAACATGTTTAAATGTATGTTTGTAACACCGCATTACATAATCATGGTGCAATATGTAATAATGTAATACATTTTCAACTCATTATGTAATAATGTCACATTTTGTACTAAAATTCATGAATGTAGTAATAAACTTTGCCCCATTTTGTCATAACGTTACATACTGCAATCGTTATTACAAAATCTGGGTTTTCCACTTTTTTTTAAGAAAGCGTAATAATTTGGTGCATTATGTAATAAATGAGCCCTTTATGTTTAATAATAAGTAAAAATTAAGTTTCAGTTGGACTAGAATTATATGTCACTCTTTGCTTTTGCTCATGTATTGCCAACAGAACAAAGGCAGACTCCAGAGCTCTAAATCAGGTTCAACTTTTTAGATCACTAGTCATTGTGGCTGGTCGATTTTTAAAGTTAAAGCCATGCAGTATTTCTACCAGACATTTCTATTTCCTTGAAGAAATCAAAGCAGAATGTAAGTGCCACTGAGTGCGTTTTATCATTTAACCTGCATGTTGTAATAACTGTTGCAACATGTAACAAGTTATTGCAAAATGTGGCAAAGTTTATTAGAAAATACATTGAAGAATGTTATTTCAAAATGTGGCTTTATTACATAATGAGTTCAAAATGTATGACAGTATTACATGTTGCACCATTATGACATAATGGGGCACTACTATGTGGTTTACTTTTCTGTTATTTACATTTTGTTTTCACGTTTGTTGTGTGCATCATTTACGGTCAGGATACTCACTTTGCCATGGTGACAATGTGATGCAGTGATGCGTCAATGAAGTCAGATTGCTGTAAAGAAAAGAAGAAGAAGGACGGGATGAGACATGAATCTGACCAATCACAGCTCAGAGACCTAATATCAAGCAGGATTAACCCGTTTGTTGTCATAAAACTGTCGTTTTCTGTTGATTTCATCCACATAATAGAGACACTGTGAAGAAATCAAGTCTCCGTTTGAAGTATACTTCTTGTTATTATTACTACTAATAATAACAATAATAGCAATAACAACAACAACAATAATAATAATAATAATTCAGGTCATTTTATTTGTAGCTGTGGGTAGATTTGTTTTGTAGGTTTTGTGATGGATTCAGCATATCATAACGAGAAAATACACACAACAAACCCGACAGGCAGATATTTGGTCGAGAGACAGAGAAAGCCAAGAGAAATAAACAAGACGAGTGCTCAATGTTTCACTGTTCACCAATAAGTAAAAAAGATAACATTCAAATTAAAGGATTGAAATGGGTAAAAACAAACCACAATACAACACAATATATAACCTTAGAGAGATAAGAGCAGTCTGATAATGAAATCTTATAAACTTCTAAAGTCGTTTTGTCATACGGGATATTTATAGAAGCCTACTTACCTCCAACAGGTTGAGAGACTGTGGGAAGAAAAGCGTGCACACTGGGAGAACATGAGACTTTAATATTGTTTTAATTCAATGTTCTTCAATGAATTGTTGGATCTGGTTTCCGTGGTTACAAGGATTCTAATCATTGGGTTTTAATTTAGAAAGGTCATTTTTGTAATAAAAACCTGGGAGATTTAGAGAGACTCACCTGCTCCTGCTGTGATGAGGATGATCTATAGTCTGAACGCTCCAAGCCTTTATATGCGCACACACACACACACACACACACACACACACACACACACACACACACACACACACACACACACACACACACACACACACACACACACACACACACACACACACACACTCTGTTAGAAAGGGTGGAGGTGAGGACTGATGTTCTCCTCCACAGAGAGCAGCTGCTGGTAGCTCACTCTCTATGTTCCTCTGCAGAAAGTGATGAGGACTGATGTTCTCAGAAGAACTTTTTTATCATCAAGAACAACTTTTCCCTCAGAGTGAGATGAGCTGAGTGAGGAAACCAAGTGGTCCAAGGAGCTGTGTTCTTGTTCCAGTCTCTTCTGGATTGAGTTGCTGCTTGTAGTCAAATGTTTTCACACGACCCCGTTAACCTCCAGCAAATAGATCCAACTGTCATTGAACACACACACACACACACACACACACACACACACACACACACACACACACACACACACACACACACACACACACACACACACACACACACACACACACACACACACAACCACACAACCACACACACACACACACACACACTTCTAAACAAAAGTGAAACTAACGAACTGGAGGTCATGTGATTTCACAGAAATTCAGAGATTACAAGAAGGACACACACACACACACAGAGGAAATCATGTGTGGTTTGCAGCAGGAAACAAACACACAGTTCCAGTTAATGTCAGTTGGAGGTTTGAGGGAACAATGAAGCTTCTGGATGATAAATAACGAGATGATTGTCCATCAGGTGAAGAAGAAGAAAGCAGCTGTCAGAGGTTTGTGATGGTGTGAATGAAATAGAAAAAGAGAAGTTAGAAAGTCTTTTGCTCCGTTGTGGAAGCTTCTAAAGAGCTGACAGATTCTCACCTGAACTCTCTTCACTTCCATGTGTGAGGAAACTTGTGGAGAGAAGAAGCTGCCCCTTTAACTGCTTTTTCTTATGACAGCTGTTCAACATGTGGCTCTGCAGCTCCTCTGTAGCGGCTCCCTGAAGCTTCACTGAATCACACTGAAATCAACATTGTGTTGTGGTTGCACTGGGAAGAAGGGCTCACATTAGAAGGGGGTGAAGGGATGACAAATAATATGCGTAACTGAGCTTCAATGCTCCTCTGAGTTTGAATAAAAAATTCCTGCACCAGTGAGTCGTGGAGACCCCGGAGCAGTTCCGTGATACACCTGCAGGAGTCTCTCAGAGTCACTGACCTGATATTAGAACGACTGAAACATCCTAGACTCAGTTTGCTTCATAAACGTCTCCGGGCAAAACAACATCTGGGACATCCGATCTCAGTTGGTAACAGACGTCGATACCACAATGACCAACTGCTTCAGCAGACCTGGATCTAATGATGATGTCATCACCAAGGTTGTTAAAAAGCCCAATAACGAGCCCCTCATTGATATCAGGTGTGTTGGAACTGGGAGGAGCTAAACCCTGGAGGACCGAGATTGGACACCCCTGCTCTACCTGGACATTTGATGATCATGAGAGGACCATTTGAATGAACTGAAAAAGATCACACATACAAGCTTGTAAAGTCACTCCTCTGTGTACCTGGGAATCGAACCCAGGTCAACTGCTTGGAAAGCAGTGAAGTATATTTTCCATATGAAATTTATTTTCTTATGCACCTATTCCGCACCCTGGAGCTTGGCGTTGAGAAGACTAGGCTACAGGTTAATTGTTAGAGTAATTTTATATATAGTTGCCATATCCGTGCTTAATTATATTCATGTTCAAGTTCAGTTATATTCCTTGTGTTCTTTCTTAAAGCAGCGCCTCTGAGGCGCTGCACACTAATCATATGTTCTGAGCAGGTCAACCTGACCAAGGCTGATAAGCAGGATGAGCCGCGCTATCCACACAGCTGCCTTCTCGAGGTCCCATGCGCAGGGGATGGCCTTTGATTGTACTCATAGTTGATAAAACTGTTAAAGCTCACAGAATGTTTGTTTCTATGATATGTATCCTGTAAACCCTCCCCTTTGTTGAATGGAATAAAAACGCAGGAGAAATGGCCTGGGAGCAGAGTGGATAGGAGGTGTATTTGGGCACACTCCTAGCCATTTCTCCTCGAGTAATCAAAAGCTCATTCTTGTTGTCTTCTTCTTTCTTGCAGATTTAATAAATGTCCGTAGCCTAAACCTGACAGTCTGGGAGGAGGATTCTCACACACAAAGTCAAAGCATCTTTTGAAATTTAACACAAAGGATCATGGTTGATGACCAAAGGGCTCATCCAGGAATTGAACCCGGGACCTCTCGTACCCGAAGCGAGAATCATACTCCAAGACCAACGAGCCGACATGGTGAAGAAGCTAAAGGACTCCAGTGATTGTCATAAATAATTCAGGAGATCAAGACTCTGACACTGTCAGGTCACAGTTTGACAGTCTGGTTCAGTTTGAGTGACAGTGACAGTGAGAATCACTCAAACTGTGGGGGAGGGGTTCATGGAGCACTGAAGGTGGAACGCTTCACATTTCCTGGTTGGAATGAAGGGAAGTGTAACATTGGTGGTTCAGTGGTAGAATTCTCTCCTGCCATGCAGGAGTCCAGGGTTTGATTCCCGGCCAATGCAGCATATAGTTTTTAACCCTCCTCCTGTGTGAGCTTTCACAACCCAGTCACATGTTAACGGCTCAGTTTTGATCTGAGTCTTCGGCTCCGTTTACACCACAACATTCCAAGTGACAACAACTTGTCCGTTAAGGAAAAGTGAAGCTTTTCCAGGACAGCAGCTCTACGGAGGCCGCCATGTTTGTTACTCACACATGAGTTAAAGGTAGTAAATATGGTAAAAGTTTAAAGGTAAAACATGCTGTTAAGAGTTGCTAATGGTATTTTTCTGTTTACATTGTAGTTCTTACGGTGTGTTCACCTGCAAGGCTCAATAAAGTTGAGAAGCATCAGTTTGAGAGAGCATCTTTTCTACCGCGGCTGCTCCAGGCTTCACTGATCCACAAAGAGGTGCAACTGTTGGCATTCCAAAAGGACAGTCAGGAGGACTGAATACATTCTATTAAAGTACTTTGATCTGATCTATTGAAGACTCTGATCTTACCTTTAACACTAAACAAAGAGATTCACAATTCAAGTGTTAAAGTGCAGAGAATCTCACAGCAAATCCACAATGTGAAACATCAAATAGATCCAACTGTCATTGAACACACACACACACACACACACACACACACACACACACACACACACACACACACACACACACACACACACACACACACACACACACACACACACACACACACACACACACACACACACACACACACACACACACACACACACACACTTCTTCATCCATCAGACACCCTGTCAGAACGGGTGGAGGTGAGGACTGATGTTCTCCTCCACAGAGAGCAGCTGCTGGTAGCTCACGCTCTATGTTCCTCTGCAGAAAGTGATGAGGACTGATGTTCTCAGAAGAAATTTTTTATCATCAAGAACAACTTTTCCCTCAGAGTGAGATGAGCTGAGTGAGGAAACCAAGCGGTCCAAGGAGCTGTGTTCTTGTTCCAGTCTCTTCTGGATTGAGTTGCTGCTTGTAGCCAAATGTTTTCACACGACCCTGTTAACCTCCAGCAGAGTTTCTGTAGTGTAGTGGTTATCACGTTTGCTTAACACGCAAAAGGTCCCCTGGGCGGAAACACAAGGAAAGGTTTTTGAAATTCATCAACACAGTTTCCAACATATTAGGAGCATAATGGACAATGACGTCTTGTTACATAAGCAAATATAACAACCCAAAACCTTTTAACTGGCAGTGGTGGGATTTGAACCCACACCTCCTGAGAGACTGGAGCCTAAATCCAGAGCCTTGGACTGCTCACCCACACTATAATCATATCATAATAATAACATGTACTTATAGGCCAAGACAAGACAAAATCCTAGCAGCACAAAGGTCGTTAATTAAAAGCCTGAACTAATAGATGAGTCTTAAGTTTGCTCTTGAAGGTGTCAACAGAGTCAATTGAGCACAAAGAGGGAAGAAGATCCTTCCAAAGCCTCGGAGCAACAGCCTGGAAGGATCGGTCACCTCGAGTGAGAAAAAGAGAGCGTGGAACCTTCAGCAGGTTCTGATCCACAGACCTCAGAGCCGTTCAGGGTGTAAGGCTGGATCAGATCACTGATATAAGAAGGAGCCTGACCATGCAAGGCTCTGAAGACCAGGACCAGAACTTTAAACTTGATCCTATAGGACACTGGCAGGCAATGAAGTTCTTTTAGAACCGGGGACATGTGAGTCCTCCTATTAGTACGGCTCAGAATTCTCACTTTCCCCTCCTATGCCCACATGAGCTTTGTCTTGGAGACATGTTGTAACCTGTGTTGATGCTTTAAATGTGCTAAGGTGTTTTTTCTCCTATTTCCACACTGTTCTCCCTTATAGAGCAGTTTGGAATCTGCTTTTTCTTCTCCTCTCCTCTCCTCTCCTGTCTTGTCTCTCTCTTTTCTCTCAGCTTAAAAGAAATGTCATTGTACTTGTTGCAATGCCAATAAAGTTGATTGATTTCACTTCTCAGTTTCTTCCCACAAAGAGCCTGAACAGGGACTTGAACCCTCGACCCTCAGATTGAAAGTCTGATGCTCTAGCATCTGAGCTACTGTGGAGAAGGACAAAGAGCATAGCAGAGTGAAGACGGCTGATGTGATCTACAGCCTGGAGAGACGTACAGAGCTGAGCAGAGTCAGTGAAGAGAAGTGCAGAGAGAGTGAGTTCAAACGGAGGTCAACCACCTGCAGACAATGTCCTGACATCAGCTGAGGTCCTCTGATGAAACAAAGAAGTAAGACAGACAGCAGCTGCACATAGACGTAGTAGTGGACCTGTATAAGCAGACATTTATGGATGATCAATGGAACAAGGTCAGAGCACTAGTGTGGTAAAATGTGTGTGATATGAAGACCTCTGACTGAGGTAAGACAGAGATGTGTCCTCTGAACACAGGAGGAGCAAGTGAAGAGGGACACTACAGGTTCTAAAAGGGAGAAACAGCCAAAGCAGTTCAGTCGTCGGTGGGATCCGCGGCTCAGAGTCTTGGTTCTGGAGAATAAAGACTCTTTTGCATCCAAGTCCAACTTCTCATCTGCTTTTTGCTTCACGAGTGAAGTTTTTTACCTTTAGAGTTGGAGGATTAGAGAAAATGCTGGTGGGATCATCCAGCACCACGCCTGGCCCAGATCCACGTGCCATGATTAATTCCACCACACTACCCAGGCCTGCCAACACAGTGTTGTGTCTCCATATGATTCTCACTTCTGAGTGAGACGAAGCAGACACTGATCCTGACCACCAAGGTGCAGAAGTGGAGACTCTTCTTGCTCGCTGTTTTGAAACTCAACAAATTGAAGTCCATTGTTCCTTCCTGAAGATGCTGAAAAGCTCCGCTCTGGATTTGAAAAAAATCAGGAAACATCTGAGCAGACTGCTGGCTGTATTGCATCATATTTTCTCACTGCCTGATTGGCTGCAGGTGAGAAGTTTTGCTCAAGGAAAACAAGTTTTACTTCTTTATTTACAAAGTGACTCAAACTCAAAGTTAGGCTTCCTCCTGTCTGGTGCACATGGCTAATTTGCATATTGCAGGACTGACTCCAGCAGACTCTAACCTTCAGTTGTGGATGAAGTTCATCTGCAGATACTTCTGGACAAAAAAAAACAGAAGTGGTCTGAGCGAAAGCACTTTGGTGTCTGTTCACACTTGTCTTCAGGACTCACCACTTGTGATCTGATCACCTGAAACACAGTGGAACCCTGCTGGGCCCAGAACCCAGAGCTCCATGGATCCAAACCTTCCTCTGCTACTGACACTTTCTCTACTATGTCTTCCAGAACTTTACGAGGGAGGCTGTGAAGTGTGATACCCTGATGGTTCTATCTGCTAACTCTGTCTGGTGATGTCATAGTGATGTAATAAAAGAATGGAAGAGATTAAAGTGACAACATTTCTTTCTTCACTTTGATCTCCACTCTCTCCACAAATCCAGGTTTTATACATTTTACACCTCACTTGGGTTTGAGGGAATCACATCCAGAACAGGATGGAGCACAGGAGCCATCTTGGATGGGTCTATTGTCCGTTACAGAGATCTGGAACCTTTTGCATGACCAATCTGATTCTAGACAGACCTGAAAGCTAAAGGAACAAATCATAATGCTAAAGTCTGAGTCAAAATGAAAGACTTGCTGAAGTGCTTCAGTTTGGTTCAATCAGTTATAAAGACACAAACTGGAAATTACCACGAGATTTCTCTAATAAAAAGTCCATGAGGTGAAGAGCAGAGATCAGCCAAGCCTCCAACACAAAGTCTCAGTCTCTTTTGAAATTTAACACGAAGAAATCCTGGTTGATGACCAAAGTTAAAACCATTTGTAGGAGAGGGTCATGGTAACTCCAAGGGCTCATCTGGGAATTGATCCTAGGACCTCTGACACCCAAAGTGAGAATCATACTCCTAGACTAACTCGCCAACATGTTTAAGAAACTCATCGACTCAACTGATTTTCATAAATAAGTCTGGAGATCAACACTCCTGACAGCCTTGACAGAGCTCCTGGAATGACCACATCCTGACAAAAGTAAATGAAAACATTAGTCATGGCCGACCTTGAAGAAATGAAGCTGAAGGTTCAACTGCTATTGGAGGATTTGTAACTTTATGGTCCATTTGACCTGAAGCAGTTTTCAGGTTTGTGAGTGAGTTCTGTCAGAGCCTCTGAAGCTTGTGTGTCTCCATCAGGATTCATTTTAATACATGGCTTACTGCCATGAGGACAAGTTCTCTTTGACATTTAAAATGGAGACGGGTCTGATCTGATGTGTTTGCATTGGTGGTTCAGTGGTAAAGTCGTCCCCTGCCACACTGGAGGCCTGGGTTTGATTCCAAGTCAATGCAACTAAAAATTACAATACAGCCATTTATAATAGTGGTGCCTTGCTCATGCAGTGTCAACAATCCCTTAACTCCATCAGGAAAGTGAACCCCAGTCCCCTGTGTGACAGGTGGAGATACTCACAAGTAGTGATGCTAAATGAAGCCTTATGAACCACATTCTTAATTTTCTCACCACCAGATGGCACTGTTGGTTTGAAGGTAGATTCTGAAGGACTGGCAATGAAGTGTATTTTAAATGTTTGCTGAAGAGACAGTGCCATTAGAAAATGAAGACAGTGGTTCATGAAGCTTCGTTTGGCCAGTATGGGGATTGAACCCATGACGTTGGTGTTATTAGCACCACACCCTGTCCAACTGAGCTAACCGGCTGATGCTGATGAAAACATCTACTTTCTTTCTTCCAATATTTGTGTTGAATGTGATTTGAAATGTTTTCTATACAAGAGCAAAACATGATGTGAAACATACAAAGAAACCATCAGTCATTCATCCAAATCTTCTGCATCATGGATCAACCAGCAGCAGGAAACTAGTCAAGACTTTGTCGTCATGGGACAGCTTCATTGTTCACAGCTTTTTAATCACATTTCAATGATTTTGCTGCATATTTGGTTTATTTATTGTGTTTTAAGTTGCTGTGATCTTAACCAGAAGTGTTTTTATTGTTTAGTGTTTCTTACATGCAGTGGTTTTATTTCCCATTGCCCCTGAAGGCAACACACACTCACCACCAGAGCACAGATGAACACACAATCATGTCCATACTCCACTTCTGGGTTAACTTCAGTGTTCGTTCCATAACGTAACGTAACAATCCTGAAAATATCTCTACTTCTAGTGGCGGCGTTCTCCTCCTTTCCTGAAGTACTTTATGTTTCACTCCAGGAGTTCTGATCCATCTGGAGCTTTATTTGCTTTTTAATTGCACATAGTGGAGGATCAGGATTTTTACATTGTTTGGACATCACTTTAATTTGAAAATGAACTCCTATTCTCACTTTGATAGTCACTTTAATTTTATAAAGAACATCCCATTCTCACCCTGATGTTCACTTTAATTAAAAAAAAATAAGATATTTTTCCAGGTGAAGTTCGATTTAATTTGGAAAAAAAAAATCCTATTTTCACCTTTTTGTTCACTTTAATATAAAAATAAATAAAAACCCTCCTATCCTCCAATAGAGATCAGTGAAGAATTCAAACACATCATCCAGGACAAAGCAACACTGTTGCTGCAACTGTGGGAAATCAGCTGAGATGAAAGGCTTGAAAAAGAACTGCTTCGACGATGCTTCTTTGTTTGAATTAAAGATGTTTAATGTTGAACAGCATCAGGAAAACCACAGACCGGTGGAATAGGTCTGGGGGAGAAGCTGGCTTCGAATATGCTTTCTCTACCTGTGTCAAAGTTCAGGCTGGCTTTATATCCCGTCTAAGAAACTGCAAACATGTGAGTTACATATTTAGTGCATAATAACAGATAAGATAATAGTCAAAACGTTAGAATCAGCACAGAACATCGATCTTTGCTCAGAGGCCCCCCATCATAATGAGGTGGAACTTCAACCCTTGGTCTGATTTTGAAACACTGCATATTATATGATCACATAGGAAAAAGACACAATGATATTACATATAATCCGTATGTCGTATAGGAAAATACACTTCACAACAAAATCCAGGAAGAATTGCTGCAGAAAATTAGCAAGTCTGTTAATGAGTCACTTTGTGAGATTCTACAATATTAATTCATGGGACAATAGAAACACTGTGATCAGTCAGTTTCACTTTATTACAGCACAGACGTTTCAGGCAGAGCTTCCTCACTGCTCTTCCTTTACTTGATATTTTCATTGAGTTCTTTTGAGGCTCCGCCCCCCCGTGTGAGCCTGTTTGTTTGTTGGAATATTAATTCCTCACTGTGACGGCAGCTTTTGTTGTCCTGGTGTTACTATGTTGTATCACTGGATCAAGGTGTCTGTTACTCAATACTACACTTATTATACAGTTCTTTACATGTGTGATCAGAGTCCTGCCCTGATCAATTCCATTGACCAATATACAGTCTCAGTGATAGCGCCACCTGGTGGATGGACAGGAAGTTCTGCAGAATGACGCAGTATTTCAACTTTGTTATCATATTGTATGATGAAAAAATATCTCAACATTGTTTTTTGACTTTATATCAAACTGCATGAAAAGAAACAAACTCTTATTTTATTTTCTCATGAGTGGCCCTAAAACTCTTCTGTAGTAACAAGTTAGTCTGAGTTTCTTAAAGAAACAAACATATCCAACAATGTTTTTACAGTTTGGATGTGATATTATCAAATAGTTCTATCAATTCTTAAAAAAAAGAATCTAATGATGACGTCATCACCAAGGTTGTGAAAAAGAACAATAACAAGCCTTTCATTACAAAGTAGATGGGCGATGCTCCGGATGGAGAACAACGAAGATCAAAGCCGGAGGAGATCTTTGTTCGGAGCATCTCCATGGTAAAAGGCACTGATCTCCTTTGATCTGATAGGAGATCAGCACTGGAACCATGGAGACGCTGAGATCAAAGGAAATCAGCTGTATTCAATTTTCAGCATTCACACTTGCATTTTCCTCTGGAAATAAAAAACCTCTAGTAATTATTATTATCATAACAGGTCTCTGATATATGGAGGAGTCAGACCATTCAAGGCTTTAAAAACAAGCAGTAGCATTTTAAAATCTTGTCTAAAACTGACAGGCAGCCTGTAATGATTCTACCAATATAAGAGCCATAATACAGCTGAGCAGGTCTGGGATGGATTTCTTTATTTCTCTGCCATGTCTAGTGAACTAGAAATCAAGCTCAACACCACAGAAGCTGTTCTGCCCTTCATCATCTGCAGCCATATGGAAAGGACATACCAGTCAGTCACTAGTGCAAATGCAGACGCAGTTTCAGCCTGAAATGAATTCAAAACTCTCTCTGGGCATGAAGGAGGCCAGACTCTCAAAGCTCACTTTGCTCTCCATAGAGAGACATTGTGCTTGATAAGAAGGAGGTGGCTGAAAGGTTTGTGACGATGAAGGGGAGGAAGATGGTGCTATAAGATATGAGGCCACGTTACTATACATAGTTCAGAAATACCTTGGGGCCAGTTGATCAAAGGTAATCTGATTGGATTTTGGTTATGGGATTGGATCAAATCTTGAAAATGGGTTGTTCAAAAGGGAAAGAAAGATTCTGAAATCAGATAAAATCATGTAATCCAATCTTAGTTTTAATCTGGATCGGACCTTCAGTTTGTGTTGTTCAAAACTTTCAGGAGGATCTGGATAACTTTGATCCCAAAAAACAGGATTATTCTGATCCCAACAGGGGGTAGAATTTCAAAGTGGATTTCAGGAAGAAAATGTAGCGAAACTTTAAAATTGGTCAAAAATCAATTTGTATGTATACTTTTATTTATATTTTGCACTTGATTTGTTCATCTGTTGCAGTATATACATTTTCTCCCGCTTATCCCTTTCCGGGTAGTGTGAGCACTGTCACCCAGATCACATTGCACCGATTAAGAGCCCATGGGAAGATGGCGCCCAGCAAAGAGCATGAACCCACTACCTTGAGACGATGAGTCTCATGCTCTACCAACTGAGCCAGCCGGGGTATTAGGAACAGCATTTTCCGGGAAAATTCCCAAATTCTTGCGATGGAAACCCGAACCATAACGGACTATACCAGTCCATTCCGGCACTTTTTGTGCGGTGGAAACACACCTTAAGTGACCTGAGAGGGAGGGATTGGGAAGAACGTCTGGCCTGAAGGTTATCAGGAACAACACACAGAAAACCTTACACTGCCCTTTGAGGAATTGAACCCTGGTCTCCTCAAAAGGCAATAAAGTGGGTTAATCCTGATGTAAAACTTCACTGAAGCATGTTGTTGTGGCCGAGAGGTTAAGGCGATGGACTCGAAATCCATTGGGGTCTCCCTGCGTAGGTTCAAATCCTGCCAACAACGCTGCTCAATTCATTGTGAAAGTAAAACTGTTCTTGTGGATTATTTTGTACAGAAAAACCTCAGATGTAGAGACACCCTGAAATCCAAGGACAAGAGTCCCCTGAAGACAGGTTCTCCTCTTCAGAGGGTCTCGTCATGAGGACCAGAATGGACCAACCACCAAATATCTTATGGTGGCTGATAATGATGCTACGCTTGCAGAGTCACTTAACATACCGAGCAGAACATAGTTCAGTCAACATAAACCCTTTGACGGTGTCTTCTTCCACCAAAATGGTGGTGGCGATGGACAATACCTGCCATGTCAGTGTCTCTCTGTAAGTCCTCTGAGAAAGGCTTAATATAAGATGGCTCTCAAAAAGCAGCCCACTCATCAGCTGACATATTTTGGCTTGTGATCAATTAAGTCAATCGTGTCCAAGGACTATAAATACTATGCTCACTGCAGATCAGGTGGAACCATGGACTCAAAAGGACCTAATTTCACTGTAGCAGAAACCCATGCACTGCTGGAGGGTGTAAAGTGCCATTATGCCTCAATAGTAGGAAGTTCTGTTGTGGCTGGAATGTTGAGGAACAAAAGGAAGAAAGACATTTGGGTTGAAATCACCCAGAATGTGAATGCAATGGGGTCTGGCCAGAAGAGGATCTTGGAGCAGGTGAACTTTAGATGGAAGAATCTGAGGG